>NC_067402.1:100570549-105370549 GCF_016432865.1 Antechinus flavipes
TACTAAAGAAGGGAAAGGGACCTGTATGTGCCAAAATGTTTGTAGCAGCCCTGTTTGTAGTGGCTAGAAACTGGAAAATGAATGGATGCCCATCAATTGGAGAATGGCTGGGTAAATTGTGGTATATGAATGTTATGGAATATTATTGTTCTGTAAGAAATGACCAGCAGGATGAATACAGAGAGGCTTGGAGAGACCTACATGAACTGATGCTAAGTGAAATGAGCAGAACCAGGAGATCATTATACACTTCGACAACGATATTGTATGAGGACATATTTTGATGGAAGTGGATTTCTTTGACAAAGAGACCTGAGTTTCAATTGATAAATGACGGACAAAAGCAGCTACACCCAAAGAAAGAACACTGGGAAACGAATGTGAACTATCTGCATTTTTGTTTCTCTTCCCGGATTATTTATACCTTCTGAATCCAATTCTCCCTACGCAACAAGAGAACTGTTCGGTTCTGCAAACATATATTGTATCTAGGATATACTGCAACATATCCAACATATAAAGGACTGCTTGCCATCTAGGGGAGGGGGTGGAGGGAGGGAGGGGAAAAAAAAATCGGAACAGAAATGAGTGTCAATATAATGTAATTATTAAATAAAAAATTAAAAAAAAATAAAAAAAAATAAAAAAAGCAATCAGGTAAAATATAAACATTTCTAAATATTTTCTTCTCCCTTTTAAACTATTCTTGTATATTTGTCTTTCTTCATATTCACCAGCAATTTTGAGGATGAGGGCAAGGACAGTTGGAATTATGAAAGGATGGCACCATTTCTCTTATGACTTCCAGACCTCTCTCCTGCCCAATTTTATTTAGAGCATCCATGCTTTAAATTTTGGAAGCACTAGACCTAGTTTTAACAATTTGTTCCATTAACTCAGAGGCTTATACACCAAACTACCCGTCATAATTGAAAAATCATAGTTTTTTAAACCAATTTTCTTTTCCTGACACGGAGAGGCTGACTTCTTTTGAATTGCATTTAATTTCACATAGGAGACTTTTTTAACGTTTGGAATTCTTGGTAATTGGTATCATATCTTCTCTGAATATTGGCTTGGTATTTAGAGTCATGGTTTAGAGTTTGCATTTTGTGTCTTTAACAAAGAAAATAATACTACTCTTTAAGAAACTTATAAGAATGATGACTTAGAGATGTATTACTCTTCATTCTTTATTTGTGAAGAGAAACATTAACATGCATAATGTTTCTAGTTGCTTGTGAATCAGTTGTAGAAAGGCATCAGTCTCACAATCCCTTCACAGAGTCATAAAGGTCCAATGGCAAGAGAGAAGTCAGAAGGACTGGCACATTTGCATAAAGTCATCAGAATGACTATCAATGAACCAGGATTCAGTGGATGACCTCGGGATCTTTGGGATCTCCTCAAACTCTAAGCACTCAGAGCCTACTGCAGCCACCTTAATGTGTATTTAAACAAATTGTTCCCATTTGACCATTCTGTTTGGAGAAGTTCTCACATGTTTGGGGTAGACGTCCCCCCAACTCGCTGACGGGGTTTGAGTTGGTAACACACAGCCTGATTTAGCCCCCCTTCTGAGAGAGTGTTGCCAGTATGGATGTTCCAGAGATGCTGGTCCTCCCTGAACATCCCAAACACCCCCAGAGATTTGAACACCTCATGTCTAAGGCAGTTCTTAGTTGAGCCTTAAATGGATTTCCTCTGTTAGGAAAGTGGTGCCAATCAAGATGCCCATTTTTTGTCCCATTTAATTCACAAGGGACATCTGGGTACCTTAAATAGAGTAACACAAGCTTGGGATCAAGATGGGTACAATAGAGGGACACTAAGGCAACATCTGTTCCCCAAGGACAGTGCATATGCCCACCAAAAGGCAGTGGGAAAAGACGGGGAAGGAATGGACCTAAGGATACACAAAGCTTTTTGTTGATTAGATTCCAGGTCATTGCATGAAGAAAGGGAGGCCCATCATGCTCCTGAGAGAAGTTACTCCTTGGACCTTGCCCATCATTTCACCAGGACACTGCTTATCTCTACAGGCACCAAGGAAGCTCAGAAATACTAAAATCAACAGGGTGTTTTACATGGAGGTTAGAAAGTCTCGCTCATATTCAGCTGATTTCTCACCTACAATATCACAAAAGGGATTAATCAGTTAACAGACAATAAAGTGACAGCCTGACAGAAATAGAAACCTACTCCCTAACATCTTCAAATAGAGTCCTTTCTCCTCATTACAACACCATCTAAGAAGAAAAGAAGCCCAACAAGTTATGTAATATGAAGCAATGAAATCTACTTTTGCTTTAAACTTTCTCTCTGATTTCAGCAGAGTTGGGAGCTTCTAGTGAGAATCTCCTGCCAATGCAGACCAGCATTTTCTAATTAAACAAAGAACTGTGTTCATATCATAGACTGATATGAGGAATGAGAGCTCCTTTCAAAAGTCTCTTAAATGATATGGTTATGAGAGTTCCTCCTCCTCCCTCCAGAAGCTCCCTAACGTGAGCCAGTCTCTGATGTGGTGACTTCCCTCCCTCCTTTCTACCTATGCCGGGGATCAGGAGGTTTCTGCACAGCAGGGAGATGACTCTGCAAGGCTGTGTCTCTGCTGCTGCTACAGAGGTAGGTGGCTGAGTCTTCTGCTTCCACAGGGTGGATGCTGAGGGTCAAGTGATTACTAACTTTTGTGGGCTTGAATCGCGAAGGAACAGTCTCATTTACGTTCATCTCATCATAATTATAAGAAAACATTATCTTGGGTCCTTTCTGTGGCTCCTGTTGGTACCAATACATGGCATCATGGCCCAGATTTTGTTCACATCTCAGTGTCACCTCCTGCTTCATCTTCATGACCAGGTATCTGGGTGTCTGAGTGATTCCTGCTTCAGTGGGAGCTGTGGGAGTGGGAAAAGAGACGGGAATTGGGACACAGAAGTTGCGAGACTTTTACTTCATTCTTCAGCGAAAGAGAAAACTGTGAATCTCCTATCCTCAGAAGGAGGAGTTTCCTTCACTCTCCAGCACTCACCTGATCCAAGAAGAAAAATGGAGACCCAGCAAAAGAGTCTGTTGACCATGATGGATTCAGGAGTAGCAGAATAGATTGGGTCCATGCCTTTGTGTCCCTGAGTGTTGGCCCAGGGATATAGAACAAAAACTCTGGGACTTCCTTGCTTGGCTGCACCATTTCCATTTATGGAACTGTTGTCTTCATTGGCTCTTGCAAAGAATAAATTTTTTTATTTTTGTGGTGGTGGTATAGCAGATAGTTGGCTGTTCACTCCCTGCTTCCATGTCTACCTTCAGTTATTATTAATTATTTATATTAAATAATATGTTATTTTACATATTTTATATATTATAATATATAATTAAATGATATATCAATAGATCATATTATACCTATTATTATAAAATAATTATATTATAATAATATTGTATTACATTAGTATGTTTTATGTAATTATATTATATATTACTATATTGTAATATAATATACTTTCATGTTATCTGTGCTCTGGGCCCCCATAACCTAGCTTGATGCTCAATAGTTCTTCACTTTGGTGTTCTGTTTAAACTTTTATTCATGGCAAAATTCTAAGCTCCAGGTACTTTTAATAATGTTCACAGTTAACATTTCTTAGGAGATTCATGCTTCTAATCTGAGACATTATTTCACATTTAATTCTTCTCAAATTTTTCTTATTTTTGTCACAAGATACCTCTTCACAAAAATTTTTAACAATGTGTGGGGTTTTTTAATGATTAAAATTCAAAATCTGAAACCTGATATAAAAGACTGTCCATAAGTCTACTGTACCACTTCTATGCCATATTATTTTCCTCTACTTCATGAACTTTCTGTTTCTGGGTCATCAAAATCCAAAACTCCCTATTGTAATGTTTCCAAGCACCTTAATTCACCATCACAAATGGCACCTCCAAATGTCAGGGGCTCAGTTCAATCACAGGAATTAATTCTGTGGTGCATACAAAGACATCTCTGAAATATAATAGAAGAATGAAAGAGGAATTCTACTCAAGCCTTTAGGTACAGTGCATCAAACCATACATGTGAAGAGGTAACTGATGAGAAGGACCTACCATCATGATTTGTGGACTTTATTCAACCACGAACTCAGGAATTTAGTTTATTCCTTTTTGATATGGGGTTACACCAAACATTTTTGCTTTCTCTTTTTGCTGCTTTTATATTGGATACTAGTTCTTGACACTCTCTTCCCTGCCCACCAACTCCTACTTCCTGTGCTGGGTTAAAGGAAGAGGTTTTGTGTAAAGAAATTAGATGCCCTTTCTTCACTGTGATCAGAACTGCAGAAATACATTCCAGAGTTCCTGGGTTCTGCAGATGGTTTGCTGAGAATAAAAATGTCAGTTTCTGGTCTCTGGGCTTTAAATCCTTGAGGATCATCACCATCCTCTGTATTATCCTTTCTCAGGGAGTAAAGAACAAGCACAAGACCTTTCTCTGGCTTTTGTTGATACCAAAACATTTGAGTATCCTGAGTATCTTGTTCACATCTCATTTTCACCTCCTGTCCCTGCTCTATGATGAGCTGTCTTGGGGCCTGAGTGATTTTAGCATGCACAGATTCTGGAAAGAAAAGAGCCAGAAAAGAGGAGGTGAATCTTGGCTTAAGAACCTGACTTCATAGCTACAAAAGAGTGTGACCATCCTGCTAAAGGATTTCCCATCTCTTCCCAGGATTCACCTGCTTCCAGAAGAAAAATGAGCCCTCAGAAGAGAAGAAGGGGACCTATGATGTAATTGGGAACAGAATGGGATGTTTCTCTCAAATGATTTTTCACTCTCATAAACACTTAGAAGGTATCTGGGGGTGGAGTTCAGTTGTATTGCTTTCTAATTTGGGTAAAATCTGTCTGTCTCTTAGCACTCCCAAAAGACTCAGAGATGCTTTGTTAAGAAGCATTTGCACATTCTGTAGGGGAAGCAGCATAGCCAAATTCCCGAAGAACAATCATAAGAAAGCCTTTTCATTCAGTTTTTATTATCCTTAGTTTCTGCTTACAAGTAATAAATTAACAAACACCCTTCTCCTATGATCCTTTCTGATTAAGTACCTAGAACACCATTCTTCCCCACTCTGATGTGGTTCCCTATCAGTTATCTGCTCTAGATTCATGGGCTCAATGTATTTATACCCAATGAGAAAGAATAGAGCATCAGCCCCTCCCTATCTGTACTTTTACTAGTCAATAATAATAGAGAATTAGTTTAGGGTAAAGACATTTAATAAAATCAGAGTTATAAAAGCATCAATAAACTTTTTCCTCAGAGTTACCTGCTGTTTACTTCACTGAATATATATGTGTATATATGTATGTATATTACATATATATGTATACATTATTCCTGAGAAGAGTGGACACAGGAAAGGAACACATGTTAAAAACCCATATATCCAAGGAAGATGCATAACCAGGGGCATTTTGAGGATTATATACTTAAGGATCTCATGTAGATAGGAAAGAGTTGTGGAGAAGCAATTCATACCTCCATTGTTGCTGCATCATTGATGCCTTTTAGTGAATCCTTGTACTTTTCCCAAGGGGTCTTCTGAATTCTGGTCTCACATGTCACTGAGGATTGGTGGTCTATTGGTCAAATGTTTCTTTCTGTCTCCTAGTTAATAACCTCTCAGCCAAGAATTTCTATGGTTTATTTTTCTATTTTAAAATTTATCTTATTTAATTTTACTTTTTAAAAATTAACAAGTGTTATTATAAGTTCAAATCTGACCTCAGACTGAGTCAAATAAAAGTTCAAATCTGATCTCAAACACTTATTAGCTATGAGATTCTGGACAATGACTTAATTTTTATTTACTTCAGTTCTTAGTTCTTCATTTATAAAATGGAGACACATTGGTGAAGGACAAACTACTCCTGTATTTTTTGCCAAAACAATCCTATGAGAATGGCTGAAGAAGTAGTGATGTATGATTGTGATGGCACAAAATTGTGCTATATGAAATTGCAATCAGGATACTCTCAGCAAAACCTGGAAAGACTTAATATGAACTTAGACATTTGAATTAAACAATTGAATTAAACATTTTTAAACAAAATGAGGAGATCATTGTACACTAAGAGCAATATTGTATGATGATCAAATCTGAATGACTGAGCTATTACCAGTGATATGATGATCTAAGACTATGTTGAAGGATTTATGATGAAAAATACTATCGACTTCTAGAGAAAGGAATGGTGAATTTTTATTGTAAATCAAAGCAAGCGTGTATGTGTGTGAGTGTGTGTGTGTGTGTCTGTGTGTGTGTGTGTGTGTGTGTGTACACTTTATTTATCTTTGGGGTTTTTGTCTGTTTTTTTTTTGGAACATGACCAATATAGAAATGTTTTGTAACACATATTCTCAGTGAGAGATGAGGGAGAGAAAGAGAAAATTTAAAACTCAAAATTTTCAAAAAGTAAATTTTAAAAATTGTTTTTACATGTAATTTAAAAATAAAATATTTTTAAAAGTAAGAAATTTAATTAAAAGAAAAGAAAACCCCATGAACTTGTTGTGAATGGCCAGACACAACTGGCTTGTTGGATTCCCTTTATGATCTGTTCTGAACCACATGCTTGTGGTGAGTTTGTTTATTCTAGGGTATAGAAAAGAATAACACGTATACTTTTTCTGTGCTTCTTGGATATGAGGAGAAAAGCCAGGAAAGGCCTCAAAGTTCTCTGGGAAAGGACCAGGACTAATTAAATAACAGAGCATTATGTAACGAAAAGCCCTCAAAGCTCCTGTAGTCCAACTCACATTTGGGCAAGAATCATCTCTGTAACATTTGTGACACTTCATTGAATGAGCCAGTCTGTTTGAAAACTTATATGGAAAGGAAAACAATTACGTTCCAAAGTTTCCAATGCCACTTTGGGATAGCTCTAAGCAATCAGAGATTTATACTTCTATCAAGTCAAAACTCTACCTTCCAGACATCACTGATTCTGCCATCTGAGCCCAAGAAATCACATGTAAAAGTTAACATAAACTTAAGCAGGGTCATATTTTCTTCATTTTCTGCTATTTTTTCATTCAGTCATTTTTCAGTCATATCCAACTCTTCATTACTTCCTTTAAGATGTTCTTGACAAAGATATTGGAGTGTCTTGCTATTTCCTTCTCCAACTCATTTTACAAGTGAGGAAACTGAGGCACACTGGATTAACTGACTTGCCCAGGATCACAGCTAGTTAGTGTCTGAATCCTGAGTTGAACTTAGAAAAATGTCTTCCTGATTCTAGGCCCAACACCCTATCCATTGCACATCGAGATGCCCTTTCTGAATTTTCAGAAGCTGCATCCTTTTCAGAGAAGTTGACCACAGAGAGAAGAATGAGTCCAAGATACACCTTGGATTTGCCAAAAAATATGGATCTCATGAAGGAATAATTCAGAAAATGCAGAGCTATGGTGCTGATGAATGGGATGATCAGCAATCACAAAATGATTCACACTTTGAAGTATTAAATATTAATTTTCAAGGAGAATAGAAGAGTTAGGCGTTATTTATTCATGCTTTAAGTTTTTGTCAATGTGAACTGACCAGTGTTGCCTTTCAAGGGTATCTTTTATGTAGAGGAAATAAATAGGTGAAATATAGTTTAGGTGCCTTGTACATTAAATAGTTAGGTGACATCCTAGGGCTATGACTTTCTCCAATGCTAACATAGAAGGACTCAGCTGAGTCCTCCAACTCTGTCGGTTGAATTGTCAAAGTTCACCTGAGATATGTCTGGTCCTACCACTGTGAAGAGACTTAAAGTTTTTCGCTTTTCTTTTGGTAATAAAAAATAAGATACAAACTGTAATTCCTGCTTGAATTTTGATGGTATAAAATATCTAAGCACAAACGTCTTTGTTTTAACCAGCTGAATAGAAAGTGGGAAGGAGAGGGGGGGCATTGAGAAGGGAGGAGAAGAATGAACAAATGCCCTGCAACAATAACTCCAGTTTCTTCATTATCAACTTGTGAATGGATAAATAATTTTTTTCTTAGCTCTTCTCTCTAAATGTCCCTGAAGCAGAGGCTACACTTTGGGGTGCTTCTAGCTCTGCAAAGAGGAAGGATATTGCTCTGGAATCAGGTCACCTCAACATACCTTCTACCCTGTCTTTGTGACCAGATAACTTGGGCTTTGGATAAATCAGTGTTAATGAAATCTGTGGGCAGGGCACTAGGTAATGGATCTGATTGTCATTATTTATTTTTTTATTTTTTTATTATTATTATAGCTTTTTATTTACAAGTTATATGCATGGGTAATTTTACATCATTGACAATTGAAAAACCTTTTGTTCCAATTTTTCCCCTCCTTCCCCCCATCCCCTCCCCCAGATGGCAGGTTGACCAATACATGTTAAATATATTAAAGTATAAATTAAATACAAAATAAGTATTCATGTCCAAATGGTTATTTTGCGGTACAAAAAAAATCAGACTTTGAAATAGTGTACAATTAGCCTGTGAAGGAAATCAAAAATGCAGGCGGACAAAAATAGAGGGATTGGGAATTCTATGTAATGGTTCATAGTCATCTCCCACAATTCTTTTGCTGGGTGTAGCTTGATTGTCATTACTTTACAAATAATCTTCTCCTCTTCCCAATTTCCTATTGCTAATGAAAATACCCTCATGCTCTTAGTCTTCCAAACTTACAATTTAGATGTCATCTTCAACAACTCACTCTCCTCTCACTGCCCATATCCATTTTGTTGCATTCTATTGATTTTGCTTTTGTAATATCGCTTTCTGATGAGAAGAATCTGCCATCATGGATTTTGGACGTTATTCAACTACTAACTCAGGAATTTAGTTTTTTCTTCTTCCTTTTTGATGTGGGATTACAACAAACATTTTTGCTTTCTCTTTTTGCTGCTTTTATATTGGATATCTGTTCTCTACACTTTCTTCCCTCCCCACCAACTCCTACTTCCTGTGCTAGGGTAAAAGGAAGGAGGTTTGTGTAAAGAAATTAGATGCCCTTTCATCACTGTGATTAGAACTGCAGAAATACATTCCAGAGTTCCTGGGTTCTGCAAATGATTTGCTGAGAATAAAAATTTGGATTTCTGGTCTCTGGGCTTGAAATCCTTGAGGATCATCACCATTCTCTATATCGTCCTTTCCCACAGAGTAAAGAACGAGGACAAGACCTTTCTCCTTGCTCTCTGGCTTTTGTTGATACCAAAACATTTGAGTATCCTGAGTGTCTTGCTCACATCTCATTTTCACCTCCTGTCCCTTCTCTATGATGAGCTGTCTTGGGATCTGAGTGATTTTAGCATGCACAGATTCTGGAAAGAAAAGAGACAGAAAAGAGGAGGTGAATCTTGGCTTAAGAAGTTGACTTCATAGCTACAAAAGAGTGTGACCATCCTGCTAAAGGATTTCCCATCTCTGCCCAGGACTCACCTGCTTCCAGGAGAAAAATGACCACACAGCAGAGAAGAAGGGGACCCATGATGTAATTGGGAAAACAATTGGACGTTTCTCTCAACTGATTTTTCACTCTCATAAACACTTAAAAGGTATAATCTGGGGGTGGAGTTCAGTTGCATCACTTTCTAAGTTGGGTAAAATCTGTCTATCCCCTAACACTCCCAAAAGACTCAGAGATATTTTGTTAAGGATTTGTACACTCTGTGAGGGAAGCAGCATAGACAAATTCCCTAAGAAGATTCATAAAAAGCCTTTTCATTCAGTTTTCAGTATCCTTAGTTTCTGCTTCCAAGTAATAAATTAACAAACACTCTTGTCCTATATTCTTTAAGAACAGAGGAGTGGTGCTACTTGTTATTTTGGAAAGAGCCCCAACCCTGAAGGAGGACCTGAGTTTAAATCTGGCTTCGGACACTTAACATTTCCTGTCTGTGTAACCCTGGGCAAGTCACTTAACCCCAATTGCCTCAGAAAAAAGAAAAAAAAAAGAACAGAGGACAGATATTTATTCTAAATTAAGTACCTAGAGCATCACCCTTCTCCATTCTGATGTGGCTCCCTCCAGCTATCTACCTATATTGGTTATAACTTCCCCATTTATAGAACTATTGTCTTCACTGGCTCCCACAAAAGGAAACTCTGTGTGTGTGTGTGTGTTTGTGTGTGTTGAAGAACAGATAGTTATCTATTAACTTTTATGCTTTTATGCTCATCACACAAACTTCAATTGCATTAAAGTTTGGTTATAGAAAATATTTTGAAGTTCTGCTTTATACTGATTTGTCATAACAGCAGCACATTCTCACTTCTGTCTTTTGTCATGTGGTAGTAACTGCTTTACTACAGGCAACAAGGACAGAATATGTACACAAGCTCATCAAATACTTCTCCCTTCTTTTATCCTTTATGGGGGAACACATGTCATACTGTGGGAAGTTTCTTTAGAGATCATTATGTTCCAACTCCTGTTTATACAAAGGATGATTCTGAGATGAAATGGTGAAGGGACTTAAACAAGATCTCACAACTACTTAGGGTCCGAGTTAGAGTCACCCTCAAGAATGTCATATTTCCTCTAATCAAACTTCATATGTTTGGTGTGTAGATACAGGTCTTAATTGTGTTTGGTGAAGGATTAAGAGTTAATGACACAAAGGTGAGGGAGAGTCAATAACATGGAAATGATACACATGAAGAGTATCCACTTCCACTCTCCTGACTTTGGGCTCCAAAATTCCATATATCTGTGGTTGGGATGTGGACAATGCTACTTTCTGGGATTCTGTGCTTAATACCCCTATGAGGATGAGGGGTCCACACCAAATTCAATAATAATATGTCCAGGGACAGGTAGGTGGCACAGCGGATAAACCACCAGCCCTGAAATCAGAAGTAATATATATACACACAAATATACTCTTGTATATTCAAGTAATACAGGGATATATTAAGTGAGGTTGGCTGTGCAAACTCACTCTCTCCTCCAAAGTTATTCGGAGTCAGTGACAAAACAGGTCACAACATAATGACAATTTTTCCTGCTCAGAACAAAACCTGAGAACACTTACACGAACTGATTTAAAGTGAAGTGAGCAAAAACAGGAGAATATTGTATAGATCAGAATGTTGTACGACAAACAACTGTGAATGACAGAACTATTCCAAGCAATACATTGATCCAAAGGACTCATGATGAAAAATGGTATCCACCTGCAGCAGAAAAAACAAACTTATTCAATGTGACTGAAAATCAAAGCATACTTTTTAGAAAAGTTTCTTTATTTTCCTTTTTTGTCTGTGTTTTTTTCTCAACATAATTAACACAGAAATGTGCCTCACATGATTGCAATACATAACCCATATCAAATTGTTTCCTTCTCAATATGTGGAAAGTGAAATTATGTTAAAAGGATGTTAAAGATCCTTTTACATATAGTTGAAAAAATAAAATATTTTAAAATGGAAATTTTCATAAAGAAACAAGCAAAAAAATAAATGAAAAGAAAATTCTACAGATAAGTTCTATTGGTCACAGAGATTTGGACACAAGTGAATATCAACAATACAGAGTATTAGAATCCCCTTCCTTTAGAATTTATGATCTGCTCTGAACCATACTCTTTTGAAGGGGTTGTTGTCTCCTCTAGTATATAGAGAAGCATGACATGTACACATTTTCTGGGGTTTGGGGATATGAATAGAAAAATCAGGGAAGGTCAAAAAACTCTGAAAAGGGCCAGGACAATAGAATCTCAGAATCTTACATTAGTCAGATTCCCTGTAGTTCAAATCAGACTTGGGCAAGAATCATCTCTATCATTGGTGTCAAGTGATTGAAAAAGCCAGTCTGCTTGAAGATCTCTATTGAGAGTAAACCAATCACTTCCCAAAGTCTCCTACACCATTTTGGAATAGCTTCAACCAGTCACTCAAAAGTTTATCCTTCCCTTCAGTCAAAAAGTACCAAGCAGACATTATCATTGGTTCTGCTTTTGGGCCCAAAGTATTACAGTGCCACATTTCCTTTCCTTTCTCCAAATATTCCATTCTGAGAGAAAATAACTATAGATAAAAGAATGAATCTAAGACACAGCTTGGACTTGCCAAAAAGATAGAGAGTTGCTCAAAAAATGCAGATCCAAGGGGAAGGTGACTTGGATGAGCTGCAGTCACTTTATTATTTACATATTTAAGATCAACTTCCCAGGAGGGCAATTAAGAATTATTTTTTCATGCTTTAATTTTTATGTGTACTTATGAGTATTGTTTTTTTAAATGTGTCTCTACATGGAAGAAATAAACAGTTGAATATAGATTGTATGTCCTATACAATAAGTACTTTCTAGTCTCTTTTGGGGAGAGAGATATGTGCACAGTGGACTGAACACTTGGTCAGATATCAGGAAGATCTATTCAAAATTGGCCTCAGATATATACCAGCTATGTGACCTTGGCAAGTCATTTCCTCCTGTTTGCTTCAGTTTCCCCAAGTGTAAAATGAGCTGGAGAAGGAAATGGAAAACCACTTGATTATCTTTGCTAAGAAAATCCCAAATCGGTTCACAAAGAGTCAGACATAATTGAAACAACTGAATGTGACAGCTACATGGTGTAGTAAATAGAGCACTCGATTTGAAATTGGGAAGAGTTAGCTCCATGAGTTCAAATTTGGCCTCAGACCCTTTCTAGTTATAGGACTCCAGATGAGTCACTTAACCCTGTTTGCTTCAGTTCTTCATGTGGAGAATGAACTAGAGAATTAATGGGAAATTTCTCTATCTTTGAATTGAGCTCAACTAAAAATGATTTCTCAACAACTGTATTTTTCTTAAAATGTGTCATCAGGAGGACTACCAATGAACCAGGATTCAGTGGATGACCTTGATCTTCAGGATTTTATCAAGCTCTAAGAGCTTCACAAAAAATACTTCAGTCACCTCCATGTCCATTGGAACAAATTGTTCTCCTTTGCCCATCCTATCTAGGGAAGTTTTCCCATGCCCGAGACAGATATTCCCCAACTCACTGACGGCTTTGAGACCTGTTGGCAAAACAGAGCCTGATGCAGCCTGCCTACAAGAGAGTTTTGCCAGGGTATATGTGTTCACCAAAGGTGCTAGGCTTCCCTGAACATCCCCTATAACTCCATGGAGGTGCATCTCATATCTAAGGCAGTTCTTTGTTGAACCTTAAAGGGACTTCATATAAGGATCTGATAGGAAATTGATGCAAACAAAGGTGCTCATTATTTGTCCCATTTAATTCACAATTGACAGCTGGATACCTTAAATGGAGCAGCACAAGCCTGGGATCAACATGCATACAATAGAAGGACACTGGGGCAACATCTGTACCCCAAGATAGACGGTGTCTATGGCCACTAAAATGCAGGGGGGAAGTCATGGAAAAGACCCACCCAAGGATACTATAAATTAGAGGGATAACTTCCAGATAATTGCAAGAAAAAAGGGAGACTGATCATCCTGAGAGAACTACTTGGATCATCCATTTCACCATGATATTCTTTATGTCTAGAGCTATCAAGGAAACTTGAGATGCTCAAGTCTATGTTTTACATAGAGGTTAGGAAATTACACTCACATCAAGTTGATGTCCCATTTCTGATATAAAAAAAAAAGGGAGTAGTCAATGAGCAGATAATGAAGTGACAGCCTGACAGGAGGTAGAAAACCACTCCCTAATGTCTCCTCACTTCCCTTCTGATATAATTTAAGAAAAAAAGCACAAGGAGAAATGTAATGTGAATGAGTGAAATTTGCATTTATTTTGAACTATCCCTGACTTCAGCAGAGTAGGGGGCTTCTAGTGAGGATCTCCTGCCAATGCAGACTGGCATTTTCTAATAAAACAGAGAATTGTGTATTAGACCAATATGAGAAATGAGAGCTTGTTTGAAAACTCTCTGGGTTATGAGAGTCCCTCTTCCCTCCAGAAGTTCCCATTGTGAGTTATGTCTCTGGTGTGATGACTTCCCTCCCTCCTTTCTTCCTATGCCGGGGACAGGAGGTTTCTGCACAGCTGGGAGATGACTCTGCAAGGCTGTGTCTCTGCTGCTGCTACAGAGGTAGGTGGCTGAGTCTTCTGCTTCCACAGGGTGGATTTTGAGGGTCAAGTGACCATTCCCTGATGATGCAGGTTGGAATCTTGGAGGAACGGTCTCATTTAAACTCATGTCTTTAGAAATATAATAAAACATTATCCTGGGTCCTTCTTGTGGCTCCTGTTGGTACCAGTACATATAATCATGCCCCAAATCTTGCTGACATCTCAGCGTCACCTCCTGCTTCACCTCGGTGACCAGGTATCTCGGTGTCTGAGCGATTCCTGTTTCAGTGGGAGCTGTGGGAGACAGAAATTAGGACACAGAAGCTGGGGGACCTTCACTTCATACTCCAGGGAAGGAAAAGCTCTGGATCTCCTCTCCCCAGACTGAGGGTATTCTTCTCCATCCAGCACTCACCTGCTCCCAAGAGAAAAATGGAGACCCAGCAAAGGAGTCTGTTAGCCATGATGGGCTCAAGGCCCGCAGAAGAGGTTGGGTCCCTGCCTTCTGTCTCTCGGTGTTGGCCCAGGGATGTGGTATAAAAGCCCTGGAGCAGCAAGGTTTGGCCGTCTCCATTTATGGCAACATTGTCTTCATTGGATCCCACAAAGCATCCCACAGAATGGGGGGTGGTGGTGACATGGCGCCACATAGTGGACAGAGCCCATAGGTGGCTGCTGGCTCCCTGCCTCCAGGGCCAACCTCACTTATAGGAAAACACGGTTCTGTCCAACATTGTGAAGTCCTTTTCACACTGATTTTTCACCACAGAAGCTCAGTCTCAGTCCTGGGTTTGCCCTGGGATAGTAACTGCCCCAGAGAAAGGACAGGGGCCCAAGGGGTCCACATGTGAGAAAGCAGACCGACATTCCCAGAGGAGAACTGTTTTCTTTTTGCTTTCAGGGAAGTTTTACTGGCTTCTTTATCTCAGCTCTTCCGGTTCCTGAATGGTTCTCCTGTCTAGGATTGTAAAGCTCCCGGCTTCTATCTGGCTTTTAGTCAGGGACGTCCGGTTTCCCTACATTCAAGCATCTTCTGGCTTCTCTTTTCTAATCCAGCCTGAGCACAATCACATCCACACTGGAGAAGTGTGAGGGGGGACAGGGCTCTTTCCCACATCGTCTCTGCTTTTGGCATCCCAGGCTGCTGAGCTGAGTAACCCGGTCGTCCCTTCCCTTGTGCCTGGGGAGGAAGGAGTCGTTCATCTCTTTTTGCCTCCCAACCACCTCCTTAAATTGCTTAACACAATCCCATGGAGTTTAAAGCCCTATCAGGGAAGGTGCCAGTGGGGGTTGGAACCAGTTACATTGGCTGCTGCCCTCTCGTGGAGAGAGTTCTGTGAGGAGAGAGGGGGCCACAGAGACACATTTCAGAGAGAAGGATCAGGAACAGAGAGGAAATCATGAAACCAAACTCAAGGGTGAAGGAGCATTTCACCCAAGTGGTGGAAAGTAACACAATTAGCAATGAACAAAACTGAACATTTGTCAGGAGATAAGACCCTCTCTATTATGCACTTTTAGCTCATCAAATATTTCATCCTTCTTTCATCTTTTATGGGGGAGCACATGTCATACTATGGGGAGAGTCTTCAGAACCATCAAGCTCAAACTCCCATTTGTACAAAGGAGGAACATGAGTGCAATGGTGAAGGGACTTGTGCAAGATCTCACAGCTGGTTAGGTCAGAGTTAGGTTACCCCCAACAATGTCATAAAATTTCTCCTAATTTCATACATGGTACATGGATAAAGGTCTTAACTTCATGTGGTGAAGGGATCCACCCAAGGATACTATGAAAGTTTTTAAATGAATAACGTCCAGGTAATTGCAAGAAAAAAGGGAGACTGATCATCCTGAGAGAACTACTTGGATCATCCATTTCACCATGATATTCTTTATCTCTAGAGATTTCAAGGAAACTTGCGATGCTCAAGTCTGTTTTACATAGAGGTTAGGAAATTACACTCAATCAAGTTGATGTCCCACCTCTGATATAACAAAAAGGGAGTAGTCAAAGAGTAGATAATGAAGTGAGAGCCTGACAGGAGGTAGAAAACCACTCCTTTACATTTCCAAATAGAGATATTCACTTCCCTTCTGATATAATTTAAGAAAAAAAAGCACAAGGAGAAATGTAATGTGAATGAGTGAAATTTATATTTATTTTGAACTATTCCTCTGACATCAGCAGAGTAGGGGGCTTCTAGTGAGGATCTCCTGCCAATGCAGACTGGCATTTTCTAATAAAACAGAACTGTGTATTAGACCAATATGAGAAATGAGAGCTTGTTTGAAAACTCTCTTGGTTATGAGAGTCCCTCTTCCCTCCAGAAGTTCCCATTGTGAGCCAACTGTCTGGTGTGGTGACTTCCCTCCCTCCTTTCTTCCTATGCCGGGGACAGGAGGTTTCTGCACAGCTGGGAGATGACTCTGCAAGGCTGTGTCTCTGCTGCTACAGAAGTAGATGGCTGAGTCTTCTGCTTCCACAGGGTGGATTTTGAGGGTCAAATGACCGTTCCCTGATGATGCAGGTTGGAATCTTGGAGGAACGGTCTCATTTAAATTCAGCTCTTTAAAACTATAATAAAACATTATCCTGGGTCCTTTCTGTGGCTCCTGTTGGTACCAGTACATGTAATTATGCCCCAAATCTTGCTGACATCTCAGCGTCACCTCCTGCTTCGCCTTAGTGACCAGGTATCTCGGTGTCTGAGTGATTCCTGTTTCAGTGGGAGCTGTGGGAGACAGAAATTAGGACACAGAAGCTGGGGGACTTTCACTTCATACTCCAGGGAAGGAAAAGCTCTGGATCTCCTCTCCCCAGATTGAGGATATTCTTCTCCATCCAGCACTCACCTGCTCCCAGGAGAAAAATGGAGACCCAGCAAAGGAGTCTGTTGGCCATGATGGGCTCAGGGCCCACAGAAGAGGTTGGGTCCCTACCTTCTGTCCCTCGGTGTTGGCCCAGGGATGAGGTATAAAAGCCCTGGGGCAGCAAGGTTTGGCCGTCTCCATTTATGGCAACATTGTCTTCATTGGATCCCACAAAGCATCCCACAGAATGGGGGGTGGCAGTGACATGGCGCCACATAGTGGACAGAGCCCATAGGTGGCTGCTGGCTCCCTGCCTCCATGGCCAACCTAATTATAGGAAAACACGGTTCTGCCCAACATTGTGAAGTCCTTTTCACACTGATTTTTCACTCACTCTCAGTCCTGGGTTTGCCATGGGATAGTAACTGCCCCAGAGAAAGGACAGGGGCCCAAGGGGTCCACATGTGAGAAAGCAGACCGACGTTCCCAGAGGAGAACTGTTTTCTTTTTGCTTTCAGGGAAGGTTTTACTGGCTTCTTTATCTCAGATCTTCCAGTTTCTGAATGGTTCTCCTGTCTAGGACTGTAAAGCTCCCGGCTTCTATCTGGCTTTTAGTCAGGGACGTCCGGTTTCCCTACATTCAAGCGTCTTCTGGCTTCTCTTTTCTAATCCAGCCTGAGCACAATCACATCCACACTGGAGAAGTGTGAAGGGGGACAGGGCTCTTTCCCACATCGTCTCTGCTTTTGGCATCCCAGGCTGCTGAGCTGAGTAACCCGGTCGTCCCTTCCCTTGTGCCTGGGGAGGGAGGAGTTGTTCTTCTCTTTTTGCCTCCCAACCACTTCCTTAAATTGCTTAACACAATCCCATGGAGTTTAAAGCCCTATCAGGGAAGGTGCCAGTGGGGGTTGGAACTAGTTACATTGGCTGCTGCCCTCTCGTGGAGAGAGTTCTGTGAGGAGAGATGGGGCCACAGAGACACATTTCAGAGAGAAGGATCAGGATCGGAGAGGAAATCATGAAACCAAACTCAAGGGTGAAGGAGCATTTCCCCCAATGATGGGAAGTAACACAATTAGCAATGAACAAAACTTAACGTTTGTCAGAAGATAAGACCCTCTCTATTATGCACTTTTAGCTCATCAAATACTTCTCCCATCTTTCATCTTTTATGGGGGAGCACATGTCATACTGTGGGGAGAATTTTCAGAATCATCAAGCTCAAACTCCCATTTGTGCAAAGGAGGAACGTGAGTGCAATGGTGAAGGGACTTGTGCAAGATCTCACAGCTGGTTAGGGTCACAGTTGGGTTACCCCCAAAAATGTCATAAAATTTCTCCTAACTTCATACATGGGACATAGATAATGGTCTTAACTTTATGTGTTGAAGGGTGAAGAGATAATGGCACAAAGATAAGAGAAAGTGAACAGTATGAAAATGTTTCATATAAAGTGTATCCTCTTCCTTCCTCCTAACTTTGTACTCCAAATTTCCATATCTCTGTGATTGATGTTTTGGACAACGCTACCTTCTGGAAATCCATGATTAATGCTGCTGAGGTCCATAGCAATAATATAACAATAATATGATCAGGGACAGCTGGGGGACACAATGGGTTCTGCACCAGCCATGGAGTCAGGACTTGAATTCAAATCCAGCTTCAGATACTTACAAGATCTGTGATCTAAGTCATTTAACCCTAATAGTCCTCCCCCCCCAAAAAAAAAACCCCTAACATCAAAAATATAATAATAATCTTCAGGAACAGGGTACTCCAGACTGACTAGAGAGGGCACCCTGGTGAGGTGGGTTCAGTGGAAAGAGTAATGGACTCAGAGTCATATTAGGAAAGGAAATGGCAAAGCATTCCCATATTTTTTTTGCCAAGAAAATCTTATAGGAAATCAATGGGAAAAGGAGTGATTTATGATTGTAATGGCATAATATTGTGCTATCAGTATTTGGAAGCAGGGTGATCCATGGGAAACCTGGAAAGACTTACATGAACTGGTACAACTGATGTAAATAGTACCAGAAGAAACACTGGGACAGCAATACTGTATAGTGATCAACTAAGAATGACAATGTTCTAACACAATTCTTAAGGACTAGTGAAAATACTATACAGCATGAAAGAAAGGACTAATGGACTTTGAATGTAGATCAAAGTATGACTGTGTGTGTGTGTGTGTGTGTGTGTGTGTGTGTGTGTGTGTACTTTGTTTATCTTCGTTTTTTTATCCATGTTTTCTCTTGGAACATGACCAATATAGAAATATTTAGGATGACTACACATGTAGAATTAATATCATACTGCCTTCTCAGTGAGAGGTAAGGGGAGAGAGAGAAAAAATTTAGAACTCAATATTTTTTTTAAAAAATTAATGTTAAAAATTGTTTTTACATGTAATTATAAGATAAAATATTTCTTAAAAAATTTAATTGAAAAAAGGAAACTCCATGTTCTTGTCATGAAGGGTTGGACATGACTGAATAACAATAAAATAACAGAAGCCTTTAAGATTAACTTTATGATCTGCTCTGCTCCACGTGTTTATGATCGGAGTTTGTCTATTCTAGTGTAGAGAAGCATAATATGTACACATTTTCTGGGCTTCTTGTATCTGAAGAGTAAGGCCAGGAAAGGCCTTTGAAACTTCTTTGAAGTTCTCTGAAAAGGACCAGAAGTAATTGTGTCACAAAATGTTATATACAGGAATCTTCAGAGTTTTTCTAATACAACTCATATTGTGTCAAAAATCATTTCTTTAACATTTCTGACAAATGATTGAATGAGTCAGTCTTTAAAAAAAAAATCTCTATTGAGAAAACCAATCACTGTTCAATGTCTCCTCTGCCACTTTGCAACAGTTCTACCCATCCAGAAGTTTATCCTTCCATTGAATCAAAAAGTACCAATCAGAAATTATCACTGGTTTTGCCATTGAGCCTAAGCAGATCATACAAAAAGGTTAACACTAATTTAGGAAGTGTCACATTTCATTTTCTTTCCTTTCCTTTCTGAAAGTTCTCTAAAGATTTCATTCTCAGAGAAGATAACTACAGCGAGAAAGTGAGTTCAAGACATAGTTTGGTCTGGCCAAAATATAGGGACCTTGAAGGAGTTATTCAAAAAATGCAGAGTCAAGAGAAAGGTGACCTGGATGTTCTATAGTCATTTTTATTTACATGTTTAATATCAACTCCCTAGGAGAAGAGAGTTGTTATTTTTTCATGCCTTAATTTTTGCTTATGTGTATTTATGAGTGTTGTTCTTTAAATGAGTCTTTTAAATGGAAGAAATTAATAGCTGAGATGTAGTTTGTATGTCTTGCATGATAAGTACTTGCATAATAAGATCTGTTTTGGAGTAGGAACTAGATAACCCAGTGGAAGGAACATTTGACCAGGTATCAGGAAAACCTGAGTTCAAATCCTGGCCTCAAATATTTACTAGCTCTATGACCTTGATAAGTCATTTCATCCTGTTTGCTTTAGTTCCCTATGTGTAAAATGAGCTAGAGAAGAAAATGGCGAATCACTCTGGTAACTTTGCTAAGGAAATCCCAATTAAGATCACAAAGACTCAATTGAATGAACTGAAACAACTAAAGGTGGTCCCTAGAAGGTGCAGTGAATAGAGCAGTGAGCTTAAATTTGGGAAGATTTGTCTTCATAAGCTCAAATCTGTCCTCAGACACTTACTAATCATGTGACTTGGGACAAGTCTGTTAACCCTGTTTGTCTGAGTTTCTTATGTCTAAAATGAACTGGAGAAGTAATGGTATAAAGATACACTCTAATATCTTTACCAAGAAAATCTCCAAAAGAGCTCACAGAGTTGAACTCAACTGAAAATGACTCCATAACTGCATCCTTTCTCACAATGTATGTGAATGAATAAAGTAAAATATTTAGCACTATAAGATAGCCAATAATATTGGGAAGACATTAAAATATACTTGTAGGTATAAAATAGATATTTAAATATGTCTTTTTCACGTTCAGAGACCTGAGTTTTAGAATATCTACAAAAATGAATTTAATTAATATCATTATGGGATTTTTTTTTCATGTATGTTTTCCTGTGGAAGGAAATAAATAATATTTCTTTTTCTTCTTTAAAATATACAATATGATGGTTCTCTCTGGGAGAAAGCAGGTTTCTCAGGGCAGGTTTTCTGGAGGCAGCCTTAGTTTCAGTTGAGAGTAAATAATCACCCAAAATGCAGCCAGGTGATAAAAGTTCAGATCTTTTATTGCCTCCAATATAGCCCAGTTAGCTTAGAGGCCTATCTCTCTGCTTCGTTCCAAGAGCTCCCTCCGAATGTCTTCAAATCCAAAGGTTTGTCCTTCAGTCCTCCAGCCAGCCAAGTAGAAAATGGAATGGATCTCTCTTGCCTCGGAGAGAGGGCTTCTGACATAATTCAGCTGAAATCTGACAGAGAGCCTCTGTCTGTCTCTTATATATAAGAGAGAGGAATTGTGGGATATGAGAGAGAAGGATTATGGGTTTTCTCCCATAGTGCTCTCTGGCCCTAAGAGCTTCAAGGGAGGTATGAATTCACAAAGTTACACAGTTAACTTTGTGAATTTCCCATACTTGTGAACTCCAATGAGTAAAGGTGTGAACACAAGCATTGTATCAATGAGTTCTACTTAGTACCTTGTTTCAGGTTCTGGCCCAAAACATCTTGTAAGATCAGATCAATAATCTATCAACTCTAATGAGTTAGCAATTTGTAAAGATTCCAACATTTTCCCAATTAAAAAAAAAAGTAACAGGCTAAAACATAAACATTTCTAAATATTTTCTTCTCCATTTTAAACTATTCTTGTGTATATGTCTCTCTCCATACTCACTAGCAATGTTGAGGATGAGGACAAGAACAGGTAGAATTATGAAAGGGATGGCACCATTTCTCTTATGACTTTCAGATTAAAGTCTTTCCCGCCCCATTTATATTAGAGTCTCCATGCTTTGAACTTTGGAAGCACCTGACCTAGTTTTAAAAACTTGTCCAATTAGCCCATTGGCTACACATCAAACAACCTCTCACAATCAAAAAAGGACATTTTTTTTTACCAAATTTTGTTCTCCTGACACAGATATGCTGACTTCTTTTGAATTACTCTTAATTTCACATAGGAGACTTTTTTGTGTTTGGGGATTCTTGGAAATTGGCATAATATCTTCTCTGAATATTTGCTTGGCATTTAAAGAATCATGGTTAAGACCTTGTATTTTGGTCTTTTACAAAGAAAATATCACTACTCTTCAAGAAACTTACAAAAATGATGACTTAGACAGCGATGTATTGCTGTTCATTCTTCGTTTTTGAAGAACAATGGCATCATGCATAATGGTTCTACAAGCTTGTGAATGGGATTTAAATGAGTTGTACTGGTGCCCGAATATGGGAAACAAGAATCACGAGAAGCACAGGAAACAAAGAAGCAGCATCACCTGAGAGCTATTTGTAAGTAGGATCCTTCCAGAATTCCTTTGGTAACCTGTGGGGAAGAAAAGGGAGAAGAGACTCAGTAAGACTTTTTCAGTTGGGGTAATTAAATGGGCCAACACATCAAAGGGCTGAGCCAGGAGACTGATGAGAGACTTATGAAAAATGCCAATTTTGACTATACTCCTCTTCTCCGTTTGAAAGTTTGTCTCCATGACATCTCACAAGCTTTAACACCTGCTATAGTGCTGCTTGCACTCCCTAACATGTGGACTCAGACACCTTAGCATGTGGACTTACTGACCATGCTGTGGAGAAAAAATAATCACACTCCTATAAAACAAAAAAGGGGAATAAATTGTTAAGAATCATGCCTAAGTAAAGGGGTAGGTCAATTCTCTGAGAGCCTCCCCAGCTGTGAAGGATAAACCTGAGGGAGTTGCAAAGCAGCCTTCGCAGAAGGCTTGTGAATTGGAAATGAAATAAATTGGAGACAAAGGGAAAAGGAGGGAGGTTACACAAAACAACTGCCTCTCAGGAAAGAGGTCAGAGAACAACAATGGCCTCTCAGTCTCCTTGTATCATCATCATCTTCTCACATGAAGAAATCTATTCTACAGCTATGAGTTAGACCTCCAGCAGCCACTGGCAGGTGGCTCCCATATCACAACATTGTACAGAGTCATCAATCTCACTATCCTGTCACAGAGTCATCAAGGTCCAATGGCAAAACAAAAGTCATAATGTGTGCAACATGTGCATAAAGTCATCAGGATGACTATCAATGAACCAGGATTCAATGGATGACCTCGGGATCTTTGGGATCTTCTCAAACTCTAAGAGCTTAAAACTTACTTCAGCCACTTTCATGTGTATTTAACAAGTTGTTCCCATTTGACTATTCCATCTGGAGAAGTTCTCACATGTTTGGGGTAGCTGTCCCCTAACTCACTAACAGTATTTGAGACATGTTGGTAACACACAGCCTGATTTAGCCGCCATGCTGAGAGAGTGTTGCCAGAGTGTGGATGTTCACCAGAGAAGCTGGTTTTCCCTGAACACCCCAAACATCCCCAGAGATTTGTACACCTCTTGTCTAAGACAGTTCTTAGTTGAGCCTTAAATGGTTTTCACATAAGCACCTATTAGGAAAGTGGTGCAAACCAAAATACCCATTATTTGTCCCATTTAATTCACAAGGGACATCTGGATACCTTAAATGGAGCAACACAAGCTTGGGATCAAGATGGGTACAATGGAGAGACCCTAACGTAACATTTGTTCCCCAAGGACAGTGTGCATGTCCACCAAAAGGCAATCAGAAAAGAAGGGGAAGGATCTAAGGATACACACAAAGTTTTTTGTTGATTAGTTTCCAGGTCATTGCATGAAGAAAGGGAGGCCCATCATGCTCCTGAGAGAAGTTACTCCTTGGAGCTTGCCCATCATTGCACCAGGACATTCTTTACCTCTACAGGCACCAAGGAAGCTCAGAAATACTAAAGTCAACAGGGTATTTTACATGGAGGTTAGGAAGTCTCGCTCATATTCAGCTGATGTCCCACCTACAATATCACAAAAGGGATTAATCAGTTAACAGATAATAAAGTGACAGCCTGACAGGAGATAAAAAACTACTCCCTAACATCTCCAAATAGAGTCCTTTCTCCTCATTACAACACCATGTAAGAAGAAAAGAAGTCCAACAAGTAATGTAATATGAAGGAATGAAATTTGCTTTTGTTTTAAACTCTCTCTGATTTCAGCAGAGTAGGGGGCTTCTAGTGAGGATCTCCTGCCAATGCAGATCGGCATTTTCTAATTAAACAGAGAATTATGCTAATATGAGGAATGAGAGCTCCTTTCAAAACTCTCTTATAATATGGTTATGAGAGTTCCTCCTCCTCTCTCCAGAAGCTCCCTAATGTGAGCCAGGTCTCTGATGTGGTGACTTTCCTCCCTCCTTTCTTCCTATTCTGGGGACAGCAGGTTTCTGCACAGCTGGGAGATGATTCTGCAAGGCTGTGTATCTGCTGCTGCTACAGAGGTAGGTGGCTGAGTCTTCTGCTTGCACAGGGTGGATGCTGAGGGTCAAGAGATTACTGACTTTTGTGGGCTTGAATCGCGGAGAAACAGTCTCATTTACATTCATTTCATCATAACTATAAGAAAACATTATCTTGGGTCCTTTCTGTGGCTCCTGTTGGTACCAAAACATGGCATTGTAGCCCACATTTTGTTCACATCTCAGTGTCACCTCCTGCTTCATCTTTGTGACCAGGTATCTGGGTTTCTGGGTGATTCCTGCTTCAGTGGGAGCTGTGGGAGGGGAGAAAGAGACAGAAATTGGGACACAGAAGCTGGGAGACTTTTACTTCATCCTCCAGCGAAAGGGAAAACTCTGAATCTCCTATCCTCAGAAGGAGGAGTTTCCTTCACTCTCCAGCACTCACCTAATCCAAGAAGAAAAATGGAGACCCAGCAAAAGAGTCTGTTGACCATGATGGGTTCAGGTCCAGCAGAATAGATTGGGTCCATGCCTTTGTGTCCCTGAATGTTGGCCCAGTGATATAGAACAAGAACTCTGGGACTTCCTTGCTTGGCTGCACCATCTCCATTTATGGAACTATTGTCTTTATTGGCTCCTGCAAAGGGCGATTTTTTTTCATTTTTGTGGTGGTGGTATAGCAGATAGTTGGCTATTCATTCCCTGCTTCTATATCCACCTTCAATTATATTATAATGATATGTTATTATCAATATGTTATAATATATTAATATTATTTTATATAGTTTAATGATGTAATATATAATTATATAATATATCAATATATTAGAATATATTACATTACATTATAATATAACTTCAGTTATATTATAATATGGTTATGTTAAAGATTATAAAGTCCTTACAATGACTTCACAACAGTAGCACATTCTCAAGTCTGTGTGTCATCATTTGGTATTCAGTACTTTACATGTTAATCAATAGACCTACATAAAGACAAAAGTGTTTTTTGTTGTTGTTCTCAAGGCATGTTATATTCATTTCTTCATCTTACCTCTTCAGATTGTCAGAATGATTTTTCTTTCTATGACCTTAAATCACTTCTCTTTTATCTGGATCTCAGCTTTTAGTCTCGGCTGTCAATTTCCCATAAATTCAAGCACCTTTTGACTTGTCTTTTCTAATACATCTTGATCACAATCACATCCATACTAAATTAGCATAAAATTGAAGTAGAATTCTTTTCCAAAAAATTTCCACTTTTGCATTGCAAACCACTGAGTTGAGAAAGACAGTTGTCTCTTCTCTTGTGCATTGGAAGAAAGAAGTTGTTAACCCCTTTTTGCATACTATCAACGATCTTGAACAATTCAATTGCATAAAATTAATTCAGTGGAATTTAAAGTTTTATCAGGGAAGATATTAAGTGAGAGGAGGAACCAACTAATTTTATAAGGCCCTTTTACTAGTTCTGTGACTCTGAGTATGTCACGTAACCTTAGTTACCTCTTCCTCCAAAATTCCAACATAAATAATATGATGATACTCTCCAGGAATAGGGTGTTCCAGACCAACTAAAGAGGGCATACTGGTGAGATTAGTACAGTAAAAAGAGTGATATATTGAAAGTCAGAGGCCCTGGATTCTAATTCTATTTATTCCACACACTACCCAAGAGATGTTCAGTAAACAATTTCCCCCATTTGAATCTCAGTTACCTATTTTGTAAAAGAAAGGAGATGGCCCAAGTGACTCTTGAGGGGTATTCAAGGCTGAAATTCCTGATCCTGTGAACAGATCTTGGATGGGAGGTGTTGCACAACTCAATAAGAGTGTCAACTTATTCAGGGCTTCTTAAACTTTTTCTAAATATGACCATTTTTTGCCCAAGGAAGTAGGATCCCACACAATTGTGACACAGACTGTCTTTGCGACAAGAAGCATTTACGATTAAATTATCTGGAAATAGCAATGTGAAGTTCAAAGATCAATATATCTCATAAACTTCCAAACTCTTCCTTCAAATTAAAAATAGGAAGACTACAAGTTCTTTAGATGCCAGATTCTCTACAAAAATTGCAAAGGCAAAAAAACCATTTCCTTAAAATCCTATTACAAACATTTGTCCACTGCTAAGTAAATTATGAGGTAGATAGCTCTTTTTTAATTCAGTTAAATATAACAAATATTTATTGAGGTAGTATCCAAAGAATTATGTTGTAAATCTTGACTTCTCTCAGTCTTTATCCTGCTCATATCAACTCATCCTCTTCTTGGGAGCTCTGGGCCCCCATCACTTAGCTTGATGCTCAATAATTCTTCACTGTGGCATCCTGTCTATACCTTTATTCCATGGCAAAAACCTTAAGTTCTAGATATATTCCACAATGTATTCAGTTAACATTTCTTAGTATCTTCCTACTACTAATCTGAAAAATTAACCCACATTTAATTCCTGCCAAAAATTCTCTTATTTTGGTCATATGACACCTCATCACAAAAACTTTTAACAGTTTGCTAGTTTTTAATGATTAAAATTTAAATTATGAAACTTGATATAAAGGATCATCCATAAGTATACCATTCCACATCAATGCCTTGTTATTTTCCTCTACTTCTTAGATCTTCTGTTTCTAGGTGATCAAAATCCAAACGTCCTTATGATGTGGGAAAGATTCCTTTCTAGATTCCCACCCTCTCCTAGTTAATGATGTAAATTGTCCTTTAACTCACAAATCCTGGTCCCTTTGAATTCCAATAGAAGATCTGACCTGTTCCCAGCTCCACCCAGATCTGAGCCAACTTTGGGGCTACACCTAAAAGCCCCTTGAGCTAAGTCTCCTATTATAAAAAGGCCACGCTGGGAACCCCTCTTTGCAGAGATTCCAAACATGGTAACCATGTGAGAACCCTCTCTCCACTGGATCCTCTGTCCAGTGCCCTCCTTATCTCTACCTTCGCCTACACTTTAACTTTGCTTATCCAATAATAAACCTCTTTTATCAATCTAGCTCTCCGGGCCAATAAATGCTTTTATTGGGAACTCACGCCACTACTAGACCCCATTTACCGCTGTATCCTTGAGCCGAATCCAAGGGGGTTGCAGGGGAGCTTTGCTTGACTCCCTGTACCCCAAACCTGCCACTAGACCTTAACTAAACCCTAATTTCATTTAGGTACCCCAAAGCTAGACCTCAACACTTACACCAACACTTCCAAGAAACTTGATTCACCATTACAAACACCCCCAAATCTCAGGGACTTAGTCCAATCAGAGAAACTAACTCTGGGTTGCCTACAGGGATATCTCTAAAATCTAAGAGAAGAGGGAGAGAGAAAAGGGAATCCTACCCAAGCTTCTAGACTTGCACATGGCTTAGTACACTATATTAACTCACACATGTGAAGACCTAACTGATGAGAAGGATCTACCATCATGGATTGTGGATTTTATTCAACCACCAACTCAGGCAGTTAGTTTATTCTTTTTCCTTTTTGATAAGAAGTTATGATGTGGGAAAGATTCCTTTCTAGATTCCCACCCTCTCCTAGTTAATGATGTAAATTGTCCTTTAACTCACAAATCCTGGTCCCTTTGAATTCCAATAGAAGATCTGACCTGTTCCCAGCTCCACCCAGATCTGAGCCAACTTTGGGGCTACACCTAAAAGCCCCTTGAGCTAAGTCTCCTATTATAAAAAGGCCACGCTGGGAACCCCTCTTTGCAGAGATTCCAAACATGGTAACCATGTGAGGACCCTCTCTCCACTGGATCCTCTGTCCAGTGCCGTCCTTATCTCTACCTTCGCCTACACTTTAACTTTGCTTATCCAATAATAAACCTCTTTTATCAATCTAGCTCTCCGGGCCAATAAATGCTTTTATTGGGAACTCACGCCACTACTAGACCCCATTTACCGCCGTATCCTTGAGCCGAATCCAAGGGGGTTGCAGGGGAGCTTTGCTTGACTCCCTGTACCCCAAACCTGCCACTAGACCTTAACTAAACCCTAATTTCATTTAGGTACCCCAAAGCTAGACCTCAACACTTACACCAACACTTCCAAGAAACTTGATTCACCATTACAAACACCCCCAAATCTCAGGGACTTAGTCCAATCAGAGAAACTAACTCTGGGTTGCCTACAGGGATATCTCTAAAATCTAAGAGAAGAGGGAAAGAGAAAAGGGAATCCTACCCAAGCTTCTAGACTTGCACATGGCTTAGTACACTATATTAACTCACACATGTGAAGACCTAACTGATGAGAAGGATCTACCATCATGGATTGTGGATTTTATTCAACCACCAACTCAGGCAGTTAGTTTATTCTTTTTCCTTTTTGATAAGAAGTTATGATGTGGGAAAGATTCTTTCTAGATTCCCATCCTCTCCTAGTTAATAATGTAAATTGCCCTTTAATTCACAAATCCTGGTCCCTTTGAATTCCAATAGAAGATCTGACCTGTTCCCAGCTCCACCCAGATCTGAGCCAACTTTGGGGCTACACCTAAAAGCCCCTGGAGCTAAGTCTCCTATTATAAAAAGGCCACGCTGGGAACCCCTCTTTGCAGAGATTCCAAACATGGTAACCATGTGAGGACCCTCTCTCCACTGGACCCTCTGTCCAGTGCCCTCCTTATCTCTACCTTCACCTATATTTTAATCTTGCTTACCCAATAATAAACCTCTATTATCAATCTAGCTCTCCAGGCCAATAAATGCTTTTATTGGGAACTCGCGCCGCTACTAGACCCCCTTGCACCGAATCTGTACCCCAAACCTGCCACTAGACCTTAACCCTAATTTCCTTTAGATACCCCAAAGCTAGACCTCAACAGTTACACCAAACAATTTTGCTTTCTCTTGTGGACTGCTTTTATATTGGATAACAGTTTTCTGCACTCTTTCCTCCCCACAAACTCTTACTTCCTGTGCTAGGGGGCAAGGAGGAGATTTGTGCATAGAAATGAGATGCCCTTTCTTCACTGTGGTCAGAACTGCAGAAATACATTCCAGAGTTCCTGAGTTATGCAGATGGTTTGCTGAGAATAAAAATGTTGGTTTCTGGTCTCTGGCCTTTAAGATAGTCACCATCCTCTATATTATCCTTTCTCAGGGAGTAAAGAACAAGCACAAGAGCTTTCTCCCCACTCTCTAGGATTTGTTGATACCAAAACATGCGAGTATCCTTGGTGTCTTGTTCACATCTCATTTTCACCTCCTGTACCTTCTCTATGATGAGATGTTTTGGGATCTAAGTGATTTTAGCATGTACAGATTCTGGAAAGAAAAGAGTCAGAAGAGAAGAGGTGGAACTTAGGTAAGAAGTTGACATTATAACTACAAAGGAATGTGACCATCTTGCTAAAGTATTTCCCATCTCTGCCCAGAACTCACCCACTTCCAGGAGAAAAATGAACCCACAGAAGAGAAGAGGGGGCCCCATGATATAATTGGGAAAAGAATGGGATGTTTCTCTCAAATGATTTTTCACCCGCTTAAAGACTTAGAAGGTAGAATCTGGAGGTGGAGCTCAGATATATCACTTTCTAAATTGGGTAAAATTTCTCTTTCCCTTAGTTCTCCCAAAAGATCCAAGGATGCTTTGTTAAGAATGATTTGCACACTCTATGGGAGAAGCAGCATAGCCAAATCCCTTCTCTAAGAACAGTCATAAGAAAGCCTTTTCATTAAGTTTTCATTATCCTTAGTTTCTGCTTCTAGTTAATAAATTAACAAACAATCATGCCCCAGGATCCTTTAAGAATAGAGGGCAGATGTTTATCCTAATTAAGTACCTAGAGTACCACCTTTCTCCACTCTGAAGTGGGTCCCTCCAGCTATCTACTCTAGATTCACAGTACTCTATGTACTCATACCCACTGAGAAAATATGGAGCACCAGCCCCTCCCTATCTTTGTACTTTTATTAGGTAACAGTAATACAGAATTTGTTTATGGTAAAGATATTTAATGAAATCAGAGTTATAAAAGTAGCAATAAATCTTTTCCTCAGATTTAATTACTGTTTACTTCACTCAATATATATTTATGTGTGTGTGTGTACATTATACATACACATATATTTGTATTATATATATATATATATATATATGTATGTAAATACATTATTCCTGAGAAGAGTAGACACAAGAAAGAAACACATGTTAAGAGACATATCCAAGGAATATGCATAACCAGGGGCGTTTTCAGGATTATATATTTAAGGATCTCATGTAGATAGGAAAGAGGTATAGAGCAGCAATTCCTCTATTGTTGCTGCATCATTGATGCTTTATAGTGAATCCTTGTTCTTTTCCTATGGGGTCATCTGAATTCTGGTTTCACACGGTCACTGAGGATTAGTGGTCTATCGGTCAAATATTTCTATTTGTCTCATAGTTACTAACTTCTCAGGCAAGCATTTCTATGATTTATTTCTCTATTTTTAAATTTTTATCTTATATAATTTTACTTTTTAAAAAATTAGCAAGTCTGTGTATAAAATTCAAATCTGACGTCAGACACTTACTAGCTATGAGACTCCATGCAATTAATTTTTATTTACCTCAGTTCTCAGTTCTTCATCTATAAAATGGAAACACATTGGAAAAGGAAATGACAAACCACTACTGTATTTTTTGCCAAGAAAATCCCATGAGAATAGCTAAACAAGTAGTGATTTATGATTGTGATGGCACAAAATTGTGCTAAAAGAAATTGCAAGTAGGGTGCTCTCAGAAAAACCTGGAAAGACTTACATGATACAATTGAACTAAACAAAAAAAGAACATTGTACACCAAGACAGCAATATTGTATGATAATCAAATATGAATGACTAAGCTATTCCCAGGACTGATGGATGTATGATGAAAAATACAGTCCACCTCTAGAGAAAGGAATGATGAATTTTTAAATGTAAATCCAAGTAAGCATGTGTGTGTGTGTGGGGGGGGGGTGAGTATCCTTGTGCTTTATTTATCTTGGGGGGGGGGTGTTGGTCCGTGTTTTCATTTGGAATATGACCAATATAGAAATGTTTTACATGATGGCACATCTTATATTATATTACCTTCTCAATGAGAGATGAGAAGAGAGAGAGAAAAAATTTAGAACTCAATATTTTAAAATAAATGTTAAAAATTATTTTCACATGTAATTTAAAAATAAAATATTTTTTAAAGTAAGAAATTTAATTAAAAGAAAAGAAACCCCATGAATTTGTTTGAATGGTTGGACACAACTGAACAACAATAACAACCACACAAGCCTTTAGGATTCCCTTTTATGATCTGCTCTGCATCACATGCTTGTTCTGAGAGTTTGTCTGTTCTAGGGTATAGAAAAGCATACCATGTACACTTTTTCTGTGCTTCTTGGATATGAGCAGAAAAGCCAGGAAAGGCCTCAAAGTTCTCTGGGAAAAGACCAGGACTAATTAAATAACAGTGCATTATGCAGAGAAAAGCCCTCAGAGCTCTTCAGTCCAACTCATATTTGGTTAAGAATCATCTCTATAACATTTGTGACACTTCATTGAATGAGCCTGTCTGTTTGAAAATGTATATTGAGAGGAAACCAATTACTTTCCAAAGTTTCCCATGCCACGTTGGGATATCTCTAAGCATTCAGAAGTTTATACTTCTATAAAGTCAAAAATCTACATCCCAAACAACATCACTGCTTCTACCATCTGAGCCTAAGCAATCATACACAAAAGTTAACATAAACCTAGGCAGGGTCATATTTCCTCTACTTTCTGCTATTTTTCATTCAGTCATTTTTCAGTGATGTCCAACTTTTCATTACTTCCTTTAGGATTTTCTTGACCAAGATATTGGAGGGCTTGCTATTTCCTTCTCCAGCTCATTTTACAGGTGAGGAAACTGAGGGATACTGAATTAACTGACCTGCCCAGGATCACACAACTAATTAGTATCTGAGTCTTGATTTGAACTTGAGTGATAAGTCTTTCTGACTCTAAGCCCAACACTCTATCCATTGAATACCTAGATGCCCTTTCTGAATTTTCTGAAGCTGCATCCTTTTCGAGTTGACCAAAGAGAGAAGAATGAATCCAAATACAACTTGGATTTGCCAAAAGATATAGATCTTGTGAAGGAATAATTCAGAAAATGCAGAGCTATGGTGCTGATGATTGGGATGATCAGCAATCACAAAATGATTCACACTTTGAAGTATTAAATATCGATTTTCAAGGAGAATGGAAGAGTTAGGGGTTATTTATTCACGCTTTAAGTCTTTGTCAGTGTGAGCCTGTCAAGGGTATCTTTTATGTAGAGGAAATAAATAGCTGAAGTATAGTTTAGATGCATTGTACATTAAGTATTTAGGTAACATACCAGAACTATGATTTTCTCCAATGCTAGCATAGAAGGACTCAGCGGAATCCTCCAACTCTGTGGGTTAAATCTTCAAAGTTCAGCTAAGATATGTCGGGTCCTACCACTGTGAAGAGATTGAAAACCTTTCTTTTCTCTTTCTTTTTAGTGATAAAAAAATATAAGTTGTAATTCCTGCCTCGAATTTTGCTGATACAAGATGTTACATCTTGTCTAAGCATAAAACTATCATACTTTCAGCCAGCTAAGTAGAAAGTGGGAGGGGGGGGGTGTTGAGAAGGGAGGAGAAGAATGAACAAATGCCCTGCAACAATAACCCCATTCTCTTCATTATCAACTTGTGAATGAATAAATAATTTTTTTCTTAGCTCTCCTCTCTAAATCTAGCTGAACCAGAGGCTACACTTTTGGGTACTTCTAGCTCTGCAAAGAGGAAGGATATTGCTCTGGAATCAGGTCACCTCAGCATACCTTCTGTCCTGTCTTTGTGACCAGATATCTTGGGTTTTGGATAAATCAGTGTTAATGAAATCTGTGGACAGGGCACTAGGTAATGGATCTGATTGTCATTACTTTACACGAATACCTTTTCCTCTTCCCAATTTCCTACTGCTAATGAAAATATCCCCATTCTCTCAGTCTTCCCAATTTACAACCTAGATGTCATCTTCAACAGCTCACTCTCCTCTCCCTGCCCATATCCAATTTGTTGCCAAGGCCTATTGATTTTGCCTTCAAACTATCTGTTTCTTATACAGGTCCTCGTTCCCTTATATCTGGATTATTTCAGTAACCTGCTGATTGATTTTCCTTCCTAAAAGCTTTTTTACTGCTCTAGTCTTTCCTCTATTCATCTGTCAAATTGATCTGTCTAATCTGTCTAAACACCAGGTCTAACTATGTCATTCCCCTACTTCCTTCATTAAATAAACTCCTTTGGTTCTGTTTTACCTCCAGATCAAAAAGAAAATCCTCTGTTTGATGTTCAAAACCCTTCAATGACTCTGGAAGAAAGAATGAGGCTGATGACTTTGTGAGCTTTGCCCCACTTATATCCCACTCATGTGCAAATCATATATGTGTGTGTCATTTGAAAACAAAGGAAAAACAACAGCAACACTGTCCTTCTATAGAAAGCCTTTCCCAATCTCTCTTAATTGTAGTGACTACCCTCAGTTATTTCTTATTTATCCTATATGTAGCTTGCTTTGTATATGTTTGTCTGTTCTCTCTCCCACTGAATTGTATAGGCTATGAGGGCAGGGACTGTTTTTCCATTTTTTTCATCTATCCCTAGAGCACAGTGCCTTTTGGTGTCAAAGGTTCATTAGGAACTTGGGATCTTCCTCTTCAATGGCCTCTTGCTTCTGCTTAATTCTGAATTCTGCTAGGAACTTAGCTCTCCTCTTTCCCATTCTTAATTGCTAAAACCCCATATGGAATTTAACCCAGTTAGCAAAGTAATAAAATCTTTGCCTTTTGATTTGGAGACAATTTCTAAGCCTCTTTTGAGATACCTCACCACACCAACCTGTAATCCCAAATAAACTTTTGGGGTTTCTGACATTTGATGATGAACCCCAACATTTGTATCATCTTTTTGATCTTATGATCCTCTTCAACAATGAAGGAGTGCTGTAATAGGAAGCTACATGGAAGAAGTGGTCTTTGAAACTGGCTAGTTCATTGACTTTTTTTAAAAGAACAGTGAGATATTTGCTCTCGGGAGCTCTTTACTTTTTTAATATTGGAATTCCAGATTTCACTAATTAGGGAAACTGAGGCAGGACAATAAAAGGGAATTGTGGCATAATACACCCCCATCCCCATTCCACATCCTATGCTAAGACAATTCAGGGCTATGTTTTTTCTGATGTACAGCATGATTAATACTAGTGATTCCAAAATCAGAGGAAATTGGTCTATCTTTGACAGGAATACTGTGAGTCCTTTTGAAGTAGCATCTGGAGCAGTAAAGTTAATATCCATGAATCAACCTCAGCCCCAAACCAGGGTCCCCTCTATACCAAGACACAAAATCATGATTCATGTTCTATTTACATTTCAGGGTCAGTTTCTTTCCTGTTTTTGTGGCCAAGCACCTAGGTGTCTGGATGATTTCAGGACCTGTGGGTCCTATGGGAGTTGTCCTATGGCAATGCAATCATAAGGTTAGATGGGAAGTGTGGCTTTGTCCCAGATACGGTTCTCCAATTTGTTCCAAGATTCTCTTGATTGCAAGAGACAAGCAATTAAACATCCTGGATTCCATGCTGTAGTCATAGAAAAAATGGAAAATGTCCCTAATGAAAGGCATGATCTTCTATTTTGTGGAGAAAGTGGGGCCAGGCTTTTGAATTTCCACAATTTGTACTGGACAATGTAAATGATGCTACACTATCTACTGACTATTATGTTCTAATACCAACTACTTAAAATGAGAAGATTACAAATTATGAGATAGAAGAAAAAGACATGGACCCCAAAGCAACTCTCCCTGCTTAGGTGCTGGAATATAAAATGGATGAATGCTTCTTTAAGGGGTCATTATCATAGGTTCTATGAAAGTCTGTTAGCTCATGAGTGTTTCAGTCCTATTGTTCTAATGTTCTAGGATAAAGATCATGTTCTCAAGAATATGGAACCCAATGGTTATATTCATTTCATAGCCTCCATTTCAAATAAGAAGCTTTCACCTCTAACGTCAGTAAATGAGAAAAATTCATCTAAGCCAAAATCATATCTGTGATCTGAATTAGGAAGACTTGCAAAGAAAAATAATATGTAAGCTGCTACCATCCCCTTGTGGAAATGAGAGGCAATGAGAAGCAGAGTATGTGAAATAAGAGAAAGAGGAGGTATAACAGTATCAGGTAAGGAGAAGTGGGAAGTCATAAAGGATTTGCTTTAAGTGGTCATAGCTTTAGAGTAAGAGCAGTTAGGGAACTTGAAGGGGTTAGGTAGTGTGGTGGATAGAGGACTGATCCTGGAAATAGAAAGACTTATTGTCATAGGATCAAGTATAGAGTGATGCCTGGAATCAAGTAGAGCTGAATTCGAATCCAGCTTCTGACATTTATAACTATATGGTCCTGGGCAAGTTATTTAGCCCTGCTTGCCTCAGTTTCCCCATATGGAAAATGGGCTGAAGAAGAAAATGGAAAACCATTCCAGTATCTTTGCCAAGAAAACTCCAAATAGGTCATGAAGAGTCAGACAAAACAGAAATGACTAAACAATAACATGGGTGTTAAAGGTAATCTAATTCAGTGGTATCAAACTCAACCAGAAATATTCCTGCAGGCCTCATATAGACTTAGAAAAGTCAATTGTATTGTACCATTATATTTTTATTAGTTTTGTATTGTATTTTATTTTGTATTTTTGTTTTATTAGGCAATATTGTATTTAAATAGTCATTTGCATTGTGTTTTTTAGTTATTTCATGGAATATTCCCAATTCCAATTATCTGGTTGGGACAGCATGGGGGAGTTTTGTTGGCCAAAGATAGGCAGGTGGATCCAAGTTTAACTTCTTTGATTCCAGCCTACACGTCTCATTTTACAAATGAGAAATTTCACGTCTAAATTTAAATGATTTGTCCAAAATAATTTTGTTGCTCACTCATTTACAATAAGTGTCTGAGACCAGAACTGACCTCAGGAAGATGAGTCTTCCTCTCTCCAGGGCCAGTGCTCTGTTCACTACACTATCTAGCTCCCCAAAGTAATACAGATAATAACGAATGGTGGGATGCCACTGGCAGAGGAGCTAAACAAAGAGTACACAGGTCTTAAAAAAGACCAAAAAGGGATGATTCACTGAGAAGCCACATAATATAAGGGAAAGGCTGTTGGTCTAGGAATCTAGTAAAGCCCTCCAGAGAGCAAATATCTCACTAGAAGATTGAGATTTTAGTATCGTCTATGACTTTTGTGACCTGTCTTGATTTCCTGAGTCATAAAATGAGGTTGTTGGAGGAAAGGATTTGTGTTGTGGGTAAGACAAGCTAGTGTTGTGCTGTCAGAAAAAAAGGAGGAGAAGGAGGAAGAGAGAGGAAGAAGGAGAAAAGGAGAAGAACAACAAGAAGAAAAAGAGCAAAAGAAGAAGAAGAAGAGGAGGAGAACTAAATTGTCTTTTAAAATACATACAAAAATAAAAGGAACTTCAGAGAGAAATACAAATGAGTACGTCAACTTTGAAAATAGCACATCAAATGTGTTATATACTTATTTTTTTAAACTGTCCATAAAAAAAAGACCAATAGCTTCATATAATCCTCTTGTTTCTCTTCTCCTTCAAATAAGGGGGGGTGAGGGTTTGTTAAACCTTTTTTAATGAGGCTGTTGAATTAGAAGACTTTTTTAACCTTTCTTGTGACATGGACCCCTTTGACAATTTAATGAAGCCTATGTAGCCTTTCTCAGTTTTAAAATTCATATTCAAGTTTTAAAAATCATATTCAATTAAATTTAAATTTCTCAAATTTTAAAATTCACATGGAAGGAAATACCAAAATTTAGATGGAAGTTAGGAAAATAAAAGTGTAATTTTTTTACTTTCCAAGTTCGTGGATTCCAGAACGAAATAAACTCTAAAGTTCCATTTACTTCTATGTATCTAATCCTGTGACTCCATATCCCATAACCTAAGCTTCTCGGATGTCCCTTTTACCTACTCTAAAATATTTTCCCTCAATTGCAAAATAAGAAAGTTGGGAGATATAATCTCTAGCTCTTTTTGCAAGTCTAAAATTCAAGGAGAATTGGTAGGATTGGAGGAAGGAAAGGGGTGGGAGGGAAGCAAAATTAGAAGATGGCCATCTTTAAGTGCTGAGTTACTTTGTGAAAAAGTAAGTTAAAATCCCTTTTCCTATTATTGAGAATTTTTTCAAACATCTGCATATTAAAAGTATAATGGTTAACATGAGATATCTTTGTGTGCTTCTGTCCATGGTGGGAAAGTGCAGGAAATTCTCTAGTTGTCTTTGGTCTTAATATGTCAGTTGAGGGAAGATAGTAGCCTCAGACAATCTTCTACCAGAATGCCAAAGAACTTGGGATATGAGAATCAGGTCTGACTAAGAGCTGTTATGTGGATGACACTAGAGATTTTATGGACACCAAATTAGGAAGAGAAAAGGCTACTCTATCAATTATGAAGCTAAAACCAGAGTTGAAAGATAGAACAAGGGTAGAGGAAAGAGTGTAAGAAGTCCAGCAGTAAAAAATTGAATGATAGTTTCAGCATGGGCAGTTTATACTTTAAAAAAATACTGCCTTTCATTAAAATGATCATTTTTTTAAATCACATTTTAGAGGTCTAATAGTTTATTAAAAAAAAAAAAGAAGAAAGAAAGAAAAATCTGTGATTTATGTTTTATTGCTCTAAGCTTTTTGTTTTGAGGTCGGATTTTTGGTTTTGTTTTTGCCTGTTTTAAAAGGTTTCTCTGTTGCCAGCTGACATAATTAAAAGAGAAAGGTAGGAAAAGGAGAAAAAATTATTTTTCTCAATCAGCAATTTCCCTATATTGGGATAGAAGCTGCAGCCTATAACTAGACTAGTTCCACAGTGTGATGTTCTAGTTGCTAGAATTTATTGCTGTCTTTGAACTTTTGAGGTAATCCTTATATTGGTATTGAAAATTCTAGCTAAGGATTGTACCAGTGTCCTCAGGCTTGGCTTCTTCCAAATGCCAAAAAGTGTGATGACTTAGTGTCTGGTGATGTTAGGATTGTATAGCTGAGATCCAGCTATAAAGACTGGGATGATATTTAGTCTTAAAACTACAGGTAATGAGTGAAACAAGCAGGGCCAGGAGATCATTATATACCTCAACAACAATACTATATGATGATCAATTCTGATGGAAGCGGCCATCTTCAGCAATGAGATGAATCAAATCAGTTCCAATGGAGCAGTAATGAACTGAACCAGCTACGCCCAGTGAAAGAACTCTGGGAGATGACTAAGAACCATTACACTGAATTCCCAATACATTTTTGCCTGCCTGCATTTTGGATTTCCTACACAGGCTAATTGTACAATATTTCAGAGTCTGATTCTTTTTGTACAGCAAAATAATGGTTTGGTCATGTATACTTATTTTGTATTTAATTTGTATTTTAATGTATTTAACATCTACTGGTCATCCTGCCATCTAGGGGAGGGGGTGGGAGGAAGGAGGGGAAAAATTGGAACAAAAGGTTTGGCAATTGTCAATGCTGTAAAATTACCCATGCATATAACTTGTAAATAAAAAGCTATTAAAAAAAAAAAAAACTACTGATAAACTGTTCATTAGGGACAAGCAACAAAAGTAAATATATGCAAATAAAAAGGTGGTGCTGGGGCAGTTGGATGGAGCACCAGATCTAAAGTTATAAATATTCATCTTTAGGAGTTCAAATCCAGCCTCAGTTACTAGCTGTGGGATCCTAAACAAGTCATTCGAACCTGTTTGCGTCAGTTTCCTCATCAATAAAATGACCAGGAGAAAGACATGCAGACCACTCCAACATCTTTGCCAAGGAAACTTCAAATGAGGTCACAAAGAATTAGATATGACTGGACAACAAAAAATTGAGAAAATCATAAAATTTATAATAGTGATAATCCATTTCCTTCTGAGATATGCTCCAATTCAATTTGGTTGAGTTTAGCAAATATTTATTAAACTTCTATATTTGAAACATTGAGCTAGATGCTTTGAAGATAAAGATTTCTACCCTCAATCTCTCAGAAATCATGCCCATCAACCTCTAACTGCAACAAAAGTGTCATTATGCTGTCAGGATGAGAAAGTTGCTCTGTATTAGTTCTTCTCACTGGCAGTAAATGGTTTTTTCTATTAATGTTCTCTTAACTGAACTTACATAAGAGGAAACATCATTTCATGGAAAGACTTGGACTCATAGTAAGCAGAATGCTGTGTGTATTTCCTCTCTGACCCTAGCTATGTGACCCTAAGCAAGTCATTTAACCATCTCCAAACATTTTCTTCTTTATAAAATAAAAATAATACCAGTCTTACCTACCTCACAGGGTTGTTGGGAAGAAAATATCTTGCAAATACCAAATAAATGAGAATTGTGCACCTTTTTATATTATAAACTTCCAAAGGACCCAGGAGTCAGGAATTCTCATTTGTCTGGCTTCTGACATATACTGGCTGTGTGACCCTGGCCAAGTAATATGATTTCTTATCATTCCAAGCAATTATCTAACATTATAAACTGTAGATCACTTGCTAAGCTGCATTGGGGGGTGGGGGGTGTTCTCGAGGGCAGTTCCTCATACTAATTAAATCTCAGATTTTGACAAAAAAAATCCATCCAAATATGTTTGACTTGACTTTCTTAGAGATATTCTTTTCATCACAGAAATTGCCATTTCTATCATGTAGACTTCCGTCTCCTAATTTGGCAAAATGCCCGTTCCCTTAAAGTCCCTGTCAAACTAAGCCATACAGATAGACACACACACACACACTCTCTCTCTCTCTCTCTCAAGGACACAGTTTAAAATGACCTCCCTTTTCAAGAGCTGTGCTCTTAGGTAGCAAGCAACCAAAAAAAAAAAAAAACAAACAAACAAACAAACAAACAAACACAACTAACATCAGAGTCTAATTTCTGCTCCAGATCAAGTTGAAGAGAAAAAGAGGACTAGCTGGAATCAGTACCTGGAAATAAGCCCAAGCTGCCCTATTCAAATAGAAAAATGGAAAGCTGTTCTAAAGTCTGCACAAGATCAAGTGGAGTGAGGCATAAAAAAAGAATATATAAACTTGTTGGCTCAAAGATGGGTCAATAACATGGAGAGAATACTTGAAATATTAATAAAAATAACTGAGGGCCACTGCAGTAAGAATTTTAGCAATTCATTAATTCACTCAACATTTATTCATTCATTTAGCATTTATCAAATATCAATTACTTGCAAGGCACCACACTAAGCACTATGTCCCAAACAAAGATGCGATTAGAAGGAATCTATAAGACCTGAAGATGGGTGCTTTATTGTCATGGGATGATGAATCAATTATTAACAGATCGTGAATTTTTCAAAATAATTTGGAGGGTGAGAAAGTAGATATAGTTTACTAAAGCTACATCACAGCTTTATGGGCATCGAAGGGCACAGTGAATAGAATACTAGGTGGAATCAGAAAGAATCTTTTGAGTTCAATTCTAATTCCAAACATTTATTAGCTATATGATTCTAGGCAATCATTTAACCTCTGTGACCCTTAGATACTGGTCTAGAAAAAAGAGGAGGGGGCTACTAAATAGTCTCTGAAGTCCCATCTAAATCTTAGCTATAAATTTATAATCCCATGATTTTTTTAAAGTCATTGGCTAATAGCATTATTCTCTTCAATCAAAACCCAAAGTACCTGTCAAGGCTATTGAAGATGGCTGCTTTGGTCTGAGATTTCCATTATGGATCCTTAAAAAAATGGATAACAATACAACAATACAAGAGATATATCAAATTATGATAGGATTAAGCAAATAAAACTTTTTGCTTATTAATTGGGACCTGTGGGAAAAATCAAATGAAACCTTAAAACCAATGACAAAAATCTCCATAGAAAATTATTCAAAAGATTGGAATGATTAATTATCACTAGTATTATTTTTAAGTAAACAAATTTACACAAAGGATTCATTTTTGTCATTGTTGAAAAATGAAGAATCCATTATTTTAATATTATAATTACTATGTGTTGTTATATATGTATATTACAATTTGTATTTCCTTTAATACCAAATATCACTTATGAATGCACAAAGTATTTATCTTCATCTTACAGGACAAAATAACAGTAACAGAGACCCACAAATCTTCCATCTAGATTGCCAGGTAAACTAAAATATTACAATGTTCCCTAAAATAATAGAAGAAATGTTTCAAAGAGCACAAAAAAGAATCTAAAGAGATATGAGTAAATTCTGACATGTCAGGAGGTTGGAGGATGGAAAGATTTGACAGAGTAAAAAGGGAAGAATCATCAAATACTGGAAATTCAGATAGGGATGAGCTATTTTCATAGACGGTGGAGTAATAAGGATACAAATACAAAAGCAAAAACTGTTCCTGTCTTTAAGGAAGAAGATTACAGTAATGATGATGAAGAAGAAAATGATAAACATCTACTGCTGATAACATTATGAGAAAGTCTTGACCAAGGAAAAGCACTTTGGTTTAAGAACTTACAGAGTTGGTGAAGAAAGGATAAATTGACACACCCAATCCGGGAATAATTGTGCAATTGTTTTGATTGTGGTTTAAGATTCCAGAAATCAGAAGGGGGTGAGAATGTGGAAGGGAGTGATAATGCAATTGGTTAGGAGAAGATGACTAGAGATTAGGGAGTGAAGTGAAACATGTAGCTGTGGCTTTGCTAAAACAATGGTCTCAACAATGAAGTCACCAATAATATAGACTTGAGCAGATTTCCCAAGTAATAACTTACACAATATGTGACTAAACAACTAGCTAAATATTTATCAACTTTACCAACACTAGTTTCCATCTTAACTGGGTGTTAGAGTGTTCTTTTCAACTGTAATGCTATTGTGTTCTTTCACCCAGGGCAGTGATCCTCATGCTTGTTGAAAACTCTCTTTAACTTCCTCAAAGCCTTGACTTTGAGTTATGTGACCCCTAGGAAAAAGGTAGGAGGAGTATAGACTTTAAGGTTGAGTAAGTCTAATTCAGAAGGAAGTCAGTTCCCATCAGTCAGAGAAACTAGTATTCTTCATGAAGATTTATCAGATTTCCACTGGGGCCTTATGCAAATGATATTTGGGGATAAAAATATGAAGACAGCCTGAGTTTGGAGGATCAGTATTAGTTCTGGCTTTTTCTTACACAAATGACTTATTCCAGTCTCCAACATATTCTAAGATAAAGAATTCTTTCTATATTTATGAAAAGACTTTACTTTTACATTTCAGTGTTACTGACTTTTCCCCTTCTGACATTCAACATAATTGACATCTAAAATGGTATGCCTTCATCTTTTCATTTGTCCCTTTCCCATTTTTTACTGTAAGTTATTTGGTTAAATAATCAGAATGGAATTATTGAAACTATGTTATGGTATCTTTTAATAAGAACACTAGTCCCCTCATGCAGATATTATATTTATGTCTTGATAGAATAGAAAAAAATCTTTACTTCCTGGATTCAAATTGCTAACATAGCTAACATTTAGTGCTTTCATTTTATAACATAACTCCCCTTTATCAAATACACTGTAACAAAGTCTCAAGACATAATTCCTAGCTCTAATTTTGAAGACTCCTGCAATATGTCTGTGGAGTACATTTTCTTCACTAACATAAGTATTACTGTATTGTTATTTTGTAATACAATTCACTTTCTGTAACCCTCAGCTTCTTAAACTGTGGTTTGTGATCCTATATGGGGTTTCAAAACTGAACATTGGGCTCTGGAAACTGATTTATTATCAGTAAATGCTTGATTTAGATACTGTATATTCAAGGTTATGCAAAAATTTTCTCGGGTGAAAAGGGTTGCGAGTGGAAAAAAAATTAAGAAGCCCTGGCTAACCTATTTTTACTTTTAGCTCTGGGTTTCTTAATATTTCGGATGTTTCATTTCTAAATAATTTTTATTATTAGGTTTAACTGATAATTTACCTTTGTTTCATCACTCTTGGGCTTTCCCAGTTCCCATACTGCACATTGAAAGAGTACTATAATTAGATAATGACTTTTTTAAACAGGAAGTTCCTACTGCTGAGAAGGGCATTTCAGCAATCTTATCATATCTTGATTGAGAAAGAATACTGAGATCTCTTTGCTTGTGATATTATGTTTATCAAAAATCTTTGGGTCAGTTAGATGGTGCAGTGTTTAGCATACCAGTCCTAAAATCATGAGAACCTGAGTTCAAATCTGACATCAGATACGTAACACTTAATAGATAGGTGACCCTGGGCAAGTCCTTAACTTTCCCTCATCCTTCCTCCCCTCCCCCCCAAAAAAAAGAATAGAAAAGAAAGAGAAAATTTTTCAACATTTGCTTGATCTGTAGTCTCATAAACATAGATATCCTGCTCTCATAGCTCAGATGGAAATCTTTTTATTTTGTGTGTTATTGACCATTTTCTACCATAATTTTGTGGGCTAGAGCCTCCCAGCTAGATCTTTAATATTCCATAAGTCATCCTTATTATGCATCGGTTGCTTATGTTGAATATAAGGTCTGATCCTAACAAGTTAGGACACATTTTCTTAAAGGTATATAAACTATCTTCAAGTTTCAATTTGTTCAGCAGACTTAGGCTCAGGGTTTTTATGTCGCTTCCTGATTTGGGTGATACAAAAAGAGTCAAGATATTAGGGTCTGAAGTCCTTGCTGTACCTCCACACTAACAGTATGAGCAGGATAGAAGAATCTGCTGAGTTTAATCATCTATGTCCCTGATAAATACCCTTTCATTTCTATGATTGCCTTTCCTCTGTTTTGCTTAGATGAACTTCCTTTTATTGATGGTTAGATGGACTGTGAATGTTTCATTCTATTCCAGTCATAAAATTGATCCACCAGACTGGCCTTTTCCATTCTGTCCTATTATAGTGTGTATGTGCTATCTTTTGCTATTGCTACATCATATATTTAATGGATGATATCTATTATATCACATCTTACAAGCAATTTTCTCCTGTACTGCCTTGTGTAAAATAAGATATTTGTACTTTTCTACTGTGGCAGTTAGATGACAGAACATGGAGTGTAAGATCCAGAGCTACTCAGACTCATGTTACTTACATATTACTCATAAGACTACTTACTAGCTAGTTGACACTGTCTTTGAACTCATAAACATGAGTTACAAATATGAGTATGATTTATAAATATGAGAATTCACACTTACTATGTGAGCTTGGGAAAGCCACTTAATCCTGGTGTCCTTGTCTATAAAATGAACCAGAAAAGTAAATGGCAAACCATTCATTACAGTATCTTACCAAGGAAACCCCAAATGGGGTCACAAAGAATCAGACACATTGAACAACAATTTTCATCTATCTTCCTCCATGACATTCTGCAAATAAATTTATGTTTTTAACTAATTTGGCAAAAAGACTGTTTTGATGTTAGTTAGACAAAGTAGTAGAAATAGTACTGGATCTAGAATCAAGAAGATCTGAATTCAAAATCACTCTCAGATTCTCACTATCTGCGTGACTCTGGGCAAGTAACTTTAATCTATCTTTACCTTAGTTTCCTCATCTGTAAAATTGAGATAATAATAGAATTTATCTTGTTGAGAAGAAAATTGACATTATGTGTAAAATACTTTATAAATCTTAAAATTCTATAAATGTGTTTGTTATCATCAGCATTTTCAGACTGGGGCTTTTTCAGGATTCTTTGACCTGTTCATTGAGACAATTATCTTATATCAGTTCAAAACTTTTGTCAGAAAAAGTTGTTTTTTCCTTTGTTCATTTTCCATTTTCTCTATAAATCATTTAGTTTGATGAGTCAGGCTGGAGCTATTGAAATTCAATATGGTATCTCATAATAAAGAGCAAACAGTTCCCTGTGTAGGTACTATCTCTATGACTAAGAAAATCAAAACTATATTCTTTTTTTACATTCTTTTTTAATACTATTTTATTTTTCCAAATACACACAAAGATAGTTTTCAATATTCATCTTTGCAAAACCTTGTGTTCTAATTTTTCCCCTTTTCTTCATCCCTCCCTAAGACAGCAGGCAAACTGATGTAGGTTAAACATGTGCAATTCTTCTAAAAATATTTATATATTGACATAGACATAGTACTGATACAGGTAAGACAAAAACAGAGGAAGAAAATTATAGACCAATCTCACCAATGAATATTGATGCAAAAATCTTAATTAAAATATTAGCAAAGAAATTACAGAAAATCATCCCCAGGATAATACAAAATGACCAAATAGGATTCATACCAGGAATGCAGGACTGGCTCAATGTTAGGAAAACTATTAGCATAATTGACTTTATCGATAACCAAATTTAAAAAACCATATGATTATCTCAATAGATGCAGAAAAAGCATTTGATAAAATCCAACATCCATTCCTATTAAAAACACTAGAAAATATAGGAATAAACAGGCTTTTCCTTAAAATAGTCAGTAGCATCTATTTAAAATCATCAGTTAGCATCATATGTAATGAGGATAAATTGGAACTATTCCCAACAAAATCAGGAGTGAAACAAGGTTGCCCATTATCACCATTACTATTCAATATTATATTAGAAATACTAGCTTTGGCAATAAGAGAAGAAAAGGAATTTAAAGGAATTAGAGTAGGTAATAAAGAAACCAAATTATCCCTTTTTGCAGATGATAGGATGATATACTTAGAGAACCCTAGAGAATCAACTAAAAAGCTATTAGAAATAATCCACAATTTTAGAAAAGTTGCAGGATACAAAATAAATCCACATAAATCATCAGAATTTTTATAAATCACAAACAAAACCCAACAGCAAGAGATACAAAGAGAAATTCAACTTAAAATAATTGTCTATAGGATAAAATATTTGGGAATCTATCTGCCAAGGGAAAGTTAGGAACTATATGAGCAAAACTAGAAAGCACTTTACAAACAAATAAAGTAAAATCTAGACAATTGGAAAAATACCAAGTAGTTGGATATAGTTGAGTAAATATAATAAAGATGACAATACTATCTAAATTAATCTACTTATTTAGTGCTATACTAATCAAACTCCCAAGAAACTATTTTATGGATCTAGAAATAATAACAAAATTCATCTATTTAGCTGTACCAGATCTAAAACTATATTATAAAGCAGAGGTCATCAAAACCACTTAGTACTGGCTAAGAAATAGAACAGTCGATCAGTGGAATAAGTTAGAGTCCCAGAACAAAATAATCAATGACTATAGCAATCTAGTGTTTGATAAACCCAAAGACCCCAGTTTGGGGGATAAGAATTTCCTGTTTGACAAAAACTGCTGGGAAAATTGGAAACTAATATGGCAGAACAAGGCATTCATCCACACATAACAGCGTATACTAAGATAAGGTCATAATGGGCTCATGATCTAGATATAAAGAATAATTATAAACAAATTAGAAGAATATAGGATAGTTTATCTCTCAGATCTGCAGAGGAAGAAGCAATCGGGGACCAAAAAAAGAACTAGAGATCATTATTGATCACAAAATAGATAATTTTGATTATATTAAGTTAAAAAGCTTTTGTACAAACAAAACTAATGCTGACAAGATGAAAAGGGAAGCAATAAACTGGGAAAAATATTTTTACATTCAAAAGTTTTGATAAAGGCCTAATTTCTAAAATATATATAGAATTGACTTAAATTTATAAGAAATAATTCAAGCCATTCTCCAATTGATAAATGGTCAAAGGATATGAACAGACAATTTTTAGGTAAAGAAATTGAAACTGTTTGTAGTCATATGAAAAGATACTCAAATGACAATTGATCAGAGAAATGCAAATTAAGACAACTCTGAGATACCACTACACACCTGTCAGATTGGCCAAACTGACAGGAAAAGGTAATGACAAATGTTGGAGGAGATGTGGGAAAAGTGGAACACTGATACATTGTTGTTGGAACTGTGAATGGATCCACCCATTCTGGAGAGCGATTTGAAACTATGCTAAAAAAAAAAAAAAAAAAAAAAAAAAAAAAACCCTATACCCTTTGAGCTAGCAGTGTTTCTACTGGAATTATATCCCAGAGAGATCTTAAAGGAGGAAAAGGGATCTACATGTGCAAAAATGTTTGTGGCAGCCCTTTTCATTAGTTATTATGGTATATGAATGCTTTGGAATATTGTTCTATAAGAAATGATCAGGAAGATGATTTTAGAAAAGCCTGGAGATGAACTGATGTTAAGTGAAACGAGCAGAACCAGAAGATCATTGTACATGGCAGTATCAATATTATATGATGATCAATTCTGATGAATGTGACTCTTTCCAACAATGAGATGATTGATGGCTAGTTCCAATGATCTTATGATGAAGGGCGCCATTGACACCTAGAGAGAGGACTGTGAGAACTGAATGTAGATCACAACATAACATTCTCACTCTTTTTGTTCACCATATACATTTGCATTCACCATATACAATGTATACTTTTGCACATATTTTACCCTCCATAACTTCAATTATTATAATTTTTTGAGGATAGAGATTGCCACCTTTCCCCTAACACAAGCATTATCATTGGCACATAATAGGCACTTAATGTGATTTTTAACATTGAATTTTCATTTTTAGTTGTACTGAAAATATCAGTGAAGATTGATGAATGCTATCATATGAAACTAATGAATTCCTTGCAGCTTCACTTGTGGAACAGATTTATTCCTGCCTCAGATCTTTCGCTACCACAATTGGGTGCTTCAATAGAAAGGACATAAAATGCAGAAACTCTGAGTTCAAAATCTGCCTCAAAAGTTTGCTAGTAGTCTAACCATCTTTAAATTTTTCTAATATTATTTCTTATGTCTTAGGGCTATTGTGAGAATCAAATGACACTGACTATGTAGAAAGTACTTTACAAATTGTAAAGTACTGATTAATTCTTGGTTGTTATCATACACCCTGAGCTTTCTAAGTCATTCCAGGTATAAGAGTGATTATCATCTAATATTATACCTGGAACTTTAAGAGTTAATGACTAGCTTCTTCATTCATGGTAGGCATCTGCAGCTGCAACCTCAGGTTTTCCTGTAAGGAGAGATGTTGAGGCTCCTGAAGAGACCGTTGGGAGTCTGGGGAAATGAAAAAATGTATGAACATTTACATACAGAGATGAGATGACTCTTTAACACGGTGTATAAACTGCTAGCACAGAATAACAAGGCTGAGTCCTCTGGTTCCAGGGAGTGAATTTTCAAGCTGGAGAAGGACTGTTTGGGCCATTTAGTTGAATATCTCTTCAAGAACAATAACTGTGCCTCCTCCACCATTTCATTGTTCCTCAAGTAAAAGAGAAATTCCAGCTCTTGACCTTGAGTCTGACGGTACCAGAACAGGGCAGTGTGTGAAGGAATGGGATCACATCTCAGGGTCACATTCTGGTCCTTCCTTGTGACCAAGTGCCTGGGGATCTGGGTGACTCTCACAGCTGTAAGGCCTGTGGGAATAAACGAAATCCTTAAGATAGAACCCAGTTAGAACCAACTTAGAGACAAGTCCAGAATAAGAATTTCTCATAACTTGAAACTCATCCACTCCCATTAGGCTAATGGCCACCCAGTAGAGGAATCTGATGCTCATGGAAGAGTCATGGCAGGAAGGGACCATCTCATCAGTTCAAACCACCAGTCTTCAGAAAATGGAATAAAGTAAGTTGTGTGGCTAACTTTTTCTCACTGATGATTTTTGTCAGTGACATCACGCTATCATTCAACATCCATAGCCTAGCGAGTTCCCTCTATATCTGGAGAGGTACATTTCCTGCTCAGAATCAGAGGCCTTGTTGCAAGTGCTGATATGTGAACCCCAGAAGTTGAGTTTTATTAAGCTCTGCATTCTGATTCTGGTTCACTAAGGGGACATAACTGAGAGTACTATAGTGCTCATATAAATTTGATTGTAGTGAACCTATAGCTGAAAACTTGTCTGGTATCTTCTTCTTCTTTATCTTCCATCATCCATAAGGCTTTGGAGACTGGAAGTCCTGCAGGTTCTTCCATCCCCACCCCACCTCACCCCCATTGCATGAGGCTATAATGATGATACAAATGTCATCTATACCTTTATCTAAGTCATTGATGAAAATTTTTAAAAACTCAGACCCAAACACAGAGCCCCAGGGAATTCTAACAGAAATCTCCTCATGAATTGACATCGAACCATAAATGACTGATAGATCATGGATGATACCATGTGCTGAATTTCCCAAAGTGATGCTGAAAGTATGGTGAATGCTAAGAGAGTCTCTGTACCTAGCACTAACAGTGCACACTGGCAAAGACATTTACCATCTTATCATAGCTAGTATCTGTACATGTAGTGTAGAGGACGGAAACTCCAAAAAGGTATGCTTGAATCAGACAGCAGAATACTTAAGGCTAATTACCTATTCGTTGTGAAATAATGGCTCTCTATATATATTTAGATGAAGTGGTGATGTGATGGCTCTCTTCACCATTGGTGCAGGCTCAGTGTGATGTAACAAACACAAATTGCACATGCAAGTAGTGATATAACAAACAATATAAATCAACATGGTGTTGTAAAAGATTTCCAGAAGTCCTAGATAGAGAGCATGTAAATAACAATCACACATACGCCTCCTTCCACAACCAAGAGATAGTCCAAAACCAATCTATTGTCCATTACTTCATGTGTCAGGGAATCCAATGATTCCTGCAGATTTTGAAGTCCTGCAACAGTGTTATCATTTCTCAGAAAATCCAATAATTTCTGAAGGTTTTCAAGTCCTACAACAATCTTATCATGTCTCAGGGATTCCAGTGATTCTTGAGGGTTTTGAAGTCCTGCATCAGTGTCATTAACAATTTTTGCTGACCATGAGTCAATCGCCATAAGTGCCATGCTCTTTCAGTGATGGGCACAATCAGAGATGGAACCACCTCATGTTTCTTGGGTCTTCTCCTTAGTTTCAAAGGTCTGCTTTTTTTTTGTTTTCAAAATTAATGGAAATGTTATTTCTTAATGCTTGGATTATGGTGATTAATGATTGTGACAGGAGTGGTATATAATAAAAATCACAATACCGGGACTATTTGAACAACAGATTTGCAAAGAAAAGATACTCCAGACTCCAGAATCCAGGATACATCTTTGGCAAGCCGCATGGCAGCTTGCCTGCCTCCTTCACTTCTCCCCCTAAAGACCAACAACTTTGATTAATCCTAACTTTGACTGATCCTGAGGTCCTCCAGGGAGCTAGACCGGACATTACATTACAGTTTGCAAATTCCTTGATCTGTTATCTCATGTGGGCCTCACAATAACTTTGGGAGGTGGGTGCTATTATCATAGTCCCCATTTTATAGAAAAGGAAGCTGAGGCAGGGAGAGGTCTCTATTAAAATGCTTCAGAGCTCTATGCTTGGATCTATGTTGACATTTTTCATCAAGGACTTGGATATAGGTATAGATGACCTTTAGATCAACTGGTTAAGGGGAATAGCTTGAGAATTGGATGGTAAGAGTTGAAAGATTCTGAAAGGCTAAAACACTGGGTTGAATCTGATAAGATGAAATTTAATGTCATAAACATAACCCAAGTATTTGTTCTTCAGTTGTTTCCAACTCTTTGAAGTTTGATTTGGGGTTTTCTTAGCAAAGATATTGGAACAGTTTGTCATTTACTTCACCAGCTCATTTTACAAAAGAGAAACTGAGGCAAACAGGATTAAGCAACTTGCCCAAAGTCACACAGCTAGTGAATGGTTGGGAAAGGATTTGAATTTGGTAAGATGAGTCCTCCTGACTCTAGGTCCAGTGTTCTATCCCCCTAGCACTACCTAGCTATCCTGAAAAGTGATCTACACCCTATTAAATTCTTCAAAACAATCAGGACCTCTTCTTTCTCTTTAAACTGTCTTGCACAGCACATGCTTTACACAAATTTTATCCTCCATACCTCAACCATTAGATTATAAATTTTGAGGAAAGAAACTGTGACATTTTCTCCTAACAAAAGAACAATGCTTGGAACATAGAATATTCTTGAGATATGATTTTTAATTGAATTTTCTGTTTGAATTGAATTAAAAATACCAGTGGAGATTGATAAATGGTTGGTTGATTAGTTAAATTAAGTAAATTAATGGTTGATAAATGATGTTATAGTTATTTAATGAATTCTTTGCAGTTCCACTTTGGAAACAGATTTATCTCTCCCAGCCCCAACTCTTTGAGTACCACGCTAGATACTTTAGGAAAAAGGTCATGAAGTCCATAAACTCTAAGTTCAAAATTTGCCCTATATGCCTGCTAGTCATACCCTCTTTAAACTTCTCTCAGCCTCAGTTTCCTTTGCTAGAAGATAAAGGTAATGATCCTTTTGTTTCATGGTTGTGAGAATCAAATGAGATAGTCTGTGTAATGTACTTTGCTGCTGAATAATTATGGGCTGTTATCATGTACCCTAAGCTGTCTGAGCCATTCCACGATTTATTGTCATCTAACATTTTCCACCCTGGAACTTTAAGTGTTAGTGACTTCACATATGAAAAAATGCTTCACAAATTAAAAAATGAAAAAAAAATCATTATTGATTAGAAAAAATACAAATTAAAATAACTCTGAGGTATCACCTCTCAGATTGACAGAAAAGGAAAATGGTAAATGTTGGAAAAGATTTGGAAAAATTGGAACATTACTGTATTTCTGGTAAAACTGATGACTGATCCATTCCTTCTGGAGAGCAACTTGGAATTATATAACTAAAGGGTTAGAATACTGTGCACACTCTTTGATCTAGCAATAACACTACTAAGTCTGTATCCCAAAGAAATCATTAAAAAGGGGAAATGACCTACATGTACAAAAATGTTTATAGCAGTTCTCTTTGGGGGGAAAGAATTGAAAAGTGAGGGGATGACCATCAATTAGAAAATGACTGAACAAATTGTGGTGTATGAATGTAATGGAGCACTATTGTGCCATTAGAAATTATGAACTCAGTGGTCTTAGAAAACTATGAATAGACATCTATGAAATCATGAAGAATAAAATGAGCAGGACTATGAGAAGAAAATTTTGTTTGAAGAACCACTTTAAGCGAATAAGTCATTTTGATTATTATAAATACTCAAGTTAACTACAAAAGATGCAATCTGCATAGAGAAAGAACTGACACATATTCAAGTGTGTATAGAATGATTTTTCTTATGTGCATATTTGTGTCTAATAGTAGCCATTTCTTGGGTGTTGAAGGAGAAAAAAGGAAAAAAGAAAGGAACTTTCATGATGACTTTATCATATATTTAAATGGAATAGCAAGCTATACATAATAGATTTGCAGTTTCATATGCAATCTTTCTTTTCTAATTATACTATGTTATGGAAATGCTTGTTTAATTTTATGAATAAAAATTTAAATAAAATTTTTAAAAATAATGACTATCTTCGTCATTCAAGATAGATATCTGCAGCTGCAACCTTACGTCTTTCTGTAAAGAGAGAAAAGTTAAGGTTTCCTGGGGAGACTGTTGGGAGTCTGGGGAAATGACAAAATGTATAAGGATTTGCATACAGAGATGAGATGACTCTGTAACACTGTGTATAAACTGCTAGCACAGAATAACAAGGCTGAATCCTCTGGCTCCAGGGAGTGAATTTTCAGGCTGGAGAAAGACTGTTTGGGCCATTTAGTTGAATATCTCTTCACAAACAATAACTCTGATTTCAGCATTTCTGCATTGTTCTGGAAAAAGAAGAGAAACTCCAGCTCTCGACTTTGAGTCTGACGGTACCAGAACAGGGAAGTGTGTGAAGGAATGGGATCACATCTCAGGGTCACATTCTGGCCCTTCCTTGTGACCAGGTGCCTGGGGATCTGGGTGACTCCTACAGCTGTAAGGCCTGTGGAAAGAGACAAAATCCCTGAGGTAGAATCCAGTTATAACCAACTTGGAGAGAAGTCCAGAATAAGGATTTCCCATAATTGAAACTCACCCACTCCCATTTGACTAATGGCCACCCAGTAGAGGAGTCTGACACTCATGGAAGAGTCATGGCAGGAAAGGACCATCTCATCAGTTCAAACCACCAGTCTTCAGAAAATGGAAAAAAGTAAGTTGTGTGACTAACTTTTTCTCACTGATGACTTTTATCTGTGACATCACTCTATCATTCACCACCCAGAGCCCAGAGAGCTCCCTCCATATCTGGAGAAGTACATCTCCTGCTCAGAATGGGAGGCCTTATTCCAAGTACTGACACCTGAATCTCAGAAGCTAAGAGCTCCATTAGACTCTGGGTTCTGATTCTGATTCACTAAAGGAACTTAACTGAGAGTATTATAGTGCTAACATAAGTTTCATTGTACTGAACCTGTGGCAACTTGTCTGGTATCTCCTACTTCTCCATCCTCCATCATCCATAAGGCTTTGGAGTCTGGAAGTCCAGCAGGTTTTTCCATCCCCACTCCACCCCACCTCCATTGCAAAAGAATATAATGATTATTGATACAAATGCCATCTATACCTTTATCCAAGTCATTGATGAAAATTTTAAAAAACTCAAGACTCAAACATAAAGCCCCAGGAAATTCCACCAGAAATCTTCTCATGAATGGACATCAAACCATAAATGACTGATAAATCATAGATGATTCCATATGCTGAATTTCCCAACGTGATGCTGAAGGTATGGTGGAGAGTGTCTGTACCTAGCACCATTGCATCTGGCAAAGACATTTACCATCCTTTCAATAATAGCAAGCATCTGTACCTTATTTTATAGTTTACAAATTACATGATCTGTTTTCTCATGTGGTTCCCACAATAACTTGGGGAAATAGACACTATTATAATGAACCCTATTTTACAGAAAAGGAAGGTGAAACTAAGAGAGGTCTGTGTTAGAATACCTCAGAGCTCCATGCTTGGGACTATGCTTGTTGACATTTTTCATCAATGATGTGGATATAGATATAGATGATCTTTGGATCAAATTGCTAAATGACACAAAGCTAAGAGGGATAATTTGCCCATTGGGTGACAGAGTCAAAGTTCAAAAAGATTTTGAAAGGTTAGAACTCTGGACTATATCTGATAAAATGAAATTTAATGCCATAAGTATAACTCAAATGCTTGGGCTTAAAAAAGTTCACTGGCTAAAATGGAACCAGATAATTCATCTTAAAAAAAAAAAAGCTGAGTATTAGTGAACTGCAAGTCATATTTTATGGCAGCTAAAAAGGCCCATTGTGGTCTTGGGTTGTATTAAAAGAAAGAATTCTCTGGTAGTCCAGAATAACTAGAATACTGAATTCAGTTCTAGGTAACATTTTAGAAAGGTAATTTATAAACTGAAGATTATTCTGAAGGAAAGAGAAGGTTATAAGCATTTATATAGTATCTATTGTATACAAGTTTCTTTTGTCTAATATAGTTCCTAGAATATAGTAGGCAAGTAATAAATGGCAAGTTATAAATGCTTAAAAGGCTAACTAGGTACACAATAGATAAGTGTGCCAGGTTGGGAATCTGGGAGCCTCCTTTTCCTGAATTTAAATCTGGTCTCAGAAACTACAATCTGTGTGATCCTAAGAAAATCATTTAATCCTGTTTGCCTCATTTTCCTCATCTATAAAAATGATCTGAAGAAGGAAACGGCAAACCACCATAGCAGCTTTGCCAAAAGAAACCCCAAATGGGATCACAAAAAATTGGAAATGACTGAACAACAGCATGCTTTCTGTCTTGAATTCTGAAAACCTTTTCCTCAGTGAATTGGAAGTAGTTTCTTTTTTCAAAAATTTGTTTCTGTGCTTATATTTAACCACTTAAAAAAAAAAAAAGCAAGATTGCCTGCCATCTTCCTCAAAGTGTAGATTAATTCTGAGAACCTCCCAGTTCTTGTTAACCTCCCCACTTTTTTTATTTCCCCACCTCCACAAAGCCCCTGGAACTTGAGACCAACCTTAACCCCTCCCTGCTTCTCCCCAAATCTTTTCTTTCCTATTTTCTGAGCAGGGTACTGTTTGTGTATAGAGAAGAACTGAATCTGTAGCTCTGTGTCTAAGCTACTAGCACAGAAATACACAGCAGAGTCCCCAGGTTCTGAGGGTTGGATCTTCAGGATGCCAGGTAACCCTTGGGACCATTCAGTTGAGAATCTATGCTTGGGCATCCCTGAATCATCTAAAATTTGTTCATTTCTTCTGTAAATTAGAAATTTTAATTCTTTATTCAGGACCTGTTGATACCAGTAAATATATGTATGTCCTTCGATGAGGTTGCAGCTCAGCGTTACGGTTTTTCCACTTCCCTTGACTAAGAAATTTGGGTGCTGGATAACTCCAGTATCCATGTGGCCTGTAGGGAAAAGAGACAAAAGATAAGAGGGAAACTGATGTAGACATCAGAAAAAGGTTTGGCCTAGGCTATAGAAAATTCAAAACAGATTTGCCCATCTGTATCTGGGACTCACCTACACCCATGAGACAAATGGCAACACAGCAGAGGAGACCAGTGCCCACTGTCAAATTGTGCCAGGAATTGGGCATCTTCCTGACTCAGATCTATTGCCTTTAGGCATGTAAATAGACAGGACTATGTGGCACATGACACATAAATTATTTGTGATGTCACTTCTCTAAAAGCTCTCACTGAATAGCCTGAATAGGTGGGTGTGCCCTCCATAAGATAAGGGAGTGGTTTAAAATAGACTTGCCTCTAGATATTATCTTCCATTCTCAGACCCATGGATGTGAACTTTGTTGAACACAGGAATATTTCTTTTTGACCTCACCATTATTCTCCAATCACAATCTTTCTTAGGCTTTCAACACTATAGACACTCTTAAGTCTGGGAGACTTATAAGTGCCTAAAAGAGATGGAGTTCATCAGTGAAATACAATAGGAAGTGAAACTAATCTTTTACTGGTATAAAGAACATTACACTAAAACTCTTTCTGCCAATACAAGTTGTCACATTTTTTGCAGTTTACAGTAGACCACTGAAAGGTTAGATGGCTAGTGAAGGATCATATGACAAGAATATTTCTAAAAAACAGAGACACTTGAATTCCATTCCAAAATTGGCTCTTTATTCTCTATGTCATTCTTGTTACATCAATGGAAGGCTATTATTGTTACTGTTTACCTCTAGAAATATTTAGAGAATTCTACTTCATTGGGTTTGGGTGTAGGGTATATAGGCTGAGGTAGTACTATAAGACTGACAGAGTATATGGTCCCTATAAAAGGTGAAGACTTTTCAATGAGAAAAAAATTTTAATATATTCTATTTTAATTATTCACTACTTCCCAAATAAATTTAGATCTTATTGAAGAACCAGCTGTATATATTGATTCTTGCTTATGAAACTGAGAACTATTTGTGTAGGTAGGAAGCTTTAAAATTCTCAAGGATCTTTCCATTTGATGAGTAGTTGAATGCAGACATGAATACAAGGTCCAGATGAGTAGTGTCTAACTTTTACCTAGAGCAGAGCCAGAAACATCTTCCTGTTCTTCTTCACAGTACCCCAGAATGAAGTAGAAGCATAGTACCATCTAGTGGCCAATATGACAGTCATCCTTAGGATTTATCTTTGCTCCAGCCATGTTTTATAGGGAGCTAAAGATCAGAAGGTGCATCTAAATAGAGTAGTTTTTCTTTAATTTTTTATGTGTGTGTATATATATATATATATATATATATATATATACACACAGACACACACATATCCCTTTTGAATCAACTATATCCTTCCAAAGTAACAAGTTTATCATCCCATCGTATTTCATCATATCTATGAAATCATTTTTTATGTTGATAACATATTTTTCTGAGTATTAAAAATATTTTTAAGTGCCCTTTTTTCTTGTCTATCACTATTTACTCACCTAACTCCATGCTTCTACCCCAAGCAGAAGTCCTCCCTGGTAATGAAAATAGCACTACATCTTAAGAATTCACATGAGGAAATCCAACCTTAAGTTGGAAGGAGAAAACATGGTGGAGAGAATTCATATGAAGATCAATGGAGGGAGAAATGGAAGTAATATTGTTTTGGGAATATACAATAGATCTTCTATAAATAAAAAGAAATAGGTCACAAGACAGAAATGGAGGCATAATATACCCAAACTTTTACTGGAACTTTTTATTTACTAAAAGCAGTCCCATAAGCCAGTCTTGATAGCTTCATCCTTCTAAAAAGTTGAGGACGTTATAAGGTCAACTGTTATTCTGGACCTGTTTGTAATTAAAAAGGATAAAGTGGTTGCTGAAGTAGAAACCATAGAAATATTTTGGAGTGACTTTTGGCTTTTTGATTTCTTATAATTCTGTAACTATTACTTTTCTTACTTCACTCTACTTCTTGTTCAGTCTTATTCTATAATCTACTGCTTCAACAATTTGTTTTCATGATCTTTGAATCCCTTTTACCTTTATCCTTCTATTACCCCTGTTCTGATAATATCTAATCCTGGTTCCTGCAAACTCCTTTCCCCTGCTCCTGATTTTGGGCTATGAAACTCTGAAGGAAGAAATAATACTTCCTGATCCCACTACACCTTTATGTTATTTGAATCTGAATTGCTTTATGAATATCTTTTTGTCAGCCTCATTGATTTTCTATTACATTCCTTACGACTCTACTCTAAATTTTTTAGTCAAGGCTCAGCTCTTTCCTTAGCCCTCATTCTTAGAAGATAGCTCACTTTCTATTTTACTGAGATTAAAATCACTTGGTCTGGATTACCTAAATCTAATATTTTCTTAATATATCATGTATATTATCCTCCTTTCTTCCATTTTCATAGAATAAGAAAGCTCATCATTCTACAAGTATTTTCACCCCTAGATCTTCCTATTTCATTTATGATCCCAATCCATCAAACAACCCCTTTTTCCTGAATACTTTCAGTATTTTTCTTTAAAAAAAAAAATCCCCTACTCTATACAAGGTAATTACCTATAACATCCAATCTGGATAGGTAAATACATTCTTTCTTATCTCTTCAGTTACATACCCATTAAGCTCACGCCTCTTTTAAAATCAAGAAAAACAAAAGTTCAGCAAGACCAGCCAACAATGAGTTGAATCTTGACCATGTATATATAATTCTGTACCTAAAATCCCCATAAATCTCTGAAAATGTCTTTCATCATCTGTACACCATAGACAACACTGATTATTATAATTAGATTTTATTTTAGTGATCTTTTCATGTATATTATTTTAGCATCTATTATTTTCTTATTTCTGCTTATTTCAACTCATCTAAGCTTGTCTTATAATATTTCTTGGAATTCCTCAGTTTCTTATGTTGCAATAAATATTCCATTAGCCGTTGCCTCATTCATGAATAATCACCTGGCTTCAGATTTTGTGTTATTATATGTTCTGCTGTGAATATTTAAGTATAAATGTAACTGTCATTATTGTTTTTATCTTTTTTGTGGAAGGGAGGGTAGTTATATATACTGTAGTAGATCTCTAGGTCAAAGCTTCTTAAATTGTGGGTCTCAACTCCATATGAGATCATGAAACTGAATGGACGGGTCATGAAATTATTTATTATCAATAAACATTTTCTTTGCATGCCTTTTTCATATACCTATATATCTGGTATCATGTAAAAATTTCTCAGGAGAAAAGGAGTGAAAAAAGTTTAAGAAGCATCATTCTAGGTCAGAGTATATTAAGAGGTTTTTTTTTTCTCACAAAATTTAAAATAGTTTTCTAGAAGAGATGAACTAGTTTACAGCTCTATCGATAGTATATTTATACATCTGTATTCTCATAGCTTCTCTAATACTATTTCTGTCTTTTGTCATCTCTGCTTATTTGTTGAGTGTGAAGTAGAATCTCAGAACTGCTTCGTTTGGAATTAATTTTATCATTATTATATATTTAGAGAAATATTTCATTAGGGTTTTGGTAGTTTGCAATCATTCTTTTAGAAATTGTTCATATATACACATATATATATTTATATCTTTTACCATTTATTTATTGGGGAATTACATAATGTTTGTTTCTTGAGCTTTCTTTTATAAGGTATATTTATGTTAAATTCCTAGGAGTACTTTATAATCTTTCTGAAGAGTCTTTTGTAAGTGGTCTTTTTTCATCAGATGAATTAAGATTTTCTGCCCCCAACTCACCTGCTGATTCTACAATTTACTTTGTTATCTCAGACAAAACTGCTATTTGCCTGCTTTTTCAGGGTTCCCAGATAGGCCAGCTGTGGGAAGAGAAAGAGAAATGGTTTTTGCTCTAATGTCTCAATCAAGTCACATTCTGTGTCACTGGCACTGCAGAAATAGATGCCACTGTCTTTGGGATCCAAATCAATTACTTCAAGCGTAGAAGATTTTCTATCTGGGCGATTGATGAGAAACTTAGTTTCATCAAACTCCTTCTCATAGCTGGCTGTGGTGCCCTCATTGGCAGTAGCAATCAGTACCAAGCTCTGTTGGGGAAGCTGACGATACCAGTACATGAAAGTTAATTGACTGTCAATTTGATGACAATGGATCAATGCAGAAGATCCTTTCTTCCAGATATCTCTGCTTGATTGCTGAGCTATGAGAGCCCCAAGACCAGAACCTTGAGAGATAAAGAACAACATCAATTATTGCAGGCATCTAAACTAGCAATCAAACAAATATCCATAATGGAATTTTTTTTCTCTTCACTATCATTGTCATTTCTCTAGTATCCCTCAAACCCTGTTTTCTCTCTTTTGTTGATAGCCTGGCCATCCAAATCTCCCTTACCACCCAATTGCCCTCCCTTAATGCTCTCTGGCTCTCATATAGAACATGCACTTCACCCCATCATGACTCCATCCCCAGATCTCCAAGATTTCTGGCACATACTGGGTCCTAGAAGGAACAGAAGACTCAGCATCTTCAGGAAGATTGCACTCCTTTCTCAAAGGAGAGACTATGATGAATTGAAACTCCGGTTCTTTTCTCTTGGTAAATTTTACCCAATGTTCTCTTCTGCTCTCTAGTGGAGGTCTCTCACCAGTTTACTCAGCATCGCCATAATTATAACTCAACTTGTATCAATTCTTCCTTTTGTTGCAGCTATTCAGAATCAGGAAGGTCAGTATTTTCTCCATAAATCCAGAATAACTTCCCCTTCTTCAAATACTACATATCTCACTAAATTGCTACTGCAGTCAATGACGTAGTATTTATAAATCTTTTTCTTGACATAAATCCCATATAAATCAGTCATATTTTTTCACATTTTCATAATATAAGTCCTCAAGGGGCTGGTTTTTTCCTGGTCTTTGTATTATCAGTGCACATAGTAGGTGCTTGTTGATTGACCACTTTTCATAAAGTAATCATGTCCAGAGCATAATAGGTACGTCTAGTAAGAGAATTCTCCCTACCTGGAGGTCGAGGAGATAGAGACAGAAACAGACCTATACACACACGGAGAACTTGGATTCATTTGGATTCATTGGATTCACTGGATTCATGTGTTTGCATTTATATAGCATTTTAAGGTTTACAAAGTACCTTATAAATACTCTGCTATTTTATTCACACAACAACCCTGGGTAATATATGTTGTCTCTCTCCTCATTTTACAAGTTAAAAACTAAGGCAGATAAAAAATTAGTCCCTTGTTCAGGGTTACATAGCCAATCAGTATCTAAATTGGACTTGAACTCAGGTCTCCTCAACACAGGTCCAACACTCTATCTACTATGCCATCCAGATACCTTTCTATCCTCCATTACTCCTACTTCTAGTCATTTGTGGCATTTCAATGCCCAGCAGAGTCCCTTGTTCATAGCAAGTACTTAATTATCATTTGTGAATTGAATAATCCTAGATTAATCAATAATCCATAATCAGACTTTTTATTGCACCTGGGACAAGTAGCAGTGTCTAGGAGAGGAGCAGATTGTAGGTTTAATTGGGGTTTGACCATGAGGAAGATAAGCTTACTTGCTAAGGAGGATTAAGTCTCCCTGTTGTCAATGACACAAGGTAGACTAGGTGGGCAAAGTCATGGGCAGTGTTGTTAGGCATCTTTTAAACATTCCCCACTGATCAAAGATAGAGTCACCCCTCCCTAATGTGGCTCTGGGTGTAGTGATGGACATTTATTCAGTGGCTTCTAGAAGACTGACCTGAGCATGTGTTAGGAATAAATTTGTGTAAAGAAGTTGGGATAAAGGGGGAGAGTGGAGAGGGAGAAGATGCAGGAGAGGATATTCTTTAAGCATAATCACAAATAAAAAGCATTTGGTGGTTAAAATATACTGAGAGCTGGCTCTGCCACCCCTGACAGAGTAGTCCACAATCCTAGCACCTAACACCTTTTGTAGAGGATGATGCAAAAGTTTCATAGGACCAGAGATTTAGAGTGGGTAGACACTTTGGTTGTCATATAATAAACAATCAACATCCCACATTTAAGAGTTAATGCTCTACCCCACTCTCAAAAGGCTACTGAGCTTGAAGCTATAACCCTACTTCCTCTTCCAGGGAGGGAGGAACTGGGAGGAGCCCTGTCTGGGACTAGGAAGAGTGTGGAGGGAAAAGAAAGAAAATTTGTGTACAGAAAAGAGTTGACTCTACAATGCTGTGGATAGATGCCAGCACAGAGATAGACAGCAGAGTCCCAAGGCTTGTGGATTGGATCTTCAGTGTTGATGGTGATGCTTTAGGCCAATCTATAAGGAATTTATGTTTTGGCAATCCAGTAATATCAAAAGCCTTGTTGTTCTGGAAATATGCCAGTGACTCTATTTCTTTCTCTAGGATCTGTCGGTACCAGTAAAGACCAAAGTGTCCATAAAGAGAGACACAGGCCAATGTCACTGTCTGTCTTGCTTTTGTAATAAGCAATTTGGGGACCTGGATGATCCCAGAATTTGTAAATCCTGCATGAGAAAGAGATAGAAGCATTGAGTCAGGGAAAGGAATGTCAATAACTGATAAGTGTAGGGTTTCCAGTGTCCTCAGACCTCACTTGCTCCCAGTAGAAAAATGGAAACCAATGAAAGAACCTGATGCCCATGTCAGAGACAAAGCAAGAATGGATCATCTCACAAGCTCAGGGGTCTGGTATCTGGAAGTAGAGATCTGAGATCACCAGCTTCAATGAGCGGGATTTCTCTCTGATGTCATTATCTCTGTCACTTCCACTTCCAGAGAAGAGCACTCTCTATGGAACAAGGTAGGGAAACTTCAATCCTTTTGCAAACACAAATGGTATCAGTCTCTGGACTCTGTGATTATATGAATACATTAAGACTCTAAGCAATTCATCAAGGCTCAATTCATTCCATCTCTTTCAAGAGCCAGTTCAGTATTTAGCACTGTGTAGATGTAGATTATTCTTAATTTACTCTGTTTCTATTGTCTTTCTAAATCACTTTACATTTGTTATTGTTATATATTTACTTTTAGGATACAAAGCTTCAGGGCATCCCTCCAATAATTAAGTGAGGAAGAAGTTAGGAGTTCTAAACACAACTACTACAAAGAAAACTACAGAGATTAACTTCAGAAGTCAGGAAGTATTGTCTCAGTGGAATTTTAGACAAATATAAAAAAAAGAATTGAAAGTGTTCATCTTTAAAGTGATTAATGGGAAAATGAAGAAATAATTAAACTTAAATTAATGAATAGGAAAATATCTAATTGTAATCAGAAAAAATGTTATTTTAATTTGTAAAGATCTATAAAAATGAGCTAAATTAATTACATATGTTTATATTCTTAAAACTTATTCTACAAAAATCACCTTTTTAAATTTATTGCATCCAAAATATATTAATTAAGTGATTGTTTCATCGAAAGCACTGGGAATACAACAATAAAATAAGACATGTGCCTTCAAAGTTTTCACAATACAGTGATCTTTTATTTTTTCTCTTTGAATAAAAGTTTTATTTTGAAAAAAATATACTCAGAAATCCCAGGATATGATTTTCTAAGACCTGTTGAAGAGATAATGATACTTCTATTTCAAATCCATTTTAGAAATAGATTTTTGTGAACACTGGACAAAATACAGTAGGAGAGAGCTACTAATGCCATATGAGTGATTCAAAGAAGAATTAGACACACTCTGTCTTTATGGAGTTTATTAGGGTAAGTAACATGAGTAGAGATTTTATACACCATAATATAATAGAGAATCTGTATTTTTCACTCTTGGAGTTTGAGTCTCTTTTGTAGGATTATTTGTGGAAATGAAAGCTATTTCTGGGAGTAGGCCTAGGTTGGAGCTATTAAAATAGTTATTAAGACAAGTGACAAGTAGTGACTTTTTCATCAAATGTCCAAGATTTTGATAAATCCTTTGGCAAAGTCTCTTGTAAAATCTGCTTTTCGTGCAGAGATGATGTGCACTATTTTATTAGAGATGTAATTTCTGTAAATTTAGGAAAATTTGGAGAAAAGACAAGAGTAACTTCTTGGATTTTGTTTTTAAGGTCTTTCTTTCTCTTTCCATTTTTGACTTCTCTGGCAAGATAAAAATTATTGCTTGACAGCTGTTTCTGATAACTTATCAGATATTTATTCTATTGCTTTAAATTTGCAAACCTCTATTAAGCCTCACCTGATCTGTTTTTAATATCAGCACTGCCACTCTCACAGATCAGTGGTATGTGTGAAGCTTAGATGTGACCAGATAACTCTGACATTGAGATATGATTGCATTGTTGGGATCTTCTAAGATTTTCCTTCAATTGCCTCATAATTTCTTCCTTGTGCAGCTTTAGAAGCAGTTTCTTTTTTGAACCATTCAATTTTTTCCTATGTTCAATTTCACCAATTTTATTTTTTTGATCATCAATTACTTTGCTGGATATAGCTTTGACATCTTGACAACTTTTGATTTTGCAGGTGTTTGTTGCTCTCAACTTTAACTATCTCAAGATTTTTTGGAGTTTCGTCAATTTCCTCATTTGTGCTTATTTCCCTTTATCTTTGTAAAATACAGTTTCTTGAATTTCTCTTGTGGTTTGTCTTTTGTGCCTCAATTTAAGATCATGTTTCTTATTTTCTCCTACAGTAAGAGCACCCACTTATCCTGCGATAGCTAGATAGAATTTATGATTTGGAAGCAATCTTTAATGTTTAAATTTAACTGGTTTGTTGTTCAGTTATTTGTTTTGTCTGAGTCTTTATGATAATTTTGAGTTTTCTTGGAAAAATAATGGAATGGTTTGCCATTTTCTTCTCCAGATCATTTTACAAACAAGGAAACTGAGGCAAAGAGTTAAGTGCTTTGCCCAGGGCCAGACATCTAGTAAGTGTCTGAGGCCTAATTTGAACACAATTCTTCCCAATTATAGATATATACTGCACCACTTAACTTCTGTCATTAGCTAAATTAGTAAAGAATTATTTTTGAGGAAATTTAGAGAGATGACTCCTAACATAATTACTCTAAATAAACATATCTGGTTATCTTTTCCACTCTTTTTCTGCTTATACTTAAGAGCACTAGTAGAGGACCTTTCATGAGCAAACAAAATTAATAAAAAAATTCTCAACTCCAAAAGACAATTTTAATTGTACTAAGAGAACTTGAAATAAGATTTTATTACCGAGAGTTACTATGAGGAGAAGCAATAATCTTCAAGTCATTGTCACCAAAATAAGAAAATAATCAGAAAAAAAAACTATTCAGAAACTATTGGATTCTCAAATTAAAGTTCCAGTATTACAATCCAGTATTGGATTGTAATTTTGCAAAGTAATTCATGGTAACCCATCAGAAATCATCTGATTACTTCTTCAATGATGACTTAGGCCCTGGGGCTCCCTCAAGTCCTCTGAGTTGTCAATGAGAAATCCCAGAAAAGAGTTCCCATTGTCATTTCCAAGCAACATACCCTGGAATTTAAGAGTCTATATTGAATCTTCAGGATAGAATATAATCCTTCAAGTCATTCAACTGAGAACAGAATCAACCCAATCTCACGTAGAGCTCTTTTATTCAAGAGATACTGTCTCCTCCCCTTTTCTTTGACTTATCAGGAACAAAGATGGCCAGAAATGAAGGGACATATTTCAGGACCACTGCCTATCCCTTCTCTGTGATCAGGTGCCTAAGAAATTCAGTGAGCCCAAAACTCATAAGGCCTGTGGAAGAAGAGAGAATCTGAGAAACATGGTAAAGAAAATGATAAATACTTATATTTACCAAGTCCATGTTGGAGACTTCTCAATAGTACAAAGCTCATCTGTACCCAAGAAGCAGATGGGACTTCCAGAAGAAGGATCTGATACCTCATAAAGGCAGGAAGAGTCCAACTAACCTTCATGATTACCTAATCTAAGACTATCATGATGAAGACCACCATCACCCCTTTTATAGGGAAGAAGCTAAGATCCAGAGAAGAAAGTTATGTTTGCCTTTGTCCCATAATTTGTAAGAGTATTTGAAACACACCTTTTCTAGCCCCAACAAGTCTTTTGGGTAATCAATCTGCATCTCCTTAACTCTCATTGATTATTCCTTTTCCATTTTCTATTTCCAAGCAAATACACATGCAATTCTTCTATATGACATCTCCTCAAATACTTAAAAGATAGTTGTTGTATGCTCCTGAAGTTTTCAGCTGATTCCCTCAACTTAATCAGTGCTCCTATGACCTTGTGTTAATTTAGTTTGTGTCTCCTGATCATATGTAAGATCCTTACATTCAAATATATCATTATTGTAAATTGTATTAAATCCCAGAATTTGAGCCAGTCCCATAGACAGAATTAGAATAGTTTGCCTATTGTATTCATCAAGATGAATGTTTTCCTTTTACTCTGCATTTCAAGAAAAAAGAACAATCATGACAAAACATTTATTGCACCTATAATTCAACATCTAAAAAAACCAATTTTGCCTTTCTTTATTTGTTAACAAACAGTTCTGCCTAGAAGAATCTGCCTAACAAATAGATATCTTTACTAAAGACTGAATTTATAGGAAGTAGACTTCAAATGAAATAAAATCGGTTTGGATTCTGCACTGGGGAGGAAGGCTTGATCAAGAAAAATGATTGCACAGCTTGACACTTCAGAGTTTTAAGAAGAAAAGATATAAAATGACCATCTTGAATAGTGCAGAGAAAACTATTTGGAAGCAAAGGGCTGATGATACTTCAGTTCCTTCTTTTATAATATAAAAGAGGTGTACTAGATAGTCTCTGACATTTCTTATAGCTCTAAATTGTATACAATCTGTAAAAATGGAAATGTAAGGGTTTTGATGTAACGAGACAATTCATTGAAAATATTTCATTGCCCTTACATGTAGAAAGAAACTAAAAAGTCACTGAAGGGATGGCCACCTCTCTTGTTTGAGCCAGGGAGTTGGCTCTGTCTACTATGTCCCAGACCAGGAGACACTCAGTGGGGAGAGCCCTTTACTCTTGACAGATTGAAGCAAGAGAGAAATTCCTGCTTGCTTGAATATCATACTTTCTGAAATCTGAGGTGAAGATATTTAAGGCTTTCTCAATCAATGAAAAAATTTTGTAATACTTGGTGTTGATCCAAATAACAGTCATCATTGATACTGCCCTGTTCTATTGCTTATAAATGGTCCTTATAATTGAAATGGACATTCTATGTAGAACCCCTTTATTTTCCAGAATGGAAACTGCATTTCAGAGAGGCTAAAACAATTACCCAAAGTCATATGGATAATAAGCATCAATTTTTATTTGAATTCCAGTATTAATTCCCTGATCATAGTTATCATTGTTGTTGTTTAGTTAATTAGTTAGTTCAACCCTTTATGACTGCATTTGGAGTTTTCTTGGCGAAGATATTGGAGTGGTTTGTCATTTCCTTCTCCAGCTCATTTTACAAATGAGGAAACTGAGGTAACAGAGTTAAGTGACCTGCCCAGAAACACAAAACTAATAAGTTTCTGAAGTCAGATATGAACTTAGGAAAATGAATCTTCCTGACTCCGGGCCACCTAATTATTAGCATTTAATTAGCACTTTAAGGTTTGCAAAAGATTTTACATATATTAACATATTTTATCCTCACAACAACTTTGGGAACTAGGTACTATTATTATCCTCATTTTATGGATGAGGAAACTGAAGTGGACACAGGTTAAGTAACGTGGCCAAAATCATATAACTAATAAGTATCTGAGGCAGGATTTGAGCAGTCTATCTGATTTTAAGCTCATTATTCTAGCCACTGCACAGCTTAGATGCCTTAAATACATGTAACCTCTACTACCATCTTCTGAAGATTGCTTTGACTCTTAACAATTCTATGATTTTATGATTATGTGAGTATGGTCCCAATTTATAGATGGGAAAACTGAGATTCAAATGGGTGAATTGATGTATTCAAAGTCTTATGAATAGTATGTGTTGTGTAGGAAATATTCTCCAAATAATTCTTTCCCTAAGAGCTATAGCTGCTCCCCATGGAGCATTTTTATATTACTAGATTTCATTATGCTAATGCACATAGGGAATTATAATTTTATATTACTGATTTCATTATGCTAATGCACATAGGGAATTATAATTTTATATTACTGATTTCATTATGCTAATGCACATAGGGAATTATAATTTTTATAACTCTAGTCATTCGCAAGAAAAGAAAACTTTCCAGAAGAACAAAAGATAAAGCAGAAGCCAAACATCCAGGTGGAAGAACCATTCAGTATCTGTTAGAGATGATTACAGTAGGAGTCTCTTTGGTTTTTGGATTAAAGTCTCATTAGTTTTTGATGCCTTCTGTGACAATGGCTGGGGAGTATAAGTTGCTGTGGAACTCCTGTGAGGAAAAACAAAGGAGATAAAGGGATGCTTTTCATGAAGTGATTAATTCTTACAGTTTATATTTAACCCTTTAAAAGATTTGGGATCAGAGTCCTGGAATTCAAATCTTGACTTGCAAACTTACTATCCAGCAGGCCTTACACAAATCACTTCATCTTTCTGAGCCTCACTTTACTTGGGTGTAAAAAGAGAGAGCTGGGCTATCTGATTGCTGATGAAGTTTACAATTCTAAATCTATGACTTTGTTATTGAAGATCATCTGTCTCTATCTCTAATACTCTTTGTTGAGGCTGTTGTATAGTTATTTTCCAGTTATAGTTAATTCTTCATGATGGCATATAGGGTTTTCTTGGCAGAAATACTAAAGTTATTTGCCATTTTCTTTTCCAGCTCATTTTGCAGATAAGAAAACTGAAGCAAACTGGGTTAAGTGACTTAACCACGATCACACCGCTAGTAAGTATCTGAGATCAGATTTGAACTCAAGAAGATTAGTGGTCTTCCTGACTCTAGACTAGTGCTCTGTCTAACTGGTCGTTTCACTAACACTAACACTAACTGCCTAACACTCTGCTGAATCCCAAACCTTTCCATTTCCTTTACTTCCCACTCTAACTCCCCTGGAACCCGGTAGCACAACCTAGTTTAGATACCTACAATTTTTTCTTAATGATTTGTCCCCATCCATATAGATATGTTTTTTCTGTTTCCTGAGCTGGTGAAGATTTGTACATAGACAGGTGTTAGTTTGCAGCACTGTGGTTAAGCTGCTGGCACAGAAATAAAGGGCTGAATCCTCTATTTCTACAGGTTCGATGTTCAGACTACAAGGTAAGCCCCTGGGCCACTCAGTGAAAAATAAGGGCTTGGATATTCCTGAACTATGGATGACTTGTTTATCATCACGATATTCCAACAATTTCAATTTTTGTCCTGTGAGCCATTGATACCAGTACACATAATTATGTCCTTTCATCGGATCACATCTCAGAACCACCTTTTGTTTCCTCTCTTTGACCAGGCTTCTTGGGGTCTGAAAAATTCCAGCATCTGCAAAGCCTGTGGAGTAAGGAGACAGAGATCTAGAGGTTCTAAAGGAGGAAAGTTGGAAGCCAGGTCTGGCAAGTTCAAGATAACGATTTCCCACTTGTGCTCAAGACTCACCTTCCTTCAGGACACAAATGACCAGATAGTAGAAGAGTTTGGTATCCATAGTGGTGACAAGAAAGGCATGAGGTATCGCCCGGCTTCTAGAATATAGCTATTATCTGAGGCTTCCTAGTTCTCCAATTGGTTGTGTTTCTCTGTGACGTGATATTACCCATAGACCCCCATACACATTTAGGTGTTTTATATCTCACAGAGAAATGGAGGAGAGATACTTTCTCAATACATTATAACGCATTCTTCTCATGGTTGCCTAAAATGTACACCCTTTTTCCTTTCTGTGCTAATAAATATTTTAGTGACTTTCCAGGATCTATGAAAATAAACTTTAAACTTCTTAACAAGTAGCTATCTGCCCCAAATTTTGTCCTAATCTGCCTCTCCATCTCTATACCAGACTCACTTTCCTGACCTTTATTTCCTTGTCCTTCTGTATATTCTTTATAAGCTTGTCTATAGTATTTTGTATAAAAGAGAAAGGGCTTTACTGAGAAATATTTTGTTTACATGGTCTTCCTTTTCTCTTCCCTAGTTTTCTTTTTCAGAGAGAAATTACAATTCCACTCCCCTCATCTTCAATTCTTACCCTTACTCCATCTTTTTTTAACTCTTTTATCCAAACGAGTTAAGTGGAAAGGCTCTTCTGTAATGGGAATAGTAACACGTAGGTCCTCACCCTACCAATATGTAGCTTATTCATGATCTTAGACATTTTGGTGTCTTTTAAGGCTTCCATTTTTTCATGTTTGCAAAAGGAACAGGTCACAATAGACAGATAATATTTAGAATCCCGCAAAGCTCTAAATTTATGATTCACTGATCTAGCAGGCTCTTTTGTCTTTGAAATTCTATAGTTCTGAGAATCACAAACTCTGCCCTTTTATTTTATTTGATCTAATATTAGATTATGCTCCTCCCTTAGCACTTTTGCCCTTTCTTCATCTGCCTTCCCTACTTGTTCAATCATTTTTCAGTCATGTTTGACCCTTCATGATGCCATTTAGGGTTTTCTTGGCAAAGATATTGGAGTAATTTGCCATTTCTTTCTCCAACTCATTTTACTGATAAGGAAACTAAGGCAAACAGGGATAAAGGTCACAAAGTTAGTAAGTGTCTGAGACTAGATTTGACCTCAAATTAGTTTTCCTGATTCCAAACCTGGTATTCTATTGCCTGGCTTTCCATCTCAGATCCACAGCCATTCCTAATCACCATACTCATTCATATCAAAACTTAGAATGACCTTATCAAGAGCCACTTTTGACTCAACACCTGGTTCTCAATTATGTTCCATGTGACTCACCCATGTTTTTAGGGACTAATGCTTAAATTCTTTCTGTAAAGGAAGTTACTGTGACCACAAACCAACTTGCATGGAGAAGACTCCTTACAAGACAGTGTTGTTGGGCATAAATTAAGAGTGAGGTTTATGTTCCCACTTAAGGTTCTTCTACAGCACTGTGTAAGCTGACTGAACAAAGATATGTAGCTGAGTCTTCCAAACTCAGGGAACTAATGTTAAGGTAACAGAAGTTCATGTTTGGCCGGGAGACTTGGAAATTTTCAGAGACGTCCTTTTCTTTGGTAACATCTGACAACTTAAAGTAACGGAGAAGTTGCTTTAGCTCCCGTCCTGGTTTATGTTGGTACCAGTACATATAATCATAATTATGATCCTGATCACATTTCAGTATTGCTACTTCTCCTGTGCCTTTGATCAGGTATCTTGGGGTTTGAAGAACACTGCAATCTGTCAAACCTGTGGTGGAAGGAGAGAGAAGCTTTAAGAGGAAAGCTAATATTGCAGCCAAAATAGAAAGGTTCAAAATTCATGACCTGTTCTTCTGGCTGAGGACTCACCTGTTCCCAGGAGGCAAATGGCCAGCCAGCCTAAGAGTCTAGTTTCCATGGTGGTCTCAGTACAGGAGGGAGACATCTCTGAAGTCTAGGGCTCTGGTACATTGGGGTGGAGCATCTGTGGGATTAAGGGCTCCAGGGCTCCTCTTGCTCATCAGGTGTGGCTTGTCTGTGGAGAGAGACCTAAGGTCTCTCTGAGACAAGACAGTTCTCTCCCTAAAAGAGGGACTTGCCAACCACTCAGAACAAGGATGAGGTATCTTGAAGCCTTTCTTTGTGGAGGGATCTGGCTGGTCCTCTTTCTTCATTAAGCTGGGTTCCTGGCTTCTAGACAAAACATCCCTCATTCCTCCCCCATTTCTTGCCTTTTCTCATTGATATGTAAGTTATTTGAGGTCAGGAGTTGGTCTTTTTTTGCTTGTATTTATGTCACTGGTACACAGAGAGCACTTAATTAATACATATTTCCTTCTATACTTCTGAGGTTCTTTCTAATTTTAGATTTGTGAACAAAGATTGAGAACATGGATGAGTTTATATCTGAATGAACCATTTCTTTTTTTGCACAAATTTGTTATTGTCCAGTCATATCCAACTCTTCATGACTCCTTTCTTGATAAAGATATTAAAGTGGTTTATCATTTCTTTCTCCAACTCATTTTATAGATTAGGGATCTGAGGCAAAGAGGATTAAGTTACTTGCCCAGGTCGCAAAGCTAGAAATTGTCTGAGGCCAGATTGAACTTGCATATTTTGGACCCCAAGCTTGCTGTTTTATCTAATGTACCACCTCATTGCTTTGCACAAATAAAAACTCAGGATAATATTCAAAGTCTGTTGTGAATATCTATTGATATCAAAATTTCTCTCTGTATCCCTTTTCTTTCTGCTCCCAGAGATCCTTCCCTTATAACAATGAATTTTCTTTTAAAAAATAAAAGGAGGGCAGATAGCTGGTATAGTAGATAGAGCATCAACCCTGAACTAAGGAAGATCTGAGTTCAAATCTGGTCTCAGACACTTAACCCTTCTTAGCTGTGTGATCCTGGGCAAGTCACTTAACCCCAATTGCCTCAGCAAAAAGAGAAAAAGAGAGAGAGAGAGAGAAACAATTTAGTAAAACTGGACATTGCATACAAATGTGTGTATTATATATTATGTTATGTGCATTATATGCAATGGTTTACCCCACCACTTCCCAAAAACACATTCTTGGACAAAGGATTGGGGGAAGATTCCATACCTTTATTCTTTGCAATTTACAAAGACTCAGGCTTCTTAAAGAAATAACCTGCTTAAAAGTAACGGAGAAATCTTTGGGTTTGGTAGAGTTTTATCACTAAAATGATAATAAATAATCAGAGGCTGGTGGGAAAAGCCAGGAATAAAGTACATTTTCTTGATTTCATAGGGGAAGAAGAAAGGTAGTATGTTGAATAACTAGAGAGACAGCCCTGCCAGTCAGGAATTACTGGGCTTAAGTTTAGCCTTTGACACATGCTGTCTAGGTGGTCCTTCATCTCTTGATGTCCCCAAACAATTCACTAAGACTTTGAAATGCTGGTCAGCAGCTAATATGAATTGGCAGAAAATTTTCTCATTGGAAAGTTCCTATATAGGTTCTATAGAGGACCAATTTTTTTAAATGGGAGAAAGGAAGGATTGAAGAATGTTGCATATATGAAGTTTTAAAAGCAACATTGTAAGACTCCAAATACACAGAGTTAAATTTTTAAAAAACACCTGGAAAGTCTTCTAGCTCAGGAGCATCATAAATAAAAGTTTCCCTGACCAAAGGGAGAGATGTTTGCCTTCATTCAAGGCAGAGAACATATTGCTACATTCTGCTAGAAAGGATTATTGAGCTTAGGAAACTTGTATTGACACTTTAACTGTTTCTTAAGAGTTGAAGAAATTTGTGCCTAATACAACCAGACTATGGTAATCAGAATTAAACTGATTAAGAATCCAGTGTGGAGACTAGGGTCTTCCTACAAAATGCCTCTTATAGCTTCAGAAGGAAAATAGAATTGAAGCTCTAAACTATAAACTAGATACCTCCTCTCTCTTCCTCCATCAAATCTCTCTCTCTCTCTTTCTCTCTTTCTCTCTCTCTCTCTCTCTCTCTCTCTCTCTCTCTCTCTCTCTCTCTCTCTCTCTCTCTCTCCTCTTTCCCATTCCTCTCTCAGCTGCAGTCATAGACCTGCCCTGGAGATGGGCTGAGCTTCTTAAAAGCCACAATGTCCCTGAGAATAGAGTTTGGTTGTTAGGGATGCATAAGGTTTGTAACAAGAGAACAGGTGACTCTGCAGTACTGTGAGCCCCAGAGCTTACTCTGCCACTGGCACAGAGATAGATAGCCGAGTCCCTCAAACTTGCAGATGAGATATCAAGATAACAAAGGGAAGTAGTTGGTCGACTGCCTTGGAAGTTGTCCGGAGTGCTGTTTATCCGTGCCATGTATTTGTTATGAAAGAAAAGTATCATCTTTGGTTCTTGCCCTATTTCTTGATGGTACCAGTACATATTGTCTTCTTCCTCATCCTGCTCACATCTCAGTACCACAGGCTGCTTGACCTCTGTAACCAGGTATCTGGGGGTTTGGGCAACTTTGCCATTTGTGAAACCTGTGATGGAAGGAGACAGAAGTTAGAAAACCGTGAGGAAAATCTTCCAAACTGGGTCCTGGCAAGTACGGGTCAGGCGTTTTCTCTCACTGCCCCAGACTCACCTACTCTGAGGAGACAAACAGCCACAAAGCAGAAAAGACTGGAGCCCATGATTGGATCAGAGCTGCAACTGGGATTTACCTATGTAGGCTATGGTCTGTCATTTGGCATTTCATGTATGAAGGCTGGGCCACTCAGACTCTCTTATCCCCACTGGATGGTTTCTAGGTAACAATGATGTCACTGGCCTTGTTAATCTCCCCTCCCCAAATCGCATCCATCTAAGCAATACTTGGAAATGTACTCCATATCATTCTCTTCCTAGAGAGCAGCATGGGACTAAACAGGTCTTTATAACTCCTGACACATAATAATAGCTTAATTAAATGATTGTTGATTTGGTTAATCAATCTATAAACATTTATTAAATGCCTACTATGTTTCAGGCACTGTAATAATCTCTGTGGTTACAAAAAGAGGCAAAAGACAACTTTTGCCTTCAAGAAGTTCACAATCTAAAAGAAAAACCACATAAACCAAGAGATACAAACTAGCTTTATGCAGGATGAAAAGGAAATAATGAAGAGAGGGAAATCACTATAATCAAGAGGGATTGGAAAAGGCTTCCTATAAAAGATGAGATTTTAGTTGGGAATTAAAGGACTTCAAATTAAAGGACCTGAGTTCTGTTCAGTGTAAGAAGGGTCTCAGGTTACTCCATCTGCCTGCATCATGTCACATACAGATATATCTGTATTGATATGACTCATTTTATCTCTTCAACATCTTTGTTCATCTTTCCTGCTCAAGACTTACACAATTTCCTGAACTCAATACCTTGTCTTATCCTTTTTAGTAGCTCATCATAGATTCCATTTTAGCCCCATCTAGAATGTGGCCAATTAGATCTTCTTATCATCTTCTCTCTCACTTAGATATCCACAGAGATTCCATGGATATCCCAATCATCTATGACTGAAGTTGAAAACTGCTTGCAGAGACAAATCACCGAAGTTAACCTCCAGAACCAGATATTTATCTTTTTTTCCCTTCACTCTCCAAAGATCATCTTCTTGCTTTTTTACAAAATCCTCTGGATTCTAGAGGCAAATGAGACTCAACTCTGTCTGTCCTAGCTCCATCACTACCTAGCTGCTTCTCTTTTCCACCATTCATTTTATCTACCATAAAGAATTCTTTGCTGTCCTATGTCAGCCCCTTTTTCAGTAGTGGGTGGGCAGGAGACAGGAATTATAGGAGGGTGTTTGTCTTTTGTGTTGATTGTATTTATTTTTTGATCCCTGAATTAATTTTAGAGTTCCTAAAACATGAACCTTTACTACTGGGGGCTCTTTTTTGTTTCCTTTCCCCTCTCACCTGATTCCCTTCCCCCCCTCAGACTGTCTCCCCTGGAGGACAATCTCAGTCTCTTCTGCATTTTCAGTGGAGCCACAGAGCCTCCTAGAGGGACAAAGTTGACAAGTCTTTAATGCTTCTTTCTGGTTGGGTTTCCAGGAACAAAAAACCTCTTGGTTACATTTTGACTTGTCTGGATGCTTTTCTGTCAGCCCTTCCTCCCTGCCCTTTTGAATTAAGCCTCAGAATGTTTTACTAATTCTGCCAAAGTCTCCAATTACTATCCACAAACCTTCTTCCCAGTTATCTCTTGCTCGGCTTCTTTATTTTACAAATTCTTTTCCTTTATGTGCATATCTTGACTTCACAGGATTCAGTAAAATGAGAAACTGTCACTAAGATGTTCCTCAAGTCAGTTGTGTAGGGTAAGATTCTCACAGACAGTCCTGCCTCCCAGGCCAGCAGGATGATTGTCTTGAGGAAGGCAAAGAGAGAGCTAGCTATACTTTTTCCCACCCATTCTACCGTGATACTTTGAGTTTGTTATTTGTTACATTTCTACTAGCCTGTGTTATATGCTTATGTAAATTATGTGTAATGCCTCCCATATTGATGGATTTATGTATACCATGTATATCTGTTTCAAATTCTGGCCCATATTGATGGATTTATGTGTACCTGTTTCAAGTGAGCTCCTTCAGAAACCTGCTAATCTGATTTGACGTCCTATTTCCTTTGGTGTTTTCATCTCCCTACCTGAGGTGTCAGGGAAGGCATGATCACCTTTTTGGGAGATTCTCACCTCCTTGAGAAGTCAGGGAGATCATGACCACCCTATGTCCTAAAACAAAAGAAAGGGGGAGATGTTGGAATCTTTACAAACTGCTAACTCATTAGAGTTGATGTTTTGGGCCAGAACCTGAAACAGATATACATGGTATACATAAATCCATCAACATGGGAGGCATTACACATAATTAACATAAGCATATAACACAGGCTAGTAGTAATGTATCAATAACATGAATCAACAGTTTGAATAAAAAGGAATAAATGCAATTGGGTAAGCATAGCAAAAAGAACTTTGGGGGAAAATGGGCATTGTGTCTTTTGCTCTCATTGTTTCAACTCTGATTTTTGAACTTGCCAATATAGACAAAAAGCCTCAGTTCTGATGTTTCAGAAAGAAACAAAAAAGCAGAGAAATTTAAGAAGTAACATATGGAAGATAGATAGATGGATAGTTATATTTACATATATGTGTATATATGTATGTATATATACATATATGCATATACACTGTAGAAAGAATGCATTATTATATTGTTTGGAAAAAATACTTTATCATTTAAATCCAATTTTGTGTCTTTGTACCCAAAAAGTCATCAGACTTCAGTAACTCTGTAGAAATGCCAGAGATGGCTATAAGGAATTTCTTCCAGGTCCTGGATTTACCAAAGCATTCTTGTTTTGGGAGCCCACTTGTTTGGAAATGCATTCAAACTTGTGTTTTGAATTCTCTTCGGGTGGTCTTTGTGCAGTACCTTTGTCAGATGATTCCTATGGGACTCATGTGCAGAAATCTTTGTCAAAATCCTAGATAACAGAAATCTTTCAAAACTTGAAGTAAGAGAGGGGAAAGCCACACCTACTTTCTGATTTTCTGCCTCTGTCAAATGACTCGTTAAATTTCTTTTTAAAGCTATTTCAAGTTTTGGGGGTTTATTTTTTTAGAATAACATTATAGATGCACATACACACATACCTACACACACATGCTGGAATTTGACAGTTTCAATTGCAATCATCTTTTGATATTCTGTTGTGTGCATGAAAAAGTCAATTTTTTTTTATTTTTAAGATTAATTTTTTAAAAAGGAAAATATCTTCAGATTGGAAGTTCAGACACCTGAGTTCTAATGTTCACATTTCCATTAAGTGGCAGTGACATTTTGAGCAAGTCACTTTATTCTTCTAGCCCATAAGTCCCCTCATCTGTAAGACATAATTTAACTAAAATTATTCCCTTTAGAATTGCCAATTATTTCTGAATTGGCAAATCTAATGTCTTTTTTCTCAATTATCATCCTTCCTAATCTCTCTGCAACCTTTGACACTATGAGCTGCCCTCTTGTCCAAGATATTCTCTTCTCTAAGGGATTTTAGGACATTGTTCTCTCTGGTTCCCCTGTTGTCTCTCTGACTGATCCATCACAATGTCTTTGGCTATGTTTTTATACAGGTTTTTCCCAATAACTATGGGGCTCTCTTTCTTCTCTCCTTATTCTATCTTGATTGTCAAGGTCAGAGGTGCAAAATGACAACAGTGTACTAGATATGTGTGTAACTGTGCTTCAAGTGTCAAACTTCCTTCTCAGACTTTTCCAAAGTCCTTTCAGAGAACTCAGTTTCAAAGAACCACAACTCCTTCTAGGGGCAAACAAGATAAATTCATCAGACTTGTAGCCCTTATCTCCTTCCCCAGTCTTCCAATTCTTATCAAAGCAAAACTGAACATTAAAAGAACTAACTAGTTTAGGCCAGGGATGTGTGAAGCACCAATCAAAGCACCCACCAGGAGGTGGACAACACTGACCATCATCTATTGTAATGAAGAGTGCTTTATTACATTTCACTGGATTTGTATGAATTCGTTCCTGAATTCATTCAGTGAACATTTTTAGTAAACTCAAGGAGAAAGTGCTTTCCTAGGTGATAAAGATGATAAAAAGAATGAGTTCTCTACTGTGCAAAAGCTTAAGGTATGGTTAGGGAGATAAGACATGTACACAAATAAGTCAGTATATATATATCTGTAATACCATGAGTATAGGAAAGGGAAAAAAAAGCTTGGCTATGTCAGGAAGGTTGGGTCCCATTTCTGATATACATACATTTATGCATACATACACACTTCTACATATGGGTGTATATGTATGTGTATGTATATATACATATATTATATATATATATATAGTATATATAATATGTATATATGTGTGTGTGTACGTGTATGGATATGTGTACGTGTATGTTTCTAAACACTGCTCTCATGTTTTCCCAGTCACTAAAGGAGTGAAGTAAGGTTATGTGCTTGCTCCCATGCTTCAGTAATGCTGTCAAATGCCTTCAATGAAAACAAATACATAATCAAGGTCAGCTACCACACTGATGAAAAATTATTTAATTTGAAAAGGCTGCAAGCCAAGACTAAAGTAGAGGGAGATTTGGTTTTTGCTCCCAGATGAATATGCACTCAATGCAGGCTCTGAAACTGAGATGCAACAAAATATGGATCCATTCCCTTCTGCTTATGCTAATTTTGACCTAACAAATTAATACCCCCTCCAAAAAAAGCCACAGGTGCTTCTCCAGCTAGCATCACATCATCCATACATGGGCCATTTAGCAAATGGACACATTGTATGTATCCTTCAACATTCTAGGATTTTGCATTCACAGATTTTGTTATTTGTGGGTTGACCAATAAATTTTTGGAGATATGCAGCATACTACAAAAATTTTTTAAACTTAATAAGTCATAACTGCATAAATACTATATATTATTCATCTATTTTATAATTTACTACAATACATTTATATACATTTATACATATATGTATACATACATATATACATTAAATGCATTTATATAAATATATATTCATTATAAACAGTTAAATTCTATTAAAAGTTTCAGTGCATTAAAGAACTATGGGAAATGTATTCTCTTTGGAAATATCTCTGTCATCTTATTCATGTGATTTTATCCATCAGTGATAGTTGAACCTTATGCTTTTAATAGGAGAAGGAAATATATGAAGAAGTTGCTGCAGCTACATTCAAGACTTCCAAAACCTTGTATGCTATGCAAGATACTAATCTCACATAGAAATTGCAATGTTTTGTGGGTATAGTAAGTTGTGTAGTTTTGTATAAATAAATATACTCAAAATTATTAAAAATAAAGGGGTTTTGGAAGGTCTAGAGTGATTCGTGGTTTTTTACATTCAGAAAGGTCCCATAACTGTAATCATGGTAAATATTGAGAGATGATTCTGTGTGTGTGTGTGTGTGTGTGTGTGTGTGTGTGTGCTGGGCAAAAGTACTTCATCTCTTCTGCTTTCTAGCAACTCTCTCAATATCATAATTTACACTGTTCAACAAAGTCCCCATTAGTATCTCCCTATATATGATATATATATATCATATAACTGGCTTTTAAAAGTATGCATTATTATTATTCAACAAATATTTATTAAGGACATGTTATGCACATGTACTATCATATATGTTTCTTTCTTTATTATAATGACAAGTAAGATAGGTCATAAAGTCTAAATGTTAAGCAGGACACTATTAAATTGGCCTACCTTGGAATCCACAATGAACAAGGATTGAAATCTAGCTACAAGGAGTTTAGTATATGGAGTAAATTGCAAAAGGTTGACTGCTTTAAAAAGTCCCCGTAGCAATAAAAAAAATGGGCTTAGTTAGTGATGGGTTGAGGGAAGATTGGAAGATAAGGGTGCTATGATCAGATAGATTGGTAAGGAAGTTTAAACATTGGAAGTGAAGCAGCAGTGTTTTGTAAAATAGCCCAGTTTAGGATATTCTTGAAGTATATCTAAAGTAGAACAGAGAGAAGTTCTATAAAGCCAACAAAATAAGCAAGCCCAGGAATGATGAGATTGGGTTATCAGATGGGTTACCAAAGACAAAATTGGAACCAGTGAGTATGATAGTGAGGGACAGTATGTAGAGAAACAGTATGATCTGGTGTAGAAGAAATCTAGGAAGATAAAAGCAAGGTCAATGGCAAGAAGGAACAATGGATAGCTTCAGTCATTATAAGAGAAGATACAGAGAAAGATACAGGGAGAGAATCCAGAACAGGCTTTAGTGTATCATCAAGAACCCTATTCTCTATCCTTATTTCATAGAGTCAAGGGGAGAGGAGAAATGTAAAACCTCCAAAGAAATAGTCAAAGAGTAGATGTGTTGTCTTCAGGAGAGAGCCAAATTTCACTTAAAGCAAGGAAGTTAAAGTAAAAAGAATATAAGAGAAGATGGATTAAGATACACGGCCGTTTGCCCACAAAATATATCAAAATCAAAAATGTAGTATGCCACAAAGAACAGTACAAAAACAATAGAAGAAAAATGAAGCTATCACAAGAAGCACATGTGTGGGACAGGAAAGAATGAGAGGGCAGTTGTAAAGATTCAAAGAGAAGGAGTTAGTCTGAAAGTTTTGTGATTACAACAATTGGATTGGATAATTGGGTGTTGATGGAAGCATTGGTTTAAGAGACAGAAAAGAGGCATATTAAAGAAAAATAGAAATTCTAAAATGAAGAATGCATTGAAACTGAATGGACCATTTCCAAATCTCCCTGTCTTGAAAAAATCCTAATCGAACCTTACCAATTCCAATCAATTCAATAAACATTTATTAAATGTCAGGAACTGTGCTGAATGCTGGAGATACAAATAAGAAAAAGAAAGCTTGCTCCTGTTTTCGAGGAGTTTATAATCTAATGAGAGAAGACAATACACAAGAGAAAGCTAATATGAGAAAAGAGACATTAATTTAGGGATGGGGATCCTCCAGCTCCCAGACTGCATAAGACCCATGAAATTGTTTTCATTATTAATGTTAGGTAATGATGATCTAAAAGATAGGTAGAACAGCTTTCCACTACTTGACTTCTTTAAGCTGATAATTTTGTATGGCCCACAGAATGATATTATAAACATCTAAATGGCTCTTGGCAGAAAAATGGCTGCCCACCCCTGCACTAGGGGGTACCAGAAATTCCAGAGTCTTTCATTTCTTGCCCAAGATTTCATTATAACAGCAGATTTCTTTGGTCACCTAGAAACAACATATTCTTTATCCTCCATTGGCTTTCTTTTTTTAAAAAAATAACTGAAAGTTACACTTTGTCTTACCTCCTCCACCCCTACCTGCCTAAAGCTTCTGCACAGCATCAATTCAATAGTACCAGAAGGTTTATTAACACTCTCATCCCATTCACTTGTCCTTTCTTTGCCATCTGGATTTTGATGAATTTTCCAGAGAGTAATTCACCTCATTTAATAATTTCATCAATCCTTTCTGCCTCACCTGCTCAGTCTCATAGAACTCCTCAACCTCAGTACTTTATCCAAACATGGAGCCCAATTTAGTTCTAGCTAACATGCTTCTGCCAGTTCTTGAAGGGTTAATGCCCTATCCCCCTTCTCTCTCTACACAGAGCAGGTGCAGCCACAAACCCACCCTGGAGATGGGTTGAGCTCTTTAAAAGCCACATCCAGTGTTCCTGAGAGTAGCCGTTGGTTGTTGGGGATACAGAAGGTTTGTGCCAAGAAAAGAAATGACTCTTCAGTTCAGTGGTCCCGCCAACAGCACAGGGATATGTGGCTGAATTCCTCAAACCTGGGGATTTGATGTTAAGGTAACAGAAGGAACTACTTGGTGGACTGCCAGGAAGTTATCAGGAATGCTGTTTATCCATGTTTCATGCTCCTTATAATAGTAGAACATTATCTTTGATTCTTGCTCCACTTCCTGTTGATTCCAATTCACACTGCCTTCTTCTAGATCCTGCTCACATCTCAGTACCACAGGCTGCCTGGCCACTGTAACCAGATATCTGGGGGTTTGGCTAACTTTGCCATCTGTGAAATAGGTGATGGAATGAGACAGCAGTTAGGGGATTAGCAGGAAACCATGAGGAAAAAGTTCCAAACTGGGTCCTGGCAGTTCTCTCATTGCCGCAGACTCACCTATTCTGAGGAGAAAAATAACCACATAGCAGAAAACACTGAAGCCCATGGTGGAATCAGAGCAGCAACTGATGTGTACCTAGGTGGACTATGGCGGTCATTTGGTATTTTACGTGTTATGGACAGGACACTGGGAATCTCTTGTCCCTATTGGATGGTTTCCATCAATGATATCACTGGCTTTATTTATCTTCCCTTCCTAAACCCCACCCACTTAAGCAATACTTATCATTCCTATTTCTTGTTTCATTCTCTTCCTAGAGCTAAACTGATCTTTACAGCCCCTAATACATAGTAAGAGCTTAATTAAATGATTGTTAATTGACTGATTAATCAATCAACAAACATTAAGTGTCTGCTATATGTTCCAGGCACATTAATAATTTCTGTGGATACATAAAGAAGCAAAAGACAATTCTTGCCCTTAGGGAATGCACAGTCCTCCTTACAGGAGGACTTTTTTTTCCCCCTGCCAAGGGTTATTTGGATATTTATAACATCATTTCTGGGTCATACATACAAATTATCAACTTGTGGAACTCAAGTAGTGGAAGACAATTGTACCTACCTTTCAGCTCATCATAGTCCATGGTTGATTATGCAAATGATTTCACAAACTTTTTATAACCTAGGAGGTTCCCCACCCCTGTTCTAAAGGGAGAGATAACATAAGCAATCTGTATACAGGATGAATAGGAAATAATTAAGAGAGAAATTACTATAACCTAAAGAGATTGGAAAAGGCTTCCTTCTTACCTTTTGGTAAGACTTTGGCTGGGAATTAAAGGATTCCAAATTTGGACTGAGTTTTGTTCAATGTGAGAAGAGTCCCATTCCTTAGTAACTAATGGGGTTACTTCATCTATCTGCATCATGTCACACACAGATATAACTGTATTGATATGATTCTTCCATTTCATCTCTTTCCCATCTTTGTTCATTTTTCCTGCTCAACATTTATATGATTTCCTGAACTCAATATCTTATCTTATACTGTTTGATAGTTCATCATAAATCCCGTTTTATCCCCATATAGAATGTGACCAATAAGACCTTCTTATCATCTCCCCTCTCACTCAGAAGTCCACATAGATTTCATGAACAACCTAGTCATTCATGTCTGAAGTTGAGAACTGCTCACAGGGACAAATGACCAAAGTTAACCTCCAGAACCAGAAATTTATCTGGTTTCCCTTTTCTCCAAAGCTTCTCTTCTTGCTCTCTCAAAATCCTGTGGATTCTAAAGACAAAGGAGACTCAATTCTGTCTGTTCTATTTTTGTCATTACCCAATTCTTTCTCTTTCCCATCATCCACTTTATCTACCACAAAGAATCCTTTGCTGTCCTCTGCCAGCCTCTTTTAGTAGTGGGTGGGCAGGAGATAGAAATTATAGAAGGGTGCTTTTCTTTTGTATGGATTGCATTTTTTTCATCCCTGAATTGATATTAGAGTTCCTGAGAGCATGAACCTTTACCACCACGGGCTCTTTTTTGTTTCCTTCTCCCCCTCCCACCAGACTGTCTCCCTTGGGGGGGCAATCCCAGTCCCTTCTACATTTTCAGTGAAACCACAGAGCCTCCTAGTGAGACAAAGTTGACAGGTCTTTCATGCTCCTTTCTGGGTGGGTTTCTAGAAACAAAAACTCTTGGTAGTATTCTGACTTGCCTGGATGCTTTTCTGCCAGCCTTTCCTCCCTGCCCATCTAAGCTAAATCTCAGAATGTCTTTATTAGTTCTGCCAGATTCTCCCACCCCTACTCACTTCCCAGTCACCTTTTGCTCAGCTGCTTGATTTTACAACTCCTCTTCCTTTATCATTTCTCCTTCCATAGATAAGAAGTGTCACATCTTGACTTCACAGAATTTAGTAAAATGAAAAACTGTCACTAAAATGTTCCCAAAGTCAGTTATGTAGGGGAAGACTCTGACAGACTGACCCAAACAGCCCAAGCCAGCAGGATGGTTGTCTTGAAGAAAGAAAAGCCACACTTCCCTACATTAAAAACCCAACCCCATCCCCAGGGCCATATTGGATGGGGGATGATTTTAGGAGCTATAGAAGAAGCTTGAATTCAAATCACTAGATGCCACTTAGACTATATTTTCTGTAACTATTGCCTCCTATTTTTAGAGGAATCAAATCTGATTTCTTCCTCTCCATCTCACATTGTACTCACAGCAGCTGGTGGCTTGGGGAATAGAGTGTTCTACACAGAGTCAGCAAGACCTGAATTAAAATCTAGCCCCAGACACTTACCTATCAGTTGTTTGACCCAAAGCTCATCACTTTATCCCTGTTTTTTTTTTTTATCAGTTTCCTCTCCTAAAAAATGGCAATAATCATAGCACCTACTTTACAGGGTTGTTGTCCAAGATCAAATGAGATCTTTTTTAAAGCACTTAACACTGTCCCTGATACACAGAAAATGTTACATAAATGTTTATTCCAGTTATCTCAACCATTGCTCTGGTTTGCTTTCATTGTTAGGAATTGTCAAGGCTTGTCCATAGTAGAGTAGGGTGAGCAAAAGGAAGAATGCAGCTTCTCCCTGAGGTTTTTGATCCAAGTCCCTTGATATGTGGACAAAAGCTGGAAATATAGAGGCTACTGTCAGTGACAATAGTCATTGTTAGGGGAGAGGGTTTTACATACAATTGACTAACACAGAGCCCAGTCCTATCAAAGCTTTCTGACAGATGGCTTAGGAGTCACACTTGGAGCTGGAAAGGGACTTAGAGGTAATCTAGTTAACTACATTAAACTCAAATAGAATAGGGACTAATAATCTTTGCATTAGGATCTCTCTGTTGGCTACACAATGACTTAGAAAACCATACATTAACATTGTCTATGTTGTGTGTGTGTTTTATTTATCTTGTTAAACATTTCCAATTACATTTTAATCCACTTAAAACTGCCTTTGGGTCATTTATATGCCCCAGGAGGCCCAGAGGACATGTGCTTGACACTTCTGATCTAATCCAACCTCTTCACATTAGTTAAATGTGATGAAAAAATCTACCTAAAGTCACCCAAGTAATAAAAGGGTAGGAATTGAATCCAGGCTCATTGATTCCAAAATGCAGAAAAATCTTTTCATGCTCCTTTCCTATCTTCTTCCCATGATATTAATAATCTTACCCCTCTTTATTTTCACTGCTATCACCATAGTAAAAGCTTTTTGTTATTGTCCCTTTTGGACCAATACTAAAGAGTAGATTACTGCCAAAAACCTAAGCAAATGGAAACCTTTCTCAGCTATTGTTTATCAGATGAGTTTAAGGAGCCAAATCCCTCTCCTATTTCAAAAGAACTCCATCCTGGGATCTTTTTGTTCCATAGGAAATGGGGAGAGGGGAGGAGGGATGAAAGAAATTTAAATAATTCCTTTCCTTCAATTATAAATCAGATTACCTAATTTTATATCCTGGTTTATATCTTCTTAATTGTGTTGTTTTAATTCAGGGGTCCTCAAACTACAGCCAGCCGGCCAGATACAGCCGCTGAGGATGATTATCCCCCTCACCCAAGGCTATGAAGTTTCTTTATTCAAAGGCCCACAAAACAAAGTTTTTGTTTTTACTATAGTCTGGTCCTCCAACAGTCTGAGGGACAATGAATTGGTCCCCTATTTCAAAAGTTTGAGGACCCCTGAATAGAAATCAGTTTTCACTTGTATTTAGGATCCAGTACCGAGTTGAGATGTGGTTCTGAATTGTTATATAATTGGCATGCCTTGCTTAATAAATTGATATTCTCAGAAGCTCAAACTTTTGTTCCTCAATTATTTCAGATCTCACCCAACACACAACATAATATCATGGCACTTCCTAAGGATATGGAGTGATAGGTAGGTCGGTAGTTTTTGATAGAAGTTACATAAGATCCTCTTTAAATATTGTTTTGTCTTGAAATATTTGTCAGCCTTTTTCTTATATGTTCCATTGAGTTGGTCAAACTCAACTCTTCTGTAGTCAGATTTCTAGCAATATTTGACGTCTCGTAGAAAGCATACTGAAGCTTAAACTGACCTTGAGTATTTTTAATTAAATTATTTTTTCCTACTTAGCAAAAATTTATTTTCTTTTTTCTTCTCCATTCCCCCTTCCCACCATTGAACAAACAAGGTTTTTTAAAAAAAGAAACTAAGCATTATGACAAATATGAATTAGTAAATATATATAATAAAGAGAAGCAAATCCTGTCATATGTTCAAAATTGTATGCCTTGTTCTGCATTTTGAATTCATCACCTCTCTGACAGAAAATTGTTTTATTTTTAGTCCTCTGGAAGTGTGATTTGCCTTCTAAAGTTCTTTAATGTAATGGTATAAATGTTATACAATGCTGTCGTTATATAAATTGTTCTCTTGGAGTTGCTCACTTCACTCTGCATAACTTCATACAAGTCATCAGTTTTCTCTGAAAGTATTCATTTTGCTTTGGGCATAATAGTATTCTATTATATTCATATTTACAATTTGTTCAGTTATTTCACAATTGATGGGCATCCTTTTAATTTATGGGTTTCTATCACTATAAAAAGAGCTGCTACAAATATTTGCACAAATGTATCCTCTTTCTTTTACCTCTTTGGGATATTCTTAATTGTGGTATTACTAAGTCACAATTTAGTGATATGGGGGACATGGTTCCAAATTGTTTTTCTGAATGACGACCAATTCACAATTCTACCAACAGTGCATGAATGTGTCTTTTTTCCAGAAGCCCTTAAGCATCTGTAATTTTCTTTTTTGGTCACATTTGTCAATATAGAAGGAACCTCAGAGTTACTTTAATTTTTATTTTTGCATGAATCATGAATTATTTGAAACATTTTTATATAGTTGCAGATAGCTTGGATTTCTTATTTTATCAAATTGTTTGTTCATATCCCTTCATCATTTATCATAAGGGAATGGATCCTCTTCTTATAAATGTGAGTTAATACATTAGAAATAAGACCATTATCAGGGAAACTTGATGCAACCTACCCTAGTATTTAATGTTATGGTAAGTATTATAAAAGTGATTTGTAAAACAAATGAGTTCTCATGGAGATGGTGGTAGGACTTTTCTGAAAATCCCAATTTTTTCTTTTCTTGAAAGAGACAGCTGGACATCAGCAAAATTATTCTCTCTCTTAGAAAGCATGAAGAAGCACTGCATGAATTAAGAATTCTAACACTAAACTTTACTCCAAATTAAAACAGAATGAAAAGAAACTAAGTCCTTCAAAATAAATCACTGACTCAACACACATTTTAAAAATGCCTCCTTTAAGCCAGATAATGTGTTGGGTGTTGGAGACAAAACAGAAAAATGAGACCATCACATCAAAAAGCTTGCATTTGACTGGAAGGAGGAACAGAGCATACAACATGTTCATAGCTGAGTAAATACAGATACAAAATACATGCAAAACAGTAAATTGTTGGGGTCACTGATAGCTGGCAGAATCAAGAAAGGCCTCTTATTATAGTTAGCCCTTGAGCTGAGCCTCTTAGGGAGCTGGAAGCTCTAAAAGTAGGGGGAAGGAAAGCAAGTATTTTAGGCATAGGATATACAACCTGTTTAAAGGCAAAGAGCAAGGAAGTGAAATCCCACTAAGCAGACTATATGTGAAATATGTGAAGAGGAATAATGTATAATATATGTAGCTATCTGTCAGATTGTAAAGAGCTTTAAATGCTTGAGAAGCTTTTGTAGTGTATTTTATAATAAATATTAAAACATTTTGAATTACTTGAGATCAGTCTGTAATTTTCAGAAAAGGGTCTGACAGAATATAATCTATAGAATGTCATCCAAGGCTATCTTTCTCTATTTCTGAGTAATTGTGCATGTCTCTGGGGAAAATATTTTAAACTTTTTAACTCTCTTTTTATTCAATTATATAATCAAATATAGCATTGAAATAAATGTTTGCAAGGCCAACTTGAAATAGAAAAAGATATGACAAAGCAAAGAACATTTCAAGTGCATTTTACAAAGTCAAATTTAGATCTAATGTAAGGAAAAACTTAGACCTACCTAAAAATGTAATGTGTCACTTCAAGGATTATTGGATTTCCTCTTACCAGATATCTTCAAACAGAATCTGTGTGGACCTTTCCAGGTATATAGTAGAAAGGAGTATTATGTGATCTCAGGTTGCTTTAAATTTTAAGATACTGTAATGCTAATTTGAAACTATGTCCAAAGAGCTATAAAATTGTGCGTACCCTTTGTTTTTTTTTTAATTTTTTAATTTAAATTTATTTTTATAGCTTTTTATTTACAAAACATATGCATGGATAATCTTTCAACACTGACCCTTGCAAAACCTTCTGTTCCAAATTTTCCCCTCCTTTCCCCCACCCCCTCCCTTAGATTGCAGTTTATCCAACATATGTTAAATGTGTTAAAATATATATTAAATCCTATATATGTATACATATTTATACAGTTATCTTACTGCACAAGAATAAATGATAAAGCTATAACTAGCAATTCTGGGTCCTAGAGCAAGCACTTCAAAATCCATCAGTAGGCAAAAAGCATGAGAGATACCCTGTAGTCACTTTTTAAAGACAAATTCAGGCAGGCAAGGGAGTCCTCAGATCTCAGGACCCAAAAGATCAATGCAGCTGAAACTGAACTTGGTCAAATGACTTGTCCACACAAGTAGGAAATAATAAATTTGATATTCAAACATAAGTGTTCAGACTCACTTCTCTAGATGACTCAATGAATTCAAAATTGGCTTTTTGCTCTCTATTCAGAATGAACAGGTTTTCTTTATGTTGTTAGATCAGATTTGGTTATTCAAACCACTCTCGTTTTCTGAGAGTGTTTTGTACACTCTCTGGAAGACAAAATAAGAAGTTTTATAACTTCTGTCCAATTATTGCTATGGAGCTAATTTTCAACCCAACACTTTCTGAATTCCATAGTTCTCTGGTGATTTCTTAAGCCAAAGTCCACATCCTTCTAACTCAGAGGTAAGTCGAATGAACTTCTGTTTGAGGGAAAGAAAATATTAAATGAACTTCAATGAAGTATTTACAGTATTTAAAGATTATTTCAAAATCTTGTCCTTTGGCTTACTGGAGAAGTATAAGTAATAAAGACTGAATCTTGCGGGGAAAGCTGAAAACTATTTTTTAAAGTTCTTTACATGTTTGGAAAATGTGAGATTTTTCAAAAGTTTTCACCATGGAAAAATATTCCTTCTGATCTGAAACTGAGTGAGGATTTGAAAAGATCAAACAATCTTTAAATATGCCTTAAACATGCTTTAAATCACAGTCAAAGGGCATTTGCACAATATGCAATCATCTTTCTTTCTCCCAAAATGTCACTTAAAGAAAAGGGCATGAAAGACCTCTGAACTGTCATGTCTATAGCTAAGTTTTGGGACAACACATTCAGAAAACAAAACAAAACAAAAAACAGAGGAACTGCAAAGGCAGTTACCTGAATTGGAAAGTGAGCTTTAATCCGGGAGATTTAGGCACCAATACAAACTAGGACTGGGCTCCTCCCATTCAAAGGGAAAGATGGGAGGAACACAATCCTAGTTAAGGTCATTGGATCATAGGTCTACTGCACAGACCATCTAATCTAAATTCCTCTTTGATTTTTAATAAAAAATATATTACATTTATTAACATCATTTTAACAGACTTATTTATTAAGCAAATATTTCCACTAATGACACCATTCCTTGCTATTTTAGAAATAAACTATATAAAAATTTTGGCTCAATTTTTTAAATTTGCAAAATAAAGGTGTTCTTAGGAGAGATCAATTTATTTTTCCAAAATAAGCAATAGTTCAAGAAATAACCCATCTGTACAGAATTTTTCATTTTAAAATATTTTTTTTAATTTTTTATTTATTTTATTCTGAACTTAAAAAAATAAAAAGGCTTCCATAACATAGTAGAATAGAAGGGAGGAAAAAAAGATGATCATATATGGAACTAAAAATGTGTTATCTACAACTTGCCATTCCTTTTAGATATATAATAAATTTATCATGTAACTCTTTCCCTCCCCCTTTTTTTTCCAGGGGAGTTAGTGACTCCACCATCTGTAGAATTTGTTAAAAAGACAGGAAAAGGATGACTAAGTCAAGATAAAGTTTAGATTTAGCCTTCAGCAAAGTCAAGATGAGAGATTCTTGTGGGCTCAAGCCTTATCAGCTTTCAGCAAATATAGAGAGATAGATAGATAGATGATAGATAGATAGATAGATAGATAGATAGATAGATAGATAGATAGATAGATAGATAGATAGATATAATGAGGAATCTGATTCTCTGGAAAGATCCAGGAAGAAACGGATTGTTTTATTAAGGAACTTAATTACACTGTTTTCATATCCTGGTATTTGGGAGTTGAGATGGAGTTGAGTTCTAAATCTCTGGTCTCCAGATGCATAATCCATCAGGGAAGGAGATGACTGGCTGCCTCAGGAAGTATTGGGAATATTTTTATCCCTTTTAAGAGTTTGGTCCTAGAAATAGAGGAGTTGCCTTGATTTTTCCCTCTAGATCCTATTGGTACCAATTCACGGTATCATGTTTCTGATACTGGTCACATTTCAGGTTCATTGTCTGACCTGTTCCTGTAACTAGATATTTTGAGTCTGAATGAATTCATCAATCACAAAGCACACGAAGAAGATGAAAGAAGCTAGGAAGTTGATCCTGTATTGAGGGCTAGTAAGTTAAAGCTGTGAGCTAAAGTTTAAATCTGTAACCTCATTTCGAGATTTGCCATTTGTTCCTAGGATGCATCAGCTGCTAAGAGACAAGTGGTGATACAAGTGTGTCCATAGTGGGGCCTGAGCTTCATTGGGAAAACCCAGTTCAAGACTGTGTCATCTGAAGAGAAAGAGATGGAATTCCTTGTGACCACTGGATGGTTTCTAGCTGTGATGTCTTCTACCCTGCTGGTCTCCTATATACCAAGAGGATTTTCTTTAAAAAAAAAAAAAAAGCCACAGTTGATTTTTCCTTCTACAAAAAGTACCTGATCTTTACAGTTGTCTATATTGTCGTGATGGTAGAGGAGAATTGGACTAGGCAGGGGTGGATTGGGCTGGATTGATCTGAACTGGTTGTTAAAAAAAAAAATCCAGACTCTCTAATATCTTTATACATATATATATATATATATATCTGAAAGAGTTGTTCATTTTCCCCATGTTAACTACTTGTGCAATCAAATCTATGAACTCCCATGTTCTTCAACCCCCAAATACATCCAATTGAAAACTATCATATATAATAGTACATGACTGCTGATTAATAGAACACAAAGAGTTCTCCTTTGTGTTGCAGAAAGAGTTGCTCATCTGGTTTTCCTCTCCTGATTCTGACCTGATTTCCTCCCTTTCCTGAGAAACCCCTCATTTTCACACAATGGTTGCCAGCTGCCCAGACTGCTGCTCCTCTTTTTCCAGGATAACTCAACAAAGGAAGCATTCATAGCCTTTGGGTCATTAGAGGTAGAGATGGGAGGAACCTTAGAAGAAATCTAACATAACCCTTCATTTTATATATGAGCAAATTGAATGAAGAGAAACTAAATGATTTTCCCATGACTACATAGGTAATAAATAAAAAATGGATTCAGGATTTAAGCTCAGTATTTTTTATTCCAAATTCAGAGCTCTTTTTATTATATGTTATCCTGCCTCTGGCTTTAGAATAAGAATAAAAAGAGTTGGAGATCACTTTGCAAAGGTTAAAGAGCCTCCTTTTTGTCTTGCTAACATGGCTCATCTTCCTGAGTTCAAAATCTGACCTCAGATAGGATTAGCTATGTGACCCTTGACAACTAAATTTAATACCATTTACCTCAGTTTTATCATCTATAAAATGAGCTGGAGAAGAAAATGGGAAATCGCTCCAGTATCTCTGCCAAGAAAACCCTAAATGGGATCACAAAGAGTCAGACCTGACTGAAAAATGAAATATTTTCTACTCTCTGAGGCCTTGACCCATTCTCCCTACCAGAATCCTTTTTTTCAAATAGAATGAATCTGTATTGTGCTGGCCAACATATTAAACCAGTCTTTCTCATTATGATTGTATTTCCTACTAGTTAGATACCCCAGGTTGCACATCCTCTGTCTTGTTCCCACCCACCCCAGCCACTATTTCACTGGTTGTCTTGGCTGTGGTTTCCTTCTGCTCAAAAGTCCTGCTTTCTCCTTATGTGACTAAGAGAGGAAAAGCAAAGGTTCTTGTGGCAGACTTTGATGGAGTTCTCTCACTGTGTCACTAGTGCTGCAGAAATAAAGGCCACTATCTTCAGGACTCACACCAGTCACTGTCAAAGTGGAAGATTTTGACTCTAGTTGAGTAATAGGGAACTTGGTTTCATTAAATCCCTTCTCATAGGTGGCTGAGAAGCCCTGGTTTGTAATACCAATAAGCACCAAACCCTGCTGTGGAAGCTGCTGGTACCATAACATGGTGGTAAATTGACCCTCATTTTGATAGCAGTCAATCTTCACTGAGGTCCCACTCTTCCAGATCCCTCTGCTTGGCTTCTGAGAAACGAGCTCCCCAAGACCAGCACCTGATAGAACACAGAATGGAGAGATAAGAGAAAGCAGCCACTTCTGGACTCAGAGAAAGCTCTAACTGGGAAAATATGTTATTTTCCCTTTCTCCAACCACCATTTTTCCAACCCTTGCCTAGATCATGTCAGAAACCAATACCATTGTATTATCTTTCTCCCCAGCAGATGAGGTAGAATCTGCTCCTCATTGTACTTCATTTACTGCCTGAGCCAGTGCTTTAATACCCTTAGTACCCCTTCATGCCCTCTAAAGAGGAGCTATTCTCTCCCTTCTTTCCCTGGTACCTTCACTACTGCCTCCCCGTTCCCACACCAGTGGATTTCATAATACATACTAGGCCCCAAGAGCAACAGGAGGAGCAACATTTTTATTCTTGGTTTCAGTCTTTTGCTTTGGGGAGAGGCTGATGAAGAGGAGTTTCAGTATTTCTCTGCTTTCTTCTTCTCTCTTCTCTCTGCTTCTGGCCCCTCCTCTCCTCAAAATTCATTTTATAGAACCATGGAGTAGCTATGGTATGGCCTCTAGTGGAACTGTGGGACAATTTCACCTAAAAACCAGCTTCATTCACAAGAACTCTCTCCATCCCATCCCACATGTCTATATAGAACCCCAGAATATTGGTGTGGGAAAAAACCCATTAGATAAGGAAACCCAAACCCTTACAAGTTTAGTCAACTGCTCAAAGTCATTGTTTTTCTGGGTCTAAGATAGTGTCACATGTGGTTTATTGAACAGAGAGCTCCTACTCACTCACCTCTTTTCTCAGAATGACCAGATATGGTTCCTGGAATAGATTAATCCATGGATGTTCAAATCATGAACCTCAATTTACTCTAACCTGAGAATAAAACCTGATACTATTCCCTGGGAGAAAATGAAGAAGGCTGACAGCTTCTTCCCAGGGTCTCCTTTCCACAGTCATGGCCATAACCCAAATAAAAAGAGCAGCTGGTGGCCTAGTGGATAGAGTTGCGGGCCTGGGATCAGGAATACTCATATTCCTGAGTTCAAATCTGGTTTGAAAAAATTTATTATTTTTGTATGATATTAATAGCTCATTATTAAGTTAGGATCCAGGCTTTTATGTCAGTTAATCTCTAAAAAATACAACCCTCAGGGTACATGCTTTTCAATTTTTGGCCAGACCCTACCCAGCTAGGAGAACATACATTTGTTTAGAGTATTAAAAAAAAAATCAACCCTAGGCAAGTTCTTGCCCCAAGGAAATGAATTCCTGTCCTTGTAACCCTCCATTAAAGTTTAGAGTGACCTAGTTTATGAAGGAGAAAACCAAAAAAAAAGCCAGAGTGGTGTGGATACAAATGGATTCCCCTGTCCATATTAAAAGGCAGCTGGAGGCAGCTGAATATCATGATCCTAGTCCACAGATGAGGATTGATTTTTACTTACCAGGGGCATTCCATTTTACAGAGATATTTAAAGCATTCAGCATCTATATTGGGAGTCTAGTTTTCCAAGAGAAATCACTGATCATAAAATTATTATCTAACCTAATTAATAAATTGATTATTAATTACCCCAAAACTCTGTCTCTCAGGTTTTTCTTTAAACACAGCCTTCAGATATTTATTAGGTATGTGATTCTGGACAAGTCGTTTACTCCTGTTTGCCTCAATTTCCTCATCTGAAAGCTGGAAAAGGAAATGGCAAACCATTCCAGTATCTTTGCCAAGAAAACTCTAATCAGAGTCACAAAGCGTCAAACATGACTAAAAACCAACTGAACAACAATCTAAATAGAAGTCTTCAGTACTTCTTATCTAGGCAATTATAATAGCTTTGTAATTGTTCTGTCTTTGCTAGGGTTCTCTCTTTATAAACCTGATCCTCCAATTAGATACCAAAATAATTTTGAAGCACTAGTCTCTTCATGTCCTTATCCTATTTGTCACTTGTCCTTGTTGGCTCTTGATTACCTATAAAATAAAATGCAAACTTCCCTCCTTAAAATTAAAAGCCTTTCATTTTGCTGAAATTTCTCTTCTTTGTTCTTAAAACGGTAAGCTTTGGATTCTATCACCCACCTCTTACTTTGGCATAGATTGTCCCTTATATATTTTTAGAATTTTTTTTTTGCTTCTTGGAATTCTTAGCTTCCTTCAAGATTCAAATCAGTTCCAATCTTCCATAGGAAAACTTCCCTGATTCCTCATCTTCTTTCTCAAATTATCTTGCACTTTACCATATGTTAACATACCACCAGTATCATAGGGTGAAAACACATATTCTAGGAACACAGGGTCCATAGGCCACATTACAAACACATCTAAGAAAATTCACACCTCTGATGCTACACAGCTTCCAAATTCAGAATTTATTAAGTCTTCCAAAAATGCCATGAAGTACATTACTTTTTTTTTCCATAAGCAAGTGTCTTTTGCTAGTCTCTTGTTGCTTGTCTCTGCTATCATCTGCTGCATCTCCTTCCTCTATAAGGCACCATCTTCTTCTATAAGAGAAGTTCTTCAGCCTGATAGTCCCCAGTATCATCTTTAGTTCCATCATGTGTTATGCCTCTGAAAAGAATGTATCAAGGGCCACGTATGAGCTTCCTAACAACAGGGATTGGTGGATGGTGACTGAAGCTTGTAACCAGGGTTAAGATGATTCTGAAATGCTGTGTATTTGTTGTTGGCATGGAGATATGTGATTCCATCCACCAAACTCAGAGAGCTTATATGAAGACAACAGAGAGAAGTGCTTTTTCCCCTTTTCTAGATCATTGTTACAGTAATAAAGAATCCATTATGGTTTCTGCTTCAGATCCCAATAGTAGCAACATATATATATAAAGTGTGTGTGTGTGTGTGTGTGTGTGTGTAATTTATTCTGTTCACATTTCATTGTTACTTCCTACCCCTCTAAGCAGATATCTTGGAGATTTCTTGACTTCACTGTTAGTAGAATATGTAAAAATAGAAGACAGAATTTGAGAGACTGTCCTTGTAAAGAAACTTCATGCTGACACCCTGAAAAAAAACATATATGGAGCTGGGGTCTTCCAAACATAGGTCAAGAAGTTTCAGCCCTAGATTCATCCATTAACAGGAGATTAATTTGCAAGCGGACATCCTTAACTCAAAGGTTGTCCAGAAATTGGAGGGTTGGTGCTCTAGGGATCTCCTATCACCATTGGGCTATATCTATATGTGATAACAACTGGGAATCTAAAGCATCCTTTGACTTGGGCTTGCCTTGATTATTCTTCTCTTTTTATTCTTTGTTCTAAACAACTTTCTACAGAGATGTCTGGAATGGGCTGAAGAGAAGTTGGATGACTAGAAAGAGTAGTTCCATTCACTATACTTATCTGAAGTGGATGATACTATTCTTGCATCAATTATATGGCCACTTGGTCCTCACCGTACAAACTTCTCCCTTCAAAAGAAATTGTGTTAACAGGCTTGGAACTATTTGGTGAGGCAGAAATATTAGATACACACACACACACACACACACACACACACACACACACACACACCCCTCTGATCCACAATTTGATGGATATGTATTTTCCACTTCCCCATCCTAATCTCTTTTCTCATTCTTAGTAGCTTCTAAATTTCAATGGAACTACAATATATTCTAGTGTCTAATAAGCTTGAGTTTCATTTCCTATTTTGTTTTCTTAATTAGACTGGTTTTCCAAAACCTATGTAACTTTATAAGTCATAATTGGTTTATATCAGGATTTCATAAACGTTTTCCCATTCACAATCTTTTTGTCTAAGAAATTTTTACATTACCCCAGGTATATACCTATATATTAAAAAGATACACAAGTTTAACATTTCCTTATAATAAATCCTAAGTCCACAGTCCCCATATTCAGTTATGAGAATATGGAATCACAAACCATCATTTAAGAAGCTAGGGTTTATGCTACTCTGGTACAGCAATCCAAACTTGTCTAGGTTTAGATGAGTGAATTGCTTCTATTTAAATATTCACAGAATAGATAGGAATAGGAGTAGAGAGATATGTAAATAATCCCTTGATCAAGTATTTATTATCAATTCAATTTGTTTTCTTCTCAGTTCTTTCTGCCCTATGCAGAGATCTCTGGATTTCAATGGCATTACAGTGTCCCCTGGTGGTCAATGGGGTAGGATTCTCTTGTTCTAACTGTTCCATGGAGAGCTGTTGAAAAGATGAGTATTGAAGACATAAAATCAATTTCTCCTTTGTGTCCTGCCAGCAAATGGCACCAAAAGCCCAGAGAGAAGGGAACATATTGCCCTCTCGTATTATTTCATTGACTTCTTTTAGCTAAGCAGAGATATAGATCTTTTTATCTTCCTTAATCTCATGCTCTTTAGAACCAGACAACCTTGGCAACTATTTCCATAAAAGCTCCCTCATTATCTCTTTATGCTACCAGTCAAGGTTCCTCACATTTCCTTGGAACATGACCATGAGCTTAAACCTTTTACTTTTTTTCTCAAGTATGCCTTACATATAGGGCTTGACCTGACACATACTAAGTTCTTAATAAATGGTTGCTATGGAAACTGATGGAACCAGTTCATGAGGAAGAGTTGTTTCATCATTTATATAATAGCTGGTTTGTATTCCAACTTCACTCCTCCAGATTCCTCGGCATGCCCTTTCAGAGATGAAGGCGCAAGGCTAAGAAGATGGAGGAACAATTAGAGAGAGTAAGACATTTCTCTAACCTAGTCAAAGACCTGTCTCGTTAGCCTCTCCCCTAGAGATGCCCAATACTGTTACTCTGTCTTACGGGATAATAACATCCTGCTGAACAGGCAATTTGGAGGTTTTTAACCCTCTTCCTGAAGACACTAGAGATTCTAGTGAGGAGAATGAGAAAGTCTATAATGTCAGTGAGGATGGAGAGGAAAGAGGATGAGGTAAAAGTTTTGTGTGATTCATGTTGTGAAGAAATTTTCTAAAGATAATTCAGTGAGAAATGAGTCTTGTCAAAAGAATTCTGTCATATCTAAGAAAAAGCTGAAGACAGAGAGAAAGGAGGAGAGATCTTCTGTTGAAGCTGTTTTCACCTTTATTTTGTTAAAAGAATTTTTCAGAAGGGATTTTATTTAATTTTAATAAAAAAAACTAATTGGTGAGAAATTGTGCTTTCAGAAATGAAGATGTCATTTGAAATTTTAGTGATTTTCACTGTGGTAAACTGCTCAGCAAATAATAGGTATTTAATAAATGCTTACTAACTGATATTTCTCATAGCTAAAATAGTGTAAATATTTGTATTTTTTTAAAATGGCATAGTGGAATCCAAAAGATCCGAGTTCAAATCCAGCTTCAAACATATACCAATGTGGATTTTTTTTGCAGGAAGTGCAGGGTGGAGGAGAAAAAGCAGCAGCTGGGTGGCAAAACAGGTAGCGAGCATGCTGGGCCTTAAGCAAGAAATACTCCTCTCCATAACTTCAATTCTGGTTTCAGACACTTACTAGTTGTATGAATCTGCACAAGTCACTTAACCCCATTTGCCTGGGAGCTAAAGAAAGCAATGGAAACCACGCCTGTATTTTTGTCAAGAAAACCCTAAATGGCATCACAACAAGTCAGACACAAATAAAAATCATTGAACAACATCAAAATTTATGTTTTTATGTTGCCATTGATTTCATCATTTATATATTGCATATTTTGTAACTTTAGTAATTTTTTTAATCCTAGGAAATGATATTTAATATTTAGGGAAATGTTTGCATGTATCACTGGGGAAGGAAATTTCTCCAATTTATGGAAAAAAATAATATTTTATCAATTTTGGGGGATTTTATACTTAATTACTTGAGAGATAATTGAGACATAAATTGAAATTTCACTAATGAATTAGGATATAAACAGAGATACCCCTGGATTGCCTTAGAGTTCAGATTAAATATAGGAATGTATTAAGTAGTAAGCCAAGTGATACCATGCAGATGGGTATATTCTATATCAAATTCCATAACCTTTGATACACTTGAAATTTTCAGTACTTATCATTCCACACCCACTATTTCTCCAACCTTTCTTTACATAAATCCATCAATAATCATCACCATGTGTCTCCCAGACCTCTTGATTTCCCATTACACTCTCCCAGAGACCATGATACTACCTCTCCATTGTATTTTTAGTACCATTATATTTTTCTCTTAGCTTTTCAGGACTCATGGCATATTTTGGACCTTAGGAGCCATTATTCCTGGAGAAGATATCCTAAAGATACTAGAAATCTCAGATTTTGGGGTCTCCTTTTTTCTTGGATAATGAAGGTTTTCTTTTTATCCCGAGAAAGTATCTGTTCACCTCCTGATGGATCTCTGTGATAACTTTTCATTAGATTTTTACTCATTAGTTCTAACTATTCTAGCAATATTATAGAACCCAAAGATATGTAAGAAGAAAAGACTCTAGAGATCACAGTCCTCATTTGGAAAATGAGGAAATAAAATCTCTGAGAGAATAAATGAGGTGCCTAAAGTCATTTCCACCATGGACACACAACAGAGGGTCTTAACCACTATGTAACCCATCATATACTCCTTTGGCTATCTAATGAAACCAATGGATACTCATCAGAATAATATGATTTTTTTTAAACTGTAACTAAAATAAATTCCACATTTTAGTTAAAGGTTATTGAGAATAAAAATGTAATATTTTTTCTCATCAAGGTTTGCAGACTCAGTGAAACATATAATTCTTCACCCTTTTGTGTCAAATATTCCTTTGGTGGATGAAATCTATGGATACTTATCAGAATAATGGTTTTTAAATCATAATTGAAGGAAATTCTAAATTTATATTAGACATTACTGACAATAAATATGTAATAATTTTCCCCACCCAAGACCACCAACTCAATGAAATTTATAATGGAACTCTGTCTAGGGGATTTAAAAGAATATTACTAAGAAATAAAGACATTGCATTAATGCCCTGTCTTCTACAAAGAGTAACCGGTTCTTCCCTTGAAAAACTATTCTGTGGTTCTTAAAAACTGTGCTCTTGGATCTCAGAAAGAGTACTGTGGCCACTTCCTGGGAAATAGTGAAGGAAAATTGACAGCTGCTCTTTATTGACTTTTATGCTCAGCAGCAGAACTTTCAACCCATTAGAACAAAATGGACGGGTTAAGACACAAGGCTACTCCTCTTCCCTAGGGAATAGGAAAACATGAAACTTGGAAAGTGCCATGCATAAGACTCCTGAGAATTAGAGAGTTTGTAGAGGAATTAAGAGGGTTCATCCACAGAGAGGATGCAGGACTGTGGTTTTAATTTCATACTGGCACAAAGATATGTTGCTGGCAGAGGTAACAGAGAGTGGTATTTCATTAGAAGGAAAGGTGATGTGTATGTCTTTATCCTTTGAAATGTCCTTGTTGTAGAAAAAGAAGCTTTTTTGGTCCTTGATCTATGCTTTTTTGGTACTACCGTGTTTCCCCAATAATAAGACCTATCCCAAAAATAAGCCCTCCCCTTACTGTGTAAGATTCTTCTAAAATAAGCCCTCCCCCGAAAATAAGCCCTATTGAGATTGCTACTGTAATGAAGGTGATCCCCTGCGCTACACCCTACATTATGGTACCCTCTGTATGCACCGTTCCCTCCCTCCCCCCACCCCCCACCGGTGAAACACACGCCGCTCTCCGAGCTACATCCAATCAGAGCTGCAGCAGTGAGTGCGTCATCTTGTTCTTCCCCAGTGATTTGCTTGCTGGCACCATTGAGAGCAGTGCCGCGGAGGAGAGCTGAGGCAGGACAACATAAAAACCTAGTATGTAAGCGGGAGTGAGGGGGCATGATGGAGGATAAAAGGGGCATGATGGAGGATAAAAGAAGAACTCAGCCAGCACTCACCACGCTAAAGAAATGAAGAACTTCCTTGCAGAGAGAAGAACAGATCAAGTAATGATTCCTGCAGGAATGACTGCCTATCTCCACACCCTTGATATTGCAATAAAAAAGCCATTCAAGGACCATTTGCGCATGGAAGTCAATGACTACATTGAAAATAGAATGGAAAGAAATCAGCGTGGAAACTTTGTGAAGCCCTGTCTGCAAGAAGTTGTGACTTGGGTGAAGAAGTCATGGGATAAAATTACTGACAGCTGTGTCGCCAAAGCACTACGAGCAGGTTACCTGGACAAGACATGTTCATTTAAAGAGAGCTATATTGCTGGACATGACAGATTGGGTCCACTTCTTCTGAAGGAAATAGAGGCGCAAGACATCCAGGATGGAATTCAGGGTATGGACACTTATGACGATGTTGTTGAAGAAGATGACATGATCATTATTGAATAAAGGTACTTTTTTTGTTCACATTTACCTGTTTATTAAAATTGCTGTCAATGTTCATTAAAATAAGCCCTCCCCTGAAAATAAGCCCTCTGGTGTTTTTTCTATCCAAAAAAATAAGACAGTGTCTTATTATCGGGGAAACATGATAGAACATAAGGTTATCTTCTTGATTTTGGTCACATCTCAAGGTTACCACCTGTCCTGCTCCTACAGAAATCTTGGGATCTCTTGATTTCACCAACAATTGAGCCTATGAAAAAGAACAAAGAGAAGAAAGAATATTTATCTGAGAAGGCACTTAACACTGAAGTTTAAAGAAAATGTTTTGAGCAGAATCCTGATCAGAATAGATCAGGAACTATAGATCTAGCACTCACCAACTACTACCAATGTTGCCAGTGATGTTTCTCCCCCATTCCTTTGCTTAGCATCATCACCACTTCCTCCCAGCTCCCCAGAATGTATGGTACATACTGGGCCCAGAAGCAATAGAAGGATTAGCATCTTCTATTACTGATCTCTCTTCTTTCTGAAGAAAAAAGAGATTGAGAATGGCAATCCCAAAACTTCTCTTTTCCCTACTCTCCTTCTATAGAATGATGATGAAATTTCTATATTATCCCAGGGAATCATCAGCTTGTCCTCTGCTGGAACATTATGACAACTTCACCAAGGTTGTCCCAACATTCATTGGAACTACCTAATAAGATATTCTAGGTAGTATTGAAGAACCCTAAAATATTGAAACAAGGTGCTAATTATACTTGTTTATTTTTAATCACTATAATTAAGGTGATACCTAAAAGTGGTCTAATCATTGCTTAATATGAAGTGCCAATAGCATAATTTTTCTAATCATTGATTCAATGATTTGGAAAATTTCCACAGGGGAATCCTCCAACTCACACTTAAGATTACATATAAAATCTTGATCACATAAATATTTTCTGTTGATTTAACAAGACAAAATAATTTACCACTTGGGAGTAATTATTTTTCTACTCTTCTAATCACTGAATATAATAAGTGAATTGACTAAAAATTATGCTATCCTTCCTTCTTAACCTTTTTACTAATATGGAATATATTTTAGTCAATTCTGGTTGAGACATGAACTAAGTAGGGAAAAGATTCAAAATGACTAAACTTGCAATGATTGATTTGAAATCTAGTTTTATAAGTAGAAAAATTGGGGGAGGGGGGGAAAGTCTTAATTACTTGCTTAATTACTAACAGGAAGGAACCATAGATATTACTCTCTACATTTCTCTAAAGAGAAAAATTAAGGCTCCAATAGATTATATGAGTTGCCCAAAGTTGTTCCCTTTTTGAGTTTAAGTGAATATTCTGAATGATTCAAAGAACCCAGAGACTTTGCACTTCCAATGTTCCATGAAAAGGGAGAGAATTCTGTTCTTTGTATTACCAGTCTACACTCCAAACCTCATATTTCTGTGAATGTAGTATCTAATTGTAAGACAGGATATAAATATTGTTGTTGACAATGATCCTTCATTTTAAAAGAATATAAATGACATCACAAACCAATGTCTTGACTTACCAGTAAATTGGACTTAAGCCAGCAGAATTTCACAAAGTTGCCAACCTGAATCATTAAAGTCAAGTGGCAGTACAAAAATCAATATGACTGGTCATGGCCTTGGATGCAATGGATGATCTGTGTACCAAGATCTATACATTCTACAGCACATGCTTCAGTAGTCAAATTGTTGGAACAAACGTTTTCATCCAGCTATTCTACCAGGAGAATTCTTCACATACTTGGGGAAGACATCCTCTGACTGGTCTATGGGTCTGAGACTAGTTGGTTATCCTCAACCCAGTTTAGCCCATTTGTCAAGACAGTTTTGTTGGGACATAGTTGCTGCATATGCTATAACTATTTGAAATCTCAGGTGAGCTGGTGATAGATTATTACTAAAGATGGATGAGCTGCCATGAAAAGGACTTAACTAGTCCTCACATCATAAGTGGTGTTCTTCCCTGAACATCCCCATATACCTCACAAATACATTCGTTGTAAGGATCTGGAGGAAAAGAATAATAATTTGGGGGTAGATTTGGTTAAAGATGTCCTTTCCTAGAAGAGATTTTGAAACAGGGTTTAAAGTCAGGAAAAAGCCCATTCCCTTCAATCACCAAGTCAGAAACTTTTTTCAAAGAATCTAAGAGTTAATTGGGGAAGGTATCTCTTTTCATTGGAAGAAAGGTACAAAGACTTTCTTTCAGGTGCCAGTTCCACATCTTCTCATCCTGACAGAGTTTTCTCCAAAGTAGCCCCATAACTATCTGTCAAAATTCATTGCCATCTGCAAATATGCCATTTTACAAGGTAATTTACCACTGAACTAAAATATTTAATAATAATAGAACAATGAGAAATCTCTAGAGAACTCCACTAAAGACTTCTTTCCAAGCTGTCACTGACCCATTAATGTGTACTCCGTGAGTCTGGTTACTAAATCAATTTTAAGTATATCTGATTGTATTATCTAAAATAATCTGTTAGATTTTCCATAAGCATAACATGAGAAAATTTGCATGATCTCTACAACATTTGTCAGATTTACTTAAACCATTATTTTTTATCTCAACTACCAATGCTGGATGAAGATTAGAACCATTTTGGAAGTAAATAAAAAATACATATTTCCTAGAAAACCAGGGAATGAAGGATCTGACTTGAAAACAAATTGTATTTAAGATGAAGGCAGAAATATCTAGAAGTATGTAAGACAATTGTCCTCAGGTGGACAAAAAGTGTTCTGCACACTAGAAATTAACTAAGTCTAGAATTTTGGTATGGGACTGCTGATGGCTTTGTGATAATAAGTTTGAAGATAGCATAAAATTTCTCTTCTCAATGATAAAATTGAGTCAAATTATTGTCTCTCTTGACTGTATTCTTACAAGTTTCTGTTCACCCATTCTACATTAGCCAAATTCTCTCTCTTCTTTCTGATTGTTGCTCTAGAATACAGAGATTAATCATGAAATCATAGAGTTAGAAATGAAAAGGATCTGTGATCCATTTTGATCTGATCCAACCTTCCTCATTTTATAGCTGATGAACTTGTGGCTCAGAGAACTATAAATGACTAGTCCAAGATCATATAAACCATAAGTGGCAGAGTCAAGATTTGAACCCAGCTTCTTTGACTCCAAGCCTAGTGTTCTTTCCCTTATATCAGAATGTTTCTCTCTCTAAAAATCTCTTTTTAAATGCACACAATACCTTAAGTGATTTGCCAAGGATCACATAGTTAGCAGTTGTAGGATTGATGTGAGATTGCATCCCAGGTCTTCTTGTCTCCAAGTACAAATCTCTAAATGTATAATAGCCTGTAACTGACTTTTTAAAAATAAATAATATTGACTTTTTTGTGCTATGAGTGACTGCCCTTGTGTACTTCATGATGCTGATGAGTCCTGATATCTCCAATCATTTTCTCTTTGCATTTTCCAACAGCAGGTACAGCAATGGTAGATTTCAAACTCCACACTTGGAAGAAGAACTCACCTGGGTGAAATCACAGTTCCACTGGAGAATCATTGCAAACATGGAGAACTGACATGAAATTATTTTTATTCTATAAAATTCCTTTAGTTCTACTCATGCAGTGGAATTTGCAGTTGATTTCTGTATCCAATGCTTATCTTAATCCTTATGTCACCTCATGTTATACTTTATCTCAAAAATTAACTCGTGTCTGTGTGTGTGTGTGTGTGTGTGTGTGTGTGTGTGTGTGTGTGTAAGAGAGAGAGAGAGAGAGAGAGAGAGAGAGAGAGAGAGAAAGAGAGAGAGAGAGAGAGAGAGAGAGAGAGAGAGAGAGAGAGAGAGAGAGAGAGATGAACCCCTTTGGCAGTCGGGTGAAGTTTGTGGATCCCCTCTCAAAAAAATGTTTTTAAATCCATAGTACAATATATACAAGATTACAAGGGAATCTGATTTACTGAAATATAGTTGCCAAGCTATATATTTAAAACAAAAACCCAAGTTCACAGAATCCATGTTAAAAAACTGCTGCAGTTTCCTGTATAAGATTGCTAGAAATTTATGCACAGGAAAGAGAACACTTTGCAGCACTGTGGTTGAACTGCTGGCACAGAAGTAGATGCCTGAGTCTCCAGGCTCTGTGGGTTGTATTGACAGCACACAGAGTAAGTTTTGGGAACAGTTTGCTGAGAATCGAGGTTTGTGCATCCCTGAATCTTCCATGACAGTGCTGCTTTGGAAATAAATCAAAAATTTAATCTCTTTTTTTAAAAGCTGTTGGTACCAATAAACCCAAGTCTGTCCTTTGATAGGGTCACAGTTAAATGTCACATTTTCTCCTTTCCTTGTGACCAGGTTTTTTGGGGTCTGGATAACTCCAACATCCATTAAACCTGTGGGAATAGAGATAGAATTAGAGAGACTGAAATTAAGGAAGACTTCTGTTTGAGAGAAAGCTAGAGGTTAATAAATTCAGAGTAAGAATTTCCCATCTGTCCCCAGAATTTACCTGTTCTCAAAAGAATAATGACCATATAGTAAAGGAACTGGGTATTCATGATGGGGTCAAAGCAGGTAGAGTCACATGTAATAGTGCTGAACTACTCCTAACCTAAACGACTTGTTAATAAACCGTGTTGGTCATCTTAAAATCTTCCCTCTCCATTTTAAGATGCCTTGATCTGTGCTATCACTCTCTCCAGAGACTCCCCGTTCAAGGGTTACTTTCTTAAATAGAACAGAAACACCTCATATGAAGAGGAAGAACCGCCCTTTCAAAGTTTAGTATGTGAGTTGCTTAGTGGCCAAGTGGCTCTTGAGTATGGATTGGATAACAGATTAAAAAAGAAAGTATTACTTTGCTATATTGTTCAAAGCATTTTTGCTGTCTAAATTGAAACACACAAAAACATAAGAAAAACTTCTAAAAAGCTCAGTTTCTGGACTTCTATCATATAGAAATATGTGTGTGATATATGTATGTGATATATGTATATGCATATATATATTTATATGTTATACATACACAGACATACATATACACACACACAGAAATACATATGTATTCCTGAAATCTGGAGACAGTGTATGTGCACAAATTTTCAGATATTATATATATAATTATATATGTACATGTAATATCCATATTTTGTTACATCAATTTTATTTGTTTTGTTTTCTTCCAAAGATGATGGCCTTGAACTATACAGCTAGTGAAACTCTGAGAGATTAGAAATGACTATAAAAATAATTCAAATAGATTCAGGGGAAAGAAAAAAGTTATTTTTTTTTTAAGAGGGAAAGCCACACACATACACACAGAGGCAGAGAGAGACAAATAGAGAGATAAGAGACAGAGATTTCCAAAGTGGCCAAGAAAGAGAAATACAGAAAAAAGTCAGAGATGCCTCAGATAAATATAGATATATCTATATATCAAGATATAGGCATATTTACCTAGTAATAACATAGACATGGATATTAATGTAGATGACAGGTATAAATATAAAAAGTAAAGATGGTTTATAGCTATAGGTAGATAATAAAGAAATTTCTCATTGAGATATTTCTTTGCATATAAAGATTTTATCCTGTGCCATTCCACTTAGATTTTCCCTGGAAATTATCTAAAGAGACATAGAGCGTGGGCATAGGACTTGTATATTTCCAAATGATCTCTTCTATTCTCTTCTTTTCCTATGTATTTCATTCCTTGTCTCATACCCCAAAAGCTCTCTCAAATATAACTTTCTAATATGTCTTTTCCCCCATCTTTTACTTCTACACCATTCTACGCTCAGCTTTGTAGAAATAATCAAAAAGACTTTTGCTATGTTGGAGGAAGGAGGACTCAAGATCAAAGTTTCCAGTTCCTCCTGTGTTGCTAATGCTTCCTTGAGCCCTCTCTGCTTAGTAGAAATAAACAGCCAAAGCAAAGATCAGTCAGATCTACCAGTATTTTAATCATCTCTGAATCAGCAATGACAGTGTAGCTGCCACACTTGTACTTGAACTCCTCAAAACTTAATTAACATACATTTTGAGGTAATACCAGTATACTTAAGAAGATGAAATCAGAGGGATGCTATTTTATCAAGTACATAAGAAATCCATGCCGTGTATAATGAACAGAATTTTAATTGCACTCTGGGATTGTTTTTGAATAATTTCAAAGTTGAGATTGTAAAAATGATAGAAAAGATCATAGACAATATTGCTTCCTACTAACTCAAAAGATGATGGAATATATACCAGAAATCATATACTTCCTTGTATACATATTTTGGGGGATAGAGGAGCAGCAGCTGTAAATTTCTGTTCTCTCCTTTGTCTTCTTTCTCTCGAATCTATTTGTATTCTATTTTTGGAAATGGAACCTTAGGAGTTAAGCCCAGGAGTAGGACTGTGTCATCCCCAATGTGAAAAAGTCTCATCTGCCTCAGGAGACAAATGGTCACACAGGAATAGAAAATAGAACTTATGATGGTGTCCTGGAAGTGCCCTCTCATGAACCTGGGGCTCTAAGCTGTAAACTAGGATGAGAACTGAAGTCATATCCATTCCTAGAGGAAGCAAATCTACTAGTTTATATTTGACCAGCTCCAAAAACACTAGGGTCTTCTTCGTTGAGAAGCTGGTGTGTACTGTGTGCAGGTGAGTGGAGATGTTTTTCTAAGCCAGAGCTACAGCCAGTAACTGTTGCCTCTCAGAGTTTTGTGTTCAAATGGCCAAATTTGTATTTGGTTTATGATGGAGCAGCCATCTTATGCATTGTTCATCACTCAGAATGAGGTCACTTATTAGTTGTATTTTTCCTTTAACACTGAGGCTCCACCCACTCTTAAGTGGAGTAAGTCATTGATGTCACAGTTTTGACTGTCTCTAAAAACAATAGGATCCCCTATGGGCTATACTGAGGAGAGAGATATAAAATCTTTCCCTAAATCATGGATACACCTAGAGATTATTGCCTCCCTCAGAAAAAGATGGTCTTTTAAGAACTCTTTTCATTAACTTATACTTTAACATATTTAACATGTATTGGTCTACCTGCCATCTTGGGGAAGGGGTGGGAGGAAAGAAAGGGAAAAGTTGGAACAGAAGGTTTTGCAAGGGTCAATGCTGAAAAATTACCCATGCATATATCTTGTAAATAAAAAGCTATCATAAAAAAATTTTTAAATAAGAACTCTTTTCAACTTATTAACCAACCATGATTCATGATGAACATGCTGTCTACTTCTTGACAGAGAGGTGATGGACTCAGAGTACAGATTGAGATATTTATTTGTTTTGTTTGATTATTCATATTTCTCTTTATTTGAGAAACCTTTCTTAATGATCACATGAATCCCAATCCCTTTGCAATTTTCTAATTTTTTTTTTTGTTAACTGTAGGGTCTTTATAGACCCAGCACTGTCATGAAAGATCACACTGACTAGTGTACACCCAAGTATTCCAGTCTCTTCAACAAGTCTATTTCTAGTGAAGAAAAATGCATAGGACTATTACAATTGGAGAAAAATACACCTCATTTCTCTGCAGTTTGCTTTATTTTTATCTATTTTCATCCAATACCATTTAATTTTTAATTAAGTTTTCTGACAAACCTTTCTTCATGGCAAGAGATGCTTAGAATTAGTTAGTGCACTGTAAACACTTAATAAATATTTACTGACTAACTACTGATAGTCAAGAATGTATATATTTACTTTGGAAATTATATTTTGCAGTAATAATAAATACATTGTGTTTATTCTATTTCTGGTTTATAAAACAATATCTTGTGAGTTTGGTTAGTATGACTAATTTCCCAGATCCAAATTACGTGTGAGTTGGCTGATAAAGTTGAATTGCAGAGCTTTCAAAGATGAGATTAAAAACAATGAACTTGAGGAGTAAAGTCAGACTTGAGGAGCAGCTGTTACTTTTCACTTGACCAAAATTTTGTGTGGGACACTGAGGTTGATCTCAGTCCTAAGTGGGGTAAGTCAGGGATCTCATAGTGTTGACCACCTCCAAAAAACAGTGGGATCCTCATACAATGTAATTGGCTTATATGGATGGCAGAAGAACAAAAGCTTTTTCCTAGGCCATGAACATATCCAGACACTTTTGTCTCTCAGAAAAAAAAAAAAAAGGTCTTTTAAGAACTCTTATCAATTTATTAACCAACCATGATTCCAGAGTACTCATGAGGAAGCATGCTATCCACCTCCTGACAAAGAAGTGATGGACTCAAGATACAGATGGAGACATTTATTTGTTGAACATGGCCAATGTGGGAAATTGTTTTGTTTAATTAACATTTGTTACAATTTTTCTCCCAAATAGAGTTTGTGAATGGAGGAGGGAGCTAATAGGAAAAGGAAAGAGAATGTTATTAGTTGAAAGCAAAATTAAAACAAATGATAGAAATCAATTTTTAAAAAGGCATTATGTGATGTGGGTGTGATATGGTATGGGGAGGGTGTGTGTGTGTGTGTGTGTGTGTGTGTGTGTGTGTGTGTTCTGCATGGGGCAATCATCTATTTGGGCATTTTTTTTCAGAACTCCTTATAGGTTCTTCCTCTCCCCTTTACTTTCTGGAACCCTTATTCAATAGTTTCACATCCCTCATAAGCCTTACATATGCCATTGTCCTCACACTACCTTTGAATCCTTTTTGATTTGTTGCAAATATTCTTGTGCCCAGCGTTGTGCTGGTGGAGGGTTGGGGGGTCTAACCAGCCAATCCTAGTCTCAAGAAGTACATATCTGATGGAAAACAATATCATGGATTAGTATAATTGGGGAAACAAATTCATTGTTGCTCTGTAGTTCTTTTTGTATTTTTCCCAAATAATTTTAAATTATAATTATAATTTTTGAATAGGCTTCCCTTCTTGGGAAAGTAAAGTGAGAGCCAATAAGAGCATTCATTTCACCTCAGCAGCTATATTTCTCATTCTAGATGAAAGAAATGACTTTATTTTTAGCTTACTAATGGGTCCTTTTTGAGTTTAGGTAGCGTGACTACTTTTCTCAGAGCCTGATCATTTATGGGAAAATCGACAACATTGAATTTTTGACGTTGTGAAGATGAGCATGAGAACCCCCATACCCAGCTTCGCTGAGGTTCTTCCAAAAAGTGAGATGTTCTCCTTGTCTCCTAGACCAACATTTCATGTCCCATCTTTCCTCCTGCTGCTTCCTGTGGGGCGCCTGGGGAGGTTTGTGCACAGAGAATAGGTGATCTTACAATGCTGTGGCTTCACTGCTGGCGCAGAGATATGTAGCTGTGTCTTCTGGCTTTATGGATGTGATGTGAAGATGCGAGAGAGAATTTTCAGGACAGTCTGGGCTGAAGCGATAGGAGACAGTAGCATTCTCAATAAGTTGTTTATTGTTGTAGTAAAACATCATCTGAGGTCCCATCTTGGAGTCCTGTCGATACCAGAAGATAGCATTGTGACCCAAATTCTGCTTGCATGTCAGTTTCGCATTCTGTCCAGTCCTGGTGATTAGATTCCTTGGGGTTTGAGTCACACCAGCATCCAAGGGGACTACGGGAAAAGGTTTAAAAAAGAGAAGTCACTATATAGATCCTGAAAGTTAGTGTGATATTAAAGTTTTGAGCTAAGCCCCAGCAAAGGAAGAACTGAGTTATTCCCAAAGTCTAAGCAGTCCTACCTGTCCACAGGAAACAGCAGGTCACAAAATAAAGGAATCCAGTGCTCATGTTGATGTCAGGAGAGATTGGTAGCTTCTCTTCAGCATGGGCTCATTCTCCAGGATGCGCTAAGAGAAGTGCTGGGACACTGAGGTTACACCTACCCTGAGGGGGACTATCTGTGATGTTACAGTTTTGACCAAATTTTAAAAGCACTAGGATATTCCAAGTTGAAACGTTACTCTGCATTGGGTAAAGAGAAGTGAGGACCTCTTCTTGGTCAAAGGTGTTCCTAGGGATTGCTGCTTTCCACACAAAGGCATGTTCTTTGTGTTTAGTCAGATCATTTTTTTAAAAAAGAATCTTGTGCTTTACATTAATTAATAGTTATCTTTATGCATTTTTCATCAACCTGGAAAGGGACCAACATCTAGCTTCATTCTCTCTTTTCTTATCTTTTGAGAATTTATTTAAATTTTTTTCTACTGTGAAGCATTTCTCAAGTATTTCAAATGTCCCATGAGACCTAAATCTGCCAATTATTGTAGATATTCTTTCAATTAGTTTTCTTCTTTTTAAGGTTACATTCAATGATGCCTTTTGTTTTTATATCACAGACTTTTCTGAATACATTCTCTCTTTTTTCTCCTACCTAGCAAATCTTTCCTTGTCACAGAGGGAGAATAAAAGAAAGAAAAAAAGTCAAGTAATATATTATCCAATTCTGGCAACATGCTGATTTTTCTATAGTTATAACCCCACAAATGAAAGGAAAAGAATAAGTTTCTTCCTTTCTTTTCCATATCCAAGCATAGACACTATAATTACATGTTATTATTGTTTTGTATTGTTGTAGTCATCATATATATTGTTTTCGTGTTTCTATTTACTTCACTTTCCATTAATTTAGGCAAATCTTCCCATGTTTCTCTGATTTTTTTCATGGTCATTGTTTCTTCTGGTGAATTTGTTTACCACAACTTGTATATCCTTTTTCCAGTTTCTAGTTCTTTACTGCCACATAAAATGTTTTATTTCTTTGTTCAACATTTCTTTGTTGACTTCCTAAAATTATATGCCTAGCAGTGAGATTTCTGAATGAAAGAGTATGGACAATTTAGTCACATTTTTTTCAGCATAATTCTAAGTTGATTTCCAGAATGAATGGAACCATCAACCTTATATCAGCATGTTAGATGATCTCCAATATTGATTATTTACATTCTTTGTCATCTTTCCAATTTGTGGGAGAATAAAATGATTTTATAATATTTTTGCTTTAAGTATAAGTTGATTTGGAATAATTTTTCATTTGACTATTAGCAGATTATAATTCTTTTAAGAATTATGTTCATTTTATTTAACCATTTATAGCCCTTGATTTTACATATTTTTATTAATTTCTCATATATCTTGGGTAGCAAACACTTATCAAAGATATTTGATGCAAAATTTTTCTTCCATTTGATAGTTTCTCTTCTCTTAACTGAATTGGTTTTGTTTGCTTAGATGCTTTTCAGTATTATGAAATAAAAATAATTTATTATATTTATTTTTATCTCCACTGTCTTCTTCCTACTTGTAATTGTGATACTTTCTTCTATTTTCATACATTTTAACAACATTTCATATTAAATTCAAGTGTACATTGAGAAGTTAAGATGTGTTAGATATTAGTTTAAAACTTTTAAAAATTTTAATAGTTAATTATTTTGTTCAAGTTTTTGTCAGATAGAGTTTTCCCCAATTAGTTCATAATCTTGAACTTCTAAAACTCTGGACAAAGGAATACAATTGTTTCTGATTCCTGTCATCCAGTCAGTTTTATTAGCATCTTTTTCTTGTGTGTGTGTGTGTGTGCACATGCATAGATAGCTATAGATAGATACACAAACACATATATAGATACACATATGCATATATACATATATAACATATGCAATTATTATTCTTCCTTTTTTCTGTTGAGTATGTTACAGTTTTATTATCTTAAGAGTATCTTAATAGATTGACATCTGAAAATTTTGTGTCTATTGAAGTTATTTTAAATAACTTTTCTCTTTGTCATGTTTTTCCCTTTTTAATTGCTTTAGTGAACTGCTAATGTCTTTTGCAGATCTGCTTTTCAGCTTGCCAAATTATTAAAGTTATTGGTTTTTATTTTATTAAATTTATTATTTTATTTTTTAATCTTAACATTTAATTTAATGTTTACTACTTAAATTTAATATTTAATACTTAAATTTATTAAATGTTATTAGTTATTTTTACTGTTTCTTTGCCCATTCTTTATACTTTTTTGGTGTAATTCCTAGTTTTTTTTCAGAGATGTTGGACTGGTTCAAGGTTTCACCCCCCCAGTAATAAATAAATATATATATATATATATATATATATATATATATATATATATATATATATATATATATCACCCCTCCATTCTTTATTGCTTTGTTTCAGCCTCAGAAAGAGAGATGTGCCTTCTCCTTGGCAAGGAGAAGTCTTGATTGTATAGTCTTGATCTAATCCCTTACTGTTAACTCTGAAAATTCTTACCTCTATCATTCTTGTTTTTAATTCCTCTTTATCCACTGGTTCCTTTCCAGATACTTACAAACATTCCCAGGTCTTCTTTAGTCTTAAAAAAAATCTTCAGTTGATTGTGCCCCCTTATTACCCCCTTATTAATCTTCACCTCCCAGTCTTAATATTTAGCTTCTGATCTCACCATGCAACTGAAATCCCTCTAAAGATATTAATGTAGCTTTTGTCCACATGGGAATCAGTGAAAATATAGTGTTTTGTTTGGGGTTTGTTTGTTTTTCACTAGATGGAAGGACTGAGGGAGTATGAGAATCAATAGCTACACGGCATTGGGGGGATAGCAGAGGAATGAGAACTTCTAAGTTCTATGGAGAAGAAAACAGTTCAGGGTGTGCACAAAATAAAGAAAATTCCATACCTCTGAGACTTTAATATTGACACAGAAATTCAGGATTATCATCTTGTTTCTAGGATGGTGGAAATATTGAAATGAAAACGTTTTTGCTACTCAGCAGTGAATCAATCAAAAATTATTTCCTTTTGCATAACATAAAATAGCATCTGGGAATCCTGCCCCTGATGATACCAGGACACTGTGTTGGATCCAGAGAAGGGGTTATAATCCCACAGTCACTAGATAATTCAGGGTTTGGCCAGGAGAGTTTCAGCGTCAATATTTATCTGCTGGTGAAAGTCAAGAGTGAGCATTTATACCTCAGAAATTGACAAATACTCAAATCAGAGCTGGATTTATTTTTTTATTGATTGTTTAGATTTAAGAAAGTGTTGGATAAAATATTAATAATATAGATTAAACTAAAAAATTGCTCCATATATTATAGAAGGGGAGGTAACTATTAGACATTTCCCAGCAGACTCTTGGATTTGAGTAACTGGCAGCCATTGGATCTGTAGAAGAAGAAACTGAGATGTGTATCCTAGGAAAAAATTTATATTGGAATCAGCAATTTCCATACTCTAAGAACAAACCTGTTCTTATGAGAAAAATTACCACACACACAGCAGAAAAACTTGCTACCTATACCAAGGTTAGGGAAGAAGAGGACATCTCTTAGCTCTAGCACAAAACGTCTAGTATTATGAGGATCTTGCCCAAGATAGGGGCAATGTTACTGCAAAGTTATTGTTCTTTCTCAGTCTCCAATCTCAGAGTATCCTGAAATGACATAGTGTCTTTCTCCTGCCTCCCTCTTTTTTTCTCTCCTCCTATTTCCCACTATACACATACCTTCCCCTTCCCTCACTCCCACTTTTCTTCTTCCTCATCCCATTCACATTTTGCACTGCCATCCGCCCAACAGATGGGGCAGGCCTTGACTGACAGTCAGATAAAAATATGGAATGAATTATGAATCCCATTCCCCAATAGCTTTAATAGTATTTATCTGTGACAGTTGCTCCTCTGCCCCTAGAAAATAAAGGCTTCTTCTTCACAAGCTCATCTTCCTTGAGTACAGTTATAAGTCAGGCTTAATTGCCAAGACATATGTTTTCCTTCTCAAAATTAACTGATCATCAGTGATAGATAAAGCCAAAACAAGTCTTTGAAATCTTTTCCCTTCCTCCCTGGAGACACAATTTCTACTGAATTTTAGTGTAACCTCAGTGCCTCCTAGTGGTCAATGGGGTAGAGTTCTTCTCCATGAACTAAGAGGCAATGAGGGTCTAGGGGCATGAAACACTATATGATAAAGTAGTATTTTAATGTGGGGGTACAATGATATTGTGTCTCCTGCTAGAGAAGCAGAGAAGTCTGGATAGCAGATCATCAATCTCTTTTAATTTATTTACTGAGCACTTGCTTTGTGAGCAGACACTTTGCTAGAAAGGTGCTGGGGAAGAAACAGAAAAGTATAAAAAATTGCAAAGCCAAAAACTAAATAAAAGAAAGGGCACATAATAAAGCAAAGTCTCACATATCAGTACTGGCAATTGGTATGACAGGAATTCTTGGGAAGAGCAAGATCACTCTGGGCTGATTATTTAGGAAAGGCTCTTTAGAGGAGTGGGGTTAAATTTGAACCTTGAAGATTATGTAGGCTTTAAAAAGATAGAGAGGGCAGTTAGGTGGCACAGTGGATGGAGTGCGGGATCTGAAGTCAGGAAGATTCATCTTCCATCAGCTACTTACTAGTTTTGTGACTCTGGACAAGTTGCTTACTGTTGGGCTCAGTTTCCTATCCACTATCATAGCCAATTGATTCAGTGAGAAAAGGAGAAAGCTATACGCTTGCCAATCAGATCATGGGGCTAAAAAATGAGTACAACTGCTTCTTTCAATACTGTGGCCCTCCGTTGTTATATTTCCATAGTCATCATGCTACACAAGAAAAATCAGATCAAAAAGGAGAAAAATGCAAGAAAGAAAAAAAACCAAGCAAATAAACAACAACAAGAACAAAAGGATGAAAATACTATGCTTTGATCCACATTCAATCTCCACAGTTTTCTCTGGATGTGGATGGATTGGAATTGCCTTGAATCACCTCATTGTTGAAAAGAGCCGAGTCCATCACAGCTGATCATCACATAATCTTGTTGCTATGTACAGTGCTTTTAGTTCTGCTCACTTCACCTAGCATCAGTTCATGAAAGTCTTTCCAGGCTTTTCTGAAATCAGCCTGCTCATCACTTCTTATAAAACAATAATATTTCATTATATTCATATATCATAAATTATTTAGCCAATTTTCAACTGATGCATATCCACTCAATTTCCAGTTCCTTGCCACTATAAAAAGGATTGCTATAAACATTTTTGCACATCTGAGTTCCTTTCCTTTTTTTATGATTTCTTTGGGATACAGTAGAGATACTGCCGGATCAAAGAGTATGAAAAGTTGATAGCCCTTTGGGCATAGTTCCAAATTGCTCTCCAGAATGCTTAGATCAGTTCACAACTCCACCAACAATGCATTGGTGTCTCAATTTTCCCACTTCCCCTCCAACATTTATCATTATTTTTCCTATGACAGCTTATTATGCTTATGCGTGGTGAGGGTGACTAGAAGAACTAAAAAAGTCCAGAACAATCATATTCATGTAGGAAAATTTGAGAATTTGTGGTTGACCATATTGTTGATATGAAAGGCAGAAATTTTAAAATGTTTCCAACCATTTCATATCATTTTTTTCTCTATTTGAAGCACCACTTCCAACTTCTCTGCACTGACCTTGATTCCAAAGGTGACCATTTCCTTTAACTTTCAAGATTAAAGGCCTCCATATCATGTCCACAGTTGCCCCATTTTCCCACCCTAAATAGAAAGTACTTTCTAAACCTAAGTCAGACAGAGACTGAGGACAAGGACTTTGAAATTCTTGATAGGAAATCATTTCCAAAATGTCTCCCGATAGATGATAGCTATGTGTTCAAAAAGAGAATACCCTCTTATCACTTAAGACTCCAAAAGATGACAGACTTCTTTACTTATAGTGAACATATGACAATTTTTTCTCCCTCAAAGGGCTGTTTCTTAGACCCTTGAATATAATCTAAACAAAAAGACTGATCCTAGCTTTTACTTCTCTTATGAGCAGAAAGTAGCATTCAGATAAAAACTTTGGCTTGAGTCTCAGCAGGTGGTAGTACTGGGGCCAATGGAAGCTTAGTAAGCTCAATACAGGGGAGCTATCTCTGTATATTCCATGTGAGATTTATTGGTATAATAATTCTTCCAATGCACATGTATGTACTTATAGAACAAAGTGTCTCAGTTTCAAAGAAAACGATGACCTATTGCTACTTGGTGTTTTGCTATGCTATTTCATCAAATGCTTTTGATTTCAATGCATTTCATCCTCTCCTTAAGTGCAACTGAAATACATACATGGAGGCTCAAAAACTATGGTTTTGAGTGGATAGGAACTCACAGAGTATATGGAACCAACAGATCTTTGATGGGATATTATATGAGAAGGAGCATATCCGGTTCCATAGTGAGAAGTAGCTAATGTCACCATTAGAGGGAAAGTTATAGACGAACTCAGTCTCTAGGAATAAACTGAAATTTGAGGGCAGCCTCCTGCTTCCTGCCTCCTCTGTCATTGCTCCCTGGGCTTGGGTCCAACAAGTTTATGAACACATGAGAGATGCCCCTGTGGCACTGTGTCTTTGCTGCTAGCACAGAGATAGAGAGCAGAATCCTCCTGCTGCAAGGAACTGATGGTGAGCTGGAAGTTTTTATCCTGCTTAGCTGTGAATCGATTAGCAGTTGTCTTTTGATCATTTAATTGCTTATTATAGAAGTAAAAAAGCATCTCAGGCCCTTGACCCTGTAACTGCTGGTACCACAGTGCTGTAAGGTGTCCTGAAGCAGGGTCACATTCAAGGATCACTGACTGTCCTGTTTTTGAGACCAGGAAACTTGGACGTTGAGTGACTCTCACATCTGGCTGACCACCTGTGAGGTAAAAAGAAAGTAACAAAATGAACGAAGAGAGTTTCTATTGACAACCCAAGGGACATATCTAGATGTAGAATCTCAGATGTAATTCCTTCACTGGGATGAATAATCACCTGCTATTAAGAGATAAATGATGACATAGAAGAAAAACTTGGAATGCATCATCAGTTCAGGTCTAAAAGAGGACATTGCTCTCCTCAGGAGTCTTCAGTGAGAAAAGTTCCTATCTTGACATCACTATTCCAGATCATGCTCCTCAATCTGAGAAGGTTTTCTGAAGGTTTCCTGTTCCTCATCTGTATGTCACTACTGACATACAGCAGATGGGGCCGGCCTTGGTAGGCAGGCAGGGAGCATGTGTGAATATGAGGAAGGGCAATCCCCTTTTTCTATGCCTTAAATGATATTTATCTGAGACAGTTGTTTTCTCTGACAATGCAATTTATTTAGAAGCTCCCTACTCTGTCAACACAAAGCTGTGCATCAGGGCTGGTTTGTAGTACACAAGGTCTGCTTTCTAGAACTAACTAAATATAAGTGGTGGATGCAAAAGTCACATCTTTATTTGAAGATGTTTATATTCTTATAATGGGCCGATGAGAGCACTTGTTCCAATGGCCGTGAAAACGGCAGGTGCTGTGAATCACTTAGAGCTTGTTCAGACATCCCAGATACTAAAGTCATCCACTAATTATGGGACTATGGTCAGTGGTCTTGACTTTTGTCTTGTCAATGGACTGGATGACTAGAAGAGAGAATGAGACTGACAATTCGGTACAACTCTGCCTCACTTAAATCCAATTCACCCATAAGTCAAGACGTTATCCTTGGGATGTCAATGGTTTTCTTCTCTCCCTTCTCAAAAAGGGTCAAACAGCAGCAAACAACTGAATTTTAGTGCAAACATAACTCCTTTTAATGGCCAAAGATGGTAGACTCAATAGAATTTGTCATTGCCTCTTGGCAAAACTCTATCAAAGGGCAACTGATTTTAAGAGATTAGGAGGATAAAGAGAAGATTTCAGCTGTTCAATTAGCTCCTCCTCATATTCCTACTAGTCAGTATTCCTTAAAGCCAAATTTGAACCTCAACTCTTGCTACTCCTTAGAATTCCCTGGATCTGTACTTCTAGGGATCAGGCCCATATATGGGTAGGCTTGTGTGTTTAATAGCTAAAATTTATATAGAGCTTACTATGTGGCTAGCACTGTGCTAAGTGCCTAATGATTCTTATCTCACTTTATCCTCACAACTACCCTAGAAGTAGGTACTATTTTCAATCCCGTTTTATAAAGGAGACAAACAAGAATGAAGTGAATTGTCCACATAGTTTGAAATTTTCTGAGGTTGTTTCCACTCATGTCTCCTTATCTGGTATTCTATCCACTATGTCACCCAGATGCAAGTGTGTGTGTGTGTGTGTGTGTGTGTGTGTGTGTGTGAACTCCATACACATGAAGTACCTGTGTATACTCTGCATATAGTTCTTCCAATGTTTATTGATTTTTCTGGGATAATGTGCCATAGCTTCAAAATAACAATGCATTATTGCAGCCTTGATATTTTGTTTTTTACTACATTGTTTCATTAAATGTTTCTGCTTTGAATTAATTGCATCTTTCTCCTGACTAGAAAAGCAAATGAACCTATGGGGGCTTGTGAAATGTAGTTGTGAACAAATAGGGATCCACAGAATATTTAAACCAACATAGTTTTTTTTTTTTTTTCTGGGATATTATGTGAAAAGGAATATCACAGATGCTACAGTAAGAAATAGCTATAGTTAGTACTAAAGTTCAGTGGACCTATTCCCTGACATTAAGCTGAAATTAAGCTGCTTCCTGCCTCCCTGTTATGCTCCCTGAGCTTGGACTAAACATGTTTGTCAACAGATGAGAGGTATCTCTGTGGCACTCTGTCTGAATTGCTGGCACAGAGATAGAAAGCAGAATTCCCCTGTTTCACAGAATTGTTGTTGAGGTTAAAGTGGAAATTTCCATATTGTTTAGCTCTGAATCACTCAGAGATTCTTTCTTTCTCACTCAATTGCTTATTATAAAGTAAAAGAGCACCTCAGGGCTCTGATCTTGTATCTGAAGGTACCAAAAGGCTTCTACATGTACTGAGATGGGATCCCATCCCAGGATCACTCTTTGTTCTTTCTTTGAGACCAGGTAACCTGGTCTTTGACTCTGTGATCTAACCAACTACCTGGGGGTTAAGAAAAAAAGGAATATCAATAATAGATTGAGAAGGAGAGATTCTACTGAAACCCCAAGAGAAATGCTTAGAGGTAGAACCTCAAAAGGCAATTTCCCAATGAGGATCATTATTCACTTGTTATTAAAAAAAAAATTCATTACACACAAGAAAAATCAGGAATGCGTAGTATAGTCAGGCCTGGAAAAGAGTATTTCTCTCTTTAGGAATCTGCAGTGAGACAGGTTCCTCTCCCAAACAGGTGGAATATGCCTGTAATATTACTATTCTTGATCATCAACCCTATTCCCACCTCCCATATCTGAGATAGTGCTCTGACACAGTACAAACTTAGCCCTGTCCCTATCAACTCTTCCTCTCCATGTCATTAATAATGTTATATCAGTACCAGCTCCACTGGATGGTAGGTAGGGAGTGTGTATGAGTGTAGAGAGGAGTGATCCCCCTTACCCCAAATGAAAATATGTTTATCTAAGACAATTGTTCCTTCTGGCAACTGAATTTCTTTTGATGTAAACCAATTACAATTGCCCTAATCCTTCAATACACAACTGTGCATTAAGACTGAATTCTACAAGACAAGATTGCCTTCCCACAAGTAGTTAAATATGAAATATTGTTACAACCATCACATATTTATTTGAAGATTTTTCTCTATGTTATTTCCAGAAACACCTGAAATTAAGGGAACTATGACAGTTCCACATAGTCATCAAAAGTAGTAGAATTACCGGACTTAACTCTTGTATCTTAAGGGAGCTGGTCAGAAGATACCTGTAAACTTAAGAGAAGGAAGAGTAGGGACTTAAAGAAATGGTCTCAAGGATTCAATCAGCATTTCCTTCTATTCTTATTAATCACTACTCCTTAACACAAAATTTGAGTTTCAACTCTTTTTACTCTGGAAAATTTCCTTTACCTGTATTTCTAGGCTTCAAGGTAGAGATAGATAGATAGATTTTAGCAGATATAGATTAAGAGATTGAGAGAGATAGCTATTTAGTAGCTAACATTTATGTAATACTTTCTAAGCACTGTACTAAATGCTTTATAATTATTATCTCATTTGATCCTTACAGCTTTCCTAGAATGGAAGTGCTTTTTGCTAATGAGGGAACCCAGAGCAACAGGAGTGAAGTGGTTTGTCCAAGGTCACACAACTAAGAAATGTCTAAGGCCAGATTTTCATTCATGTCTTCCTGACTCCTTTCCTGGTATTCTATCCACTGTTTCCTAGATGGTTACGTGTGTGTGTGTGTGTGTGTGTGTGTGTGTGTGTGTGTGAGAGAGAGAGAGAGAGAGAGAGAGAGAGAGAGAGAGAAAGAGAAAGACAGAGAGAGAGAGAGAGACAGAGAGAGACAGAGACACAGACAGAGACAGAGAGACAGACAGAGACAGAGAGACAGACAGACAGACAGAGAGAGAGAAAGAGAGAGAGAGAGAGAGAGAGAGAGAGAGAGAGAGAGAGAAACCTACAGGGTACTTGAACCAACATAGGTTTGCTGGGTTGTTACATGAGGGAGTGTCCCAGGAAATGCAATGAGAAGAAGCTAAATTCTGCACTGAAGTGAAAATGTGAAGTGACTCTCATCCCTGGCACCAAGCTGGAAATTGGTACCAGCCTCCTGATTCCTTAGGCCTCCTCTGTCATTACTCCCTGGGCTTAGGCCATACAAGATTGTGAAAAGACTAGAGGTACTTCTGTGGCAATGTGACTGAGCTGCTCAACAGATGTTGAGATTTACATGAAAATTTTCATACTGTGTAACAGTGAATCACTCAAAGATTTTTCCTTTGTCATTTGTCATTTAATTGCTTATTAAAGAAAGAAAAAAGGCATCTTAAGGTCCTGATCCTGTATCTGACAGTACCAGATGGCCTGTTCTGTCCAGAGATAGGGTCATCCAGAGATAGGATCACATTTGGGAATCACTGATTGTCCTGGACTCGAGACAAGTTGATTTGGGTCCTAAGTGACTCTATTATCTAATTACTATGCTATCTCATTAAATGTTTCTGCTTTGAATTATTAATTGCATCCTCTCCCTGACTAGAAAAGCAAATACACCCTTGGGTCTTCTGAGCTATAGTTTTGAGGAGATAGGAACCCACGGGATTTGAACCAACATAGCTCTGGTTATTTTGGTCACCCCATCTATTGAGTAGGAAGAAGAAAGAAGTTGGATAAGAGTTCTCAGGAAGCCTTCAAGGGAAATGGTCAGAGACAAAATCTCAGAAGTCAAATTCTTAAATAAAACAAGTATTCACATGCCATTAAGAGATAAATTATTATGTAAAAGAAAAATCTGATTTGAGATCAGGAAGAAGGCATTTTCTCCGGCAGGCGTCTTCAGAGTCTTCTCCAGAATAGGAGGAATGTATCTGTGATATCCCTGTTCTTGATTATCTTCCCTCCCCCAGTTGTTCTGATAGAGCTGTTCCCTGTCACTGACTCTTCCCTGTCTGTATGTCACTGATAACATCCTATCAGCAGGTGTGGCAGGCCTAGTTGGCAGGCAGACAGTATATGTCAGTGTGGAGGGGAACCAATCCTTCTTCTTCTAAGGCTTAAGTGATATTTGGCTAACCTAATTGTTCCTTCTACTAAGAAAAAAAAATTTAAGTAAATAAAAGCTCTTTGATCCTTCACTACACAACTATCAGGGCTATCTTTAGGATATAAGGTCTTCTTTCTAGAACTTGCTAAATATGAGTGGTGGATTTAACAGTAACACATTTAAAGATTCTCTAAGTCATTGCAATCAATAGAAGAGCATAATTTTTACCAAAACCCATGAAGGCGGCTGCAGTTGCTATGGATCACTTAGAGCTTGCTCAGACATCTCAGATACCAAGGTTTTCCATCACTTCTGGGGCTATGGCCAGTTGTCTTGCTTTTGTTTTCTCGCTGGACTTAGATCATGAAAGAGAAAATGAAGCTGACAACATTGCACAACTGCTGCACTTAAATACAATTCATCTGCAAGTCAAGATATTCTCCTTGTGATGTCATCTGTCCCCTTCAGAAGTGAAATATAAATCCCCATTCATCTATGTTTGAGTGGAATCATGGCTCTTCCTAGTGGCCAAAGGTGATAAAATCTTTAGAACTTGCCCTTGTTCCCTGCAATAAGAGTTTCAGAAGAAGGAAAATGGGTTCAAGGATGGTTGACTTCTCCTTCTACTCCTGAGAGAGCACTCCTTAAAGCCAATTTGAACTTCAACTCTCCCCATTCCTGAAAATTCCCATTATTTGTACTTCAAAGTTTTAGGATCTCCTTATATAAATAAGTCATCTCAATCTTAATCATAATAACAATAATAGTTATTATTAGAAAAGCTAACATTTTTGTCGTACTTACTGTGTGTCAGGTACTGTGTTCAGTGCTTTACAATGACTATCTCATTGGATCCCCACAACAACCCAGGGAGGAAAGTGCTATTATTGTGTCCATTTTAAAGATGAAGTAAAGATGAGGTTATGTGAAATAATTTGTCCATGATCATATTCCTAAGAAGTGTTTGAACCTATATTTGAATTCATATGATCTTAACTACACTTAGTACTCTATCCCTTATATTATCTAGATACTTATGTAGATGTGAGCTCACTAAATAAGCTCTATACCCCATATATATTTAATTCCTATATATCATCATTCTTTTATTGTTGTTCCTTGCAATTGTGGAGAGTGTGCCATAGTGTAAAAAAAAAGACAATTTCCCATTGCTTCTTTCTGTTTGACTAAACTACCTAATTAAATGCTTTTGCTTTGAATTCACTGCACGGTCTTCCTGACTAGAAAGGGCAGATACATCCATGGAAGCTTGTGAGCTGTAGTTTTGAGTCCATAGAAACTCACAGAGTATCTTGAACCAACATAGTTTTACCAGGACATTATATGAAAGTCAGTATTTCAGGTATTACTGAAGTAACTAATGGCGGCACTAGAGATAAAGTGATAAGTGACCCCAGTCCCTTATGCTGAGCTGGAACTGATATCAGCTTCCTGATTCCCCTATCCCCTCTCATTGTTTCCTGAGTTTGGGCCTAATGGTATTGTAGACATATGAAAGGTACCTCTTTGGCACTCTGCTGCTGGCACAAAGATAGAAGGCAGAATCCCCCTACTCCAGGGAAGTGATGTTGAGACTGAAAGGGAAATTTTCGTGCTACTTAGCTGTAAATACATCAAGCTATAAAAACAAATACATTCTTTTCTCATTCAATTGCTTAAAATAAAATATGAAGAATATCTTAGAGCCATGACCCTGTATCTGACAGTATGAGAATTCTCTATTATGTTCAGAGTTGGTCAAATCCCGGGATTACTGTGTTCTGTCCTTGAGACAAGTAATTTGGGTGTTGAGTGAGAATGGTATCCAGTTAAACACTTGTGGGGACAGAAGAAAAGAAGCCAGGTAACACTGCCCAGAAGGAGAACTTCCATAGAAGCCCAAAGGAAATTTTTGGAGGTAGAATCTCAAAAGTCAATTCCCAATTGGGACCAGTATTTACCTGCTATTAAGAAACAAATCATAATACCCAAGAAAATCCTGTATGGATGGCAGGGTCGGGGATGGAAGAGATCATTTCCTCACTCAGGAGTCTGCAGTGAAAAAATTTCCTTTCCCAAACAGCCTGAGGACCAGCTCTGGCATCATGTAGCTCAGCCCTATCACTATCTTCTCCTTCACATCCTTAATGACATCCTACCCAGCAGGTGGGACTGGTCCTGAATGGCAGGCAGGGATTGTGTGTGAATGTGGGGAGTGGTGATCTTCTCTCTGCCAAACCTTAAATTATGTGTCTCAGACATTGTACTTTCTGCCAACAGAATTTTAAGAAGGTAAGGGGAGAAATGGAAGAAGAAAAGAAGAAACATGGTATGGGAAGGAAGGAAAGAAAAAAAGAAGGAATGGAGAAAAAGAGGGAAGGAGGAGGAACAAATTATAAACTCCATACCCTTTTAATATGAAACTCTTCATCAGTGCTGGCTTCCAGGATTCAAGGTCTCCTTTCCATTAATTGGACATGAATTCCTCTCTACTCTTGAGTAAAGAGGGACCACAGAGTACCTCTAAGCAACATAACTTTGCTGGGTATTATATGACAGGGAATGTCCCAAGTAGAAACTACAGTGAGAAGATGCTAAATTCAGAATTAGAAACAAAATGATAGGTGGCTCCAGTCCCTGAGACTGAGCTGGAACTGATGTCAGCCTTCTGTTTCCTGTCTTCCCAGTCATTTCTCCCTGACTTGGGCCAAACAGGTTTGTCAGCAGATGAGAAGTGCCTCTGTGGCACTGTGTCTTTGCGACTGGCACAGAGATAGAGGACAGAATCCCCCTGTTTCAAGGAACTGGAATTTTCATATTGATTAGCTGTGAATCAATCAGAAATTTTTCCTTTGTCAGTTATTCCTTTATTATAGAAATAAAAGAGCATCTCAGGGCCTCTGATTCAGTATTCTGCAATACCAAACTGCTGTGTCAGATGTGGTCACACCCAAGGATCATCAACTGTTCTATGCCTGAGATCAGAGTGTTAAATGACTCTTATTCACTTGACCACTTGTGAAATAAGAAGAGGAAATAAGCTGGACAATAGATCCCAGGATGAGGGCTTCCACTGAAGCCCCAAGGGAAATATTTAGAAGTAGAATCTCAAAAGGCAATTTCCCAACTGGAACCAGTATTCACCTGCTATTAAAAGAAAAATTATCATACAGAAGAAAACCCTGGAATGCACAATAGTGAACTATCTAGAAGAGGGCATTTCCTCCCTCAGGAATCAGGAGTAAAAGAAGTGAGACAGTTAGAATATGTTGGTGACATCACTATTCCTGATCACCTCCCTCCCTCAATCTGAGAGACTATTCTGACAGGGCTTAGCCCTCTCACTACTTCTTCCTTGACTTCAGGTCATTAATGACACCCTAACCAGCAGGCATGGCTGGGCTCAGGAATATGTGCGAGACTGCAAAGAAATGATCCTCTTCTTCCAAGTCTTAAATATTATCCATCTGAGACAGTTTTTCCAAAATATTTTTGTAAAAACCATTTCTAAGCTCCTTACTCCTTCAGTACGCCACTATGTATCAGGACAGGCTTACAGGACATAAAGTCTCCTTTCTCAAACTAATTATATATGAGTGGTAGATACAATAGTTGCATCTTTATTTGAAAATTCTCTATGTTGTTGGAATGGAAACATGAAAAATTTGTTCCAATGGCCTAAAGGTAGCTAAAAACAGATGCTGTGGATTGCTTTGATCTAAGTCAAACATCAAGGACCCCAAGGTTCATCTACTGCATCATAAGCTATGGGTGATAATCTTAGTCTTAACTTCTATTTGCCATTGGACTTGGATGACTTTGAAAGAGAATGTAACTGACAGCTTTGCACAAATCCACCTCATTTAAATCCAATTCATTTGCAAGTCAAACATCACCCTTGTGATACCATTGTTCCTCTAAGGAAAAACAAGAACTGCAACAAATAATAGTCCATAACCACCTGAATTTTATGGAACCACAGCTCATCCTAGTGGCAAAAACTAGTAGAATCACTAGAATTTTAACTTGTTCCTAAGGGGAGCTGGATCTAAGGGTAACTGTGGCTTAGGAAAAGGAAGAGTAAGGGACTAAAGAGATGGTTTCAGGGATTTAATCAGCTCCTTCTTCTACTCCGACTCATGAGTACTCTTTACAGACAAATTTGAATCTCAACTCTTTCTACAATTGAAAATTCCCTTCATCTGTACTTCAAAGCCTCAGAATCCATCTGTATGTGTTCGTGTGTGTGTGTGTGTGTGTGTGTGTGTGTCCATGTATAGGAAATACCTAACATTCGGTGTGTTTACTATGTGGCCAGCACTGTGCTGAGCACTTTACACTTATTATCTCATTTGATCTTCACAACCCTGGAAAGTAGATACTGTTATCATCCCCATTTTACTGATGAGAAAAATAGGGGTGAAGTGATTTGTCCATAGCTAGAAAATTCTGAGGACAAGTTAGATTTTCTATCCACTCTCTCCCTTATGCATATATATATAGATAGATGGATAGATAGATAGATAGATATAGATATATAGATAGATAGATAGATAGATAGATAGATATAGATAGATAGATAGATAGATATAGATATATAGATAGATAGATAGATAGATAGATAGATAGATAGATATATGGTCAATACATGTGAACTGCCTATGTATACCCCATGCAGAGTTCCTATGTATAGTCATTCTTCCAATGCTAACGCATGTATTTGTCAGACAATGTGCCCTAGCTTCAAAATAGATGATGTATTATTGCAATTTTTTCCCATTACACTATTTTACTAAATGTTTCTGCTTTGAATTAACTACACCTTCTTCCTGACTAAAAAACTCATGTAGGTTCATAAGCTGTGCTTTTGAATGGATAGGGCAATCAAAGAGTATCTTGAAGCAACATAACTTTGCTACATGAAAGGGCTACATGAGAATGCACTTTCTACAGTGAGAAGTAGCTAAAGTCAACACTAGAGGCAAAGTATTAGGTGACCCCAGTTACTAATCTAAAGTGGAATTGAGATTTATACCAGGAAGGCAGGGTTGGTTTAATATTAGGAAAACTGTCAGCCTAATTGCCTACATCAATAACAAAACAAACAGAAATCATTTGATAATTTCAATTAAAAACACTAGAGAGTATAGGAATAAATGGAGCTTACATTAAAAGAATATTTATCTAAAACCAACAGCAAACATCACTGAATGGATATAAGATAGAAGCATTCCCAATAAGATCACAATGTACATTATTACCTCTGTTACTTGATATTGTATTAGAAATGTTAACTATAGCAATAAGAGAAGAAAAAGAAATTGAAGGAAATAGAATTAACAATAATGAAATAAAACTATCATCCGTTGCAAATGATATTATAGTATATTTAGAGAATCCTAGAGAATTAACTAAAAAACTATTTGAAATTATTAACAACTTGAGCAAAGTTTCAGGATAGAAAATAAATTTAGACAAACCATTAGTTTTTCTATATGATACCAACAGTGTCTAGAAGCAAGAGAAAGAAAAGTGCTATTTAAAATAATTGTAGACAACTTAAAATATTCGGGATTCTACCTGGCAAGACAAACCCAAGAACCATATGAACACAACAACAAAACACTTTTCACATAAAGTCAGATCTAAATAATTTGAAAAATGTTAATTGTGCTTAGGTAGGCTAAACCAGTATAATAAAAATGATCATTTTACTCAAATTTATCTGATCAGTGTCATAATAATCAAATCTTCAAAAACATATTTTATAGAGCTAGAAAATCATAACGAAATCCATCTGAAAGGACAAAAGACCAAGGATATCAAGAGAACTAATGAAAAGAAAAATGTGAATGAAGGGAATCTGGCTATACCAGATCTCAAACTGTATTACAAAATGGTAATTATCAAAATAATCTGGTGCTGGCTAAGAAATAGAATGGTGCATCAGTGGAATAGATTAGATACATTTTACATTATAGCAAATGACTATAGTAACCTAGTATATGATAAACCCAAAGTTCCAAGCTTTTAGAACAAAAACTCATTACTTAACAAAAACTGCTGGAAAATTTGCAAAACAGTATGACAGAAATGAGGTAGAGACCAATATCTCACACCACATATCAAGATGAGGTCAAAATGGGTGCATGATTTACATATAAAAGGAGATACCATAAGCAAATTGAGAGAGCATGGAACAATATATTTGTCAGATCTATGGATAAGGGAAAGCTTTAGAATCAAAGAAAATATAGAGAGCATTATAAAAAAAAATGACAAACAGCAACAACAAAGGAAGAAAGGAAGGAAGGAAGGAAAGAAAGAAGGAAGGAAGGAAGGGAAAAAAGAAAGGGGGAGGGAGGGAAGAAGGGAGGGAGAGAAGATATAATATGATATAATTCTTATATATAGTCATTCTTCCATTGTTGATGGATATATATGTGAGACAATGTGTCCCAGCTGCAAAGGACAAGATGTCCTGTTACTCCTTTATGTTTTACTATGATATTTAATTAAATTATTTTTCTTTGAATTCATAGCACCTTCTCACTGACTAGAAAACCACACATATTCATGGGGGCTCATGAGCTGTAGTTTTTAGTTGATAGGGACCCAAAATGTACCTTGAAGCAACATAGCTTTTCTAGATATTATGTTAGCCTCAGAGTTGAAAAAATCACAGTGAGATGCAGCACTGGAGGGAAAGTTCCTGGGGCTAAGCCAGAATTGTTGTCAGCTTCCTCTCTCCTGCCTTCCTTGTCATTGCTCCCTGGGCTTGGGCCAAATTGTTTTGTTAACAGATGAGAGGTACCTCTGTGGCACTGTCTGAGCTGCTGACACAGAAATTAAAGTTAGAATCCCCTTACTCCAAAGAAATGATGTTGAAGTTGAAGTGGAAATTTTCATACTGTTTAACTGTGAACCGATTTAAGAATTTTTTTTCTCATTCAATTTCTTATTATAGAAGGAAAAGAGCATCTCCAGAGCCTGACCCCGTATATGATGGTACCAAAATGTCTCAGTGTTCCCAGAGATGTGGTCACATCCCAAGATCACTCACTGTTCTATTCTTGACATCATATAATTTTGTTGTTGAATGATTCTAGAATCCAATTGACCTGTAAGAGGAAGAAAGAAGTTGGGTAATAATCCCCAAGAAGAGGGCTTCTATTGAAGTATAAGGGAATGTTCAGAGGCAGAATCTCAGAAAGCAATTTTCCATCTGGAACCAGAATTCACCTGTGATTGAGACAAATCATCATAAAGAAGAAAACCCAAACATGCATAATATCAGTTCCAGGAGAAGGAATTTCCTCCTTCAGGAGACTGCAATGAGACAGCTTCTGCTCCAGAACAGGTGAAATGCACCTGTGATATCCCCCTTCCTGATCCATCCCCCTGGTCTGAGATCCTACTCTGACATGGTGCAAGCTCAGTCCTATCACCATCTCTTCCTCACCTCCATGTCATTGCTAATGTCCTACTCAGCAGGTAGGACTGTCCCTGGATGACAGGCAGGGAGAATATGTGTGTGTATAAAGTGGCAGTGCTCCTTCTTCTGAGCCTTTGCTCAATAGTTTTATGATTCCCTTTGGGGGTTTCTTTGCACAAATACTGGAATTGCTTCCTTCTCCAATATTTAACTGATACCGTCTCAGACAGTAGAGACAAGTAAATAGTGCAATGGATAGAGCACTGGTCTTGGAATCAGGAAAACTTTTCTTTCTGAGTTCAAATTCAGCTTCACACATTTACTATCTCTGAGACCATATTTAAGCAACTTAACGTGGTTTGCCTTAGTTCCTCACCCCGAAAGTAAGCTGAAGAAGGAGATGACAAACCATTCCAATAATCTTTGCCAAGAAAACCCAAGAGTAGGTAGGATGTGACAGAAATGACTGAATAATAACAACAACAAAATTGGAAACAGTTGTTCACTTCTCCAACAGATTTCTTTTAAATCAATTACAACATTTCTACTCTTTTAAAATAAAGCTGGCACTTCCATACGATAATCAATCTGTATGATAATTATAGGGATGGCTTCCAGGACACAAGGTTTCCTTTCCACAACTAGCTAAACATGGGTGATGGATACAACAATCACATCATTTAAAGATTTTCTATGTTTTTTTCCTAAACCATCTGAAAAGGACTGAAACTGTAATTCTTCCTAGTGGCCAAAGGTGATGGAAGAACTTGCCTATCCTCCTTTGGGAAGCTAAATAAAAGGTTAGCTGTGAGTTTAAGAAAATGAATGCTAAAGAGATGGGCTAAGGGATTTGATTTCTTCCTCCTTCATTTCCTATTAGTAAGCACACCATAAAATCAATTCTGAATTTCAATTCTTGTAGCTCTATTGTTCTATGTTTCAGGGTCCCTTTATGTGGTAATAAATAATAATCATAATCATAATGACAACAATAATAATGGTTCATATTTATATTGCACTCCCCATATCTTTAGGCACTGTATTAAATGCTTTACGATTTTATCTCATTTGATCTTGACAACAATGCAGGGAGATAGGGACTCTTATCTCCATTTTAAAGATGAAGAACTTGAGGCAAATAGATGGAGGGACTTGCCCATGGTCACATAATTCAAGAGTGTCTGAACTTAGATTTGAACTCCTGTACCTCTATTCACTGTATCATCTAGACCCTTATAAAGATGAAAGGTCAGTATATATGAACTTCCTATGTAACTTAAGTATAACTGGCATGTATAGTCATTCTTCCATTGTTAATGCATCTTCTTGAGAGAAAATGTGCCCTGGATTCAAAGGGAAAATGTTCTGCTACTCCTTTGTAGTATTTTATTAAATGCTTTTGCTTTGAATTCACTGCATCCTCTCTTTGACTAGAAAAAGCACATATATGCATAGGGGCTCATGAACTGTGGTTTGCAGTGGATAGGGAACCAAAAAGTACCTTGAAGCAATATAGCTTTCCTTGAGTTTTACATGACAGGAAGTGTCCCAGGTACTGTAGTGAGAAATAGAAAAATGCCAGCACCAAAAAAAAAGTAATAGGTAACCCCAGTTATTGATGCTGAACCCGAATTAATGTCAGCCTCGTATCTGTTACAGAGTCGTAATCTGTCAAGCCCCTGTCATTGTTCCCTGGGCTTGGGCCAAACAAGTTTGTGAACAGATGAGAAGTAGTTCTGTGGCACTATGTCTATGCTACTGGCACAGAAATAGAGGGAAGAATCTCTCTATTCCAATGAACTAAAGTTGAGGTTGAAGTGGAAATTTTCATATTGTCTGGCAATGAATCAATTAGATATTTTTCCTTTCTCATTCAATTGCTTATTATAAAAATAAAAGCTCATCTCAGGGCTCTGACCTGATCTAATGGTATCAGAATCCCTCAACATATCCAGAGAAGCCCAAGACCACTGACTATCGTGTCCTTGATACCAGATAAATTGGGTTTTTAGTGACTCGAGTATCCAATTGAACACCTGGGATGTAAGAAGAAGAAAGAAGTTGGGTAACAGTCCCCAAAAGGAAAGCTTCAACCCTTAGGAAATGTTTAGAGGCAAAACCTCAGAAAGCAATTGCCCAGCTGGGACCAATATTCACCTTCTGTTAAGAGATTAATTATCATTTAGAGAAAAAAAAAATACTTGGTTTGCACAGTGGGTTTGGTCTGGAAGACAGCATTTCCTCCCTCAAGAATGTGGGGTGAGAGAAGTTCCTCTCCTGAACATGTACAATGTGCTTGTGATATCACTGTTCCTGATCACACCCCTGCCCCATCTAAAAGGCTGATCTGAAAGGTCCCAGTCTTGTCCCAATCTTTTCTTTGTTTTTCATTAATGACATCCTACCTGGTAGATGGAGCTGGCCTTGGGTGGCACGCAGAGAATATGTATAAGTGTCTGGAAGGGCGATTCCCCTTCTGCCAAGCTTTAAATATGACTTTTCTGAAATGCTCATTCCCTCTGCCATTAGAATTTTTCTTGGAAAGTCAATTACAAGCTCCCTATTCCTTCAAAACACAGCTGTGCAGCAGGGCTGGCTTCCAGGACATAAGGTCTCTTTCCTCAAATTAGCTAAACATAAGTGGTGGATATAACAATCACATCTTTATTTGAAGATTCTTTTTTCTTAGAATGGGCAGATGCAAAAATTTTGTTCCAAAAGCATGAAAGAGGCTGAATAAGGTGCTACGGATCACCAGTGGTTCTCAAAGTCTGGTCCAGAGCATCCTGAGGAATCTCTGAAATCCTTTCAGAGTCTACAAATTATAATTTATAATTATTATCTCATTTGATCCTTACAACCTTGGAAAATAGGTACTGTTAGTATCCCCATTTTAATGATGGGAAAAATAGGGGTGAAGTGACCTGTCCAAGATCACATAGCTAGTAAATTTTTGAGACCAAGTTTCCACTCATGTCCTCTTGACTCCTTACCTAGTTTTTTTGTATATGTGAGCTCAGCATATGTGAACTGCCTATGCATGTTCCATGTGTAATTCCTATGTATAGTCATCCTTCCAATGCTGAAGCATGTATTTGTGGAATAAGGTACCCTAGCTTCAAAGTAAAAGATATATTATTGCTATTTTTAACTGTACTATTATTTTAATTGTTTCTGCTTTGAATGAATTGCACTCTCTCCCTGACTAGAAAAAGCAAATATATCCATAGAGGTCTGTGAACTATAGTTTTGAGTAGCTGGAGACCCAAAGAATACCTTGAATCAACATAGTTTTGCTGATTAAATTACATCAAGAAGTTAACTAAAATAAACACCAGAAGGAATAAATGCCTCTAGTCCCTAGTAGTGAGCTGGAATTGAGGTCATCTCTTGCTCCCTGGGCAAGGATCAAACAAGCTAGTGAATAGTTGAGATGTATCTCTGTGGCTGTGTCTGCGCTGCTGCCACAAAATCCCCCTATTCCACACAACTGATGTTTAGGTTCACATGGAAATTTTCATACTATTTAGCAGTGAATTGCTCAATTTTTTTCCTTTCTCATTCAATTGTTTAAGATAGAAGCAAAAGAGCATCTCAAGACCCTGTTCTTGTGACTTACAGTACTAGAATGCTCTCTCATGTCTATATACAGGGTCATATGCCAGTATCACTGACTGTCCTATCCTTGAGACCAGGTAATTTGGATATTGGGTGACTGTTATCCAACTGACCTCCTGTGCAGTAAGAAGTGGGGACATAGGTAACTGTCCAGAAGGACTGGACAAAAAGCGCTCCTGCTTTTTTTGAAGTCCCAAGGGAAATATTTAGAGGTCAAGCCCCCCAGTTGGGAAATTACTGGGATCATTATTCATCTGCTATTAAAAATAAATCACCATACAGAAGAGAAACCTGGTATGCATGGGAAAGTCAGGATTGTCAGGGGCATTTACCCCTTTATGGGTCTATAGTGCAAGAGATAACTCTCCCAAACAGGTGGAACATGCCTGCAATTTCATTTTTCTTGATTGCTACCAATTTTCCCACCTCTCAAGGCTCAGTCTTGTCACTCCCTTCTCTTCCTTTCCATGTCATTATTGATATCCCTACTCAGTATACAGGGTTTGTTTGGATGACAGTCAAAGAATATTGTGAGTATAGGGAGGGATTATTCCCCCTTCTCCCAAGCCTTAAATGATATTTATCTGATACAGTTGTTTCCTCTGCCAAAAGCATATTTTTGAAAAGCCAATTATAAGCTCCTTACTCCTTCAAAATACAGTGGTATATCAGGGCTGGCTTTTAAAACACAAAGTCGCCTTCCCAGAAGCAGCTAAACCTCAAAGGTTGATACAATAATGACATCTTTAATTGAAGATTCTCAGTGTTTTTCCCATGAAAATCAGAATTTGAGTAGAACCACTCGCAGTTACTCCTCAAAGGTGCTACAATCACTAGAATTTGCCCTTCTTCTTAGGGGAGCTAAGTCAGAGGACAGCAATGGCCTTAAAAGAAGGAAGAATGGGAAGTGGGTGTTGGCAAAGAGATAGTTCAGGGAATCTATCAGATCCTCCCAACATTCCTCCTAGTCCAAAATTATTTTTAAAGGCAAATTTCAACTTCAGCTCTTCCCATTCCTGAAAATGCTCTTTACCTGTGCTTTCTATGTTTTAGGAGGGAGGGAGAGGGAGAAGAAAGGAAAGGAAGAGGGAAGGAGAAAGAGAAGAGAGAGAGAAAGGGAGGGAGAGGGAGTAGGGAGAGAGGGAAAAAGGCAAGGGAAGAAAGAAAGAGGGAAGAAGAAAAAGAATGAAAGAGGGAAGAAAGGAGGGATAGAGGAAGAGAGGGAGGAAGCAGGGAAGGAGAAGAGAGAGGGAGAGAAGAATTCGGAGACAAAGAGACAGTGATAGAGAGAGACAGAGACAGCTATTCAGACAGAGAGAAAGACAGAGAAATAAGCAGAAAGTGACAAAGGGAGGAAAAGAGGGAGGCAGAGAAGGAGAGAGGGAGAGAAAGAGGGAGACAGAGACACAGAGAAAGACAGAGAGATGAGAGATTCAGAGAAAGAGACAAAAGCAAAGAGAATGATTCAGAGAGAGACAGAAAGACAGAAAAACAGACACAGAGAGAGACAGAGTCAGGGTCAGAGAGAGACAGAGAGGTGAGAGAAACAGAAAGACAAAAACAAAGAGAAAAAGAGATTCAAGCAGACAGGCAGAGAGATAAATTGAGAGAGACAATCAGAAACAAAGAGAGATAGAGACAGAGACAGAAAGACTCAGAGACAGAGACAAAAACAGAGAAACAGAAAGAAAGAAAAGAGACAGACAGAAGCAGGGAAACAGAGGCAGAGACCAACAGAGAGAAACAAAGAGAGACTTAGAGATTGCAAGACAGAAAGACATATTATAGTTAAGATTTATATAGGGTTTTTGTGTGGATACTACTGTGCTAAGCTCTTTATAATTATTATTTGATTCTTGCAACTACCCTAGGAAGTAGGTTCTATAAATTTCCATATTTTACTAATGAGAAAACTGAATTGAGAGGAGTAAAATGACTTTCTCAAGATCACACAGCTAGTACATGTTTGAGGCCAGATTTCCACTCATTCTTCTTGACACTTTATCTTTTGGATACTGTGTCACTTGGATGTTTATGTATATAAGATCTAAGTATACATGAAATATCTACGGACACCCCATATATAATTGTGTGGATTTGTGGGACAAGGTACTGCAGCTTCAAAGGATGCTGTATTCTATTGCTTCTTTGTGTTTTATTATGCTATTTCATTAAATATTCCTCCTTTAAATTAATTGCATCCTTTTCCTGACTGGAAAAAGCAAATACACCCTGGGGGCTTGTGAAATGTGGTTTTGAGTGGATAGGGACCCACAAAGTACTTTGAATCACCATAGTTTTTCTGATATCACAGGAAAGCCAGTGTCCTCTGCACTATAGTAAGAAGGAGCTAAAGACATCACTCAAGAGAAATTGTTAAGTGACCCTAGTCTCTGGCGCTGAGCTAGAATTGCTGCCAGCCTCCTGCTTCCTGCTCCTCTGTCACTGCTCCCTGGACTTGGGCCCAACAGGTTTGTGAACAGAAGAGAGGTGCCTCTGGGGCACTGTGTCTCTGCTACTGGCACAGAGATAAAGGGAAGAATCCCCCTGCTCCAAGGAACTGATGCTGAGATTGAAGTGGAAATTATCATTCTGTTTAACTATGAATCCATCAGAGATTTTTATTTCCTCACTCAATTTTTTGATAGAAGTAAAAAAGCATCTCAGGGTCCTGACCCTGTATCACAGTGCTGAGACATATTCTGAGATGGGGGTCACATCCCAACATTGCTAATTGTCCAGTTTTTATGACCCGATGGCTAGGTTACTGGGTGACTCTAGTATCCAGTTGACCACATGTGGGGTAAGAAGAAGTAGAAAGTTAGATATCAAATCCAAGAAGGAGGGCTTCCCCGGGGAAATGTTTACAGGTAGAACATCAGAAGGCAGTTTCCCAATTGAGAACACTTTTACCTGCTATTAAGAGATAAAGTGTCATGAAGAAGAAAATCCCAGTATTCATAGAAGTTTGGGGTCTAGAAGAAGGCATTTCTCACCTCAGGAGTGTACAGTAAGAAAGGTTCCTCTCTCTGACAGGTGGAATATGCCTGTGATATTGCTCTTCCTGATTATCCTCTCCCATCCCTAAGCCTGAGACCCTGCTCTGATATGGTACAGGCTCAGCCCCTCTCTACCTCCTCCTTATCTCCATGTCATTAATGATGTCCTACTCAGAAGGTGAGACTAGCCTTGGATGGCAGGAAAGAGGTATGTACGAGTATGGGGAAGGGGTAATCCCCATCCCCCAAGCCTCAAATAATATTTATCTGAGACAGTTGTTCCCTCTGTCAACTGAATTTCTTTTGAAAAGCCAAATACAAGTTTCCTGCTTCTTTAATATGCAGCTGTGCATCAGGGCTGAATTCCAGGACCCAAGGACTCCTTCCTAGAATTAGCTAAACATGAGAAGTGAATGCAACAGTCACATCTGTATTTGAAGATTTTTTTATGTTCTTCCCAGAAGCATCTGAATTTGAGTGGAACCATAGCTCTTCCCGGTGGCCAAAGGTGGTAGAATCACTAGAACCTGTTTTTGCTCCTTGGGGGAGCTGGATCAGAGGATTGCCATAGTTACTATGGCTTTAAGACAATGAAGAGTAGAGGGCTAAAGAGATGGTTTCGTAATTTCAATTAGCTTCTCTTTCTCTTTTTGAGTAGTAAGCACTCCTTATAGCCAAATCTGAATTCAACTCTTCTTATTCTTGAAATTCCCATCATTTGTACTTCTATGCTTCAGAATTCCCTGATAGGAGAGTAATAATAATTATAACTAAGCTAATGACAGCAATAATAATAACTAGCATTTATAAAGTACTTTATATATTTATATAGTACTTTAACTTTAAGCTGCAAATGTACTTTATAAATATTGTCTCATTTTGTCCTTATATTCACCCTGTGAGATAGGTACAATTATTACTCTCATTTTACACATGAGGAAGCTGAGGCATGTCAAGATAGTAACTTGCCTAAGATCATACAACTATTAAATGTCTTAGGCTAAATTTGAAATCAAATCTTCCTGAATCTATGTCCAGAACTTTATCCACTACTCCCAAGTGCCTAACAGCTTTCATGTAGGATAAAATGTCCAAGGCCCCAATTTATCTTCTAATTACTTCCCATTGTTCCTTACTACCACATAAAGTCTCTAGCACAAACAGACATTTAAACAGTTTCTGTTGCCAACATGGGAATGAAAAAGTCTTCTCCAAATATGTCACTGTGGAATTGTAGTCTTTTTTCTTTTCTCCCCATTTGTTATCTCTCCATCATAGTGAGCCTATAGCATCTCACATGTCCAACTGACCATTTAGAGGGGAATGATCCTTATAGAAAACCTGCCAGAACCAAAACTTATCAATCAATCAACAAGCATTTGTTAAGCACTTACTATATACTGTATACTGTTAGGTTCTGGGGATATGTAAGTGAAAATTAAGTAAATTCTTCCCAATTAATGGTTCCTCTGTCAAGGAATTCATTATATTCACATTACTGTATATCAAATTTGGTGAAGCTCTCATTTGCCCACAGCATAGGGACTCTGCACTAAACTGTTATGGGAAAAAAGTATTTTTCCTTCTTCTTTTTATTCTGTTTTGTTTATCACTTTTCATTCTCGGTTCAGGGATAGAGTCACCAGATTCTGGAGCCCGAGCCATTTGATTTTAGAGTCTAGGATTCTAGATGAGATGCTTCAACCAACACAACAAGAAAGTCCTACAAAGCCCAGGAGTACTTTGGATTTAGATCTTGGTATTAATTAAAACTTGGAATTAAGTTATGTTGTGAACCTAATCCCTCTCCCATCCTTCTATAGTTTATGAGGAAGATTGCTCCATCATATCTCAAAATCAGGGGAAGGGGGTGGAAAAGAAATGATTACAGAAAGAAATTACCTCTGGGTAATGGATTGAACAGAAGAGATTCCATAGTATAAGGTAAATATCATTCCTGATGTTACCTAACTGGGACTCAGAACATGGCAACCAAGAGCAAAGAGGCAAAAGCCCAGAAAGATATAGACAGAAAAATAAAGAGAACAAAACAACTGAGTCATTACAAGTATCCATTTATTAAGAACCAATTATTGTGCAGGTCACTGGGCTAGGTATAGGGAATAGCAAAAATGAGACAATCCCTGCCCTCAAAGAATTTACATTTTAGTAGGGGAAAACAATAAATGATATGTTTTGTAGAAAAGAAAGAAAAATAATCTCTGTATAATTACCCCTGTAGGGAACTCCCCATGAGGAAACTCCCTCTGATGTAGATAAACAATTATTTTGCAAGTTATAGTACTAGAGATTTCTCTAAGGTATTGGAGATTAGAAGACTTGCTCAAGATCACACAGTCAGTGTGTATCAAGGGTTGTGACATCAAGTTGTGTCTTCTATATTCCAAGGGAGGCTAGTTTTCTATCCCTCTCATCTTGCACATATTCATTCTAAGAATTTTTTACTCTGCTCTTCAATACTTCTTAACAGCTTCCCCATTCCATTTCTCTTCCCTTCTTTGGACTATTTCTAAACTGGTTTCTGTACTGGTTATTAGAGAATGCTCAAATTTTAACAGAAAGCTACAAACTATCTTCCACTGCCATTTCATTCTAAATACATTCTCACTCACAACAGCTCCATTCATCTACCCCTTCCCATTTCAGCCATTAATACAGAATGACAAATTTTATGAGTAGAAACATCAGTTATAGAGATCATTTGATTTAACCCCTTAATTTTACAAGTGAATAAGTTGAAGCCTAAAGAGGTTAAGTCATTTCTTCAAAAACCATTCCTCTTCTGAATAATTCTAGATTAATCTATAAATATAATTTATTAAAATTCAGATTTTTTATCTTGCAATAGCCATGAGGAACTTTCTCAAGGAAGGCAAAGCCAAGAAGAATATCTCTGAATATCAGTAACAACAGATAAAGTGGCTGGGATAACCAATGGATGGATAACTGAATCAGTAATGACTTTCATCTTCTGGAGTCCTAGAGGAAAAAGCTGTTGGAAGAATTGCCTACATAACCTTTTTGGTCATGGGTAAAATGGGGGATTATTAACCTTTTTTTGGAATCATAGGCCTTTTGGTTAATCCAGTTAAGGCTATGGAATCTTTCTCAAAATAATCTTTTGAAATGCATAAAATAAAAATGGATTGCAAAGAAGACAAATTATATTGAAATAAGTATATATTTTCCATCCATGTTCATAGACTCGACTCCTTCAAACTATATGTGGATTTCACAGTGGTCTGTGGACTCCAAGTTAAGAACTCTTTGTTTAGAAGACCCTAAAAAACTGGACCCTAAAAAAATCCGGGATAAAAACACAAACACTTTATTCAAAATGTAGGTATTCTCCAGTTAAAAACAATAACAGTTCTCTCAAATGTCCCATTTCTATATCCTCAAAGCATTAAAAAAAATTTAAGGGAAGTAATATTCCCTAGAAGTCATTTGGTCCATCCTCCTAATGCTTTTTGCAGGGATTAATTCTTTTTGCAAAGATTTTCCAAAGATTCAGACTTCAGAGACAAATATCTTATTAACATTTAGAGTTACATTTAAGATTCCTCATTTCTTTCCCTTTTGGTTGATGCTTATTGCTCACTTTGTTCTAATCTCTAGATTTCATTTATCCATCATTTATATGGCAAAGTTTTATTGAGGGTCTATTGAGTACCTAGGTGTTACAGTGGATAGAGTACTGAGCTTAGAGTCAGGGAGATATGAGTTCAAATTCAGCCTCAGACACTGTAGAACTCAGGGGTAGTCATTTAACTAATATTTACCTCAATTTCTCATCTGCAAAATGACCTAGAAGGGCAGCTAGGTGGTGCAGCGGTTAGAGCACCAGCCCTGAAATCAAGAGGACCTGAGTTCAAATCTAGTCTCAGACCCTTAGCACTTCCTAGCTGTGTGACCCTGGGCAAGTCACTTAACCCCAATTGTCTCAGGAAAAAAAAAACTAGAGAAGGAAATGGTGAGTTGGACATGAATAACAAAAACTGAACAATAAGAACTGAGTGCCCAGGTTTTAATTGTTGTTAAAGAGATAAAACATGAGTAGGAAACACATACTTAAATTGGTTTATGGAGAATGCTGGATGTAAGAAAAAAAAAAAAAGATGGAATCAGTTTCAAGGAGAAGAAGAGAATTAAAATAGAATCAGGGGCCACTAAGCTTTATAGGCAGATCCTTGTAGACCACATATAGATTCATAAAACCATATATTAACATTTTTAAATTTTTTACTATTTTATCAAATATTTTCAATTGCATTTTAATTTGATGTGGCTGTATTTCAGAGTGTTTCAAGCTGCAATGGCCAGCAGAATCATATATTTGATTGATGCCCCTGGATTAAATGATCTCTAAGAATTCTTCTAGCCCTCAATCTCTATGACCTTTTTTTGTTATTCCTTCTTGATCAATATCCTATAACCCTTTTCATCCCCTGTTGCTTTTCAGCAGATGTTGGAAGAAGTTTATGCACAGAGATCAAGGAACTTTACAACTCTGTGGTTTACTACTGGCACAGAAATATGTAGCTGTATCCTCCAGTTGAAGAAGTTCAATCTTAAGATTGAATTGTTCCTTATGGAAACCTGATTGAAAGCGACTAGAAGCAGTCTCATTTGTAATAAGTTCTTGTCTACTGAAGTAAAACATCACACGGATCTCGCGGTTGGCGTCCTGCCGATACCAGAACATAGCATCATGACCTAAGTCCTGCTTGCACATTAGGTTCATCTTCTGACCCTTTCCCTTGATTAGATGCCTTGGTATCTGTGTTACTCCAGCATTCATAAGGCCTGTGGGCAAGAAAAACAGTAGTTGGGGAAGAGAGAACTTGAATTTTTTTTTATTGCAATCGAGAGAAAAGTACCTTAGCAAGTCAGAAACTAAGATTTCCCAGTTATTCAGAACTTACCTGTCCTCAGAAGAAAAATAGTCACTAAGGAGAGAAATCTAGTACTCATTTCAGTTTCAGTAGAAATAAAAGGGCTTTTCCTATCACAAGACTTTGTTTTTTAGAATAAAGAAAAAGAAAAGAAGACTTGGAACTGGAGGTTGTACCCATCTATATGGGTGGAGATAGTCTGTGATGTCACTGCTTTTACTATCTCTAAAAGAATGAGTGTAACCAATGAGCTGAAAAAGGATTTTAAGGATATCAGTCTAGCAGCTGAGTGGAAGATGGGTAAGAGAAATGGACACCGAAAGCAATGAAATAGGGGATGGCTTCATGAAAATACTGATGAAAGATGAAGCACTTAGCTTCTTTCAGTGAAACAAAAATCACCATAATCCTCCCAAGTCAAAAACACATTCACCTACGACTGAATTCTTCAGAAAAGCATGGTCTTTGTAGTTATATATCAGTTTATTTTCTCCTTTCAATGGTTTTCAAATGAAGCCAATATTAGTACTATCTCTCCTCTCTTCCTGTTAAGAATTTGAATAAAAGCTTTTTATTTCGCTAAGTTTTCTCTGACAATCATAAATTCACTCTAAATCCTATTACTATACGCACCTTAAGACATGCTTCCACATCATTAAATATATGTTACATACTTAGTATGAGTTGTTTAATATGTTAGGCACTATGGATACAAAAAAAAACCCCACAATCCCAGTCTTCCAAAAAAAATCACATTCTAATGGGGGAAACTACATGTAAACAATTATGTGCAAATAAGATATATGCAGGAAAAATTAGAGGTACTTCCATTTACCTGAGGCAAGGCAAATAGTGTTGAGGGGAATCAGGAAAGACTTCCTACAGAAAATGGGATTTTAGAAAATACTTAAAGAGAAAGAGACAAAGGGGAAGAGAATTGCAGTCTTGGGAAACAGTGAGAATACAGTGAGTTAGGAGATAGATTAGTTTATGTGAGGAACATCAAGGAAGCCTATCCGACTGGATCTTAAGAGTAAAATGGAAGAAGACAATGGTTTTCCATCTATCCCATGTAGTCTCTGCTTATATTCTTTAGGCTTGTTTATGCATCAAATCCATTTTATTTTTTTCCTTCTCTTTTCCTAGCAATAATTGTTAATAACATGCAGCAAGACAGTCAACAAAGAACCAGAATTGAGGATTATCTTGAAGGACTGAGTTCTGTCTGCTTGCATGCTAAGTTCACCTCCTGACTCTTTCCCTTGATCAGATGCCTTGAGACCTGTCTGTCCAGCATTCATAGGACCTAGGGCAAGAAAAACAGTAGCTGAAGGAGAGAGAACTTGGAAATTTTTTATTTTATTGCAGTTAAGAGAAAGGTTTGCCTTAGCAAGTCCCAGTTATTCAGAATTCACCTGACCTCAGGAGAAAAATAGTCACTAAAGAGAGAAACCTCGTATTCATTCCTGTTTCAGTAGAAATAAAGGGGCTTTTCTTATTATAAGACTTTGTTTTCTAGAAAAAAGAAAAGAAGCACTTTTTTATCCATGAGAAAAAGAAATTAGAGAGAAGATGAAGATTTTTATTTCAGAGTAAAGTTGTGACAGATATCTTTGATGGCCTAATACTTCTAGTGTTAAGCATTTTGTATGTACCTAGGACTATGCAGAACATCATGAGGGAAGCCAGGAGGAGGTGTTAAGGGAGATCATTGTGAGGCAGCCTATGACAAGAAAGTCATGAGTTAGTGAAATGGTATTTACAGACATAATGGTAATGTAAGAAAGAAGGAGGTGAATGTGAGAATCACAGACAGTCCAAGTCAGATAAGATTGCAGCAGAAAACGAGATCAACTCACATCTGATGTTAGTTGGTTGCCATTCTTCGTTCTTAAAGATGTCTTACAGAGAAATCACTGTGTTAGAGTTGAGTTATGGTGTGTCTGACTATGAGCTGATCAGATCTATTTGAGCTCAGAATGCTCTGCCACAGGTCAGACACAGATCGTTCCTTTGAACATTTGAGGAGGATCTCTAACTTTGCACGTCCCATGCCAGTGTCTCCCATGTCATACAATTGATTCTAAAGTTCTTAAAAGAGCCCTTGAGAGTGTCCATGTATTGCTTTTTCTTATCACCTTGTGAGCACTTGCTCTGTGTGAATTCTCCATAAAATAAGTCTTTTTGGCAAGTGTACATTTTAGGAATTTCCTCATTAGCCCAGGCTTGCCTGAAGTCCCTTCTAGCAGTGAACTCTTTAACTCCCAAGGCAGGGATAATGTCAGATCTAACAAGTCTTAACTAGCTTGCTAGTAACTCAAATTTCACCATTCTCTCCAAAATCTTTGAGTAAAATTTGAGTTGTTCATTAGTAAGCATTTCAGGACATAACAAATCTGATATTATCCTGGAACACAGCCATATGCAACATGAGGTTACCTCATGCCACAAAAAAGACTTCAGAGCAGTAAAAAGAAAAACTGCTATTGTAGAAAGCCATTATTAATATTAATTATGGTTATCAACTGATTCACACACTCTAGTCCAAATTTTGTGTATAATCAGAAGCTTCTTTCCAAGGTCCCACATTGCCCAAAGCTATTTCTATTCTGGAGTTCTGGAGGTCAGTCAATGTCTTAGGGAGGATGTAGAGTCAAGACCGTTGTACAATCTATAATTAACTTCATATAAGTATATACTTTGTAGGGTCTTTTCCTTTGGATTACTGAACCAGCTCATTACAGTGTCTTGAGCCTTGGGGTTTCTAGGCTGTCCTTACTTTCTCCCATACATTTTCTCTCCTATACATACTATGGAACCTCAATTGAATCTCTGTGTACCGTGTCTAACAAAGCCGTCATCTCTCTCCTTAGCCTCTTAGGTTTCCTGTGTGGGTCACATTCATGTACAGCGGGGTGGTTATGTTGAATCCCTGTGGCTTCACTGCTAGCACAGAAATACATAGCTGAGTCCCCTTTCTTTGGGGAGTCAAAAGTCAGGCTGCAGGGTGAGTTCGTGGGCCATTTAACTGATAATCGATTCTGGAACAACTGTGAACTCTCCAGAACTTGATCATCCTGTAGGTAAACCAAGAACTGCAATTCTTTTTCCAGGGACTGCTGATACCAGTAAATGTAACGGTGTCCTTTGATCGAGTCACATTTAAGCACTGCTTTCTGTTCTCTCTTTTTGATCATATATCTTGGTGTCTGAGACACCCCAGAATCCATGAGGCCTGTGAGGGAAGGAGACAAAAGACAGGATTTAAAACCTGGCTTGAATCTAGCATTTGTAGCCCTCAGGTAAAGGTTTGAAGACAAAGTTGAGCCAGGCCAGAAGAGGAATTCCCCATCTATGCCCTTGGACTCACCTATTCCTAGGAAACAAATGGCCACATAGGAGAAGAGCCATATTCCCATAGTCATGGCTAAGGTAGAAATGTGGTATCCTTCACTTTATGTTGCCCTTTGTTAGAGGGATGGTTCTTTCTATTTAGCCAATTAGAATTCTCCTGTGGTATGACTATCTCCACGGGGCCAAGTATGACCCACATTAGTATAACAAGACCACCTCATAGTAGGAAAAGGAAAGACCTTTTCCAAAGCTAAATCTCTAGAATTATGAATGCAATGTATTCTTCCAGTTATTTTGGAGGCTAGAATAGCACCATGGACTGTGATTGTCACAATTTCATCCAAAATGATTGTCACTATTTCTTTCAAAGTGACACTACCAACAGCTGTGGGAAATCTATTCCATTAACATACTCACTTAGTTTAGTATAGAAATTGGTCTCACCCTATAGGGAAGTAGGAAGGGAATGGGGAAAGGAAAGAAGGAAGCTTATAGAAGAGAGAATAGAAGAAGGAGAAGGATAAAAGGAGGGGGTCGAAAGATTCGTGTGAATCAAAGCATAGTATTCTCACATTTTGTTGTTGTTTGGTTGTTGTTTTTTTCTTTCTTGAGTTTTTTTTCTCTTTTGATCTGATATTTCTTGCACAGCATGATGAATAGGGATGTATATTTAGAAGAATTGCACATGTTTAGCCTATATTGGATTAGTTGCTAACTGGGAGAAGGGAAAGGGAAAGGGAAGAAAGTTTGGAACATAAGATTTTGCAAAGGTGAATGTTGAAAACTATCTTTGCATATATTTGGGAAAATTAGATGCTATTAATTTTTAATGTATTTTAAAAAGGGGAAACCTATTTATTTATCTATTATCTGATTTTACAAAAAATGAGCTGAGTAAATCCTGTTGCCTCTACTTAGTGGTAATTCCAATTTTAAAAACTCCATGGTGGAGGCAACCTGGTATAGGAGATGAGACAGTGAATTTGGTGTCAGAAAGTCCTGAATTCAAATCCTACCTCAGACACATTCCCGCTGTTTTACCTTGGACAATTCACTTCAATTATCTATGTTTCAGTCTCCTTTAAAAACCTTTCTACCCCTAATCTATGTTCTTAAATCGATCCTACTTTCAGTCATAGTCTTTATATTGCTCTTAAAAACTTAGTGATTAGCTATTTCCCAGCTCTTCCCACTGACATGAAATTGAGGATTAAACAAAGTTCTGTAGAAGCAGAGACTAAACTTACTATTTCTCTAGTTAAACTCATTGAAACTCACAAGTGTAGAAATGTTCTACCAAAGCAAATTGTAATGACTTGTAATCTTACAGAGTTGCCTAGCATTATCAAGTTAAGTGACTTGCCCATAGTATCTGTATATTTCAGAGGCAGAATCTGAACCCAGATTTTTCTGACTCCCAGGCCATATTCAGTATGCTAACCATAGTTATTTTCATGTTAACTCCCCACATTAGATTGTGAGAGCTTCAGGATTAGATACTGGCTTTTACCTTTCTTTATATTCATAGCACTTAGAAGTGCTCAAAATATAGTAGATACTTAACAAAAGTTTATTCACTGACTCAAGTGCTATGAATGTAAATTATTATTATTGAGAACAAGAACAATAATTATAATTAGTCTCTTCATATTACTTCTTTCTCTACTAAAAACAAACAAAAAGTCCCTTTATTATTACTCTTCTGAAACATTGTCCTGAATAGCATTTCCTTATTTTATGAAAACCTTAGTGAGATACCATTACCTACCAAATAAAATATAAATAAATTAGTTTAGTATTTAAGGTCCTTTAGAATCTGATCCAATTTATCTATGTACCCTTACTTTAATATTTTCACAGTAAGCTCACATAAACTGAAGAAAGAAGTTTGTAAATGAAAATGTTTGTGGCAGCCCTGTTTGTAGTGGCTAGAAACTGGAAACTGAGTGGATGCCTATCAATTGGAGAATGGCTGAATAAATTGTGGTATATGAATATTATGGAATATTATTATTCTGTAAGAAATGACCAACAGGATGAATACAGAGAGGCTTGGAGAGATTTACATGAACTGATGCTAAGTGAAATGAGCAGAACCAGGAGATTATTATACATGGCAACAATAAGACAATAAGATAATCAATTCTGATGGGCGTGGCTCTCTTCAATAATGAGATGATTCAAACCAATTCCACTTGTTCAGTAATGAAGAGAGCCATCTACACCTAGAGAGAGGACCATGGCAACTGAGTGTGGACCACAACATAGCATTCTCACTCTTTCCGTTGTTTGCATGCATTTTGTTTTCTTTCTCAGTTTTTTTTCTTCTTGATCCGATTTTTCTTGTGCAACAAGATAATTGTATAAATATGTATACATAAAAAAAGAAGCTTTCAAATGCCAACGGCCACAACACAAACTAGAATGTTAATGAGACTATGAATTCCTTTATCCTTTGGCTATATGAAAACAAATATTTTCTATTTAAAGTGGCTTAAATCTTACTTGGTTGGAAGCAGAGGATTGATTGGTGGTTTTTATTTGAATTCTGAAAATTAGTCCAACATTAAATAACTTAACCTCTATTATCTGAGATAGTTTCTCTCTCAGCTTATGCTTGTCATCTGGGGAAAAAAAGGACTGTCCACAAACTCTCTTCCCCTGGCACACAGCTGCAATACAGGGCCAATTGTCAGTAGTTAGTCTCCTCAGAACTAGCTGAAGATTGGTGGTTGATACAATGAAAAAACCCTATATTTAAAGGCATTCTGTTTTCCCTGCATCTGTTTCCCCAAACCTGATTTAACTGCTCTCTCTGACAGGATACTCAGTATTTCCATAGATCCACAGTGACTCCTAGTGGCCACTGGGGCAATGATCAAGAATCACATTGATCCCTGGAAAGTTGAGCAAAGTTGCAGCAATGACATTAGGAGAGAGAAAAGAAAGTTGTAAAAATACTTTCAATGAGTCAATCAGAGTTTTCCCCTAAAGTTCCTAGCAAGCAGTTCTTAAAGTCATAGCAGAACTTCAAATTATTTTGACAAATTCCTTGTACCTCTATGTCCATACTCCCCCACAGGATAAGACAAAAATGTCTAAAACAGCCATTTCTACCTTCTCCTACTTCTCTCAACCAAACTAGAGTGGGCAGGAAGGTAGCACAGTAGCTGGAGAACCAGGCGAAGAGTTGGAAGGAAGACCTGAATTCAAACTTCAGTTCAAATCTAGCCCCACACACTCTATCTATGTAACCCTGGGATAGTCACTTAACTTTGTTTGTCTTAGTTTCCTTATTTATAAAATGAGCTGGAGAAGAAAATGCCAAACCACTCAAACAAATTTCTCCAAAGGTTTCTCATACATAACTTTTCTAAAATTCCATTCACCTCCTTAACTTCTTTCTTGTTCATTTTGTAGTTAGATTTATTTAGTTTTGACAGAGGGAGGCTAAGATTCTTCCCCCCTCCCCCAATATAGTTTTGCTGTCTATTTCTTCTGGCAACTCATTTAATTCCCACTCCAGAATTTTTGCCAAAAGAAGCTTAAATGGGATCATGAAGAATCAAACATGACTGAAAAAAATGACTTAACTATAATAAAATAAATACATTTACAAAGGGAGTTGAGAGGTACATAATTGTTGAACATTGTACACATTTTCAGAGTTTTTCAATGTATTGATCAATTATGCGGTTTTTGTTCTCCTTTTTTGTCTTTAAGAAATACCATTTGAAATATAAGATGGCTTCCAAAAAGAAAAGGAAGGGGAGAATTATACCAATGTTAAAACAAGATATCAATAAAAATTTATATTTTAAGGGAAAAAATACAGTATTTTCTTGTATCTGACAACATGGGAACAAAGTATCTCTTCCTTAATAATTATGAGTTAGTCTTTTTCCTTCAGACCCTTCCTCCATAACAGTGGAGTACTTTCAATAAGTGCTATCAGATGATCACTACCACAAATAGTGGATTTTGGGGACCAATATTTTCCTGGTGATGTTCTATAGCTATAAATTATGAAACATCATCTTCTAAGAAGAATCAAAAATTTAAGCCCAAAGGACTTTCCCAGCACTTCACTCTTACTAGCCTGCAACATTTTCCAGTAATTGGGGGTGAAGGTCTCTTTTAGCCCTGTACCTACAACCATGTGAATAAGTAGAACCTACTTCATCCTGATTAAATACATCATTCAAATCATCTGACCATCTGACATATCATCACTTTTAGATGAGATTAAAGTGCCCAGAGTCATACAACTCAGTGTCTCAATCTGGATCTGAACTCAAGTTTTCCTGACTCAAGACCCAATGTTTTATCCACTGCCACACCTAGCTGCTCCAATATAGATTATATAAATATAGATACAAATGTTATCAATATAGATGATACAGATGTAGATAATATAAATATAGATATGAGAGGCAGGATATCATAGAAGATAGAAGACTAGATTCAGAGGTAGGAAAAGTTGGATCAATTCTTGCATCTGATATATAAAGTACTGGTAAAGTGTTATTGTCATCGTTGTTGAATCGTGTCCAACTTTTTGTGACCCCATTCAGGGTTTTCTCAGCAAAGATACTGGAAGGGCTTGCCACTTCCTTCTCTAGTTCATCTTACAGACAAGGAATTGAGACAAATAGGATTAAGTGATTTTCTCAGAGTCACAGAGCTGGTGAGTGTGTGAAGCCAATTTTGAACTTATAAAATCTTCCTGACTCCAGACTTATCACCCTATTCATTGCTGCCTCTAGTTACTGGTGGAATAATCCTAAAGCATCTCCCCTGAGACTTGCTCCTAAGAAGGGGCTGTCCAGGAATCTCTGCCTCTCCCCCATTGGTCACTATTCCCCTCTCCCTCAATTGAATATATTTTATTCCACTTGCCCCAGTTACATTTTGCAACTGTTTCCAGGAGTGTAAAAATTCCTGGTCATGACTACTCTAAACAAGAGAACAACAACAAAAAAGAAAACAATAAAATTTCCATGGCTTCTCTTAAGGAACTAGGTTTATCACGAGGCTCTACTTCCTTAGACCTGAACAAATTATTCCTAAATCCTACCCACCTTGCCCAAACCCCAGCATTGACTTAATCTGACCCCTTGATTGCCATAATAATTTTTGCTACGAATATGCAGGAATTGAGAGATGCTTACCTAATTGTGAACTTCCTTTACTAAACTTTTATTATATAAGTAAAATGAATTATATAAATAAAATGAATAAAACAAAAATAAATAATAAATAAATATAAATAAAAGGAATTATATAAATAAAATGAATAAAATTTTATTATATAAATAAAATGAATATTATGTTTACATTTAGGGAGAAAGAAACTCCCAGTTCAAGAGAAGTTTAATAAAGAGAATGATGAACTGGGAGTCAGTAACATCCACATTTAAATAATGCAATACACTTGCTGGTTGTGCTACCTTACGCAAGACTTTTAACTACTCTGTCCCTCAGTTTCCTCATTTGTAAAATGAGTGTATTGAATTGAATGTTCTCTTAGGTCCCTTCCAGCTATAAATGTTTAATTTTATTAATTGGCCAAATGGAATTCACTTAAGATCAGCATGCCATATAGATATCACACATGTCCTTTTGGGTTTAGGAGATTAGAAAAACTATATATTTATTGATGAGACCAGAAGATCAGGATGGTGATATGAATAAGTTTGCTTCTTACTATAGAGCATCCCACAGTCTCCTTGTTATCGGATTATTTTGGTGGTTGTTGCTATTTTTCCTTCTTTTTCAAAGAAGACCACTTCCATCAAAATATGTCCTCATACAATATCGTTGTCGAAGTGTATAATGATCTCCTGGTTCTGCTCATTTCACTTAGCATCAGTTCATGTAGGTCTCTCCAAGCCTCTCTGTATTCATCCTGCTGGTCATTTCTTACAGAACAATAATATTCCATAACATTCATATACCACAATTTACCCAGCCATTCTCCAATTGATGGGCATCCATTCATTTTCCAGTTTCTAGCCACTACAAACAGGGCTGCTACAAACATTTTGGCACATACAGGTCCCTTTCCCTTCTTTAGTATTTCTTTGGGATATAAGCCCAATAGAAACACTGCTGGATCAAAGGATATGCACATTTTGATAATTTTTTGGGCATAATTCCAGATTGCTCTCCAGAATGGTTGGATTCGTTCACAACTCCACCAACAATGCATTAGTGTCCCAGTTTTCCCGCATCCCCTCCAACATTCATCATTATTTTTTCCTGTCATCTTAGCCAATCTGACAGGTGTGTAGTGGTATCTCAGAGTTGTCTTAATTTGCATTTCTCTGATCAATAATGATTTGGAACACTCTTTCATATGAGTGGTAATAGTTTCAATCTCATCCTCTGAAAATTGTCTGTTCATATCCTTTGACCATTTATCAATTGGAGAATGGCTTGATTTCTTATAAATTTGAGTCAGTTCTCTATATATTTTGGAAATGAGGCCTTTATCAGAACCTTTAACTGTGAAAATGTTTTCCCAGTTTGTTGCTTCCCTTCTAATCTTGTTTGCATTAGTTTTATTTGTACAAAGGCTTTTTAATTTGATGTAATCGAAATTTTCTATTCTGTGATCAGTAATGGTCTCTAGTTCATCTTTGGTCACAAATTCTTTCTCCTCCACAAGTCTGAGAGATAAACTATTCTATGTTCCTCTAATTTATTTATAATCTCGTTCTTTATGCCTAGGTCATAGACCCATTTTGATCTTATCTTGGTATATGGTGTTAAGTGTGGGTCCATGCCTAATTTCTGCCATACTAATTTCCAATTATCCCAGCAGTTTTTATCAAATAATGAATTCTTTTCCCAGAAGTTAGGGGCTTTGGGTTTGTCAAACACTAGATTGCTATAATTGACTATTCTGTCTTGTGAGCCTAGCCTTTTCCACTGATCCACTAATCTATTTCTTAGCCAATACCAAATGGTTTTGGTGACTGCTGCTTTATAATATAATTTTAGATCAGGTACAGCTAGGCCACCTTCATTTGATTTTTTTTTCATTAATTCCCTTGAGATTCTCGACTTTTTATTGTTCCATATGAATTTTGTTGTTATTTTTTCTAGATCAATAAAATATTTTCTTGGAAGTCTGATTGGTATAGCACTAAATAAATAGATTAGTTTAGGGAGTATTGTCATCTTTATTATGTTCGCTCGGCCGATCCAAGAGCACTTAATATTTTTCCAATTATTTAAGTCTGACTTTATTTGTGTGGAGACTTTTTTATAATTTTGCTCATATAATTCCTGACTTTCCTTTGGTAGATAGATTCCCAAATATTTTATGGTATCAACAGTTATTCTGAATGGAATTTCTCTTTGTATCTCTTGCTGTTGGGTTTTGTTGGTGATGTATAAAAATGCTGAGGATTTATGGGGATTTATTTTGTAGCCAGCTACTTTGCTAAAATTATGAATTATTTCCAATAGCTTTTTGGTAGAATCTCTGGGGTTCTCTAGGTATACCATCATATCATCTGCAAAGAGTGATAGTTTGGTTTCCTCATTGCCTACTCTAATTCCTTTTATATCTTTCTCGACTCTTATTGCCGAGGCTAGTGTTTCTAATACGATATTAAATAATAATGGTGATAGTGGGCAACCTTGCTTCACTCCAGATCTTACTGGGAAAGGTTCCAGTTTTTCCCCATTGCATATGATGCTTACTGATGGTTTTAAATATATGCTCCTGACTATTTTAAGGAAAAGTCCATTTATTCCTATGCTCTCAAGTGTTTTTATTAGGAATGGATGTTGGATTTTATCAAATGCTTTTTCTGCATCTATTGAGATGATCATGTGGTTTTTGTTTGGTTGGTTATTGATATAGTCAATTATGCTAATAGTTTTCCTAATATTGAACCAGCCCTGCATTCCTGGTATAAATCCTACTTGGTCGTAGTGTATTATCCTGGTGACAATTTTCTGTAATCTTTTTGCTAATATTTTATTTAAGATTTTAGCATCAATATTCATTAAGGAGATTGGTCTATAATTTTCTTTCTCTGTTTTCAGCCTACCTGGTTTAGGTATCAGTACCATATCTGTGTCATAAAAGGAGTTTGGTAGGACTCCTTCAATCCCTATTTTTTCAAATAGTTTATATAGCATTGGAGTTAATTGTTCTTTAAATGTTTGGTAGAATTCACATGTAAATCCATCTGGTCCTGGGGATTTTTTCTTAGGGAGTTGATTGATAGTTTGTTCTATTTCTTTTTCTGAGATGGGACTGTTTAGGATATTTACTTCTTCCTCTGTTAGTTTGGGCAAGCTGTATTTTTGGAGGTATTTTTCTATTTCATTTAAGTTGTCGAATTTATTGGCATAAAGTTGGGCAAAGTAACTCCTAATTATTGCTCTAATTTCCTCTTCGTTAGTGGTGAGTTCTCCCTTTTCATTTTTAAGACTAACAATTTGATTTTCCTCTTTCCTTTTTTTAATCAGATTTACTAAGGGTTTGTCTATTTTGTTGGTTTTTTCATAGAACCAACTCTTAGTTTTATTAATCAATTCAATAGTTTTTTTACTTTCAATTTTATTGATCTCACCTTTTACTTTTAGAATTTCAAGTTTAGTGTTTGACTGGGGGTTTTTAATTTGTTCCTTTTCTAGCATTTTTAATTGCAAACCCAATTCATTGACCTTCTCTTTCTCTATTTTATACAAATAGGCCTCTAGAGATATGAAATTTCCCCTTATTACCGCTTTGGCTGCATCCCATACATTTTGGTATGATGTCTCATTATTATCGTTTTCTTGGGTGAAGTTATTAATTATGTCTATGATTTGCTGTTTTACCCAATCATTCTTTAGTATGAGATTATTTAGTTTCCAATTATTTTTTGGTCTACTTCCCCCTGCTTTTTTGTTGAATGTAATTTTCATTGCATCGTGGTCTGAAAAGGATGCATTTACTATTTCTGCCTTACTACATTTGAGTTTGAGGTTTTTATGTCCTAATATATGGTCAATTTTTGTATAGGTTCCATGAACTGCTGAAAAGAAAGTGTATTCCTTTCTGTCTCCATTACATTTTCTCCAGAGATCTATCATATCTAGCTTTTCTAGTATTCTGTTTACCTCTTTGACTTCTTTCTTATTTATTTTCTGGTTTGATTTATCTAATTCTGAGAGTGCAAGGTTAAGATCTCCCACTATTATAGTTTTACTGTCTATTTCTTCTTGCAGCTCTCTTAGTTTCTCTTTTAAGAATTTAGATGCTACCCCACTTGGTGCATATATGTTTAATATAGATAGTGCTTCATTATCCATGCTACCCTTTAGCAAGATATAGTGTCCTTCCTTATCTCTTTTAATTAGGTCAATTTTTGCTTTAGCTTGATCTGAGATCAGGATGGCTACCCCTGCTTTTTTGACTTCACCTGAAGCATAGTAGATTTTGCTCCAACCTTTTACCTTTAACCTGCATGTATCTCCCCGCTTCAGGTGTGTTTCCTGTAAACAACATATTGTAGGATTCTGGCTTTTAATCCATTCTGCTAACCGCTTCCTCTTTATGGGGGAGTTTACCCCGTTCACGTTTATGGTTAGAATGACCAATTCTGTATTACTTGCCATCTTGTTAACCCGGTTTATGCTTTCCTCCCTTCTTTCCCCTTTCCCCCCCTTCCAAGTATTAAGCTTGTGAGCACCCCTTGCTTCTCACAGCCCTCCCTTTTTAGTGTCCCTCCCCCCGCCTTAGAGTTCCTCCCCCTATCTTACCCCTTTCCCTCCCAGTTCCCGTATTCCCTTCCGCTTAGCTTATTCCTTCCCTTTCCACTTTTCCCTTCTCACTTTTCAATGAGATGGGAGAAGTTTCATCATAGATTGAATATGTCTTAAGATTTTTCACTTAAAGCCAATTCTGAAGGCAGTAAGATACCCACTATATTCATCCCCCTCCATTCTTTCTCTCAGATATAATAGGTTTCCTATGCCTCTTCATGAGATGTACTACCCCCACTTTACCCTTTTTCTGGTACAATGTCCTTTCCACATCAATTTCTAGAACAAGGTATACATGTATTCTTTATACATCTATATAGTCAAAATATAGTTCCCAAGATTAATCTTTACCTTTTTAGATTTCTCTTGAGTTCTATATTTGTAGATCAAACTTTTTGTTAAGTTCTGGTTTTTTCATCAGAAATAGATGAAATTCGCTTACTTCGTTGAATGTCCATCTTCTTCCCTGGTAAAAGATGCTCATTCTCGCTGGGTAAGTTATTTTTGGTTGCATACCAAGTTCCTTAGCCTTTCGGAATATCATATTCCAGGCCCTTCGATCTTTTAATGTGGATGCTGCCAGATCCTGGGTGATCCTTATTGTGGCTCCTTGATACTTGAATTGGGTTTTTCTAGCCGCTTGCAATATTTTTTCTTTCATCTGAGGGTTCTGGCATTTGGCCACTATATTCCTTGGTGTTTTGATTTTAGGATCCCTTTCAGTGGGTGATCGATGAATCCTTTCAATGTTTATTTTTTCCTCTGTTCCTATGACTTCTGGGCAGTTCTCTTTGATAATTTCCTGGAAGACAGTGTCCAGGCTCTTTTTTTCATCATGTTTTTCTGGGAGTCCAATGATTCTCAGATTGTCTCTCCTGGATCTGTTTTCCAGGTCTGTTGTCTTCCCCAGAAGGTATTTCACATTTTTCTCCATTGTTTGATTTTTTTGGATTTGCTTGACTGATTCTTCTTGTCTCCTCGAGTCATTCAATTCCACTTGTTCAATTCTGATTTTCAGTGAAGTATTCTCTTCACTCACTTTTTTAAAATCTTTTTCTAATTGTCCAATTGAGTTCTTTTGTTCTGTGGAATTTTTTTCCATTTCGCCAATTTTGTTTTTTAGAGAGCTGTTTTCTGTTTCCAGTTCACTAATCCTATTTTTCAAGGATTTTACTTCTTTATCCACTCTCTCTTTAACTTTCTCCAGGCTCTTTTGCCAAGCCTCCCTCTCCTTTTCCCAAGCTTCCCTCTCCTTTTGCCAAGCCTCACTCTGCTTTCCCCATTTTTCTTCTAGCTCTCTTGTGAGAGCCTTTTTAATCACTTCTATGAGGTTCATCTGTGCTGAGGAACAGACGATCTCCTCCTTTGGGGAATCACCTGGGGACTGCCTGTTTTTAGTCTCCTCAGGATTTAGAGTCTGCTCTCTATCTGTATAGAAGCTGTCAAGGGTTAAAGTCCTCTTCAGCTTCTTGCTCATTCTGTCTATTAATCAGAGACAAACTACCAAAGAAAAACAGAAAAAACTGGAGTCTTTCTTTGGGGGGGGGCTGGGTGTGTTATCGAGCTTCCTCTACAGACTGCAGGGGGCAGCAGTGAGGCACTAGCAGGACTGTGCTGCGCCTGCGCTCTGAGATCCCAAAGCGTGCTGAGTCACTGAGGGGGGGGGAAGGGGGGGCGGCCAGGTCCTGAGAGACTCCAGCTGTTTGCGGTTGTGTTCTTCAGCCCCGGTGTTTTTAGCTTCTCTGCTGGGCTGCTGACTTGCTGCAGGTTCCAAACCTGTAGCGAAGCTCTCCCCGCAGAGACAGCTACGATCACTCCCCACCCCCTCTCAGCTCTGCTCCCGTGCTCTCACTGCCGCTGCCCTCAGCCTGCGCCCGATCTAAAACCGCCCCAGCCCTCCAGTAAAGACAGACCTTTCTTGGCGGATCTCAAGGATGGCTTCTCTTGGTAACTATTTGTGGGTTTTTTTCAGTCAAGCATTGATTCAGAGGCTTGTAATGAAGTGGATAGTGAGAGAAAGCGCGGAGCTTATGCAACTGTGAGCCTCCTCTCCGCCATCTTAACCGGAAGAACTTATAAAATCTTCCTGACTCCAGACTTATCATCCTATTTATTGCTGCCTCTAGTTACTGGTGGAATAATCCTAAACCATCTCCCCTGAGACTTGCTCCTAAGAAGGGGCTGTCCAGGAATCTCTGTCTCTCCCCCATTGGTCACTATTCCCCTCTCCCTCAATTGAATATATTTTATTCCACTTGCCCCAGTTACACTTTGCAACTGTTTCCAGGAATGTAAAAATTCCTGGTCATGACTACTCTAAACAAGAGAACAACAACAAAAAAGAAAACAATAAAATTTCCATGGCTTCTCTTAAGGAACTAGGTTTATCACGAGGCTCTACTTCCTTAGACCTGAACAAATTATTCCTAAATCCTACCCACGTTCCCCAAACCCCAGCATTTACTTAATCTGACCCCTTGATTGCCATAATAATTTTTGCTACGAATATGCAGGAATTGAGAGATGCTTACCTAATTGTGAACTTCCTTTACTAAACTTTTATTATATAAGTAAAATGAATTATATAAATAAAATGAATAAAATAAAAACAAATAATAAATAAATATAAATAAAAGGAATTATATAAATAAAATGAATAAAATTTTATTATATAAATAAAATGAATATTATGTTTACATTTAGGGAGAAAGAAACTCCCAGTTCAAGAGAAGTTTAATAAAGAGAATGATGAACTGGGAGTCAGTAACATCCACATTTAAATAATGCAATACACTTGCTGGTTGTGCTACCTTATGCAAGACTTTTAACTACTCTGTCCCTCAGTTTCCTCATCTGTAAAATGAGTGTATTGAATTGAATGTTCTCTTAGGTCCCTTCCAGCTATAAATGTTTAATTTTATTAATTGGCCAAATGGAATTCACTTAAGATCAGCATGCCATATAGATATCACACGTGTCCTTTTGGGTTTAGGAGATTAGAAAAACTATATATTTATTGATGAGACCAGAAGATCAGGATGGTGATATGAATAAGTTTGCTTCTTACTATAGAGCATCCCATAGTCTCCTTGTTATCGGATTATTTTGGTGGTTGTTGCTATTTTTCCTTCTTTTTCAAAGAAGACCAATGGCATCACAGATAATATCGACTCATGTTTGAATTGGATTTAAGTGAGACAGAATTGCACAGAGTCATCAGCCTCACTCTCTCTTCCAGAATTATTGAAGTTCAGCGTAAGGACAAAAGTTAAGATATTGGTGATGGCCCAGAATGCAGTGGATAACCTTGCAGTCTTCAGTGCCTTCGTAGTGCCTACTTCAACCACTTTTATGGTAGATGGAATTAATTGTTTTTTCTGCCCATTCTGCTGGGCAAAATCTTCAAGTGCTTGGGGTAGACATCTCCCTAACTCACCAATGAGTTTGAGGGATGTCAGTTACCCTCGTTCTGGTTTAGTGCATGTACCAAGTTGGTTTATCAAAGTGTGCCTTCTGCTCGTGCTGCAACTTGGAGCCACAAGTAGGAAGAAACAGATGAAGAGTAGATGAGTAGCCCTGAAAAAGGGCTTGGCAAGCCCTCATGACAATGTGCTTGTTCTTCTGAACCACCTATGTTACCCCGATCATCTGTTGGTATGACACTGCAGCATCTAGTTGGCCTAAGTACTGCTTGGGGGTTCTAGGTTATCCAAAACAGCCTTCCTGGATGGAACTTATATCAGGACTACAGGTGGGCACACTGTAAGGGAACCATATCTGCTTCCAGTCTCTAACATTTCTTATTAGGCTGCGATCAGACAAGTTTGTGCCCAAAGAGAAGATGATTCTGCAGCACTATGTCAAGGCTGCTAGTACAGAAATATAGGGTTGAGTTCCCTTGCTCCACAGCACTTTCTGATGGAGAGGTTGAAATGTAAGTTGTCTTGCTGTTTAGCATTGAATCTATCAGAGATCTGTTCCTTTTCTCTAAATTCTTTATTGTAGAAGAAAAGATTTAGTCCATGTGTTTGATGGTACCAGCATGTAATTAGTGTCCAGAAATTGGGTCACATTCTAGTGCCACTGACTGTCCTGTTTTTGAAACCAGTTCCCTTGGAGTTTGGATGCCTTAGCATCTGTTGGATTTGTGGGAAAAGAAGAAGAATGTTGGGAGATAGATCTTGGGGAGGAGGAAAAGAAAGGACTAATATTGTGTATTTTTTTATGAAAGGAGAAAGTCTAAAGGCAGCTACGTGGCACAATGGATAAAACACTAGCCCTGCAATCAGGAGAACCTGAGAACAAATCCAGCCTCAGATACACGACACTAGCTATTGAGGCTGTGCAAGTACTTAACTCCAACTGCCTTGCAAAAAAAAAGAAAGAAAGAAAGAAAGAAAGGAGAGTTTAGAATTGAATTTTGGAATTCATTTCTAAAATGTTTAAAGAACTGTGTTAAATTTATAAGAATACAAGTCATTCCCCAATTAATAAATGGCCAAAGGATAAGAACAGACAATTTTCAGATGAAGAAATTAAAGCCATCTATAGTCATGTGAAAAAATGCTCTAAGTCACTATTGATTAAAGAAATACAAATTACAACAACTCTGAGGTACCACCTCACACCTCTCAGATTGGCTAAGATGACAGAAAAAGATAATGATAAATGTTGGAGGGAATGTGAGGAAAACTGGTACACTAACTCATTCTTAGTAGATTAATGAAATGATCCACCCATTCTGGAGAGCAATCTGAAACTATGCCCAAAGGGCAATCATACTGTGCATACCCTTTGGTCCAGCAGTGCCATTATTGGGTCTATATCCCAAGAAAATCATAAAGGAGGGAAAAGGACCCACATGTGCAAAAAATGTTTGTAGCATCTTTTTGTGGAGGCAAAGAACTGGAAAATGAGTGGATGCCCATCAATTGGGGAATGACTGAACAAGCTATGGCACATGAAGGTAGTGGAATATTGTTGTCTATAAAAATGATGATCAAGCTGATTATAGAAAGGCCTGGAAAGATTTACATGAACTGATGCTGAGCAAAACAAGCAGAACCAGAAAACAAGTTTCCTAGTTGATTCTTCTCAGCAGTTCAGTGATCCAAAGCAATCCCAATAGACTTTGGACAGAAAATACTATCTGCATCCAGAAAAACATCTAAGGAGACTAAATATAAATCAACATGCTATGTTCACTTCTTTTTTCTGTTTTTTTATCTCTCCCATGGTTTTTCCCTTTTGTTCTGATTTTCCTCTCCCAACATGATTCATAAAACATTGTGTATTAAAAATAAATTTACTATAATAAAAAAACAAAGACTTACCTTCTTTTAAGGAATAAATTAAGATGTAGAAGAAAAATCTAGTATTTAATGGAATTTCAGAACAGGATGAAACCATCTTTCCACTCAGGACTTAGGAAAGGCAGTGTGGTACAGTGGAAAGAGCATTTCATTTAGAACTGAAAGGTTCAAACCCTAGCTCTGCCATTCACTCCCTATGTGATGTTGGACAAGTCAATCAGACTCTCCAAGACTTGAGTTCCCCATGTATAAAATGAAGAAATTAGATTAGGTAACTTCTAAGAAAACTTCCAATTCTAAATGACCTTCCAGATTCAAAGGCTAATTCTTTGAAAATTCTGACTAGAACAGGTAAAATATACCAACATCACACTTACTCCTCTAATCTCAGAGAATATTTTGACAAAATATACAGTTAACTACTCTTCTTTTTTTTCCTCCTCCTTTTCTTCTTTCTCTTCTTCTTTAACATGTTTTGCACTGCCTTTTATGCAGCAGAAATACACTAAAATGTGCAAAGATATAGTCACATCCCAGTGTCACTGCCTGTTCCTGAGAATAAGTGACTCAATTCCTGATTAACTTTGACATCAATTGAACTTGTAAGGGGGAAGAAAAGAGTAAAGAAATAGTGATCAAGAAGAAACCTCATATATGATTTAGACAAGGGTACCCAAACTAAGGGTATCACCTTTACACAACAGAGCAATTTTTCCAAAAAGATAATTTGACTAAAACACAAGATTGAGTAAATCATCACAAGTCCTAAATGTAGCAAAAAAGAATTATATTGAATCCAGAATCAGGACCCAAAATATCTTGGAGCTATCTTCAGCACTCTTAGAGAATTACTGGGGGAGTCAAGCAATATCCTGGATACGAGCAACCCTTAATCATATGTAGTTAGATTTATATAATGTAATAATTTTTACCAAACAATATAATAAATCATTATTTCCTATGTAGCTCACCCTGGTTGGAAATCAGGTTGCTGTAATTCAATGACTGAGTAGATATTAAGGAAGTAGGAAGTCGATGCAGGGAACATGATGGTGACGGTAGTAGTGGTGTTCTGTCATTTCAGTTATGGCCCACTTTTCATTACCTCATTTCTTTATATTTATTACCTTGGCAAAAATACTGAAGTGGTTTGTCATTTCCTTCTCCAGCCCATTCACATTTGAGGAAACTGAGGTGACTAGTTTCTATAAGCTGAGTAAGTAGATGAGATATTAAATATAAACTTGAAGGGAGATAAGAACAAAAGAAAAGATTTTTGTTTTAGTTATTTCTTCAAGGCTAATAATAGCAATGACTCCCTACTTTCAAATTCAACTTTTATAGTTCATCAACTTTTCAAATTCATCTATTCAATCTCCCTCATACAAATGTGGAAATTGAAACTTCCAATGCCACACAAGAACATTGCAGACCCAAGATTCAAAACACAAATCCAGAAATCAGTGGATCTCTTGTTTCTCCCATCTACCTCAGTAATTGTAATTCTTGTTGTTAGTGAACAAACTTAATATTGGACCTTATAAATCAATCCCTTGTGGATCTGTCTTGTAAGACTGCTTTCCATAGCACCTTTCTGGCTGATCTGATGAATGTGAAATCATGAGCTCCTGCAAAGCTGAGGATGACCGTGTTCTATCTGGGATGACCTTCTTTCCTCACTCTACCCCTCATCTCTGGGATCTGCTCACAGAATGACTGTTGGCCCTTCTCCCCTGACCATGGTCCTGTCCTCACTCTCACCTCCAGCTGCTTCCTGTGTTGTGTCTGGGGGTGGTTTGTGTACAGAGATAGTGGAATTTTGGAGCACTGTGCTATAACTGCTAGCACAAAAGTAGATGGCTGTGTCTTTGGACTCAAGAGATCCAATTTGAAGATTCAAGAGGGTTTTGTCCACACGATTAGGTTTGAAATGATCGTTGTTAGTGAAGTTCCCAAAAAGCTCATTATTATTGAAATAAAACATGAGCTGCAGTCCTTCCTTGTCATCTTGTCGATACCAGTACATATAATCATGATTCAAATTTTGTTGACAATTCAGGGTAGCTTCCTGTTCCTTCTCTTTGACTAAGCGTTTGGGGGTCTGGGTGACCCCACCATCCATAGAACCTGGAAAGGAAGAAGATTGAAGGTGGGAAATTTTCAGAGTCTAGCCTGACAAATGCTTTCATATGTCCCCAACTCACCTATCCCCAGGAGGAAAATGGCCATACACAAGTGGAAATTGATGCTCATGATTGGGGTAGGAAGAGGATGTCTCCCCATCACTAGGTTTTGATCTATGAGGTAGAGGAGAATAAGAAAACTTGGTGAGAGAGGTGCCCACACCTAGGTGGAGCTAATATGTGATGTCGTTATTTCTAGTCATTGGAAAGGCACTTGTGTTTCATATGGAAATTTCCCCCGTGGCCAGAAGTAAGGAGAACTTATTCCAAGCCAGAAAAGTGGTGATGATCTTGGTATTTATACAGGTCACATACATGTATTTTTTCTTCCTCTCTGCTCAGTATGGAGAAATGAATTTCCTACCACAATCCTCAGAATTGTATGGTCTTCTAAGCTCAGGTTAAAATCCTTCAAGAGGAACTCATTTTCTCCCAAAACTACCTGTTCTATGTTCTGTACTGCCATTATAGACGGTGGCAAACCTGAACTCCTAGACAGACCTGAATTCCAATTCCATGTTGAACATGTACCAATTGTATGACTAATTAAGTCGTCTATTTTCTATCTGAATTTCCTCATCTAGAAAATGAGGAAATAATCATAGCATCTACCTCTCAAAATTATTGTGAGATTCCAATGAGATATTTCTGAAATGCTTTGCTTTGCAAACTTTAGAGAACTATATAAATGCTCTCTATTATTATAAAGGCTTTTCCCTTCACTTATAGTGAGTCAAATATGCAGCTCTCTAGCTTCCCCCTATTGCTTCTGTTCTCTAGGGCCAAGCAAACGAAATCTAATCTCTCCTCTGCATGCTAATTATTTACATCATTGAAGACAGCTCCTGCTTACACCCTAAGCCTCTTCTTCAGGCTAAATATTAATCTTTTCTATGGCAGAGTTTGGGGTTCTGCCAACATGCTATTCTTCTTCATAAGATATGTCCCAACTTGTCAATTTTCCTCCTTAAACCAGATATAATACTCTAGCTTCTATCTGACTAGAGTACAGTATTGTGGATTTATAATTCTATTTGTCTCTCCATTGCATGCTTTAATGCTGAGGCTGAAACTGAGCACAAAGCATGGAGGAAAAATGTGACTCAAAATGCAAATCATGGGGAAAAAATTTGACTTGGAATCAGCTTTGAATCTACTATTCTAGTTTTACTATTTATTATCTGCTATGACCCTAGACACCTTTTAGTGTCTTGCTTTTCTCCATTATAGTGGATCTGTAGGAATTTTGGGGGCAGTATGATCCAGTGAAAAGAGTGGTATGTTGTAATGGGCTGAAGCTCGAGTTGACGCACTGAGGTCCCAAGCACATGAGGCTAAATAGCAATTGGACAATACTCTATTAACATATGCTTGGAGAAAGAATGGCCCCGCCCATTCTCTGTGCAAGTTTTGATGTGTTGTATAGGAAATGGTTTAGAGAAGATTTTGGTGGGTGGAGAGAGAGAGGCAGAGAGACTGCTGGTGGGGTTCATGTTGGCGGCTGCTCTCACTTCCTATCACCATCCCCCTTCGCCTCAGCAAAGAATAAAGATAGAGGATTTTCCCTTAACCTGAATTCCTGACTCTGGCTGATTTTAAAATATGCGGTCATCACAATATGTTTGAAGTGAAAGGACTTGATTTTACTGCCTGGCTACTACCATATAAATTTTGCTTGTGTGATCTTGTGTAAGTCCCTTTTCCCTGAGCCTCAATTTTATTTTTGTTTCCTAAATAAAATAACAAAAATATTTTGTTAGGAAACAAAATAACAAGGTTGAGTTATAAGGCCTTTATTTTTCCTCCCAGCTCATAATCTACAATTTACTATTATTATTGGGGGGTTTTTTGGTTTTTGTTTTTGTTTTTGCTGAGGCAGTTGGAGCTAAGTGACTTGCCCAAGGTCATACAGGTAGAGAGTGTTAAGTGTCTGAGGTCAGATTTTTAACTCAATCCTCCTGACTTCAGGGCTCATGCTCTATCCACTGCACCCCCTAGCTATCCCTAATCTACAATTTTTTACATGTTGAGTCACATATTAATTCCTAATCCTCACAACAATTCTATAAAGTAAGATTAACTTTATCCCCACTTTACAGAGGAGGCCAAAGAAATCAGGAAGGGGTGAGTGACTTGCTTAGTCACATAGCCAGAAAGTGTCTGAGAGAAGATTTGAACTGAGTTTGCCTGACTTTAAGCCCTACCCTCTATCTATTGTCTTTTTCTAGATGTCAACTGATCAGCCTCTCTCCTTCAATGAATAAGAGATAAGACTGCCAACTTAAAAGGACACAGGACTGAGCTCTTACATATATCCAGATATACACACACAAAAACCCTGTATATTTATTGTGCAATTCATATTTAACTCAATGTAAAAAGATGCTTTTTTAAAAAACATGGAGTCATGGACAGAAATCGGCTTGGAATCAAGTAAACCTGAATTCAAATCCCAGTTCTGATAACCTTTGACTGGATGATCTTGTCCAAGTAACCTAACAACTTCCCGTGCCTTCATATATCTCTTTATGACACTAAATGGCAGAAAAATAGCCCATCTTCATCGATAAAGGAAGCTTCATTACTGGAAGTTCCCTATACCAAAAAAATCATGGGTCCAAACCAAAAAGACACTATTAAGTTTGACAATATACTGAAATGTGGGGCCTCTACCTACTCTTATCCTGCCCAGGTGCTGCATAGCTGGAGTTTGATCACTATACCCAGTGCCTTAATTAACCTCAGCCTTCCTTTCCCACCCTCTTATGTTTCCTGTGTGGAACTATAGAAGGTTTTAGCTTGGAGGAGAGTCTCTGCTTGATTGAATATACTGCTGACACAGAGATATACAGCTGAATCCATGAGCTCCATAGATTGTATTTTTAGCTTGCAGATTAAAGTTTTATAACATAGAGCTGAAAATTGAGTCCCTGAACAATTGTTCATTCAGAATTTGAACTCTTCCCCCAGGACCTATTGGTACCAAAAAACATAGGTGTGTCCTTTAATTGGGTCACATCTGAACATTACGTTCTTCCCTTTCTCTGGGATAGATATGTTGGAGTGTGGGGGACTCCAGCATCGGAGAAGCTTGTGAGGGGAAAAGAATGCAAACATGAGTCAGAATCCGAACTGGAAGTTGCCATTTCTATCATAAAAGAAAGCTTGGGAGGGGGTGGGCTGGCAAGCACAGGAGAGCATTTGCCTTTATATCTGAGACTCACCAGCTCCTAGCAAACAAAAGGAGACAGAGTAAAAGAGCCTGGTATTAATGACCAACACTTTATAGAACTGAATTATTTCTCATTTATGGATCTACAATAATACAGGTTGTGCATAACTTACTTATGTCGATTCCACTTCCTCATTCAAAAGCTTGTGTAGGAGAGTTGAGTCTCCCAATAGACTGACTCAGCCCTACCTGTGTATGTGGGCTGAATGATGTTTAATCATCATCTAAACTCCAGTTTCTTAAACTGTGGGTTGTGACACCATGTGGAGTTATGTAACTGAATGTGGGGGTCATGAAATTATGATTTATTATCAGTACATGTTTTATTTGTATACTTGTATATTTGTATACTTATAAACTCAAACTTGTAAACCCAAACTTATAAACTTTTAAACCCAAGGTCATATAAAAATTTCTCAGACAAAAAGAGGTCACAAGTAGAAAAAGTTTAAAAAACTCTGATCTAGACTAGGAGATCTAACCTCTTTGATGGTCTAATGAAGCCTATGAAGTCTTTCTCAAAACATGCTATAGAAGGTGTCTGAAGTCCTTTCCAGATTCATGGTCTTATTATCTTAAGAACCTTCTACTCCTTTTTCCTAGTTTTTGTAATGTTATTTTACAAATAGAAAAATTCATTACTGCTTCCCTTCTTTTCCTCTCTCCCATCCCCATTCTAGGGATAAGTTTAATCAAAGGCCTTAAATATTTTGATTTTTAATTAATTTATTTTTTTTTTACTTTTTTATTATAGCCTTTTATTTACAAGATATATGCATGGATCATTTTTCAGCATTGACCCTTGCACAACCTTCTGTTCCAACTTTTCCCCTCCTTCCCCCTACCCCTTCCTCTAGATGGCAGGTAGTCCAATATATGTTAAATATGTTAATTTATTTTTTAAAAGTTACCATTGCAGAGAATGTGTATTGAGTGTTCACTAAGAACAAAGCACTGCATTAGATAGCAGAAATTCTGAAGGCAGAACTCAAATAGCTCTTGCTTTCAATACATTCTAGTAGGGGACAAAATATGGGCACAGATAAGCAAATGAATAATTCTGTTATACTGATGTCCTGCCTTGTAACTGAAACACAAATACCTTCACACAATTAAATTACCCACAAAAATGATATGTTAGTATCATGTTATCCACTACCCCACACGCCTGCAAATGGCAAATCATTCCTATATCTTTAACAAGAAAATCCCTAATGGGATGACAAAGAGTTGGATATAACTGAAAAACGACTGAAGCATCCAAGACTAGGTTTTTCAACATATGCTACACATAGAAACACAAATGAATATATTTATTGTATAACCTACATTTACCCCCATATAAAGGGATAGTTTGAAAATGTATCAAGTTATAAGTTACACTGGCAAAGATCTGAGAGATGAGGAAGAAATCTGGGACCTAGAGTCTAGGAAGGAGTTTGATGTTATAATTATCAAGGAATACAGTAAATACATGTGCATATATTGAATTTAACATATATTTTACAATGTTTAACATATATTGAATTAGTTGCCATCTAGGGGAGAGAATAGGGAGAAGGGGAGGGAAAATGGAAGACAAAGTTTTGCAAGTGTTAATGATGAAAGATTATCCATGCCTGTGTCTTGAAAATAAAAACTTTTTAAAAAGGAATACAGAAGAGAGATCTGTCACCTGTTTGTTCAACTTTCTGGCTCTTAAGAAATCAATGACTACAAAGAATAAAAACATTGTGCCATACAAGAGTTGGACAGGAATGGACGTCCCCAGCTTAGAGCTATGGTCCTTTAGGCTGAAAGTTAAACTGATATAGTGCTCAATTTCCTAATGGATCGAAAAACCTGTTTTAGCTCTCTTTTCACTGACTCCTCCAGATTGAAATTGTTCTTTGACTAGGCGAGTCTCATTTCCTCATCCATTCTTTCCTATGTTCTTTACAGCCTTTTATACCTTATAGGAGAATTCACAGGTCAGGTAGTCTAGTTATAGTTGTGGTTTTCTCCCCTTCTCCATCCTTGACGCCCAGTAGCTTCACATTGATAATTACTATTTTTGCCTATGCATATATTGTTCATCTGGGAAGAGAAAAAACAACAATAATAACAACCTTGCCCTCTCCTTCAATATATAGATGCAACATAGGGCAAGACTTTGGGATAGAGGGGAACGGAAGTTGCTTGCCCTTCATTCTCTAAGATGACCATGACATCAGGGAGATGATGCCATGACATGCAAGTAAATTGGATTTAAGTGAGGGAGGGCTGTGCAAAATCACCAGCCTCACTCTTTCCTCCAGAGCCATCTGGGCCCAATGGCCAGATATGGATCAGGACAACTAGAGATGGCCCCCGATGCAATGGGAGACCTTGGATATTTTGTAGGTTTCATTTTGACTGGGACAATGCTCAATCAGCTTTTAAGACTAGGTAAGAAAAAAATGAAGCAAAGAATGGCCTTTTTATCCAATAAAATAAAATTAGTCAATCTGGAAGAAGAAAATGATGAATGCTGCAAGCAATCCCATTTTTTAATTTTCTTTTTCATTTTCCCTTTTTCTATCCATATCTTATCACCAGGTAATCATGCCTGAGGATGATTAATTTCCATAGAACCACAGTACCCCCTAGCGACCAATAGGGAAGAATCACCAGAATTCATGTTCCAGGAAGAACTGGACAAGGTACAGAACATACCTGGTATAATGGAACTAGCTCGGTGGTTTACTATCTATGTGACTTTAGAGAAATCATTTAATCTCTCTGTTTCTCAGTTTCCTTATTTCCGAAGCTTTTAACTCTTTTAGCTCTAAATTTATCATTGTAAAGCTTAGAGGGAAGACTGGAGAAGATCTAATAAAAGGTCTTTCATCTCTCAATTTATTTTCCCTCTGCCTGCCTAGTAGCCAACATTTTAACACTTCTCCTTACTTTTTTTAACTAAATGTCCCTTCTTCCCAATTTTTGCCTTAACTGTAAAGAAGGCAAGAGTGAATAAAAGAGAAGCAACAATAACTGGGAGCTCTGGGCAACCGTTGTTATAGTGCTAACTTTTTCACCTCATGTTAATGCCCTGAAACAGCAGAAGAGACCACATGGATTATAGAGAGGTTTTTGGCAATGTATGAAAGATTAAAACTGCATCAAGATTTTGGGAGCAGACTGTTTAACTTGTATATCAAAAATTGAATTAATTTTTGTAATAAATATACAGAGAAAAAGGAATGAGAGGGCAGTGATCAGAAAAAAAAAAAAAAAAAGATCATATCCCAAACTACCCTGCCAAACAAGAGAGAGCAAAAAGGATCTGCCCGGGTTAGCCAGAAATATCCACAGTGACACCCACTGGTACCAATCCCCTCTCTGTCTTAAAGATTGTTTTACCACTGAACTATAGAACTTTAGATTGTCACTTCCTGGAGAGCTCCAGGGAAAGAAGGAACTCGTTGGCAAAAGAATTCATTGTTCTCTTTAGTGAGGATGGAAGGTGCTTCCAGTGCTCAAGGATGTATTTCTTGCATTTGCATTCCTCTGGAAACCTTCCCTGTGTCATTCCCCAGGTGAGTAAATAGGAAAATCACCACTTCCTGGCATTTCCAAATATCCAGATCTCAGATACCCATACCAGGTGCATTTTCTCATTATTTAGACTCCTGACCTTAGGTCCCCTTTTCTGTTCCTTCCTATGCCTCTGGATAACATTCATTCAGATGTCAACTCAAGGTTCTTATGAGATCAGAGCATTTTAGGTCTAAATTTGGAAATGATCATAGAGGCCATCAAGTCCAATCTTCTTTAGCAATGAAGAAGTAAAGAGGAGTAAAGGGATTTGCCCAAAGTCCCATATTAAAGACAATTCCAAGATCAGCAATCTAAATTAAGTATTCTTTTCACTATCAAACTTTGAATCAAGTGCTAACATAGAAATAGAGCAAAATCAAAAACTCTGATTTGGAAGATCCCAAAATACAGCATGTCCCAAAAGTCTTAGGGCACTTTTCAGTTCTTTAAGCTTTCCTTTCAGCTGATCAAGCTTCAATAGCTTAAGATTGTATTAAGACTTTGGGAATACTCTGCATAAATATGGAGTGATAGGAAGTAAATTGCCTGAAGTAAATAAGGAAGAATGACTAATTTGGGCACAATTTGATGGTGGTGGTACTTGTGGTGGTCCAGGATAAGTGATTTCACAGGATGATGTCTTGACTTGAACATAAATTGGATTTAAGTGAAGCTACATTGCAGAACGTTATCAGCTTCACTGTCTCTTCCCAGAATCATCCAAGTCCTGTGGCAGGATAAAAATCAAGATGACCTATGATGGCTTGGTATGCAATGAATAACTTTGGTGTCTTTAATGTCTGACCAAACTCTATGTGCCCCATAATGTCTGTGTCAGCTTCCTTCGTGGATCATTGAAACAAACTATTCTCATCCTCCCATCCCATTGGGGGAAGTAAGTATTCACATGTTTGGGATAAACCTTCCCCTAACTCACTGACCAGTATGAAGCTTATCAGTTATCTTCAACAATGCTCATCAGTGCTAGAGACATGAAGCAAAGGGGTCTTCACACTTTGGCAGATTAGTCATGGACTATAATATAGAAACCATTGGTCTCATGAGAAGCACACAGGACCTAGAATGAAGTAGGTATTAGGGGTATCAACATCACAATTTTATAGATGAGGACACAGTGTCTCAGAATGCTTCGTGGATGTTGTCCATGATCACATAGCTAATGAAAATCAAATATGGGATTTGAGTCCATATCTGGACTCCAGCATTCTATCCACCATCATCCCAAAAAGTGTTGGAGAATGAAAAGATACCTCAATTTGGATCTTACCTCCCAACAGTGCACGCCTCTGGGCTGGTCACTAAAATTTGCTGAGGGTCTGACCCATAACTAACAGCACTCATCTCACAGGGTTATTTTAAGGATCAAATGAGATAGTGTACAGAAAGCACTTGCAAACTCTAAAATTCTGTTTAAACATGACTAATATATTAGACATCTAGCAGTACTTGTAGTCAGAGCAATTTGGATTCAAATTCTACCTTTGATATTTACCAGTTACATGATCTGGGACAGATTATCTATTTGTGTATTCCAGGCACCTCCTTAGGACTTATTTAGTAAATCATAATTCTGAACTGGAAGAGGGAGTTGGTATTCTCATGCCTTCAGATATTTATGTAACATATATTTATGAAACATTTTTTAAGAGCAGGGGATTTCAATCCAGGAGTTACAAGTAGTAATATCAAATTTGTGTAGATTTTTCTTTGTAAAACTATCACAAAGAGTGATGGAACAGGAGAGGAAAATGACCATTCTTTTTTCTAATAACAGAGAAGTAGGGGAAGAATTTATTCTCAAAGCTTTGAGCTATTCCCTTAATGAATAAAGAAACTTTGGCACCTTGTAGTTCAAATCTCATGCCAGTCTTCATTCATTCATTCATTCATTTATTCATTCAGAATTTATTAAGGTCCTATTACACATGCTAAATTGTGCTAAATAACTGGGAACAACATCACAAAAATTAGATAGTCTCTTCCCTCAAGGGGCTTACATTCGAAAGCAGTGTAGCCTTTGTTCCCCAGCTTCCTGATAAATGGATGTTGCCAGAGAGATTAAGGATGGCATATATACCTATAAACATCATAAACCTTTATGGGGTTTTGTAAACAAAAATGGTTTTGTAAAAACTACAAACAAAAAAAATACTTTTACCTACAGATAATAGAGATATTGAACCTCTGGGATCTATAATACAATTTATATAATTTAATATATAATAAGATACATACTTATCACTTTATGGGTACAGTGAGAGGACAGTATAAATATTTTACACATGGGGAAAGTGAGACCCAAAAATGCTTTGTGACTCTAAGGGGAAACTAGCCTGACTAAATCTGCTTTAAGGCTAGAGGATCCATCTGTGTCTATACAGTTCTAACCAGTTGTTAGGATCTCTTTCAAACAGCCCATCAATTTAAGAATGAAAAAAATTATACATATGTGTATGTATTTATGTACATGCAAATTATTATTACATAATGACCAGGAAGAGGAACCAAATTTATGTTTCTCACTATGCCAAGAACAGACTGTGCACAGTACTTCAACAAAAGTTTGCAGGTGGGTGGGGTAGTAGAAGGAAAAGCACTGGGATAGAAGAAAACATATCCTAGCCCCAGATTACACAATATTAGTACCGGAAAGGACTTCAGAATTAATTCTGTTATAGAAGAGAGAACTGTGACTGAGAGAGGAGAAATGACATTTAAAGTTTCTCAGGATACAAGGGGCAAAGTTGAGCCTTCTAGCCAGATTCTCTGACTCCAATTAGTATTTCAACAATTCCTCCTACACATGTGCTGGGGCAGAAACTTTAAACTTCCATGTGACCTCCCACACCATCTTCCATCATGGACTCATGTAGTTATGATGTAATCCCACCTGCGTCCTCTTCTTTTTTATTCCTTCTTTCTGTTTTCCAGGGATGTGGGCCAATAATAAAGATGATGAAAAGATTGTTAATGGTTATATCTGTGCCAAGAATTCACCTACTTACTACTAAAAATCCCTGAAAATTGGCTTTTGTTTCCTAGAAGGACTTTCATCAGTAGCAAGCTCTGGATGGAATCAGCTGCTCTCTTCTATAGATTATAAGCATTGTCAAAGGCTCCTCTGAATATAAACCTAAGACACCACCTATTAGTGCACCAAATCCTAGAGCCTATAGTTTCTCCATGGGATAGGGCAGGAATCAAGGTCTGAAAAATGCATTGGATTTTTAGTGATTTTAGTTCAATAAATATTCTCCCATAATCTTAAAAGTTGGAAGTTGCCTCCTCCTCTTACTTAAAAAAAACCTTTGTATCCAGGCCCTCGCTTCTATTTTTTAGACTTTCTCTTTCTTCTAATCATCATCAAACTTTTTTATTTTTTCTACAGTCTTTCTTCTCTTCCTTCAAAAAGACATGGGTACCACTCTGTTGAAAAAAAAAAAAAAAACTTTGTGTGTCCTTTATAAATGGTATAGTTAATGTCCCAAACATTTTGAATGGATGGTTTGCTTATTCTCTTTGTAATCCCAGTATCTGCATTCAGGTCTGTGGTATAGAAGATAAAATACTAACCTAAGAGTTTAGAATACCTTAGTAACCTGCCTCTGATATTTATTAGGTATGGAATCCTCAAAAGGGCTTTCTGTAAAATGAGAAGGTTGAATTCAATAATTTTCTTTGTCCTTTTCCAGATTTTAATATATGCTCCTTGAGGGCAAGAACTACTTAATTTTCTTGTTTTTATCTGCTGCACCCACCTAGCATGGTGACCAGAATAAATCTGGTCCTAAATAAATGCCTTTTGAGTTATTATTTAGTTGAAATAGCAAAGAATACTAGAAAGGTTTGATCATGAAGGAAAATCATAGGATAATAGGTTTAGGACCCTATGGGAAAATTGTTTGGAATTTTAGTAGTCATTTACTAGATTAGCTAAAACCTCTACTTTTTATTCAACACTCTCCATTAGTCTTCTATTGACTCAATAATGCCTTTTGTACTAAAGCATGGTACTTCAGATGTCTGTCCCCATCTTTACAAACTTACTTTCTTATTGGCTCAAGCCAAATCAACATCGTACATCCTGACTCAAAAGAATCAGTCCCATTTCTCTTGCAAACATTTTGGAACAAAATAACATAAGAGTTTAAACATTTAGTAAGCATTTAACGGATGCTTGTTCACTATCTCCCACAACTCCCTATTCATTCAGTATACTGAAGTCAAATTGAACAGAGTTCAATTTCTTTTCTATTTCAATTTCAAGTTCTGAACCTGTTTGACATTTTACTCAATCCTTTCCTCACACCATCTCATCACTTCCTTCCTAATGCTCTTCCCTCAGATCTCATTGCAAGATCATGTATACAGATCTGGAAAGGACTTCAAAGGACATCTAATCCAAACTTCTCATTTTGCAAGTGAGAAAAATGAGACCTACATCAGTGGTTTACTTCATCCATTACTGAATTTGGAATCAAGAACCTTCACTCAATTCCAGGTTTCACTACTTTCTTTTTTACCTCGAAGGGAGAGGGTGAATGCATGTAACTACTATGGGGATCTCAATGAAATAAGGGGTTGAATCAGATTATTCCTAATGTCCCATAAAGCACCAAATTCTATACCCCACTACATTTATAGCATCTATTCCATGAAACTTTCCCTAAACCCCTTGACTTAATGTGGTCCTTCTCTTCTTTACTGATAGCACTATTTATACTTTATAGAATCCTAGCTCTCCTGGAGGAAGAAAATTAAACAAGTATGGAGCAAATTAATCTGTTTTCCCCAATCAGAATCGAAATTATTTATTTATTTACAGTAAAATTAATGATTAATAATTAATTTAAATGAATAATAAATAATTAATTGATTTGATTACTTGTTGTGTTTGTTTTATTCATATCAAAAAACATTTATTAAGAATTTGCTAAATGCAAGGCACTCTGCTAGGAATTAGAGATACGGAGACAAAGTAAATATAGTCCCTATCCTCCCTCAAGGGTCTTGTTTGTTATATTCTAGCTCCTTGAAGGCAGCAACTTTTCTTAACTCTTTCTGTAGCCAGCGTGAGCTGAGAGGACTAATACTGAATTTGTGCAGCTCCTTCCTCTCCCTGGCATTAGAAATGAAGTGGAAGGGGAGGAAAATAAGCATTTATATAGCACCTATTATGTGCCAAGCACTTTACAAATATTATCTTATTTGATTCTCACAACAATCCCACAAGGAAGGCACTATTATTTCCCCCCAATTTACAATGGAGAAAAATGAATCAGGAGAACATCATAGGAGGAGGGAAGAGAGAAAAGAAAGCTGGGGGCTTCTCAGTAATAGGAGGAAGATTATGGCAATTTTTGGTTAAAATGGCCATGAAGAATATGGAGACTGCTGGGATAACTACTTGGAAAAAGCTGAGAAAAGTTCTGGCCAAGCAACATTCTGAGAAATTGTGACATGGAAAGAGAGTATGCAGGTGTGATGGCAGGCGAGCAGATGCTGGGACAGAGGATTGAAGACTCCAAAGGGAAGCAGGCAAATGTGGGGGAAAAGTGCTATCCATTCAGTAGACCTTAATTCTACTCCTGTTGTTATTAGGACATCATTAAGTATTGACTAGGATTTTTGCAGGGACTGAGATTTAGTTGAGGGAGGGAAGGAGGGAAACCACTATAAGCCAACAAGACAGCAAATATATATTAAGCATATACTATGTGCCAGGAAGTGGGCTACATTCTAAGAGTATAAAGAAATACAAAAAATAGCCTCTGCCATCGAGAAACTTACTTTCTAATGAGGGAGATGACATTCAAGTAATGATTTACAAGCAAGATGTAGATGGATATACATGCATGTATATTACATATACACAAATACATATACATATGCATATTTTATACATGTACACTATATATATAAATTGATAAATTGGAAGTAATCTCAGAGAAAGGGAATTAGTATTAGGGGAGACAGGGAAAGGCTTCTTGCCAAAGGTAGAATTGTATCTGAGACTAGAAGGAAATCAAGAAGGTAGAAACAAGGAGGGAGTGCTATTGCTTTACTGAAGGGAGTCAAGATGATTCCCTCCTCTACTTTTTAATATCTTTAATAAATTTGTCCTATGGTTAATATCTTTGTATCAAAGCTTTAAGAGGGTTAGGGGCCTTAAGAAACAGAGACCAATTTTGTTGTCCCCAGAAGATACTTCTGGATAGAAGCCTGTTCCGCACATATTATTGAAAAAGGCTTATATTATATCTTGCTCCTCTGTGTTTGAGATTTAGGGACTGACAAAGATTACATCTCTATCCCTCAGTTTATGTAGCATATGCATCGAAGTGTTGAATTTTTTTGTTATTGAATTTAAATAACTCCTTTATCTCTAGGACTTGGGCAAGAAATCTAACTAGGTGGAAAATTCTTAATTGGATATTACAAAAGAAGTATTTCTACAAGCTTCAGGGAAAAAATAAAATCCTGAATAAGGGAGCCAAGATTCTGGTTTGTTGTAAATCTCCAAAGTAACCACCTAATGTTATTGTCTTCAGAGCTAAAATACCCATAAAACACTTTTAACAGATAAACAAATGTTATTTCCTCAATTGAAGCTCCTAACAAGACAGGCATGTATATTCAGCCCAATCTTAACCAAAGAAAGGAAGGGAGAAGAATGTGTGGAGAGTCCTTGAGATAAAACTGTAAGATCTAACAGAGACAGGCTAGATGAGAAGGTAAGAGCCTGAACAGATCTGGAGCATCACCTGTCCAAAATCTACCTAAGTTTAGAATGTGAACCTGCTTGATTTATCTTCAGATCAATTCAGAGTGCCAGTATTTTTCTTTTCTTGGGTGATTTTGTAAAAGAAAAACAACTTAGTGAGAACAAGAACAAAGTCTATACCTAGAACCCTCATCTTTCTCTTTCTACCTCTATGATACCAGGCAAGTCATATATAATACCTCTTTCTATGCTTCAGGTTCCTCACTTTCAAAAGTAATGATATTAATATTCCTGCCAGCATTACCACCACCTAACACAATTGGTGTAAGGATCGAGGGAGATAAGACATTTGAATCATAACTTCTGCCTGTCTCATTTTCTCATCTATAAAACAGGACGTGTAAAAACAAAAGCATTGATAACTTAAAACCATTAAGATTATGATGGAGGAGAAGAATTAAGCTTCTACTGCTTGACCCCAGACATCAGAGCTGGAGCAAAGTGTGGAAGGTAAAAAGAAGTCAACTTTGACTTGATATCTACAAACAAAATAAAAAACACATTTTTGAGAGCTGCCTCAAAGTGGAAGTTAAAGTCACTCCCATTTGGTGTTGCCTTGAGAATTAAAGAATCTCTACTTATGCATGCAAATTTGCATTTATATACATGAGTATGTATTTATATGTACTACAGTTTAAAACTGCACTGACTTTTAGACTATATATGTATGCATGTATAGGTATATACATGTATTCAGGTGTGCGTGTGTATGTGCACATACATGTTTGCATTGTTACGTGCCTGTGTCATGCATGTGTGTGCATGCCCTAAATTATATACTCAGACATATACAAGCACAAATAAAGTGCCTTCTTCTTCCTCTTCATCCCAAGGATATCATCAGATCACATGGGCTATCCAGCAGTTATCCTTATCATTACTCTTGCTCCATGACCAATGCAACGTCTTTTTCAATCATACTTGTTTGATGATATACTTTATTCTGGTTCTTTTTCTATATGTTACATGGTGTGACCCACTTGTGCCCATTATGCAGTTTTCCCTTTCCTCCTGAGTGATTATCCTTTTTAAATAATTTAGGACCATAATATACCAAGCTTTGAAGGCAAACTTATGAGAGAACATGTCCAGGATGGGCAGATATGAACAAGGTTTCAGGAGAAACATCTCAGACAGACTGTGGAACTTGATTCTCTTTCCCACACCTACACCCTCCTCCCCCACCAAAAAAAATAGTAAAATCCTTTTGAAGATTTCATTAGTCCAGGGGACTAGGGATTCAATCATTCCAATAAGCTTCCAAGTCACCTATAGAAAGGCCTATAATAGACTTAGAGACTCAGATGTGATAGTCTACTTAACAGATTGTACCAGTGCAGCAAGCACCTAAATCAGTGCTATACCCTTGTCTTTTCTGAGCATGTTTTAAGTAAACCTCACTTTTGTTACTTTTGTTAAATGTTAGATGTCTATAAGTATTTCTTTTCATTCCAATCTAGAACCTGAGTCACTGGACCATCCTGAGTCAAGTCAATCAACATACAACAGCTTGAGGTTTGTGTCATTGGAGAAAAAAAGTCATATCAATTAGAGATCACTGATTGAATTGAGTATGTAAATATTTATGGAATGCATATAACTGTGGTAAATATATATGCACATATGTTTTCAATGCTCCCTAGCCAGTCTGGCTAGCAAAATCATTCTTGAGGTGAAAAGCTGTTTCAACAGTGTATGTGTGTATATATATATACACTCACAGACATACACAATCATCATTATATGTGGATAGATTTACAAATAATTATATTATATATTACATATAAACATATTTGTGTATGGTATATATTGTGGCACCATACATATACAAATACATAGTATATATATACACACATGTTTAGGTTTATATAATATATAAATTATATATATATATATATATATATATATATATATATATATATATATATATATATATATATAACATACACAGATGCATGTGTCTAAATGCACTATATAATGTGGTACCACAGTATTTATAACCTCACATAATAAGATAAATATTTCCTCAAGCTTCCAGTAATTTGCATGGAGGAAATACAGAACAACATTCCCTTTCTACTTTTTTCATTATAGTTATGGCCCTAACAGTTAGGATGATTTGAAAAATACTGTTGAGTTTCCTCAGAAAAATTCTTTGGAATGCTAGAAAATAATTAGGTAATTAATTTATCATCTCCTAAGAAGTTCCCTTGGGAAGAAGGTACACCTATAATTCTTATTCTAAACCTGACATTGTGAACACCTTGAGAGCAGGAACTGTGCATTGTCTTTCTTTGCATCCCTGGAACTTAACCAATGTCTGGCATAAAGTGAATATTTAATAAATACTTGTCAATTTGACTTGATTTAACTAATGTGGGGGGGAGAGGAATTCTCTCTCTGTCTCTCTCCTGTCTCTCTCTGTATGCTATAAACACACCTCCACATATTTTTTTTGGCAAGGCACAATTGGGGTTAAGTGACTTGCCCAAGGTCATACAGCAAATAAGTATTAAGTGTCTGAGACCAGATTTGAATTCAGGTCCTTCTGACTCCAGGGCTGGTGCTCTATCCTGTGCCATCTAGCTGTCCCTCACCTCCACTTTTAATTACCTGCCCTCCCCATTAGTGGAACCATCCGTGCTGATGACTTCTATTCCTTTTCATTTAGAACAAGGAAATTTGCTGGCCAATCAGACATGGGAAACCAATCAGCTGTGCCTTAGTGAGACCCGACCTGTCTCTATAAAACCCCTGGTTGTTACATGCTTCGGTATTGCTTTAGTTATCCTTGTACGTAAGACTGCCCAACATGACATAAATTTATTGCTCTAGTCTGGAGTTCACTACCCAACATGGCAAGATAGAACCTTACAGAAGTGGAAACCCCATTGTCTCCCACAGCATTTGGGAGGAGTGATCAGAAAGCATATGAAATTAGGAATCTCAAGACCAAGGAGCTACCTTTCTATGGGAAAGTTTACCATCAGTGAACTTCCTTCTACTAAGAGGCAACTGTAACTGAAATCCAGCATATCTGGTTATATCTTTCCATTGTTGTCCTGCCCCTCTATATTTTCACCATCAGAAATCTTCTTGAGTTTTAAGCCTTTCTTTATGTGCGTTAAAACACATCCACAATAAGGGCTTATTTCTCTCAACATTCCCTAGTCCTTCTGCCCTGAAAAATCATTCCTAAGGGCAGTCTGAGGCATGGGTCACTAGGGTTTTTTTGAAGGTGACAGTATTCCCACTTAGTAGGCATTTTTACTATTTAAGGGGAAGTGATGATGTAGTGAAATAGCTTGATTGAAATAAAAGTCTCTAGTCCGGATCTGGCTCAGTTTAGCTCTAAAGAGCATAGAATTATATCTCTTGCCAGAGAGGGAAGTTCTGGAGCAATATCCATCTTTAGAAGGTAGAGAGTATGCCCAATAATAGAAAAAGATTTTGGGGGGAAATCTGGAAGTTCTATACCTTTAGAATGCAGAACTACAAGAAGAACCACAATTCTGGGGAATGCTGGAAACTATACAGAAAATCAAGAGGAGCCAGGGCAGGAAGAAACATGTGACACTCCTGAAATCCCCTGAAGAACAAGAAGGGTTATGTTCCTTCTTCATGAAGTCCTTCTTCATCCTTATCATTACTGAATGAGGCACTACTAAAACTTTGGGATATTCCCATTCACTTAGAAGGTATCTCCATTTTCCAAGAGCTTTGTTTGAATTCTAAAATTTTTCTTCAATTTTTAACAGAATATTTCTTGCAGCATGTCTATAGGGAAGCAGAAGGAGGGGGAGGGAAGAGCTTGTATCAGAATATTTGTGGAAGAATCTGATTGTGATTTCCCCAGATTTTGTGAATGGAAAGTATAAGATAGAAAGATAAGAAATTTGCTAAAGTGAACTCTATGGCTTTCATTCTTTAAGAGCTTTGAAATATATAGGTGTGTTACATATGCAATTATGTTTGTGTATACATGAATTTATATATGTATATATGTGTGTATATATTATGGATGTGTGTGTGTGTGTGTGTGTGTGTGTGTGTGTAGTTGGTTGGTTGTTGCCTTTATTTTTTTTTAATTTTTGCTGAGGCAGTTAGGATTAAATGACTTGCCCAGGTTCACCCAGCTAAGAAGTATTAAGTGTCTGAGGTCACATTTGAACTCAGATCCTCCTGACTTCAGGGCTGGTGCTCTATCCACTGCGCCACCCAGCTGCCCCTTTGCCTGCATTCTTAAAGAACATCAAAATGACATCACTATGTTGGGGGTCAAGGTACAGGGTGCACAACTGTGGCTTATCAGACCAATAGGAGCTTGGAAGGCTTTACCACAGTTGGGCACAAATAGTCCACATGAACATTGGGAATGAAGATGCCTCTAAATTTGCACATTTCATATTTTTTGAGCTACTATAATTCTGCTTTATATATGTTACACATGCACATATGTATATGTGTTCTGAAATATATATACATGTATGTACAATATGTTATATATATATATATTACGTGTACATGCACATGTTTTGGAGGTAGGATAGGACAATGAAAACAATGTTAAGTCTATAATTATAGAATCTAGATTCAAATATTGGCTCCTCCAGTTATTGTCTATCTGGTCTTGGACAAGATATTTAACATCTCTTGACCTCAATTTTTTCAGCTGCAAAATGAGGAAATGGACAAGACGTCTTTGAATATTCCTTCCCTCTCTAAAACATTGGTCCTATGATCCCACATATATGGTTATGGATAGAAAATATCAATATAACCACAATTTTCACAACAAGGAAATCCAAAATTCAGATAAATATAATTATGATTGACAGAAAAGAGCCTCTTATCACACTGGTCACAGAGGTCAGTGATCATAGGATTTCATAAAATGACAAATTATCAAGAAGTTACGCAAATAATGAATAAGTAATTATGCAAATAACTTTTGTCTAGGAAGCAGGACACCTAGCATTCTTGCACCTGTAGCCTAATTCAAACTTTATGTGGAAGAAAATCCCTTCCAGGTAGATTCTTATTCCCATTTCCCAAAGCTCAATGAATAATAGAAATGAGACCAGATGATTAATGCCAATACTAGTGTCCCTTCCACTGTGGCCAAAGTAAAAAACTGAATTTGGAATTATGAATGAGTTGCTGAGTCAATGTTTCCACTCCTCAGCAGTGTTTCATGCCAAGTGGAAAGGGTTAAAAGCAGTGAGTGAGAACTCAGCGTTATACAAGTGTATTTGGATCCCTAGAATCACCATGAAGACCATTGTCTTCCTTTTATTCCTAGGAGCTGCTGGTAAGTCACTCTTGTTCCTTCGTGAATAAGTATTTATTGAACCCTATTATAGACTAGTGACTGTATGAATGCAAAGAAGTATATGGCATGGTTCTAGTTTTCAAGAAGCTTACAATTGAGGTGGGGGAACAAGATTAACATAAGGAAGCAGTAGCAAATAATAAAGCATATAAAGAAATGTTGGATTCTGTGGTATAGACTCTATGTGTCATGACTATGCAGAGAAAGGTAAACTAGGTCTAGACACATTAGAAAGGGTTTTAGAAAGCAGAAAGTACTTAAATCAGTAGTGAAGAATAGGAAATACTTAAATAGGTAGAGATTAAAGGCAGGGGAAATTCATGTCTTGTCCTTTCCATGTATTTGGAATCATTTAAAAATAACCATTATGTACTTATCAAATGTCAAACATGTAGGAATCATGTTAGGAGCTAGAGATCAAAGTTGTTTTCTTGTTTTGTTTTTTTTTCCCTGAGGCAATTGGGGTTAAGTGACTTGTCCAGGGTCACACAGCTAGGAAGTGTTAAGTGAATGAGATCAGATTTGAACTCAGGTCCTCCTGGCTTCAGAATTGGTGCTCTGTCCACTGCACCAATTAGCTTCCCTCAGAGATTTTTTTTAAAATAATATAATCCCTACCTTTAAAAAGATTAGATCATTTGAAGGGGGCTAATGGAAAGGTTTGTACAGAGATAAGCATCATAAAATAGGATGTAATTGGGGGTAAATGAGAGATGACTTTTTGATAAGGAAATTGGAGAAGATTTAGTAAGAGATAGTATTTGAAATGAACCTTGAAGGAAGAGAAAGAATCTGAAAAGTGAGAATGGGCAGGAATATCTTTCTAGCATAAGGGATTGCTTAACCTAAAAGATAAAAGGTAACAGATGGCATGTCGACTTCATGACTTAGATAATGATCCAGTTTTCCTAGAACATAAAATTCTAAGTTGACTCACCTCTTAAAATTAGACGTCTGGTTTGGTCATTTAAAGATGGAGGTTTCTCCTACCCTTTCCTTAGCTCCAATATAAGATGAATTAATATATATATATATATATATATATATATATATATATATCAATACTTCAAGGATGAAGTTGTGCTAGAACTTATGTATGTATGAGTCTTCATCCTTCTAGTACCTCAAGTCTCACTCCATCTATGTCCCAATGGATAGTCTGTGAGAATTCTAGTGGCCAAAAAGCCCTCATCATCGCCCTGCAACCAACCTGTGAGTGATCTTCTCTGAAAATGACTAGGCTGAATCATGGAAAAGAAACAAATACTGTTGACAAACCTGTACATGAAGCCTTTCCCAGCTAGTTGGACCAGAGTTTGTAGGTGGTTCTCTGAACAAATATAATGCCATTGTTTTCTGAAGTGTAATTTAGCTCAGACTGAGGATTTTGGAGAAATCAGGTTCTCTCTTTTAAAAATAAAATAAAGTAAGGGGCAATTAGGTGGCACAGTGGATAGAACCCCAGCCTGAAGCCAGGAGGACCTGAGTTCAAATGTGACCTCAGACACTTAACACTTCCTAACTGTGTGACCTTGGGCAAGTCACTTAAGCCCAATTGCCTCAGCAAAAATAAATAAATAATAAATTAAATTAAATAATAGTAATTGGTGTGGGTTCGCATTTTTGCTCATACAGTCTTGCCAAGTAAAATCAATATAATTTCCAGAGAGATAATAGGATGATGACTGTAGGTTTACATACACAGAGCTGGGAATTAACACCATTACTGAACAGAAGATATCAGTATGTCCATTTAGGGTCCAGGTGATTTTAAACCCAATAATGGATCCGGGTTTTTTTGAACAGCACTTCCTCCTTGTTTTTAATCCTAGGCCCAAAGGGATCTTGAGGGAGGAGTGAGACCATACTCCTTAATCTTTTGGTAGATAGAGGAAGAGCCAAGATAATTGTACCACAACTATGGTTGTTGCATTTCCAGATCACTGTGACATCATAGGTTAGGGCAAATCATTTTGATTATAACAACTTAAACTTGAAAAACTTTATCTCTTTATCCCTGAATATGGAGTTCATTCAAATATATTCTTAAAAGATTTTGGCTGCTGCTGGTGGTGGTGGTGGGCAGTGATATTGGGTAATTATTCCAGAGCAAAGAAAGGAAGGTGGGTCACAGTACTGGGAAGATAAAAGCTTATAGAGAAAACAGTGAAGTGAAAAAAATTTAAAGAAACAGTCTTTGAAGACTATGAATCACTGACAAGATTGGAAAGTTGACAATCAAATATTCTATGTTGTTCACATTCTCTAATAGTTGACTGAAGCTTCTCTTTAGCTAATGATCCACCTTTCCTTCATTGCTCTGGAATAATTCCTAATATCATGGTCACTGCCTACCAGCACCATTGTCATCCCAAATCTTTAAAAAATATATTTGCATAAAGATTGCATATTTTTCTTTTATTTTTCTTGAGGATTTTTTTTTGGTCTGTGTTTTCTTTCACAGCATGACTTATATGAAAATGTGTTTTGCATGACTACACATGTTTAACCTATTTCATATTACTTGTCTTCTCAGTGGGGTATGAAGAAGGGAAGAGAGGGAGAGAGAATTTAAAACACAAAATTTAAAGAAAAAGAACATTAAAATGATTTTTATATGTCATTGGGGGAAATAAAATATTATTTTTAAAGGAAAAAGTACATATTTGCATGACCTACAAATTCAGGGATAAAGAGAGAAATTCAAGTTTTAAGATGTTTTTCAAATAATCTAAAACTATTGATTCAGGTAATTTAAAGATTATTTAACCTAAGGATTACCAAGAATGTTCTGCAAGAGAGGATTGTGTCTACTTAACCCCTGACACCAGAAGTTATAATTCAGAATAGTCACTGATGTGTACCTATAATAGCATTAATGCACTTGATCTAATCATAAATATGAATGGGAAGTCAAATACTTACATCATGTGTATACTATGAGTATAAAGAAAAGAGTATATAACTAAGACTCCTTGAAAGTAGACACATATCACTGATGTCCCGGTTATATAGGGCAACGGAGTATTACTAGCTAGCTTTTCTCTAGTTGACCTTGGAAGGCATTGTGGAAGACTTAACATTTGAAGGGAGATTGATATAACCAATAATTCCCATTTCTTTTCCCCCTCAGTTGCTTTTCCTGATAATAATGTGGAAAGGATCATAGGAGGAAAGAACTGTGAAAAAAACTCAGTACCTTATCAGGTGTATATAGCTACTGACAGCTTTATATGTGGCGGTTCCCTCATCAATGCCCAGTGGGTACTTTCAGCTGCTCACTGCTACAATCCGTAAGTGGCTCATAATCACTCCCTAAAACAAATCAAGTTACTAGAACTCCCCCAAGCTGATTTTTGGCTAAGAATAAAAGACTTCCTAGATGGGAGAAAATGATATTCTTTAAGGTACTTGTCTTTCAAAATTCCAATATGTATGCAGACAAGGAAGGAATCCCAGGTTAAAGTAAATCCAGACAAGGAAATGGTAGCCTAAAGAATTTAGAACCAAGCTTTTAATAGGCACTTTCTATGTGTCAGGCATTGTGCTTAGGGCTGGGAATAAAGGACGGTTTCTCCTGTTAAGAACCATACAGACTAATGGGGAAAACTGCAAAGACAATACAAAAAAGGGAGCTGAAAAGCAAAGGACAAATGTTCAGCAAGGCCATGGTTTTAAAGTCCAGAGGGAGCCAAGAACAGGGATAGAAAAGAAACTTAAAAAAAAAAAAAAAGTTGGATAGAGACTGATCCTATGATTTTAATTGGTATAAGTGAAATAACCTCACAGGTGAGGTAACTTTCTCAAACAAAGTCAGCATCTTCTCTAGAAAGTGGCCTAAAGTGATGTGTTCAAGGTCCCAAAGATATTGGTTTTTTTATTAAAGCTTTTTATTTACAAGTTATATGCATGGGTAATTTTTCAACATTGACCCTTGCAAAACCTTGTGTCCAAAATTTCCCCTCTTTCCCCCATCCCCTCCCCTAGATGGCAGGTAGTCCAATACATTAAATATGTTAAAATATATGTTAAACCCAATATAGGTCACATAGATATTGTGTCATAAATGGGATTTAAACTCAGACCTTTCTAGCCTCCATGCTACCCTGTTATCTGTTGGACCAAGTAGATAGTTGAGTAGAGATAATCTAAACCCCACTATAAGAAGGAATTAGCCAACTGTAATTCTTCACTCTTTAGTTCTTCCTCTATCTTCATTAGGCTTTCAAATTTAATGCCCACTAGAATTTTTGAAGTCTTGAGTAATTGTCCAGAAATTGTGCTTGAAGCTCCCCAGTAAAGGAGATATGGGAAACTGAAATGAAGAAGCACTCCAATTACTGTATTCATCTCAGTCATGAAATTCAGAGATTACCCTGGCTTGGAAGAGAAGTAGAATTTTGGAAAGTAAATTTCCACAAGCTGATTATCTTCAGGCACCCTGTGGGATCTCACAAAGGATTGAAGACATGGGATGTCCTGGAGGATTAATGAAGAGAGCTTGAATCAGGATTACTCATGAATCAACCCCTGTGAAGAAAGAGCTTTATGAATGATTAACAATTGGTACTGAAAGTAGGGGAGGGAAGAGGACAACTCACTACAACTAAACGATTTGTTCAATATAACATTTCCTTTTTTTAAAATAGCTTTTTATTTACAAGTTATATGTATGGATAATTTTACAGCATTGACAATTGCCAAACCTTTTGTTCCAATTTTTCCCCTCCTTCTCTCCACCCCCTCCCCTAGATGGCAGGATGACCAGTAGATGTTAAACACAATATAACATTTCCAAAGGATTCCCTCAGGCTAAAATTTCCAGAGTAAATTTCCATGGATATTGGCCAACTCACTCCTATATTTTAAGACTCCTTCAACTCCTCTATCTCTTGTACCTAAAGTAACCCTAACAAATAGGGGAAATGGTAAGTGATAAATGAATATCATTGATTCTCTCTTCTTTTTCCACTGGGTAGGCCAAATTGCCACCCTTATGCATTCTGATAAAGCGGTTATCTATGGGAAGCAATAATGTCAGGAAATTTTGGTTTTACCATTTTTAATATTACCCTCAGTAGAATCCAATTTTCTGAACCTAGGGAAATTGGGGGAGGGAGTCATAAAACATAGTTAGTTTTTTGTTGGAAGAACTGGAGAAAAAGAACAGGAACAAGGTTGCCTAGAGGTGTTATTTCTTTTTTTTACTTGTCCAGCCAAATCCAGACTATCTTGGGCGCCTACAACCTTGAAGCCTTTGAGGGCACTGAGCAAATCATCAATTCTACTAAAGTGATCCGCCACCCCAAGTACCACAAGTGGGATAACAACCATGACATTATGTTGATTAAGCTGACTAAGCCCGCCATCCTTAACTCTCACGTGTCTACAATCTCCCTGCCTACTTCCTGTGTGACTGCTGGCACTAACTGCCTCATCTCTGGCTGGGGCAAAACTCGGGCTGGTTTCTGCAAGTGTTCAGCTGAATTAGAACCAAGAGCCAAATTCCCCAGCATCCTTCAGTGCTTGAATGCTCCTGTGCTCTCTGACGAGACCTGCCAAGGCGCCTACCCAGGTCAGATCACCAACAATATGATCTGCGTGGGATTTATGGAAGGTGAAAAGGATGCCTGCCAGGTCAGTCCCTCTCCCCCGTGCAATCTTAATCCTATTCTCTCTCTTTTCTATATTTCTCCTCCCCTGAGCCAGCAAGAAACCATCTGCCAGCTGGGGCTCTCTGAAGATGGAACTAAATGATGGAATAGGAAGTTCTTCTGGAGTAAGGACAGAGAGGAACTAAGAATGTTCCTTCTGAAATGGTTTTATGCTGAGAAGAAACAAATATAGAAATAGAGTGCATGGTGTCTCTTAGGGAAGATGGATGGAACAGTAAATAGACTGCTAGCCTTGGAGTCAGGAGGACTTGAGTTCAAATTCAGCCTTACAGACTATCAGTGTGACCCTATTTGTCTCAGTTCCCTTATATGTAACATTAACTGGAGAAGAAAATGGCAAACCATTCCATTATATTTGCCAATAAAACCCCAGATGGGCTTACACAGAGTCAACTTGACTGAAATGACTCAATAAGACATAATTTTTATGTCTTTTTTAAAATTTATTATAGTTTTTTATATACAAAACATATGCATGGGTAATTTTTCAGCATTGACCCTTGCAAAACCTTCTGTTCCAAATTTTTCCCTCCTTCTCCCCACCCCCTCCCCCTAGATGGCAGGTAGACCCATACATGTTAAATACAACATGGATGTCTTAGGAAGAGATACCTGTGTAGGCAATACCTTGAGAAAAGAACGGGGACAGAAAGAATGATCTAAGAGCCTATCTTCCCCCAACCCTTTTATCTCTGCTCAGCTTTCTATGGACACACATGCTCGGGAAAGGAAAAATTAAGGGAGTGATATATCTTCTTCTAAGATTAAAAGAAAACTTTAACCTTTCCTATTGTATTTCAGGGTGACTCAGGTGGTCCTGTGGTATGCAATGGCCAACTCCAAGGCATTGTTTCATGGGGCATAGGCTGCGCCAAGAAAGGCTATCCAGGCGTCTATATCAAAGTCTGCAATTATGTGGATTGGATTGAAAAGACCATCGCTAACAACTGAGCTGCTTTCCCCACTTCCCTTCCTTGATGTCCTCTTTCCAGCAGTAGAAAGGAGATGCAACAATTTCCACTGCAGCTGCAGGCCTGGGGAAATGGCTTTAATAAATATTTTAATATCATATAACCTCTCTGTCTCAATGTAGTCTTTGACCTAAGATATCTTCAATTTCAAAATAAAAGTAATGATAATGATAATGGCGTGTGTGTGTGTGTGTGTGTGTGTGTGTACCCATATATACATAGCTAACAAATGTGTTTATATATACACACATATACATATATACATAACTAATATAAATTTTATTTAGGGATTATTATGTGCCAGACACTGTGCTTCTATTATTTCATTTGATCCACAATAATGAGAGGTAGGTACAATTTCTGTCTTAGGAGAAAACTTTATTCAATTGTGAGAATTGTGAAAGGTCTTTGCTGCATTGTTCAAATTAAATCTGTATGGCTAGGAAGCTGGACCACCATTCTCTGCTACTTAGAGACCCTTAACTAAAGACCGAGGTTATGCTGACCAAAAACTCAGCCAATTCTGAAGTTGGAGGCAAGGACTTTTCCCACAATCATACATCTCAAGCAACTCACATACTTATCTGAAAAATGGCCCCATACAGTTCAATCACTTATTGCTTCAATGTTCCTTTGATTGTTTAAAGATACCTGGGGATGTGGGACACCTCTTTTTCTGATTTCAAGGAATTGCACCTGTTCAGTTTTCCCCTCCCAATTTGGAAAGATCTTACTTTTTCTTCCAATGAGAAATCAGATTATGTAATGTTGTATTGTGGTTAATTATTTCATTTTAATTAGCTGGCCCTATTGGATTATTTTTAATATATAAAAACATGTCTCCTATATTGGGGGTCTAGCCCTAAGCTGAGGAATGGTCTGGTCCCAATCTGTTAGGCAATTTGGATGCATTACTTAATAAGTGTATATGCTCAGAAGTTTGATCCTTTGTTTCTTTAATCATTTCATCTTTCACAAACCACAATTTACATAGTTAGTCCAAGCTACAGTAAGTAAAAGGGACTCCTTCATTGTTTTAGTAATGCTCTGGCTACACTCAGTGTCAGGTGACTAAGTTCATCTCTTGCTTCTCTCCACTTTGTCCCTGTGGATTAAAATTCCAATGATCTTCTGGGGGCAATCCCCTTTCCTGTTGGTGTCTGGTGAGATGTCTAATAAATCCTACAGGGCTAACTCATTAGCTAGATCTCTTCCTCTCTAGTCACCAAATTAACTTTTGAAAAATAGACATTCTTATGACTCCAACAACATTAATGAGAGCTACATAAAAAGGAGACAAGCTCAGATCACAAAGAAGAATTTTGGTCCCAGAAAACAGATGATGAAGCATATTTCCTCCCTCTTCTTAGAGAGATGAGAGCCCATAAGTATCTGATACATTTGGACACAGTGTCAATTTTTCTTAACCATTTTTCTTTGTTACAAGAAAATATTCTTTCTAGTGACAGGATTGAATTATGATATGATAAAAGTAAATGATAAAATGATATAAAAAGTGATCAATAATTTTTTTAATTAAAAAGAAGGGAAAATATACATAAGGCAATCAATCTTCATGACAACACTTCTTTTCTGGTCTGGTCACACACATAGGATAGAAAATGGCAACAATATAGGCAATCTGTATAAAGTGACTTGCAATATGGTATCCACAAACAGAGAAGACAAAGGGTAAAAGATGCTAAGGATTCACTGCATACGGCCTCAATATTTTTTTTGTCCATGCTTGAGAAGAAGAAATGCTGATATAATGATCTCTGCATACAATCTCCTAAAATTCCCCATATGATAATGTTAGAACTAGAAGAAATCGTGGATATCATTTTGGAATAAGATAATAAGAAAACATGTCACGAGACATGGACAAACAATATCCTATAGAGATTTTTTAAGTGGCAATGTGATTGCTGAGATCTTGTTAAGGAACCAATGGAAAATCAGGGGAAAAAAGGAAGGCTTAAAAAGTTCCTAGCCCAGATCCTACCTAGACATCTTCATTACATCTCTAAAGTATTTATTTGGATGCAAGGTCATTCTCACACCAGGTGCACAAATAGTTTCCATGAAACACCTCTTCTACTGCCTGGGAAGGGGAAATGACAAATACAGATTTGTCAAAAACAAATATTGACAAACTGAAGCATAGCTGGGGAAGGTGACCATGATTTTGAGTGGACTTGGAACACTGCCACAATAGAAGGGATTACAGGGAATAAAGACTTTTATCTAGAGAAAGGATGTGATTGCTGGATTCAAATGTTTAATACTACTTCAAGTCTCTAAAGCACTTTTAAGTTTACAAGAGGCTGTGACATAGATAGTACAAAAGATAATCCTTATTTACATAAGAGGCTGAAGGAAGTTAAATGCTTTACCCTAAAAGACAAAGTGAGTATCAAAGATAGGATTTTGTACCATGGTCCACTGATTTCAATTATATAACTTAACTCTCTCCACTATTAAATTTAATTCAACCAATATATATTAAGTGCAATAAATGTAGGATCCCAGCCAACAAACATTCTTAAGAAAAAGACAAGTCTCTCTTTAGGAACAGGAACTATTGTTGTCCAAACTGGAGAAAGATGAGGATTGGCAAGTGAACCCACAGTCTCCCTACTTAAATAGATCTCCCTGGAATGAGAGGCCTCCACATCACTCAAGAGTAATGCAAGAATAAAGTCACCGATTTAAATACCTCATCTCTATACATTTAAAGAACTTTGAAACAGAAATTTCTAAGCTTTTAAAAAATCTCTCAAAGAGAAACTTTCAGCAAATTTTGAAAAATTTTGCTTAAAATATTAAAATGCAACAATTTCACATTATAGATATTTTTAAGTTATGAGAGTTACTAACCCAAATATTAAAATAAAATTAAAATTTAAAACTTTGAATAACTAATCTTTTATGTACCCTAAAGACTAATAAGATCATAGATTTACATCTGAAAAGTACCTTAGAGGCCATCATTTTACAGATGAAGACATTCAACAATAATATGGCCGTTCATAAGCCATTAATTTGAACTCAGATCCTTCTGAGTCCTGTCCAGTACACCACATTTTTTCCAAGGGAGTATAGCAAGTCGGCCTCCAAGTCAGAAAGACTGGGCTCAAGTGTGAATTCTTTTGTACACTGACTGTGCCCCCAATCCATTCTCCAGGGTTATACATTGAAAAGAAGGTGCCAATATGCCTCAGTAGGAGGTGTTTCTTTGAAATCTCCAGCCAAATTTTTAAAAATTATAGGTATGTAGTATATTGGTGAACATTCAATGTTTATTTTTTTCCTAATAATCAAAAGACTTGATGCAAGAATTTGGATACCACTGAACTAGGAAAAGGAAAGAGAATAAACATTTATAACACATACTATGTGCCAGGCATTGTGCTAAGAATTGTTAAAAAATATTATCTCATCTTAATCTTCACAACAACCCTAAAACATAGGTGTTGTTATTATTCCATCTTACAAAAATATAAGTTTTTAAAAGGCTTGATCAAGATCACACAGCTAGGAAGTATCTGAGATAAAATTTATGCTGAGGTTTTCCCTTACTCAACCACCAACTGCTTCTAATTACTGGGTAATTAAAAGGGGGTAGAGTTTTAAGAAGTAACGGAAAGGACAAAGTCAATGATGAACAAAAGTTATAAAAAATAAAACAGTACTCTTCAATTTAACTTCTTGCCCTATTTGCTAAACTGGAAATACCCTCTCTTTCTTCCATTACCCTTTAATATCCCTGAATTTCCTCTTTATCCCTTTCAAACTTACACTGTCCTAGATCTTAAACTGGAAGTGATCCCAGAAATCTTTTAGTCAAATTTCTTTATTTCATAGTTCCTAAGAGGCCCAGAAAAGTAACTTGCCTAAGATCAAACAAGATTTGGATCCAAGTCTTCTGCCTTCAAATCTAGCACACCTTCCACTATACCTTGATTCAATAGCCACAACTGCAGCCTACTACCTATATATAATTTTGACAATCTATAGCTCAATTTAGTTTAGTTGTCCTCAAATCAGAATAAAGTGTTTTCAACTCAGAAAGGATAATATTGCATATCACAAAATTCATCTGGCAAAATATTCATCTACCATTGCCTTTAGGGCAAGGGTTTAGGGAAAAGAAAAACACAACAATTATTTCTTTAATCATTCTCAATGTATACCTAGTAGAACTAAATCTTCTTTGATTATGATGATTAAAATTAAGGAGCAATCAAATAAAGATAACAGGCTAATCCTATAATATGCCAGTTTTGTATTTACTAATGATAATGATAATGATCATTCTTCAGCCTTATTGTTCAGTTGGTTCAAAACATATCCAATTCTTTGTGACCCCATTTGAGGTTTTCTTGGCAGAGATACTGGAATGGTTTTCTCATTTTATCAATGAGTTTATCAAGGGTTAAGTGACGTGTCCAGAGTTACACAGCTAGTATGGGTCTAAAGTCAGATTTGAACTCAGGAAGATGAGTCTTCATCTTTCATCCTTCAGTGGTCTACTATGTGACTTTTTTCCAAATTTAATTTTACCATACCAAATTCTAGTGTAATCCATGGGTATGTTTATATATTTGCTCACTAATAATTAAGCTCAGAACCCTTACCAGCTCATCAAATATTATTAATTAACAAACTGGTGAAACTTCCTTCCTTATTTAATGATTGAACTCAGAATTCTTCCCAGTTTATATGCATGTACACATTTGGATGCTTCATATGTGCATATTCAGATATACATATATTTGCACATGTGGATATGTACCTCTATGTCTAGCAGTTGGGGGGAGCAGGATGACTGGTGTTATTGTAAGAGCAAAGAGGTGACTGATAAATTCATTTTATGACTATTACCCTTATGTGCCATTCTCTCCTGACCCCAATTTGAATCTGCCCATAAGAGTAGATTCAGCAAGACTCATATTTTCCCTAGTATGACCCCAGTCTCTGGCAATGACAACCTCGTTGCTCTAGCTCTGCTCCCATTTCCATGGCAACATGTCCCAGTCTCCCATTCTTCCATCCCAAGTCTCTGGAAAGGCTGCTACCAGCCACACACTCTCAAGTCTAGCAAAGTAGGGGAAGCAATAGCCATTGTCTTGGGATCAATTGGGATCAGTGATGCTGAAAGGGTGATGCTGTACTGATAGCAGCCCCAGTGCCCACTTGCCAGTAGGTCTGCTCTTAGCTTCCTGTCTCATGTGATCTCTGTTGGGGCTAATTCTCTCTTTTTCCACCACCACCCCACTTTAGTAATGGGGGAAGCTAAGTTCTCCAGAGGACCAGTACAGGAAATTCAGAGTTTCTCACTCACCAGTGAGCAGTTGTTTTCTGGTGTCCTGTTACATGCAAATGAAAGTAAAAGAAATCATGAAGTTGAGTAATGTCCTAAGCATACCAAGCCTAAATTTACCTCTTCTGCAACCTATTATTTCTAATTTCACTTTCTACAACCAAAAACAAGTTTAATCCCTTTTCTACATAATGACCTTTTAAATACTTGAAGACAGCTATCATGTTCTCCAAGTTTTCTCTTCTGAACTAAACATTACAATTTCTTTCAAGCAATCTTCATGTGACAAGAACCCAAAGCTAAACTCTGGTGCCCAGAAATGGCCACAATACTTCAGCTATGGTCTGACTAAGGTACAATATCAGAGAAAAGCCATTTCCTTAGAAATTTCCTAGAAGCTACCTAGAAAGGAATACTTACTAAATGAAGGATTAGATCGAATTCTTTTTTTGTCTTAGTTTTGTTTGGTTTGTTTTTTCTGACTAGAATAGCATACCGTTGACTCAATTTAAACCTTCAGGTCCTTTTTATATAGACTAGCATCTAACTACCATACTTGATCCTTTGGTACATGTGTAGTAATTTTTTAAACCCAATTATGAAACTTTGATTTAGCCCAATATTTGAACTTGTCAAAATCATTTTTCATCCTAACTGCATCATCCAGTGTTAGAGATCTCCTTCAAATCTGTCTTACTGATAGATCTTATATCTCTGTAATCTATCCCTTTACTTAAGTCATCAATTAAAAAAATTAATAGCATAGGGCCAAACACAAATTCTTCAGGTACTCCACTAGTGATCTTTTTTCTAAATTGATAATGAACCATCACTGATTACTCTTTGATCCCAGCCATTCTCTTACTTCTAAATCTATTTAAATATAGTATGATGGATACTCACATATTTCTTTTTTCCACAAAAAAAAAAAAAACATGAAATATTTTATCCAACACACTGCTAAAAATCCAGATAGATTGTTAGCATTTCCCTATTGAATCATCATAGTTTCTAATATCTGCAAGAATACCTATGTTCACAAAATCCCATGTCTTTTAAGTTTGAAATACATAAAACTATGAAAATTATATACATAGATCACCATGTGCAAGTAAAACCCATGTTCAGATACATATACTTGAGGAAAGGGATGAGGGGAGATTCATTAGCAAGGGCATATGGCTCATAGGACCATTTAGGATCAAAAATAAAGGATTGGAGTGGTCAAATGGTTAGCAATTTTGTGTGGGATGAAGGACACCTGGGACTGTACTTTGTAACCTAATCTGTACTTTCGGCTATGGGAAGAAACCTGATACATGTACATATAATTCTATTTCTGGAACTTTCTGAGTAATAGGGAAAGGGTTATCAATTAATTTCAATGTTTGATTACCTTCCAAACTAGATAGAATGGAATTCTAAATTTGGGTTTCTAAATTTTCCATTGAGTCATTCTTCTGTTTCCCTGGAAGTCTTCAGTGCCAAGTTTTGAAGGATAAATAGCAGTGGTTGAGAACCCTGGATTCTACCGCCTTGCCTTGCCTAGATCCCTAGGACAACCATGAAGGCCATTATCTTCCTTGCCCTCCTGGGGGCTGCTGGTAAGTTTCTCTTGTCAAATCAACAAGTGTTTACTGAGTTTTGTCAGGGTTCTAGATGCTTCAAGGGATAAAAAAAATTAGTAACTCAAAGTCTTTGTCTTCGAATATAATCTAACAAAAGAAACAAGGCTAGTGCAGGAAAATAAAAGGAAAGAATGTAAGACAGCATGTAACTAATAGACAAATTGTGTGATTCAAGCTATTTCTGCTAGACCAAATGAATGTAGACTCTATGGAATATTTGATAAAGGCTCCAATTTAAATTGATTTTTAAGAATAGATGAGAGATACATAATTATAGACTACATGTTATGAAGAGGGAATGATTATATGCCCTTTTTTGGGCACATAACCTCCCCCCCATTTTTGGCCAGGCAATCAGGGTTAAGTAAGTTTCCTGGGTCACCGCTCATTTGTGTCAAGTATCTGAGACTGGATTTGAACTCAGATCCTGACTCAAGAGTTGGTTTCATCCACTGCATCCACACCTATCAGCATCTTCTTCAGAAAAGTTTACATCATTATGAAAATCAAGAGAGATAGAAGAAAAAATGGGAAGAAAAATAAGTGATGCAAGAAAATCACACACACAAAAAAAAATGAATCAACATCTTGAGAGAGAAGGCATTAAAAATAATCAAGAAAATGATACCTTGGTGCAGCTAGACATTGGAGTGGATAGAGCACTGGTGCACTGGCCTTGGAGTCAGTACAACCTGAGTTTTAATCTGACCTCAGCCCCTTAATGCTTGTTAGTTGTGTGACCCTGGGCAAGTCACTTAACCCCAAATGCTTCTCTTAAAAAAAAAAGAAAGAAAGAAATTATACTTTTAAAAATAGACTAGGCCAAATGGTAAAGGAGGTACAAAAAGCCAATGGAGTAGAATGCCTTAAAAGGCAAAATTAGTCAAGTGGAGAAAGAGGCAAAAAAATTCACTGAAGAAAAAAAAATTTCTTAAAAAGTAGAATTGGTCAAATGGAAAAAAGGCACAAAATCTCATTGAAGAAAATAGATCCTTAAAAATTAGAATTGAGCAAGTGGAAATTATTGCTTTTATGAGAAATCAAAAAAGAAAGGAAGCCAAAAGAATGAAAAAACAGAAGACAATGTGAATTATCTCATTGGAAAGACAATTGACCTGGAAAATAGATCCAGGAGAAAAAATCATTATTAGGGCAGTTAGAAGGAGCATATATAGACATAGGGAACAGGGGTGAGTTCAAAAAATAAAATTAAGGGGTGAGAGAGGAATGTACTGGGAGAAAGGGAAAAGAAAAGGTAGAATTAGGTAAATTATTTCACTTAAAGAGATAAGAAAAATCTTTTATAGTGGAGAGGAACAAAGGGGAAGTAAGAGAGAATGAGTGAACCTTATTCTCATGATAATTATTTCAAAGAGTAAAAAACATAAATACTCAATTGGGTATAAAATTCTATCTTATCCTATCAGAAAGAGAACAGGAAAAGGGGAGTGTGGTAAAGGTGAGGGCAGATTTGGGATAGAGTACTCAGAACAAAAATATGTTTTGAGGAGGGACAGGGTGAAAGGAGAGAGAGAATAGAAAAACGGGGATAGAATGGCAGAGAATAGTTAGCAAAAGCAAATAGATAAAATTTTGAAGCAGATTTCTCTAATAAAAGCTTCATTTCTTAAACAGATAGAAAACTGAGTCAAATTTATAAAAGTAAAAGCCATTCCACAATTGATAAATGATCAAAAGATATGAACAGTTTTCAGATGAAGTAATCAAAGCTAGCTCTCGCCATATAAAAATACTGTAATTAGCTGTTGATTAGAGAAGTGCAGATTAAAACAATTTTGAATTATTCCACATAACAATTAAATTGACTAATAGGACAAAAAAGAAAAATGACAGATGGTGGAGGGAATGTGGAATAAATGAGACATTAAGGCACTGTTAGTGGAGCTGTGAATTGATTCAGCCATTCTGTAGAGAAATTTGGAACTGTGCCCAAAGAGCATAATTGAGCTATCAATACCACTACTAGGTCTGATTGCCAAAAGAGATTTAAAAAAAAAAAAAAAAGGAAAAGGACCTATATATACAAAAGTATTTGTAGCAATTCTTTTGTGGGGGCAAAGAATTGAAAATTGAGATGCCCATCAATTGGGTAATGGCTGAATTATGAGGGAATACTATTGTACTATAAGAAATTATGAGACAGATGCTCTCAGAAAAACTAAAAAGACTTCCACGAGTTGATGAAAAGTGTATGAACTAACAGCAGTAAGGTGATCAGCTGTGAATCACTTGACTGTTCCCAGCAATACAATGATCTAATATAACTTTAAAGGACTTATGAAAAATGTTATCTTTTCCCAGAAAAAAAAACTAATGATATCTAAATACAGATTGGAGAATACTTTTTTTACTTCATTTTTCTTGAGGTGTCTTTTTTGGAGGTCTATGTTTTCTTTTGCAACATGACTTATAGAAATATTTTGCATAACTATGCATGTATAACATATATTGAATTGCTTGCCTTCTCATTGAAAGTGGGTAAGGAGGATGGAAGGGAATTTGGAACTCAAAGTCATAAAAACAAATATTAAAAATTGTTTTTAAGTAAGAAAATGAAAGGCTAAATTCATTTAATATATAATTTTTTAAAAAAAGAAAAGGTTTTATTAAGAACTTAGTTACATGGTTTCTATGCTGAATTCTTCACAAAAAGAAATGTACTAGAGAAACTACCAAGTTCTTTCACTTCATAATCAATAACATGGAAAGGATACGGATTCTGTTACATATCCTCATGTATCTGATTCAATGAGTGTTGCTAAAAAGATGAATAATGAGTTCTTTAGATCATGTGTATGTCATGAAGTTTGTGAATATTAAATAAGTATATGAATTGAAGTGCTTATGAACAATAGACAAACGATTTTCTTATTTTAGTCATGGATGGATCACAGATTTAAGGTCTTAAAATTATCTCAGAGATTCTAATATCACAAATTAGGAAACTGAGACCCAGGAACATTAAAGTGACAACTATGTTGATGCAGAGTAAAAATATCAGATTTGAAACTATGTTCTCTGATTACAAAGTCAACACTCTTTCTATTATATTATACTGCTTCTCTAAGGGAGAAGCAATATTCTTTGATCAATCTTGGAAAATTTCCTGAAGAACTGAAATTTCAGGAGGTCCTGTTGAACTGAAAAATTCCTGTCTCATTCCTTTCTCAGTTGCTTATCCCGTTAGTGATGATGATGACAAGATTGTTGGAGGCTACACATGTGCACCTAACTCCCTCCCCTATCAGGTGTCTCTGAACGCTGGCTATCATTTCTGTGGTGGTTCTCTCATCAATGACCAGTGGGTGGTATCAGCTGCTCATTGCTACAAGTCGTAAGTAACCAATACTCACATCTAAGGCAAGCTCAGTGTTAGATCAAACCCACAAAATTCATTCAGGGCTGGGCAGTCTCCAAAGAATTTCTAGGTAGGATAGATGGATAGATGGGAAATTTATTCAAGATATTGTCTTCTAAAGCTGGAGGAGCTACCAATGGAATGTTTGTGTTTATAGAAAGAAAAGAGGTAAAGATCAAATGGGGGGGGGGGGGAAACAGCTTTGACCTGTGAGAATCCTTCAGAAAATTGCCTCCCAGTTCCTCCTTACATAGCTCTCGGTTTAGATGACAAAGAAATCTTAAATGATTTGGATATTTACCAAGAGATTATTCATGTAGGATCTCAGTTAATTATGTGTATTTGGTGGGGAAAGGAATAGAGAGCTGAACTCTCTATTAATGTCTCAACTCAGACATTAAAATATCTATTTTGAAAGAGAAAGTGAAACTTGGTAAATTTAGGAATTTAGATCTGTGATATACCCTTGGTTAGAAATGTTTAAGGCTCTCTCTCTCTGTGCCTCTGTCCCTCTGTGTCTTGTCTCTGTCTCTGTTTTCGTCTCTGTATGTGTGTGTTTTTGTCTTTCTCTCTCTCTGTGTCTCTCTGTCTCTGTGTCTCTGTGTCTGTTTCTCTGTGTGTGTGTGTCTCTCTCTCCACTTTTCTTTCTCCCTCTTTCTCTCTGTTTCTCTCTTCCCCCTCCTCTCTCTCCCTCTTTCTCTCTTTCTCTGTCTCTGTCTCTGTCTGTCTCTGTCTGTCTGTCTCTCTCTAACTCTGTCTCTATCTCTCTCTTTCTCTCTCTGTGTGTGTGTGTGTGTCTCTGTTTCTCTCTCTCCCTTCCTTCATATGCCTACTGCACACTCCCTTCCCTGGGTAACTTGACAATTGACTGGGTAAGGAATAAAGGTGTGAGTTCAGGACTTTTCCCTAGGGAAAGATGTGGTAGTAGTTTACTGTATTTGATAAGATAGATATCTGGCTAGATGTGACTTACACTGGCAGGCATAAACAATGAAAGGAAATATGGAAAAGAGAGAGAATGGGACTTATTTGTATGGAAAGTGGTTACCTGACTGTTGTGAGATATAGAGTAAAAAACATGGGGATCAGTTTGCTTAATGGTGTTCTTTGTTTATCTAGCCGAATCCAGGTGAGACTGGGAGAGCACAACATTGATGTCATTGAAGGTGGTGAGCAGTTCATTGATTCAGCTAAAGTGATCCGCCATCCTAACTACAATTCTTACATGATTGACAATGACATCATGCTGATTAAGCTGAAAACACCTGCCACCCTCAGCTCTCGAGTGTCTGCCGTCTCCCTGCCTAAATCCTGTGCTGCTGATGGAACTTCATGTCTCATCTCTGGCTGGGGCAATACTTTAAGTTCTGGTGGTAAGTGACTCAGAGAGGGTAAAGAGCATTAGAAGTCAAAAAGTGCAACTCTGACTTTCCCATCCCCACACACAAACATCTCTCATTTTCAGGATTCCTTATTCAATTATAGTTAATTATATAAGATCTGGGCAGAAAGACCAGAAGTATAGACAAGATTAGGGTTATACCATGCATGTATGTAACTTAGCAAAAGCAAGACTATCTGGAGGGAGTTAAAGAGATTCCTTAATATTTGAATAATTGGTTTTTAGACATGAAGGGGAGAGATATGAATGCAAATGATACTACTGTCTTTTTAGGGCAATAATATTTTCATGGAGCTAATATCATTCAGGGTCTTAGGGTTCCCAGCACTTATCAAATCCCTTGTTTTTCATAACTATATGATCTGAAGTCAATACAGTAAAGGGCAAATCAATCATTTTCTCACATTAAAGATCTTTAAAAGTGCCAGAGAAGAAAGAGAAAACCTATTAGTTGAGGAACTTACAAGTATATCACAGAAAATATATAATCATGATTATGCTTATTTCAAACAGTCAACTACCCAGAACTGCTTCAGTGTCTGGATGCCCCCCTGCTTTCTGACGCTACCTGCCGCAAAGCCTACCCTGGACAGATCACCGACAACATGATCTGCTTGGGCTATCTGGAGGGTGGAAAGGATTCCTGCCAGGTCAGTTTTTTCCATTTCCTCTCCACTCATTCTTTCTCTTTTTTCCCATATTTCAACTAATCTGAGAGAGTTGGAAATAGAAATACTTTTTGAATTTGCACTCATGGATGGCATGAAATGGGAAGATGCTTTGGGCACAGGGGATACCAAATATTTTCCTTATAAAATGATTGTAGTAATCAGAAATGGCATGGACTTTATGCTTGCCCTAATACAGGTATCTTAGGGAAGAATGTAGGGGATGGGACACTTTGGAGAAAAATGTGATGGGCAAAATGACCTTTCATCCAACTTCACTTTCACTCTCTCTATGACTGCTCTGCTTCCTGAGATCACAGACAAGAGAAGGAGGAGGAGACATTGAGGTGGGAAGGGAAAGATGAAGTAAAGAGAAGGTTAGATTCCCAGGAAAACATTATTCAGAAATGAATACTAAACTAAATGTGTATTATGGACCTGCTAGGGCAATGTTTGGACTCTATTTTCTGTTATGGACCAAAAGAAAATTAACCCATTTTATTTTCCAATTCTAGGGTGATTCCGGTGGCCCTGTGGTCTGCAATGGAGAACTTCAAGGAATTGTCTCCTGGGGTTATGGTTGTGCTCAGAAAGGCAAACCTGGTGTCTACACTAAGGTCTGCAACTATGTGGACTGGATTAAGAAGACCATTGCAGAAAACTAAACTGTTTCCTTTATGGCTCCTTTTCTCTGATCTAATCCTCTTGCAATTACCAAAAATGTAGAGCACTCCATCTACTAATCACAAATGGAGAAATTGTATTTAAATAAAGACTTGTATCCTGTAGCTTGTCGTTTCTTGAATCATTGCTCCTTGAATAATCACTTTTATGGTATATATAGGTTGGGCTATATAGATTGGGTAAGCTATTTATTTAATATTCCTTATTTCCTACTTCCACTTTCAATCACTATTCTGCCAGAATCCCTTAGTAAACCTCTTCGACCTTTGAAGTTCTGTGTGAAGGAATTATGACCCCCACACATAATGAAAATTATCTTACATTAGCACTAAAAGTTTGTGGCTGAGTAATTAGAGTATAATATCTGCGAAAGACAACATTGTGTTGGATAGGTACCAGAATGAGAAAACACAAGGATATGGCTTCAAGTCCTGACTCTGATACATTACCCTTGCAAACCTAGGCAGTTAACATGCCTGTACCTTCCTACAACTTTGTAATATTGTAAGCTACAAAGCAGGTTCCAATTTGTATTGATAAAGGGAGCTTTCTCATCATCAGTTCACTATACCAAAGAAATTACAGGTCTTATTCGAAACTCAATATTTGGAGTTTCTGCTTCTGACACTTACCATATTAAGTTACCTAAATCACCAATTTATTCCCTGGGTATATGAGCAAATAGGATTGTAATCCCCATATCCTCTAATCTTTCCAATTTCTCTCCCCCCTGGACTTCTGTCCTAAGCTTATAATTAATTCCCAACAATTGATCATCAAAGATTTTAGCCCCCTCCTACACAATATGAAAGGTTTTCCATATATAAGCATGATCCTGAAAGGATTTTCTTTCTTATTTAAGCATTTAACAGCTTAAAACTGCTCTAAGACTTTAAGACAAGAGGAGTTAGATGGTGTGGTGGATAGAGTGCTAAACCTGGAGTCAGGAAAACTCTTCTTCCTAACTTCAAATCTGGCCTCAGATACTTTCTAGCTATGTGACACTGGGCACACGTTTGCTTCCGTTTCCTCATCTATAAAACGAGCTGGAGAAGAAAATAGCAAACCACTTCAGTTTATTTGCCAAGAAAATCCCAAATGAAGAGTAAAATGAAGAGACAGACATGACTGAAAGGCTTTTGAGACATCCTGTGTACATTAAAGAGCATTTATTGAATTCAAAAAGCATAAAGTATAGAAAGAATATTCTCAAGCATTGGAGCAGCTCCTGGGCAGTTCCTGAGATCTCAGCTCTCTCCACCCTTTTCTTTTAGTGTGCCCCTTCTCCCTACCCTGCCCCAAACACACACACACTCCCAGAAGCATTTTGACAGGACTTAATTTTTAAGGTCTCAAGAGAGAATGGAGGATAAATTATGCTAATGAATCCTCATTCCCTTTCTTCTTTCATGTGCCTAGAACAAGTGACCGCTTTTTAACTAACAAGTTAGATGACCTGTCATCTCCTTTTGATTAGCAGACTATGGAGTGATATGTTTGCAATTCTTTGATGTAATCTCCCCAAGTCTCTCTTTTAAAGTCCTACCCACATCATGGTTTCTCATGCAGTCCCTGAGGACAAGATGGAGAGAAGCAGGATAAATAAAGCTGTCAAACAAAATCAGAGCTGGTTCCAGAGTCCTTCCAAAAAACCCGTCATTAATACATATATGTCAACTCAGATGACAGGGACTTGTTCTTGGTATTATGTAGTTCAAGTTTTTATAAATGGTGGATAGAAATGCAAATAACTTGCCTGGTGAATTTTCAAATGACATAGCTGATGCATCGGATAAGACCATAAAAATAAAAATAAAATGTTTAAAGGACTAGAACAATAACATAAACATAATACAATGAAATAGTGAACATTGGGATAAGGATAAATTTCAATTCCTAACATTGGGGAATCTTGAAGAGATGACAATTCATCTAAAAGAAATATAGGGAAAAGAATATTAATAAAACATTAAAATATATATATACATAGGATAGGAAAAGAGACTCAGAAGAAATACATGAGAATAATAATTTTGTTCTGGTATATGAACGTTATGGAATATTATTGTTCTGTAAGTAATGACCAGCAGGATGAATATAGAGAAGACTGGCGAGACTTACATGAACTGATGCTAAGTGAAATGAGCAGAACCAGGAGATCATTATATACCTCAACAATGATACTGTTTGAGGATATATTCTGATGGAAGTGGATCTCTTCGATAAAGAGAGCTAATTCAGTTTCAATTGATCAAGGATGGATAGAAGCAGCTACGCCCAAAGAAAGAACTGGGAAATGAATATAAACTGCTTGCATTTTTGTTTTTCTTCCCGGGTTATTTATACTTCTGAATCCAATTCTCCCTGTGCAACAAGAAAACTGTTTGGTTCTGCACAAATATATTGTATCTAGGATATACTGTAACCTATTTAACATATAAGGGTCTGCTTGCCATCTGGGGGAGGGGGTGGAGGAAGGGAGGGGAAAAATCGGAACAGAAGTGAGGGCAAGGGATAATGCTGTAAAAAATTACCCTGGCATGGGTTTCGTCAATGAAAAGTTATTTAAAAAAAAAAAAAAGGAATTAAGAGTGGGAAAGTAAATAAACAAACTACAAACAAACAAACAAACAAAAGAGAATAATAATTTTGTTATATTTTTAAAAGCTTCATGTGAAAGAAGATCACAGTTTCATATACAAGAAGCTGAGGTAGTCAGGGGGAAGAAACTTAATGTTACTTGATGTTATCTAATCAGATTAAGGCCCATAGTGGAGGAGGTAATAGTGGAAGTACGATAATGAACAAATGAGCTCATCAGCTCATTTAATGATTTAATTAGCATTCCTACTCTTAACATTTCTCTAATCTGTCTGTCCTCAAACTCAACAGGTCTGAAACTGAACTTTTGCCTCTTTTTGTATTCCTAATGCCTGGCACTTAATAAGCACTTAATAAATGTTTATTAACTGAGAAACAAAAATAGCTAGAATAGCTGATAAATGCATTAGGTTCAAACAGTAATAAGCAAAGAAATTTTGCCATGTCCTGAGTACTCACTCGTGGCTGATGTACTCAAAGGTGCCTTCGTCCTATCATAAAGTAGCACATTTGAAACAACCTTAGCTCCCCTTCTCTTTCAAAGTATAAGAAAATGTTAGGGCACACAAGCTATTGTTCCAGTTCAATCACCATTAAAAGTTAGAGATGAATTATATCATCTCTTGCCTTTGCACTTACCATCCTTTATGACTGGTTTGCTCTGACCTCTTACTTCTGCTTCTTAATTTTCCTGGCTTCCATCAAAATTTAGATCAAATGTCACCTTCAGTCATACACCTTTCTGGGCCCCTCCTTCCCAACTGTCAATCCCTTCTTCTTTCAAATTGCACAATTTACAACCTAAAACTTTATTCATAGTCTCCCTCATTAGAATGTACTCTTCATGAAAATAAAGACACGTGCAGACAATAATTTCTTCAATCTTGAGTTTTGTGAAATAGCAACATTTAAAATTCTGAAAAGTTTAATGTTATTTGTCACTATGCTGAAATGGTTAATCACAGAATTGTAGAATTTCAAAAGACCTCAAATGTTTCCTATTTAGTAGTTTGCCACTCATCTTTCATTCTCAAAGAGGAGCAATGATATCACAAGAATGATGTCTTCACTTGCACATGAACTGTATTTAAGTGAGACAGCTGCATAAAGTCATCAGCCACACTCCCTCTTCTAAAGAGTCAAGATGACTGGTGATGGCCCAACATTTAATAGTTTATGAACTGTGTTACAGATACATTTTTCCTTAGTGACTATATATATATATATATATGCGTATATATGTTGGATACATTATAAGTTTATTTCTAAAGCCATTCAAAACAGCCAAACTCTTGCACACAATGATTTTAGTGTTCTTCCAGTGGTGACAGCAAATGCTAACAGCTTTTGACTATTTGCACTGTATTCTTATAACCTCTCAATCCCTCATCAAAAGATGTACTGAAGAAAAGAATTTTACAGAGGGCAAATACCCATTTCCTGGTGTGGAAGAGGCACAGAGGTCCACTGTCCAAATGAAGGGAGTAGTCATATAGAAGAAACAAGTCAACACTAATGGTGGGGAAGGGAAATCATTATGACATCTACAATGGATACATGTCATAGTCAATGATGGTCATGGAGTCACTGGAAGAAAAGAAAATCTTTGAACACCAAATACAAATTTTCTTTTCCCCTATTTCTCCAAAAGGACAGATCTGGAAAGAGCAGGAGATTTGTAAAGAAATATGAATGAGAATGATGAGATACTGAGCTACTATATATTCCCTCACTTCTAACAACCTGTAAAGAAAGACTAACATATGCTGCTTTGTGGAAGTAGACCCTAAGAAAAGCAAATATCTCCAAGCTTTCCACAAGGCCCTCGAACATCCTTTTTATTCAGGCTTTAGCTAGAAGAAACTTCTCTACCTATTAGTAGTTACCAAATGGCTCTGATCTAGATATTAAACCAGGATTAATAATAATAGTTAACTAATGACCTCATCACTGGAATACCACTTGAACTCCATTATGAAATTTTATCTCTTCTTTATACTCCTGATAGCAGCTGGTGAGAATCTCTGGGGTTTTTGTTTTCTTTTTTTCAAAAAAAGTCAGGTGGAAAGGAGGGAGAAGACTTGATAAGAAAGATTATCTCTATTAGCTAACCAGAACTAAATACTCTTGAAGAAAGAGGACTTAAAAGATTTCAGTAATGGTGATAGAGGGAAGCAAGAACTTATTGAAAGCCATAACCTTTCCCTGAGATGAATCCTTTGCTTCAGTGTAAGCAATTACCTGTACCCTCTCAGGATCTTTCTGTTACCTGCTTCCAGGCTAGACCAAGTGCATTATAGAGAACATCTGTCCAAGGATGCTTCCTAAAAAAATTGTTGAACTTGCATCTTCCAAAAGGAAGTCTCCTTCCATTTTCTTTCCATTCTTTCCTTCTGTAGGACAGAGAAACCTCCCAGAAGAGGATGTTAGGCAGGACTGTGACTATTCTGAAATCTCCCCTTTCTCTATTTCTTTGTCTCTTTCTATCTGTATACTAATCAGATGATCAGACCGTGGCTTCCTTGGAAAAGAATTATGAAGATACTATAATCCCTTATATGGTCTACTTGAAATCCAGGCCTCCATTCTGCATGGGAACTCTGATTCTGTCCCAGTGGGTGATAACAGCAGCTCATTGCAACACACCGTGAGTGATAATGATGCATTTGTTCCTAACAGTCTTCCTAACTTTAAGATTAGGGAAGCATAGGTAAATCACTCTTACCTATAAAATGACAAAGTTGTTCTAGAACCATAAAGTCCCTTCTAATCTAACATGCTTCTATTTTTTAATATTACATTTCCAGTACTTAATGAGGAGGGCATAGGACTGAAGATGTAGAAAAGGAAGTATAGAGAGAAAGGAATTTCTATGAGACTATGGTGGAATATAATCAACAGTTTATTGAGAGATAAAAGCCATTACCTATACCCTCTCAGTATCTTTTCATTACCTGCTTCCAGGCTAGACCAAGTGCATTGTAGAGAACATCTGTCCAAGGATGCTTACTAAAAAGTCATTGAAGTTGCATCTTCCAAAGGGAAGTCTCCTTCCACTTTCTTTCCTCCTTGGGCTCAAATGGATTTCTGAAATACACAAGGTTTGCTTGACACCTTCCCAAACTTCTCAATGAGTTTCCAGAAGATTTCTGGGCTCTTTTGTCCCTGATTTTTCAATAAATGCTCAAGTCAATTAACTTCAGCACATACAGTGAATCCTCAACATTTATGGGGATGACATTTCTTAGAAAATGGCAAATTACATTCATTCTGATAATATGCACTTTTCGTAGCACAGTAGCCATGAAATAACGTATAAAATTCAGTACACAAAATAAAATTGATAACTAATAATTCCCTATAATTCTGAGACATTTGTGTTAACATATCAATAAAGTAACATTGATTTTAGACTATTCACTTTTTATAATATGTGAAATCTTCAATGCTACAAATAGTATACAGCAAGTAAAATTTTTAAAACTAAAATATTTTTAACCTGATTTTTACTTTCTACTGTATCAGATTGCAGTATGAAGACATTGTACTATATACTATTCTACTGTGAACCTCTCTATCTTGGTCCTTTGCTGAAAACCAAGGAGGAGATTATTGGGACATTAGTTACTGATATCAGATGCAAAGACTGGCAAATTCTTAACATTATCTTAGAATCTAAAGATTTTGTATTATGTTTTGGGGACATGATTGTAGCACTGAACTTGAGCTTTAAAGACAAATAATGAAGTGCTTCAAATGGTAGAATGAACAGGACTAGTGGAAGACCCAGTAGGATACCAACTACTTGCATAACTTGCAATCATTGTGTATCTCAATTTTTTCTGCTGTGCATAGTTCCAAATGTATTAAGTTGACAAGTCAAAAGTCAAATGTGCAAAGTCATGAAAGTTAGACATGTAAATATTGAGGATGGATTGTACTTATTAACTCTCTATCATGTTTCTGGAATGACTTTAGGTCAGAGGCAAAAGAAATAAAACACAATGTAGACTTTAAAAAAGAGTCTAAGAACTTTTAAAAGCCTTAAAGATCTAGTCCAATCTTATCATTTTACATACACTAAAACTGAAAGAGAGGCAAAACAATATGCTCTTTGCAAGTTAGCCAGTTTATTGATGGAAGAGATCTCTTACAGCCCTCCCTCACTTAAATCCAATTCATTTGCATATCATGCTATCATCTCCCCATTGTCATGGTCCACTTGGAAAATGAAGGACGAACAATAGGTATCCCTATATAGACAAATATTCTTTACAACTTCCTCTTCAAGCTGACCTTCTAGACAATGAGACCTTCATCAATGAGGAACTCACTATTTTTCTAGGCAGCACTTTACTCTTTGGTCTCATTATCGGGAAGATAATGAACAAATTGAGATGAATAGCTATCTCTTTATTTCCTTCTCTTTTCATCATATCATATTGCCTCTAAATATGCCCAAAAGCAATAGTAAGAATTGGGAGAAACTATATAACAGGATATAGATTCATGAAATATGTTTTCCATTCTTACTGCAATAACAGAAGAGAGCTTTAAATGATAGAAGTAATTATGTAACTGAGGAGTCCTGAATCATGTTCAGCATTGTTGGATTTGGGGATGTATAATTTGGTCATGTTTTCAAGACTTCTTATACTTCATCTCTGCCCAGACTCTTTTCTTTTCCCCTTCTCTTTGCTCCCTTTATCAAAGGTCTGAGATCAGACTGGGAGTTCTTCAACCCAATGTAAAGGAAAAGAGACAACAGGTCCGGAATTGTTCAGTCAGCATCAAACATCCTCACTTCAATCTCGAAAACCTGGACAACAACTTGATGCTGATTAAGCTAAATAAGCCTGCCAATCTCAACAAACATGTAGGCACTGTTGCTCTGGCTATCGTTCCTTCTGAATCTAAAAGATGTTTCGTCCCTGGATGGATCTGGACACAACTGAATAACTGTGAGTGCCCACAAGGAACACTCTTAAGTCATTTGGATTACTGGGAATGTCTTAGAAATGTGTAAGAGCAAGTAGGGAAAAATGTCTAGAAGGGATCCAATAAGAACTTGAAATGGCTGTGGCTATAGACTTTTAACAATCAAAGGTCTAACAGAAAAAGTGCTTCACTTGTATTCAGAAGTCCTATGTTTAAATCCTAGTTCTGACATTTGTAAGCTATGGTGGGAAGCAAAATATAGACTTCACAACTGATCAGTTTTGTTCTTAAATTATCACTGAGTATTTTATGCATCAATAATTGCATAGTATTAATTTACAATATGAGAAGAATCAAATTATTCTTAACTTGGGTGTCTGAATTGTTTTCTCTGAGTTTTTTATTGTATGTAAGTATATATTTATGTGTGTATAATTTCATATTTTATGCATATATGTGTATATAATTCTATATTTTGTGTGTATATACATATATGTGTGTGAATGATAAATCTTATGCATATACACACGTCTGTGTGTGTTTACAATGTAAATATAAATATGTTATTTACAAGGAGATTCATTTAAAAACCAAACAATCAAAAACTTCACAGAGTCTTGGTAGACATTATCACAACTTTCTAAAGATATCTTGATAAGAGATGCCTTTGTCCCATGATTAAAAGAATTAAAGTAGCCCTGGGCTGCCAACCTCCTGGCAAAGAGGTGACTGGTAAATAAGCCAGGCAAGTAATTTAACCTCTCTGTGACTCGTTTTCTTAAATGTAAAATACTTGGCCTAGCTTCATTTTACAGGATGTTATAAGCAAAATTCTTTGTAAAACAAAATGTGCTTTAAATTGGGGGAGGAGGAGGAAGAAGGAAGGAAAAAGCCATGAGGGGTTGTTTTTTTTTAAGAGAATGAAAAAAGAAGGGGAAACAAGGAATCCTTATTCTCACTGCTCTGGACCTATTCATATTTCTGTCTTAGGTTTACCTGGACCCACATAAGAGTCATAACCAAGACTTCACAATTGGAGCCCCTCTTTTTGCTGAGATATCTTTGGAGGTAGACCCTAAGGTGCACCTCCTGAAGAGCAGGAAGGAATCCCGGGATGTGCTGATAAATGTTTAACAAACAGCTTTCACACACACACACAGCACACATTTTTATGCTTAATATTATTAGCATGTTAGTATAGATAATCAAAAAAAATCAATTAATACCTTGATTTGCCACATTTGACTATTTCTAAAGTATAAATGCTAATATTTATAAAGGGCTGAAATTCTGAATAGGTGCACTGGAATCAGATAACTGACCACTTAAGGCTAATTACCTATTGGACAATACATTATTAGCATATGCTTGGAAAATGGCCCTTCTCACTATTCTGTGCTGGCTCTATCTTTTGGTGTATACAGAGAATTGTAGGAGAGATTAGGGAATGGAGTAAGACAAGCCGAGTCAATTTGGTGGTGGAAGAGGAGAAGGGAAGTTGTGGAGAGCTTGTGTCCATCCCCTTCTCTTTTACCCCTAAAGGCCAAGAATAAAGACCCAAGGACTTTTGCTTATCCTGACTCTGGCTGATTCTAAGGCATCCAGGGTGCTAACCCGGACTTCACAAATATTGAAAATGTAATAATCAGTTTTCTACTTGGATTGGTATGATTCTAGGCCCTTTCTACCTAACAGTTTTATATTATTATTACAACCATTAATATGCTTAAGGAAGGGTAGGCTCTGAGGGAAATACAAAGATGAATAAAATAGTTCCTGCCTTCAATAAGGCTTACAATCTAGTAAGGAGAATAGAAATATCCACAAGCCATATAATACATAATAAAATAGTATGAATTAGTAAATATTTATTAAGTGCTTACTATCTGACAGGCACTGGACTTAAACCTCAAGATATCAAAAACATGTTCAATATATAGTTCAAGCCTTCAAGTAGCTAATAAGGGAGAAAACATGAAGATAAATATGTGTGTATGTATATACACATATGCATGCACAATAAAAATAATGTAATTTATACAATGGAAGGTATTTTAGAAAGAGGACCTCTGCAGTGGGGGCAATTAGGAATGGCCTCAACTACATAAACTGAATCTTTTTAAAAATTTATTATAATTTTAATTTATGGGACAAAACAAGTATTTTCAAAACATAGTACAAATTTAAAAATTATACTTGAAACTGCAAGTCTATTATATGCAACTTGCGACTTCTTTCAATATAACCACATTAAAATTTTTCCCTTTTTTCCTCCTCCCTACCATGTTCAGATGGCAACCATTAAAGAAGATAGATAAATAGATATTCATGTGTGTACATATATATATGAATGTACATATATGTCTGTATATCCCTCAATTCTTTTTCTGGATGCAAATAGTGTCTTTCTTCAAATGTACTTTATAATTAATTTGGACATTTATAGTAGACAAAAATAACTTATTTACTCAAGGTTGTTATTACTATTATTGTATGCAAAGTTCTCTTGGTTCTGTTCATTTTACTTCCCTTTTTTTCTTTTTTTTATTGAAGTTTTTTTTTTTTTTTATTTTCAGAACATTTGCAAGGATAATTTTTTCAACATCAACCCTTGGAAAACCTTGTGTTCCAATTTTCCCCCACTCCCCCCCACTCTCTCCTCTAAATAGCATGTAATCCAATATATATTAAACATGGTAAAAATATATGTTAAATCCAATATAGGCATACATATTATACAATCATCTTGCTGCACAAGAATAATCAGATCAAAAAGTTTAAAAAAAAATGAGAAAGAAAAAAATTTAAGCAAACTACCACAAAAAAGAGTGGAAATGCTATGTTATGATCCATCCTCAGTTCTCACAGTCTTCTCTCTGGGTGTAGATGGCTCTCTTCATCATAAGATCATTGGAACTGGCTTCAATCATCTCACTGGAAAGACCCACATCCATCAGAATAGATCATTGTATAATCTTCTTGTTGCTGTATACAATGATCTCCTGGTTCTGCTACTTCCTTTTTTATTCATGCAAATCTTTCCATATTTTTCTAAACTAATTGAGCTCATCATTTCTTATAGCATACTAGTATCCCATCACAATCATAATATTACGAATTGTTCAGCCATTCCCAATTGATAAGCACCCCTGCAATTTCCAGTTCTTTGCCACCACAAAGAGAGCCAAGGAAGTGGGGAAGTAGAAGTGGAAGGAAAAGCAATCCCAGGATGGAAGAGAGCTAGTAAGGAATACCAATTTTCACATGTAAAGAGTATATAGTCCATAATAACTGGAACATAGACTATATGCACGAGAATCAAATTTAAGAAGACAGAAAAGATAGAACGATAGCATTTTAAGTACCAGACAGAGTATAAACTGGGCAAAAGATAACAATAAGTCTGTTAAAAGATTAGAGAGTTAAAGTCTTTCATTTAGATCAAGAAAGGCATCATGAAGGAAATAAATGTCAAAAATTGGGTAGAATTTCAGTAATTGGAAATGTTGGATGAGAGTAGATATGGAGAACAGTAAAGGCAACATCACAAATGGAGGAAATCACAAGCCATGCCCAAAAGCTGATGAGTGGTATAGTCTTTGGTCTAATGGGGAGAAGGATATAATTTGGGTTCTATTGGTAAAAGTAATGCTAGGATTCATTTTGTCTCTCCTCTTTCTTGTAGCAACTGACCCTGATATCCTGAGCTGGGTGACCCATGACATTATTCCTGATGAGGAATGCACCAAAATGCTTCCAGAAAAAATGTCAGAAAATAAAATGTGTGTGGGATACTATGATGATTTCATACCTCCATGCCAGGTAGCTCATCCCTTCTCCTGTGATGGACCCCTAAAGAGAAAAAAGACAAAAGGAACAGGGATGAGGGTACAATATCTGTGGATGGCAAAATAACAAGTAAAGAAAAGAAACATCCCTCATTAGTCCATCTCCTTGAACAGTGATTTCAGGGAATGAAGGATTAAACAATAAAGTATTTCCCCATCTCTATTCTTGAAGTGGATGAAATCTGGAGTCTTAAACTAGGGAGAGAGAGGTATCCAGGCAAATAGACCCAGAATAATCCAATTTCCTCTTCAAGTGCACTTAGGCTTTGCTTTGTGTCTCTGCTGAGGAATGGAGGATTCATGGATAGAAAAATTTGGAAATGAGGATAAATTCTCAGATCCCTGAGCTCTCCTGCTGGAAATCCTAAATATAGGATTATTAGTTGATAATGGACATCTAGGGATCATAGTAGATAGAGAACAGGACTTGGAATCAGAAAGACTCATCTTCAGATCTCTAATTTGCCCTCAGACAATTACTGGGCAAGTCAGTTAACCTTGTTTGCCTCAGTTCTTCATCTGTAAAATGAGCTGGAGAAGGAAATGGCAAACCAATCCAGTATCTTTGCCAAGAAAACCACGAAAATAATTCTCACAAAGAGTCAAACATGACTAAACAACAAGTTCCAAGAAACCTTAGAGTTCATTTAATGTAATCCCCTCATGAAGCGACTTGTCCACAGTCATCTAATGGAAGAGGCAGGATTTAAACTTGCTCCAGAGATTGTCATTGTACTTATCTGCTTATTTCATTGCACCTCTATGCTTAGCAAATTTCTTCCCCACCCTTTTACTAAGAATTAATCATTTTTCAATTTTTTTCAATTAGGAAGCATGTTTTTTTTTCCTTTCATGTTCCCATGTTAAAAAAAAAAAAAAAAAAAAAAAAAAAAAAAGGAAAACAAACTCTTGTAATAAAAAAGCATAGTTCAGTAAAACAAAATCTTATGTTGTCCAGGTGTAGAAATGTGTTTCATTCTGCATATTAGTCCATCACCTTTGCCAGAAGATATATAATATAAATGAAGGTTGGTATATGCATTGATCAGAGTTCTTAAGCTTTTGAAAATTGTATATTGACTTCCTTTTTTCTCTCAATGGCAGGAAATCTCAGCTGTTCCAGCCATATGTGACGGACGGCTACATGGGATTTTAACCATATCATATGGGTGTGTTCTGCAGGGAAGTGGTGGACTCTTTACCAAAATCCACAAATACAGACAATGGATCCAAAATGTCACTTCTTCTTTTTAACTTCACCTTCTGGCCTCCCATCTCTCCAGCTCTACTTTATTAATATTCTTTGCCACAGAGCTGAAACAGAATACCAATAAAGAGCCATGCTAATCCTGAGTCTCTGAGTAAGAAGTTTGGGCTATGACTTGCTAGTTCATAATATAGGCCCTAAGAAACTTTGGGGAATCAAGGACTGATCCTCACTCCCCACCTATAGCCAAGGATAGGATACTAGTCCTATATTAATAAGAATTTTTGAATACATGTCTTACTTACCCACCCATTTATTCTTGTATTCATTCATCCATCCATTCATTTACTTGGAAAACATTAAATTTCTATCACATGCTGAGCACTATAAGGAGATAACAAAATTTAGTCAAGACACAGTTCCTGCTATCATGGAGCCTATGATTGTCCAGATGACTGAAACTCCAAAACAGATAACTTCAATATGCAACATTGCATAAGTGCATTAGAACAAAACAAAATATTGCATGACATCCTGAAAATAAATCTATTTCCCTTAGACTAGGAATATTTCTAAATTATTAAGATCTGCATCTCTCCCTTTTAACACTGACATTTACTTAGAAATAGGGAGGTCACATTGTAAATCTAGGTTCTGAAAAAGAAAAGGTTTAGAGAATATTCCCTTAAAAGGTGGTCCCACCCTGCTCCTTTGAAGTCACTTCCCCATCCCTCCCAAGAGTTTCTCCCAAGTCTCTATGCAATATTAAAGCTATTCTGGCTTTATGACTTCTTCCATTGTCTCATCAGGGCAGAATCTGTACAGCATCATAAAGTATATCTTTCTATTATCTCTTCTGGCCATACCAAGTTTCAGAGGGAGGAAAAGCATTAATATTTTGCTCAATATTTTAGGTATAAGTTCTAGTATAAACAGTTTTTTTTTTTTTTTACTAATTTATCATTTTTGTAAATCCAAGCATTTTGAAGACAGGGATGGGGAAGAGAGGGGAAAAGGAAAGACGGAGACAGAGACAAAGAAACACAGAAAGACATGGGAGGGGGAGAAAGGAAAGTAGGGAGGGAAGGAAGAAAGGAAGGAGAAAAAAAGACAGGGAAAGAGGGAGAGGGAGAAGAGAAAGAGTGACATACTCTCTAAACAAAAATATGTTGAAACAATCATTCTAAGAATTAGGAATGAGGAAAATGTAACACAATATGATGAAATACTTTGGGTTTAACATTTTCATCTCATAGAACTTCATTTGATAGTCACTTGCTTTTTCAGGAACAGTCCTGCAGCATCATTATTTTAAAACTGCTGTATTCCAAATTTGACTTCCTCTCAGAGGTTCTCCAACAACTGGTCACAGGTGACCTGAAATAATCAAAGGAATTTCTTCCTCCCTCTGATCCTTCAGAAAAGGAGAAAAGAGAGTTTTGCTTTTAGATCATAACTATCATTCCATCAGAGAGAAGAAGAAAGCAATGGTCTTAAATAGACATGAAATAGTTCTTTTATTTTGTTACTACTATCAATCCATATTCTGGGGCTTTACCTTTCATTCTTGATTTTTTACACACTTTCCTAAAAGAAAGGAATTGGGTTAAGAGAAAGAAGGTTAAGTCTGGAAAAGATAGAAGTATTTATTGATGGTTTCAACTAAAGAATTTTTTGATATATTTCTCCATTGATGTGTTTGTACAACTTAGAACAAATCCTTCCTTCTTTGGAGCAAAAGGGAAGAAAGGAATGTTTTTCAACCTTCTGTTAGAAATGGCTATAAAAAATTTCTAATAAATGGATTCATAATTTTTGTATATAATCCCTACTAGTCTGGTGAAGCCTGGAAATTCTTTTTCAGAATAAAGTTTCAAATGCATAAAGTAAAATATATAGAATTACAAAGGAAAGAATTACACTGAAACACAATGTCAATTTATTTTAAATTCAAAGGTGGATCAAGAATCTCTCTAGAAACAATGTCTCAGATAATGTGTGCACTGCCTTTCTGCTGTTTCCTTCTCTGCTCTTTTGCTTTTCTACTTTTAACAATATTCTTTGAATGGCATAATAGATAGGACATTACACCTGAAGTTAGAAAAACCTGGGTTCAGAAAGCTTACTTGTGTGACAGTAAGTCACTTAACATCCATAAGCCTCCATTTGCCAGTCTGTAAAATAAGTAAGTAGAACTTGAGGATCCTAAAGTTCATTTCAATTCTAACCCTATAATCCTATGATAGGTTTGAGGATAACTATGAGTCTATACTTTGCATCAATAGTTCTTTTCACAATGTTATGTCTGTTTTAGCAATTTTTTTCTTACTTCCTATTTTGCTATGATAATCTTTTTGTAAAGGTATTTCTCCTGTATGTTATGGAGTCTCTAGGTAGATGTATCTACTCATTTCCTTGATTTCCCAAACACCAATATTGAGAAACAATACTTAGTGCATTATCTTATCAGCTAGGTTATGGCAATTCCTCTGTTCTGTCTCTGAGCTCTGATACAGTAGTTACTTTAATCATCATATATCGTATATGCATGCAACAGGCAGCAAAATCTGTGGGCATTTTTCTATCATTAGCAGATTCCAATCTTCTAATGTTGGTACTCTGCATTTCAGTGCCAAAGACTTCCACAGTCCCAGAAGAACATTACTAGGGAAGTAGTAATGACTGAGTCACTCTTCTTCCCTAACAAAATAGTTTTTGAGGTTTTCCATCTCTTTCATTCAATTATTTTCACAAATATATGAAAATATTACTCCTGAGGACTTACATTGTCTAGGCCTAGAGTAATGTTTCCCTCTTCTGTGTCAAAATAGTAACTTGGCTCCTTCACTCATTAAATCTCAGGCTGCTTCAGTGGCCGCTCTTGGTTCATATCATTGTATTCAAACTCAGAGATTCTATAGTTTTTCCATATTTCATATATATATATATATATATATATATATATATATATATATATATATATATATGTATATATATGTATGTATATATGTATATACATACATACATATACACCTGTATATATAAGTATATATGTATATATACATAAATATATATATTTGAGAATCTATGATTGCATTTGTATGAGAAATCTTTCACACAGATCACAAACCCCTTTGTACATTAAGAGATGGTCTTTGCAATTTCCAAAACCTTTCATTCATCTCCTGGGGACCATCTTCCATTGAGAAGTCTTTCTGAACTATTTAATTATCTATTCAGGCTTTCAGTTAACAGTTTATTGACAAGTCCATTCTCATAATCTTTTAGGATGAGAAACATATGATATAGTTTGCATTCTGCTAGCACAGATTTCAAAAACTCTATTTCCTACTAACATAGCAGAGTGGGCTATTAGCAGAATTGTATTATTATAAAATTTAGTAACAGGATTTTTATAATTATTTCTTTAGTCTTTTGTTACATATTTATGATGATGGATTCATTTACTTCAATTTTCTATCTATCTTTACTCTTTTCATATTACCTTGGTTTAAAATCATTTACTTTGGCTTTGCAAAATAAATCCTTGCAGGATGCTCTTTGAAATTTTATAAGTAACTCCTGACATTTTTATGTAATAGTATATAACCCAACTGATTTGGGGTGTTGACTATTTTTTCTTAGCAGTTGCTCAGATTCACCACAAGATGGTGGTGAATCGTAATTAAGTCTGGAAAAAATAGAAGTATTTATTAATGGTTTCAACTAAAGAGCTTTTTGATATATTTCTCCATTGATGGGAGGGCCTCTGTGTTTGTACAACTTAGAACAAATCCTTCCTTCTTTGGAGCAAAAGGGGAGGAAGGAGTTTTGTAAAGGTAATTCTCCTGTTCATTATGGAGTCTCTAGGTAGATGTATCTACTCATTTCCTTGATTTCCCAAACACCGATATTGAGAAATAATACTTAGTACATTATCTTATCAGCTAGGTTATGGCAATTCCTCTGTTCTGTTTCTGATCTCTGATACAGTAGTTACTTTAATCATCGTATATCGTATATGCATGCAACAGGCAGCAAAATCTGTGGGCATTTTTCTTCTCATTAGCAGATTCCAATTAGTAATTAGTAATGTCACTTGTGAAAAATGAAGGATCTAATCTTTTGTTCACAAAATATTAGATCTGGAAACTGGGATGTGCTGGAGCCAGTTTGAACCTGCTCATGAGGGTTGATTGTTAAATTTTTAGTGTCAGCATTTACATCTCAGAAATCATCAAAGGGTACACATCAGGGCTTGATTTATTGTTTTGAGGATGACCTAGTCTTTAAAAAGTGATAAAAAAATGTTAATAATGCAGAATAAACTTGAAAGTGCATGTTAAATCACCTTGGGTTTTTTTTGGAGAGCCAGTTGCTAAAGATCTAACAGCGCATTTCTTAGAACAGTTGGAATGAACTCAAGAACTAGCCTGCTTCAAGTTTCTCATTTCAAAGATGAGCAAAGAATACTATGTGGCAAAAATCAGGATTAGACTATAAGTTTTGAAATTGCCAACTTATGCTCCTTCTATTACATTTCTATATCTTTTTTCAGTAGCTTATGATTTATTGGCCCTTCTCTTAGATCAATGTTTGCAAGAAAGAAACAGAGAAATTATGTCCTTTTCTTAATCATTCAACTATGTATTTATAAACAATCTATAATTTTTGTTGCAAATATAGAGACTCCCACTAACACTGACAGATCTGGTCCTAGAGCAAGGTTCTACCTTTCCTCATGGTTCCAAGAGAACTTTTATGAGTTATGAATGGTATAGGCTTCAGTTTCTATTCTGGTGATTTTTCCTCTGCAATATAAACCAAAGCTTCTTAAACTGTGTGTTGCAAGACCATATGGAATTGTGTGTGGGGGTCATGAAATTATGATTTATTATCAGTAAATGTTTGACTTGTGTAACTATATACAAAGAGAAGAAAAAAGGACAAAAATGTTACTCTAGATCCTCCTCTGTCTCTCTCTAACAAATCAGGAGTCTCCACTACTACCTTGGTCCCTGGGCAGAGGGGTCTCAAACTTAAAGTAATGATTACAAAACATCAACAAGGAAGGGAAGTATAAACAATGGAAAAGTTTCTCCCATGTTTAGAGTCCCTAGGTTGAGACATTGCTAAATTAGATCCCACGGCTGCTCGGTCGAGCACATCCAGTGAATTCTGATGTGGGAGTCTGATGTGGTTCTCTCATGGCTCTTTCATCCTTTAGAATAAATGTGGGGAACATCTCACCCATGAGCCATATAAAGCCAGCAAAATCGGTTGGTAAGCCCTGCCATGGAAGCTGCAGGTGGTGATGAGCTGAAAGCTAGACACAACAAATTCCCACTGCTGGAGCTTTTAAGTTGATAATGATCTATGAATGATGTTACATATCCAAATGGCCCTTTGCAAAAATAAATAAATAAATAAATGAAATAGATCCTCACCCCTGCTTTAGAAGCTGACAAGATCTATTTCATCTCCAACACTCATTCACAATAGAGCAAAAAGAACAAATAAGAAAAAAAATGAAACAGAAGGGCCACAAATTCACAGGTCATACAGTAACCCAGATCAGGAGAGAAGGGCTGTAACAACTCAGTTGAAGTCTCCCAACATTTGCTTCCAAATAACTTTAAAATTACATCTCAAATCAAATTTGAAGTGGCAAAACCAACAAAACATTAGACTGAGACATTTTTCCATCTAAGAAAACTTACATACTCTGTTGTATATAGAAATCTAAACACCAATATGGAAATAGGAGCAGAAGATAATATAAAAAGTGAGAGGTTCTTATAAAGGGGAAAGCAAATTAAGGGAGCCAGTGGTTAGAAGTGAAATATACTTTTGAGGAACGACAGGATAAAAGGAGAAGAGAAGAAAATGGGATGAAGGGAAATACAATCAATAATCATAATGTATTGCTGTAGAAACTGAAGCAAGATAGAGATCAGAAAGTTTTTAATATTTTATTAATTGGAGAATATAATTGACTGGACAGGACTCTCGTCTCAAAGTATCCAGTGATGAATGGGAGAATCCCAAGTCTTTATATATCTTTTTTTCAAACAAAGAAGGGAAAAGAAGCGGGAAATTTCTTTACAGACCCATTTGGTTCTGTCAGGATGGGGGGACGCTATAAATTCTTACTAAAAGCCAAAGTCAGGATGTCTGAATAAACAGAAGTAAAGATGTCAATGAGGTATCCCAAATAGTTTTATCTTTTGTATTATTTAGAGGGGCAGTGCCATAAATTCTTGAGGGCAGAAGGAATTAGGAGTCAGGAAGTCTGATCTCCCCCTCATCTTGAGTCTCACATTGACAATTTATAACCTTAGAGCAAATGGTTCTCAGTCTTAATGGACCAGAGCAGGGTTTTACAACTAAGAAGATTGAGGCAGAACAGTTAAGGAGACTGAGGCAGAACAATTAGGGAAACTAATGCAGGGAAACTGAGGTAGAACAGTTCAAGGAGACAGTGGCATAACATTAATTGTAACTATAAATGGGTTAAGTTCACTTATCAAACAATAGTGGATAACAGAGGAATTATAAATAAGAATCCAATCATATACTGTTTGTTTACAAGAAGTACACTTGAAAGACTACTATAATTAAAGGGATATAGCAGAATCTAAAATGCTTCCGATGAATTTTTTAAAAGGAGGTGTTAGAAATCAAGCAATCAATGATCCCAGACAAAGTAAAAGCAAAAATAGAACTAATTAAATGAGATAATCAGGGAAACTTCATTTTCCTAAACTGTACCATAAACAATGAAGTTAATGTCAAAAAACTTTCCACAATCAGCTTCTATAAAGGCCCCATTTCTCAAATATAAAGTATAGAACTGATTATCATTTATAAAAATAAAAGACATTTCCCAACTGATAAATGATTCAAGGATATAAATAGACAGTTTTCAGAAGCAGAAAGCAAAGTTATTTATAAAAATATGAAAAATTGCTCTAAATCATTATTGATTAGAGAAATGCAAATTAAAATAACTCTTGAGGTACCACCTCACACCTCTCAGAAATGACAAATGCTGGAAGGGTTGAAGGGAAAATCAATAAATTTATGAATTGCCTATGGAATAATGAACTGCTCCAAACATTTTGGAGAACAGTTCAGAACTAGGCCAAAAGGGTCTAAAATTATGAATGTCCTTTGACTCAGGAATCCTATTACTAGATCTATACAGAATGTAAGCTCCTTAAGGACAGGGACTGTTTTTTGTCTCTTTTGTTACCTCGGGGTTTAACACAGTGCCTGGTATATAGTAGATATTTAATAAGTATCTATTGATTAATTGATTTTACCTCTCTCTTGGAGTACTGTGATTGCCCACTTTTAAGTTCTCTTCTACCTAGTTCATCTCTCATGCCTGCCAAAATAATCTTCCCTAGATAGATTTCTGAATTAGTTAGCACCTTGCTTAGAAACTTTCTCTATGATCTATAGGATAAAACGAAAATCCCTTTGCCTAACATTTTAAACCCTCTGAAACTTTACTCCACCTTATGATAATCTGTATCCAATCAGAATGAATTCATGGATTATTCATCCCACCTACCCTTCACTTAGAAAAAATAAAAAGAACAACAACAAAAAAAATACCCTGAAAGCATTATCCCAAATAACTTTTTTAGTTTTTCTTGACTATAGCAATACTAGGATATAATATAGAGAGCCTCAGAAAGGATTTCTTAAAAACTTGAACCCCTATCAGACTAATTTATTCTGAACAATATCTATGAAAAATATTTCAGTAGATATTTTTAAAATGGAAACAATAAAGTGATTGTATCCCAAGCTTCCACCAATTAGTTATACAGTTTCACAAAAGTACTATGCTTGCCACTCTTCAACACTATGTGCAAGAGAGGATGAGAGTAGTAATGGATATGTATTTAAAGAACCTATTTCAAATCCTACCTTCTCTATTTATAACCTGCATGATTTTAAGCAATTCATTTAAGCTCATTAGACCTCAGTTGTTTTATCTGCAAAATGGGAGATTCAGCAACATGACTTCCCCATTTATGTTCTGCTCAAGACAGTTATTCTCAAATAAACTGGCTGCTCACTCACTGTGATTCCCAACTTAACCTCCTCTTTCCGTCCAAATGCTGACCACAGTATGCCCATTCTCTCTATTGCCCCTATCATACAATTTTGCTAATTGTATGGGTAAGCAAAATTGTAAAGGGTATGAAGTTCACCTTTGTTGTTTGCTCCCCACCTTGAGAATATCCAGTACATGGTGTACTTTTTCAGAGGTTGATGTATCTAGTCTCTTCTCTATGGCATTGAAGACATACCTGCTTTTTCTAGATTTGGGGTCTATCTCTTTTTCCCTTTCTCTATCTGGTAGGGCTCAGCTTTTATTAAACAGACCTTTGGGAAGAAACCAATTCATAGAGAGGTGTTAATGACAGACACATTTCAGGAGTATTTGCTTTGCTAATAGGAGGCAAGGCATAAATCCAAAGAAATTAATCTCCAATGGTAGAATTTCTGCTCTGTAACAAAGAATTAAGTGAAAGAAATTGGGTATAAAGAGGATCTTCCCAGATCCACTTCATTCTAGACACTTGTTCAATCTGCCTATAAGAATTTTTCTGTCCAGGGGTAATTTCAAAGAGAACCTACACAGGGGAAGGAAAAGGAGTCTTGAGCCCTAGTTACTCTGAACAGATTATCTGATGCTCTGGCAGTTTGAGGCTGTGTCATTCCTGTTGCTACAGGGTGTTGCTAAAGATAGAAACAGTGCTAGGTGGGCAATAAATTCACAGACTTTAATCACTGTTTCCCCTCAAGGGAATTCTCCTGTCTTGCTGCAGTGTCTGGATGTCCTGTTCTCTTTGATGATGTCTGCCAAGATTCCTATCCCTGGTGTAACCACAAACAATATGTTTTTGGATGGAGGCAAAGATGTCTGCCAGGTAATCACTCCTCTGTATTTCTATACCTTCCTCACAATAAGACTCTGTTCAAGACAATTTTCAGATGAAGAAATTAAAACCACTTCTAGTCACATGAAAAGCTGTTCCAAATCACACTATTGATCAGAGAAATGCAAATTAAAACAACTCTGAGGAACCACTACATACCTCTCAGCTTGGCTAAGATGACAGGAAAAGATAATGATGAATGTTGGAAGGAATGCGGGAAAACTGGGACACTGATACATTGTTGGTGGAGTTGTGAATGGATCCAACCATTCTAGAGAGCAGTTTGGAACTATGCTCAAAAAGTTATCAAACTGTTCATAACCTTTGACCCAGCAGTGTTTCTATTGGGTTTATATCCCAAAGAGATCTTAAAGGAGGAAAAGGGACCATATGTGCAAAAGTGTTTGTGGCAGATCTCTTTGTAGTGGCCAAGAAACTGGAAACTGAGTGGATGCCCATCAGTTGGAGAATGGTTGGGTAAATTATGGTATATGAATGTTATAGAATATTATTGTTCTGTAAGAAATGACCAGCAGGATGAATATAGAGACTTGGAGAGACTTAGATGAACTGATACTAAGTGAAATGAGCAGAACCGGGAGATTATTATACAGGGCAACAAGAAGACTATATGATGATCAATTCTGATGGACGTGGCTCTCTTCAACAATGAGATGATTGATGCCAGTTCTGATGATCTTGTGATGAAGAGAAACAAACTTGTAGAGGACTGTGGGGACTGTGGGGATCCCACCATAGCATTCTCACTCTTTTGTTGTTGTTCACTTGCATTGTATTTTCTTACTCATTTACTTTTTTTTATCTGATTTCTCTTGTGCAGCATAATTATATATATAAATATGCTTATACATATTGGATTTAACATATAGTATAACATGTATAATGTATATTGGATTGCTTGCCATCTAGGGAAGGGGGTCGGGGGAAGAAGGAGAAAATCTGAAACACAAAGCTATGCAAGGTCAATGTTGTCAAATTATCCAAGCATATGTTTTGATAATAAAAAGCTTTATTAAAAAAAAAAATAAGACTCTGTTCACTTGGCAAGAAGATCAAAGATCATGTTAATGTTCAATAATGAACCAGATGGTAAAAGGGCCACCTGAAGAATACATAGACCCAAGATCACTGATCTGGATGACTTGGCTCAGACTCTACGGGCAAATCACATATTGGCCAGGCAGCTGGTATTAGTCACCATGTGAACCTGGCGCAATAGGGCAAGAGCAGAGTTAAACTTAGTCTGAGGGTCGTATGTAGTATCTACATCTTCTACAGAGCAGTATCAGGCAACATGTATTTATTAAGCAACCTCTGTATGCCAGGCACTGAGGTTCCTGCCTTTAAGGAGAGAAACAACATATAAACAACTATGGAGTAAATGGAAGGTGAGCTCAGAAGCGGGGCAGCTAGCTGGCACAATAGATACAGCATTGGGCCTGGAATTAAGAAAACTTACTTTGAAATTTAACCTCAGACACTGACAAGGCATATAATCCTGGGCAAGTCCTGTACAGACTTTACCTCAGTTTCTTCATCTGTAAAATGAGCTGGAGAAGAAAACGGCAAACCACTCCATTATCTTTGCCAAGAAAACCCCATATGGAATGACAGAATCAGACATGACTGAAAAATGACTAAATAACAACAATAATCCCAGAGAGAAGTCACTAACAATGGGGAATCACTACTGACCTACTGCATAAAGTAGGATTTGAGTTGAATCTTGAAAGAAATGAAAGAAACCAGGAAGCCTTTGCCTTTGTAAGGGGCAGAGCATTTCAGGCATGAAGGTTAGGGCAGTACAGAGGGTTGGATGGAGACAGGAGATGGACCATTGCATTTGAGGAATAATTAGGGCAATATAGCTGAATTATAGGCATATAGAAGTAAGTAAAAAATAATATGAAAAAGCTTTTTAAAAAAAAGATCAGAACTTGAAGGACTTTAAATGGCAAAGAGAAATGTATATTTTTGTCCTAAGGATAATAGGAAGTCACTGGAACTTATTGAAGGGGATTGGGGAAGGTAGGAGTGATATGGTCATACTTGTACTTTATAACAAAGATTTAAATTGCAGAGATTTCTTTAGTATGGGAGTGGAAACATCTCAGCCTCCTCTCTTTGTCTTCATCATTGCACTTGTGTTCCAGTGGTCAGACAAAGGCCCTAATCAAAGGATTTCTGACACTTTAGAAAAAGCTGATAATTTAGAACTCTTTTGGCTGCTATTTCAAGAAGCTCTGGTCAGAAATTGGAATTAAATGATAAGCCTTTGATGAAATGTTCCAATCTGTCCAAATCACCTTCCTTACTCAACAATTTGAATGATACCCTCTTTCCCAAAGGATAAAATAGAAAATTCTTTTATTGACATTTAAAATCCTTCATAACCTTTTTACTGTTCTAATTATCTTGCAATTTAGTAACCTTCATACACACACTCTCTGATTCAGTATACTGACCTTCTTTGTGTTCCTCAGATGCAGCACTCCATTTCCTGACTCCAGGTCTAGAATGCTCTGTCTTCTTACTTTAGCCTTCTAATTTTCCTCAGTTGCTTCAAAATTCAGTTCAAAACCTTGTAGTGAATAGGAAGGATGGTAAGATAGATGAGTGTCTTTGTAAAAAAGAAAAAGTCACTCTTCTCCATATAGAACAGTGGGACTTTTCAGCTGGAAAGGATCTTTGAAATCATCTATTCTAATCCTTTGATTTTATAAAGGAGGAAAATAAGGCTCATGAAAATGCCTCATGCCATGAATATGCTTATTACCTGGCTGATGATGGATTAGAATCAGATCAGGGGATTGTGGTGATGGGAAGATTCATATTAATGTGATCATGATGCCCCTAGACATTAATCTTTTGAGAAACTAGTATAGGTCCTGAGATCATCAGAAACTGGAGGTATCAGGAAATAAATCTAATTACTACTTCTCCTCTTGATAGCAAGATTGTGGTACCCCCATGGTTTGCAATGGGGAACTCTAGGGTATTGTATCTTGGGACAGTGGCTGTGCCCTGAAGAATTAGCCTACAATCTTCACCAAGGCTTGCAAATACATAGACTAGATCCATAAGGTCACCAGTGATAATTGAATTACCAGAGTCCCCTTTGCTCTTGGAGAACCCAAGCCCTCCATCTTCTCCATCTATATTCTCATCTCTCTCCCATTTCAACTATTTATTTTCCCCTAACAATTCTTACCAATTTGTCACTATCACAGGCCAAATCTACTTGCTCGGTTTTGCCCTACCTGGAAAGTCTCTCTGAATTTAAAGATTTTTTACTCCTTTTATTCCTACATCCCTACATCCATAGACCTCCCACACTGCTGGACCATGTCCCAGCTCATGAAGAGCTTCAATATAAACTTTGTTGTCATATATTCTCTCTGTGACTATGACTCTATCTGTTAAGAATATTACCACTTCTCACTTTAACATATTTAACATGTATTGGTCAACCTGTCATCTGGGGGAAGGGGTGGGGGGAAGGAAGGAAAAAGTTGGAACAAAAGGATTTGCAATTGTCAATGCTGAAAAATTACCTATGCATATATCTTGTAAATAAAAAGCTATAATAATTTTTTAAAAAATTCTTCTTCTTCTCTTCCATATCATCCTGGCCCCACTCAAGGAGAACGACCTTGGGGAACCTCAGGAGAAAATGAGGTGGGGAAGTAGAAGAAAAATCTTCTCGGTGGTAAAACTTCTTAGGGAGATGTCAGCTCCATCACACAGGTAAATTTCCTGATTTGGAAGGTTTAGTGTGTGTCAGGAAGTCAAGGCAGAGAGGGGAGGTGATTATGTATGAAAAAAAAATTGCAAGATGAGAATATAGTTAGTAATATTAAAGTGACATAGGACAAAGGAAAGACCAAAATAGGCTACCTCCAGACAATCAAGCATTTAATTTAATTCAACAAATACTCATTAAAAGCCTACTGTGTGCAAGATACTGTGCAGGCACTAGGATTACAAAGATAAAAATGAAACAATCCTCTGTTGAGGATATTATGCTCTGAATAAATGTTTCATCCTGAATAAAATTGATTTCCTTGTTCTGACAGTCCTGTTTTCTTATCATCTTTTTTGTCAATTCTTAAATGGATCAGGCTTGCTTCATTTCATTCCAATTTCTAACTCAAACAATTACTAGATCTAAGCTATAATACATGTTTTAGGAATATTAATTTGGTAACTATGTGGAGCAGCTAGAAGTAGGTGTGTCAGTCAGGAAACAGAATAGTTCAGATGAGAGGTTATGGGTCTGAATGAGGATTATAATCACATGAGTAGAGAGAGAGACAGATACAAGAAATTTTTCAGAATCTAAAATATCGGATTTCTGATTAGATATGAAGGATAAGAGAAAAGAATAAAAAAATTTTAAGATTGTGGACTTAGGTAGAAATGATGGTGGTACCAGCAAGAGAAATCAGGAAGTTTAGAGGAAAAAATGCTTGAAGGAAAATACAATGACCTATTGAAATTTTCATTGGTCAGTTGGTGATAAAGAATGGGAGGAAACTGAGTGTGGACCACAACATAGCATTTTCACTCTTTCTGTTGTTGTTTGCTTGAATTTTGTTTTCTCAGTTTTTTTTTTCTTCTTGATCTGATTTTTCTTGTGCAGCAAGATAACTATATAACTATTTATACATATATTAGATTTAACATATATATTTAACATATTTAACATGGGTTACTTGCCATCTATGAGAGGGGGTGTGGGGAAAGGAGGAGAAAATTTAGAACAGAAGGCTTTGCAAGGGTCAATGTTGAAAAATTACCCATAAATGTGTTTTGTAAATAAAAAGCTTTAATTTAAAAAAAAAAAAAAAAGAATGGGAGAGAAAATGTATAACTAGATGTATAGATTTATAACTTATATGCACAAAAATAATAATTGCCTCCTTTGGAGCTCATGAGAGGACATGGGGAAGACCAACTTTTAATGAGGAGGAGGTAAATGATGATGTAGCAAAGGAGACTGAGAAGGGGTAGTCAGATAGGTTGAAGGAAATCTAAGACAGAGCAGATCAGAGAAGTTAGCATTATAACATCATTAATCTATATCTGGAAGAGATCTTAGAGATCATTAAGCCCAACCTCTTCATTTTACAAATGTGAAAACTGAGACCTGAAATGATTTACTCATGACTTATCCAAGGTCACACAGTTCATAAGGATCTGAGTTGGCATGCAAATCCAGATCTTTATGATGTCAATATTAAGGCTGGAAAGGGACCCCAAAAGTTCATAGACTGGTGTCCCGAGGTGTTTCAGGGGAATTTGCAATCTTGAACCCATTTCCTAGTTAATGGGTCAAAGTTTATTGTAACTATAATGCCAATTGAGGCAGTCTAAATTCCAAGAGAATTTAGCAAAGAAACAGAAGCAAGGAGACACATCTATCTAGTTCTTCATGTACAGATATGCTAATTTTATGGCCCAGAGGTAGAACCAAGGAGTGGTCTCTGGACCACTATCTGACAGCAATGAACTGAGGAGTGGTCTATTGACTATTGTCTCAGGAGTTTGATTTGTTGGACTATCCTGAGTCCACAAGACTTTAGAAACAGATAGATTGTCAGAATAGAAACTCCCTAAAGTCAGGGGACTTTAAAATTATTTCTGTCTTCCCTAGAAACTAGACTCCATCACCAACTCCAATGCTCCTTTCACTACATTGAGAAAATATCATTGGATTTAACAGCTAAGACACTGACATTGACCTTAGAGAGAACACTTTTTTTTGAAAGGTGGGTTAACTCTTTGCAACAATGAGATGATTTATGCTAGTTACAATGATCTTATGAGGAAGAGAACCATCTACATCCAGAGAGAGAACTGTAGGAATTGAATGTGGATCACAACATAACATTCTCACCCTTTTTTTGTTGTTGTTCACTCAGATTTTGTTTTCTTACTCCTTTGTTTTTTTTTTTAATCTGATTTTTTTTTGTGCATCAAGAAAATTGTATAATTATGTTTGCACATATTGGATTTAATGTATATTTTAACATGTGTAACATATTGAATTGCTTGCCATCTAGGAGAGAGAATGGGGGAAAGAAGGGGAAAATCTGAAACATAAAGCTATGCAAGGGTCAATGTTGAAAAATTATCTGTGCATATGTTTTGAAAATAAAAAGCTTTAAAAACAAAAATTTTAAAAAGTGGGTTAAGAAAGCAGATTGTAAAGGTTGTGAAATATGAATCATAATGGAGGTAGAGAGTAAAGGAAGGAATAGAGGAAGTGAACATAATTCAATCCATCTAGAAGTTTGGCTGTGAAAAGGAGAAGGATTTGACCTAAAGAAAATGACACAAATAACAGATAACTTGAAGGGAGATATTTGGGATAGAAGATGTTAATAGAATCCTGGGACTCTCTACAATGGGATTTAGAAACCTAATGGTATTCCCAGGAAGGTATTTATCTCTAAAAGAGATTGGGGATGGAAGGAATGAAAAATATTACAGGAAGAGAACAGAGTGAGTCAATGTGAGGAAAGTGAAATAACTTTAATATTGAACTTGGACAATGGATAGGACGGTGGTGCCACAAGAGAAGAAAAAAACTTGGAAGAGGGAGTGTTTGGGGGGAAATATAATGAATTCTATTTGTATATATTGCAAAGGCATGCAAGTGGGAAATGGAGAATTGCATATGAAGAACAGCAAGTAGACCATTGTAGCTGAAATTATAGTATGTAAGGCAAAAAAAAAGAAAAAGAATACAAGAAGAAAAAAAAAAGAAGTGGAAAGGAAAAAGGGAGTGCAAAGGAACAAGAAGGAAGAAGAGGGCACATAGGGGACAGAAGATTCTGAGTTACATCATTGTTCTCTATATATCCACAGCTCCTCCTCCCGCTCCATTCATACACCTTCCCCTCCCTACATTTGCTCTTCTCCCTGTGATAATCTTAGCCTCCAAAGGGGGTTGGAGGATCAGGGAGCCGATCTCTCTTCTCTGTCTTTTTCTCAAGGACTGCCAATCCTTTTCTCCTCTGACTTCCTCCACCTTAATCCCAAACAGAGATTGGGATCAGCATGTCTCCATTTCCTGAACCTCGTGTTATCTATCTCTCCTGATAATTCTATTTTTCAAGGTCACTGCCTGCCCAAGGACTGTCTAATTCTAATCTACCTCCTTCTTAAATACTTGATAGGTCTAAGATTGGGACAACAGTCTCTAATTTTGTTGTCCTTTTTTTTTTTTTTCTCACGTCCAATTCTTTGTGATCCCACTTGGGGTTTTCTTGGCAAAAATACTGGAGTGATTTGATCATCTCCTTCTCTAGATTATTTTTGTAGATGAGGAAATGGAGCCAAACAGGGTTAAATGACTTACTCAGGATCACACAGCTAGTAAGCCTAGGAGATCAGATACGAACTTTGATCATCCTAACTCCAGATTTCTATCTACTATACCAACTTCCCCAGACTCTAATAACATAATAATTCCACAGTGTCCAAATCAAAAAGAATTAAATTATTCAATGACACCATTTTTATCATTCTCTTAATAGCATGTCTTAAACAAAGATTTATCAGATTCTATGTATGAGAAAATTTAGAAACAATAATAGCATTTACAATATCATGAATTTAAAGCATGAAACAAGATTCATTACTAATCAGATGACCTTTTAATTTAGTGAAATACATTTCCAAATTATTCCACATTAAAAATATATTTATTCTATCACAAGTGGATTTTAAATTTTCAATATTCATATTTTAGAAATGCATTAGTACAAAACATATTTCATTAAAGACTCCACAGCAAAAGGCAATATATGTATAGGACAGATGAAATTAGATAGGACAAATGAAATTTACAGCAAAATTACTAGAAAGATATATGTATATAGGACTTTATCAGTTTAAATTCACCATTATTATTATTAGGTCAAATCAAAATATACTGGATTAAAGAGCATAAGCTATTATTGTTAAAAAATAATTCCTACCATAATTCCAGAGGGAAGGTGGGTAAGACTTAAGAATGTATGCATTTCTCAGATGAAGATACCTTGAAGAGTTTTCTGCCATATCCAAATACAGTAAAAAATATTATCATTATCTATTATGCTTCCAAATAAACAGTTTTCAAACATTTGTACTACCCTCTTTAAACAAGTGAATCTATAATTTCAAAAAAATCCAGACTAAAAGAACATATATTTTTCTAACATTTGTAATACAATAAATTCTCAAATCTAAATTAAGCACTATCTTTATACATTATACAAGTCACAAAGGTAACAAATTTCCTGATCCATGCATTTTCCCAACACTCCACAACTCTGCAACAATGCTAAATAATAGAATAGATTCTAAATAAATAGAAAAGAACAAAATGAAATTCTGACATCATAGTTGTCCCAGTAGAAGAATACATACCACTTATAAATGAGACCAGAATAAATTCAATCACCTATTTCCCAAGCAGTATTATACATACAGAATCACAATTTTTGTTTCATTATTATGTTTCCATAAGGACCATTTATTCCAAGCATTTCATATTATAAGACCTGCTATTTGCAGCTAATCCACTGCCAAAAATATACAAGTGACAGTCTTATTAGGTTCTAATCCACCCCAATTATCCCATTTGGGGAGTACACTTAAAAGTACATTCTGATTTAGTTTAAGGATATATTTCAATCAAATCTGGATTTTATAATACTAAAGGCAACATTTAAAATCTCAAAAAGAATTCATTGCTATTGATACACCCCTAGCTCCCAAAACTTTTCTCTATTTACTTTTTTTTTTCTCTATTTACTTTTAAATCACTTAAAGAACCTGATCTAAACTTGCTCCTACCCCCTGTAACTTTGCCTTCTCTCCCTGCTTTGGAGGATAGGAATTCAAGCTGAACTTTTTATTACTATAGATCCCAACAAAATCAATATGTAAAGTCTCTCACATCCTTTTTACTTCAACCAAACCAAAACTTCCTCCAATTAATTCTTTCCAATATCCTTAAATATTCCTCCTTCTTATATATATCCTTCCATATATCCCCACCTTTCTCATTTTTTTATGTTCTTTTCCTGAACTTTCTTTCCTTACTCAGCCCCAGAATGCCTTTATATTTTAATTGTCTACGTGTTTAAATTCCCCTCCCCTTTTTGTTCAGAGCAAGATAATATTTTATTAGTAGGGCAAGAACCTACCAATAATCTGGATATCTAGCTTCCTCAGTTTATACTAATGGCCCAAAATTGAAGATGCAACTCTTTTATAAGCCTAGAATAAAAAGCAGAACAAGATCATATAACTGGTCAGCATCATGGGGTGAGAGACTATGATTGGTTATGTTAAGATCCATACATGTGGGATCAGGACCACCCCTAAACTGTCTTAAAGGATGCTTTGTGAATTTTTGGACTCAGCTACATCCCAAAGAAGTAGACTCCCTGGCACCTAGAAATAGGATAAGACCGCTTTTAAATAGGCCTAGGATGGAACATGGCCAACTTAACTCCCAAGGGTAACCCAGAGATGCCATGGCATTTCTCAGGAGCTGGAGAGACAAGAAATAACAAGCACACAGTGATTTTCAGGTGGTGCTGGGATATAAATTTCTTTAGTTACACTGTTTTTAAGAGTATTGAACCTTCAAACTTAGCTTGGAGTTTTTCTTTAATTTAAAAATGATCGATAGGGGAGCTAGCTTTTGGCTTTTATCTCTGAAAGAGAGACTGAGCTTTTAAACTCATGAGTTTCTTCACTCAGAAACAAAGAGGCGGAAGTTATTGTAAAATGAGAGTGAGGTACAAAATAGATTCAATGACAGAATGGAATCAAGTATAAAATATAAAATCAATGCTTGCTTCTTTCATTTCTAACAAAAAAGTGAACTTGAAAAACTTTTTAATAACTGATGTGAATACACTTTGTAAGACTGTTGGATACTGTCAATAAAAAGTTTAAAAAAAAGAAGAAGAAGACTGTTGGATAGAGGGTCCAGAGTTCTGGGTTCAAATCCTAGCTCTGCTACTTAAGTATATCACTTGGTTAAATCACATAACCTCTCATCTGTAAAATGAGAAAGAAAGAATAAGGTCCTTACCAACACCACATCTATGAAAGAATTGATTGAATAGTCAAAATTTCTGAAAAGTACATGATGACCAAAACTCTTAGTTGGAGGAGGTTGGGAGGGAAGAGGCAGTTGTGGGGTAGGGGATAGTCAGGGGCATGTTTCCCACTCCTCTGATCTTAAATTTGTTCTGTCCTCCTTTTTCCCCAGTCCTTACACACAAACGTGCTGAATGCCAGCCCAGCTGCCCTCTCCTGAAAGCTGATTATACTTTAAATCACAGCCCAGGGATTAGCAGGGAAGGATCCATGGGAGATGACAATCAGAGCCTGTCCTCCTCCCCGCAGCTTCTCTTCCTTCTATCAAGTTTATGCTGCACTTTGAAACTGGACTCCTAAACTGTCTTTGTGAATTGGCACTTTCTTCCTTTGCCTCCTTCACCCCACCCAATAGAGAAGCTGTCCGCATCTTAGGGGAAAATGGATTCCACGTATACTGTGATGCCATGAACACACTCATGAATACTGAAAAGATGCTCCTAACTTGGCCAGTGAGGACTGCAAAGCATCATGGCTAGGATGCTGGGGTCTAAATAGGCTGACATGACAAAGAACCCAGAGATCTAAAAGAAGGGCATGTTTTATGCATGTTCTACCTCTGGTACCCTTATGACTTGAATACAAAGCATCATGGCTAGGATGCTGGGGTCCAAATAGGGTGAATGAGGAAGGACCAGAGATCTAAAAGAAGCGTGTGTTTGTGCATATGTTTGTACCCCCATGGCTCCTTGCCAACCTCCTCCTCTGGAGTGCAGACCCTATCTGGTGACTTGGGCTTAACCCCCATCTGGGTACTTCTCCTCCTCGGGATTATGTAAGCGGCACCTCCCCACGCCCACAGGATAATCAGATCCCAGGACTACATCCTGTTCCTCCCCTGTGGCACGGTGCCCAAGTATCTCAGACACATATAAGCCAGACCTACCCAGGCAGGGGCTGCCTATTTGCAAGAAAGTTGCCCCGGCCCCCAAAAGGCAATGACTTGTGCCCTGCTTCCCAGGCTACTCCTGCTCTTACCCTTGGCTGCTCCTGCCACAGGAATCCCCCATGGCCCCACCTCCCCGCTTCGCTACTCTAGATTCCTTGACTCCTCCAATGTCATATATCTGCGCTGGGACTTTGACATTCAGACCGAAGTCATCACGTTTGATCTGCAGGTCCGGACAACTGGCTGGGTGGGCCTTGGTGTCACTAATCGCTACAGCAATGTGGGAGCTGACCTAGTGGTTGGAGGTGTCCTGCCTGATGGAACTGTCTACTTCTCGGTGAGTCTAGGTATAGATTCTCTGCTCTCCTAGGGATGAGAGTGACTTGCTAGAGAGGGGCCAGCTCTGGGCCCTCTGCAAGATGGAAGGGAGACCTTAAAAACAGCCAACAACATCACAAGAGTATCAGGCTGCTAATCCCCATTGGGCAATGGCGCATTCAGTCACTCAATAAACAATTATTATGTGTCAGGTCCTATGTGTAGTTTTTATTTTGTATCCATAAACACAACCTGGACACAACCTCATCAATCTCAAGGGAGCTTTCCTGAGACTCTTCACTTCCAGGGACAATGTTTACACCTGGACCTGTCCCAGTATATCTATGTCAAGAAACACATAAAGAGGATCATAGACCATTAAAAATGGAAGAAACTTCACTATCATTTAGTAACAATCTCTTCCTTTGGCTGATGAAAAAAAAATGAGATTGAGAGAATTAAAATGATCGTTTATCCCAGTGGGGACCCGACGCTACTAAGCAGCAGTACATATAGTCAACCAATGTCCAAAACTATCTATTTATAGCTGAATACAATATATTGGGAAGTGCATTGCTCTGGAAGTCAGGAGATATAAATCATTTAATTCCACTATGCCTCTCTTTCTTCACCTAGAAAATAGATTTGAAAATCTTTTTTTCTGGTTCTTCTAACTCTAGTAGTCAGTGGTCTTTGTTCATTTGGAGACACAGAAATATACAATAGAAATGACACACTTTAATAAGAATCACATGATTTGTGTTCAAATTCTATCTCTGCCATTTGCTATCTGCTTACCCTTGGACAAATCAAATCTCCGTGGCCTCCAATTCATTCCTATGTAAAATTAGGGAATTGTACTCTATGATATTCTATTGGCTCCATCCAAATCCAAACCATAAAATGAGAACCTTTGGATATCATTTCAATGTATTCTCTATTTTCTGCCTTTATGAAAGAGAAGAAAGAATACAGGGCATCATTACCACTTAATTCAAAGAATAGAAAATACACACACACATACAGAGAGCTGAAAAGTAATACTTCAATAAATATTTATTGAATGTTTACTATATATAGGGTTTATATTAGCTATGAGTTGTTGTTCAATCATTTCAATCATGTTTGATTCCTCATGACTCCATTTGGAATTTTCTTGGCAAAGATATTGGAGAGGTTTGCTATTTCCTTCTCCAGCTCATTTTATAAACAGGATTAAACAATTTTTCCTAGAGTCGTTCAGCTAATATGTGTCATAACATCATCTTCCTGACCTCATGGGTTATCTTCAAGAATGAAGTGGAAGCTGCTCACTGAGAATGCAATAGAGTTTCTTCCCTCCTTCCTTTCCTTTCTTTCTCCCTCCTTCCTTCTTTCTTTTCTTCCTTCCCTTCTTCCTTCCTTCCTTCCTTCTCATTATTTGCTTAAAAATGAATATAAGTAGTAATTGTTGCTATTCTGGCCAGAAATCCTGAAGGTCTTCCCCTCTCAGATTAACTCCTTTTATATTTATTTATTTATCTATTTGTTTGGCCATTCTTTGCCTCATTTCTTACCTAATTTTAATCACTAAATGGGTGTTGCCTCAATCAAACTGAGACCTGGTAAAGACCTTAGATTAAAAAGGCCAAGGTCTCCCACTGCATCCAGGGCCATCTTCAGTCATCCTGATGGAGCCTTTGGACTCAGCCCCTTTTCATTCAAAGCCAATTCACTTGCATTTCACGGCATCACCTTCAAGACTGAAAGACAAATAACAAGGTCAGATTTGAACTCAGGAATATTCCTGCCTGACTTCAGGGCTGGCATTATACACACTACAGCATCATCACCTAATGGCCATATTAGCTATAAGTAGATGAGTCATAATTTCAGGAAACTAAATTTGTTACATATGATCTGACAAAGGATGTGTCTTTTGCAAAACCTTATAAAAAAAGGACCTACGATGAAGTGAGCAGAAGCAAGAAAATATTGTGCACAGTAACATCAAGAATCAATTGTGAATGCCTTAGCTATTCTCAGCAATACAATATCCAAAACAATTCCAAAAGACTAGTGATAAAAAATGCTATTCACCTACAGAAAAAGAACTGATGGAGTCTGAATGCAGATCTTTTCACTTTCTTTACTTTTTTTCCAAGGTCTTTTTTGGGAGTCTGTGTTTTCTTTTACAATATAACTATTTTGGAAATATATTTTGCATAATTGTACACATATAATCTAAATCAAATTGCTTCCTGTCTCAGAGAAGGGAGAGGAAGGAAGAGAATTTGTAACTCAATTTAAAAAATGAATGTTAAAAATTAACCATGTATGTAAATTTTTTAATTTTTTTTGTTTTTGTTTTTGTTTTTTACATGCAAAATTTTTAAAAGGAACCTATAACTCATTTCACCAGTCTAGAAGTCAGTTTCCTCATCTGTAAAGTAGAGAAAGGGGTGTAGGATTGAAATATTAAGATCATTTTATCTCTGTTACTTATTATCTGATTGGTTTTATACAAATCATTAAGCCCCTCTTGACTTCTATTTCTTCATTTATAAAATCAGGGAGCCAGAGTAAATGGCATCTGAAGTCCTATGATGTAGTGAAGGTATACTCAGCTGCTCCAAATCCTTTATCTTAAGACCAATTATTCCATGAGTTCTTGGCTACTTTCTTTGAAATTAAGACTCTAAGAGCAAAATATAGAATAACCATAGGTATAAGGCATGATTCCCTGCCCTTGAGGAGCTTACAATTTAGTTTAAGATAAAAACAAATTTTGATACCTGTGAAAAATTACCTAATAGTAAAAATCAATTCAGTACTTTGAGAGTATGGTATTAGAAATAATCATTGAAGAGGAATAATGAAAAAGTTGGTGCAAATAGAAAGAGGTGATTATGAAATCAGAGACTTCAGTTTTCTCATCTGTAATATAAAGGGATTAATTTAATATATGTAATTTATATCAATATGTAATTTAATAGATATTCCAGCCTTCATGTGCAAATATTCTGAAACTCTGATGTGTGTGGGGGGGGGGGGGCGGGAGGGGAGAGGAAAAGGGAAGTGTTTCTTGGGAAGTGTGTGAATGTAACAGAGTATTTCCTGAAGCCTTAGCCTGGTAGGTGCTAACTGTTATGAGGAAAGAGATCTAAGCCTTACTCTTATGGCATTCCCCTTCTGATTCAGAGGCACAATTCTTCTGTGTATGGCATCTTCCTATTCTCTTTTTTCCCACATGGCAGGACCAGCACTTGGTAGATGATGATACCCTGAAGGAGGATGGGAGCCAGGATGCAGAGTTGCAATTGCTAAAAGAAGATGCTGTCTACACCACCATGCGCTTCTCCCGACCCTTCCGCACCTGTGACTCCCATGATGGAGACATCACAGTAATAACAGAGGAGGGTAGGGGGTACTGGTGGGTGGGGACCAATTTTCTAAAATTTGAATTCTAAAACATTTTTGTTGAAGTTCTTTCCCCTGAGGGACTTGGAATCACCCCCAAATAAGGTTAGAATCCAAGGCTCTCATTTTTTCTAGGGTTACTTTCCCACTACCCCTTGTCCTCAAACAAAGCCTTCCCTCATCCTCTCTCATGAGCCCTTCTACAGGCTGAAGTCCCATATGTGGGAGACAGATGGTACAATGGAAAGAGAAATAGATTTTGGAGTCAAGAACCTGATTTCGAATCCCATTTCTATCACTTTGTACCTGTGTAAACTTGGGCAAGTTTTCTATATACATGGGTTTTGGTTTTCTTATCTGTAAAATGAAAGGGTTACACAAAGGGTTATCCTCTAAGGTCCCTTTCAGCTCTGAAATCTATTTTCCAATTTTTATTCCCTGTCAAACTCTCCTTAGAGAAACCTATACTGAATAGGAGTAGACTCTGAAGAGATTTATTTACCTTTTGATTATATGTATGTACATTAATTTGTATGATAAACAAGGATTATCTCAATGTAGAGCTGCAACTCTTGGATGAAATAGATAGATATCATGTGTGATTGGCTTATCTTTGCTGAGAAGAGATCCAAGGGTAGAGTCTTTACCCCATTAAGAGGGTATACTGGGCTTAAAAGCACCATTAAGGCTGTATACTCTTTGATCCAGTCTCCAATAGTATTTGGTTTGTCAAGCCATGTTAACAAGAGCTTATGAAGTAAGTGCCAGGAACTGTAATAAGTGCTTGCAATGACCCTCCAAAAAAAGGTCAGAAAAAGCATTCCTGCTCTCAAGGAATACACAGTCTAAGGCAGTAGTCTGCTACATACAAACAAGATGTATATAGGATAAATTGGAATTAATCTTAAAGGTAAGGCTCTAGCATTAAGAGGATTAGAAAATCTATTTTACAGAAGGTAGAATTTTAGCTAGATCTTAAAGAAAACCGGAGAAAACAAAAGGCAGAAATAAGGAGGGAAATGATTCCAGGTATGAGGATCACAAAGTATGTGGAGATAAGGAAACATAAAAAGAATTAGTGGTCCCAAAGGAGTTTTTCTATTAGAAAGGAGCCATTAGACATATGCAAAATACCTCTAATAGTTAAAGTACAAATTGTTACCACTGATGACCATAGGTTTCCTGATACTGATATCACTGCATTTTGTAAGAGGATGTAGACATGGTTCCTGGAATGGATGCTCTAAGGAGAAGTCCATATTGCTCTCTTATAATAAATGCAATTGCATAATTATGTCCCTCATAATTACAACTATCTTTGTCCTAGGTCTTGGAAGCCCCAACCTGCTCTCATTAGAATTTAATACAAATAGTTCTCTGAGTGGCTAAAATGCTGGGATTACTGGGGCTCCAAGCTCCAAACTCCGGGAACCAGGCCCCAGTCCTAGCATTCCCCGACCATCATTGCCATCCTTATCCAACTAGAATTATATTTGCCACAGCTAAAATATAGGTCTTGTCTAGAGACACAAAGTTCAGGAAAAAAAATGGCACTAATGAGCACTCTCAAAGGGATTAAGATTAGCTCTACATTTATTTTTATTAGTTTCACTCCTTCCCACCAAACACTGATTATATAATAGTTCACCACAAAGAATAGTTAGTAAACTCTTTTAGGCAAATAATGCAGCAAACAAAAATCAGAGAAGTGATATAGATTAGAATAAAGCTGAGAAGATCAAGTATGAATGAATTCTTCAGCTGGGGTAGTCGTTAAGATCTTAACTCTAATAATCATGGTTCACAATACACAATCTTAACCAAGGAGAAAGAAGTTGTCTTTCCGCAGTTTCTAGGAAGGAAAAATGGAGACATGTTGAGGAGCCAACTTTATATCTACAGCATCTTTCTCCATGGATTCTTTTCTGAACAATGTCAATTTTAGGAATCATAACATTTCTTTCTGTACGGAGCATACTGCAGAGTTATCCATCATCCACATCTCTTCGTGGGAGCTAGGTTCAATATACATGGCAGTTATGTTTATCTAAGTGTATGATGATTGCTATTGAGAAGACATTCTTCATATCCCTCAACTGATGCTCAGTTTCCTTTCTCAGAGTGACACAATCCGGGTCCTGGCAGCTTATGGGCTGGATGACACAATAAAGCTGGAGAGGGAGCGCACCTTTGTCAAGTCAATCTTTCTGCTGCAGATTGTCCATCCTGATGATCTTGATGCCCCCGCAATCTCTTACATTCATGACTTGGAGATCACTGATGTGAGAAACATGTTCATTGAAATGCTGAGGCCCCGACTTCCAGTTCCCCAAACCTAATCTTCTCAAGCTTTCTCACACTACCCCTGGACCAGAAAGGAGAGGAGAGGCACATATAGGCAGGGGGAAAAGGAAAGTACCAGACAACTCTTAAAGATTAGAAATAGAGTTGGGGGGGGGGGGTAGAAAGGAAGCAGGACATTGAAAATGATGAAAGTGGGAAGGGGACTCTCTTTTATTTTTTTTATTTATTCCTTAAACAAAAACCCTTCAATTTCCAGAATTATAGTATAGTATAGTATAGTATTAAGGGAGTTGATATAAATTGAAAATAATTATTTTCAGCTAATGAATGAGGATGCAAAAGCAGTCATTGAACACTAAATACCTTTCTCTCATCTCATTATCTCATAAATACACCTCACTCTCAGCTATCTAATGAGTAATATTTTACTGATCTTTCAATTAGCTTCTGGATTTTTTCATGCAACAGAATCTTCCTCAAGAAGAGACCAAACTAGATCAACCAAGTCTTTTCTACCTCCCTCCCCAAACCACTCCAAATGTATATACCATATTTCCACATCTCCTTAAGAGTTGACCAAAAATTTAAAGACATGGTTATAATTCAGACATGGTATGGTCAGTTGGACCATACATTTCTCCATTCATCTCTAGAAGAACCTGCTAGAAGAGAGTTTAGAGACCATCCAAATAAAGGTCCCCATTATATAGATGAGAAATGGATCCACAGAAAGATTAAATTAATCTTCCAAGTTTATATCAATAGTATTTAAATACAGACCCTTAGATTCAAATCCTAGGCTCTTATCATGTTTTTCATCCTGTCTTGAGTCTCACCCCTGTTCCCAACCTCAGATTCATGTCCCCATCTCAGCTAGATGTTTTTGTCTCTCTCCAACCCAGTTTCTCATCCCTGAAGATGACACGACTTATGCCTGCACCTTTCTTCCCCTGCCCATCGTCAAGGAGAAGCATCACATCTATAAGGTGAAGCCAAGGTGGGAAGGGTGAAGGAAAAGCCAAGGGACTGAGGAGAAAGGAGCTACTAGACCAAGGTTATAATGAGAGGGAAGGGAATAGTCCTAGATTAAGAATACTGTAGAATGAGACCAATCCTCAAATCCATGAATTATAATTTGTAGCGGATTGGATACTCCACAGAAACATTCCATGTAACAAGTGATAATAGTTAGGTAAATTGTATGTTATGATTAATCACTGCCAAAGAATGAAGAAGAAAATAAATTTTGATATGCCTTGATCTCAGAACTTGATCCATTACAGAAAGTCCAATGGCTTCTAAGAGATAAGTAAAACAGCATCCCTGCCCTGAAAGAGTTTATAGTTGAATAGTACAGGAGGCAAGCAAGCTCCATAAACAAATAATTATAATGCAAAATAAAATATTATAGTAAATAGAAAGTTGCTAACTCTGGTCTAAAAGTTCCAAAGAAGGAAGGAGGGTAATGGGATCTGTAATGAAGGGCAATAAGAAATAAATTTAGTCTTGACCAGACTCTTGCTTCAGAGCGAGGGAAGGAGAACAAACTCCCCCTCATCTCCCTCGTAATCTTTTGCCCCAAGTTTGAGCCAAAGCTGATCTACCACAATGAGACGATGGTGCACCACATCCTGGTTTATGCCTGTGGCAATGCCAGTGCCCTCCCGACGGGCATCAGTGACTGCTATGGTGCTGATCCTGCCTTCTCCCTCTGCTCCCAAGTGATCGTGGGCTGGGCTGTCGGAGGCACTGTAAGTCCTAGATGCTGAGAGAATTATTGGCTTGAAGGAGGGCATGTAGTTGAAAGATCTGGGGGGCTGGACATCTGTCCATCAGAGGATGGGTGGAAGCAAGAGTATTTAGGGGCTAAAATGCTTGGGGGAGGATCAGAGCCTGACTTGTCTCTGCTTAGTTCTCACCATTTTTACCTTCTACCCCAGAGCTACCAGTTTCCAGATGATGTGGGCATTTCCCTTGGGACTCCCCTGGACCCCCAGTGGATCCGGCTAGAGATTCACTATAGCAATTTCCACAATCTTCCTGGTGAGAGAATAGGGATCGGGTGGCTGGGTAAGGTGCAACTAATGGGGATGGGCTGATTTCTTTAAGGAGCAGGACAAATATAGAAATGAGGGTCCCTGTCAGAGACTTTTGGCTCTTCTCCAGTCCCTGAGCCTCTTCTTCTGACCTCCTTTTCCCCCAACTAAACCTTTCTCTGTCCATTTGGCAACTTGTCCCTCACTTTCCAATAAGCATGTTTCCCTTTGGCCAGGTGTATATGACTCTTCTGGGATTCGAGTTTACTTCACCCCCATCCTGCGCAAATATGATATGGGAGTCCTCCAGCTTGGATTCTTTACCTTCCCCATCCACTTCATACCACCAGGAGCAGAGTCTTTCATGTCCTATGGGCTCTGTATGACTGAACAGTTTGATGAGGTGAGGTCAAGATCTCACCACCACTTCTCTCCTTGAGATCCAGAGCTACCCTCTGCCTTCTACATTGTCCCTCTCCAGAACCCTACTATCATCTTTGGCCCCAAAACATTACATAAGATGTGGTTCTGGAAATTAGGTGCTGGGGAATGCCTGGGGAGCAAAAGGAGAATAAGTAAAAGGTACACAGATAGTAGGGCATTTTGCAAGAAAAGTAAGAGCCTGGAAAGAAAGGGAATGAAGGGAGAATCTGGGAGAGGAAAAGCATCACTGAGAAACCAAGGTTAAATGGGCAAAGTGTGACCAAAGGCAAATCACTTCCTCAAATAGAACCTTAGTTTCTTCATTTGTAAAATGAGGCTCATGAAAATACAAGCTTATTTTGAGTAAAGTGATTTTTAAGCCTCAAAGTTCTATGTAAATGTGGGTTGTTATAATTGGACCATAGAATTTTGATAGAAGAGCAACATGACAAAGTTGATTCAGAACCCAAATGCCATGGGTTCAGGTCCTGCTTATGACACATATTAGCTATGTGATTTGGATAAGTCAATTAACTTCTCATTCCAGGTAACTCCCTAAGGATCTAAGCTGTTGGATTTTCTCATTCAGGAAATCTAGATATCAACCTCCAGTTATATGTGCCCAGGTCCAGTTCCCTATTCACATAAAATTTTTAAAGTAGCCAAGTCCTTATAGATCATACAGTTTAATCCTCTCATTTTATAGATGGGGAAATTAAGGTTAAGAGAAATAATATACTTATTTATAATTATACACAGGAAGTTAGGGTACAGCCCCACTTGGGTTTGGATTTGGGGAATCAGATGCCCCTCTCCTTCAATGTCACAGATAAATGGGGTTCCTGTGCCTGACATCCAAGTTTATGGTTATCTTCTGCACACTCACCTAGCAGGGAGGTCTTTGCAAGCTGTGCAGTACAGGTAAGGGGAACACATTGCTTTCTGGAGATATAGTCATAGTAGTTGTAGTTGTGAGAATGGAGATAGGCAGAAGAGGGCCTCTGTAGTTCAGCTGAGTGGGAGGGCTTATATCGGGATTGAGGAGCAGGAAAGGTCTTGGATTGGGACTGAGATTGAGATCCTATTTGTTACGTGTTTTATGGGCAACAAGTTTCCCTGGAAGTCCACAATACCTCCCTTGCCCTGGTTTCTAGTCTATTGTGTTCTCCTTTATTTATTCCATTTCTTCCCCACGCCACTCTCCCTCCCAATAGGAACGGAAAGCAGGTCAGGACCATCTGCAAGGATGACGCCTATGACTTTAATCTACAAGAGACTCGAGACTTAAAGGAGCGAATAACAATCAAGATGGTGGGAATCTTGGGAATGGGAAGGTGGGGGGGAGGCAAGTGGTAGAACTATAGCTGAGGGCTATCCATAACTCCCACTTAATCAAGCCTTAAGACTGGGACTGCTCTTGGTTTCTTATTGTCCCTTTGTCGGTCTGACTTCCTTCCATCGTGTTTCACTCTGGGCAGGGAGATGAATTGTTGGTGGAGTGTCACTACCAGACCCTCGATCGTACCACGCTCACCTTTGTAAGTGCCTCCCAGAGCTGTCCCTAGAAATCTGAGCATCTAGGGTGAGCATCGCTAAATGTGCCAGTTAGACACACTGCTATGGGGGAAGGGGGAGGGATCTTGAAGAGACAAAGGGGAGGGGGAGATTACAGGATATTCCCCGGGTTGGGGGAGATAGTGAAACCCTACAGTACTTCAAGGTCACTATTGAGGATGGGAGCACTTGGTGGGGAAAGAATTCATCTAGAATGCAGCCATCATGTGCTATAATGGAAAAGATCCTGGGAGTCAGAGGACTTGAGGGTGAATTCTGGGTCTGCCATTCTTATCATCCTGTGACTCTGAGCAAGCCATTTAACCCTTCTTGTCCTTGGCTTCTTTTTACATTTATGTAATGTATATGTATATGTATTTATACATATATATGTATACATATATATATATATATATATATATATATATATATTTGGACTACATGTCTCTTTTAGCTCTATGAATCTAGAATTTGATAACCCTGCTTTCTACTTCCTTCAATTACCCCTAGTTTAGATTGAGACTAATCATCAATTATCTCATCTGTAAAATGAGGGGGTTGGACTAAAAGATCTTTGGGGTCCCTTATATAATCCAATAACACTATGATCTTGCCCACTACATTGTATGCTTTTTGCCCTGAGGTTTTGCTCCTTAATATATTTAAGGTCAGAAATTGGGGACAATGAGTCTTGGACTCTGGTTCTATTAACATGGTTCCTAGAAGTCAGAGCCACTGTATTAAGAAACAATCATTGCACTTATATTTGGAGTTAAAATAGTAAGGGGTGAGGTGACTCTATCATAGAGAAAGAGGAGAAATTGAACTCTCCTGGAAGTTCCTTACCTCATCCAAGCTCTGTTGTTTTGTGTTTCTGTCTCTTCCTGCCTCTGTCCTCTGTGTTTCTGTCTTTCTTTCTCCTACTCCAGGGTGGCCCAAGTACCATTAATGAGATGTGTCTCATCTTTCTCTTCTACTATCCCCGGAACAACATCTCCAGCTGCATGGGGTACCCAGACATCATCCATGTGGCCCACGAACTTGGAGAAGAAGCATCGAGTAAGTATACCTGGAAAAGGAGAAGGAGGAGGAGGAGGAGGAGCACAATTAGAGACCTGGAAAACTTCTTTCTGGGCTACTGCTATTCTCCTAACTGCTTTCCCTACCTTTTTTTATTACCAGTATCTTGCAATTCATTACTTGATAAGGATTTTATGTATGGACCTGTCAGCAAGGGCTACTCAGAGAAATAGATTAGAATTATTGGTTCTAGGAATCCTAATTATTATGCAATATGGACTTCTGCATGAATTATGCATGTCTACATTCTTCTCATATATCATTTTGATTTAATCAAAGTCTTTGTTTTCCTTTAAAAGAATATTTCCCACCTACCTAATCTCATATCGGTCTGTTTTTATATCTCTTTCTTCTCTCCCCATCAAATTTCCTCTAGGTTTTTCATTGTGTTTCAATAGAGGAATTCATACATAATTTCTACAAATATAAATTGCTAAAAGAATTAGTGAATGGCCATAGTGAAGGAGAATGCTAGTCTTGGAGAAAGAAAACCCAAGTATGGATCTCATATCTGATACTTGCTAACTAGCTGTAGTCCTCTGGACAAATTAAACTTTTTTGTGCCTCTGATGACTTCCTAGATCTTATACAATGAGTCTTATTGTTCTTCATCCTTCATTCTTGAAGAGGACCAATGTGTTGACTTATGAGTTAATTGAATTCAAGTGAGGCAAAAGTACACAGAAATCCCTCCTTCAGAGCCCATACTGGAAGTTTCTCATTATGAGAAGCCACAAATCATGCTGATTGCCCAAAGCATTTCTTATTGGAGACTGGAGTGTTAGGAAGAGAGAGTTCTTACCTTCTTCTTGTTGTTCAATTCATTCAGTTGCCTCTGACTCTTCATGTTCCCATTTTGGGGTTTCCTTGGTAAAAGTACTAGAGTAGTTTGCTATTTATTTCTCTAAGTCATTTTACAGATGAGGAAACTGAGGCAAACAGGGAGAAGTGATTTGCCCGGATTCATACAGCTAGCATGTGTCAGAGACTGGATTTGGACTCCTCAGGAAGATGATTTCAGTTCTAGTGCTCTATCCACTGTGCTACCTAACTCCCCCAATTTTTATCTCACCATCTACTAAAAATGTCAATTATCCTTAAATTAATGTCAGATGAATAATAATCCCTGTGTTACCTGTCCAGGTTTAATCTTCATGTTAGCATATTCAACTCGACTTATTACCTAGTAAATATTATATGCCATAGAGAATAACGTTTTAGAGCATTAAAACTGTATGTCTTTATTAAAAGGATTATTTGTGTCCTTCATGAGTGCCTCTTCATGTGTTCCACTCTCGGTGGCCATCCAGCTTGTTTATCTTGTACTGGTCTAATTCCCTTTTCTATTCCTTCCACTTTATGTTTTCTCATATTTTTTTTTTTTTTATCTCATGCCCATTTTCCTAATGATTCTTATATTTCCCACCTCCCCTTCCCATTCACTCTCTTCTTACAGTTCCATGGAGGGCATGATGGCCATGAATAATGTTGACTGGACCCCAGAAAACATCAAAAAAGCAGAGAAAGCCTGCAAGATGGCTGACCAGGTGGTGGTAATAAAGACCATTGATGTGAGTGACCAAGTTGGATCGTCTCTGCTTTAAGGTTTGGGGAAGGATGGGAGGCCATGAGGATGAAAAATGAGAGAGGGAAGGAAAGGACTGAGTGTGGGAGTCTAAAGGCTGGAAAAGGCTAAAGAGAGGGAAGGGGATTGAGAAAATAAGGAGGGAGGGCAGCTGAAGAGTAGGACATTGTAGTGATGCTTTGGGAGGATAGGAGGAAAGGAATAATTCCCTCAATGAGGAGAATATCATTCGCTAGGGTGTGAGTGATGGTGGAGCTCACCTAATAAAAGGGGAAGGTGCAGACAGAGGAGGAGGCTCTTCCCCCTCCTTCTTCTCCCAGCCTCTACTTCTCTCAAAGTCATTTATTCTTCCTTTTTGTCTTCAGGAGTTGGTAAAGAATCAGACAGGCCACATTCCAGACATAATTCCTACTCCCCGTGGGCCTTGCTTGGAGTCCACAGGGGGCAAAGTAGAACCAGGAGACAAGACCCCTGCAGGATACCGAGCTGCCCCTCTAGTCCATTCTGGCTCCAGTCCTACAGTTCCCTTAACTATTCTCCTACTTCTACAGGGGGTCTTTTCTTGGCTTCTGGATTCCCTCCAAGGTGCAGTCTGAGGCCATCCTGAGACTCCCACGCTTAGGGCCATATACATGAAAACTTCCTTCCTGTCCTCACTGACCCTGATTCCTCCTCTATCCCTTCCCCCACAAAAAAAGCCTTCCCCTCATCCCACCCCTGATTCTGACATGGAGTGACAACCCTCTCAAAACTCAGTCTCGGCTCTTATCCAATAAAAGTTCTGAAATGATGAAAATTTGCCTAATAAAGCCTGAGGATTCACTAGCTAGGAGCTGGGTGTTTTTTGAATAAATCTCTGATCAAAGAGTGAAGTGGAGAAGCTATCCTAGTGAGGATGTGAGAGCACCACAATTTGGGAAAGGAGTTAAACTCTGTCCATACCTCCTCCCCTATTCCCTGATACTTCTTACTGTCTAATCTGGCACTTCCTTGGAGGATCGAGCAAAGAAGAGAGAAGCTGTATCCCTGAGGGGGTACCGGTTACATGATCTGAAAAGTAAGAAAATTGGGCAAGGCGTTTTCTTCAAATGGGGAAGGCTTCTAAAAACACAACAGAACTCTCTTGTCCCATATCTCCACCTTCTCCCCTTGAGCTAACGTGCTGCATGTGCCAAAAGCTATCCAGTTGCTTGATAATTCAAAACACATTTAAAGTCATAGATTCCCCCATCAGGAAACTCCCTGTATTTGGGCAACATAAATGCTCAAAATATCCCAGACAGGAGCCATACAGGCCCTTATGGTTCAGTCACTCCTGATATAAATGGCTTAAATCCCTCTTATTTCCATCTATCTTCCTCTGGTCTCATACACTCTTAAGCAAGGATCCAGAGCAGGCAGACCATTACAAAGATCTAGGGTACATTCTCCATTCCATCACTCTTATTACACTAATATTTACATACAGAATGATTATACTGGATATTAAGAAAGCATCTAATTTAATTAAGACTTCATGAGTAATCACAGGTGCAAAGAGAATTAAAATACATCCTCTTGTACATAAAGTTCATTAAGTCACGGTCAAAAAACAGCACTTTACCACAGATTCAAATTGACTAATTCTTTAAGATAAGACCATCAACTATCTTTGCCTAATTCACAGGCAGAACAGAGCTTCTTGGGTCCATTATTTTATTGAGAGACATAGAGGGAAGAAAATACACACATACATGTGTGTATAATACATAATATATTTATGTATGTATGACAGGAGCATTCTCTGGAGCCTTCTTAGCTCATAGAAACCTTGAAAGTCCATAACAATAGTTATTAAAACAACCATCTTTACTTTGAATTCTTAAATGGCTCTCATTTTTCTATTCATCTGACCTCCTTGGATCTTTTATTAACCCTGAAGAGGTAGAAAGGGTGGCTCACCTTTAAAGCACAACCACAGTTCATTCTAACACATTGGTTCCAATCTCACAAGCATTTATTAAGCACTTTCTACAGACAGGATATTTGTAGATGAAAAGAAAAATGGACAAAACCACAAACAACCCCTGCCCTCCAGATGTTTACAGTTTTCTGGAGGAATGATATCAGTAGACAAAAGTATATGAGTAAATAAAAATTTAAAAAAATATATTAAAAAAAAGTATATGAGACAATTCATTCAAAAAATATTTACTGAGTCCTACAATGAGTAAACTAGCTAGGAACAAAAAGTAACTTGCTCCTTGATATTAGTGGGCTATGGGGAAAGAAGGTACAACCTGAACCTGGTTTTGTTTTTATGAAATCTGGCATAAAGAGATTTGAGATTTCTTTTTCAGGATCTGAGGGAAGAAAGGAATTATATGGGTTGCTTAAGTATAGAACAAACAAATCAGAATTTTTTATAAATCTAACAAAGCTAGGTCCTGGGTCACTACAAATTGCTCATCTGTGCTAACTACAATGTGTCACATAAAAATGACATAGTAACCCTAAAAAATGCAACTCATCTTCTCACTACTCCCTGAATTCAATATCTTCCACCTCCATGTCTTTGCACAGGCTGTCCTCCCCAACGAGAAAGCACTTTCTATCACCTTTGCTTTAAGACTATAAACTTCCTTCAAGACCTAGCTCTTATCATTTCTTATATGATTTCTTCTCTGATCTCCATAGTGTTAATATTTTCTCCTTCCACAAATTATCATTTATAGTTTTTTGTGGTTGTTTACTAACAGTAAAGAGGAAAAAAACACAATACCTTAACATCTCATTTAGTTATTTACATTACAATCACATAATTACATTAAATGGACAGAAAATATTTTTAATCCATCCCGTCCCAGGCCATTCCCAGACACATGAATTTAAATAAATACACATCTATATGGATCCCCCTTTCCTATTCTCTGAGTTAAAAACATTATCTCATATATCACTGAAAAAACCAAGGCCCAATTCCCCCCACAATAAGTCAATGATTCAAATGGTGAAGGGCTCTAAACAACCCCTCATATCTATTTACACTTGTGTGTGTGTGTGTGTGTGTGTGTGTGTGTGTGTGTGTGTGTGTGTGTGAAGCAAAACATGATCTCTTAATTAGTAACCTGACGGCCTTTTCTTATCCTCATCTTTTATTTTTCTCTGGGGTCTTTGACACTATCAATCACCCTCTTTCCCTTGATACTCATATCTCTCTGGGTTTTTGTGACACTATTCCCTCCAAGTTATCTCCTTCTCTGTGGCTGCTCCTTTTCTTTTGCTGTTCCTGAATCTTTATTCAGATCCTACTGGCTAAAATGTGTGTGGTCCCTTAGATTCTATTCTGAGCCCTCTACTCTTCTTCCTTAGATCTGTGGTTTATCACCAGCTCCTATTAATTTGTCTTTTCCATACTGATGATTCTCAGATCTAGTTGTTGAGGTCTAGCTTTGGGGTACCTAAATGAAATTAGGGTTAAGGTCTAGTGGCAGGTTTGGGGTACAGACTTGGCGCAAAGGGGTCTAGTAGCGGCGCGTGTTCCCAATAAAAGCATTTATTGGCCCAGAGAGCTAGATTGATAAAAGAGGTTTATTATTAGATAAGCAAAGTTAAAGTATAGACGAAGGTAGAGATAAGGAGGGCACTGGACAGAAGGTCCAGTGGACAGAGGGTCCTCACATGGTAGCCATGTTTGGAATCTCTGCAAAGAGGGGTTCCCAGCAAGGCCTTTTTATAATAGGAGACTTAGCTCGAGGGGCTTTCGGGTGTAGCCCCAAAGTTGGCTCATATCTGGGTGGGGCTGGAGATCTGACCTGTCAGATCTTCTATTGGAATTCAAAGGGACCAGGATTTGTGAGTTAAAGGGCAATTTACATTATTAACTAGGAGAGGGTGGGAATCTAGAAAGGAATCTTTCCTGCATCATAGTTATCTAGCCCTGATCTCTCTCCTGACTTATAGTCTAGCTTCTCCACTGCCTGTTGGACATCTAAACTATGTGCTTGATAGAATCCTTAAACTTCACATGTCTAAAACAAACTCATTATCTTAATAACCCTAAATCCTCCTTTCCCCGCAACTTTCCTATTATTGTTGAAGGTACTACCATCTTCTCAGTCACTCAAGTTCAAAATCTAGGTGTCGAGAATGACACTTCTCCCTTTCTCACATCCATTATTCAATCTGTTGCCTACAATTATCAATTCTGTTGGACATTTTGTTTATGCTCTTTTCTGACACTGCCATTACCCTGCTGCAAGCCCTCATCATCTCATTCCTGGATTATTGCAATTTTCTTTGGTCTGGTCTTCTTTCCGTAAGTTTCTCCTTTCCAATCCATTCTCCAATTGATCTTTCTAAAACATAGGTCCACCCATGTCACTCTTTTATTCAATAATCTCCAGTAATTCCCTATCACTTTCAATATCAAATATAAAATCCTTTGTCTGACACTCACATCGTTCCCTTTCCTACTTTTCCAGTCTTCTTATATCTCGCTCCCCTTTACAAACTCTACAATGTGGGAATACTGGCCTCCTTGTGATTTTTTTTTAATTTATTTTTTCCTGAGGCAATTGGGGTTGAGTGACTTGCCCAAGGTCACACAGCTAGAAAATGTTAAGTATCTCAGACCAGATTTAAACTCAAGTCCTCCTGACTTCAGGGCTGGTACTCTAATCACTGTACCACTTAGCTGCCCACTCCTTGTGATTCTTAAAACAAGACAACATATTGCCTGATGAAATGTATTTTCACTGGCTGTTTCCCATGTCTGGAATTCTTTCCCTTTTCATTTCTGCTTCCGGGCTTATCAGTCTTCAGCTAAAACTCACCTTCCTCAAGAAAACTTTCCAATCTTCCTTTTTCCTAGGACCTTCTCTCTAAGATAATCTCCAATTTATCCTATGAATATCTTGTATATACATATTTATTTACATGGTAACTTCTCCATTATTTGACTTCAGTCTCTTGAGAATAGGGTCTGTTTTTGCTCTTGTTTATTTTTGCATTTCTTTGTATTCTGAATGCTTAGCATAGTGCCTGGGATTTCTTTCTGGAGAGTTTGAGTATTGTCCAATTTTCATTATGGGCAAATATCTAAATCTTGTCCTGGATATTTATATGTGCATACATACATATATACATACACATATACATGTATATTTGTATATGTGTTATATGTGTGTGTTGTGTATATATATATATGTGTGTGTGTGTGTGCGTATGTGTGTGTGTGTATACTAATTGTATTCCTTATCTGTAACCATGTACCATCATACTCAGTATTGGTAGTGGTGGTGTTCAGTCTTTTCAGTCACCTTCAACTCTTCATGATCCCATTTGGGTTTTTCTTGGCAAGGATTCTGAAGTGACTGGTCATTTCCTTTTTCAGATAATTTTACAGATAAGGAACTGAGGCAAACAAAGTTAAGGGATTTTCCTAGGGTCACACTGCTAAATGTCTGAGGCAAGATTTGAACTTGGGAAAATAAGGCTTCCTGACTCCAGGTCTGGCACTCTAGTGCACCACTTAGCTGCCCCATATATATAATGATTGTATTCCTTATCTGGATCATGTATCATGATACTCAGTATATAAATTTTTAAACTATTTCAAACTCTCTGGTGAGTAGGTAGACCCTGAAATATGGAACACAGAAAAGTAAGTATTAGTCACTCTAATCATTATTAGAAAGCAATACTAACAATTTTTTCAGATGGAAGAATACTGGGATGTATAAAGAGTTAGCCTGATGAAACGAGTTTCTAGAGCAACATTAATTTCAAAGACCAAACATTCAGAACTGTGATTCGCAATACCCTAAAGCCTCTGGTGCTAAAATAAGTTATGACCATAATCTGTGACAGCTCGAAGAATATTTCTTCTAGAAGGAGGAGGAGGAGATTATACTCATGCTTTATTTCCATTTAAAATACATTCTACTTAATCACAGGTTCATCAACATTCCTCTCCAGGGAACAGATGAATAAGACAATTGTTTGTTTTTTTGTTATTGTTGAGGCAATTGAGGTTAAGTGAATTGCCCAGGTTCACATAATTCATACAGGAAGAATTAGGTGTCTGAGGTGAATTTGAACTCAGATCCTCCAGATTTCAGGGTCAGTATTCCATCCACTGCCCTGTGTAGCTGGTCTGGGGTGGGGGGGAGGGGGTTGGGAGTGTGGGAGGAAGGAAGCATTGCAAGGACATTCTCAAGGTCTCTTTTAAGAACCTTAGCATTGATTCCACAACATGGGAGACACTGGCACAGGACCATCCAGCGTAGTGTGCCCTCATCAGAGAAGGTGCTGACTGAGCTCTATGAGCAAAGCAGAATTGAATTAGCCCAAGGGATGTACAACACAAGATGCACAAAGGTAGAGAATCCACCCCAAATGTTCCTGGGGACTATTTGTGTCTGACATGTGACAGAGCATTCTGAGCTCATATTGATCTGATCATCCATAGTCAGACACATTGAACTCAACCCTAACATAGAGATGACATCTTGGTGCTCTTCAAGAACAAAGGACAACAACCAATCAACCAACCAACCAACCAACCCTAAGACAAATTTTGCACACAGTCTGACCAGCGCAAACTTAGGGTATACAGCAGTCAAAAGGTCTTCTTCCAATTCAGATGCAGAACAAACATCATCACAAATGATTTTTAGACAAATATGAATTCTGGAAAATGCTAGTTTCCATGGTTGTTTATTATTTAAATAAACAGGGTTGTTTGATCTTATTTCAAGACTGGTGAATGAAGTCTGTATAATATATCTATCTACTTATATCTATCCATATGTATCCTTATATATTTCTGATTAAAATTCAATTTTCTGGGTAAATCCAGATCTCTAGATACAGAATGAATGGGTTACGTAAGCACAAAAACCCTTCTTCTGATGAGTTTTCATCTTCTAAAGAGAAACTTCTCTCTCAGGAATGAGTGTTGTTCAGTTCTCATACTAGGAAATATCTAGATCTCCTCCGGGATCTTTTGATTTCTCAATATTTGTTCCCAACAGAGAATAAAGTAAGTAAATAAGGGAGTCAGAACAAGATTAAAGATTGAGGGGGCCACAGGTCAGATGCAATGAAAACAGATGGGAGAAATATTTAATTCAATTCAATTAGTATTTATTAAGTACTTTTACATATAATGCACAATGCTATTTTGTGATGATACAAAGACAAAAATGGATCGTAAGGTTATTTTCTTCTTGGAGTATATAGCATCTACACAGATAAGAACATACAAAGCTTGAACTGTTTAATATTAAGTAATGTCAAGAAATTGAGAGCATTAAAAAGGATAATGAAAGAAGGCTTTAGGTGGCATTCCAACTAAATTCCAAATTTAGGTGCTTTGAAAGAAAGGCATCCTAAGGAGGAGAGATAAGAAACAAAAGATTACAGATATAGATCACATACTGGGCATCATGGTAGGAAATGAAGGTATGTAGAGAACTGGTAATCTGATTTTATGGAATGGAGAATACCTGAAAGTAAATTATATGAAATGTATCCTACATGTCAACTTCTTTCCAGAGTATGTCATTCCTTCAAGTATCTCTACTGAAGAAAAGTTGGAACATTATGAGTCATCCCTTAAAGCCCAAAGCCAAAAGACATAGTATCTCTCTAACTCCCAAAGTCTTCCCAAACCAGCTTCTCACACAATTATGGGGCAGGGAGTGATCATTCTCTACCAATGTGGATAATGTTGTACAAATGAGTTTGAGTCTCAGATTTCAGAAATAAGAAAGGTATGTAGGAATCAGACTGTGCAGTCCTTTAAATATTAGGCTAAGAAGTTAGTTTTTCTTCTAGAAGGAATAGGGAAGCACTGAAGATTTTTGAGTAATTTCATGACCATTTATGTGTTTAGAGATGGGAATTTGGCAAGTATGTGGAAAATGGATTAGACAGGGAAAGAATGGAAGTGGAGAGACAACATAAAAGACTATTGCTATAGTTCAAGAGAGAGATGATGAGGAATTGCATTTTGTATAATAGATATGTGTTTAGAGAGAAGGGAGATTGGATATAAAAGAGACTGTAAAGTTAGAATTAACAAAATTTGGTAACTGATTATATATGAAGGAAAGAGAAAGAATCAAGAATGTCTCCAAGACTAAATACTACAGATGATAACCACTACAACAAAAATAGAGAAATTTGGAAGAAAGATAGATTATAGGAGGAAGGACAGAAAGGGAAAAATAATGATTTTCATTTTGGACATGTGGAATTGTGACAAACTATAACATACTATATAAGGTAACAATTATTATTATTATTAAATTCAATAGTTTAGAAATATCTATGGAGAAAAAATTAAATTATCAGTGGATTCACTTAGAAAACAGTATTGCTTTCCTGGGTAAAAGAATACCAGGAATAGTAAAATATGCTCAAAAAATTACCTAGCTGAAAGGGTGCCTAGAAGGTTTTGCAAAGAGAGGTAATGGATCAAGAGCCAAAAATTGACAGGTTTGGGGATGGCATAAAAGAAAATCACAAGTATAGAGAGGTGGGGGTAGGATGTGATCCTGAAGCTCAGATCTCACCAAGGAAACCAGTGAGGATCCCAAACAAAGTCGATGTTACCACAAGTACAGAAGAGAAGAACTGGTGAATGGGGCTGGAAGGACTAGAGTCTGAAGGAATTTTGGAGATACTTCGGAAACTTAAATTGTCCTGGGACTCCACTTTGCCTCCTGAAGATTCCAAACAAGGACCCCGAGGTGGAGATATGATGGAGGGAATCCAGCCAGTTTCATTTCTCACCACTTCCTGTGAACAAAGGGTAGCAAGGGGCTCAGCTTCCCCTTCTTTAATATGCCCACTTTTATTTGCTAGCCTTGACAGTCATCATAGCTAGGAAGTAAGATATTAGGATTAGGAAGACCTAAATTCAAATTCCACTTCAAACATTTACTTGTTGTATGACCCAAATCCCTTAACTTTAAGCATTGATCTCTTTATCTGGAAAGAGACAAATAAAGCACCTACTTCACAGGATTATTGTGACAATGTGAAGCATTTTATAAACCCCAGAAGTCTAAATAATACTCACTAGGGATTTTGAGATTGCAATGTGTTATTTCTATATCTCCCATTCCACCAAAAACCAATCAACTCTCTACCTCCTATCAGCATATCTTAAAAAAAAGTCACAATCTATGAGTTAGAAGGGATCACACTATCTATGGACAGTGACAATTACTTCTCTTCAAAAAGCAGGAAGTTGAAAAAAAAAATAAGCCATGTGGCATTTCATACTTTTTAAACACAATGCCACATGTTTTCTGGCCCAAAATTCTCCCATGGATTCCTATGAGGCCATTTCCCCATGCTACGTTCCATCCAAAGTTTACCCAAATCTTAGAACAGAGAATCATATTCCCAGTGTTTAAGGAAGGAAGGATCAGGTTGGATAGAGTGAATATGATACTCAAGAAAGGCAGGATAAAGAATGAAAAGATACCCTCTCAAATCTCCTAGAATTCCCAGAGAAACATTATATTTGAGAAATGTTCTGGCTTGTGGTATATGTAAGGATTAGAACCCTATGGCCCTCTTCCATTCTTTCCAAATTTCAATGTGATCAGCCCCCCTCAACCTCCATCCCCACCTTCTCTCTCATACACACACACACACACACACACACACACACACACACACACACACACACGCACACACCCCATGCTTCTGAAGAGGGATTGCATCTACTTACATTCACACTCTTTATGATTACCACCTGTTCTGAATCTCTGCAGACTTCTTCTGCCTTCTGGATACTCTCATTGTTCCACTCAATATCATTCAACATCACCATTGCTTCCATGTTACTGTGGAAATGAAAAAGAATGGGAAAGAAATAGGAGAAGGAGAGAGGGACAGACAGACAGACACAGACAATGAGACAAAGAAGAGTGTAGAGGAAAAGAGAAAGAGGGAGGGGAAATATTAAGATTAATGAAAAATAAATTAGTGGAAAAAAACAAGTGCAAGGGAAAAAGAAGGGGATCCCGAGGACATAAAAGAAAAGAAATGGACAATTAAAAAGGATCATGCTTTGCATCCCCTTGCTCCCAGTGCCTCCATTTTCCTCTCACCCTCTATTCATCAGATCTGAGGCTGCCCCCAACTCACTCTGCAGGGTCCTGACCCAACTCCCGTACAACATGCATTATATCTGGCATGCCCATGCAGCTGGAAATGTTGTTTCGAGGATAATAGAAAAGGAAGATCAAACACATTTCATTTAAAGTGCTTGGGCCACCCTAGGAAAGAAAAGAAAGCAAGCAATGGGAGAAAGGTCTACAGTTTGCCTGTGAATTAAGGATAATGGCCAGTCTTCACTCCCCATCGACTCTTAGGATGTCAGGTTCTCAAGGCTATGATAAGCATAGAACACTTATCTTCAATGACAACTTTGGATTCATGCCTGTTGAGTACAGGTCTGGACCACTAGGCTGAAGTCATATGGGGACTCACGTGGACTTGTGGATGGAAAACAAAGATACATTCAATCCTTGATTATGCATGAGAGAGCTAGGAAACAATGGCAAGGATAATCTAAACCCATCATATAATTCAAATACTGTGTCTACTATCTTTTAAAATACATTAAATCCCAAACCTTACAAAGAAGATTCAGCTTCTGATTTCATTCATTTCACAATGCTATTGAAATGACCTTCTAGTGGAAGGGGGAGAGGAATAAACATTTATTAAGAACCTATTATACTATCAGCATTATGCTAAGCACTTTACAAATAGTATATCATTGATTCCCCCAACAACCTGGTTAGGTAAATGGTATTTTTATCTCCATTTTACAAATAAGGAAACTTAAGTCAAAACAGAGGTAAAGTGATTTACGGGGTTATCATAGTATGTATCTGAGGCCAAATTTAAACTCATGTTTTCCCGACTTGGGCCCTTTTGTTGTTGTTGTGGTTGCTTTCATTGTCTTTGACTATTTTATAGTGCACTGAGTTGAGAGCTATCTGAATTTAACATGGAAGTTGATTTTGTTTTTTGGAATGACTATGAACTCCACTAGAGTTCATGTACCAAGTGAAGGGAGGAATAATAGGGAAAAGGAGATGACCTAAATACTTACAAAAGTCAGCATGGTACGATCCAGGGTCTGGTAGTCACATTCCACCAGCAGCTCATCTCCCTAACCAAAAGCAAAGCATCAATATCAAGTTAAAATCAGGTCAAAAAATCAAAGGGCAAGAAGGGATTCTGAGAGGTTATCTTGCCCATCATTGACCACCCAAGGACACAGTCACATCAGCCCCAGAGAAATAAGACAATGAAGAGGTCATGAATTTATCAGAACCTGGACTTGAGGCATCATGGATTTGTATGTGTGTTTGTATGTATGTGTGTGGGTATACACATAGGTAGGACCACAGTGATCACCCATCCATGTGCCCTTTGCCTTACATGGGAGGATGGTTCTTCCTGATGCCTAGAATGTCTTACTTCCTCATTGCTGCCTCTTAGAATTTCTATTTTTCTTCAACTCCACTTCAAAACTTAAAACAAAAACCTACCTTCATTATCTCTCTTGATTCATCCCAACTGCAAGTGTTCTCTCCCCCATCACAATGAAATTAAATGAATGAATACACACACAAATCAGAGAGAGAGAGAGAGAGAGAGATAGACAAATAGATGGATGGAAAGAGAGAGACTCTTTCTATCATTTCTATCTATCATTTCTTTGATATGGGAATTTCCAGGTTAGAAAATTCTCCTACCAATACAGACAAGTATCTTCTTTATTTCTCTTAAAAATGAAACACTGAAAGGTTAAATAATTTGCCCAAGGTCTCAGAGCTAGATTTCTATCCAGTATGACACAATTATCTTTTTTGATTAATATTTGTAAATACCTAAACATATTGTTACTGTTCATCCATTCACTAGTGTCCGACTTTTTGTGATTCCATGAACTATTCTGTGCATAAGGTTTTCTTGGCAAAGATACTGAAGTGGTTTAGCATTTCCTCTCCAATGGATTAAGGCAAATAGAGTGTAAGTGACTTGCTCAGAGTCATGCAACTAATTAGTGTCTGAGGTCAGATTTCAACTCAGATCTTTCTGACTCTAGGCTCAGTATTCTACCCACTGAACCATCTACTCACCATTTTGTCTCTTTCTCTCCCTTCCTCCATCTCTCTGTCTCTGTCTCTGTCTCTTATCTCTCTCTCTGTCTCTGTCTATATTTCTCTCTCTCTCTCTCTCTCTCTCTCTCTCTCTCTCTCTCTCTCTCCATATACACACACACACACACACACACACATATATATATATGTACATATATATATATATATAATATACACACAAATACACATACATATGTGCATGCAAGTCTTTTCTGATAGAGCATAATGGCTTTGAGTGCAAGGAGTATTTGACTTCTCTCTTTGTGCCCCCAGAACAATATCTGGCTCACACACACACATTTAACAAGTACTTGTTGAATAATGTTCTGGAGGAACCTACCATCTTGATCACAACCTCCTCCTTCAGATCTCGGACCTCTTGCAGGTTGAAGTCATAGGCATCGTCCTTGCAGATTATCCGCAGCTGGGAGCCGTTCCTGGGGCAGGAGGTATGTCACCCTGGGAATTTTCCTGGGCAGGGACTGATTTTTTTTCACTCTGTCTCCTTTCACACAGTGCTCAGCAAAGGGGCAGGGGAAAGATTAATAAACAGGGGAAATAAAGGAGGTGGGCAGAGAGAAGGGTTGAGAGGGAATTGTAATCACTTTTCAACAGAGTAAAGGGGGTGGGACAGTTGGGGAGCCTCCCCTCTAGTACCCGAACCAAAGTATGCTTCCATTTCATTCCTTTCTCACCTATACTGCACGGCCTTGATACGTCTCCCTGACAGGTGAGTGTGAAGCATGTAGCCCTGGACCCGTAGGTCAGGAATTGGCTCCCCATTCATCTGTGACACAGGAAAAGGCAGGAGTCTTTGAGAAGATATTGTTCTACTAGTCCCTAAGCATTGGAGACAAACTTCTATCTCTTCTGTATACATCATATGTATATCTTGTTCACATCCTGTCTTCCCCATTAGAATGGGAACTCTGAGCACAGGGCATTTCACTTTCTTTTCTTTGTATCCCCAGTGCCCAGCATATGATAAATGCTTACCATGGACTCTTTGGGCAGTCTATTGAAATCTATACAACCTTTCTGTTTCTAAATGCATAAAATAAAATACACAGGATTATAAAGGAAACCAATTATATTGAAATAATTTTTTTTCTGCATGCAATTTCACAGACTTCCTGAAATTTATCCACATAGGCCAGGAGTCTGCAAATCTCAGGCCTAGAATCCCTGGTCTAAGAGAGTTTCCTAAAGCGTTTAGAGGTTAAGCAACTTGGCTAGGATCAAGTAATCAATATATGTAACACATTCCCAACTTTGACGCTATCTACAACACAAGAAACCTCTTTTCTTATCAATGATATCATCTCAAAAAGTATATACATATCCCAAACTCTCCACTTCCCTTTGGTAACTTTGAACCCAGGTCTTCCTGGCTCCAAGAATAACTCTTATGTACTAAGCAATCTAGAGATGAACATGTATTTATCAAGCATAGATAGAATCACAGATAAATTCATAGACATAGGAAAAAATACATAGGCAGCTAGGTGGCACAGAGGATAGACTTCTGGACCTAAAGATAGGATGATTCACCTTTTGGGATTCAAATTTGGTCTCAGACACTTACTAGCTATATTATTCTGGCCAATTCACTTAATCCTGTTTGCCTAAGTTTCCTCATCTGTAAAATGAGTTGGAGAAAGAAATGGCAGACTTCTCCAATGTCTTTGCCAAAAACAAAAACAAAAACACCAAATGGGGTCACAAAGAGTTGGATGTGACTGAAATGGCTGAACAAAAAGATAGATATTGGACATGTGTCTGGACATACAGAATAAGACAACAAAGTAAATATTACTCAGAGAAATATTGCTTGGACAGCTAGGGAATGACAAGACTATAATGCCAAGGGAAACTGGGATATAGCAACAGTAATAACTAGAGTTTAAAACATAGTGTTCTACAATTTACTAAACACTGTTCAACATCTCAAAAATCTGAAATAGGTTTTGTGAATACTATCATTCCTACCTTTCAAAACAGAAAATAGGGTTCCAAGGGATAAAGTGGGGGGGGGGGATGTTGGCCCGAAGACACACAATATATAATTGATTAAGCCATCATTTAAATTCAGGTTTTCTGACCATAAATCCAATATTCTTTCTACTAAAGATTGATGTTAGAAAAGAAATTCATTTCCTTTCAGAAGATGTTTCTTGAGGTGTCAATTTCTTGGAAATTGACTATTAAGCTGAAGAAACTAGAAGTTTGACCTGATACAGTAATATTTGTGTATCCTACCTCTTCATCTCAGTCAGTGGGGACGACCAAGGACCAGACAGAGGGATTAGTTCATAAACACCCCCAATTGATGACATGAACAGGAGACCAGCAGAAATAGAAGATCTCCATGCTCACCTCTTCAAACTGGCCTGTTTTGCAAAGACCATAGGAGCGAAAATTCTGGGCTCCTGGGGGGATGAAGTGTATGGGAAAAGTGAAGAAACCAAGTTGAAGAACACCAACGTCATAGCGACGAAGTTCAGGGGTGTAATAGAGACGGATGCCAGAAGAGTCATAGACACCTATGCAGGAGAAAAATGGTTGATTAATAGAACACTCAAGAAGAAGACCAACACTAGAGGCTTCTAGTGCTTGAGACTTTCTCCATCTTTTTAATAGATTTCTAACTCTCTAGAACAAAGTACGATTAGAGGGACAAACATATACCTGAATCAGAAGAAGAGACAGTAATGATAAAAGGCAAAATTTGCTGCTCCAATAGTAACTAGTAATCTAGAGAAAAAATACTCTCATTTTGACCAGAAATAGAAGCATTGTAAAAGCCAAATTTCTCATGTGAGAAAAATAAATGAACTAGAAGGGAAATTAGCTCATAATATCTAATTTCCAAAGGAAATTCCTTTGTTATAATGGTGATCTCACATGTATAGACACACTAGTAGTTCTGGCTTCTGCGGCAAGGAGTATCAAAAATAAAATCAACTTTATAGTTTATTATAAGAAAATACTACAAGATGTCATTAAAACAACAATAATAATAATAAACGGGGGAAATACAGGAGGTGGGAATAAGAGAGGGAATTACTATAGTGACCTAAAGATAGGTGTTTTAAACAATGACCTAGCATCTTATTGTTTTAATTAATTGCTTTCTTTCTAACTAGTTCATATAGTTAGTTGTTTCTACTCAATCCAAGAAGTATAAATATTGCATTTTTATATCCACTAAATATTGATATCTTGGGCCAAATTCCAGATTACCTCATTCTAGTTATATCTCTGTATGGGTTGAATGAGACTGGCTGAAACACATTATGTACCCATAATTAGCCTCCCTGAATATAGTTAATTATTTCTTTAGAACCCTCACTCCATAGTAAAATTGATCTGATACCCTAACCAATTAGCTGAGTGCTATAGGGCTGATAATATTATTGAAGAGATATTTAGAAAGAGGTAAGAGCTTCAATCTGAAAGAGAACTTGGGAATAATTTGATATAACTACCCTTGATGCTGCAGATAAGGAAATATAAACCTAGATTTTAAGGGAAATGACATGTCAAGAATACACCGATAGTGATAAGATCTGACTATACAACCCAAATCTCCTAATCTCTAATTCCAGCACTATCTATACTATATCATTGATGTTGTACAACTAAGACAAAATGAGATGGTTATAGATTTAACCAACTATAAAAGCAGAAGCCTTCCAGTTGGGGTATACCTGACATTCTGTTTGTCTATTCCAAAGAGTGAGAAGAAAAGGTAAGAAGGAGTAAAAACAAACAAACTATAAAAAATCTCACTGAAACTTGAGGCAAAGAGTCTCAGGTTGATTTTAACAACTACTAATTATAAGCCATTTCTTCTGTAGGCTTTAGTTTTCTCATCCGTAAAATGAAGATAGAACAAGATAGCCCCAGTGGTCCCTTCAAGTTTCAAAGTAAAAATTATGACTGTAACTATAGCTATGGTCTATTTCTCCATCCTTCCCTAGCTCCACATAAAATCCCTCATTATGACTTTGCTTCTTAAATACACAACCTGTATCCCAATTCACCCAACCCTATCCTCTTACCTGTCAGACCATTGAAATTGCTGTAGTGAACCTCTAGCCGGATCCATTGAGGGTCCAAAGCAGTCCCCAAGGAGAAACCCACATCATCAGGGAACTGATATATCTTTAATGTAGGACAATGGTTAGACAAAAAAGGAGAAAAAAAATGATTCTTTGGTTTTCCTCCAGAGGTGGATGTATTAAACATGGCCCAGCATTTAATCCCTCAAAGTTTTGACCTTATCCAGTAGACTAGGGCAAAGATAGAAAGATCCTCTATCCAGTTCTTTAAAGCCCAAATAGATATGTAGACACATGGAATAGGCTAGGGAACATCATAAAGGAGTTCTCAGAACTTAATGATTTGACTGGTTATCAAGTCATTGGGTTCCTCAATTTTTTGGGCATCCAATCCTTCCATTCCTTTGTCTACCAATGTGACACCATCAATTGCTCATCCCTAAGGTCTTACACCTTTATGTCCCAGCCTATAAACCCTCATGTCCTGTTCTACAGACATTTATCAACTCATTCCTCCCAATCACAAGGCCTTCAGCTACCAATCTGTTAGCCCATGTCTTTTCCAAAGCTCAGTTTTCTTGCTATTGGCCTTCCAAAGCCCAAACGAGCAACCTCCCATGACTTGTTTGCTCTATGCCCTGTCCTTGGACTTACATTGCCACCAACAGCCCAGCCTATGATGACCTGGGAGCAGAGGGAGAAGGCAGGGTCACCACCATAGCAATCATTTAGACCGGTAGGGAGGGAACTGGAATTGCCACAAGCGTAAACCAGAATGTGATGCACCATTGTCTCATTGTGGGGAGTTATTTTCCCCTCAAACTAGAATCAGTGAAGAAAGAAAGGAAGAAATAGTTGATGTATGTTAGCTCTTCTCTTTACCACCTTTCCACACCAAGTCACCAAAAAATAAAATAAAATAAAAGAGCTATCCTTTTCCAGGAGAAAGTATCTTCTCATTCTTCCTCTCAGACTTTTGAAATGAAAAAAGATCCTACCTAATACCCTTGTCCCCAAATAATACCATTTCATTGGACATTGCCTCTTTGCATGGCTTAGAGCCCAAACTGCCCCCTCCCTGCCCACGGTTCTGACTCTCAGCCACACCTTGTAGATGTGATGCTTCTTCTTGACGATGGGCAGAGGAAGAAAGGTGCAGATATAGGTTGTGTCATCTTCTGGGATAAGAAACTGTAAGGAAGGCATAGAGAAGGCAGATGAGCCTTGTGCTTGATAGCAAGTTTGGAAGTCAGTAACAGGAATTAGTGGAGCAAGTCAACTGGGGTAAGATAAAGAAAGAAATGGCATCTGAGGATGGAGGAGAGCCAGCTTCTCCAAGCTGCCTCATCTCTGCCTGAGTCTCTTAAAGACAGAGAGAATCCCTGAATTGCAATACCTGACCCTCCTATCCCATATGTTCTCATACCTACTCCACATTTAGGTTTTAGAAAAGTGGTCTTGTGAGGTCCAGAGAACCAAGGATAAAAGAGGGAATTATAGTTTTGTAGGGTATCAAGCAAACAGCCAGGAGAATTTTTTAAATTTGGGCATTGGAGGCCCAATGGTAAGAAAGCTGAGGATTAGAAAAAGAAGGGACTATGAGACTAATGGACTGAAAGACTAGTAGCTAAAGACCTAATGGTTGGGAGAAACTAGGTGATAACTAAAAAACAAGAGCGAGGGGGTCTCACATCACGGATCTCTAAATCATGTATGATGGTAATTCCTGGAGTTGTGAGATCATCAGGGTGAATAATTTGTAGCAGATAGATAGACTTGACAAAGGTCCTATTCCTTTCTAGTCGTATTGTGTCATCCAACCCATAGGCTGCCAGGACCCGATTAGTTTCATCCTAGGAGTAGAGGAGATCAAGAAGGGTTAAATTAACTTACTCCCATGTATACATACATTTACATTCACCTTTATACACCTTCAAATACACACACACACACACACACACACACACACACACACACACACATATATACATAGCATATAAAGTATGGGTTTTTTTTTTTTTGGCAAAGACCTGAAGTAGTCTTCCATTTCCCTCTCCAGCTTATTTTTATAGATGAAAAATTTGAGTCAAAAAGGGTTGAGTGTCTTTGCCAGGGTCACACAGGCTGGATTTGAACTTAGTTCTTCCTGACTCCAGGCCCAGCATTCTATCCACCACATCACTTAGCTACCGCTACACATATATACATACATACACACATATATACATACATAAGTAGTATGTGTGTATATGTATATATATATATATGTATATATATATAGACACACTCAAACATACTATCCCCATGTACGTAGAACCTACTAACTCCAGCCATACAAAATTAAACATATAAAGTTATGTATCCATCCCAATTTGCATACACAGTCACACTTACTCATGTGCACTTATACAAACACACACCAATGTATAAATCTAAAAACACAGGACTCTAAGATGTGCACATATTCATGTATACATACCACTGCCCTACATATGAAGGCATATATTTGCATTCACTTATGCACATCTACAGGTTGGGGCACACTAGGTCTCACACCAGAAAGACTCCCCTTTCTGCGTTCAAATTTGGCCTCAGACTTGCTGTGTGACCCTGAGCAAGTCACTTAATCCTGTTTGCCTCGGTTTCCTCATCTGTAAAAGGAGCAGGAGAAGGAAATGGCAAACCCCTCCAGTCTCCTTGCCAAGAAAATGTCAAATGGAGTTATGAAGAGTTGCAAGAAACTGAAAAATGACTCCACAGACACAAAACAAGCCTATAGACATTCTCACTCAAACACACCAAATGGAAACTCCAGGCTTAGGAAAACTTCTGAATCCACACTCTCTAAAAGTCTCTCAGATGTCCCAGTTTGGGAATTAGTAGAGTGTGGAGTAAATTAATTAGCTTAAGGTGGATTTATCCTTCCCCTACTCCCACCTCCCTCACCATTCTTCCCTTCCTATTCCTCTCCATTACCAAAATGTCCCGGTCATGAGGGTCACAAGAGCGGAAGGGCCGAGAGAAGCGCATGGTGGTGTAGGCAGCATCCTGAGTCAGAGAAAGCAGCTTGGCGTCCTGGCTCCCATCTTCCTCCAAGGTGTCATCATCCACAACATGGTGGTCCTACCGTAGGGAGAGCCAGGAAGAGGAAGAAAGGGGGTTCACTTAAGCCAGGCTCATGACTCTTTCCAGTCCAGGACTTTGTCTCTTACGGTGAGACCAAGAGAAAGTATGGGAGTTGGGATTTTTAAATCAAGGAAGGGAGGTGCTATAAGAAGACAGCAAAGAAGAAAGTATGAAAAAGGAAGTGAGACAGATCATGAAAGTGGAAATGTCAAAGCAAGTGGAATTAGGATAGGGAAAAGCAGCTAAAAGGGGAGGAGAGATGGATTGGATTGAAAGATACATGACATATCCATAGAGATGACACACCGTGACATGCAAAGAAAAGGAAAGAGGGGGCAGAGGGGAAAGAATTTGTGTGGGATTGTGCAGAGCATTGTATTTAGACTTGGGAGACCCAAGAACGTCTGCATACTCACGGAAAAGTATATGTTGCCTTCAGGTAAGACTCCCCCGACCACTAGATCAGCCCCCACATTGGTGTAGCGGTTAGTGATACCGAGACCCACCCAGCCAGTTGTCTGCACCCGTAACTCAAAAGTGATCATTTCAGCCTTAATATCAAAGTCCCAGAGTAGGTACATCAGATTGGAAGGATCCAAGAATCTGGAGAAACGCAGAGAGGCTTTAGGGCCAGAGATGACACTGAAAGCTGGGGTAGCCAAGACCAACATTAATAGCCTTGAGAAAAAGGCACAGCTCATGTCTCCTAGAGACTGGAGCATCTGTCATCAGCCTTAAGGGTTAGCAGAGCTTCCTTTTTGTAAGGACCAGAGATAAGCATCAAGTCACCAAGAGGCAAAAATGGGCAAGAAAAGTGCCATATCTTTCATCCGAGCAGAGAAGGATAAAGGGATTTAGAAGAGAAAGAACAGTAGAGATAATCTAGTCCAACCCCATCATTTTGCAGATGAAGAATCTGATTTTGAGATTGGGCTATTTTACCTCCCATCTGAGAACCCACAGCTCACCTGCTTCATTCACTGCCAGGAAGGACAGAAAAGAGGCATTAGCATCCCCTTTTTTGTATCTGAATTCAGGTCTAGGGAAGCACCCCCGGCTTTTAGTACTTTGATTTTGCTCCCAGGAGAAAGTGATTTGTCCAAAGTCCCAAAGGTAGCCTCAATAGGATTAAAATTCAAGTATTTTGACTCTAAGAGCTCAAGTTGTGCTGTCCAAGGGATAATCTTCTTGTCTCCACTCATTCAACCACCTTCCTATTTAATCCTTACAATAAACCATATGATATGAGGCACAATTAAAGAAACTCTAGATATTTACCCTGAAAGAGAGAAGACTTAAGGGATAACATTTGTCATCAAATATTTAAAGGACTGATGTGGGAGAGGATTAGATTAATTCTAATCATCTTCAGATGACCTCTGAAGTCCTTTCAACTTTTCTAAAATATTGTGGAATGTTAGAAGGCAACTAAGATTCATGAGTTGGAAGAAGCAGAAAGACAAATTTCAGTTCAGTAGTAGGAAAAACTTCCTGAGTATTCCTTGAAAAATAATTCCCCATTACTGGAAATGTTTCAGCAGAACCAATGCAACCTTTTATCAGACATATCTAAAAGGAGATTAAATTTTCTATACTGAGCATGAACTTGTATTAGATTATTTCTAATGATCCCTTTTAATCCTAAAATTTTTTGATTCTCTCTAGAGAGGTAATGTGAAACAGTGGAGAAGGAACCAACCCCAAAGTCAGGAAGCATTAACCTTCTAGCATTAGTTGGGTTACCCTGAGCACCTTGTTTAACTTGTCCATGTTCTAAGTAGCTCATTAAAACCCTAAGCTAATATTTTTATCTTTTGGGGGTTAACTTTTTCTTTCTCATGGTTCTCCCCTTTTATTTGGATTTTTCTTTCATAACAAGACTAATACAGAAATATGTTTAAAAGGATTGTATATGTATTACCTTCATCAGATTGCGGGGGAGGTATAGAGGGGAGAGAAAAACATTTGGAAATTTTTCAATTTCAAATTTCAAAATCTTACAAACATAAATGTTGAAAATCATCTTTACATGTAAATGGAAAAAATAAAATACTATTGAATTAAAAATAAAATTCTAAGTTAAGATTAAAATTTTGGCAGGACACTAAAGGATTCTCCATACCATTTAAACCTTGCTTCAGTCCCTAGCTTTTCCCCAAGCTTTAAACAAACAGATACTCACAATCGAATGGAAGAGTTTAATATTCTAACAACAGAAAGTGTCTACTATTTAATTCACCAAAGATATGAGATCATGAATCTAAAGCTTCAAAGAACTTCAGGGACTATGTAGTCTAACTCATTTTACAGATGAATAAACTGAGATCAAGGAGTAGGGGTATATTATTTGTTCAATATCACAGAGACAGTAAGCATCAAAGGTTCTTATAGAACATAGGTTAGAAGCAAAACTCTTTTTTGCTGGGCTTCTCCTCTGCCATCCCCCTAAGAGGTTTGGGGATTATTCTCCATAATTTCCCTCTCTGCTCAGGTTTCTGCCCAGATCTTTTCTAAGGTTTTCTAAGAGATTAATAATAGAGAATAATAATTGTGATCTTCCCAGCTTGGTTAAAACTCTAAGCAAGACTTGTTCCTCCTTGTTATCTCATAGACAATACTCACATTTGAAGTTGATCTACCCCACCAATCACAAAAGAAAGTCCCCATAGCTTCTATAAACAGGGATTCAAGTACTTGCCTTAGAACAAGATAGAATTCCAGAAATGCTCTTAGAGGGAATAAAGGCCAAAAAAAAGGAGAGATTTTTTTTGAAGGTTGTATCTATATAACTCTTTGTGTTTTATATTTCAACTCATCTTTATTAAGAGAACACTAAATTCTTTCATCTCCTTTTCAGCAAAATTAGAAATATTTTCACCGGTCATAAATGCTTAGAAATGGATGCTTCTCCATCTACACTCAGAGAGAGGACTGGGGTGACTGAGTGTAGATAACAACATATTTTCACTTTTTTGTTGTTTGCTTGCATTTTGTTTTCTTATTTTTTCCTTTTTGATCTGATTTTTCTTGTTCAGCATGATAATTGTGGAAATATGTATAGAAGAATTGCACATGTTTAACATACATTGGATTACTTGCCCTCTAGGGGAGGAGGTGGGGGGAAATTTTAGAACACAAGGTTTTACAAAGGTGAATGTTGAAAATATCAATGCATATATTTTGAAAATAAAAAGCTTTAATTTAAAAAAAAGAAAGAAAATAAATGGGTCTCCCAAAGTTCCATATGTTAGAATAGAGGGAATAAATGGATAAATACAGTATAACACATAAGAAAAGGAAAAAGCCTCCAACTGTATTTCACCATTTTCTCTTTTTAATCCTATATAATGTATTTTTTGCATTTAAATTCTGAAAAGGGGTTCATAGGTCTTACCAGATTACCAAAGAATCTACAAGTTAGAAAAAGTTTTAAGAACTTCTCATCTAAAGAGATATTCACTTCTAGAATTGATATCTTATTCTGTGGATTCTCTTTTGCAGCAAGGTTCTCAGAGGAGAGAGGAAATTTGGACCCTAACCTATCCTAATTTAGGGGAGTTTCCAATTAATTAGAAAATCAAAGTCCTGGCCTTTCAGACCCTGACCCCATCAGTTTTGAAGAGAAGGTATTATCTGGACACTATTAAGAATGACCAGGAAAAGAACAGTAGACTGGGACAGTTGTGACCTTGGCAAGCAGTAAAACAGAGAAGAAAGATAACAGGTATTGAGAGGGGAGGAGAAGCCAGACTAGAAGGCACTGTGATTAAAATCTCTACCTGAGATTAAGAAGGAAACAAAGAAGTTCCTCCTGAAATAAAACCCACCCACTTGTCCTCCAAAGCACTCCTCTTTTATGATATTATTTCAATCTTCCTATTCCTTAATAAAAATATTAACCCTCAAGTCCTAAAATATGACATACAACAGTCTAGAACATGCTTTCTAAAATGAGGTGTTTGGATTACCACTCTGCCAGATCTCTAGGGTATTCAGATTTATAGGTTGTTAATTTTTTCCCAAGGATTCAGATTTATAGGTTATTTTTCTCCCTCTTCCTTCCCTTCCTCCCAAAGAAGTAAATCATTTAGGTTATCTTTCTGTCTCCTCTTAAGCCTATCAGAACCACTTTGCTAAATGCAAGTGGTTGCAGTGTTGAGTGTCTCAACACTCTTATAGAATTTGGGGGTCCCCAGGTTGGTGTCACAGGTATTGTGAAAAAATTCACAGTCCCAGTCTCCAAATTATATTGGCAAAAAATGGGTTTATTGACTCTGAGAATTCTCAGCTGGCTAGATTCCTGATTGGAAATAGCAAAGCACTGAAAGACAGAGAACAGCTTTATAGTCTTTTATAGACTAAGGCTAAGAAGTCCATGTTGGTTCTATGATCGAAAGCTAAGAAGTAATCTCCAGATGAATTAAGAGTGGTGGAATAGGGAATAATTTTCAGATGTATTAAGTGTGAAGGGTGGTGGGCTAAGAAGTAATCAGAATCAGTAGAGTTTCCTGAGATAGACTTCAAGCCAGAAAATTTAGGGTTTCCTGAACCAGGCCTGACCCCTAAATATCAAGAACCAAAGAATCCTATTACATCAAAAGGATGATGTAATGAGAAACACTTTGGAGCTCTAATTAGAGGACTTGGATTCAAATTCTAACTCTCCCTCTATACTTTGTACTAGAAAATAATTTCTACGCTCACACAATAAAAGAATTGAATTCAGATTGATATCAGGCAAAACTTTCTAACAAGCGGAGCTATCCAAAGGTGAAAGGATTTTCCATAAAAGCTTGGCAATCTCAAGTACACACTAGAGAACCATTGTTTGGCTATATTGTAGGAGCATAAATGGATGGAATTAGCCTGATACTAAGGTTTATTTCAAGTGTGAAATCCTGAGATTCTACAATCATAAAGATATCTTCTAACTTCAAATTTTAGAATCATCTTGGAACCCATCTATAAAAGGGGGAAAGGGGCAATGATACTTGCCTCATAAGGCTCTTGTGGGGAAAGTGATTGATAATTCCAAAACACTATATAAATCAGTTTTTATTACAATTTTAACATTAACAAATTTCAAATAAACTAATGAGGATAGGCTGGAAAATATGAAAGTGGTATTAAAAAAAAAAAAGGAAGATATGAATATGGGGTGAGAAATGAGCTACAGAACATGAGTCCATTCCCTTACTATGTGAATGAATTCTCTGCTTTGTAATTACACAAATAGGTGAAGAAATGAATAGAGCATTCACTAGGAGTCAGAAAGTCCTGAGTTCAAATTTGGCCTCAGATACTTACCAGCTGTGTGATCCTAGGCAAATAACACGGTTTGCCTCAGTTTCTTTGTCTATAAAATGAACTGGAGAAGGAAATGTTAAACCATTACAGTATCTTTGCCAAGAAAACCCCAAATGGGGTCAGAAAGACTAAAAATGATGAATAACAAAAAGTGAGTAGGAGTTTAGTCTGAGGAGGGACACTATTATCACAGCTATTACAGAACTGTTTCTACAGCATTTCTATTTTGGTAGATAGAAGCTGGTTTAGTGATAGAAGCACTGGGCTTGTGATTACAACAAATGGACTCAAATCCAAACTCTGCCAAATATTCACCCGTCTGTGTGATCTCAGACAAATCTCTGGGCTTCAGTTTCTTCATTGGCAAAATGAGATTTAGATTAGATGTTTTCCAACACATCTTCCAAGTCTACATCTCTGATCCTATGACCTTTCTCAAGAGCAACCAAAATTGTTGAAAGAGCGCTAATTTTTCCTTCCCTTACTGGGCTGTTTTTCTCTATGTATCTCCGTCTCTCTTTCTGGCTGTCTCTGTCTCTTTGTGTCACTGCACCTCTGTCCCTGTCTGTATTTCTGTGTGTGTATATGTGTGTCTGTTGGTTTCTCAATGTGTCTGTCTCTGTCTTTGTCTGTCTGTCTCTCTCACACTCGCGTGTGCACACACACACAGTAAATAAATATCTATCAAATCCAGGCACATATACCATGTCCCCTATCAAAAACCAATGGCTGAGAAAGTATCTGATACCTGTAATTTACACCTTAGAGTGGATTTAAGACATTGTTTCCCTTCCTCAAGAGGATTTGCATTTCAAGTTTTATCTCTATTTTCAGAATGACTGGGTTTGTCCTCCCTAAAGAGATTTCATGGATCAGTGAACAGTTAGGAAAGCGAACTAACAAGAGAAACTACAAGGTCTTATTATACACCCCTCCCACAGCTTTATACAACTCTCTGTCTCTGTCTCTGTTTCTTTGTCTCTCTTTGTGTCTCTATGTGTGTCTCTCTGTCTCTTGTCTGTCTCTTTCTTTCATTATCTCCATCTTTATCTCTCTCTCTATCTCTCTCCTATATCTCTCTACCCTATTTTTCTTCCCCTTCCCTCTCCATTTATCTCCATTTTGTCTGCTCTTCCCCCTAAGAGAAATATTGCTTTAGAATTAATAGTCCAATATAATTAAAGAAAAGAGGAAAGGGGGCAGCTAGGTGGTGCAGTGGATAGAGTACCAACCCTGAAGTCAGGAGAGCCTGAGTTCAAATCTGGTCTCGGACACAAAATACTTCCTAGTGGTGTGACCCTGGGCAAGTCACTTAACCCCAATTGCCTCAGAGAAAGAAAGGAAAGAAGGAAAGAAAGAAAGTGATAGAGAAAATTTTAATAATGCAGATTAAATTTTTGAAAGTATCATTAGTGTTGGAGAATCTCTTGTTAAATACTTAAAAGCACATAGCTGCTTCTGATCAACCAGGGTCCTTGCCTAAAAATACTACCACAGTCAGTCAATATTCATTTATTAAGCACTTATTATATACCAAATCAGGGCAGTTAGGTAGTACAATGGGCAGAGCACTGCATTTGAGTCAGAAAGATTTGAATTTATATCAGACTTCAGCTATTACTAGCTATATGACCCTGGGCAAATCACTTAATCTCTATTTGCTTCAGCTCCTCATCTTAAAATGGGAACATACTGGAGAAGGAAATGGCAAACCCATTCAGTATCTTTGCCAAAAAAATCCTATGAACAAACTTCATGGAGTCATATAGAGTCAGACATGGAATAAATAACAAATATATGAGGCATTGTGCTAAGTAAGTACTGGGGATAAAAAAAGAGGGAAAAAACAATCTCTATCTATCCTCAAAGAGCTCATAGTCTAATAAGAGATATAATACATAAACAAATGTGTACAGCCAAGCTATAAACAGGATAAATAAGAAATAATTTACAGAGGGAAGATACTAAAATCAAGAGAAACTGAGAAAGGCTTTCTGGAGAAGATGGGATTTTAGCTTGGACATGAAGGAAGATAGACCACCACTCTGTGGCCAGAGAAGCCATCCCAAAAGTATAGTCCAATTTATGAATAAATAAGAGAACAAAATAAGGTGTAAATGGATAATATTGATTACATTAAAATTTTAAAGTTTTGTATAAATAAGACAAAAGATCAGAAGGAAAGCAGAAAACTGAGAAGGGGGATATTTATATACAGTTTCTCAAATAAAGGTATTGTACATCAAAAACAAAAAAAAATTTTTGTCAAATCTATAGGAATACAAGTCATTTTCCAATGGTTAAAGGATATGAACAGGCAATTTTCTAATTTAAAAAATCAAAACAATATATAGCTACATGAAAAAAGTGTTCTAAATAATTCTAGATTAGAGAAAACAGCAAATTAAAACAACCTTAAGATATAATTTTATACCTATCAGATTGGCTAAGATGATTGAAGGGGAAAATAACAAATGTTAAAGGGATGTGTAAAAATTGGGATACTACTTCATTGTTGGTGGAATTGTCAACTGATCCAACCAGTTTGAAGAGCAATCTGGAATTTTGCCCAGAAAGATATTAAATTACTTATATCCTTTGACCCAGCAATAACACAACTAGATCTGTTTCTAAAGATGAGTAGGGGAAAAGAAAAAGAACCTATATATTCTAAAATAATTATAGCAGTTCTCTTTGTGGTGACAAAGAAGTAGAAATTTCAGGGATGCTTATAAATTGAGAAATGGGTGAACAAATTGTGTTATATTATTTGATGGAATACTACTGTGCTATAAAAATGATGAGCCTGATGATCTTAGAAAAACAGTCACAGACTTGCATGAAATAATGAAGAGTCAAAATGATAAAACTCAAACAACATTGTATAATGTTTTAACAATATTTTTTTAACAATAATATTTTAAGAGTATAACAGAATAAGTAATTTTGACTATTATAAATACCAAAATTAGCTACAAAGTACATATGAAGGAAAACATCTGCATTCAGAGAAATAACTGATAAATAGAAGCATATAGAGAATAATGCATTCCCTATATACAAAATATGTATATTTGTGTCTAATGACAGACATCTCTATGACAGGGAAAGGGAGGAGGAAAGAAAAGAAAGAATTTACATGATAATGTTATTATATATTTAAAAGGAATAGCAAGTTATACTTAATAGATCTGCAGTCTTTTGTGCAATCTTTTTTCTATTATACTAGGTTATGGAAATGCTTGTTTTATTCCACGTTTGGGACAAAACGATCTACCCAATTTGACTACTCAGAGATCATTCATAGAAAGCAGAATTATTTATTAGAATCTTGAGAAGTGGACCCCACCCAAGTGAACAAAATTTCACAGCAGGATAGGGCCAGAGCCTCGAAAAGCTAATAGCTTTTATACATTTCAGACAAAGAACCTCCAAAATCCCACCCTCTATATGTTGTGATTGGTCACATAAGTCTACTGTTCCCTAGTTGGTCTGTGGAATGTAGTATACAAGGTGATATACAGCTTCTTTGGCCACGTTGGACAATGGAATGTAGTCTCGGCCTTATCTAAAATCACATGATTCTGGAGAAGCCGAAACTAAGGCCTATAGGCTTGATCTACTTTAGCTAACAATTTCTGATCAATATGTGCTTAAACTGTAAGTTCTTCACCTTTTCTCATACATTCCATAAATTAAAAATTAAATATTTTTAAAAAGTATAGTCCAGGGAATTTCTTCCAATGAATCTAAAATAAATGCTCACTTAGCCCTCAAACATCATGGAAATCAAGAATTAGAAACAACCAGCATTGAAAATCTTCTGTTACTACCCCAAATAAACCCTCCACTCTAAACATGACAGCTTCTTTAAAGTTCCCATACATGTTGTTTGTCCTTCATTTTTTAAGAACAATGACATCATAGGATCTGATGTCTTGACTTATGCATGAACTTTATTTAAGTGAGTCAGAGTTATACAAAGTTGTCAATCTCACTCTTTCTGAGGCAAAAAAAAAAAAAAATCCAGTGGTCTTTTACAGTGGATGATCTTGGTATCTTCAATATTAAACCAAGCTTTGAAAACTCCATAGCATCTACTTCTGTCACCTTTATGGCTTTGGGAATAAATGGTTCTCCTCCACACATTCTTATGAGAGAAGTCTTTTTATGTTTTGTGTATATACACCCCTAACTCACTGATAGGTCTGAGACTCTTGGTTATCTTCAAACTAATTTATCTCATCTGATGAGACGGTTTATGGGATTGTGGCTACATGCTATTACTTCTTGGAGCCACTAGGGAGAGCTGGCTGAATCAGATGGACACCAAAAGTAAAAGAAGATCCATGAAAAGGATCTTGCCAAGGCAAGCTTTCATACCACAGGTGCTACTCTCCTTGAATACCCCATACACCTTTCCCATATACCATATTTGTAATGACTAGGGTATTAGTCTGAAGGATGGGGAAGATACACAGGTAGCAGGTACTCAAGCTACATTACAGCACCCAGGATAGTGCATTTATACTGAAATGTTCCCTTGAAGGTTCTCCCAAATGGTGGCTCTAAGACATTGTCACACTAGGATACAAACTTCAGAGTGAGAGACCATCCAAGTTCATGCTGAAAGTCAAATAGCTATCCCAAGGTGTCTGGGAGATACAGGTAAGGTTCCAATTATTAAGAATAATGAATCCTTTCAAGTAGTATCATTATTTAAACTTCAGACTACATATTTCCATTGGGCTGAAAACTGACCACATTTATATAATTCATACAGTATGAATTGGATACAAGCAACCATTTCAACAGATTTATTGTTCTGCTAATCAGGACCTAGCTGAACTTCAGTAAACAAGGATCCAAAACCAGAAAGTCATTAAGCGTAGAGATAACAGGTGTCATTAAGTCTAGATAAGCAAATGCTAAAGAAATGGAGATCTGATACAGAAACAAGAATAGAGTGCACCCTGTTAAAAAATAAAAAAAAGGGGTAGAAAGGGGTTGAGATCACTGGTTCTAGGACAGATAGATTTTGCTCTGGGTAAATCTGGCTCACTTGGGATTTATTGAAATCAAAAGTTCAGAAAAGTAGAAATGATACCAGATTCTGATTGAGACTGTGTTTATCTTATATACACTTGTGAAATGTGAGATTTTGCCTAAAGTAGCAGTAAACTCTTTGATGTCCTTGAGGAGCTATCTTTCTTTTTGGTTTCATTTCTATCTCCAATGTTTAACACAATGTCTGGAATATAGTAAGTACTTAATACTTTCTTCCATCCTACTTCTTTCATTCCTTCTTTCCTCTTTTTTCTTCTCTATTTCCTTCCTTCTTTCTTCCCTTACTTCTTCCTTTCTCTCTTTCCTCCTCCCTTTATTTTTCTTCCCTCCTTTCCTCCCTCTCTCACCCCATTCCTACATACTTCCTTCATTTTTTTATGTTCCTCTCTCCCTCCCTTCCTTCTTTCCTCCTTTCCTCTTTTCCTTCTTTTCCTTCCTCTCTTCTTCCCTTGTTTCCTTCCTACAGGAGAAAAAACATACCTTGAGTATCTACAATAACTGCTGCCATAGTTAGTAGTCTTAATTGTGTTATTTACAGGAAAAGGAGTTCCTGTACTTTAAATAGTGGTGGCAATTCAAGTACAACTCTTGGTAGTATTATAGTTTCAGGAATAAGAATATCTCTAGAACTAAGGGCCATGCTTATACTCTTCGCAGTGAGTGGTAATACTTTTGAAATCTGGAGTAGTAATAGTTGTATTTCTAGTCATTATATTTGTAGCAATAGTATTTGTAATACTAAGACTACAGTATTCTTAGTATACTATCCAAGGTCCTCAGAATAGAAACATTGTAGACTTTTTTGTAGGGGGGGAGAGAGCAGAGGGTGTTGGCTACTAGGGTTAAATGACTTACTAAGGATCATACTATTGATAATTATCAGGTGGTGTCAAAGGCTGGATTTGAATTCAGTTCCTCCTAACTCCAGGGTTGGTGCTCTATCCACAATGCCACCCAGCCGTTTCTTGGATTCTTTTTGTAGTAATAATAGTAGTAGTTGTAGTTGTTATTATTGCTGTTGCTGTTGTTACAGCAGTAGTGGTAATAGCAAATATGTAGAGTTTTAAAGTTTGCAAAGCACTTTATAGATATGATTTCATCTTCATTTTATAGAGGAGGAAACTGAAATAGGCAGAGGTTAAGGATTTGTCCAAGTTCACACAATTTATAAGTGTAACTCAGGACTTCCTCTTTCCTGGTGCAGTGCTATATCCACTTTGCCACCCATCTACCTCAGTTATACTTAAGAGTATCCTCAATGGTATTTTGGATATATGATGAAATACAGAATGTCCCAAAAGTCTTAGTGTTTGCCTTCTGTCTGAGTCAATTAACTTCCCTGGGCCTCAGTATCCTCATTTGTAAAATGAAGCGTTGAACTAGGTAGGCTCTGAGACCCCATTACCTCAAGATCTATGATCCTATGTTTCCACGATCCTAAGTAATCATAGTATCTGTGGTGGGAATAGGAACCAAATTTATAGTAGCCATATTTAAAGAATTGTAAGTATTTACAATATAAGTTACAAGCACCATCACTCAAGTAGTGCCTATAGCTGTTGTTTTTTGTGCTTTTAGAAGAGGATATTTTGGGATGATATCTTGATTGTACATGAATTGGACTTAATCGAGGCCAAGTTGTGCAAAGTCATCAGTTTCACTTTCTTTTCCAGAATCATCAAAGTCCAGTGGCAAGACAAAAGTCAAGATGGATGACCAAGCAAATGATTTTTGCACCTTCAAAATTTGACCAAGTTTTAGCCATCTTTGTGACCCATTGGAACAAATTGCTCTCATCTGCCATTTTATCTGTAGCAATTAGTACAGTGCAGTACAGGGATATCTCATTTTATTTTATTTCTCTTTATTGAGCTTTGCAATTTTACATTTTTTATAATTTGAAGGTTTGTGGCAACATTATATCAAACAAGATTATAGGTACCATTTTTTCCAACAATATGTGCTCATATCATTATCTTTGTAATTCTCACAATATTTCAAATATTTTTATTATTATTATATTGGTTATGATGTTCTATGATCAATAATCTTTGATGTTATTCTTATAATTGTTTTGGAGCTCCACAAGCCATGCCCATGTAATCTAGTGAACTTAATTGATAAATATTATGTGTGTACTGACTGATAATTCAATCAGCCCTTTCCCCATCTCTCTTTTTGAGTCTGTATTTCTAAGACACAAAAATAATGAAATTAGACTAATAACTCTACAGTTACCTTTAAGAATTTAAAAGGAAAAAAGTCAAATGACATGATAAACATTATTTTCTTATTAAGAAACTGTCACAGCTACTACCCCAAATTTCAGCCATTACCACTCTCATCAGCAACCATCAGCATCAAGGCAAGACCCTCCATCAAGAAAAGCTTATGACTCACTAAAGGTTCAGATGACAGTTGTCATTAACAATGAAGTATTAACTTAAGATATATACATTGGCTTTTGACATATAATACTATTGCATATTTCATAGACTACAGCATAGTATAAACATAACTTTTTATATACCAGGGAGCCAAAAAATTCATATGGCTTGCTTTAAATCAATATTCACTTTATTGTGGTGGTCTGGAACCAAATCCACAAGATTTCCAAGATATTCCTGTATTTGTAATGGTGATATCTGTAGTGTCAAGCTTTCAACAATATTAGTTGCAGTATTTATAAAAACTGTGGTATTATTTGGAGCAGTTGGATCTATGATACCTAAACTTATAACAAGAATAGAACTTATTGTGGTTGTTTTTAAAGTAGCCACCATATTTGTTGTTATATTTTTTTAGTTATGCCTCTGATTCCAGGAATAGCTGTGTAAAGAGAAATATGTGTAAAGTGAAGACTTGTGTTTTCTATACTAGTATTAGTAATAGAAGTGTATATGATATTTAGAATATCAAGATTAATATTTGAAATAATCATAGATGGAATACCAGTGATAATTCATCTTCACTGTTATCAGTGCCATTAGGAAATGTGGCTGTAGTATAATAAGTAGTATTTTCAGTGGTAAATGAAATATTTTTTAGAAAAGTACATATAGTAGTAGTATAATTACTACTATAAGTATTGCCAAAACTACTATTATCACCAGTACTAGAGCAGCACTAGGACTAATGGTTGTTAAGTAGGAAGAACAGCACTAGTACTAAAAATAATGATGTTAGGCTTCAGTGTAATGAGTAATTATATAAATAGATTAAGTATTGTTGCAAAGGTGCTGAAGGCAATAGCAGTACTAGTGTTAGTAGCAGAAATAGCACTAAGGGGAGGAATAGCATTGGCACTATTAATAATAGTGGTTGGAATATTGGCTATACTGAAATAAGTAATATTTTCAGTAGTAGAAAAATATTTATTGAAAAGGTATTTAGAATATTAGTATTACCAATACTAGTATAACTAATACTAGCGTTAGTATTACCAATACTAGTAGTACCAGCAGTGCTAATACTAGTATTGTTCATAGTAATTGGATTAGGAGGAGGCTCAACACTAATATTTCTAGTAGTAGTGTTTAGAATTGTATCTATAGTGCAATGAGTAATTATACCAGTGGGAGATAAAATATTTATTGAAAAGATACTTGGTATAGGAATATTACTGCTACTAGTATTATCCATTAGTCTCAACAGTACTAGTATTATTAGTACTAACACTACTATTATTCATGGTAACTGGACTAGTAGGGGGAAAAGCACTAGTACTACTAGTAGTAATGTTTACAAGTGTATCTACAGTGTAATAAGTACTTAAATCAGTGGTAGATGAAATACTTATTGGAAAAGTACTTGGATTAATAGTATTACTAGTACTAGCATCACTAGTTCTATTAGCACTAGTAGTACTAATACTACTATTGCTCATGGTAACTGGACTAGGAGGGGGAACAGCACTAGTACCACTAGTAGTGATGCTTAGAATTGTGTCTGTAGTGAAATGAGTACTTGCATCAGTGGTGGATGAAATAGTTGTTTGAAAGGAACTTGGAGTACTACTAGTAATATCACCAGCCATATCAGTACTAATACTAGTATTGCTCATGGTAACTGGATTAGAAGGGAGAGCAGCACTACTACCACTAGTAGTGGTGCTTAGAATTGTGTCTGTAGTGTAATCAGTAATTGCATCAATGGGGGATGAAATACTTGTTGGGAAAGTGCTTGGAATTATAGCAGTATTAGTAGTAAAAGCAGCAGTAGTACTAGGAGGAGCAGCACTGGTACTAATATCCATGGTGTTTGAAGTTATTTCTGTTGTGTAATGAGTGGTAGGTGAAATACTTGTTGGGAAAATATCTGGTGCATTAGTAGTAAACACACCAGCAACACTAGTAGCAAGTGAAGTAGTAAATGTAGTGTGACTTCTGGTAGAAGTAGTCAGAGAAAAATCAGTAGTAGTTGTTGGGATGTTACTTGAAGTAGTAGTCACATGATTATTACCCCTCCAAGTAACTTGAGATAGTTCTTGCAGGCTGATCATCTTGTTAGTCAACTGAATGGTTAGTATCTGCAAGGAACAGAAAGATGTTGTCAATGTCTTTTTTTATAGTTTCTAATAAACAAAGTGAACTCATATATAATTACTAATCATATCCTAAAAATCACTCATGCAGCTGTCAAACTGAACTGACATGAAGTGTCTACAGGTGGTGCATGCTGTGAATATGCACATGAAAGCACACACACAAAACATACGCCTTCAATAAACTCCAATGGCTCCCTATTACCACTAGCAAAGCTTCTTAAACTATAGTTCTCAACTCCATATGGGATCATGTAACTGAATGTGAGAATCACGAAATTAGGATTTATTATCAGTAAATGTTTTATTTGTATACTCATTTTACATATGGGGGTCATGTAAAAATTTATTGGGTGAAAAGGGGTTGTGAGTGAGAAAAGTTTAAGAAGTCTTGATCTATAGTATCAAATTAAAATCTTTTGGATTTCTTCATTACCTGAATCCTTCTTATCTTTCCAGTCATCTTACTCCTTACTTACTTCCACATATTCTGCTATCTAGTCTTTGCTCTTTCTCATACATGATACTTATCTCCTGCCTGAGCATTTTCATTGGCTATTATTTCTCATGTCTAAAATGCTTTGCCTTCTCACTTCTTCTTCCTGGCTTCCTTCAAATCTCAGCTAAAATCTTATTTTCTGCAAAATAAAAATGCTCTCAGAGGTTATCTCCAGTTATTCTGTTTACAACTTATTTGTAGAGTCATTTACAGGTAGTCTCCTTCCATCAGAGAATGTTTATTAACCGTTCTTTCTATTCTAATCACTTAGCACAATGCCCACCACATACCAGAAGCTTAAGAAATAATTGTTAACTAACTGATAAAACAGGTAGGAAGAGAATCAGGAAAGACCAATGTCACAGAAGCCAAGGGAGGAGATTTCATTAAGGAAGAGAAGATGGTCAAAGAGGTCAAAAATTGATATCAGATCCACACTCTTAACAAGTCACTCTCTCAGCTATGGCCACAATGTAGATTCAATCAACAAGCTTTCCAATAATGTATCTTTCTGATTTAGATAGTGACAATTGAAGGTAAATTCAAGAGACATTAATAAGATCTTATGGGGATGGGACAGGAATAGAATTAAGTTCTTGTGTAGTATAGGATGGATTTCAAAAGAAAGAAACACTATATAATGCTGGTATATATATTTAAGACACTGTGACGAACATTTGCCAGTGGTCGCTATTTTATTATATTTTCGTCTTCAAGCAGATTTTAAAATAATTTTAAAAGTAAATTAAATTTTACTTTTTAAAAAACATACAACTTTCATAAAATTATAGGATCATTCAGTAAAACAAAAAAAGTATTTATTACGCCTCTACAAAGCTCCAAAACATACAAGAAAAATGATGGGTTTAATAATGAGCTTCCTTTAGCAAGGAGTTCTCAAATTATGGTGGGAGATAATAAAGGGAGATTAATGCTTAGAGGAAAATAGCTTTTAATATGACAACAGTGACCAGTATATGGTCATAATTGAAGTAGGGATCCATTTACAAAGCTATCTATACATTGTCATAAATAGGCAGCCTCTCAGCCACAAAGAGGTTGTGCTCCAAAAGTCTGAGTCAGAATTGGGAATTTAGCATGTTTCTTTTTTTCCCTTCATTAGAAATAATGTCATAAGGTATGGTTATGATCCAAGACCACGCTCATAAAGTTTAATAGCCTTTAATGTATGTGGATACAAAGTTCAATTATTCACACAATTTAACAGGATCAAATTCAATGAACAATTTGAGTATCTACATGTGTACTACACAATGCTATTCTATCATTGTTTCAACTATGCTCTTTGTAACATTTCTCCAGTGGGAAAATGTTTTCTTAATTTCAACTTAGAATAAAGGAAACATTTGCCCCCAACTAGCAGGAGGAATGAGTATTACCTTTTGTAGAGCATGGATCCTGTAAAGGCGGAATGAGTGGGAAAGCTCTTTGACAACAGGTACTGACTTATGCCTTTTTTTGTATCCTTAGCACTTAGTACAGTGCCTAGAATATAGTAAGTGCTTAATAAATGTTATTTACTGATTGAGAGTTCCAGCCTATCCACAGTCATAAGTATGAGTCATATGTAAATTGACAATTTTCTCTATTTCCCCAAAAAAGACCACTGGAAAATGATGAGACCTATTAAAACTATATAGAACATTGCAAAATATGATCACACATATATGAACTGTCTAGTCACAATTTGCTAAGAATTGATTTTGTATGCAGAATATAATATAAAAATAATTCTAAATAACTTTAACAAAAATGAGGCAATAATACAATTATTGAAGGATAATAAAAATCCACTTCTGAAGACACATTTACCTGTTTTGATGGGTCACTGCTAAAGTTAGTTTCCACAGAAGTCCCGTTGGCATAAGTAATGTTGACTTGAGTTATGATGTCATAATTTATTCCCCAAATTTCAATCTTTCCAACTTTTAGAGTGTTTGTTTCATTCAGGTAAAAGTTGTGACTAATGATGATTTCCAAGACATCCTATTAAATTGAGAGACAGAGAAGTAAATATTCCCTCTGTACATCATTTGACTTTGCTCAATTTTGCTGTGGGACAGAATGTCTTAACTCATGTCTTTGTTTTACCTGAGGCAACTAGGTATCTCAGTGAATAATGCACCTAGAGTCAGAAAGACATGAATTTAAATCCTTTTTCAAACACTTGCTAGCTGTATAATCTTAGACAAGTCATGAACTTCTGTCAGTTTTAGTTTACTTAACCCTGAAATTGATATAATAATATTAACAACACCTTGCAGGATCATTGTGAAGACCAAATGAGATATTTGTGATGTATTTAACAGAGTACCTGACACATAGTATATTTTATATAAATGCTTATTCTTTTCCTTTCCCCTCTGTTAAACGAATTTTCAACAAGTACATACTAAATGCCTAGTAAGCATAGAATACAAAGGAAAATTAGACAAGGAAAAATTTAGACAAGATGCTGTCTCTGCCCTCATGGATTTATAATAGAAGAGAATTAAAAAGTAAATATATATATATATATATATATATGTATATACACATATACATATATTACATATATGTACATATGTGTGTGCATATATATAGATGTGTATATATAGATATATGTATATATATATATATGCATGTATCATTTACAGTGTTAATATACTGCTTTGCATAAGTAGGTGTTATAATTATCCCCATGTTTTAATCAAGAAGAGGCAGGTAGATAGATAGGTATATGTACATAAATATAAATATATAACATCAGGTATCATCAGGAGAATATCTTGCAAGAGGGGGAGGGGCTCTCCTTCATCACTACCCTCTTCATTTCCTGCACTACTTATGTTGAACAAAATGATTCTGATCTGTGCACACACATAGTGGAATTTCTAAGGATTTTGCAATGTTTGCTTACAGAGAAAACAGGGCATACCTGAGTCTTCTGCCTGACCACTATTCCATCCTACACCAAAGATTTATTTGCCCAGGATGAAAAGAGCCAGGATGGTTGGGCAGAACCAAGATGGCAGAATAAAGGCAGAAATTCCCCTAATTTCTCTCTTCAACCACTCCAAAGTCCTTTAAATAAAGACTCTAAAAATTTGTAAAGTGTCAGAACTCCCCAAAAGACAGAGTAGAACATTTTTCAGCCAAAGGCAACTTAGATGCTTGGCAGAAAAGGTTTGCATCACCAGTGTGGGAGGGCAGCGTGCAGTCCCAGTGGTGTCAGGACCTCTGAAGCAGTGGCAGTCCTGGCAGCTTCCGGACCTCTCAGCCCAGAGACCCCACAGAGGATGGAAAGTCAGCAGAAAAGGTCTGTGGCAACAGGTCTGGAGCCCAGCGTGCAATCCCAGCGCAGGCTGCACCTGTAGCACGTCCCCACTCCTGGCCAGGCTTGGACCTAGTCTGGGTAGAACCTCTGAATCAGCAGCAGTGCCAGAGACTTTAGGATTTCTCGGCCAGAGAGAATACCAGGGAGGACAAGATGGTCTGTGGCACCAGGGTAGGAGTCCGGAGTACAGTCCCAGCACAGGCTGCACCACAGCAGCCCCAGCCCCAGCATCAGCAAAGCAGGACTCTGTTGCTTTAGTACATAGATTTTTCTTTTCTTTTGGCAGAGCAATGGGAGTAAAATGACTTGCTCAGGGTCATCAGGATCACCCAGCTAGGAGTGTTAAGGGTCTGAGACCAGATTTGAACTCAGATCCTCCTGGCTCACGGGCCAATACTCTATCCACTGTGCCATCTAGCTGCCCCAAGCACATTCGATCTTACAGCTACAGTGGGGTTGGGACACCTAACAAGTCCAGGGCAGAAAAGAGAGCTTGTAGATTTCAAGTTTCTTTCCAGCCAGGAATCCATGATTATATTACCTCAGTAAGCCTCAAAATTGCAATAGGATAAATCCTTATAGGGAAATCAAGTCATAGGCTTCCTGTTTATACACTCTGTAGTTTCTTTTTTTAATCAATAAAATTTTAATTTTAAAAAATCCAAAATGAGTCCCAAAAATAGGCAGAGACAAATAAGAAAAAATAGTCCCATAACATCAACAATTTATTGTCACTTTAGAAGGCACAGATTACCATCCCCAGCCATGTGATGATCGGTAAAAGGACAGAGCAATGAAGTCTGCATCCAGTGTATTTGACTCAGAATCTGTTTGCACACTTATGTGATTGATTTTGTGAATGTGATATTGTGACCATGTGATATTGATTTTTCATCAGTTTTATATTTGTCTACATTCTCCTCCACATTTGTATTTGTTGGTTTTTTGTTTTGTTTTGTTTTGTTTTTGCAGCTATGCCTCAAAAGACTTGACCAGCTATGGCATTAAAATCCAGCCTCTAGCAGTTGGAAAAAAAAAAATAGAGTCTCCCTTTGCATTTTCCATCCACTCCCATAGCTAGAAGACTCCCCAGCAGGTAGGAAAGTTCACTATCTCAATTGTATTCATTTTTATGTTACTTTCTTCATTCTTGAGTTTGTATTCTATAATTTTCTCTCTTAAATTAACCTGAAATTTTCCTGAAACAGAACCCAGGTCCAACATGGGACTCTTTACTGGAATGGGTTTAAAAATGTTAATGTAGGTGAAAAAAAATTAGGTGGCATTAACAATTAGTCAAAGTACTTGGATTAAGCTGGAATTCTAGTCAATGATTCCAATGAATCCATTTTCTTCAAACATGTATCGAAAGCTATCCTTGAAAGCTTCTGACTTATATTGACTGTGTGACCCGGCCAAGGAACTGTTCAATGCTCTGTTGTTTAATAATGTCCAATTTGGGATTTTCTTGGTAAAAATACTGGGGTGATTTGCCACTTCCTTCTCTACCTCTTTTTACAGATGAGGAAACTGAGGCAAAAAGATAGGATGACTCACATGGATAGTAAGTGTCTGAAGCTGGATTTGAATCAGATCTTCTTGACTCTAAGTTCAGGACTCTATCCATTGTATTTTCTACATACCCTAGTTGCTTTAGAAAGCTCTAGCTCTATAAGTTGCAAAGAAGCTGTTAACCTTTGTTAGTACAGGGAGTTTTCTCCCTCTAAGGAAAGCACAAATCTATTTCCTACAACAATCTAATAAGTTTTATTATTACCTTCACTCTCCTCAGTAGACCTTAGCTTCAGGTTTACTAAATAGGTTGGCTCATGGTTGTAGTAGCCTAGTTCTTTAGTAGGAACTTTAAAAATATTTGTTTATGAGTGAATGCTCATCAGTTGGAGAATGGCTGAATAAGTTATGATTTGTGTATGTAATGGAATATTATTGTTCTATAAGAAATGATCAGCAGAAAAGCCTGCAGAGACTTACATGAACTGGTGCTAAGTGACGTGAGTAGAACTAAGAAAACATTGCACACAACAAGAAGATTATATGATGATCAATTCTAATAGACGTGGCTCTTTTCAACAATGAGGTGATTCAACAATTCCAGTAAACTTGTGATGGAGAGAGCCATCTGCATCCAGAAAGAAGACTAGGGAACTGAATGTGGATCACGGCATATTATTTTTATCGTTTTTGTTGTCATTTGCCTGATTTTTTTTTCTTTCTCATATTTTTTTCTTTTTGATCTTATTGATATTTCTTATTCAGCATGATGAATGTGAAAATATTTATAGAAGAATTGCATAGATTTAACAAATATTGGAGTGTTTGCTGTCTAAAGGAAGGGGTGGGAGGAAAGGTAGGGAGAAAAATTTGGAATACAATGTTTTGCAAAGGTGAGTATTGAAAACTATCTTTGCATGTACTTTGAAAAGAAAAAGCTATTGTTATTAATGAATAAATAAATATTTATTGAATGAATGAATCAACTATGAGAGGATAGGAAAAGAAGAAAATCTACTCAATGAGATAATATTTGTTAAGTGCTTAGCACAGTCATAAGTACACAATAGATGCTATATAAATGCTATTCCCTTCCCTTTCCCTCCAATGTAAACTAAGTCATGAATAAATAGCATCATGCTCACAAAAATATTTTATCATCCTTAAAATAATGTTATTTTTGTTGTTTTCTGGCCAAAGTCATGCAGTGGAAAGAACACTAAATTAGGAACCAGAGGACTTGGATCTGAAGCTTAGCTCTGCTACTTATTACCTGCTACACAATTAGGCAAGTCATTTAAGATGTTTTGGGCTCAGTTTCTTCAATGGTTAAACTAAATATTTTCTAAAGTCACTCTCTAAATCTTATGACTCTATGGTTCTAAGCCCAACAATTTAGTCAAGGAAGTAACAGCCACTTATACCTAGTTGACAGAACTATAGAGCAGAGTCAGAAATGATGGAGACAATTAGATTAAGACTGTATCAGAGTACTCAGGAACTCCAAGGCCCATTGAAATAGTCTATAATCTGTAGTCTATAGCCAACTAAGAAAAGAATATTTGAAAAATGATATAAGGTGCCTTACCCGAGTCACATTAAACTCTGCCAAAAAAAAATGTTCTTTCTCCTTATATTCTGCAATAGAAAAAAAAATATATATATATATGATATATACATATACATATATATACACATATCAGAGCAAAATTATATTTATTTATTAGCCCTGGAAAAAAAGAATATACTAGATTAAATCAGAAACTTCCAACAACTTTAGGATACTGGCAGCTCTTAATGAAGATAGCTAATTAAAGTTAATGAATATGACACCTAAATCACTACTTAATTCAGCCTGTGGAGGGGTGGGGGAATTAGTTACAGTATTTTTGTGTCATTTAGATAAAGTGATTCCTAAGAGTTTTCTACTCTAGGCTAGTTAGAGCTTCACCTTTAGTTTTTATAAAAAAATTTAAGAAAATCTCTCAAGTCTCAAGTTTGACCTGCTTCTGCACTCACACTAAGCAATGTCAGAGTGAAACAATTAAAAACCAACTATAGTACATGCTTCCAACAGAACCAGGGATGGGAATTATATTTCTCATTTTCATTACAATTCTTAATTTGCTAAAAGTCTTATTCTTTTAAATCTAGATCAATTTATTCCACTTCACAAACTTTGGGCTAACCAATTTTTGTACTTATTTTTATGATAGCAAAAATATCTAATTATCATGTAAGACATCATCTTATAGTTCACAAAAATATTTAATAGGAAGATGAAAGAATCATACTTATACAAAGCAATATGCACACCAGATTTATGATTTTATTGGATCTAAGGACTGGACAAAGTTTATAATTGAAGAGACCTTCTGGTTTAATTGCTTGTATATATACCTTATATTTCCTATTCAAGGACAAGTATATTCTCTTAAAACTTCTCTGTAAATATCATAATCCCTGCCACAGAGTTTGATTATAATCAAATATAATTTCTCAGCAAATTTAATTTCTGAATAAATGGAATTATACTGATTTTATTTAGGATTCTGTCATGATCATGAACTATGATAGGTTTGCAAGAGAGGTATATGAAATATTACTGTAAATATGCAAATATATAGTATAAGTTCTCTTTCTTTCCAGTAGAACCAAGGAGTATTTTTCATACCTCACCAACTAAAGGTATTGAATAGTACTAAAATGGTTTTTTTTTTATTTTTTTTCCTATACTGGACCAATAATTTCATTGAAACAGATTAGGGAACTCTTGGTGAGTATGATCTCTCTCTAATAATATAGGTTATCATGGGCTTCTCAGGGCCGCTAGGTGGCAGCATAGGGCATAGAGTTCTGGGCCTAGAGTCAGGAAGACTAATCTTCCTGAGTTCAAATATGGCCCCAGACACTTCCTGGCTGTGTAACCCTGAGCAAGTCAATTAACCCCATTGCCTTAGTTTCTTCATCTATAAAATGAGCTGGAGTATCTTTGCTACAAAAGCCCCAAAAGGGGTCACAAAGAATAAATGAAACATCTGAACAATATCTATTCTTCAGAGTATGGTCCCCCAAAGTTCTTGGGTCATTGAAAATTGGGGTGATTTGCCATGGAGTCAGTAAGTGTCAGAAGTGAAATTTAAATCTAGGTTCTCCTGACTCTCTAAAGATTATTTTACACTGCTTCTAAATGTTCTCTTGGCAACTGGATTGATATTATATTTACTAATTAGGTAGAAATCTTTTATAACTGGGAATTTAATCTAGTTTGGCAACAATTGATAATTCTGATGTCTGTCCCTATAATATAGCAATACATTTTGCCATATCATGAACTCCATTTAGCAATAGAGTTTTTGGAACTATAAAAATATATCATCAATGAGGATGGTGGAAATTTGACAGTGAATTATCCCATAGGAGTTTTCTGTGTACTGTAACACTCCTACCCAAATAATATATGAATAATTTTGAAGAAAAAGGATAGGAGATGACAACTAAGAAATCAGATATAAATTTACCCATTGTTTCACCATCATCCCAAAACAGCTCTCCCTTTGCTTCTTTTTTGTCATCCAGGGCAATGATGAATCCTAAAGGATTTTTACGACTAGAGGAATAGAAATAATTCGTCTTAGAGAAAGATATAGATCAGATTGCTAGAATAAGAGTACTAGGGCAGATGCTCCTGAGAATCCCCCTAAGAATGCATTTTAGATGAAAATTATTTTATAGACCAGGAAATTAAGGTTCCTGACTGGAATATGGTAAACTTAACATAACCACTAGATGCAAGATATGGGTATTAAGTGGCCAGGTCTTCTGACTATTATTCAGTACTAATTCCATTATAAACCATGCTAGGGTATCACATGCAAATCGACTTTCCCTGGAAAATGAGGGTGGTGAGTTTTGTAGACAGACATATCTTGGATGAAAAAATTTAAATGTCAGAGATATTAGTATGAGTTTTTCTGTTCCTATCTTCCCATATCCTAAATCCCAGTATGTTCTTCTCCATGATACCTTACTTGACCAACATTCTCTGAAAACAAAACAAATAACAAGATTGAACTCTTATAGCACACCTGGCTTCTGTGGTCTCAGCTGGCTCCTGTGTGGGGAAGATGTAGCCCCCTCGAAGGTGAAGTCCTATCTTGTCCCCAGGAAGAAACATCTCCATCCAATTCTTTCTCTCTAGAATAGCTACATTCTAAGTAAAAAGAAAAAAATAGTTTTTCTTGAAACCAAGCAAGTTAACTCAGCTACTGGTTAGTAGTAAATACAGACTCTTGGAACTGGAAATCATTTCAGACATTGTCTGATCTGATTGTATCTCTCTTGATTTAAATAACAGATCATAGAAACATAAACTTATGGGAATGCTGTATCTGAAATGGACATTAGAAGTCATGCACTTCTATGTTCCACTTCCAACTGTGTATTCTAACTAGATTGGCTATAAAGAATATTTATATGAAAATCATTTCACATTCCAAATGATTTTCAAAATAAAGTAGAAATACATTCTCATAAAAAGAATTACCTAATCAATAAATAACAATAATAATGATCAAGGAATTAATTTTTTTTTCTTTTTCAGGAAAAAATAACTCACACTATCCCAACCCCTTCAGATCCCAGAATGCAAATGCAGTGTACAGCATAGGGATAGTCAGGGATCTTCAGCTTCTCCCTCCCTAGATACAGCCCAATATGTTTAGCAGTAAGGGAATCTCCTTACTTACTGTCTCATAGTCATACCAGATGGCATCAGGGATGTATGCCTTCACTCGGTCCACACCCTAGGACAAAAATAACATCTTACATCCACATTGCCTACTTCATGCTGATAGCAGGTACAGAGACATGAGAGCATCTGTAGATATCTGACTGACATCTCAATGTAAATGAAGCAGTACTACCAAGTAATATATGACTGTATTATTTGGAATATCATATGCATTCCAAATATACAGTGGATCATTGGCAGAAAATTTTTCACCCTGGGCTGTATTTCTACATCTGCCCTTACCACTCCTCGGCCCACTCCCTCCCCATTCACTACCAACTTTCCACATTCTCTGCTACAACTCCTTATCATAGTTTTACATCCTAGAATGATAGACTTTTTAGATGTTAGAGCTAAAAATTAGCAAGGAACTTTTCTTTTCCATATGGACACAAAAGAATCCATTATTGTCATCTAAAGACAGTCAAAGCCACTCTAATATCATATCCATAATAATCAGTATTTACTGAAGTTCATTATGAAGAAATAAATGGGCTGAGGGACACTGTGAATACCCTGTCTGTAAAATGTGTGTGTGTGTGTTTATGTCTATGACATTTGGTATGTGACCTAATTCACATAGCATGCAAAGAAATTTACTGAATGTAGAACTGGTGTGATGAGCAAGCCAGGACCCCAAAGGAATTGTTGATGTATGCTCCATGTCTCTGCATCCTGGTAGAACCTGGGGATATGGAAATAATTATGATTTAGCCTTCAATCAAAAACATCCCATGATAATAACTAGGTCATAGGTTTTTAAAGTTGTCATTTGAAAGGCAGTAGCCAGAGAGATGAGGAAACTTACTCATGGACAAGAGGCCGGGCCACAGTGTTTCCTTGGTTATGAGCTTTATAGAAAAGGGTATACAGGTAAGGCAAAAGTCTGTAGCGGATATTCAAATAGTATCTGGCAGAATCCAAAAGCACAGAGTTTATTCCAAAAGCAGCAGGATCTTGGTCCTGGGGAGAAGAGAGAAAAAAACATACAAAATAACTGCTTAACCAATTACATTATAGTTAAAGGCCAAATTTGGTCCAAGGACTTTTCCTACATTAATAAATAACCCTTTTTTTTCCTGCAAGTAAAATACTTCATTCATCCACTTCTCCCTCAATGTGTTTATATAAATTTGTAAGTCTCTACTTCTCTTGACTTTTTTTTATCTCATCTTTCTTTTTAGATGGCAAGCTTCTCCAAGGGCAGCAATCCTTTTATGTTTTGTTTTGTTTTGCTTTATTATATGTTCTCTCTGACAAGTACATAAAATATAGAGCATGCACATCTGAGTTAAGACAGTGGAGGTTTCCTTATTTGTTACTTGTACAAGAATAATATTATCTCTCTGTAGAGAGACATATTGACTTCTCTAATGTTCCAATTCTAACATGCTAGCAATTCCTTAGTCAAGGCCAAATGACAATTTTGATCTCTCTTCCTTTCTTGTGAGAGGTATCACTCACTTTTCCCAAAGTCTTGCTCCTTCACTTTGAATTGAGTTAAAGAATAGGACCTTTCCCCTCTTCTCCATTCTCAAAGAATTGACTTCTTCATGTCAACCCTAACTACAAAAGGGCTAGTGGCTAAATATCAAAAAAAAAAAAAAAAAAGTGTCCATCCGCTGAAAGCCATTATTCTCTCTTTAAATATCCTAAAGTCTTTTACCTGGATCTCTCCTTTGCCCCTCTTCTATGTATCACAGTTATTTGTTTATAGATAATATTTTCCCACCACCACTCTTTCCTTTAATCAAATCATAAACTCTGTGAGGGAAGGACATGTGCTAGTCTTAATTTCTGCATCCTTAAGAGTTTAATGAAATAATTAAGCACTTACTATCTGACAAGCATTATTTTAGGCACTGGGAATACAAAAACAAATGTGAAAGTCTCTGTCCTCAAAGAGCTTACATTCTGACAGAGGAGACAACATGTAGATCTATAAGGATATCTGAAAAAATATATAAGGAAGGAAGAAGGAAGGAAAGGAGAGGCAGGTTGGAAAGAGAGAGAAAGAGAGGAGAGGAAGGGAGGGGAAGAGAGGAAAAGAGAGAAAAGGAGAAAAAAAGGGACATAAGAGAGAAGAAAGGAAGGAAGGAGGGAGAGAGAAAAAGGAAGGAAGAAAAAAGAGGAAGGAAGGAAGGAAGGAAGGAAGGAAGGAAGGAAGGAAGGAAGGAAGGAAGGAAGGAAGGAAGGAAGGAAGGAAGGAAGGAAGGAAGGAAGGAAGGAAGGAAGGAAGGGAAAGAAAAGAAGAAAGTGGTGGGAAAGATTAGCAAATATGGTTAGGAAAATAAGGAGAAAGTGATATGAGCTTTCAGCCTTAATATTTCCATCAGCTAAGCTTTCCACGAATTCTGGGCTCTATTCTTTATGTCTCTATTATCAATGTCCCATGCCTAAGTCAACCTCTTTGTTTTACTCAGAGGAAAGAGATAGTAGAAACCTTTATTATTTTAGAGACACTAAGATCAGTGCCCTCATACTTTGGTTCGTGACTTTTCAGAAGTGAAGCAGAGGGGCCTGGGCGTACGGCTCGGGAGAGGGGCCAGACGGGTTAGTGCAAAATGGTCACGCCCTAGGCGGTCCCGCAGTCCAGCTGTTTGGAAAGTTTGGCCGGGGGGCCGTGTGAGCCTCCAGCGGCGGGAGAGGGACCGCAGGCCAGTGCTCGAGGCTACAAGAGTCAGGAGGAGCTGTGGCTGAGGCCAGCCTCACACGCAATGCCTCCCCCGCCCCTCCTCCCATTAGAGCGAGCTCGGCTGGGGCAAGGAGCGAGCGGGACCACGGAGAGGGGGACATGCTCCACGTGGCAGGGGCGACGGGCTCCGGCTCACGCTCGTCGCGAGCTCCTCCTGAAGAGGCCGCACGTGGATGCAGGACGCCTCCTTCACGCCGCCTGCCGGGAGTCTCCTGCAATATGGTTGGAGCCCCGAGATGCTGATCCCAGGGGGCGGAGAAAGGGAGCCCGCCGCGAGCACTCGCGTCCCTGCTGCCGCTTCAGCCCCGCCCCGGACACTGGCCATGCGCAGACGGCTCCCGCCCTGCTGACCCCCGCCGGCCGACGCTGGCAGGGCTGTGAGCGAGCCTGCTGCGGAGGATGGGCGTGGCGTGGCCGCCTCCGGCGGACCACGTGGCTTAGGAGGAGCGCCTCTGCGGACCGGGCCTGGCTGCAGGGCGCTGCCCACGCTGTCCTCGACGCCTTCAGCCGCGGCCATCTTCACTTGCTGGCCCGACGTGCACCAGGAGCGCCATGTCTACCTGGATGAGCCGTTGAGATCGGGTGCTTGCTGGCCCTCTCCCCACCCGCAGAGAACAACTCCACGTTGGACTGCAAGGTGCAAACTTACCGCAAAACCTGCGCCATTGTGATTTCTGGAAAGTGGATAGAAGGCTCCCAGCTGCATCCAGCGCCTACACAGCTCCTCGGTGGTGTTGGAGGCAAAGCCACAGATGTTTGCACCCACCTGGAAAAAAGCACGGACACCCGGCCTTTGGCTGTGTCTCTAACATGTGGACACTTTCAGGAAGAGATCCTGAGGAAGACGCGAACGTCTCTTCTTTCGGAAAGCTCCTAGGCTAGTGAGAGAGACGAGCTATGTGGAGATCTCAGACATAAAGACGGATTTACCTAAGACGCAATCAGAACACGGACTAGTCCTGCGGTACCATTTATCTAGGAACTCCTGCGTGAAGTCACTACCTCTACCAAAGCAGGACGGGGCTCTGACTTAGAGTCAAAGAATCCTAGAGGCTTGGAAAGTTAAACCTGAAGCTCTAAGAGATTAAGTAACTTCCCTTAATTCACACAATCAACTTATGTCAAGCCTTCCTGGCTGCAAGACCAATTTTTGATTCCCGCTTCCATGCTGTGATGGTATTGAAAATAATGTATAAATAAAGGTAAGTAAATTTAATACAGGATGAAGAGGAGTAATAATGCAATGAAAATCATCAGTCTATAAAAAAACTTACTTTCAACTTCAATCCCTAATGCTTTTCTTTCCAAGGCTTTCCTGATGGAGATTTTAAAAATTTTAACAGATCTTACTTCTACAGCCTTTTTCCCTTTCCAGAGTTACAAAGAAGAACAAACTAGGCTCTAGATTTATTATTTTATCTTTGAAAGGTGACTGAGCAGAAGGATGTGATTTTTTTTTCTCCATCAGGACAAATTTGTAATGAAGCCTTTGCTTTTTACTCCCAGAAATTGTTAAGCACAATCGTTAAGAGACTGAATCTCCATCTAGGAAGGTATTTTTTTTTTTGGTTTGGTTTGGTTTTGTCTGCTTTTTCTAGCTTTCTTTTTTGTTTTTTCTAGAAGGAAATTGGATCTTACCATGGGGATACCAAAAAGGTTGAACTCAAGAATGCTGGGAATGGACCATTGGAGATCATTCCAAGTGGCTTCATTATCCCCTAGCCAATGAGCTGCAAATTTGCCTGACCCAGCAAAGGTTGATCGAGTCAAGATGAAACTTCTTTTATTAGAAAAAATTTTCTTCATGGCTCTGGAAGGGAAAGGTATCTGGGTTACCAAATAGCTGTGTATTCAGAATTTTCTTATTGTGGGTAGGAAGTGTCAGAGAAGCAGCATGTCTTGCACTTTCTAACATCAAATTCAAAGAAAACTAGATTTCTGACTCTCCCCAGAATGTGGAAGAATTAGAAAGATGTCAATGCCTCCCTAGGATAAGTAAGTGAGGCTAGTAGAGTAAATAAGTATATATTTATCCTAGTGTAAGTATCAGGAGTGAGGCAGCTAAGTTATGCAATAGATCAAGGGTAAGGCCTAGAGTCAGGAAGATCTGACTCTAAATCTGACTTCAGACACTTACTATCTGTGTTACCTGACTCTAGTCACTTCACCCTGTTTGTCTCAGTTTCCTCATCTACAAAATAAGCTGGAGAAAGAAATGGCAGATCATTTCAGTATCTTTGCCAAGAAAATCCCAAATGATCACAGAATCAAAAACAACTAAAAATAACTCAACAACAACGTCAAAAATTTAGGCTTACTTTAATATCTTAGACCATATTCTAAAAAAAAATTCAAAATAGATATACAACCTCAATATTAAAGACCATAGTATAACAAATTAGAACATCAGAAGATCACATATCTTTCAAAGTTAGGAGGAGGAGATATATTCTTAAACAAGGGATAAAATTGGTCACAAAGATTGAACAGATTACTTTGATTACATTAAATTGAAATGCTTCTTCATAAAGAATCCAAATAAAAGTAGTTGAATGGAGAACAGCGTTTGCATAAAAGTTTTCAGGTTAGAGTATGATATCTAAGACATATAGAAAACTAATAAAAATATATAGAACCAAAAAATATTCCCCAATAGATAAATGGTCAGAAGATATAAACAGTTTTGAAAACAATTGAAAACTAATAACAACCATATAAAAGAATGCTCCAAATCATCAGTAATAATAGAAATCAAAATTTTAAAAAACCTTGAGGTTTTATTTCATACCCAGTAAATTGGCAAAGATGACAAAATTAGGAAAAGTCAGTATTAGAAGAGTTGTCAATAGATAGGCATATGGATGCATTGTTGGTGGAGCTATGAATTAAAAAAATAATTTTGGAAAGCAATTTGGAACTATGCCAAAAAAGTGTTTAAAATAATCAAATTCTCTGACCCAAAGTTCCTGCTGCTAGGAAAAAAAAAAAAAAAGTGTTCATTGATTTAAACAAAAGAAAGGAAGTCCCTGTGTATTCCAGAATATTTATAGCAGTATTTTGTATGTGTGTTTAGTATTTAAGAACTTGAATGATGGAGGATCTCTATGGATTTGGGCATGACTAAACAAATGGTAGTATGGAAACAATGAAGCAAAGGAAACTTTCATGGATACAAAGTGAAGCGAGTTAGAGCCAAGAAAACAAATGATTAACAACAATGTAAATGAAAAGACCAACCAACATGAAACACTGAGAATGAATGTGATAAAATTAAAAAGAATAAGCCTGGCCCACAAGAAAAGATAAGAAAAAGAAAAGTACTATTCCTCAACTCACCTTTTCACAATACACACACACACACACACACACACACACACACCTATATACACACAGAGTTTTTTTTAGATGTGGTTCATAGATATGAAATCTTTCATATAGTGTTTAATATTTTTTCCATGTATTGATCAGGTTTTCTGTTTTTTCCCCTCTTATTTCTCTTTGTCTTAAAAAAAAAAATCAAATCTTTATAATATGGTATGATTATTTGGGAGGATGGAAGAAAAGGATAAATAGTTAAATTTGGTCAAAGACAAAATCAAAAAAATTTTTGTAAAAAAAAAAAAGAAGAATATGAGGTCCTTTAGGTTATGGTCTATGTTCATCTTTCTTGTATCCTCAAATTAATCTAAATCACTAGTACTATTAGATATACAAATCAGAACCTTGAAGTTTTGTCTCATGAAAGAAAATTACAAAGATGACAGAAATAGTAATAGTCGATATTGAAGATGTCATTAGATAACATAATTCCCATTGCTTAGCACAATGCCTGGCCAATTGAGAATACTTAATAAAAGTGTTTTGATTTTAAAAAATTCTACAAGACCAAATAATGATAATATAATAATAATATTAGCTGGCATTTATACAGTACTTTGATATTTGCAAAATTTTTTTTCATTTTCACAACAACTCTTTGAATTATTTAAAGTAATGCCTATTTTATCAATAATTTAAGTAACTTGACCACCTGATATTTGTCTTGTAATGTTCTTTTTTTTTTTCTCAAATATGATGGTTCTCTCTGGGAGCAGGTTTCTTGGGGAGGTTTCTAGAGGCAGCTTTAGTTTCAGTTCCAAGTAAATAATCACCTCAAATGCAGCCAGCTGTTAAAGTAGTTCCTTATTGTCTCTTCCAAAATAGCCCAGTTAGCTTTCTTTGGTTCCAAGAGCTCTCATTGCTAGTCTTTTGCCTCTGCCAGCTTTTGCCTCTAGCTCAACTCCGACTCCTGGCTTCTCAATCCCCTCAACTGACTGACTTCCGACTTTCAATCTCTACAACTCTTTTCTCACTTTTCAATCTCTTCAAGTCTCTTGACTGAAGCTCTAAGAGCTTTTTATATATGATCTCTTAAAGGTGTGAACCCAAAGATTGACTCCTCCTCTGAGAGAGTGGGATTATGGGTTTCTGACTTGTGAATCTCCCAAACTTATGAACTAATGTGTGAGCTAATGTGTGAACTCTCAAAGGTGTAAACATAAGCATTGTTTCTATCAATTCTAGTGACAATACCTTATAAAGATTCTAACATTGTCTGAGGCAAGATATGAATTCAGGATTTAATATTCAAGTCTAGCACTTAATGTATTGTGCTTCCTAGATAATTCACCTAAAGACAAAAAAAAAAAAAAAAAAAAAAACCCAAAGTGATATTATTCCAGAGTGAATGAACTCACTGAGAAGCCCAAAGGCAGTTAGAAAGAAGGCCACTAGAAAAGTCAGCACTAATGTAGTCTAACAAAATAACCTTTCAATACAACCAGAGAAGTGCCAGATATACATGTAACTGTAAGGCTCAGTTTCCTGAGGCAGCAAAAAAAGATGAAAAAAGTCTCAGAGTGACTGGAAACCCAAGTGAAAACCATATGAAACTACTGAAAATATTAATGTCAGTGTTCAGACCAGGATACTCTAGATCCAGAGCCTTCAGAATCCTGAGACAAAGACCCATTTCTGGAATTAATGTTGGAAATGTAAACTGTAATATTCTCTCTAAGATATAATATTCTCTTGTTGGGGTTTTCTTGGGGTCTCTGGAGGCAGCCTTCATTTCAGTTCAGTAATCACCACAAGTGCAGCCAGGGATTAAATCCTTTATTGTCTCTTTCCAAGTATTGTCTCTTTTCCTGGAGTCTAGTTAGCTTTCTTAAAGGCCTGTCTCCTTGGTTCTGAGAGTTTAAGCTTCTGCCGCCAGTCCTTTGTCTTCTGTGCTTCTGCCATCTTCTTGAGGTCCTCCTGGATGTGTCTTGGTTTCTGTAGGGAAGGCAGGAGGACTGCCACCACTTCTCTGGTCTTCCCTAGTTCTGATTCTGGCTGAGCTTGTCCAGGCTTATATGGTCTCTTATCAAAGGTGTGAATCCTATAGAACTATAGTAAATACTAAGTACATGTACTGAACTAGAGAACTGTTAAGCACCATGCTAAATTAGATAACTATTGTCTCTATCAATTCCACTGACTTAGCACCTTGTTTTAAGTTCTGGCCCATAACATCTGCTTTCTTTTATTTTTTGAACATAGGTGGTCATGACCTCCCTGACTTCTCAAGGAAGTGAGAACCCCAAAAAAGAGATGATCATGCCTTCCCTGACTGCTCAAAAAAGAGGTGAAATCTCCATAAAAGGAGGTAATCACACCTTCCATGACTCTTCAAAAAATGGGTGAAAACACCATAAAAGGAGGTGATCAAGCCCTCCCTGATATGTCAGAAAGGGAGATGAAAACACCAAAGGAAATGGGAAATCAAATCAAATTCGCAGGTTTCTGAAGGGGCTCACTCTTAAAACAGATATACATAAATCCATCCATATGGGAGGTATTACACATAATTACATAAATTACATAAGCACATAGTAACATAACACAGGCTAGTAGTGATGTAACAAATAACATGAATCAACATGAGGAATTATATATGTCCATAAGTCCTAGAAATAGTCCAAAAGGAATCTATTGTCCACCACTCCATGTGCCGGAACCCAATAATTCCTGCAAGTATTGAAGTCCTGCAATAGTCTCATCTTGTATTAGGGAATCCAATAATTCCTGCAGATTTTGTTCTTAGGTCTTTTTCTTTGTTTAGAGGTTTTTCTCTTTTTCTGTCTCTCTCCAGGTGCTTGTTGCCACCCATATGTTTCCTTCTCCATCTGTAGAAATACAAGCAAACCCTTTCTCCCAAACAGTTAACCTATCTAGTCCCTTCTATTTACCACTTTCTAAATCTCTTCTCATCACCTGGCAATTACATTGGAGCTGCTCACACTGGACATTGAGGCCCTTCTGGTGGGTTAAAAAAAGCCTATATTCTCTCTCCAATTGTAATCCCTTTCTGCTATCTGATTGCTTTTTGGCTGATTGATCATGTCTTAATATTGAATTTCTAAAGACTCTCTGGGTGTAACCCCGGCTACCATCCTGCCCTACCTGGGGTCTTGAAGCTGGGCCCTGCCTCTCATTTCCCTGGGTCACTCTACATTCTGAGGCTCAGTGGAAGCCTTTGTGGCATTTTGGACACAGGGTTTTAGGTCTTCTCTCACTCTGTCTTCTCACTCTTATCTCCATACCTATATTGGGCTCTCAGATGTCCTATTTTTCCACTCTGAAAATACTGACAACTTTCTCTAGAGTCCCTGTCTTCCCATGTTCATCATAGTCTGGGTATAATAAGCATTTGTGCCCACTGCGGCACAACATCTTATGATCTCCTCTAAAGGAGCATCTTTGTGTAGTCCCCATATAATTCTTCTGCAAACCTCACTGGCATTTTCCTTAGCCAGTTGTCTTATCATTATTTCTGTAGCTGCATTTTCTCTAATAGTTCTTGTGACAGCTATTTGTAAACCTCACACAAAATCCACAAAGGATTCATTGGAACCTTACTCTATTTTTTTTGAAGACTTCCCCTCAATCATTCCCTAGGAGGGAACCCAAAGCTTTTATAGCAGCAGTAGTAATTTGCTCATATGCTCCTATGGGGTAATTAATCTGTGCTGAATTCTCTGCATACTGACCTTCACCTGCTAGTTGGTCAAAGGTGATTTGTACATTAAGTCCAGTTTGCTTATTGCATTGGGCTTGAATCCTACATAATTCATGATACCCCGAAAGTCACAACAAGTTTTGTCCAGGTTCTAAACATGTCCTTGCTATGGATTTCTAATCACTCGAGGTTAAGATTTCATAAGCCAAATTCTCTAGTAACATCTTAACATAAGATGATGTAGCCCCATAAAGAGTGCAACCCTTTTTCAAATCCTTATTTTTTTCTAAATAAAAAAAAAATCTTCTCCATTGTTGAACTGAAGAGTCAAGCTCTTCAATCACAGAATATACATTTATAAAATCAGATATATACTGTCCTTCATTTTTTGCCTTAACCAATGCTTTTTGTAATCTTGTCATAGGCTTCATAAAAGGTGCTGATTATGTTAGTGCCTCTCCTCTTCCTCCTTCTTCCTCCACCCATGAAGGGTTAATTAAGGGGAGGAGGGGCCATGAGATGGGAAATGCCCATCCATTTCACTCTTATCTGATTCTTCATCCTTTTCACCTAGTCTATTTGGATCCTCCCCCTCCTGCTCTTTCTTCTTTTTTCTTATTCTATAACTTATATAATTTCTTAAAGCCAGTTGTATTAAGTTATATGTATTAAGTGTGTCTTTGGAAATTGAGTCAGGTCCATTATCATTGTAGAATTGACATAATTGCTCTCCTACTAATTTCTACTCCTCTAGATCCAATTCTTTTTCCATACAGAACCAAGGAGATATGAACTAAAAGTTCAGTGATCTGCTCCCAAATTATAATCAAACCTTGGCTTTTCATAGTCTGGCAATGCTCTCTACACATTTTCCTTGAATTGGAAAAGAAGGCTGTTTTCTAAACATCTGTCCCATTTCAGCTGAAGTACTGTTTTAGCCCTTTAACAAAGTTTCCTTCTTGTACTCACCCTAATTTCTGGGTCGAGGAGACTTTTCCACTGAAATCAGGATCAGAGACTTTTCCACTAAAATCAGGATCATATCTACCCCACATTTAGGCACCAGAATGTAATATTCTCTCTAAGATGTAATATTCTCTTCTTGGGGTTTTCTTGGGGTCTCTGGGAGCAGCCTTCGTTTCAGTTCAGTAATCACCACAAGTGCAGCCAGGGGTTAAAGTCCAAATCCTTTATTGTCTCTTTCAAAGTCTTATCTCCTTTCCTGGAACCTGGTTAGCTTTCTTAAAGGTCTAACTCTCTCCTTGATTCTGAGAGTTTAAGCTTCTGCCACCAGTCCTTTGTCTTCTGTGCTTCTGCCAGCTTCTTGAGGTCCTCCTGAATGTGTCTAGGTTTCTGTGGGGAAGGCAGGAGAACTGCCACCACTTCTCTGGTCTTCCCTAGTTGTAGAGAGCTGAAACTATTGAGTCAATGCACTGAGGTCAGGACTGCCGAGCACTTGAGGCTAACGATTGATTGGACAATACTCTATGGGCATATGCTTGGAAAATAGTCCTTCCCACTATCCATGCTGGCTCAATGATTGGTGTATACAAAGGATTGTAGGAGGGATAGGCGGTGGAGTAAGAGGAGGCAGGGTGTCTCTTGGCAGTATATGAGGGAGAAGGCGGTCACAGAAATTCTGCTTCCATCCTGTTCAATCCTGCATCTAAAGACCAAGAATAAAGACTAGGGACTTTTGCTTATTCTGACTCCGGCTGATTCTGGGATGTTCTGGGTGCTAGTGCGGTCGTCACACCTAGTTCTGATTCTGGCTGAGTTTGTCCAAGCTTATATGGTCTCTTATCAAAGGTGGTGAATCTTGTAGAACTATAGTAAGTACTAAATATATGTACTGAACTAGAGAACTGTTAAGCACCATGCTAAATTAGATAACTATTGCCTCTATCAATTCCACTGACTTAGCACCTTGTTTCAGGTTCTGGTCCATAACAGTGAACAAATTGCAGACAATTGTTAAGCAATATAATAGATTCAGAGATCATTTTTAAAATCCAGTTTAGAAGGAAAAAATAAATGCATCACAACTGCTAGTAGAGTCAAAGAAAAAAACATTTCCACAAGAAACTCACGAATACCTAGAAAAATAAAGAGATAAAAATGAAATAAAAGTTCTAGAGGGAAGAATTGAAAGGAGAATGATAGTTTAGAATAGGTGTTAAAAACCCATGCAAGTAATAAATAAAATATATTTTTAAAAAGAAGGAAATAAAGATGTCATCCTTCAATTGATGATTCAGGGATGGGAAGGGGAAGGAACACCTTACTTTGCTGTTGCAATTGTCATAGAGTAGCCATATAAACTGTGGACATCATAGTGCAGACCCCAATAATGCTCTGCATCCATGCAGAGAGTCTGTGCAAACAGTCGTCTATCCAAGATTCCTGTAGGAGAAGATGCCAATAATTTAACGTATTCTTCCTACATCAACTCTCTTCCAACATTCACTTTGCTTGTTTTTTGACTCCAGTTCACTTTTGGGAAACTATCAGCAAGAGCAAGGTTATCAATAGTGAGGCCAAATAAAACAAAAAACAAAAACAAACAAACAAAAAAGAACTAATGTAATTATTTTATCAAAGAGAAAAAAAAAAAAAAACAGGAGATTCAAAAAGGAAACACAAACTAGCAAAAACAGTTTTTGTAATCTTGTCATAGGCTGCTTCATAAGAGGTGCTGAAAGTAAAGTTTGAATTTTTATATATTCATATACTAAATGCAGTATAAAATGCAGATTCACAATTTTGTATTCAGCACAATCATCTTTCTGTATTCTATTTAAATGAAAAAGCTCTTTTTTTAGTATTTAAATTCAAAATAAAAGTAAAGAAAAAAGAGGAAAAAATGGTAGTCTCCATTAAGAAAAGAATACAGAAAGAGAAACAATAAGACATATTCTTCTAGAAGGAGCTGGCTAATAGCCTTCTGAGAAAAGCTTTAGCCAAAGTTAAAAGAGAGGAGATAGGAGAATGTGTGTGTGCATATACATATATGTATATATGTGTTTATATGTATATATATTTATGTGTGTATGTGTATATACATATATCTCTATAGACATATGTATATGCATAAATGTGTATACACACAGAGACACATTTGTCTTTCTGTATTCTTTTTAAATAATGAGCATTCTTAGAGGCAGAGTCCTTGGGAACATGAGCTAAACAATTGAGGTAGATAGTTACTGAAATTGAGTTTACATCAGAAGATTATAGGAGTATAAGTAGGTTTAGCAGTGAAAATAGTAACAGGAGACCTAGTGAAAGGAAGGAGTGAGCTATCTTCTGCCACTTAAGGAAAGCCCTAGTCATCAGTGAAACACTGTGCTCAAATTCCATCATACTGAACCTTCTAATGGTTTTTCTTTTCTTTTTTAACATTTTACATATTGACAGCAATCATATTAGCACTTACTGGGGATAAATGCTGGATTATTCAAGTAATTGTCTTCACATTGTAATTTATCATTTAAAAAGTTGGACACTTCATTCATATCCTTCAGGAATACAAAACAGAAAGGAAGAAGATTTTTAATGGAAATTCAGTGTGGTATAAAGATCATTAACTTAAGAATTCAAATACTTTGTTGAAAGCTTTTTATTTTTAATTACTATAAAACCCATGATAAAAAGGGCAGCATGAATGTTGCTTATTAAATGCATTTTTAAAAGAAAATTTGAAAAAGTTTTTAGGTTGGGCTGTCCTGATTTGATGAATAAAGATATATTTCTTTAAAAGGAAAACTATAAGCTATGAAATCAGGTTCCCAATTTCCCCTCCCTTTTCTCACTGGCAAATAATTCCTAGAATATGGGTGGATATAACATTTCTAAAAAGGTATAGAACAGGCTGACTCAGCCCTTATCTACCCAGCCCATTATGTTGAAAACACATATCTCAGGGCTAGTAAAAAAAACATGTCTTTGTTTAAATATGAATTTTATGTGTTGCTTCCCCATTCTTTGTAGTTTTCATGCTTAGAATGTAAGGTCATATTCTCAGTCAAAGAGGATGAGCCAGCAGGGAGGGGGTTAATATTGCATCAGGGAACATATATATTACCCCTGCCCTATGTTTGGGGCTTCACTTTCGCCCCTCATATGGTGGGAGTGACACCCTTTCTCCTTACACCTTAAGAGTTCTCTGAAATTTATTGGATAGGTTCCATACCACACAGCTGTAAATGAGATACATGGCTTTAGACCTGTCACTTAACATTTCTGCACCTCAATTTCACTATCTGCAAAATGTTGGAGTTCAACTAGAATATCCCGAATATCTCTTTATAATCTATTATTTCAAACCTATTTTATTCATGAGTTGATTTTTAAATAATATATCTTGAGAAATGCTAAAGATCATATAACTGCATTAGTTTTGCATAGAATAGTTTTAAGAGGGGCAGCTAGGTGGCACAGTGGATAAAGGACTAGGAGGACTAGAGTCAGAAAGAATCATCTTCATGACTTCAAATCTGGGTTCAGACACTTACTAGCATATAATTTTTTTGTCCTCTTTACTCAGTGACTTCCTTCTAAGGAAGAAAAATTTAAACTATTATACTCAAAATAATTAGAAAAGATTCTATTTTTCATTTCTCTGGAAGTAGAATAGCCCCTAGGCTAACCCACATGGACATATGTCTTTAAAAATTTTAATTTTCATCTAGGAAGTAGATCATACTCACTACCTTTTTTGGTTTTAGTCATTTACAAAGAATCTTTTCATGCTACAATAAGTGTCACCAAGTAATGAGTACAGTAGCTGTGAGTTATAGACTGCTAGAGCCGAAGGGGATATTTCATATCATCCCAGCCCATCCAACATCCTTACTTTTCAGGTAAGAAAACAGAAGACAAGAAGAGTAAAGTAATACTTTACCCAAAATTACCCAGAGTATTAATCCAGAAATAGCATTTGAATTCAGTTTTGAGTTCAAAAACTGATTGCACCTGAGCTCAGTTTTAAGTAAATATATGGCTCATCAATCACTCTGTTCAATGAGCACATCATCATCTCCAAAAAGAAACCTAGATGATTCTCAAAATATAAAACATTGTTTCTTTCCAAAAAGAGCTCAGACATTGGTAAATTGACTTACAATCCAGACTCCATCAAAATTCAGTTTTTTATGAAACAACTCCAACTCATCAATCCACCACTCAATGCCTTGTGAGCTGGTGTAATCAGGGAAAACAGTAGGTTCTTGCCATACCTAGAGAGCCAGGAAGAAATAAATTTATCCAGATGGAAGTGAATTCCTTGATTTATGTCAAGTGTGACCTAATTGGCCCTTTTTCACAGAGATCCAAGTATAGAAGAACAGTGACTTTAAAACAGAGATCCTTAATCTGGGGTCCTTGAAATTATTTTCCTCCTAATATTTTGGTAACTTTTTCAATGTAATTGATTTTCTTTATAATCTTATGTATTTTATTTCATGCAATTAAGAGTATTATTTGGAAAAGATTTCATCATAGAGTTCATCATACCCCCAAAGGGATCCATGACACAAAAAAGTAAAGAACATTTACTTTAGTAGACCATCAATATTTAAACACAATAGAGGAAAGGGACCTGAATGATCTTTCAAATATGTATAAAACAACAATATTATGTTTTTTCTTTGTTGGGAATATAAAATCTTTCCAAATTGAGTAAACACTCAAACTGTTCAGATCATTTGGGGTAAAAAAAAAAAAAAAAAAAAAAAAAAAGTCTAACATACTAACAGTCTAAAAGTGCCACAGTGCTTTTATTCTAATTTTTTTTATCTATTTGTGTACCACTACCAGTAGTTAGTTGAGTACAAGGTGACAAAATATGTTAATAAGGAGATGTGACCAGAAGAGAACTTGGCCAATAAGTTAAAAAAAGAAAAGGTCACTTCCAAGCAAAATCCCCAAAATGCTTACAGAACAAGAAAGCCTCCACTACATTGGGTACATCATTTGTGGAGGATTCATGGCACAGCATAGATGAGAGTATCATTTGCTGAGAAAGTATAGACAGATGGTATGACAGGATAGTACTTCTCCTTTCTTCCTTTCTTTTTTCCTTCTTTCCTTTCTTCCTTCCTTCCTTCCTTTCTTACTTTTTTTTTTTTTTTTTTTTGGCTTTCTAAGTGACATCCTTCTTAGGAAGATAAAATTGTAAAACATTGACCTCAATAACTCAGAGAGATGCTTTATTCCAGTTTCCTGGAAGCACAACAGTCCCTCGCAAAGCCACATGGAACCAAAGTATTTACTGATTTTAAAAAATTAAGAATTTTACATACAAAATCTAGGCTCCTTCCCTCCTCTATAAAGCCTGAACTCCAAATCAGCGTCATGATAATACACTGATTTTCCACAGCAGTTTGTTACCTCCCCAATGACGGGTCCAGTCGTTCCAGAAACCCAGATGTTCATTTTGCTTCCATTCTCATAGGGACCATAGGAAAGGGTTTTGGAGATGCCGGGAATCTAATAAACACAGAAATGTATCTATGACTGAAAGGTCTTTCCAAGCTTTGGAAGGAATAGCAGGAAACAATATTTGTCCATACCAGAATAATGACATATTTCTGCCCTTTTCATGCAATTCTTTAGTAAAGTTGTCAAGGCCTTTGAAATTATCTTTATCATAAGTAAAGACCTTCTTCTTATCCATGTAGTCTATGTCAGAGTACTGGACATCCTAGAAACACAATAACAACTTCATGAACAATATCATTGAGCCAATGAGCAACATTGAGTGAGATCATACTGAAGACAACATATTCAATTGTCTTGTTTTTCTCAGGATTTCAGTTACCTTCTTTCTCAAGCTTCAAGGATCACACAGTGATGAAATTAGAGCAAGAAGGGACTTTTGAAATCTATAAATCTAATTCCCCATTTTATAAATGAGGAAACTGAGAAGATAAGTGACCTGCCCAGTATCACACACTAGTAAGTATCTGTAGTGGGCAGCTAGTTAGTATGATAGAGCACTGAGCTCAGAATCAGGAAGAACTGAGTTCAAATCTGACCTCAGTCATGTAATTTCTATGCCTCAGGCCTCAACTGTAAAATGGGGACACACTTGAGAAATAAATGCAAGCCATTCCAGTAATTTTGTCAAGAAAACTCCATGGACTTGGGATCATAAAGAATTGGACATGACTGAATAACAAGTATACTCTCCTTAATACAAATATAGAGAGAGCATTTTCATCAAATACCTACCCTTTAGCTTTCCACTTAACACCAGGGAGCTGGGCCTCAGAAGTATTAAGCTCCATATAGACTAGGAAGTAATTGAATGATAATTTACCCAGCCCAAATAAATGTTAATTTGGAGAGAGCAATATTTAGTAGCTTCCACAAGGACTTGGTTTCCTTATTCACTCAGTAGCTTATTAGTCTGAAATTAAGACTTTCCTCTTATTATACTCACACCTCAGGAAAGAATTTTTCCTTCTATTTTCCTTCAATTTGGTTTTTTCTGGGATCATAGAGAACTAGGAGAAAAGTACCATAGTATAGTTGAAAGAGGGCCAGAAGACATAGATTCAAACTCTGCCTCTGTCACTAAGCCTGTCATTTCACCACCATGATTAGGTATCATAATCTGTAAAATGAAGGAGTTGATCCAGAGTGCAACCCAGATGTATATTTTTATTCCCCAAAAGGGGGAAAAACATTGAATTGCCTTCCCTTATTGTTTCTCAGCTGAGAAAACTGTGATCATATACTAAATGCAAAGTTATCTCCTTTGTTAATATTTTCCCACTGATTGTAAATAAATACGTATCTGCACATGTCTTGCTTCTTAGACCTTGTCCTTGATTCACTTACAGAAAGTATCTACCAAATGCAAATCAATTCTTCTGGTTTTTTGATTTACACCTGGCCATTGGCCATTGTAAACATTAAGCAATACTAGAACATTTCAAGATGAAGTTCACTTGGGGTTGGGGCAGAAGCTGACCAGAATCTGGGAAGACCAACTGTCACTAGTCTGTCTATACATGTCTCAAGTCTTATCAGAAAATCTGAGGAGAACTGGAAGACACTTCAAAAGCAAGCTATCCATCCCTGAATAAGATCCCTTTCTACCATCCACTTGGCAAGTTTTTTTTTTCTTTTTTTAAAAGCTTCTGCAAAAAAAGAACTTAGTAGTTCCCCAGAGAATCCAAACCACTCTTAAGTCACTCTAATTACCAAGAAGGTTTTCCTTATAATAAACATAAATCTGCCTTTCTATGCAACCTATACTCATTGCTTTATGTTCTGACCTTTGAGATTGAGGGGAAGAAGCAAAATTCACATTGAGCCACATATCCCTTTATACATGTGGAGACTATCATATTATCACCAAAGTCTTCTTTTTTTCTGGGATAAACATCCCTATTCTTTCAACTGACCTTCATAAGGTATGATCTCAATGCCTTTTCATATCCTAGTTTGCTCTATTGTTGAACATCCAGCACAATGTCACTAGTACCAATGGAAAAGAAGTAAAGATAGATTTCTGATGTGAAAATATACATGGCAATATGTAAAGAGACCTTTCTGAGCATAAAGCCAAATGGACTCTGGAGTTATTGGGAAGTAGATCCAATGGTTAGGGGCTGAGAAGAACAGAGTTCCCACTTACATAAGGTATCCTAACAGCATGTGTTCTGTTGACAACAGATTTCAGTCCTTCAATGCCTCCATAATCCCTATGACTTAGCTGGAAGCCAAGACTCCAGTAAGGGGGCAAAAAGGGTAATCCAATGAGCTGAAAGAGAAGTAAAAAAGGACTTAGAATTTAGAAAATCAATGTGCAACATCAACTTATCCAATATTGGAAACATAATCTCTATTTCACTAAAAGAAAAAATTATCAAAGGCTCAGTGCCTTTGAAGTTGTAAGGATTTCTGCACAAAACATTGTATTTTCCTTCACCCTTTATCTTGTAGCTATGTAGTCCTTTAATAACATTTATCAAAAAAAAATATCAAAAAGTGATGGAAATGTGCAGAAAACACTGAGATAGATCACATATAAATCTCAAGTTCACAGAACTCGAGAAGCAATAAATGCTAATTCAATAAACATTTATTAATCATTTACTATATGGAGAATATCTTCTTAGGTGTGGGAAGGTATGCAAAAATTAGTTATGGAATTAGTAGTTCTTGCCCCATTGGAACTTAGGCACTATGACACATATACAAATAATGCATAAATATAATACAAAACAATGCATGATAAGAGAGAAACAAATGGTGCTAAGAGAGGTCCAAGGTCATTACTGACTATGCAAGGAGGAAATTATTGAAGGCTTCATAAAATTTGAAGTAAGTTTTAAAGAATACTGAGAAATTCAGTAAGTTGTAAGGAGATAGGTGGTGGCAGGATGTTGCATAGGTAGTGAATTCATAAATTAAAGGAAAATATAAGCAATGGCACATCAAGCTTCAGACAATGCTCATCCCCCTCCCTTTTTTCCCTGGATTGTAATAGGTCTTTTGAACCTCTTGGTGTAAACTAATTGTCCCATTATACCTCCCATTTCCTCTTTTTTCCAGTACAGACCTTTCTCCATCCATTAATGTATTTTTCTATGATGTCATCACATCAGAGACCATTACAACCACAATCTCAGTCCATGTGTTACTCCCCTCTGTCTGCCCCAATGACAGATTCAGTCCTTAATAGTTACAGATATTGTTTTCCCATCTAGGGATGTAAACCTTTAACTTTTAAATATATATATATAATATTTATTATATATTTAAATCTACGTATATATATTTAAAGGTTAAACTGTTTACATATATATATTACTTTTCCATGTTTCTTTTCAGCATTCTCTCTGACCTCACTTGGGGTTTTCTTGGTAAAGACACTGGAGTAATTTGCCATTTCCTTCTCCAACTTTATTTAAAGATGAGGAACTAAGACAAAGAATTAAGTGACTTGCCCATTGTCATATAGCTAATAATGGTCAGACAGTGAATTTGAACTCACATCCTCTTGACTATGAGTCAGTGCTTTATCCACTGAGCCACCTAGCTACCTCCATAGCTACAATAGCTAACATTATACAGAACTTACTCTGATATAGGCATTATACTAAACAATTTATGATTATTACCTCATTTCATCCTTACAACAATTCTGGGAGGCAGGTACTATTAATATGATTCTCTTCTTTTTCTCTTAATTTCTTTAGAGCAAAGTTTTTTAAACTGTGGGTCACAATCCCATATAGGATCCTGTAACTGAATGTGCAGGTCACAAAATTATGATTTTTTAAATCTGTAAATATTTAATTTGTCTACCTATTCTATAAACCTATATACCTGAGGTCACATAAAAATTTCTCAGGTGAAAGAAGTCACAAATGAAAAATGCTTAAGAAGCCCTACTTTAAAATATGTCTGATAATGATATCACCATGTCAAAGGATATGCACAGTTTAATGATTTTCCAGAATATAGCTCCAAATTGATATCCATAATAGGTAGAATAATTCATTCCACTGCCAACAGTACATTAGGGTGCCTGTTTCCTTAACTCTTCCAAAAATTGTCATTTTCCTATTTTATACCATCTTTTCAAATCTGAAAAATGTGAAGTAGATATTGATTCAATATCCCAAGAGAATCATAAAGAAGAGAAAAGGATCCACATGTGCAAAAATGTTTGTAGCAGCTCTTTTTGTGGTAGCAAAGAATTGGAAAATGAGTAGATGCCCATCTCCTGGGCATCTGGGCATTCCCCATTTGAGGAATGGCTGAATAAGTTGTGGTATATGAAAGTAATGGAATATTATTGTTCTATAAAAATGATGAACAAGCTTTTTTTTTTTTTTTTAGAAAGGCCTGGAAAGATTTACGTGAACTGATCTGAAGTAAAATAAGCAGAACCAGGAATACATTGTACACAGTAACAGCAAGAATGCACAATGATCAGTTATGAAAGGACTTAGTTCTTCTCAGTGGTTCAGTGATCCAAGGCAATTTCAATAAACTCTGGATAGAAAATGCCATCTGTATTCAGAAAAAGAACTGTGGAGACTGATTGTAAATCAACATATGCTATGTTCACTTCTTTTTTTCTGTGTGTGTTTTTTTTTTTTTCCCATGATTTTTCCCTTTTGTTCTGATTTTTCTTTCCCAACATGATTCATAAGGAAATGTGTATTTAAAAGGTTAATATGCATATATAACTAGAAAAACATAAAACAATAAAGGAGGGGAATAAAAGAAATGTGAAGTGGAACCTTGGGGTTGTTTGAATTTGCATTTCTCTTATTATTTGTGATTTGGAGCACTCTTTCATAAGATATTTATAGCAAGGATTTCCTCTGTTGAAAATTGCTTTTTCTTATCCTTTTACCAGTTTTCTATCAGGGAATGGTTCTTATTCTTATTTATTTAAATCAGTTCCTTACATTTCTTGGAAATTGATCTTTACCAGAGAAACTTAATACAAAAAATTTTCCCCCAGTTATTCATTTTCATTCTAATTTTAACTACATTGATTTTTGTTTTTGCAGAAAAAAAATTCAATTTTATATTATCAAAATTATTCATTTTAGCTTTTGAACTTCCTATATCCCTTGTTTGGTCATGAACTTTTCCCCTCTCTATAGTTTCAAAAACTATTTCTTATCTTATTATTCTAATTTATTGATGACATGATTTTGTATATCATTAGATAGAGGAATATAAATGAATGGATGAACAAATGATCTTTACTAACTTTGTAGTTCCCAGAGTCCTTAAATCTCAAGAACCTTGATATAAGTGAATGATCTAAAACAAATTCTTGGAGGCTTACAAACAAAAAAAATAGGCATTTTTGTTTGTTTGCTTTCTTTGTGATAAAAAGCAAATGATTTATCAAATAACAATCACAAATAACCATTAATTGAATGGAGACATACCTTCAGGTATTCCTGAACAACTTGTTCTGGATTATTTCCCAAGAATACATAGAAGTCAAGAATGCCACCAATTACACGGTAAGTGACTGCGGGGGCAGGCTGAAGGACAACCTCTGGAAATATCAAAGTGAGACTATAGCATCATGAAAATTAACAGATCATTTCATCTATTCCTTGTCATTAGCCGAGTAAATACCACAACCCCCTCCCCCCAGATAAATAACTTCAGTACTATACTAACAGATTCCTAAGGATGCAAATTACACGTTTCTTTAATAAAATGAACATTGACATTTATCAAAATGGAACCAAACATAAAGTCAAAAAAATTAAGATCAAGAAATAGAACTTCTTTTAATTCACTTGGGCCACCAACTGCAAATTTGAATTTCCTGTGTTTTCCTAAGCTAATATCTAATCTTTTAACTCTTAGCCGATAATTTTACCTAATATTTTACTAATAAGTGTTAGAAAACTTCAGCTCCCACCCTTCACACCTCCAAACTCATCTCAGAGGATGAAGTGGCCCTCCTTTTAGTGATATTGTTAAATTCAGTATGAGCAGTCACACCCCAAAAATCAAGAAAAAAAGTTTGATTTATTGTTTCATTTATTATCTAAATTTAAGAAAATAATGGAGAAAATGTTAATGCAAATTAAATTTTGAAGTGTCATGCAAGCTGCTAAATATTTATCAGCATTAAATTCCTTCACCTTTGTTCCTTTGATCCCATTCTGTCTATCTCTCTCCCTCTGTCTCTCTGTCTCTTTCTCTCTGTTTTTCTCTCTGTGTCTCTGTCTGTATCTATCTCTTTCTGTCTCTCTGTGTATCTCTGTCTTCCTCTCTCTGTCTCTGTGTGTGTGTTTCTATCTATCTCTCTATCTGTCTTTTTATCTTAATCTCTGTCTCTGTCTCTGTTTCTTTCTCTCTCCATCTTTCTGATTTCTCTCTCTACATATGAATATATTAAATTCTTCCTTATCCTAACAAACCTGCCCCCCCCACACACACACACACTACATGCTGTCCTCAACTTTGTACTGCTCTCCTATCTTTGTTTTTATTTCTTAAAAGAAGACTCTAAAGTCACTTCCTCATTACCTTTGTACCTCTAAGTAAAACCTCTCAACATTTATTTATAAGTTGTCCAATCCTTATCTTCCTGGATCTCTCTATAGCTTATTATACTGTTAATCACCATCACTCTCTCTCTCTTTTTTTTTTTTATTAATGCCTTAACCCTAAATTTCCATGATACTTTATTTACTGTTTTTCTTTATTTCTCTATCTCCAAGTTCTCCTTTTGTTCTCCTCTTTAGCATCCAGTTTCCTTTAATGACTGTATTTACTCAAAATTTTGTCCTTGCCCTCTATACTATTTCATTTTAATTTAATTATGACTTCACTGAAGATTTCCCATCTTTTTTCTCTTTCTCTAACCTATCTTTGAAACTATAATAACATTTCTACTTACTTACCAGAGACCTGTAATGTCTTTCCTACCATTAAACTCATCACAGCCAAAATAGAATCCATCCTCATTCCCACAAAATCTATTTCTCCTGCTGACTTCTCTAATTATACTACCATTTTCTCAGTCACCCATATTCTTACTGATCTTACTTTTTATATTTGTCCTGACCATAACAAACACCAAAAAGAATGATCATTTAAATGTATAGACATATTAAAAGAGAGTATTGTATGTGAAATTACAGGTCCCTATTATATATAGCTTGCTTTTCAAGTACATAATAAAATCAGTTCATAGTTTTCAAGGCTGTCTTGCTTATCTGGCCTTCTTCCTATTCTTTATCTCCGTTCCTTAAAAAGAAGCTTCAATATCAGTCACTCATACTCCTCTCCCTTATCCTTCACATCAGCTAAGTCACTAAGTCTCTTTGGTGACAATGCCATGTCTCTCCTATTGATTTTCCTCTTGGCATTCCTATTCACAGCACCCTAATTCAGACCTTTTGTTAAGCCAAAGACAAGGAGACAAGACAAAGATCTCAAGGACTTCAACATTATGGAGATAATAGAAGTAAACCTTCCCTTATATAGGTATGAACTCTGAAAAGTACCATGTGGCAATCTCAGTGCTGTAGAGTAGCAAGTATTGTAGAGTACTTGAGGGTTGATATTGGTTATAATAGTCACTGATGTTATCTAGATTAACAAATTAACAATGACTTGTAATATTCATCTGGGCTATCATAATAGTCTTCTAATTAGCTTTCTGAAATTTTGATTCTCCTTTTACTAATCTATATTTCTCATAATTGTCAAAATAATTTTCCTACATTACCAATCTGACTATGTACCTGGTAAAAACTTTTTAATAGCTCTTCCACAGCCTGTCTTTAAAGCCTTCCCATCTTCTCTGTTAGAATCTTTCTACCTTATTTCATATTATTCCCCTTCACACATTTGACTTTCCAGATAAACTAAGCCACTGTCATTACCCACACTTAACATTGTATTTCCTGCCCACATGCATTCACAGATTCTCCATGCTTGAAATGATCTCCTTGCTCATCTCTGCCTTTCGGAATCTTTATTTTCTCTCAAGACCTAACTCAGATGCTATTGCTTCCATGAAGACTTCTCTCTCTCTCCTAGTGGACTCAACCAAATGAACTTGTTTTATTTAACCCTAAATAGGTTTCATTATCTTCCTGTTGAGGTTGGGAAGGGATCCCAAAAGTCTGGGGTCACAGATTGGTGTTGTGAAGTGTCTCAAAAGAATTTGCAGGCTTGAACCCATTTTCTTTCAAGGGGCAAAGTTTATTGTAATTGAAACACCAATTATAAACGGGCAGAATTCCAAAAAAAATGAGCAGAGAAAAAGAAGCAAGGAGACCCCTTTATCCAGCTTTCTACCACTGACATGCTAATTCAATGGCCCAGAGGAATGATCTTGAGAATTTGCAATTTGCTTCTCCTTGACAAGATTATCAGACAGCAAACGAATTAAGGAGTGGTCTATTTCTCTGTTTTTCTGTTTCTCTGCTAATTTCTTTTCAGTCTGCTTTGTAATGACAATTACAATAAACTTTGCCCCTTGATAAGGAAACGGGTTCAAGCTTACAAATTCTTTTTAAACACCCTCCTGACATTGGTCTAGGATCCCAAATTTTTGGGGTCCCTTCCCAACCTCAACATTCCTACTATTCCAGTAGTATATAATTTCTGTTAGGGTAGGGCTTGTTTTAGCATTATCTTTGAATTCCCAGTAACTAGAATAGGATCTTTTACAAAGAGGGCTTTTAATAAATACTTGTGGAATTGATTGAATAGCATTCTTTAGTGACAGAGTAAAATGTAATGGAACTTTAAGAGTTGGATGGAGTTTCCAATATAAGAAAATAAACATGGCCAAACTAAATAAATGGATGAGCATTTATTAAATGTTCATTATGTGCCAAGCACTGTGGTAAGTGCTGAAAATAGAAATAAACAATCTCTGATCTTAGTGGTAAACCTCTGATCTAATTGGAATAAACAACACAGAAAAGAAAATTCACCTGAAGAGTAAATAGAAAGGCCTAGAAGACCTAAGGGTTCAGAGAGTGACAAAGCCCAAAGATAACCTGATTACTTCATTAGTTAAGATGATGTTGCTGAACGACTATAGGACAAGAATACAGAGCAGAGAATGAAAGCTGCAAGATCAAGGAGATAAAACCTGATGGTCCTCTAGTTTCTCAGATTAGAACTCATTCAAACTCTTTGATCAGACAAGCATCTCAAATAAGGGGGAAGACAAAGGTGGGGAAAGCAGAAAGGATAGGGCAAAATAGAAAGATCCAGACTTTCTTTTACTGTGTTGTCATTCGGGATTTGCTCCCTCTGCTCAGAAGATGCTCAGGGAGAATGCCTTGTCTGTGTGTAATCATTGTAATCATTCTATCATTGTGTGATCATCTATCACTATCATCTAACTCTCCGAAGTTTCAAAGACTAATATAAAGTAGGATTTTGGCAGAACAGATAACAATGTGATTCTTCCAAAAGTTAGATGAATAAACAGTGATTTGGGGATGTACTGTATATCCCCTCTTTTATACCAAGGACATAAGAGGTTTTAGTCATTAAGGTTCATTACTATTTACAAGAGCCTCCAAACTAGTGTCCCTGCCTCTCGTTTCTCTCTCTATCCCCACCTCTTCTCTAATTAATCCTTTGCTTGCTGGTTAGTCTTCCTCATGCAAAACTCTGATCAAGTTTCTTCTCTGCCCCAAGAATTTCAAATGCTTTTCATCGACTCTTCCTCTCAGACTCCAGGGCACAGTTCTACTTTAATCTCCAACAATACTCCTTCAAATAGACTATGCTGCAGACAATTTTCCACTATTTATTTCCCCAGGACAAATCCCCAGATCTCTTATTGCTCTGCCTCCACTACAATTGGCTTTCTACTTTATTCATTCCTATCTTTACCCTCATCTTTTTATGCTGAAAAATTCTGCCTTTCTTTCAAGAACCAAATGACAGTTCTTTCTAAGAGTCTTCTGACCTTCCCTATCAAAAATGTTCTTTCTCAGTTCTCACAAAACTCTGCAAATGATGGTCAATTTTTATTATAATTATTTGCGCACTTCTTACTTCCCTTAATCTCATAAACTTTTTAAGAGGAAGGACTTAAAGCTTTTTAAGAGGAGTGTTCATACCGTTGCATTTTTTCTAAGAGTTAACATCGTGAGTTATTTTGTTTTGTTTTGTTTTGTTTTGTTGAATGAATGAATGATTCTGAGTGTATCCAACTTTGGAGAAGAGTTTCAAGAGCTTGGATTAGTTCCTGTTATTATCAAATTGGAGAGAAAGTATTCTGATGTGGGTGGATAGCACTTTCAAGTTTGCAATGTACTTTACATAAGTTATGTGATTATATCCTTACAACCTCCAGAGAGGGAAATAATATTATCTTCATTTTATGTATGAAGAAATGGAAATTCAAGGAGATTTAGAGTTGCTCGATACAATACAATTACTAAGGATCTGAGACAAGACTTGAATCCAAGTTTTCTGCCTCCAAATATTGCTCTATCCACTTGTCACAGTTTTCTTAGCTAGCTGAATAGGTAGATAGATAGATAGATAGTCCTTTTATCAGTAAATTTGCAAATTCTTTCCCTCTAACTTGTTAATAAAAGAAAATAATCCAAGTTCTTTTATGGGCTGTACAGTCAGTATCATATAGAAATTTTAGGTTCTATATAATAGATTTTATTGAATACATAGATTATCACTAACAGAAAAAGTTAATATCAAATATAATATTACCTGCCACTCCCTTTTATTGATCCTAGTACAGCAGTGTCAGAATTCTAGTAAAGTTCTTGCATTATAGCTACTCTCAAGTAGAATTGAGTCCCCATCTCGGCATCTTTCCTTGCAAACAAAGCCAGCCTGAGCCAGACCAGCTTCCAAGTAGCTTCTGATCTTGTTATCCCCTTGCATTGGATTTAAAGGCATGAAGGGCAAAACAGCCAGAATGAAATGGTTTTCTTTGCTCAGATTGTCAAAGTCATTTGGCATCTCATAACCAGACCTTTCCTGTAAGTCTCCTAGTCAGATATTCCCCATAATGGCAGATTTATTACCCTATTGTCAAAATTAAAGATGTTTCCTTCCTCCATTTATGAATTTGGCTTATTTCAGGACTTGATATTAAACATAATATAATAAATATAATATAATATATAACATGGCAAGTGATATAAACCATATTGAATAGTCTATAACATAAAATATGTGAAATAAAACATATGTGTATTGTATATATGTGTGTGTGTGTGTATGTGTGTGTGTGCATATGTATATATGGATGGATGGAGGAGGGATGATCGGAGAACCCCTGACAAAACGAATCCCTCAACCTACTTGATTGAAATGGTAGGACATCGGAATGGTTATATTTGCTGGGCATAAGGACATAGGGCTCAAAAAGCCCTTTCAGACTTTTATTGGCCTATTTGAATATGAATATGTTGGGAAACCAGGATGTAGGTCCAGCTGTTGCTGTATCAGACTCTTCATAAACCCATTTGAGCAGTTCTTAGAAAAGATATTGGAATGGTTTGCCATTTCCTTTTCTATCTCATTTTACAGATGAAGAGCTGAGGCAAAAAATAATTTAGTAACTTGGGGTGGGGGAAAGGGGTGATCACACAAGTAGTAACTGTCTGAGACCAGATTTGAACTCAGAAAGATGAATCTTCCTGACTTCCAATTGGCAGCCTACCCATTGTGCCATCTAGCTGCTCTATATGTGTCTTAGCAGCTTAGTGTCTTCATTAAATATAAGGGAAATTTCAGAGTACAGGCAGACAAGAATTAAGATAGCTACCATTTACATATGTTGGTTTTGTATTCAGAAGTAGTCTTTTCAGAAGACCTTCAGATTTAATACATCAACCTTCCTCAATCTCATCAAAAAAAAAAAAAAAAATCCAAGCAGGATGTCTCTTGCACAGACTCCAAAGACCCTCTTACCCATGGCATTACTGTTCATTAGGAAAACTCCAAATGAAAAACCACTGTTGTCTTCAAGACATAAGAAGAATGTCTGAGCACCATACAAGTTAGTCATGTTCTGTAGAAAAGACACACAGAAAATAAAACAAAAGCAACATAAAATTATAATTCCATGCTTTTAAAAAACTGTTTAAAGTAGCCTTGGCATAGGACTAAACAAAACACTATTTATGTGGGAGGCACTATGATTCTTGCAGAGATAAACCATATTCTTGGGTTATTTGGCCCAGAGCATGAATTCTCTTAGGAGGCTAAGAGCTTCAACATTTTCAACAATTGGAAGAGTTCTTAAAATCTCATTCTTCTTATGCCACAAAATCACAATTTTAGCATTTGGCACAGGATCAAAGTCACTGACATTGGTAATGATGATGATGTGATGACTAATAAGCTAAGCAAATAGTGAAAATTCTATAAGCCCAAAAGAAATTAAGTATCATCTTTTTTTTTTAAGTGAGCATTAACAAATTTGAATAAAAATTGAAGCTATGATCATTCAGAGTCTAAAGGCTTTAATGTTTCAGCTAGTTCAGATTCAATCCTACTGAGAGAAGGAAAACCAATTCTTCTTTCATAATGGCTAAATAAAAAGCACACACATTGCCTTTTCCTTCCAGTAAAAAAAAAAAAAAAAAAAAAAACACCTTGACAAAGTAGGCATAACTCAAATTATTTCTCAACAGAAAGAAATTTAGGGTAGAAAGACTGAGATTTAGGAATTTTTAGATCCCTTGTGCACATCCATTTCAGTTAACATATTCCTGTATTACTTCAGCCCTTCCTGGGTATCTTTCAACCAATGTATTTCTCTCTGCCTCAGTCTCTCTACCATGTGTTATATTTTATAGTATCTCATATCTTCTTTAATCTTCAAAGAAAATTAATACCTCCCACAAATCACTAGAAAACAACCAAATGAGATGGATTTTCCAACAGCAAATTGTTGGTGAGGAGCTAGGGAGCAGAGGAAGAATAGTAAACTTTAGAGAACATTTTGGGCAAATGTGGAGACAGTGTAGCCTAGTAGACGGAATAATGGATTTAAAATTAGGAAGACTTGCAATCAAATCCTGTCTCTGGAACTCATTAGCTATATGAACAAGGATAAGTAATTCAACTTACCTCATCTGGAAAATGGATATAATAATATCTGTAACATTTATTATAGAATATTGTAAGGCTCAAATAATGTATGGAAAGAGTTTTGCAGTTTTTTGAAGGGTTTGTAATTCTTTAAAGTAGTATATAAATGTCATTTTCTTATTAATAGTAGATATAAGCAGGTATTGTGTCAGTCATAAAATTAACTGACTACAGTGCAATCATGGTGTGTGACCCAAATATTCTGCAATTATTTAATTAGAATATTTCCTTTTCCTTCAAACATGACTCTTAAAAGTTCATTGCATCTTTCAAATTACTCCTTGTGTCCAAGTTCTTTACCTCCCTCTAAAGAATTATAGATGATAGATAGATGGATATAACTTTACATCAAAGTTAATAGAAAGATTAAACACAAATACGTAGAAATTCACCTAATGAGATATTAGGTATATTAGCAAACAAAGTATAGCATAGTAGAGTCCTCACAGCATTAGGAATGGCATCCCTAGTGAAGATGGGCCAAGTCTTCCAGCTCATATTATGAAGGTACTGCTGGTGCACATGTTCCCCAAATCCATACACATTGTGACTGGGCAGTCGGACAGAGAGCTGCAGGTACTGCTCAGCATACTGGAGGGGCCCAATGCTTGTGTCGAAGCTGGACACCCATGGAAGAAAAAAAGAAAAAGTCAAAGAACACTCTTCCTCCCCCTACTTTCCCAGAAGCTTTATCTGCTCTCCTTTCCCATTCTACTCAACCAGATGTTTTTCCTATTTTTCCTATTTCCTAAAGCAATATTTATCAAGATACCTATGTACCAGGGCCTGACTGCCATGTTGGCTAAGCTAGTTCTCTCTAGAATTCAAAGAAAGCTGTGTCCACAACTTGATTGGTCCAAGTCATTTCATTATCAATCCAGCCTTCCATTTGTCATCCTTTGCAAGGTTAATATAACTTCAGATGGGCTTTCATCAAGATAAATGGAAAATAAAGGTTATTTAGAGCAGAGATAATAAACCCTTTCAGACTTTGTTTTATTCTATTATGAGCATCTTGTTTCTATATTTCAGCTCTAAGGCTTTGATGGTTATGAAATATTAAGAAATAATGTTTTAACAGTATTACAAAGACAGAAATCCTTGGTTTGACATCCCTGAAAAACCTTTTCAGACTTTCTCTACTAGAAGATGATGCTGAGGAGAACAATCAATTTTACTCGAATAAAAGATCTAATCAAAATTTTTATATTAATAGATCCTATTTGAGTTTAGGAGGAGATCTTGGTTCTTTCAAATGAAGAGAATTGATTTTATTTATAGTGACAAAATTAAGAGTGGAATGACAAAGATGATTATTGCCTTTGGCCAGATTCAAAGGGGAAATCTTTATAGAGTAAGTAGTTAAAGAGGAAGCAGCTGGTTTCTGGTTTAAAACTTTCCTTTGGAGCAAATTCAAAAGATTATTCAATGTTGTAACTTTGTTTAATTTTGCTTTGAAATGTTTTCTTTTGTTTCACAATTACTATGAACTGTCTGTGAACATTGTTTGGGTTGGGGATAATTCTAATGATCAGAGGAAACGTCAGTTTGAAACTCTCCCTCCAAGCAGAAATTTGTATACATTAATAAGCTGTCTCTGACAGATATGGGCTAAAATGAAGAATATAGAGTTTTTCTTTCTCTCTATATTTTGATTCTTCAATTCCTAAAGGCAGCCTAGTTCCTAACTAAAGAAATTTTTAACTGCATGGCATATAGTCCTCATTTTCATATGTGCTAGCTTATCTAATACTGAGTTTGCAATCCAAGGACTTGGATTCTGTAACTCTCTGATCTTGGGAAAGCACTTTAAAAGTGAGGATAATTCTACCAGTTTAATTCATGATTTCAGTTCTTTTGGTTTTTCCTCCTTTTTTACTTTTATGGTTGGGCTCTGCTCCTGGAGTAAAGGGAGCACTGTCCTAAGTTTCCAGTGCAACTCTGAGCCTTGGCTTTAAGCACAGAGGACCCTTGTGTTTGTAGGGGATAGCTTTGCCTGTTCTTCTCAGGAGATTGGTTTCCCAGAGTTTGCTTTCTGAGCTGGACTGGAAGCTGCCCCACTGGTCTGCTCCTCTACTGAGCCACGACTGAAGGATTTAGTTGTTGAGTTACTGTGGTTAAGACCCACTCATCAGCTTTCTGAGAATCTGTCTGAGCTGGGCTGCACATCCCTATCATCCCAATGAGATTGATCTTTTCTGAAGTTTTCCCAGTCTATCTTGAGCTGGAGAATGATTTCATTCCATCCAACTCTGTTCAGAGGCTTGGTTTCATGTGATTTTCAAGGGAAACTTAATTCATAATTTCAGATTTTACTTGAATAATAAGCTCCTTAAGATAGCTAATTAAATCGCTGCTAATTGAGTAACTCGATTCTTCCTTTCTACAAAGGAACTTATTGTCACAATTTAGGCTTGTCAGTCTTGTAGAAGACAATCTTTTTTTTTTTCCTGAGGCAATTGGGGTCAAGTGACTTGCTCAGGATCACATAGATAGAACACAATTTTAATGAAAATTTCTAGGTCAAAAACTGTAACCAAGGTGGCATAACAAGTGCTTTTTCTCAAGATACCAAATTTTAGAGCACTGCCTTAGTTTTGTTCCCAGATTCACTTCCTACTCTCTTCTCAAATCTCCTCATCAGCAAACAACACTTCAGGAACATCAAGCCATCCCAGGACAGATTTTATTCCATCTTTCTCCCTAGTGACTGAGTTCTAGGTAAGCTTTCTCCTACCTCCATTCTTTATGCTGCTAATTTTCTCTGATCCCTCCTTTGATACACATACAGAAGCACCTGCTTTCAATTCTGCCTAAGTTATTTTATTAACTTAGTATTTTATTAATGTAGAGGAGAAAGATAATATTCTAAACATGCAAACACAATCAATCATCATTATGCTAGTCCTGGTTAAGAACAGATTTTCTAATCCATATAGAAAACAAATAAGCAAGCAAGCAAGAAAAGAAAAATCAAACGAGTTATAAAAGGAAGGAGGAACGGAGAGATGGATCACATTGCTATCAAAGGGTCTTAGCTAAATTCACCCCTGCTGAAAGCTACACATCAATAATAGTATCAGTGTGTCTCTATCTTATAGTCTTTAATCGCATCTAAACTTCTAGGTACATGATTTTCAGTTAAATGGCCCAACTAGACTTTGTGGCAAAATATATCTTTTCTAGTATCCAACAGGAATTCCACTTAGAAACTTCTTGTTTCCAAATTTATTAATAAATTCACTTTAACATAATAAAATTGAATTTCTTCAAATTTTTTTAAAAATTCAAACCTTGTCCCTATTCAGCCCAGGTTTCTCCAATCAGAAATGGTGAGATTTGGAAATATAGTCAATATACAAAGAAATACTCACAGGACTTTGTTGTTCTCGGTCCTTCTTATTTTGATGCTGAAGGGATTTTCTGTGACTTCTACCTTATAGTTAAAATTGGAGAATGAATCTTCATTTGATGATTGAACATGTTCATGGGGGACTTCAAACCGATTCCTTTTAGGATCAATGATCTGCCAGGACAAAAACAAAGGACAGAAAAACCAGATTTCTGGAATTGGAAAGGTCAGAAGCTACCTGATTCAATCCAATGGACCTAAAATTAAAAAAAAAAAATCTTTTACAACATCCCCAATAAGGACTCATATAACTTATGATTAAAGGGAAACTCAGTGCTTATGAAGACAATTTAAAATTCTAGGGGCAGCCCTAATTACTAGGAAAACCTTCTTTAGATTGAGATGAAATCTGCCTCCTTTAAATTCAATATGGAACAAAGGACTAACTCTGAATTTACCCATGAATGGAAGCCTTCATACAATACCTACGTATATACTCTACCCAATCCCATGATAGTATTTTGAGAATTCTCATGATAGTTTCCTTGGTGGCAGACAGGCTCAAGGACACAGGAAAGATCTGTGCTTCCATGTACTCATTCTCCCCATTGCTGCTCTAAGATCTAGGATTTTTCCTTAGTTAATAGTGTGAAAATTCCAGAGTACTTTGGACATTTATTGGGCCAACTTATATCATCTTGAGATAACTGATGATTAAATTTTCAGTGTTAAGTATTTACACTTCAGAATCTCTCAAATGCAACATACTGGGACTTGTATTATTGTTTTATTGTCCAGAAATGAGGGTGAAATTGTTAATTATGAAAATTAAGCTAGAAGTATTTCATAGGTACATTTTATTTTTTTCAGGGTAGCTGATAAACATTTACCAACAAACTGCTAAAACCCTCTTGTTAGAAAGGGAATAATCTAAAGTGACTACAAGTTAGTTAAAATTTAGTATTTTCCCTATACCTCATAACTATGCCCTATTAGTAGCACATTGAAAACAGCTCCAATCTTGTAAATTCTGTCATGGGAAGTGGGGAGCAATATGTCCCAGTGGCAAACACATGAACTTGAGAGCTAGCATACCTACCCTTTACAACTGGCTTTGTTGCTAACTTGCTAGACACCATTGAGGAAGTCAGTTCCTTCTCTGAGCCTTAGTTTCACCAATTATAAAATGAGGGGATAAGCTACATTATCTCTAGGATTCTTTCCAATTCTAATACTTAATGATTTTAAATTCTGTCTCAGAAATATTCTACTTAATATCCTAGAGTATTATATATATGCTTCTAATCTGCTAAAAATCTCACCTTGTACAAGAACCCCCTTTAAATTCCAGTGCCTTTATTCTCTTATTTCCCATTTATCCTATATATACTTTGCTTTGTAGTTTTTGTTTGCCTGTTGTTTCCTTCATTACAATGTAAACTACTTGAGAGCAGAATCTATCTTTTGCCCTTTTTTTTTTTTTTTTTTTTTTTTTGGAATCCCCAATGCTTAGCACAATTCCTGGAACACAGTAGGCACTTAAATAAATGTTCATTGATTGTTTGAGGCTATTTACCATATCTCTTCCTTAAGAATAGAAGTAGAAACTGTTTTCTTATTATGATGGATACTATGCTTTCTAGCAATAGTGCTTTTTAATTTATTGAACAATTTCCACCCAAGTATTATTATCCCCATCCCCATTTATAAATAAGGAAATTGAGGCTCAGGGCTTTACAAGATCATGGACTTAAATCCAGGTCTCCTTATACCAAGTCTAGGACTCTTCCCATTGTACCATGCCATGTCTCCATGTTGCTTAGGTTTAGGAAATCCTAGTTGGAGAGCCAGGAGGAACCTCAGAGGTTATCAAATTCAGCCCCTCCATTTTTCAGATTGAAAAAAAAAAAGAGGGTCCAAGAATTAAAGTGACTTGCCCAAGGTCATATAAAAAGTGTAAAAGGAAGAATTTGAAGGCGGTCCCTCTTGTGATCTCGACACTCTTCCCACTGTGCAATGATTCCGTGTCCTTCTCCTCCTCCAACTAATATATAGAGAAATCTGGTTCAAAACACATTTTTAATAAACATAGCTCTTAGAACACCCAAACCAACCTTAAAGTGAAACCGATTAGGTGTCTGGTATTCTTTTGTGAAGAGAAGATCAATGATGTCATTTCCAAACAGAGATGGGGATGGCAATCTTCTCAATTCTGTCAAGTCTGAGAAGGGGAGGCAGAGAAACACAGAGACAGAAACAAAGAGAGAGGAGGAGGGGATGGGGAAGGGAGAGAGAGGGAGGAAGAGAGCAACAAAGATAGAAAGACAGACAGACAGAAACAAAAAGAGAGGAGGAGGAAAAGAGAGAGAGGGAGGGAGAAAGAGAGAGAAGAGAGAGACAGAGAAAAAGAGAAGACAGGAGAAAGATAGAGACAGAGACAGAAAGAAACAGAGAGAGAGAGACAGAGACACAGAGAAACACATACACAGAGAGACACATACAGAGAGAGAGACAGAGATAGAGACAGAAACACAGACAGACACATACACAGACAGACACAGAGAGAGGGAGAGATGGAGACAGTGAGAGACAGAGACACAAAGACAGAGACACAGAGAGACACATACAGAGAGAGAGAGAGAGATTCATTCTGTGTTATTGGCTCATCTGTGCCTTATTTATTCTATTGTCTAAATCAGCACTGAGTAATATTTACTTTTGGCTATGTCTATGACTTTATAGCCCACATTCCTGGGAAAGAAGCAGGAGGGGGCACTGCTGTTTCCTAGAGGGTTCCAGCAACACTGGCGGCGGTGGCAGAGTGCCTGTGAAAAGAGTAAGTAGAGATCACAATCTGGACCACATGAAGCACACAGTCCAGACCAAGCCCCAGCCTCCTGGGGGGCCCATGTCCACAAGGTTGTCCTCAGTCTTCCCTCCCACCACCACTGACTCCTCGCTAAGTGTTACCTATTGACCCTTGATTTTGTCCACTTCCTTTCAAGGGAGGAAGTGACTATTTGGCCATTTTCTCACATATCTTTGGCTCCAGTTCTCTTTGGCAAAAAGGTGGTGATAGTTTTAACAAAACAAGATTTCCTTAATAACTTTACATTTTTTGCATCTTCAGTCTCTGATCCTTCCTTTCTCGCTTCCCCCCTCCCTACCCCCAACACCCTGGCCCTATCCTTTGGTCTAAACTACTTGCTTTCGATTCTATTCTGTCCCCATCCTTTCTTTCTACTGTCCTATCTGCTGAAATCTTCCTCCAGCTTGCCAGTTCACTAGGCCCAAGTCCTTTAATTGCCTTGCTATTATTGCTTCTTTGTTCTCTACAAGCCCTTGTTAATCATAGCTGAAGCCAGTGACAATTTATCTCAAGTTGAAATCAATCCCTCCTTAGCTGAAGTTCCAAATGAGGAAGAGGTTTTGAATGCTATTAGGATGCTCTCATGCGACAAAGCACCTAGTGATGATTCTATTCCAGCTGAGATTTACAGGATGAAGATCTATTGCTTATACAAAAGCTGACTGAAATTTTCAAGATTATATGGCAAGAGGAAGTTATCCCTCTTCAAGGATACTTCCATTGTCCACCGCCACTGCCTGTTGCTTCTGCTACCACTGGACCCATTCTCCTTTCTTCATTCTGTAGTCACAAGGATAATGGGAAAATTGCCTCACACAATCTGTCTCAGTCTGAAAAGGCCCTTCCTTTAATTCTATCTCAGATATTTGCATAGATTACTTCAGGTGACATAAAATATATTCCCCTTTTCTCATGATACACCCATGTACTTCCCAACCAAGCTAATTTCTATTAAGCAGGATAATATCTTTTTCTACTGTAGTCAAGTAAACAAAAGCCATCTGTGATATGGGATCATCAAAAGCCTCCTTCTAGGTCCTCTGCGTTGTAAAGTACTATGATCATTACTCTTTCCTGAAACAATAAAGTGAGTGGAAACCACCTTAGTACAGAATTGGTAAAGTCCTCCTTGCATATCTGAATCCTCTTGGTAACCATAATCTATGGCCCCACTTCCCCTGCAGTCATGTAAGTGATAATGCTAGAATCTTGGATGCAATTTACTTTAAGAATTTCTGTACTATGGTTAGCAAAACCCCACCTTGTATTCCTGCCTTTTAGAACTGCTAATTCCTTGAGTGAAAAACTCACTTTCCCTAAAGTCTCTATATCTCTTTCAATACTCAACCTGAGTCCTATCTCTCCCTATTCAATATCCTTCTGGACCCAGCCCTTTCTGTGTGCTTTTTGTAGCCCTCAGTCTGTTGTGAATAAATTCCCCTGTCTTTTAACATCTTCAGCACCAAGTAAAACCAGTTTTTCCCCTTAAGATGATATCTCCCTTGTTGTCCATAACAAAGGTTGTTTACTTGTGCCCTCTGGTTCATAGTCAGCATACTACACTCCTCACTCCTCTCCCCATTGCCATTTAATAGGCTTTTGCTCTGTTCCTATCCTTTAATACCTGTCCTCTTGGTGGTCCAGTTCACATCATTCTCTATATCACAAATATAGTTGGGAGGGACTTTAAAAAGCATCCTACTTTTATATTTCTCAAATTAGGAAACCAGAACTCTGAGACTAGATGACCTGCCATATAGATAGCAAGTTTTTGACTTGAACTCAAACTTCCTGGTCCCTAGTAATCTTTCCACAACACAGTCTTGCCTCTGTCATCAATCTCCAAGACATTTTTCCAACCTCAATACCTGGATCACAGTGCTCTTCTCATTCTAGATCAAGTTACAATTCTTAATGATAAACACAAACACACACAGACACATACAGATACACACATACACATACACACACACACACACATCCTTGATCTCAAGACAAAGCACATTGTATATAAAACTAAGAAGGAGAAAGCTGAGATTGTACATGTTTAAAGACTGACAAGAATTCTCCAGTCAAATCTTAATAGGAAAACATCCAGGGCTATTAAAATACATGCAATACCACCCTTAATGTATATTTTCAGCAGCAAAATAGATAATAATAAATCATCCTATATAATATTAAAGAAACACAGGACTAATCATACAAATGCAACTTTATAGAAACTCACACTTCCTCATCAAAAATGAGAAAGGAATGATAAAGACTCTCAGAGAGCAGGATGGACTAGCATTTACATACATATACAAGGCCCCTTCTATGTGTTGGGCATTGTTTTAAACACTTTTTGTAAACATTATCTCTCCATTACACTAGCTGGTTAATTAATGGAATAGACTTCTCTGAACAAAGAACAAACAAAGAGTACATAAAATAAAGAGCAAATAATAGACATGTGCTACCAGACTGGTGAAACAGATTATTTCTAGGAAGAGCTTATGAAAAACTAAGATCCAAGAATGGAATTCAAAAACACTCTATGCATCATACCCATATAAATTAACTCATCAATATGTGGACAAAGCTACATCCAAGAAGCTACATCCATGACTAGTAATGAAACTTTATAGAAATAAAGGAATTTGGGACAGTGATTCAGGATTGGGTCACACCAAAAGTTAGAGAAAAGTACTCCTTAAGGAGCTCAGACTTATTAATTTAAGGTTGTAGAATTAATTGGTCAATAATATGCAATGCACTTATGGCAGAATGAAATAATTTAATATCTATTGGATACTTAGACACAATCAGGTTGTTAGAATTATACAACAGAAATTTATTATTCTGAAGAAACTATGAGATTAGGAATCCTTACACTCTAAATACAAATCCCCATCAAACTCTTTCTGAACTCAAGAGATAAGCTATACTTGAAATAGTGCCTCATTACAGCTAGAACTATTGCCTATACTAACTAGAACCCAACATCCATACATAAACATTGAAGAATAATGGTTTTTTAAAAATATCATTGTACTAAAAATTGATAATCTTCAAACTGTATAGAATGAAAAGCCTTCAAAATATAGAAACCTAGTTGAAGACATTCAAATCATTTGAGAGTAGTACAAGGCAAATGTCATCCCTGTCATCCACCTGCTATTTGAAGAGTCCCAAAAATGCTATCAGTCATTCTGTAGAAGATATACTTATCTTCGAGTGTTCTTAATCAGTTGAAAAAGTCATTTCCTCCACTAAGCAATAGTCTTAGATTATTAAATTTACAAGAATAATGGTAAGACAGTAAGTTATGCTGGGACGTCTTCTACCTGAATTTCATTAAAATAATTTGTACTTTTCTTTATTGCATTGATAGGAGTCTGTGGCCTTTATAATAATTTATCATAGTGAATCCTGACTCTGCTGTATTTTTATTTTCATGACTTCAGGTCTAGAATTTGGAAATTTACTGTATGACTTCTTCATTTCTTTATTAAAATGGAAAAGCAAATATTGTCGCATCCTTGTCTCCTCCCCCCAATTTTAAGCCAACATTTAAATCTTTTAAAAAGATATATTACCATCATCACCATCAAAGACAAGGCTTAATTCAAATTAATAAATCAGTTCTGGGGAAATTTAGGTAGGTACTCATAACAGATCCATGGGAAATTATAGAGAAGCTGATTTTTTTATTTAATTACAATGTAATTTTTGATATGGAAAATTTTCATTTAAATAATGCCATCTCTTTTCCTGTCATAGGATTAAATTTGACTTGTCTAAAATGAATTCATCTTCTTTCTTAAATTTGTTCTTTCCCTAAGAATGAGTATTAAGAGAAAGAAAAAGGAAGGAAAGGAATCCAACTAGTTCAATCACTTCATTCTTCAGATGAGACATAAAGTCAATGTTGCCTTCATCCAAAGTAATATAGTTAATAAGAGGTCATCTTCCTAAGTTCAAATTAATTTCAGATATTTATTAGCTTTGTGATCTTGGGAAAGTCACTTAACCCTGTTGCTTGTTTCCTCATCTTTAAAATGACCTGGAGAAGGGAATGGCAAGTATAGTGTTGTTCAGTTGTTTCAGTCATGTCCAAACAGCACTATACCCAAAATAATCTGAATTTTATTATCTAGCTATACATGAATTCAGGCCCTGTAGGCAACAGCATTTTTGTCTTTGATCTTAGCTTCTCTCTCACTTTATCATCTAACACTACAACTGTTTCTAACTCAGACTCCTAGAGATCAAATGTCTTGGAACCATTTGAGTTTCTACTCACAGACCTGCACTAAATGATTCTCACAAGTTAGCACTTTTGGCAGCCCTCACCTACTTCTCCATCTTCTTCCCCATCCATCTCTCTAAAAAAAAAAAAAAAAAAACTTCTAATAGAATACAGTATGAAAAAATGGCCTCCATGATATATTCAACTCCTCATGTCCCATAACCACACCAGGTATTACTTTCTATTTAATAAAGTAAAAGGAAACCGTTTCTCAAACCTGTGTTGCCAACTCGTCTGGAATACAATTTATCCTTTCTGGCAGCTTAATAGCTCGACATTCTGGAGTAAAGGGGACATCTGTGTAGGAAGTTAAAGAACACAGGTAAAAAATCCCCAAGGCTACTGTGCCCCACCCCCCAAAAACACAGATGACTTAGAAACAATCCATCATCTCACATCATTTCCTAGAGGAAAATCATAAGATTATATATGCAAAGAGGAAAACATCTAAAAATCATCTAGTCTAAACTGAAGCCCAAAAAAGTTGCCCAAGGCCACATAGATAGTGACAGATCTTAGGTCTGAACTTATTAGATTCAAAGACAAATCATTTTTTGAGCTGCCCACTTTGTGTAACAGTCTTTTTATCTGAAAACTGATCATTACAAATGGCATTACATTTGGTAGGATTTTTAGGGATCTTGTGATCCAATCCCTTCATTTTACAAATAGGGAAACAGTAGCCAGAAAAAGGTTAAATAATATAACTAATATCACAAAAATAATGAATCAAGCTGGGATTTGAATCCAGGTTCTCTGACTTCAAATCCAATATTCTTTCTTTTCTACATTTCTTTTCTTTCTTTTTTATTTCTTCCTTCCTTCCTTTCTTTTTTTTCTTACATCTTTCTTCCTTTCTCATTCATTCACTCATTCAGTCTCTCTCTGGCAAGTTCATTGAAATTGTCTTGGATCACAAAATTATAGAGAAGAACTAAGTCTATCAGGACTGATTATCACACAATCTTGCTGCTGCTGTGTACAATGTTTTCTGGTTCTGCTCACTTTCATTGAATTAGTCCATGAGCAAAATTAAGCAACTGAGAAAATATGCAGAGTAATAAATTGGCCCGTTGTAACTGAAACAAATATCTTTAGAATATCTCAATTATTTAGCTCTTAATTCAATTGAAGGAAAAGAAATTGACAAAAAGACTAATGGATCCTCTGGTTCTAATTCCTGATTAAAAACATGTCAGGATATGAGAAGAATGGTAGAATCATTGATTAAGTGGTGCTCAACCACCATGCCAAGTTTTATATATATATATATATATATATATACACACATAAATATGTGTGTATGTATATGTATATATATTCTTTATGAAAGAATAGACCTCAAATCTCTAATTACTTAAGTGCCAGGCACTGCTTGAGCCAAGTTAGATACATCAAGGGATATGGCTTAATTAAAACAATGGCCCCATTTGACTAAGTCCTAGAAGTGCCAACTATGGCAATGACAGGAGAGCAAAGTCTATAAATATTAGTAAAAAAGGAACAAAACTATCCCCATTTGCTAATAAATTAAGAAACCAAATGAAATGATTAATAATTTCAGCAAAGTAAAAGGATATTTTCCCTCAAAATTCCTCAAAGAGTTTTCATTCTACTGGGTTTGGGCAGCCTTTTCTCAAATAGAATAGACAACAAATTGAAGAGGGAAAAAACACTAGCAATGATGGGGGAGTGGGAAGAGTTGCAAATAAATTTTAATTATTAGTTAGAAGAATTTAAATACATTTGTGAATGAAAGGACAATGTGATGCAAAGTAAAAAGAATTGCAAGACAAACATTCTTGTGCATATTTTTACAATTGAGAGCCATAATCCACACAAATAAAATCTTTTCTAATTTTGTAAATTCCAAATGTCATATGAATTTTACCTTGTATCAGAAGAACCAGCAAAGCAATGTTAATACCCAAAACAATTAGGAGGAGGAGGATCAAACAGATTGCCAATTCAGAAATTTTCTTGGCCATCTGGGGAAATACAGACAGCTCAATTAAAATACCCCCAAAAAAGTATATAGTTCTAGAAATAATTAACTATAACTATGTTATGGGAACAAAACTTAAGATATAACACTAGACAAAGTAAAATTAACATAATTTTAGATTCTTTGTAGATTTAAAAATCCCAGTAAACCAATTAAGAAATCAGCCAAGATAATTAAGTCCTTCAATAACAGTAATGTATACAAATAAAATCTACAAAATAATCATTTCTATACATTACCCATGAAACCAAGAAAAAACAATAAAAAGAATGTCTCCAGTTGTCTCAAAAACAATTTGTAGACTTAGACTTTTTCCAAATCAAGAGGCAAAAATTTTATTATGCTACTAACAAAGGCTAAATCCACATGCGATTTTTATTAAGGAAAGGGAGTACAGATAAGTTTTTATGAGGTTAAAAATAACTTCAAAGGTTGGCATCATATCTTGGCTTTCTGTTTGGATTCAGTAACTGTGGAATTATGACAGTTTTATCAATGCAAAGAATTCAGCCTAAGAGTTAAACTAGCAGCTTCCTCTGGTGGTAGGGCTATAATAAAGGTCATTTTAAAGATTAAAGACCCAATTCAAATCAAAAGCTCAGATAATCAGTCTCCTACCTGCTCGCCTCAAGAGTAAACTTGGATTGTAAAATTCAGGTTTTCTCTGAATAGTACTACTCTTTGTTATCACAGTTAGAGGTTCTGGAGTCTTTTCTTCTCCACCTAGCCACGGGACCCAGATGGCTCTGGAGGAGAAAGTGAGGCAAGTGTCCTTACACAAGTCCCTCCCTCCCTTAAATCCAATTCACTTGCATGTCATGGCATATCTCTCTGATGTCATGGTCCTCTTCCAGAATGAAGGACAACCAATAACAATTCTCATCAGAGGTGTCCAAAGAATAAATTTAAATGTCATTTGTATTTCAATGGAGGGTCAGATTCGAGTCTATAATATCTTTTTTCTTCCTTGAACAATTAAAAGTTGGTTTGCTGTTGTTTACATATTTGTATTTATATCTATGTCTATCTATATAATCTATATCTATAGTTGCATATCTATATATATCTTTATCTCTATATCTCTATATATCTTTATCAGTCATATGGCAAGCTCTTTTACAGATAATAGCTCATTTAATATTTGAGTCTATTTCACCATATCCATCGCTCTTGGTCACTGGACCAACTTAAGGTTAAGTCTAGACAGAAAAAAAGGAAAGACAGTTTGGGGTAAAACTGACTAGAAAATCACTAGTAATTGGTTAAATTCCTTTGTATCACCTATTGTGCAGCTCTAGCATCAAGTTAAATCACTCTGAGCATGTTATCAAAATAGTCTCACTAAAGCAAAGGATTATTTAAACCTTTTTTTCCTTATCCTAGACTCCTTTGCTTATCTGATGAAGCCTATGAACCCCTTCTCAGAATGTTTTTAAGTTAATAAAATCAACTAACTCTGACTATAAAGGTAGCCAATTATATTGAAATACAGTATTCAGATTAGTTGTTTTTTGTTTTTTTTAAACATCATAGACTCCAAGTTAAGACCTCCTGCACGAAAATAAAAATAATCATTTTTTTTGGAGAGTGGAAATTTCCTCCTTTCTCAAATATCAACTCCTAAAGAAGTGTTGTCTCCATTCTTTCCACTGCTTTCTATTCCCTAACTCTTCCATTTTCATTTTTCTCCTCTCCCATTTTTTTCATTTTCTTTGCCTTGGTCTCAGCCACTTGTACAATCACATCTGAAATAACAAACACTGTATATGACATTTTTAACTGAAAGGATACTACCTATGGTAATATTTAACATATCAACAAGTGGAATTGTTCTTGTACCACATATTTCAAGGATCTATGATTTTGTCATTGGGTGTACTTGTTCCACTAATAAATGTTCCCTCCCCTTTCAGCAGAATGTAAGCCTCTTGAAGGGCAGTATTTTTACATTTGTCTTTGTATCCCTATGTCTGATATACAGTAGAAGTTTCTTATTGTTTCCTAAGATTAGGATCTGAGATACTCATTCTCCTAATTAGAGGTTCAGCTATTAAAGACATCCATTTATCATTAAAGGAACTATAAATAGTTCCTAAGACCTCCCAGTTTTCATTCTAAAATGCTTTTTACGCTGTCTTCATAAAAGGTTATTTCTCCCAGGGCAGGAGTTTTTAATATAGGGTCCACAGGCAGTCAATGGATCTATGAAATTGGCCAGGGGGTGGGACAAGAAATGCTTCTTTCCTTAAATATTTTGTTTACTTTAAAAGATTCTGTAAGTTTGTATTTTTTACCTACTAATCAATGATGGGGGGAGGTACTAAAAATCCATCTATCCAACCTCCATCTCTGAAAATTCTATATATTAGAGGCCTTACCTTTTTCCTTGAACTGCAATCGACATTACCTCCAATAAAGAATGTTAGCAGCAGACGCCCACAGTATCAGCAGCACCTGTGACTGCCAAAATGCTCCCTCACACACATACAAAAAAATTTAGGAACCTCAGTTTAATAAAGATTGTCTCAAATGTTTCAAAACCTTTAAACTCCAAAGAAATGAGTCTCTAGTGGAGGAGCTTTAGAGGATGGGAGTGGTAGGTATTTCCTGGTGTCCTTTAAATCAGAAATTCAATATGCCCCTTAACCACAGCACATTTTTGTTCCCTACTTTTAATGTCCACATAGCCTGAACCCTTTGGATGTGACAAATGAGAAAAAGTCTAATCTCCTCCCAACCAAGATATTGATTCTACAGCACTTCAACCATTTAATGTGGGCAAATCCCTTAACTTTATTCTGTGTCTTTGTTTCTATATTCTAAAATGAGAAGTTTAGAATTTCTGACGATTACCTGATTTCCATTACTTACATTGATGATCCTATAACTTAAATCTAGAAATAAATAAGTCTAGTTTCTTCTGGGACTGCTAAACATGCAAATATTTCTTATTTTTTCAGGATCCCCAAACTCCAAGTTCTATTTTGCTTATTCCAAGAACAGTGGAATTAAGATAAGGAAAAGATAAGTCTGCCCCTTTAAAAGATCAGATAATTGATATATCAGAATAGGGAAAGTGTGACATAATTTAAAAAGGGGGGTGGGCAGCAAACTACTTAACGAAAACAAAATTACATACCTCCTAGCCCTGTCTGTTTCCTTTCTGGCTTCTCTTTTCCAGCTCCTCAGGAAGTGGTAAGAAAGAATAACAGCTGATGAGGCCCAACCCCAGTACTATCATCACCTTATTGCCCTTGAAAGCTGGTAATTGGAGCAAAGTGCAGAACTCTTCACAAAAGGCTTTGTCTTCCTGCCTTTGTGTACTCTGCCCCCTGTGCTTTCAATGACTACTTTCTTCCTTCTGAACCCTATCTAATTTTCAAACTCAAATTCAAATTCAGATTTACCACAGATGGTAATGATGTTAATTTTTACTTTGAACAGAATTCAGGCCCTTTTTTATTCATATATACATATATACAAATATATATGTATATGTGTATAATTTTATGTAAATTATGTGGGTATATTCTCCTACTAGATTGAAGGCAGGTAAATTTTACACTTGTTCCAGCACCTAGCAAAATGATTCATAGAAAATACCAATGATGAGGTATAGGAGTACAGCCAGAGTCTCCTTATAAAAACCATCAAATGGCAAACAGATGTTCAAAAGTACTGAACCCAAAATATATTGGGGTTTCAGGCTTTCCATATGGTCTTCAAATGTTGGAGAGAAAGGATTTGGACCCCAAAAATATGTTGGAGTCTCAGGCTGGTTTTGTGAATGTCTCAAAAGAATTTGTGGTTTTAGCAATCTGGAATTATGCCCAAAAAGTTATCAAATTGTGCATACCCTTTGATCCAACAGTGTTTCTATTGGACTTATATCCCAAAGAGATACTAAAGAAGGGAAAGGGACCTGTATGTGCCAAAATGTTTGTAGCAGCCCTGTTTGTAGTGGCTAGAAAATGGAAACTGAATGGATGCCCATCAATTGGAGAATGGCTGGGTAAATTGTGGTATATGAATGTTATGGAATATTATTGTTCTGTAAGAAATGACCAGCAGGATGAATACAGAGAGGACTGGAGAGACTTACATGAACTGATGCTGAGTGAAATGAGCAGAATCAGGAGATCATTATACACTTCGACAACGATATTGTATGAGGATGTATTCTGTATGAGGATTTCTTTGACAAAGAGACCTAACTGAGTTTCAATTGATCAATGATGGACAGAAGCAACTACACCCAAAGAAAGAACATTGGGAAAGGAATGTGAACTATCTGCATTTTTGTTTTTCTTCCCGGATTATTTTTACCTTCTGAATCCAATTCTCCCTGTGCAACAAGAGAACTGTTCAGTTCTGCAAACATATATTGTATCTAGGATATACTGCAACATATCTAACATATATAGGGCTGCTTGCCATCTAGGGGAGGGGGTGGACGGAGGGAGGGGAAAAATCGGAACAGAAGCGAGTGCAAGGGATAATGTTGTAAAAAAAAATTGCCCTGGCATGGATTCTGTCAATATAAAGTCATTATAAAATAAAATAAAATATCAAAATAAATAAATAAACATGACCTTTGTAACAACTAAAAAAAAAAAAAGAATTTGTGATCTTAGACTTTCTCTAAATCAAGCGGCAAAGATTTTATTAGTATGCCATTGACTAGCAGAATAAAGGGAGATTAGTAATTAATAAAGAGAAAATGAAGAGCTAAGCTCCCTAACAGAACATTTATTAGGGGGAAGACACCATTAGGCAAACTAAGTCCTAATGAATTTGCTGCCATAAGAGGGTTGGTTCCTAATGAACCCTTGATGCCATAAAGAGGGCTAAATTCCTAAAAATGGATTGAAGTACAAGTAGGTTCTTTTACAGGGGAAAAATATCCTCAAAGGTTGACATTATAATTTAGCCTTCTGATTGGATATAGTAATTGTGCAATTTTTCAATGCAAAGAACAAAAGGCCTACTTAAGAATTAAGAGGTAATTCTGTCAGTGCTCTTCCCTGCTTGCCCCAAGGAGTAGCTTGGTTTCCTGATTGTTTAAAGTAATTCAGGCTCTCTCAGTCAATGCTCAACAAAACATCAAGGAGTCCATCACCATCATCTTATATCTAGAATGGGAAAAAACCATAAAGGCTCCCTATTTTACTTTCTGTTATAATGTAAACTCCTGGAGGGCAGGTAAATTTCATTCTTGTCTCTGTGCTCTCCTTGCTTAGTATAGGATCTGGCACATCGTAAGCTCTAAATAAATGTTTATTGATTGATATGTGAGGAAAATGAGGCACAGAGATGAAGCAATTTGCCTGAAGACACAAAGGTGGAATCAGAATTAGGATTTTGAATCCAAGTCCTCTGACTTCCTCCCTGGCTAAATCAACATGTTCATCTCTATATTATGATGTCTGGGGATCCTTTAACCAGTGGGCATATGCTATAAACTCAAAAATATTTATCATATTGCTTTTAAGAACTGTTGTATCCATTCCCAAATCCATTAATAATGCTGGTTTTACCAGTGCCTGTTTTACCTTAGTCCCACTAATATTTATCATTTTTCTTTATTATTATTGTCAATTTAATGAGTATGAGGTGAAATACCAGTAATACTTTAATTTGCATTTTTCTAATAATACTTTAGAGTATTTTTTCACATGGCCACAGACAGCCTGGGGTTTCTGTTCTTAAGATTACATGTTCATATCCTTAGACCATTTGTAAATTGAGGAATGTTTTTTATTATAAGTTTTACTTGGTTCCTAATGTGTCTTGAAAATTAGACCTTATCATCAAGAATTTCAAGGGAACTAATGAAAAAAAAAATCAAATGAAGGTGGCCTAGCTGTACCTGATCTAAAATTAAATTATATTATATAATATAAAATTATATTATAAAATATATATTATATATAAAATTATATATAAAATTATATTCAGCAGTCACCAAAACCATTTGGTATTGGCTAAGAAATAGATTAGTTGATCAATGAAATAGGTTTGGTTCACAAGACAAAATAGTCAATAACTAGCAATCTAGTGTTTGACAAACCCAAAGACTCCAACTTTTGGGATAAGAAATCTCTATTTGACAAAAACTGCTGGGAAAACTGGAAATTAGTATGGCAGAAACTAGGCATGGACCCACACTTAACACCATATACCAAGATAAGCTCAAAATGGGTTCATGATTTAGGCATAAAGAATAAGATTATAAATAAATTAGAGGAACATAGGATAGTTTACCTCTCAGACTTGTGGAGGAGGAAGAAATTTGTGACCAAAGAAGAACTAGAAATCATTATTGATCACAAAATTGATAATTTTGATTATATTAAGTTAAAAAACGTTTATACAAACAAAATTAATGCAGACAAGATTAGAAGGGAAGCAATAAACTGGGAAAACATTTCTACAGTTAAAGGTTCTGATAAAGGCCTCACTTCCAAAATATAAAGAGAATTGACTCTAATTTATAAGAAATCAAGCCATTCTCCAATTGATAAATGGTCAAAGGATATGTCTAAAGGGCTGAAACTCTTAAAAGGTGTACTTGAATCAGACAACCAAGCATTTAAGGCGATCTATTGGAATATTCTGTTAGTATATGTTTGGAAAAATGGCCCTTCTCACTAGCCCTTGCTGGCTTGATTTTTGGTGTATATAATAATTGTAGGAGGGATTAAAGGATGGAGTGAGAGAGGTGAGAGAATTTCACTTGGCCACAGGACTGAGAGGAGAAAAGTGTGGAGATTCTGGACTCTAGATCCTTGGCAAAACTCCTGGCAGCATTGTCCATCTCCTTCACTCCTCCCCCTAAAGACCAAGGACTTTTGCTTATCCTGACTCTAACTGACCCTGAGGCCTCCAGGGAGCTAGCCTCAACTTCACATTTTGGTTCCCAACATGTGAACCAAGGACCCTAATTTCACTGAAGAAGTCCCAGGTGTGGGGAATAGATAAGGTAAAGAACTTGCAGGAATGTATGAATTCTTTTTCTGCATTTTAATATTTCTGTGTCTCCCCTATGACCTGTATAATATGTGCAGGCTCATATCTACTTGAGCCTTGGCCAGCTAGAAACATATTTACTTAACCTGAGCTGATGACATTTATTGGTATTTGACATTTATCAATATTTAGTCTATTAGCTGGACCACTGTCTGCTTGATTAAGCTGAAGGCCTGACTTTCTGTTTCCTAGAAATCAGGAGATTTCAGGGAAGCAGAAACCTTCCATTCCAATCTTCCCGAATAGCAACAGCCAATTAGATACCTCCCCCTCCCCTTCTCAATGCTCTCTTACTTGTGGTGTAATTTCTTGTATAAAAGCTATGTATCTTTACTACTTCTTTAGCCCTCCTACCGCGAGCTTTCTCTTTCTTATCTCGCGATAGGACGGCTCATCCTCTAGAGGTTTTCAATAAACAACTTTTCTGCCTTCTACTGAGTGATCTCTGAGTAGTCATTTTGGGTAAGGGTCTTCTACATCCCTCACATAGGTGACCAGGAAATAAGGTGAGTATTTTAATAGACAAACAGGGAACTTATTTTGTTAAGAGCTAAACTAGTAACTCTCATTTTCTAGCTGAAATGGGGCAGATATAGGAAAAGATTCTCCCACACTCCCATCCATACCTCCCAACCTCACCCCAGAGGAGATCTACAGAAAGCATACTCAGACTGATAAAGAGACAGGGTTTAATTGTAACTTGGGAGCAGATTGATGGACTCATGGACACATTAGAATGTGTAAGTCCTTGATTCTTCAAGGAAGAAGAAATAGAGGCAGATAATTAGAAACTAGTAGGAGATCAATTATGTGAATATTATAATGATAATGGTCTTGATTCAGTTTCTAAGAAAACATTCTATATGTACAATTTAATACAATTGGCCTTAAAGAATCTTGCAAATTATAGAAAAAAGGAAAGTGTTACGAGCAGACAGATGAGGAAGTGTGAGAAAAAAGAGGAAGAGAAAGAGAGATTAGTGGAAATATTGCCAGAGGGCATGAGAAGTTAAATGAACTTGAAGGGCCTAGTGATTCTCACTCTCACAGTCCAGTTTCAATCCTGCCCACAGCCCAGCAGGCTGTTGACCATCCCCCATCAACTTCACCTTCCTGGATAGAGAGAGGAGGAGAAGTGGGAGGGGCAGTGATATCACCAGCACCTCCCTCCCTCCAGCAACCACCTCCTCCTGAATGACTCCATTGCAAAAGGCACTACTTAAAAGCCACAGAAGAAGAGCAGAATATAGCTGATTTGAGAATAGAAATGTATCCTATGATTCAGCAATTTAATTCTTTAGGTCAAGAAAGCAGAATATACACTCCTTTTGATTTAGAAATCCTCAAAGACCTGAAAAAGGGTTGCACTCTTTATGGGGCTACATCAGTTTATGTTAAGATGTTATTACAGAATTTGGCTTATGAAGTCTTAACCTCTAGTGACTGGAAATCTATAGCAAGGGTATGCTTAGAACCTGGACAAAAGTTGTTGTGGCTTTCTGAATATAGTGAGCTTTATAGGATACAAGCCCAACAAAATAGTCATAGTGGAGTTAATCATCCAATCACCTATGCCCAGTTAACAGGTGTAGGTTCTTATGCAGACATTTCAGTACAGATTAATTACCCCATAGCAGCATTTGAGCGAATTGTTTCTGCTGCTATCAAAGTATGGGGTTTTATCCCTGGTAAACAGGACAAAGGAGAGGCCTTCATGAAAATAGCATAAGGGCCAAATGAACCCTTTGCTGATTTTGTGGGACATTTGCAGACAGCTGTCATATGAACTATTAGTAAAAATGCAGCAACAGAAATTATGATAAGGCAACTTGCTAAAGAAAATGTAAATGAGGTTTGTAGAAGAATTATACTAGGACTACACAAGGATGCTCCTTTAGAGGAGATCATAAGGTGCTGTGCCACAGTGGGCACAAATGCCTTTTATAGCCAGGCTATGATGCAGACTTCCCAAAATCTGAACATGAGAAGACAGGGTCCCTTCTGGCAAGGGACTTCCAGAGAGACTCGTCAATGCTTTCAATGTGGTAAAGTAGGGCCCCTGAAAGCTCACTGTTGGCATAGAGACAGAATGAGAAAACAGGGTGGGAGAACAAGACCCAATACCCCATGTCCAAAATGCAACCAAGGCTTCCATTGGGCATCAGAATATAGACTGATTCAGGGAAATGGGATGAGGGGCCCAGCCCCAAGGCACGAAACAAAAAATACTTGGGGCATGATGACAGCCAATGCTACACCCAGAGAACCTTTAGAGTTCAATACTCAGACATGACCAATCAGCCAGGAAGAAATCTGTTGGGAGAAAGGGAGTATAATTGAGGAGAATAGAATTGTATACAACTGGGACAACTGGGACACCCCCTGGGGAGGTGAAATCTGTTCCTCTCCAGCCTATGGATCCCTTGCCTCCAAGCACAGTAGGCTTGACCATTTCACCTCCTGAGAGCACTTACAAAACAGTGTCCATCCGTACACTGATGTGAGAAACTGGGGAAGGTGTAGATAATATCCCAGTCGCTAATACAGGTAGACAATGTGTGACTTATCAACCAGGAGAAGTAGTAGAATCAGTTTTACTGTTACATACCCTTAATGGGCAACTTGATGATAGTTGCCCAGATTCTGACTCTAAGCAACAAAATCCAGGAATATACTAGACAGCAGCTGTGACAACTGACCGACCTACGCTCACTATCTATATAAATGGCCTACCATTAGAAGGACTGGTAGACACTGGTGCAGATCGTAGTCATTAGAGGTGCCATCTAGCCCAGTCACTGGCCAAATATTACAGCAGACACATATATGTCTGATATAGGAGGATCATATAGCAGCTTAAGTTAGTGATGCCCCTATGAGATGGACTTTTGAAGGCAAAACAGGAGTTTTTACTCCTTTCATAGTTGAAAAAATCCCCATCAATTTGTGGGGAAGAGATGTTTTACAGCAATTAGGGTTAAAAATGAATACTTCAGTTTTTTAAGCAGGGCTGCTGTAGAAGGCCTGACAACACTTTTACCTGTTCCTATCCAATGGAAAACTGATACGCCAGTGTGGATAGAACAGTACCCCTTAGGTAGCGATAAAATTCAGGCCTTATTAAATATAATACAGGAGCAACTTGACCAAGGATACTTACAACCTTCTCTAAGTCCTTGGAATTCCCCTGTATTTGTTGTAAGAAAGAAATCTAGAAAATGGATTGTAAGGGTTAAAAAGCCTCTAGAAGCAAGGAATGCAGTTCAAGGCATGTGGGAGAACCTGAGGAATGAGAGGTACCAAGGCGCAGGCAAGTCCTTCATGGAGGTGGGGCATACCCCAGGAGGTGGTGTCTGATCCCAAGTACCACATCTCCCTCCTTAGTACTCTCAAAGCCTAGCACGCCTCCCTCTTTCTTCTCGGGCCAATCCCATTATGCCAGGTCCCTAGAGGACCTCCCCAAAACCCACATTTTCAGGGGGGTATAAATATGTGCTATCAAAGAATAAAGATCTCTTTTGCTTCACCCCTACCTCCTGGTGGTCTGTCTCTGTGGGATCCGGGTTGGTGCCCGAAGATGGGTAAGTGTGGCCTAGCCATGCTATTGACAAACAGGCATTAAGAATAGCTTAAAAGGGAGCTACCAGGTTAGAGTAGTCCATAGGGACATAACATGGAGATGTTGACTGATTTAAGAAAAGTAAGTGAACAAATGGAAACTATGGGAATTCTTCAGCCTGGACTTCCATCTCCTACTCAGTTGTCTAGAGAATGGCCTCTTTGGGTCATAGATATTAAGGATTCTTTCTATTCTATCCCTCTGGATAAGGATGATATGAAAAGATTTGCCTTTTCAGTGCCCAGTGTTAACTTAGCTGAGCCTTATAAAAGATATGAATGGACAGTTTTGCCACAGAGAATGAAAAACAGCCCTACTATGTGTCAAACGTATGTTGCTGCTGCTCTTGCTCCAGTAAGAAAAGCATTTCCAAAAGTTATGTTATTACATTGCATGGATGATATATTGGGATGTGCACCTGAGGAACAAATGTTAGAAGCATGTCTACAAAAGACCATAGAAACACTAAGGAACTACAAATTGTACATAGCTCAGAAAACATTCAAAGACATGCTCCTTTCAATATTTAGGATATGAGGTATATATGAGGTATACCCTAAGGTGCTTACCGTACAAAAATTTTCCTTAAGAACAGAGAAGCTAAACACCTTAAATGATTTTCAGAAATTGATAGGAGATATCCAATGGATGAATCCAGTGTTAGGCTTGACTATCTATCAATTGCAACCATTATATGACATTTAAGGGGAGACAGTGCTTTAAACTCACCATGCCAGCTTACAACAGAAGCTCAAGAGGCTTTGAGAGAAGTTGAACTGGCTTTATCCAATGTGGTTGAGTCACTCAAAAACCCTTGGAAATATCAGTTTTTGCTACACAAGAGGCACTCACAGCAGTCCTTCATCAAGAAGACAGAGTGATAGAGTGGGTGAACCTCCCAGCACAACCAGAACTGAGCCTTACTCTTTACCCAGTGCTTATGGCTAGAATTTTATTCAAGGCCATTAAGCGAGCAGTACAATTATCTGGGATAAGACCTGACAAGATATACACCTTTTATACTAATGCACAAATTAATGTATGCTGTGAAACCATCCCAGAGTGGCAAATTTTATTGGCCACAGCTCCAAATTTTACACATGGGTCTCCATTAAAGATAACCAGACTATTACATAATTGGCAATGGATTCTTGAAGAAAAACTTTCTAAAGTTCCTCTTAAAGGATGAACTATCTTTACAGATGCATCCAAACATATTTGCGCTATATACTTTCATGACTTAACTATAAAGAGAGTTGTCAGAACTCCTTTTCAGTCCACTCAGCAGAATGAATTATATGCAATCATTCTAGCTCTTACCTATTACCCAGAAGATATAAATATAATATCTGATTCAGCCTATTCAGTATTTGTGGTGCAAAGAATTGCCACAGTCCAAATAAAATTTGTAGCTTCCAATATATACCAGCTCAAGGAACTTCAAGAGCAAGTGAGAAAGCATCCAGGTAAGATTTATATCTTTCATGTCCACTCTCATAGTGGACTTCCAGGTCCTATTTTTGATGAAAATTCAAAAGCAGATCACCTTCTAACCATGTTAGCCAATACTCTTTTATTTCAAGAAACCCAGGAATCTCATTCTAAATATCATCAGGCTGCTCGAGCTTTACGTTTACAATTTGGAATAACAAGAGAGGAAGCAAGGAGCATAGTAAAAGTATGTACAGCTTGCCTTCCTTTCCACACTCCTATACTGCCTCCAGGGAAGAACCATCGTGGTTTGAGACCCAATGAAATCTAGCAAATGGATGTGACCCATTATAAATCTTTTGGTCATCTGTCTTTTATCCACGTTGTGGTAGACACTTTTTCAGGATTCACTTTTGCAATACCAGCATCAAAAGAGACAGCCCGAGTGGTCACTAAATTCCTTATACAAGCATTTGCAATTATGAGTATGCAACAAGCAATAAAAGCAGACAATGGACCTGCATCTACTTCTAAACATTTTGCACTTTTGTGCACAGTATATGATTTTACACACCACTGGCATACCCTTTAATCCTCAAGGACAGGCAATAGTAGAGAGGAGAAAGAGACATTAAGATGCTGCTCCAAAAACAAAAGAAAGGGGGAGCCACAGGTAACCCTAGAGAACTTCTAAATCTAGCCCTTTATACTATTAACTTCTTGATTTTTGACAAAGATGCACTGGCTCTGGCAGACAGGTTTTATAACTCACCAGAAGACCAGTGTCCAGTGCGAGCAGCTCCACTATCTTTAGATAATTGCTAGGTGATGTGGAGAGACCCAGAAAGTGATGAATGGAAGGGACCAGGTAGGCTAACTGCTTGGGGGAGAGGGTTTGCTTGTATCTCTACAGGTGAAGAAGGAATCAGATGGGTGCCAACGGGCCGTATTCGCCTTGTCCATCACAGAGAGCTGGAGCACATCCTTGAAACAAAGGAAAAGACCCAAGAATCACTGGATGATTCCATTGCTGACTACGCCCACCACTGAAAGAGCATGGCAGTTATGGCGTTCGACTCATGGACATCAAATTGTTGGACTTGAAAACCCTCAGGAATCATTGGATTCCCTGACATGTGAAGTAATGGACAATAGGTTGGTTTTGGACTATCTCTTGGCTGCTGAAGGAGGCATGTGTGACTACTGTTTACATAGCCTCCTTCTAGGACTTCTGGAAACCTTTGACAACACCATGTTGATTCATATTGTTTGTTATATCACTACTTGCATGTACAATTCATGTTTGTTATACCACATTGAGCCTGCACTGACTGTGGGGAGAGTCACCACTAATAGCCTCTGTGTTATTGCTATGTGCTTGTGTAATACCTCCCATGCTGATGGGTTTGTGCATACTTGTTTCTAGTAAGACCCTTCAGCCCAGAAACCCACTAGCAACCCCCACTTCCCTTTGGTGTTTTTCATCTCCCTTCCTGAGATGTCAGGAAGGGTGTGATCATCTGTGTTCTAAAACAAAAGAAAGAGGGAGATGTAAAGGGCTGAAACTCTTTAAAAGTGTGCTTGAATCAGACAACTGAGCACTTAAGACTAATTACCTATTGAACAATAATTCTATTAGCATATACTTGGAAAATGACCCTTCTCACTATCCCTTGCTGGCTTGATTTTTGGTGTATACAATAATTGTAGGAGAGATTAGAGGGGTGGAGTGAGAGAGGTGAGAGAACTTCACTTAGCCACAGGACTGAGAGAAGAAAAGTGTGGAGATTCTGGACTCTAGATCCTTGGCAAAACTCCTGGCAGTTTTGTCTGTCTCCTTCACTCCTTCCCCTAAAAACCAAAAACTTTTGCTTATCCTGAGGCCTCCAGGGAGCTAGCCCAGACTTTATAGAAAGAAACAATTTTCAGATGATGAAATTGAAACTTTCCACTCATATGAAAGGGTGTTTCAAATCATTATTGATCAGAGAAATGCAAATTAAAACAACTCTGAGATACCACTACATACCTGTCATTGGCTAAGATGACAGGAAAAGATGACAAATGTTGGAGAGCATGTGGGAAAACTGGGATACTGATGCATTGTTGGTGGAGCTGTAAATGGATCCAGCCATTCTGGAGAGCAATTTGGAACTATGCCCAATGGCTATCAAACTGTGCATACCCTTTGATCCTGCAGTGCTACTACTAGGCTTATATCCCAGAGATCTTAAAGGGAAAGGGATCCACATGTGCAAAAAAGTTTGTGGCAGATCTCTTTGTAGTGGCCAGAAACTGTAAAATGAATGGATGCCCATCAATTGGAGAATGGTTGGGTAAATTGTGGTATATGAATGTTATGGAATATTATTTTTCTGCAAGAAATGACCAGCAGGAGGAAATCAGAGAGGCTTGGAGAGACTTATATGAACTAATGCTGAGTGAAATAAGCAGGACCAGGAGATCATTATACACTTCAACAACAATATTGGATGAGGATGTATTCTGATGGAAGTGGATATCTTTGACAAAGAGAAGATCCAATTCAGTTCCAATTGATCAATGATGGACAGAATCAGCTACATCCAGAGTAGGAATACTGGAAAATGAATGTGGACTATTTGCATATTTGTTTTTCTTCCCAGATTATTACTTTCTGAATCCAATTTTTCTTCTGCAAAAAAGACAACTGTATGGATCTGTACACATATATTGTATCTAGGATATACTTTAACATGTTTAACATGTATAAGACTGCTTGCCATATAGGGGAGGGGGTGGAGGGAGGGAAGAGAAAAGTTGGAACAAAAGTGAGTGCAAGGAACAATGTTGTAAAAATTACTCATGTATATGTTTTGTCAATAAAAAGCTATAATTTAAAAATAAAATAAATAAATAAGGTCTTAAAAATTTAAATAAAAGAAAAAAAATTAGACCTTATTTCAGATTTTTTCTATTAATCTTAGTTTTATTTGAACTATTTGTGAAAAACATTTTTATTTTATGTAATTAAAATCAGTCATTTATCTTCTGTGGTCCTATCTACTGCTAGAAAAACCAAGGTTGAAGGGGATGGCTGAAGGCTTAACCCGGGGTGGTAGCTTCATCAGTAGTGAGGAAACAGATTTGAATGAGGTTGGTAAGGTAAAACTGATGAGACTCAGTGACTGATTGGATATATTGACATTCACCAATTCTTTCATCATCACAGGATGTAGTACAGTTAACTTTGACCTGATCTTTCCAAACTAGATTTTTTTGTCATTCCTTAGGCAGCCCTGGTGACTTCTCCAAATCCTGCTACTACAAAAAAAGAGGACCTTCCTTTATATAATAAAAATAGCAATGAAGAAAAGAAATATGGTTGAAGATGAAGGGTTATATGGAAATTAAAAATAAAAAAGAATCTTGTTGGCTACTGGTTGAGTTAAAGAACACATTATATAAACAATACAAAATTACACTAAAGCTAATAGCAGAAATAAAACACTCAAAATTATGAGATGGGGCCAAAAAAGAGACAAACTTTTATTGGTGCAGACATATTTACAAGGAGGAAAAAATGTAATTATTTGAGTTGGCAAAAGAAAAATTTAGAAAATAAGAATACAACAAAAATTAATTGAAAAAGAGAAATCAATGAAATTAAGGGAGAAATAACACAGATCTTAACCATGTGAATGTATAATATGCTTTATAAAGGAGTAATGCAGAAGAAAAGGCATATAATTTAATATTTCTAAATACATTGTTGCAAAAATAAATTCAATGTGGCATTCATACCGACTTGCACTACCTGTCACTACATTCTATGAACTTGCCCCAACTCCTCTCTTGCTTGGTACATTCCTTTACCAATTACATTTGTCTCCTCCTTTCAGTGAAATTACTTCTACTTTTCTTCTCATCTTTCCATCATCTATAATTCTAACTTCTCTCATTCTTTCACACTAATCTTTTTTCTCCTCTTTCCCCCTTCCCTACCATGTTCTCTATATCCATTTTTCTCCTCCCCTTAATAAACACTAGAACTCCTTGCATCTCTCCTGCGGTTCATAGTAACCTTCTGGATCTAAAGCTTTCCTGGATCAAGATATACATATAATAGTAAAAACTAGCACTTAAAAAGCACTTTTACAAAACCAAAGTGTTTCACATGTTTTCTCACTTAATCCTTACAACAACTCTGTGAGGTAGGTGCTAATATACTGAGGCTGGAAGAGGTTACATCACTTGCATAAAGTCATATGACTAATAACTGTCTTGAGACAGGATTTGAACTAAGTTTTTCCCAATTCCATCACTTACTCTATTGGCATCTCTCTACTGCCCAGCACTCTACTGTCATCACCTAGCTGCTTATAAAGGGTATCCCAAAAGCCTTAATGAAGTTTTAAGCAATAAAGCTTAAAACAGCCCTAAGGTTCTTAGTATATAAAGGTACATCTTTGGCCAGTAAGAAAGTATCATTTTTGGACCTACACAAGTCAACCCAATGAGATCCTTAGCCACAGTTTGTCTTCAACAAATGCTGAATGATGGTGATGAGCCTTCTGTTCTCATTCAATCAGAAAGAAAGAAATAATAATAATCTGCCCTCTCATCAAGGATTGAGAGCATTCAGGGTTGCTGATAAAGTCCAAATTAAATCCCATTAACAATCTTTTTTTTAAAATCAGGTATAGCCCAATTAAGTGAAGTCTTAGAATATATAATGGTGATCTGCAAATATATTCCAGTAACTGGTTCAACATCTTGCTCCAAAGGGTCATAAAGGATTCCGCCATGTCACCACAAAGGGTTTTCCCAAGCTTATAGTGTATGTAGTCAAGTTCATTGAAAGCACCTGCAGGGAATGAAAAGAATAACATGAGTTCCTTCTCCACACAGACTGAGCAAAAGCCAGATCCACCTCAAAGGCCTCATTTCTTATAACACATCTGATGGAGGCAGCACAGGAATTATTATCCTTTTTAAACTGATTAGGAAACTGAGGATTGGGGAAATTATATCATTACTTCAAGGTCACTCATCTGGAAAATGGCAAAGTCTGGCCATAGGGCCTGGTCTTATGTCTCTAAGGACAAAAATTTAGAACAGGCATTTCAGGCCTTTTTCCAGCTACTTTTTTTCAGTACTATATGACTTCCTATGGGATTTTGTGTCTACTGGACCACAGCCTAATTGCATTTCCCTTCCTCCCAATTAGGTCTCCTTCTTTCTCTTCTTCATCTTCTCTTCATATCTCTACTTTCCAACTCAAGAAGACCAATTCAACAAGAATATCCTGTTTTCCTTATAACATGTCATTCTCTTTAAGCAAATAATCCTGAGGTTGAAAACTACTGATTGCTGTTGTTCAGTCATTTTCAGTCATATTTAACTCTTCATAGCTTCTCTAGAGATTTTCTTGGCAAAGATACTAGAGTAGTTTGCCATTTTCTTCTCTAGCTCATTTTACAGATAAGGAAACTGAGGTAAACAGGGTTAAATGATTTGCTAAGAGCCATACAACTAGTGAGATTTTAATTCAGAAAGATGAGTCTTTCTGATTCTGGGCCCAGCACTCTTTCTACTACACCGTTTAGCTGTCAATTGTTAGCATGTTACAATTTTGTACCAATTCATCAATCAACATACAGTGTGTGTAGTCCTCTATGAGCTTTGGGGAAAAGTTTGGAGAAATTGCTTGCTATGAAAACTGAAATAAATGTATAAACAATAATGAAGACTCGAACAAAATACAGAAGAACACCTGCATAGAAATCAGTGTGCCCAGGAAGTAGCAAGAAAGAAAGATAGGGAAGACATTTTAAAATGAACAAACAAGTAGAGGCTTTTAATTTGCAGTGTGTTATTTCAGTGGGGATCACTTGGTCTAGGGGAGAATAAAGTAAGATATAATTCTTTTAAACTTCAATCCCCTGATATTTGAAGTCCTCAACAACCTGGCCACAATCTACATTTCTTTATGCCTTACTGACTTTCCTTTCCCACATACTGTGATCTAGATCAGAGTTGGGGTCCATATAAGGCCCACGAAATCATTTGGTCTGACCCTGCCAAAGCAATCATAGGTGATGATGACCAGAAAGTCAGGAACAATAATCTCTAACTGCTTGAATTTTGTAAGATGATAATTTTGTATGTTACGTGAATGATGTTATAAATATCCAGACAGTCCTTGGCAGGAAACAGCTTTCTCAATCCTAGTCTACAGCAAAGCTTCTTAAACTGAGGATAGCAATCCCACATACTGAATGTAAGGGAATCCTAAAATATGAAAATATTGATCCACTAAAAAATGTTAAAAGATGCCCTACATTCGGCAATATCAAACATTCATCAAATATTCCACCTAGACTTAATTCTTCATGTAAAACCAAACAAGCACAAGCACATCTATCATATTAGTAAGCAAATTTGCTTTTGTCTTTAATAAATGGTAAAATTCTTGCTCTGAGAAGTCAATCTTCTAGAAACCTGGTTAGTTTGTTATTTTATTTTCCATATGTGACAATCTAATGGATTTAGGATTAAGAGCTTCCATCTCTCCCATAGATCCCATTTTAACTTTCCTTGTGAGCATGAGCTAATGTGTTGGAAGTGATGGATGGAGGGTGGGACACTGCTAAGGCAAAGACTTGAATCTAGAGATATAAGAGCTCAAAGTTAGACATTTCACTCAGACTTCATTATCACAAACCTGTGTTGCTTGGTCATGATGAAAGCTGTCTAAGGTCAAATTCTGACTGTTGTAAGTAACATTGACTTGGGTAATAGAGTCAGCGCCTGCTCCCCATATATTAATATAGCCCAGCCACAGTGGTTTTGTAGCTACGATGTAGTCATTGTGAATGATGTGGTTCTCCAGTTTGTTCTGTGAAAAGATAAAATCATTGGGGATGAGGAGGAGAGGAATTATAAAACCACTTTATCTCTCTTCATTCCAAATCAATAGGCTACAATTACTCAGAATCAGTTCATTTTTTCCCTTTCTCAAGAATTATTTTGCTCTTCTTACTGAGACAGAAAAGTAGGTATCGTATTATCTTTTTTCTGATGGGGAAACCAAGACACTACTAATTAGATTAAATAATGAAGACAATTTCAAGATCATTGCCTTTATCCTTATCTGATTATTATTACAGGATAGCCAGGACTGTTTAGGTACCTAGCAATGAATACATCTATATCCCCTGACAGGTATTTTCTGACTCAAAGAACACTTAGGGAGCACCTGTTTTCTTCTTCAAACTTAACTAGATCCTGTGAGAGACAGAATCACTGATTTCAAACTGTGGAGATTAAAATTATACTTATTGGGTGGGAAAAGAATAATTCTGCTCATTCTTCTCAATTTACAGATGAGGAATGTAGGTCCCAAAGAGCAAATTGAATGCTCAAGATGATATAGATTTAACTCAGGCCTTCCAGGCCAGTGAGGGGAGAGAACATACTTATAAATGGGGAAGAACCACAAGGCAGTACAGGAAAACATAAAAGGCATACTCTCAGGAAACAGCTTGCTAAAGCTCGAGTCAAGAAGACTTGAGTTCAAACCAGACACTTTCTAGCTATATAATCTCAAGTTATTTAATCACTCTCAGACTCAGTTTTCTGATTTGTAAAATGGAGAAAATAATAGCACCTACTTCATACATTGTAAGGATTAAATGCAATAATAAATATAAAAGGCTATGTAAGAAATAGTTATTAAGGAGTTGCCTGACACACAAACTGGTCACTTGTCCAGAGTTACATAGCTAGTATTAAAGATGGGATTTGAAACCATATTTTATATATTCCCAGCCTTTGCTTCATCTACTATACTATCTCTGTAAATGGTATAATATAGGCCTATAATATCATTAATAACACTTACCTGTCCAACAGAAAAGTTTGCCAAGTAATACTTTCCCTCTTCATATGTATCTGCAAATGAAGAGTAAGTTCAAGAGGATTATCACATCTTCCCTGACTAGTTCTCATCGCCAATCTTCACCCATTACCTCCCCCCCTCCCACCTACTCCTGGGATTAGGGGGGACTTCAGAGGTTGTGAAAAAAAAATTCCCATTCAAAGTTAAGTGCTGAGTTTAGTGGAAGGAAAAGGTGAGTTTAGCCTTTTCCTTCAAATACTTTCCATCTCCATTCTATTCTCTCAATTGTTCTTTATATTGTTCCATTCTCTTCATTTTACACCTGTGCTTTGGTTACTGATGCGTCTGTGGAGAGCAGGACCATTGCCATTGTTAGATTTTTATATAGTCCCAATCTGACAACGAAGTAAGCAAGATTGCCTCCTGAAAAATTAATTTATGATTATTTTTCAACCAACTCCTCAATGTTGGGATGTGCTATGGTTTTTAATAACAGAGTGAGGAGCCTAGTTCACGGGAGGTGCCACAAATTAGAAGACAATCAGAATGAAATGATTATAAAAGACAAAAGGGAACTTTGGTAGATTTCAAGGTCATGCTGACCTGAGATGCCATGACAAAAAGATAACAGGATTTACTGACTCATTAGATGAATGGGAAGAAAAATGTTCTGCAGATAATGGGCATTTGGACTTTTATTTAAATGCTTCAAGGATCCATGATGACTTTTTTTTTAAATTTTCCAATTACCTATAAAAATAATGTAAAGACACATGATGATTTCATCAGCACTGGTACTTGCTGTCTAGAGGCAGATCATAATAAATTCCACATCTTACTATACTGTTTTCTTGGATTGCTGTGGCTGAAATGAGTAGACAATCTGTGGACTACTGAGACAACTGCCATAGATCCAGAGGAGAAGGAACCTAGAGGCTGTTTTGTCCAACCCTGCCATTTTATAAATGAAGACACCCTCAAGAGATTACATCACATAGAAAGCAAGAAAGAAAGAAAGAAAGAGGCAGAATTTGAAGGTAGGTGTTTTGACTCTGTCTCTCAAGCAGATAAATACATGAAGAATCTGAGACCTAATATTAAAGAATCCCTCACTGGTAGGACTCCTAGAGCTTTTGTTTTGCTTTTACAGTTTTTGAAAACCCAGATGATTCTCTCTGTTAACAAGGCAACAGAATACTTTCATGGTGGGGCAATACACATATACCTGGCAGAATTTTTAATACATTATTAATAGTCTGGTTCTTGGGTTTACCCACAGACCATGCTGATTTCCTATTTTTAATTAGAAAGCTTATGATTATTAAGATGTAGCCTATTTAAAAGCTAAAAATAAAACATAATCTTGTCACATCTGTGTCTAATCACTGCTTAAACTAACAATTAAATGTGTTGAGTGAGTGATGGTGGCACTACTTTGGGTGTATTCTCTCGATACATCGCCAATGGGTGCGTGGAAAAGTTAAATTATGTTCTAAGTATTTCAGGAAACCAATATGTTGCATCTAATAGCAACAGTTATTTGGGAAAGGGAATAAGCATCCGTCTTTTGGCCACCACCACAACTACCAAGATATTATCAAATGGGGTAGACATCTTTTGATCTTCATAGGACAATATACACCTCTGTTAGCAAACTTTTCTAGGATATACTAGGAAATAATTGTTATCATAGCTACGACTTATATAAAGGGCTTCTTTACCCTCTTTAACCTTTATGTCCTCGTAACAAAGAGGATACTTGAATTGTTCTGATATCTCCTTGCCTTTCTTTTTCATTCTTTGTCTCAAAGGATAGCTTGATGGAAAAGGGAAAAGGAGATTCAGCAATAAATAAAAGATATTAATTAAAAAATTAAAAAAAACTTTTCTTAGATGACTTAATTCCTGTGGTTTGGGTATCTGTGTCCTGGAATGGGACTTAGAGCTTATGTACCTTTAACTGGGTCAAATCCCTAGCTATGCAGATTTTCTATAAAAATAGGATAATAGATGGAAGGGACTTGGAAGACATAGAGTTTCAACATCTCATTTTATAGACGAAGAAACTGAGGCAGAAAGATTAAATTACTTGTTAATTACAACTAAACAGGATTTATGCTCAGATTTCCCAGATTGGAAATTTACTATCCTATGTACCAGAGTTTGATCTTGAAGAAGAAAAGGACAAAACAGATCTATAGTATATGCAAGGTTTCTGATGGAGGCTATTAGACTGTGCCTGGGCAGCCCCTACTCACTGATGCTCTGTCCATCATCCCAGAAGAGCCAACCTTCAGCTTTTCCTTCATCATCCAAGGCAGCTGTGAGACCCACGAAGTTTTGCCGGCTATGTTAGCATGAGGAAAAATAATTAGACCACAACCATATAGTACATTTTAGTTATAATAATAATAAACCTACCTAGGATTCATATAGCACATTAATGTTCGCAAAGCACAACATATGTTACCTCATTTGAGCTTCACAACAGCCCTCCCTCAGGTGCTACTATTATCTCCAATTTACAAATAAGGAAATTGAGGTGGACAGAGATTAAATGATTGGCTTTTGCCATTAAAGAGGAAATGGCAAACCACTCCAGTATGTTTATCAAAAATCCCCATGGACAAAAAAAGTTCTTGGAGTTGTACAGAGTTGGACACAACTGAAATAATTAGCTGTGTTACTGTTCATTTATATAATTTGAATTCAGGTCTTCCTGACTTCAGGCCCCAAATTCTATCTGCTACTGTACCACTTAGCTACCTTTGGAGCATCTGATATTATTATATAGAGAATTTAAATTCACATTTGTTTTTGTTTAGTTATTTTCAACTCTTTAAGGCCTCATGTCAATAATGTCCACGGAGTTTTCTTAGCAAAGATACTGGAATGGTTTGTCATTTCCTTTTCCAGTAGAATAAGGCAAATTAAGGTTAACTGACTTGCTCAAGGTCACACAATTAGTAAGTGCCCAAGAATTAGATTCAGCTCTTTCTGAATCCAGGCACAGAGCGCCATCCACTGAATCATCCAGATGCTCAAAAATTCAAATTAAAGTACCAAGAACAACAATCCTGTAATTGTCCATTTACTCATGTGCCCTTCTTGTCTTTATTATCCAGCCATCTTCTTACAAGTAATTTTGATGTTATACATATATCCTTCTATCCCACCCCTGAATTCTAGAGACATAACTAAAGCAATCCTACCATATTACAACTGCTATCAGAAAGGCTGTATCATTCCCTTAGGCTTCATTCACCACTGCTATAACTTTATATATAAAAGTATCCTTCATTGTTCATTTTTCTCCTGCATGTGCTGCCTCTTTCTATTAGCAATTTAAGTACCTTGAGGGGAAAGACTATTTTTAGTTTTGTATTTGTATTCCCAAGGTTTAGCACAGGACTTGGATTATGTTTGTTTGTCTTAGTCATTTTTCAGTCATGTCTGACCCCATTTGGGGTTTTCTTGGCAAAGATACTGAAGTAGTTTGCCATTTCCTCCTATAGCTCATTTTACAGATGAGTAACTGAGGCAAATAGGATTAAGCAACTTGCCCAGGGTCATACAGCTAGTGAGTCCAGATTTAAAATTGGATAAATTCATGAAAATGATTCTACCTGACTCTAGACTCAGAACTCTATTCACTGTACCACCTAGCTGCCCCACTTTCAATCATCTAGTTCAGTACTCTCATTTTAAAGATTAGAAACCAAAACCTAAATAAAGTCCAGTGTGAGACCCTGAGCAAGTAACTTAACCTCTGTCTAGTGGAGCTGGGATTCAAACTCAGGTACCAATTGGAAAATCAGCATTTAAGGCACATTGTGCCTTAAGAAATTATAGGACCATATATTTATACCTGAAAGCAGTCAGTTAATTTAATTCTCTCATATTCTAGATGGGTTGAGGTCTAGGAAAGGTTAGGTCTTTACAGGTCCTGTGACTCCATATTTGTTTTATTACTACACTATGCCGCTTCTTTGTATTATCTCTTTCCAACCAAAACCTGAGGATGATTTATAATAATCAGTCAAAGAATTTGATGTAAATTGGGTCAAGGAGCTTCCACACTCCAAGAGAAATTATATCTCCTAGGAAAGGTGGTATGGAAAATCTCTGGTTTCTCACTTACCTGTAGTGGGTGTTATTGGCGGGTTCTTGCCATGGAAGAATGTAGCCCCCACGGATATGAAGATTAATGTGGTCAAGAGGAGCTAATAATGTCTTAAGCTGTCTCTTCACTCCCATGTCTGATCCCTGTGGCAAGAAATAGATGGGGATAATGAGAGATAATATTCGTTTAAGGTACTTCACTTTAGCTGAATAACATGGCAAAATAAAAGTTTCAACCCTTCCTATTCATTTTACTGGACTTTATTCTAGCTACATATCAGCCATATAGATGTACTGCTACACCTTAAACTAGTACACTTTCACCCAGGAGAGCTGTCATTTGGTACTTACCCTTCCCCAGCCTCAACTTTATCTCTCCCACTGTCCTGTCTCCAGTAAACCTACCTACTACCCTAAATGAATGCACAATCACTTACTTCACTGAAGTTTAAAAGTAGACTTGGGAGAAGAATATTTAACTAGGACTTCAAGCTTTTTTCAGTTTGCCTCAACAAGATAGACCTCTTTCATCCCTTTCTTGTTCCCTCCCTTCCTCTGTCCATATAGAGTATCATACCCTTATCTACAGATACTCTTAAAATCATTTGTTTTCTCCTTTGCAGCTCTGAATCCTCTAAAGATATCGGGGTTTACTAGCTGGATTTTTTTCCTCAAGGACCACGCCTTAAACCAAAACCAATCTGATTCTAATTGGCTAACAATAGGTCTTAGGCCAAGCCCCATTTGACCACTGTTTGATTTTAACCTGATTTGAAAGTAAATAGTAGTCATTTCAGTTTTGGCCAGAAATCCTGAGGGTCTTCCTCTCCTAGATTTGCTCATTTATTTATTTATTTAGATCTTTTTTTGGACCAGGTGAAAGAGGAGATCCTTTGCCTCAATTGCCTACCTTAGCTTAAAAAGGCTAAGGTCTCCCAACTGTATCCAGGGCCATCTTCAGTTGTTCTGATCTCTACCTGGCCACTGGACCCCAATGGCTCTGGAGGAGAATGTGAGGCAGTGACATTGCACAACCCTCCTTCACTTAAATACAATTCACTTGCATGTCATAGCATCACCTCCCTGATGTCAAGGTCCTCTTCAAGAATAAGGACAGCAATTAAGCAAAATATGCTGTTTAACATCTCTTTGGAAATGTGGCAGAAGAAAGGAAAGCTTTCATGGTCTCTCTCAATTCTGAGACACTATGTTTTAGTTTTTTTTGTTATTGCTTGGAAGGTTTTTATTTCAGTCTTCTGTTATGGAATGGATAAAAATTGGACACCACAATCTTTATTTCTTCTTCTGTTGTCTTCTTTCCTGTCTTCTGTTTTCTAAATTGTTTTCCCTTTCTATTACCTTTTAGGAATTTAGGATAGAATGGGAATAATCCCCAGTTCTTTTTTGTCTCCACTCTTGATTGTGATGACTCTAATTATGGCAGAAATGATCACAAGGAAGCTAATTTGGAAACACTCTCTTAGCTCCCAGTTGAAGATGATTATAAAACTATCCTGCCCATTTCTCAAAGTCTGTATTCACTTTATAAATGAATTTTACTCACTCAATTTGCCCACTCTTGGAAAGAACAGGCCATCCTATACCTCTTTCAATCCCGATAATTAAAATTGCTTAAAAAGCATTGATCATACATATTTATGGGAGATTTATTATAAATAATAATAATTTATGTAAAATTATCTGCCTAAGAAATGAGGGAAAAGTTTTAGAAATTTGTACCAATCCTGGCTTGATCATAGTATAAATAATTCTTGTTGGTACTAATCTACAACCTGTCTTTTCATACCTTTAAATAAGGGAAATAAAAACTTATTCAACAGCTTCATGATACTCTCAAGCATTGACTACACTGACTCTGTCTTAATAGAAACTATTCCACCAAAGCCATTTCTGAAGCCCTAAGCATGAATCTGGCCAAAATCAATTCAGAAGTTGAAGATCCCATGAGCAAAGGTCGCTCTATCCATTTCATAAAATTGCTTTTTTCTACTAATATCCAAATGATTTATTCAGCTCCTAAGGTCTTAGTAATCATAGGTTCCTTATTTTTGAAATGTGCTTCATAAACAGTTGACTTTAAAAGACTTCTACTTACCCATGCTTATGATCTGGAAAACTGGAACGACTATCAATGATAAAGTATGACAAGGATAACTATCCAAGGCCAGCATGAAGCAAAGCTTACCCAGGTCTTGATAATATTCCAGAATGGGATATCTTAATTACCCACCATTCCATCTGATACCTAGACCAGATACATTATTCAGAACAGAGAACATGAGTTCTATGTACCATCACAGAGACTTACCGTGTAGTAATCATACCAGCGGGCATTGGGGAAGTAAGCAGTCACATTCCAGGTATTCTACAACCAATTAGACAACATAAAAATAAGTAAATAAGTGGAGAAATTGTCCAGAATTTCCAAGAGGAATTAACATGAACAATAATCATCACATTTAAGAATACTCCAAAGCAAATTCCCTATGGATTTATCACTTTTTAATGGTCTTTTGGAAGATAATTGGAAGCATCAAGAATGATTTTAAGCTGTAAAGCAATTCAAGGACAACACAAAGACCAGACCTTAGGACTAAGAATGCCAACCTCATACTCCTTTCTACTATTCAATATTCTATCTCAGTTTGTATCTTGTATATAGGCTCAGAAGAATCTATACTCACAGGTTCCAAGACAGGACTGATTAAAAGGGCCGGGCCCCACAAGAATTGGCAGGATATGTTCCAGGTTGCTTTGTCTTCCACAAATCTGAGCAGAGAAATATGATGTTCCAATTCAAAGGTACAGACAATTTATTTTTCCTTATTTCCAAAGCCCCAGGATTTCTCCTACTAATATGTAAATATTCAGGAAATGCAAACTAATTTAACCTATTCCAGTCATAAAAGAAAAAGGGAAATTTGTTGCTTTAAAAAGAAAAATATGCTTTATTATATCATTAAATCAGAAATAAAAGACTTTTAAATTATCCAGTGTCTCTACATAATTTTCATGTTCTAAAAGAGTAAGAATTATAATAAAAAACATAAACTGATACAGTGCTTTAAGGTTTGCAAAATTCTTTCCCCACAGCAAATCTATGAAGTGGGAAGTGTCATTATTATAGACCTCACTTTGCAAATAAGAAAAAAAGAGCCTCAAAAAGGATAAATGGTTTGCTCATGGTCACAAGCTACTGTCCTAACTGAGATAAACGGCAAGAACAACAAGAAGAAACAAATCTTCTGACTCTAAGGCTCATGCTTGCTTCCATATGCTACCTCTATATAGGAGAACATACTTCATTTTAGAATGGATCAAAGAATGAAAAAACTTGATTAAGTGCTCACCAGATGCAAGACATCAGGGAAACAAATAGAAAGGCAAGACAGATACTGTTCTCAAGGTCCTATCATTGTTAAGAGAGGGAAGCAACACATTAAAGTTTCCTATGGCAATTCTGAGTGAAATCCCATATAAGCCCCCAGGATACAGAGTGGGCACTTACTCATGAAGAAGGGGCCGGACAACAGTGCTGCCTTCGACATGGGCCTTGTGCATCAGGGTGTAGAGATAAGGCAACAGGGTGTATCTTGTCTGAAGGACTTTTCTTGAAAGATCCTCAAAGGTGGAATTCCAAGCCACAGGGTCTTGTCTCTACAGATATGGGAAGAAATATTCATACAAATCCTGCATTTTACTTCACTGGGAAATAGGCCGGATACCTAATGAGCCACTCACTGCTACATAAAGACTCTGCAGAAGCAGCCAGGTTTGCTTCCTAATTCCCCAGGCTGCTATCCCCATGGACCTTGGCTAAGGAAGATATTCTGATTCTTCTTTACCTGCTTTGCTACACCTTAATGCCCCTAAAAATAGAGCCCTGAAACAAAAATATATCATGAACAGCACAAACCTAACATATTTCTTCTCTACAGCAATTTTCCAGTGCAGTTTTAAATCTAGAGCATACTGTAAACATTAGCGGGCCCTGGCTTTGTAATCTCCTGGTAGGACTGTGAAAACTGCCCAGAGGTCACTCAGAACAGAAGAGATCTCTGTTCCCTAAACCCAATTTTTTCTTGAGTTTATGGTAGAAAGGAGATGTTCTAGGAAGCTCTACCAGAATGCAGGTTACACAGTCTTTGAAGTGAAGGACTGGTTTCCAGGAAAGAGGGGATCCATTCACATATGGGGAAAGATTTGAAACAGGTACCAGGGCAGGCCTGGGGAACAAGCTGGTATCTTACTCTGGGCCCAATTGTATTGTGGTTCCTAGAGAAAGGGTAAAAGGCTCCCAGTTGCATCCAGCGAGCACACATCTCATATTCAGCATCTCCATTGAACCCACAAATATCAGCTCCAGTCTGAGAACAAAAAAGGGAAACAGAATGAGAATGCTGTGAGTTTCTGAACCAATCTTAACAATGATGAAGTGACTTGAGGGAGACTTACATAGGATATTCCAAAGAGACTGAATTCCATCATACCTGCAATGAGAACCACAGCAATGATGGGTGAGGCAAGTTGGTAGACTGAACAGGCTCTGATCTAACCTGTTCCTTGACTTAAATAGCTCAACATGGAGAAAAGTCCCATAATATATAGAGTGATACAGTGAAATAGTCAGTGGCCTGACTCCTCTCAGATTCGCTTCAAGAATCCAAAATAATTATCACCTTATTGACCACCTGGGCTAGTTTCCTTTCCCCTCCAAGGGAAGCCTTCAGGACAAGCCCCGCACTTACCAATGATGGATTTATGGAGCTGGTCCCATGCTGCAGTGTTGTCCCCCAGCCAATGTCCTGCCCAGCGTCCTGAAGAAGGGAAGGTGGAGCGAGTGACCACAATTCCTCTCTGTCCAGTAGCCTCCTGCACACCTCTGATCAGGGAAGACAAACAAGAAATTACAACTTAAATGAGGAGGGCCAAGGACCACTTTCCCAGTCAGGAAGCTCTGAGTAAAGCCCAAGAACTGAGGACCATTCTCAGCCAATGACTATGAGAACAAAGTGAGAAAATGGGAGCATAACTGCAATCTGTACTTGGTGCAGGAAGGAACCAGAACTAGAAAGCACATTGATTACAAATACTAGTTAAGAAACATGATTTCTTTGAGTTTATATAAGTTTGTGGAGGAGAAGAGGAGCATACTTTACTTCAGCTTTTGAACAGATTCACTGTTCTAATGATATGTCACTTAAAATAATTCTGATCAATATGTATTTCCTAAACATAAAAAAGAGATTAAAGGTAGGAATTAAACCTGCAATTTCATTCATTGGGAACTCCAACTCTGTTTACCGACCACCTGCCATGTGGGTCTCAGGAAGAGGGAGACAAGGACTCACTCATATGTTGGCTTAGTCTGGGACCAGCCATAGAGACTGTGTACATCGTAGTGCCTCACTGGGCTGCCATCAGGCAGGATCTGCTGACTTTCCATGCACAGGGTCTTGCTGCTCAGGCCTGCATCTCTTGACTGCAGATCTGAGGAAAAAGATGTAATGATGTGAGAGCACTCTTATAATGACAAGTAGTTTACATTAGGTGGTGGTAAAGGAGGTGGCTGGAGCTGAGAGGATGAGAGAGAATGGAATATGAGTTTAGGACAAAAAAGCAGGTCAGACCTAGAACATGTAAAGGCTACAGTGTTCAGTAAAGAAATGGAAAATTGAAAATGATTTCTGAGCAGTGTTCAGACTATTGGATTTAGGACTGTAGAAGTCTTAGAAAATTGGTAAGTCCAACCCACTTGTGTATGCAAGAAACTGAGGTCCAAAAATATTCAAGATCAAAAAGCACCATAAATGGCAGAGGTGTGACATTAGTCCAAGTCTTCTAACTCAGAATACATTACTACACCACAAGACCATATAGCCCATAGACACTACAAGAAATTCCTGTGAATACATAGACCAGTGAAATTAGTTAAAAAAGGATCTTATGAACTAAGCACTGAGAGGCTGGACTTGAATGAAGTTTGCTAAATTCAAGAATTTTTGCATATGTCTGTGTTAAAGTATTAGAAGGAAAAAGAAAGGAATAGATAAGAAGAGGTTAAAAAGATAGAAAGAGAGCAAGGTACCAGAAAAGTAAAAAGACATAAAGGAAATTAAGGAGGAAAAAGTGAACAATGAACTGATCAATTCCTCATTCCCCCCACCCTACCCTACCCCCACTCTCCCCACTCCCTGCCAACAAACCCAACAATCAATTGATTAATTGCTTCCTGGGCACCAGGAATGATACCGTGTTGGGGATACAAGCACAAAGAATGAAACAATCTCCACTGACAAGGAAGTTCCATTCAGTGACAAATGTTGCAGAGAATTTTTAAAAATTAATAAGAATTGCATTGAACAAAAGTTCTGTTGTTTGATAAGAAGTGAAAGAAGTATTTGCATTCAGGGAAGCATGGAAGGTAATCCCAAGTTTCTCTGCCATCCCTTCTTTGACCTTGCTGCAGGGAATGTTATTTATGACCATAGTCAAAAAAATGATGAACCTTCAGATGAACTAAATATCTGAAAGGCCTGGCCCAGAAAACTGATTTACTAACTCCCCCAAGACACACTTTTGAACTGAGTCTTTTAGAAGCTATATTTTTTAGTAACTACCTATGTTCTTTTTGGAAATAATGAATGGCATTTTATAAAGTTCTTAATAATCAAGGTAATATGAGGATTGAGGCAGGAACGAGGCCTGCTTACTCCAAGGACATGGATGGTAAGTCAACAGGTCTCAGATGGTAGAAATTCTGTCCACTGAAGCAGCTTAGCTATTTGCCTATAACTAAGACCATATGTACTCTTGGAGAATCCACACTTGTCTTTAACCCAGTCTTCACACAATGCGAAAAATCATCTTTAGGCCTTATTTCAGTTTATATAACCACTCTGGTCAAAAAGCTTTGTTGGATTCGTACAAATATAGGGTAAAAAATAAGCTACTTTAGGATTTATGCCGTCTGACAACCTACCTCTGAAGCCTTATTTAAGTCTGTTTGCCAGGCACATGCTCGGACAGAATCAGTTCCTTGTTTGAAGCCCAAATTCTTGTTCCACTTTTGTCTATTTACACAGGGTGCACTCTGTACTTGAATTCTTCCTCATCTCCACTTAACAAAAAATTACTTTCCTTCTATGTCACATCCTTTCTAAAGCGAAGGGCTTGCCAAGGGTTCAGCATTTGGCCTATACACACTTATACGTAAACCAAGACAGTTTAGAATGCTGATAGATTTGTCCCTCAAGATATTGTTCTGCCAGTGCCGGGCTGCTGGTAATGAATAAAAAATCCTCATTCCAACTTTCTTTGACAAGATCATCCTGAGTCTAGGTAATAATCACTCAACAAGAAATATACTTACAGGGCATGTAAGGAGGATTGTTTAATGTGTTATTCTTGCAACCTGAAGGAACTGCCCCATCCACAAAATTTGATGGTTCATTCATGTCCTAAAAATGTAAAACAAATATTTGTGTATGTGAATATCACATTCATACATGAATATGGTGTAATTATCTTCGGTCAGTTGAAATAAACAAAACAAATGAACCATCTGTTGCACTCATCACATGGGGGACTGATTAATCAGAAAGGCAAAGGTTAAGCACCGATGGGGATCACCTGGACAGACTGGGCCTTGCTTTTTCTCAGGGCATGCAGGAGAGTGAAACAATTTGCTCCAATGAAAAAAAGATAAACTACCTGATGGGTGATACCTTAGGTATCTTCCCTGCAGGAGAAAGTCATGATGGATATGTAATGGAAATAGAGACTGTTTAATGCCTAATTAAAAAGTGTCAGCTTCAGGTAAAATTGTGTCCAGAATATATTCATCATTTACTATCTAATTCACTTCACTGGAGACTAATTTTATATGCAGAAATAAACATCAAACTATTATAGAATGTGTGTGCATGTTTTTGTATGCATATTCACCACCACCACTATCACCACCACCCTCATACACACACACACACACACACACACACACACACACACACACACACACACACACTTACAATCCATATTCCATCAAACTTCAAGCTCTTGTGTGGCTCATGAGGATTCGTGTGGAGTTCTAGCAATTCCTTCTTCCACCACGTGGCTGTTGAATTACGGAAAAAGTCTGGGAAGGCAACATGAGCTCTGTATAACTGTAAAGATGAAACAATCACCACACAGAATGATCAGGCCACTGACAAGCAACTTATTATTTTTACATATATATATATATATATATATATATACACATTAACTACATATAATTAATTATACATGTTAATATATATTCAATAAGTTATTTGCAATTCTGCTATTGAATGCAGATAACTTTGAAAAAGTTCAAAACATTTTCCAAAGAATTCTTGATTTAATAGAAACCACAGGATCACAATTCAATTGAATACTTACCAAGGTGGAATAATCATCAAAGATAAATCCAAGGCTGTAAACTGACTATCTAATTGTAACAAATGGACTCCTGCTTCTATTTGATAGATATTATTTGCCTATAGTGATATTTGGGGATTCTTTGTTCCTGTGTCTATTAATAATTGTTCAGTCATTTCAATTAAGTCTAACTAATTCTCCATTACTTCATTTGATATTTTCTTAGCAAAGATACTGGAGTAGTTTGCCATTTCCTTTTCCAATCCTTTTTACATATAAGGAAACTAAGACAAACTGGGTTAAGTGACTTGCCGAAGGTCACACAGATAGCAAGTATCTGAGGCCAAATCTGAAAGTCAGGTCTTCTTGAGTTCAGGTACAATGTGTTACCCACTGTACTATTTAGCAGATGTGTACTAATGCCTTTTGAATGGATATTGAGAACCAATGGAAATGGCCTGCCTGTTAAGGATTGAAAAATAAGGTTTGGTCCTTTGGGGAAGAATGTTTGCAAGCAAGTATAGAAAGAAAACTGGAATTGAGGAAAGCATTAGTCATGACCAATCAATAACCATATTTGGAGGCAATTCAGGACTTGTGGAAATGAAAAGAGGAATGAAGTAACAATTAACTCTAAATAATAATTAACTCATAAGCCAGCTTCTTTAACAATTCTTTGCTTTTATAATTGTTTAAAGGTACATAATCTGCATTTTTATGAATGCTTTCCCTAGTATTTTTTATTTGCGTGGGCTTGGGAGTATCTCAGGGCAGGTAATCAGCAGTGTAGAAATTCCCTCCACTGATGCAGCTTAGCTATTTAGTTGTAACTAAGACAATAGGTACTCTTGGAGAAGCACCAGGAGGGCACTAAGAAGTTAGAAGACTAGCACATAATCACAAACCCACTCCATTGGCCCATTCTTAAGACCAGTAGCAGTCACTCAGACTCCAAGGCTGTTTACATTCTCTATAAAAGGCTGTCTCTTCACATTTGCAACACAGCATCAATATTTTAATTAAAGACTGCTATCAGTGCCTTCCTAAGTAAGAATCAGGACAGTAACATAAGTAAAATCTCTGCTACTCCCAAACATTAAAGCCATAATATAGAGTAAATATCCTCAAAGTTTCTTAGAGAATAGAGAAGCCTAGTAGGTGAGTGTATGTATGTGTTAGAGATGAGGGAGAGACAGAGACACCCAGAGAGAGAAGGAAGGAGGGAGGGAGAGGAAGAGGGAAGAGTGTGCAATGAGGGAGAGACACACAGAGCATGAGTGTGTGTGTGTTAGAGACAGGAGAAACAGACAAACTGACAAAGACACAGAGAAAAACAGACACAGGGAGGAAGGAAGGGAGAGAGAGGAGAGGAAGAGGGAGAGAGGGACAGAGAGAGAAGGGAGGAGAGTATGCGTTGAAAGGGAGAGAACAAGGGAAAAAGTGTGTGTGTGTGTGTGTGTGTGTGTGTGTGTGTGTGTGTGTGTGAAAGAGAGAGAGAGAAAGAGAGAGAGAGAGAGAGAGAGAATGTGTGTGTGTTTAGAGATAGGAGAAACAGACAGACAGAGACACCCAGAGAGAAACAGACACAGAGAGACACCGAGAGAGAGAGAGGAGAGGGTAGGGAGGAAGGAATAGAGACATAGACACACACACACACACACACACACACACACACACACACACACAGTGAGTGAGTGTGTATGTTAGAGACAGGAGAGACATATAGATACACAGAGAGAATGGTTCAGGCAGAAAGAGAAAACAAAACAGACAGAAAGAGAGACTAAATGTAAAGACAGGGAGAGCTATGAAGAAAGAACACAATATTGGAGTCTTAGAGACCCCATAAAAGGGTCTGTCAGTCTCAACAAGAAAAGTATATATTAGTCAGTCAAAAGTTAAAGATCATTTATAAAGCATTCATTGTGTCTCAGGCACTGTGCTAAGTAATGAATTAGCAAGAAATAGAGCAAGGACTATTGCTTCTCCATGGGACAGTACTTTAATAAGCTAAAGGATACAAACTACTTCTCTACTATAAAAGCTTTCACAACCTGTACCTCCAAAGAATCTTTTACCTTCACTTGTGTATCCCAGTCAAGAGATTCATCAATAGTGATATTGGGCAAATATGGCCAAACCTGTGGGGGAAAGGAGGAGAAAGGGAACATTTACTGGGAATAAATCTTGGATAGGAGATGGGTTACAATTTATGGATTTCATGAGGAGAATCAAAGGAGAATTTAAATCATTCATTCAAGGAAATATTTGAGGACCAAATTGCCATAATTTATTCATACACAAAAACAGTAGGGAAAAAATGAATTATTCATGTATAAACATTCTGATATCCCTTCACACTCAGTCATGGAATAGAATTATCATCCTTAATCCCAAACTCTACCTTTCCCCAAACAATGCTGTTGTCATCTGGCCATTTGATGAACACATCATCTTTTAATCCCCTGCTGAATGCAAGATATGACTGAGTCTCATTGCCAGAAATTGCTGGGTCCTGTAATCAATGAGTGATAGTTATTATAGTGAAAGAGACAATTATTCAAATACAAAGAGAAGATCTATGGCTAATAAGGAAGAAGACATTATCAACATCTGTAGGCTTCATTTTGGACTTCAGAGCTCTTTTTGAACAGTAAAAAATAAAGTTTTCTTCTGCCGAGAGTCCTTATCTGGAGCATTGTAATAAACACTATTGTACATGAAAAGGTGACGGCTAAATGAATAGCAGAGGCAGAATTACTCAGACAAGAAGGTCAGTGTCTATTAAGCAAGAAGACATAATAACATCTTAACTCAGTGACATACCAGAATAAGGATAATTCTCATCCCACTCTCCTTCATTTGATTGAACAGATTGGGAAGGCCAGCAAATTTGGGGCTGAGAGTGAAGTCCAAATGCCTCTCCATGTAATCAATGTCTGCATATTGTACATCCTTGAAGAAGAAGAAAAAGAGGGAAATATCACTATAATGACAATAGATACAGAGCAAGTCTCCTCAGTCTGTCTGTACATGGCAAGTATATTGTATATCATTGTACATATTTTCTTGCAGGATCAAATTATAATTCCAGATTGGAATCTATCCCAATCAATTCTAAACTGCTTCCCCCTACCAGTATCTGGAATGTGATTGGGATATTTGAGATAATATCATCAACCTGCAAAACATCAAGCTGAATCAAATATACCATAAATACAATCTTCCAGGAAAATAACACATTCCAAAAAGAAAATCAAAATCCTTTGAAATAGTTATGCTCTCATTGCTCAAAGTACAGCAGCAGAGTATAGTGGAAATGATAATATTTTAGAGTGAGGATTTGAGTTCAAATGCTAGATCAGACAATGACTAGCTATGGGATCCTGAGCAAGTCGGTTAATCTAGATGTATCTTAGTTTCCTCATCTTTAAATAAGGGAATTGAACTCCAAGTTCTTGAGGATGTTTATTAACTCTAAATCTAGGATCACTTCACTCCTGTGCTTCTGCTTTCAATACTTTAAAATGCAGAGTCATGACATAAGTGAAATTAAATGTTTTGACAGAAACATGATGGCATACTCCATCCATTTATTATTAAAACTCTAGATCACTTATAGTTACTTAAAATATAAACTGTCAACCCCATCTATACCTGTTGGAAACCATTTCCATAGTCATACTGTACAAGTGGAGATTATCTAGATCTAAGATTTCTTCTGCTGCAATGGCTGTTTACTGCTTGAACTAAAGTTGCACTCATCTGTATAATGTTTGGAAAATGAATTCAGAAACATCATTTTTTGAGGACATCTAGCTAAAAAAAACTAAAATTATTTAACAATTTAAAATATGTTTGAGAGCTTTCCAATAATTAAACAGAGGAAGAGGAAACCAGAGCCATGAGTACTGAAGGAAAATTACATCAGCTGGGATTGGGGGATATAGAAAGAGGTGTGGGTATGCTGAGTAAGGAAAGTCCATACATAGGGAATCTGAGCAGCCACCATGGCATCATAGAGTTCAGCAATTTCAGAATCATTCTGGTATCCATAGCGACACAGCTGGAAGCCTAAAGCCCAGTAAGGAGTCATCACAGGTCGACCTATCAGCTGAAAACAAGGACAAAAAACAGTTTTTGTAGATTCCATTCCTTTGGAGTAGGGATCAAATATGGTATCAAATGTGGAGTCACTAAAATAATTTTCCCTTATTGTGTGATAGCCTCATACCTCAGAGTAACTGTAAAGCAAATATCATGAAATTAGAGAGGTAGTAGTCTGGGAATCTCTGTCTTTTCAAAAGAGATAACATGTATAAAGCATTTTAGCAGTCTTTAGACACTATATAAATACAAACTATTGTTTTTATTTTGTATCTTCAAGAAATTTGGGATTGTCGGGGGCACATTAAATTGATTATCCCTACTTCTATAATAATGCAGTAGTAAAGAGTTCTTTCTTAAAATTTCTTTTTTTAAAATATGAACTGATCTGCTACAAAGATGGTGGCTAAATAAGTTCAACATCAGTAAGTCAAGTAACAGGCATTTGTTAAGTATTTACTATGTGCTAACCACTAAGGATACAATGACAACAAAATTATCTGCCTTCAAAGAGCTCACATTCTAGAGAAAGATAAGCATGAAGTTAACAAGGAACCTACAAGCTATACACAGAATAGAGAAATGTATGGCACTTGCAAAGTGCTAAATAAATTAGAATTTCTCAGAAAACACTTGATTATCAACAGAAGGATTGCATGACTTACCTCTGTGTACTGTTGAGTGACAAGCTCTGGCGTTGGCCCCAAAACCATGTAAAAGTCCAGAATGCCTCCAATGGTACGATATGTCAGTGCAGGGGTGGGCTGGAAAGTCACATCTGGAAAAAAGAGAAGATGTGTTCAGTGCTATGGAATCGTAGAATTGAAGGGCTGAAACAGATTCAAGATCATCCACTCCAATCCAGATGGAAGTAGAAGTCTTCTATCACCAAAATAGGAAGAAGGTCCTTTAGTTTCCTTCTAAAAACTTCCAGTGATGAGAAATGACAATTTCCCACAAGGATGAGAAATTACTTAAGGAAACTGTCCATCTGTGGATAGCTCTAATTGTTATTACAGTTATCCTTATACAGAACTGAAAGTTGACTATTTCAACATTTAATGAGCAGTTACACTTTCCATATGCATGAACTTCTCCATTAAGTTCTACCAGCTAAACGGAGAGGGCTTCAAAATTCACATCTGCAGCTTTGTACTTTCCTTGATGCTAGACCTACTAGAAATTCCACATATGGAAACCTTCTGACATCTAACAATCAGTCCTTCTACAGATGTCACTCACCTTTCCCATTCCATATTTCTTTTTCTTATTCTCCTAATTATTATTACTGATACCATCATTTTCTCAATTACCTAGTCATAAAACCTGAACTCATTCAGTCACTCCATTTTACACTACAGTCAAAATCCAAAGGCAGCTGAATTTGGAGGAAAAGGACCAGTATTCAAATATTAATTATTCCACTTCTTACTCATGTGATTAAACATAAGTCAACTCATAACCTCAGTGTGCCTCAATTTTTCTGTAAAATAAGAATTATATAAATGACATCTACTATCCATTTCAGATTTAAATGGACAATTCTAAGACATAATATGCAAAACTATCCCACCTCCTTCTTTTGTTCAAATTATTCTCTTTTCTCTGAAATGCCCTTTTTTCTCATGCTTCCAAATCATCATTATTTTCCAATCCTACCCCATCTTTCAGCTAACAATTCTGTTGTCCTATTCCTTTCAGTCCCTCATTTCTTGGGGACCACATTTCTCCCTTCTCCAAGTTTTTGAAGCCCTGTGTTCATACCTCTCTTCTGTCCTTATCATGATCATTTTTGAATGTTATTTATATACATATATTCTCTCCGCATTTAAATTAAAGACAGCTTAAGAATACAAACCATGTCTTTTTTTCTCTTTATCTTTCTTGATGACTAGTACAGTAATTTGTCCATACTAACAGCTTAATAAATATGTAATCAATTTATTTAATTATAATGCTTTTGGGACCATCCTCAGTTAAGTGGGGTCACTAAAGAAGCCACCATCTTACCCATGGCATTGCTGTTGAGCAGGAGCACTCCATGGGCATTGCCATCTTCTTCCAGACCCATGTAATAGGGGTGCACACCATAGGAATTCTTCTTATACTAGGTCAACATTTGAAAAGAGATCAATCATAAGGAACACAAATGAAAATAGCTATTAAATCTGCATTCATAATTTTCCACAGGGGAGGTTCAAGGTCCCAAGGAAAATGGAGAATAAGAGTCAGATTCATAATTATCCTCAACAGAAGTACATGAGCTTAGATAAACCAATCCTGAAATGGATAAAGGAAATCACTATCTATGAATAAATAACTATAGGCCAGATGATACTCAAGTTTTTGACCCTTACCTCTGGGACCTGGTCTCGAGAAAACATTCCCCATGTATGCCAGTTCAAGTTCCTCTGGTATGTTGTGTGCTCAGTTTCCCCAAAGCCATAGATGTACTGGGATGGGAGGCGGGTGGAGATTCGTAGAAACATGTCATTAAAGGTAAAGCCAGGAACCTGGGAATCCCAACTGAAACACAAGAGCAGATCATGACTCTAAAGGGTGGAAGAATTTCTGTGGGAGGCACCCTTATTACAAGGATCTGTAGAATAACCATAAATATTCTTAGTTCACTTATTAGACATCAGAATATAGAAAGTTTCTAAAGTGTCTGTTTCTTTGGTCTATAAAGCTTTGATTTTGCAGGTGGTTACAGAAAATGGAGTTTAGATATGAGGATAAGGAGGATTGGGAAAGTAAAAGTACCTAGGGTGATACAATTTTTTTTTAAAGGAGATGAAATGCTTCCTACCCTCAAGAATCTAAGAAGCTAGATAATGAAATAAAATATTCATAAACAAAATTATTAGTGAACAACAAAAAGAATGGAACTAAATCAATACAATCAAATATTTCTAGTGAATGGTTTGTCACAATTTTATCATGGGAAACAATAAATAATGAATGAGAAAAACAGAGTTTGTCCACAAACATTTAAAGTGAATGACCCAAAATATATTTAGGTGTCACCTTCATAGGTTCTCTGATCCCTGTAGGTCATGGATCTAAAAGATGTTGCATATTTTAACAAATTTATACAGATCCTGGATATGGCAGTCAAAGAGACAATGCAAGTTTCCTCCTACAGTAATAGTCCATCATCATAGAATCTTTGATTTGAGTTATGCAAGATAGAGTCATGTTCTCAATAGAGCAAATAGGAAGCTTATACCTTCTCTATTCCAAGTGCCTCATTGTGTGGGTTAGGAAACCAAAGCCAAGGTAGGTCAAGACACTCGTATATTTCCCAGAAGTATTATGTCTTTGTACTTGTTCAAGTACTGAAGACAAATGCAGGTCACTAGTTTTTAGTGACCAAACCCTAGAGCCCCATTCCATTATTCCAGATTGTCTGGAATTCTGATTGTCCACTTCCTACTATTTATAGGGAGCAGAAAACGACTTACATCACAGTGCCTGTGCTTTTTCGGCGGATCTCAATTCCAAATGGTTTTTCCTTGATGGTTACTTCATAGAGACGATTTTCTGATTGGCTGATAGGGGAGCTTGGAATATTTAAAGGCACTGGGACTTCGTATCTTTTGTTGTTAGCATCTTCAATCTAGGAAACAGAAAACCGTTGTCTCCATAAATAACCCAAAGCTCATACTTTCATGTTCTTAGAATAAGATTTTCTCAATTGAATGCTGATCAGATTCCATGGCTTCTGAGGCTCAATCAGCTTTTAGACCTGAAGTCTAAAAAAGTCTAAATCATCTGACAAGACAAGTACTATCATTCAATTTCTGCTTTTCTGAGTATATACTAATGCTTTCATTTTAATGGAAGACTGTATTACTACTGAGACTGTAATGTCCTTCACACTAAGATATGTTTCACTTGTATGTATGTAGCTCTAGTGCTTATTTACAGTAATTGTTTCCTTAATAAATATCCTTTCTTTTTTCATGCATTCATTTTTGTGTAGTTAGAAATCCTGTAATCCAAACCTCATTATAGAGATGAAAATCTGTGACTTCCTCTAAGTAGTCTCTAATATGTTTTCTACTTCTAAATGAATGATCCTATGATAAGTATACACAGCCAACAAAGATATGAATTTCTCCTTAGGCAGATAATTTCACTAAGCTGTCCATCCAAATCAAATGTTTTACTCTGCTGCCTGCATTAAGAAAACTCACCATTCAACCATTCAAAAAGCCCAGTTTTGCTAAGAGATTTTAATGGTTGGATAGATGTGAAAGGGGGAGGATTCCAATGGATGTTAATTGGTTTATATAAAAGTAATAGATTGTGAATTTCTTGATGGAAAATATTTCACTGATGTCTCTTTTAACTTGTGCCTACTATGTAATAATGTATACATATAGTGGCCATTTCATATGTTAAAAGAATATTATTGAAAAAATTAAAGATGATGTGATGCGTAACAATAAGGAATAATAATTATGGAACATTTCAGTTTCCAGACCTCTTTATATACATTCATTATCCATATACATTTATACACACACACACATATATATAAATCTATATCTATATCTATATCTATATCTATATATATAATAACAATCCAAACAGGATTATCAACCTTTTTTACAGATTAAAGAAATTGAAATTAAGTGACTTCACAATGCTAAGGCTTCTAGTAAATATCAGGAAAGCTATTTAAATGAACATCTTCTTGAGTCCAAGTCTAATGTTCTATCTGTTATGGTACACACTGCTTCTTAGGTCTATAAAATAGAAGTGAAATTTCAGTTGTCTCTTGAAAGATATACCCATTGGGATTTAGGTAGGGAGAGATAAAGAAGATGGGCTGATTTAATAAGTAAAAAACGAGGTCTTACATGTGATCTATTTTTGATTGGAGTATAACATGGAATTTCATGGCAAATTGCTATCAAAAAGCATTCCATCCATCATCTTTTCCCTACCTACTGTAATGCCAGATTAAGATCTTTAGTGATGACAGAAAATACCACTTCCACTATGACAACCCACAAACCAAGAATTTTCTTCTTCTTTTAAACCTCTCATAGCTTTAATAGTCTAAAGTACTCCCATCATATTTGCATACATACAAGTCAGTGCCTCATCTTTAATTTTCTTTTCTAGTACTTCCATCCTCAGCACAGCATGGAAGATAACATTTTGCCCATAGTAGGTACTAAATGAGTTTATTAAAAAGTTGTCTCACCCATTATACTTTAAATTCCCATATAGTTTAGCATGCTGTCCACCATGTAATAACCATCCAATAAATGCTAGTTGATTTGAGTTGTTGACTGAATAAATATGGATGATTCTGGGAAAGCTCTCTGTTAACAAGAGTCCTATGCTGAGCATACCTTGAACTGCAGCATGTTGTTTGTATGGAAAGTCACCTCCAAGCGAAGTTGATCAATGGGAGCAGAAGGATAGTGATTGGCTCCAGGAATTCGGGAGATAGTTGCTGTCAGGCCTGCTGGACTACTCTGAATGTTGGAGGCAGTATAATAATATTTTGTGATATAACAAAAAGGGACTCCAGGGGAACTGACTTCCTGAAAAATAAAAACATTACAAACTCATCAGAATGATAAAAGTGGAGGAAAAATAAGTCACATCTAGCCCCATGTTATCTCCTCAATTGGAAAGCAAACATTTTGAGGGCAAAGATTTTTTTTAAATCTTGTCTTTTTATCGCTGGTGATTAATATAGTTCCTGGGACATATGAAGTATTTAATAAATTCTTTTTAAGTCCCTCACATACAATGTCTTGTCAGCACATGAGATTATAGAATTTTTCCTGGAAGGTTGTTTTCCCATAGAAACAAAACTAACTACAAAAACGTATATATTTCTTTAAAGTTTGAAAACTGTTTGCATTTATTAACTTGTTTGATCCTCCTAGTTTTTGTGATAAATATAATAGAATTTCTCATCCTTGTTTTACAGATTGGGAAGCTGAGACTGAGCCATTACCATCTCAGAATGGTAAACTTCAAAGTTGAGATTCAAAAGAAGGTCTTTCCTGATTCCAGGTCCAACGATTATTCAATTACACCACAATGGCTTTTTCCCCCCCAAGGTCTTCTCTGGACCGCTTTCTTCTCTACTTCCTACCCACTTCTCAGAGGAGTTTTATCTTGCCAAATCTCATTAAAATGGAGAAGGAGGCATCGATATGATTAATTTGAAGTGAAATAAAGATGACAGGGAAAAGCTGATAATCTTTGCAGAGTTGTGTGTGTGTGTGTATATTTATGTGCGTGTGTGTGTCAGTGTGTGTTTCAAATCTTACCTCCCACACACAGTCACGTGATCGGCAGTTTTCTTCATTGACACCATATCCATCAGGGTAGCAGTCAAATTTTTCTGTATCTATTAACTGAGTTGACCATTCCACTGTGTATTCCTTCCCGAGTTCAAGGTGAAGACCTGTGATGTTTCCAACCTGTCACATCAGAAAAGATGTTTTAAGTCAGCAAGAGTCACTATTTATATCTAACAAAAATTCTTTCTTTTGACACCTCTCCTACCCCACAAAAAAAAACTGGTTTTCTTCATACCAATTCTCATGGAATCTCTTGGTGTTTTTTCCTTCCCTCTTTCTCTCACCGTAATTAAGGATTGTTAAGAACACAAAACTAATATTTTATGAAAACAAACAAACAAAAAAAAACAAGAGCAAACTTTTTTTTAGAAAAGAGCTGATTTCATGTTGAATACCCAATTACTTGGCAAAAACAAGGCACTGGATAAAAGGATCTCTAAATCCCTTTCTATCTTATAAATTCTGATTCTATGATTCTAATTTTAGATATTAATTCAAAGTTATAAGTTTTTTTCTATTAGAAGACCTGATAGAATGGTAGGAAATAATTAGCAAAATAATTGTGGCCCTTTCATAAAATCTATTGATCAATATTTTGTCTTTTGAACTAAATAGTAAAGGCCAGTTTCCATTATTACCCTATTCTTATTAGATGTAGTTCTAGTCATTCTCCAAAGAAGTCTTGCTACTCCTATGTCATATTCTAATTTATCTGGAAAAGTTCTTATCAAAAAGTTAAGAAGTACATTAAAAAAATCTTGAATCATCAGGAGATTTTCAAAATATTACCACTTGAGGCAATCTATGAAGAAAATTTATCATATTGATAAAGGATTTATAAAGCATTAGCATGAACTATCTCCAAAGAATCTTCCATAAATTCATATAATGAGAAATATTCCTGATTCAGATATCTTTAAAATACAATGCAATTTAGACAAAAGAGTGAATAGAAAAGTGAAAATGAACATGTAACTTCAGCTAGAGTGTTAAAAAGTTAAAGCATCTTTAATACTGCTGATGTCAAAAGGGACTAATATTAGTGAATAGTGAAGAAGAGGGCTTATTGGTGGTTCTCTTGTTTCTGGGGTTTTCACCCTGGAGAAAGGCTATTTTGGCCTTCCTTTCAGTAATTAATATAGAATAAAGGCAGTCATGAAAAAATGGCAAATAAATATAGAATAAAGGCAGTCATGAAAAAATGGCAAATAAAAAAAAAAAACAATCTGTTTATGGACATTTTTGGAGAGGGAAAATATGCTTGATACTTGAGAGAGACTTTTTTGTTTTACAAAAGGCAACCTTGAAGTTAATTTCCATTCAGCTCTAAATCTGCGACCATCTAAATGTTCATTTAAATCTAAACTTATACCTAGAACATATAAGTGTGACTTTGAATAACTGGGAAAAATCTTAAATTATTTATAATATTCTCTGTAAACAAAAGATGTCCAAAGTGAATGTTAGCAATACTCCCATTTAAATATCAGTTAAAATGTAAAATAAGAAGGCTAGTCCTTAAAGAAATGGAACAAGAAAACCTAGTTATGGAGAAAATTTGATAATTATTGAGGAAATATTTACCTTTGTTGTAGGATCATACTTGATCTCAGCATTAGATTCAACTGGAACATTATTTTCTTTTACAATAACTGTAAGAGGTTTGAGGTCCAACCCAAAGATTTTGATCTCTTCAAATGCAAGGCCACTTGGATCACTGTAGTTCATATGCATAACCTTCACATCTAGGCGATGCTAAAAGACATCCAAAGACACTTCCCATGTAATCCTGCTCTATATCCAATTCTTTAACAATTACCGTCTCCAGCTACTCAAAGAACAAAGATGCTATTAATCATTTTACCTTCTCTGGCAATGGGAGGAGGGATTGTATTAGTATTAAAATGGAATAATAGTCACAAGTAGTCATGAGTGGTTTCTCTTGTTTCAAATCAATTAGCCAAAGCTCTACCGGGTAAATGGTTGAAAACATTGAAATTCCTTGATCTGTTAGAATGGATGCTACCAAGAGTTTTCTCTTTCCCATCTTTTCTAATGATTAAGCTCATTAGCCTGATTGATAAGAAATCAAGTTCCCTTTGGCTTCCCATATCTGATTCTGGTTCCTGGCATGTTCTCTAAATTCTCCAGACTTTTATTTACTAGAAATATGAACTTTCAGAGATATGTGTCCATGTCTGTCTAATGTCTGCTATTACTGAGCTACTCTCAGTGATACCTGAAAGATCATGGAAAATAGAAGAAGCACCACAAGGTGGGTAGGGTGGGAGGAATCTAAATTTTCAGCCAAAAAAAAAGGGGAAGTCCAGTAAATGAAAATGAATTAGTGTTCAAATATCTGATATCATAGGGTTAGGGAAAGTGATTATATATCATGTCTTCTCCATTAGGATAATGGATCCTAATCCATTAGGATAAAATTAGTAAGAAATCCTTCCTCAACTCCACGTTCAGTTATTGATATCTTCTAATACGATGCTTTGGAAGTTTTCATTATATGCTTTGGACCACATGGTGGCCCTTGGAGAAGCCATGACTCACGAAAGGGTTATCATAATGTAGGCCTTTCTTCATAGTGTTTTTTATCAGATTTCAGTGCCCTTGAGAGTGCTGAGGAAATGAACACGTAATGAAAGGAACCAGTAACACTCACCTCATTGGCAGAGAAGGTTGAAAAATAGTAATTCCCCCTTTCATAAGTATCTGGAAAAAGATAACAATGAATTTTAACTAGCACATCATCAGATAGAATATATTCTCCATTGCCTATTTGCTCCCTCTGAGGCCTTTAGCTTTCCTGATTCTTCATTCTTCCCCCCTCTGTGTTTTTACAATGGTACTATACAAAGCAACTTACACATTGTCCCATGAATATTTCTCAGGATTCTAAAATTATTGAAGAAGCTTATGATTGTAGGAGACAAAACAAGGATTATTCTAGAGAATAGGCATTGATTTTAAATGAATTATTCATATCTGTAAAAATGTTATCACCATGAAGGCATGAAAAACCAATACAACCATTCTTTCCTCTACTTGAATATATCATTGCTCAGAAGGTACATTGAAAACACTGCAGTTAATGTCTGAAAAGAAATTGTGAAGCCTTCATGTGTATTTTTCACCATAATTTTCACATTTAAGATTTCTAGTTCGTATCATTAGAAATATTAATAAGAGAGTGTTTTCATTAGTTTAGAGAGTTCTTGGTTAGGCACTTCCTCTACCAGTGAGAACTGGCACAGTATTTAAAACTTACACTCTCTTAATGTTATTTGAAGGATAAAAAAAGTTGTTGGAAACAAAATACCTGAGTTAATTCCTACCCTGGTTGCATGGCCCTATGCACATCACTTAATTTCCAAGTATGGCAGGAAAATTCCATAGCACTTCAAATAACTTTAAGATTTGCGACATAATTAAAAGACAGTATGAAAGAAGCAGAAGAAAGGAGAAGAAAAAAAGAAGGGAGGGGGCAAGCAAAGTAGAGTAAGAGATGGGGTGTGAGGGAAGGAGAGAAGAAATAAAGGAAAGAGGAAATAAAAAGAAGTGAAGAAGAAAAGAATAGAAGAGGAGAAAATATATGAAATTAAAGAGGAGAAAAGAAGAGGGTAAGTAAAAGTCATAGAAGAAGAAGATATGGGGAGACAAGAAAGAACAGGAGAGGGCTTGAAAGGAAAAAAGTAAAAGAGGAGAAAGAGAAAGAAAGAAAAAGAGAGAAAGTGTGTCAACTGAATTTAAGAAAATCTAACTTACCAATACTCTGTCCATCATCCCAGAAAAACTCTCCTTCAGCTGTCCCATTGTCAGATAAAGCCACAGTAAGTCCCAAGGAATTTTTCCGGCTGTAAACATCAGAAATTGTAGTTAGTTCTCCTCCTTCCCTTGACAAGTCATTTGACAATCCTTTATTAGGCAATTATAAACACAGTACTATGTTGTAAAGGGCTGAAACTCTGAATAGGTGCCCTGGAATCAGACAACTGAGCCCTTAAGGTTAATTACCTATTGGACAATACTAAATAAGTAAATAATAAATGGCCCTTCTCACTATTGTGTGCTGACTCCATCTTTTGATGTATACTGATCATTGTAGGAGGGATTAGAGGGTGGAATGAGACAAGCCAGAATCACTTTGCAGGAGGATGAGGAGAAGGGAGGTTGGTGGAGAGCTTGGGGCAATTTTGTTTATCTCCTTTATTTCTGCCCCTAAAGATCAACGACTTTTGCTTATCCTGACTCTGGCTGACCCTGAGGCCTTCAGGGAGCTAGCTTGGACTTTACACTATGTTAGGGGCTAGATGTTCAAAGAAAGAAGTAAAAAAAAAGATATGGTTCCTGCATTCAACAAACTAAGATCATGCTGGACAGAGAGAATTTCAGCATGTATCATATTGTAGTCTATTCACAGGAAAATAAATGTAAAATAAACAAGACATTGTAGATTTGATATGATATTGGAGGATTCAGAAAAGATCTTTTGCCAGAGTTTGCAGTTGAGATGAACCATGACGGAAACTAAGGGGTTCCAAGAGGTAAAGATAAAAATGGAGAACATTCCAGGCATATGAGACAGACTATACAAAGCTCAGTTCAAGTAGTGCACAGAGTATTTGAGGTAAAATCATGTGAATCAGCTTGGAAAGATTAGAGCCATTTGGGTAAAGGGCTTTACAAGCTACACAAAGCAGGTTGGACTTTATCTAAGACAGCCATTAAAACTTTCTGAGCAAAAAAATGGCATGGTCTGAATTATGTTGTAGGACTCTCAATTGGGCAATAAAGTAGAGGATGGTTTGGAGAAGGGAGAATCCAGATGCAAAGAAGGCCGATTTATATGGGTGCAGTAGTTGTCCTTCATTCTTGAAGAGGACCAAAATGGCATCATTTTGTTAGAGTCAAATTGCAGTGTGTAAAACTGTGACTGATCAGATCAATATGAGCTCAGAATGCTCTGTCACACAGGTTGAGCACAAATAGTCCATATGAACATTTGGGTAGCTTCTCTAATTTTGCACATCTCATGTTTCTTTTGGACTCATTCTATTTGGCTCTGTTCATAGAACACAGCATCTTCTGTGAGGAATGCATACTGGGAAGTTCTGTGCCTGTGTCTCCCATGTCACACAATTGATTCTAATATTTTTCAGAAATCCCTGGAGAGTGTCCTTGTATCATTTTTTTTTTTGAACACCTTGTAAATGCCTGCCCTGTGGCACCGTGATAGTCTGGGAGACTGGTGATAAAGGTATGAACTAAAATAGAGTCCATGTAAATGGAACAATTATCCCTGATGCCTCTTACAAGGATACTTATGTTTAGGGATTTTTCCCATCATTGCTGAAACACATTAAACAGAAAAGTATATTAAGCAGAATCATGACCACGTTAAAATGTTTAAGCTGTATTTTCAACATAGGTTCATTTTATTTTCTCTGTCATGGAGTAAATCATCAAGTATTCCCCTGAAATATATCACAAAGAACTGGAATTCATATACTACATTATCTAACAGTCAGTGGGTTAACAAACATTAAGTGTTTACTCTGGTCAGGCATTTGCTCAGTGCTGAGGATGCAAAGAAATTTGAAAAGTCCCTGTTTTCAGGGAGCTTGAAGTCAAATGGAGATAAAAAAATGCCAAGAGGCAGAGGCAGAAGAACATTCCAGCCAGGGAATATGAAAGATTCTCACGAAGCCCCCAGATAACTAACAAAAGTAGTCTGCTCCTTGTGATGTACAGGAAAAAACTACTGAAGAAATAATACTGACTGGCATTTATACAACCCCTTAGTATTTAGAGTGTTTATGTTACTGTCAGGGTAATGTCAGTAAAGTAGGATGTTTGAGTCCAATGACAGAACAGAAGGCCTCAGAGTTGGTGGGATTTTCCCAGAGTCATACAGAGAGAAGCCAACTAAAACCCAAGCCTTTAGGACTCCAACTCCAGGACTTTGTCCTCTCCTTTTCAAGAAAAGGGTGAAGCAAAGAGTCACCATAGCACTGGAGTAATGTTTGGAAATGGAAAGGGTGGTAATCCCCTCACTCACCTATAGTGGGTGTTATTGGCAGGTTTTTGCCATGGAAGAATGTAGCCTCCACGGATATGGAGATTGATGTGGTCCAAGGGGGCTTGTAGGCTCTTCCACTGTCCCCTCACTCCAACCCCTGAGCCCTACAGTTAAACAGAAGAAACCAAGAGAAAAATGAGTCCTTCCACCTCACAAGATGCCTGATTAATTTATAGGATTAACTTACAGGCCTTCCCACGACCACCATGGCCTCTCATTTCCTGACTACCTTGATCCATTTATGGATTCCTTTGAGGCCATTTTGCATCATTCCTCCCATCTTTTACTCCATTTAGAATCAAATGCTGCTGTTCTTGAAAGAAACCTTTCTAAATTGCATCCATTGTTCAGGGAAACTCACTTTAGTCTTCAAAAAAGATTTCAGTATTTCAAAGATTTTTATTGTTTTTCTTGGTGGGCTGAGTCTATCTCTAACTAGAGCTATGAGCCTCCCCTGATCAGGGACTCTTCCCTAGACTTCCACATGGTCAGCCTCAGAAAGCAAGGTGGGGCATTGCATACAGTGGGTGTTCAATCAATGCAGTAAACTAACTGCCAAGGAGGGACAGAAGATAAACAAGGGATCAAAAATATTGACATTCTTTTTTTGAAAAGGTAACCTAGAAAAAAGCTTGTAAAAACTACATACTTACAATAAGCAAGAGAGTCACTACTTACACTCTTTGCTCACAGAAGTCAGGCTTATCAAGAACACTGAGGGAGTGGACTTTAGGAAGAATTAATTATTCTTCCACTGTCTTAGCTATGGTGCCTTAGTCTTTGGGGAAATTTGAAAAACAGCACTAGAGCATTTTTAAACTAATTAAATTAAAGCATTAAAGATACCTTTGGAGTCTCTGACAATGTTCTCAGTATGGGATGACGAAGAAGCACCTTTAAAGTCTTTTATTATCATTATTTTATAGATGAGGGAATGAAGCTCAAAACACCCAATGACCATTTATTTCACATTTACTATATATCGGATCTTATGGAATAGGTGGAAAGTGATTACATTAAGGAAAGAAGCACTAACCTGACCTAAACTACATTAAGTGTTCTAGACCTTCTAAGCAAAAAGGGCTCCGATGGTTTCATAGAGCTTCCCTTCTCCGCTGGAATATAATCACTGAACTCAGCTCCCAAGAGCTCCATTATCCCGCAAAGTGCGTAAAAAAAATGCTGCCTTTGGCTGAGTCCCAGCCACCAAAACATAAGATCAGTAGAACTTGAAAAGTACAATGATGAGCATTAGAGGGTCAACTATGCAAGAGCTGCATGGGGCAAACATTACACACACCCTGACAGTATCCCAGCATGAGATATCTTAACCTGCAAACTTGTTTCCCTTTCCAGGAGTTATATACTATTTTGAACAGAGGAGACATAATATCCTATGCCCCATGAAAGATACTTACCGTGTAATAATCATACCAGTTGGTCTTAGGGAAGTAGGCAGTGACATTCCGGGAATTCTACAATAAATTAAAATTTCTGTGTGTGAAATAAATTCATGGACAAATTCACCAAAATTTCCTAGAAGGATTAACAAGATTAAGAATTGCTAAATGTACAGTGTTCAAAAGCAAATATCCTATGGACTTATCATGTCATGATTGTCTTCCAATGACCCCACCGCTTAGGGATAAGTCAGACTATCATTCAATTTATAGGTAAGGAAACTGAAGCACCAAGAATCATTTAAAGCTGCACAACAATTCAGTCCCAGAACATTCAGAATGTGCAACTCAGACCCATCTCTACTACTTAATATTGTTTTTTAGTTTGGAGCTTATATGGGTTCAGGAAAATCTATACTCACAGCGTACAGGACAGGGCTGACTAAGAAGGCTGGACCCCACAAGAATTGAAGGTCTATGTCCCATGTTTCTTTGTCTTCCACAAACCTGAGGGGAAAAACATAGTATCACAATTCAGCGGTGTAGACAATGCTCTCTCAGTGCTCAAAGAAACCTTAGAAATCAGTCTTAAGTTCATGATTATGACAAATATCCAAGGGACTTAGGAAAAGCCCAATTTCTTTTCCTTTTATATGCCTCCTTCTTCTTCCAGCATTAGTTTAATCAGGCACAGGTAAGGATATTAATGGTGCATTTGAAATATCAACTTGACTTTCCTTACTCGACAGGCCCTAGGCTTTCTCTTATTATGATGCAGATGTTCAGAAAATTAGTTGCAAACTGATTTCAACCCATTCCAGTCATAAAATAGAAAACAAATGACTGTTTTAAAAATAAAAATATGATTCACTATATTTCACTATATTATTAAGCCAAAAAGACTATTGGGATTCTCAAATACCCCTACATAATTTTCACTTTTTTTTTTTTTTAAGAGTAAAAAGTATAGAAGGGAAACAATAAACTGGGAAAACATTTTTACAATCAAAGGTTCTGATAAAGGCCTCATTTCTAAAATATATGGAGAATTGACTCTAATTTATAAGAAATCAAGCCATTCTCCAATTGATAAATGGTCAAAGGATATGAACAGACAATTCTCAGATGAAGAAATTGAAACTCTTTCTAGCCATATGAAAAGATGCTCCAAGTCATTATCAATCAGAGAAATGCAAATGAAGACAACTCTGAGATACCATTACACACCTGTCAGATTGGCTAGAGTGACAGGGAAAGATAATGTGGAATGTTGGAGGGGATGTGGAAAAACAGGGACCCTGATACATTGTTGGTGGAATTGTGAACTCATCCAGCCATTCTGGAGAGCAATTTGGAACTATGCTCAAAAAGTTATCAAACTGTGCAAACCCTTTGATCCAGCAGTGTTTCTACTGGGCTTATACCCCAAAGAGATCTTATAGAAGGGAAGGGGACCTGTATGGGCCAAAATGTTTGTGGCAGCCCTGTTTGTAGTGGCTAGAAGCTGGAAAATGAATGGATGCCCATCAATTGGAGAATGGCTGGGTAAATTGTGGTATATGAACGTTATGGAATATTATTGTTCTGTAAGGAATGACCAGCAGGATGAATACAGAGAGGACTGGCGAGACTTACATGAACTGATGTTGAGTGAAATGAGCAGAACCAGGAGATCATTATATACCTCAACAATGATACTGTTTGAAGATGTATTCTGATGGAAGTGGATCTCTTTGATAAAGAGAGCTAATTCAGTTTCAATTGATCAAAGATGGACAGAAGCAGCTACACCCAAAGAAAGAACACTGGGAAATGAATATAAACTGCTTGCAATTTTGTTTTTCTTCCCGGGTTATTTATACCTTCTGAATTCAATTTTCCCTGTGCAACAAGAAAACTGTTCGGTTCTGCACACATATATTGTATCTAGAATATACTGTAATCTATTCAACATGTAAAGGACTGCTTGTCATCTGGGGGAGGGGGTGGAGGGAGGGAGGGGAAAAATCAGAACAGAAGTGAATGCAAGGGATAATGCTGTAAAAAAGTACCCTGGCATGGGTTCTATCAATAAAAAGTTATTTAAAAAAATGATACCCTAGAGAGAATCACATAGATTAGTTAATTTAAAGGATAATAAGAAAAGAGAGAAGAGAGAAAATATTTTTACTTTTAATAGGTTAGATTTAATGTTAAAATGTCTTAGTATATTAATGCTTGTCATTTGGACTATTTTGGCTTATACATGAAATCTATAAAAGTCACAGGGGATTTTAATAAAGGAAAATCTTTAAAAAAAAAAAAAAGAGTAAAAAGTATACTAAAAGTATCTCTTCAGCAAACCCATGAGGTGGGAAGTGCCATTATTCTTCTTCCCACTTTACAGATAAGAAACCTTAGGCTCAGAAAAATTAAGTAGTTTGTTCATGATCACAAGCTACTATCACATCTGAAATAAATAGCAAGAAAACAAACAAATCTTCGGGTCTCCAAAGGTCATGCTTGCTTCCATATGCTACTTCTGTATATAAGAAACATACATTTTTAGAATGAATCAATAAATGAAGAAACAATGATTAATTCAGTCCTCATTAGATACAAGGCAGTGGTAAAACAAATAGACATGAATAGAAAAATTAGACAGGCCCTGTTCTCAAGGCCTCACCTCTGTAAGAGGTATAGTAGAAAGTCCCTTAAGGTGTTGTCTGAGATTCACAATGGAATCCCACAGAGGACCGCGAGACAGAGTGGGCACTTACTCATGAAGAAGGGGCCGGACAACAGTGCTGCCTTCGACATGGGCCTTGTGCATCAGGGTGTAGAGATAAGGCAACAGGGTGTATCTTGTCTGAAGGACTTTTCTTGAAAGATCCTCAAAGGTGGAATTCCAAGCCACAGGGTCTTGTCTCTACAGATATGGGAAGAAATATTCATACAAATCCTTCATTTTACTTCACTGGGAAATAGGCCGGATACCTAATGAGCCACTCTCTGCTACACAGCGACTCTGCAGAAGCAGCCAGGGTTTGCTTCCTAATTCCCCAGGCTACTATCCCCATGGATCCTGGCTAAGGAAGACATTTTGATTCTTCTTTCCCTGTTAAGCTCAGTACTCCTAAAAATAGTCAGAGCCCTGAAACAAAAATATATCATGGACAGCACAGACCTAACATATTTCTTCTCTACAACAATTTTCCAGTGCAGTGTTAAATCTAGAGCATACTGTGAAACATTAGAGGGCCCTGACTTTGTAATCTCCTGGTAGGACTGTGAAAACTGCCCAGAGGTCACTCAGAACAGAAGAGATCTCTGCTCCCTAAACCCAATTTTTTTTGGAGTTTATGGTAGAAGAGAGATGTTCTAGGAAGCTCTAACAGACTGTAGGTTACACAGTCTTGTGAAGTGAAGGACTGGTGACTAATGAGGTGGTTTCCAGGAAAGAGGGGATCCATTCACTTATGGGGAAAGAATTGAAACAGGTACCAGGGCAGGCCTGGGGAACAAACTGGTATCTTACTCTGGTCCCAATTGTATTGTGGTTCCTAGAGAAAGGGTAAAAGGCTCCCAGTTGCATCCAGCGCGCACACATCTCATATTCAGCATCTCTAAAGAACCCACAGATATCGGCTCCAGTCTGAGAACAAAAAAGGGAAACAGAATGAGAATGCTGTGAGTTTCTGAACCAATCTTAATAATGATGAAGTGACCTGGGGGAGACTTACATAGGATATTCCAAAGAGACTGAATTCCATCATACCTGCAATGAGAACCACAGCAATGATGGGTGAGGCAAGTTGGTAGACTGAAGAGGCTCTGATCTAACCTGTTCCTTGACTTAAATAGCTCAACATGGAGAAAAGTCCCATAATATATAGAGTGATACAGTGAAATAGTCAGTGGCCTGACTCCTCTCAGATTCGCTTCAAGAATCCAAAATAATTATCACCTTATTGACCACCTGGGCTAGTTTCCTTTCCCCTCCAAGGGAAGCCTTCAGGACAAACCCCGTACTTACCAATGATGGATTTATGGAGCTGGTCCCATGCTGCAGTGTTGTCCCCCAGCCAATGTCCTGCCCAGCGTCCTGAAGTAGGGAAGGTGGAGCGAGTGACCACAATTCCTCTCTGTCCAGTAGCCTCCTGCACACCTCTGATCAGGGAAGACAAACAAGAAATCACAACCTAAATGAGGAGGGCCAAGGACCTCTTTCCCCGTCAGGAAGCTCTGAGTAAAGCCCAAGAACTGAGGACCATTCTCAGCCAATGACTATGAGAACAAAGTGGGAAAGTGGGAGCATCACTGCAATCTGTACTTGGTGCAGGAAGAAACAAAAACTAGATTGTACATTAATTATCTACAAATATAAGGTAATGGACTACTTTTATTGTGTTTATGTGAATGTGGGAGGAAAAGAGGAGCATACTTTAACTTCTGAATAGATTTATTGTCCTAATACTGTGTCACTCAGAATAATTCTGATCAATAATATATCCTGATCACAAAAAGAAAAAATACAAATCAGTCCTGCAATTTCATTTATATGGAAACATTTCTGATGAAGAAATGTGGGGATGATAGTGTTACACCAATTCTATCAGCAGTTATTCATTTCATTGTAATTGGATGGGTATCAGTGATTATTTTAGTCAAATAAACAAATAGGATTAAACTTGAGGTAATTATGCCAATTAATGCTCTTAGGGTAACAGTTGTGGTTGATTAATCCACCAGCTATTAAAGATTATATTAATTGTATTTGTTACTAGCTAGATTCATACAATTAATATAATGAGAATGTAAAAGCTGCAGTACCCTTCTCCCCACTCCAAGTCTACCTGGATCACTGCTTCTCTTTCTTTCTAGTGACCTTTGCTTCAAAACCACAATTTCCTTGGACCTTAAAATACTAACAGTCTAACACAAGAGTATTATGACTTGTGGAAGAGCCTGAGATGTTGCTGACAGTATCTTTTGGCCTTTGGAAAGCACCTGCTGAGATGGCCTGCAGTTAAGAGCCTTTATATGATTATCTGTAGCTAATGACCTTTGAAGTCTTGATGACTAAATTCTGACAGCTGATGGATTTTCCCCTTAACCAATCATAAGATTTCCTTCCTTTTAGAACTGATTGGTCATGGAATTGTACTGCTTCATTCCGGTTTTTGATATTCTCTCAATGTTTATAAAAGCAACTGTTCCTCTAGCATAAGGGTCCCTGACCTTGAGAAAGATCTTGAACCCAACTAATTTAGGAATACCACAGGTATTTTTAAAAAAATTCACTGATTATGTGATTTTTGTTATAAATTGGAATTTTGTGGCCCACAGAATCCACCTCTACAAAAGTAGGGACCTTATCTACAATTTATAGCCTTATAGAGGTGCCCTGATTAATTAAATGATTTGCCCAGGATCATGTGGCCAGTATGTATGAAGAGATTTTTGTGGATTTGAGCTAAATCTCTAGCTACTGATCACACTGCTCCTTTAAATACACACACACACACACACACACACACACACACACACACACACACACACACACGAGTTAGCTTTCTTGGTCATCAACAATAGCCAGTTTTAGAGTCTTTTATATATATAATATATATATTTTGCTTTAGGAAATATATATAGTCCTGAATCACTCATTCCTATATAAGCTGGGACCCTAAATTTATGATGGTATAATTTTAAGGAAAATATATATAATATATATTTCAGATTATTCATTAACTTATTCAATAATTGATCTATTTATATAGAGAGAAATGATTAGAAGATAAAATAGCAACTTCTTTATCCCTGGGAAGTTCTCCTGGAGAAGGAAGGAAAAAACAGAGTCTTAGTTGAGGATCGGTTGCTTTTAAAGGAATAACCATTCTCCTTCCTCTTAAAAATTCCATTTCTACTCACCCAGTACCTATGGGACTATGGGAGAGATGGGGAAGGGACTTACTCATATGTTGGCTTAGTCTGGGACCAGCCATAGAGATTGTGCACATCGTAGTGTCTCACTGGGCTTCCATCAGGCAGGATCTGCTGACTTTCCATGCACAGGGTCTTGCTGCTCAGGCCTCTGTCTCTTGACTCCAGATCTGAGAAAAGAGATTCAGTGATGTGAGAACATGCCTACAGTGACAAGTGTTTCACATCTGGTAGTGGTGAAAGCTCAGCTGGAGCTGAGGGGATGAGAGAGGATAGAGAATGAGTTTGAAAGAGAAAAGCAGGGCAGACTTATAAGATGTAAACCCTTGAACACCAGGGGCGGTATTCAATAGGAAACACCAGTAGGAAATAGAAAGTTAAACATAACCCACACACAACCCACTGGATTTAGTAATGGAAGGCACATTAGAGAGAATTGATTAAGTCCATGTCATTTATGAAGAATATGGAAAAACCATGGCCCAGAGAGATAAAGAAATATCCCCAAGATTAGAAAACATATTAAGTGGAATAGTAGTGATTTTAGTTTTAGTCTAAGTCTTCTAACTCAAAACTCACTGTTCTTTGTTCTATACTGTAGGAAATTCCTGGATCATGGAACTCAGAAAGAAAGGGTCCTTAAGTACTAATCACTGGGAGGCAAGAACATAGCTCTCTAAATTCCAGCCTTTGCAAAGGTCTGGGTTAAAGTTTTAGAAGAAAAACAGAAATGGATAGATAAGAAGAGGCAAAGAGATGGGGGGAAGGGAGGGAAGTCAAGAGAATAGGATGCCAGAGAAGTAAAAGATACAGAGCAAATTAAGGAGGAAAGACTGAACAGCAAGGAAATGATCAATCAAATTAATCAGTTGATTGTCTTCTGAATGCCAGATACTCTAATAGGTACAAGAAATACAAATACAAAGAAAGAAACAATCTCCACTGACAAAGAAGTTTCAATCAATGACAAATGCTGCAGAGCAATTAAGAGAATTAAGAAGAAAAATACAATCCTTGGGTCCTCAAAGTACAACCAGTGGGCCAGATGCGGCAGCTACGGACAATTATCCCCCTCACCCAGGGAGTTCTTTATTTATTTAAATTTCTTTATTTAAAGGCCCACAAAACAAAGTTTTTGCTTTTACTATAGTCCGGCCCTCCAACAGTCTGAGGGACAGTGAACTGGCCCCCTATTTAAAAAGTTTGAGGACCCCTGCAAAACATTGTTGCTGGAAAAGAAGTGAAAGAAAAACATCAACATTTTGCAGAGCATGGAAGGTAGTCGCAAATTCATTGCGGCTTCTTCGCAGCCAACATTGAGCTTCTTGCAGCAAACATTCCCATACTTTTGCTCAAGGAATTGGCTTTTAACCATTGATGAACCTTCTGATAAACTAATTACTTGAAAGGCCCAGTCCAGAATACTGAATTACCAATTCCCCAAGTCACACAGTCTTGTGAACTGGATCTTTTAGAAGCTGCATTCTTAGTATCTACCAGTTTTCTCTTTTTTAAAAAAATGGAATGGCATCTCATAGACCTTTTAATAATCAAGGCAATAATTGAGGACTAGAGAGGTCTCCTGCTTACTCCAGGGATGTGGATGGGAAATCAACTGGTCTCATTGCCTTTGGACACCATTCAAAATTTTTTTCCAACCCCACCATTACACACTGTCAAAAATCACTTTTAGACATATGATATATGACTGCCCTGATCAAAAAGATTTGGTGATTGCTACTGTCTAAAGGATGAAAAACAAGGTCCTACAAGGCTTGTATCTTAACCCATTTATGCAGTCTTATTTATTCTATATTTTATTCACAATACTCAGCCCAACTCAACGTTATTATCCTACTGCTATGTTTTTACAGGCTGGTTTCTGGGCCTAGCTCCCGCCTCATCCTCACATGATAAAACATCTGTTTCCTTTGATGTAACATCTTTTAAGGAAAAACACTAGTAAAAATGCTTGCTCAATGGTGTAATGAAGCATTTTGCCTCTGCTCTATATATACCTGTACCCTATGAGGTGAAGTAAGACAGCTTAGAATGCTTATAGGTTTGTTCCACAAGATACTGTCCTATCAATGTCTGCTAGTAATGACTGAAGGCAAATCCTCATCTCAGGTAGCTTTGACAAGGTCATCTTGAGGCTATGTAAAATCTCCCAATAAGAAATGGACTTACGGGGCATATAGGGAGGATGATTGAATGTGGTGCTCCTGCAGCCTGGGGGAACTGCCCCATTCACAAAGCTGGATGGTTCATTCATGTCCTGAAAATGTAAAACAAGTCTTTATGTATATGTGTATTACATACATACATGAATATATTGTAATTACCTTCTGCCAGGCAGATGGCAGTGAACAAATGGTTCCACCTGGCACACACATCACAGATAGGGGACTGACTAATCAGAAAGAAAAAGCTTAGGCACTGGTGGGGGTCGTCTGGAAAGATTGGGCCTTGCTTTCTCCCAGGTCATGCTCAAGAGTCAAATACACTTAAGGGAAATTTTAAGCTCACTTAAGAATTAAAAAAAAAAAAAAAAAGATAATCTCCCTGATGTGCAGGTACATTAGGCAACTTTCCTGCAGGAGAAAGTCATGATGAATGTATGATAGAAATACTGACTTGTTTAATATCTCATTAGAAAATGGCAACCTCAAAGTATTGTGCCCAGAATGTCATTATTTACTGATATACTCCACTGCAGAACAATCATGCAAGTGTGAAAATCAAACAAATATACAATCTTTTATCACATGTCTGTTTATGTCTGCACACTGATTCACACAAATACATGCACAAACAAAAACACACACTTACAATCCACATTCCATCGTACTTCAAGCTCTTCTGTGGCTCACGGGGATTCGTGTGGAGTTCTAGCAATTCCCGCTTCCACCACATGGCTGTTGAATTACGGAAAAAGTCTGGGAAGGCAACATGAGCTCTGTATAACTGTAAAGATGAAACAACCACCAGACAGATCAATGAAATAGCTGGTCAGTAATCCTTTCTTTGATACTTATTATTTGCAATTCTGCTACTTCTTGCAGATAACTTCTGGAAAAGTTCAAAGCATTTTCAAAAGAATTCTTAGTTTAATCACAAAGCAAATGAATACTAATCAAAGTGGCCTAAAGTTTCATGTATAAACCCAAGACTATAGATTGATTCTGCCTAATTGTAAGAAAAAACCCCAACCTCCACTCAATATATATAGATGCAGATACAGATGTGTATTTGTCTGTGGTGGCATTTGGAGGTACTTTTTGCATACTGTGCACTAATGCCTTTTTGGAAGGAAGTTGAGAACCAATGAAAGGAGCCTGCCTAGTAAGAATTCAAAAATAAGGTGTGATATCTTTAAGGAAGGATACATCCAAGAAAGTGTGGTAGGAAAACAAGAATTTAAGAAAAGAATTCAGAGACAGAGACAGAGAAAGAGACAGACAGACAGACAGATAAAGATGGAGAGACAGAACAGAGGCAGAAAGAGACAGAGAGAACGATAAGAAGGGACACAGGATCAGCATCTTGGAGACTTCACAGAGGGACATGATTAATCTCACCAAGAATTGGTTAGTCAAAAATAAATAAAAAATCTTTTATTAAGTACTTATTATAGGTACTGTATTAAGTGATGATTTAGTAAGAAAGAGAAAACTATTGCTTCTCTCTGGTTACAGTCTTAACAGTCTAAGGAATACAAAACATTTCTCTACAATCAAAGCTTCCACATGTCATAATATTGAAGAATCTTTTACCTCCACTTGTGTGTCCCAGTCAAGAGATCCATTGATGATAACATTAGGCAAATCTGGCCAAACCTATGGGAAAAAGGGGGTGAGGGGTGGGGAAGGTTTACTTCCAAATCTTGGATATGTGATAGTAAAGAATCTATATAATTCCTGGAATCAATCTGCTTAAATAAAAGATCCTATGCCCTAATTGCCTTCATTCACACAAACACAGAAACATTAAGATAAAATAAGTCATTCATGTATAAATATCTTGATGATCCTTCAGATTCAGTCATGGAATAGAATTAACATGTCTAATCCCAAACTCTACCTTTCCCCAAACAATGCCGCTGTCATCCGGCCACTTGATGAACACATCATCCTGTAATCCCCTGCTGAATGCAAGATATGGCTGGGTCTCATTGCCAGAAATGGCTGGGTCCTGCAATCAATGGATGATAGTTGTTAGAGTGTTAGAGACAGAATTATGCAAAGAAAAGGAGGTCAATGCCCAACAAGCAAGAAAACAAAAACTTTTCTCAGTCACATACTAGAATAAGGATGACTCGCATCCCAGCCTCCTTCATTCGGTTGATCAGATTGGGAAAACCTGCAAATTTGGGGCTGAGGGTGAAGTCCATCTGCCTCTCCATGTAATCAATGTCCGAGTACTGCACATCCTGGAAGAAACAAGAAAGTGGGGAAATGTCATTTCGATGACAATAGATACAGAGCAAGTCTTTTCAGTTGGCCAATGTAGAAGATCTATTGTACATATTCTTTTTCAGAATCAGGTTAAAACTCCAGATTGGAATCTCTCATAATCATTCCTAGACTGCTTCTCCTTACCAATAAATATCTAGAATGTGAATGAGATACTAAATATATTATCAACCTGCAAAACATCAAGTTGCACCAGTCTATAAACATAATCTTCCAGCAAAATAATATGACACATTTCAAAATGAAATCAAAATCCTTTGAAATATCTCTGCATTTATACTTCTAAATAGTAGTAAAATACAGTGGAAATGACAGTGTTTGGGAATGAAGAAGATCTAAGTTCAAGTTCTAGTTTAGAAATCCTCATAAATCAGTTAACCAAGCCATGCCCAAGTTTCCTCATTTTTAAATAAGGGGATGGGGTCCAAGGTCTCAAAGTTGTCTTTTAATTCTAAATCTATGACCATAATTATTATTCTTATCCCTCTGCTCTCAAGCAATAATTCAGCATATATAAACTATATCAAATTGCTTACCATCTCAGAAAGGGGTAATGAGAGGGAGAGAATTAGGAGCTCAAATTTTTTAAAAGAACCATTAAAGGTGTTTTTACTTGTAATTTGGAAAAATAATAAAATATTATTTTAAAAATATTCACTTAGAAGTGAAATTGCATGTTTGACAGAAACAAGATGGGATACTCCATTTGTTATTAATATTCTAATGCTCTAATTCAGTTATACTTAAAATATAGACTGTCAAACCCATCTAAACCTGCTGAAAACTATTGCCATAGTCACAATATATAAGGGGGACACTAAATGCCCCTACTTCAGTGCCACTATTAGATCTGTATCCGAAGGATATCATAAAAGAGGAAAAGGACCCACATGTGCAAAAATGTTTGTAGCAGCTCCTTTTGTGGTAAACAAAAAATTGTAAAATAAATAGATTCCTGTCAATTGAGGAATGGTGAATACACTGTGGTATATAAAGGTAATGGAATATTATTGTTCTGTTAAAAAAGTGATGAATAAGGTGATTTTTAAAAAGTTAGGAAAGATTTATATAAACTGATACTGAGTGAAACAAGTGGAACCAGGAATACATTGTACACAATAACAGCAAGAATGTGTGATGATCAACTACGAAAGACTTAGGTTTCTTCTCAGTGCTTTATATCAATCCAAATCAAATCAATCCAAAGCAATCACAATAGACTTTGGACAGAAAATGCCATCTACATCCAGAAAAAGAATGATGGAGATTGAATATAAATCAACTCATGCTATGTTCACATCTTTTATCTCTTGTTGTTTTTTTTTCCCTCTCCCAAGTTTTTCCCTTTTGTTATTTTTTTCTCTCAAAATGATTCATAAAGCAATGTGTATCAAAACTAAAAAAATAAAATTTTAAAAAATATACAAAATATGTTTGAGAGCTTTCCCATAATTAAGCCAGAGAAAGAGGAATTCAAAGGCATGAGGAGAAATGAACAATTACAGAGGTTGGGCTTGGGGGTTAAAAAGAGAGGTATGAGTGTGCTGGATAGAGGTCCATACATAGGGAATCTGAGCAGCCACCATGGCATCATAGAGTTCAGCAATTTCAGAATCATTCTTGTATCCATAGCGACACAGCTGGAAACCTAAGGCCCAATAAGGAGTCATCACCGGCCGGCCAATCAACTGAAAAAAAGGACAAAATATAGTTTATTCCACTCTTTTGAGGGAAGGAACGTAAGCTGGTATCAAATATAGAATCACCAAAACAGTTTTCCCTTAATCTGTGGTAGCTTCAAAATTCAGGTTAATTGCAAGGCCAAACCACATGAAACTAGAAAGGCAGAATTCCTGGGAATCTCTACCATTTCAAGAGAGATCACTTGTGTAAAGCATCCTTCCAGTCTTTAGGCACTATATAAAAATAAACTCTAAGAGGAATGCACACATTTAACCTGTATCAGATTGCTTTCTGTCTTGAAGAGGAAGTAAGTAAGGAAGAGAGGAAGGGAGATAAATTTAGACACAAAGTCTTGCAAAAATGCATATTGAAAATCATCTTTACATGTATTTGGAAAAAAAATACTATGGTAAAAAAAAAAAAAAGACTTCTGAGATTTCTATCAGGCACATTAAATAGGAATTGATTGTCCCTAAAAGATCTCTATAACAATGTAATGGTAAAATGTGTTTTCTTGATTGCTTTCTAACATGCTGCTGCAAAGAGTGGCTATGTAAGGCCATTACCAGCAAATGAATGAACAAGCATTTGTTAAGCATTTACTACTGCCAGGCACTGAGGATACAAAGAAGGCAAAAGTTTTTGTCTTCAAAGAGCTCATAAGCATGAAGATAACTAGGTATATACAAGTTGTACACAGGGTAGAAGAATGAATGTGACTTGTAAAGTGCTAAGGACATTAAAGTTTCTCAGATAACATTTGATTATCGACAAGAAGGATTTCATGACTTCCTACCTCTGTGTACTGTTGAGTGACAAGCTCTGGAGTTGGCCCCAAAACCATGTAAAAGTCCAGAATGCCTCCAATGGTACGATATGTCAGTGCAGGGGTGGGCTGGAAAGTCACGTCTGGAAGAAGAGGGGAAAAAGTTCAGTACCTCTCTCCATCACAGGAAGGAGATACTCTAGTTTCCTTCTGAAGACTTCCAATGATGAGAAATGACAACTTCCTTAAGTTCATTCCATCTATAGACAGCTCTCATTGTTATTACAGTTATCCTTACTCAGAATTGACAGTTGACTCTGTCAATATCTGAGGAATTAGCACACTTTCTATATTCATGAACTTCTCCACAAAGCTCTACCAGCTAAATGGAAATGGCTTCAAAATCTACATCTGCAACTTTCCTTTTCTTCTGTCTAGCAAAGATAAGAGAACTTTCCTAGACCTACAATTTCCTTGCCTAATGCAAATTCCACACATGGAAATCTGACATCTGACAATCAGTACTTCCAAACAAGTCCCTCACCTTCCCCATCCCATGTTTCTGCCTTATTTTCCTAATTACCATTATGGATAAGATTATTGCCCCAAACTAGTCATAAAACCTGGACTCCTCTAGTTACTCCTTCACTTTAAAATGCAAAGAAGGCTGAATTTTGAGTCAGAGAACAAGTGTCAAATGCTAACTATCCCACTTTTTACTCATGTGATTAAACATAAGTCACTTCATAAGCTAAGAGGGCCTTAACTTTTCTTTTCTATAAAATGTGAGGACAGGATTAATAATGTCTAAAGTTGCTTTCAAGTCTAAATCGATGATTCTATGATATAATATACAAAACTTTCCCTGCTTTTGTTCAAACTATCTTCTTTGTTTAAAATGCCCTTTTTACCCCGCATGCCTCCAAATGATTTCCCTCTTCTATATTTTTAGAGCCCCTTCTTCACCTACCTTCTGTCCCTATTAAGGATTTTTGCATATTACTTATATACATATTGTGTCTTCTCTTTTTAAAGACACTTTAAGTTTAAAGACAGTTTAAGAGTATGGATCATGGGGATTTTTTCTCTATCTTTCTTGATGATATTAGTGCAGTAATTTGTTCATAACTGTAGTTTAATAAATCTGAATTGAATTTTATTTAATTGAAATTCTTTTGGGATGGTCCTACTCAGAAACTTCCCAGATCTCTTTAGCTAAGTGGGGTCAGTAAAGAAATTACCATCTTACCCATGGCATTGCTGTTGAGCAGGAGCACTCCATGGGCGTTGCCATCTTCTTCCATACCCATGTAATAGGGGTGCACACCATAGGAATTCATCTTATACTAGGTCAGCAAGTAAAGAGATCAGTTATGTTTTACTCACAAGGAACACAAATGAAAATGGTATTTAAGCTGGATCTACAATTTTCCTTGGAGGAGGTTCAAGGTGCCAAAAAAAAATGAAAAATGAGAGGGAGATTCAACTCAATAAGAATTTATAGTGGGGTTATTTCAGATTCATTTATTTTTAAATAAATTTTATTCATTTTATTTTTTTTATTTTCAGATTCCTCACTAGAAGAGCTTGAATTACTAATCCTGGAAGAGGGCCAAAGAAAAGAATATGTGTGAATAAACAAATTACATGTCATATGATATTCCAGTTGCTGACCCTTACCCCTGGGGGCTGGTCTCGAGAAAACATTCCCCACGTGTGCCAGTTGAGGTCCCTCCGGAATTTCTTGTGCTCAGTTTCCCCAAAGCCATAGATGTACTGGGATGGGAGGCGGGTGGAGATTCGTAGGAACATGTCATTAAAGGTGAAGCCAGGGACCTGGGAATCCCAACTGAAACACAAGAGCAGATCATGACTCTAAAGAGCATGGAAGAATTCCTGTGGGGGGCACCCTTATTACAAGGATCTGTAGAATAACCATAAATATTCTTACTTCACTTATTAGATATCAGAATATAGAAAGTTTCTAAAGTGTCTGTTTATTTGGTCTATAAAGCTTTGATTTTGCAGGTGGTTACAGAAAATGTAGTTTAGGTGTGAGGATAAGGGGTATTGGGAAAGTAAAAGTATTTATGATGATAAAATTTTTTTCCTCTGTATTAACTTTTTTTTAAATAACTTTTTATTGACAGAATCCATGCCAGGTAATTTTTTACAGTATTATCCCCTGTACTCACATCTGTTTTGACTTTTCCCCTCCCTCCCTCAATCCCCTCCCCCAGATGGCAAGCAGTCCTATACAAGTTAAATAGGTTACAGTATATCCTAGATACAACATATGTGTACAGAACTGAACAGTTCTCTTGTTGCAGAGGTAGAATTGGATTCAGAAGGTATAAATAACCCGGGAAGAAAAACAAAAATGCAAGAAGTTTATATTCATTTCCCAGTGTTCTTTCTTTGGGTGTAGCTGCTTCTGTCCATCCTTGATTATACAATTTTTTTTTTAAAGGAGATGAAATGCTTCCTACCCTCAAGAATCTAACAAAGCTAGATAATGAGATAAAATATTTATAAGCAAAACTATTAGTAAACAATAAAAAGAATGGAACTAAATCAATACAATCAAATATTTCTGGTGAATGGTTTTTCACATTTTTGTCATGGGAAACAATGCATAATGATTGAGAAAAACAGAGTTTGTCCACAAACAATTAAAGTGAATGAACCAAAATATATTTAGGTGTCTCCCTGATAGGTTCTCTGATCCCTGTAGATCATGGATCTAAAAGATGTTGCATATTCAAATTTATACAGATCCGGATATGGCAGTCAAAGAGACAATGCAAGCTTCCTCCTATAGTAATAGTCCATCATCATGGAATCTGATTAGAGTCATGCAAGATAGAGTCATGTTCTCAATAGAGCAAATAGGAAGCTTATACCTTCTCTATTCCAATTGCCTCGTTGTGTGGGTTAGGAAACCAAAGCCAAGGTAGGTCAAGACACTCGTATATTTCCCAGAAGTATTATGTCTTTGTACTTGTTCAAGTACTGAAGACAAATGCAGGTCACTAGTTTTTAGTGACCCATTCCATTATTCCAGATTGTCTGGAATTCTGATTGTCCACTTCCTACTATTTATAGGGAGCAGAAAACGACTTACATCACAGTGCCTGTGCTTTTTCGGCGGATCTCAATTCCAAATGGTTTTTCCTTGATGGTTACTTCATAGAGACGATTTTCTGATTGGCTGATAGGGGAGCTTGGAATATTTAAAGGCACTGGGACTTCGTATCTTTTGTTGTTAGCATCTTCAATCTAGGAAACAGAAAATCGTTGTCTCCATAAATAACCCAAAGCTCATACTTTCATGTTCTTAGAATAAGATTTTCTCAATTGAATGCTGATCAGATTCCATGGCTTCTGAGGCTCAATCAGCTTTTAGACCTGAAGTCTAAAAAACTCTAAATCATTTGACAAGACAAGTACTATCATTCAATTTCTGCTTTTCTGAGTATATACTAATGCTTTCATTTTAATGGAAAACTGTATTACTACTGAGACTCTGAGGTCCTTCAGACTAAGATATGTTTCACTTCTATGTATGTAGCTCTAGTGCTTAATATATAGTAATTACTTCCTTAATAAATATCCTTTCTTTTTTCATGCATTCATTTTTGTGTAGTTAGAAATCCTATAATCCAAACCTCATTATAGAGATGAAAATCTGTGACTTCCTCTAAGTAGTCTCTAATATGTTTTCTACTTCTAAATGAATGATCCTATGATAAGTATACACAGCCAACAAAGATATGAATTTCTCCTTAGGCAGATAATTTCACTAAGCTGTCCATCCAAATCAAATGTTTTACTCTGCTGCCTGCATTAAGAAAACTCACCATTCAACCATTCAAAAAGCCCAATTTTGCTAAGAGATTTTATGGTTGGATAGATGTGAAAGGGGGAGGATTCCAATGGATGTTAATTGGTTTATATAAAAGTAATAGATTATGAGTTTCTTGATGGAAAATATTTCAATGATGTCTCTTTTAACCTAGTGCTTACATAGTGCCTACTATGTAATAATGTATATATATATATTTTATATATATATATATAGTGACCATTTCATATATCAAAAAAATATTATTGAAAAAATTAAAGGTGATGTGATGAGTAACAATAAGGAATAATAATTATGGAACATTTCAGTTTCCAGACCTCTTTATATACATTCATTATACATACACATTTATGTATATAATATCAATCCAAATAGGATTATCAACATTTTTTAACAATGCTAAGGCTTCTAGTAAATATCAGGAAAGCTATTTAAATGAACATCTTCTTGAGTCCAAGTCTAATGTTCTATCTGTTATGGTACACACTGCTTCTTAGGTCTATGAAGCAGAAGTGAAATTTCAGTTGTCTCTTGGGATTTAGGTAAGGAGAGATTAAGAAAATGGGTTGATTTAACAAGTAAAAAATGAGGTCTTACATGTGATCTATTTTTGATCACATGTATAACATGGCATTCCATCATCTTTTCCCTACTTATTGTAATGCCAGATTAAGATCTTTAGTGATGACAGAAAATACCACTTCCACTATGACAACCCACAAACCAAGAATTTTCTTCTTCTTTCAAACCTCTTATAGCTTTAATAGTCTAAAATACTCCCATCATATTTACATACATACAAGTCAGTGCCTCATCTTTAATTTTCTTTTCTAGTACTTCCATCCTCAGCACAGCATGGAAAATAACATTTTGCCCATAGTAGGTACTAAATGAGTTTATTAAAAAGTTGTTTCACCCATTATATTTTAAATTCCCATAGTTTAGCGTGCTGCCCACCACATAATAACCATCCAATAAATGCTAGTTGATTTGAGTTGTTGACTGAATAAATATGGATGATTCTGGGAAAGCTCTCTGTTAACAAGAGTCCTATGCTGAGCATACCTTGAACTGCAGCATGTTGTTTGTATGGAAAGTCACCTCCAAGCGAAGTTGATCAATGGGAGCAGAAGGATAGTGATTGGCTCCAGGAATTCGGGAGATAGTTGCTGTCAGGCCTGCTGGACTACTCTGAATATTAGAGGCAGTATAATAATATTTTGTGATATAACAAAAAGGGACTCCAGGGGAACTGACTTCCTGAAAAATAAAAACATTACAAACTCATCAGAATGATAAAAGTGAAGGGAAAATAAGTCACATCTAGCCCCATGTTATCTCCTCAATTGGAAAGCGAACATTTTGAGGGCAAAGATTTTTTAAAAATCTTGTCTTTTTATCGCTGATGATTAATATAGTTCCTGGGACATATGAAGTATTTAATAAATTCTTTTTTAGTCCCTCACATACAATGTCTTGTCAGCACATGAGACTGTAGAATTTTTCCTGGAAGGTTGTTTTCCCATAGAAACAAAACTAACTACAAAAATGTATATATTTCTTTAAAGTTTGAAAACTGTTTGCATTCATTAACTTGTTTGATCCTCCTAATTTTTGTGATAAATATAATAGAATTTCTCATCCTTGTTTTACAGATTGGGAAGCTGAGACTGAGGCATTACCATCTCAGAATGGTAAACTTCAAAGTTAGGATTTGAAAGAAGGTCTTTTCTGATTCCAGGTCCAACAATTATTCAATTACACCACAATGGCTTTTTCACCCCCAAGGTCTTCTCTGGACCTCTTTCTTCTCCACTTCCTACCCACTTCTCAGAGGAGTTTATCCTCTCCCCACCGCACCACCACCATTTTTCTGTTTTTGAAACCAGAAGAATACTAGAGAGAACATAAATAAGAGCCAAAATTCTCCAAAAATCTCTCTAACAAAAGGAAATTTGTAATTTGTCAGTATTTTACATTTTGCCCTATATTCTGGTAAAGGAATATACCAACTCAGGGATATGATGAGTCACAGAAACAATACAATTTACTCCCGAGTGTGGTTCCACAGGGGAGATAATTTAATAAAGTATTTGGCTTAGTTTCTTGTGAATTTCAATAGTGACAGGGACTTGGGAGGCATGGAGAATGGATCCTCCAATTTCACCTAAACACAAAATTAGTGAGAAGTCTGTGATTTTATAGATTCTTCTAGAACCGAAAAACCCTACCCTCATTTATACCCTTACCTAATTAGTTAAACTTGAAGAATATACGAACCAAAAACTTCACCAAGAAGCCTATTTACTTTGTAATATCTGCTTGGCTCCTTTGTATTATCAGAGATAAATTTCTTTACAACTGATAATCAGAGGTACTTTGGCAGCTTACAGGGAGAGACTGAACTATCTATGCAATGGTTGTTCCCATTCATGGTTCTCATGAGTTACTTCGCAAGTCTGCCAAACACGTTTTATCTTGCCTAATCTCATTAAAATGGAGAAGGAGGCATCAATATGATGAATTTGAAGTGAAATAAAGATGACAGGGAAAAGCTGATAATCTTTGCAGAGTTGTGTGTGTGTGTGTGTATTTATGTGTGTGTGTGTGTGTGTATGTGTTAGTGTGTGTTTCAAATCTTACCTCCCACACACAGTCACGTGATCGGCAGTTTTCTTCATTGACACCATATCCATCAGGGTAGCAGTCAAATTTTTCTGTATCTATTAATTGAGTTGACCATTCCACTGTGTATTCCTTCCCGAGTTCAAGGTGAAGACCTGTGATGTTTCCAACCTGTCACATCAGAAAAGATGTTTTAAGTCAGCAAGAGTCACTATTTATATCTAACAAAAATTCTCTTTTGACACCTCTCCCCACCACACACAAAAAAATTCATCCCAATTCTCATGGAATCTCTTGGTGTTTTTTCCTTCCTTTTTTCTCTCACCATAACTAAGGATTGTTAAAAACACAAAACTAATATCTTATTTTATGAAAACAAACAAACAAAAAAATAAATAAAAAACAAAAGCAAACTTTTTTTTAGAAAAGAGCTGATTTCATGTTGAATACCCAATTACTTGGCAAAATCAAGGCACTGGATAAAAGGATCTCTAAATCCCTTTCTAGCTTATAAATTCTGATTCTATGATTCTAATTTTAGATATTAGTTCAAAGTTATAAGTTTTTTCTATTAGAAGACCTGATAGAATGGTAGGAAATAATTAGCAAAATAATTGTGGCCCTTTCATAAAATCCATTGATCAATATTTTGTCTTTTGAACTAGATAGTAAAGGCCAGTTTCCATTATTACCCTATTCTTATTAGATGTAGTTCTAGTCATTCTCCAAAGATGTCTCGCTACTCCTATGTCATATTCTAATATATCTGGAAAAGTTCTTATCAAAAAGTTAAGAAGTACATTAAAAAAATCTTGAATCATCAGGAGATTTTCAAAATATTACCAACTGAGGCAATCTATGAAGAAAATTTATCACATTGATAAAGGATTTGTAAAACATCAGCATGAACTATCTCCAAAGAATCTTCCATAAATTCGTATGAGAAATATTCCTGGTTCAGATATCTTTAAAATACAATGCAATTTAGACAAAAGAGTGAATAGAAAAGTGAAAATAAACATGTAACTTCAGCTAGAGTATTAAGAAGTAAAAGCATCTTTAATACTGCTGATGTCAAAAGGGACTAATATTAGTGAATAGTGAAGAAGAAGGCTTATTGGTGGTTCTCTTGTTTCTGGGGTTTTCACCCTGGAGAAAGGCTATTTTGACCTTTCTTTCAGTAATTAATATAGAATAAAGGCAGTCATGAAAAAAAGCAAATAAAAAAAAAACAACAATCTGTTTATGGACATTTTTGGAGGGGGAAAATATGCTTGATACTTGAGAGAGACTTTTTTGTTTTACAAAAGGCAGCCCTGAAGTTAATTTCAATTCAGCTCTAAATCTGCAACCATCTACATGTTCATTTAAATCTAAATGTACACCTATAACATATAAGTGTGACTTTGAATAACTGGGAAAAATCTTAAATTATTTATAATATTCTCTGTAAACAAAAGATGTCCAAAGAGAATGTTAGCAATACTCCCATTTAAATATCAGTTAAAATGTAAAATAAGGCAGCTAGTCCTTAAAGAAATGAAACAAGAAAACCTAGTTATGGAGAAAATTTGATAATTATTGAGGAAATATTTACCTTTGTTGCAGGATCATACTTGATCTCAGCATTAGATTCAACTGGAACATTATTTTCTTTTACAATAACTGTATGAGGTTTGAGGTCTAATCCAAAGATTTTGATCTCTTCAAATGCAAGGCCACTTGGATCACTGTAGTTCATGTGCATAACTTTCACATCTACGCGATGCTAAAAGACATCCAAAGACACTTCCCATGTAATCCTGCTCTAGCTCCAATTCTTTAACAATTACCTTCGCCAGCTACTCAAAGAACAAAGATGCTATTAATCATTTTACCTTCTCTGGCAATGGGAGGGAGGGATTGTATCAGTATTAAAATGGAATAATAGTCACAAGTAGTCATGAGTAGTTTCTATTGTTTCAAATCAATTAGCCAAAGCTCTACAGAGTAAATGGCTGAAAACACTGAAATTCCTTGATCTGTTAGAATGGATGCTATCAAGAGTTTTCTCTTCCCCATCTTTTCTAATGAATAAGCTCATAAGCCTGACTGATAAGAAATCAAGTTCCCTTTGGCTTCTCATATTTGATTCTGGTTCCTGGCACATTCTCCAAATTCTCCAGACTTTTATTTACTAGAAATATGAACTTTCAGAGATATGTGTCCATGTCTGTCTAATGTCTGCTATTACTGAGCTACTCTCAGTGATACCTGAAAGATCATGGAAAATAGAAGAAGCACCACAAGGTGGGCAGGGTAGAAGGAATCTAAATTTTCAGCCAAAAAATAAGGGGGAAGTCCAGTAAATGAAAATGAATTAGTGTTCAAATATCTGATATCATAGGGTTAGGCAAAGTGATTGTATATCATGTCTTCTCCATTAGGATAAAATTAGTAAGAAGTCCTTCCTCAACTCCAATTTCAGTTGCTGAGATCCTCTAATAGGCTGCTTTGGAAGTTTTCATTATATGCTTTGGACCACAGGGTGGCCCTTGGAGAAGCCATGACTCACGAAAGGGTTATCATAATATAGGCCTTTCTTCATAGTGTTTTTTATCAGCTTTCAGTGCTCTTGAGAGTGCTGAGGAAATGAACACGTAATGAAAGGAACCAGTAACACTCACCTTATTGGCAGAGAAGGTTGAGAAATAGTAATTCCCCCTTTCATAAGTATCTGGAAAAAGATAACAATGAATTTTAACTACCACATCATCAGATAGAATATATTCACCATTGCCTATTTGCTCCCTCTGAGGCCTTTAGCTTTCCTGATTCTTCATTCTTCCATCCTGTGTTTTTGAAACACTCACATTCATAAAATACAATGGTACTAACAAAGCAATTCACACATTGTCCCATGAATATTTCTCAGGATTCTAAAATTATTGAAAAGAAGCTTATGATTGTAGGAGACAAAAGGATTATGCTAGAGAATAGGCATTGATTTGAAATGAATCATTCATATCTGTAAAAATGTTATCACCATGAAGGCATGAAAAACCAATACAACCATTCTTTCCTCTACTTGAATATATCATTGCTCAGAAGGTACATTGAAAACACTGCAGTTAATGTCTGAAAAGAAATTGTGAAGCCTTCATGTGTATTTTTCACCATAATTTTCACATTTAAGATTTCTAGTTCGTATCATTAGAAATATTAATAAGAGAGTGTTTTTATTAGTTTAGAGAGTTCTTGGTTGGGCACCTTCCTCTACCAGTGAGAACTGGCACAGTATTTAAAACTTACACTCTCTTAATGTTATTTGAAGGACAGAAAAAGTTGTTGGAAACAAAATACCTGAGTTAATTCCTACCCTCGTTGCATGGCCCTATGCACATCACTTAATTTCTAAGAATGGCAGGAAAATTCCATAGCACTTCAAATAAGTTTAAGATTTGCGACATAATTAAAAGACAGTATGAAAGAAGCAGAAGAAAGGAGAAGAAAAAAAGAAGGGAGGGGGCAAGCAAAGTAGAGTAAGAAATGGGGTGTGAGGGAAGGAGAGAAGAAATAAAGGAAAGAGGAAATAAAAGGAAGTGAAGAAGAAAAGAATAGAAGAGGAGAAAATATATGAAATTAAAGAGGAGAAAAGAAGGGGTTAAGGAAAAGTCATAGAAGAAGAAGATATGGGGAGATAAGAAAGAACAGGAGAGGAGCTTGAAAGGAAAAAAGTAAAAGAGGACAAGAGAAAGAAAGAAAAAGAGAGAAAGTGTGTCAACTGAATTTAAGAAAATCTAACTTACCAATACTCTGTCCATCATCCCAGAAAAACTCTCCTTCAGCTGTCCCATTGTCAGATAAAGCCACAGTAAGTCCCAAGGAATTTTTCCGGCTGTAAACATCAGAAATTATACTTAGTTCTCCTCCTTCCCTCGATAAGTCGTTTGACAATCCTTTATTAGGCAATTATAAACACAGTACTGTGTTTATTATATACACATTTATATATGTTTATTATATTATATATGTTTATTATATTATTATTATATATTATATCATATATATATATATTTGTTGTGATAGTCTGGGAGACTGGTGATAAAGGTATGAACTAAAATAGAGTCCATGTAAATGGAACAATTATCCCTGATGCCTCTTACAAGGATACTTATGTTTAGGATTTTTCCCATCATTGCTGAAACACATTAAACAGAAAAGTATATTAAGCAGAATCATGACCACATCAAAATGTTTAAGCTGTATTTTCAAAATAGGTTCATTTTATTTTCTCTGTCATGGAGTAAATCGTCAAGTATTCCCCTGAAATATATCACAAATTATATTATATATTATATTATTATTATATATTATATTATATATTATATATGTTTATTATATTATATATTATATTATATATTATATTATATATTATATATTATATATTATATATGTTTATTATATTATATATTATATATTATATTATTATTATATATTATATATATATATAAAGTATATTATATATGTTTAGTATAATGTTTATTATAAACACAGTAAAGGGCTGAAACTCTGAACAGGTGCACTGGAATCAGACAACCGAGCCCTTGAAGCTAATTACCTATTGGACAATACTAAATAAGTAAATAATAAATGGCCCTTCTCACTATTGTGTGCTGGCTCCATCTTTTGATGTATACTGATCATTGTAGGAGGGATTAGAGGGTGGAGTGAGACAAGCGAGTCACTTTGCAGGAGGATGAGGAGAAGGGAGGTTGGTGGAGAGCTTGGGGCAATTTTGTCTATCTCCTTTACTTCTGCCCCTAAAGACCAACGACTTTTGCTTATCCTGACTCTAACTGACCCTGAGGCCTTCAGGGAGTTAGCTTGGACTTTACACTATGTTAAGGGGCTAGATGTTCAAAGAAAGAAGCAAAAAAAAAGATATGATTCCTGCATTCAACAAACTAAGATCATGCTGGACAGAGAGAATTTCAGCATGTATCATATTGTAGTCTATTCACAGGAAAATGAATGTAAAATAAACAAGACATTGTGGATTTGATGTGATATTGGAGGATTCAGAAAAGATCTTTTGCCAGAGTTTGCAGTTGAGATGAACCATGAGGGAAACTTAGGGGTTCCAAGAGGTAAAGATAAAAATGGAGAACATTCCAGGCATATGAGACAGACTATACAAAGCTCAGTTCAAGTAGTGCACAGAGTATTTGAGGTAAAATCATGTGAATCAGCTTGGAAAGATTAGAGCCATTTGGGTAAAGGGCTTTACAAGCTACACAAAGCAGGTTGGACTTTATCTAAGACAGCCATTAAAACTTTCTGAGCAGAAAAATGGCATGGTCTGAATTATGTTGTAGGACTCTCAATTGGGCAATAAAGTAGAGGATGGTTTGGAGAAGGGAGAATCCAGATGCAAAGAAGGCCGATTTATATGGGTGCAGTAGTTGTCCTTCGTTCTTGAAGAGGACCAAAATGGCATCATTTTGTTAGAGTCAAATTGCAGTGTGTAAAACTGTGACTGATCAGATTAATATGAGCTCAGAATGCTCTGTCACACAGGTTGAGCACAAATAGTCCATATGAACATTTGGGTAGCTTCTCTAATTTTGCACATCTCATGTTTCTTTTGGACTCATTCTATTTGGCTCTGTTCATAGAACACAGCATCTTCTGTGAGGAATGCATGCTGGGAAGTTCTGTGCCTGTGTCTCCCATGTCACACAATTTATTCTAATATTTTTCAGAAATCCCTGGAGAGTGTCCTTGTATCATTTTTTTTTTGACCACCTTGTAAATGCTTGCCCTGTGGCACCGTGATAGTCTGGGAGACTGGTGATAAAGGTATGAACTAAAATAGAGTCCATGTAAATGGAACAATTATCCCTGATGCCTCTTACAAGGATACTTATGTTTAGGGATTTTTCCCATCATTGCTGAAACACATTAAACAGAAAAGTATATTAAGCAGAATCATGACCACGTCAAAATGTTTAAGCTGTATTTTCAACATAGGTTCATTTTATTTTCTCTGTCATGGAGTAAATCGTCAAGTATTCCCCTGAAATATATCACAAAGAACTGGCATTCATATACTACATTATCTAACAGTCAGTGGGTTAACAAACATTAAGTGTTTACTCTGGTCAGGCATTTGCTCAGTGCTGAGGATGCAAAGAAATTTGAAAAGTCCCTGTTTTCAGGGAGCTTGAAGTCAAATGGAGATAAAAAAAATGCCAAGAGGCAGAGGCAGAAGAACATTCCAGCCAGGGAATATGCAAGATTCTCACGAAGCCCCCAGATAACTAACAAAAGTAGTCTGCTCCTTGTGATGTACAGGAAAAAACTACTGAAGAAATAATACTGACTGGCATTTATACAACCCCTTAGTATTTAGAGTGTTTATGTTACTGTCAGGGTAATGTCAGTAAAGTAGGATGTTTGAGTCCAATGACAGAACAGAAGGCCTCAGAGTTGGTGGGATTTTCCCAGAGTCATACAGAGAGAAGCCAACTAAAACCCAAGCCTTTGGGACTCCAACTCCAGGACTTTGTCTTCTCCTTTTCAAGAAAAGGGCGAAGCAAAGAGTCACCATAGCACTGGAGTAATGTTTGGAAACGGAAAGGGTGGTAATCCCCTCACTCACCTATAGTGGGTGTTATTGGCAGGTTTTTGCCATGGAAGAATGTAGCCTCCACGGATATGGAGATTGATGTGGTCCAAGGGGGCTTGCAGGCTCTTCCACTGTCCCCTCACTCCAACCCCTGAGCCCTACAGTTAAACAGAAGAAACCAAGAGAAAAATGAGTCCTTCCACCTCACAAGATGCCTGATTAATTTACAGGCCTTCCCACGCCCACCATGGCCTCTCATTTCCTGACTACCTTGATCCATTTATGGATTCCTTTGAGGCCATTTTGCATCATTCCTCCCATTTTTACTCCATTTTGAATCAAATGCTGCTGTTCTTGAAAGAAACCTTTCTAAATTGCATCCATTGTTCAGGGAAACTCACTTTAATCTTCAAAAAAGATTTCAGTATTTCAAAGATTTTTATTGTTTTTCTTGGTGGGCTGAGTCTATCTCTAACTAGAGCTATGAGCTCCCCCTGATCAGGGACTCTTCCCTAGACTTCCACATGGTCAGCCTCAGAAAGCAAGGTGGGGCATTGCATACAGTGGGTGTTCAATCAATGCAGTAAACTAACTGCCAAGGAGGGACAGAAGATAAACAAGGGATCAAAAATATTGACATTCTTTTTTTGAAAAGGTAACCTAGAAAAAAGCTTGTAAAAACTACATACTTACAATAAGCAAGAGAGTCACTACTTACACTCTTTGCTCACAGAAGTCAGGCTTATCAAGAACACTGAGGGAGTGGACTTTAGGAAGAATTAATTATTCTTCCACTGTCTTAGCTATGGTGCCTTAGTTTTGGGGGAAATTTGAAAAACTAGAGCATTTTTAAACTAATTAAATTAAAGCATTAAAGATACCTTTGGAGTCTCTGACAATGTTCTCAGTATGGGATGACAAAGAAGCACCTTTAAAGTCTTTTATTATCATTATTTTATAGATAAGGGAATGAAGCTCAAAACACCCAATGACCATTTATTTCGCATCTACTATATATCGGATCTTATGGAATAGGTGGAAAGTGATTACATTAAGGAAAGAAGCACTAACCTGACCTAAACTACATTAAGTGTTCTAGACCTTCTAAGCAAAAAGGGCTCCGATGGTTTCATAGAGCTTAATAATCACTGAACTCAGCTCCCAAGAGCTCCATTATTCTGCAAAGTGCTTTAAAAAATGCTGCCTTTGGCTGAGTCCCAGCCACCAAAACATAAGATCAGTAGAACTTGAAAAGTACAATGATGAGCATTAGAGGGTCAACTATTCAAGAGCTGCATGGGGCAAACATTACACACACCCTGACACTATCCCAGCATGAGATATCTTAACCTGCAAACTTGTTTCCCTTTTCAGGAGTTATATACTATTTTGAACAGAGGAGACATAATATCCTATGCCCCATGAAAGATACTTACCGTGTAATAATCATACCAGTTGGTCTTAGGGAAGTAGGCAGTGACATTCCGGGAATTCTACAATAAATTAAAATTTCTGTGTGTGAAATAAATTCATGGACAAATTCACCAAAATTTCCTAGAAGGATTAACAAGATAAAGAATTGCTAAATGTACAGTGTTCAAAAGCAAATATCCTATGGACTTATCATGTCATGATTGTCTTCCAATGACCCCACCGCTTAGGGATAAGTCAGACTATCATTCAATTTACAGGTAAGGAAACTGAAGCACCAAGAGTCATTTAAAGCTGCACAACAATTCAGTCCCAGAACACTCAGAATGTGCAACTCAGACCCATCTCTACTACTTAATATTGTTTTTTAGTTTGGAGCTTATATGGGTTCAGGAAAATCTATACTCACAGCATACAGGACAGGGCTGACTAAGAAGGCTGGACCCCACAAGAATTGAAGGTCTATGTCCCATGTTTCTTTGTCTTCCACAAACCTGAGGGGAAAAACATAGTATCACAATTCAACGGTGTAGACAATGCTCTCTCAGTGCTCAAAGAAACCTTAGAAATCAGTCTTAAGTTCATGATTATGACAAATATCCAAGGGACTTAGGAAAAGCCCAATTTCTTTTCCTTTTATGTTCCTCCTTCTTCTTCCAGCACTAGTTTAATCAGGCACAGGTAAGGATATTAATGGTGCATTTGAAATATCAACTTGACTTTCCTTACTCTACAGGCCCTAGGCTTTCTCTTATTATGATGCAGATTTTCAGAAAATTAGTTGCAAACTGATTTCAACCCATTCCAGTCCTAAAACAGAAAACAAGCAATTGTTTTAAAAATAAAAATATGATTCACTATATTTCACTATATTATTAAGCCAAAAAGACTATTGGGATTCTCAAATACCCCTAACATAATTTTCACTTTTTTTTTTTTTTAAGAGTAAAAAGTATACTAAAAGTATCTCTTCAGCAAACCCATGAGGTGGGAAGTGCCATTATTCTTCTTCCCACTTTACAGATAAGAAACCTTAGGCTCAGAAAAATTAAGTAGTTTGTTCATGGTCACAAGCTACTGTCATATCTGAAATAAATAGCAAGAAAACAAACAAATCTTCGGGTCTCCAAAGGTCATGCTTGCTTCCATATGCTACTTCTGTATATAAGAAACATACATTTTAGAATGAATCAATAAATGAAGAAACAATGATTAATTCAGTCCTCATTAGATACAAGGCAGTGGTAAAACAAATAGACATGAATAGAAAAATTAGACAGGCCCTGTTCTCAAGGCCTCACCACTGTAAGAGGGATAAAAGAAAGTCCCTTAAGGTGTTGTCTGAGATTCACAATGGAATCCCACAGAGGACCCCGAGACAGAATGGGCACTTACTCATGAAGAAGGGGTCGGACAACAGTGCTGCCTTCGACATGGGCCTTGTGCATCAGGGTGTAGAGATAAGGCAACAGGGTGTATCTTGTCTGAAGGACTTTTCTTGAAAGATCCTCAAAGGTGGAATTCCAAGCCACAGGGTCTTGTCTCTACAGATATGGGAAGAAATATTCATATAAATCCTTCATTTTACTTCACTGGGAAATAGGCCAGATACCTAATGAGCCACTCTCTGCTACATAGAGACTCTGCAGAAGCAGCCAGGGTTTGCTTCCTAATTCCCCAGGCTACTATCCCCATGGACCTTGGCTAAGGAAGACATTTTGATTCTTCTTTCTCTATTTAGCTAAATCTCAGTACTCCTAAAAATAGTCAGAGCCCTGAAACAAAAATATATCATGGACAGCACAGACCTAACATATTTCTTCTCTACAGCAATTTTCCAGTGCAGTGTTAAATCTAGAGCACACTGTGAAACATTAGAGGGCCCTGACTTTGTAATCTCCTGGTAGGACTGTGAAAACTGCCCAGAGGTCACTCAGAACAGAAGAGATCTCTGCTCCCTAAACCCAATTTTTTTTGAAGTTTATGGTAGAAGAGAGATGTTCTAGGAAGCTCTAACAGATTGTAGGTTACACAGTCTTGTGAAGTGAAGGACTGGTGACTAATGAGGTGGTTTCCAGGAAAGAGGGGATCCATTCACTTATGGGGAAAGAATTGAAACAGGTACCAGGCCAGGCCTGGGGAACAAGCTGGTATCTTACTCTGGTCCCAATTGTATTGTGGTTCCTAGAGAAAGGGTAAAAGGCTCCCAGTTGCATCCAGCGAGCACACATCTCATATTCAGCATCTCTAAAGAACCCACAGATATCGGCTCCAGTCTGAGAACAAAAAAGGGAAACAGAATGAGAATGCTGTGAGTTTCTGAACCAATCTTAATAATGATGAAGTGACTTGAGGGAGACTTACATAGGATATTCCAAAGAGACTGAATTCCATCATACCTGCAATGAGAACCACAGCAATGATGGGTGAGGCAAGTTGGTAGACTGAACAAGCTCTGATCTAACCTGTTCCTTGACTTAAATAGCTCAACATGGAGAAAAGTCCCATAATATATAGAGTGATACAGTGAAATAGTCAGTGGCCTGACTCCTCTCAGATTCGCTTCAAGAATCCAAAATAATTATCACCTTATTGACCACCTGGGCTAGTTTCCTTTCCCCTCCAAGGGAAGCCTTCAGGACAAGCCCCGCACTTACCAATGATGGATTTATGGAGCTGGTCCCATGCTGCAGTGTTGTCCCCCAGCCAATGTCCTGCCCAGCGTCCTGAAGTAGGGAAGGTGGAGCGAGTGATCACAATTCCTCTCTGTCCAGTAGCCTCCTGCACACCTCTGATCAGGGAAGACAAACAAGAAATCACAACCTAAATGAGGAGGGCCAAGGACCTCTTTCCCCATCAGGAAGCTCTGAGTAAAGCCCAAGAACTGAGGACCATTCTCAGCCAATGACTATGAGAACAAAGTGGGAAAGTGGGAGCATAACTGCAATCTGTACTTGGTGCAGGAAGAAACGAAAACTAGATTGTACATTAATTATCTACAAATATAAGATAATGGACTACTTTTATTGTGTTTATGTGAATGTGGGAGGAAAAGAGGAGCATACTTTAACTTCTGAATAGATTTATTGTCCTAATACTGTGTCACTCAGAATAATTCTGATCAATAATATATCCTGATCATAAAAAGAAAAAATACAAATCAGTCCTGCAATTTCATTTATATGGAAACATTTCTGATGAAGAAATGTGGGGATGATATTGATACACCAATTCTATCAGCAATTATTCATTTCATTGTAATTGGATGGGTATCAGTGATTATTTTAGTCAAATAAACAAATAGGATTAAAATTGAGGTAATTATGCCAATTAATGCTCTTAGGGTAACAGTTGTGGTTGATTAATCCACCAGCTATTAAAGATTATATTAATTGTATTTGTTACTAGCTAGATTCATACAATTAATATAATGAGAATGTAAAAGCTGCAGTACCCTTCTCCCCACTCCAAGTCTACCTGGATCACTGCTTCTCTTTCTTTCTAGTGACCTTTGTTTCAAAACCACAATTTCCTTGGACCTTAAAATACTAACAGTCTAACACAAGAGTATTATGACTTGTGGAAGAGCCTGAGATGTTGCTGACTGTATCTTTTGGCCTTTGGAAAGCACCTGCTGAGATGGCCTGCAGTTAAGAGCCTTTATATGATTATCTGTAGCTAATGACCTTTGAAGTCTTGATGACTAAATTCTGACAGCTGATTGATTTTTCCCTTAACCAATCATAAGATTTCCTTCCTTTTAGAACTGATTGGTCATGGAATTGTACTGCTTCATTCCGGTTTTTGATATTCTCTCAATGTTTATAAAAGCAACTGTTCCTCAAGCATAAGGGTCCCTGACCTTGAGAAAGATCTTGAACCCAACTAATTTAGGAATACCACAGGTATTTCTAAAAAAATTCACTGATTATGTGATTTTTGTTATAAATTGGAATTTTGTGGCCCACAGAATCCACCTCTACAAAAGTAGGGACCTTATCTACAATTTATAGCCTTATAGAGGTGCCCTGATTAATTAAATGATTTGCCCAGGATCATGTGGCCAGTATTTATTAAGAGATTTTTGTGGATTTGAGCTAAATCTCTAGCTACTGATCACAATGCTCCTTTAAATACACACACACACACACACACACAAACACACACACACACACACACACACACACACACACACACACACACGAGTTAGCTTTCTTGGTCATCAACAATAGCCAGTTTTAGAGTCATAAATATATATATATATATATTGCTTTAGGAAATATATATAGTCCTGAATCACTCATTCCTATATAAGCTGGGATCCTAAATTTATGATGGTATAATTTTAAGGAAAATATATATAATATATATTTCAGATTATTCATTAACTTATTCAATAATTGATCTATTTATATATAGAGAGATGATTAGAAGATAAAATAGCAACTTCTTTATCCCTGGGAAGTTCTCCTGGAGAAGGAAGGAAAAAACAGAGTCTTAGTTGAGGATCGGTTGCTTTTAAAGGAATAACCATTCTCCTTCCTCTTAAAAATTCCATTTCTACTCACCCAGTACCTATGGGACTATGGGAGAGATGGGGAAGGGACTTACTCATATGTTGGCTTAGTCTGGGACCAGCCATAGAGATTGTGCACATCGTAGTGTCTCACTGGGCTTCCATCAGGCAGGATCTGCTGACTTTCCATGCACAGGGTCTTGCTGCTCAGGCCTCTGTCTCTTGACTCCAGATCTGAGAAAAGAGATTCAGTGATGTGAGAACATGCCTACAGTGACAAGTGTTTCACATCTGGTAGTGGTGAAAGCTCAGCTGGAGCTGAGGGGATGAGAGAGGATAGAGAATGAGTTTGAAAGAGAAAAGCAGGGCAGACTTATAAGATGTAAACCCTTGAACACCAGGGGCGGTATTCAATAGGAAACACCAGTAGGAAATAGAAAGTTAAACATAACCCACACACAACCCACTGGATTTAGTAATGGAAGGCACATTAGAGAGAATTGATTAAGTCCATGTCATTTATGAAGAATATGGAAAAACCATGGCCCAGAGAGATAAAGAAATATCCCCAAGATTAGAAAACATATTAAGTGGAATAGTAGTGATTTTAGTTTTAGTCTAAGTCTTCTAACTCAAAACTCACTGTTCTTTGTTCTATACTGTAGGAAATTCCTGGATCATGGAACTCAGAAAGAAAGGGTCCTTAAGTACTAATCACTGGGAGGCAAGAACATAGCTCCCTAAATTCCAGCCTTTGCAAAGGTCTGGGTTAAAGTTTTAGAAGAAAAACAGAAATGGATAGATAAGAAGAGGCAAAGAGATGGGGGGAAGGGAGGGAAGTCAAGAGAATAGGATGCCAGAGAAGTAAAAGATACAGAGCAAATTAAGGAGGAAAGACTGAACAGCAAGGAAATGATCAATCAAATTAATCATTTGATTGTCTTCTGAATGCCAGATACTCTAATAGGTACAAGAAATACAAATACAAAGAAAGAAACAATCTCCACTGACAAAGAAGTTTCAATCAATGACAAATGCTGCAGAGCAATTAAGAGAATTAAGAAGAAAAATACAATCCTTCAAAGTACAGCCAGTGGGCCAGATGTGGCAGCTACGGACAATTATCTCCCTCACCCAGGGAGTTCTTTATTCATTTAAATTTCTTTATTTAAAGGCCCACAAAACAAAGTTTTTGCTTTTACTATAGTCCGGCCCTCCAACAGTCTGAGGGACAGTGAACTGGCCCCCTATTTAAAAAGTTTGAGGACCCCTGCAAAACATTGTTGCTGGAAAACAAGTGAAAGAAAAACATCAACATTTTGCAGAGCATGGAAGGTAGCCGCAAATTCGTTGCGGCTTCTTCGCAGCCAACATTGAGCTTCTTGCAGCAAACATTCCCATACTTTTGCTCAAGGAATTGGCTTTTAACCATTGATGAACCTTCTGATAAACTAATTACTTGAAAGGCCCAGTCCAGAATACTGAATTACCAATTCCCCAAGTCACACAGTCTTGTGAACTGGATCTTTTAGAAGCTGCATTCTTAGTATCTACCAGTTTTCTCTTTTTTAAAAAAATGGAATGGCATCTCATAGACCTTTTAATAATCAAGGCAATAATTGAGGACTAGAGAGGTCTCCTGCTTACTCCAGGGATGTGGATGGGAAATCAACTGGTCTCATTGCCTTTGGACACCATTCAAAATTTTTTTCCAACCCCACCATTACACACTGTCAAAAATCACTTTTAGACATATGATATATGACTGCCCTGATCAAAAAGATTTGGTGATTGCTACTGTCTAAAGGATGAAAAACAAGGTCCTACAAGGCTTGTATCTTAACCCATTTATGCAGTCTTATTTATTCTATATTTTATTCACAATACTCAGCCCAACTCAACGTTATTATCCTACTGCTATGTTTTTACAGGCTGGTTTCTGGGCCTAGCTCCCGCCTCATCCTCACATGATAAAACATCTGTTTCCTTTGATGTAACATCTTTTAAGGAAAAACACTAGTAAAAATGCTTGCTCAATGGTGTAATGAAGCATTTTGCCTCTGCTCTATATATACCTGTACCCTATGAGGTGAAGTAAGACAGCTTAGAATGCTTATAGGTTTGTTCCACAAGATACTGTCCTATCAATGTCTGCTAGTAATGACTGAAGGCAAATCCTCATCTCAGGTAGCTTTGACAAGGTCATCTTGAGGCTATGTAAAATCTCCCAATAAGAAATGGACTTACGGGGCATATAGGGAGGATGATTGAATGTGGTGCTCTTGCAGCCTGGGGGAACTGCCCCATTCACAAAGCTGGATGGTTCATTCATGTCCTGAAAATGTAAAACAAGTCTTTATGTATATGAGTATTACATACATACATGAATATATTGTAATTACCTTCTGCCAGGCAGATGGCAGTGAACAAATGGTTCCACCTGGCACACACATCACAGATAGGGGACTGACTAATCAGAAAGAAAAAGCTTAGGCACTGGTGGGGGTCGTCTGGAAAGATTGGGCCTTGCTTTCTCCCAGGTCATGCTCAAGAGTCAAATACACTTAAGGGAAATATTAAGCTCACTTAAGAATTAAAAAAAAAAAAAAAAGATAATCTCCCTGATGTGCAGGTACATCAGGCAACTTTCCTGCAGGAGAAAGTCATGATGAATGTATGATAGAAATACTGACTTGTTTAATATCTCATTAGAAAATGGCAACCTCAAGGTATTGTGCCCAGAATGTCATTATTTACTGATATACTCCACTGCAGAACAATCATGCAAGTGTGAAAATCAAACAAATATACAATCTTTTAGCACATGTCTGTTTATGTCTGCACACTGATTCACACAAATACACGCACAAACAAAAACACACACTTACAATCCACATTCCATCGTACTTCAAGCTCTTCTGTGGCTCACGGGGATTCGTGTGGAGTTCTAGCAATTCCCGCTTCCACCACATGGCTGTTGAATTACGGAAAAAGTCTGGGAAGGCAACATGAGCTCTGTATAACTGTAAAGATGAAACAACCACCAGACAGATCAATCAAATAGCTGGTCAGTAATCCTTTCTTTGATACTTATTATTTGCAATTCTGCTACTTCTTGCAGATAACTTCTGGAAAAGTTCAAAGCATTTTCAAAAGAATTCTTAGTTTAATCACAAAGCAAATGAATACTAATCAAAGTGGCCTAAAGTTTCATGTATAAACCCAAGACTATAGATTGATTCTGCCTAATTGTAAGAAAAAACCCCAACCTCCACTCAATATATATAGATGCAGATACAGATGTGTATTTGTCTGTGGTGGCATTTGGAGGTACTTTTTGCATACTGTGCACTAATGCCTTTTTGGAAGGAAGTTGAGAACCAATGAAAGGAGCCTGCCTAGTAAGAATTCAAAAATAAGGTGTGATATCTTTAAGGAAGGATACATCCAAGAAAGTGTGGTAGGAAAACAAGAATTTAAGAAAAGAATTCAGAGACAGAGACAGAGAAAGAGACAGACAGACAGACAGATAAAGATGGAGAGACAGAACAGAGGCAGAAAGAGACAGAGAGAACGATAAGAAGGGACACAGGATCAGCATCTTGGAGACTTCACAGAGGGACATGATTAATCTCACCAAGAATTGGTTAGACAAAAATAAATAAAAAATCTTTTATTAAGTACATATTATAGGTACTGTATTAAGTGATGATTTAGTAAGAAAGAGAAAACTATTGCTTCTCTCTGGTTACAGTCTTAACAGTCTAAGGAATACAAAACATTTCTCTACAATCAAAGCTTCCACATGTCATAATATTGAAGAATCTTTTACCTCCACTTGTGTGTCCCAATCAAGAGATCCATTGATGATAACATTAGGCAAATCTGGCCAAACCTGTGGGAAAAAGGGGGTGAGGGGTGGGGAAGGTTTACTTCCAAATCTTGGATATGTGATAGTAAAGAATCTATATAATTCCTGGAATCAATCTGCTTAAATAAAAGATCCTATGCCCTAATTGCCTTCATTCACACAAACACAGAAACATTAAGATAAAATAAGTCATTCATGTATAAATATCTTGATGATCCTTCAGATTCAGTCATGGAATAGAATTAACATGTCTAATCCCAAACTCTACCTTTCCCCAAACAATGCCGCTGTCATCCGGCCACTTGATGAACACATCATCCTGTAATCCCCTGCTGAATGCAAGATATGGCTGGGTCTCATTGCCAGAAATGGCTGGGTCCTGCAATCAATGGATGATAGTTATTAGAGTGTTAGAGACAGAATTATGCAAAGAAAAGGAGGTCAATGCCCAACAAGCAAGAAAACATAAAAACTTTTCTCAGTCACATACTAGAATAAGGATGACTCGCATCCCAGCCTCCTTCATTCGGTTGATCAGATTGGGAAAACCTGCAAAATTGGGGCTGAGGGTGAAGTCCATCTGCCTCTCCATGTAATCAATGTCCGAGTACTGCACATCCTGGAAGAAACAAGAAAGTGGGGAAATGTCATTTCGATGACAATAGATACAGAGCAAGTCTTTTCAGTTGGCCAATGTAGAAGATCTATTGTACATATTCTTTTTCAGAATCAGGTTAAAACTCCAGATTGGAATCTCTCATAATCATTCCTAGACTGCTTCTCCTTACCAATAAATATCTAGAATGTGAATGAAATACTAAATATATTATCAACCTGCAAAACATCAAGTTGCACCAGTCTATAAACATAATCTTCCAGCAAAATAATATGACACATTTCAAAATGAAATCAAAATCCTTTGAAATATCTCTGCTTTTATACTTCTAAATAGTAGTAAAATATAGTGGAAATGACAGTGTTTGGGAATGAAGAAGACCTAAGTTCAAGTGCTAGTTTAGAAATCCTCATAAATCAGTTAACCAAGCCATGCCCAAGTTTCCTCATTTTTAAATAAGGGGATGGGGTCCAAGGTCTCAAAGTTGTCTTTTAATTCTAAATCTATGACCATAATTATTATTCTTATCCCTCTGCTCTCAAGCAATAATTCAGCATATATAAACTATATCAAATTGCTTACCATCTCAGAAAGGGGTAATGAGAGGGAGAGAATTAGGAGCTCAAATTTTTTAAAAGAACCATTAAAGGTGTTTTTACTTGTAATTTGGAAAAATAATAAAATATTATTTTAAAAATATTTAGTGTAGAGAGATGACACTTAGAAGTGAAATTGCATGTTTTGAAAGCAACAAGATGGGATGCTCCATTTGTTATTAATATTCTAGTACTCTAATTCAATTATAGATACTTAAAATATAGACTGTCAAACCTATCTAAACCTGCTGAAAACTATTTCCATACTCACAATATAAAAGTGGGACACTTAAGTGCCCCTATTTCAGTGCCACTACTAGGTCTGTATCCCAAGGATATTATAAAGGAAGGAAAAGGATGCAGCAGCTCTTTTTGTGGTAATAAAAAATTGTAAAATAAATATATGTCCATCAATTGAGGAATGGTGAATACACTGTGGTATATAAAGGTAATGGAATATTATTGTTCTCTTTAAAAAGTGAAGAACAAGCTGATTTTTAAAAAGCTGGGAAAGATTTATACAAACTGATACTGAAACAAGTGGAACCAGGAATACATCGTACACAATAACAGCAAGAATGTGTGATGATCAACTATGAAAGACTTTTTTCCTCTCAGTGACTCAGTGATCCAAAGCAATCGCCATAGACTTTGGACAGAAAATGCCATCTACATCCAGAAAAAGAACTATGGAGATTGAATATGAATCAATCCAAGCTAAGTTCACTTCTTTTTTCTGTTTTTTTTTTCCCCTCTCCCATGGTTTTTCCTTTTGTTATAATTTTTTTTTCTCTTAAAATGATTCATAAAGCAATGTGTATCAAAAATTAAAAAAACAATTTTTAAAAAAATATACAATATATGTTTGAGAGCTTTCCCATAATTAAGCCAGAGAAAGAGGAATTCAAAGGCATGAGGAGAAATGAACAATTACAGAGGTTGGGTTTGGGGGATAAGGAGAGAGGTGTGAGTGTGCTGGATAGAGAAAGAAGGTCCATACATAGGGAATCTGAGCAGCCACCATGGCATCATAGAGTTCAGCAATTTCAGAATCATTCTTGTATCCATAGCGACACAGCTGGAAACCTAAGGCCCAATAAGGAGTCATCACCGGCCGGCCAATCAACTGAAAAAAAAAAGGACAAAATATAGTTTATATAGATTCCACTCCTTTGAGGGAAGGAACATAAACTGGTATCAAATATAGAATCACTAAAACAGTTTTCCCTTAATCTGTGGTAGCTTCAAAATTCAGGTTAATTGCAAGGCCAAACCACATGAAACTAGAAAGGCAGGATTCCTGGGAATCTCTACTATTTCAAGAGAGATCATTTATGTAAAGCATCCTACCAATCTTTAGGCACTATATAAAAATAAACTCTAAGAGGAATGCACATTTAACCTGTATCAGATTGCTTTCTGTCTTGAAAAGGAAGGAAGGAAAGAAGAGAGGAAGGGAAATAAATTTAGAACACAAAGTCTTGCAAAAATGAATATTGAAAATTATCTTTACATGTATTTGGACAAAAAATACTATGGTAAAAAAAGATATCTGGGATTTTTATCAGGCACATTAAATAGGAACTGATTGTCCCTAAAAGATCTCTATAACAACGTAATGGTAAAATGTTTTCTTTATTGCTTTCTAACATGCTGCTGCAAAGATAGTGGCTATGTAAGGCCATTACTAGCAGAAGAATGAACAGGCATTTGTTAAGCATTTACTACTGCCAGGCACTGAGGATACAAAGAAGGCAAAAGTTTTTGTCTTCAAAGAGCTCACAAGCATGAAGATAACTAGGTATATACAAGTTGTACACAGGGTAGAAGAATGAATGTGATTTGTAAAGTGCTAAGGACATTAAAGTTTCTCAGATAACATTTGATTATTGACAGGGAGAATTTCATGACTTCCTACCTCTGTGTACTGTTGAGTGACAAGCTCTGGAGTTGGCCCCAAAACCATGTAAAAGTCCAGAATGCCTCCAATGGTACGATATGTCAGTGCAGGGGTGGGCTGGAAAGTCACGTCTGGAAGAAGAGGGGAAAAAGTTCAGTACCTCTCTCCATCACAGGAAGGAGATACTCTAGTTTCCTTCTGAAGATTTCCAACGATGAGAAATGACAACTTCCTTAAGTTCATTCCATCTATAGACAGCTCTCATTGTTATTACAGTTATCCTTACTCAGAATTGACAGTTGACTCTGTCAATATCTGAGGAATTAGCACACTTTCTATATTCATGAACTTCTCCACGAAGCTCTACCAGCTAAATGGAAATGGCTTCAAAATCTACATCTGCAACTTAGTGCTTTCCTTTTCTTCTGTCTAGCAAAGATAAGAGACCTTTCCTAGACCTACAATTTCTCTGCCTAATGCAAATTCCACACATGGAAATCTGACATCTGACAATCAGTACTTCCAAACAAGTCCCTCACCTTCCCTACCCCATGTTTCTGCCTTATTTTCCTAATTACCATTATGGATAAGATTATTGCCCCAAACTAGTCATAAAACCTGGACTCCTCTAGTTACTCCTTCACTTTAAAATGCAAAGAAGGCTGAATTTTGAGTCAGAGAACAAGTGTCAAATGCTAACTATCCCACTTTTTACTCATGTGATTAAACATAAGTCACTTCATAAGCTAAGAGGGCCTTAACTTTTCTTTTCTATAAAATGTGAGGACAGGATTAATAATGTCTAAAGTTGCTTTCAAGTCTAAATCGATGATTCTATGATATAATATACAAAACTTTCCCTGCTTTTGTTCAAACTATCCTCTTTGTTTAAAATGCCCCTTTTACCCCTCATGCCTCCAAATGATTTCCCTCTTCTATATTTTTAGAGCCCCTTCTTCATTCCTATCTTCTGTCCCTATTAAGAATTTTTGCATGTGTGTTTCTATTGGGCTTATATCCCAAAGAAATACTAAAGAAGGGAAAGGGACCTGTATGTGCCAAAATGTTTGTAGCAGCCCTGTTTGTAGTGGCTAGAAACTGGAAAATGAATGGATGCCCATCAATTGGAGAATGGCTGGGTAAATTGTGGTATATGAATGTTATGGAATATTATTGTTCTGTAAGAAATGACCAGCAGGATGAATACAGAGAGGACTGGCGAGACTTACATGAACTGATGCTAAGTGAAATGAGCAGAACCAGGAGATCATTATACACTTCGACAACGATATTGTATGAGGACATATTTTGATGGAAGTGGATTTCTTTGACAAAGAGACCTGAGTTTCAATTGATAAATGACGGACAAAAGCAGCTACACCCAAAGAAAGAACACTGGGAAACGAATGTGAACTATCTGCATTTTTGTTTTTCTTCCCGGGTTATTTATACCTTCTGAATCCAATTCTCCCTATGCAACAAGAGAACTGTTCGGTTCTGCAAACATATATTGTATCTAGGATATACTGCAACATATCCAACATATAAAGGACTGCTTGCCATCTAGGGGAGGGGGCGGAGGGAGGAAGGGAGGGAAAAAAAAATCGGAACAGAAACGAGTGTCAATATAAAGTAATTATTAAATAAAAATTAAATTTAAAAAAAAAATAAAAAATAAAAAAGAATTTTTGCATGTTACTTATATACATATTGTGTCTCCTCTTTTTAAAGACACTTTAAGTTTAAAGACAGTTTAAGAGTATGGATCATGGGGATTTTTTCTCTATCTTTCTTGATGATATTAGTGCAGTAATTTGTTCATAACTGTAGTTTAATAAATCTGAATTGAATTTTATTTAATTGAAATTCTTTTGGGATGGTCCTACTCAGAAACTTCCCAGATCTCTTTAGCTAAATGGGGTCAGTAAAGAAATTACCATCTTACCCATGGCATTGCTGTTGAGCAGGAGCACTCCGTGGGCGTTGCCATCTTCTTCCATACCCATGTAATAGGGGTGCACACCATAGGAGTTCATCTTATACTAGGTCAGCAAGTAAAGAGATCAGTTATGTTTTACTCACAAGGAACACAAATGAAAATGGTATTTAAGCTGGATCTACAATTTTCCTTGGGAAGGTTCAAGGTGCCAAAAAAAATGAAAAATGAGAGGGAGCTTCAACTCAACAAGAATTTATAGTGGGGTTATTTCAGATTCATAACTATCCTCACTAGAAGAGCTTGAATTACTAATCCTGGAAGAGGGCCAAAGAAAAGAATATGTGTGAATAAACAAATTACATGTCATATGATATTCCAGTTGCTGACCCTTACCCCTGGGGGCTGGTCTCGAGAAAACATTCCCCACGTGTGCCAGTTGAGGTCCCTCCGGAATTTCCTGTGCTCCGTTTCCCCAAAGCCATAGATGTACTGGGATGGGAGGCGGGTGGAGATTCGTAGGAACATGTCATTAAAGGTGAAGCCAGGGACCTGGGAATCCCAACTGAAACACAAGAGCAGATCATGACTGTAAGGAGAATAGAATTCCTGTGCTCCCCTGTGCATACCACAGGATCTCCAGAATAGTCACAATTACTCCAACTTCAATTAGCAGACTTCAGAATAAAGAAAATTTCTGAAGTGACTATCTTTGAAGATCTTGACTTTGTAGTTTTTACAGCAAATGGGATTTAGGCATAAGAACAAGGGGTTTAGTATGAGAACAAGGATCATACAATTGAAATAAAAGCAGACAAAATAGTTCCTATCCTCAGGAAACTCACAAGTGAGATAAAAATATGGAAATATTTATATACAAAACTATTAGAGAACAATATACGGAATGGTACTAATTCAATACAATCAAATATGCTTGAGGCAGCTGGGTAGTGCAGTGGACCCAGCACTAGATGACACAGTATCTATAATGTGCCTGGCCTAGAGTCAGGAAAACCTGAGTTCAAATCTGGATTTTGACACTAAGTTGCTGTGTGATTATGGGCAAATCATTTAACCACTGTTTACTTCAGTTTTCTCAACTATAAAATGGGAATAATAAAAATAGGACCAATGTCCTAGGGTTGTTATAAGGATCAAATGAGACAATAATTACAGTTACTTAACACAGTGAGCCTGGCACATAAGCACTGTATCAATGTTAATTGTGATCATTTTTATTATACATGGTTTTGTTACATATTTTAATCTATTAAAATAAAACCCAAATACATCTGCTCCTTTATACTGTTCCCTTTCTTAGCACTTCTTTTTTTTTTTTTTTTTTTATGGAACGCTTCACGAATTTGCGTGTCATCCTTGCGCAGGGGCCATGCTAATCTTCTCTGTATCGTTCCAATTTTTTAGTATATGTGCTGCCGAAGCAAGCACCTTTCTTAGCACTTCTTTCTTTTCCCTAGGCTACCATTCATTACCCTTCTCCTACTTAATTGGGTTCAACAAGCTGTCTCTCAGGGAAACTCAAAATACACACTCAGAAGAAGAAGCAGCAAAGTCAAAGCTCCTACATCCAAAGCCTCCAAGTAAAATAAGAATTGGTCTCAGGCCATGGAAGAGCTCAAAAGGGATTTTAAAAATCAAGCAAGAGAGGTAAAGGAAAAATTGAGAAGAAAAATGAGAGGGATGCAAAAGGAAATACAAAAAGCTAATGAGGAGAAGAATGCCTTAAAAAGTAAAATTGGGCAAATGGGGAAAAAGGTACAAAAGCTCACTGAGGAAAATAATTCCTTATTAATTAGAATTGAGCAAATGGAAGCTAATGACTGTAAGAAATCAAGAAACAATTATATCAAACCAAAATAATGAAAAAATAGAAAACACCACAAATTGTCTCATTGGAAAAACAATTGACCTAGAAAAGAGATGAAGGAGAAATAATTAACAAATTATTGATCAACTTGAAAACCATGATAAAAAAAAATAGGAGTCTGGACATCATTTTTCAAGAAATTATCAAGGAAAACTATCTTGATATTCCAGAATCAGAAGGCAAAACAGAAATTGAAAAAAAATCCACTGACATCTCCTCAAAGAGATCCTAAGATGAAAATTCCCAGGAATATTATAATCAAATTTTGGAACTCCCAGATCAAGGAGAAAATATTGCAAGGATCCAAAAAGAAACAATTTAAGTAAGTGGAATCAGTCAAAATAACACAAGATTTAGCAGCTTCTACATTAAAAGACTGGAGGGCTTGAAATATGTTATTCCAGAGAACAATGCAGCTAGGATTACAACCAAAAATCACATAGCCATCAAACTGAGTATAACCTTCAGAGGAAAAATGGTCACTCAATGAAATAAAGGACTCTCAAACATTTGTGATGAACATATCAGAGCTGAACAGAAATTTTTACTTTCAAATACAGGACTTAGGAGAAGATAAGGGAGTAATCAGGAAAGGGAAATCACAATTGATTAATCTGTTTACATTCCTACATAGGAGGATGATAGTTGTAATTCCTAAGAACTTTGTCATTATTAGGACAGTTAGAAGAAGTATATACAGAAAAGGGGCATAGATGTGGTTGAATATGAAGGGATAATATCTTTTTTAAAATAAAGTTAAGGTCTGAGAGAAGAATGTACTGGAAGAAAGGTAAAGAGAGAGGTACAATAGCATAAGTTATCTGCCAGAAAAGAGACATGAAAAAGCTTTTACATTGAAGGATTAGAGGGGGAAGGGAGGAAGAGTGAGTGAACCTTACTCTCATCAGAACTGGGAAAAAGAAATAACAGATGCACTCAATATGCATATAGAAATATATCTTACCCTGTAGGAAAGCAGAAAAGAAATGGGACACGAGAAGGGGAAAGGGTGGCAAAAAAGAGGGCATATTTGGGATAGATGATAGGCAGAAGCAAAACACTTGAGATGTGACAGGTGAAAGAGTAAGAATAGAATAAAGATGTGGGGAAGAATACAATTAGCAAGGAATTGTGAAAAAAAAATTTGAAGCAAATTTCTCTGATGAAAGCCTCATTTTTCAAATTTATAGGGAATTGAGTTAAATATATATTAGAGCCATTCCCCAGTGATAAATGGCCAAAAGATAAGATTGATACTCAAGAGTACTATAAAATCATGCATGTCTTATGCCCTAATACTACTACTAGGCATGTATCCAAAAAGAGATTTAAAAAAAAAAAAAAAGGAAAAGGACCTATATGTACAAAAATATTTATAACATCTCTTTTCTCAGGACACAGAATTGGAAAGTGAAGGAATGGCTGAATAAATTGTGGTATGTGATTATATTATTCTATTAAAAAATGATGAGCAGGATGCTCTCATTAAAACGTGGCAAATCTTCCATGAGTTCATGAACAGTAATAGCAAAGTTGTGGGATGATCAGCAATGAAGGACTTTGCTTTTCTCAGGAATACAATGATCCAAGACTACTCTGAAGGACTTAATGATGAAAAATAATATATATACCCAAAGGAACTAATTGTGACTGAATACAGATTGAAATGTACCTTTTTTTTTTTTTACTCCACAGTTCTTGAGGGATTTTTTGGGCATATGGGGAAATCTATGTATTCTGTTGCAACATGACTTTTATGGAAATGTTTTGCATAACTTCACATGGTCTTCACATGGCGGGATTGGGTTTGGGAGAGAGGAAGGGAAAAAATTTGAAAGTGTTTTAAAAACATGAAAAAAAATGAGGATGATTATGGAAAAATGATATAGTAGGTTGGTAAATGTCAAGCTCTCCAGATTTCCTCGGATTTTGCTTCAGGGAAAACATGGATTATTGAAAGAACAAGAGAATAAGGGTTCTCTGATACAACCCAAGAAGATGTGAAGGAGGATCTCAGACTAGGGCCCATGTGAAATGCAAACACCTTCAGGCTGGCTCTACAGAAACTTTAAGTGGGGATTCCTCAGATGAATTGGTTGGCTGGAGCCTTAGCAGAAACCACAGAAACTTTCACCCACCTTTCTCCATATCCTCCCCCTCAAATGGACATTGGGAAAAAAAATTTTAAAAATAGAAACCAAACAAGAAAAACAAGATGCTATGGGGAAAAAAAAAGTTAACCAACTAGGAAAGGAGATACAGAATCTTAAAGATGAAAATAACTCTTTGAAAATTAGAATTGGGTACAAGAAAGCTAATGTAGCTGTAAGAGACCAAAAAATAACAAAACAGATTATACAAAATGAAAAAATAGAACAGAATTGAAACATCTTTTAAGAAAAACAAGAGATATGGAGAACAGATCAAGAAGAGAAAATATAAGAATAATTGGACTACCTGAAAGTTGTGACCAAAAAAAAGAACCTTGGCACAATTGTGTAAGAAATAATCCAAGAAAATTGTTCTGAAGTGATAGAACATGAGGGGAGAGTAAAAAAAGAAAAAAAAAATTCACTGATCATTCCAACCAGATTCTTTGTGGAAAACACAGAAATATTACTGCCAAACTTTAAAAACCCCAGAACAAAGAGAAAATTTTGGAAGAAACAAGGAAAAGACAATTCAAATATGTTGGAGCTACAATAAGAATTGTACAGGATTTATCAGCAACTACAATAAAAGACCACAGATCCTGGAATCATATCTACCAATATTTCAAAGAACTAGGCCTTTGGTCAAAAATATCATGTCCTGCAAAATTATCCATAAAATTGAATGAGAAAAAAATGGACATTCAACAAAGTTGCAGATTTTCAAGACTTTTTATCAACCAAACCCAACTCAATAGAAAAATTAACATATAAGGGCAATTTCAAGGAAAATAACATGATCAAATTGTTGGGTTTTTTTATATAGAAAATTTTTACCATAAGTTTAAGATTGACATTAGCAATAGGGTAGCTCAAAAGGTCAGAGTTAAGGTAAAAATAGTAATTATGTTATATACAAATTAGATGCACGGGAAGAACAGCTGCAGAGGCATTGGAGGGGGAAGAGTATTCATAGTTCTGAAAAACTATTCACATCAGGAATGGGTTAAATTAGCAACACTACATATATACCAAGAAAGGTACATAACCTTCCAAAATCCATAAAGAACTAAAGGGGAAGGGATGAGCTATAGGGAAAGCAAAGGCAGGGGAAAGAAGACAAAGGAGGGATCCATGAGTGGTTGCAAGTTAAGGAACAGAATTAAAGGAAAAGCCATCAGGGACGGGAAAAATGTGTGTGTGTGTGTGTGTAGGGGGAAATGAGGAGGGTGGAGTATGCATGAACACATATGTATTATGTATATATGTATACATGTATACATAAATATATCATTTCTTAACTATAGCCTGCTTGAAGGAAGTGGGAGGGATGAAAGAATGGAGAAAGAATAAATGCAGCAGAGAACAAAAGAACAACTTACAAGGAAGTAAAAAAAAAAAAAAGACAGACATTCATGAATATAATTTCTTCTACTAATATATATACTTTCTTGAATTAGTTAATTCATTGTTATATATTTTGAATCCTCCCTGATGTTTCTACTGGGCACATAATAATGTTCTCTTTTGTTTTGTATTTCCTTTCTGCTTTTCTTTTTTTCTTATTTTGTTTTTTTTTAAAAGAAATAAATTTTTAATGATTGTTCTACATGTAACTGTAAAAGATAAAATATTTTTTAAAATAAAAGTTGTTACTATTTTAACTAATTTATACAGATTTTGGATATGGAAGTCGAAGAGACAATGCCAGTTTCCTCCCACAGTAATATTCCATCACCATGCAATCTTTGACTAGAATCATCTAAGACACTGAAAGCAGAAAGGAATCTTCTACATTCTCGGATCCAATTGCCTATTATATAGATTAGGAATCCAAAGCAAGGAATGTCAAGACAATCATAATTTCTGAGAAGTATAATGTATTTGCATTCGTTCAACTATTGAAGACTTGAATTCAGATCACTAATTTTTAGTGAGCAAACCCAGAATCCCATTCCACTATTCCAGAAATCCAGGTCATGTCTAAAATTCTGATTGCTCATTTACTACTATACATAGGAAGCAGAAAAACTACTTACATCACAGTGCCTGTACTTTTTCGGCGGATCTCAATTCCAAATGGTTTTTCCTTGATGGTTACCTCATAGAGACGATTTTCTGATTGGCTGATGGGGGAGCTTGGAACATTTAAGGGCACTGGGACTTCATACCTTTTGTTATTGGCATCATCAATCTAGGAAACAGAAAACCACTGTCTCCATAAATAATTCAAAGTTCATAAATTCATGGTCTTTAAAATAAGATTCTCTCATTTTAGTGCTGATTGATTCCATGAATTCTGAGACTTAATCAGTTTTTAGTCCTGAAATTTAGTCCTGAAATAATACATGGCAAAAGAAGTACTTTCATTCAATTTCTGCTTTTCAAGTACATATAAATCCTTTTGTTTTAAGGGAATGCCTGATAAGGACACTAGTAGTTCTACTATTTAGAATTCCAAGTATAACTAACTATGAGATTGTTAAGGTCCTTGAGGGTAAGAACTATCTCACTTTTGTGTTTGTAACTTTAATACTCGGCAAAATTATCCTTTCATTCATTTATTCATTCATTCTTATGAAGTTAGAAATCCTGTAATCCAAATCCATGGAACTGAGGCCAAAAGATTTGTGGTATCTCCAGGCAATCTCTGTTTTTCCACTTTTAAATCTATGATCCTGTGACATATCTAAAGAGCAAATAAAGTTATGTGAACTTTATCTCATATAATTTTAGTAGACATCTCTCCAAATCAGTTATTTTACTCTGCTGCCTGCATTATCAAGATTGACCATTCAAAAGCCCAAATTAGAGATGAAACTTTATTTGGGGAAATGAAGGGGTAGGGAAAAGTCCCAGGATCTTTAATTGGGCCATATAATACTAACAGATAAAGAGCTGCTTTATGAAAATCATGTCACTTATGTTAACATATCACAATGCATACAGCAGAAAAGTATTGTTGATGATTCCTTGAAACCTTTCTGTTAATAAGAGTCCTAAGCTAAGCATACCTTGAACTGCAGCATGTTGTTTGTATGGAAAGTCACCTCCAAGAGAAGTTGATCTATGGAAGCAGAAGGATAGTGATTGGCTCCAGGAATTCGGGAAATAGTTGCTGTCAGGCCTGTTGGACTACTCTGAATGTTGGAGGCAGTATAATAATATTTTGTGATATAACAAAAAGGGACACCAGGGGAACTGACTTCCTGAAATTAAAAAAAAAATTAGAAATGACATGAGAATGACAAAACAAAAATAAATATCTAGCCCCATATCTTAGAAATTATTCTTTCTCTCCTATATTCAGTTCTTAGGAAATTCTCCCAATACTTTTATCTATCCCATTTGATGAGGTTTAAGTCATTTGTTTGTGTTCATGCTTCTTTAGCTATCTAGAATTCAAAAAGTCCCCATCACATTTTTCAGCCATTCTTTTATTCTTCCAAATTCAATATTGTATTAAATTATACCCCCAATTATTTCTCTATTCAGATCATCTATATAAAACATCACATGTCAAGTGAAAAATAGGAAGAACTCTTATATCCTTTAGTTGATCCTATTATCCCTCTAGGTAGCAATCTATATTTCTCTCTCCCGCCTCAACTATACTTTATTAGAAAGTCATTCATATTAATTACCTTACTTCCTATTCTCTCACTCTCTTTTAAACCCATTGTAATCTGACTTCCCACTGTTCTTTCCAAAGCTACCAATGATCTCTTATGTCAAATTAATAGATTTTTCCAAGTCCTCACTCTTTTTGCCATCTCTATGTCTTTTGACACTATTGATTATCCTCTCTTCCTGGTCTCTTTGATGGACTTTCATCTGTCCAACAGTAATTTGTCTCCTCTGATCTTTTTTCATTAATGTAACATCTATTAACTATCATAGCCCTGAAGGCTCTGTCTTCTGCCTTCTTCTCTTTCACTATAGACTATCTCACTTTGTAATTTCCTAAGCTTCTTTAGGTGCTATTATCATCTTTATGAAAATTATTCCCATATTTATTTATCTAACCCTAGTATCTACTGAGCTTTCTAGCACCCACAGATGCCTTGTGGACATTTTAAATTTAATGTCTGACAGGCATTTCAAAGTCAACATGCAAAAAACTAAGCTCCTCATTTTTCTTTCTAAACCATCCTCCTTTCTTAACTTCCTTATTTCAGAGGAAGACATAAAAAACTTTCTAGTTCCTCCAGAAAAAAACCTTGGTATCATCCACTTTCTCTCTCTTAGATCACAAATACAATTAGTTGTTGAGTCCCTTCATGTCTTCCTTCACAATTTTGCTCATATATATTTTCTCCTCTCACATAACTATCTTTCTGACAGATTCTCATTAATTCATATTCAAGTTTTTTTTGGATATTTTTAAAAACAAATTATTTGTCCTTTTTCCCTTGCAGAACCATCCCAGATAAGAAATATTATTATTTTTAAATTGGAGGAAGAATGAGAAGGGAAGGATAAAGAGAAAGAGAAAGAGACAGAAGAATTGAGGAAGAAAAGGAAGAGAGATAAAGAATGGAGTTGAACCTAAGAGAAATTGATGGTGGAAATAAGGAATGGAAATTAAAAAAAGAAACGAATGGGAAAAAAATTAACAAAAGTGATCAACACATCAAAAAATATTAGAGAATATTCATATAGTACAATACTTATAGATCACCTGCCTCTGAAAAATGGATAGGGTGGGAAGGTTTTCTAATATTTCTTTTTTTTGAAATGTTTTCTTGCAGTTCAGTGGTATTTTCTCTTCTTGATCCCTTTTGGGTTTTGTTTTGTTTTGTTTTGTTTTTCCTTGGCAAATATATTTAAATAGTTGGTTATTTTCTTTGAGTTTTTTTTTTTTATATATATACAGATAAGGAAACTGGGGCAAACAGGGTTAAGTGACTTGCTGAGGGTCACATAGATAATAAGTATCTGAAGCTGGAATTGAATTCAAGTCTTCCTGATTTGGGGTCTTTGTGTTCTATCCATTGTACCATCTACCTGCCCTAAAATATGCTTCTAGTTTGTTTCCCTGCCACAAGCCACTTTCTATTCAAACATATTCTCCACTTAGGAACCAAAGTGCTTTTTCTAAAGCATAATTCTGTCCATGTTACCCAACCACCCACTAAATTCCTGGGGTTTTCTCTTATCTCTAGGATCAAATATAAAATCTTTGGTATCTAAAGGCCTTCTACATCCTGATTCCTTTCTCCATTTCTAGTCTATTTATACTTTACTCTTCAGATCCTCTATGATCCAACTATAATGACATGATTCTAATCACTTTAATATCACAGTCCACTTCATCCCATCTCCATGCCTTTATACTGACTGTTTTCCATAGTTGGATTCTCTGTCCCTTCACCAGGCTCCTGAAGAAGGGTTACGCCAGTACCCTACTGTCTCTACCATATTGTTAAAGTATTGTCTGCTTCAGTTGTCTTCTACCTACTCTACATCTATCTTACAGTTACCTAATTATTAACATTGTCTCCTCAATGGGAATGTGACCAACTTGAAGGCAAAAATTTTTTTTTCCTTTTTTTGTATTAGTGATAATTATCACAGTGCCTAGCACATATTAATTATTTGATAAATTCTTTTATAGTGCCATACATGCACTATCTTGTCAGCATATGAGATGTAGAAGTTTGCCTGAAAAGGTGTTTTCCCATAGAAACAAAATTAAGTACAAAAATTTATATTTCATTGAAGTTTTCAAATGCATTCATTTATTTATTTGTTTAATCTTGCTAACTCTTCTGTCAGATAAATAAACATAATTTCTTTTCCTCATTTTGCAGATTAGGAAACAGACTGAGATACTATGAGAATTTTTCATCAAAAAAAAGTAAACATCAAGGCTAGAATTTGAAAGTAGGTCTTTCCTGATTTCAGCTTCAACCCTCATTGAAATATACCAAAGTGGCTTTCTTCTCAAGATTTTCTCTTGGTTCTTCTTCTTTTTTTTTTTTAAATAACTTTTTATTGATAGAACCCATACCAGGGTAATTTTTTACAGCATTATCTCTTGCATTCACTTCTGTTCCGATTTTTCCCCTCCTTCCCTTCACCCCCTCCCCCAGATGGCAAGCAGTCCTTTACATGTTGAATAGGTTACAGTATATCCTAGATACAATATATGTGTGCAGAACCGAACAGTTTTCTTGTTGCACAGGGAGAATTGGATTCAGAAGGTATAAATAACCCGGGAAGAAAAACAAAAATGCAAGCAGTTTATATTCATTTCCCAGTGTTCTTTTTTTGGGTGTAGCTGCTTCTGTCCATCTTTGATCTATTGAAACTGAATTAGCTCTCTTTATCGAAGAGATCCACTTCCATCAGAATACATCCTCATACAGTATTGTTGTTGAGGTATATAATGATCTCCTGGGTCTGCTAATTTCATTTAGCATCAGTTCATGTAAGTCTCGCCAGTCCTCTCTGTATTCATCCCGCTGGTCATTCCTTACAGAACAATAATATTCCATAATGTTCATATTTGGTTCTTCTTTCTTCTCCACTTCCCACCCCCTTCTTTTCACAGGGGAATATGCCACCCATATATTTCTGATTTTGAACCCAGAAACAGACTAAAGAAAGTATAAATAAGAGTCAAAAAGATTTCCATGTATCCCTACTTCTACACCCTTACTAATTAGACAAACTGAAGTATATACAAATAAAGAACCCTACAAAGATGGCCATGTACTTTGTAATAACTAGTCACCATCTGAGCATTTTCAGAAATAAATATTTCTATAATTAAGACATCAGAGTTACTTTAGCAGCTTACAGAGAGAGACTGGATTACCTTTGCCATGGTTGTTCCTATTCATGGTTATCTTTCCAAACATTTGCTTCTCATCTCTGCTTAAGCTGCTTTATACCCCATCTCATTAAAATTGGGGGGAGGTACAAATATGATGAATTAAATGAAGCAGAGAAGGAATATTTTTGCAAGTGTGTGTTTCTGTCATATCTTACCTCCCAGACACAGTCACGTAATCGACAGTTTTCTTCATTGACACCTTGTTCATCAGGGTAGCAATCAAATTTTTCTGTATTTGTGAACTGAGTTGACCATTCTATTGTGTATTCTTTTCCCAGTTCAAGGTGAAGCCCTGTGATGTTAGCAACCTGTCAAGTCAGAAAGGATGTTTCAAGTCAATGAAAGTTACCATGTAAATCTAAAAATTCTTTTGACCTCACACAAAACTGATACACTTCATCCTACTTCTCATGGAATCACTTGATGTTTTTCCCTTCCTTTTTTCTCCCACTATAACTAAGGATCACTACAATCACAAAACTGCTATCTTATTTCATGGGGGAAAAGCAGAAAACTTTTTTGGGAAAGACTTTATATTGAACAAAGCTGAATCATTCACTCAATCACTCCTGCAAAAACAAGGCACTGGATAAAAGAATCTCTAAATTCTTCTCTACCATACAAACTGTTTTAGATATTACTTCAAAGATAGCTTTAGAAGGCTTGATAGCACAGTGGGAAATAATGAGCAAAATAATCATGGTCCTACCATAGAATCCATTGAATAATATTTTATCTTTTGAAACAGACAGTAAAGGCAGGTTTACATTATTGCCCTGCTCCTATTAGGTGGAGTTCTAATTATTCTCAGTGGAAGTCTAGCTTTTCCTGTTCCAGATTCCACTTTATTTAGAGAGGACCCACTTAAAAAGTTGAGAACTATATAAAAAATCTAGAGGAGTCAGAAGTTTTTCAAAATATTTCAAAATATTGGATCATCACTGAAGAAAATTTTTTCACAATAATAAAGCATTTAAATGTAAAGTGTTGGCATGAGCTATCTCCAAAGCTATATAAATTTGTGTAATAATGAGGGATATTCCTGGATCAGATGTCTTTTAAGTACAATGCAAGTTACACAAAAGAGTAAATGGAAAATTGAAAAAGAGCATGTAATATGTTATATCTTTAATATTGTTAACATCAAAAAGATCCTATATTACTGAATATTCAAGAAAAAGGACTTCTGATGGTTCTCATATTTCAGGGTTTTTTACTCTGTAGAAAGATTATTTTGACCCTTCAATTCCATAATTAAAGGCAGCCACGAAAAAGGGAAAAATGGAGAAAAAGCAAGTATATATTTGTTTGTGGACATTTTTGGAGAAAAAAGTAAATCTGATACTTGAAAGAGACTTTTTTATTTTATAAGAAGGCAGTCCTGAAGTTAATTTCCACTTAGCTCTAATTCTGCTATTATCAACATGTTAATTCCAAAACTATACTCCTATCTAAAGCATATAACAAGGGACCATGAGTCATCAGGAAAATCTTGCATTATTTATGATATCCTCTATAAAGAAAGGGTGTCTAAAATGAATTTAAGGAAGATTCCCATTTAAACATCAGTTAAAATGTAAAATAAAAAGGTTGATGCTTAAAGGTATGAAATGTGAAAACTTAGTTTTGGAGAAAAACTTGAGTGGCTTCAGTGTCTAAAAAATGAGGATCATTGAGTGTTGTGTCCTGCTTTCTAGAGCCCCCACATCAGGATGATTAAGATATACCTTGAAAGTAGAGAAGTGATGAGGTGGGGACTCCCGAGGATGGTGGAAAAATGGAGTTCGTTTATTTCAAGGGCTTTCCCCTTTTTATAACATAACAAAAACAACACTGCTCACATGGGACCACATAAACAATTTGCTATTGTATGTAGTTTGCCACCTGGTATCACTCTGCTTCGATCTCAACACAGGTTGTCACCACCCCCTGACTTCTCAGGAAGGGTGAGAGCCCTTAGGGGAGATGGGGAGCCGAACCAGACATTGTAAGCAGGTTCCCTCTGGGCTGAAGGGTCTTATATCTCACCCAGAGTTCCCCCACTGACTGTGACCCTCTACAATTGATCAAACATTTACCTTTGTTGCAGAATCATACTGGATCTGAGCATTAGTTTGTACTGGAATATTATTTTCTTTCACAGTAACAATAAATGGTTTGAGGTCCAGCCCAAAGATTTTGATCTCTTCAAATGCAAGGCCATTTGGATCACTGTAGTTCTTGTCTATAATCTTCACATCTAGATGATTCTAAAAGACATCCAAAGACACTTTATATGTTATCTGCCCTATCTCCAATTCTATAACAATTACTTTCTCCAAGATAACCAAGGAACAAAATGCTATTAACTAATTTTATCTGCTCTGGCAATTGGAGGGAGGAATTATATTAGGATAAAAGCAAATTAATAGTAATAACTCACAAGTAGTCTCTCTTGCTAGATATCTTTTTCTGTTATCTTAGCCAATCTGAATTTGTAGTGGTATCTCACAGTTATCTTAATTTGCATTTTTCCTATCAATAGTAATTTAGAGCATTTTTTCAAATGACTAGAAATAGCTTTAATTATTTCATCTGAAAATTCTCTTTTCACATCTTTTAACCATTTACCAATTGGGAAATGGCTTGTGTTCTTATAAATTTGATCTTGCTTTAAATCTAACTAGCAGCAGTTATATCAGGTATATGGCTGAAAGAGTGTAATTCCTTGCTGTGTTGGAATGAAATGGAGCTTTCTCACCTCCACCTAATAATGAGTTAAGTTCATTAACCTGGTTGATATAAAATCAAGGACTAAGTTCCCTCTGGTGGCTTGAGTCAGTAATATTTGATTCTGATTTCTGGCATATTCTCTAGATTCTCTAGACATATGTTTAGTAGAAGTATGAACTCTGTAAGTAATGCTTCCAGTTCTGGCCAACTTCTCTCCAACCAACCCAAGAAACTAATAGAATTTTATGTTGTTACAAAAGATAAAATTCTATGAATTTGTCTAGAACATATGCACACTTTAATTTACTCAGAGAAGAAAGGAAGGAAAAAATGCTGGGCAGCAGTAGAAGTAAACTAGACTTCTGATTTCACTGGTTTAAGAACATCAGTTGTAAAAATTATACCAAGTCAGCAAGTCATGTATGACTTTGAGTCTTAATTAAAGAGTTTCCTGGGGCATTTATATAACTTTCCAATGGCTACACAATTAAAATGTATCATAAACAGGACTAGAATTCAGTTCTTACTAACTTCACAGATGGTCCCTATCCATTATATTATTCAAGTTTTATGCATAAATGATACACGTTTTTAATGTGTCCACACATATTTCTATTCAGAAATGTTACTATAAAAGTAGCAAGATAAAGAGCACAAACCACTCTCTAAATAGTTTCATTTAATACATATCACACATGTAAATTTTATATATGTACATGTATATATATGCATGCATGGATATAGTATGTATTAGTCACTAAATACAAAACTTTAAAATAAGCAATATCATTGTCTTCATCACACTCTCCTTACTTTGAACTGCAACACAATTTTTGAAAGGGTTTAATGTTCTCTGTTTTTCCATTGGAAGACTGAGAATATTCTCAAGAGAACAAAAAAAAAAATTGTTTAAAGGTAAGTAGATTTTTTCAAATGAAAGAACATCACAAATTACCTGTAACTAAGGCAGGCAACTCTCTAGTAGTCCTCAAGATGCTGTTACACAGAACTGCTTTAACTAGAGATATCCCTCTAAAGCAGGGGTTCTCAAACTATGGCCAGCAGGCCAGATGTGGCAGCTGAGGAAGTTTATCCCCCTCACCCAGGGCTATGAAGTCTCTTTATGTAAAAGCCCACAAAACAAAGTTTTTGTTTTTACTACAGTCTGGCCTTCCAACAGTCTGAGGGACAATGAACTGGCCCCCTATTTAAAAAGTTTGAGGATCCCTGCGCTAAAGGAATCAGAATGCTTAGGACTTCTGACTTTAGGTAACTTTGTGGGTTAAGAGCTAGAGATACGTCAACTGTATCTGTGAGCCAGAAATGAATATAAAAATGACACTTCCCACAGGATTCTAAAAAGCCTTGTCAATAAACTTGGATAATAAACTGAAATTCACAAGTATATCAGTTGTGTTCTTATTATTGCCCACTGAAGACAGGGATTATGAAAGGGAAAAATTAATTTGGAAACTGAAAATCAGACTAAGATTATGGTATCTCAGAATGGTATTTGGATTACAGAGATTTAACCAATTAATTAGCTTTGTGACTTTGAGGAAGAAAGTTCTTTTCCTCTCAGTTTCGTCAAGTCTAAAATAACAATGATAGCACCAACTTTGCAAAGTTATTGTCAGGATCAAATGAGATGAAATTTTTTTAAGAGCTTAATATAGAATGCCTTGCATATAGGTGCTACATAAATGCTTACTCTTGTTGATTTTCCTGTTGAGTTTCAAGAAATTCACCCAAGAAAGATGGGGAAATAGTCAAGAAAGAAATTCTGAAGATATAAAAGAAAATAATTCTAGTGAAAAGGAAAAAATAGAATGTCTCTGAAAAGTCTAAAAGAACCAAACCAATCAACTTAAATTTTTAAAAGAAATGCATGGAAGATTGAAGTAAGAGAAAATGAATATGAGCAAATGTTTTGGGTTTTTTTTTTTTTTTTTTTTTGCTTGTTGAATTCAAGCCCATCTGGCTTGGACAAACTGTTAATCAGAGCCTGAAAGAACCAATTAGATACAATTACTGAGCCCATTATCAGTGATATTTGAAATATCATGGAAAACAGAAGTACCACAAGACCAGGACAAAGAAAATGCTAAATATTCAAAGAAAATAAAAAAGAATGGGAGGAACAGAAAAAGTCCAGTACATGAAATTATATTTGTGATCTAATAATTAACATGACAGGGTTAGAGAAAGAGAAGATAGGGAGGGAAGAAACTGGGGAAGGCAGTTGGTTCTTTCTCCTTCCAGATGTATTCTATCATGTCTTTTCCATTAGGAGCAAGTTACTAAGAAATCATTCCTCAACTCTAATTTGAGTTGGTGATGTGTTCTAATAGTCTGCTTTGGAAGTTGTCATTATATGGTTTAGATCAAAAGGTGGTTCTTGGATCTATGTCATGGCTCCCAGAAGAGTTATCATAAAGTAGGCCTTTCTTCATATCATTTTTATCAGCTGATTGTGCTGAAGAAATGAACAAGTAATGAAAGGAACCAATAACACTCACCTGGCTGGCAGAGAAGGTTGAGAAATAGATATCCCCCTTTTCATAAGTATCTGCAACAAAATAAGAGAGTGAATTCTACTAGGTCCTAACTGAGAAACAACATGGTCACCACTGCCTATATGCTACCTTTGAGGCCCCCTGGTTTTTGAGACACTGACATTCACACAATACAATGGTACTACACAGCAACTCACATATTGTTCCATAAATAGTTCTAAGGATTCTTAACTATTGAAAAGAGGCTTATTATTGTAAGAGAAAAATCTATGAGAGTTCTGGAGAATGGGCCTTGATTTTAAATGAATTGTTCACATTTGTAAAGTGTTAAGACAAGGAGATAGGAAAAAACAGTATTATTTTTTGCTCTTTTCAAGTTTATTGTTGTTCAGAAGATACATTAGTAATCAGTGTCTTAAAAGAAATCTTTAATCCTTAATTTTCATGTTTAACCTTATTTTCACATTCTTTTTTCTTCAAGTCTTATCATAAAAAATCTGAATAAGAGAGTAGAGTGAACCTGTAATTTTATTAGATTAGGGAGCTCCTGATTCGCTACTTCCTCTACCAGTGAAGGCTGGCACATTCTTTACAACTTCAAATGATAGAGAGTTGCCTGCCATACTTAGAAGGTAAGTGATCTACTTAGCATCATGCAACCAGTGTATGTCCAAAATAGGAATTAGCTCAGGTCTTCTTAACTCTCAAGGAAAACTATCTAGTCAAATGCTAGATAAGATGAGCTGTTACTTTGTAAATTAAGGTTATTTTCTTTGACTTTTTATTGCCAGCCACTTTTTCTATCCTTCAAATAACTTTAAGATTTGCAACATAAATAAGAGACAATATGAAAGCAGGAGAGGAAGGGAAAATGAACAAGGAAGGGAGAGGGCAAGGGAAATAAGAATGAGAGATGGACTATGAAGGAAGGGGATTGGAAAGGGAGAAAATGAAAGCTGGAGGGGTAAAGAAGTGAAAAGGAAAGAATAGAAAAGGAGAAAATATAGGAAGAAAGAGGAGAGGAGAAAGGAAGGGAGAGTGAAAGAGACAGAAGGAAGATACGGGGAGATAAGAAATAATAAGTGGACAAAGAGGAATGAAATGGAGAGAGACAGAGAGACAGAGAAAGAGAGAGAGAAAATAAGTCAACAGAACTTAAGAAAATCTAACTTACTGATACTCTGTCTATAGTTCCAGAAAAACTCTCCTTCAGCTGTCCCATTATCAACAAGGTAGGGAGGGGACAAGGGAAGTAGAATGAGAGATAGGATGTGAAGAAAGAAGAGGAGACAGAGAGGAATGAAAGAAGGAAAGGGGAGGAAGTAAAGAAGGAAAGAGAGAGAAAATATAGGAAGAGGAGAGAGGAAGGAGGAGTGAGACAAAAGTATGGGAAAATAAGGAATAATAAGTAGAGGGATAGAATGAAGAGAAAGAAGAAAAAGACAGAAACAGAGAGACAAGCAACTGAACTTAAGAAAATCTTACTTACCAATACTCTGTCCATCATCCCAGAAAAACTCTCCTTCAGCTATCCCATTGTCAGATAAAGCCACAATAAGTCCCAGGGAATTTTTCCGGCTGTAAACATCAGAAATTACAATCAGTCCTTCTCCTTTCCTTGACAAGTTATTCACAATTCTTTATTAAGCAACTATTATGAAAAGAGAATGTTAGGAACTAGATGTTTAAAGGAAGAGTAGGAGAAGAAGAATACAGTTTCTACATTTCAAAAAATTAAAATGATACTGGAGAGGCAGAATGATAGTATATATTATGTTGTACTATATTCACAGATAATTGAATATAAAATAAATGATCCTTTTGGGTTCAATGTGTGGGAAAGGTTGGAACACCAACTATTGGAGGATTCAGGAAAGACCTTATGTTGGAGCTTGCAATTGTTGCAAGTGTGTGAGGAACCAGAGCCCTATTATGAAGGGCTTCACATGCTACACAGAGGAGATTAGACTTTAATAAGAGGAGACTCTAGATGCAAGGCGGGCAATTTGAAGGGTATTGTAGTAGTCTAGGAGACTGGTGATAAAGGTCTGAAATAAAGTCCATGTAAGTAGAAAGATTATCCCTGATGCCTTTTATAAGAATCTTATGTTCAGAAATATTTTTCCCTGATTTTTGAAATGCATTGAGTAGAAATAAATAGAAATCGTAAACTTTCAAAATATTTAAATTATATTTTCAACATAGGTTTATTTTATTTCCTCTGTCATGAAGAGCGAAAGTCAACTGAACTTTCCCATAAAATATATCACAATTCAACTCCAATTTAAAAGAAATCAAGCCATTCTCCAATTGATAAATGGTCAAAGGATATGAACAGACAATTCTCAGATGAAGAAACTGAAACTACTTCTAGCCATATGAAAATATGCTCCAATTCATTATTAATCAGAGAAATGCAAATTAAGACAACTCCGAGATACCACTAGATACTTGTCAGATTGGCTAGAATGACAGGGGAAAATAATGCGGAATGTTGGAGGGGATGTGGGAAAACAGGGACATTGATATATTGTTGGTGGAATTGTGAACACATCCAACAATTCTGGAGAGCAATATGGAATTATGCTCAAAAAGTTATCAAACTGGGCATACCCTTTAATCCAGCAGTGTTTCTATTGGGCTTATAGTACAAAGAGATACTAAAGAAGGGAAAGGGACCTGTATGTGCCAAAATGTTTGTGGCAGCCCTCTTTGTAGTGGCCAGAAACTGGATGAAGGGATGCCCATTGATAGGAGAATGGTTGAGTAAATTATGGTATATGAATGTTATGGAATGTTGTTGTTCTGTAAGAAATGACTAGCAGGATGAATACAGAGAGGACTGGAGAAAATTACATGAACTGATGCTAAGTGAAATGAGCAGAACCAGGAGATCATTATATACCTCAACAACAATACTGTATGAGGATGTATTCTGATGGAAGTGGATCTCTTCGATAAAGAGAGCTAATTCAGTTTCAATTGATCAAAAATGGACAGAAGCAGCTACACCCAAAGAAAGAACACTGGGAAATGAATGTAAATTGTTTGCATTTTTGTTTTTCTTCCCGGGTTATTTTTACCTTCTGAATCCAATTCTTCCTGTACAACAAGAGAACTGTTGGGTTCTGCACACATATATTATATCTAGGATATACTGTGACATATTTAACATGTAAAGGACTGCTTGCCATCTGGGGGAGGGGGTGAAGGGAGGGAGGGGAAAAGTCAGAACAGAAGTGAATGCAAGGGATAATGTTGTAAAAAAAATTACCCTGGCATGGGTTCTGTCAATAAAAAGTTAAAAAAAAAAAAATATATATATATATATATATCTCAATCACAATTCTCTGGCATTCATATGGTATATTATCCAGTGCTCAGGTCAACAAACATTAAGTGCTCATTATGGTCAGGCATTTGCTCAGTGACAAAGGTGCAAAGAAATTCAAAAGAAAGTCCCTAATTTCAGGGAGCTCATGGTCAAATGGAGACAAAAAATGCCAAAAGGCAGAGATGAGGAGGAAGAACATTCCAGCCAGTGAAAATGCAGGATGCTCACAAAGCCCCCATATAAGCAATAAAGCCTGATCCTTGTGTTGCTCTTGGTAATGAGCAACTGAAAAGAGAAAAGGGGAAAAAAACTGAAGAAATGATAGTGACTCACATTATACAACTCTTAGGGATTAGAATGCTTTTGTTATTGTCAGAATAATTCCAGTAGTGCCTCTTTTTGACAGAGAGGTGATTCAGTCCAGTTTCAATGGTCTTGTGATGAAGAGAAAGGATTGTAGGAACTGAGTGTGGATCACAACATTGTATTTTCACTTTTTTTGTTTTTTTTTGCATTTTGCTGTCTCATTTTTTTCCTTTTTGATATGATTTTTCTTGTGCAGCATGATAATTGTGGAATTATATACAAAAGATTGAACATATTTAACATATATTGGATTGCTTGCTGTGGGGAGAAGGGAGGGAGAAAAAGATTTGGAGCACAAGGTTTTGTAAGTGGAATGTTGAAAGCTATTCATGCATTGGTTTTAAAAATAAAAAGATTTATTTAAAAAAAAAAAAAAGAACTTGAGAGTTAAAGGGAAAAAAAAAGAATAATTCCTGTGAAATTTTAAGTTTAAGTGCAAAGAGAGAACAGAAGCCCTCAGAGTTGGTGGGATTTTCCCAGAGTCACACAGACAGAAGTCAATTAGAACACAAGCCTTTGGGACTCCAACTCCAGGACTTTGTCCTCTACTTTTCAAGAAAAGGACAAAGCAGAGAGTCACCATTAGAACTGGAGACATGTTTGGAAAGGGAAAAGGGGATAATCCCCTAACTCACCTATAGTGAGTATTATTGGCAGGTTTTTGCCATGGAAGAATGTAGCCTCCACGGATATGGAGATTGATGTGATCCAAGGGGGCTTGCAGGCTTGTCCACTGTCCCCTCACTCCAACACTTGAGCCCTACAGTTAAACAGAGGAAACCAGGAGAAAAATGAGTCCTTGCACCTCATCTTATCTGACTAAGTTATACAAGAAAGGACAGGTGTTGTTTCTGCCTTTCTTCCTCCATAATGGCCTTTCACTTCCTGACTACCTTGATCACTTGTGGATTCCCCTAGGCTCACTCTGCATCATTTCTCCCACTTTTTGTTCCATTTTGAATCAAATATTGTCTTTCTTGAAAGAAACTTTTCTAAATTGCCCCCATGGTTCAGGGAAACCCATTTTAGCCTTCAAAAAACTACAGTACTTTACAAATATTTATTGTCTTTCTTTGTACAGGTGGGCCTAGTCTATCTCACTATCTCAAGCTATGACTATCCTTAATCTATTCCTTAGGGACTCTTTTCCACACTTCCATGTGGTCAACCTCAGAAAGCATTACAGGGTTTTACCTACAATAAGTAATTAATTCTTAGGAAGGATAGAAGATAGACAGGGGATCAAAAATATTGGCATTCTTCTTTTGATAAAGTAACTTTAAGAAAAGCTTGTAAAGACTACATACTTAGAATAAGCAGGAGAGTCGCTGCTCACAGAAAAGTCAGGGTTATCAAGTACATTGGGGAAGTGGAAATTAAGAAGAATTAATTATTCCTCCACTGCCTTGGCTATGGAGACTTAGTCTTCAGGGAAATGTGAAAAAGAGCATTAGAGAACTTTTAAACTAATTAAATTAAAATAAGATTTAATTTTAAATTAAGGCATTGATGAAGATACTTTTGGAATCTGATGGTATTCTCAGTATGGGATGACTGAGAGATACTTTAAAATCCCTTTGTTTTCATTTCCTCCTATTACAGATAAGGGATTGAGATTAGCTCAAATCATTCAACGATCATTCATTAAGCAATAGGTTGAAAGTGGTTACATTCAGGAAAGAAGCACCAATTTAACTAAAACTAACCTAAGACTTCTAGGCCATATAAGCAAAAATGTTCTGACCATTTCATAGAGTTCCTCTTCTCCAGTGGAATATAATCACTGCACTGATTTTTTTTAGATATATATAAGATAATCTGCAAAGTGCTTAAAAAAATTGCTGCCTTTGGCCGAGTCCCAGCCACCAAAACATAAGATCAGTAAACCTTGAAAGAGGGTCAACTATGTAAGAGCAGCATGGGGCAAACATTACACACATCCTGATAATATTCCATCATGAGATATCTTAGCCTCCAAAATCATTTCCCTTTCGAGAAAGTATATACTATTTTGAACAGAGGAAACATAATATCCTATGCCCCATGAAAGTTACTTACCGTGTAATAATCATACCAGCTGGCTTTAGGGAAGTAGGCAGTGACATTCCGGGAATTCTATAATAAATTGGATGATTTTTTTTAGTGGAATAAGTACATGGAAAAATTGATCAAAATCTCCAAGAGGGATTAACATGATTTTTTAATTGCTATATTTGAGAGTATTCAAAATGAAATATCCTGTGGATTTATCATTTTATGATTGCCTTCCAATGACCCCATAACTTAAATATAAGTGGTCTATCATTCAATTTAAAAATATGAAAATTGAAGCATTGAGTAATTTAAAGCTATAGGACAATTCAGAATCAATACAATCAGACCCCTTTCTACTATTCAAATATTGATTCTCAGTTTGGAGCTTATACAGGCTCAGGAGGATCCATATACTCACTGGTGTCAGTACAGGACTGACTAGGAAGGCTGGACCCCACAAGAATTGATGGTATATGTCCCAGGTTTCTTTGTCTTCCACAAATCTGAGCACAGAAGCATAGTATCACAACTTAATGGTATGAGCAATATTCTCTCAGGACATTGGATCATTAAAGTTAGAGCTCAAAGAAATCTCAGAAATCAAACTACATGATTCTGACAAATTCCCAGGGATCTTAAGCTCCACACAAGAAAAGCTGAACTTCTGCTCTCTTTGAGGCCTTCTCCCAAGTCTAGTTCAATCAGGCACAAGAAAGGATATTAATCATAGCCATTTGAAATATCAAGTTGACTTAGATTTATTTGCCTCATTTCCTAGCTCCTGGGCTTTCTCCTAGTATTATGTAGATGCTCAAAAAATGCAAACTAATTTTAGCCCATTCCAGTCACAAAAAGGAAAAACAAAGTGCTGCTTTAAAAAGAAAAAAAAAAAGATTTACTAAGTCACTAAACCAAAAAGGAAAGACTTTTGGATTCTCAAATCCTCCTAAGTAATTTCCATCTTTTAAAAGAATGAAAATTATACCCCACAACAGATACTTATGTAGTCTTTAAGATTTGCAGAATTCATAGCAAACCTCACAGTCATTACTACCTCCCACTTTACAGACGAGAAAACTGAGTCCCAGAGAAAATAAATATAGCTTGTTCATGGTCACAAGCTACCGTCAAAGCTGAGATAAGCAACAAACAGATATGTCTCCAAGGATCATGCTTGATTCCATATACTATTTCTAGAAATGAGTAACATACTTCATTTTTTGAATGAATGACTGAAAAAAAAAAAACATTAAGTACTCACTAGATACAAGACAATGGGGAAAGAAATAGAATAACAAGACAGAACCTGTTCTCAAGGTCCTACCATCATAAGAAAAGAAGTAATACATTAAAGAGCTTCCTATTGCAATTCTAAACAGAATTCCACACAGGACCCCGAGACACAGAGTGGGCACTTACTCATGAAGAAGGGGCCGGACAACAGTGCTGCCTTCGACATGGGCCTTGTGCATCAGGGTGTAGAGATAAGGCAGCAGGGTGTATCTTGTCTGAAGGACTTTTCTTGAAAGATCCTCAAAGGTAGAATTCCAAGCCACAGGGTCTTGTCTCTAAATATAGAATGCAGAAGTACTTATACCAAATGTTTTACCTTACTTCATTGGGAAACAGGCTAAGATACCTAGAATAGAGATACCTCTACTCCACAGGGAATCTAGAGAGACAATTATACTTTGCTTCATAATTCCTAAATCCCCATAGACTTTGGCTACAGAAGACCTTTTGATTCTTCTTTCTCTGCTTTGCTATATTTTAGGGCCCCTGAAAACAGGCAGAGCCGTGATACAAAAATATACTATGGGCAGCACAGATCTATTTGTTTTGCAGCAATCAGCACCCTAACCTCTGGACAGAACTGTGAAAACTGCTCAGAGGTCAGTCAGAAGAGATCTGCTCAAGTCATTTTTTTGTGAGGGGCAATTTATGGTAGAAGAGAGATGTTCTAGGAAGCTCTAACAGACTGTAGGTTACACAGTCTTGTGAAGTGAAGGACTGGTGACTAATGAGGTGGTTTCCAGGAAAGAGGGGATCCATTCACTTATGGGGAAAGAATTGAAACAGGTACCAGGCCAGGCCTGGGGAACAAGCTGGTATCTTACTCTGGTCCCAATTGTATTGTGGTTCCTAGAGAAAGGGTAAAAGGCTCCCAGTTGCATCCAGCGAGCACACATCTCATATTCAGCATCTCCAAAGAACCCACAGATATCGGCTCCAGTCTGAGAACAAAAAAAGGAAACAGAATGAGAATGCTATGAGTTTCTGAACCAATCTTAACAATGATGAAGTGACTTGAGGGAGACTTACATAGGATATTCCAAAGAGACTGAATTCCATCATACCTGCAATGAGAACCACAGCAATGATGGGTGAGGCAAGTTGGTAGACTGAACAGGCTCTGATCTAACCTGTTCCTTGACTTATAGCTCAATATGGAGAAAAGTCCCATAATATATAGAGTGATACAGTGAAATAGTCAGTGACCTGATTCCTCTCTGATTCTCTTCAAGAATCCAAAATAATTATCACTTTACTGACCACCTGGGCTAGTTTCCTTTCCCCTCCAAGGGAAGCCTTCAGGACAAGCCCCGCACTTACCAATGATGGATTTATGGAGCTGGTCCCATGCTGCAGTGTTGTCCCCCAGCCAATGTCCTGCCCAGCGTCCTGAAGTAGGGAAGGTGGAGCGAGTGACCACAATTCCTCTCTGTCCAGTAGCCTCCTGCACACCTCTGATCAGGGAAGACAAACGAGAAATCACAACCTAAATGAGGAGGGCCAAGGACCACTTTCCCAGTCAGGAAGCTCTGAGTTAAGCCCAAGAACTGAGGACCATTCTCAGCCAATGACTATGAGAACAAAGTGGGAAAGTGGGAACATAACTTCAATCTATACTTGGTGCAGGAAGGAACCAGCACTAGGGGATGAATTAGGTAAAAATATTGGGTAAGAAACATGATTTCATTGAGTTTATATGAGAATGTGTGGGAGGAGAGGAGCAAACTTTGATTTAACTTTTGAATAGATTCACTGCCCTAATGCTGTGTCACTTAGAAAAATTCTGATCAATATGTATATCCTGATCATAAAGAGATAAAAATATAAATCAGAATTATACTTTCCACTCATATAGATACTTTTTTTTTTCTGATGAAGAAATGTAGGAAAGTCTGTTGGAAAAGGAAAAAAAGAGCAGAGTCTTTGTTGGGAACTGGTTGCTTTTAAAGGACTAGCCATTCCTCTTTCTCTTGGAAACTTCATTTGTGAGAAAGGGAGACAGGGACTCACTCATATGTTGGCTTAGTCTGGGACCAGCCATAGAGATTATGCACATCGTAGTGTCTCACTGGGCTTCCATCAGGCAGGATCTGCTGACTTTCCATGCACAGAGTCTTGCTGCTCAGGCCTCTGTCTCTTGACTCTAGATCTGAGGAAAGAGATTCAATGATGTGAGAACATGCCTACAGTGACAAATGTTTTACATCTGGTGATGCTAAAGGAGGTGGCTGGAGGTGAAGGGATGAGAGAGGATAGAGAATGAGTTGGAGATAGAAAAGCAGGTCAGACCTAGAAGATGTTCTCTTTGTATTACAGATGAAAAAATCAGGCCCATAGAGTTAAATGGTAGCTACAAGATTAGAAAAACTAATAAGTAGCAGAGCTGGGATTTGAATTCAAGTATTCTTACTCCAAATATAATATTCTTTCCACTATTCCATAGGATGAAATTCTCATACCTGTTAATAGAAAGATTAAGCTGTGGGTGCATGAGATCAATTAAAAGAGACAGTCTAGAGGCAGAGACATCAATCTATAATCTTTTTTTTAATAGACATGGTAAGAAAAAAGTTAGTGACTGAATTGTAGTAGTGGTAGTTATAATTGTTAGAACAATAATAGATATTTTGGTTTATAGAATGTTCCACACTGAGCAGTACATCATTCATCAGTTCTCCCTGGGAGATGACTAAAAGCTACAAATGTCTTGACGATTTGCAACCAGAAAGGAAGTTTCTGTTGGATTTTCCTTACATTGTATACACAGATACAAATTACTGTGCCTTCTTACCCCTTTCCCTATATTATTACATTCATTTGAATCTCACATCAATCATATGATATAATAAGTACAAACATGGGATGCTCAAAAGTTTCAGTTCAGTTTCAAGATATTGGGGATACTCAGTATCTGATTAGCATTTTAATTTATGAAGAAATGTTAAGGGACAGGTCAGTTCTCCGAGAGCCTCCATAGCTGTGGATCATAATATCTGAAGGAGTTGCAAGGCAGCTTTTGCTGACACAGATGTGGATTGGGAATGAGATAAATTGGAGGCAGAGGGAAGAGGAGAGAGGTCAGACAATGCAATGGCCTCTCAGTCAGAGAGGTCAGAGAACAGCAACAGCCTCTCAGTCTCCTTGTATTATTCTCTCACAAGAGGGATCCATTCTGGGTTGGATCTCCAGCAGCCACTGGCAGGTGGCTCCCGTGTATTCCAACAAAGAAACTTTACAGTTTTGGTCATATGGATAAGTAGTGGAACCAGGGATGCAAATCCAGGTTTCTTGACTACTCCAGCCCTGTATCAGACAGATTCTAAGATTCCTTCTTACATAAAGGTTCTGAATTCACTATTTAGGAAGAGAATGGATATGATTTAGATATGTGGTCTATAAGGAAGTCAAAAATTTAAAGAATGCATAAATTTGGAAAACACTGGCACAGATAGAAAAGTCAGGTACAGCATATAGAGAGACAAAAATAATGAATCTACTTATAGATGTAGAGCTTGAGGTACCAGTGGAGCATCTATATGAAAATGTCTGGTAGGCAATTTAGGATTCAAGTATAAAGCTCAGGGAGGAAAAGACAGCACTAAAAATATAAATCTGGAAACTCTTCTTTTAAATATATAAGTTGGAAGCAATGGGACTGGATGAGATTTTCAAAGGAAATAGCATGTTATGGTAGAAAGACTCAGTGGTATTGGTAGAAAGGCTTAGAGATTTGAACCTTGATTTGAGACATTGTTCTGTTAAGTTAACTTTTGGGCCAAAGATGTAAAACAAGAAGTGGGACTAGAGTAACCCTTAAGTCTCTACTTATTCTGAGATATATATGTAGAGAGAGAAAGGGAAATGGATCACATCCAGACAGAGCCTTTGACAAAGAACATGTTAAGAAAACACTTAAACAAGAAGAGAAAGATGAGAGAAGAGATCCAAGAGATTTGTACGTACAGAAACCAAAGATAGAGAATATCAGGAAATAAGAGGTATTAGCAGTGGCAATGCTACAAAGAAAAATAAAGAATGAGGAAAGGCCAATGCATTAGACCCAAAAAATAGAAATTTGAAATAACAGTTTTGGAAAAATAATGGGGTTGGAAACTAGACACCAAGTCATTTGACGTCTTAGCGATCCCCTCTCTCAGCCTTCCTTTTGATTATAAGCCTAAATAAATTATCAAGGATTTAACTTTCAATGATTTGACTCATGATAAAACAGATAAATTCACTATATGTGTTAGACAGATTACTAATTATTCTGTTCCTCAGGAACATTTAAACAATGCTCTATTCTGGACTTTTTTTTTTAAATAAGATTCATTATTTTGAAACCTCATTTACTGTCAACAGTAGATAGTTACCAAAAAAATAGATTGAGATAGAAGATAAGTATTCTCACTTCGAGGTCATCGGCACAGACAAATGGTTTCCCTGTTTTCAGTTTCCCTTCCTCTACACTCATACAAATACAAATTTTTATTTAATTTGAGTTAGATTGAATTTGAAAGTAAAATTAAAATGTCACCCTCACCATCATAAAAGATGGGCAAAACTATTTCTAGGGAATTTTCAGCCTGAAATTATTCAAATATATTTCTTTTCCCATCTGAGAAAAACATCAAGCCACTATGGCCAAGAAAATGCATCAAGCTAAGGTTCATTGAGGTTCGAGAACAAAATTGGCCCACTGGGAATCCCTTTCAGGCCTTCACTATACTTTCAAAATTAAATAAAGCTTTTGCTTCAATAAAAATCAAGATCTACCCAATGAAGCTGAACATTTCTTCCCAAACTCCTTTTTGTAGACTTGACCTTCAATTATTGACTAAATGTACTTATCCTCACACAAATGATCATGCCCATGACTAGGTTGCTACTGATGAATGAAAGCAAATCATGGTCCCGAGTCTCTTCAGTCTAGGTAACATTCTTCTAAATAGAAAGTAAAATGTACATACAGGGCATATAAGGAGGATGATTGAGCGTGGTATTCCTGCAGCCTGGAGGAACTGCTCCATTCACAAAGCTGGCTGGTTCATTCATGTCCTAAAAATATAAAACAATTTTATGTTTTTATGTACCTATATATTTATGTACACATATGCTGGTAACATAATCATACTTTTATATTACACACATATACAAATATGCAGAATAATAATGTATTTATATAGTATTTGAAGTTTTAGAGTTTTAAATGTGATATTTCATGTAATCCTCACAACTCTGTGAAGTACAATTTTGTCCACTTTACAGGTCTGGAAATTGATGCTGAGAAGACAAGAAGCTTGCCAATTGTTACATAGAGACTAAATGTCTAAGGTCAGATGTGAAGTTAAGTCATCCCGACTCCAAGCCTAGCTCTCTGTCCACTATGCTACCTTGCTGCCTCCTTATAAGTGTGTATGTGTTAATCATACCCTGTCACCTCAAGGAATAGTGAAGAAATTGTCATTCTTAACCAGTCACCATATAGGGGCACTAATGATGCAAGAAGGTTAATTAATATGCTAATAGAAATAATTTAGAAGGATTGGACTATACTTTCTGGCAAGTCATACAGGACAATCAAATTCAGTCACAGGAATAATTGAGTTTGTTCCAGTAAAAGCAAGACTAAAGCTCTTGGGCTTATAAGTGCATAAGACAGATTTCAAGCCACAGAATATAATAGGAGTTATTGATGGGCTATAATTAGAATTATTGCCTGGCAGGATAGTACATAACTATAATATTGATATGGCTGATGGATCCATCAAATTCAGAAAATATAAGTTACGATAGAGCTAAAACTGTATGGGTATCTGCACTAAATCTGGCAACAATATGATCATCCTCCAACATTTTTTCTCCCAAAAGTAGAAGCTGCTTAAGGAGGAATGGACCAACTCAGGTCACAAACAACAGGTCAAAATTTCCATTAGAATAATGTCCATGAGACACCACTGCATTTTCACTGTGGGCAAGATAGGGACACCCCCCGAAACCAAAATGATTGATTAAATAAATTCTGTTCATTTTTTTTTTAAACTTTCCTGTTTCTTTGGTCCCTGAACACCTATTACACACATACACGGTAATGCACAATCACATGCCATCTTACAGTGCATATGTCTATATATATATGTATGCACATTTACTCGGGCACACATACTTACAATCCACATTCCATCAAACTTCAGACTCTTCTGTGGCTCCTGAGGATTGGTGTGGAGTTCTTGCAATTCACGCTTCCACCATATGGTTGTTGAATTACGGAAAAAGTCTGGGAAGGCAACATGAGCTCTGTATAGCTGCAAAGATAAAATACAAACCCCAGGATAGATATAGTCAAGTCAATGACAAGAATTTATTTTGCAACACGAACAGATAACCTGTGAGAGGATATTAAAGTGTTTTAGAATATTAAAAAGACATTGAATATATATAGCAGAATCACAAAATTTATGAGCTGGACAGGTTAGTCCAACTAAATATAAAGGAATCTTTACCATAACATAATTGAAAAATTTTTGTGTACTTTCAGCTTAAAAATCTCTGAGGAAAAGAAACCTACCATTTCTAGAAGCAAGTCATTCCACTCACCTCTAATAATTAAGGAAACTTTTTTTGTGTAACAAGAAATATTAATTGGTCTATTTAAAATTTATAGAAATTTTATATCACTCCTGAATCAGGTCTCTTGGGACATTTCTAATTCCTCTTCTACATGAAGAAATTTTTATGTTTTAAGCTAACAGCATCCAATATTCCAGTTGTCTGCCACTGAAGCACTAGTTAGGCCCTAAAGTTCCAAGATTCAAAGAAAATGGGCATATTTGCAATGTTCTGATTTTAGACCATTTTTCCTTTTTCAGCAAACTCTTATAATCCTTAGTTTCATTCAAGCTTCAGCTCAGGTGCTATTTCTTTTATGGAATCTTTCCAGAGCTTTCACACTTTCCAGAGCTTGACTTTGCTTGCTTCCACAAAAACATGTGCTTTCCTTCCTCCAAAGAAATTATTTTAGTTTGCCATTCATTCACTCTTTGGAAACTACATTTTATAGACTTTCTTTCCCATCTTCATCAGTGCCAATCTCCATTCTCCATCTCAACATGTCCAAGTTAATTCTCATTCTCTATATAATTATAATTATATATATATATATATATATATATTGAATTACATCATATATATAATTATGTATATTATATACACTTATTATATCATGTAATTATAATAATAGTGTATACACACACACACACACACATATAAGTATAATTATTCTATATTTGCTGAGCCATTTTCCAAACAACAGTTGACTGACTAGCAAGACAATACCTGATAGCAAAGCTCTCTTAGGAAGTTGTATTTGCAATTCCAGATAGATACTGATAAGAATACTATAGCTCCTTTAGAACCTTCTGACTTATCATCAATCACTGGGAAAAGGAAAACACAGGATGACCTCTATAATACTGTATCTCTCTCAAAAGAATATTAAATCCTATGTAAATAGTTATTTTATTTTTTCTTTATATCCAGAGCCCTGAACAGTGCTTTACACATGCAAGTAATTTAATATGTTTGTTGAATTAAATCAGGTTTAATAAACTATGGACATTTATCTATTATATATGCATATGTGTTTATATTTTTATGATTCAGAGTACTAATAAATCTACCACTACATAGAAAGTATTTGTATATATGAGCCTAAAATGCTCTTATAAAGTAGGTACCACTTATTGCCTACATTTTACTGATGAGGAAACTGAGGTTCATCAATGTTAAGTAATTTTCCAATAATCATATAGCAGGCAAGTGTCAGAGGTAAGATCAAGACTAAGGTCTTTCTGATTCCAAATTCAGGACTTTCTCTACCACGTCAAGTATGTTAGTACAAATTAACTAAATACTATGTGATTAATATTTGTTGATTCAAACTAATTCAATTAATTATTTCTGAGGCACTGTGCTAGATGGTAAAGATGCAAAAGTAAAAGCAAAAAAAAAAAATAGCTTGTGTCTTTAATGGGTTTACCTTTTATCTGGACAGATATGTAAAGAAGCAAATTCAAGATAATTTAAGGAGTCTCTGAAAAGGCTCAGTGAAAGAAGTGGCACCTGAGCTGAACTTTGAATGAAGCTAAAGATTATTAGCGTTTCCTAGAAAAGGAAAGACATTTAAAGAATGGGGAATAGTCTTTGAGATGATAGTCTGAAGGGAAGTGGAATGTATGTGCAGGTAATAATATGAAATCAATCAGGAAAGGAAGATAGATAGTTTCTGGAGATATTAAAATACTAGACAAAGGAGAACAACATTGAATCCTAAAAGTAAAAGCAAGGCATTGAAAATTTTAGAAAAAAGAGTGATATTATAGAACTTGTAATTTTGGGGGAGTATAGTATTTTGGCAACTGTTTGAAGGAAAGATTGGAAAAGATTAAGGCTAGGAAACCATGTGAGAACCTACTTAAATAATCCAGGCAAGAGATGATGAATGCTCAAATGAGGGTAAAATAAGTGTGTGAACAGACAGAATGAGACATATGAGAGAACTGGTAAGGAAGTGGAATTAATAAGACTTGACAACCACTAGCATATAAGTAAGGAAAAGGTAAATCAGGAAAAGGGAAACATGAAAGATAATCATAGACTCATGGGTTGATGCTACCTATCTATAATATTGTGAACCCTGTTGAATGTTTATTAATCTATAATGATTGGTTAAGGTTCTTTTATTTTTTACAGAAGCTATCAATTGGATAGTGTGCTTTCTATTGCCCATAGAAATAGAGGGAGAACTACTGGAGTTAGATTATGTGTTTCCAAGTCTGTCTGGAAGAAGAAGACTAGACTGAAGCATAAGATATTTTAACTGAGTAGGGAGTCAGTCAATGACTATTCAGAGTTGTAATCTCTCTTCCTTCAAAAGTTCTGCCTTAGTTTTAGTTCTATTTTCTGAACCCTTCTAGAAAAGCTAGAAACCAGCAGAGAACCCAGGCTCAGGCTCAATTTCAGAAAAATAAGGTCTAGAGTTAAAATTGGTCAATGGGACAGGATAACCTTCTGTTCATGCATTCATTTAATATATGTTTGTACTATCCACTTGGAACACAAAGGCCAGAATAACAGTGAAAAAGAGAATTTCAACTCTTTCCATAGCTTCAGTCCTTGAACAATTTTAATAGTAGAGTTCCTCTTCCTAGAGTTCCCCATAACTACTACATCCAAAGTAAAAGAAATATTTTACCTCCACTTGAGTGTCCCAATCAAGAGATGCATTGATAGTAATATTGGGCAAATCTGGCCAGACCTTTAGAAAAAGAAAAAGGAAAGGAAAAGGAAAAAAAGTGTTAAAAATACCTTAGCTTGGTATTTGTCAAGAAAGAATATATCTTAGGTCTGTGAGTACATAAGTGACACATTTTATGTGAATGTAAGGTGAAAAAAAAGAAACCATGGACTCAATCTTACTGGAGGAAATTGTCTAATACTGCCCCCACCAAAGACACACACACATGCACACACACACACTTTTCACCTCTTCTTCATCACCTTCCATCTAGCCTATTATGACAGTCTCCCAGCTGGACTACTAGCTTCTAGTTGCCATTTTTTCTTCTATTCCATCCTGATACTTCTTGAATAAAAATGTAAATTTCTTTTGGTTTTTAAAACATTTTTAGATTAAAAACATTTAATAATCTTAAACATTGAATGACATTTAATAATCTTGCTCTAGTCTATTTTTCCAGACATTGCAAATATCTGCACAATCTATATTCTGGTAAGATTTACTTCACATTCCATCTCCTTAATCCATACATTTGCTTCATGCCTGGAGCAAACTCTACCTCCAGTCTTCTAACTCAAACTTTGAGAATTCTTAGCTTCTTTGAAACTCAAGTTATATGAAATTTCCTATATGAGGTCTTTCATGATTCCTTAATAGTTATTGCTCTCTTCTCCTTCCTAAACTATTATGTTATGCTAATCCATTTGTATGATCTATTCTCTACCCTATCCCCAAAGAATATAGTTTCTCTGAGGAAAGGAGATATTTTACTTTCATCATTGTATTCCCAACAGCTAGCACAATTACATATTAGAAGCTTAATTGATGCTTGTTGGACTTGATTATATTTGGCATAAAGATATTAATATTCCTTCATGTTTGCATCTATAGAATAAAATCAGAGTGTCTATTCTCAAACTCTACCTTTCCCCAAACAATGTCACTGTCATCTGGCCATTTGATGAACACATTATCCTGAAGTCCACGAGAGAATGCAGGATAAATTGTCTCATTGCCAGAAATGGCTGGGTCCTGGAATCAAAAGAGAATGATTACTAGGGGAAATGATAATAGATATCAGAGACAAAAGTATTCATGGATAAGGATAATAGCAATCTCTCATAAGAGAAAAAAAGAGACATTAACAACATCTGAGAGCTTCATACTGATCTTCAGAGCTCCCATGAATTTTGAGAAATATATTTCTCTTCTGTTCAGTTTTCTTAACATAGTGATAAACATAGCACAGCACAATTATCATGACTTCCCCAAACCCAGCCACAAACCAGAATAAGGATGACTCGCATCCCGGCTGCTTTGATTCTATTGATTAGATTGGGAAAGCCAGAAAACTTGGAGCTGAGAGTGAAGTCCAGCTGCCGTTCCATGTAATCAATATCTGCATACTGCACATCCTGAAAGAAACAAAAAGAAAGGAGGCCGAGTGTCACTTTAAAGACATGACATGCTTAATTCTCAATTAGGCCAGACGCATGTTGTATATTCTCATCCATAATGACTTTAATTTCACTCTGGCCTCCCCCAACATTCCTGCATGGTCTTTCACTGCTATCAGTTGGCATACATTCAGATTATTCAAAACAATGTTAATTAATTGGAAGCAAAAACAGTGAGTAAAGAAAACTAGCAGAAAAATAACATAACTTTCCAAAATGTAAAAGAAAGTTCTTTGAGTCATCTGTGCCATTATTATACTAAGCAAATATTGCAATAAAAAAGACAACAAAAGGAAGAGTCATACATAAGGGATCTGGGCTGCCACCATAGCATCATAAAGTTCAGCAATTTCAGTATCATTCTGGTAGCCATAGCGACAAAGCTGGAACCCTAAGGCCCAATAAGGTGTCATCACTGGTCGTCCAACCAACTGGAAAAGTAAAAACAGAAAATAGTTCAATCAAATAGTATTTCTTGGGGAGAAGAAATGCATTTGAATCAAATAGAGAACAAACAAAACTTTCTTTTATAGTTTTGTCTGGCTAGTGGCAATATAATACAGGATCTCTGTGCAAGACTATAAAATGATAGTTCTGTAGTACTATAAGCAGAAAGTACAATGGAGATCTCTAAAAGAAATTCTTTCATGTGGGATTCCTGGGAAATCTCTGCCATCTCTATATTTTCTAGTGCTTTAGGCATATACATTCTCTGTCAATGTCTTTGTCATCTTGCAGAGGCAAGGAATTGCTTCCAAATTTTCTTTATCTCTGACACTATGATCCAAGATTCAAGAAAGATGGAGGCCTCTCGAACAAATAACATAAATCATTGTGCCTTTCACAAAACTAAATTCATAGTTGTTTAGTAACTTTGTTAATGGTTTGCATGACTTCCTACCTCTGTGTACTGCTGAGTGACAAGCTCTGGGGTTGGTCCCAAAACCATGTAAAAGTCCAGAATGCCCCCAGTGGTGCGATATGTCAGTGCTGGGGTGGGCTGGAAAGTCACATCTGGAAAGAGAGAACAAGTGTTTAGAGATAAAGAATGAATGTATTCTTGTCCAGGTCCTATTTAAGCAAGTTTCCTATCAGTATTATGTGAAGATAGTCATCCAAATTCCACTTTAATATTTCCAGTGGTGGAGACTTCTCTGGCAGCTTATTCTCCCTTTTGACAATTTTAATAACTAATTTTTTTATGTAAAGCTGAAATCTGCCTCTCTAAACATTAGATGAACTGGCAAGTCTTCCAGATTCCAAACCTCCTGGAAGTTCCCCAAGCTAATATCTTTGCTTTGCATCATTGCTACTCCTCCATCCCCATTTACCTAATTACTCTAACTTTTAACAATACTCTATCTGTCACTAAGGCCTGAAAACCAGTTTCAGGCTTGAAAATTGCCTAGAAGTCCTGCTTCCCTTTAGGCCTCATATGCGGTAAAAAAATCTTTCTGATTCCAAGTATGACATCCTTTATAACTTTACTTACCACCTTCCCTTCCTTTATAAGTCCTTTTTACTTTGACTCTTGTAATAACTGTTAATTCTGGTTTCAACCCACTTCCAATACAAGATCTGCTTAATTTTGCCAATACACAGTCCTTAAAATGCCACTACCCACTGCCTAACTAAGCATCTCAGTCTGGCATTCAACTTTCACAATCTGGCTCTAATATACCTTTTCAAACATACCTCATATTATTCCTCCTCATAAGTACTACAATCCACCCAAACTGGATTCTTCATAATTCTCTGAACATGTTTTAATACTTTCCCACCTCCTTGCCTTTGCTAATTTTATTTCCTATTTCTGCTATTCCCCATTACTTTTTCCTTTTGAAATACTACCCATTCTTCAAAGATTTCAATTCTTTTTTGAGTCTACCCTCTGTACTTCTCATCTCTTTGTCCCATAAAGATCAAAAGTGATTTCTCCAAATTCTCAAAAGCACTTTGTTCATGTTTCTTTTAGACAGAATCATTATTTTCTTTGTAATAGTTATGAATATATAAACATAGTATGTTATTTCCATATAATTATATATGACTATGTATATAATTACAAAAGCAATTTGTTTTACATATGTATTATATGCATGTGTATGTGTGTATATATATGCATATTTTATGTGTATCTTTAATATGTTTATATATACGTATATGTATAAAATCTCCCGTACTAGATTGAAAGCAGTGTGAAGGAAGGGAATATGTCTTTATCTTTGTGGTTGATATTCAGTCATTTTCAGTCATATTCAACTTTTCATGGCCCCATTGGTATTCTTGCAAAGATACTGGAGGGATCTGATATTTCCTTTTCTAGCTCAATTTACAGATGAAGAAACTGATACAAATGGGGTGAAGTGATTTATCAAGGGTCACATAGCTTATAACTATTTACCAAATTTGAACTCACATCTTCTTGACTCCAGGCTCAGTTTCTACCCATTGCATTCTCCTCAATGTCTTTAACCTTACATCTCCCTCAACTCAAAACTGTACACATAGGAAAAAGCTCAAATAATGTTTTTCAAATTTAATGGATTGGAAACCTGCTGGGACTTTCCCTTTATGGTTTTTCCCAGAACCATATGGCCCAGAAGAGCCAATGGGGAACTTCCCTTCTTACCCATGGCATTGCTGTTGAGCAGGAGCACCCCATGTGCATTGCCATCCTCCTCTAGAGCCATATAATAAGGGTGCACACCATAGGAATTCTTCTTGTACTAGGGCAATAGGAGAAAAAGAAAAAAGATCTTTAAAGACAATTTATCTTTAAAATGAATTCAATGTTGGATCCAGATTCCCTCTTGAAAGTGGTTAAGTGTCAGCACTAAAGAATGAAAGAGTTGGTTCCCTCTATGTCAGAGCTGAACTCAACAGGCTTGGGTAAGTTGAGATGAATGAAGCCAGGAGGGCCACATAAGAACTAATATGAATAGAGATAGACAGAGAAATCTCCAAACTACTCCATCCTTACCCCAGGGGGCTGGTCTCGAGAAAACATTCCCCATGTGTGCCAGGTCAGGTTTCTTCGGAAGGTCGTGTGCTCTGTTTCCCCAAAACCATAGATGTAATGGGATGGGAGGCGAGTAGAGATGCGCAGGAACATGTCATTAAAGGTAAAGCCAGGGATCTGAGAATCCCAACTGAAACACAAAAGCAGATGTTTATTCTGAGTAAGACATTCTACCATCACTCCCTTCTTTAAAATAGAATTGATCTGTTGTGAATGACTTTGTTATTCTCAACAATATAATGATACAAGATAAGGACATATGGTGAAAAATGCTATCCATACCCAGAGAAAGAACTTATTGTGTCTGAATACAGAATGAAGAATATTTTTTTAACTTTCTTTTTTCTCTTGAGGTTAATTTTTTTTTTTTTTTGGAGGGGGGAATCTATGTTTTCTTTGCACAACCTGACATGATACTTCTCAATGAGGGGAAGGGAGCAGAGGAGGAAGGGAGAGAATCTGGAATTCAAAATTTTAAAACCAAATGTTTAAAAAATTGTTTTACATGTAACCAAGGAAAACCAAATATTTTAAAAATAGGATTGTTTTTTTAATAAAAGGCAATTCTATAACTTAAAAATGCCAATGTTACATATATCACCATCCATTTTTCTCTTAATATTCTCAGACTGATTCAAAGGATGTTCCCAGGGACAGATTTTAAAAGATCTTATGAGAATAGATCCCTCTAAATCCTCTGATACCTCTCATCTCCACTTGCTCTACTTGTACCAGCACTTCCAACTCCTGACCACAAGTAACCTGATGTCCACACCAAAACCCCTCAATTCTGATAAGTGGGCTATTGCCTTATCTTTCTAGCAACATTTCAAGTTACACTTAAGTCCTCTTAACTCTTTCATTTTCCAGTACCCCTTTATACACTGTCTTCGCTAAGGGTGTGAACTGTCTTGTTTATATTTGTAGTCCAGTACTTACCATAGTGTCTAATATATAATAAACAGTTAATAAATACTCTTTGTTCAATAACCTGAACCCAGATTATCACGTTAGGACAGTGTATTCATAATAACTCAATTAAAGAGATCTCTAAATTTTTTCATGAAGAAGGTAAAGCAAGTTATATTTTCCAGCTTAACAGTGATGAAACAGAGCTTCAGAAAGGCTTCATGACTTTTCTGGGCTAGTAATATCATAAATGTATTAAGTACAGGAACTGGCATTCAAGCTCATCTCAGTAAAAATTAATTTTTTTAGGAAGTGGAAATCAACCATCCTTCAATTTCATACCAAACTGGTTCTACTCACATTACTGTGCCAGTGCTCCGGCGTCGGATCTCAATTCCAAAAGGATTGCTCTTTATGAAAACTTCATAGAGCCGATGGTCAGGGGTATTAGAGGGAGATCTAGGGATGTTGAGTGGCACTGGGACCTCATATCTTTTCCTATTAGCATCATAGATCTAGAGACAGAAAACATTGTTCTAACTCAAAGGAAAGACTGTTGGTCAAAAGTCACTGAATCCTAAATCCCAGAGTCATGGATCTGATTCACAAAACATGAATAAGAAATTTACCTTAAACTGCAGCATATCATTCTTATGGTAGGTAACATCTAAGCGGAGAGGATTCACAGGGGTAGAAGGCAAATTGGAAGCATACAAAGCTGAATTTAAGAAGATATCAGCAGTAATCCCCATTGGGTTGGACTGAATGTTACTGACAGAGTATAGGAAATTGGTGATATAGCAGCTAGGAACTCCTGGAGAACTGGATAACTGAAAAATAAGACCAAGGACAGATAAGGATGAATACTTATACAGAATGAAATTTGGCTGCTTATTCGTTTTTCCACAATTATCATCTGACAACAAAGAAAATTTGCGTCTTTCTACTACAAAAAGATTTACTAAGATACTCACAGCTCCTAACCAAATGCATCCTAAGCATAAACCTAAGCAATTCCTTCTTTTTTTTGAGTCCTCATTCATGTCCAGGGACAAGTGGTTAGTAAATCTAACCTCAGGATCATTGTAATATCATTTCATTGAGAATTCTTTGTCATTCATTATTATTATTATCATCATCATTATTACTATGATGATGATGATGATGATGATGTTCATTACCTCCCAGACACAGCCACGAGCTATGCAGTTTTCTTCAGAGACTGCTTGGTCCTCGGGATAACAGTCTATTTTGTCCACATCTCTGAAATTGAAACTCAATTCCACAGTGTATTCTTCTCCCAAGGAAAGTTCGAGCCCTGAGATAATAGCAACCTAGAGAGAAATCAGGACAATGACCAAGAATGTCACCTTAATAATCAATGCCATTGTCAAGGTTTTTTCCTCTTTAATCCCTTTCTGTAATAAGATCCTTCTAAAAGTCCCTCAAAACCCAAAATAGATATCATAGAAAATAGTATCAAATCAAAAAATTCAATTAGTGCCTGATTGTGAACACCTCATAGGAAGAAGAATTACACAGATGTCACTATATGCTAAAGCTATTTTCTGTTATCTTTCAACAAATTTAGTTCAAAGTTTATAGCCATGAACTAAGTGAAAGGAAATAATTAGGGATTTATAAATGAGAAAAGGTTATCTGTCATCATCAATATGTAGCAACTCTCAAAGGTACTCTCCTTCTAGTCACATTCTTCTCAGTTCTAAAATTTCATTGACTTCATGTCAGCATTTGGAGCTGAGTAGTAATAAAGAGTATGGATTAGAACTCAATAGGAAGAACAATTTTGGTTTTATCCTTCTTCAAATTCAAACTTCTCTTGAGTTTTCAAAAGCTACATTCACTGGTCCTTCTCCAATTTCCCTTCAATTCTTTACTGTATTCTTTTCATCTTCCTATTTCAATCTTTTACTCAAGATTTAATCCTTAATTTTCTCTTTTTTATGCTTTCAACACTGGAGAATTAATATATTCTCATTTTTTCAAATATATCTACACTATTGATATTCAAATAGTCCTGAGCTCTATTTTTCCTTCTAATTTATTCCAAATGTTTCTATATTAATGACTTTCAAATCTATACTTACACTTGTGAGCTCTATCTTCTCCTCTAACTCATTTTCAAATATTTCTGTGACTTTCAAATCTAAACTTACAATCCTGAGCTATATCTCCTCTTTAAGTTTATTTTATCAACTTACTAAGATCATTTCTATGCCTCGAAGTCATCTAAAATTTGATGTATTAAAAACTTACTTTACCATCTTCTTTTCAGAAGAAAGTATCTTCTCTAATTTCTTCATTATAATTTCCATAGTTCCTAACTCAAAAAATGTCTTTTTTGTCTCCTTACTTTTCTCTGCACCAATCAGTTCCCAGCCAGTAATTCTTTTCCCAAAATTTCTCTTGGAATTATTCCTTACTTCCCATTTTCACTACTCTATTACAAATCCCATTTAATAGTTGATTATAATAACTATCTCATCTTCTCTAACTACAGATCTCTCATCCCATATTCTACAGAAACCCAATCTTTCAAAATTATTGTTTTTTATCATATCAAACTCTTGTTTGAAAACTTTTTTGCTTCCATTGCCTTACTGAATCAACTTCAATGCTAGAATTTAATGTCCTACAGATACTTCCATAAAATTAGTTTTCTCTCTCATTTTACAGAAGGGGAAATTGAAGGTCAGAGAGCTTAAATGACTTGTCTATTTATTTTACTTTATCTACTTAATCTTTTTTTCCTGATCCTCTTCAAAAATGTTTTTTATGCAAGGAACATAGAACAAAGGAAGAAAGACTGGGTTTGACATAATGGACCCAAGTTCAAATTCTATTAACTACCTTTGACAAACCACTTAACTTTTATGAGCTTCAGATTCTTGACTTGTAAAATGGTGGTTAGACTAAATGATGTCAAAGCTTATCTACAAAGCCATCACCTTCCAGTTTGGCCCTTAATGTAATCTTCTCTTCAGATCTTTGATAATACTTTTCATTTATATTGCAGACCAAATTCTTCTGAAGCTCTGCTCCAGGGCCCACAATCACTCCTAAAACTGTACCAATTTGCATCGCCATCCTTAAGGGTAGAGATGAGTTGGAAAAGGAAGGATTAAGCTAACTGTTAATAGGCTATATAGGTTGAGAAAGAAACTGGATTTGTGACTTCACAGATATAGGGAACTTTCAGATAAAAAACATTCCAATACAATTTGACATGTCTCTACAATTTATAGTCTAGGAGCTGTGAATTAGATACGTTAGACTAATATTCCTTCAAATTCTTTAATATCTTTATCTCTTCCTGGTACTAGTTACTGTACTTTTATTCTTTTCAATGATCAAAGACATCTCTTCCCCAGCTGATTTTAGAGTTCCACATTGGTTTGGCAAACTGAAACATCACCAGTTTGTGCAATTTCAGGAACTGGGACCCCAGATCAAAAAATCAGTACTTTACCTGGTACTCTTCAATATAAGTAACATTAGGAGAAGATGCAATGAGGACATTATTCTTCTTCACAATGATATTAATAGGTTCTTTTGTCCCAAGGATTTTAATCTCCTTAAATGTTAAGTTATAAACATCATTGTATGAATTATGCAAAATCTTCATATCTAAACGGTTCTAGAAGAGATCCCCCCCAAAAAGAGAAATTATTATACATGCTGATCCTCAAGTAATTTAATTATACCTCAGAATGGCTTTTCCTTGTTGCCACCCAAAATACATCTACTGTCTCAAAGTATATTCAAGAAATGTCAACTTTCTCAAATTATCCAAAGCAAAATAAATTCATTTATTCATTCCTTCATTCCATTCCATTTTACTCATTCATCAATCCCTTATTTATTTAACTGCCTTTTTTTTTTTTTTGCTAGGAATTGGAGAAAACACAAAAATAAATAAGATACGGACCTGCTCTGAAGAAATTTACATTTAGAAGAGTATATCTGGTGTCAAAATTTATAATGTATTTTCCAATATTAAAAATTATTTTGGATCAAATATTCCTGAGATCCATTAATTTTTTAAAAATATTTTGATAACTATATTTCAATATAATTGGTTTCTTTTGTAATCTTATGAATTTTGTTATGTGTATATAAAATTATTCTGATAAATTGATTGATAGACTTCACCAGACTGCCAAAAAAGGCATTGATATACAAAAAAATTAAGAATCCCTGATCTGATAAATGGTCAAAGAATATGAGCAGATAGGGTTTTGAATTAAGAAATCAAAACTATATATAGTCATATAAAAATACTCTATATCATGTTTATCAGACAAATTCAAATTAATATCATCTCACAGCTATTAGACTGTCTACAATAGAAGGAGGAAATGACAAATGTTGAGGGGATATGAAAAATTTAGGGCACTCATGCACTGTTGATGGAACTCTGAATTGATACAAACATTTTGAAGAGCAATCTGAAATTATGTCCAATGAGTTATAAAACCATGTATATACTTTGACCCAGCAATACCACTATGACTAAGCAGTACCTAATATGATCAGAGAATAAGAAAAAGAACTTCAATGTTATAAAATATTTATAGCATCTCTGTGGTGATTAAGAACTAGAAAGGTAAGAGATGCTCATTAATTGGGGAATGGATGAACAAGGTGTAATATGATTGTGATGGAATATTATTAGCTATAAAAAATGATGAGCTGATTGATTTTAGATAAACCGAAAGACTTGCATGAAATAATAAAAAGGGAGCAAAACCAAATGAACATTGTATACAGTAACAATAGTGTTCAAAGAATAATTGTGAAGAACCAAATTATTCTGAATATTATAATACTCAAATCGGCTATAAAGAATCTATGAAGGGAGAAGTTATGCACCTCCAGACGAAGAACTGATATACAGAAGTACATATAGTATGGTTTTATACATATTTATAAATCTGTGTCAAATAATAGCTTTTTCTGGGGTGGGGAAGTAGGGAAAAGGAAGGGAGACAAAGTTCTGGAACTTAAAATATAATCAAAAAAGAGAAAAGAAAAAATGTTAATAGGAAGAAAAAAAGGATCCCTGTTCTCTACAAACAGTCTTTTTCCAAATTATATTATTATATATGTGTACATATTAATGGTGATATGTATTAATGACATATATATATAATACATATTTTATATCTGAATGTTGACCATCACTAAGTGCATGTACAACAATATAGGTATAAGAAGACACATGCTCATGTACATACACACATATATTTGTATACACACACACACACACACACACACACACAAAGTCATGGAACCATTTTTTAAGTCACTTACTTGGGTGTACAAAAACTCGTGCAAGATGTAGGCACCACTAGTTATAGTACCTGAAAGGGAAATAAATAATAGTAAGAGTCTGAACGTAGTAGAAATTTTGAATTATAGACAGAGATTTATCATTTATGATGAGACCTAGGAGAACATAGAAAGGAAGGAAATTCATTGTTCTTAAAACCCCAAGCTCTAGACATTTAAGCTACTAAGTCTAGGACTTCAACCACTGTCAAAAGGTTAAACAAAAAAAGTCTTTCTCAAGTTTCTCCTTTGGAGGTACCCAAAAAGAGTTTAATCTAGAATGAAAATATTTGGTGCATCCCAACACTCAATATTTCAGGGACATATAAAGCTTTGTTAATTCACTCATATTTATCAAATTATATGTGCACTCACCACACAGATATATTTTTACTGAACAAAGGTCCTCATACTACCAGCAATATTTGGCCATGAATAAGTTTGGGTACATCTTTGGTAAAATTCATGTGGGTACTCCCTCCAATAATACATATTTCAATCCATCCATGCCTACCTACCCTTGAAGTTCTTGTCTATGTTCTCCTATGAGTCTACAGCAGGAGGCCTATCCAACATAGTGGGGACCTTTCGCATATACTCTTGACAATTCTCTTTCACTCCATGACCAGTCATCTTTTTCTTCCAATCTCTTTACTAGTCAAGCACTCTCTGATAAGATTAAAGGAATTTGAGGAGACTTATCTACTACTAATTTTGGGGGAAATTTTGCAGCTATTTCCACACATTATCTGTGAATTCTTGAATGAAAACTATTGGCAAGTGGGAAAATGTGAAAGGGATTTAAGGATTTCCTTTAACCCCTACTGAGAAATTTTTTCTCCATTATTAATTTTGAAAATTAAAGTAAAAAGAAAGAAAATGTTCTGAGCATGATAAATATCTAACAGTAACCAATAAATAGGTCAATGGCCTCTCTCAATGACCAAAAACTCACAAGGTAGGGTTTACTAACCTTCCTATAGTTTGAATAACTTCAAGAAAACAGAGTTGGGTAAGTAGAGGAGGCAATGCAACTGGTCACAAAGTAGTATCACAGGAATAGAGACAACATGATTGGCTACATCAAAGTATGTGAGTACTCAAGAATTAGTTACCTTTTCCCTTTGTCACTAAGGAGTGCCAATTGATTTATGGGATCCATCTATCTATTAGAAATCTCATTAGTGGATATGAGTTAGCAGATTCCCTGGTGCCTAGAAAGGTTTATTAGGGAGGTAATTGTGCAAGGACAGTTCAGGGACAATCTCTTAAAGTTAGCTTCAGGACTTAAAGGATGACACCAGATGTCTTGATATTTACCCAAGAACCTAATGGTATAGAAGATATAAATCCTTGCCGTTTAATTATAGTGACTTATGATCATACTGACCTTTACACTAGCTCAGAGGAGAAAGCTAAATTCCTGAACTTAACTAAAGGACATAGATAAGGGACATAAGCAGATATAAATCAATTACAATATAAAATCACACAGTAGAACTCATTTTAATTTCTCACCTTCTTCCCCTAGGGATCCTATTCACACAACATAAACCATTCATTCTTAAATGGTGAATATTAATTTTCTTAAAGTGCTAAGTGCTCTTTAAGATCTTTGATGGAAAAGATCCTTACCCCAGTTTAATACCCATAGGAGGTAAAAGAATTTATAGAACAAGATTGTGTGTTTAGAGTGACACACCTTGGGCTATGGATGCATTACATCCCAAGGATATGCGTACCTTTAGTTTCTCCATCATCCCAAAAAAGTTCTCCTTTAGCTTCATTATTGTCATCAAGGGCAATGATGAGACCAAGAGGATTCTTTCGGCTGTTTAAAACAAACAAACAAACAATAAAAAAAAAAAAAAAACAAGATCAAGTTGAAGGACTAAAGATCATGTTCTAATAAAGATCGGGATGTTTTCTGGGAACAACTCCATCAGAAATTTTTCTCCACAAGTGAAAAACGTTGTTTGCATCAGGCAATCTGCTTTCTATTGTAATATGGTGGAAAGAGGACTGGATTTGAAATCAGAAGTACTGATTTCCAATCCTGGATCTGACTCTTGCTGTTTGACTTTACACAAGTCCCTACACTTCTTTCTGACAGTTCCTCAGCTGCAAAGTAGGAATTATATTTGTGCTACCTACCTTAAAGAACTATAATAAGTAAAACTCAAATCAAAAAGTTCTAAATCTAGGAGGAACCTACTATGTCACCTAATCCAACCCACTCATTTTATAAATGAGAAAACTGAGGCTCTGAAACATTAAGTGAATTGCAATGATCACCCAAGTAAACAGGGTAAGTGAGATTTCAACCTCTACCTTCTTACTCCAAAATTAGTTTTCATACCAATGTACCTCCTACAGCTATCGAATTGTAATCCCTTTCCTTGACATAGAAAATAGCAAAATCCTCCCGCTGCAATTCATCCAGTTACTCAAGTTCGTGTTATGAATAAAAATTGAATATCAGATAATAAAAAAATCCATTAGATGTGAGTATACATGCATGGTTTATTTTGAAATAAGAAATCAAATTTTATTTTTCCTCTAATTAAGTTGTGATCCCTAAGTCAATATTGGTATATTTAGCATTTCAAAGGGAAAGAAAAAGTCATAGACAGAGAGGAGATGAACTAATATTTTGCTAATTTTGATAAAGCTGTAGAAGCCATATTCTGGAATATCCACAATGATCAGAAAATTTCAAGCCCATCCCTTGCTATATTTCAAAAACAATTCTTTGCATTATCTCCTGAACCATTCATTTACTTCCCATATCTTTTTTAATTCTTCCAAATTATGGTCATTAGTAAATAGAGATAAGAAAACCACTCTCCAAATCCTTCAACTTCTTATCCAAAACGAAGCCTCTTGAAAGATAATCCAAAGTTGTTCTTACTAAGTTGCTCATTTCTATATGTATCAGCATAAATTATATCAATTGTTTAGTGAAAGATTCCAAAGTTTCTTGGCTCTTAGAATTAAACCCAAAAAGAGATTTATCAGATTTGCTTTGTTAAGTTTATACTTATCTTATGCATCTCAGAAAACCACTGATATCTCTTTCTTTGTTGAATAGTAATAGGATTTGTCTATTTCTTCTTTTAGGGAATAGTAACAGGATTTCTCCTTTTTGTTAGTACCTATGGGGTAAACTATAGTGTTCCTTGGATCATGAGAATAGTGCTATTCCTTCAGCATGTTGGGAATTAGCCTTTCAAAAAATCTTTATACTAGGTATAGAGTTCCAAGGCACAAAAATTCTCCTTGGTATTCTTCGCTCTCACGTTTTCAATCTACCTACCTCTTAATAATTACTTTTCTCTTTTGACTTCTTCCTGGAAGAAACCCTCTTTCCCTCCTCCCAAGATTCTCAAAGAATCTTTTACCCTCTTCAGTAAGCTAAAATATGTATGGAAAGTTCTTCTTCAAGTGTTCTTTCCTGTTCTAGTCAGAAGACCATTTAAACTCACAATAAATATAAATAGATCAACTCAGTCAGAAGAGTAATTATAACAGTCCCTTCAATTCTCATTTGTAAGACTTCTCACTGACTCAGTTCTCAATTTTCTTAGTAAATCAGACTTCTGTCTTGCCATTGGATTTGATGGCAATGAAGAGGAGAATGAGGGTGACAACTTTTTAAAGCTCTGCCTCACTTAAATCACTCTCAGAGAACAAAAGATGCATAACAAATTAACAAAACAACCCTCCCCCCCAATAACTTCACTGTTCTGTGATGATTCTGGATCATAAATGTGTCTGTAAAGGTTAGTCTAAATTAACTATAAAGCATCCCTTCTCTACTAACTGTTAACCTTATATAACATGTTATATGTTAGCAACATGTAAATGACTTTAAAAAAAAAGAACACAGAAGCTTACATGTGATTTATTGAGGTAGTCACATGTAGTATATGTGATATTCTGCAAGATTCTGCTCACCTGTTCCCACTATTTCTATATGTTCCTAGATACAGAAAGGTTTTATTTTTAGCCCCAACAGAAGAAAACTATATTTATAATCTACCATTTATATATGTAATGATATATACACATATGTGTGTGTATGAATACATCCCTATTTGTTTATACTGTTATTGTTTAATGTAACCATTTTGCCTGTACAGCATTGTGGTTTTAAAATCTCCCTCAGTCTGTTTCCTAGCTCTTCGTGCAAATTATTCCTTACTATTTCAAGCTTAAGAACATAGATCCCATAAATCTCCACCAAAATATTATTGCTCTACAGTTTTCAAACTCCTCAGACAGACTTAAGGCAAAAGTTGAAAATCTCATATAATCATATTTGGTAGATATGTTTAACTAAATCATAGCTCTTGGCAGCCATAAATGCTTATCAGCCTGTAATGCCATACTTATTCAAGATAATTAAGCATCTGAGGACCCCATAAACCACAAGAGTGCCATGTGATTGGGGGAAATGGTGGGGATCCCAATCTAGGCACTAATAGTGATGGAAAACCACAGAGAGTTAATAACATAAATTCATTTGCTGATATTCTTTAGGAGAAAAAGAAAATAATTCTGTAAAGTAAATAAGTAGACTTGTTAATGTCTATTATAAAAAGATTTTTATTCTTTTTTTCAAACTAAAGTTGGAAAGGAAAGTAGCTCATAAAAATAGTTATTTTCCTCATTTTCAAGGATGGGGGGGGACAGGGGGAGAGATGATACCTTCCTGTAGGTTCATCCAACAGAGGAAAAAGTAGTTTCCATGGAGTAATACTTCCACCTTGAGGATTTTCAGGATATTGCCTCTAAAGACTTTTTAAAACATCTGTATCGCATTTCCTCCTTCTGTTCTATGCTGTAGATCACTTCCAGAAGAATCTTCTTTGAGCATGACTTTGAAAAGTCTCTACCACCAAAATTTTTCAATAGCTTCCTGCTTCCTTTACATTCAAGTCTAAACTTCATTTGTCAGACTTTCAAAACCCTCTTCCATCAAATTCCATACTAACTGTACAACCTATCCCCAACTCCTCTTTATCCCCTGGATTAGCTTAAACCATTCGTTCATCTCCTCTCTGTGACTTTTTGTTTTCCCTTTGAAATTCTAAATATATCAATATTGAGTACTATTCACTGCTACTTATTCTATACAATAACATCTTCTATAAGAGCTATGGTTAGCAAGATGGAAAAGTAGACAGAGTCAGGAAGACACCTCTTCTTGAGTTCAAATCTGACCTCAAAAATAGCTAAATAACCCTGAGCAAGTCACTTAACCCTGTGTGCCTTAGGTTCCTCATCAGTAAAATGAGTTGAAGAAGGAAATGACAGACTACTCCAATATCTTTGCCAAGAAAACTCCAAACTGGGTCATAAAGAGTAGGACAGAAACAAAAAAAGAATAAACAACAAAAATAAAGTTATAGTTAGTGATGAGGAAGATCAAAGATGAGAAAGAAAAGATCATAGGTGCATAGGATCATAGAACTTAAATCATAAATACTGTTGACTTAATTAAGAAAGAAAATATAACTATGGCTTTAGATGTAGGGATTTTAGAGATCATCTGGTCAAAATTCATTCACTTTACAAAAGGAAAAACTGAGGATTATAAGGGTTTACTAACTTGTACACAGTTAGTAAATGACTAAACCACATCAGGTCCTTTGATCCAAAGTTAAGCACTCTTTCCACTATGTCTGATAGAGAACTTCAAAAACTTGCTACTGGGTGAAGTATCAAGCCAATAATTTTCTCAGGTAGAACCAAGACTAATTGACAAATCTATTTATTAATTTCCTCCTTATAGCCACTCACTGAACCACTTATTGGGATAAAGGAGAAATAGTGTCTTTTTCAAGATGATTTCCACATCTATGCAGGAGAAAATGCAGGCATGAAAGAACCCTGGAAATGGAACTAGCCTTCAGTATTATACCTTGCTACTGTGGTGATGGCTGGCTGCTGTGTAGGGAAAATATAGCCTCCTCGAAGATGGAGTCCAATTTTGTCTGGGGGGAGTAACAACTCAACCTCTTGTTTTCTCCATGATGTCTGGTTACCCTAATTGGTACAAAAGCAAGAGTGAATTGCATTAGAAATAGTCGTGTCTTAGTTACTTGTTTTGTGAATGATCTACACTATATCCTCTATCCTTCATTCATTCATTTGGGTCCCAAGCTTTAGCATAAAGACTATGCCAGCAACATCTTGTTGTCATATTGGGAAAGTTAAGGTATTGTGGGTTTATACCATACTCAGATGTTAGTATAATCTGAATACAAAAATAATTCCCAAAGTTTATCTAGTAGCCATAATATTTATGCATAAAACATTCTTTCCTTCCAAAACACCGCAAAGATGAGTGATAAAGATATGAAATATTGCATATATACTGTCTCACTTAGTTGAAATTGAATTTTGGCAAACTGCCCTTTTTCCTCTTTTTTTTTTTTGTTGTTTTTAAGGAGTGGATCTATGAGGAAAAGATGAAAAAGATAAATTTGGAAATGTAGATGCTATAGAAACAAAAAATATATAAAATTTTCAAAATATTCCTCTTCTTCAACTCTTAGTTTCTTGATTGAAGTTGAGCTTAATGATCATAAACAGAGCTTAAAGTATATAGTTGCTTAGTTATTAACGTCACTGGAATGTCTGCTCCAAGATCAAAGAGATGCCATGCCATCTCTGTTCCCTTAATTTCCCCCATGCAATCTCATTGCAAATATTATAGTGTATATTGTTAGACACAATTGCCCTGCTGTTTTTCTGATGAATCATTTCTCCCCCTTACTCCTTTAGTTATTGTTACAAAATAAGTCTTGATAGGCAGGTGAGATATGTATTCAGAAATAAAGACTGTATTAAACAAAAGGATTCCTTTTTTTTAAATAAAATATAACACTAGAAGATATTTCAAGGGCAGTTGGCTAAATGTCTCTCAGTTACACTTCCTGGTTCCTCCCCATGAAGCCCTGTTTGAGAAACTGTGTTCATCAGGCATCAGTGGATGAGATATACTTACAGTTTCATAGTCATACCAGATAGCATCAGGCATATATGCTGTCACTTTCTCAGCCCCCTGAAAGAAACAAAAAAAGCATTATCCTTCATGTCTCTGACATGAAAAGCCTTCCCTAACATACTTCCCAACTGCACCCCTCCTTCCTTTTTCCCACTCCCTGAAGCAAAAATGTTTTCTCTATTCAGAAATCCAAAACATCATCTCATAGATCCCACCCCCATATTAACAAAAGAAGCAACCTCAAGGAAGTAATCAGAGCAAATCCAAAGGGTAAGGTTGAGAAAGTAAAAATCCCAAGCAAATTGAAGATTTGTCATCAGAATGTGGCTAACAGAATCAAATGAGATAATATTTGGAAAGCACTCAGCACAGTGCCTGACACACAGAGGTGTTAATAAATGCTTATTGACTGATTTACTAGTTTCCAGAATAGGAGGGGGAGGAACTGAAAAAAACATTGAGTCCTGATGAAAATAAAATAAAATTTAAAAAAACCTTACTTCCTCCAGAACAGGAGTAATAAGAAGCCCAGGCCCCCACAAAAACTGCCGATACACATCCCAGGTATAATTGTCAGCAAAAAACCTAAGAACCAGGGACAAGAGTAAATAATTAGCATCACTTTTATTGCCAATGTTACTCAGGGATTCAGGATATTATGTGGCATCACAAGAAAGAAAAATGGAACCCACTCTAAGCAAAACATCAAAGTATGTCTTTGGTATCCATCATCACCATTTCAGAGCTCCTATGTGACTCCACTCCCTCCCATCCCTACTGCACTACCTATCTAGGGTTAAGTTTCCTAGGTACTGTCCCTAATTCTAATCTTTCCTTTAGCAGCATCCCCTCCCTAACTACTCACTCTCTTTGCCCCATAAACCCACAAACATTTTAAGTTAGATGTTAGAGCAAATAAATTTCCCTCCAAAATTTTATGAATGTTAAAAATAAATGGATTTTTTCAATGACTGAGTTACCTTTTCCAGAAATAACTGAATTTTAATATGATAGATAGAAAATGGCCCTAGAAATAGCAACATCTTAACTTAAAAGGAATAAATCTCTAGAGATGTAAATCAAGTTTCCAAATTAGTCTGATGAAGGAGAAATTTTCATGCTAAAGTTCTTTCCTAGCACACTTTGTATTAAATTTTCTTCCCATGTGGGAACAGTAAACTTCCCATTAAAAAGCTTTGTTCATTCTTTCTATTGATAAAGTAGCTTATGGAATATATCCATACTGTGAACAGTGTAATAATTTTGCAAGCAAGTGCCACCCTCATTTACATTGAATGTTGTTCGTTTTCACTCACATCTGGTTCTTCGTGATCCCATGTGGGATTTTCTTGGCAAAGATATTGGAGTGGTTTGTCTTTCTTTTTCCAGCTTATTTTATAGACGAGGAAACTGAGGCAAACAGAGTGAAGTGATTTGCCCAGCTATTAAATATTTGAGGCTGGATTTAAATTCACAAAGATGAGTCTTCCTGACTCCAGGACTAGCATTCTATTCACTTGGTTGTTCCAGGAATTGCTTTCAATTTTTGCCTAAATATTTGGTATCATACAAACCCAGCTGAGGTTTTAACCAAGTTTTAACATATCAGACATATTTCATACCATAACATATCAGAATTCAGAATGGAAAGCAGGAAACTTACTCATGTAGAAGAGGTCGGGCTACAGTGTCCCCTCGAGTGTGAGCTCGGAAAAAGAGGGTATAGAGATAAGGCAGCAGAGTATAGCGAATATTCAGGTAGTGTCTGGAGGTATTTAAAAGAAGAGAATCTTCTCCAAATGCAGCAGGGTCCTGATCCTAGGAGCAAAAGGAACAAGATCTTTGTCATTATAAATCACAAAATGTGAAAATGTCCATTGTATCTTCTGTGTGAAAGAATCAATATTCCAAAACACTGCTCTTGAACAAGCCTAAAACACAAGGGGAATCTACTGATGTTATGACCAATTAATTATACACCAAAAAAAGAAAAGGAAAGGAAAAACATCCAAAAAAGTTAAGTTATTGGCATTGAGTTAAAAAAAAAAAAGCTATTTTCTTACATAGCTATTTTTCACACAAAACATTCCATCTCTAAATTCCAGGTATTTTTAATACAGATCCCTACACCTAGAATACTCTCCTTCCCTCCTTGTATCAAACAGACTCCAGGCTTCCTTCAAGTCCTAATCAAAATCCCATCTCATACAAGATGCCTTTCCATCCAGATGTCCCTTCATCCTAATGCTTCCCTCTCTATACTTGTTCTTCAGCTATTTCAGTCATATCTGACTCTTCATGACACCATTTTGGATTTTCTTGGCAAACATACTTAAGTGTTTGACATTCCCTTCTTCACCTCATTTTATCCATAGGGAAACTAAGGCAAAGTGGATTAAGTGACTTGCTTAGGTCACACAGCTAGTAACTATCAAAAGCCAGATTTTAAACCAGTCCTCCTGATTAGAGGCTTAGCATTCCATTCATTAATCCTACCAGCTGCCCCCTTCCCTCTACTGGTTCTCTCTAATTTATCATGTAAGTAATTGTTTTCCTATTGTCTTTCTACCTAGATTTAGCAGGGATTAAAAGCAGGGATTGTTTTCTACCTTTGTATTCCCAGCACTTGGCACACTGCTTGACACATAGCAGGTACTTAATAATGTTTATTGACCAGCTTTCATTCTTCCTCTGTTATTCCTTTTTTTAAAATTGTTTCTCCCAATACTTTGTACATTGCTTTTTTACAGAATCCCCAAAACTTACAGCTGGATAGTACTGTGGAAATTGTCTAGTATAATTCTCTCATTTTATGGATTAGGAACCTAAGGCCTCTAGAGTTGAAGTCCATCCTCTTCCTATCCTTGTGGTTGTCACCAAGAGAATACCCATTTTTTCAAATTCTTCATCAACAGTTGGCTTTTCAGCTTCCTGATATCTAGTTTCTAGTTTCACTTCTCTCCCTTTCTAAAGGCTCCAAGGACCAACCAATGACATTTCTCAGTCCTCGTTCTCTTCCAGCAATTATAATTTATACATTAAAGCAGATGCTATGAGGAATGTTATAGGGAGTATTTACGAATGAAGAGATGGGAGTAGATGACATTTACAATGCCAACTCTGAAATTTTATAGTTGAATTTCTTAATTCCATTAGAAATGGAATTAGGATAATGGCAATGGATATAATGAGATTAATAAAAAAGCCAATTTATACTCTCATGAATTAATAATTATAGCTATATAATTTTAAATTTTCAAAGTGTTTTATAGATATTATCTGGGAAAATCATTTTGGTGATTGTAGAGTTGAAAATGTGGTGATAAATTTGAGGAAAGGAGACTGGAGATATGTTAAGAGCCTAAAGTAAGGTGGTAGCCATGTGAGTAGAGAGAAGATAAATATGAAAGATAATGTAGAGTCAGAAACAAGATTTACTTGGGTATGTAGGGATGAGTGAGTAAAATATACAGGATAACACCAACGTTGCAAACATGGGTGACTAGAAGGGTGATAATGTCTGATAGAAACAGGGAATTTGAAAGAGGGAAGAAAATAGAATAAATGTTTATATAGCATCTACTATGTCAGGCACTGTACTAAGTGCAACAAATACTATCTCATTTGAATTCACAACAGCTCTAAGAGATAGGTGCCATTATCCCTGTTTTTCACTTGAGGAAAATGAGGCAACCCTATGCAGGTTAAGTGATTTGCCCAGGGTCACACAGCTAGGAAGTATTTGAGGCCAGATTTGAATTCAGGCCTTCCTGAATCCAGGTCTCGGGCTCTCTCCACTGAACCATGATAGAGACAGTTCTGAGACTGTCTATAGAGTCAAGCCTAGATATAACAGACCATAAAGGAATTTCAATGAACAAACACCATGGCAGGGAAACTAGCCCCTCCTAATTTATCTCAAATTGCTCTTGATACCATCTCTTGAGGATTTACCTTGTAGCCTTGACCATTGTGATTCCTGGAAAATGGATAAAATGCACCAAGCTGCATCCACCGCCTGCATAGTTCTTCTGAGACATCATTAGCATAACCACAGATGTCAGGGCCCACCTAGAATCATCAAAAATTATGGATGGACATGGGTCTTTTTTGTACATAATTTTTTTTGTTTTATTTTTCAAACTTTTCATTTTTTTTCCCAGCATTCTCACCATACTTTTATTTGCCTATTAAGTGATCCTTGTTATATAAATATGTTTCCCTCAATAACATTTCCTTCCTGATTCTCATTATGATAAAAATGATATCTCAGCACTTGAACTTTGCTAGACTGTCTCTAAAAAGCAACTCAAACTAGAAATAAAGGAGGATCCTGAGCAGTATTAATTGGGAAGTGATGTGCTCTCTAAGGTTTATGCCTGGTGGAGAGGTGGAAGTGAGGGCTTACCATAGGGATACCAAACAAGTTGAACTCAAGCACACCAGGTATAGACCAGCGAAGGTCATTCCAAGTGGCTGCATTGTCCCCCAGCCAATGAGCTGCAAATTTGCCTGACCCAGCAAAGGTAGAGCGTGTGACAATAAAGCTTCTTTTATTATTGAAGACGGCTTTTACAGCCCTGCAAAGGAAAAATGGAGAGAGAGGGAGTTGCACAGTTTTGTTCACCTTTAGGAATTAATCAAAAACAATACTGATTCTGATTTTATTAATTTCAAAAAAAAACCAAAAACCTCCACAGACCCACAAAGACACAGGTGTAAATTTTGGGTTTTGTCCCAGCCTAGTATTTCATTATTGTAAAGAATCCTCTGTGAAGAAACTTCTACCATTCAGATTGGCAATTTATCTATAACTTCTCACTTTAGAAAGCTATCTGTGGCATCAAATGGTTAAGGGACTTGTTAAGTCATGTTACATTCATGTCCAATTCTTCATTGTCCTCATTATCTTAGATCCCAATCCCAGACCCAACATTCTAACTCCTGTATCAGCTAATTTCCTCATTTTTTATCCACAGGGCTAACATGTCTAAAGTTGGACTTAAACCCACTTCATTCTGACTCTGAAGCAATTTTACTTTGCTGACTCCCAGAGATAGAGAGACAGAAATAAAAATTAAGTTCAGAGATAGACAAACGGCATACCCTTTGATCCAGCAGTGTTACTTCTGGGCTTATACCCCAAAGAGATACTAAAGAAGGGAAAGGGACCTGTATGTGCCAAAATGTTTGTGGCAGCCCTGTTTATAGTGGCTAGAAGCTGGAAAGTGAGTGGATGCCCATCAATTGGAGAATGGTTGAGGAAATTGTGGTATATAAATGTTATGGAATATTACTGTTCTGTAAGGAATGACCAGCAGGATGAATACAGAGGGACTTGGCGAGACTTCCATGAACTGATGTTAAGTGAAATGAGCAGAACCAGGAGATCATTATATACCTCGACAATGATACTGTTTGAGGATGTATTCTGATGGAAGTGGATCTCTTTGATAAAGAGAGCTAATTCAGTTTCAATTGATCAAGGATGGACAGAAGCAGCTACACCCAAAGAAAGAACACTGGGAAATGAATATAAACTGCTTGCATTCTTGTTTTTCTTCCCAGGTTATTTATATCTTCTAAATCCAATTCTCCCTGTGCAACAAGAAAACTGTTCGGTTCTGCACACATATATTGTATCTAGGATAGACTGTAACCTATTCAACATGACTGCTTGCCATCTGAGGGAGGGGGTGGAGGGAAGGAAGGAAAAAATCGGAACAGAAGTGAGTGCAAGGGATAATGTTGTAAAAAATTATCCTGGCATGGGTTCTGTCAATAAAAAGTTATTTAAAAAAAAAAAGTTCAGAGATAGAGTCAGAAACAACAATCTTACATGAAATATTGTTTTAAACAAATAGGCTGCTGGCAAATAATTTTTATCAAATACGAACTTTCCTTATAAAGACATTAGCTATATAAACCACCTAAAATAAACTTTCTAGTCTCCCATTGGCTCTATATAGACCCTAGATTATGTCTAGGGCAAATTTATTAAAATATTCTCCTTTTTTTTTTTTAAACTAGTTCTTCTGCCCCCAAATTGTATTGCAAAAAAAGTAAAAGTCTTCTGTTCTCCATGTAATCTAACTTTCTGGTGTCACACCCAAGAGAGGAGGGCACATCAGCAAACAAATGTAAGCTGAAACCACAGGTGTTTTGATGAATACAGTTTGATGAATGCTGCCTTACTCTTCTGTTGCAATTGCCATGGAGTAACCATACAGATTGTGGACATCATAGTGTTTTCCCCAGTACTGAACTGCATCCATGCAAAGGGTTTTGGCAGGTAGAAAGTGATCCAGTATTCCTACAATGGAAAGATGAAGCAATTGATGAAAGCATAGATCATTATGACATTGGTCAGCCTCTAAAACATAATCAAAAATTCAAATCAAGTTCAGGAAAATTAATGCTATATAATTTTAAAAGATGATAATAATTTGTTGCAGAAACAACACTGAGTTTAGAATGTAAGACGTGGGCTTGTCTGAGTCCTGCCTTTTTTATTTAATGACATAAATCATAGGATTGCAGATTTTAGAGTTGGCAAAGACCCTATTCAATGTAACTCATTAATTTACAAAATAAGAAAATGAGTCCAAAGAGGTTGAATGGTTTGCCCAGAATCACATAGTTTCAGTAAATCATTCAAGACCTTAGCTTAAAAAGGCCAAAGTCTCCCATTGAAACCAGGATCATCTCCAGTTGTCCTGATCTACATCTGACCACTAGATCCAAATCGCTGTGGAGGGAAAAGTGAGGCAGGTGAGCTTGCGCAGCCCTTCCTCACTTAAATCCAATTCATTTGCATGTCATGGCATCATCTCCCTGATGTCATGGTCCTCTCAGAGAATGAAGGACAAACAACAAATCAATCTTTCTGATTCTCAGTACTTTTACTATAAACTAGAGATAATATTGTGCTATTTAGCCCACAGAGGGGTTATGAGGATATAATGTATTGAACGTACACAAGTTTTTTGTAAACAACAAAGCAGCATAAAACTTTGAATTGTTTGAAGGTGTTATTATTCCTTCAATATCAGTAGGATATGCATTTTTGCATATCTCTGCAATAGTAGAGAATTGCACTAAGATAACCTCACTCTACTGTCTAGTACTACTTCTATATTTGTTGACTCAGGATTCAAGTTGAAGTTATAGTCTATGTTGGAGGTACTAAGCAAAACCAACTAGTCCTTGAATAAATCCCATAATGTGATCAATTGGCTCACTATATAAACTTCTATGACTGGTATCAGGACCTGGGTTCAAATGCAGCCTCAGACATTTATTAAATGTGTGACACCAGACAACGCACTTGTCCTCTGACAGTTTTGTCAACTGTAAAATGAGCATCATAATAGTACTTATTTCTCAGGGTTTTGTGAGGGTTAAATGAGGTAACATTTGTACAATGCTTAGCACAATAGCAAGTATTTAATAAGTACTTGCTTTCTTCCTTTCTTTCCTTCCTTCCCTGACCCTCCCCTGCTGTATTCTTATTACAATCATTCTCTCGTCAATGGGAGAAGTAGATCAAGACAGCTAGATGGCTTAGTACTGGAATCCAGGCTGTGCCTGGAATCAAGAATATGTGAGTTTAGATCTGGCCTCATTTACTTACTAGCTGTATGAAAGTCACTTCATTTCTGTCTACCTTAATCTTCTGAAGAAAATGGTTTCTTTGTCAAGAAAACCTATATTGTATTTAATTTATGTTAAATATGTTTAACAGGTATTGGTCAACCTGCCATCTGGGGGAGGGGGTGGAAAGAAGGAGGGGGAAAATTGGAACAAAGGGTTTTGCAATTGTCAATGCTGAAAAATTACCCATGCATATATATCTTATAAATAAAAAGCTATAATTAAAAAAAAAAGAAAGAAAAAAGAAAACCCCATGAAAAATAGGATCCATGGGGACACAAAGAATCAGACACAACTGAAAGACCAAACAACAGTACACTCACAGTCAGATAAATAAAAACTTGGAAAAAACTTGAATTAACCATTCTTTTAGTGGTTAATAAGATAGCATAGCTTCTCCAAATTATTATCTATCTGACTAACAGATATTATTATAATTAAAGGTGACTTTCTAGGAAAAGTTAACAGAAAGGATATAGCAGGAAATGTAGGTGATGTAAAAATAAAAGCAATTTGAAAAAAATATATATCTATGCCAATCATTTAGCACTTTACACATGGTTTCATGTACTGTTATTAGTCTTTCTATATAAGGGTTCTGCCTCCTACAAGAATAGTCACTATATGTTATACCTCTCTTTTTTTTCCTAGGATCCACCATGAGATCTTAAACATAAACGCTCAATTCAGCACTCCTGAATGATCTTTTAATTGCCAAATCCAATGGCCTTTGCACAATATTCATTCTCCTTTGCCACAACTCTACCTTATTATAAACTCTACACTTAGCTTTTCTGACACTATCTTTTTCTAGGTCTCTTCTAGCTTTTCACTAACTATTTCTGGTATTACCTCTGATTCCATCTTCCCCATCCAGACTCCTAAATACAAACATTGACTAAGGTGTCTTGCCTAAATTATTGCCTATCTCCATTCTTTCTCTTTCAATTCATCCTTTACATCATGAACAGGTTAATTTTCCTAATAATTTAATTTGAACACCACAATCTGATGCAACAAAAATCAATGGTTTCCCATTATCTAAGGAATCAACTCTAGATTGTTTAGTCTGACTCCAAGGCCCTCTCTAATTTTGTTTTGATTGTTCTTAGTTTTCCTGATTAATTTCCTGCATGATAGATTCACCTTGAAGGAGGCTATCACCTCCTTTTGACTACAAAATAAGATGGTGTAGAGGCAAGAGTACTTAGTTAGATTCAGTATGTAGATTTAGTGTCAGTATCCATTATTCACTAACTTCTTGGGCAAGTCATTCAATCTATCTAAACCTTTCTTTTTTCATCTATAAAATAGGTTCAAAAACACACTCCTACTACCTACCTTTGACAAAACCACTTTATAAATTGTAAACTATTTCACAAATATAAGCTATGACAATGATAATGATTATAATCACCATTATTACTTTACAATACAGTTCTATGGGTTAGGACTGCCTGCACCTGGCAAAAGGTGAAAAACAGAAAAAGACAATTTTTTTCCTTTCTTTATGAACATTTGTGCCTCAATCTATTAACAGAAGGGGTCCCTACCTGTCTTTGTACAATTTAGAATGACAATTATATGTGATAAGTTAACAGTCAATAACTCATCCAAAGGACCAGTCCCATGACTTACTAGGAGTAAATGGGGGATAGTTCAGGTTACTATTTGAGCATCCTGTAGATGAACCATCATCAAAGTTGGAGGGTTCATTCATATCCTAGAGAGACAAAAATAGAGAAATATACAGTGTGATTAGTGAAAACTCTATTTTGTATTTATTATTAGTTTTGAAATTGAGGGAATTTCCCAGTTAATTGTACCTTTTAAAAATAGTGTTGTAGACCTAAATGGATTTCCAACTGCTCTCTCTACCTATCTAAACTGGCTGGTGTTGGTGAGTTCTTGCTTGTTTTGGGGAAGGGATCACAAAACAGCTTTCCTTCAAGCTCCCATGCAGATGCATCCTTTTCTCTACTTCCCATTCCATCCTTAACTTCTTACTGGCCTTTTGTGCATTGTCTTCCTCCACCAAAACATAAGGTGTTTGAAGGCAGAAACTATATTCTTTTTTATTTGGATTACTATCCCCAGTACCTACCAGTAAATGCTTATTGACTGACCACTGCTTACCTTGGATGCTTACAACATCCATTATCCCATCTCTGTTTTCTCCATTATGCCAGAAATGTATTTATTCCCTTCCTCTTCTCTCCCTCTGAGAATCCCAAGATTCTTTCAAAGCTCAGTCTCAAATACTTTCTTCTATATAAGGCTTCCCTAATCTTCTACACCAGGTTCTAGTGCCTCCCCTTAAATACTTTACATCTACTCATGTATATTCTGCATGTATCTGCTTATACCTCCATTTTTTCACACAACACAAAAATAAACTTGATTTTTGTTCCTTTTAATCTCCTGCATCTAGCACAGTGGCACAATGGATAGAGTATCAGGAATCAAGAAGTACTGAATTCAAATATATCGTTAGATATATATATATATAGAGAGAGAAATAAATGTGTTAGCTTAAGGAAGTCATTTTCCCTTATTTGCCTCAATTACCTCAACTGTAAAATGACTTGGAGAAAAAAATGGCAAACCATTCCAGTATTTTGCCAAGAAAACTTCAAAAGAGGTCAAAAGGATTTGGACATGACTGAAAAACAACTAAACTTAAAAATTGTCTAGCATAGGGGCCTAGCAACTCAGGACTTAATAAAATATTTACTGATTTTTTGATTCTTAGGGTTCTTCTGATTCTGATTCTGCCTAAGCTATTTATCTTGACAGCATTATTTGAATATTAAGTCACTAAAAGATATGTAATCCACTTTTCTTTTCTATCTATTCTTTCCTCTTCCCATCTCTACCATTTGAGATAAGAATGTAAAAGGAGAAAATATTTTAACATTCTGAATATTGGTTCCCTCAACAGTCCCCATCTTGATGACTCACAATCCAGATTCCATCAAACTTTAGCTCCTTGTAGAAAAGGCTGAACTCCTCTGCCCACCACTGGGCACACTTTGGATTGGTATAGTCTGGAAAGACCGTCTGGCCTGGCCACACCTGGAGCAGAAAAAGGAATTCAGTGCAATGAATGAAAACACATTGGAGTGAAACAGCAGTAATCAAAAGGAAACTGTAAGAAATGAAATGTTTGATTATATTCTTGTAAGTATCTAGGGACAGACAAAGTCAGTCTTCCTAATTTCAGACTTTTGTGCTGTATAGTTGCTCCTAAGAGACACCATGCTAAGCACTATGACTACAAAGATAAAGGACATTAATCACAATCCTTGACCTCAAAGGGGATGATCTATGCAAATGAACAATGATAGAAAAATACAAGATAGGAATAGGAAAGAGTTCAATTTCTCAAGTACATGAAAGGATGTAGGGTAAAATTAGGCTAGAAAGGAAAATCAGAAGGATGAGTATTTAAATACCAATCTAAAGACATTATGCTTTATCCTAAAGGCAATGGGAAAACAATAATGTTTTACCATCTATGATATAATAAGGTTTGTACTACTACTTTGGCAACTGTGAATTAAGGATTGGAAAGGAAAGAGTTTAATCCACTATTCAATAAATGCTGCTTAAAAAACTGGAAAACAGTCTGGAAGAAAATAAGTTTTAACTAATATCTTATACCATGTACAAAGAAACTCTCATGAAAAGACCTAGATGTAAAAAGTGATATATTATACAAATTAGAGAAGCAAGGAAAGCAATAACTTTTGAATGATGACCAAACAAGGGTCAGAAAAGATCACAGAAGATGAAATGGACAATTTCATAAGTGCTTAGCATAGTGCCAGATATATAGTAGGCACTTAATAAATGGCTAATCTTTTATTCCTTCCTTTCATTTATATATAATTAAAAATATTTTCTTTCATCAATAATATTAATAAAGTTAAAAATTAGAAAAGAGTTAAGTGGGAAGAAATTTCATTTAATTCCCTCTTCAGAAAATTTATTTAGTAAAGTTCTGATATACAAGAAAGAAAGTTGAAAGTTATATAAGAATAAGAACCATTCCCCAATAAATAATGAAACAAAAGTAACATAAAATTTTGAAAATAAGAAATCCAAGCTATCATTAGCCATATAAAATGTTCCAATCATTAATAATAAGAGAAATATATATATATATATGTATATATATATATATATACACACACATATGCATACATATATATATACACATACATAAATATATTAAAAGAACTCTGGAGTTCTTACACTCATCAGATGGACAAAAAAAATTTTTAAAATAAAAGGAAAAATGACAATTGTTAGAAGGATTTTGGCAAGAAAGTAATGTGGAGCTGTGAATTCCAGAATAACCATCCTGGAAATAAATTGTAACCAAAAAATCACTGAAAGCTATATACCAAAGAAATAAAAGAAAGAAGAAAAAGATCTATCTGTCCAAAAATACTTGAAAACTCTACTTGTTTTAGGCAAAGAACAATAAATTGAGGGAATGTTCATCAATTGATTTATGACAGAACAAATTCTGATATATGAATGTAACAGAATATTATTGCATCATAAGCAATCATGAAAAGACCATTTCAGAGAAGCCCAGGAGAACTTCTATGATAAAAATTGAAGTAAAACCGAACTAAGGAGAACAATTTATAATGTAACATTTAAAGAAAAAACATTTTGAAAGACTTAAGAACTCTGATCAAGGCAACGACCACTACTCTATAAGATTGAGGGTGAAGCAAGGTATCTGATACCGTATGATGTAAAGGTGATGGAACCAAAGCCAAAATACAACAAGATTTTTAGACAAGGCCAGCATATGAAATGTTTTGCATAATTATGCTTACTTGTTACAAGGATTTTGTTTCTTTGTTGTCAATAGGAGGAAAGGAAATTTGAGTTAAAAAGCAGGACTAGAGTAAATGTTGGCAAGAAAAAAAAAAAAAAGTCATTCAAACTCAGACCAGAAGGAAATACAAAAGAATAGGTTTGAAAGTGCCATAGTGAATTTGGCATATACCTTTTAAAAAAATAAAAGAAGCTATATCATATAGAAATTCACAGATTTCTATACAATTATTTTTCTCAGTTGCTTTATTTTTTTAAAATAATAGCTTTCTTATTTTCAAAATATATGCAAAAACAGTTTTCAACATTCACCCTGGCAAAATCTTGTTTTCCAAATTTTTCTCCCTCCTTCCTCCCACCACCTCCCCTAGACAACAAATAATCCAATATATGTTAGATGTGTAACTCTTCTATACATATTTTCACAATTATGGTGCACAAGAAAAATCAGATCAAAAAGGAAAAAATGAGAAAGAAAACAAAAAGCAAGCAAACAACAAAAAAGCTATTCTGTGATCTACATTCAGTCCGGACAATCCTCTTTGTAGATGCAGATGACTCTCTGCCATATTGTATATCACAATATATAATTATCTTTTTCCCCTCTATTTTGTTATGTGCATGAAAATACTATGGGGTTTTGTTATTATATGTCTTGTGTGCAGAATGTTTAAAATTTGAAAGAGAGAGAGAGCCTGGAATCAGACCAGTTCAGGGTCAGAATGCAAAATTTCTGGGTAGTTTCATTTATCCTTCCATAAAGTTAATCAAAGGCAGCTAGCTGGCTCCTACTTTTAGAGTAGGAGCTAGGAAGATATAAGTTCAAATCCACTCTCAGACTAAGTTAATACACTTAGTCTTTCTCTCTCTCAGTTTTTTCATCTGTAAATGGGGGAAATAAAAGGATATACTTCCAGAAGTTGTTGTGGAAATCAACAATAATATTTGTAAAGGATTTTTTAGGGGAAAAAAAACCTTTTAAGCAATATTCTCATTATGTTGGAGAATAGTAAAAACAAACCTTGAGAGAAAGCTTTTATAAGATCTTGAATGACAATTTAAGGACTTTGTATTTTATTTTGTAAACAGTAAGTTTTACACAGGGAAGAGTGAGAAAGGGTTATTAGAGGGCAAAGAAAGGAGACATATACAAAACTATGTTCTAGGAAATTAATCTGTCATATTGAATAGAGAAATGAGAGAGAATAGATCAATTAGATAATTGTAATAATCTAGGCATGAGGTGATAAGGACCTAAAATAGAGGATGGTCATAATGATGGAAAAGGACAATATAAGAAACATTTACTTTGACACCTTGAAAGATCTGTTATTTCATCAATGATAGCTCAATACTCTCTACATTCATGCATGGTCAAACATGGTAAAAAAATCATGACTTGGTACCCAACTTCCTGATTATGAACTTTTTAGCAACCGAGTAGAGTTATCATTGGATGACAGACATACATCAAGGAAGTCAGTCACGCAGTCAATAAACATGTTAAGTGCCTATTATTGCCAGGCTCTGTGGTAAAGCTGGAAGAGTCAATATAAGTGACCAATTAGATACAGAAAAAAAAGGAAAAAAAGGAATCAAGAATGATTCCCTCTTCTACAGAGCAATCTACAGTTTACTTGTTCACATCAGTACCTATTTCCACCTCTGTACTTTTGCTCCTGCTATCTTTCCTGTTTTCCCAAAATTTTCTCCTTCTTCCTTTTCAATTTATCTCAGTCCTACCCTGTCTTCCTTATCCAGACCCAGCCCTACTCTCTTGTCTTCATTAATTACCTCTTCCTTTGAAATCAGCAATACCATTATCTTTACCACTCATTTAGCTTTTGGCATATTGCAGCTTGACATTTCTATTCATTTCTTCATAGACAGATCTCAACTATCATTTAAAGCTGGAACTCCCTTTTGTATTTCTAGACATACAACAAAATGACACTATAAGTCTCTTGAATTTTTATCTTTATAGATCCAGATCTCAGAATTGTACTTGATATTAAGTACTTAATAAGTACCTATTGATTTACTGATTGAAACCCATAAATGAATTTCATGATTCTCAAATTAGGGATGTATTTTTATTTTGTTCAAGCAAAATTTTATTCTCTTTCCTCATATACCAGGCCACAAGGTCCAATAAATTGTTGGTTTTTCAGTCATAAGAGTCAGAGCTAACATTTTCTTTGATTTCTTGGATTGATAGGTAATTTTCCTAGAATGCCGTTGAGCTCATTGCAAGTCATTCACTGTAGTCAATTATAAGGAGTCAAAAACACCCAGATTGTGGGTTTGGGTTTTTTTTGTTTTTGTTTTTGTTTTTTTTGCTCTCTTATTATAGTTCAGCTATGCAAATTAATGCCGGATCAGAGACCTATAATCAGAATGATATCAGGTTGAACATTTTCCTAAAGAATGGAAATAGAGTCCACAGCTCTGGTATGAAATTCAGCCGCATCAGATGAATCATCCCTGAGACCCAGACAGGATCAAAGGGAAATCTATAATCCAACAAAACAATTTTGTGGGTTAAGAAATTTATTTCACAATCATTATGATTCTTTAATTAATCTATAATTTCATTAGGGTGTGCATTCCCTCCATAGATGCAGAGAACACCACCAATAAATCAAGTAAAACCTAATTGTAATTGTATCTCTATATAAGCCGGGATCCAGTCAACTGTACCTTTCTTAAGCTAGGCAGGATAAATCAGTTTTTTACAATTTATGATTAAGTTTTGAGGAATATAGGAACATACCCTGATTCTTGAAATAGCAAAATCAGTATTACAAAATACATTATAATAGGATTCTACTCTGTAACCAAGGATCATGCAATTTTAAATCTACAGAAAATGAATCACTGCATCAGTCCTGCCATTGTATCAGTCTCTGGTTCTCTCCAGTTGTTACCTTCCCAATAAGTGGTGTCACTCCATCCGATGCATTGACCCAAATCTTCATGTCTGAGCCCCGGACATAAGGACCATAGTTGGGAGAGTCACTGGCAATGGCTGGATCCTTTAAGAGAATAAGACGTAGAATAGAGTAACTATCCTTGAGTTAAAGAGAAAAGGAGACTTACAGGTGGTGAAGAAAAGGAGGAACATACCATAATAATGACATATTTCTGCCCATGGTTATGTAAATCCTCAGCAAATTCAGGTAGACCTCTAAATAGTACTTTATCATAAGTGAAATCCTTCTTCTCATCCATATAGTCAATATCAGAGTACTGAACATCCTGTAAGAACAACACAGAAAACACTATATATAAAACATTGATGAAATCACACAAACTCTTTACAAAAACAAAAGCCAAATACACACACACACACACACACACACACACACACACACACACACACACACACAAACAATACAAAATACCCTCTTCCCTTCCCCCTCTTTGACCTAACATTTTGTGTCTTTTTAAAGTTTATTTTAATCTTTTAACATACATAAAAAGCACTGGAAAGAAAGCCACTTAGTGACTGAGTCTTAACTATAAAGCTTAGGTAATGATCCCAAGGAAACAAAAGATTTTCTCTTCCAAGAAAGACTTTCAGTCTTTGCTCTTTACTTTTTCACATAATCCCTCAAACGCACAGTTTAACACTTAAAACTTAATGAGTAAAGAGTGCACAGAGAAATCTTTTGGCAAAAATACATACAAAGTAATGGTTAGGTGGTTAGATGGTTTGACCTGAAATTTGGAAAATCCAAGTTCATTTCTGGCCTCAGATATTTACTAAACGTTTGACCCTAGGCAAATCATTTAACCCTATTTGCCTCAGTTTCTTCATCTGTAAAATGAGGATAATAATTACACTTAGCTCCTAATATTGCTTTGAGAATAAAAAGATAATATTTACAAAGTGGTTTGCAAATCTTAAAGTGTCATATAATTATTAGCTATTAATAAAGTAGATAAAACCAACAATTACACTTTCTCTCCATACTCACTTTATCTTTACAGAGTTAAACATTAAACACCACCATTTCTAACTCTTACTTGTAACCTCACCATCCCCCAACTCCTATTTGAAACCCAAGACAGGTCATTTGATCTTTGAGGAACCCGGATATCTATAGGCAGGATTCCCCAAATCTTAACCTCATTATCATTAAAAAAAAAAAAAAAAAAGTAGAACAAGCAGGGTCTGACATTCTGAACAGATATATTCCCTTTTTCTTCTACTAACAGAAATTTCTAGACTCATTTCCTTTTCTTCATTGCCTTTCCCGCACATATTACAAAATCCTTCTTATTGTTTATTTGTGTCCAATTCTTCATAACCCCATTTAGCGTTTTCTTGGCAGAAATATTGGAGTGGTTTGCCAATTCCTTTTCCAGCTCATTTTACAGATGAAGAAACTGAGACAAACTGAGGCAAACTTTAACTTCCCCAGGGTCACATAGCTGTTGGTTAAGTATCTGAGACCAGATTTCAACTCAGGAAAAGGAGTCTTCCTGACAACAGGCCTGCCACACTATCCTAGCTAACTCCCATTGTAAAATACTTTGCATGAAATAGGTGTTTGATAATTATTTGCTGTAAGAAAAGAATCTCTTTGCCTACCTATGTTATCTTATACTTTCTGAACTTTTTTTTTAATAATTTTTTCTTCTCACACCTGCCACTTCCAATTTATTGCTCCGCATTCACTGACAATAATAACAAACATGCTTTTATAGTACTTTCCTCACTTATAGCCCTATAAGGTAGCTAATTCTGATTTTACTTTGGAGGAAAGTGAAGAGACATTAAATGACTTGCCCAGTGTTTCCTGGAAGAGCTTTCTGCCCCAAGTTCATCATATAATACTTGCCTCTCAGGTTTTGCAAATCTGGCCACTATACGCCAAATGCAAACTCTATTCCTTCAATGGAAAATCATGTTTAAACCTCAATTATATTTCAGTCACTCTCCTGGCAATTTCTGTTGATTAGCATTCCCTGCATTTTCAGCATGGTACTCAGTCATTCAGCTACATTTAACTCTTCATGGACTGCTGTCCATGGGATTTTCTTGGCAAAAGTACTGAAGTAGTCTGCCATTTCAGATCAGCCATGAGTGGATATACAAATTTTGCTTTCAAATCCATTTTCATATTGTCATATATTATTTTTCTTAAAACATAAAAACTTTTCTTTTCCAAGTCCAGGAGTTGTGTTATGCCACAGTTCTCTTTTATTGTCCTGACTCAGTTTCCCCAATTATCCTGACTCAGTTTCCCTAAATTCCCCTGCCTTGGTTTCCCTAATTGTTCTGCTTCAGTTTATAATTGCTCAATCCTGCAAAACCACCCCTTCCTCTTTATCAGAATATTCGATAAGGATAAAAGAGCCTATATTTTAGAATATCAGAATGCTTCTCCCCATCCCAAGCTATAGGAATGTCAAATACCCTCTTATCGAGATGCCTCTCCCCATCTCCAGGGTGCCTCCCCCTATTATGTTATCCCATCTTGGGAGGCTCACCCCACCCTGTCAGAGTCTCATTCTGCTCTCAGCACCCTGACTCCGCCTCTGCCTCAATCTACCCCTCTGCCCCCCACCCCCACCCCCGAGTCTGAGCCATGCGTAAATATGTCATTGAGAACTCACATTGTTTGCTGGATTCTTGGAGATGACAGTCTCATTCAGCCCTGGGACCAAACCGTGGATCCATTTGGTCCCAGTAAATCTCTTCCTTTCAAATAAATTATTAAATACTTTCTAATCTCTATCTTACCTCAGTTGCTCTAGCATTACAGTTGGAAGAATAAGTATTAAATCAAAGTAATTTTATTTTGGGCAGCTAGATGGCATAGTGGATAACAGTGACCTGGAGACAGGAAGATTAATCTTGAGTTCAAATCTGACCTCAGGCACTTACTAATTGTTTGATCCTGGGCAAGTAAAATGAGTTGGAAAAGGAAATGGCAAACCACTCCAGTATCTTTGCCAAGAACACCGCAAATGGGGTCATCAAAAGTCAGACACTATGAAATAACAAAAATTGTTTTCTCTCTCCATAGAAAAAGGGAAATAGAAAGTTGAGAGAGCCTAATTTCTCTGACTCAGCCTGAAAGGTGATGCATAGAACAGGAGAGTAGGATTATGTAGCCCTCCCTTTGTGAAGCAGCAAATTTAGGAAGTAGGACAGAGAAACAGTACAGTCAGCTTTTTAGCATCTTTATCATTGTTGTGAACTCCCAGAGCATCTGAAATAACCACTTTCAAGCATAGCTGCAAAACACCTTCCAAAGCTTAATAGCCACAAACTTTGCATTATAATCATTTTGAATTCCCAAAAGTATACTCCCTTCCAAGGTTAGATAAATGAGTCTCCAAGCTATATTCTATTATTTCATCTGTGTTGGCGCTAACAAGACCAACCACTTTTTCCTGCATTTCCCTCCATCTCCCAATGCATAAAAGCTAAAACAATTTTATTTTTTAATCAAGTTTCTTGATTTTCATAGGACCCTGTATCTATATGATTAGCATATATATATCAACCATATAAAACCCAAAAGAGCCACATAAAAATAATCTGATTTTTAAACTATTTGATTTGTGAACTTTGAATAATTATGTGAAGAGGCTATACAGAAAAGGATTTAAAAATCAGAGGGCATGAGTTCAAAGCCCAGTTCTGCCATTTATTGCCTAGGTGACCTTAGGTAAAGTCCTTCAACTCTCTGGGCTTCTGTGAAATGACACAGTTAGCGTTAATGTCCTCTAAGGTTTTTTCCAACTCTGTCAATTGTGCTATTTTCCTTGTTCATTTGTCAAATGAGCATAAACTCATTATCATAGAAGTAATTATACAAAGTTTTCAGAGAATAGAACACTTTGCATTCTACCTTCCTAGGAAGAGTTGATGGTTTTAATTAAATAATAAAAATTATATTCATTAATTTGCTCATTAATTTTAAGAACAATGACATTATGAAAAAATACTAGGGTAAAATACTCTGAAAATACAAAAAACATATTTCAAAAATTCAGGAGAATAGATTAATTTCCTAATTATTCATTAGATATTAATTAGATTATTGATATTCATATAATTATCTGTATTACCTGTATTATTGTTATAAAGAAAAGAAAGGCCAAATTCAATGTTTAAAAGAAAAGCCCCTCTTACACAAGGAAGCTGAGCAGCTCGGTTTCTCTCCACAACTTTCTTCATTCCATCCAAACCTCCATACACCCAACGACTGAGATGAAATCCAAGAGTCCAATAAGATGGTAAGAGTGGCCTTCCAATAAGCTAAAGGTGAGAATTCGAGAAATGAGGCAGAATAAACATTTTGTAACTATTCTAATCAGAATAGATCCCCTTCTCAATGCTGTCTTGTAGGGTTTGCTAATTGTTTCCAAAAAGGGCTGTCAGGTACTTGAACACAAAGATCACATTTTTCTCTAGTCTCCTTATGGTACCTAGTACAGTGCTAGTACACAGTTAACATTTTAAAAATCAGAATCACTTACTTATTATAAATTAACACTATTGTAATTAGCCTTTTACTAAATGGAATATTTGAGAAAACATAATCTGGCCTATTTCTTTTAAGTTGCATTACTACCACCATAACTTTAAGAGTGTGAGGGCTTCCCAACTCATACTATCTTCTCTCCTCCACCAAAAAAAAATTTCTTTTGCCTGGTTTCTACATTTGTCATTTCTATAATGAGGCAAAATATAATAGAAAAAAAAAGAAGGGAATACATGACAGGTTAACAAACAATAAAACACTTTTTGCTAATTCATTCTTCCCTTTTAAAAATTGAATGGTGTCATTTATTATGATCAATTTGGTGAAAGAACTAAATCATACAGTCTCTACCAGTGAACACTCTGTTAGACAAACATACATAATATATATACACATACAGTAATATATACTCATGGAGTATCTCCTTCTACCAAAGTATGATTTATCTAATGTAGCTAAGTTTCATGGTTCCTCATATTCCTTTCTCTTAAATCTGCTTTTTTAAGACAGTAGACCCTGCTCATCATCAGGCAAAATAAACAGAGAAGAAAGTCAGACTACAAGAGAGAAAGAAAGGGTTGAGAACTTGTGCTATGTCTCTTCCTGAGGGTCAAAGATAGCTTGATTTGCCTCAGGTTTTCAGGATGAAAGATCTGACCTTCTAAATTTTAACCTTTCAAACATCCTAGGGAAAAATTTGACTAAAAAAAAAATACAGTATGTAAATAAGCAAATGACCTTAACTTTAAGGTAACAATTAACCATAATGATGCTTCATTAAATTTTTCTACATGAATATTTTCCTTTATAGAAAAGATGTTTTTCATATATTGGATCACTTGCTCTAAAGTGTAGTTTTGTATATTAAATTCTATTTTCCTGTTCATTAGCATGTCACAACTAGAAATGTAAATGTATTTCTCTCTTTTTGTTTCAAGTTGGCTGCAAGAAATGTTCCATTTTAAAACTCAGCAGACCCTGAAAATGCCATATTGAAAAGGAAATGTTATGTGTATATATGTGTGTGTGTGTGTGTATTTATAATTAGTGCCACAACTTAAAAGACATTTTTTAAAAGTACAACATCAACTTCATTGAACACAGCCTTAAAATGAAAAATTTCATCTGTTTCTAGTAAAATTCCTTTCAGTTATACCCTTCCTTACAATTGTTCTGTATATAAACTTGTCTTTTTGTATTTGATGAAAATTATTGTCTTCCAAATATGGAATAAGTAGTTTCAAAGAGAGAAATTAAAAGACATAAGATCTTCAAAGTTTCAAAATGCAACAGGAGAAAACAAAAAAGAAGAAACAGCCAGGAGAGTCTACAAAATTTGTATAGCCAACCTCCTGCAAATAACAAATGATAGTAATAGTTCATGTCTGTGGTGCTTTTCAAACAATAACTTTGTGAAGTAAGTAATACAAACATTCTTCTTTTATAGGTAAGGAAAATAAAGACCAAGGTAAGAAAAAATGATTAGACCAAGGTCACCTCATTAGTAAATGTCAATCTAGGACTCAACCTCTGGTTTTATGAGTCAAAATCCAGTTTTCTTTCCAACAAATTACACCAAGTGATAAATTCTGCACTAGAAAATTTCCATATGCTACATTCCTGAGTAAGATTTACTAAACTGATGTTACTATTTCTTAAGTAAACAGTCATTGTAATCATATTTTTGGCACTTCTACTTATTGCATGCTCTGGAAAAAATCATTTCATCTGTCCCAACTGTAGTTTCCTCATCTCTAAGATGAATGGCTTGAATTCAGTTATGTCTAAAGTCCCTTCTAGCTTTCAATCCAATTAAGCATTTTTCAATATACCTCAAGGTATTCCCGAACAACCTCTTCTGGAGTATTCCCTAAGAAGACATAAAAGTCCAAAACACCCCCGGTGATTCGATAAGTGATTGCTGGGGCAGGTTGAAGGGCAACCTCTAGAAGAAATTAGAATAAAGAAAATAAGAATTACAATCATGCAAATAATGGACAAATCAATGTTGTATTTATACCAGGAAATAACTGAATAGGTCATCATTTGAAACAATGTTCTCCTATCTTTGGTTTGGGTTACAAGAAAAATGTTTATGACTAGGTATGGCACCTGGAATCTCAACACATGATATCAGTAGGAGATATATCAAAGTATCAGTGTTAGGGCCACTGACCATGACCCTTGGAGGATGAAGGCAGCAATAATTAGTAAACTTACTCCTATGGCAATACTCATTTCTCCTACATGTCAGTCTTCAAGATTCCATCAGCATAGTGAATCTCTCCTGGTCTTTCTTACCCAAACTCTACAGGGCTAAACACTAAGATTTCTGGGGAAATAAAAGTATCTCCTGGCAGGCCAACCATTCCCCACCAAATAAATAGGTAGATGATGGATAGATACATATATAGACAGGTGATACATAGATGGCTAGAGAGAGAGAGAAAGATAAATGAAAAAAAGATTAATAAAACAAGGAATGAATGGATAGATAAATGAAGGAAGGAATTGATGAATAAAGGAGTGAATGTATGGATAGATAAATAGATAAACAGAGATATTCCCCAGATACAATTACTGCTCATTATGATTTTATTTAATCCAACCAAACTGTCTGAGAGAAAATGTCCTGACCTTACTCATGGAGGACAAAAACTTAAGACACTAATTTAGGTGATTTCTTGTCATAGTAATTGTTATAAATGACCAGCATCCCTTGAAAGTAGGCATCTATGGTAGGGCTCATCCAGTAGAGTGAAGTCAAGTTTTAGATTTATTCACTAGGGATAAAAAATATCAAAAAGCTTCCTTGAAGCAAAAGTTCAAATAAATTCACATCCCCTCTGGTTGTTTAACTCAGATTCTGACCTTGTCCTCCTCAAATAGCCTGAACTCTCATGACCTTAGATAAACTGACATTGATATCTGCCTAGACTTTTATTATTGCTTCTAATCCTACTGACTGGAGCACAGCTCATACTGACCTACTATGCAAATGCAAACTTATTCCCTACCACATCATCATAGAAGATAATGCAGAAACAAGTGGTGATATATCTTATGGAATCTATCTCTATGGATTTTTAACAACAACAACAAAAAAAAAACTGCATCAGCGAATAGTGGAAAACCTTAAGGCTACTAGTTTTTGAATAATTTTTCTGTGTGAAATCATCCTGGGAACTCTCAAGTAGACAAAGGTCTTAATTAACCAAAGCTATAGCTTGGCTGGGTCATCAGATCATATTGCAAATGACACAACCTGGCGGAGTATTTGAAGATGATGCTTCAGGGATTCTTAAAGGCAAGCATCCTCTTTAACTCACTGGGAGAATAAGATTTAAAATGCTTTTCTTTTAAGAATATCCAGTCTTTTACCCATGGCATTGCTGTTCATCAGAAAAACTCCAAAGGATAATCCACTTGTATCTTCAAGGCACAAGAAAAATGTCTGCGCTCCATACAAATTAGTCATGCCCTGGGAAAAGAAACACAAAACAGCAACAAGTCACAATGCACCAGACTACATACTAGAAAGAGTGAGTATTTGGCTCAATCAGTCAAGAACATTTGCATGACAAACATAATTGCTGGATGGAGGAGCTAATGCCAAAGGAGACTCATCCTTCAAATGAATTTGATAAATATGAAGGATCGAAATTAAAGGTTTATTAATATATGAAAGAAGCAGCATGGTAGAGTTGCTGGCAAGTATACCCTGGAATCAGAAAGAGGCAGCTTCAAATCCTACCCCTGAAATGCAATAATAACAACAACAACAACATTTATATGATACCTCAAAGTTTACAAAGTAATTTGATCTTCACAATAACTCTGCAAGGTAGGTGCTATTATTGTTCCCATTTTACTGTTGAGAAAACTGAAGTTCAGGATGAATAACTGAATAACTCACACAACTCATAAGTATTTGAAGCAGAATCTATTTCATTGATCTTCCTGACATTAAGTCCAGTCCTCTATATACTATGTCAGCTATTTGCCTCTTTTGTCTGACTCTAAGTAAACTCCCTCATCATCTCAGTAGCCCAGGAGGATTTCTAAGGCTATAATTTTCAAATAAATTTAGCTTGATCTGTACCAGTAGAGGGAGTTGTCATATCAGGAGTTTTCTTTGCGGATGAAATGCAAGATGCTGTCCAAAAGAAAAAATTTGTCATCCAAATAATCTCAAATTTTCATTTAGGAGTTGGCCTGGGCTCATGATTCTCCTCTTACATACATTTGATTATGAGATCCTGGGCAATCTCTGTTTTCTCATCTGTAAAATGGGGATAATAGTATCACCTCCTTCCTAAGATTGTTATGAAGATAAAATAAAATACTATTTGTAAAGTGCCTTCTTGTAAACCTTAAACATTATATAAATGCTAATTATTATTTTTATTAATCCATACTAGTCTGAACAAGTTCTGCTATATTCTTACTACCATTTCCATCCTTCCCTCTCAGAAAAAGTATATATTTGCAGCCAATGTTTAAGCTAGTAGTCTTTTTAACTGATAGGTTGAATGAGTGGTAATTTCATATATTGTTGACAATATAATATACATAACCGCCACATTCTGAATAGTCCAGCATTCTAATATGTTAATACCATTTCCCCTATAATTGACAAAGGCAAAGAAAAAACAAGATAAATACTAAAGGCTGATTCAGGGGTTTGATGGGGTAAGACTAACAACTTGTCAAAGAAATGCTAGAAATGACCCTTAATCACTTATGTTAAACAAGATGAATTCCGAAACTTTGTGATTCTGCAACATTATGAGACTGGGTACAGAAAAATGTTTTCTGAAGTCTTACATCATTAGGAGTATTGTCCCGAGAGAAGATGGGCCAAGTCTTCCAAGCCATATCATGACGGTACTCTTGGTGAACATGCTCCCCTAGGCCATATACATTAGCACTGGGTAGCTTGATGGAGAGCTGCAGGTATTGTTGAGCAAACAGGAGAGGCCCAATACTAGTGTCGAATCTGGACACAGATGAAGAAGAGAGAAAAAGATTATATTGGACCAAATAATAATTATTAACTGCCTAATACATCCAAGGGTAATATAGAAAGGTAAGGGGCAAAGGTCACTTTTACATGAGAAAACTTTTATACTGACTAAAGAATCCTTATTTTGTCATAAATCTTTGCTAAGCTAATTTTTCTCTAGACAATTCCCAGGCCATGGATATTGCTCTATGCCATCTACCCATGGTCTTACAGTCCCATTCAATCATGGGACTTCATACTTCACACGTATGGCTATTTAGCCCCCAGATATTGTTTCCCAGCTCTAGCTTTTCTAGCTCCAAAGAAATGGTAACATTTTTTCTAAAATATCATTCAGATTGAAACACCTCTGCTTAAGAAATAGTAGTGATCTATTGCTCATCATTTCGAATTCTCATTTCTTATCCTAACCTTCACCACCAATTCTCTTCCTCATTCTCTAGTCTCATTTCCATCTCATCAACCATATTTCTCATTACTCTCTGATCACTTTCTTTTTTTTTTTATTATAGCTTTATATGGACAGAACATATGCATAGGTAATTTTTCAACATTGTCCCTTGCACTCACTTCTGTTCCAACTTTTCCCTTTCCTCCCTCCACCCCCTCTCCTAGATGGTAGGCAGTCTCATACATGTTAAATATGTTAAAGTATATCTTAAATACAATATATGTGCACAGATCCGTACAGTTCTCTTGTTGCACAAGAAAAAATGGATTTAGAAGGTAAAAATAACCTGGGAAGAAAAACAAAAATGCAAGTAGTCCACATTCATTTCCAGTGTTCTTTCTTTGGGTATAGCTGATTCTGTCCATCATTGTCTGACCATTCATTCTTTAGGATTATTTGGTTTCTGCTTAAGCTTGAATCTTTTCTTCAAATTTCCTTTATTAATTATAATTTCATTATTTGTGATCAGTAAAAAATGTACTCAGTATTTCTGCCTTTCTATCAGGGCAATTTTCATAGAAGTGCCACATGGAAATGAAAATGTGCATACTCCTTACAATTTCCTTTTAGTAATTTCCATAGGTTTAGCACATGTAATTTTTCTAATATTCTATTCATATCTTTAATGTTTTTATATATCTGTCTACTTCTGAAGGAAGCATATTGAAATCTCTTACTACTTTCCACATAGCTCCTCTATTCTTGAAAAGACATTATCTATTTCTTCCTCCCCATTTCCACCTCCATATCACTTGTTTTTTTCCTTGCTTAAAATGTGCTACTCCATAAATCCATATTTTCTCCTTCTTTCAAAACCTTTCAAGACTTATTTCCCTTTGTTTGCTCCCAGAATTTTTTGAAAATCCAAAGTATAGCCAGGAAGTTCCATAATGCAGGGACGATCTCTTTCTCCATCTGCATCTGCCTCAAGACCCTAGTAGAGTGTTTTACAACATATGTTGTAATGTTGGTAGATGACATGTAAATTAGTTAATATAGTAAGTTAAAATAGGGGAGATATGTTACACCAATTCAACTTCCCCCCCTGAGAATGTATTCTATCCTCTAAAGCCATCCCTGAGATATGACAATATAACCCATCTCACTTTCAGATTCTTAAAGGGCAAAGAATAACTTATCAGACATTTTTTTTTTCAATTCCAAGATCAGTATCTTCTGATCAAAACAAAGGTACAGACTCTACTTAGTAACTAAATGAAAACGACTACTGGGGAAGAGAAAAAGAAAAGGAAAAAATATAAAGATAGAAAAACTTAAAAATCTTATATTTAGAAACCCTGACATAATGATGTTACATGCATTTCTAACCTAAAAACTAATCAGATCATGCTCAAATGTTTAGAGTCCCTTACTCATATTCTCCAATGTCCCCAATTATTACACAGGCTTACAGAACTTACAAAACACGATTGTTACTTTTCCGGATAACTTTGATGCTAAATGACTCCTTTTCAATGTTCACATCATAGTTCAAATTATTAGCTGCATTTCCAGTAAATGGCCGGACATGTTCATGAGGGACCTCATATCTGACATCATTGGGATCTCGGATCTATCCAAAGGAATGAACAAAGAAGAACTAAAATGAAATGCAGTCAGAAAATACAACTCTAGGGGGAGGGCTGTTTTTGTCTTTGATTTTTTTAGAAGCAATTTTAAGTTTATTTCAAATACAAATAACCTAATATTTAAAGATATAGAAAATGGAATATGTTGTCTCAAGAGGACTTCACCAGAGATCTTCAAGAGAAGATATGTTAAATGATATATGCCTTTTCAGACAAAATTTGAATCAGATAGTTTCTAAAATTCTATGACTTTTTTTTATTTGTTTAAAATAAATTTCTCTCATGAAAATGAAAATTATTATTTACAAATCAACACTATGATTCTATAAAGATAGCTTTTCAATTCAATAGATACAAGAGGAAGTACAGAGCAGTGGTTAGAGAACTAGGTTCAGTAAGGAAGATCACAGTGCCTCTAATCAACCCTCTAAAACTATCATTTACATAAGAATTGTTAATCAGCATTGGTAGAAACATTTTCCTCACTAAGAGTTCCCTAAACTACTAAAATCGCAGATCCAGACCTGCTATGTGAAAAGCACTATCTGACACTTTTAGAACTCAACTTCCCAATTCATTTCTCCCTAAAACACTTCATTTGGCACAAAGGGAACAGGATCAGTCAATCACATCTCACTTATCAAACATGGGGACATATGAGTATCTCCTGATTGTGGAGTCGCTGACATTATTAACTACAAAAAAAAAAAAAAAAATTCCATTATCTTGTTTGTATTTTACAGAATAATAACGTCATGATAGCTAGATTGTGAGTCAAGCTGAATCAGAATTCCATCTCTGCTTCTCAATAACTGTGTGAGCTAAAACAAATCATTTAATCTCTTCAGGCCTGTTATCTCATTTCTAAATTGAGAGGTGGGATTAGATGATTTCTAAGGGTCCATCCAGCCTCAAGATCCTATTGATCATATTGCTATATATCATTAATCCTTAAATCTCTCAGGGACATTTTCACCTTCATTTAGATGAACAATAACAAAAAAAAAATCTAAAACCTTGAAATGAAAGCGATTGGAAGTCTGGTATTCTGCTTCAAGGATGACATTGGCGATATCATTTCCAAACATCGAAGCTGTAGAGAGTCGGCTTAACTGGGCTGTGAATCCTAAAGGGGAAAAAAGAGAAAGCATGCCCTGGATGACTATCAAACCTCTCTAACATAAATACTCAAAATGTGAAGGGGAACAACAATGGGGGCAGGGGGAAGGAAGGGAGGAAAGGAGGGAGGACTGCTTTTCAAAAGAAATGGGAAAGAGATGGATAAATACTGTCATATATGCATACTACTATTGAGTCAGAATTTGGAAAATGGTGATAAATCTTCTGGATTGGACAATGCTTTAGTACATGTTTTCTCAGCACTTATAGATTCACTCTGAATATGCTTTATCACATATTTAAGAGAGGCAGTTTGATGGAAGTAGAAAATGAACTGGATTTGGAAACAGAAGATTCCAATTAGAATTCTGATTCTTTCACCTACTACCTATGTAATCTTAGGAAAATTACATCAATTGTAAAATGATGGGGGAAGGAATAGACTACTTTTTAATGTCCCTTCTATATCTATGATTCAAAATTTCTAATGTATGTTGGTTTTATTACTGCAACTTGACTACAAGTTAACTTCAAGACTATAACTTCCTGAGAACAGCAATTATACCAAGTATTTTCAGAGATCAGGATCCATTTGTGTTTCTTCTGTCTCTTCCATCCTGCCTTGCTTTAGAGACAGGAATAGTTCTGCTTAGTTTTTGCCATTATCAATTATAAAGAAATGACCTTGCATTTCTAATGCTTCACAGTTCACAAAAGCACATCCTTGATTTCTGTTAGGTTTTTCTGTAAAGTTGAAATCGTGGCTCCAATATTATTGTATCCTCAAGAATCAAAACACTTAGCCATGAGAAGTTCCATCTAATTTCCATGGTAAATATGACAATGCAGGAGACACAATGCATGCTTGCAGTTCTATCTGCTGGATGATTTCTGAGTCCACCCTCAGGATTATTATAGATTCTTTTCTCCTCTATTGGTTTACTTACCTGCATTGGTGTTACTACTACCCTCTATCTGATAGCCATACTTCTTGGAGAAGTAGCACCAGGGAACAGTTACTGGTCCCTGAGGGCTCCAGCAACAACCACGTTGGTGACATGTGGCCTGGAACAAAAAGAATCATGTCAGACTAAGCGTCAATAGTGGACTCTAATATTACTCACCTCCTATCCTAAAGTACTTTTCAAACATAAAATCTTGGATGGATTACAATTATGAGTATTCTTGAGAAATATGGTAGCAATTCAAAGGAGTAATGAAACAAATAACACAAAATGTCACATCGTCCATCATTTTATACTTCCCTTTTTCTCACATGATTCTTTGATTTGTTTTTTCTAAGAAAGAAAATTATATTGTTAATGATATCTGGCTCAGGCTGACATTAAAATAAATGGATTTCTCTGACCATATTCTGTAACCAATATTATATGGAAGCAACCCAGAACTGGGTTAAGAGATTGTACTTGAGAACTGTTTTGTCAGTTCAAAATATATTTAAAGGTTCAAAATGAAAAAGGAATAAACATGCATATATAAATATGTATGTACAAATACATATGTATTCATATATAGAGACTTCACACAATAGTTAAAGAAATGAATCTTCAGTATAGTATTACATAGATTTAAAATGATAATAAGTACATGTTTGACTATTCGATTCTAGTTTATATAGAAAATGGGGAAAGAGACCTAGTAAAATTTCTTGTCCAATCTTTTTCTCTTGCAGATGTAGAAGATGAAAAAGTACAAGCACTGAGATATTTTGGAAAGATTAAGCCACATCTAAATTCAAATCGTTATTCGATGAAATGAGTAGAGGTATCAATAGTCTGAATAAACTTAGGTAAAATAGAAATTAAACTTAAGACAAATAATTTAAGAACATATTTAATATATTTGAGATGTAGAAAAAACATCAATTTAAGACTAAGTGAAAAAAATTTTAATCTTGTTTCATAAAGAATTTTCAATTAAGTTAATGAGGAATTCTTATTTAAACTATTGCTTGAATTTAAAAATTATGTTTTCATAGCAAAATAAGTACTGAATTGTTTATGCAAAATTCTTTAAATTTTCAACCAGTCATACCAGGGAGAACAGGCTCCCCTCTAGTGGCTGTTACACATATAGTTTGCATAGTGTTTATGAAGAGTTAGAGGATAAATGTAACTAGCATGAAGAAATTAAATATGGGGTTAATTACATATTTACTATAGAAGATAACCTACAATATATATTGCAGATAACTAGACAGCATAGTGGAAAGAGATAAAATTACTTTTGTTTGTTTTTTGTCCCTCAAAAGATATTGAAACCATTCTTAGAACTTGATTGGCTCCAAAGATTAAAGGCTTGGACTATTGACATCAGAGTCTCATTATTTGAATTGACAACTTGAATTAAATGGAATTCCAGTCTTCTCTGATGCTAAGTTGGCTTACCATATCAAGGAATTCACAGGAAAAGACACTTCACCCAGCTCAATTAACTCATATCCTTGTTGAATATCCTTCCTCAATATAGCTAAGTAAATCCTGTTAAATGCATTTTTTCTTTTTTTAAATTAAATAGCATTTCATTTTCACAAAGATCCTCCTTCTTTCTCTCCTATCTTTACCCTACAACTAAGAAAGCAAGAAAAACAAAACTCTTTTTACAAACATCCATAAACAAGCAAAAAAAAAAAAAAATAGTGCAGTGGCCATGTCCAAAAAAATCTCTCTCTTTCCATATTCTAGTTCGTCACTTCTCTGTGTGGAAGTAGGTAACGTATTTCATCATGAGCCCTCTGGTCATTCTGTTGATCAGAGTTCTTAAACCTTTCAAAGTTTTTTGTCTTTACATTATATATATATATATATATATATATATATATATATATATATATATATATATATATATATATATAGTATAAATTGTTCTATATATAGTATAAATTGTTCTCCTGGTTCTGCTTACTTCACTCTGTATCATTTTATACAAATCTTCCCAGGTTTCTCTGAAAATATAGCCTTCATCATTTCTTAATTGTTAATGTGGTTTAGTCATTCAATTGTTTTCAACTCTTCACGCCTTATGGACCGTCACAGCGTGCCAATATTATCCATGGAGTTTTCTTAATAAGAATATTGGAATGGTTTGTCATTTCCTTCTCCATGGATTAAGGCAAACAGAGATTAAATAACTTACCAAGGATCACATAGCTAGTAAGTGTCTAAGACTGCATTTGAACTCAGGTCTTCCTGACTCCACTACCTCTCTATCCCTTCAGCTACCACATCAGTTCTTAAACAACAATGATATTCCACCACACTCATATCATATAATTTATTTAACCAGTCTTCAGTTGATAGGCATCCCCCCTTGTCAATTATTCAATAATCTAAGAATACAGATTTTATACCAATGTGGATCATAAACATTTTCACCATCAAAGGTTCTGATAAAGGCCTCATTTCCAAAATATATAGAGAATTTACTCTAATCTATAAGGAATCAAGCCATTCTCCAATTGATAAATGGTCAAAGGATATGAACAGACAAATTCTTAGATGAAGAAATTGAAACTACTTCTAGCCATATGAAAAGATGCTCCAAGTCATTATTAATCAGAGAAATGCAAATTAAGACAACTCTGAGATACCACTACACACCTGTCAGATTGGCTAAAATGACAGGGAAAGATAATGAGCAATGTTGGAGGAGATGTGGAAAAACAGGGACACTCAAAATGACTCTATCTTTTGTGAAAGAGAAGCTGAATAGTTGCTTTCCATTTCCACAAAATATTAGGAAAGAAATCTCTTTTTATTGGAAAACTTTAATAGAAAAGCAGCTAACTTATCTCTCCTGAATCATGAAACATTCACACAGGACTTGATTTCATAATCATTTTATAGAGGAGGAAATTAAGGCAAACAGGATTACTTGACTTGCTTAGAGTCACACAGCTGTAAAGTGTCTGAGACCAGATTCAACTCAGGTAGTTCCTGACTCCAAGCCAGGCACTTTATCAACTGCATCAACTAACAATCCCCTTTCTATATATTTCTGTATTTCTTTTAAAATGTCTTTTACTTATGTGAGACAGAAAGAGAGACAGAGAGATGGAGAGAGACAAAGAGACAGAGAAGTGGAGAGAGACGGAGAGAGAAAAGGAGGGAGAAGAGAAGGGGAGGAAAGGGGGGGGAGAAAGAAAGAGGGAAGAGAGAGAGAGGAAGAGGGAAAGAGAGGGAAAAAGAGGAAAAAAGAGAGGGAGAGAGAGAGAGGAGGAGGAGGAGGAGGAGAAGAAGAAGAAGAAGAAGAAGAAGAGAGAAGAAGAAGAAGAAGAAGAAGAAGATGATGATGATGAAGGAGGAGAAGGAAGAGGAGGAGGAGGAGAAGGAGAAGGAGGAGGAGGAGGAGAAGGAGAAGGAAGAGGAGGAGGAGAAAGAGAAGGAGAAGGAGAAGGAGAAGGAGGAGAAGGAGAAGGAGGAGGAGGAGGAGAAAGAGAAGGAGAAGGAGAAGAGAAGGAGAAGGAGAAGGAAGGAGAAGGAGGAGAAGGAGAAGGAGAAGGAGAAGGAGAAGGAGAAGGAGAAGGAGAAGGAGAAGGAGAAGGAGAAGGAGAAGGAGAAGGAGAAGGAGAAGGAGAAGGAGAAGGAGAAGGAGAAGGAGAAGAAGAAGAAGAAGAAGAAGAAGAAGAGAGGGAGGGAGGGAGAAAGGGAGAAAGAAAGAGAAAACACTTGAAATTGTGCCATATAAGGATCAGCTGAAAGATCTTGGTATGTTTAATGAAGAGATAAGATGGATGGATTATTAGAGTTGTATCCAACTATTCAGAATGTCACAGGTGAAAAAGGAATTATAATCTCACAATTTGTCCCCAGCAGGCAGAACTAATACTAACTAGAGTAAATTATGGGTAAACAGATTTCAGCTCAGGATAAGATAACTTGTTAGGACTTTACTCATGTGATAAGTACTTTGATTACATATTCATTATATTTTATTTTCTGCCATGGTTCTGTGTTGGATAGTCATTGTGTTATAATGGTAAAAGGTAATCATGAGGAAGTCAGGCCTGGGCAAGAACTGACTCAGTCATGAGAATTAAAGTCAATAGTGTATCTGATATCTTAAGCGAATCTGGAAAATCCAATCTTTGCTTATAGGAAATGAAGCAAAATTTTAAGACTTAATTACTGATTTCCTGGGAATTTAGGTAGACTTAAGCCTTCATCTCTCCAGGTACCTGCAATACTAATCCTCTAATGGATGTGGTAAAGAAGACATTGATTGGAACACAGGCTCAAGGGCTAACACTGTAGGTATTTCATATCCACTTAGAAATAAGCTCCATAATGAAAGTCACCGTGCCAATTTTCATCTCCATCAGGACCTAGCACAATGTTCTCTAATCAATCAATCAAAAAAAATTCATTAAGCTTTGTACTAGTATTGTGCTAGCCACTTGGAACATAATAAAGGCAAACAGAACTAATAAATGATATAAGATTAAATTGAAGCTATATAAAAATCAAATAGAATGCCTTAGGAAGAGATTACCAATTGTAACGATAAAATGAGGAAGTTGGATCAAATGACTCTAAGATCCTTTCCACATCTAAATCCTTAACCCTCCAGATATAGAAGGAATTCATGTTTCAAATGGAAAACTTCTGTACAAACTCTTTTTTTGGAAGAACCATTCCAATTTATAGCATTCGGTCTTTCCTTTCGAAAGCAGCACCTAAGTACCAGTCCATTCAGCCAGCCCTAACATAGCATTAAAAGAAATACAAAGGTTTTGCTGTGAGGTGACCCGCCATCTATTCGGCATCCTTCAATGCAATTCTCAAACTCCTCTTCCAAATGCAAGGCCCTCACGCTGTGTCCTCATGGCTGGCTGGACTCCTGACATTTTCTTCTATTCTCTCATCATAATCAAAGTCCTCTAATGGTGATGTTCATGTCAAAGGTAATGAGTTTCATACTCTAAGAGAACCACGCATGGGAAGCATGCACAAATGCCAAAGCTGTATCATGTGTGGCAAAGCACAATTAAAGAATGCAAAGTTCATTTAAAGAAAAATAAAAATGATCAAGTATTAACAGAATATTACTTTATTATCCTTATGCGACAGCAATAAAAGAAAAGAAAAGGGAAGTGTTACTAAAGCAATAAGGTTGATATCTGAAGTTCAGCAAGTTCTAATATTGAAATTGGGTGGGGGAGGGATCTTAGACTTCCTAAGAGAAAATTGTGACAGGAAAGACAATTTCTTTTAAAATACATTTAATTGGTATCTTTTGTCTTTACTTAAGAAAGTTCTGGTGGGAGGGAAAGAAATTCTTCCCTGCCCCAATTCATTAAACCTACCTTTTTAACAAAGAATTAAAATTAAGCAACAAATTCTGTCACAAGAATGAACTGCTATCTGATGAAGTATATAACATTATAAACCAATATTCCCCTACCTCTCTGCTTAAAGGAGGAAGGCATGCTTATTATTTGTTAACCATCCAAAATTCCTTTATAACATCCTTTGGGCTTATTGGATCAAAGAGTATTTCTTAGGTCAAAAGGTATGCTCTCAAATTTTTTAGGGAGTTTAGGAATTTTCACAATGTTATTATGAATACTTGGCAAACATCCATCTTTGTCTTTTAGGCTATTATTACCAGCAACAACAAACACATCTATCACAATAAACAATATTATTGACTTGTTTTACATAATTGCTCTTTCCAGTCTCCAATATCTTTTACTTGCCAAAGCAAATGGTTTTCTATTGACGTCCATCCTTCTAAAATTCTTCATAGTCCCTGACCTTGTTGATAACCTCTCTTCCTAAATGCTGTTTCCTCTCTGGGTTTTTGTAACAATTTTCTCTCTTGGTTCTCCTCTGATTGTTCCTTTTCAATCTGCTTTGCTAGATCATCAACCATGTCACACCCCCTAAATATATTTGTACTCCAAGACTCAATCCAGGACCTTCTCTCTCATCTAGACTTTCATTTGCTGGTCCATGGGGTCACAAAGAGTTAGATAAGACTGATAAACTAAACAACAACAACCTCAAAGAGATATTATGAAGATCAAATTAATTAATATTTGTAAAGCACTTAGCACAGTATCTGTCAGATAGTAAATACTATATAAATACTTACTCTTCTATTCCCATTTCTTCCAAATTTCCCTGTTTTCCATCAAGAACATTATCATTTTACCATCTCACACCTCTCAGATTGGCTAAGATTGAAAGGAAAAGATAATGATAAATGTTGGAGGGAATGTGGGAAAACTAGGACACTAATGCTTTGTTGGTGGAATTGTGAAATGATCCAACATTCTGGAGAATAATCAGGAATTATGCCCAAATGTCTATAAAATTGTGCATACCCTTTGATCCAGCAGTACTATTACTAGGTCTGTATCCCAAGGAAATCACAAAGGACCTACAGGTGCAAAAATGTCTGCAGCAGCTTTTCGTTATAACAAAGAATTGGAAAAGGAATGGATGTACATCAATTGTGGAATGGCTGAACAATTGTGGTACATGAAGGTAATGGAATATTATTGTTCTATAAAAAATGATGGACAACCTGATTATAGAAAGGTCTGGAAAGATGTACATGAACTGACTGATGCTGAGCAAAAGAGCAGAACCAGGAATACATGGTACATAATACCAGCAAGAATGTGTGATGATCAACTATGAAAGGCTTGTTTCTTCTAAGTGGTTTAGTGATCCAAAGTAATTCCAACAGACAGAAAATGCTATCTGCATCCAGAAAAAGATCTAAGGAGACTGAATGTAAGTCAATACATGCTATATTCACTTCTTTTTTCCATTTTTTCTCTCTCATGGTTTTTCCCTTTTGCTTATGACTTATAAAAAAAAAAAGAACATTATCATCCTTCTAGTTATCATGTTTAAAACTTGTGTTATCATAGATTCTTCATCCTTACTAAAACTCCCTATGTAACCAAACAAATCTGGTTTCTAACTCCACATTATTTCTCATATTAATCTTCTCTCTATTCAATTGCCCCCATCTTACTTTAGGCTTTTAATGATCTCATCTAGACTATCATAATAGCCTACTAATTGGTCTCCTTTACAAGTATTTATTAAGTGTCTACGATGTGGCAGGCACTGTGCTAAGTACTTTACAAATATTATCTCATTTGATCCTCACAACAACCCTATGAGGTACGTGCTACTGTTATCCATATTTTACAGTTAAGGAAACTGAGGGAAAAAGGCTAAATGACTTAGCCAGTGTCACACAATTAGTAAATGTCTAAAGCTAGATTTAATTCATGTCTTCTTAATTCTAGGCCCAGTAGTCTAGTCATAGGCAGCTGCCTAAGAGAAGTGTCTGCCTTTTGTCCTAGAGACAAATTGAAGCTTCTTTAACAGAGAAATAAAATAGTCAAACCTTTGCTTTAAGAATATCGATTTGACATAATATGGAAAATGGGATTGGAGAAGGGAGAAACTGGAAGACAAATCAATTAGAAAGCTATTATAATAGTAAAAACAAGACATAATAATGACCAGAACTAGGTAGTGATATGAAAAGAACAGGGTTGAGATACGTTGTGAGGTAGAATCAAGTCAATTTGACAACTATTTATGGGGAATAGGCAGGAGGGAATGAGGGGAACTGAAGAAGAATAAAAAATTGAATAAGGAACATGGTTTCTTTGACAGATATAAAGACATTAAGGAAGAACAGTGGGTTTGAAGATGATATATTGAGTTCTGTTTTGGATGTGTTGAGTTTCAGATGTCTATGGGACATGCAGGTAGGAATGCCCACTTGGCAGTTAGCTGAGTTGGAGAAAGAAATGGATGCTGGATATATAGATTTAGGAGTTATCTGCATATAGATAATAATGTATGTCAGAATTTGAAATTAATTCTTCTCACCCAGATAGATGGAAGATTTATTCAGAAAAAGCATTGTGACTATGTTATGGAAAGTGTGTTTTACCCACTCAGATTCAGTTTGACTTTAGCTGCTGGTCAGCCTCATGAATCAGGGCAAACTCCTTCACATTCATTTAACCAAAGTGAATCATCCTCAAACTAAAAACAGAATATTAAGCCATGAGACCAACAAACAGCATTCTAAAAATACAGAAAAATAAAACTGTGCAAATTTAAGAAGAACACTAATGTCTCCCCATTTCTTAGCTTTCAAATCAGAAAAAAAAAAAAAAAAAACTGGTCAAATCAGACCAGATGATCTCTAAGGTCCCATCTTGTTTGTAAGGAATTTTCCTAAAAGATAAAATCATACATTAAAACAGACCTGTGTTGGTGTTTGATCAGGGATGCAGTTGATCCTTTCTGACAGGTTTACTGTAGGGCATTCTGGAGTTAAAGTAGTGGAAGAAGTGGATGTGGAGGTGGTAGTAGAAGTCACGTTTGGGGAGGCTGCTGTTGTTGTCGCTGTTGTCTCAGGACTTGAAGTAGTGATAGTTTCTGAACCAACAAGTAAGACAAATGGGGGAAAAAAATACATAAGAAGTCAAAAAAACTTTTCACTCCCACTCTCTTCTTGCTACTTATTTTTCAGTGGATTAATTCTATGATGATTTGATTTTTACTTTATGATCCTCAGAACTTACACACTCCATAAATTTAAAATGTCTTAGAATCAACTTTGTGTAGTATACTCAGGAGTATTGTTTTCACTCTTACTCTAATTCTCCATGATCTCATTTGGGCTTTTCTTGGCAAAAACACTGGAGTGGTTTTGGCATTTCTTTAACAGATGAGGAAACTGAGGCAAACAGGGTGAAGTGACTTGCCCAGGCTGACACACCTGGTGAAGTGTCTGAGGCCCAATTTAAAGTCAGAAAAATAAGTTTTCTTACTTCAGGTCAGCACACTAGTCACTGGACCATCTATCTGCCCAATCAGGAGTCCTGGCTTCCAATCCCAGATCTGGCATGTATCATTTTAATATCTCTAAACTCCTCAACTATGAAATGTGACTAATAAAACCAGTACTACCTTAGTCATTGGACTAAGTGCTTTCAAAATCTTAGAGTACTAAAATAAAATGTGAGGATAGAGGATTGTAGACTTAGAATTCAAAAGAGCTTTAAAGGCTATTGAGTCCAATTCCCTCATTTTATACATGAGGAAATTGAAGGTGAACAAGATGAAGCTTTCTCAAAAAGTCTGAGATAGGGTAGATCAGACTAGACCTAAAGTCACATGATCCCTATTCCCAGAGGTCTGCAGAGCCAGAAGATCTGGAGTTGGATCCCAGGTTGCAGGAAGTCACATGATCTCTAGGCCAAGAGGTTTTTAAAGGTCAGGCCCTAAATCAGCTACAGGAAGTGACATGACCCACAGGAAGCAAACAACATTGGTGACCATTGGTCAGTGATGGTTACTTCCTTTTAGTCTATTCAATGAAAAGACTTGGGTCTTTTGCTATTTAACTAGCTTTACTACTTCCTGCTTGTTGGGTCAAGCACATATTGGCCTCTCCCTGCAGGGACTGAATAAATGCTTTCTCTTTATGCCTGAAGATGTCTCTGATTAGTTAATTTGAGGAACAGGGTCTAGCACCCGCCCACACAAAGGAATTGAGGTCCTTTAAGTGATCTGCTCAAAGTTCCATAAGAAGTTGATGTGAATAGATGTATGGGGACCAGACTTGAGATTAGTTAGCAAGAACATCATCATCCTGCATGACCCATCAGCTTTGATACTCCACCTTGGTATCTGTCTCTATCCTTCTGGAAGTTGTAGCCATGAACTCCAAAACCTCCAATGTGAGAGGGAGATCTTTTCAAAACATCTCATTTCCCACCTGGCTGCAGGACTTTGAAATTTCTCTGACTTCTCTATCAGAAAAGTTCATTATTGGGAAAACTATTCTTAGAAACAATCGTTGACAAACTGAATCTAAATAAGAGCAACATGAATTGTGTTTGAAAAGATCCAAAAAGTTTTTCTTCTCAGAATTAAAAAAAAAAAAAACTTTACTTACATTTGTACATGAAGTTTATGTCATCTTAACAATATGATACTCTCATTTAATATTTCAGAAAGAAAGAAAACTTCATCATCCTGAAAAATCCCATCAAACAATATTTTGTCATCCCCACTTTTGGTCTTTCACACAGCAGTGCCTCACCCTATAGTTTACATATTCCCAAACTGTAAACTCTTTTGAAGGCAGAGATAGTCCTTTGTTCTGATTTGGATACCCAGCACTTAGCATAATGCCTACCAGACTGATTTCACTCTATTTGGAATCCCTTCTACCAGTGCAGATCATTACTTCTTCTGCAATTTCTATGTACCCAGAGTCTCACAGCTAGTAAATGTCTGATGAAGGAGATTACTGAAAGAATTTCTGACTAGAAGACCAACACTCTTTTCATCATGTCATTTTCTACAAATTTTCATTTGTAAACAATAACCTCCATATGTCTGTCTGTCTGTCTCTGTGAGTGGAAAGGTGTTATTCCTTTCTGATATCTCCCATCACAAAAGGAATAAGGAATTTGTCTCCTCCCTTAGACAAAGAGCTACTTGGAACTAAGAACTAAGTGAGATTTCTTCCCATTACTTGTCTTGCTCTTTGCCTAAATGATTCTGCTTTCAGGATTGCTCAGTACATGGTATCATTTGACAATTTCACACTAAGGCTGATGGGATGTTTCAGCATGACAAAGTTTTCTTTCTTTCTAAAATATTAAATGAACATATTATATTGTTAAAATGACATAACACTCACGTATAAATCAAAGTAAAATTTTTTTACCAAATTCTCCAAGAAGGAACACTCTTTGGATCTTTTCAAATACAATTCATGTTGTTCTTGTTTAGATTATATTTGTCAATAATTTGGAAATGGAAGGACCTTAAAGGACATCTTATCTAATTCCTTATTTCACAGACAAGGAAACAGGCCCAGAATTATTTTGCCTGAGGTCACAGAAGGAGAAATATCATTGCCTCAATTTTAATGATACAAATGACTCCACTCTGACATAATGATCAAGTCTACATGAGGAAACCAGCCTCCTTGAAAGTGGGTTTGTAGATCTTTCCACTGTGCCACCTAGTTGCCCAAAATAAGAACCCAAACTAAATGAGTTTTAAATATTTTTTTGAGTTAGAAAACAATATAATTAAAAATTTTCAACTCTTTACTAAAGATGATAACTTTCTGTAGAATAATATTAATAAAAACAATGAAATTTATCAACTTGCTATTAAACTTTTCCCAACTAAAAAGTGTTGGGTTTTTTTTAAATTTGATTTAAACTGCATAATTATAAAGGCTTTCTTCTCAATAGTGGTTTCTACATATTACCTTCAACTTCTATTTTTAAATTGATAGAATCTTAGTACTTGGAAAAGACCATTTAATTCACATAGCATTTTGTTTTATAAGTCTATAATGTAATTAAAAAGAAGTAGACTAGCATAATGGATATAGCCAATTTGGAATCAGGATAACCTGGGTTCAAGTCTCAACTCTGTGCTAGACCCCCTTTCCCAAATTAACTAATCAGAGACATCTTCAGATAAAAAGAGAAAATATTTATTTTGTCCCTCAGGGAGAGCCCCAAGCACATGTGGGAGCCATCTCAGATCCCAACATGTGCTTGACCCGGCAAGCCAGAAATAGTAAAGCTGTTAAATAGCAAAACCCAAGTCTTTTCTTTGGATAGACCAAAAAGGAAATAACCATTATTGGCCAATGGTCACCAATGTTGTCATTTTCCTGAGAGTCACATCACTTCCTGAAGTTTACACTTAGGTTTTTGACTTCAGAGGCCTGTAGGCCTTGAGATCATGTGACTTCCTGGAACCTGAACCTAAGGACCCACCTTCTGGCCCTTCAGACCTCTGGTAATAGGGATTACATGACTTAGGCCTAAGGTCTGACCTATTCCATCTCATAGATTTTTTGAGAAAACTTCACCTGGCCTCATTCAACCCTGCTACCTAAAGGCTTAAAATCTCAGTATTCCAGGACATTCTAAGAAAATGAATTACAAAACCATTGCTATCTATACTGGTGAAGGGAGATTTCTCACTGGGAATTCCCTGCAATCAATGACATCACAGATCCAGATCCCATCCTACTCCAAAATGCATTTACGTTTTTTGTGTTATTATAATATTTGTTATAACACTGCAGTATTGTATATTATAACTATCTGTTGTTTATTACTATCTCTCTTAAAGCACCTAACAAATACAAACCAGACCCCATTCCCCCACCCTCTATTTTCAGCTCTTTAGAGGGTCAGATCATTATTTAAGCCTTGTATCTCTGCCATTACCTAGATCAGTGATCTGTATACAGCAGGTATCTACTAAATGTATCTGATTTTGAATTTTATCTTCTGCCCATTATTGTATTCTATCCACCAACTATATCCTTTCTCCTATTCAACTATTTCACAAATATGTGCCATACATCATAAAAGGACAGTTTGAAAGAATGTGAATAACTTAGCATGATCCAATCTCAGTATTAGAAAAGTAATATCTTTTCCTCACATGCCTATATCCAAAAGACAAAATATTTAGGTAAGGGACACCTCTATTATTTTGTAAGTGTAAATTTTGGTTAAATACATTATTTATGTGATCATTTATTCTTTTTCCTATGAATAGTATTTATTATTGTCATTAATGCTATCAATTAAATTCAACAAACATTTAACAAGCCAATAGCCAAAATGTCATAGGAGGATACAAAAGAAATGTGATATGGAACCATTGAGTTTGCAATGTAGCAATTACTTCACAAATTAATTTGACCTGGGAACACTTTGAGAGAGGTAATATGCTACCATACTAAAATGATGCATGGGATAGTTTGGGAACAATAACTCCCCCATGGATAAAAGGGGAAAAAATGTTAATGCTAGAAAAAGGAAACTAAGTGTGTTTTCATACTTCCAGAATGTCATATAAAATGTTTTTGACACAGTTTAATATTTAATACATCAGAAGAGAAAATATTTCTTAATAATATTTTCAAATTTCTCATATTCATATTTCATGGGAAGACCAAGATTCTGGAGTTAGGGATCACTCTTCTAGAAAATACAGGGAAGATAATTCCTACTCTAGAAAAGATCATGCCATAATAGGTGAGCATGGAGCAAGAACACCAAAATTCTTTGTCTTGTTACCTTTCACTCCTGAAGTATTTGTAGCCAAAAGCACAATCAGGGCAATAGAAATGATGAACAATCCCAGTAACAGAACACTAAGGATTATCTCCAACCTGCTAAAAGTCTTCTTCGCCATCTAAACAGGAAGGAGAAAGAAATTAAGAGTTTTTGATAATATAAGGATCTGTTAACAAATGGAGAATTATGAATCTTTTGTCAAGTACACAGTAGAAACGATTCTTGCTTAATATATGCGATAGCCACGGAAATTTTAAAGGCCTTTTCCAGTTCTGAGTTTCTGTGATTCTAAGCATCTATATTACACGTGAGAGCCAATAAAAACTTAACCACTATTTTAAATGTTTCCCTTTTAAAAGACAATAGACATGATGGTTACATTTTAACTACAATGGTCAAAGTATACATTCTTACACTAAAATATTTCTACCATGGGCACAGCCTAAAAGCAGTTTTTAAAAACTGCCCAAAGAGTCAACAATTAGAATAATATCTAAGTGACAGAGAAAAAGATATTGAAGTATTTGGGACACATGAATTATCAACTTTATGGTCCTCATTGTTTCTAAATTGACTCCAAGCCAAGAGCTTTATCTCCCAGGACCATTACTTGCCTTTATTCCCAGATTCTGTCACTGTATTAATCACCACAAGCTGAAAATGAGGATCATTGTCACAAGGAACCCTTTTCATTGACCATACCTCTGAAAACTATTCTTTGTTCCTTCCAAGAGAAACTCTAGATTGCTAAGTGTTAAGGACCACACCCAAGTGTGAAGGGGCAGATGGATTCTCCAAGGACCTCCATATCTATGAATCAGATGTTGCTTGTGGATTGGGGATGAAATAAATTGGAGGTAAGAGGAAAGAAGTCAAAGAATGCAACTGCTTCTTAGTCTCCTTATAGCTGGTCAGAATTAGACCCCTAGCAGCCACTAGCAGATGCCTTCCATAACAGCTAAGTGTCCCAATGGGCACGGGTAACATAAGGCTTCAATTCAGGGAGACCTAAGCTCAAATCCAAACTCGTACACTCTAGTCTGTGTGACAAGCTGTTTGATCCTAAGTAAGTTGCTTAACCCTGTTTATCTCCAATGGCAAACCATTCAGTATCTTTGCCAAGAAAACCCCAAATAGGGCCAAAAAGAGTCAAATATGACTAGGTGATAATAACAAAGAAACACTAAGTCACCACCCATCAACTAATCATAATGTCCAAGTCACACTGACATCAAGTCACTCAAAGACATTTCTCTTTTCCTTCCCAAGGTTTGCCCACGTTACCATAATATTTAATCAATGCTTCATTTTGATCTTCCTCCTTTGCCCATTTCTTTAAAAATGAAAAAAAAAAAAAGATATTCTCAAGAAAGCATAATCCTAGGCAATGTTTTGACTTGTTTATTAAACATTAGCTAAAAATGTATACTTTGGCCATTGCAGTTAAAATGTAACTATATTTTTTTGGTAATGTTTAATATCTTTTAAAAGGGAACACTTAAAACATGGGAAAAAAACTCATTATGACTTAGCTACAACGTGATTAACTTTCACTTCCTTAATCTCATTCTATCTTCCACAAAACTGTGCCCACTTAGCCACAGAGCTAAAATGTGATCAAATGAGCTTTGAATCTATGACCTCCCCAAATTCACATAGAAACTTAATAAGAAACTTAGCAACCAGGTTTCTTATCTTCCAGTTATTTAGTTACTTAAATGCTTGTAAAACTCTTTTTATTAATCTAATTCTCCCACAAGTCTCCAATTTATAGCATTTCACACACATGCAGACAATCAATCAATTAACAAATTAAGCATCCACAATTTATTAGGCACCTTGTATCTCTTTCTAGGCTAGAAATACACGTATAGAAAGAAAGAAAAAGAAAGAGAGGGAGGGAGAAAGAGAGAGAGGAAAGAATGGAGGGAAGAAAGGTGGTTTGGTTATAGATAATTGAAAGTCATACTTTTTTGATGTGTTTAGTTAGTTTTGAGGAAGCTTTATTTTGTTCCCTCTTTTAAATTTTATATTTTATAACATGACTCTCTAAGAGAAATACTTGTAAATGTATTTGATACAAAAACAAATATAAATTTATTTTTAAAGGAAAAAATTATCTGACCTCTGGGTTATTATGAACATCAAATTCAATTAATTCATTAAGAACTTTAATAATAAAATACTATAAAATGAATGAATGCATTCATTACTATATTATCATATATGGTATTTATTACTTAATGACAGGTCTTGAACCAATCCAGAATAAGAGATTGAAAGTGGAGAAATATATTGCTCTAGGTCAGAGATCATAGATTTAGAGAATGAGACCTTAAACGGCATCTACACCAGCCTCCTTACTTTACATAACATATGATTTGTACAAATGTTGAAACTATTATAAGGATGAAATGAAATAATGAAACCTGAGGCTCACAGTGCTTGTTACTGGCTCATAGCCTTTTTTTTTTTCTTTACCACCTTCTCCAGAAACAAAGCTAAGGAAACCAACTGAAAAAACTGTCAATAGGTTGTTGTTCAGTCACTTTCTGACTCTTTGCAACCCCATTTGGGATTTTCTTAACAGAGATAATGGAGTCTGTCATTTCCTTCTCCAGCTTGTTTTATAGATGATGACACTGAAGTAAACAAAGTCATACAGCTGTTAAGTGTCTGAGGCCAGATTTGAACTAAGGTTTTCCCAACTCCAGGCTTAGCACTCAAACTAGCATCATCTAGTTGTCCCTTAATAGAATTACCATTTTAGTATCTTCAAACCTGGGAACACAAAACCATTCTCTTATCTTTTCTAGTTTATCTGAAAAATACCAGGAATAGAGAGACTTTTCTGATTTATTTATCAATTCAAGTGTTGTCACGTTGCGTTAGTCATGACCAAAATATATTCCGGGTTCAAAGAAGTATGTCCATTTATTAGTACAGTAAAATCACAGATTTAGACTACAACAGGATCTTAAAGGTCATCCAGGCTCACTTCTTATTTTAGAGTAGATGAAGTAGAGAGATTGTGATTTAACCAAGATCATATAGTATAATATCAGAACCAGTAATATGACCCACATCTGCTGAATCCAACTAAAGAAAAAATCTTTCCCAATTTACCACAACAAAACAAAAGTTACAATGAAGATACAAATGCCAGGATATGGTCAGTTCTGCAGGACCACAGACTCAAAATAAATTGACCTTAAAGAGCAGTACCCTCAGCATATATAGCAAGACAGATCTTTGTATGTGCTGAGCCAGAGAAGGATGTACATACCATTTGGAACTCAGAATCTACAGGTAGGTGATGTCGCAGATAGAGCTGGACTTAGAATCAGAAATTCTCTTCTTCCTGAGTTCAAATCTGGTCTGACACACTTACTAGCCATATAACCCTGTCAGTTAACCCATTTGCCTCAATTTCCTCATCTACAAAATGAGTAGGAAATAGCAAACTTCAGGATCTTTGCCAGGAAAACCCCAAATGAAGTCACAAAGATACAATTAAATCAACACAACCACAATAAGCTGTATTTATGGATTCATCAATCATTTATTCCCATGTATATCCTATCTTCTATTCATCATTCAAACTCTTGAAAAGGAAAAGCTATAATCAAATTACCTCGTTTTTTACACAGCCCTTCATATACATTTTATAGTTTGACCAATAAATCTAATTATTAGTATTTTCTTTTACAAATAGTATAACAGATAAAGAACAATCCTGAAGCTAAAATCTTGACTGATATGTATCATATTGTCTATGTGACTCAGGGCAAATCATTAAACACCTCAAAATTCTAGGGAAAGGATAGGCAAACTTTTTCTATAAAAAGCCAGAGAGTAAATATTTTAGGCTTTGTGAAATAAAAGACAAATTTAAATATATTATATAGATACTTATATAAAGAGAAAAAATAAATTTCATTAATTTTTTATTTTAAAAATTTAAATATTTTATTAAATATTAAAATGTTTTAATTAATTTAATTTAAAAATAAAAATAGTCATTTAATTAATTAAAAATAAATATTAAATAAATTAAGATAATATATTAATGATAATCAAATATAGTTAATTTGTAACATAGGCCTACAAAAAGAGTACCATTCTTTTTTGAGTGGATAACATATCACTTAGATGTTCCTTATCATCAAAATCAATTGCAAATCTGTTAATGCTGATATGTAATGAGATTTTATGTATTTCATCTTTAAAAATGACTTTTCACAGATAGATATCATCAAATATGAATATCAATACCAAAGACATAAACATATGATTTTAATTGAGCATTTTTATCACAAGGAAAGTATTTATAGAATTTAGGTAGATTGTTCTATTGATAATTGCCTTTTACCATATCATTACATTGCAAATTAATTACTTCCAACTGAAAGTTATGTGGAAATTCCTCAATTGCATGGTTAAATGAATTTTGAACTATGGAGATTTCTTTTGCATTTGCATCCAAGCCTGAAAAACACTGCTGGGACTATAGTTCTCAGAAAATATATCTGCTGCAAATTTGTATGGGAATAGAGATCTCACTTCTAATTTTAACTCTTTTCAGCACTGGAAGACTAAAATTGAGATTCAAACTCCAGTAGCTGTTATGGAGTTGACTATTGCAGAATAAGTTTCACACACAAGGGTTGTTTTGTCTTCTAACTTTAGATTAAACTCATTAAGATACATTACTAAGTCTGTAGCAGAAGCTAGTTTCAAAAGGCACTCGGTATGCAGTAGGCTATAAGTGATTCTTTTCATTCAGAAAAATTTCTGAATGAAATCCAGGAGCTTGAAAAAAATATAATAAAACGTATTCCCTCTTTTCTTATTTTGACATGATGGGAATGCACTGGTAATAATTTTTTAAGTCCATATATGGTAAAAAAAATTTTACATACATGGCACTCAAAACCCAGTCAAGTTATAATTTATAGCTGAGATCTGTAGTGCTCCAAGAACTAAAAGAAACTATGTGAATGTCAGATAAGTTGTTTCAACTCTGCTATTGTATGAAAATATCCATAGATGATATGTAAATGAATGAGCATTATGATGTTCCAATAGCATTCTATTTTAAATTATAAAAGCCATTCTTAGCTTACAGGTCATGTAAAAACAGGCACAAACAAACAAAATCAAACATTCAGTCCTTAAGCCCTTTACAATAAGAAAACTGAGGTATAGAGAATTTATATTATCTAAAAGACTAAGTTGTCCAAGGTCATCTGGCTAGCAATTTACAGAGACAGAGCTAGAACACTTGGGGTTCTGACCCCAAGACTAGAATGCTCTCCAATATTCTACTTTTTTTTAATCTTCTGGAATTGGAAGGGCTATTAGAATCGTCCATTTTATTCATTAATAATAAAAATTCAAATAATAATTTGTTGACTTGAAAATGAGGGGAGCTTTGGATAAAGGTTGGATTCTCAGAAGTTCTAGAGGGAATAAAACTACTCTTTCTCCCCCTTACTTACTACAGCTCTTTCCCTCACATAGGTGGATTAGTGGCCAACTATGCAAGGCAAAAAAGATAAAAATGAAATACTCCCTATGCTCAAATAACTTACATTCTTCCCCGAAGGTCGATGCTTTGTCTTGCAATAAAGGGAGAGAAAAATAGGGATAGAAATGGATCTGCTATTTTATTGCAGTAGGGAACTCCTGTATTTCCTAAAAATACAAGGTTACTGTGAAAAAAGAAAAGCTCTCATATAGTAGGAAACTGAGGCAGATTTAAAAGAAGCCAGTTGTCCTTATACATATAGCTAATGTTGGAAGGGACTTCAGAAGCCTCGTAGTCCAACCCTTTATTTTTCACATGACAAAATTCATCTCGGAATAAATGACAGTAAGAGTAGATCCAGCATTTTGTCTGTACCAACTACCGGACTTCCTCTCAGGATGGGCAGACCCCTCAGAACACTTCTTTAAAAGTTACTATGAATGTTATTTAGTACTTAAATGCTCTGTAAAACTCATCAATTTAATTCTCCTATAAGTCTTCAATTTATAGCATTTCACATACATGCACACAATCAATTAACAAATTAAGCATCCACAATTTACTAGGCACCTTGTATCTCTATCTAGGCTAGAGATACACGTATAGAAAGAAAGAAAAAGAAAGAGAGGGAGGGAGAAAAAGAAGGAGGAAAGAATGGAGAGAAGGAAGAAGAAAGGGGAAAAAGGAAGGGAAGGAAGGAGAAAGGGGGAAAAGGGAAGGAAGGAGAAAAAGAAAAAAGGAATGGAGGGAAGGAGAGAAGGGAAAAGGAAGGAAAGAAGGAAGGAAAAAAAGAAATAATTTCTCACAAGGAACTTTCACACATACTTTTTTTTATCTGTTCTCCAAATCAAAAATCTGAGACCCTATCCCTTCCCCTTCTCCTGCTCCTCTTTTAGTTTGGGCTCAGCAGCAGAGCATTTTTATTCCATAGGCATTTTTCGTATTTTAAAAGGACAAAAATTCCAAGTACAACTCCTCCAAATCTGACTTCTTAAGGGTCTTTTATCAAACTACCTCATCCCCACTTCCATACCAAGTCTTATTATAATGGCTTCTCTAAATTCTCTCATGAAAGGAATTGGTTTCGCCTAGAATAGACATTCCCCTCAATCTCCCACCTCCCTTTTTCCAATTCTCTTCAGGGTTCTTTGCTTCATAGTGTCTCGCTGATCTGATTATATCCCAGATGATATATTCTACTGGGTAGGAGGCGGCATGGGACAGGAGTTGGAACTTCTTTGTTTATTTGTTTGTTTTCCCTAATAAGCTAGTGAAGTACAAAGAAAAACAAATATTTGAAAAACACAACCTCTTGCACCTACCTCAAGACATTCCTTCTGTTTTCTCCTGAAAGCTTTCTATTTTGTCCTGGAGTAAAGACAAAAGAATAGCCGAGTTTATAAACCAGCCTTGAACCTTCAGGATGCAGCAAAGTGACTGGAAGGTAAACCTTTCAGTCAGGGAAAATGCAAATTCAAAAAACTGGTACTGCTTTGCTCCAATCAAGGGCAAGATATCTAGGTAATTAGTAATTATTATCCCTGATAGTAACACCCACCTAACTAAATACAATACACACACACACACACACAAAATCTGATAGTAACACACACATAAATAACTACAAACACACAAACACACACACACACAATCTTCCACCCTGAATTTAAGAGCAAAAAATTTCCTTAGAAATTCCATCCTTTTAGTTGTGAACTGATCTAATCAATCTGGAGAGCAGTTTGGAACTATGCCCAAAGGGCTATAAAACTGTACACACCCTAGATCGAGCAGTGCCACTATTGGATCTATATCCCAAAGAGATCATAAAAGAAGAAAAAGGAAGTATTTGTGCAAAAATGTATGTAGCAGCTCTTTTTGTAGTGGCAAAGAATTGGAAAAGGAGTGGATGCCCATCAGCCTTCAGAAAATGGCTGAGTAACTTAAGGTATATAAAAGTAATAGAATATTATTGTTCTATAAAAAAATGAGCAGTCAGAAAAGTCTAGAAAGTTTTATATGAACTGATACTGAGTAAAGCAAGCAGAATCAGAAAAATATTGTTCACAAGACCAAGATTGTATGATGATCAACTATATTAGACTTGGTTCTTCTCAGCAATTCAATGATCCAAGGCAATCCCACTAAACTCTGGATGGAAAACATCATCTGCATCCAGAGAGACTGAATGTGAATCAATGCACACTATTTTCACCTCTTTTTTCTTTTTCTTTTCTTTTGCATGATTTTTTCCTTTTATTCTGCTTTTTCTCTCCCAACATGACTCATATGGAAATATGTAAAAAAAATGAATGTACCTGTATAAGCTTGAACGAGATAAGGTGAGATCTTTCAAGACAGTTGTGATGAACTATTTCAAAGTTTGAGTAGGCCTGAAGGACTTTAAAGCATTAAAAGTCCAGGGCATACTTAAAGTGTCTCCTCCCTGCTATTCTCCTAAGGGCATACTTAGTCTCCTCCCTGCCATCCTCCTACGGGCATACTTAAAGTCTCCTCCCTGTTATCTCCCCTCCCTATTTCAACCAAATATGGGCAACTATGTACTTATTGGTCAAGTTCAATTCCTTGGGCAGTTCCCTCGTTTAGAATGTAAGATCCTCAGCCAATAAGGATGAGAGTCAGTGGTGGGAGGGGGAATTTGCGTTAGGGATTAAAAGCGTTGACTCTGTCCCCTATGGTGCTTCCTCCCTTCGATTGTCTGCTGGATAGGTGGGACTGGCGATTCTAGCAAGAACATATAATAAACTTTGCTTTGCTTCTAGAGATCTCTCCAGTCTTTTTTTATTAAATGATTTCTGACCCACACAACCTGAAAAAATATTAAATTTTAAAAAATTCTGTCCTTTTATTTCTTTTACTTCTAGGTTTTGATAGTCACAAGTTACTAAGACTACCCATTACTTTTGAATTAAAGAGAAAGTTATCTGTAGTAGAAAGATACAGAATTTTTCTGGAAATGTTCCTGGAGACAGAGGTTCCAAATTTTCCACATGAATCTCAGCCCACAAATAGCAACTCATCTTCACAATAACTCTGGGAAGTTGGCACTGTGATTATCATTCCCATTTTATAGCTGTGAGGAAATTTGAGTTTCAATTCAGTGAATATAAGTTTTCAACTCTACACCTGGCAAGTATCTAAGGAGGCATTGAACTTGGATCTGGATACTAGGTGTCTGTGTTTATATTGTCTCCAGAAATAAATTATAATTGTCATCATAATAACACCTTACATTTATTTGAGACATTTAATTCTCACAATCCTTTTCAGGGGTGTAAAAATTATCACCTCCATTTTATAAGACTCCTAAGACACATTAAGGTTTAAAAGTCATATAACGAACTTCATAACCTCAGTCTCTAGTCTTCTAATTGATGGACCATTTTTGATTATCAATTGATCAACCAGCATTTATTAATCATTATCAGGTTCTAGGGATTGTGGTAAGCACTAAGAACAGAAAACTCTTGTAACAAATATGCAATCATGCAAAACAAATTTCCACATTGACCTTTTCCAAAAATGTGTCTCTCATTTCTGCATCTCAAGCCCATCATCTCACTGTCAGAACTTGGGAACTGAACTTTATCCTTTGCTCTCTGGAATTGTGATTGGTCATGTTGTACCAAATGGTCATGTTGTACTTTTTGTACCAAATTGGTCATGTTGTACTTTTAATGTCGTGACCCAGTTTCTCCAACTGTCCTATTAATTATTCTGCCTCAGATTATAACCTTTCCCTCTTAATGTTTGATGAGATAAAGGTCTACCTCAGTTGCTCTACCCCAAAAACCCAGGCTATAATCATTCCCTCTTAAATGGTTGATGAGATGAAGGTTTTATATCTTTAGATTACAGACATTCCTTCTTAATGTTTCACAGAATAAAGGTTTATCCATTTTAGACATCATTAAAATATCAGTAACCTCCCTCTATTGTGTCATCCTAGGGGCCTCCCCCACCATTAGGTTATCCCCACCTAGGTAGCTCCCCAATTATGTCACAGTTCTTTTTATCCTATAAAAAAGCTTGCTGTCCCAGTAATCAGTGCTGGATTCTTTGAGATGATAGTCTCATCCAGCCCTGGGACCAATATGGACCCATTAGTCCCAGTATCTCTCCCTGGAACCAATATGGATCCATTAGTCCCAGTATCTCTCTCCATTTAATAAACTATTGAATTGGTCCCTAAACTCTGTCTTGCTCAGTTTCTCTGTCATTACACTCTATGTTATAGCTCTTCCCTCCAACCCTCCCATACCCCTTAAAATATTTTTGCCTCTAACCCAAATTTCTACTGTCTCCCCATCAAGCAAACTTTTGTGATTGCTTTTTACCTTGAGTTACCTTTTTTTTTCTTTCTCCTTCCCAGCAATGATCCCTTAATTTACTCTATAGGATGTCCCAGTAGGAAAGAAGAATGTGCCAGATCTAGAACTAAAATAATTTTAGGTAACTAAACTGTTCGGTGGTACATAATAGCAGAAGTGGCCTGCACTTAACATTACAGTATTTCCTTTTGTTAAGTAATATCCTTCATTGAATGATTTACAACAAACATATTTCTTCTCCATCCTTCCCCTCATATATGCAGATGGGAAATTGTGTGCCCATGAAGTTATATTTTTTAGCTATCAGATAAGTTAGAGGTCATTTGAATAATAGATATTTGAACAGAAATAAATTCACTTTGGGATTTATTGTCTTTGGCAAAGGATTGTATAGCTTCTACTTGACTCCCATAATTTGAAAATCACTGAAAACTGAAATAGTTCTGAGATAGACACAAAGATATCCCCATGAGACACCTAATATTGTTAGGGATCTCCCTTTATATCAAGCCAAGACCTCCTTTCTCTTCAACTTTTACCCACTTCCACTTTTATCTTCTGGGGTAAAGAAAAATATGTTTAATCATATTTCAAATATGTAGAAAATATTTGAAGACCTCTCTCATGTCTCTTACTAAATCTTTTCTGGTTAAACCTCTACAGTTTCTTAAACTTAGACTTATCTGACATTTTTTCCATTCTTATCCTAACATCATCCTCCTCTGAATGAACAGTAGTTTCTGCTATAATTCAAATTATGTGGTCCTATGTGTTATATAAAACCAAGCAATAAAATACCCAGGGAAAAATGGGATTAGAGACATTATACTAAAAATGTCATCTCTGATGCAGTAAAAAAAAAAAAAAAATTGGACCTAACAAAATGATAGTGCAGTTTTATACATGTTAAGTGGTTAAATACTAAAATAAATAGTGTCCATGCCCAAAGGCTGTGGGCTGCTGCTCAGCTTGCACTGTGGTTCCCACAGGACCCAGCCTGACAGAAGTGAGAAGTTTAAGAGGGGAGGTTAGAACCTCAATGGACTGCAACTCCCAGATAGATCAAGAGGGAATTAGGGTAGTGGCAGACTGTCTCTCCTCTGACCAGAACTCCTACCATACCACAAAATATATCACAAATATGGCATTTTTCCTTGAAAAAGATCTAAAGTTTGCTTGTGCAGGTGAGTGTCAGAAGGTTTACAGTTTGTGAATTATTGGGTATTGATACAGTTTTCTGACTTTTCTTGAAGGTTCTCAGTGAAGAAAATTTGTGTTATGCTCAAATTCTTCTCTAAGCATTGAACAAATTTACATTTTCAAAATAGGCATTTAACAAAATTGATTATTGAATTTCTCAATATTCTTTCCTAAAATGTAGAGCTCAGAGCTCAACTCAATACTTCAAATATGCTATATGAAGAATAGAATTCAACAGGACTTTCACCTCCTTTGCTCTGAAGTTGTTCTTACTGAGGAAGCCTAAGATTGCAATATCAATTGGCTTGTTATATGCTGATTCATGTTAAGTTTGTGTTCAACTTGAACGAGATAAGGTGAGATCTTTCAAGACAGTTGTGAAAATTGAGTAAGGCTTCATCTATTTCAAAGTTTGAGTAGGCCTGAAGGACTTTAAAGCATTAAAAGTCAAGGGCATACTTAGAGTGTCTCCTCCTTGCTATTTTCCTAAGGGCATACTTAGTCTCCTCCCTGTTATCTCCCTAAGGGCATACTTAAGTCCCTTTCTTCTTATCCTCCCTATTTCAACCAAATATGGGCAACTGTGTACTTATTGGTCAAGTTCAATTTTTTGGGTAGTTTCCACATTTAGAATGTAAGATCCTCAGCCAATAAGGATGAGAGTCAGTGGTGGGAGGGGGAATTTGCTTTAGGGATTAAAAGCGTTGACTCTGCCCCTTATGATGCTTCCTCCTCTGCTCGATGGGTGGGATACCCGATTCTCTGGAGAATGTGTAATAAACTTTGCTTTGCTTCTAGAGATCTCTCCAGCTTTTTTTATTAAATGGTTTCTGATCCACACAAACGCAAATCTCCAGATCTTTCCCCTAAAGTTTTCTAATTCTTTTTCTTTCATTATTTGGTCATCTGAAAACACTAAGTGACAACAGGAACAACATCAACTAGATGCTCCATCATGTCAGCTAAGCTAATTTTGTTTTTTCTTTTCCCCAAAAGGCAAGAAAATCAAACACTTTATTCACCAAGGGAATTAAGAATAGGTTTCCAAGTCACTTAAGTGAGGTACAGACCCCAAGTCCTTGGTAACTGGGTGCATCGCAATGAGGAACATTAACAATTGAGGGCCTGAATTACTGTCCAAGCTACTCCCTGAGGCAAGCACTAACAAAATTATCTGATCCTTAAACGGAACAATTTATTGGAAGGATTGGTAAGTGTCTTCTGGAAAGTTATAAAACTGAAGAAAATAGATAATCAGATAACAGCCACTTAAAAGAAATCTCTTAAAAGCAATGTTGATTTTCATTTGACTTATGTTTTGTGCTTTTTATTCTTTGCAAATCTTAGTATTTGATCCTATAAGGGGGTAGTAATTATGTTCTTATTTTATGGATATTAAATATTAAAGAACCAGTTTTAAATTTTTTGTGATGCTGGGCAGGACAACTGGGTGTGGTGGTGGGAGGAGAGTGGAGCTAGAAGAGATATCTGCAATGCTAGAGTCAACACAAACGAACAAATCAAATAGCCTCCTGGTAAAGACAGAAATGAGCCAGAGTCTTGCAGCCTACAGCATCTCAATCCCCTCAGCAAGAATAAGGAACTCAACTGTGAAAGTTCCAGTATAGTTATAAATCCAATGACAAGTAAAGTGTGGAAGCAGCCAGTTCCAGACAATTTTAGACCAGGACATCCCAGATCATCAGGCATCAGAGATGCCAGGAATAGCCCTGAAGATCAATCACTGTGAGCCTTAAAGATTCAGAGAGCCTTTCCCCAAAAGGAAAAGGAGATCAGTACAGGAATCGAGGAAAACCAGAGAGACCAAGCCTAGGCAACCACTCCAACTATAGCACAGCACAGGACAGGGCTTGGCCCCAGTAACAGAACTTCAATTCAGGAATCAAAGATGGAATCAGGAGTAAAACAAATAAGGATGATAACCTTATCAAAAATAATTTCAAATCCAGAGATCCTCCAGAAGAAGAACACCTCTATTACAAATGCAAACAGAGATTCAAAGGAAAATAAACTATTTTTCTACAAGAATTATATGACTATCTAAGAGGAATGAAGCAAGAGATTTAAAAAAAGAATGAAATTAAATTTCTAGTTAAAGTTAAAGAACTTAGCTCATTAGAAAAAGTGGTAAACATTACTCAAGTAATAAACTTGATGAAATATAAGATAGACCAAGCAAAAATCAATTACTACACAAGACCCAATATAAAATAAAGATTTTTAAAAGACAAGAAAATTTAAGATATTTGACATAAAAATATAAAACAATTGACTTTTTAAAAAAACAGGTCAGAAAGGGTTATGCCACAGTTCTTTTTCATTGTCCTGACTCAGTTTCCCTAATTATCCTGACCCAGTCCTGACTCAGTTTCCCTAAGCTATCAGAATGTCAAGATGCCTCTTCCCATCTCAGGGGTTCCTCCCCCCATTAAGTTGTCCCATCTCCTTTCCTATCTCCCGAGGCTCACCCCACCCTGTCAGCGTCCAGTTCCCACTCTCAGCACCCTGACTCCGCCCCTGCCTCACTCTACCCCCTGAGTCTGAGCCACGTGTATATAGGTCATTGAGCACTCACATTGTTTGCTGGATTCTTGGAGATGACAGTCTCATTCAGCTCTGGGACCAAATCATGGATTCACTTGATCCCAGTAAATCTCTCCCTTTTAAATAAATTATTAAATACTCTCCAATCTCTATCTTGCCTCAGTTTCTCCAGCATTACAAGAGAATCACTGGACTCCCTGAAAACCACGATTTAAAAAAAAAAAAAGTCTAGATATTATAATTTAATAATTGACAATGAAAACTGTCCAAATCTCTTAGCAACCTAAGGAGATGTAAAGAGATAAACAATCTACCTTGAATACCTCAGTAGAAGTCCCAGGAATATAATAGTGAAAATGAAGAATTCTAATGTCAAAGAAAAACTACTACTGGCAATATTCAGAAAAAAAATCTACTCAAGTAACCAAAGAAGCATAGTAAAGATCATACAAAACCTGGTAATTCCTACTAAAATTCTTACTAAAGAGCTTGAAATATAATATACAAAAAGTCTTAGTGCAATATTAGGGTCTAGTAACTTAAAACTGCACTAAGACTTGAAGTATAATACATATAGATATACAATTGTAGATTTATACATATACAGCTATATAAAAATACATACATATATACATATATGCATATTATATATACATACTTATATTACATATACACACACATACATACACAACCAAGAATAAACTGTTTGTTGTTCAGTAACATCTGATTCTCTGTGATCTCATTTGGGGCCTTCTTGACAAAGATATTGGAGGGGTTTGCTATTTTCTTCCACAGCTCCTTTTACAGATAAGGAAACTGGGGCAAGCAGGGTTAAGTGATCTGCCCAGGATCACACACTATATGAGGCCAGATGAATTTTCCTGATTCCAAGCTCAGCATTCTATCCACTGGCACCTAGTTGTGATGACCGCGTATTTTAAAATCAGCCGGAGTCAGGAATTCAGGTTAAGGGAAAATCTTTAATCTTTATTCTCAGTAGAGGTGAAGAAGAATTGGAGGTGAAGGGGAATCGCAATAGCAATGTGAGCAGCTACTACAAGTAGCCAGCCAGCAGTCTCTCTTTCCGCTTCCCTTTCCACCCCCCTGCCTCCACCCACCAAAATCGTCATTTCCTATACAACACATCAGGACTTGCACAAAGAGTGGGTGGGGGCCATTCTTTCTCCAAGCATATATATTAATAGAGAATGGTCCAATTACTATTTAGCCTCACATGCTTGGGACCTCAGTGCATCAACTCAAGCCTCAGCCCATTACACCTAGTTGCCTCATCACCAAGAATATAACACCCTACAAAGTTGACAATCCTACAGCAGGAAAAAAAAAAAAAAAAAAAAAAACCTGAATATTTAGAGTACTTTTAAAGAATTTATGATGGAAAAAAAATCAGAACTGAGTAGAAACTTTGAAATGCAAATATGAGTCTCTCATATAATCTTTCCCTATTTATTGGCTCCTTCCCTATTGCCTACCACTGGTATCCCATTCTGAAAAAACCCTTAATGGATCCTTCCAGATCCAAAACGATAGTCCTATATCTCTTTAGAATTTTGTAGCTAAACTCCTTGAAAAGAAGGTCTACAGAGGCTTCCACTTTCTCTCCTCTATTTAACCACTTACAACCCAGCTTCCAACCTCTCCATTCCACTGAAATTGCTCTTTCCAAAGTTAACAAAGTTCTCTTAGTTGGCAAATTCAATGACCTTTTTTTCAGTTTTCATTCTCTTTAATCTCTCTGCAATCTTTGACACTGATAATCAAAGCCTACTAGTGGGTCTGCCTGCTTCAAATCTCTTCCCATTTCAATCTTCCCATGTGTATTCTCTGTTACAATGTCAACATCTGAAGAAAGGATTTGTTTGTTTGTTTGTTTTTCCACTTTGTATGCCCAGGAAAATGAAGGCTCATTGAATTGAATTCCAGTAAAATATTTTTAAACAAATTATTACAAGTTACCTATGGAACCCAGATGATGGGAAATTTTCTCTCCCTAGGGCTTTAGTTCTGAACTGGCATGGAGCAGAAGAGAGGTACTAGAAGTTGGTTTATCTCTAAAGAAGATAATTAGGCTTCTCCAACACTTTCTCCTTCATTATGACACCATTTTAGTATAGAACTCCAAGGACAATTTCTTAAACAAAGTTTGAGCTAATCTCATAGTAAAAGTTTTAGGGGATTAAGACACTTTCTTCTAGTAAAGCATTCAAGGTATAGAATAGCTTTTTTTCCCCCCTTCTACCATAAAAGATATAAGTAAAATAAATTTTTAAAACTAATAAACTCCTTTGCTGTGTAAGTACAAAAATCCTTCAAAGGAGTAGTAGTACAGTGGATAGAGGACTGGAACTGGAGTAAGGAAAATATAAATTCAAATACTATTTCAAACACTAACTGTGTGAACCTGGAGAAGTCAATTTTATGCCTTATTATTATAATAATTCAACTGCAAAATAAGAATAGTAGGACCTACCTTCCAAAATTGTTGTGGAGATTAAATGATATAATGTTAAAAAAAAAAAAAAGAAGAAGAAGAAGGAAGGAAGAAAGAAAGAAAAAAGAAGGAAGAAAGGAAGGAAGGGAGGGAGGAAGGGAGGGAGGGAGGGAAGAAGGAAGGAAGGAAGGAAGGAAGGAAGGAAGGAAGGAAGGAAGGAAGGAAGGAAGGAAGAAAGACAACTTAGCACTTAGGGGATACTTTATAAATAGTACCTTTGCCCTTCTCTTTCCCCTTTCCATTTCAGTCTTCAGGTTGGTGAACCAATAGAACTGATAAAGAGACAGATCATTTAAAATATTGATATTTTGGGAAGTCATATTTGATTTTTCATTCTCACTCAAATACGCTTCCACATCAATCAGTTGCCAGCTCTCATCCTTCTGCTACAACAATGTCTCTTACATCCATTCTCTTCTCCTCACTCTCAAGAATATGTACCATTCTATCCACCATCCTCTGGATCCACTGCCTTAGAATCATGTCTTATATTGAGCTCTTGTGAATCAAAAGTCAATAGAAACGTGTATGTTAATAGACTTCATCAAGGATATATAAGAAGATGTCCCAGCCAGGTAGCAAAAGTCAGAAAAAAACCAAATGGATACCCAACTGCTCCGGTGGTGACTACAAAACTCCAAAGGAACCAGAGAAATGCCGGTGATGCATTAGGTGGATACTCTATGGCCGATGTGCAGAAAGACATGGACAAGAATCACTTAGAATAAGAAGGCATGGAGGGGTTGTGATCTTACCAGTGGGCACGATATAGGTCCGGTGATTAAATCCGATGCTTCAGGTTCAGAACTGGAATGAAATGGGCCAGAGCTCACTAGTTAGGCCTGCCCAACAACTGTAATTTCCCATTGCTCATCAACCAGTGCTTGCTTACAAACTATTAGACTATCCTCTCCTCTACCCTCTTGTTTCCTAGACTGCGTTGGTCTATATTTTGTGTAGATCCAGGAATATGATCTGGAACATTCTCAAAAAAATAATTAAAACAGGAACATTATTCCTGCCCTGAAGGCCCCCTCCTCCTCAGGGAAATTTCCAGCTAACCACTGATTTTGATGACACCTCTTTAGCGCTCAACAAACCGTCTCTCCCCCACTCTCCTTAACTGCCCCGGGGTCTTGGGGTAAAAGGATAAGGGGAAGGAACCAAGGGTTTGAAACTCATCCAGACGGTGTTTGCAAGAACTTGAAAAAACCCGAGCAGAGTGCCCAGGTTTTAGAACCCGCTCCCACTCGTCTATTAGTGACTGAGGGGCTTCAATTTATTGCCTCCTTTCCGCTTCTGCACCCGCTGCTCCCATCCTGCTGATGTAGCATTGCTCTAGGGCCCAGAGAACAATCCGCAGTTATTCAGGATCTGTCCCAGCTCCTTTGCTGATGCAGCAGGTGGAGTACGGGCTGGAGACGTCTGGGTCAGCAGCGTCCAAGAGGTGGTGAGCCTTACCCTGCTGGGAGTTCCCTCTCCCTTCCATGGCATGATAAATCAGGGTTTCTAACCCTTGGGCTTCTGGTAACTTTTTTTTTTTTTTTTTTTTTTTTTTTTTAGGAGAAGTGAAATGTCGACTGAAAGGATTTTCTACAAGTAAATCCCAAAAAACAAGTCCGGGGCCGACCAAACTCAAGTGCCTGCAAAGTAAAATTTGCCGGGAGTAGGCACTGAGTGGATGGCTTCAAGTCTGTCTGGAACTCAGACCCGGAGTGATGGAAACCGCGCTACCGTGCCTGCGCGCGCACAATAAAATCCCCGTATGTATGCATTTACTCTTAGCTTTATAGGTTTAAAACTGCACAAAGACTTTTGGGACATCCCTTTCTCTTCCATGGATGATAAATGAGGGTTTCTAACCCTTATGCTTCTGGTAACATATTTTTTTTTTAAGAGAAATGAAATGTCGACTGAAAGGATTTTCTACAAGTAAATCCCAAAAAACAAGTTCGGGGCCGACCAGACTCAAGTGCCTGCAAAGTAAAATTTGCCGAGACTCGGCGCTGTGAGGATGGCTTCAAGTCTGTCTGGAACTCAGACCCGGAGTGATGGAAACCGCGCTACCGTGCCTGCGCGCGCACAATAAAATCCCCGTATGTGTGCATTTGCTCTTAGCTTTATAGGTTTAAAACTGCACAAAGACTTTTGGGACAGCCTATGTACAAACATACCCGCACATTCCCAAATAGACTGATTTACAAAGTTTGAGTAAGAGAAATAGGCAAGCGCCTCAAAACCATAGGCGTGCCCGGGCCAGGGAGGCTGCCCTGGTGGTGAGATCCCATTCTCAATCTCTACAGTCACCCCGTCTCGTACCCCACCCCCGCTTGCTCCAGTAGCCCTGCCCCCAACCCCTGCCTTCACTTCCACTCGTTTCCTCCATCCTACTTCCGCTAGAATCTGGGAAGAGGAAGAGCCTCGAGCGTCCTGGTTCTCCGACCCTCACCCATGGTCTTTCCAAGATGCTCCCTTAGCTCATCTGCTCCTCCTGGGATGGTGAGGAAGGACGCCCGCCCCTTTAGGTTCTGCCCCCGAAGTCTCTTCTCCCGCCTCGGTCTGGCTGCATTCAGGTGAAGGAAAATCAATTAGGATGAGATTTCTGCGGAATCTTTATTTTTTGTGGGTTTGTCTGTAGTGCCCAGCCCTGTCCTCCCGGATCAACAAGTATTTATGAGATACTTTTTATATATCAGGAACTTGGCTAAGTGCTGGGGATAAAAAGAAAGGCACATGACAGTCCCTGTTCTCAAGGCATTTACAAAAAAATCATTTTAACATTTTTATTTTATTTTTAATTTATGGAATAAAATAAGAATTTTCATTACATAGTATCATAAAAAAGATGATTGCTTGTGAAACTGCAAATCTCCCATGCAGAACTTGCTATTTCTTTCAAATATTAACAAAATTATCATATACATTTATTCTTTTCCTCTTCTTTCCCCCTAGTCATAGCTACTATTAAACACAAATAGGTAGATATATTTTAAATTATTCTACACATACTGCTATTTATCAGTTCTTTCTTTGGATGCAGATAATGGTTTTCTTTTTATGCCTTTATAGTTAATTTACATATTTATAATAGTCAAAATAAATTATTTGCTCAAAGTTGTTCTTAAAACAATATTGCTGTTACTGTATACAATATTCTCTTGATGCTGCTCATTTCACTTTTTCATTATTATTTTTAGCATTGACTTCTGGCCACTAGCCCTAAAGTGTACCTGACAAACCTTTGTAACAAAGTCCTTGGGCCAAGGAAGCTGAGCCTGATTAGAAAGATGCTTTTAAAAAAAAAAAATCTTTTAACTAAGAAGACAAGTCTAAAAAGGGTTATTCTGTGTTTTAAGATAAAGGGTATAATTTGATTAAAAGGAGACATTTGGGAAAATTATATTTTTTAAGATAAAGTTTAGTTAATTTCTTTTTAGTTTAATTAATAAATGTTCATCTTTATTTTTTTAATTCCCTGTGTGTATAATCTAATTAAATTTGTCTCCCCTTTGTTCAAAAATGCCAGTTTTTCCTAGATATATATTTTATTTCTTCATAGCTGTTTGCATGTTGTCTTCCCCCAGATACTTTTGCCTTTTTTTGTATTCCCAGCACTTAGCAATGTGCCTGGCACATTGTGGAAAATTAGCAACTTTCAATCATTTTTCAGTCATGTCTGAGTCTTCATGACCCTATTTAGGGTTTTCTTAGCAAATATACTGGAATGGTTGGAGTGGTTTGCCATTTCCTTCTCCAGTTCATTTTACAGATAGGGAAACTGAGGCAAATAGGATCAAGTGACTTGCCCAAGGTCACATAGCTATTTAGGATCTGAAACTAAATTTGAACTCAAGAAAATGAGTCTTCCTCACTCCAGATCCAGACTCTATCCACAGCACTATCTAGCAACTCCACTCAATAAATAGTAATTTTAGTTTACTAAGTGATTGCACTACTATAAAATAGATTGAAAATGAGAGAAAGAGAGAGAAGAGAAGAGAAGAGAGGGAGGGAGGGGGGAAGGAGGGAGAAAGAGAGGAAGGAAGAGAGAGAGGAATATATGGTAAGAGAGAAAGATGAATGATGAAAGTATGGTGAGATAGACAATAGATATAAACAGATAGATAATATAGATAAAAAGATAGCTCATGAAGAGACAGAAAAGAGGGTTGGAAAGATACAAATGATAGAAAGAGAGATTTATAGATCATAAGATAGATGAAATATGGGAAATATGACTATGAGAGAGAGAAAAGGAAAAGGAAAGAATCTCATTTGATTCTGGTAACAGTCCTATGGATAGGAAGTAGTCTCTTTTCCACTTCATAGATGATTAAACACAGAGCAATTGTGATTTTTCTAAGGCCACAGATGGTGCCACAAAAAGCTGGATTCATGCTCAGGTCATCTTGCCCCAGTCATCAATCAAACAGGTATCATGTGGTTAGGACCTCACCATGTAGCAGGCCTACAGGGTGGGAAGAGAGACAGAACTCTGCTTTAGTGAGTAGAAAGTTAGGGATGGGACAAACTATTGTGAGGGTCCCAGACCAGGAGGGGCTAGGGAAAGAAGTTCATAGAATAGTAAAGTAAGCAGAATTGGAAATGGATTTTAAAAAGTGGGAGGTAGTAGGTAGTCAGATGGCTTCCTATGATAAGGAATATTGGGAGCCATCCCAGAACGGTATCACCTCATTTATCAAATGATGGGGGCACTTTAAGAGGTGCAGGCTGCAATCCATTAAAAAGAGATAATGAAGTACAGAGAGTCATAAAACAAATGGGGGTTGTAAACTGGCACTCACTGGGACCAGCTGCGTTCATAAAATGGAGCAGGTAGAAGTTAGCTGTGGGAATGAATCAGAAATAAACAGGAAGACAAAGGAGGTGGATGTGATGAAAAAGTAAGAGGTAGTGAGGAAGAAGCAGGAAGTGGAGATGACGGAACAGGAGGGGACAGAGATAAGATGAGTAATGAGGAAGTAAACACAGGGACATATGACCTTGAGGAAAAGGACAGTGGTAAGAAGAGGGAAGAGAAAGAGAAGAGAGGGAAGGTCCCCTCTGTCTCTGAGGCATCATGGCCTTCTCCCCCATCCCCCGCTCTCCCTGAGGAGATATGTCTCCCATCCCACTCCCTCTGTGCACCCTTGTGGGGGCTTTGGAGATTCCCAGACAAGTTTGGGACGAATGATTCAGAAAGCAGTGAAGGAAGGAGAGAGAGTTGAATCGGCTCCCAAACTAAAAAGCTCTGTAATGAAAAGGGAAAATGCTAATGTGGCAAGTGCCAATATGGCTAATGCAAACTCAGAGGAGGAGTCAGGAAGAGAAGCAGAAGGGATTAACACTCCCTTCTTACAGCTGCCACACCCCCTGACTGTGCCCCTGAATTTCTCCACTTACCTGATAAATCTCTACGTCACCTTTATGGCCTCACCTGGGAACAAGCCTGACAGACAGGGAAGCAGTGTGTTCAGTGTGTTCCGTTTCTCCCTCCTCCATCTAATAAAGGAGTTAATCCCCAGGGTTTATTCCCCAGTGATTTGTGGCAAATGGATGTGACCCATGTGGGCCGCGTGGCCATCCATATCTGTACTGACACCTTTTCTAGATTCCTTTGGGCCACAGTGGCCTCCCGTGAGATCATTCCTTCAATCATTCAACATTTGTATAGTTGCTTCTCCTCTCACGGAGTTCCTAATACCATAAAGACCAACAATGGGCCAGCTTATACTTCTAAGCAGATGGCCACCTTCCTTTCCAGGTCCGCCATTAAACATGTTATTTCCTATAGTCCACAGGATCAGGCCCTAGTGGAATGGGCCCATCGTACTCTGAAGGCCACACTTGTTAAACAGAAAGGGGCAGGAATTAGACAGAATCCCCAATGGCCCACACAGGCAAATGTGGATAAGGCACCATCTTAGACATAGACTATAAATTCCAGGCTAGCTCCCTGGCGACCTCAGGATCGGGGGAGAAGTGAAGGGGATGGACAAAACTGCCACAAGATCTCCACCAGCCTCCCTTCTCCTCATCCTCCTTGCAAAGTGAATCTGGCTTGTCTCACTCCACCCTCTAATCCCTCCTACAATTATCTGTGTACACTAAAAGATCAAGCCAGCACAGAATAGTCAGAAGGGCCATTTTTCCAAACATATGCTAATTAAGTTATTGTCCGATGGGTAATCAGTTGTCTGATTCAAGCACACTTTTTAAGAGTTTCAGCCCTTTACTTGGGAAGGGAAACTAAGCCCCATGGAAACAGCGCTTCAAGCTCCAGAGAATACACAAAATGTCTTTTGGAACGATGAGGAAAGACGTTGGCAAGGTCCATCCCTAGTACTTTGGAGAGGGCTGGGATATTTATGTCTTGCAGATCCTGATGGGAATGGCCGTTGGATTCCAGAAAGAAGAATAAGGAAAGTGTCCACTATTAAAATAGGGGCCAAAGAAGATGAGGAGATGACTTAAGAAACGTCAGAAACAGCACCATAGCAGAGATGACTACCCTTGCTGGACTGGCTTAGTGATTGGATCCAGCACACTTCCTTTCCCATCCCCTTCTATTGTATCCCACGGACTCTATGTAGCCATTTTTATATTGTTGCTTCTTTTACTTTTGCCTACTTTACTAGGATGCTTTATACATATTCTTAAAAAATTTGATTGCCACTTGTAGTGTCCCTTAAGGCTACTCCATCTGCCCACCCATTGGCGGCACAGCTAGGCCACACATGCCAGTCTTTGGGCTCCAACCCGGATCACACAGAGACAGAAAAACCAGGAGGCACTGAGAGGAGGTCTTTATTCAGACCTCCTCTCAGTGGGGGTAGCAGGAGCACAGGAGCACAAGAAAGAGCGCGAGCTGTGCTCAGGGCTGTCTATTTAAGGTGCCTCTCTTCCAGGATTGCCCATGCCCAGCCCACTTAGAACTGCGTAGGGGGAGCCTCAGGAAGGAGGCTTCTGGAGTTAGTGCTGCATCCCAGGAGGAGATCTAGCAAGAGCACACGCCCCTCGCCATCTCAAGAAACCTATTAGTTCCTTCAACACCTGCCATACATAACCTCCTGCTTCAGAGGCCAAGCCCTTTTTTACTTCCTGGGCCTGCCCTACCAGCTGACGTGGCGTACAGCATGGCACATCTCAAAGAGAGAGCAGGGCTTCATTGCCCTTTACAGCTTGGAGTTAGAAAGACTTAGGTTTAAATCAACTTTGGCCATGTTCACAAATTATGTGATCCTGAGAAATCCATTTAATCTCATCTGCCTCAAAAAATTCCCGAGGTCTTATCTACTAAATCATAGACAGGTTGTAACTGTTGATGGACGAAATTCTCTATCTTGACATAAATGATAGATATGGATATATCTCTAGTTGAAACTTTTAAAGATTGTCCAGTTCAATCTCCTTAACTTATAAATGCAGGAATTCAAATCCAGAGTAAAGTGACTTATCTTACAGCCATCAAGTGGTAAGTACAAGAGCCAGGATTTGAAACTAGGTCCTCTTAGTCCAACTCCAGAGTGGTACAAATCTAGGGCATTAGAGGGAACCACCAAATGGGATCAAATACAATTTCATGATTTTTTATTTTCATTTAGTTGCACGTATGTAGGAACAAAAACAGTAGATCGTGGGAGTAAGAAAAGACTGAGGCTTGGTAAGGCATGATTGGTAATATGATAAGGGGTAAGAGATTCAAGAAAAAAGGGTACTGTAGAGTTAAAATGGTTCACCAAGAAATCAGGATGGGCAAAAGAGAGGCGCATTAGCTGGTTCAGGTTTGGGAAAAAATTGAGGAATCAAGGGGTTGGAAATCACCATGTAGATGAAAAACAAGGTTGGGAGTTAAAAAGTGGAGAGTAGAATGACAATAGAGTTCCCAGATTTATCAAATCTGGGAACATGGAAGTGGTGTATTTGTGGGTAATAAAAAAAAGTATGACCATTTGCAAAATGAGTAAATTAAGGAACTGTGGGATTACTGTGTTTAGGGAGTATCTATATGTATGTTGAAGTCCCCTAATATTAGGGTAGGAGTTGGGAAGGAGAGGAAAACTGTGAGTCAGGCACTGAACTCATTGAGGAAAATGTAGTATCCTAAAGATCAGCAGACAACAGCTACCAGAATTTTGATTACATGGTAGATATGATTGACAAAGAACAAGAAGTTACTTAGTAATAGTGGTAGAAAGAGAATCTGGAAGTGGTAAAGGGGAATTAGTAGTATTCCAGCTCTTCCATCTTGACAAGTGAGTTGGGGAAAATCAGTGAAAGCACAGCCAGTGATAGAAAGGCAGACCAGGGAAATTATATCTTTAGAAGGGAGCCAGATCTCATTGAGAACCAGGAAATGGAGGGAATGGGAAAAGAAAAAATTTAAGATGAAAGCAAGTTTGTTATTTATTGAGCAGGCATTCCAGAGAGTATAATGTAATGTATACATAGCTTTGTTTTGCTTCCCACCAGCTCACATGAGGATTCATAGCAAAACATTGTCCAAGTTGGGTTGGGAAGAATGGGAATAAAGAATCAAGCAATGGTCAATCAAAAATATAATTTGTAAGATGACAACAAAGAGTTCAGAATCACTGGGAAGCAAAAGATATAATAAGTGGGGTCATTTGTTAATCATTGAGGAATAATTTCAGGTACATTTTCATTGTGCATAGAGCTCTAGCCTCAGAAAGGAGATCTTTCAGGACTGTAGGCAGTTCAGGCGAGGTGACAAGTGTTGAAAGTTGAAGGAATGGTACTTCTCCTCTTCCCCCAAGATAGTTGTGCTTTGTCAACAACAAGCTTGAGACTTGATGGAATGGCCTTTCTCCCCTTTCCTAGAAAAGAACCTGGCTGTGGTTAGAAAAGTGTTTTTCTTCTTCCCAAAAAAGAAAGGAGATTTGGCAATGAGAGAATAGTGTTTCTCCTCTTCCCATGGGTAGCTGGAAACTGGGAAGAAGATATTGCATGATGGAATGGTTACCTCAAAGTCAGAATACAGTGAGCAATGGAGTGGTGGTTCAGCTCTTTTCCTGAAACTAAGCAACAGACTTGATATGATGGAAAGTAATTGATCTTTCCAAGGAGACTTGAGACTAGCTAGAGGAATCAGCACAATGGAATCTAGTACTTTCAATTTACCAGATACTTTGCTCACAATAACTCTATTAGGCAGATTTGGCAAGAACTATTATTCTCATTTAACAGATAAAAAAGTTAAGGCTCATAAAGGTTAAGCCCAGAACTCCTTTATGCTTTTAACCTATGTACCTCTCTGCAGCCTATCTCCCTTTTCCCATTAGTGAGTTCCTCCTGAAGTCTCTGTTTTGCAAAAAGGTCCAGGCTAATCTTCCTTCATTATCCTAATGTCCCTGTTTCTGAAAATTATGTCCTTATGTCAGGTACCATCATTCCCTCATCCACACACATAGACATACATATGTGTATATGCCCACACATACATATACACACAGAGCTTTTCCTTCTTATACATCTTCCTCACTAAACTCTATGAAGTCAAAATTTGCCTTTCTTTTTGCTTCTATTTGTATCCCCAGCATTTAGTGTAGTATCTTTCTCATAAGCATTTAATAAATACTTATTTTCTTTCTTCCTTCCACAATTTATTTAGCCATTCACCAATAGGGAGATACCCTTTAGTTTCCAGTTTTTCACTACTACTAAATGAGCTTCTAAACATATTTCTATACATTTGAGTTCTTTTCCTCTTTCTTTGATCCCTCTGTATATTTTTAGACAAATAGTAATAAACAAATATTTGTGCAGTGTAACATGGTATGCCAAACTACCTTATATTTATATGACAGTTGGTACTTAATAGTTAATATAATAGGTCTTAGAGCTAAAAGGGATCTTAAATACCATCTAACTTAAATAAATATCTTTTTATATGTGAGAAAGCCAAGTCTCAAAGAAAAGAAATGACTTACTTTCAGGTCACAGAGCAGGTTAGAAGCTGAGACAGGACTAGAATATGGTTACTCAAAGAGAAGTCTTTGCTGTTTATTATTATTATTCTTTGCCACATACTATCTTATTTTACACAACTTCGTGAAATAATTGGGAGAAATATTATAATGTCCATCATACAGATAAGAAAATGAAGGCTCAAAGAGCAGGTTATACAACAGGAAGTGGTTTACCCTTTTAATCTTTTAAATCCAACTCCAATGTCTACTGCCTTCCTTCTACCCCCTTCTCTTTTCTTTTCCTCTTTCATTCCTTCATTGCTTCTCTCTCTCTCTCTCTCTCTCTCTCTCTGTGTGTGTGTCTGTCTGTCTGTCTGCCTCTCTTGTCTGTCTTTCTCTCTCTGCCTTTCTGTCTCTATGGTATCTTTAACTCTGGCTCTTTGTCTCTGTCTCTGCCTTTCTGTCTCTGTCTCTCTGCATGTATCTCTGTCTTTTTTTCTTTGTCTCTGTGTGTGTGTGTCTCTGTGTTTCTTTCTGTCTCTCTTTCCTGCCCTCCTTCCCTCCCCTTTTCCAAACATTAAGAAGCAAGAGAGGAATGGAAAATATCATACAATCACTGTTTTACAGTTTGAAGAATAATGAGAGATCATCTAGTTCAACCTCCCCCCTCATTTTTTGACAAGGAATTTGAATCCCAAAGATGAGGGAATTGCATGATTACTATCATGCAGATAGTAAATAGCAAAACCTGTATTTAAACCCAGGATTTCTGACACCAAATATTATATTCTTTTTTGTGTAATGTAAGAAAAATAATGGAGTATCCCAAACCAATTTTTCCCCAATATTTCAATATTTCAAAATGCCATCTTAGCATTGCTCTTAGTAATGCCATGAAAACTTTCAATAACAGTTCTTTGTGCTTTGTCAACAACATATAGAGTGATAAAAATAATACTTTGTTAATCTTCATTATCATATTTATGGTTGTTTAAATGACCTTTGGTTTCTTAATCAAGTTAGACTAAAACTAATTAGCCCACATCCTTGACATTTGTGCCTGTTGCATGTTTCTTTCTTTCTTTTTTTTTTTTTTTACTCATAGAGAAGTTTCTGGAAGATGATTCATCATCATCATCATCATCATCACCTCAGGATCTTTGATCAACACATAGGCACATATTAGGGTGAAAATCAGGCAAGATGAAATTGTCAGGAAATGGATTTCAAAAGTGTGGAAACAGCATCCAGAGTAAGTGACAGTTTCCATAAAATGTACATCTCTAAAATCATAAAGCTTAAGAAGGAACTCCAAAGTCTTCAAGGATAGTATTGAAAATCAATGGGAAAGCAGAGTATGCTGCCATATTTAATCAGAATGGTACACAAGAGCTTTTGTGAAGTTACATTTTGCCTTGGATCTACTCTTGTGATGATAACAGGTAATAAGTACAGCTGTGCCTTGAATAAATAAGATAATATCTTCGTACTTTGTTGATGACTTCTTTTAGTGAAGAGGAAAAAACTCTTCAATTTTATCTATAATAAGCATTCAATAAATATTTGTTGAAATGCATTATATAGAAAAAGAAAGCTCATTCAAGTCTGGAAAGAAGCAAAGTATGCAATTAGAGAGAAAAAAAACAATTTATTAAGAAAAAGATTGGAACTATAAGATTGACTTCTTTGGACAACCAGGGAGTAATCTCAGATAAGATCAAAAGAGAAAGAATATCAACTTGTCAAAGAGCTAGGCAAAAAAACTACCATATGCCAAGATACTGAACTTTCTCTAGAATTTAAATATTTCTTAAGAATTGATTGTATAAATTGGTATATTAAATTGGACACATAAAGTTAAATGCCATACTTGCTTGTCTGTGTAATTTTAATATAAATCTTCACATTTAGGGTCACAGATTTAGAATTATGAGAGCCCCCAGATGTTATCTAATCTAACTTCCTCACTTTACAGATGAGGAAACTGAGATTTAGAGAGGGTAAATAATTTGCCCAAAATAAGTAGCAAAGATCAGATTTTAATCCAGATCATCAAATGCCTAAAGTGAGTAGCAGAGGTTAAATTTGATCCAAGTCATCTGATTTCAATCCTTTTAGCTACAACCAAAAGTGAGATATCCCACTTAAAATCCACTGAAGAACATTGTCCTGGGAGTGACTTTGTATCTGATTTGGTTACAGCCCTATTACTATTACCACCTTTATTGCATTAACAAAACTTTTATTGCATTAACAAAACATTCTTTTGCAAGAGCCTTGAGAGGTAGATTAAATAGTGGCATCCTATAGCCACATGAGGGAGCCTCAAAGTCCTCAGATGGTAGTAGTTAAAACTACAATTCTCTAAAGGAGACCCAGAGAAAGAAAATTCTGATCTAAATTACAGCCTGATTCTCATCCAACAAAGAAGAAAGTCCTGGACTTAATGAAAATCATGCAAATGAAGAGAGATACAGTTTCATATCAGGTTCCCCAGAGCCCTTGTTTTGCATCCTGCCATCTCCCATGAGAATCTACAAGCAAATTCCAGCCTTTTTTGCACATGTACTTGTCTACGTTGACAGTTGGCCTCAGGAAGTAAAGACATTCTCCCGTTTGCATTCCCATGCCCAGATTTCCTGGAGAAACTGTTCTGTGCAGCACTTTGATTTGATAAAAGTTCTAACATCACCTTTGAAGTGGTATCTGATGACCTGAGCATCCAGAATCTGGTCTATGTGAAAAGAGGAAAGATTAAACCCAAGCAAACATTTTATACCCTTAAAAAAATTCAAGAGTTGTGTTCTTCTTCCTCCTTAGGGGATCTTGGCTTTAGAACTGAGAGGGATCTTGGAGATTACTAAACTTCTCATTTTATGGATGAAGGAACTGAGGAATATAGATGTTAAATGACTTGCCCAGATTCACATAGGTACTACGTATCTGAGGCAGGATTTGAACTCAGGTTTTCCTGACTCCAAGCTCAGCTCCCTGTTCACTGGGCCACCTTGCTCCCTCCATTTCCAGGTCGGGGGAAAGAAAAGTTCAAGCTGTAAGAAGTAGTTCCCAAGTTAGACTTTGAGAGTTCCACTCTCAGACTTTGTTTTGTGCTGCTCTGGGAGAAGCTGTAATATTCCTTCTGCCTGAGGTTATCCAACTAGAGAAGAAACAGCATGGCTCCTCTGGCCCTGCCCATCACAGTGTCCTATGAAATCAAGTGGATGTATTTCTTCTTCTCCATCCTGGAGTTGGCGGCAGGAATCCTGAGCAATGGCTTCATTGTGCTGGTGAATGTCTGGGACCTGGTGAGGAGATACCCACTGTCCAAGAGTGACCTTGTGCTGCTAAGTACGGGCACCTCTCGCATCTTCCTGCAGGCTTTGCTATTTCTGGAATCCATTCACCTCACCCATTACCAAGTGATGAAAGACCCACTGAACTCCAAGTACAAAACTGTCATCTTATTTTGGATGCTTGCCAACCAGACCAGCTTCTGGCTTGCCACCTGGCTTAGCATTCTCTACTGTGCAAAAATTGCCCGAGTCTCTCATGCCTTCCTACTATGGCTTAAAGGCTGGCTCCTCATGGCTTTCCCACAGCTGCTGCTGGGTTCCCTGATTGTTCCTTGGATCAGCGTCATCCCTTGTATGTGGAAACATTTCAGCTTTTTCTACTCCAACTCTGCAGTTTCATTCTCCAGCAACATCACAGAAAAAAGCCTAGAGGAAAGATTCAATTTTTCCTATTTTTACCTTCTTTGCAATTTGGGAAACATTCTTCCCTTCCTGATCTTCCTTGCATCTTCTACTTTGCTTATCATCTCCCTGGGAAGACATTTGAAAACAATGTCAGCCCAAGCTACTGGCTCTGGAGACCCCAGCCTGGAGGCCCACATCATTGCTCTCAGGTCTTTGATTTCCTTCCTTTTCCTCTATGTAATAGGATTTGTAGCTGCACTAGCAGCAGTTCCTCTCACCTTAGTTTTTTCCAGCAAGATTGGGGTGATGATATGTGTGGGGATAATGGCTGCCACCCCCTCAATACACTCAGTCATTTTGATTCTTGGCAATAGCAAGTTGAAAAGAGTTCTCAAAAACATTTTGCGTTGGGTTCAGAGCTTTTTAAAGGATGTGTAGTCTAGTGGAAAAGGTTCTGGACTAGATTTTTAAATACCTGGTAAGTGGCTCCTGCACTTGGACTTACCATTTAACTTTGAGCAAGGATCATAGGCTAGTTCTTGTACAGGACAATCTCCTAGTCATTTCCTTCCAATATTAGAATGAGACACCATTGGGCCACTCAATATTTAACAAAAGCAAGATTATTTAGCCATAATGGGTAAAGAATACAACACTTAGTTTTAGTAGATGAGCTGCTCCCAGCCCATACCACCCAAACCCTATTTCTAAATGGAAATCTGTTTGGTCATAGAGAAGAGCATTTCATGCTTGATTTTTACTAATTTGCTTTCTTATTCCCTTAGATCAGATGGATAGATGGATAGATGAGCCACTGACTAAGTACTGACTGTATTTCAGGCACAATAATAAATGCTAAGGATATAAAATCCAACTCTCTTCCTTCAAGGAACTTACAATCTGATGGGGAAAGACAAAATATAAAGAGGAACTATAAAAAGCAGACGGTACATAGAGAAGTGATTTGGGGGCCTTAATTTCTGACAAGATGGTATTTAGGGGCAAAGTTCAAAGTTAAAATGGGGAAAGATGAGGATAAAAGCAGAAGCAGAAGCTTAAATAGCATGGTAATGATGAGGCCTGAAAGTGGTGTGGAGGCCTGGTTCTAGACAAGATAGAAAAAATTCAATTTGTCAATATGGCCCAAGGTCATCAGAAAGCAGCTTACATCAACTACTTTGCAGCTTCTTAAAGATGAGTTCTTTGCTTTTACAGAAAGAATTAGTCCAGCATACTGGCAGACTAATGAGTAACCCTAGTAGACCTAGTAGTTTTTTATTTGAGGGTGTTTTGGTGGCTTGTTTTGGAGGGGTTGTTTTTTGTTTTTGTTTTTTTTTTTTTATTTTTGTTTGTTTATTTTGCCTCACAAACTTTCCAGGATGCTCCCAAGGTAGAATTAGATTTTTAAAAAATTATTAAGCATTTGCTATTTGTAAGATTCTGTATCAGCTGCTAGGGATATAAAAGAAAAAACAAAAACCAAAAAACCAGAACCTACCTTTGTGGAGCTTCCATTCTAATAGGAGATTCAAAATAGTATAGTGACAAGAAAATTGAATTTGAATTAAAATACCAAATCTGTCATTTACAAGTTTCATGATCTCAGGCAAGGCCCTTAGGCTCAGGTGGATTTCATTTGTATAGTGAAGGAATTAACTAATTTGCTTTTTAAGCCCTTTCTGGATCCAGAGGATCCATATATGAGGATAGAGAGACCTAGAAGAATTAGAAAGAACTTGGAGTAAGGAAGAGGTAAGGCTTAAAGGAAGATGGATAACACAAAGAAAGTTCCATGGACAATTTAAACAGGCAAAATAACACTTGTGCCCTATATTTACTTCTAAACTGAAAAAAAAATAAATCAGTGATAATGTCATTCAAGTATATGATAGAATCCTCTTATAACATGGAATCAGATAGAACATGGATCATATCATGTCTTCTGAGGCATAAGGAAAAAAAAAAAACTATTTTATGTGGAGCAAATCCTTGCACCAGTGAAACAACATTTAAAAATATCTTGTTCTGTGGCAACTGTTCAATTTTTCCTAAATCTCATCAGTTTTAATAAAATTATAAGGTTTTTTTTCTTTCAGGGAGCTTCTAGTTTGATAGAAGAGGCAACTAACACTTGAATACATATGTGCACACATACACATAAATGAAAGCAAAAATAGTCACTTAAGCTTAATGTTTAAATATATACAAGTAATTTATGTCCCAACTTCTCCCAAAATTTTAGACGAACAGATATGAGGTCTTGAACGAGATAAGGTGAGATCTTTCAAGACAGTTGTGAAAATCATGGAGTAAGGTTTCATCTATTTCAAAGTTTGAGTAAGCCTGAAGGACTTTAAGCATTAAGTCAAGGGCATACTTAAAGTGTCTCCTCCCTGCTATCTTAAGGACAAAAGCCCCTTCCTGCTATCTTCTTAAAGACATACTTAAAGTCTCCTCCCTGCTATCCCCTCCCTGTTATCCCCTTACGGGTATTCTTAAGCTGCCTTCCTGTTATCCTCCCTATTTCAGCCAAATATGGGCAACTATGTATTTCTTGGTCAAGTTCAATTTCTTGGATAGTTCCTGCATTTAGAATGTAAGATCCTCAGCCAATAAGGATGAGGGTCAGTGGTGGGAGGGGGAATTTGCGTTAGGGATAAAAACGCCCTGACCCTGCCCCCTACAGTGCTTCCTCTCTTCGATTGTCTGCTCAATTGGTGGGATGCCTGTTCTCGAGGATGTATAATAAACTTTGCTTTGCTTCTAGAGATCTATCCAGTTGTTTTATTAATGGTTTCTGACCCACACAGTCTGATCTTGGAGGATGAAACAAATATGTTGATTTCCTTCTTTAAGCTCATCAAAATGTCCTCATTCTGATGGTGTTTAAGGAAATGTTCTAAAGAGACCTTAAGCATTATTCAGGTCTGATTTTCCTTTACTAAAAGGTGTGATTGAGCAGTAACCCCTGGAAGTATATAACAGGTTAGGGGATGAATGACCTTGTGACTTTGAGAGGTCAGGAGTCTGTGTGTATAACAATGTCCACCTAACATCAGTATCCATCAAAGTGGCAGCAGTTAAGTACAGGGGAAGCTCCTTCATTACTGAAGCTAGCCACAAACCAAAAAGGATTGTTTAAGGCTATTTTATGGGCAAGATATATATGAGAAATTGTTGGAATGATGTCATGCTGAAACAAAATATGAAAATCCTAAATGGCAATCTCACAGGCTCCTTTTTGTTCTGATGAGATTTAAATATTTGTATTTTAGCATATTGTGGTTATAGTGATTATAAATTAAGTTACAGAATCTATTTGTTTTGGTCAAAAATATACATTGTGAATATTTTGTGTTTTGCCTTCTTTTTTTATGTAGAAATAAATCACTTGTCCGTTATCTGATTCATCTTGTATAATATGTACCTTTTTTTATTTTAAACTCAACCCTTTTGGGGAGGGTCCAAGATGTGAGCAATAATCTGATTTATTATAAATAAATATATGGGGCATGGGACTTCCAGCCAAAAGAAATGTGAGCACTTTTCTCATTAGAAGCAGGCTTACCCAGAACTAAACATTAATCAGAATGAGTGCCAAGGGACAGAATAGTACAGAGAAAGGAGTAGCTACATACCCGTCCCTGGGGCAGCAGCTCCTCAAAGTTAGGTCTGCATACACATAGTATAAAATAGGTGCCTAAGTGTCGAAGGGAAATAGAATAAATGTTTTGGGCATGGGGAAGCCTCAAAACAGAAAGAGTTCCAGCATCAGGGATCCTTTCTGATTGAACTCCCCAAAAGGTCTGCTCTGTAGACATGGCATCTAACTCTAGCTTTTCCTTTCTCCTCCTTACCCTTGATCCTTCTTGTGTTTCCTCCATACTTTCTCCTACAATATCAAGGGACTTGCAGTCTCAGTAAGTTAACTCACAAAGATTGCTTTATAGTAAGGGGAGATTTCCATATAAAGTCTCTTCTTGTGAGAGCAATGCTATTATTTTAGCAGAGCACAGTTTAAATCAAAAATCAGCTGCTGAGAATTATCTTCAGTGGCCCTTTCTGGTTCACACGTCTCATACCAGTTCCAGAGTTTTTGCAGTCATGGAGAAATCAATAACTTGTTCATCTAAGCCTCAGTTATAACTCTAAGCATCAAGGGGAAAAATTTCATGGCCACTCATACCTCAATTCTCTTGAATTCTTCTGCATTTCTCTAGATAACTGTTCCCTTTTTTCTAGAAAAGGCAATCCAAGACAGATGACATTAAACTATCACTGAGAGACAAAAACTAATGAACAATGTGGAACCGTAGAAATTTATTAGAGTTTAAGGTGATTTGAAAAATCATATAGGCCCAGAGGAGATAGAATCAAGATAGTAGAGGAAAGTCCCCCATGCCCTACCCTCCCAAACAAATAAAAGAAACCTGCCCCAAGCATTTCCAAAGTACCTAACTGAATTCTAATCTGGAAATTAAGAGAAAAATCACAGTGAGTCATTTTTCCAGGTAAGCCTAAGGGGGTCAAACAAGTATGAAGACACTAATGTGGGTTCTGAGAATATTCAAACCTTGCAGGGGAAGGGAACAAAAGAAAAGCTGCCCATACAAGAAGACGTCCCAGAACCACTGACCCAAACTGGAATGGGATGCAGGAACAGATGCCACTTAGTAGTCTGTCATTCACTATCAAGTTTTTGGTCATATATCCAAGGTAGGCTGAGGAAAGGACCTGTACTTCAGAGTAGCTCTAGGGTGAGGAGCAGATTTGGGTCCAAGCTGTGTGCTGGGCAAGAAGTAAGTTCAGAAGCCAAGAGCAGCAGTGTGGTTCAGGTCCCAGAGCAGGTCCTCAAGTCCAGCTTCCAGACAGTTCTAAAGTCTGAAAATGAATAACCAGAACAGGAATCCCCTACCCAAGAAAAGCCTACAGCTCTGTCACTTGGAACTAGAAGAACTTTCCAGTTAGTGAATCATGACTGAGACCAACAACAATTTATTAAAATTCCAAATTAGATAAGCTCAGAGGCCTCTCAATCAAGCCCAAACCCATATCAGAAACTCACTGAGTTCAGAGCAGGGTTGATTTGGGAGGATTGAATAGATACAAGTTCCAAGTCTAAATACTTGAGATTTTTTAATGACACAATATTCAATATCTCAAAAAATAGCAGGACAAACCTAAATATCCCTTGGAAGTATATAGAAACTGGCTCTAAAAAAGTCTGAAGTCAGAAAATAGACAAGAATTACATTGTTTTCTTTCTCATTTTTTCCCTTTTTGATCTATAGAAGAATTGCACATGTTTAACATATATTGAATTACTTGCCATCTAGGGGAGAAAAAGGAAGGAAAAATTTCAAATACAAGGTTTTCCAAGAATGAATGTTGAAAATTACTTATGTATATGTTTTGAAAATAAAAAACTTTAATAAAAAAGAAAATAGACAAAAATGAGCTAATTTTAAAAAAATAACTCACAAAAAGTAACTATTATTTCAGGTGACAAAGATGCTGAAGATACACGACTCAGAAAAAGAGCTGATGCCAAAATATCTATAATAAATGTCAGAGAAAAACATGGCTTGAACACAAATACAACTAGAATTTCTAGGAAAAATGAAGCAAGAGATGATAAACGTTTTCACATTATTATTTTTAAAGAGTTAAGAGATATTCTATAAATGAAATGATCCTGCTAGAGGAAAAAGTTGGGGGAAAATGAAAACTGTGGAAGAAAAATTAGAAAAGAAATTGATAGTTTGGTAAAAGAGGTATAATACCCTGTCCAAGTGATAAACTTCCCGAGTATGTCAATAAACTAAATAGAAGATGAAGACTCCATGAGGTAAAAAGAAATAATAAAACAAAGTCAAAAGACTGAAGAAGTAGAAGAAAATGTAAGATAGAAGAAAATGTAGCAAAAAGAAAAAAATTGATCTGAAAAACAGATCAAGAAGACATAATTTTTAAGAATCATTTAACTGAAAGCCATGACCAAAAAAGATTAGATATATTTCAGCCTGTGCAAACTAGGAAGGGAGGAGAATAGGGGCTGACACTTGAACCTCACTCTCATCTGGATTGGTTAAAGAAGAAAAGAACCCATAAATACACACATACACAGTGGGGAATAGAAATACATTTCACTCAACAGAGAAATAGAAGGGAAAAGGAAAAAGGAAAAAGGGATAATTAGAGAAAGGTGGAGATTAAATCCAAGTAAAATAAACTCTAACTAAGAGTATAAAAGCATATATAGGTCTTATTTTATAGGTCTTCATCAATTGTGTAATAACTAAACAAATCATGATATATAAATATGATAGAGTCATTGTTCTGTAAGAAATGATGAAGGGGATAGTTTCAGAGAAACCTAGGAAAACTTTTATGAACTGAAACAGGATGTGAGTAGAATCAAGAGAACGATGTACACAATGATAACAATATTGTAAAGATAAACAACTTCGAAAGACCTAGGAATTAATATCAGTTCATTGAACAAACACAATTCCAAAGAACTAATGATGAACCTTGCTATTACCTTCATGCTATCCACTCCGAGTGATATGGCCAGTGTGAAAAATAGTTTTGCTTGACTATACATAGTTTTGACCGGATTTTGCTTTCCTTTCTTTCTCCTTTGGAAGCTAGAGGAAAGAATAGGCAGATTTGGGCTTATCAAAAAAATAATAAATTTTATTTTGTAAAAAGTCACATGCCCCAAAGTATCTTTATTTTGTTGTTGTTATTAGTTATCAATATTATGAACAATATATTTTGTTTAATAATTCATATTATTTCTATTAATAACAATGCTAGCATTTATATATCTCTTTAAGGTTTATAGATTTATAGATGTTATTTCATTTGATCCTCCTGATAAATTCTGTGATATTGGTGCTACTATTTTTCACATTTTACAGATGAGGAAACTGAGACTGAGAGAGGTTAAATGGTTTGTTCAGGGTTAAGACAGCTATTCTTTGAGAAAGGATTTGAATACTTCCTGACTCCAACCACTTACCCATAATACAATTTCATGTCTTTAAATGAGGAAACTGAGGGCAAGAGAAATGAGGTCATTTTCCCTCACTGACTCAATCAGTCATGATTTCTAACTTCAGGTTTCTTTGTTCTTTTCGTCTTCCATTTCTTCACATTGATGCTTTCTGTACCCCACCCACAAGCACCCATACTTCCTCAAATTTCACTGCTTTCTCACCTCAAACATCCATCTGAATGTTGGCACATTTAAATCACATATATATGTTTGTATATGTATATATTTCACGTACTGTATCCATGGCCAGACTGGAGTCATTTTTAATTTACATGAATTTGGGTTGAGTGATCTTTCATGTCATGTGGGCAAAAGCTTCCAAACCTCGCTGGTTATGCTCGGATTTTTTTTCAAAGCAGTCAGGGTAAGATTGCAACAGCATAATTCAGGCATGTGGGCCCCTTTCCTTATGCACTTGCCTGCCAGAATTTTTTTTTAAAAAGCAGTTTTGTATCTTCCCCCCTAGTTGGTCTCCTCCTTTCTTCCCACCCCCAAAAGCCAGAAGAGGAAGAAGCACAGGAAGCAAAGGATGTTGCCAAGAGCAAGAGAAGGTCTCAGAGGAAGCATCCCAACTTAGGGGAACATCAGAGGTCTGGAATCCCCCAGAGACACAAGCCCACTTGGGCAGGTGTTGGAGCCCTTTTTCCAAGCATAGCACAGCCCACGCCACCTCCCAGGGGAGGTACTGGGTAAGTCTATCTTTTTTTCCTTTATAAAACTTTAGCTTCCTTCAGAATCTTTCAGGAGTACTTTCTACAATGGAGTTAAATTTTACTTTATGGATTTATATGTCATGTTATTTGGCTTATCTACATATAGAATTGATGTAATGGTTCCTTAAACATAGTGTAATTTCCCTAACTCTCTTGATAATGTGAATTTCCATTTTTACTTTCTCTGGTAGTCTGATGACAACTTCTTGCTCTCTTGAAATACTCCAATGCATGGTCAATCTCCCTGCCTTTCATTTCACATTATACATATATACATACATATATATATATATATATATATATATATATATATATATATATATATGTATGTATATATATATATATATATATATATATATATATATATCTTAAAGATGTGTTTCTTGCAGACAGCAAATTCCTGAGTTTTGTTTTTTTATCTGTTCTGCCTCAGTTACACTTTTAGTGTTTAGATTTGAGGAGCCCAGAGTTCCAAAGTCTATAGCCACAGAGAGATTAACTATTTCAGCGGTTGGGGTATTTTTCTAGAGCCTAGACCAGGGTTACAAAATGTGAGTATACTTGGGAATAGGAGGCCATAAACTTGTTTGGGAGAGAAAGTTCCCAATCTCTAACCCCTCAAGTAGTAAAAATAAGGCCCCAGAAGCACAATAAGAGAGGAGTTTAAAGTTTCTCTGGGAGGAACAAGACTCTATGTGCACTTTGGACTGTCTCTCTTGTCCCCTACAACCTTTAGAGATCTCCATGTAGGAAAGTCCTTTTTGGAATAAATAACAATATGCCTAATAATGCTTCTCTCTGACCCATCCAGGCCTCCTACACAATTTACTATGGCCTGTCTAAACTGGCATACGGTCATCTCTGTATTCATTGTCGTGACTGTCAAAGCTGTTGGTACAACCTTTTTTCTCCTTTATTGTAAGTACTCAGTTTTATTTCTTTTATCCCATATCCCTGCCCTAGGAATAAAAGACTTAATGTTTGGTTAAGTCTAGTCCTTTACTTCTAGAACTGCCTGTGAAATTGCAGATGTCTGCACTAGACAAGACAGGCCGAGGTCAATAATATGTGGAATAAAATGTAGAATAAGAATTCAGTAAATTAAGAACAATAACATGATTGGCTCAGGTTCCACATATTGATACCTAGTATTTTCTCTATTTATCTGGGCAATTGGAGTTAAAATAGTTTGTTTATTTTCCTTTTTTGAATTTTGGAAGATCCAATATTATCTAATTATAAAACTGTATAAGGTAGTTAGGGTACCCATGTCATAGGATATGTAAGTGTTACACCAGCATGGTATAATACCAAGTATACTCTTATCTACTCAGAGTCATGGTAGAAAAGTCATCTTAACTGAGGGAGGATTTTTTTCTAAGTGTAGGAGTAAGATACTATAAATTCTTTCTTTCTCCCATACCAAAGTTTCCATTTCAAACCCACTGGAGGAGAAATGAGGAAGGAAATATTACTAGGAATAAAAACTTATGCAAGAGACAATCTTCGCTCCTTATCCAGTCTGGAAATCTCCCTGCATCTGGCCACCCCTACAGCTATAGAACAGTAAAGGCACATGCACCTTCTACTCCACTTCAACAAACTCCATTGTCTCCCTATTATCTCCAGGATCAAATATGAAATCCTCTGTTTGGCATTCAAAAGCTTCACAATCTAGACCCATCCTATAGTTCTGGTTTTCTTTCTTTTTTTTTTTTAAGTTTTTTATTTTCAAAATACATGCATGGATAATTTTCAACATTCACTCTTACAAAATCTTGTGTTCCAAATTTTTTTCCTCTCTTCCCCCTATTCCCTCTCCTAGGCAGCATGTAATATAATATGTGTTAAACATGTGCAATTCTTCTATATATATTTTCACATTTATCATCCTGCTCATGAAAAATCAAATCACAAAGGGGAAAAAATGAGAAAGAAAACAAAATAAAGCAAGCAAACAACAAAGAAAAAGGTGAAAATACTATGTTGTGGTCCACACTCAGTCCCCACAGTCCTCTCTCTGTGTAGATGGCTCTCTCCATCACAAGACTATTGGAACTGGCCTGAATCACCTCATTGTTGAGAAGAGCCTCGTCAGTCAGAATTGATCATCACACAATCTTGTTGCTGTGTACAATGTTCTCTTGGTTTTATTCACTCAGCTTAGCATCAGTTCATATTTCTGGTTTTCTTACACCTTCAGTGCAGTGACACTGGCCTTCCTGCTGTTCCTCGGAATGCTTCTCTCCTCATTTCTGCTTCCTGACTGCCCTGGCTTCTTTCAGCTCCCAGATAAAATCCCATTTTCTACAAGAAACCCTTTCTCCTTCCCTTTCATGTTATTGTCTGTATATTGATTATAACCAATTTATTCTGAACATAGTTTGCTTGCATGCTCTCTCTCCCTCATTAGACTGTGAGCTCTCTGGGAACACTGACTGTATTTGGCCTTTCCTTGTATCCTTGTATTCCTTATATGCTTAGCATAAAGCCTGGCACATAGGAGGTTCTTAAAAAACATTTATTGATTAATAAAGGAAAGGAAGAAATAATTGATTAGCAAATATTTATTGCTATTTACATGCCTGATACTATATTAATAACTGAGAGAAATACAAAAAAATGTCCTCAGACCAGTCCGTACTCAATGCACAATTTCAAGTAAGATCATAGAGACAAATATGGAAATATGTTTAAAATGATGGTACACTTGTAACCTATATCAGATTGTTTAAAATCTTGGAGAAAGGCAAAGGAGGGAGGAAGAAAAAAATTGGGAATACAAAATCTGTCGAAAATGAATGTTGAAAAGTATTTTTAAAAATCTGATCGGTAAAAAAACAAATAAGATCATGCAGATAAGGGATGCACACCCATTACAAAGATTCCTTGAGTTAGGGGATCAAAAACTGATATTAATTTATATATATATATGATTTTCATATTATTCATCCTAAATTAAGAGAGGCCATGTGTCATAGGGAATAAAGAGCTGAGCATGGAGTCAGGAAGACCTAGATTCAAATTCTTCTTCAGACACTTATTAACTGTATGATCCTGGGCAAGACATTTAAATTATCTCAGCCTCAATCTCCTCATCTGTAAAATGAGAATAATAATAGTATCTACCTTCCAGGGGTGTTGTGAGGATCAAATAAAATAAGATTTACATACCTATATAAATTTTATAAACATTATTGTTTTTCTTAACCTCTCAAGACACAGGAAATTTTTAAGACTAATTTCTGCAATGGATATAATCAGCACTTGTGGAAGAAATTAGCACACCAGGAATTCCCATACTGAGAAGACATATTGATATGAGTAAAACTTAGGACCCTAGAACTGAAAGGACTAATTCCCCCTCCCCACAACTCCCCCATACTTTCACACATATTTTAGAGGTGAAGAAATCAAAAATCTGAAAAGGTAAAAGGACTTCTCCAAGATCAGAAGATTAAAGTATTATCATTCTTCTCACTATTCCATGCTGCCACTTACTAAGTAAACTAAAACTTCCCCAGTCATATACAGATCCTCAGTGTTCCATGTTGGGTCAGATTGGAATGACCCACTCTTGGAGAATTATATTTTAGCAGAATGGCATAATCTCCTCCCCACCCCATGCAAATCTTCAAGTTGTCAGGCTACTGGGATGGGGATTATATCCAGGTCTTACTGTATTGCTGCTACTTCTATAGAAACCTAGTTTCTACAGAAGTGAATGTAAGCTCCTTGAGGTCAGGGACAATTTGTTTTGTCTTTGGATTCCCCAAGTCTAGGGCATATTAGATACTTAATAAATTCTGGTTGCATTGGATAGGATTGAAGAAGAAAAATCCCAACCACCATCCCCATTCTCAGATTCCTTCAATGGGAATCTTTAATTTGAACCAAAAAAGAAAAAACAGTCTTCTTTTTCTCATAGGAAGACTTTGCCCTACATTTACTCTAGAACAGCAGAAAAACTTAGAATACTTATTGTGTACAAATCCAGCCTCCCAAGCTGATTATTCTCAAATTGACATTTGGCTCACTCAGAATGGGAGGAAGTCTAAAAGAGTTATAGAGTCTAGATCTGTCATATATTGAAATGTGGCCATGACTGACAATGGTATTCACCTCCCCATCCAGGATAATTTCATCATTCTCCTCTCTTCCCTTCCATTTTTCTTCATCTATAAGACCTACTGCCCTGTCTGGATAGGAATAAGGATATGGCCAGCCATCCTTGTGTGGCAAGTGGAAGAGGAACAGAGAAAAATGTATTAGCGTCTCTGGCTTGTCACAATAGTATCCCAACTGAGTCACAGTCTGCATTAATCCTTTGACTAAAATGAAGAGACTTGAGCTGTTACCTTTAAGAGAGACAGAAATAGAAACAGAGAGACAGAGACACAGAGAAGCAAAGCCACAGAGACAGAGAGAAACACATCATACCCCAGAGTCACATTACTGAAATCACTGGTGAAGAGTTTTTCTGGGGTGAAGCTTGTTTCTGAGGTGAAGCTAACAGCCAACTCTGTCTCCAGTACCACAGATATTCCCTCCTGTCCTTGAAGAAAACTTCAACTCTACCAGCACAGAAAGAAGCACAACAGGTAATGTCTCTGTCCATGGACTGGCCACTTAATGGACTCCCATTGTACCTTTCCTGACATTCTTCTTCATTGATTGTTGAGTTTATTCCTGCTTTTGCCCCACCTCCCTTATCATCTTCTTTTCCTTGGAAAAGTGAGAAATTTGGGTCTAGGAGGGCAATTATGAATCCAAGTCAGAAGTAATGAGACTCTGAACTAAAATAAAGGATGTGTAAAAGAGAGAGGAGGATGGATAGGAGAGATATTTGGAGGTTAATCAAGTCCAGTGGGCACTCCTGACATGCTTATTCCAAGATAGGACAGAAAGTTCCAAAACAAAAAATGGATTCTTTTCATCAACCACTCTAAAGTAATTTATTTAAAATAAAAAGAAAGAAAAGGTGAGAGAAACTTGAATGTGTTTATATGTGCCAGGGAAAGAATCTCTAAGATAAGGAGAAATGAAAAGACAATATATTGGGTCTACTAGAAATAAACCCTAGGCTTAAATTTGGGATGCTAGACATAAAACTGGAATGTGACATAACTAGAGGACCAAAAAAAAAAATCAATAAATGATAATGTGCTATTGACTGGTAAAGCACAGAGCTGAAGAAATTCAAAGAAAAAATGTGACCTGAGTGATAATGAGACTTGTGTCACCCAGAAAATCTTTATTATAGAAGCCAATTCTTGAGATGGGCTTTGAAAACAAAAGTTCTTAGGATTTTTGAGTTAGAAAGACATTAGAGTTCTATCTCTATCGAATGAAGAAATTGAGGTTTGTAGAAGTTAGTAACATCTCCAGGGAAACATGGATTAAAAAATAGGAGAGTTCACAATTGATCCTAGGGCTAAGATCAACAACTGTTCTATTTACAGTGCTGTGGACATCTCCCACTACCTTTGAAGACAATTTCAAATACTCCACCACTGAAGCCAGCAGAATTGGTAACATCTAGAGAAACCATCCCATCAATGGTCCGGCCTTTTGGCCTCTCTTCCTATTGTCAACTTCATGATATCCCTCTCTCCTAATTGTACTGTCACTGCTATGTATATTTTCAAATTTCTTTCTCTCTCCCCTCCCTTGCTCTTTCTTCTCTTTCCCCTCTCTCTCTTCCTCCTTCCTTTTTTTCCTTTGTCCCCTTTTTCCTTCCATTTCCTTCTCTTCTTTTCCTAACTTCATTCTCTTACTCCTTGGCACCCAATTTCATCATTTTTTGAATATTCACTAGGAAAAGGACTCTACAACTTCAAGTGGATATGAAATCTAGCCTGAATATTTTCAGTGACACAGACCAGCTACTACCACCATGTTCCATGTTTTTCCCCTTTTTTGCCATTTCAAGAGCATCTTTTGTATCCTCAGCCTTGTGAACCAGGCTTGATGTTCCATTTGTCAACAGTTGACCCTCCCTGCTATAGCAAGTGCCACAGGGGATACAAAATAAGTACAGTCCAAGCACTCGGAACACAAGGCATAATCATGCAAAATAACTGTAGAACACAAAACCCAGTACCCCTAGAAAAGTTCTGGGGAAATTCAAAGAAAGATTGTGGATGGGACCAGTGTGGATGCTTTCTTGAAGGAAATGATTCTTGAGCTGGCTTTTGAAAAATCATATTTAGAGCTGGAAGGGACCTTAGACTTGTTTTACAGATGAGAACATTGAAATTCAGAAAGGTCATATGTAGGAAATAGGAAAGCCAAGACTGGAGCCTTGGTCTTCTTCAGGATCAAAGCCAACAACTGGTTTTATTTGCAGTTCCACAGACCTCACATGTCACCTCTGAAAGGAACTCCAGATACCTCACCACAAAGAACAGCAGAGCAGGTAACTTCTAGGGGAACCATCATGCTTACCTTCAATGGTCTGCATTGTAGATGAGTTCTTACTATTCCCTTTCTGTCATCCTTTTCTCCTACTGATCAAGTTACTCCCAACTCCTGTTTTTACCCTTTTCTCCCTTCCTCCCTTTCTTATTTCTTTCCTTCTTTCCTTCCTTCTCTCTATTTTTCTAACATTATTTTTCTTGCCAGGGAAGAGAGAGAGATTTTATACCTTACTAGAACAATATTTTCCTCATTCCTCCTTTCTCCCAGAGCTCTTTGACTATTTGTTATTGATGATTTGAAAGTTTTTCTTGGGATAATCAAAAATCACATGATAGCACCTTAAAGTTCACAAAACACTTTGCTCAAAACAAATATTAGTCAAGTCAACAAGCATTTATTAAGAATCTATTATGTGGAGCAGTTAGGTGGCACAATGGATAGAGCATCAGCCCTGAAGTCAGGAGAACCTGAGTTCAAATCTGGACTCAGACACTTAACATTTCCTAGCTGTGTGACTCTGAGCAAGTCACTTAACCCCAATCACTTAACCCCAATTGCCTCAGCCAAATAAAAAGAAAAATCCATTATGTGATGGGCTCCATGATAAGCACTGGAAATACAAAGAAAGGTAAATGAAGCTTCTGCTTTCAAAAAGCACACAATCTGGTGATGCAAATAACTATGAACAAATAAGCTATAGACAGGACTACTATAGGTAAGCTTAGAAGGAAGAAAGTAATGTTAAAGGAGATTGGGAAAGCCTTTTTTCTCTCAATAGAATTTTATTTTTTTCTAATTACATGTAAAAATAGTTCCAATATTCATTTTTGTAAGATTTTGAGATCTTATTTTTTCTTACTTTTCTTTTCTTACCTTACCTCCTCCCTCCCCAAGATAAAAAGCAATCTGATATAGTTTATACATGTACAAACATTTTAAGCGTATTTCCACATTTGTCATGTTGTGAAAGAAAAATCAGATCAAAAGGGACAAATCTACAAAAAAGAAAAAGTAAACAAACAAACACAAAAGGTGAAAATAGTATACTTTGATCTGCATTTAGTCTCCATAATTCTCACTCTGGATATGAATGATATTTTCCATTTGGGAAAGGCTTTTTACAAGAGCACATTAGCTGGGACTTCAAGAAACCTAGAAGACAGAGTTGAAGAGGGAAATAATTAATAAAATAGTAATTTTACTATTTAGGCATTTTACATTTGAGGAAATTGAGGCAGAGAGAGATTAAACTGGTTTACAATAAGTAGCAAAGTCAAATATCAAGCCAGTTTTCTCGATCGAAGTTCTATGCTAGCTTCACAGTACTATAGAGGTACCACGCTGCCTATTAAGGGATAGTAGATCTGATTATGGATGAGAGAAGTTTAAAGATAATTATTTGATGACTTCTTGAACTAGGGAAATATTTCTATTCCCTCATCAACCAATCTCTCTTTAATCTCTTCCTTTTGGCTTCCATCTAGAATGTTCTATTACAACTATTCTCAATGTCATCAATGACCTCCCTATAAAATATAATGGACTTTTCTCTGAACTTATTCTGTTTAATCTTTCTGTCGCATTACAAACTGCTTCTTCAATATCTTTCCCCCTTATCTTTCCAGACTCTTAACTATCCTTTTCCTTCTCCCTCATTTCTCCAACCTCTAACAAAATCTCCTTTCCCCTGCCTTCCAAAGACATCTCCACTTGAAGGATCCATGGTCACTTCAAATGCAATCTTTTCAAAAACCAAACTCATTATTAAGCACATGAAAACAAATTCCCTCTTTTAAATGATTAATGTCTGTCAATAACACCATCATTCTTAATCACACTTCTTGGACTCTTCCTTTCCCTCAATTTCTATAGCTAATCAGTCATTAAATCATTTTGATTTTCTGCAAAATGCTTCTGTGATCTGTGATTTTTTTACTATCCCTATGTAAAATCAAGTCCTTAGTACATAAACTACGGGTGGGGCGTGGGGGGAAGCTTTCTAATGTAATTTCAGGTTCTGTGCCTTCCATAATGATGGACAAATATAGAGATAAACATATCACTTTCAGATTTTTTTAGATGCTGGTTGATGGGGTTAGGAGACAATAATATAAAATTCAACACATATCTAACAAGCACCAAATAGTAATGTGCAAAGCACCAAATACTAAAATTATCATTATTCTCAAGAAATCCACAATTTATTTTAAAAGTTAAGACAGAAATACAGAAAAAAGTTAATACAAAATACATACAAACAAAAAGTTAATACAGAAATACCTACAATAGCAAATATGTGCCATAGGAATGGTATGACTTTTCCTTTATTTGTTCCCTATTTGTTTTATTCATCCAATTCTTCATTATCCTAATGGATCATCCCCTTTCCAAATGACTGCTTTTTGATAGTCTCCCTATATCTTTTTTTTTTCTCAACCTCCAGTCTGCCCTATTCGGTGGGATCTTCATAAGGGGAGATGCTATTTCTTCTCTACCAATGAAGGAAACTGGGATGATAGTCGGGACCAATGCATGAATGAAGGGGCCACACTGGCAGTTATCAACAACATAGAGGAGCAGGTGAGAGCATCATGCTAGAAGAGGAAAAGAACACCATTCTAGATCCCTAGCTAGAATGGAAGTACTTTCTTTTGGAGTAGGAATGAGAACTTCCTCCTCCATTTGGTGTACACACCAGCTTCAGTGTGTGGAGTGATACTTACAGTGCTTAACCTTTTTTTTTTTTTTTTGGTAAGAAAGACAGTGACCCTGGAATTTTAGGGGGGCTGTGACCAGTTATTTGTAGGAAGTAGGAGAGGCTTCCAGCTAAAACTGGAGATGAGGAAGAAGAATGTGAATCAGAGAAGTCATTTGAGAGCTACATGGTATAGTAGAAAGAATAATAGAATGGGTGGATGAGAGAACACTTTGTTTCAATGGTCATGAAGATGATCAGATATTAAATTTGCCAAGGCCATCCAATGCCATTACTAGTTTTTATTTTGTCTTGGCACGGAATTTTGATGACTTTGGATGTGAGAATGAGACTGATGACTTTGTGCAACTTAACCTCATTTAAATCTAATTCAGTCATAAGTCAAGACATCAACCCATGTTGTCATTGTTCCTCTTCAAAAACAAAGCCTAAATAGCAGCAACAACTTTTCTTGATAAAGTATATTTGCTTTGCTTTCAAATATTGTTTTGCTTCTTCTTTTATTTTTTTTTCTTTTCTCCAGGGAAAAGAAAATAAATGCTTTTTCATTTAAATAAAGCAAAAACAGAATTTTTAAAAAGAATATTAACTAATCCCATTTCTAACAGTTACTTCCAGTGAGACCATGAGCAAGTCAGAATTTTCTAGGGCCTCTGTTTTTTTTTTAATCCGTAAAATGAGAAAGTTAGAATAGATGGCCTTAGGGCCCTATAAGCTTTTAAGTTGATTCTACAATTTGATTTATGCTTACTTCAGTCTATAAGTCAATAAACATTTGTTAAGCACTTACTATGTAATAGGCATTGTGTTAACTACAGCTGATACAAAGAAAGGCAAAAAGGCATTCCTTAAAGGAGCTTATGGCCTAGTGGTTGAGACAGGAAGCAAAAAACTATGTACAAACAAGCAATCTATAGAATAAGTTGAAAATAGCCCAACCAAGGAAAGGGACTATAATTTTTTTCCTCTATATTTATATAGAAAAATTTAGAAGAAATAAATTATTATGAAGAAATTGGTTAGCAAAACTTTATTTTTTTATTATAACTTTTTATTGACAGAACATATACATGGGTAATTTTTCAACATTGTTAGAAAGGGATTAGAATTGAGACAGATTGGGAAAAGGTCCCTGAGGAAGGGGGATTTTAGCTGAGACTTGAAGGAAAATAGAAGAGGTAGAAATAAGGAGGGAGAGCATTTCAGAATGGGGAGGTCATTCAGTGAAAATAGATTTGGGAGACGAGGAACAAGAAGGCCAGTGTCACTGGATCAAAGACTACTTAGTGTTGGGTAATATAAAGTATAAGAAGACTTGAAATGTTGAGGGATGGGAGGTAAGAAAGTTATGAAGGGCTTTGAAAGTTTTTATTCTATACTTCCCACCTCCTCAAAAAACAACCCTCAGAATCATTGATCACAGGTAGGTATTTTCAGTGTCACTGGGGGCCTTTAAAAGGGAACCAAACGATCATTTTGGGCAACAAAGTGGCTCTAGACCTGCCATCAAGATCTGAATTCAGATCTGAGCTCAGAGAGCTACTAGCTGTGTGACTCTTTGCAAGTGATTTAACCTTATTTGCCCCAGTTTCCTCATCTATATTTACTTTGAGTCAGTCATTTACCTCTCTAAGCTGAGTCTTCATCATCTATAAAATAAGTGTGGCCAGATAACCTCTAAGGATCCTCCTAGCTCTCATTATATGAACCTAAATTATATACTTGTATTCAATATATATTTAAGTTACACCGAGATCTCTTCCCTCATTTTACAGATGAGGAAATTGAGGTGCTGAGAGTTTAGTGACTTGCCCATGAGATGACTAGTCAACAGCAGACCCAGGATTTGAAGCCTGTTTGCAGTATATTATCTTTTTTTTTGAATTATTTGCAAATTTTTATATCACTCCACGCTGTCTTCTTTTAGGATATATACAGAAAACATAGATTGACCCAGAAAATAATGTCATTGCTTGTTTGTTGCTGCTCCTTGGTTTTTTTTATTGTTTTAGTGGAAGAGGATAAAGATATCAAGATATTTCAAAGTAGTGTTGTTTTTGCTATTCAAGTGGTCTGAATTATTTCTGATTTGGCTTCTATACATTATTGATCTCTTTCATTTGTGGGTAATTGAATTGAACGTAAAATGAAGAAATAGCCCCTCAGTGTATCAGGGACAGTCACACCTATGGCTTTAGTCTAGGACAGTGAGAGTTGTTATTAATGTATATTAATTTCCTTTCCAGAAGTTTCTCCAAGATAGAGCTGGCGTAGAGATATATTTCATTGGCCTTCGATTCCAGATTTCACTAGGAAGTTGGCAGTGGATTGATGGCTCAGAATTCCTGATCAAGTAAGTTAGACAGACTTTAGGGATTCCGTTTGACATAACACAGGAGCATGATCCATGATTCTTCTATCAAGGACTACTGAATAGACATAAAATTGATTCTCCTCATTCTTCTGCCTGTTCTCCATTGCCTTACTAAACCCTCTCTTACTGGCCTTTTCCTCCAAGGTCCTATAGACACATCATCTTTTCCAGAGAAGGAATCTCAGAAAAAAAGATGTAAAGGGTTTATCAGAGATGAGTCTTTTGGTTAGAAATTATTGAGTTTTAATGATATCATTCCCTACAAATGAATCAGGGCATGAATGAGAATATTTCATTGTAGCTATCAAGAGGCTAAAACATATAATATGCTAGAAGTTTATGAGCCAGCATGGCACAGTGGCAGAGGCATTTATTAAGCACCTACTATATATATATATATGCACATACTATGCTATAAGCTAAGCCTTATGCTAAGAGCTTTTCAAAAGTATCTCATTATATCCTCACAATAACTTTGGGAATTAGATGCTATTATGATTCCCATTTTACAGTTGAAACTTGAGAAAGACAAAGCTTAAGTGATTTGCCCAAAGTCATATAGCTAGAAAGTACCTGGGATTGGATTTCAATTCAGTTCTTCCTAAAGTGGGCCCTCGTGCTGTTATTCACTATCCCACCTCTCTGTGTCAAAGATCAGAGGACCTGGGTTTAAAATGTCTATTTCTATGACCCTAAGCAAGCTCCTTGATTTCAGTTTCACCATCTTAAAATAAAAGGATTGGATTATATTACATTTAAGGTCCATTCCAATTCTTATATCTATGTATTACCACCCACAAATAGCTGATGTTGACCCTTACACCTCTCTGTATTATGTACTTTACTGACTAGCTGCCCCAACCATAGATGTCATTGGAAATTTTAAAGAATTTATTGTTGGGGCAACTAGATGATTCAGTGGAGAGAGAGCACCAGCCCTGAAGTCAGGAGGACCTGAGTTCAAATCTGGTATCAAACACTTAGCACTTCCTGGCTGTGTGACCCTGAGTAAGTCACTTAAACCCTGTTTGCCTCAGTTTCCTTATCTGTGAAATGAAACTGAAGAAGGAACTGGCAAACCATTTGCCATTATCTTTGCCAAGAAATCCCCAAATGGGGTCACAAAAATGGAATGGAAACAGATTGATGGAAAAAGGAGATTACTTTGGAGTTTGGAAAACTTTTCAGGGCAGCACAAACTTAAGTGAGGTGCTACAATAGCAAGAGGTAGATAAGATCACAAGGGTCCCCTAGTTGATGAGAGATTTGGTTGCATAAAGGGAGAAGAAAGCATGCCAAAGACAAACCTTATTCCTCTTCTTTCCCTATTTTCTGTTCCATTCCCTTGAATACCTTTGCAAGGACCCCAGAGTTAGTCTAGGATACTTCTATATTTTAGCTACATTATACATAAAAATTGGCTTTTTTGGAATATTCTAGGAATCTACTCACCATTTTTAACATGAAAATGTATTTTGATACCTAAACAATGTTTAACCATCTTTGAGAATGCTATTCATTATACTTTGAGCAAAATTTATCCATGTGTACTGAGAAGGTAAGTTTTGAGCCAAATTTCAAAGTAGATAAGGGCCAAGGATTGTTGGAAAGGGGAGGAGGAGGAGAGGAGATGGAGATAAATTTTAGTAGAGTAGCCTGAGCAAAAGATTACCAATGGGAAAAACCAAAGAAAGAGACCTAGTTACTATCCAAATCTAGATCATAGCTCTGGTTCCTCCTCATGTAACTATCCTGACCTTCCCTTTTTTCTCCACCAAGCCATCTAAAACACTTGCCAAATTTTGACTGTGGGACCATAGGGCTTGATCCTGACGTGGACATGGCATCTTGTGAGACTCCGCATCGATGGATATGTGAGAAGAGGGCATTATAACACTCCTACAATTTTGGCACAGTTCCCTATGGTGAGGAGAAAGGGACATACCCTCCCACACCCCCCCTCAAGGCCATTGGGGAACCCTCAACTGGGGATGGGCCTTTCAAACCTCCTCTTCACTCAGTGGAACACCTATGTTCCTAAGATAACACATCATCTTCTCTCAATCCAGAAGAGCTGGCATTGATTAGAATCAGAAATGCCCAGGACTTCAAAAAAGAGATTTGAAGTCAGAGATTCTTGAAAACAAGTTCAATAGGTGCTATCTCTCTGTACATTTGGTCACCCTAAGCTTATGTACTTTATTTTGGTATATTTTATTTTTTGATTAATTGATAAAACTGTTCCACACTAATTGTGTTGATTGAATTATAGGAAAAAATTACTTTCATCCTTTTTTTAGGTCACTAGAACTACAGAAATCCAATTATTCTGCAGAGGCCTGAGGTGGAAGAAAAATCTTTGCCACAACAGTTCTGAAATGTGGCCTATTAGAAAGAAAAATTTCATTTAGAGTGATATGAGATTTAATTATGTATACTATCTCCCTTTACACCTGAAATATTTAAACATTCTTTAAAATCTTATTGTATAGGTAGATAATTATTCTAAACAGATCCAGCTATGAACATACACACACACACACACACACACACACACACACACACACACGCATTTCAACACACTGACTTATTGGGTAAAAGGGGAGAGTTGAGACAATCAGGGTTAAGTCACTTACCCAGGATCACACAGTTACTAAGTGTCTGAGACTGGACCTAAGGGGTCCTCCTGACTCCATGCTGGGGTTCTATCCACTGAGCCATCTAGCTACCCCTACATGATTGTTATTTTTTTAACTATTAATTTCCTCGGACCAAATCCAGAAAGGGAAGTTAGGAAAACAGGATGCAAGTGGCCACAATAAATAGGTTTGTGCCATACCGAAGTGTCCCAACATCCTCACTATACAGTGTGTACAATAGAAAAGTAAAGCTAAGAATTGAAAGGGACCTTAGATAACTGAACCCACTTCTATAAATGTGCTCAGAAATCACGAAGCACTAGAGACCAAAGCCTGATTTATTGTCTTATCTTGACTTTAGAAAGTAATAGAGAAAATGTTCATAGAGCTACATTACATTTAATAGTGTGTCATCTTTCAGAGAGCCATTAAATATTCACCAACAAATTCTTGTGTATAACTATTATGTGAGATAGTCACCTGAACAACTTTGTTTTACATTATATTTGTACTGATTAGAAATATCAACTTGTAGCTTTCATTTGTAGACCATAATGTTTCCTCCTAAAATATGAAACTTGATGTAGTTCAATCAAGTCTCTTTCTTCATGTCCCATCTTTGAGGGCTTCCTTGGCAAAGACACTGGAATGCTTTCCTTATCCAGTTCATTTTACAAATGAGGAAACTAAAGGGAAAAGAGTGAAGTAACTTAACCTAAAATCCCTTAGCTAATAAGTGTCTGAGGCTAATGAAGATATCTTCTTGATACCAAGCCCAGGACTCTATCCACTGTCCCCTCAGTTACCCCAATATGAGACTGGTCTATTCTTTTTACATTATAATCTCTCAAATATTTATAAATAGCTTTCAAGTCTTCTTTTAGTCTTATTTCTTTCTACTTTTATTTGTAAGAATAAAAGGCTTTGTGTTATTTTCTCCTCCAAATAGGTTTGTGAAGCTGTGATCCTGATTTATACCCATATTGTTGATGATGTTCCATCTTTTCAGTCATGTTCAATTTCTCATGACCCTATTTAGGATTTTGTTGGCAAAAATAATAGAGTAGTTTGCACTTTTTTCTCTTTCTATTTTGCAGATGAGGAAACTGAGGCAAACAAAGTTTGTCCAGGGACACAGCTAGAAAATATCTGAAGCCATATTTGAACTCAAGTCTTCCTGACTCCAGGCCTGGCACTCTATTCACTGTGCCACCCAAGCTAATCCCTTTCAGCACATAGGCTAATCCAACCAGAGGTCCCTTTAGCATATAGGGAATACTGAAATTTGTACAAGGATCCCAGGAAGACAAATGGTGATTTTTTAAATGGAATTGTACAACATATTTCTTCAGGATCACTAAACACATAGGACATTTGAAATTTGTCCCAGTGGATCCTTGCCACTCCATTGAGAAATTCCCTCAGCTAACAATGGGAAAAAGAAGTTTAGTCTAAATATGAAAGAAAGCTGAAGGGCATATGGGAAAATTGGGACACCAATGCATTGATGGTGAAGTTCTGAACTGATGCAATCATTCTGGAGAATGCCCAAGGAGCTATAAAGCCATGCATATCTTTGACCAAGTAATAACATTACTACAAAAATAATTTTAAAAAGGACCTACATGTATAAAAATATTTATACTAGCTCTCTTTGTGGTGGCAAAGAATTGGAAATTGAAGGAATACCCATCAATTGGGATTGTGGCGTATTTTTCTTATTTTCCAAAAGCTTTTGAAAAACTTGAAAAGACATATGAACTGATGCAAAGTGAAGTGAACTAGAATCAAACACCATCATTATCCCCATCTTATAGAAAAGAAAGCTAAAGTAGATAGATACTAAATGAATTAACTTGGGTCACACAGCTAGTAAATGTCTAAGACTGGATTTGTGCTCAAATCTTCCTGACTCTAGTTTTAGTTTTCTTTTCATTCATTGAGCTTACCAGGGGAAGTCTTCAATTTGGAGTTCTGGAGGAACAATCTGTTAGAGATATTGTAGAGAAAATTTAGGTTGGGCTATGTGATCTCTGGGTTCTTCTACTCTTTGGTTCAGCCTTCTATTCTACTTACTATTCCAAACACATGACTTTTCATCATGATTTTCAACTGGCCCTCCCCTTTGTCTGTAATGTATTCTCTTCATCTTTACTTATTAGAATCCCTAGATTACATCAAGACTCATCTCAAACACCATCTTATGCAGGGAGCATTTCCCAATGTTCCCAGCTACCAATGCCTTCTCCCCCCTAAGATTGACTCCCATCTATTCTGTATATAAATTATACATACTTTGGGGTTTCTTTCTTTCTTTTTCTTTATAATTTTATTGTAATTCTTTATTTTTATATTAATTATATACAATATTTATATCATATTAATTATACATAACATTTATATATAATATATTTATATTATTCTTTATATCCTCAAAACTAGTATGGTATCTGACACAATGCTTTCTATTTGATTGATCCTGTGATTTAATATCTATGAACAGAGAATGAAAACTAGCATTTTAGCACCAAGATGCTCTTATGAGATTACATAATTTCAGAAGCTGTTACCCATTATGATGAAGGAAGCAGATGCATAGATATTCTAAAACAATGCAACATTCCACAGGAATTTGTTTAGTTTTTGGAAATTATTTTATGATTTTCAATCAACCAACTAATCCATTAGTCAGTAAGTATTTCTTAAATACCTACTAAATGCTAGGTGCTAGAGATACAAATAAAGATACAAATCCCTATTTGCAATGATTTACATTGTTTTTCATGATTTTGTGGTTTTATTAGCAATAAATGTTAAACCTGTACACACAGGTTGGGTTGCAGCAAAAAGTTAAGGGGAGCTTAAAAATATATAGCAAAAAACTGAAAACATCTTTAGCTGATGCTACAGGAAATATATGCTTTCCTAGAGACTTTTACCTATCTCCTTTTAATATGGGATTTTCATGAAAGAAATATGAACTGTGGGGACTGCAAGGGTCCTAGAAAAGAAAGGAAGACTTTGGATGTATAATCTCATTCTCTGCCAGACAAATAACATGAGATGTCTTAAGGAGGAATGAATACTGTGAATTGTTTGCAGAGATAATCTTTGGGTTTGAAAATAATATCACTATGATTACACATGGGCCACTAAATGTATTTGTCCAGAAGAACCAAGTCAACTGTTTTAAATAACATGGCTTTTCCTTTCAGATAACGAATTTTACTATTCTTAATCTTACCCTCTCTTACCTCATCTGATTGATACATTGACTGAATTTAACCAAATCAGCTGTCTTTGGAAAAAAAATAAGCAAAACATCTACCCACAGAATTGTATAAAATTTTATTTAATGATATTTTGAATTGCCCTGTGCTTGCTAACTTCTATTCTGGCAAATTATGTGGGGGGGGGGGAGGAGAGAGGGGGAGGAAGAAGAGGGGAGAGAATGAAGGAGGGAGAGAGGGAGGAAGAAAGGGAGAGACAGACACACACACACAAAGAGAGAGACAGAGACAGAGAGACAGAGAGATAGTGAGAGAGAGACAGAGAGAGAAAGGGAAGGAGAGAGAGAAAGAAAGGGAAAGAGAGACAGACAGACAGACAGACAGAAGACAGAGACAGACAGAGAATGTTTATATCTATTAGGAATGGAAGGCAGGAAAGAAGAGGTAACATTTCATTACAGGTCAGAATATGATCATTTCTCCAGAGACACCCAAACTATGGAATAGAATGTGATGCAAAAGTATATATTAATCTATAAAAGTATATAATAATGTCCCAAGCAATCTGTTAATTACTGGGGATACAAATAGAAGATTGAGACTATGCCTGCTTTCAATGAGCTCTAATTAAAGGAAACAACACGTGAAAAATGTCTCGTGTTTAAATTTACTTCATGTCAGAAAGAAAGGCTAAATAATAATTTGGCTTCTGGCAAGGAAAGTTTTAATTCATTTTGAATCTTGGGGGCTCAAATGAATTGTTCTTCCTCTCCTTCATGTGAATAATTTAGGTCCAGAGCTGATTATCTATCTATCTATCTATCCATCCAAAAAGGAATACTGTAAAGCAAAATGCATATAGGAGGGTAGGCCATCTTCACTGAGTCTTAAAATAGAAAAGATGAAGAAATAAATTGAGTGAGTACACTAATCACAAAATTATGCATTCTATCCAATAGAATTTCTCCTATTTGAATTTAAATAGTTTCCATACTATGCTCAGTTCTTCATGAACAAAAGGAACATGATCAGAGTTTTTATGTATTTATTTGAACAGGATGAATTTTATTCCTTAGTCATATCCCTTCTTCAGGCTAATGAAGCTTGATATTATTCTAACCTTTTATCATAGGACCTTTTTCCCATTATTTTTTCCATATCTGGACTCATTTTACTTTCTTCATTCTTTTGAAAATATGATTATTAAATTATATTTATGATTATTTGATTATTATATGATTATTAAAATCAGGTATACAATGACCCTCAAATTGATTTGCTTAATGCTGAGTGCAGTAGAAAGATTATATTTAGACATTTGAATGTCATATTCCTTTTAATACAATTCAGTATTACCACTGACTTTTTTTCTCACAGCATAGGGCAGAAAACAGCAGAACTTACCTTAAGGAAAAATTTCTGGATGCTAAAGATATAGTAGAAAATATTGATGTAGATGCTGATAAGGAACTGGCTATCCTTTGTTGCCCTGAATCTTGTCATTGTGGATGACAGTAGTTAATACCACTTCTAAAAAAAGAAAGAAATGACAGAGTATCAGAGGCCTACTTCTAGCTGAGAAATTCTTAGTCATTTCAGTCAGAACATGCCTTAGTGTGCCCCGGAAAGATGAGTATCCAATAAAAATCCAAATACTCATTTGAATCCCAGTTCTGCCACTTTCAAAGATATAGTCACACATATAGTCTTGTACGAAGGACTGATGTTGCCAGAGCCAGTTTTCTGTTCTGTAAAATGAGGAGTTTGCCATTTTTGAAATAGGGACCATATCTAAGGTCTTTTAAATATCTGAAAGTTTCATAACCTAACAAAATGGCCCAGTAATCAATTAATGAATAATTAATTACCTAATAAGGTGAGGATCACTTTAAATCCACCCTAGTGACCCTCACATCATTCATCCCCTAGTAGATGCATCCCAAGGGGTGTCACAGGAAGGACTATTCCTTTAGTCTCATTTTCTTAGGGATTCATTATTCCCTTATATGCCTAGAAAATTGAATTTCCAAAACAAAGAAGAATGGAGGATGATTGGCTGCCTAATATACATTCATACATCATTTGGAATATCAGCACTTTGGTTCCATGAAAACATAATGTTAGATGAAACATGGCAAGGGGAAGTTAATTCCATCAAAACAAAGTTATGATGGAATATATGTTCTGAATTACCAAATTAATACTATAAAAAAAGAATAATGTAAGTAGGAAGTGTCTTAGTATTCTTAGGTGATAACTATCTGTGCAACACTAAATTGCCTGTTGGATTTCATTTATCATAGTATGGGTATCATCTTTATAAGTCCCTCTCCCTCCATTCTATATTTCTGCTCAGATTCATATTCAGGTCTCTCTGAAAAACAAAGAAAGAAAAATAAAAATGAACGCATAATAACATTTATTATGTGTGCTTGAGCATTGATGGCACTACAGAGAGGTGTGAAAGAAAATGGTTCTGTTCCCATCTTGTAATATTTCATAACTTCAAGAGGAAAAACAACACAAACTTAAGTAACTTTTATTAAGAACACTTGAGAGAATAACTATTTAATGACTATTACTTTACCCTCCTCCCCAATACCACCTATCACCATCAGAAATGACTTTCATAAGTCCTTGAATAATAGTATAACTTGAAAATACTTATATTACTCATTCTGTCTTACGATTGTTATGTAGTTAGTACACATTTGTGTATGTGTCGTATCCATCTTATCATAAGCTCTTATGAGATATCCTTTATAATATCCTCCCTGGATTAAAAAGCATTATTGAATATTTAATAATTTAACAATGGTTATGGAGAAAATGAATGAATGAATACTTTAATTAATCTAATGATTCTTACCAAAGTTGAAATTAATGCAGCTTGAATTAGTTAGATTTTGCTATTATTAGATATTAATATCATCATAAGTTAGGTAGCACAGTGGAGGAAATACCCAGCCTATCTAGGATCAGAAAGAAGTTCATGTCTGGCATTAGACACTTCCTAGCTGTGTCACCCTGGATTTAAGTCATTTATTTTCCTCAGTTCCTCATCTGTAAAATGAGCTGGAGACCTCAGACACTCGCTACTTACTAACCAAGTCACTTTATCCCAATTGCCTCATCAAAAAAGAAAAAGAAAAAAAAAAAGAGAGAAAGAGAACTTAGAGCTTCATCATGAAATTCTAGAGAGAGGAGAGTATGACCAACAATGACAGTCTAATGTAAAAAGATTTTTTTTTTTGTTTCAAACATTAAATTAGTTTGCAACTCATTGAATCATATAATCACCTAGCCATGATTTCTTTAAATTTTTTCTAATCATGATCCCTTTTCACTCCCCAAATTTTTATATGACCCCAAATATATAAAATATACAAATCAAATCTTTTCTTTAGCTAGACAATTGGGTTTAAGTGATTTACACAGGGTCAAACAGCTAGTAAGTAGTAAGCGTCTGCTATTGGATTTGAACTCAGGTCCTCCTGATTTCAAGGATAGGGTTCTAGTCACTGAGCCATCTAACCAACCTCCTCTGTTTTTCTGTTTGAAAAATGTGGTATAGACTTTATTATATGTTTTACTAAGATCTAAGTAAATAATATTTACATCATTCCCCTAATCTCACTTTAGTAACCCTATCAGAAAAAGATATAGTTTAGCATTATCTGTTTTTGTTTTAAGTTAAAATATTTCATTCATAGGTATTTTTTACACAGTGTATCTTAATATCTCAAACCCCTACAAGAAAGAAATCTTTCTTGTAACAAAGGAAAACATTTAAGAAAAAAAAAAGAATGACAGAGCAACCATATCTGATAGGATATGCAACATTCCACATCTCACTGGTGCAGACATGAAGTGAAGAAAATTAATTTCAAGGTATAGAAGAAGGAATATATCAGAAGCATAAAGAAAACTCAGATATTTCCTCCCCCCAAAAAAAATCAAAAATAATCTCAATAATTTCTGAGCTGTAGCCTACTTTTCCATTTGTTCTCCGTGGAGCCTGACTCAGTTCACTTCCCTGGAAGTTTAACACAAAATGAGATATTAGTAGGCCATTTAGCAAAAAGAAACTTATTCACTTAACCATAACAGGAAAAAGGTATTCAACAAGGATAGGATATCCAAAGTTGTTTCAGCTAAGCAAAGCTTCTTTGCCTGAGCTACATATTGTTGTCATTAGCCAAGCCACAAAGCATTTGTTTTGCCTTTGAATTTGTGAAGGCAAATGGTCAACCTGTCAAAATATTGTAATTCAGAATCCTTATTTTTCTAACTTAAAATATTAGATATCTCCCTAGATATGAAACACCTGACTCAAAATTTCATAATTGTGCCATTCATGCTTTCATCTAAGTCCCTAATATAAATATAAGACCAATAGCAGAGCCTTTCCCTAGATTACTAGACAACTCCAAGTTGACATTCATCTATTAATCAATATTACTTAAATACAGCCATACATTCATGCCAGAGTCTTTAATTCTGTCAATGAGACTAGTATGGAATACTTTGCTGAATTCCCTTCTGAAATCCAGATATATCATAGTGGGGGTAATAGTGGGGGAGGATTCGGAGAAGACAAAGGAGTACGTCAGAAAATTCCAAGATCTCCAGATTTTCCCCACAAACAAACAAACAAAAAATTGTACTTCTGGGAGAACATAAACCCATGAAACAAAGACTTGGGGCAAAATAGGGCTCTTTTGGGACAAACCGACACCAAGAAAGACCCTCAGCCCCAGTTTGAACAGTGTGAAGTGCAAACACCTCCACAGACAATTAGTGGGGAGCCTTGAAGCTAGCTGAGTTGGGCTTCAGCCTCATTTAGAAACACAGGAACTTTCACTTCCCCAGCCACATACAGAATCCAGGAAGACTGAGGGAACCTTGGCTGATTAGAAACGCTAGGCCCAGCTGTGCTGCAGAGGGTGGGAGGGAACCAGTTTTTCTGGTAAGTGCAGAAGCAGGGGCAAGGGTGCTGCTGGCTGCTGGCACTTGCAGGAGGTAGAGGGCTCTTGGTTTAAGGTTCAGGTCAGAGGAGAGAGCTAAAGTGAAGCTAGAGGTACCATCTCTTCCCCCTTCCCCCTCCCCCAAATTAGAAAAGGTTACACAATTAAGTTAAAAAAAAAAAGAAAGGGCAAAGAAGAAAAAACTCAAATTTACAATGGAAATAGGGAAGACATCTTCAAAAAAGAACTCTGAAATTAAAAAAAAGCTTCTTCCTTTCACCCCAAAGAGGAACATGAAATGGCTCTCTGTCCAGAGAGAATTTATAAAAGAACTCAAAAAAGGCTTTTAAATCAAATGAGACTGAGGAAAAACTTAGAGATGATGGAGATGGAAATGGAGATAGAGATAAAGATGAGAATCATGTAAAAAACTTAGAAGATTAGGCAGGAGAGTAGGAAAGTTATTTCTAGTGAGAGCAGAGTTTATTAGGGGAAAAAAATAGGGCTACTAATTATTTATCTCAGATAAAGTCAAACTAAAAGATTCAATCAAGAAAGAAATCTACATCAGTTATAGCTGTGTATCAGCTATATTAATAATGTGTAAATACATATGTATATTTATATGTGTGTATATATGTGCATATTATGTAGATGTATGTATATATGTAAATAGATATGTGGGAGTATATATGTGTGTAGATGTATACATACAAATATATATGTGTGTGAATGGTATACATAAATATATCTATGCTTAACTGCAGCCTGTTTAGGGGAGGTGGAAGGGATGAAATGGAAAAAAAAAAAGTAAAAACTGCTCAGCAGAGAACAAAAGAATAACCTACAAGGAAGCAAAGAAAAGCTGGAAAGAGATGAATATAGTATCTTCTATTATTTACATATTTTCTTGAAAGGTAGATTTCCTGTTATATATTTCTAATCCTTCCTAATGTTCTTCTGGGCATAGAAGTTTTGTTCTGTTTGTGTTTTTGTTCTATTGTTTTGTTTTTTTTATTGGTGTTTTTTGGTGTTTTTTTCCTTTCTTTTTCTATTTTGTCTTTTATTATTATATATTTAGTTTTAAATAAATATATTTTTTAAAAAGGAATTATGGTTAATTTGATATGACTTATTCTTAGTGAAGTATGATTATCTTTTCCTTTATAAGTTTTTATAAACCATTTGTTTAGTAGTCTCTTCTAAGAATTTCACAGGATTTTGACATCATTCTTACCAGTCAAAAATTTCAAAATACATTTTGTGTCCTTTTGGAAATGTGAAAATATTTTTTTTTTTACCCCCAGAGACTAAAATCTCTCTCTACATGATCCCTTAGAGATTACCAACAAATGTTTTGCTAAAACTTTTTCCAATTTGTTTTCATACAAATCAAACTTCAAATTGATTGTTTTCTTTTTAGTTGATTCTTTTTAAACAATGTTTTTATTATTTTTTAACATCTAATATTTAAAATCATTTACTGGGCCTGAGGAGCTGGAGTACTATATCTACTTCCTTTTTTTTAAGGGCTCCCTCTCCATTCCAGAGCCGGGGACATTGTCTAACTATATTCATTCCCCCAGTGCATTCCAGCTTTGTCATCTCAAAACACCATGTCATCGATTGCTGTCCCAATTGGCTACTGTTGTGGGACAGTACTGACCACAAAAACAATCAGAGACTCTCAGAGTAAGAAAAAGCAAAAAGAGGTTTATTACAAGCTCGTGAGACAAGGTATCTCTCATTTGACAAGGTGTTTGTCAGTTAAAGGAGTGCAAAGTAAAAACTGCAAAACACAAGATTAAATAGCCTGAACACAGAAGCCCTCACCCCCCCAGTCTGGTCTTTTATTCCCTTGTTTTTTGTTTTGTTTTGTTTTGTTTTTTTGGGGGGGTCTGGGTTTACATTCTAATGGAGGAAATCCCAGAAATAAAAGAAAAATTGCTTTTGAAAGAGGTACTTAAATGCTAATTAAAGGTAGTAGGAAACTGGAGGGGAGGAGCACCTGTAACTTTTTCTTTAGCTATAGCTGTACTTGTAAAGTCTCAAGTCACAATAAAGGTATAGTTTAAAACTATATTCCCATGAGAGTGTCTTCACTCAGTTTATCCCATACAGCCATAGTACAACTAGCCAGACAGAGTAGCTTTATGGATGCCCTGAAATATTCTGGCAATATTTTTCCCCCCAGTGAAATATTTGTTAGCTTTAGCGAATCAATTGCAGTACTTGGGCAAAATTTCAAATTTCCAATTCTGTAAAGTTCTCTGGGATTTGAGGGAAGCTCAAGCATTGTTTTTTCAAGAATCTCCACCAGGCAATGTTCTAACCATCTCAAAAAGTTCTCACAGTACAGTTCTTATTCCCTGTCTTATTCCACGAAAGAATTTCAATAGTCTCTTAATCATAGTTCTTTATAGTGTCCCAAATTTAACAGCCTTTAGGAAGGCCTAAGACCAACCCCATCTAGTGATCCTGAAGATTACAATTATTCTCCAATACAAAGTTATATGAATTCAAATAAATGATAATTTATAAAGCTTACTTTTATTTTCTTTAAATATATTTTTCTATTTTCAAAATATATGCATAGGTAGTTTTCAACATCCACCTTTGCAAAACCTTATATTGCAAATTTTTTTCACTTCCTCCCTTAGACAGCAAGTAATCCTATATATGTTAAAACACGTGCAATTCATCTATATGTATTTCCACAGTTATCATGCTGCACAAGAAAAATCCGATCAAAAAGGAAAAAAAATTAAGAAAACAAAAAGCAAGCAAACAACCACCAAAAAAGTGAAAATACTATGTTGTGATCTACACTCAATCTCCCCAATCTTCACTCTACATGCATATGACTCTCTCCATCACAAGTCTATTGGAACTGACCTGAATCACCTCATTGTTGAAATGAGCTGTGTCCATCAGAATTGGTCATCACATAGTCTTCTTGTTGAAGTTTACTTTTAGTTGTAAAGTTTACTTTTAAAAGACCATCCCAACCTAAGAAAATAAAGGAAATAATTGTTTAAAACAACTCAAAGGAAAACATAGAGAAAAGAAAAATCAAGTTTCCTTCTCAGAGCAAGATATAGTCTCAAATGAACTCTCAGAATAATATGGGATTCTCTTTATAGGGATTAGAGATTCAAGATCAACTGGAAGTCATCTCCTTGAAACCAAATTCTTTAGTGTAAAAATTCAGTTATTCTCATCATTATATTCTTGTTTGGTCTTTTCAATTGTGCCTGACTTCCCATTCGGGATTTTCTTGCCTTTTCCTCATTCAGCTCATTACAGATGAGGAAACTAAAGTAAGCAGGGTTAAGTGACTTGCCAGGATCACACAACTAGTGTCTGAGGTCAGATTTGAACTCAGGAAAATGAATTTTCCTGATTCCAAGTTGAGTGCACTATCCATTGTGTGGAAGCTGCTGCCTAGTTAGAAAGAGTCAGACATGGCTGACGGGATCTCATCACAATAAAACAGATTTTAGGAGTGCCCAACTGCCATGGCTGCACCTCACCCTGGTTCTGAATTCCAAACAATTCCCTTTTTCCATGTCATTTATAATTATAATCAAGAATACTGGTGACAAGGTCAAAGGATAAGAACATTTTAGTACCATATCTTTTGCACAATTTCAAATTGTTTTCTGAAAATGGTTGAACCAATTTACAACTCCATAAACAATGAATCTGTGGGTCTATCTCCCTACCCCCCCAGTTCATCCAACATTGACCATTTCAGCCTATGCTCGATAGTAACCTTTTTTTAAAGGTCAATCTCCAAATGTGTAAAGATTCTGTTCTGCATTTTGTGGACAACTTAAGAGATTTTTGTAATCCTGAATTTGACAAACAGCAAAAAACAAACATTTCTACATAAAAAGATTAACATATATAAAACTGGGAGATTCTATTTTATGTTGGATGAACATGTAATAAATTCAATACTTAGTTCACATATTGTCCTATATCTCTATATCTCATACTGAACTTGATTCTATTTTCTTCTGGGCTTAAAGTACTTTCAGGAATAATTTTGACTATATATAATTTTTAAGTGATAAGCTGACCTAAGTCATGTCATCACAACATTTTATTAAGTACTTATTATGCGTTTAATTTGATTTTTTAATTAACATTTTATTAAATACTTATTACATGCCAGGAAGGCATTGTGCCTTTAGATTGAGAATATGAAGATAAAACACTCCAGTTTAAATCCAAATCTTATTCACTAATGGTATTAATCTTTCTCCCTATATACCGATAGGAGGAAGACTACCTATAATTCAGTCCATGAAATATCCATAAGTGTAAAATTTTTGACTGAATATTAAAATGGAATTTTTGACATAACAAGTGAAAACAAAAAAAAAAAATGATTGTTATTTTCACTAAGTTTAAAAAAGATGGGAAGAGGAGGATCTCAGTGTGTCTCCAAGTCTGATCAAGGAATTCTTCCTTAGCTCCAACAGTAATTCTTCCACTTTCATTAGAATCTACTTCTACTGTATCCTTCCTGGCAAAATGGATATCTGATCAGCATCCTCCCCATAAAAATTCTTTATTTACTTGAACATGGTAATTAAACAATCCTTTTGCCATCCCTTCCTCAGAATCATTTGTTTTCCATCTCTATTATATCTTTCCCACAATTCTTTGAGCCTATTCTAGTCTTTTCATTCTCTTGATGATATTAAAAATGAGATACAATACACTTAAATGATAATACAATGCCACGAAAAGGTTGTTTCTGTGCTCTTGAATGTGATATGCCTTTTAATATAATTCAGTATCACATTGATTTTGGTTTCCAACAGCAACAAGGCTCCAGAGGCAATAGAGGCAATTCATCCTGTTAAAATTTTTTGGATTGAGAGGATATAGTGGTAAATGTCGCTGATATTAGCCCCCAGGAAACGCCTAATTTTTCTTGCTCTGAATCTTGTCAATGCAGATGACAGCAGCCAATACCACTTCCTAAGAAAAGGCAAGAAGGAAAAGGTGGTCAGAAATATTCTTCTGACCTTAAGCTGAAACAGAATCCAACAGCCTACCCCCCAATGAGAGCAGTATGTCATAGAACAACTATACAGATCATCATTAGGTTTGAGTTTGAATCCCAATTCTATCATTACTAACAGCACAGCTTTGTCTAAAGTATATTAGCGTATTTTTTTTATCTTCTATGTGAAGGCTATTTGAAAGTAGGAAAACTCTCTAAGATCTTTTTAAAAATCCAAAACTGTATGATTTTATGATATTCTAATAATAGTACCTGAATCCAGGTACACTGTCTAATCTAATGAGCTCTATATCCTAGGAATAGGCAAGTATATAATCCATAAATTTCATTTAATAAAAGATTTGTCTTTTCTTTAACCACCTAGAAAACATTAAATCCCAACCTAGAGATTGGGAAATCTAAAAAAATGACACCCTCCCCATTTTAGTTGTGTGCTACCTCATGTCATTAATTGGTGTCCTAAAAGCATAATGTTGTTTAAAATAATATGGGGGAAAGGAAAAGATAGTACAATCAGGATAACATTATAAATAAGAGTATTTCTTGAGTGGCCAAAATTCATAAAAGAAAATAAGGAAACATCTGTATTCTTGGGTTTTAATAATTGGCAAAGTTGAAAAAAAAATCTAAATCAGAGAGCTAATTTGGAGAGTGAGAGACTAGTACTCATGGTCTGTTTCTAACATAGAATGGAAAGGTAGCTTCAATTCTATGTCCCTCACTATGTGAAATCTTGTTCTACTTCCAGCAAAGGTCTATAGAGGATAGAGACAAACAAGAACAGGAAATTGTATTTTATGTAGTCCTTGAGTAAATGCAATGCATGAAGAAGAAAAAGTCACAGTCCTTGCCATACAAAATTACCAGCTAAAATCTCCCCATTTGGATTTAACCAGGGAGAAGGCTTATTTAAGGTGCCTCTTTGATCAGAAATGATTTTTCTTTCATCAAAGTATGAACAAAGAAAGCTTCACACATCTCAGGTTTATATTGTCTTCTCCAAATTAGTGCACAGTCTTATATATATGGTGTCATACTACTATGCTATAAGCTAAACTTCATATTTTTTCACTGGTTAGTCACAATGTTTCTAAATGTAATGTTGGAGGAATAAATTAGTGAATACCCTCAATATCAATAGATGTCTTAACAGCCTTGTAGCAATATAATTAAGAAAATTAACATAATGTACTAAATGTGGAGATTTTAGACCAATTTTAAGCTCATACCACATGCTAATTCACTACACAAGCCATTTCTTCACAAAGAATAAAGAGATAAATGAGTCTGGGTCAGATTTTCACAATTTTAAAATGAGAATGTTTTGGTGAATTCATGAATTCATTCAATTAAACATTGACTTACATGGCACATAAAAGCTAAGACACAACAAGGGAGTTACCAGGTTTCCAAGCAAAATTTCCTGAATGATTTAAAGAATTTCATGTATTTCCTATTCTGGTTGACTTTCCCTAGTTCCAATTTCTGACATTTTTTCTCTCCAATCAGAGGGACTTTAAAATTTAGCCCGCGTTGTTTACCTGAAGGAAAAAAGAAAAGGAATTTGCAATTTATCAGATGCAGAATTTCTGCCTTCCTTCCAACCCTTTCCCCTAACCATCATTCTTTTCCATCAAACTCTTTTTATGTCCAGAAGTAAAAAAACAAAAAAAAAACAAAAACAAAAACAAAAACTACCTAGAGAAGATCTTGTGTACACATAATAATAATAACGCAACATTTTAAAATGTTCAAATTGTTTTGTGGTAATCACCTCCCACCCCTCAAAAGCCATAGTTTATTTACAAGCCTTTGGAGATTTTTGGTCATGAAAATAAAATGGTTAGATCTGTATCTTAGGAAAATTTCACTTATAAAGTGTTAGAGGGCAAAACTTCTTAAAACTGTGGATTATGACCCTATATGAGTAACTGAATAGGAGATTTGCAAAATTATGATTTATTATCAGTAAATGTTTGATTTACATACCTATTTTATATATTTATATATCTGGGTCACATAAAAATTTCCCCAAGTAAAAAGGAGTGGTAAGTGGGAAAAAAATTAAGAAACCTTGTTATAGGGGTAGATTCATAGGGGCAAAAGAGAAAGAGGTCACTGATATACCAAAATATTTGAAGCTATACTTTTTTCATTGTAACAAAGAATTGGAAACAGCTGATGCCTATCAATTGAGACAATGGTTAAACAAATCATGGTATATGCACATCTTTGAATATCTTGTGCCACAGAAAGAAAAATGTGAGGAATTCAGAGAAGCATAAAATGACATAAACTGATGGCAGAGCAGATACAAGAAAACAGTATGCACTGTGACTCCAACATAAATGGAAAGAAAAATTTTTTTTCCAGAAGGCACAAATATGGAAAAATAAAATAATGTATATCTAGATATGATAAATAAAAATAAATAAAATCATTGGCATTTCTAGAACCTCAGGTAGGCCATGTTTTGATTTAAGGGAGTCCAGAGTTTTCTCCATACAACTTTGTCATCCAGCATTTTGCTCTGCTTCTTCATCCCTAAATAATCATTGATGAGAATAGGGTGGTACTAGCAAAAAATGAGACTTCTTGTTAGGAATCCTGGAAAAGTATTTTGAATAGTTTCAGAGAAACTGGATTTGAGAGAGAGAGACAGAGACAGAGACAGAGAGACACAGAGAGAGAGACAGAGAGACACAGAGATACAGAGAGAGAGACAGAGAGAGAGAGACAGAGAGACAGAGAGAGAGAGACAGAGACAGAGAGACAGAGAGAGAGAGACAAAGAGAGAGAGACAGAGAGAGAGAGAGAGAGAGACAGAGACAGAGACAGAGAGAGACAGAGAGAGAGAGAGAGAGACAGAGACAGAGAGAGAGAGAGACAGAGAGAGAGAGAGAGAGAGAGAGAGAGAGAGAGAGAGGAGAGACAGAGACAGGGAGAGGGGAGGAGGGAGAGAGAGAGAGAGAACCCAAGATTAATTAAACAAACTTGAGGTAATTAGTCTGTTAGAAAAAATTAACATGGGTATCTTCCTCTTCTCCCTCTAGTTTCCCTGTTCCTTCTAAATAAACACTCACCACCATTAGATATAGTATGTTTGGTGCCAGTAGGGACACTTTGAGTAGATAGGGACATGGACTGAACATCATAGAGGACTTCAGGCTTAGACCACAGGATGAGCCTGGAAAAATCTGTGCTGAAGTTATAGCATTGAATAATCTGACTAGAGTTAAGAAGTGGCTCTTTTCCCTTCTTAATCCTCCTTATGGAATTTCCCAGCATCACTTTGATGTCTCTGAAAAAAAAAAAAGAGATGAAAGCATTGAATCCAGTGAGAGAAAGAAGCTGTTGTTGTTGTTCAGTCTTTCAATCATATCTGATTCTTCATGACCCCATTTGGAATTTTCTTGGCAAAGATTCTGGGAATGGTTTGCCATTTCCTTGTCCAGGTCATTTTTGTCCAGAGTCACATCGCCAATAAGTGTCTGAGACCAGACTTGAACTCAGGAAGATGAGTCTTTGTGACTCCAGACCCAGCACTCCCTCCACTGAGCTACCTTGATACCTATCTTCTTACCTGCCTTCAAATCAGTTACCCAGGGTCACACAGCTACAATGTTTGTGGCTAAATTTGAACTCGTCTTTCTGATTCAAAGGACCAGCACTCTATCCATTGTGCCCACCAGCTGTCTAATGAATTTGTAGAGTTACATATATCATGTGAACGTAGCCAATGAGGGAATTTGTTTTGTTTGAGTACATATTTGTTATAACGACTGTATATGTAAATAGATATATGTATGTATATATTTATACACACACATATATGGAGGTAGGTGTTTATACACATATAATGTATGTATGTGTGTATTATAATGCCAAATTTGATGATTTTTAAAATTCTTTATGTGAGATCTACCTTGCTACAAAAATTTCATTAGGAAAATATCACTTAGAAATTTTTGTGGATTATTTATTGTATAATCTTTAGTGCCTCTGATGTTCTTCATGTCTTCTCAATCTTCATCTATGACTGAAGAAATATAGCTAAAAACATAATATCCTGGATTTCTCTTTATCATTGTTCTGATCACATTGGACTGGCATATAGTTGCTACTTAATGCTAGTTGGCTAATTGATATACCAGTACTTGCTAGTCCTATGACCTGAGGACTTGGAATATGTGTATATAGTCTCATTCTGTGTCCTTAATCCATCATTTCTCTGTTTTTTTTATTAAAGTTTTTTTTTATTTTCAAAATATATGCATGGATAATTTTTCAACATTGGCAAGACTTTGTGTTCCAAATTTCCCCTTCCTTCCCTCCACCCCTCCCCTCGATGACAAGTAATCCAATATGTGTTATACATGTTAAAATATATTAAATCCAATATATGTATAGATATTTGTACAATTATCTTGCTGCACAAGAAAAATCAGATCAAAAAGGAAAAAAAATGAGAAAAAATGCATGCAAATAACAACAAAAAGAGTGAAAATACTCGATTGTAATCCAACTCAGTTCCCACAGTCTGGGTGTAAATGGCTCTCTTCATCCTAAAATCATTGAAAATGACCTCAATCATGTCATTGTTAATCCATCACTTCTCAATCAGAAGAATCATTGTTTCAATCATTATCAACCATACACATCTGACAATATGTATGGTTATATTATGTTATACAGTATATCCTGACAGTTTACAAAGTTGTTTGTAGTTACAGTGTTGTTGCTTTATAAATTGTTCTCATTTTGTTCTTGTTTACTTTTATGAGTGTTTTTGGATGAAAAGAAACAACTAGCCCTTTCATATCTTGAGGAACAGCAACTATCTTACTTAAAGGAGGATAAATGAGTTGATTTCAAATAGGATGACTTGGGACAAATCCAGAAAAGACAGACTAAGGGGATGCTTGGAAGTGGAAGTTGAAGGTTAGCTCCCCTAAAACTCACCCTAAATAACAGTGAGCAGCTGTTGGTAGACATTGTTGCTGGGCTTCACAGGACTTGAAATGGTTCTCAAAACTTTCATCTTGCTTAGTTCTGTGACCAGAGGAAAATGAAGCTGGTTGGGGTAAGGGAAGAAGGGAAAGAATTGTGAGAACAGATTATAGAAAGAGAAAAAAATTCCAACTATTTCCTTGGTTTTCCTGATATGTTCTTGCCATCCCATTCCAACCCTCATTCTAGATTTTGATTGCTCTATCTCATTTTTGTCTTCACTCTACTATCAAATGGAAGAAACAAGAAAGAAGGAATAATAATGGTAGAATGAAGTAATCCTATCCCACCAAACTCTCCCCAGATACTTTTAGAAAGACAATGGTCTAGAAAAGCTTTGAAGATTCAGGAGGGATCCAAGATTCTGAGTTTTGTTTTCTTGTTATTAGCATAGGAAATGGGGTCACCTGAGGGAAAAGGGTCATGCTTTGCAGTAAAATGAGTTCAAAGGAGTTATCCCATATGCATCCTCTATTTCTGAGGACAGCAATAAGTACTGAGTAGAAAATGGAAACTTTTCCAATGACCTGGAAATGGAGTACAGGGGTGAATGTGGGGAGAAGCGCTTGATCCTTTTTTTTTTTTTTTAAAGCTGTTTATTTTTCAAAACATATGCGTGGACAATTTTTCAACATTAGCCCTTGCAAAATCTTGTGTTCCAATTTCCTCCTCTCCCCCCATCCCCTCCTCTAGATGGCAAGTAGTCCAATATATGTTAAACAGGGTAGATATATGTTAAATCCAATATATGCATATATACAATTATCTTGCCACACACAAAAAAATCAAACCAAATAAACAAAATAAAATGTAAGCAAACACCAACAAGAAGAGTGAAAATGTTATCTTGTGAACCACTCTCTGTTCCCACAGTTCTCTTCTGGGTGTAGAGGGCTCTCTTCATCACAAGACCATTGGAACTGATCTGAATCAGCTTGATCCTTTTTTTTAAAGGTAGAACTTGGCAAAGAGAATAAAGGGTGTTCATAAGTGATTCTCTTTCATCCTCATACTTTCCATTCCTACTTCCACTCCTCCCTCTCCCAAATGAGAACAATTTCTTTCTGGCAAATAAAGACAGAAATCCATAGACACTCACCCACAAAGAGAATGAAGAGAATTATGACTTTCATTGTTGTGGTCAGGATTCTCCCCTAGTCATAGGGAGGGGGAGGATAGGAGAACCCAGTCTCCCGACCCTCTTCTCTTCCCCTCCCCAATGGTACTACAGAGAAGTTGTTGGTCTTAGGAAAGAGTTTTTGGTAGGATAGGAGCTTGAATCTGAGCAGGGGCTTCCAGGGCTCAGAGATTTTTTCTTCCTTTTTCCCCAAAGTAGAACAACCCAGACACAGGTTATCTACATCTTTCCCCAGAGAAACCTGGTCTATCTTGCCTCCTCATTACAATTCCTCTCTAATGATAAGGGTCATTTGTACTATACACACTAGCCCTCCTGTACCCTATTATCACTGACATCTCCATTATCCACATCATCACTGTTGTCCTTAGCAACAGGTCAGACATTCCACAAGTACTAGCAAAAAAGTTACAATACATGCAAGAAATGAGACAGACCAAAGTCAAACAAGTTGTTTATTTGAGGGATTTTCAAAGATATTTTGCAAAACTGTATCAGGAATGGGGGGAAATTCAGATTCCTGCCCCAAGTCTTCTGATAAATAGCTGTGTGACTATGGGTAAGATGTTCTCTGAATCTGCTTTTCCATCATTAAAATGCCAAAGTCTAACTAGATGACTTAAAAAATCCTTTGTGTGAGAAATACCTTCCTATGGAAACTTCACTTGGAAACTCCTATAATTGTATAATTTTTTGTTCTTCTGGCATTCTCCATATCTTTTCAAGGATCTTTCCATAATTTGAGTATCTAAAAATAGCTAAACATGCCATAATGTTATAGCCACATTGGACTGTGAGCTATTTGAAAATAGAGACTATTATAGTTTTGCCTTTCTTTGCATCCCCAGTACTTAACACAGGGCCTGGAATATATTAGATGCTTAATAAATAAATGTTAGTTGGCTACCAGATGTACTAAGACTTCTAAGTTCCTTGATCTAAAAATTTGAAAGAGATTGTGCATCCTAGACAATGACCCCTAAGTTCTTTCTTTGCTCTGAGAACCCACATCAGACCTATGTGTTCCTGGGATGAAGGAGGTAAACACATTTTCATGAAGCTTGGTCCCTTTCAGAAGGAGGGCCCCCTTAAGAAGGAGGAAGGCTAGCCAGTAAACTCCAAAGGTACTCCCTTTTTTTTGAGGCAATCTAAGTTAAATGACTTGCCCAGGATCACATAATTAATAAGGTCTGAGGTTGGATTTGAACTCAGGTTCTCCTGACTCCAGGATCAGTATCCTATCCACTTGTACCACCTAGTTGACCCCATGAAATTCTCTTTAAAAGTCACAATAACTTCTTAAGGGAACCAACAAGGTCTTAACCAGACCTCTCCAAATTCCCTGCTTTGTCAAGCTCCCTACATTATTCAGTTATTGTGGGAAAGAAGCCCTACCCCTTGAGTAAGTAGGGACAAGGCCCCCTGGAAAGTGCTGAGGACCCTTTACAAGAAACAGTTTCATAAGGGAGCCTCAGTTAATGATGCAGTTGGGGAGTCTGTCTCTAGTCCTGAACACTGTCTCCTCTTAAGTTCTTCCAATTTAAGATTATTAAACGGGTTTTTCATCCTACTTCCCTATGTGGACTCATATTGAACTTTTCAGTCCACTAAAATTCAGAGATCTTTTTTCAGATACACTGTGGCCTGGTCATATTTCCTCTATTAAACAACACAACTAACCTTCAAGGGTTTCAATTCAACAAGCATTTAAGTACTTACTATGGGGCAGCTAGGTAGTAAAGTGGATAGAGCACCAGGCTTGAAGTCAAAAAGATCTTCCTGAGTTCAAATATAATCTCAGACACTTACAAGCTGTGTGACCTGAGGCAAATTATTTACCCAGTTTGCTTCAGTTTCTTCATTTGTAAAATGAGCTAGAGAAGGAAATGGCAAACCTGGTCTAGTGTATTTGCCAAGAAAATCCAAAAAGGGATCAGAAAGACATGAATGAAAAATGACTTAACAACAGTATTCTAGGCCTGATGTTAACCTTCTTGGGCAAAGAATCCACTCTTCCATCTAGTCCAAAAAAATTTAAATGAATGAATGAATGAATCTGGGAGGGGAAGACCCTCAGAGTTTCTGGCCAAAGCAGAAATCATTGCTGTCATTACATTCAATCTGAAACAATCAGGACCCAAACCATAATCAAATGGGGCCTAATTAGTAGGCCCGACTACTAGGACCTAATTAGTGTCCAGTTAGAATTAGATTGGTTTTTGTTTGGAACTTCATTCTCTGTCTACATTGGATTGGGGTTGGATACTACAATCTCCAGTAATTATTTTGATAACTCCTTGGACTCATGGGTTCTAGTCTTAATTTTATCTTCATCCTTCCTCTGCTTTAGCTGAGGCTTCTTCAAAATCAATCTCATAGTTGACTGGATTTATATGTTATATTTCTGCTCTTCACAGTTCCAATTTCCTTTGATTAGAAATTAGGGGCATTTAAGAAGACAGAGTGGGAAGTATTATTTTGGGCCCCATTCTTCTTCATTTCTCATCTTGACCATTGAGAAAGATTTCTGTCTGGCAAAGAGAGAGTTAATGACAATGACTGAGAAAAAAAGATAAATGGAATTGGGAAGAGTTACCAGACACTTGTATTGAATTTCTGTGATAACTCTCACACAAAACATGTCCTTTGTGATTTTTCCTCCATAGATGTACTAACTATTAGGAATCAGATTAGTTTGTAATGTCTGTAGAACATTAGCATCTTCCTTCTTCTTCTTTGAGAAACAGAGAGACAGAAACACACACACACACACACACAAACACACAAACACACACACACAAACACAGAGAGAGACAGAGAGAGAGAAAGAGAGACAGAAACAGAGACAGAGAGAAACAGAGAGAGACAGAGAGACAGAGAGAGAGAAGAGACAGAGACAGAGACAGAGACAGAGAGAGAAGAGAGAAAGAGAGAGAGAGAGAGAGAGAGAGAGAGAGAGAGAGAGAGAGAGAGAGAGAGAGAGAGATTTTCCTTTGTATTTGACTTTTCACAAGATTCTTTCTCCTTTCATGCTTTCTTTTCTGTTATCTTCCTGACACCTATTTAAGAACAAGATGGAATATCATGTAAGAACTGTCACATGGAATTAGTCTATCTCACCTGACATTTAGGTTGATTGAGGTAGCCAAAGAGTAGTTTGTGGGAGGTCTTGATTATGATTTTGACTTTCTCTTTTGCGGTTCTTCTTGATCAGAAATTAACTTCTGACATGATTCATATCTGTCATATGTACCACTCATAAATGAACTCTTCTTCATATCCCATTGTGAGGAGCTGTACCATGGAGTGATTTTATGATTGATAAAGATGTTTTAAAAGAAAACTATGCTAGAAGATTATAGAATCTAGAAGTCCAACTCACAGCTCAACAAGAATTCCATCTCACAAAATGCCATCCAACTTTTTTTTTGGAGCATTCATTCCCTGCCTAGGCAGCTCATTCTAATTATTAGGAAGTCATTCCTTGGATCATGGTGAAATTTGTCTATTGATAAGAGAACAAATCTAACCACTCTTCAACTTCCTAATCTTTAAGTTTATAAGATCATTTCTAAAGACAGAAAGGATTTCTCAGAAGCTCTTCCTTAGTTTATCTTTATTTTTTTCTCAGTTGGGGAACTAAGTGTAGTAACCATCAAAATCAAGGGCATTTAAACTCAAGTCCTTTGACTGCCAAACCAATGTCCTTTTCACTACACATTGCCTTCTCCATTGTTTGCTTGAAGAAAGAAATCTATCTTGTCTCCACTAAGTCTTACCTTTTCCAGGTTAAGAAAAAATAGTAAGAGGTATTTCACTTAACATAACTATAGACAATATTTAGATTTAAATTCAGATTTAAATAATTGAAGAAATATTCATTATTCAAGGGTGGGCTAAGCCAATAGGATAAAAATACAATTCTATCTAAACTACTCTACTTATTCAGTTATATCCCAATTAAGCTATCAATACTCATAAAATTCATTTGGGAAAACAAGTTCAATATCAAAAGAGTTAATTAAAAAACTATAATGGGAAGAGATAAAACATCAGATTTCTTGGATGGTTTTAATTTTTTTCTTTAGTTTTTCCTCATTATCTCTCATTTGATTTTTAAATTCTTTTTTAATTTCTTCTATAAATTCTCTCTGGGCAGAGAGCTATTTCAGAGTACTCTTTGCGATAGAAGCTTTATTTTTTATTTTTATTTTTTTACTAAAGTGTCCTTTTCTGAAGATGAATCCCAATCTTCCCTGTTCCCATATGTTTCAATGGTGGGATTCTTTCTTCTTTGACAATTCTTTTTTTTTAATAAGAGGTATAGTGTAAGCACCTCTAATGGGGGAGGGGAGGCAATGATGTCTCAAGATTCCCTTCAGCTCTCCCCTCTGACCAGGAACCCCAAACCAAGAGCTCCACCCTCTTGCAAGTACCCATATTACCCACCCCCCAGCCTTCTACACTCAATAGCTACTGGTTCCTTCTTGCCCATGGCTGTGTCTCAGCAGCACAGCTAGCTAGGCCTAGTGTTCCCAAACAGTCTTAGGTTGACTCTCTCTTCCTGCATTCAAACCCCCATTCGACAGTCTGGGAGGTGATAGTCTTTGTGGTTCCAGTTAAGGCTCCAGCATACCCAGCCAGCCCCAGGGATCCCCACTTGTTTGTGGGATTTTACACTTCTGATAGGTTAATCCCCAACTCCTGGATCTTTCTTCTGATCTTGTCAAGTTGTATATGGAGGACCCCTTTTCTGCCCCAAGTCTTGTTGGTTCTTCACCAGTCTATGTTCGCCCTGAGGTGCAAATTTGTTCTATTTATGGGGGAAATCGGGAGTTTGAAATTTACTAACATACTCCCAGAATCTTCCCAGAATCCTCCTCTGCTCAAAAACTTTCAATGTTGTCTAATAATCTTCCAAATAATTCTTTTAACTTGGTATTTAAGAATTTCTTTCTACAACTGTACTACTATTCTACTTTTATCTCATACTCTTCCTTCACTCTATACTCAATAATCAAATCAGATATTTGCCAAGCTTGAATGTAAGTTCTTGCTTCCACACCTTGGATTCACTATTCTATACATCTAGAATGCTTTTCTCTCTCTTCTCTGCCTATTAAAATCTCCCTACCTACTCTTCAAAACAGATTAAATGGCTCCTAAGTGAAGTGAAGTCTTCCCAAGCTCCTCACAACAGCCCATGCTGGAAGCAACCTCCCTCATAAACACAATTAGCACATTTGAACTAAATTCTCTTTCTTCCAATATCATAAGTTTGCAAGTGGGGTTTTTTTCCCTCTTTTTAGATTGTAAGCTCTTTAAGGGCAAAGTTTAAGTCACATCATATCTCATCCTAGCCCAATGTTTTGCTTAACAAATGCTCATTGAAATGTCACAAGATTTCAGAAATAAACCTTCCTCCTCCTTACCAGATGTTTTTTATCCAAACTCTGAAGTCTTTTCGATTCTGCTGAGTGTAGAGAAATTCCAAACAGATTTTCAGATTTTCCTCCAAAATTCCTAGAGTAGAAGAACCTTGAGATATTTTCACTCACAGTAAGTAGCAAGGAGCAGCTGTCACTACCCCACTGTGGCACTGTGGGTGAATAAAAGTCCCAATGCAAGATTGGAAGCTGGACCTCAGGTAGACCATGTAAGGCAGACCTACATTATCCATCTCAACAGGGAACACTAATAGAGCAATTAGAGAGCCAGAAACAAAGAAAATGGCAATAAAAAAATTAAAGAATAATTAATATACTATTACAACCAGAAACAATTAAAATCTTTCATCTTTCTTTAATCTTTCCTATCTCTATTCCTGACTGTAAAAAGTAACATAAGCTGACTCTGTCTTTCTTGCCATTATCTGAATGCTCACAGGTTTTTTGCATAGATTTAGAGTTAGGAGCAAACTGAGAGGTCATCTTATTATGCCACAGTCTCTTTGAACTGTTCTACCTCAGTTTCCCTGCACTAGTTTCCCTTATTGTCCTGAGTTTCCCTGAATTGTTCTACCTCAGTTTCTTTAACTGTTCTGCCTCAATCCCCTTTAGTTGTAAACCCCCCCCCCCCCCACTCTGGTCCATTAAGACTGAGGACTATTTGCTCTAAGGTTATAAATCCTCAATGTGAGGCTCAAGATGAGAGGGACATCAGACTTTTTGGCTCCTAACTCCTTCTGCCCTCAAGAATTTATAACACTACCCCCTCTAAAATATTCCAAAAGATAGGATATCTGGGATACCTCATTGACAGCTTTACTTCTGTTTATTCAAAATCCTGACTCTGGCTTTTAGTAAGAATTTATAGGCTCCCCCCATCCTGACAGAACCAAATGGTTCTGTAAAGAAGTTTCCTGCTCTTTTCTTTCTTTGTTCAAAAAAGATATATAAAGACTTGGGATTCTCCCATTTGTCACTGGATATTTGAGACGAGAGTCCTGTCCAGTCACATATACTCTCCAATTAATAAAATATTAAAAATTCTCTAATCTCTATCTTGCCTCAGTTTCTCCAGCATTACAATCTAACCCAATGTTTTCATTTGACAAGGACCCTGAAGTTGAAAAATGTTTTTCCCTATATTCCGTTATTCCTCAACAGAAATGCTCAGGCTAGTCATCTTAAGTTTAACAAAAACAACTTTACTGCAGGCATAAGGATGAAGAAGCCTGTCCTGATAAAGAGATGAACTCCAGACTATGCCCAAAGGGCTGTTAAACTGTGCATATCCTTTGATCCAGCAGTGTTTCTACTGGGCTTATACCCCAAAGAGATACTAAAGAAGGGAAAGGTACCCACATGTGCAAAAGTGTTTGTAGCAGCCCTTTTTGTAGAGGCAAGAAACTGGAAAGTGAATGGATGCCCATCAAATGGGGAATAGGCTGAATAAATTATGGTATATGAATGTTATGGAATATTATTGTTCTGTAATAAATGACCAGCAGAGGTTTTCAGAGAGGCCTGGAGAGACATGAACTGATGCTAAGTGAAATTGATGAAGTCTAGATTCGGGGTACCTAAATGAAATTAGGGTTTAGTTGAGGTCTAGTGGCAGGTTCATGGTACAGGGAGTCAAACAGAGTTTCCCTGCAACCCCCCTGGATTCAGCGCAAGGATACGGTGGTAAATGAAATCTAGTAGTGGTGTGAGTCTCCAGTGAAAGCCTTTATTGGCCCAAAAAGCTAGATTGATAAAAGAGGTTTATCATGGGGTTTAAAAGTAAGGAAATAGACGAAGGTAGAGATAAGAAGGGCACTGGACAGAGGGTCCAGTGGACAGAGTCCTGACATGGCTGGTATGTTTGGGACCTCTGCAAAGAGGGGGCCTCCCTGCTTGGCCCCTTTTATAATGGGAGATTTTTAGCTAGAGGGGCCTGTGGGTGTAGCCCCAAAGTTGGCTCAGATCTGGGTGGAGGTGGGACAGGTCCAGATCTTCTATTGGAATTCAAAGGGACCAGGATTTGTGAATCAAAAGGTAATTATATTAACTAGGAGGGGTTGAGAATCAGAAAGAAAGGCATTTTAAAGGGACCACACCCGCATCAAAATGAGCAGGACCAAGAAAACCCTGAACACAGACTATATGATGATCAGTTCTGATGGGTATGGCTCTCTTCAACATTGAGATAATTCAGGTCAGTTCCAATGATTTTGTGATGGAGAGAGTCATCTGGACCCAGAGAGAGAACACTGGGGACTGAGTGTGAGTCATACCATAGCAGTTTCACTCTTTTTGTTGTGGTTTGCTTGAATTTTATTTTTTCTCATTTTTTTTTTTTTTTTTTACTTTTTGATCTGATTCTTCTTATACAGCAAGATAATTGTGTAAATACATATGCCTATATTGGATTTAACATATATTTTTGCCATGTTTCACATATATTGGATTACATGCTATCTAGAGAGGGAGTAGGGAGAAAGGGGGAGAAAAGTGAAACAAGGTTTTTCGAGGGTCAATATTGAAAAAATTAATCTTGCATATGTTTTGAAATAAAAACTTCAATTTAAAAAAATGTAATAACCTCCCCCCCCAAAAAAAAAAAAAGAAAAAGAAATGAACTCCAGGACTCAGAGTTTTCCTCTCTTTTTCTAGGAAGAGAGATTTCCCCCAATGAGAGCAGGTGGATTTCCCTGAGGCTCTAGGAAGTTAGTGTCACAGTGGCCTCCCTCCTGGTCTTTATTCTTCTCCACAATCAGTTATCCTTCTCTTCTTTTCATCCTAGCCATGTGCACACCCACCATGTCCTTTATGTAAAAGAGATCCTCCCAAATAAGTAAAAGTGACCCCATTCACCTGTGTGGTACTAATTTTTGTCTTCTGTAGGATTTTGAATCTTCCCTTCTCTGTGCAACATTAAGATAGTGACTCCTTCCATCTTTGTGGGACACCAAGAAACTGATACCTCCCCCCAATGACTGTGCATGTCCAAGAATCATGAGGAAAGTGAAATTGTATTTTATACTGCAGGACAGAACTAGCAGCAATGCATGGAAGTCACAAAGAGGCAATTTTAGGCTCAATGTAATTTTTAAAAATTTACTAAAAATTAAAGTTATCCAAAAATGCAGTGGATTTCCTAGGCCAGGTTCCCTTTGCCTAGGGTTAAAGAAAAACTAGACAATCCTTTGTCAGGAATTTTGGAGAAAACATTCCCATATAACATGGATGAGACCAAATAGCTTCTGATGTTCCTCCAAATCTCAGATTCTAGGATTCTTCCTTATTTCTACTATTTTCCAAGGTGTACATTATCAATATGTATCTGTTATATGTGATAGATCAAAAATGTCTTTAGGTTTGAAGTCCATTTTAATGAGCAATATAGAATATTTCATCAGAGGCCCAAAGAAATCAAAGACAAAGGGAAAGAACCAAAATATTTATAGCAACTTTGTTTATTTGTTTTATTATAGCTTAGAAGTAGAAATTAATGGAATAATAGAATATTATCATTTCTCTGTAAGAAATAATGAAAGAAGTTGTTTTGAAACCTGAAAATTTTTGGTTTGGGAATCTGCCTCAGGAAACTCCCACACCCAGTCTGTCTGATTCTGAATAGCCTACTTCTCAGTTCTTTGCTGACTGGTGATCTGGTCAGTGATAATTAAATTTTGGCTACCACCCTCAATTCATCTGGAGATTCCTCTGTAGCCCTACTCTTGAGCCATAAAATTAGCATATTTATGGTAAAAGCTAGATAAAAGTATCTTCTTTGCTTCTGTTTAGTTTACTGAATTTCCTTACAATTCAGTCCACTTTGTAATGGCCTACCATTACTTTCAATAAACTTTGCCCCTTGACTAGAAAATGGGTTCAAGTCTGCAAATTCTTTTGAGACACCTCACTTCACTGCTCTGGGACTTTTGGGGTCCCCCCTTCCCCAAACTCAACAGTTCCAAATTATCTGAATATTCAAATGAACTGATACTAAGTGACGTGTGTAGAACCAAGAAAATAATTTATAAAATAACAATTACTGCTTAAAAAACAACTATGAAAGACTTTAGAATTCAGATCAATGTTATGACCAAGCAATATTGAAGAAGACCTGTGATGAACAAGTCTACCTCCTGGTATGGAGATGACAAACTGAAGGTCTAAAATAAGACATGGTCAATGCAAGGGTTTGTTTTGATTGACTATGCACATACTTGATATAAGAGATTTGATTTTTATTTCACTGGAACTTGGAGTGGAGTTTTGAGAAAGGAAGGCTAGTGATAAAGTTACCAAAATTCTTTAAAAAGAGAAAGAGAAGAAGAATAACAAAAGTAAGAAAAGTGGGTCAGATAAGCATTTTTAAACATAGAACAGAAGATATATGTATAGGAAAAAGACAAGCAAGTCACTTTGAAATTTGTTTTGTACTTGTAGAGAGAAGCAAATGTATGATATTTCAGATTTGTGGCCATAAGCAATCTTTTGTTTGTGCTGCTTTGTATAAAGAAATGATTATCTTATGTGTTGTTTAAGTTCCAGATTTTTAAAACAATGAAAAAATGAATATACTACTCTTCCTCCCCCCTCCAAAAAAAACCTAAGATGTGAAACTGGGTGTACTTTCCAGTTTATGGAGTCTTGATCTTCAATTCTGTGATTAAAGGCTTCACTGTTAAGTGTTAGGAGTATCAGACCCAAGATCAGACTTATTTCCTCAGTTTCTTTTCTAAAATAGCTACCCCACAACTCAGCTGTTTTCTCTTTTCTCATGTGAAAACATAATAAATAATCTTTTAAGGTCAACTAGAAATTGAGAGAAATGTTGGAGATGTAAATAGAGTTTGTTTCCTGTCCATGTAATATATGTGTATGTCTATAAAGATATCTAAAAATGCAAAGAGGAATGAATAGATATCTCTAAATTCTCTTATGGATCTGCTTTAAATCCCTACCAGATTTGAAACCTGCCTAGAAGAGAACAGAAGGGTTCAAGAAGCCAAAAGACTGGTTGCTTCATTATCCTCAGAGAAGAGATAGAGAAATTCAATAGGTTAGAATATACTAGACAACACAGAACATAAATGAGCTCTTCCCAGTGATAATAAGATATTTCAGTTCAGCTGAGAGAATTCTAATTCAAGGAGGAAATTATCAAAGTTTACTTAGTGTGGCAAGCTGAAAATAGGAAAATGTTCATAGGATTGCTATGTGCTGATTTCTTTCAAAATGTTTTTCTTTAAACTTTTTTTATCTTTTCCAATTACAAATAAAAACCATGTTAGCATTGACTGTTAAAAATTTTGAGTGTTAACCCATTCTTCTGCTTCTTCCCTCTTCTCCTTCTTAATGAGAAGCCAAGCAATTTGATATTGAAGTAAAGTGTTTTTCTCCCCCAAGAGCCTCCCACTGAAGAAATCCTGGAACTTCAGATAATTCCAAGTATCCTCTCTCAAACTCAGAAATCAGTAAAAGGAAACTCTTCTTTGCAAACTCTTATAAATTCCACCTACAATTAGACAACAGAGCTTCAAGTAATCATTCTCTCCACTGAAGAAAGAAGTCTTATACAAATAAATATTTAGGCTTTCGTCCTGGATTGTAGTCATTGAGCCAAAAAGATATAATGGCCTGATGGGTTAATCTTTGGGATCAAATCCAGTCCAATGATGTTCAAAATCTTTGCAGAATCCTGCACCAAAATTTACATTTGAATATCTATACTTATTAAATAGAGGTGAAATAAAAGATATATTTTTTACATACACACGCACACACACACACACACACACACACACACAATTACTAGTATTTTATTTTTTCCAATTAGTGCAAAGATAGTTTTCAACATTAATTTCTGTAAGATTTTGAGTTCCAATTTTTTTCTCCCTCTTTCCTTTATCATTCTCCTCACCAAGACAACAACCATCCAATATGGGTTATACATGTATAATCCTGTTAAACACATTTCCCTATTAGTCATGTTGTACAAGAAAAAAAACCAAAACAAAACAAAAGGAAAAACGATGAGAAAGAAAAAAATAGAAAACAGAATGCTTTGATCTACATTCAGTTTCCATCATTCTTTCTCTGGATGTAGATAGCATTTTCCATTTTAAGTCTATTGAAATTGTCTTGGATCATTGTATTGCTAAAAAGAGCTCAGCTCATCATAGTTAATCATCATATAATCTTGAAGTTACTTTGTGCAATATTCTCCTGGTTCTGCTCACTTCACACAACATCAGTTCATATAAGTCATTCCAGGCTTTTCTGAAATCCTCCTATTCATCATTTGGAACAAAAAATGTTGCAAAAGATATATTCTTTTGGGGCAGCTAGATAGTACAGTAGATAGAGTGCCAGACCTGAGTTCAAATCCAACTTCAGAAACTTAATACTTCCTACTGTGTGACCCTGGGCAAGTCACTTAACTCCAATTGCCTTTGTGTGTGTGTGTGTGTTCTTTTAAAAAAATTTGCTGAAATCTACATAAACTCTAATATATATGGCATCCGCCTCAAAAGGAAATAAAGTCTGCTATGACAATCTTGACAAAAGGGTTTATTTGGAACAGACTCTTTGGAATATCAAAGGAAATTAGCATTTCTTAAACATTTACTATCCTTTTTCCAGGCCAGCACTCAGTACTAAGCTGGTCTTCACAATAATCTTATGAGAAAGGTAGTATTATAATCCCCATTTTGCAGTTGAGGAAACTGAGGCAGAGATTAAATGGATTATTGAAGATCACACAGCTAAAAAGTGTATGAGGTGGGATTTGAATTTAGTTCCTCCTGACTCCAGATCCAATGTTCAATCCAATGTGCCACTTATCTGCCTCTAAGCATCACTGCCTCATTTTTTAGATATTAAATAACTATACTTTGACAAGGTAGTCTATAAATAGGATGGTTGTGCCAGCAGAATTAGCAAGGAAAGAATGGCTTGACATCAGGGTGATGATTTTTTAAGAGGAGATGGCTAAGAGATCAATAAAATGTCTGACCATGAGTTTAAGACTATTCCGTCAACAGCTAAGGAAACAGACTAGGAACTAGATAAATTTACTGATACCAAACCAAATTTATAAAAAATAATAACTGATATGTTTAGAGCACTTAATGGATCACAAAGCACTTTATCTTCATTATCTTATGTGAGCCCAATAACAATCTTCTGAGCTATTATCATCTTCACCATTTACTGATAAAATAATTGAAGCTCAAAAAAATTAAGTGACTTGTCCTATGTCATCAAAGGCTTAATTGAGGCTCAGATCTTTTCCATATTGAACATATTGACCTATAAAAAGCATAATTAGCCCTGATTTTGCGCAAATATCTTCTCAAAGGAGTGACTGATGTCACACAAAAGGGAGGGGTCAGTGTTACACAGAAATAAGGGATGTTATTCAGTGGAGAGGGCTGATACATTAGGGGGAAGAACAGGGATGAGAAAAAATGGCCACACAGGGAGCTCTGCCTGCTCTTTTCTGAGGACTTCCATTTTGGAGGGAAGGAGGAAAAAACTTCTCTTTGGCATTCATTTTCATGGTTAGACAAGTTTTTCAGACCAGAAACCTATTTCTCTGTTTCCACCACTAACAGTCTACCACTAACATCACTGATAGATGTCCTCATTGGAATCAGGGTCCATTCCAGTTATTCAGCCATTCCATATTGATGGATAATATCACCTCATCTTACTGAGATGCAGCTACCAGGCCTGTGTGGGGACCCTCATTCACCCATAATGTTGACTGCCACTCACTGCTTCTTACCAGTGAGCTTCTTACCATGCTTATATTTCTTACCATGAGTAACTGGAACTCGGAACCCAGTCAAGTTTTGGGAGGCAAAGACTTTGACTGGGATCTTTCCAAACTTAAGCAACATCAAAGTAGTTTTATGAGTTTGGTAAAAGGGAACAAAAGAGTAATTATGAGTTTGCAGGCAGGGTCCATTCCTGGAGAGTGGTAAAAAATGAGAAGATGGGGAGAGTGGGGAGAGTGGATTTATTCATGGGATATGTCACAGCTAGAAAATTTACTAGAAGGGATGGGAGGAAAAAGTTTGTGGAATTGAGTTCTCCTCTAGAGATGTCCCAAAAAAGATAACCTTCTCCTGGGACATTCAGACTTAGAATTACCAAAGGAAGAATTGTAGGGAAGGGGACAGGAAGGAGGAAGAAAAGAGAAGGGAGAGAGAGGGGGGAAGAGACAAAGACAGAGAGAGAAACTTGGCTTCCTTTCCCTACCTTATTCTGTGAATTTGGTGTTTACTACCCTAGGTTTCCTTCTTTCCTAGTTTTTCTCTCCAAAGTGCAGTACTAGAAAAACTAGAAAAAAATAAAGCTGAAAAAAAGAGATATAGAGTAGCAAAGAGAAGCAGACTAATTGAAGGAGCAAATAGAAATGGATATTTTGTGTCTTCTTCTGTGCTCAGATGACATGACAAAGTGAAACATTCCCCTATTCCTCTCAGACAGTGTCTCATATCTTCTCCAGGAAGACCATGAAGAATGTGTTCTGTATGGGGCTACAGGAAATCCATCATTCCCCCGTCAAGTAATTCTCTCCTCCCTGATCTTATTTGATCCTCAGCAGATATACGTTATTCTAACTTTGCCTCTGTGTTCCCCTCTTTTTATGTTTGTTCTGTTGATTCAGCCTCTAATTTCTAAGCAAAATACTAATATTCTTTTCCTCCTCCCTACCCCAAATGCTAAGTAAAAAATAGTTTTGATTATCTTAAATAGATTTAAAAAAAAAGAATTATTTATAAATGCATTCAGATGCATCACTGAAATCTCTCAATTAATTCTGAAATATTCCTGGCCATGGATGGAAAGATATAGTGAAAATAAGGCAAAAAAATGTTCTGAGCAAGGCAGAAAACTAGTCAGTGAAGCAGCTTTCTAGGTACCTGATCTCCTCATAACCTTTTTTGGGGGGGAGAGAGGAGAACCATCCCCAATGTCTACAGAACATTGATCAAAAATGGAAGGAGCAGCAATGGAGCATAAGGCAGGAGTTCTGAGTTTCTTTGATGTCTTTCTGGCAGGAGGTCTCTGCAGCTGCAGCCATCTGTGGAAGGAAGCTCATTGGGATCCTATCCTGGGTTTGTGGGTATGCTCTAACTGGTGATGTGGGCATCTATACCAAGATTTACTACTTTGTCCCCTGGATCCAAGATGTTATCTATCAAAACTGAAGCCCACTGCCTCTGATCTCTGACCATCACTCACTAACTGACTCCCTCACCCATGGCACACTGGACTTCTTCCTAATCTTGTCTTGGGTCTCCAAATGAAAGCCCCAATAGAAAGACCCCTGGCTACATTTGTATATGCGACTCTTCTTTAGTTGACTCATATTCTTTCTCTATGTTCCCACTAAATAAGAGGCTCATACCACAGGCCAACGGCTACTGTAGATGCCCTCTCATCTTCAATTTGGGGTAATTAAAAAATATATAGAAGATTCTTCTCACTGCCACTAAAAGATGAGTTTTCCCTCCTCTGGTTGTCCTTTGTTCTCTACGTTGTTCTTTCTATATTGTACCTGCTACTCTCTAGGCAAATATATGTAGACAATTTTCTCCCTTACCTCCATATTTAGTGTGAAGCTTTGTCAGATTTCCAAGACCTTAAGCCAGTATTTTGGGCAATTAGGTGGCCTGGTGGATAGAATGCTGAGACTGGAATCAGGAAAGCTTATCTTCCTGAGTTCAAATCCAGTCTCAGACACTTACTAGTTTTGTGATTCTGGGTGAGTCACAAATAGATAACCTATTTGCCTCAGTGAATCTGGGAAAGGAGCGGTTAAACTACTCCAGGATCTTTGCCAAGAAAACCCCAAATAGGTTTATGAAGAGCTGGACACAATTGAACAACATAAGTGATATATTATTATCAGGTTTTGTTAAGTGAAGTAATCACAATCTATTTTCAGGGACTATCTTCTAAACCACTGTTTATTTTCCTAATCTGCTTTTTTTTTTTTTTTTTAAATCTGAATCCTCTAACTTTAATTGCCAACAGTGATTTTTAAAATGACAAGGGAAAAAAAAACCTCTACCATTATCCCTAAAGGTCTTGGTTTCTTGCCCCTAATTTCTAAATGTGTCACTTAGATTTCTTCTCAAGTTCTCCTTCACTTCCCCACGAATCACCAACATAAATGGTAGTCAAATGTCACAGGTTTTCAGAGAAGGTTCTCACCATAATCCAGATTGTTAATGGCAGATCAACCATTTACCAGAAAATCACCAGCCTTTAATACTAATCTCCTTATACTAAATCCAGTCAGTTCTTAATGTAGATCTTTCTTTCCTTGAGTCTAAGGAGAAGTCTGTATTCTGTATCTAACTTCCCTTGGGTTCTATCAATTCAATCTGAATTTTTTCTGAAGCTCTCAGGACTTTTTAACAGTGTAGCCACATCATGATGTTTATAGGTTCAGATCCCACCTCTGATGCTTACCACTCTGTGATAATTTGTCTTCCCAGGATATATAACCTTGGGGAAATTATTTAACTTCTCTGAGAACTAATCTATTAAAGGAGAGGGTTGGAATTGTAGTACATAAATTCAATGTAATATTATTTCCCTGTAAGAAATGTTACTATGAAAAATAAAGTGAAACATGGGAAAACTTATAAGAACAGATGTAAAATAAAGTAATCAGTCAAAAAAGCAATACACATGATGACTACAACAATGCAAATGGAATTTTTTCAAAGAAAAAATTAAAGTGAAAATAATGTGTTTTTTTTTTAAGGGTCAACTTTGGCCCCAAAGAAGAGATACAAAAAGTTCCACCTTTCCCTTTCTCTTCTTTGTAAAAGTAGGGAGATATAGATACAGAATAGTATAATAATGTCAGCCTTCAAAATGTGATCCTTTTGCTGAAATGATTTTTTTTCTTCTTAGTTATTATTTATTACAAAGAAAGAGCTCTTTGAGAGTGGAGAGGAATAAATCAGCAATAAAGATGATATAAAAACAAAAGTTATCATTGCTAAAAATTCTTACTGTCAAAAAACAAAAGCTAAAGAAAATGGTGTGGTTTTTAAAAATTAAGTATGGGGGAAATTTGGAGGGGGGTTGTAAAAAAAAGTTGTATTTATAGTACCTTAAAGATATGACTCCAGATAGCAGGTACCACTTGAAGCAAAGAATGAGTACATGGTGTTGATGAGACTTCCTTGCCATGGCCCTTCTCAATAGACCCATACCAGCTTTTTCATCCCTTTCAAGTGTTCTAGCTATATAGTCACTGCTTCCATAACGGCAGTTAGACTGAAAAGCTCTGTGATGATTCATGGTGACAATTTGGGCCAGGCATTCCAAATAGGCAGTGATCATCAATAATATATATATATATACACATACATACATACATATATATTGTTATTATTATATTATGATATAATATACAGCAGCATATATTATTATATATTAAGCAAAGAATAAAATAGGTACGTCAAGATATATTTGGTTTTTATTTCTATATACTTGTGCATGTACACATACATAATGTGTGTGCATATTATGGAGTGTATAAATGATGGTGATAGCTAGCATTTATATAGTTCTTGCTATGTGCCCGGTACTGCACTAAATGCTTTACAATTATTTCATTTGACCCTTCTAAACACCCTGGAAGGATTGTGCTGTTATTATCTTCATCTTACAGATGAGGAAACAGAGACACAGTTAAGTAACTTGCCATATAGCTAGTAGGTATCTGAGGCCAGAATTGAACTCAGGAACATTGTGCCTTTCTGATTCTAAGCTCAGTTCTCTGTCCACTATTGCACCTAAACTGCCCTCTATGTACAGTTTTGTTATCTACTGATGAATCAATAAATTCTCCATTTCATTCTCTTATTTCAGGACCATTTTTTTGAAAACATACACACAGAGAGGGTTTGCCAAGTCTTTTTTCAAGCTGCTCCTTTTTTGCTGTCCACAGTCACTCTTTTCTCATGTGTCTCCAAAAAACTGTAGTATGTGCAGTGACTATACTCTGATAAGTCATATTGGCAAACAGACTCTTCCAGATTGAGAGCCACCTATAGGTCTCAAACTTCAGTGGTGAGTTTGAATAATATCTACTTCTATGAAAACTTTGGGCAGAATGAATAGTTAAAAAACAATTTATTTCAATGGCCATGAAAACAGCTGAAGCAGGGTCTATGTCATGCTTAGAGTTTGATAAGACAGAGAAGACACCCAAGTCATCCAATGTTTCCTTGACATACCCAATCAACTTGAAATTTGTCTTTCCACTGGACTTTGATGAGCCTGGAAGATAGAGTGAAGTTGATGACTTCATACAACTCTGCTTCACTTAAATCTAAGTAAGATGCAAATCATTTTGTGTTGACAAAATGGCCAAAGGCTATGAACAGACTATTTTTAGATGAAGAAAGTTAAACCATTTCTAGTTATATGAAAAGGTGCTCTAAATCACTATTGAACAGAGAAATGCAAATTAAGATAACTCTGATATACCACTGTACACATCTCAGATTGGCTAAGATGACAGGAAAAAATAATGACAAATGTTGGAGGAGTTGGTGGAATTGTGAATGGATCCAACCATTCTAGAGAGCCATTTGGAACTATGGTCAAAAAGTTGTCAAAATGCATAACCTTTGATCTAGCAGTGTTTCCACTGGGCTTATATGCCAAAAGATCTTAAAGGAAAAAAAAGGGACCCATGTGTGCAAGAATGTTTGTGGCAGCCCACATCCAGTGGCCAAAAACTGGAAACTGAGTGGATGCCCATCAATTGGAGAATGACTGAATAAATTATGGTATATGAATGTTATGGAATATTAGTGTTCTGTAAGAAACGACCAGAAGGATGATTTCAGAGAGGCCTGGAGAGATTTACATGAACTGATGCTAAATGAAATGAGCAGAATCAGGAGATCATTATACATGGCAACAACAAGAATATATGATGATCAATTCTAATGAACATGGCTCTCTTCCACAATGAGATCATTCAAACCAGTTCCAATTGTTTAGTTATGAAGAGAGCCATCTATACCCAGAGAGAGGACTGTGGGAATTGTATGAACCATAACATAGCATTTTCACTCTTTCTATTGTTGTTTACTTGCATTTTGTTTTCTTTCTCAGTTTTTTTTCCTTCTTGATATAATTTTTCTTGTGCAGCAAGATAACTATATAACTGTATACATATATTGGATTTAACATATATTTTAACATATTTAACATGTATTGGGCTACCTGCCATTTAGGGGAGGAGATAAGGGGAAGGAGGGGAAAATTTGGAACAAAAGTGATTGCAAGTCAATGTTGAAAAATTACCCGTGCATATGTTTTGTAAATAAAAAGCTTTAAAAAATTTAAAAATTTTAAAAAAAGAAAAAAAAAAAAAAAGAAAACATACACACAGAGATAGACTTACTCAAACCCATCTGCAGCAATATCAATGTGTCTTTCATCCACTTTGTATTTCCTGCGTGGATCATAAATCCAAACTTTTTTGAAAGTAACAAATGCCAAGTCTGGGCAGTGGACTTTATCATCCTCTGAGACTTTATACAATGAATACAATATTTTCCACAAATGAGCATCTAAAAAACTCCATCATCTATAGGAAATTTCCATTTTGAGTCCAAGAAGGAGACACACATTTATATATACATGCATGCACATATGTATAGATATAGATATACTTTCCCTATGTGTATGTGTATATATGTGATAGGTGTGCATCCAACACTGCAGATGGAAGTCAAGTTTGACCCAGCTCCTAAAGAAGAGAAAGGGAACTAGATAATTTTGAGGAAATAGCCCAGCACTTTTTTATTTATGAACTTGCCTTTATTTCATAACTGGACCCAACATTGAAATAACTTTGACATATATTAGTGTCATATAGTTTTTGACATTATTTGTTATTAACATCAAACCTACAAATCTCTTAATTATATGAAATAATTTGGAGAAGAAGAAAAATGGCATTAAAGATTTTCACACATTTTCTTAAAATCCATAAAAAACAAGACTCTTGGGTTTTTTTTTCATGAAATTCAAAGTGTCTCAAGTCTTTGAAAATTGACAACTGAAACATATAAACTTCATCTTTAAGTGGAAACTGAGTGGATGCCCATCAATTGGAGAATGACTAAATAAATTGTGGTATATGAATATTATGGAATATTATTGTTCTGTAAGAAATGACCAGTAGGATGTTTCAGAAAGGCCTGGAGAGACTTACATGAACTGATGCTGAGTGAAATGAGCAGGACTAAGAGGTCATTATAATACTTCAACAACGATACTATATGATGATCAATTCTGATGGGCGTGGCCATCCTCAGCAATGAGATGAACCAAATCAGTTCCAATAGAGCATAAATGAACTAAACCAGCTACATCCAGCAAAAGAACTCTGGGAGTTCTTTGAACCACTACATAGAATTCCCAATCTCTCCATTTTTGTTGGCCTGCATTTTTGATTTCCTTCACAGATTAATTGTACACTATTTCAAAGTCTGACTCTTTTTATACAGCAAATTAACTGTTTGGACATGTATACATAGATTGTATTTAACTTATACTTTAACATATTTAACATGTATTGGTCAACCTGCCATCTGGGGGAAGGAGGAAAAAAGTTTGAAGAAAAGGATTTGCAACTATTGATGCTGAAAAATTACCCATGCATATATCTTGTAAATAAAAAACTATAAAAATAAAAAAATAAAGGGGAAAAAAAACTTTAACTTTGTGTTTCAATTAGCTTTTCTAAATGTTTTAGGCTTTTTTTTTTTTTTAACAAAGAAAGGTTAGCCTTCTCCACAAAGAGGTTGCCTGCATTTTAGTCAGCATAGAAAGTTGCATCACTGAGGCAATGAACTGACAATAATCCAGTTAATGTCAAAGACTGGCATGATATATCTATCCTGTTATGCCGATGACTGTTATAGGAATTCTTATCTCTTGAGTCCATCTTCAAAGAAACAGAACAGAACACTATGCATAATGTAAAGAAAAATGAAATGACCAGGAATCAAAAGATCTGAGTTCTAATGATGGCTCTGCCATAAATTATCTATGGCTTTTAGGCAAATCTTTTTTTTCTGGGCCTCAGTTTCCTTATCTGTAATATGATGTAGCTGGAGTGAATGATTTCTAAGGTGTCTTCTATTTCTATGATCTTCAGCCTCCTCCATAATACCAAAAGGTTGGATACATACCTTCTAATGTTCTAAGGTTTGTAGACTTACTGACATTTATGAGAAGAATTCAACATGTTCTAAAAAATAAATTAGGAACAATTTCATAATAAAACTCCTGTTATATTTTCTGACCAAGGAACCAAACTTTTGTCAAAATATTGACAAAATTATTTTAGAATTGGAATTTAAACATCTAGAACCCATTAGGATGGTTGCAATCCAATAATATGCAGTAACTTCCAGTCTATGTCAGATTATTAGCACTCATCACACAGGTATGTATAATGAATAAAATAAAGACAAAGAATTGAATCTTCCATGTTCATAAATCCAACACATTTACTATAACTAGACCTATCATGGCTAGAAAATAGTAAAAATCTCTAGAGCATTGATTCAAGCAACTGACACATTGTAGTTGTGAAAATAGCATCACATAATAATCTAAAAGAAAAATGAATCTAAATAATTTAGAACACTTACTGGGTGTTTCAAAAGAGCTTTTATCAGCTATAGTTTGTATATTTTACTTCTGGTTAATGCTTTGTTATTTTTTAAAGTATCATTTAAAAGACCCTTCTCTCTCAAAAAGAAATAAATTATGGAAAACAAAAGAGACATGAAAGATAATGCAATAATGTATTATTGAAAAAGAACTGTCCTTGGAATATAAGAAACCATTAAATCATAGAATTTAAAGCTTTATATCAGACTTTGAGATCCTTTAGTTTAGACCTCAATTTTACTGTTGAAAAAACTGAAATTGAGGAAGTCTGATCATCTTGCTGAAAGTTATACTTTTTAGAAGGACTGGAGAAAGAGCCAAGATTTCCTGCTAAATTCGGGGTTATTCTAGCCACATTTACATTGCTTCTGACATACACCATCTTCTTATTGCCTTCCCACCATAAGAAAATCCTCTGTTGTCAAATGTCCTAATTTTATTTTTAATGACAAAGTAACTATCTGGCTTGACCTGGATGTGTCTCAATTCCCACATGTACCCTAGCTAAACTGTTTAAGATACATTTACTGCATGTTGCTCTTGGACATGCTTTGAAAAACATTATTATTTTGTTGCTCAGGACAATAAAGCTGATGATGCCTGTGGTGTAGTGAGGTTAACAGGTATGGAAGGTCACAGTGTCATAAAGAGGGGAGGGTCCAATATATGATATAAATAATTCATATGGTTGGGGGAAAAGTATTGGGGAAAGAAGAGGGATCTCTAGGGGCAATGTATAGATAACCTGCCTCTGAGACGGTCTATTCTGGGGAAAAAGAAAAGAGCTTTGAGCCCTGGATATCCAACTCAGGCTCTTATTCCATTGACAACTTCTTCCCAATATTACCCACTTCTTTGACCCTCTACCACTTAACGGAACATAGGGAGACTAGGATCCATGTCCTCCTGAACTCCCCAGTCTCATCTCTAGAGCAGAACCTTAACACAACCATGAAGTTCATTCTTCTTTTTGCTCTTCTTGTGAGTGAGTGTCTTCAGTGTCTACAGATTCCTATCTTGCCAAAAAATATTTAGATTTAGAGAAGAAAGAGTAAATATATAGAGTATTTATTTATATACTCTATGTAGAGTAAAAGATGGAGAAGTATAAAGTATAGAGACAGTTATGAGCAGAGATTTGTATCTACTTTTATTTCACCTGCATTTTTCCCTTTGCTCTCCTTTTAAGTAAATTTTTGTGAGTTCCCATCTTTATCAAGAAGTACCTGGATTAGGAGGAGTAGAAATTATGTGTGTTAAAACATGGAAAGAGGAATAAGGAGAATTTGGAGACATTTATGAATCATGATGAATATCTCTTGCCTTATTGCTTACCTCCACTCAGACCCCTATTTATATCACTTTTGAAGTTTATTCCTGCCTTGGAAAAATCCTCCTCCCCAGAGCTCAGTTTATTAATATGAATCCCATTACTCTCTGCAGAAATCATACTCTTAAACACTGGAAAGTGAAACTTAAGACCACTGCTTCTTCTCCAGTCCTAAAAGCCAGCGGTTGGTCCTTCCTAACTCCCTAGTCCCTACATTTCTGAGAATGTCTGGAAACACACACACATACACACACAAGTGTACTGGAAAAACTAAGAACAGAGGATGTGCTTCTTCTGATTCTATAATCTGCCTTCCTTCCTTCTTTCTCCATAGGTACATTTTCCTCTGGTCATAATTCAGAAAAAGAGAAAGATGTTGCCCCTTCCCTGGTCTATAGCAAAAATTATTTCCATTCCTGCATAGCTGCTGTCTTGCACCAACAATCTCTGCTAGCTGGTGCCCAATGCTATTTACCGTGAGTAATAGAGACCTCCAACCTTCTAGTCCTGCACTCCCATTCTTCCAGCCTCTCCACCCTGGACTTCTACAAACACCTAGAAAAGATAATAGATAAATAAATTAGAGAGATAAATAATAAATAGAAAGATATAGTCACACTTGTAATCTGTGCCCTTAATGTTCATTAAATTTCATAGATTATAAATACATACATACATATGTTTATAGACAAATATGTATGTGTGTTTCTATATAAATATAAATATATGTGTATGTAGAGAGATATATAAATGTATATAGGTATACATACACATAAATAAATTGATTCAGGGGTCATTTGGAAATGTGAGGACATTATAATATAGTTTTCATGATAAAAGGTGAACACAAAGGGTTTTGTAGTTTCATAAGGAAACAGGTTTTTACTAGGTTGTTTTTTAAAGGAGATTAAGGTATTTTCTGTGAAACTGTGAGGATAAAAAAAGAAGAAAAGCCCCCACGGTAGCTTGAACAAAGGAGAAATTTAGGTTTGTTGCATCTGGTTTTTAGCATTGAACAATAGAGATGTGATAATTTTTAAAGGAAGAAGATGTCATTAAGCTTTTAAAAATTATACACTCCTTTCTTTGCTCAACCCCCCCCCCAAATATCACTCCTTCATCCCCATAGAAACCTCAAAGTGACGATGAAAAATTTCTCAAAGAAATTTAAGGATAGAACAGAACACACTATTGATTCCATCCAGATCATTCATTACTGGAACTTAACTACAGATTCCTCCAAGCATTTCAACAAGGCATCCTTGATCTTGCCCTTTAAAAGCATCAATGTCATCCCTCAGCTCAGCAAGTACACTGACTCTGGCTTGGATAGGAGCATCCAGAATGATGGTGAGTAGTGTGGTCCATCTAGCAGCAGTTTAGTATCATTTAGAGAGGGGAGAAGTCTGAACATAGGGAAAGAAATAAAGAAAAAACTCATCACTCTATAGGCTTTTCTTGCAGTCATTTTATGTCTCTTGTTAAGACTCCAAACTGTCTTTTCTTTCAAAATCTATTTTCTCTATAAAAGTACTAAATTTCTTTTTCCAAAGTAAGAACCTCTTTAAAATAACAACAATGATAATCATCAAAATAATTCGAAGTCAATAAAGTGAATTTTATAATTAAGGAGAAGAAAAAGACAAAGATACATGGCATTGTGCATACATAGTAAGAGAGTGTTCTAGTCTCTCTATTTTAATAAGCCCTGGCACATTGGTTTTGTGAGACACCCAGTGGACACTTCATAAACTGTTCAGAGCAAATTACTTCCTTTTTTTGTAGAATGGCACAAAATTCCAAAAAAGGGGCATCTAAAGAGAAACAAGTTGGCAGTGATTTTTCTGTATCGAAGATCACTGCCAACTAGTTCCAAATACCCAGTAGGCTGAGTTCCTTAGGTTCCTGAAGAAGTGAGCTCCTTTTCTACCTGGGCCCTCTTACTTGGAAGAAATTTGGCAAAATACGATCCATTAAACTCAGCAGGGATTATCCCAGCAATGAAATGTGTTATATGTATCCTTCTCCCTGAACTACTGAGTTACTTAATATACAGCACATCAGAAATCTTATATATCTCAGAGTGGTGGTATTGAAGGCAACTCCTAGGCTATTTTTAGCATTAGATATAAATATTTTCAATTAGATTTTTAATAGGTCATTCTATGTTCCAAGTCTTTCCTTTTAAAATCTGGTCAATTCAAGTAACAAAATTAATGAAGACATTATCAGATCACATCACTTTCTTGCTCAAAAGAATGGAAAAATATAACTTTCAAATATGATTCTTGAAGGAGGGAAGAGAAATAACTGTAAAAATTATTTAAAAATAAAAGCTCTTTTCCCACATTGCAGCAATGCATTCTATTTTTTATATGTCTGAACACAAAAAGGATGACTAAGGTGAAAAGAATCATGGTAATTTAGAGGGAAAGAAAAAAGAGAGGTTGGGAAGGACTGAGTGTTAAAAGCTACTAAATTGAATTTTTTCTCTCTTCAGGAAAGCAGTTTGACCTTAAAAAAAATTTTAAGGCTTCTCTAATCACAGAGAAACAGTGTCAGAAAACAGAACTTGGAAAAGTCAGCAGCAAAAACAAGAAATATGTGAAATTCTTAAAATCATTCAAGAGACTTTGTGTGGAAACTTGGTAACTATCTTATATCTAGTCTCTTCTCAATTTGAAATATTTGTATATATTTATATATTGACACATAATGAGAGGAGAGTTTCAATTCTTTAGCCTCCAATAATTTCAAATTTGACCCTAAGTGGTATGAAGATTAAAACTTTTGTAGTCTATTTGTACTGTATAAAAAAACTTTTATTAAATTGCTTTTATTAAATGATTTGAAGGACTATATCCCTGTAATGTGACTTTCATTCTATCATTATGTTAAGTTTTGTGTTGATTTTTTGTTGTTATTGTTCTTTTTGGATCTATCAATAACATAAATGATATATGGTTATTGACAAGAAAGAAAAAGATATGTTATTAAACCTTAAAAAACCCATTGTGGTTGGATATTGCTGGAGATGTTATTGAAGATGGGAAAATTATGTTTTCTGAGTAGATAGAAAAGGTAAAATGAAGACTCGAAGATTAGTGAAATCCTTGGTTGGCTCTTGGGAAGATTGATGGTATTTGGAAGACAACTAAAGTGAACTCAAAGACTGGTGGAAACTGAATTGTGAACAGTCTTATATTTTGAAATAAAGATTCCCTATAAAAAGTCCTCTTTTCTCTGATACCATAAAATATGTTTGCATCATAAAATGTATGATATCTTTATGATCTAATATCATCATAACATCACAGTTATCATATGGTATCTAATTAAATTAGAATTTAATTTTATAAATTTTTTCCCTAGGAATGAATAACAAAATTGTCCCTGAGAAAGATCCTCAAGTTTAGGATTCATGATAGAACTCAGGTTCATACACTTATAAGTTTCCTAGAGTATCATAAATTTTCAATTTCATATTTTTAAACAAAAATTTAGATATATTCTCCTCTCTAGAGAAGACTATCCTAATAAAATTTCTCAAACCCAGAGGCTAAAATGCTAGTTAATATTAGAGTTCAGATTTAAACTCAAATCTTCTCCTGATTCTCTTAGTATTTTCCCCTTACATCATACTGCTTCTGAAGGGTAAGAAAAGATGGGTCTTTGGGAGGCTTTTTCCATTCTTAGGAGAATGGAGAATCTTTCACCCAGAAAAAATAATTCTGATCACTTTGTTGTTTTTTCCCCCCTCTTTCTTTAGGAATTCATTTAATTTAGGATTCATTTAATTTTCCTTACATACCGAATGAAGTGTTTAGTACATTGCTTTTCTGAGGCATTTGAGAGAAAAGAATATATCGATATTGATGTGAGAATGCATCTGACTCTCCAAGATTTTATACTGCATTAAAAATTTTATTGAAAATGAGAGGTATCAATGTGGTATATACATCCTGAGACAGCAAGATGACTGATCTTAGAGTGAAGAAAACTTGGAAAGTCCCTGAATCAAGGACTGTTTGTTTGAACCCTTCAGGTCACTTAACAGCATACTGCAGGCTTATGTCTAAGACTTTAGTGTTGGAGCTGATTGCAATCTGGATATTAGTAAATGAAGTTTGTTAACAGGAGCTTTATGCAAGTCACAAGGAGGAAAAAGTAGTAGGAGTAGGAGTAGGAATAGGAGTAGGAGTAGTTGAAGTAATAGAAGTAGATAGTAGTTATTATTGTTATTGTTTTGAAGTAATAATATTGGTAGGCCCCGGTATCAGGCTGTGAGATAAAGAATAAAAGGAAGGGAAGAATTGTGAAATAAAATTCAAAGAAGGAAGACAAAAAACAGAGCCAAATTCCAGAATCTGAATTACCGCCATAAATGTGAAAGTAAGTAGAACATAAACAGTACTGTATAGATGCTCAAATAAGATACTCTATAACAAAGCTGCTTAAACTGTGCCTCACAACCCCCACCAAACTGAATGTGAGGGGTGATGAAATTATGATTTATTATCAGTAAATGGATGATTTTTATATCTATTTTCATATACCTACATACCCAGGGTCACATAAAATTTTCTCTTAACGAAAAGAGGTCACCTGTGAAAAAAAATTTAAGTTCTGCTCTATAAGATTTGCTGAAAGAAGAGCTATATCTCAAAACCCTCAGCTGGAAGATTTTTTTTGGAAGATTGTCTTCAGTCCTCTAGAAGATGAATGACAAATACCACTTTATATTTATACATGTATGTTCATAGATCAATACTGTTGGACAATAACAGATTCTAAAAATCATTCAGTTCATGTATTGGATCATCTTGCAGAAAAGAAAAAAATTCCAAAGCCATTTCACTGCATCTTATGCAATTGAACTACTACTGCAATAACCTTTCCTTTGGTCTATCTTCCTGTACCCAATAGCATCTCTGCTTCTTTATACATTTTTCATATATAGTTCCCTAAAAATTGTCTCATCTCCCTGTTTCTGTCCAAACCCCAGCTTCCCAACCCACAAAAAGTGAATCTCTTATCCTCTGGCCTCTAGAATAAATAGAGTATTGCAATTTGAAGCCCTTTACAATTAGGATCCAAACTTGACTTTTCTTCTATTATTCCCTCTATACCAAAATCATACACTGTTACACAATATCATTTCAATTCTTGTCTCTGTGCCTTCAGAGAACATTCAAACATGCCTGAAAAATTCTTTCTCCTTACCTTCACTACTTGGAGAACACCCTTAGGCTCTATCTTGTATTTACTTTATATATGTGTATTGCTGCTGCTTAGTATAATGTAAGTTCTTTTGGTTATAGAGTTATAATTTGTCTTTGTTCAGTGTCTAGAGCCTGGAAGTAGGCATTTTTAAATGGATTAAAATGAATAATTTTTTTCCTGCAGACTAGAAGAGGCAACCTAAAGACTATAAACGATGCCTTACAAGTTCAAATAGCACTAGTATGTTATCTTGATTCATGAGATAAATAATTTTGTATAAAGCAAGTTACCTAAAATGCAAAGGAGAGAGAAGCCTTGATAGGCACAAATAGGCTACAAAAACATTGAATGAGCAAGAGAAGCATAAAGGATGTCAGAAAAATATGACAGTAAAGTGAGCACTGGAGCAAATGAGATAATCAATGGTTAGCCCACATGATGAATGACAAATATCACTTTATATTTACACATGTATGTTCATAGATCAATACTGTTGGACAATAACACAGCTAAAAGACACAACATAAAGAAACCTCTGTAGCCTCAGTTTAAAAAGCACATACAGAGAGAACACTTAATTCAATAAACATCAAGATCCTATATGCAAGAAACCATGCTATAAGCACTGAAAATACAAATAAAAAGATAATCTTGCCTCTCAAAGAGCTTTCTTAATCTTTCTAATCTAATAAAGGATAAAACCAACCAAAATTGGATGCTAAGTTGAGGATACCAGAAGATATCCAATGCAAAAGTAAAATATTCTGTGAAATTGAAACCAAATTGAGTTGCTAATGGAAAATTAACATTTATTAACATTAATGGAGAATTAACATTAATTGATGACATTTAATAAATGCATTTTTAGTTGTTGAGAAAGAATCTCAAAATATTGATAGAAAACCAATTGTCTTGTGAAGAATTGATAGCAAGACAATAGATAAAAATCAAGTAGAGTGATCTGGCATGAATGAGTGTGCAATTTGTGAAACTGGTGGAGGGAGGCATACTTATATTCACAAATAACAAAGTCAATAAAAACTTGAAATCCAGTGGGGAAAAAAATCTCACTAAGACCTCCCTCCGTATTTCTATCTATTTTTATTTTAGAATGAAATTCATTACTTATTTTCATTGAACAAATATTGTGTCTGGGGGAGAAACACTCTATTTGGCAGCAGAATCTGGTCCATATTTATTCATATTCATTTTCATTGAAAAGTTCTGTTGAAATTAACTATTAGTATGTTTTTAAATGTATCTAATGAACATGAAAGATCATTTGGGATCATTAAACAATTTTATATGACTTATTGGAAGAATAAAATGTATAGCTTTTCTGTTTCTTAAAAAAATTACTAACTGACTGGTCCTCTAACGTTATAAATCTTAGCAATTATGCACTTGGTTCTATTGCTTTACAGCATTTCATGCACTTTTTTACATCTCCAAATTTCTTATTGTGGCCTTTATTAGTAAAAACTGTTTGAGCACACACTCCTGATATAGTATATTTAAGGAACATCTAATTTTTCATCTAGTTGCATTATTTTGAGACTTTTTTGTCTCTCTACCCTACACTGAATAATCTTGTGTTGTCTTTCCGCATTAGATTGTCTGCTCCTCAAAGGCAGAGACTATTTTCGTATTTATATCCCCATTGCTTAGCACTGTGCCTGGCACATAATAGGTCCTCAAAGAATGTTTATTGCCTCACTGACTGAAATAGAAAGAATTGACTTGTCACCTCCTGAAAGAAATTACATCATCTTTCAGTCAAAGAAAAAAAATACAAGCAGTCAGAAAGAAGTGTACTGAGTTTAAAAATCACATAATGATTTAGAAACACCACTATAAAAGAGCAGAGAACTTGGAATATGACAAGCCTTAAGGCAAAGGGCTTACAATCTACAACTTACCAGCAAAATTTAGCATAACACTATAAGGTGAAAATAGATCTTTAATAAAATAGAGGACTTCCAAGTATTCATAATGAAATGATCATAGCTACAAAGAAATTTTGAAGTTCAAACACAAAAGTGGACAAATATAAAAAAGGGAAACATAAATAGCAATGAAGGATCAAAAAATGATCAACTGCTTGCATTCAAATATGGGAGAAGATACATTTGTTGCTTCTGAATCCTATTATTAGGGTTCATAGCAAAGATCTGGGAATGGTAATGTTTTAATAATCTTAAGAAAAGAATGGGAGAAGGGAACAAGAATACACTGGAAGTGGGGCAGGAGAATAGGTAAAATGACCTGGATGTACAAGTAGACATTAATGCAAATAAGACATCTGAACTGGTCAAAAGAAGGAAGACACAACATATGTGCACCATCAGCACAACAGTTACAACAAGGATGGCTTGACAAGAGCTTAAACGATTTGCCCAGATTCATACAGCAAGTGTTCCAGGTAGGATTTGAAGTTAGGTCTTTTTAAGTCCAGGTCCAATACACTATGCACTATTATCACCTAACTACTTCAGTCTGGATTAAAGCAAAGGCTACATATGTTAAATAGGGAAAAATTATTTGAGAGGGAAAGGTGGGGGGTGGAGGAGGTAAGGTAACAATGCTGTATGAATTGGACTAGATAATTTTTTCTAATTCCATGATTCTGTAATTCAATTCGATTCAATTGAAGGTCAATTTTAACAGAATCCATGGTGAACAATACAAAGTGCTAGGTACTGCTGATATAAGAACGAAAAGGACACAATTTTAGCCCTCAAATGACTTAAAATATAATGGGCAAGGCAATTAAGTAGAAGCAATTTAGAAAACAAACCAGGAATATGAGAAGTGAGGGGAGGCTGGAAAGGCAAGAAACCTAGAAGCTACACGACAAAACCATGATTTCTCTCTAAAAAGAAGGTCTTGTTGAGGTAAGACTTTTGTGTGAAATTGAGCCTTTTAAAGGAATGCCTCAAGGTTTTTGAAACAGATCCCACCCTTGCTTTAAATGGGCCCATGTTTTCAAGAGAGGTGGTTATTACTGCAAACTGTATCTTTGCCTTCTTTATAATACTTTGGGTCAGATGTGTGAGTCAATGCTATATCATCAGGACACAGAGGAAGCTCTGATGGGGGCCCAAGAGATGCTGACTTTTCCAAGTTCTCAGCTCATAGATTTGAGGGGTCTCAGTCTGTAAATCACTGGATAGTAATGAGTTACCTCCCAAGATAGTGAAAGAATTTGCAACTATAACCCTAGGAATCTCTCTTAGAAATCCTTGAAAAATCATTGAGAGAGACACCAAGGGCAATATAAAAATACACTATTAACAAGAGAAATTTCATAAAGATCAGGTAAAATTATAGAAGTATAATATTTTGGTGTTATAAGGGACTTTGAAATAAAATTATCTAATCTCTATCTTTTTCATATAAGAAAATTGTGGTTCAGAAAGGTTAAATTTCTGGCTCATAGTGACACAGCTACTTCTTAGAAGAGCTGAGACGAGACAAGAACCTAAAGAATTTGTAAGATTCCCAAGTGTAGAGATATGCTTTCAATTATATTTAAAATTGTCTCTAGTATTACCCCCAGAATTGATATTCACCATAATATCTTCTGATTTGTAAAACTACCCATGAAACCAATCTAAATATTATTTACATATTATTTATTAGCAAAAAAATAATTGGTTTGACTTTATGCACTTAATTCCTACGTGCAACTTTGCTGCTCTGAGATACATTCAGAATGTCTAGTCTGTTGCTCAGGACAACATTAGTGATGTTGATAATGGGTATGGTGATGATATAGGAAAGGGAGAGATGAGTGTCATAAAGAAAAGGGTATAAATAAACTTTATTACTACTTTAAAAGGGAAAAGGTGGAAATAACCTGCTTCTGTGATGCTCTGTTTTGAAGAAGGAAATACCTCTGAGCCTTAAAATTCCCAGCTCAAGCTCAGTCTCATCCTATTGAATATTCCTTTCTAATACCATCCACTTCTATTCTGTACTACCAGGGAACAAGAGTGGAAGGGAGAATTGAACTCCATGTTTTCCTGTAATCCCAGCTTCATCATTAGGATACCTAATATCCTAACATAATCATGAAGTACATTTTTCTTTTTATTCTCCTTGCTGGTGAGCATTCATAGGTTTGTTATTGTTGTTTGATCATTTTTCAGTCATTTCTCACTGTTTATGACCCCATTTCGGGGTTTTCTTGGCAAAGATACTAAAATGGTTCACTATTTCCTTTTCTGGCTTATTTTACAGAAAAAGAAACTAAGGCGATCAGGTTTAAGTGAGTTGTCCAAGGTCATACAGCTAGGATGTGTCTGAGGCCAAATTTGAGCTCATGAAGTTCACTATATCACCTAACTGTTCTTATGTAACAAGAAATGTCCAGGATCTTGATTGGATGGGGGCGAAGGGGGTTAGAGGTAGGAGGTATAAGGATAGTGTGGAGACAATTATGGACAAAGATGTCCATTTACTCTTGGATTTTTCCCATCTTAGAGAAGTGTCACACACATCTTCATGTTCCCCAAGCCAAATAGTATGAGTTTAAAGGTTTTCTTGGTATAATTTTTCCCTCTATCCTGCTCAGGTTGTTAGAAAGCATGGACTCCATTGTTTTGGGGAAAATTCTATTTTAATAACAATAGGATAAAACTCAAAACAGTTACCTCATTTCCAATCATAAAAGCTAAAAAGATTGTACTGAATTCTCTCCCTCCCACAATCCTAGGTCCTTGGATTTCTGGTACTGTTTGGGAAAGAAGTTTGGTTGTGTGTATGGGAATTACCTCATTCTACCATTTTTACTCATCTCCTTTGCTGCTTTGTTTGATAAATAGAGTATGGAAGCAATGAAGTAGCAAGACCAAGACTAGTATCAGCTGAGACAACTGAGCGAGTGAAAGAATGTTCTATTTTTCTTATCCTATAACTTGACTCCTTTCTCCATTTCCCCCCCAAGGTGAATTTTCCTTTGGTTATACAGATGAGCAGATTGATGATCCAGCACCCTACCTTGTATATATCAAAAACCAATTTAGCCCTTGTGTAGGTGTTCTGATCCATCAACAGTGGGTCCTAGCAGCTGCTCACTGCTACTTACCGTAAGTAACAAAGACTTTCATACTTAAAATATAGCTCCCTCTCAAACTGTATTTTTTCCCTGGAATTCTGTAGCTGGAAAACATTTTTAAGGTTACCATATTTCCCTCAGGAAGGATAGTATCAATACCAAATAGAAGAATTAAATTTGTCTTATTAAACACTCCAGATCAGTAGACATTACAGAAGAGGAGAGAAGAGGGTGGGAAAGGCTCTAAGTTTGATGAGCAAAAAAGAGATTTAATTTAAAAAATGGAAAAGGTTAAAATGGGAGGTAATAAGAGTTGAAGAGGTCATGCAATTTGTAAGATCAAGGCATGACAACATAGTCCCTGTGCTAAGAGATGATGTTATAGAAAAACTGAGGAGGAGTTTTGATTTTTTATTTTTTATGAAGAAGAAACTTCTAAAACTGTAAAAGACTTGTAAATTTAGAAAGAAAAACAGTCCATGTAGGATCAAGTCAGAGGAGAATTAGCTAATGTATGTTTTAAGCAAACCTCAAAGATGTGATTGAGTGGATTCATAATTTATTCTCTCCTTGCTCTCAATCTGTATTGCAGGAGCCTCAAAGTAAAGCTGGGAAATTTTAAGAAAAGAGTTAGAGATGGGACAGAACAGACCATTAATTCTGTCCAAACCATTCCTTATTGGAATTTGAGCACAGATTCTTCTGAGCACAACCTCATGCTCATCAAGTTATCTACACCTGCAGTTCTGAATGAAAAGGTCCAGCCCATGGCCCTGCCCACTAAAAATGTCCCTAGAGGCACACAGTGTATTATCTCTGGCTTGGATTGGAGTGTAAAAAATAGTGGTGAGTACTCATATGACTGACTGCAAATAGGTCATCTTAAAGGAGCCTGGAAAAATGAATGGATGAATGGATGGATGGATGGATGGTCGGATGGATGGATGAATGGATAGATGAATAGATGGGTGGATAATGAAAAAAATATTATGAGCTTACTAAGCTCTGAGCTTAAGAACAGAAAAATGTGAAAAATTATCCATGCGTATATCTTGTAAATAAAAAGGTATAATAAAAAAAATTTTTTTTAAAGAACAGAAAAATGATAGTGATACAGATGTCAAAGACTCACATTCTAATAGGGAGACAAAATATAAGAATTCTCAGCTTCAAGTTAAATGGAAAGGACTTAATGAGAAGGGGGATCCTTAATGTGTAGAAGCAAAGCACCTAGTAATGCATTTTTAGTTCCATTTCCATTAATAAGAATCATATCTGTTGATCCATTTGAAAAATTTGTTGGTAAGAATTTTTTTTTCTGGGTCTTCAGTAACTTTAGCTTCTCGGGAGGCAGGAGCTTCAAGAAGGTATTTGCTAAGTGGCAAACTCACAATTGCATCTGGGATGCTCTGGGATGCTCTGGATGATGGCTTCTGGGGCTAGACTAAAAGGTAAGTCAGTGGTCTGGAGAGTACTGGGACTCTGGGGTTCAGAAACTTGAACCAACAGCCTCATTCAGGGTCTGAAGGGAGATGGTGACAATAATTTGACTCACATGGCACACACATTATACTTTCTTTCTCCTCAGGATTTCTTGCTGCTTCCTTGTTATAGATCACTGTACTTGCTACTTAGTTTCACTGAATTTAAACTGTTATTAGTTAGTATATCCTGGACTCCCTACAACTCTGTCTTTGCCCTTATGTGCTCTTGTTTTTATTTTTTTCTAATTGGAGTATTACCATAGGTTCTCTCTCCTTTTGCTCACTCATTCCATGTTATTTCCCCTGTTTAAATCTAGAACTTCTCTCTCAAAGTCCATAAAAGATTCCTTAAATGTCCCATTGTTTTCTAACAATGCTCCTTCTTGATCCATTAGTCCTGAGTGCTAGTGTTAGTCCATCATTCTTCTTTTGGCTTCATTTGCCTGTAGTATTCTGCTAGATGCACAAGTTAGTATTTAGGGAAATCACTAAGAATAGTGGGGAAGAACAGAGGAGGAACGAAGATGGGGCAATCTTTGAGATGATGAAAGCACAAGTCCTCATGGAGACAAGAATGGAAGAAATTTTTTATTTTCTCAAATCCTACCTACAGAAAATACAGAATTAGTCATTTTAACTATAAATGTGAATGGGATGAACTCTCCCATAAAGAGGAGACGGATAGCAGACTGGAAACACATTTAAAGCAGGGAGATACATACAGAGTAAAGGTAAAAGGCTGGAGCAGAATCTATTATGCTTCAGGTGAAGTCAAAAAGGCAGGGGTAGCCATCCTTAGATCAAGCAAAAGCAAAGATTGATCTAATTCAAAGAGATAAGGAAGGAAACTATATCTTGCTAAAGGGTACTATAGACAATGAAGCAATATCAGTATTAAACATATATGCACCAAGTGATATAGCATTTAATTTCCTAAAGGAGAAGTTAAGAGAGTTGTGAGAAGAAATAGACAGCAAAACTATAATAGTGGGAGATCTCAATCTTACACTCTCAGATTCAAATCACAAAACAAATAAGAAAGAAATTAAAGAGTTAAATAGAATATTAGAAAAATTAGGTATGATAGATCTCTGGAGAAAACTGAATGGTGACAGAAAGAAGTATACTTTCCTCTCAGCAGTTCATGGAACTTACACAAAAATTGACCATATATTAGGACATAAAGACTTCAAAATTAAATGCAGGAAGGCAGAAATAGTAAATGCTTTCTTTTCAGATCACAATGCAATAAAAACTACATTCAACAAAAAATTAGGTGTAAATAGACCAAAAATAAAGTAACTACTGATTGTATAAAATATTTAGGAATCTATCTGCCAAGGGAAAATCAGAAACTTTATGAGCAAAACTACAAAATACTTTCCACACAAATTAAGTCTGATCTAAGCAACTGGAAAAATATTAAATGCTCTTGGATTGGGCGAACAATATAATAAAGATGACAATACTACCTAAACTAATCTATTTATTTAGCACTATACCAATCAGACTCCCAAAAAACTACTTTGATGACCTAGAAAAAATAACAACAAAGTTCATATGGAAAAACAAAAGGTCAAGAATTTCAAGGGAATTAATGAAAAAAAAAAAAAACAATCAAATGAAGGTGGCCTAGCTGTACCAGATCTAAAATTATATTATAAAGCAACAGTTACTCAAAACCATCTGGTAATGGCTAAGAAATAGACGAGTTAATCAATGGAATAGGTTCAAAGGACAAAACAGCCAATAACTTTAATAATATAGTGTTTGACAAACCCAAAGACCCCAGTTTTGGGGATAAGAACGCATTATTTGACAAAAATTGCTGGGAAAATTGGAAATTAGTATGGCAGAAACTAGGCATTGACCCACACTTAACACCATACACCAAGATAAGGTCAAAATGGGTTCATGACCTAGGCATAAAGAATGAGATTATAAATAAATTGAAAGAGCATAGGATAGTTTACCTCTCAGACCTGTGGAAGAGGGAGGAATTTACGACCAAAGAAGAACTAGAGATCACTATTGACCACAAAATAGAAAATTTCAATTATATCTAATTGAAAAGTTTTTGTACAAACAAAATAAATGCAGACAAGATTAGAAGGGAAACAATAAACTGGGAAAACATTTTTACAGTCAAAGGTTCTGATAAAGGCCTCATTTCCAAAATATATAGAGAATTGACTCTAAGTTATAAGAAATCAAGCCAGTCTCTAATTGATAAATGGTCAAAGGATATATGAACAGACAATTCTCAGATAAAGAAATTGAAACTATTTATAGACATATGAAAATATGCTCCAAATCATTGTTAATCAGAGAAATGCAAATTAAGACAACTCTGAGATATCACTACACACTTGTCAGATTGGCTAGAATGACAGGGAAAGATAATGCGGAATATTGGAGGGGATGTGGGAAAACAGGGACACTGATACATTGTTGGTGGAATTGGGAACACATTTAGCCATTCTGGAGAGCAATTTGGAGCTATGCTCAAAAAGTTATCAAACTGTGCATACCCTTTGATCCAGCAGTTTTCTACTGGGCTTACACCCCAAAGAGATACTAAAGAAGGGGAAGGGACCTGTATGTGCCAAAATGTTTGTGGCAGCCCTGTTTGTAGTGGCTAGAAGCTGGAAAATGAATGGATGCCCATCAATTGGAGAATGGTTGAATAAATTGTGGTATATGAATGTTATGGAATATTATTGTTCTGTAAGCAATGACCAGCAGGATGAATACAGAGAGGACTGGTGAGACTTACATGAGCTGATGCTAAGTGAAATGAGCAGAACCAGGAGATCATTATATACTTCAACAATGATACTGTTTGAGGATGTATTCTGATGGAAGTGGATCTCTTCGATAAAGAGATCTAACTCAGTTTCAATTGATCAAGGATGGACAGAAGCAGCTACACCCAAAGAAAGAACACTGGGAAATGAATATAAACTGCTTGCATTTTGGTTTTTCTTCCCGGGTTATTTATACCTTCTGAATCCAATTCTCCCTGTGCAACAAGAAAACTGTTCGGTTCTGCACACATATATTGTATCTAGGATATACTGTAACTTATTTAACATGTAAAGGACTGCTTGCCATCTGGGGGAAGGGGTGGAGGGAGGGAGGGGAAAAATTGGAACAGAAGTGAGTGCAAGGGATGATGCTGTAAAAAATTACCCTGGCATGGGTTCTGTCAATAAAAAGTTATTTTTAAAAAAATCAAATCCTGCCTACACCCCTGCACGATGAATATGTGATCACATCATTTAAGTTCAAAAGATGGCATTATATTTCAAATAGTCAATAAATAAACATTTGTGAAGGGCCTATTATGTTCCAGACACTGTACTAAATATTGAGGGGGGAGGATACAAAAAGAGGCAAAAAAAAAACAAAAAAAAAACTGCTGCCCTCAAGGAGCTCACATAGGTGATATAACAAGCAAACATATACATACAAACAAGTTCATATATAGGATAAATAGGAAGGGATGGGAAATAAAACTTTTGAGGGGTTTCGGTTATTTATTTATTTATTTGTTTAGATTTTTTTTTTTGGACTAGGTGAAAGAGGAGATTCTTTGTCACAGTTGCTGCAATGGCCAGGCAAAATAAACAAGCTTAAAGGAAATATATTGAAATGAGGGTCTGCTATGATCATTTACAAACAAGATCTTTTCCTCTCTTTTCTATTTGAATGCTTTTTGTATGTATCAAGAAATCAATCCACAAATATATTAACTAAATACCATGTTGCAAGACTATGTTAAACACTGGTAGAATAAATGCAATAAATGAAACAATCCCCTATTACAAATAGCTAACATTCTAATGGAAGAGAAAATATATATAACTATATAAAATAAATATAAAGAGAATAAATACAAATAAATGCAAAAGATATAAACATGGGATCTTTGAGAGGAAGGAAGGCACTTAAATCATTTGAAAAGAATCATGTTAACTACTAGAAATAAGAAATTCTCTTTGTCTCTTTCTTTCAGGCAAGCACCCTGACCTTCGTCAAACCTTTGTAGCATCTCTGCTGTCAGATAAAGAGTGCCAGGAAACAAAACAAGGAAAAGTCAGCAAAAACAGGATATGTGTGAAATTCTTAAAGTCATTCGAGAGAATTTTTGTGGTAACTCTTTCTATTCTCTTCTCAATTTATGAAGACATCCCTCTGTTCTCATAAAGATCTAAGCCAGGCTCTTTCCACTGTTCCACATTTCTTCCGTCAGAGTAGAGGGTGGTATAGTATTTTAGAAAGAATCCTGATTCAGGAGTCAGGATGCCTAATTTCAAAACTGTTCTCTGATACTTACTACTTGTACGATCTTAGACTCAGGAATCCCAACCTTCCTCGGTCTCATTTCTTTTACCTATATACTAAAGGGATTAGACTAGATGACTTCTGAGGTCCCTTCTAACTCTAATCTATAATCCTCTGAGTACACAATAAATAAGGTCATTTTTGTCTTTCTGTCTCTGTCCACTCAGACCATTAAGATCATTAAGATGAAGCAATCTTCTCCCTATTTTTGTGATGATCATGGTGGTTCATTGATAAACATGCATTAGAATAGAAATGTCCCATGCATATCTCTTCTTTATTTTTGTAATACTGATTTTGGTCACCCAAAACATTTGTCTTGTTTATAAGAGCTACATGTGCCATTATCCATTAAACCAGTCCAATTGCTTCATCTAATACTGAATTTGCATGAAGCTAATTAATGACATTAAGGTATTATGTTACTATATAATGGAGATATTATTTTATAGAGAACTCACACAGAGCAATTGCTTACAAGATGATTAGAAAAGGTGATACAAAGACACACTCAAGGTCTCTCTTAAGAATGTTAGAATTGATTGTATGACATGGAAGACTCTGACACTAGACCAACTCACATGCCATGCCCCCATCAGAGAAAGTACTGTGCTCTATGTGCAAAGCAGAATTGAATTAGCTCAGAAGATGTACAAGATGTGCAAAGTTAGAGAACCCACCCCAAATGCTCATAGGGACTATTTGTGTCCGAACTATGGCAGAGCATTCCGAGCTCATACTGGTCTGATCAGCCACAGTCAGACACACTGTAACTTGACTCTAACATAGTGATAACATTTTGGTCCTCTTCAAAAAGGAAGGATAACTTCCAACCATGGAGATGTTGTAGTCCATTAATGTTCATTGCTGGGTTATAGAGTTTAAGTCTTAAGGTAAATTAGACCTTACATGCTTTTCCTCAAGATATTCCTGAATATAAAGGTCACTAGGACTGACAAGCTGGTCTCAGCGTGATCCTAACACCATTCATTCGTGTTTATCGAGATAATGAGTCCTGAGCTTTGTACCCTGATGTTTAGGGTTTCACAAAGTCATACAAACTTCTCATCTTTAAAAGATGACCTCAGAGATTTCTTTGCACCTTAGAGAATCCAACCCTTTATATGACATTTGGTTTAACTGATTCTGAGAAGATAAACACTTTGGAGTGGCAGAGTTGGGCGTCTAACTCATTTCCTCATTCTTATTATAATAGCATGCAATAATAGTATAATATAATTATTATATGACATTGTCTCTATAGATGGGATTGAGAAAGGTAGGGAAGTGCCAGGTCCAATCTTGGTAACTGGGGATCTCTAAATCAAAAGAGAAGCTCTAATTCCTTTTTCTTTTATCTTTCTCAGGAAGCAATATTGGCTGCTGTCATCTGCAAAGATAAGATTCAAGGGATAGAGGTTGGGAATTTCCTGGGAGGTAACATTGGTGTCTACACTAACATCTTCCATTATATCCCTTGGATCCAGAAAATTATGTCCATGAAATGAGTTGCCTTTGTTTCCCCAAGTTATGCTATTGCAAGGGAAAATTAAATGTGATATTTCATTTTTATTAAAAGGAATATGACATTCGAGAGTCTGGAAAGAATCCTTCCATTGCACTTGTCCTTAAACACATCCATTTTAACACATTGTTTATGTATTTAGTATACATATTAAATATACATATTGTATATGTGTTTGATATATAAATGTAATATATTACAATATATTTAATATTGGGGATACCATTTTTTCATAATAATGAAGAGTGTAGAATGGTCTTGGAGAACTATGGGCAAGAAATATGAAAAAGATAGGGAAAAGGTCCAGAGAGGAAAAATTTGAAGACTAATGGATTACTTCAATACCATGTTTAAATAAAATCAAAGGATTGCATAAAGAGAAGTGGATATTCCTTTTTGCTTCTAAAGGACTAATGGTAAGAGGAATATGATTTAAGTTAAAATAGAAGAGAACTGGTGGGAAATAAGGTAGAATATCTTGATCAGTATTTATTCTTCCTCTCCTTTTTAGGTTAAATGAAATTAGTACCCTTCTTGGTTTCCCTATTTTTCCTTTTTCTTTTTCTTTTTCTTTTTCTTTTTTTTGCTACTGTGAAAACAAAACAAAACAAAACAAAAAATGTCCTATAAAATTTTTATACATAACTTCAGTAGTTTCCCTACCTCCCTTAATAGCCAAAAGCCTCTTTTTTTTCCAGTAAAGAGTCTGAATATCAACTAGCCTTCCTTAGATGTCTCCCCACAATCAACATGAATAAGATTCAAGTTCTTTATTCTTTTCCCTCAATATCCAATCCTGTTTGACTCAGATAACAACTCTACAAAAACCACCAAAGTTTGCTAATTTGGGTTAGCTTCTTCTATCATTCTTGATTGCCTCTTCTTTGTTGCATTTCTCCTCAATAAAGCTGGGTTGATTTATTTTCTTTCTGCTGTGTGCTTCATGTTTCCTTACAGTGACCTTGGGATACCAAATCTTACTCTACCTGCATTAAGACAAAGTCCAGTAATGGTATAGCTGAGGAAAAGAGTATGCACAGATCAGCAACTTTTTAGGCATAACTCCAAATTTCTTTCCAGAATGGCTAGACTAATTCACAGTTATACCACCATCATTTTTAGCATGCCTACTTTCCCACAACTACTCCAACATCTGTCACTTTCCTCTTTTGTCATCTTTACCAATCTAATAAGTGTGATATGGTACCTCTGCATTGCTTTAATTTTCATTTCTCTAATGATTAGTGATTTGAAACAATTTTTCTTAAATTTGATAGCTTGGATTTCTTTCTTTGAAAACTGCCTGTTCATATTCTTTGAACCTTTTTCTATTTAGAAATGGATCTTAATTTTATGAATTTGATCTCAGTATCTTTTACATGAAATTTTATCAGGGAAATTTTGTTAGCTTTATTTTTTAATCAATTTCTGCCTCCAGAAAATTATTTTTGATAATTTCTTTTTGCTGTTTTTTTATCTGTTAGGTCCTAGTCAAATCATTTAAAAAATGATAGTCAGATCTATGGTTTATGTAAAATTTTACAACCTTGAGAAAAAAATCACGAGGTTAATAAACAATTTTGATTATATAAAATTTAAAAAGTTTTCATGAACAAAATCTATATAGTTAGAAGATAAACAAATATGTAGAAATGACTGGAAAAATGGAGGACAAGAAAATTTTCTCTGATTCTCAAGATCTCTCAAACCTCTCTAAATTACAAATTATGCATCAAAATTAAATCAACTATTTCAACTGCCTCCATGGTCTCAGACACAAATATCTATCTCTCTTTCATTTAGCATCTTTTGCCTCACTATCCCAGTAACAAAGTTGCACTAATGAATGCAACACACAGGCTTACAACAAACACAACTCTACATCTTGACACTTCACAGTAGTGCCATGTCAGTGTTTTGTGCTGCATGCAATATGTGAAGAAAATAGCTTTGATTTTTCATAGTCATCAATATGATATGGGTAATGAGTATACTAATAATCTAGATTTTTCAGTTACCATTTTTCTAATAGACTCTGACTTGGGAATCAGAGTCTAACAATGAAGCGTGAAATGATTAATCAATATTTGACAATACCCTTCTTTATATGTTAAGTGAAGTCAATCAAAAATAGCAAAACCTGTTCCCACAGGATTAGAAAATATCTATATTGTCCTGCATTTGGGGGCTTCTCATGGATGACCACTCAGGCTCTGAAAAAGATTGTATATAATCCCCCTCCCTTCCCACTTATTTTTTATGTGTAAAATATCTATCTTGTCTGCAACAGATGGAGATGGTCTTCCCAGGAGAACTTTCAGTTTGCAAACTGTATTTTTCACTCTGAAAGAGATTAATTAAACTACTATTTGATTTCTAAAACTTGTCTCTAGATCTGCTTTGTGTAGCTCCAATTATTCAGTTTGAATACAGTGAAAATTCTGTAAACAGAACTCTATAAGCCAATGTATGAAAAGAAGGAATGGTCCAGATGTATGTCTAGACTTGTAAATAGAGTTTTATTCTATGTTCTCATCCTTATATTCTCCCAGCAGCTCAGCAATCTAGACTCCAAATCACAGAATTTTGCACACTATGCAATAACATCAGTGTAGCAACATTTTGCACTGATGGGACAGAAAACTGAAGAACAGAGAAAACAAGATAAGATATCATATATTGGGGGAGAGGGAGATATGGCACTCTGCTAAGTTAAAGGGAAGTATTCAACATTCAGATGGGACGGAAGTATTCAACATTCAGATGGGACCAGTTTTGTCTCTCCAAAAATAACCAGAGGCAGAAATCTATATTGGTGAACCATTATTTTTTTTTAGCATGGAACAAGGCTGAGATATTTTGAGTCCCCGAAGAAATTACCAACAAAGGGGAAGAAGCAAAAGTGAGCAATAGGGGAAAAAGAGAAAAAATAAAATTTCCACAGACCTCAGGAAAAATAAAACTCAAAGATCTTAATGGAAGATATTAATAACATAAGAAAATATGGTCTCCATATCTGGCAAAGTCAGGGATCTATGAATAAATATTGCAAAACAAAGGAAAATGATGCAACATCTGTTGAGAAAGGGTTCCTGTAGATTTTGAGGAGAGTATGGAACCACAACATACTTCCTAAGGGGTTTAAAGTAGCAATGAGAATTATGAAAACAGGATCTATGGCCTGTTCAACAGTAATAATTGGTAGAATAGGAAAATTTGAATCTGTGATGATATCTCACTAAATAAAAGGGAGAGCAATTGATTGGGAATGCAAATACACAGAAATAGGAACCACAATCTCAAAGAAGAGAAGCAATAAGTAATGTTATAAATATATTTTCTCTTCACAAAAGCAAGATTCATTCCTGAATAATATATGGGCTATGAGTATAAAGTTTTCAGAAGAAATGCAAATTACAATTGTATAAGAAAAAATGTTCCAAACCATTAATAATTTAAAAATGCCAATTAGAAAAATCCTACATTTCCCTTCATGCCAAGGCAATTGGCAAAAGAGAATAAAAGGAAAGAGAATTAATGTTGAAAGAGTTGTGGGAAAATAAGCACATTAGCAGTTAGTAGAAATGTGAATTGATCCAACTTTGTGGAAAACAATTTGTTAGGAAAATGATTAAAGTGCTCATACCTTTTGGCATGAAGATATTATCACTACCAGACAGAAGATTAAAGAGAGAAAGTTTCTTTAGATGTCAAAATATTTAAAGCAAAATATTGTTGAGTGCTCATTGATTAATAAAAAAAGTTGTATGTTTGTTTTTTGTTTTTTCTTTTGGACGCAATTGGAGTTAAGTGATTTGCTCAGAGTTACACATCTAGGAAGTGTTAAGTGTTTGAGATCAGATTTAAATTCAGGTCATCCTGACTCCAGGGCCAGTGCTCTCTCCACCTAGTTGCCTTAAAAATATGGTATGTTAATATACTAGAACATTATCATATAGGCAGAATTCAAAGAAACTTGGGATGTATGAACTGTTACAAAATGTATGAATTGATAACAGAAAAAAAGGAAGCTTGAACTAACTGAACAGTCTACAATGATGACATTAACATGAAAGATATCAGAATTCATCAAGCTGATGACTAATTCTGAATTCAGAGGACTCTTAAAATATTCCTCCTCAGAGTAGTGAAATGGAATGTGGTACAAATACTGTCACATAAGATCAATTTGTTGCTTTGCTTTGCTTAAATGCACTTCTTTGTTTCAAAGGAGTCTTCAATTGGTATATTGGCAAATAATAGCAATGTTTTTAGAAGCATTGATAAATTTTTTGAGAAAACAATATATTAGTGAAAAAGCTATAGAGAAGCATATTGCTTTAAAGCATCCATTTGGACCAGAATGGATATATTCAGGAATTCAAAAATGAAAATTATTATAATAACTTTAATAAATCATAACAAAATGACATAACCCATGGTTTAGGGTCAACCAGAGACTTCTCATTCACAGGGACCAGGTCTAATTCATGACACAAAAAAAGTTAAGAGGCCCTGACCTAGAGACTCCCATTTCAATCTTGGTGTACCTACTGATGTGGTGAGATCCACTTGCTTGGAAAATGATGAGTATGTATTCTAGAATGAGGTTTTCCTGTCTAAAAGATTTAGTCATGTTTAACCTTAAATTGCATTTTTTTTTCCTTCTGCACTATCATTTTAATAAAAATTACTTTTATTTTCAACTGAATTTTCTTTTTATAGAAATCCCTTCTCCAATGGAAGTTGACTTTTTATTTTCAACTAAGTTTGCATTTTGCTTTTCTTGTAAACCATCCAAAACATATACACATTTAGGTTAAGAAAATAAATTGCACAAGTACTGCAGGAGAACACCTGTTTTGACAATAATTCACATAAAAAAGACCTAGTAGGGAAGAAAGGGGACTTAGAAGACCACAAATTTAACATGAGCCAATAGTGCAAAATAGCTGTGAAAAAAGCTAATACATCCAGCCTGCAATGATAGAAGCATACATTTGAACTAAGGATAGTCAAAAAGTAAATGGATGGTAAATGTCACATCTTCAGTGAAAGAGATGAATATAGTTAGACTGTAAGAATGTATGGGGAGGGGGAAATATTGGAAAGGGCAAGGTAATTCAAAAATATTAATATCAAACCGATTTTCTATTTGATTCTAAAGGCAATTGGGAAGCAATTGGTTTTATTGAGAGGAGTTAATAAGAACTATACTTTAAAATGATCACCTTGAAGAGAACAATGGTGATGGCTGACATTTATATGGCATTGTGAAGTCTGCAAAATACTTTTTATTGAATTGCTTATTTAAGCTTTACAAGAACCTCTGAAGTACTCTGAGGTTTAAACCTTGAAGGCACTTCCAGTAACCTTATCTCCATTTTGCAGATGAAGAAACTGAGGTTTAGAGAGGTTAAAGAATTTTCTCTTGGCCAAAGGGTGCAAGTCAAACTAAGTCTATCTGATTCAATCTAATCTAATACTCTTTCCACTATAGCACACTGCATTTCTTGAATATCTTTTCCATAGTTGGTGTGTGTGTGTTTGTGTTTAGGATACAGAATAGGGACTGGACTTATAATTTCATTGGTACAAGGAACTACTGGATGAGAAAACTCATTTTACCATTATAGATCAGCACTTTCTCTCCAATTTACAGTTTTAGAATTATCTAAGCAAAGCTTCTTAAACTGTGGGTCACAACCCCATATGAAGTCACATAACTAAATGTGGAGGTTGCAAAATTATGAATTATTAGTAGTAAATGTTTGATTTGTTTGTATATTTTATATACCTATATAATGGAGTCATGTAAAAATTTCTCATGTGAAAAGGGATCACAGGTAGAAAAAGTTTAAGAAGATCTGGTCTAAAGGAGAAGTCTCTAAACACCACAGAGAAGCCTGCAACATTGGGAGAGTGCTAGAATCAGATTAAAATGGAATTGGAAAATATTTAGCAAAATAAAGATAAATACAGCATGACATAGATAAAATTACATTTTAACACTAAATTCATCTAAAGCTCCCCAGAGATCCTGATACACAGATTAATGACCCAATGCTCAAATGTCTATTTGAGGTGGACATACAGAGTTTAAGTTACTTATCCAGGATCCAGGATCAAAAATGACACTTGAAATCAGATCTTTCTGGCCCCATGGCCAGCTTTTTCTATCCATTATGCCATGCTGTTTATAAGAATGGAATGAAGCAATAGCTATTAGCATGTTTTCAGAAGCATGTAAAGTGTTATGAAATACAAATTAATCTTTTATTATTTATAATTCAGAACTGATATACACTCATTATTGCAATACAGTTCCAATGATTTATAATTGGAGTAGAAATCTGCTAGTTATAATGCAAGTAATTTAATGGTACATAGAAATGTTATCTTCCATATTGCCACCCAAAGCAAAGAAGTTCCTAGTTCTAGAAAAAGCTTGACTAATGAACAAGAGAACCAGTTTGACATCTCTGTGGGTCATTTTCAACTTCCCTTAACATTTCTTTAAAGGGTCAAAATAATTTTAGCCTAATCTCTTTGTCTAGAATCACAATGATGAGGGTGTTAATGGGGCCAGTGGTGGAGGAGATGATGATGATGGTGATGATGATGATGATGATGATGATGATGTTAACAGCAGGGTCATTGTCACAAAGAGGAAAGAGAGCAGGGTAAGGTATAAATTACTTTTACAAGTCCCAGAGGGGATTAGCAAGCAGGAGGCTAACATGACCCTGTCATCTTGGGAATGGTGGAGGTGCCTTATTCTAGAACTCTCTTCTCTGGATGAGAACAAAGCTCTGAGCCCTGGAGTCCCCTATTCAGGTTCTAAGCTTCATTCTCCAAACATAACTCCTTCTCCAACTCAACCCACTGCTTCTATCAAACCCATTTTGCTGCTTTCCTTCCTCTCTCCTTCTGCAGCATCAGCCATAAGAGGATTCTGACATGGCTGTGAAGTTCATCCTTTTCTTTGTTCTCTTTGCTGGTGAGAGATCTATATGTAATTCTACCTTTATGATTCCGGAAAAATGAGAGCAGACTGATGACAGGAGCATGGGGGTGGAGTGGGGAAAGAAGGGTCCAACAATACAATGCCATTGGCACAGTGGAAAGAATGCTAGATCTGGATCAGAGAACCAGATTCAAATACTCCTTCCTCCCTCCTATTTACCTGCACCCCTGAATTCTGCTCTCAGAAAACTTCAGTCTCAGACTGAGGGCTACAATGACACAGATTAGGATAAGGTGAGAAGAAATTCAGAATTGCAGAACAACAGAGGCTATCCAGTCTAGTCCACACCTGAGTGGGATTTTTTTTGTTGTTGTTGAGGCAGTTGGGGTTAAGTGACTTGCCCAAGGTTACACATATATAGGAAGTGTTAAGGGTCTGAGACCAGATTTGAACTCAGGTCCCTCCTGACTTCAGGGCTGGCTGCCCCCATGATTTCTAGGAAAGTCATCTAGCCTCCCGTTGAAGACCTGCAGTGACAGGAAACATTTCCACACTTCCAGGACAAGTTTTCCTAAGGCAGAATTTTTTTGTTGTTGTTGTTATAAACTGCCTCCTCCTTCCTTCTTTTACCAGATACATTTTCCTCTAATAACAAAGCTGAACAGAAAGACGATCCTGCCCCTTTCTTGGTATACTTCAAGTCCCCTATCAACCCCTGTGTGGGAGTCCTTATTCATCAACAGTGGGTGTTGGCAGCTTCTCACTGCTATTTATCGTAAGTGATGTGTGCTCTGATTCTTAATAATGAGGTAAAATTGTGCATCCTCTTTGATCCAGCATTATGGTTATTAGGGATGTGTCCCAGAGAGATCAAAAAAGGCAGGCAGAAAGCCTGTTTGTACACAATATTAATAGCATGGGACCTGTTTGTTCACAATATTTGTAGCATGGGACTTGTTTGTATACAATATTTATAGCATGGGACCTGTTTGTTCACAATATTTGTAGCGGCTCTTTTTGTAGTAATTAAGAATTGGAAGTTGAAGGATGCCCATCATTTGGGGAATGGCTGAATAAGTTGTGGTATATGATTGTAATGGAATATTATTGTGCAATAAGAAATGGCAAACAGGATGATTTCAGAAAAATCTGGAAAGACCTACATGAACTGATGCAAAGTGAAATAAGCTGAATCAGGATAGTATTGTACACAATAACAGCAACATTGCATGATGAAGAACTGTGAACAACTTGGCTATTCTCAGTAATACAGTGATCTATCTTTGAAAACCTCATAGCATTATAGAAATGTCAGTTAACAATAATCTGGTTTCTATTTCTATGGCTGGACAAAACATTGTCTTGGTGACCAACCTATGTTTTTAAAGAGGTTTATAGATATAATATCTTGAGGTTTTCATAGTTCTGCTCTCAGTGAAGGATTACATCTTGAACCAAATAAGTTAATTATTTTCCCTCATACAACTGCCAAAGGATTTTCTTTGGGTATACATGTGTATATAGACATACTTACACACATTGTTTTGTGTATATATGGTACATTGAGAGCAATGGAATTAACAAATTTTTAAACATGTTGATGAACCAATAGAATGATCTTGTGATTTTTTTCAGACACTTTAATTTTTCCTTTGATATTTTATCTCAAATATGAAAATAAAAATTCTTCCATTAATCTTCAAAAGAAAAACATGTAGAACAATTTTAAAATGCTTACAGCCTTTTGTTTCCTTAGTTTGCTTCTTTATACCAAGTTGTCAACAGGACAGACTTTTTTTTGAGAAATTACACATTGTTAGACCCACTCTGCTGTCCTAGTCCATACAGTTGGCCCCGAGATTACTGCTTTGGTTGTCTCTCGTGCTCAGGGTTCTTAAGTGTTAAGAAGTAGTATTTACCCAGTTGGGAAACTTCACCTGAGGGGAAGAAAACATTGTTCTTTTAGAGTCAACCTGACCTGATTTCTTGCTCCCAACACTCTCACTTATCACCCCTCTCCCGATTCCTTGCAGAAATCTCATATTGGTGTTGGGGAATTTTAAGATCGGGATGAGGGACAGAACCGAGCAGATTTTTAGCCCAACAGAAGTTATTCGCTATTGGAATGAAAGCGATAAATATCAAGAGCATGACATCATGCTGCTCAAACTACCCAAGCCTGTAACCCTCAGCCGCAAGGTCCAGCCCATAGCCTTGCCCACTCGAAACTTCCCCACAGGTACCAAGTGCACAGTCTCTGGCTTGGACTGGAGCATGGACAATACTGGTGAGTGCCCGGCATATTTTAGCACAAGACAGAAATACAGATTTAAACTTCAAAGGGAAGTCACCAAAAGGGCCAGTCCCCCTTAGAGCCAGCATTGCCCTGCCACAAAGAGACTTCACACAGCTTCCTTGCTCTCCTGAATTCTTTCAATAGGCTACCACTATAGCAGGATGGGCTCAGCCTGTGCAACAGGATCGCTTGTTCGTCCAAGAATGTCTCTTTATATATTTCTTGCAGACAGCCTCAGAGTAGAGAAGGCCTTAGTGCCCTATTCAGAACCTTTGGCAGAAGCTGTTACCTCCTTATTCCCATAAATCTACTTAGCCTTAGGCCTTTCTGATCATGAAGAGTATAAATTTATACCTTCTACATAGAAAAAAGAACATCTAAAATAATCATGGCAAATTAAAGGAAAGGAAAATTGGTCTGGACAGTAGCAGCAAAATTAGCTCTTTTTCCTTTTTCCTTCCAGGCAAGCACCCAGATCTACGGCAGAACATAGAAGCACCTCTGATCTCTGAAAAGGAATGCAAGCAAACCAAACAAGGAAGAATTATCAAGCATGGAATATGTGTCAAGTTTTTAAAGACACTCACCAGACTCTTTGTGGTAATTTTCTCTTTTCCTCTCAACTTAAATTTTATCTTTTTCTGCCACATAAGTTGGTAGAAAGGAAAAAAGAAAGGAAGAGAGAGAGGGAAGGAGGAAAGGAAGGAGGGAGAAAAGGAGGAAAGGAAGGGAGGAAGAGAAGGAGAGAGAGAAAAAAAGAGGGAGAGAGGGAAAGAAGGAAGGAGAGAGGGAGGAAGAAAGGAGGGAGGAGGAAGGGAGGAAGAAAAGGAAGAAAGAAATATTAAATATCTAATATGTTTCTAGGCACTGTGCTATGCAATTTAAAAATTTTGTCTCAATCAACCTGGAAGGTGATTGTTATTATTAACACCATTTTGTAATTGAAAAAAACTGTGGCAAACAGATGTTAAGTGTCTTACCCCCTCCCCCTTCTTCTCCCCCCCCCCCCCCCCAGTGATACAATTAGAAAATAACTGAAGTTGAATTTTAATTCAGGTCTTTCTAACTCTAATCCAGCACTCTTATTTATTTAGCTCCTTTAACCAATTCCCACAACTTTCAAATTTGTGAGAATGTAGTCCCGGAAGGTCTAAAGTTTAAAACTACACACCCTCTGTGTGAAGAAAAAATTTGCTAAACAAATTAGCTGTGTGAAAACCAATTTCCAAGGAAAATTTTAACCTACTTAGGAAAGCAGCAATTGTATACTAAGCAACGTTCATTTGTAGATCATCAGTTAATGTACTTCTTACAAGCTATCCTTGTCCATTAAAATGAACCTTATAAAAAGAATCTTAGGTCAAAGAAAAAAAAATTTTATCCATTTATTTTCATATCAGTATGTGGATAGCATAAAATAATAAACAATATTTACCACATAATTCAGACTTTTTACTGAGTTAAGACTGTCTTCTCTCTCATCTAGTCTAAATTAATAAGGTCAGATTGTATTTCAGTAAGTCTTCTCTTCTGAGACTATGAAATGATATCTGGCACAAATAGGAAGTCACTGCTAACACATTAAAGAAATAGTTTTCTCACAACACATTACCTATGTGATCTCCTAGCAATCTGAGCCTTCATTTCCTTATCTAAAAGTGAGGAGGGTGGACACTAAATGATCTAAATTCCCTTTCAACTCTAAATCCAAGAACCTAATGAGCTGAGGATGTTTTAGCCTAGAAAAGGGAAGACTCAAATGGCTGGGCAAATGACAATTGTCTTACAGTATTTGAATAGCCAGCATGTGGAAGAGAGATGAAAATAGTCCCACATGCCCCCTTAAAAAGCACAATTAGGAACAATGGGTGGTAGTAACAAAGAGGCAAATTTAGGCTTAATATAAGAAATTATTCCCTAAAGTTAAAACTGTCACACTTTTGGAAAGGGCTGCCTCAGGAAGTAGGTTTGTAAATGAGAGAGATCTTCAAGAAAATGGCAAGAGGTTGTCTGGTTGGAATTGTCTATGAACTTGCTGAAAACGTTGTAGGAGGAGGTTGTTAGTCTGGTAGGGGGTCTGAAAAGGTAGCTTCTTATTTCTTTTCCAATTTTAAGCAATTAAACTGCCCGGGATGCTTTCTTTCATGTGAATATCTTGAAACCAAATCTGAACTAAACTGTGTGCTCAAATTTCAATTTCATTTAGACTTGTAACAATAATAGCAGCAGCAGCAAGCAACAGCAAAAATAAGGATTATTGCATTTGAATTGTTCTTTCTTTACTTGTATACAAAGATTTTTTGCAAACATTATCTCCTTCTATCCTTATCTGGGAGAGGTAGGTTCTTTCATTATCAATCTCATTCTACATCCTAATATTATCATCCTCATTCTCAGGAAACTTAAGCATCAGACAATGGTTTAAATGACTTGCCCAGGATGTGATAGATCTAGTAAGTACGGAGCATGAATTTCGAACTCAGGTTCAAACACCAAATTCAGCATTCTATCTTCTGTGACCTCCTCCAATTGCCTATCATCCCCAAATTTGCGTCATAGATCCATTAAATGGTATTGAGCTATAACGTCTGTAAATAATTCAATCACAGTCTTACTTTGCCCCAGATTTTAAGTACAAAGAACAATGGAATCCCTACAGGAACCACAACAAAAGAGTAATATATCACAGGCTTTCTTGAGTCCACGATCCTTCCACATGTCTGCATTCGTTTTCATTAAGGCCCTTACATCTTCCCTTAAATGAAGATATCCAACAGGGGTAGGGGCCAGCTGACTCACAGACCATAGATTGCCCTCGAAATAATTTGCTATGGCAACCATAGGCGCTAATGAGCTGAAAGCTAGGTCCAACTATCTATCTCCCACTGCTTGAGTTCTGAAAGTCGGTAATTTTGTACAGACTCGAATGATGCTATAAATATCCACATGGCCAAAGAAAAAGTTTCCCCATCCCCTGGTATAGAGGTTTGGGGAAGAAAGCTGTCCAGGGAATATTGAAATTAGAAACAATCAAAAGTTCAACGTGAAATGAAAACACTTCAATCCTCCTTTATTATTAAACACATCTTAAGTGCCCTTAAATCTTCTCTTGATGTGGTCAGTGGGTCAATCTGCTGAGACACCCACACCGAAGAACTGTTATGTGAATGGTGGCTATCTTTGCCACAGGTCCAACTGGCACCTCATTCTGCCCTTCTTTATCCATCCATACAACCACCAGCCTCCTTAAGGCTCTCCTCATTCAGGCTCTCCTCATCCCTCATGGGTCTCAATAATAGATACTCTCTGCCTTGAGTCTCTCGACTCGCTTGAAATTTGAGAGAAATTCCTTTGCTCAATAAATTCTAGTTGCCCTTTTCACAACCTGGTCCCCACTAACCTTTCCCTTATTCTACATTCCTCCCCTCCATGTACACTACTGCTTGATCCCATCAAACCTTCTGACATTTTTTCACAAAACATTCAGCTTCCTTTTTCCATACTCTCTTGCACCGGTTACCTCTCATGCCTCTTTCATTTCTTAGAAGCTTTAATTTCCTTCAGGCCTCAGCTCCTGATACCTATAGCTGTATTTAGTGCTTCCTTCTCCCTCCTCCATTATATATTTTGTGTCTTTGTCTATACCAATAAAACTTCCCTACCTAGACTGTATGCTCATCAAGGGTAGGGACTGTTTTCACTTTTTTTTTTCTGATTCTTAGATCATAGCACATACTGCTGGGTATACAGATGTTTTTGATGATTTTTATTGATTGATTAGGTGACTCTTCATGACTATGGACAAGTCACCTAACAACTCTTTAAGAGTAAACCAATGAGTCATTTATTGTTATCAAGGGGCAAGAACTTCCATGTCAGGAATTCACTTAATAGAATCTCACATTCAGAGATACATGTGTGGTTGTATACATAAATGTAAGTCTACATGTATACCTATATATAAATTTATGTTATATGTAAACACATGTGATCGTATAGTGTTGCTTTGGTAAATATATATGGATACTATGGATGCATCTATTTACATGTTATTATATATATCATATGAATATATTTCTATCTTCAATAATTTGGGAAGAGATAGAATTTGGGTTCAGGGATCCCCTAAGAAGGACAGGGGAGATTCCTATTATTGTCATTACTTATGGCTTCATTCTATAGCCAGAGTACAATGGAGAATGAATAGTGGTAACTAATGCTGGTCTAATTATGATGCCCTCACATGACAGGAATAATGTAGTGTCAACCCTCGGACCTCTTGTTGCCATATTATAGAATTGTAGAATATTTCAATATGAACAAGGAACTTCAAAACACTCTCTCACACAATCATAAATTGGGCCAATGCGGAAAACAAGGCCTAGAATGGCAAAACATAACTTAAATCAAAAATTTCATTAATAGTAGTTCCTATTAATTAAGTTAATTAGCAGTTCCATAACTATTAGGTCTAGTATTCCAGCTATGACACTTTATACTTATGTTGGAGGGTGAAGTGGCAGAGGGAAGTTGGTTGTTTTTCGAGTTCAGTCTAGATAACTTTCAATTTGAGGATTGACTGTCACAATCTCTCTGGTTTTTCTCTCTTTAGGAGCTTGCCGTTGCTACTGTCATATGCCAAGACACAATTCAAGGGATAGAAGTAGGGCATTTCCTAGGAGAGAATATTGGTGTTTACACCAATATTTACTACTATGTCCCTTGGATACAGAACATCATATCTACAAGATAAATTCTGTCTCTCTGTTCGCCACCCCAAAGACAGGATTGTATTAAAAAATAATAGATCCAAAGACTCAGTACTCATCCTTCCAATGTTCTTGGCATTAATGTATTGATTACAGTATACTGGATCTAATTTTTTCATCACATTTTCAAAAGAATGTTGTCAGATGGGAGAAGACCCAGAGGGAAAGAAAAAACTAAGAAGGTATGTGCAGTCATCATTAAATTTTCACTGGGAGCCTTTACACTTCAGAAATTAGCAATTACTCACAAATCAGATTTGATTAATTTTTTTTATTTCTAGATTTGATAGTGTTCATGTAAATTAAACTGAAAAGTATATACAAATATGATTTTTCCCCAAACCTCATTATCCACCCTGTATTGCTATATAAGCATGGCTTTGAATTCAGCAGAAGTTCAGTTGAAGGATCAAAGATTGAAGTCATTACCAGATTGGAAGTATAACCTGCATTTGAATCATGCTTTAAAGTTTGTTAAAAAAAAATCCATTATCTTGTTTAAGCCTTCACAACATTCCTGGGGGAAAAAAAATCAAAGAAATGGAAAGTCTTAATAATGCAGATTAAATTGAAAAGTGTGTGTGTGTGTGTGTGTGTGTGTGTGTGTGTATGTATTTTTCCCAGAGATTCAGCTAGACATTTACTAGTACCCTCCCCTATTGCCCTATAAACATTTTTCATTATAATTGTCATTGTATAAATTATATTCTGAGTTCTTACTACTTCGCTCTGCATCAGTTCAGAGAGGTCATCTCAGTTTCTTCTGAAGTGATTCATTTCATCCTTTCTTATGGCACGTTAAAATTCCATTATTACTTGGCCAGGATCACACAGATAGGAAGTATCTGAGTCCATATTTGAACTCTAGAAGATGAATCTTCCTGATTTCCAGCCTAGCATTCTATCAACTGTGCCTAGTATCCACCTGCTTACAAAGAGTCAGACATGGCTGACTGAACAACAGGGAAATTTGTATTCCCTATTGATTTGCACAATTCTTGACACAGGAAGCACTTAATATAGGCCTATTAGTTAACTGACTGTGAATTGGTCCAGCTATTCTGAAAAGTATTTTTGAACTATGCCCCCAAAATTAATAAAATGTGCTAGACTTAGACCCCAAAGACATCAAAGAAAGATTAAAAGGATCTATATTTACCAAAATATTTCTAGTAGCTATATTGGAAACTTATGAGGATGGCCATCATATGGAGAATGACAAAACAAATTATGTTATGTAAATATAATACAATATTATTGTGACATATGAAATAACAAAATGAACTGTTTCAGAAGAAAAAAGAAAGACTTCTTTGAACTCGTGCACAGCAACATGATCAGAACTAGGCAAATAATTTATAGATGTAACATTATAATGAAAAACAACTTTGAAATTACTGCTCCAACAGATTGTAGCTTGCTGGCTCATAGTCAATATTCTTAATCCAGACCTCCTGTTCTCATAAAGCTGTTCAACTGCTCTTAGAGACTTCAAAAGTTCCTAATGTAACTCAGATCCAAACTTGAATTTCACTCTTTCCCACCTTTATCCATAACTTCTCTGATAACTGATTGTCTAATCTCTGTTCAGAGATTTCTAGTAACAAGGATCCTGCTATATGCTAATGTAGTCTATTCCAAGTTAGGGTAGATTCAAATGTTAAAAAATTTTCCTCTTAGCCACTTAAAACTGTCTTTGGGAAGCTTCTACTCATTGTTCCTGTTTCTGCCCTCTAGAGTTTAAGCAGAAGGGCTTGAGCCCTATTCACTTTGACAATCTTTCAGACATATGAAGACAACCTACACCTTCTCATCTGTTCTCTCTGTTAAAAAGCTTGCATTTATGTCATCACTTCCTGAAAAGCAGTTAACCCCCCCCCCAACATACACACCCTAAATGCAGTGCTTTATTCACTAAACTATAATGACTTCCAGAGTCTACCTCTTATGGATAAAGACTGGGATGAGAAATTAGAAGTAGGAACAAGTGAAAAGCCAATAACAGGGAAGATCATAATGGCACTGGCAATTAATCAAAAACTCAATGTTTAATCAAAATATCCTTTATTCAAGCCAGATAGAAGAAAAAAAACTAGACCATAGACATCCTAGTGTGTATGACAGGTTGTTAGATGAAGACATAAAGCCATAAATAAATTGAGTAAATATTAATCATGTTCTAAGTCCCCTTGGGATGACATCAGTCTCTCACAGTCTTCCTTTTCACATAACCAGGATGAGGTTGCTGGTTTCTCTTGATATAGCCCTCTGACAGAGAATACAAAGCTGTTTGGGAAATACGTCCTCCTTCCCTGACTTGCATCCACATGGACGCTAGTAGCCTGAATTCTAGGAATAGGAAACAAGGCCAGTTCAGTTCAATAAATCTCATCACACAGATCTAAATTACCCTAACGGGAAAAGAATTCATTATTTGATAAAAACTGCTGGGATAATTGGAAATTAGCATGGCAGAAATTAGGCATGGACCCACACTTAACACCATATACCAAGATAAGATCAAAATGGGTCTATGACCTAGGCATAAAGAACGAGATTATAAATAAATTAGAGGAACATAGAATAGTTTATCTCTCAGACTTGTGGAGGAGAAAGAAATTTGTGACCAAAGATGAACTAGAGACCATTACTGATCACAAAATAGAAAATTTTGATTACATCAAATTAAAAAGCCTTTGTACAAATAAAACTAATGCAAACAAGATTAGAAGGGAAGCAACAAACTGGGAAAACATTTTCACAGTTAAAGGTTCTAATAAAGGCCTCATTTCCAAAATATATAGAGAACTGACTCAAATTTATAAGAAATCAAGCCATTCTCCAATTGATAAATGGTCAAAGGATATGAACAGACAATTTTCAGAGGATGAAATTGAAACTATTACCACTCATATGAAAGAGTGTTCCAAATCATTATTGATCAGAGAAATGCAAATTAAGACAACTCTGAGATACCACTACACACCTGTCAGATTGGCTAAGATGACAGGAAAAAATAATAATGAATGTTGGAGGGGATGCGGGAAAACTGGGACACTAATGCATTGTTGGTGGAATTGTGAACGAATCCAACCATTCTGGAGAGCAATCTGGAATTATGCCCAAAAAGTTATCAAATTGTGCATACCCTTTGATCCAGCAGTGTTTCTATTGGGCTTATATCCCAAAGAAATACTAAAGAAGGGAAAGGGAACTGTATGTGCCAAAATGTTTGTAGCAGCCCTGTTTGTAGTGGCTAGAAACTGGAAAATGAATGGATGCCCATCAATTGGAGAATGGCTGGGTAAATTGTGGTATATGAATGTTATGGAATATTATTGTTCTGTAAGAAATGACCAGCAGGATGAATACAGAGAGGACTGGCGAGACTTACATGAACTGATGCTAAGTGAAATGAGCAGAACCAGGAGATCATTATACACTTCGACAACGATATTGTATGAGGACATATTTTGATGGAAGTGGATTTCTTTGACAAAGAGACCTAACTGAGTTTCAATGGATAAATGACGGACAAAAGCAGCTACACCCAAAGAAAGAACACTGGGAAACGAATGTGAACTATCTGCATTTTTGTTTTTCTTCCCGGGTTATTTATACCTTCTGAATCCAATTCTCCCTATGCAACAAGAGAACTGTTCGGTTCTGCAAACATATATTGTATCTAGGATATACTGCAACATATCCAACATATAAAGGACTGCTTGCCATCTAGGGGAGGGGGTGGAGGGAGGGAGGGAAAAAAAATCGGAACAGAAACGAGTGTCAATATAAAGTAATTATTAAATAAAAATTAAAAAAAAATTAAAAAACTACATACAAACTAAAAAAAAAAAATTACCCTAATGAAGACATTAATCCAACCTGAAGTGTTCTGAACTTCTAGGTAGAGGAGCATTGCAGGCCATCACAATGATGATGTTCCCAGAAAGAGCCTTGAGTATATAAACATAAAAATTGGATATTTGCTTATATAAAAAGACACATTCCCACACAGTGGGACATGGAGGGAGAACAAAAGTTAAAAGTCAACAATTGTTGAGCACCTACTTTAGACCCAGCTTTGCGCTGGGTGCTAAGGGAAATATAAAAGTAGTATTTGACACGTTCTCTGCCACCAAGGCTTTACAAAGATACACAAAACCATTTTAGAACAAAACTAGACATACGTAAACCCTGCATCAGCCAGTGCTAACCTTCACACTCTTGGGTTCACATTGGGAGAGTTGGGGGAGCTTGAAGGTGGTCGGGTCACATAGCCTGAGGCTTTGTCCTTCTGAATCAATGAACATATAAAGATAATTCAGATTAAATAGTCAAATGGGAGCAGGGGAAGAGAGTGGTAGCTAGATTTGTGATTGCATTGGGAAAGAGAATTCTGGATAAAGAACTTTCTCTATTCATGGAGATCAGAGTACCTTTTCTGCAAACAATTGCCTTAGAGAGTTGCTGAGGCACTAAAAGGCTAAGTGACTGGCCCAGAATCACATGGTATATGACAAAAATTAGGCTTGAAATCAAGTTTTTGTGACTCAAAAACCAACTCAGTCAAGAAGCATTCATTAAGAGCCACTGTGCACCAGGTACTATGTTAAAGCATACAAAGAAAGGCTAATGACAGTTCCTACACTCAAGGAGCTCACAATGTGAAGGGGGAGCAAACATGAAAACAATTATATGTAAACAAACTAAATACAATTTAAATTCAAAATAATCAACAGATGGAAGGCACTATAATTAAGAGAAATTACAAAAGATTTCTTGTAGAAAAAATTTTACTTGGATACTGAGGAAAAGCCAGGGAAGTCAGGAGTAGAGAGGAGGAAGAAGAAAACTCCAGTATGTGAACAGGATGAAGGAATTTGAAGGCTACAAACGAGGCCCAGAAGACAATTTCTTGAAACAATGTATTGTAATATACAGTCTTAATGTTTTGGTGGAGGAAAATCTATTGCTAAAGTAGCTGGTAAAGTTACAAAATAATCATTCCCTTTGATTCATAATTCCATGGTTTGAAAGGTAGCTTGAAAGTGTTACTATCAAAACAGTAAGAACTATCTTTAAGAAGATATCTTATTGCAATATTATATGTAATTGCAAAAAGAAAATGAAAGTAATATGTATGATCATCAATAGTGAAATCGCTAATTAAATTATGGTATATATTCTTTAAAACTTATTTGTAATTATAATTGATGATTTTAAGTATTGTCATTGGTCAGGCATTGTATATATCAATCAATAAATATTTATTAAGCACCTAAAAAAAAAGAAAAGAAAAAGAAAACTCCAGGAAATATGGTACAATCCTGGATCATCTCGTTAGAAAAAGAGACTTCCACTGCTGGATCACAGAATGCATGGGAGTAAGGTATAAGAAGAATGGAAAGATAGGAGAGGGGAAGGTCAGAAAGGTCTTTGAACACCAAAAGGAATAACTATTTTTAATGATCCTAGAGCTTTTTGAGCAGTATATATTTGTACTTTTAGGAAGATTATATTGACAACTGAATGGAGGATGCACTGGAATGGGAAGGAATTTGAAGCCAGGAATAAAACTAAAACACTATTGATTATAATGCCAGTGTGAAGTGATAAGGGGTTTGAACCAGCGGTGTCAGTGTCAGAGAAAGGCACATATAAGAAAAGCTCATGAGTGATTTTTGAAAATATTGAATTAATATGTCCACAAGATATCTAGTCAAACATATCCAATTGGCAGCTGGAGATATGAAGCTGGAGTCAGAAGAAAATCTGATCAGTAAATTTGAGAATCATTCATATAATATAATTGAATCCATGGAAGCAATGATATCACACAGGGGGAGACAAAAAAGAGCCTAGGACAGAGGCCTTGAGAACACCCACCATTTGTAATTGTGACCTCAATAAATATCCACCAAAGGAGACTGAGAAAGAGTGGTCATGTAGGTGGGAGAACCAGGGCATAATAATTCTATTTAAACATAGAAAGGAGAATATCGAGGAGAAGACAATCATTGGTATCAAAAGCAGCAGAGAAGTCAAGAAGGATGAGTTTGAGAAAAGGCCATTTTATTTGACAATTAATAGATGTTCAATATTTGAAAAGAGATGTTTCAATTGAATAATGAGGTCAGAAACCAAACTGTAGAAAGATGAGAATGAGAGGAAATGAAGGGGACACCTTTTATAGATGACCTTCTCAAGGAGTTTAGCCACAAAAATGAGGAAGGATAAGATAGGAGGAAAGTGATGTTCCATGTGTCAATTGAATTTTTTGAGAATGGGGAAACAGACATGTTTATAGGTAGCAAGGAAGTAGTCATTAATCAAGGAAAGAGTGAAGATGGTAAAGGGAGCAATCTACTGGGAAAGGAAGGATGGAATTAGGTCATTAGATCTTGATTGTCTGTCTTTGGCAAGGAAAAGTATAAATTGAGGAGAAGAGAAGCTCTCCACAAATGGCCTCATTTTTTTTCAATGACATATGAACCAGTGTTCTCAGTTGATGGAAGGAAAAAAGAAAGGAAAGTCTGAGAAGTGGCAAAAATGTTTGGAAAAGCTGCTGTGGTGAATCAGAGAGTAAGTCAATTAAGGAAGTGTAAAGGGATTGCCCTGTTGCTCTGAGGGCCAATTGAAATTATGTAAATTATATTTGTAGTGGATCCAGGAAGCATGTTTCAGGATTTTCTCCAGCTCCTTTCAAGTAGCGCATAAATAGGAGCAAAGGCAGCAAATTGTGGGAGTAATCCAAAACTGGGGCTTGGAGGGAAAAATTTGTAATAGTAGAAAGGAGAGGGATATTGAGAAAAATTTAAGCAATAAAAGATTAATAACATAAATTAATAATTAAAATAAAATTTGTGTGTTTTTTGAGAGCAAGTATTCTTTTTATTTTTTTCTTTCTTGCTGATTTTTTCTCATTTACACTCATTTTAAGCCCCTCATTTTCAAAGACCAATGAATGACATATCATGAGTGATGACTTGCATGTAAATTGGATTTAAATGAGGCGAATTGCACAGTTGTCAATAACAGAGTCAGCTCCCAGACATCCAGCTTTGGACACTGTCACTGAAGCACCAGCTGTCCTTCATCTGGGATTAAATGATCTTTGGGATGATTTTTCTTTAAAGGAACTGCAGGACATCAAATGACATGTAAATTGAGTAGGGATCCTTTTTCTCTCTTTCTTTAATGAGCACAGGTTTGCATATATACACATGGGTAAGAACACAAATCACTGGTTATTCAAATGTCAGTTTGTTGACCTCAGAAAGTCCACTTAACTGGCCTAAGAAATCAGGAATTGTTTTTCAGAGTGCATGAGAGGTCCCACAGTCTGCTTCCCCAAGCTGCTGCCTCCTTCCACATCCCAAAAAATAAGCAGTCTAGTTTGTCGGAAGCAAAATATTCCCTCACACCTTCATAGACCCCAAAGAGTCATTGTTTGAACACTGTAGCTCCTGATAGAAAAAACATCTCAGGGGCACAGGGAATAGTGGGTAGACTATAGACCTGGACTTAGGGTGAGGTGAGTTCCAGTTCTGCATCCGTATGTATTAACTGTACCATCATCCTTGGCAAGTTTGCCTTTGAGTGTCCAGCCTTCTCAGACTCAGTTTTTTATCTGTAAAATAAGAAAAACAAAAGTGTCTACTGTAGAGGATTGTCATAAGTATCAAATGAGATAGCATATAATCATAAAGGAAAACTAAAGTGGAGCCAGATGTGAGGGAAGGAAGCTTGGTAAGAAGTAACATGGAATGAGATCCTTCTGATTGTGGCATATGAAGATCAGTAGAAGGAAATGGGCATGTCCAGCCTGGAGAAGAAAAGACTAAGGAAGGATATGAAAACTTTTTTTTTGTTTTGTATTAAAGCTTTTTATTTTCAAAACATATGCATGGATAATTTTTCAACATTGACCCTTACAAAACTTTGTGTTCCAATTTTCTCTCCCCCTTCCCTCCATTCCCTCATCTAGATGGCAAGGAATCCAATATATGTTAAACATGGTAAAAATATGTGTTAAATCTAATATATGCATACATATTTATACAATTATCGTGCTGCACAAGAAAAATCAGATCAAAAAGAAAAGAGAAAAAATAAAATGCAAGCAAAGTGTGAGAATGGTATGTTGTGATCCACACTCAATTCTTAACAAGAAATAGCCCTCTGCCTATGCAGTCAGCATCTTCTTGGAAATTTAAATAAGCCAACCTAAAGAACTGAAAGGTGGTTAGGGATCATACAAACTCAATGTGTCAAATACAACATCTGAATCCAAGTTTTTCTCGGTCTGAGACCGGCTCTCTATTCTTTTTACCACATTGCCCCTTGATTGATAAGAATCAAAGTGTAACGTGGAAGCTCCTAGACACCTGATTCTTTAAATTTTATATCACATTATAAGTCAAAATTAGAGACTAACCAATATTCATTCCATTATTTTGTTTTTTTCATCAGTACTCCTCTCAGTGTGACATTTTTTCTTCTACTTGGTGTATGAAACTGTCCCTTCTCTCTTTATGGCACTTAGCTATCTCTCTTATGGAATACTTCTCCACTAAAGAAGGTAATGACCTTATGGGATCACAAAGAGCTGGACACAACTGAATGAATTGAACAACAATAGCCTAAGGAATACTAGTTCTACTTCTCTGTGTATTTGACATGAAAATCTACTTTTTATAGTGAAATGAGAACTCACTCTTCTTTTTTTCCTTTTTTTATATTGAATATTTTATTTTTTCCCCAATTACAGAGAAAAACAATTTTTAGCATTTGTTCCCTAAAATGTTTAGCTCAAATCCTCCATGGTTGTCCCCTCCACTATCCATGAGAAAAGGATAAGCAATTTGATATAGGTTATATATGTGTTGCTTTCATTGTTATTCAGTCATTTCAATCCTGTCTAACTATTACTCTTTCGGGATTTTCTAGGTTTGGTATCTTTGCCTGATAGTTAGTTGCCTTTTTCTTTCTGAGATCATTTTATAAAATAAGAAAAATGAGACAAACAGAGTTAAGTGATTTGCCCAGGGTTATTAAGTGAGATCACATTTGAACTCAGAAAAATGAGTGTTATACATCTGGAGTTCTAGCCATTGCACCACCTGGCTGCCAGGTTAAGAATATGCAATGACACAAAACATTTCTGCATTAATCACATTAAGAAAATACAGACCAAAATAAAGAAAAAACAAGAAAAATAAAGTGGAAAATAATATGTTTCAATCTGCATTCAGACTCCATCAGTTCTTTCTCTGGAGATGAATAGCAATTTTTATCCATAGTTCTTTGGAGTGTCTTGGATCATTGTTTTGCTAAGAATAGCTAAATCATTCCCAGTTGATCATAGTACAATACTCTTACTGTGTACAACAGAATTCACTCTTCTGTTCTTCCTTAGATTTGACTCTTCCACACCTTGAAACAATGATTCTCTTTTCTTAATGGCTCTAAGAAAACAAATTTTTACATCATGATCTAAGATTGACAAAGCATTTTGTTGGTGCTGTTCTAAAAATCAGCATCCACATCACCATCAAAATGGTTCAATATCAGAAATAGATAAGGTTCATAGGAATAACACTAAAGAAGTGCAAGAAGCTGCCTTGCTTGCAACCCTAAGGATTACTGGGATTTTCCATTCCATCTTACTTGCAGCTGAAATTTCTGTTTTATCTCCACCATTGGAATATGTTCTCTTTGAAAGCATACTTACACTTCTAGCACTCACAGGCCAGGTGCTTTTCATTCATTCACACATACATCATTTCATCTGATCCTTACAATAACCCTATACAGTAGATATATTAGCCTAAGCTCAGAGTGGTTAAATAACTTGCACCTGCATCTGAAGTAGGATTTGAATTCAGCTCTTCCTCTTCCCAAATGCAGCCCTCCACCCCTTGGTTTTGTTGCTTCTCTCTCTGGTTATCACATTTCTGTATTAAATTGCAACCTTTTGGCTTTCAAACACCAACCAACCCCTTCTTCCACGTGACTCTGGTCCCTCCCTTCTCTATGTGACACTGCATCAGTTTGCATCTCAGGGAAGAGCTGCTCATCTTTTCCCTGACTGATTAAATCTGACATTCAGACTCCAGAAACACCAGTAGATTTTCTTGGGAAAAATCAGAATAGATGCTGTGGGACTGATCACAAGGACTTCTGGGCTCTTTGTGACCACTGACAAAAGCACATTCCCCCCAGCCTGAGACAGAGAAGAAACAACCAGCAAGTAATTTTGTCTTCCTGACCCTGGTCAGAGAAGAGCCAGAACAGCAAGGAGGTGGAAATCCTGCCAGGAGAAGGAGTCAGGGATCACTGCCCTTCTGCAAATATAATGAGTGTAGAGAAAATGGTGGCTTTCTTTGTGGCGTGCAGTGAGTTCTTCCTGGGGACTTGGGTAAATGGCTCCACTATACTGCTGTTCTGTCTTACCTGGGTCAAGAGCAGGAAAATTTCTTTTCCTGACTTCATCATGCTGAACTTAACTCTCTCCAGGATCATCCTGCAAGGGATACTAATACTTGATTCTGTTTTAGTCACGTTTTATCCCCATTTACATGAAGGAAGTATAGTCATGCAAATTATCGATATTTTCTGGACATTCTTCAATAACTTAAGCACCTGTCTGATGGCCTGCCTCAGTGTCCTATACTGTCTAAAGATTGCTACCTTCTCTCACCATGTCTTCCTCTGGCTCAAGTGGAGAGTTTCCCGGGTGATGGTCTGGATTCTGCTGGGTTCTGGGCTCTACTCCTTCTTCAGCATAATGGCACTCCTCGTGAAATTTGGTTTTTATTCTGATAGGAAGCTCTCAGAAAATAACACTGCAGTTTTCAAAAGAAAGAAAACTTCATATTATGTCCTACATGTTCTTGGGGCTCTCTGGTCCATCATTCCCTTCTCTGTGTGCTTGATCTCTTCTGGTCTGCTCATCCTCTCCTTGGTGAGACATACCCAGCAGATGCAGCAGTACACCCCTGGCACAAGGGACCTGAGCACCAGGGCCCACATAAAAGCCACCAAAATCATCTTCTTCTCTCTCTTGCTCTTCACTGGATACATTTTTGCTCTCTTTCTTGGTATGTCTAGTCATTTCTTTCCAAACCCCAAACTGGCAGGGTTAACGGCAACACTGATTTTCGCTGCTTATCCCTCTTTTCAAACCTTTATTCTAATCCTAGAGAACCAGAAGCTAAAGCAGGCATTCGTTGAGATGTTCCATCTCAAAAAGTGGAGGCTAAAATTTTAGGACATGGAAAGTTCCACCCAAGTCTTGAGAAAAGAGCTTCATTGTCTTTCAATCTGTTTCTGTATTAGGTTCTTTCACCCTTTTCTCTTCATTTCCCATAACACTTTCTGCTTGGCAAAAATTAAGGTATAATATAATGGAAAGAACCCTAGAACTAGATCCAGAAGACTTGGATTAAAGATTCTACTTTGTGACCTTGGACAAACTTATTTTACAGCTATTGACCATTATTGACAAGAAAACAGTTTTGGATGAAATGATTGCTATAGTGCCTTGAAGCTTTGAAATTCAATTATTTTAACTTCTTTTCCTGTTCTCTCTTTCCTCTTTCCCGCCAGTAAAGCTAACCTTGGTGAAGTTCAAAGCTACCACTGACTCTGTATGGATCTCAGCATCCATGAAAACCCAAACTCCCTTCTCTGGAAAAAGTTCTTGCCATCAGCAAAATTTTTATTTTATTTTATTTTATTTTTACAAAAGCTCATACTCTAATCTTAGTGCTCATATTAAAAGACAATCTGTGACTATACATGCAAAAGAACTAAAAAATTCAAGCAAAGATCCTGATATTTCAAAACTCTCAATTCTAGTTTTTACTTTTGCAATCTGAGTATTTTATTCAAACACAGAATGATGGGAAGATGACAGTCTCTTCTCAATATTTCAGAACACAAGATTTAACAAATCACAAAAATGAGGTTTAAACTCAGATTGTCCTACTCCGGATCTTGTAAGCTGATCATTTCTTTATTTTTTTTTTTGGTCAATCAATTCAATTCATTTTGTATAGGCATCTGTATTTATACAATCATCTTGCTGCACAAGAAGAATCAGATCAAAAAGGAAAAAAATGAGAAAAAATAAAATTCAAGCAAACAGCAACAAAAGAAGGGAAAATGATCAGCAAAATTTTTAACTCTCAATTGTCTTTAGTCACATGTGAATAAAATCATATTTTAAAGAAAACCCTTGTAATATGGCCATACCAAGATTATTTACAAACTCTAACATAAAGAGTCTTAAGAGTTTATTTCTGCTCAGACTGAGAGAGGCTGAAACAACAGCTTAAGTTAACTTAAAGGTCCAACATCCTTATTAGACAAAAAGGAAAATGGGAGTCAGTGAATTACTCAAAATCAAAAGAAGCATATGAACTCAGTCAATTGACTATGGAACTATAGACTGTGAAGATTTTTTCTTCTTCACTTCATTGAGCACTGACTTAGTCAGTACTGTAGATAAGACACAAGAATATTATGCTTTGTGAACTGATATAGTCATAGCACCCACTGCAAATGAAATTAATAATAAATAGAGATTATGGACATTTTAGATGAATTTCATGATTCCACCCAAGTACTTAAGAAAAATAAAAGGAGGAATAATAGGATGCTTCATCCTCTTGTCAGAACCTGCATGGGAGAGGGGCAGTATAGAGGGATTCTCAAAGACAATAAGAAATATATAAATGGTTTTTCTAACACCTGATTCTTTCTCCTTATTCCTTCCCATTGCACTTAGGTGCAAAAGTGGACCTGTAGAAAGAAGGATTCTGATAGTTGAATCTGTGTGCTTGAAAAGGATAAAATTCAACAAAAAGGATTCCCTGATCTTACACTAGAACAAGTGGTATCTTCTGGTTCTAAAATTCTATTATCCCTTAATTAGAGTCTAAGAGACCTTGTTATCTCCAAAGAAAGAACAAAGTTCTTAATGTCTTCCTGCTTTCCTAGTAATACCATAGGTACCCAGACAAAGCAATAAATCAGAATGAAGCCAGTTTTCTAGAGAACAGTCGAGTCCAGGGAAAAATCAGGCTGCAATGCTTTTCCTATTCAGTTCACATGTATTCAATGACACTTTTTAGTCCAGGGAATTACACTCTGGATCCCAGATAGCTATCTTGATGGCTAATTTGTCAAGATGAGGATTGTGCAATACTTAAAATTTCCACAGTACCAATAGTGGAACAATGACATTCTCTTTGTATACAACAAAAATCAAAATTAGACCTCATAAGATATAAAGTGATAACGGACCTGAAAGCTCCTCTCTAATATCTCCAAATAGTATCCAGTCTTTACTTGAAGAACAGCGGTGATTGATGGAGAATTCATTAACCCAAGAAGCAGCCCTTTCTGCCTAAACAACCCTCATTGTTAAGTCATATTTCCTTACATCTAGCCTAGAAACCCCCAATCTGTATGTTCTACCCATGGTCCTCCTGGTTCTGTCCTCTGAGGGCAAGCAGAATCAGTCTAATCTCTCTTCCATATACCTATAGAGTTCTGTCATGTCCCAGCCCCAAGACACTCTCTACAAAGCAGAACCAAAGAGAAAGTAAGAAACCCACTCACACTCAATGTCTTCACTGGAATAACATTGCACTGTATGATTAATTATCCAGTGTTATTTGTAGTGTCTCTCACCTCAGTGCTTACCAGAGGGAGGTAATGGCTAGAAAAGGAACTATCTGAATGCTTAGAGTGGAAAATCATCACAAATATCAGAAAAAGCAGAAATGTCTCATTTCTTGTGGTTTACATATAAGGAAATTGAAAGAAAATAGAGTCCATGGTCAAATTCCTAGGATACTAACCTTCATTCTGCTCTTACACTGCTACCTGAGTGAAGTGGCTTAAGGTCTCTGAACTAAGAGTTCTCCTACTGTAAATAGTTTATTTTATATGCAATGTTTAAAGCCCCATCTAGCTGCAAATTCTATGATGCTATTTTACCATTAGGAAGTACCACTAACCAAGATCTTGACCCCATAGGAAGCTAGCAGTTTCTTCAAGGCTATTGCATTCATGGTGAAACTTTCCAAGAAGTTGCAGGAGACTTAGAACCTGGGTTATCTCCCCATTGCCTTTCCTTGTTTATTCCTTACTATAGCTAGCACCAGAACTCTTCTTTCTTGGGACCCTGGATATTGGTCCTATATTCAGAACATGTTAGTATCTCCTATAGAATATATTTGTCACTCAGAATAACATCCTAGACCACATGAACCCCAATATTACCTCAAACTTTCCAATCTCACTCCTCCCCAACTGCTGTGCAAGCACTGTCCATCTTCAACTACCTTTCTGGATCATTATAACCAACCCTGACCAATGGCTCCCACTGCAACTGGAGGCACTGAGAAAACCCCCCTCTACCACAGCATACCTAGATCACCCTCATCTATAAGATAAATTCATGACTTCACAAGTGGAGAGGGCAGTGAATGAGAAACCCACCCCCCTTTCATTTTTTGGCAAGAAAGAACAAGCAGCTATGAATAAATTGGGATCTGAATCACAGATCTTACTACATTATCTATTATATGTACTTTTGAGAAGCAGTGTGATATAGCAGATAGAATAGTGGATTTAAGTGTCAGAAAACATCAATGGCAAGTTCCATTTCACATAATTAGTAGTTGTATGATTCTGGATAACTCACTTAGTCTCTCCAGGCTTTGGTTTCTTCACTAGTAAAAATGAAGGGATTGAATTCAATTATTCCATGGCGCCTTTTGGTTCTAAGTCTATTATTCTAAACAGCAGAAAAAGAGGAATTTGACCACTGGACAAACACAGGAGGAAGCTGAAGCCAAATCTAACCAGCTCCTAAAAGTTAATTGCTAAGTTTTCAGTGTGTACATTAACACCTCAAAAATTGGCAAATGTTACAAATTGGGCCTTGATTAGTGTTTCATTGGTTTCCAGACAAGCAAGTGCTTAAAAAAAAGTTGATAACATAGTCTTTTCACTCTTTTTATTGTTGTTTGCTTGTGTTTTGTGTTCTTTCTTATTTGTTTGTTTGGGGTTTTTTGATCTGATTTTCTTGTGCAGCATATTTGTGGAAATATGTATAGAGGAACTGCACATATTTAACATATATTGGATCACTTGCCATAATTAAAAAAAATAAAAATAAAATGAAAGAAAAAAAGAAAAAGTTGATCATGCAAATTAAACTTTAAATAAAATGTGTTGCATATATCCTTTTTTTTTTCAGAGAGCCCTTGTTAAGAATTTGCCAGTATTCCCCTGCCACCATGCTACCAACATAGGAAAATATAAACTATAATCACACAGACAAAAACAAGTAGAGAAATTATATCAAGATGAACAAAACTCAGATTAAATATGTTGTTTGCAATATCTGGAATTGATAAGAGAGAGTAGGTTGATTTTTAAAATTTATGTCTCTATAAATGACCCAATTCATCACTTTTCTCACATAGGGAATTGTGTCTATAGTAGAAAAGATGAGAATATTATCTGTTTTAATTTGAGAACATCAAATGCTTTCCATTCAGGATCTTGATTCAGCCATCATTTACAGAAATGCACTTTGCTTTGATTTTCATTCTTCCTTCCTCTTCTTCTCCTCATAATTCATATAGTATCAAATAAAAAAGTGGAGAATTATTACATATAAAATTTACTTTGCTACTGGTAGCTGTCCAAAACAATGAAGAAAATGATCTGCTTTGAACAAATCTTTCTTCTCCAATCATATTTGCTGTGATGTCCAAAAACATATTTTCCACAAATTCTCTGAAATTGCTGTTTCATCTTGGGATTCCCCACAATCAAAATAAGAGAATGAAAGGAAGGGTAGCAGCCATGAGTATCTCAGAGATCAGTACTGCAGAGATATTAGTTGGAGGAAATTTGGAGATAATGGAAAAAGGAGTTGCCAAGAAGTAGATAATATAAAGGCGAAGAAAGGAGATGAGTGCAGCAACATGAGCCTTTGCCTGGGCATCTTTCCTACCCTCCATATGGTGCAACATTCTCCTGTGGTGTCTATTCAGACTGATGATCAACATGGCAGAGGAAAAGAGAAACACAACTTCCCATGTTGAGCCAGAATATTTGTGAATAATGCTGTCCAATGAAGAGTGGTGGAGTGCTAATATTTCTTGGAATGCTGTTCCGTCCTCGAATGGATACAAAGATCAGAGTAATCAGGAGGGATACCAGAAAGAAACAGAATCTAAACCCCTTAGCCCTCTGTTTCAGCCACATGAAAGAGGGATGAACAAAGTTTGTGATATTTATGCAATAGAAGATACTGAGGCAGGTAGCCAAGGAAAGGGTCACCTGATTTAAAAAGACCCAGCAGATATTGAGATAGTATACCCAGAACCCTCCTGAGAAGTAAGAGTAGAAAATTAAGTCTATCAGGATGACTCACTGGAGGTGAAATCTGCAGATGGCCAGTCCCAGGACAATGATATTAAAAGGGGATGTTGTGCACACTTGGACCAGTTTTGTAAACTCCAAACCACAAGGATTCCATTCCCCATAACCCCAATAAGAAATTCAGCTATAGCTACAGTAAATAGAAAGCTCTGTGGTTCAGTCAACATAGTTGGGGGAAGGAAAGCAACTTTCTCACCTAACCCCAGTCAAGAGGTGTCCTTCAAGGATGAATCTCTGGAAATAATAATGTAGAAAGCTTTCAACTAAAATTCCGGGGCCCCTTGCAATGTCATTGGTCCATTAAGGTAAAATTTTTCTTGTCATCAAGCCTGGATGAGGCTATAAGTCAAGCAGATGCTATTATCTGAGAAAGATCACAAAGCTGTACCCAGGGAAAGCATTCTCTGAGATAACAATCTCCCCTTGATTTGCATTCACGTGATCTATAGACTCTCTTGTGTCCTTCTATGAAACAGAGCCACAGTGTTAGCTCCAAAGATACTAACAAATAGAAATCAGATTTCCCTGAAAGGTCACTTGAACACATATCTGAACTGTCATGGGTAAGAGAACTCGACATTTAAAAAAAAAAAAATTTAAGATTTCCAGAGGGGAAAAGTACTAAATATATAAACAGGAAAGCTTCATAGTTGCATTTTTGTGTTCATAGTTGAATTTTTCAAATTTATTATGAAACTGACAGACATAAATATGAATATTTCCATTTACAAAGAAGTGTTGTATATGAAACTGGGACTATTAAATAGAGCTTTGCTTTTTAAAACATATTAAATTTATTACAGTAATATTCATGCTACCTTGTTTGTCTGTATCTCCTTCTGAAAATCCTTCTGCTCTCTTCTGCAATTTTTTTTTCAATGTTTCGTTGACATTGACACTTTTTCTTTTTTTTTTTTTGGAATTATTATAATTTTCTCACTCAAACCATCTTCACAAGAAAACAAAAAAGCCTTTGCTTTTAATGAATTAGAATCTAGCAAAAAAATTTAAGTCTCACTCTGCTCCTACAGTATATCACTTCTTTCAGTAGAGAGGAAGCCTTAATTAGTCATTGCATTGACCAGAATTCTTAAGTTTTTCAAAGTTGTTTCAGTTTTGTAATCATTATATATATCATATACAGCAGAGTACATGTTGCAAGTTACAACTACTTCTTTTGATGTTATATTCCTTTATTGAACTGTAAGTTTCTTGAAAGGTTCATATCTAATGGAAACTTTTCATCCTCCCCAGTAACTGGCACTTGGCTCTGCATACAGGAAGTACTTAATAAATGTTTGCAGTGTCATGTTGTAAAGTACTAACTGGAACAACCAATATTAGGATAAAAATGAAAGGAGGGAGAAAGGGAGAAAACAGACATTTATTAAGCATTTATTATGTGCCAGGCCCAACGTGAAAGCACTATACAAATATTATTTCATTTGATATTGTCCCTTCATCTACATTTCTTTCCTAACCTCCCATCTTTGCCCCAAACTACTTTCTCTTCTGTATCCAAAAGAAATATCGCCTCATATCTGGGATCTGCCTCATTCTCCTAGAAAGACGCATAGCATGTGAATAGTATGCACAGGAATACAGGCATTCATTCAGGATGAGTGTGACAATGACAACAACTATGACAAAGGAAGGTAAGCTCTTACACTTGTCATCAACTGTGTCCTATTACTTCTCTAGAAATACATTTTGTTTTAAAAGGATTTCTGTTAACGCTGTAATCTTTTTATTATTTGACATTTATTTCTGATCTAAATCAAACTCTGTGGGCCACTAGAGTCCTAATAATCACCCTATTATTCCTGCTTTCTTCTGTTTTCAGCTTTGGTCCCCCATCTTTCCAATCAGTAATCTGGGAACTGAAGGTTTAGGAGGCTCTGGGTACTTGAATGAAACTTGTTTATATATTTCTCTACACATATGCTTTTTCTCTTTTCTCCTTTCCCTTTTTCTCTCCCTAATCACTTCCTTCCTCTTCTTTCACCACCATTTCTTCTTCATGTGACTTATTTCCATTTCTTGCATACATTTCAATCTATCGGGGACACAGTTAAAAAGAACATAGCCAATCTGTTCATTATTCAGAACTGTGTGGAGTATTTTAAGTTCCTTTAGATCAGAGTTTTTATTGTTTCAATTTTAAGATCCCCAGCATATACATTTCAGTTTACATTTTTACACATAGTGCTAAATAAACATATTCTAAAATGAATTACATTGAACACAGATGCTTCAAGGTTAATACAAAATATATAAAATCAGAAACAAAAATAATTTTAAGAGATAATAAGTAAAGCTATGTTAGAGGCAAAGCAAGTCAACATATATTTATTAAGTATTTACTTTGTGCAAGGCATTGTACTAAATTCCAAGGATACAAAGACAGGGGGAAAGATCCAGTTTCTCTTCTCAAGGAGCTCTAATGTGGGGGACATCATTTCAACAACTATATACAAAGATGAATGTGAGATAAATTGAAAATAGTCAGTGAAGGTGAGGCACTGACATTAAGGAGAACTGGAGAACTCTTCTTGTAGACTTGAAGGAATCTAGGACAGCCAGAACACAGAGCTGAAGAGGGAAAAATTACAATCATGGAGCACAGCCGGTGAAAATTGATAGAGTCTGGAGATGAAGTGTCTTGTTCAACAAATAACAAGAAGGTCATTGTCACTAAATTCCAAAGTTGGGGAATGAGGAAAGTAAGATGTAAGGAGACTGGAAAGGTAGAAGGGAGCCAAGTTATGAAGAACTGGAGTAGAATGAAATACTGGGCTGGATCCTCAAGTCAGAGAAGGTTCAGTGCAATATGTTTTGTCATAAAATGTATCTTCAATTGCACCATAGAATGTTCTTAACCCTTGCTTTGAGTTTAGGGTGCAATAGAATAATGAAGATAGTATGTCCTGGAGAGTAAGAACAGTTAATTACCGTCAATATGCCTCTGAGCCAAAAATTTTTTATTTCAAGGGAAGGGAGAAAGACAATTAGTCGAGCAATGGAATAAGGAATATAAAGAATAAGAAAATAAATCATAACTTTCATAGCACCTACATGAGCTTTAGTCTGGGGATTCCAAAAGCTGTTGGCATTTTTCTGCATCTCCTGCATATGCTTCCTCAGAGAAGAGATTAACAGGGAACAGGAAACCAAATTGATGATGAACTGGAGACTGAAGCTCAGTATTACAGGAGCCATCATAAGGAAGACGGAGTCTCTGGTGCTGACCATGGTGCTGTTACTCACATTCTCCTGAATGGAATTAGGGATTTTGCTGATCAAGAGAGACAGAAAATGTGAAAAGAGAGGAACCAGTAGACATGCTACCAACAGCCAGGGTGTCTTCATGGATAGATTTCTCTTTAGCCAGAGAAATAAAGAATGGTTGAAGCTGGCAATCTTCACACAATAAAAGGTGTTGAGTAAAGTCACAATCCAGAGGCTCCAGGAATCCAAGAATATCCAAGCATTTAAAATTATAACAGCCATAAGTTCAGGGTACTTACTTTCTAAAAAAATTAAGTGGCACATTAAGTACAGAAACATTAGACACAGACATATACATCTGGTAATGGAGAGATTACACAGAATCATATCAAAAGAAGAAAAGTTTTTACTTTGGATCCAGGTCCTACAATTGACTGTCATAATTAATAGGTTTCCAACAATTCCTATTAGCAGCTGAATTAGAGAAAAAATTATGATAAAAATATTAAAGAAAAAATAAATGGTCTCAAGCATCTTTGTGTTCAGGATTCCCCTCTTGCTGTAATATTAAAGGAGAAATTCCAGTACTGTTCAGATCTGCCCTTATGGTAAAACTGTTCTTACTTCTTTCCCCCCCTCCCCGAATTGCAAATGAGATTAATGCATCATTTAAGGACCAGCTGCTTTTTCTGGGATGCAAATCTTCCAAGGATTACATTACTGCTCCTTCATTCACATCCTCTCTGTTTTTCTTAGAGGAACATAACCAGGAACAGCTTGGCATAAAGGAAGGGAAATGTGAGATGAAGAGGTGTCAGAGTTAGTGTTAGAAATTCAAGAGTTCAAAATTATCACCACCAAAAATGCAGGGTACTCACTCTCTTAAAAAAAAATTAAGCTAAACTTCAGAGTTAAAGAAAGATGGCTTTCTTCTGTTAAGACTCTTATCTTCAATTTCTCAACAAAAACCTAGTTTTGTTCCTCCTGAGGATAATAAATTAGTCAGGATTGCTGGGATAAATCCAATTCTTCTTCATTGTGGAGGACAAAAATTATTGTAGATGCAATAATTTGTGTCTTCTAGTTTTTATGAATCTTCAGTGTAATTCTTATTGGTACCTTGAAAAGCACTGTGGTGTAGAGAATAAAGTGTCTAATTTAAAGTCAGGAAAATCTGGATGTAAGGCCTAACTATGAGATATACTCACCATGTAGACCCAGTCCATATAACTCTCTGAACCAAAATGACAAAGAATTTGCTCATATGTCTCAGATAGACGGATTTTGTCCTCTTCCCAGTGTCTTCCTCCCTCAGTATCACATTAATGAAATCAAGGATCCAATTCCATCTTCAGTCCTCAAACCAAAGCTCTAAAGACATAAGACAAGTAGTAAAGCATACTGAAAGGGATCCTCCCTTGGAAACAAGAAGATCTGGATTCAAATTCTGATTCTGATACCCTTGACAAGTCAGTTAAATTCTTAGTGTTCTAGAAATCTCTCAAAGACTATAAATAACTTGATAGTTGGCAGTCTGCACTATTGGGGAGAATTTCTTCCCTATGAGTTCCCAATATCAGTGAACTTGCAGGTAGGGATTTTATAAAGAAAACTACAAGACACTCAAGCACGCCTAAAGATACAGTGAAATTGTATCCACTCTCCTGGGTCCAACTGAGTTTATCATAGCATGAGACTACAGTGATTTTTCAAATCATAGCAGAAAAAGAGGGAAACAGACAGACAGACTGCTGAGCTCTCCTGCCAGGAATGACACAAACAGAAATTGAAAAGCAGCCATTTTTTACTTGCTGCTGAGACTCTAAGGATCAAACTTCTTCCCTGCCTTCTCCTTCCCTCCACATACATAGACTCAGAAGTCTGAGGAGTAGCAAGGCTGTTCCCTGGCTATGCTCTAAGAAAACAGAAAAAGAGAAAAGAATCAAGAGAACACTGCCTACTGATTCCAAACTAATTATAACATCTGTCCCCATGGCTGGTCCTTCCTCTACAAAGCAAAATACTTTTTGACTTCCAAGCTTAGATTTAAAAGTTAGCAAAGATGCTCTTAAATAAAGAGGTAAAAATAAATAATCAAGATATTTGACAAGGATGTCAGTGAAGAAGACTTCTAGCAAAGCATTGTGTTCCCAAGTTGTGCTGTGAGCTGCCTAAAGAGATATGGAATGGTCGAGAGATGAGGATGACTAAGCTACAAAATCATTCATGGCTATGTCCTTGACAACTTGTGAGCTTTTCCTCATAGTCTTGGGATAGGCTATGTCAGAAGTCATGGAATTCTGACAGAGACCAGTCTCCACCTTCTATTGTGTCCTCTTCACTAACTTCCTCCTGAAAACTAGTTCCTTCCATATAGTCCTGAATACAATGAATATTTGCTGAATGGATGAATAAATGATATTCCTAAAAAAAAAGTATAGAATGACAGGAGTATAAATGATTTCAGGGAGAGGGAGAGAGCAAGATGGGAAGAGAGAATGAGAGGGAGGGGAGAGTCAGAGACAGAGACAGACAAAAACAGAGAGAGTTAGAGGGAGACAGAAAACAGAGAGATAGAGAAAGACAGAGAAAGAGGAGGGAGAGAGAGAGACAAAGAGAAAAAAAGAGAATAACACTATTAATCAACCAGGTATTACATAATTTTTTTTTCTAATAGCAGTGATAGATTTACAATGATCAAGCCTCATTTTTTCATTTCATACTCATGGAAAAGAGAATTAGAACTGGAAAGAATCAGAGGAACAGAGAGATGAAGTGGTAATCTACTTTCAAGGATGTCTGAGGTTATTTTAAACCATAGATGATAAAGATGAAGTTGTCCACAATGAAGTAATGTCGATCTTCATGCAACTGATTTAACCCAAATTCCTCTTTTGTCGATACCCAAGTGATACACACAAGGTTACCTCTGTTGAGTAAAATATTCTAGATTCAGGGATTTTTCATTACTAAGACAATAAGAGCTACAATGCAATAGCAAAAAAAGAACTTTATTAAAATGATAGCAAAAGATGCCATGGGACTGGTGAACTTTTAACAACAGAGAAATAGCCCAGTAAAACCCCTTTACAGTGACTGACTACATCAGGAATTCCCAGCATTGTGAGGATGTTCTGAATAGAGGATGCACTGAACTACTCCATGGCAATACTATTTTATATGAGCCCTTCGTTTAGAGCCTAGAAATTTTTAAATATTTGTGTGTTGTACAATATACATAAAGACAAATTAGTCAATTCTGCATTTCAGTTTCAGGTTGTGTTATTGCATGTTTGAAAGTGAGAACTATTTTTGTTCAGCCTATATTTCCCTAAGAAGTTCTTCCATAAATATGCTATCTCATACAAGCCCCACCCTAGTATCCCTCATCTATTACTGCTAGATATGTTTATTTCTGACTCAATTTATATGCATTTCTGTTGTTCTAGGAGAAACGTAAGCAAGTTTTGAAGTTGTTGCCTGGCTTCCCAAAGTATAAAATTGTACATTTCAGAGAAAAAGCGATGAGTTCTCCCTTCCTTCATCTAGTAGAACCTTAAAAAAGGTCTAAGTGACTGCCCTGAAACAAAAGAATGTTGATGGGCTCATGTTCTGGATAGAGCGATACAATGAAGTAAGAAGGATGACAAGATATGTTTTTGCCAATAGGTTTGGCCTATTTACCTAAGCAAAACTAAGGCCTCCAGAGTAATCACTTCTAATGAAAGTTATCTTATTTAGCAGTTAACATAAAAGTACTTAGTAGATGTTATTCAACAGTGTTTTTTAGGCTGAAGAAATCTACCAAAATTTATTTATTAATAGTCAGAAAACTTCAAGAGGGCAAAAAGTAGGATAATGTAAACAAGGAAAAACCCCATAAACATTGTTGTAAAACTCCAAAACTACAGTCTCAAGGAAAAAATAATACAAACTGCCAAACAAAAACAATTCAGACATCAAAAGAGCAGCAGTCAGGGTTACCCAGGTCCTGGCAACTTCTTCTATAAAGGACTGGAAGGCCTGGAATATCATATTCTGGAAGACAAAAGATCTGGCATTACAACCAAGAATTAACTATCCAGCAAAACTGAGCGTCATCTTTCAGGGGAGGTGATGGATCTTCAATGAAGTAAGAAATTTTCAATCATTTCTATTGAAAAAATAAATAAATAAATAAACAGAAAATTTAATCTTCAGACTCAGGATTCAAGAGAAGCATAGAAAGGTAAACAGAGGAAAAATATATATATATATATTTAAAGGTTAAACTGTTTAGATCCCTAGATGGAAAAATGATATCTGTAACTCTTGAGAACTTTATCTGCTCCTGGGACAGACAAAGGGGATATCACATGGATGGAGGGTGTGGTTGTGAATGAACTCTGATGTAATGATATCAAAGAAAAAGACATTAAGGAGTGGGAAAAGATCTCTACTGGAAGAAAAGGAAAGGGGAGAGATAATGGGACAGATTAGGTCACATGAAGAGGCACAAAATTCCTATTGCAATCAAGGAAAGAGGTGGGGGGAGTGGGGGCGGATGAGCATTGTCTAAAGCTTGATCTCATCAGTTTTGGCTCAAAGATGGAATAACTTAATCATTCAGTTAGGTATAGAAATTTATCTAATCTTATAAAAAAAAAAGTAGGATGAGAAAGAGGAAAGAAAAAGGAAGGGCTGGATAGAAGGGAGGCAGAAACACTAGGAAAGAAAAAGTAAAAGAAGGGGAAGAAGTGTTAGAAGATAAGGTAGTGAATGGGCTGGGTAAAAAAAAAAAACACTACTAGGAGAAAGAGGAGGAATGATAGAAGATAAGGTAGTGGAGGGGTAGATCAAAAAACTCAAAATAGTACTAAGGACAGGGTGGAAAGAGAAAACAAAAGTATATACAGGGGAGAAAATAGGATGGAGGGAAATAAATAACTGGTAATCATAACTGTGAATGAACTTTCTTATAAAATGGATTAAATTGATTCAAAACAGAATGGATTAAAAAACAGACTCCTACAGTATGTTGTTTACAAGAAACACATTTGATACAGAGAGATACAGACAGAGTAAAGGTAAAAGGCTAAACAGAATTTATTATACTTCAGCTGAAGTAAAAAAAAAAAAAAAGCAGGGGTAGCAATTCTGATCTCAGATAAAGCAAAAATAAAAATAGATCTAATTAAAAGAGATAAGGAAGGAAAGTACATCTTGATAAAGGGTACCAAGGGTGAATTTTCCACCAATGAAAAAGAAATCAAAGCAATAATTAGGAGCTATTTTGCCTAACTTTATGGCAGCAAATCTTACAATCTAATTAAAATGTATGAATATTTGCAAAAATATTAATTGCCCAGATTAACAGGAGAGGAAATAAATTACTTAAATAGTCCCCTTTTAGAAAAAGAAATTGAACAAGCCATTAATAAATTCCCTAAGGAAAAAATCTCCAGAGCCAAATGGATTCACAAGTGAATCACCAAACATTTGAAGAACAATTAATTCCAAAACTATGTAAATTTTTGGAAAAATAGGTAAAGAAGAAATACTGCCAAATTCTATCTATGATACAAATATGGTCCTGATTACCTAAAGCAGGAAGAGCTAAAAAAGAGAAAGAATATAGACCAATCTCCCCAATAATATTGATGCAAAAAATTTTAATAAAATATTAGCAAAGACATTACAGCAACTTATCAGTAGGATAATATACTACAACCAAATAGAATTTATTCCAGGAATGCAGGGCTGGTTAAATAACAGAAAAATTATTACCATAAGCAACCATATCAATAACAAAACCAACTAAAAAACCAACATATGATCATCTCAATAGATGCAGAAAAAGTTTTTGACAAAATATAGTACCCATTCCTATTAAAAACATTAGAGAGCCTAGGCATAAAAGGAACTTTCCTTAAAATGATAAGCAGTATCTATCTAAAACCAAAAGCAAGTGTTATTTGTAATGGAGAAATGCTAGATGCATTCCCAATAAGATCAGGGGTGAAATAAGGATGTCCATTATCTCCACTATAATTCAATGTTGTACTGGAAATGTTGGCTTTGGTAATAAGAAAAGAAAAAGAAATTAAAGGAATTAGAATAGGCAATGAGGAAATATAACCATCACTCTTTGCAGATGATATGATGACATACTTAGAAAATCCTAGATACTTCTCACACAAATAAAGTCAAATCTAAACAACTGAAAAAATATCAGTTGCTAATGGGTAGACAGAACTAATGTAATAAAAATGACAATTCTGCCTAAACTGATCTACTTGTTCAGTATCATACCAATCAACATGCCAAAATATTATTTTATAGCACTAGAAAAAATAATAACAAAACTCATCTGGAAGAACAAAATGTCAAGATATCCAGGGAATTAATGGGGTGAAAATACAAAGAATGGTGACTTAGCAATACCAGACCATTATAAAGCAATAATCATCAAAACCATTTGGTACTGGCTAAGAAATAGAGTGGTGGATCAGTGGAATAGATTAGATACACACAACACAATAATCAAGGCCTATAGTAATCTAATATTTGATAAACCCCCAAACTCCAGTTTCTGGGATAAGAATTCAGTATTTCACAAAAGTTGCTGGAAAAACTGGAAAATAATATGTCAGCATAGATCTACATCTCACATTCCATACCAAAATAAAGTCAAAATTGGTACATGATTTAGGTATAAAAGGTAATAAGCATTTTAAGAGAGGAAGGGATAATTTATCCTATAAGACCTTTGGAGAAGGGAGGAATTTATGGCCAAAGGACTAGAAAACATTATGAAAGATAAAATGGACAACTTTGATTATATTAAATTGAAAGATTTTTGCACAAACAAAACCAACAGAAATAAGATTGAAGGGGAAGTTCAAAGCTGAAAAAAAAATTTTTACAGCCAATGTTTCTGATAAAGGTCTCATTTCTAAAATATATAAAGAATTGTGTCAAATTTATAATACAAGTCATTCCCCAATTGATAAATGGTCAAAGGATATGAACAGACAATTTTCAGATGATGAAATTAAAATCATCTATAGTCTAAATCATTATTGATTAGAGAAATGCACATTAAAACTACCTCATACCTCTCAGTTTGACTAAGATGATAAGAAAAGATAATGATCAATGTTGGAGGGGATGTGGGAAAACTGGGACACTAATACAGTGCTGGTTGAGTTGCAAAATGATCCAATCATTCTGGAGAGCAATTTGTAATTTTGCCCCAAGAGCTATAAAACTGTGCCTATTCTTTTACCAAGCAGTGCCACTATTGGCTTTATATTTCAAGGATATCATAAAGGAGGGAAAGATCCCACATGTGCAAAAATGTTTATAGTAGTTCTTTTTGTGATAGCAAAGAATTGGAAAATGAGTAGATAACCTTCAATTGGGGAATGGATGAATAAGTTATGGCATATGAAAGTAATGAAATATTATTATTTTATAAAAATGATGATCAAGCTGATTTTAGAAATGCCTGGAAAGATTTACATGAATTGATGCTGAATGAAACAAGAACCAGGAATACATCGTACACAATAACAGCAAGAATGTACAATGATCAATTATGAAAGACTTGGTTCTTCTCAGTGGTTCAGTAATCCAAGGCAATTCCAATAAATTTTGGATGGAAAATGCCATTTGCATCCAGAAAAAAACTATGGAGATTGAATGTAAATCGACAATGCTATGTTTACTTCTTTTTTCTGTTTTCTTTTTTTCCTCTCCCATGGTTTTTCCCTATTGTTATGATTTTTCTCTCCCAACATGATTCATAAAACAATGTGTATTTAAAATAAATAAATAAATGATTTGTAATGGTGGTCATTCTAGAGTGTAGCATCTCCCAAAGGTTCACAGGATGCAGGATTTTCATCAGATTGGCAAATTGTTGCCAATATTTATGGAGGGATTTCCCCATCTATTGGGTGGTAAATGAATAGTTTTCCTAGATTTGAAGTAGAAAGGGATGTTAGAGGTCATCATCTATACAGTCCCCTTCTTGTACAGATGAGAAACCTGAGGCACAACAAGAGTGAGGGACTTACCTGAGATCATATAGCTAGTGAATGATTGACCCTGGACTCAAACTCAGGTTCCCTTACTCCAAGTTTTGGATTCTCTCCTCTACTCCACCTAGCAGCCAGCACCATCACAACAAAAAGAGTAGATTTCAGTCAACCAAGGGGCTCAGAGATTCTTTGTGCACTTGAAAGTGGATTTTACCTCAATTTCACTGATAGTTTAACTAATCCATGAAGCTCTCACTGAAGACAAAGCCTAGATTTAAACCATTTGACTACCACAATAGCACAAAATCAATATTCATTCATTCAACAAATATATGGTATTCATACCAGACTCCAGCAGGCCTTCCTTAAGGACTTTAGTTAATAATAACTATTAATTCTTAGTGAGCACAATTTTGAATACCTAATGCGAAACTTCTAGGTCATGACAAATGAAGACTAGACATTTTTTCAGATCCTTACTACCCTTCAAATTTCTCCAAACCAAACCCAACCCCCCCAAAATGTGTCAAAGTAAAGTAACTCCAGCTGTCTCATGGTTTAGGACACCCAGAAGCCAAAAGAAAAATTTTAAAATTATGAACTGACCCTTATCCTGAACTCACTCAGCATCTCTTTCCACCTCACCAATTACTGGAGGCAAGACTGAATTAGCTAAGCCACAGACTCAACACATGATTTTGCAACAACATGCAATCCTACCCCACAGTTTCCTTTTTCTCTTTCTAGTCTCATAGATATACGAGTTCCAGGCTATAGAAGTTTACCTGAGATGCTTGCTGGGACCACCTAAGGTCTATTTGTCTAAGGTCATATTTGAACTCAGGTCTTCCTGACTCCAAAGTCAGTGTTCCATCCACTGAGCTATCTCACTGTCTTTTTCAGGAAAAAAAAAGTTATTGCCTAATTATACTGAAGTGATCGTTGGAATCTCTAGTATTTTATGACATGTTCAAGGACTTGTCTAATCTACCAGGAGGATTCATCTTATTCCTATTTCATCCCAGAGCACCTCATCCTCCAAGGATACTGCTATTATATGTGATACCTCATAGAATGCCAGATTTCAATTCCTGGGCAATCCTACTACTACCACCACCAAGAATTCCTACTCTACTATGACAGGAGGTACATTGCTAACAGCCTAATCTCTTTGCTTCTGATCACAAATATTCCTGAAAAAATTTTCAGTGGAACATAAACCCTACCATCACCTCACCATAAATGGAAAATCTCAATTAAATCAAGAAATGGTTCCCTTCAGTATCTAGTTAATGATTCAAATATATTTAATTCAACAAACATTTATTGAGCACCAACTATGTATTAGACACTATTCAAAGTACCAGGAGCACAAAGACAAAAAATAGAAAAGGCCCTACCCTCAATAAGTTTACACTGGATTTAGAGGAAATAATAAATACATACATTGATACAAAAATAGAAAAAAAAAGTGTTAAGTAATTTTAGTGTAGCAATGGTATAAAGAGTATTATCAACTGGAGATATCAGGACAGGCCTTGTGTCAAAGACCGTACATGAACCTTAAAGGAAATCAAAAGCAAAAATGAGGAGAAAGGAAACTCTCAAAGTGACATAGCACTAACCTGCAACTCTTTTTAGATTCTCTCTCTCCCTAGGCTGGAGCGAGCTCATTCACTCCATCTGACAATTTGGAGTAGTATCCGCAGGGGAATATCCACTAGGATATGATTAAATTCTCTCAGGATAACAGGGATAACCCTGGGATGGGGAAGCTATACACCTACTACTTGACCACTGTAGCTCCCGAGCCCCTACCAGTGTACTTCCCACTTACACAAAACAATAATTCATGGACTCAATTTTATTTTTTTTATTATGAATTTAATAAACACCAAAAAATTAACATTTGCAATGTAGAACAGAAAAAATAATTATATGTGAAAAGTTAATACTTATTATATAAAGCTTGATAATCTTTATTTTTAAAGTATATAATAAATTCAACATGATACTTTCAAATTGTGCTATTTATCTATGTTGTCTTCTGATCTTCTTCAGTTCTTTTCATTGAAAGTTTCAAATATGAAACATTTACTAAACAAGAGGGCAAAAGCAGAAACGGCCAAAGCATGTATTCAATAGAAGGCAATTATGGAAATATAAAAATATTATAGTTTAGGATCTGTAGGGAAGAGGGAGCACATACTTATAGAAACCTAACAGGGAGTAGGGAAGTAGGGAAATCCATTTTCCCTGAACTCATTCCTAATATTGAATGGCAGACCAAAGGGTCAAATATCCCTACTATTTGACATTCGCAAAGTACTATCTATGAAGTAAATAATTCAGCCTAGGAAAAGCATCAAAGAACTTGGAGTGGTAAGAGACAGCATGTGCCAGGCAAATTAAATCACTACCACCTCCCCTGAGATCTGAATGGAAACTAACGACGTTGAACCCCAAATCCTTGGAAACAGAATTATCTCCCTGGTCACTGGCCCTATTTCCATCCCAGATTTTACAGAAAGCACTAAGGGAAGCATTCATTCTAGATAAAAGGTTCACTTTTCCTAACAACATCATTTGCTGACCAATTGCTACCAATTAGTAGTTAAACCTGAATCTTAGAAAAAGGGGTTCTTCAATCAGCTTTTTCTGTAAATTCAGCCTTTCTCCAATCAATACCCCCTCAGCAAAGCAATACACTTCCCAAATGTCACATTTTCTAGAAAAATATCTGCAGGTATTTTTTTCTACTTGTCAGATCAGCACCTGTCAGTTCCTAGACACTATCTTCTATCAACACTTTCTCATACTGCCTTCTAGGTTTTCTGTCCCTAACTTCTGTTGCTCAGCTTTCCTTCTTTATCTGATTATCTCCTAACTCAATCACAACCTCTTTGTAAACAGTGGCCCCTCTCTAACTCACGATGTGAAATTCAAACTTCAACAATTTTGTGCAATCATTTTATAGTTGCCAAATAGATATTTGATTTATAGTTTTATAGCCATCTCCTTTAAAATTATGGAAATAAGAATATGTGAATGACCTTATGAATCACATTGCACTGCAGCCATCTTTAACTCAGTGTTGTGACTTCAAAAAGTGTTGTGACTTCAAAAAGTATTGTGACTTTCAGGACACTCTTACTTTCCTATTCATGTATTCTCTTTAGCTTTACTACTTCCTGAAAAATCAATGATTTTTCCTCTGGAAGTTCTGTGAATGAACCTTGCTCAGTCATTTAGTGTCTGCACTTTGTCACCAGAGAAATCACTACCCCACAACATTCCACTGATCACTTAATAGGACCCTGCAGCTCCCTAAAGCTAGGAGCCTAGGTGGCCCAACGTAATTGAAATCTGGTGGGGGGGGGCAATCTAGGACCCTTAATGAGGTTGAGTAATACTCTTATTATGGGGAAGTACTGGATGTCAGTCTTCAAGTATAAGCAGAGAAGCAAATAGAATAAGAAAAGAATGAAAAAGACAAGGAGAGAAAATAGGAAAGTAAGACTGATGAGGATGGCCAGGTCAAGGTTTCCTCATGAAATGCTAGCCTCTGTTGCACAACAGAACATTCTTCAACTTCTCTTTTAGTTCAGAATATTTAGAATAATGAAGATTATATACCTTGAAAAGTAAGTAGAGATGGTGATTGCACAAATACTGTGGATCCAATAATTCACTGAAGGGAGGATTAATCAGTTGAGCAATAAAACCTAAAGGACTAAGAAGAAGAGATTAGGAGAGAATAGGAAATCAAATAGATTGTGAACTGGAAGCTTGAGCCCAGGATCATAAGGATCATCAAAAAGAAAATGGGATTGCTAGTGCTGACCATGGTGCTGTTTCTCACATGCTCCTGAGTGAAATTGATTGAGGCAAGACTTTCAGCAAGAAATATAAAAGATATGTAAATAAAAGAAATAAAAGACATACTAGAAATGACCAGAGCATTTTCAAGGATAAATTTCATTTTAGCCAGAGAAACAATGGATTGTAGAAGCTGGCAACTTCAGACAATAAAAAAATGTTGAGTAAGGTCACAATCCAAATGCTTCAGGAATCCAAAAACATCTAAGAGCCTAAAATTATTTTGAATAGATGTTCACTCCATTTGTTTTTGGAAGAAGAAAGATGGATATTAAGTTCAGAAACATTAGACTTGAAGTTATGTATCTGCTGATGAAAAACCTAGATAAAAAGTTGGGTTTTTTAAAATCCAGGTCACACAATTGATCATCATGATCAATAGGTTTCCAATCACTTCTGTGAGGAATTGGGTTGAATTTGAAGAATAAGGACAGAAGCATCTCTATGTGACCAGAATTCTTTGCTTGATGTTAAGGGAGAAATACAGGGATTTAGCAGATCTGTACTTTATATCCAGATAAGACAGAGTTAATCATCTTTTTCCCCTATAAATGAAATTGGTACATCATCAATCATTTAAGAACCAGCTGCTTTTTTTATTGTTTCTTCATTTGTACTCTTTCTATTTTCCTTAGGGAAGCATAATTATGACAAACCAGAAGCAATCTGGCACGCCACCAGGAACAAGGAGGTTCAGAGGGAGGAGTACCAGAACTGATGTTGATGCAGCCCTTCTTATAGACTGCCCCTCTGGTCTCCCATCTTATATTTGGCTTTACCCTGACTAGAGTTGAGGAGAGAGAAGATGAGTAGATGCAGTTGGGGTTAACTCATACTCACCTCATTGTGGATGAGGGAGAATATTGGTTGCAATACAAGCTGCATTTCTCTTGGTCTTTCAAAGTGTTTTTCCTGACCAAAAAAAAAAATTCTAACATAGGTTATTCCACCAATACGGACACCTTCAGCCCAAAAAATAGAGTCCTAATGTCCCCTGTGAGTATAAAAATTTCCAGCCAAATTTTGTGACTTTAGGTACAAATACTGTGTACTGGCATTTTTAGTCCAGGTCAAGGTTATCATCCAGTAAGATGAAATTCCAGAACAGATAAGGATGGACAAAAGCTAATTAGTTTTCATGAATAAATAGAGGACCCACTTGTGACCATTTGAAAATATGAGAGAAGATGAAAGGAAAGAGATACAAAGACAAATAGAGAGAGAAAATGTAGCTATAGTAGAAAAAGAGGGTGGGAACAAGAAATCAAAGATTCCAATGAACTAATTAAAGTTGGAGAAAGAGGACAATGAAAATGAAAAAAGTGAAGATAAATTCTAAAGACATAAAAGGAAACTATTCCAATGAGAAGGAAAAATAGGACTCATCTGAAAAGACTTATATAATTATAGAGAAAAGTCACTGACCAACTTAAAATTTTAAAAGAAATGTACAGAAAGTGGAAGCAAAAGCAGAAGATGAATAAAAATTTTATAGGTCCAACTCTGTAAAAATACTGTGAGGGATGCCAAAGTTCAGAATTTGTTGAGGTTTGCAAAGTGAGCTAAGGATTGCAAAAATGAACTTTTAGCTACATTAGGAGAAAGGTAGAGGGTATAGGGAGAGAGGTAGTGCAGAGAGAGTTGAGGGTAGGACCAAAGAAAGCATAAAACTTTGCTCAAGGTAGATGGAATGAAGATAACTGATAACAGAGAAAAGGCAATTCTTCTCAAATTTTTTTTGTTTCTGTTTTATCTGCCAAGGAGAATAATATTTGTATCAGTTTATTTAATCTTTCCATGTCTCTGAAATCATCTATTTTCTTATTTCTTGGAGCATAAAAGTATTCTATCACATATTCAGTCATCTCTCAATTAATGGACATCACTTTAGTTTCCAGAGTTTTTTGGTTATCACAAAAATAATCATTATAAATATTTTCATACATATAGAACTTTTTTTTTCTATTTCTTTGACCTCTTTTGGGTATAGGCCCAGTAGTATTAGAGCTAGGTTAAGGGACATGTATTGTTTAGTAAATTTTTGTTTATAATTCCAATTTGATTTGTAAAAAGATTGTACCTATTCACAGGTCCACCAATAATGCACCAACATGCCTGTTTTCTCAAGGCTCTTTCAATATTTTTTGTTTTCCCTTTTTTTTTTTTGAATTTTTGACAGTCTGATAGGTGTGAAACAAAAATCTCAGAATTGCTTTAATTTGTATTTTTCTAGCTGTTATTTGGAGCATTTTTTCATATAAACATAGGTAATCTGGTTTTCTTCACTTGAAACTGTCTATTCATATCTTTAGACCATTTATTAATTAGGAAATAGCTTTTATACTTATAAATTTGAATGAGAATAATGAAATGAGCATAACCAGAAAGATAATTTGCACAATAATTTTTACAACATGAAGACAAACACCTTTGAAAACTATAAAAAGTATAAATGATATAATGATTATCTATTATTCAAAAGACCAACAATGAAAACTATAAAAAACTATAAAACTATGAAAACTATAAACTATAAAAAGCGAATCAATTCAATGATTATCCATGATTCAAAAAGACCAATGATGAAATATACTATCCACAATGGCAAACCATCTCCCTGATCATTCCCTATATCTAAATATGGAAAATTCACTTTAGATCAAGTTTAAAATCTTGTTATAACTCACCCTGGGTCAGATTTGAATCTCATTATAACCTATTTTAAGTGCTTTAGATATTGCATTATATGATCACTATCTTCAGAACTTCAAAAATCCATGATTTCATGCCAATAGACATTTCCTGATGAGGGATTATAATACCCCTGCACCTGATGGACACCTTCAAGTCTGCTGTGGTCAAAGTGAGGATCATAAATGACAGATTCAACTCTAATGAATAGCCTCTTTAAACTTATTTATTCTGTTTCTTAAGCAAAAGACAATTGAAGTTTACATTCAAAATCTTTGCAGTTTAATTGGACCTGGCAAAGACAGCTCAGAGAGCACAGCCTTCAAAAGCACTGCATCAACTGCCTCTATAATGATGCAAAGTAAATAGAATTTTACTTTAGGTTCTGAGATATTCTAATTTAGCTTACTTTTAAATTTTATTGAAATAAGTAGCTGAAACCAATAATTACTCAGTCCTAAAAACTGAAGCTTATTGATGAGTAGAACTTATGAGCAGATGTAATATAAATGCCAAAGATTGAAAAGGAGAGCAGCAATAAAACATTCTCAAATACTAAGTTGACAACTAAGTTGTCATAGGCAGTGAGATACTGGGGAGGCAGCATGTCAGTGATCATGTCAGAGAAGAAACAGGTGGACATAGGGCTCCTAGAGGCAAAAAACAAGTATGAAGAATTCCTAGCTAAGCTAGATAAAAATGTACATGTCCAGGAAGGTTAACTGCAATAATGAAGAGATGAAATCCTCAGTCAATTGTAAACCTAATTAGAGAAAAATAGATGCAAGATGGAGACCTCAGGACAAATAAAGCAATGAAAAAAATAGAACTATTTTAAGTATCTTGAGGAAGGAGGATGAGGAGTATTAATGAGCATATGTAGTTATATAATTATTTTCTTGGATATATTTTGATTTATTGTGAATAACAAAAATGATTTGATCTTTTAAAAAAACACTTATTCAAGGTTTAGAGTTGGAAGACTTGGGAATCAATCTTAGCTTTTCCAACAAATCTCACTTATTATCTGTATGATCTTAGAAAAATCATTTTTTTCTATGCACTTCAGCAACCTCATTTGAAAAATGTAGAAATTAGACTAGGCGGTTTCAAAGGTCCATTGCTGTACTAGATCCCATGCTTTTACAGTCTTAAATATCCCTAAAGTGTCAGTACTCTACAGATATAGAAGAAAAGCTGATTGTAGTTAAATACAGACATCCTATATTTGGGGAAGTAAAATTTCACAGTTCAGGGAATTGCTTTTATTGGACTAAAATGCTATAGGCTCAATCAACCCAAGAGAAATAAGAAGGTTTCAAAAATGAGCTTGCACTGAAAACATAAATAGAAAGGAAGTCTTCCAGTGAAAATTAGGTAAATATTTGTCAAGAATGCTAGAGAAGGAATTCCTGTTCAAACAATAACTTAGCCTGATGATCACTGAAGAACATTCCAATTTTAATATTCTTTAATATTAATACCAAAAATTGGACCTATGATTTCATCAGTATAGAAAAGTCCTAAACAAGGAATACCCCTCTGCCTATGCAGGTCAGCATCTGCTCAGAAATTTAAAGAGAGCTATCTAAAGAAATGAAAGATTAGAAATCACACAACACCAGTGTGTCAAATGCAACATCTGAATCCAGATTTTCCCGGGTCTGAGATTAGCTCCCATTGCCTCTTAATTGATAAAATTGATAAAAATCGGAGGGTAATATAGAAACTCCTGAATGGTACCTAAATGTTTATGTTTCTTTAAATTTTGTACTGAATTTTATCTCACAATATAAGTCAAAATTAGAGATTAACTAATATTGATCCCATTATTTTGGTTTTCCATCGCTACTCTACTTGGTGAGACATTTTCTCTTCTACTTAATGTATGTACTGCTCTCCTCTCTTCGTGGCACTTACCTATCTTTCCTATGGAATACTTCTCCACTGAAGGAGGAAATGACAAAATATTTTAGTATCTTTGCCAAGAAAACCCCACAAATAATATGGTCCATGGGGTCACAAAGAGTGGGACACAACTGAATGACTAAACAACAAAAATAACCCAGGGAATACTAATTCTACTTTCCTCTGCGTTTGACATGAAAATATACTTTTTATAGTAAAATGAGAACTCACTCTTCTTTTTATTCCTTCTTTTTTATATAGAATATTTTATTTTTCCCAGATTACATGTAAAAACAATTTTTAGTATTTTTTTTGTCTAAAATGTTTAGCTTAAATTCCTCCCCACTCCTCCTCTCCATCCTCCCTGAGAGGTAAGCAATTTGATATAGGTTATACATGTGTTACTTTCATTGTTGTTCAGTCATTTCAATCATGTCCAACTCTTATCACCTCATTTGAGGTTTTCTAGACAGACACTGGAGTAGTTTGCCTTTTCCTTTCCTGAGATCATTTCACAAAATAAGAAAATTGAGGTAAACAGGGTGAGTGATTTACCCAAAGTCACACTGTAAGTAAGTGTCTGAGACTTACTTTGAACTCAAATTTGAACTCAGGAAGATGTCTTTCTGATTCCATACCTGGAGCTCTATTCACTGCATCACCTGGCTGCCAGGTAAGAATGTGCAATGACACAAAATATTTCTACATTAATCATATTATGAAAGAAAATACAGACCAAAATAAACAAAGAAAACACAAGAAAAATAAAGTGAAAAATAATATGCTTCAATCTGCATTCAGACTTCATCAGTTCTTTCCCTGAAGGTGGATAGCAATTTTTATCCATAATTCTTTGGAGTGTATTGGATCATTGTTTTGCTAAGAATAGCTAAGTCATTCCCAGTTGATCACAGTACAATGCTCTTACTGTGTACAATAGAATTCACTCTTCTTAATGATTCTATGTCCTCCCTTCGATTTGACTCTTCCTCACCTTGAAACAATGAATCTTTATTTCTGAATGGCTCTAAGGAAATAATTTTTTTTATGTCGTGATCTAAGGTTGACAAAGAGTTTGGTTGTTGCTGTTCTAAAATCAACATCTGTGGCACCATCAAAATGACTCAATATCAGAAATAGACAATGTTTTATTCATGGGAATAACACTAAAGATGTGTCACAATCATCTTGTTTGCAACCCAAAGGATTACTAGGATTTTCATTCCATTTTACTTGCAGCTGAAATTTCTGTTTTATCTTTCCCTATTGAAATATGCTCTCTTTGAGAATAAGACTGTTTTGTTTTTCTATTTATAATCCCAGCACTCACAAACTAAGTCCTTTTTCATTCACACAATTCGTTCACACAAACAGTATTTCACTTGATCCTTACAATCCTGTAGAGTAGGTGTATTATTAGCCTAAGACTCAGAGTGATTAAATAACTTGCATCTGTCATGTCTTAAGCATCTGAAGTAGGATTTGAATTCAGCTCTTCCTCTTTCCAAATGGAGCACTCTATTCCTTGACTATGTTGCTTCTCCCTCTGGTTAGAGATCAGGAAACCTTAATTTCTGTTTTGAACTGCAACCTTTTGGCTTTCAAACACTAAGCAACCCATTCTTGTGTGACTCTGATCCTTCCCTTCTCTAAGTGATAATGTACCAATTTGCATCTTAATAAAGAGTTGCTCAGACTTTCCCCTGACCAATTGAATCTAGGTCTGGACTCCAGAAACATCAGTATATTTTTTGGGGGGAAATCAAAAGAAAGAAAACTGAATATTATGTCTTACATGTTCTTGGGGCTCTTTGGTCAGTCATTCCCTTCTCCATGTGCTTCACTGGATGCATTCTTGCTGTCTTTCTAACTATGTCCAATGATTTCTTTCCAAACCCCAAACTGACAGGGTTAACTGGGATACTGATTTTGCTGCTTATCCCGCTATTCAAACCTTTATTTTAATCCGAGAGGTGACTAAAGCATCATTCCTTGAAATGTTCCATGTCAAAAAGTGGAGGCTAAAATTTTAGGACTTGGGAAATTCTACCCATGTCTTGAAAAAAAGGCTTCATTGTCTTTCGATCTGTTTCTGTACTGGATTCTTTCCCCATTTTCTCTTCCTTTCCCATAACATTTTCTTCTTGGCAAAAATTAAGGAAGTGGTATGATACAATGGAAAGAACCATGGAACTGGATCCAAAAGACTTGGAGTGAAGATTCTGCTTACCTTTGTGACCTTGGACAAGTTATTTACCTATTTACTTTCATTCTATTATTGACAAAAAAAAATGGTTTTGGATGAGATGATCCCTATGGTCCCTTTGGAGCTTTGAAATGCTATTATTATAACCTCTTAAGTTTCAACCCATTTCCTGCTCTCTCTTTCCTCTTCCCCTCCAGTGAAGTCCAAACTTACCACTGACTGTATGGACTTCAGTATCCATGAAAACCCAAACTCTCATTCTCTGGAAGAAGTCATAAATATCAGCAAAAGTCTTAACTCTGTCAATTGTCTTTAGCTACATGTAAATAAAACCATATTTTAAAGACAACCATTATAATATGGCCACACATTTACAAACTCTAACATGAAAGTCACAACTGTATACTCTTGCTTAAGCTGAGAGAGGCTGAAGTCATAGATGAACAGCTGAAGGATAATTTACAGGTCAACTAGTTCAACATTCTCATTTAACAAAAAGAAAAATGGGAGCCAGTGAGTTACTCAAGATCACATTGCTATTAAGCATCAAAGGAAGCATGTGAATTCAATCCTCTGACTATGGAGATATGGACTATGAAGATTCTTCTGTACTTTACTCTGACCTTAGTCATCCACTTTAATTGTACTGCAAATAAGACATCAGGACATTATGTTTTATGAATTGATAAAGTCATACTACTCACTGAGATTAATAATTAATAGAGATTATGGATACTTTAAGTGAATTTCATGGCTCCACCCAAATGCTTAAGGAAAATAAAAGGAAGAATAATAGAATGTTTAGCCCTCTGTCAGTACATGGATGGGATAGGGGCAGTGTAATCTCTCTTACAAATGGGATTCTCAAATACAATAGGAAAGATGTGTGATTTTTCCAACATCTGATTCTCCCTTTTTTCTTCTTCTTTCCCATTGCATTTAGGTGCAAAATTGGACCTGTAGAAAGAAGAAGAATTCTGATAGTTAAATCTGTGTGCATGAAAAGGATAAAATTCAACAAAGAGGAATCCCTGATCTTGCACTAGAACAAGTGGTATCTGCTTGCCATCTGGGGGAGGAGGTGGAGGGAGGGAGGGGAAAAATCAGAACAGAAGAGAGTGCAAGGGATAATGTTGTAAAAAAAAATTACCCTGGCATGGGTTCTGTCAATAAAAAGTTATTTTAAAAAAAAGTGGTATCTTCTGGTCTAAAATTTTATTATCCCTAGACTAGGGTCTGGGAGAGCTATTAGTCCCAAACAAAGCAATGTTCTCAATGTCTTCCTGCTTCTCTGGTAGCATGATAGGTGTCCAGACAAAGCAATGAATCCCCTTCTAGTTAAGAAAGGACGTGAAGATTCAACAAGTTGAAACAAAACAGAGCCACCACACCTGAGAGCCAAGCTATGCAAAGGAGTTTGCCTCTGAAAACAGTCTACTAATGGTGTCAGTTGAGAGAGGAAGGAATCTCATCTAAGATTGCAACATAAAAAGGAATTAATATTCATTGCGGGGCTTTTTGGAATGTTGTGTCACATAATGTTTATAGATATTTCTCCCATATTTCTTGCTTTTTAATGAATTTTTTTGCATAGTATTTAGGAACATTGAGGCTGTACACTAACCAAAATATAGCACCAAAATATTCAGATTTAACTGCTTGTTGGCTATGTATAATTAGTTATGAATAAAGAGAGATGATTTTGAATGAATTGATGATCATTCACAGAATATCTCAAATCTAGAATAGCTTTTTACAGACCTACATGTTGGGGGGACTCTGGATGCTACATCTACAACAACTACAAATGTATAGTTATACTGTTGTATAATATATCTGTTAAACTATGCTGCAGTTCATTTCATAGCATCCAGTTCATGGTTTCTATAATCCTTTCTTAAAAAGCATATAAAGATACATTCACTTCTTAGAATTTTGAAGCTTATAAATACTGTTATTCCTCACTCTGGAGAACATAAATTAATAAATATCACTTGCTATAGAATACATGTAGTCAAACATATTAATATTTAAAGTCTTTTTTCTTATTAAGATCTTTATGCACTGGAAAGTTATCCTCTAACCCCCACACAATTAGAGTTAACATTCATAGATAGAATCTCAAGGGGAAAGTCTATTAACACCTCCTTAAGATTTTTGATACTCAGATAGAAAGACCAGAGTTCATTTTACTAACCTCAGTGTTTAAAAGGAAAGTTTAGAGACTGAATTCCCTGGGAAGATTTATATTCTTATCAAATATTGGCTAGAATTCTATATGTGTTCATTATTTCTAGATTTTTTTTGTTGTTTTCACTCTTAAAATCTTCTAAGGTTTCTCCCTTTCCCCCCAAAAGTCACTTTATAGATAAATGTTCATTTGGTCCCAAATAGCTTCATAGTACTTGACATGGTGAACAAGACTATCTATATGCTCCTTTTGGGCTAATTTTGAGCAAATCAGAAAACATTCCAGTCTCATACTTTCACTCCCCTTAACCAATCATTAAGTTCAAAGATTCCAAAACTTAGATTAAGGAGAAGAGGTAGCAGATAACACCCTGTTCCCCCATAGCATCCTGGAACACTGCAGAAGGAAAAGCATTTCTAACATATCAGAGATGGGACTTATTCTATGCAAAAAAGGAAAGCTGAGAAACCATCTTTAAAACTGAAGTATAACCACCCAAATAAAGAAAATGCTACACCATAATCCCACTTTGGATCCAGATTGGCAGCATCCCACTTCCATCTTCAGAATACAATAAAATATCCTTTAATGAATCTCTTTGGGACACATAATTCTTGTGTATGATTTTCCTTTTCCTCTTTTTAATGTGAATGTCATGTGATAATATAATCAATATTTAAAGAAATTCCCCAAAAGAAGAAATTGAAATGGGTAGGAGAAATTGATTGGATTTCTTTCTCATTTTAAATTCCTGAAAATCAAAACGTCCTTATTCCAATTGCTGCAGAGAGTGGTTCTAATTAACTAGGGATGTGTCTCCTATAAACAACATATTGTAGGATAAAAAAAAAAATTAACTAGGGATATATGATAAGATACTTAATTTTTCTATGCTTCCTTTTACTCATCTGTAAAATCAGGGTTTTGAACCATATAATTTCAAGTGCTTCTTTCACCTCTACAATTCCATCTTTATAACTAAATTCTTATCTATTGACATTCAATCCATTTAACAAATATGCTATCTATCTGGTAAGGCATTTATACGTAGTCATTTTTAAAAATACCTATGTGATAGTAAATGTTCTAAACATGACTTGAATTGCATTTCTAAATGTGTTTTTGATTTGAAAGTTGATGTTCTCTAAGTAAAACATCCTTCTTCCTATTCAGGTTACCTAGAGACATTGAAGTTGCCAAGTTGGGGAGGCACTTTTAAAATGTTCAGAGATCATTCTGAACTTCCTTCACAATAATTCCAAAAGTTCTTTAGTTAATTAATCATCTCTCTCTACAGATAACTCCCAAACCTATATATTCAGTTTCATTTCCCCTGAACTCCAAACATGCATCTCCAAATATTTGTTGGGTCTTTTATCTGGTTGTTCCATAAGCATCCCAAACTCAGCATGTACAAAACTGAACTCATCATCTTTCTAACTAAACCTATTCCTACCAAGGATACCATTATTTTCGCAGTCATTTAGGTTTACCATCTAGGAATCATCCTCAACATTTCAAATTTACTCACTCCTCCAATTAACATGGTGACTATATAGAGAATTCATTTAAAAAATGTTGGTAACTTTATCACTTCCAGCTCTCCATCCAATGATTGCATTCATTCATTCATTCATTCATTCACCAAACATAAATAAAGAATGTACTATGTATAGAATATAGTGCTAAGCACTACGGAAAGTACAAAATTTAGAGTAAGACTTAGTCTGTAGGTGCAGCTAAGTGGTGCAGTGGATAGAGCACCAACCCTGAAGTCGGGAGGACCTGAATTCAAATTTGTCTCAAGACACTTAACACTGCCTAGCTATGTGACCTGGGCAAGTCACTTAACCCAAATACCTCAGGGGAAAAAAAAGACTTAGTCTGTACTTTTATGGAGCTTACAAGCTAGTAGGGTGTCAGGGGCCGAGACCTAGTCACTGGGAACCTTAACAGAGACTGCCTCTTCCAGCTTCCCCGAGCCGGACAGGGCTTCGGACGTCTCCGGCCCTCCTCGTGGAGACGGGAGGAGGGAAATACCAGACAGAGGAGCCGAGGTGGATAGACGCAGCAATGTTTATTGGTGTTACAAGTCAGCGGTGTCTCCCGCAAGCCATCCCGAGTCCATTCCTTTTATAGTCCTTTTCCCTCCACCTGTAATTCATCTAGAGGGGCAGGGACTCCTCCCCAATCCCTCCCCGAAGGAGGAGCCCATCCTTTCTGTGCCTCCCCTGCCACGGGCCAGGTTCCACCACTTCAGCGTGGTAATCAAGGAATCCTGGGTTAGGGTGAGTCCTGGCACAAAGGAGTCCTCAACTCACTTCAGGAGGTTCAGGTCCAGGGCCCCCAACAGTAGGGGGAGAAAACACAGAGACAGCTAAAATATATAACATTAAATAATAAATATGTTCATCTTAGGGTTACAAAGCAAAGTACAAAGTGAGAAGAGGTTGTTTTGTTTTTTTTTTAATTGGGAAGAATTACAGAAGATATCATGGTAGAAGTACAACTTTTATTGTAGATGAAGGAATAGGTAAGAACTCAACAGGTGAAGAGGAGGAAAGACATTCCAGACATAAGGAGCACCATGAGAAAGGAAATAAAGAAAGAAGAATCCCTGGCCCAGGTGGGGGAAAGAAGGTGACCACTATGCTTGAGAGTAGGAAGATGAAATAAGTCAGGAGTGGTAAGACAGTGCTAGAACATGGAAGGCCTTGAATGCCAGCTAAAGAAGTCTTGGACTTTATTCATGAGACAATAGAGTGCCACTAAAGACTTCTGAGCCTAAGAATAATATGAACAAATTGATGTATAAGAGACATTTTTCCACCAATGGTATGAGAGAATAAAAAATAGAGAGCAGTGGCAGGAATGTGTGTTAAGAGCCTACCTAAATAGGTAGTACTGAGAATTATAATAGAATAACAGCATTAAGTATGGAAAGGACATAAGAAGTGAGAGAAATAGCAACGCCCATCTGGAGCTCAGAGTAAAAGTCAAGTCTCGAGCTATAGATTTAGAAGTTAAACTCAGAGATAGTACTGAGAGCTGTGAGCAAAGAAGACTGATAGGGGAGAGAGTAGAGAGAAAGAAAAGGGCCAATGAAGAATATTCTCATTACATCATTACATTATGAAATAGGAAAGAGAAAGATCATTGATAAAAATGCTATCCATTACAGAAAGGTGATGGACTTGAAATGCAAAATTACATATAAATACATATATACACATACATGTATATATATAAATATGTATATGTAGACACTACACAGATGGCTATTATAGTCAGTCATTAAACTACATATAATCTTTATTTGCTAAATGTTTTGCAAATTTTAAAGCAACTATATAAATCAGCTTTTTTTTTCTATATACACACCTATACAGATACATATATATTGTGTACTTATTTATGAGGATACCCAAAAAAGAGAAAAAAGATCCAAGAGTACAAAAACATTCATAGTAGCACCCTTTTTTGTAGCAAAGAACTGGGAACTATCAATTGAAAGATGATTGAATTTGTCATAGTGTATGAATGTAGTGGATTGTTATCTTGCCATAAGAATGGTGAAAAGTGTAGATTCAAAGAAATTTGGAAAAATTTACCATTGCAAAGTAAAAAGAATAAATTACACATTACAAAGACTTAAGGGCTCTGACCAATGCAATAACCCACAATGACTGAAAAGAATCAATGAGGAGAGGCGGAGTAGTTTGTGGCGGGATCGGAGTTCTTTCCTCAGGTCTTTGACAGCTCCTTGCAACTGGTTTTTGTGTCACAGGTACTTTTTCTTTTCATGATGGAATTTCCAGACTTATTTTTGTTCTGAAAAAACTTGCAAGCAGTTGGATTTTCTTCCATTAAACTGTGGCGCATGTGACAAAGTCTTTTGTAAAGCTCATGTTCAGTTGAAGCAGCATAAATACAGTGTTGCATATAAAAAGGATGTGCAGGTCCCAGTGTGTCCACTTTGTCATGTCCCTGTTCCAGTAGGACAGGGAGAAACCGTAGATGTTGTGGTTGGCCAACAGATGGATAAAGACTGTCAATATAATCCAGCTCAGGAGAAAAAGATGTTCATACACCTGTGTTCAAAGGAGGGATGCAAGAAGAAAATGTTTGAGCTGCTTTGGGACCAGTGTAATGACAAGTTTTGAATTAAGCACAGACATCCTTTGGATCATAACTGCAAACATATTGGCCATCCCATCTCCAGAGGAGAGTGTGCAGCTATAATGAGAGCTTCTGAATCATCTGGAGCATCAGACAAATTATCTTCCAGTTGGCTAACTCAACAACTAAGAGGGAAACAAAAGAGTTGATAATCATTTGACATTCCTAGTCTTTATCACTTGGCAAAGAAAGATTCTATGCATTTTTATATAATTTAAAGTAATGTGGGCTTTCCCCAAAATCCAAGTTATTTCCTATTAACTTTTATCTGAAAACATTTTCTTAATGTTTCTGAGGGATAACTAAAACTTTTTATTAAAATTCCATTTTAAATTAAGTCATATAATCAACTACATCAATCCTACTTAGAAATAAAAGTGCCTTTAAATTATAACGTTGTACAATTATACATTACATATTTTAATTATAACTAATTTATAACTTGTTCTCAGTGTATTTTGATAATAATTTAAATTTAAAATTTTAATTTTAAATGCCATAAAAAAGAATCAATGAGGAAACATGCTACCTACCCATCTAGAGGAGTATAATAAAATATAGATTTTTTTGATATAGTCAGTGTGTGGATTTGTTTTTGTTAGTTATGCACATCTGTTACAAGAGGAATTTTTGGATTTACTTTCTTAAATTAGAAAGTAAGAGATCTAGAGACCAGAAGAGCCAATGGATGCAAAAAGAAAAAGAAGAAAAGAAGAGAAAAAAGAAGAGGAAGAAGAGGAGGAAGAGGAAGAGGAGGAGAAGAAGGAAAAGAAGAAAGAAAGAAAGAAAAAAGAAAGAAAGAAAGAAGAAAGAAAAAAAGAAAAGAAAGAAAGAAAGAAAGAAAGAGAGAGAGAGGGAAAGAAAGAAACAAAGAAAGAAAAAGAGAAACAAAGAAAGAAAAAGAGAAAAAAGAAAGAAAGAAAGAAAAAGAGAAACAAAGAAACAAAGAAAGAAAGAAAGAGAGAAAGAAAAAGAGAAAGAAAGAAACAAAGAAAGAAAAAGAGAAAAAAGAAAGAAAGAAAGAAAGAAAGAAAGAAAGAAAGAAAGAAAGAAAGAAAAAAGAAAAGAAGAAAGAAAGAAAGAAAGAAGAAAGAAAGAAAGAAAAAGGAAGGAAGGAAGGAAGGAAGAAGAAGGAAGGAAGGAAGGAAGGAAGAAGGAAGGAAGGAAGGAAGGAAGGAAGGAAGGAAGGAAGGAAGGAGGGAGGAGGGAGGGAGGGAGGGAGGGAGGGAGGGAGGGAGGGAGGGAGGAAGGAAGGAAGGAAGGAAGGAAGAAGGAAGGAAGGAAGGAAGGAAGGAGGAAGGAGAATGGAAAGTTTAATTCTACAGATGATAATTTCTATGTCACACAAACAGAATGGAATACGACCGTGGTACACTGAAAAGTGCAATTCACTGCAGTTATCTGGAAATGATAAAAGGATTACACACACTTTTTTTGGTTTGAGAAGAGTCATTCTCCAAAAATTTCTTCCATTCAGTCCCTTCACCCTTCCCAAGTTCTAGATACATCTCCAGTAGACTGTGCTTTCTGGTATATCAAGGACTAATTCCACTCGCTTTATGTGACACAAAAATTTATTATCTCTGTGGAACTTGAATCCTCCATTTTCTCTGGCTCTGACCGCTCCCTTCTCTGTGTGATACTAAATCCTGCAACTATTTGCATCTTAGCAAAGAGCTATTGGTCTTTCATCCACTAAATGACATTATCCAAGTAATGGAGAAAACTCCAAGCTTGGGATCTGAACTAGAGAACGATAGTAGACCAGTTTGAAAGGAACAATTGCAAGAATTTCTGAGTACTTTGGGACAGAGACAGGGACGCGACCGCGAACAAATCAAAGGACAAAAAGGTTCTCCTGACCCTGTGGGAAAGCAGGTATCTGTTGCGCATGCACTCGCCTCAGAGCAGAGGAGCTGTAGAACGGGAGCAAGGCTCCAGATGAGCACAACGATTGCCAAGGGTGAGGAGATCCATCTGCAGACATGCTGAATGCGTTCCAAATCTTTTTTATATTGATAATCCTCAGTGAGTTCATTCTGGGGATTTGGGGGAATGGGTTTCTTGGGTTCTTCAATTGCATCCACTGGATCAAGAGGAACAAGATTTCCTTCTCTGACTTCATCATTATGAACCTCGCTTTCTCCAGGATCATCCTGCATTGTGTGGTCGTTTTTGATAGCACTGTCTTGATGCTCGGTCCTGATTTCTATTACGAAGTGAAGCTGACTGCAATCCGGGAAGCTTGCTGGACTTTCAGTAACTATTTAAACATCTGGCTGTCCACCTGTCTCAGTGTCTTCTACTGCCTAAAGATTGCAGTTTTTTCTCACCCTGCCTTCCTCTGGCTCAAGCGGAGAATTTCCCAAGTAACTTCCGGCATCCTGCTGGTCTATGTGCTCTTCTTTTTCTTCAACACAATGTTACTGATTCAAAAATACTACGTATCTTTTGCCCTCCTAAAAATGAGACTCATTGTAAACTCCACTGAAGATGTCAGAAGAAAGAAAAGAGAATCATATGTCTTCCACTTTCTTAGCTTCCTGTGGACACTGGTCCCGTTCATTATATCCTTGTTCTCCTGCCTCTTACTCATCCTCTCCTTGAGGAGACATACCAGGGTGATGGGACGCCATACCTCCGCCCCCAGAGACATGAGCACCACAGCCCACGTGAGAGCCACCAAAGTGATGTTCTCCTACCTCTTACTCTTTGTCTTTTATTTTGTCATTCAGTTTATTGGGACATCAACCATTCTCCTGAAAGATGCCAAGGTGATAATAATGATTGTAGAGTTGGTCGCCCCTATCTATCCCTCTGTGCACTCGTTCATCCTAATTTTGCAAAACAAAACCCTGAAGGAGGCATTCCTAAGGCAGCTGTGGCTGAAGAAGGGCTGCGTGAAAGGTGGAGCCAGGGGTTGCTGTATCCCCTAGTGTGGGGGTCCTCAAACTACGGTGGGCCAGATGCAGCAGCTGAGGAAGATTATCCCCCTCACCCAGGGCCATGAAGTTTCTTTATTTAAAGGCCCACAAAACAAAGTTTTTGTTTTTACTATAGTCCGGCCCTCCAACAGTCTGAGGGACAGTGAACTGGCCCATTTAAAAAGTTTGAGGACCCCTGCTGGTGTAAGGGCAGTGGAGGGGCTGCAAGCCCTTTTTAATTCTACTATTCTAGATAGCTAGTGGTATAGAAGGAGAGCATTGAACCCAGAGTCAGAAACATCTGAGTTAAAATTCCATCTCAGATACTAAACCACTGCAAGTCATTTAGTCTCTGTCCACCTCATTTTCCCCATTTGTAAAATGGAGATGATAATATTTGTACTTACCTCATAGGATGATTGTAAGAATAAAATGAGAAAATATGTTTCAAAGCCCTTCTGCATAATTGCTGGCTACTATTATTATCATTATTAAATATTATACATGATTGCATGTATATATATATGAGTGTGTATATCTGTATGCATATATATAAAATGATGTCTATTTGGTAAAGTTTTCTTTTACATAAAGTAATGTTTTTAAGACATTTGATAAAAATTGAATTTTATTTCAAGAGCTTGTTTTGGTAATCCAATTATTAAAATATATTAAATAATATATGTATATAATATGTATATATATATAAGTATATATATATATATTTAAACATATATATGTAAATTAAATATACAGAGAGAAGACAACGGTTTTCCCTTTGGAAGCAAAAAGTTTACTGTGGAGTTCCTAAATATGGACAATATTAGTGATGGGGTAACCAGTGATCAGGGACAAACACTAAAATCTTTGAAATAGGCAAGTGTCACTTGTCCTGGGTTCCCATATACCAGATATTTGGAAAGGCATAGAAAGAGTTTTGAGGAAGAGATGTGCAAGGCGGGGAGGATAATAACAATTATATTATCTTTTATTTATATAGTGCTTTATAAAGTGGCTTCATCAGACCAATGCCAGGAGGTAGGTGATATAAGTATGTTTATCCCAAGGTAAAACGAGGTGACTGGGAAGCTAGGGCTCACATAGAACAGACATGATCCTAGAGACTGAAAACAATAGAATATTTTTTTTTTCTCTTTGATTTGATCCCACCAGAAGTGGGAGGAAATCCTTCCGGGCTGTTCACCATATAACTGGCTTCTAAGTTTCTCCAAATGTGAATAAAAGTAGTCCCCAGCTTCTATATAAATACCACCAAAAATATAGAAGGCATAAAAGAGTTCACAAAGCCCTAAACACACACACAAAAGCCCTCAAAAAACCCATACGCTCTTTCCAGAAGGGAACTGAACAAGGGGTGACTATTAGGGAAACCTTTGACATTCCAGTCAGCCTTCTTCTTCACCCTATCCTACACTGTACCTGCTCCCCTGCGAAAACCTAAAGTAGCACCTTGTAATTAGGAATCATCCTAGAAAAAAAGAATACACACACACACACACACACACACACACACATACACACACATGGAGAAGAGAGACTGGGGACAGGAGAGAGACAGAAAGAGACAGAGACAGAGACAGATTGAGAGAGAGAGAGACAGAGAGAGATGGAGGGAGAGAGAGAAAGAGAGACAGAGACAGAAACAAAGACACAGAGAAAGACAGAGAGAGATGGAGGGAGAAACAGAGACAGAGAGACAGAGAGAGAGAAACACACACACAGAGAGGGGGAGAAGAGAGACTAGGAACGGGGAGAGAGACAGAGAGAGACTGAGAAAGAGAGAGACAGAGAGAGATAGAGGGAGAGACAGACAGACAGACAGACAGACACACACACACACACACACACACACACATACACACACAGTGTTACTAAAGTTAATCCCTTTCCTAAGGACCTATAATGTTTCAAAAATTCTTTCATTGTTCTCCAAGCAAGATGCTGTGCAAAAATATGTAGATAATAGTCTTATTTCTCCAAGGGCCATGCTACATCAGAAGATGCCCCTCTCTGAAAAAAATATGATCTCAATAAAAGAGAAAAAAGGACCCCTTGTGCAAAAATGTTTGTAGTTCTTTCTGTGGTGGCAGGAACTGGAAACCGAGTAGATGCCCATCACTTGGAGAATGATTGAATAAGTTATGGTGTATGAATGTTATGGAATATTATTGTTTTACAAGAAACGATGAGCAGGCTGATTTCAAAAAATTCTGGAAAGACTTATATGAAATAATGTTGAGTGAAGTGAGCAGAACCAGGAGATTATTATACACAGTTACAGCAAAATTATGTGATGATCAACTGTGATAAATAGCTCTTCTCAGCAATGTTGTGATCCAAGACAATTCCTATAGCTCTGGGATGGAAAATACCATCTGCTCCTTCAGAAAAACTATGGAGACCAAATGTAAATGGAAGCATACTATTTTCACCCTTTTTTTGTTTGCTTTTCTTAATTTTCTTCCTTTTGTTCTGATTTTTCTTTCACAACATAACAAATATGGAAATATGTTTAAAATGATTGTACATGTATAACTTATATCAGATTATTTACTATCTTGGGGAGGGTAGAGGTAAGGAAGGAGGAAGAAAAAAATGGAGGACTAGACATTTTGTACAATCACTACTAATTCTTGGTGGGGAGGGAACAATTGTGCCAGAGGTACAGCAATTATAGCCAAATTCACAGAAGAAATGAAGCAAGATACTCAACAAGGTAACAGTCTCCTGAATTAATAGTGGGAAACGATAGCCCATATCACATTCTTTCAACACCCCTTTCCCACCAGTCTTCAATCTATTGTAGGATGAACAAATCATATCAGTATGAACTGACCCAAAGGCTTATATTTTTCATTTCCCTTCCACTACAGAGAGTCTTGAGGCTCATGCAAATTCACTCCCTTCTTCTTCTCTGGATACCATTCCCAACTCTCCAGACTTCTTTTTCCACCATAATCCAAGTCTTTCCCTGAAAGATCAGCCCTCCTTATAGTCTTTTTTCTTCTTAGTCAGTTCCTCCTAGACCATTATATTTGAAGGAAAATACCCAAACCAGCCATATTCACTCCTTCATACCTCTATGAGCTCCAATATTGACTCTCTGGAATCCCCCACATGGGTACTTTCCTTCCAACTCCCATTTAGCTTTATGTTTCCCTCTCATCAGAATGCTAGCTCTCTGGGAGCAGGAACTGGATCTCTTTTTGCTTGTATTTATATTCTTGACACTTATTACAATGCCTGGTACATAATAAGTCCAATAAAGACTTACTGACTTGTTGACCTAACCCTGTATTTCTTCCCCTATTTGGCTGCAGCAGGTAGACTTTGCCTTTGCCTATCTGTGTGAAGTAGAGGGGAAGAAATGGAGATGAATTTCATTCTAAGAGATCCTAGGTTAGAAACCCCAAGTCTAAAAATCCACCTCACCTGTCCCAACCCTACAAAAAGCTAAAGATGATAATTAAGGAGGAACCAAAAAATGGGAAAAAAAATTGGGGAAAAGGACAAGAATAAATGGTTATACTGGGCCTGAAGGGAAAGGAAGTGGAATCCAGCTGAGAATCCCCAACTGAGAATTGAAGTACAATCAGAGGTTAGTGAAAATGAGTGAGAAAATAATATAAGAAAAAACTAAAATCACCCAAAAGTCAAGGGAGATAATTCAATCAAAAAGTAGAATTTAAGCAGACATATCAACAGAGAAATTATTACCATTAGAAGGAAGAATGAAAGATTACAACTTTATTTAAACAAATAATACTAGAAAAAAGAAAACTGAGCCAATGCTTGATAAAACACAGAATCCTATAGTATACTAAGAGAGCATAAAACAAAAGCAAAATATTCCAGAATAGTTCAAAAAAGAAATTAAAATGTTAGAAATTAGAAACAAAATATATGGTTTGCACAGCAAAAATACTTAGTAGAATAGAACAGCTTGAATCCATAATGGCAAAGAAGCACCAAGGAGAGTAAAAGAGAAAAAACAGACTTGGAATATAAGTACATTAGAATCAAGGACTATCTAGAAGAAGAGGTGCAAAAGGAAATAATGCTAACAGAACTCACTGTTTCTCTAATAGGCATAAGTTGTTGATTTCAAAGACAGGATATATACAAAGACAATCTAAGGAGCATATATCTCCAAGAAAAATATGGCAAACAGGAAAACCATAATGCTAAAAATAATACAAGAAAGACTTACATGAACTGATGCTAAGTGAAATGAACAGAAGCAGGAGATCATTGTATACTTCAACAACAATACTATATAAGGATCAATTCTGATGGACCTGGTTCTCTTCAACAATGAGAGGATCCAAATCAGTTCCAATTGATCAGTGATGAACAGAAGCAGCTACACCCAGTGAAAGAACTCTGGGAAATGAGTGTGAACCACAACATAGCATTTTCACTCTTTCTGTTGTTGTTTGCTTACATTTTTGTTTTTCTTCCCAGGTTATTTTTACCTTCTTTCTAAATCCGATTTTTCTTGTGCAACAAGGTAACTATATAAATATGTATACATATATTGTATTTAACATATATTTTAGCCTGTTTAACATGTATGGGACTGGCTGCCATCTAGGGGAGAGGGTGGGAAGAAGGAGGGGAAAAGTTGTAAAAGAAGTGTTTGCAAAAGTAAACATTAAAAAATTACCCATGCTTATGTTTTGTCAGCAAAAAGCCATAATAATAATAATTTTAAAAAAGAAAACTCTCAGAACTTCTGAACACAAAAATCCAAAAGGATTAATCAAGAGTATACACATTGCCTCCAAAAAAAATTCCTATTCTTCAAACTCTGAGACACATAGTAATTAACTTTAACAACTCAAATTTAAAATTTGTTTTCAGATGGCCAAGGGAAAGACCTTCAAATATAAAGGAAAGGAAATTTAAATATCACTTGACTATTCTACACCTATTAGAAATTGAAGGGAATATGATAATATATTCCTAAAAGCAAAGGAGCTTAAGATGCAAACCAAAATGATATATCCTGCAAACCTGAGCCCAACTATCAATGAAAAAAGATAGTTACTCAGTTTTTTTTAATTCATTGATTAAAATAAAAATAAAAAATAAAAGGCATTGATAGCATACTTGGAAAAAATAGGATCTGCTCCCCAACTTCAGAAACTTCAGCTAAGTAAGCATATACATCTTCTGCCATGAACTTCTGGTGGAAATCTCTTATTTCTCTGACTGCTACCATGTCTTGAGCTGGGAAAGCTTGTTCTCAGGGATTTTAGTTTATGATTTATTCTGAGGAGTTATGGGCAAAAACAAGTAACTACCAAAGTAACTATTCTAGTTTCTCAGTATAAGACACAGGTATCTTTCCTTCCTCCACACCCATTCTCCTACCTAATAATCTATTCTTTTACAGACCCAAAGGGCAAGCTGTTCTGCCAACCCACTTTTATTGACCTCAAAGGAGAACAGCAAATCTGACAAGTGTCCATCCTCCTGACTTTTGCCCAGCAATGTAAGAATAGTCCTCTCGGGAGACACCATTGGTCATACTTATACTCCCAAAAAGAAGCATTAGTAAGTTTTCCTAACAAAAGCCAGCATCCTTGTAAGAGTACATCAGGATGATTGGGGAATTCATCAGATTGGTTAGGGACTCTATGATCAGCAATCCATATTAAATGGCTAATAATAACATATTGAAGAAATTTAAAGGTGGGCAACTGATTTGCTAAAACACCTAGGGAAAGGGTGCCTTATACGTCATCTAGCATTATGGTGGACCAATAAGGGGTAGATGTATGGTTTCTGCCACATTTTAAAATTCATATTGTATTATTAGTATGTAATTATTAGTATATACCTCATAATTACCTCATAATTCATTCTCCCCTTACTAAAAAGAAAAAAAAATTGTTTGATTGTGTCACCAGATGGTAATAGCTACTTATCCAAATCAACATGCAGATCAAGGACTCTGGATAGTAAATAAAATGTTTATTCCAGGAAATAATAATAATAAATCCTCCCCACTGGCTTTTGCTAATTTTACACATATAAGTTATGCTCATTCTCAAAAAGAAATCAACATAGAGGAAATTAATTTGGGACAAATTCTCTTCATGATGAGAATATGTACATGCACTTAAAATCTTTTGGTATAAATAGGTCACAGTAATGAGAAGTATGGGAAAAGTATAAAGGAAACTAAGAAGCTGAGAGCATAACGGTATTATGAAAAGAGTTATGTTTAAGAAATCAGAAAATCTGCCTTCATGTCCAGCTCTCCTAGAACTAGACTCAAAAAAAAAAAAAAAAAAGAGAGAGAGAGAAAAACTAGGAACTATTCCTCAATTGGGGAATAATTGAACAAGCTATGATTGGTAAGTTTAATGGACTAGTAAGGTGTATTGATAATAAAAAAAGACAATCTCAGAAAATTCTGAGTTGTATAAATTTATGCAGAGTGAATTAACCAGAAATAGGAGAACAGTTTTCATGGACAAAACAATATTGCAAAGAAAAAGACTTGGCTCAGAAAGGCAATAATCAACCTGTGATGAGGTCCTATGATGAAATAAATGTTACCTACATACTGACAAGGAGGAGATAAACTCAAAGGACAGAAATAAATATGGGTTTTGTTTTGTTTTTTTTTTTTTTGCCACAATCACTGTGTGGATTCATTTTGTTTGACCATGCTTTTTGGTTACGTGATATTTTCTTTTTCTCTGTTTTTAATTGGGAGGATTAGAGGAAAACAGAGTTTAGCAATAATGATGTCTCCAAAAAAAGAGCTATTGAACATTTTTTAATTACATAAAAGGGAAGAGAAGTTTAAAGCCAAGTTGAAATAAGTAGGGAAGTTGTGAAAATAATGTGTGGAAATTATTATATACTCTTTTTTTTTTTAAAGCAAGTGGTATGAAATAAACATTCACAGGTTTTATACAATGCTCTTTTTGGGTTTTCTCATATTAAAAAAAAAACAATATAAAAGACTGATTAAAAAAGAGTTAAACTGTATCTACAACTTTCTCCTCTCTATTCGTTTAATAACCCAGTCAAGAAATTAAATTAGTCTTATTTGACTTGCTCTAGATAAAGCAGTCTGGCTCTTTATAATATCTGCTCCTTTGTTCAGATGTTTACCATCCATCTTTTTAGAAATATGTTGTAGACTTTTTCCAGAAATCAAGGTCCAAACATTGTTCCATAGATTTTACATTCTTCCCTTTGTCAGGCTCAGATTAGAATGAAAATCACTTGATGCAATTATGTAGGACTAGATATTCCTCTGTTTAAGCCACAAATATTTTCTTCCACATGACTCTGATCTTTCCTTTCTCAATGTGACACTGAATCTATTTGCATCTTATCAAAAAGCTACTTGGTTTTTTCATCTATAATGGAAAGGGCCAAGCCAGATCACTGAAAAGAAGAAAAATTTGAGGGCTGGTTCAATGAACACTAATAGGTGACAACTGCAAGCTTGGCCATACTCTGATCAAAAGCAGGAACTACCCAACACAAAGAAGAAAAAATTATTGTGAGAGTGGAACACCAAGTATCTGTATCTTCTGAACCCAGGTCAAAGAAACTTAAGTAAAAGAAGGAGACAGATTTATAGAAAATTCAAAAATCAAGGCCAAATATCCTTTTAATCATGCTAAATCTAACCAATAGTATGTTTTTGATGGTCTTCATCATTGAGTTAATTTTGGCTTTTTGTTGTAATAGCTTCATAGGGCTGTTGAATCATATCAATTGGGTCCAGAGCAAGAGAATGACTTTGTTTGACTTCATTATTACCAGCCTAGCCTTGTTCAGAATATGCTTGCTTTGGGTACCCATAGTTAACATTTTAATACTGATCTATTCCATTTTTATGAGAAAATGACAGTGTGTGAAGTTATTGATATTGTCTGGACTTTTTAAGCATTTGTTTATCCACCTGCTTCAGTGTCTACTATTGCCTAAAAATTTCCAATTACTCCCACTCTGCCGTCCTCTGGCTGAAGTGGAAGGGTTTCCTGTGTAGTTGTGTGGCTTCTGTTGGGCTCTGTGTTTTTCTCTTTTTTCAGCACAGTAATACCAATCAAAAAATCCATTGTTTATTTTAGCAGCAGACAAATGAAAATCACAGCAAATTGCACTAAAAACATTATCGAAAAAATATTTCACTCACATTAATTTTGAGTGCCCTCTGGATGGTCATCCCCCTTGTAATTCTATGTTCTTCTCTCCTGTTCTTCTTTCCTGAGAAGACATACTCAGCAGATGAAGAACAATATCCCTGGCTCCAGAAACCCCAGCACCGAGGCACATTTAAGAGCCACCAAAATCATTCTCTCTTTCTTTTTTCTCTTCATAGTATATTTTTTTTTGCCTTTTTTATACTTATGTTAAGCGATTTCCTGCCAGATGACAATTTGGCATTAATGACTGGGGAGATGATTACAATTGCCTATCCTTCTGTTCATTCAATCATCCTCATTTTGGGCAACAAGCTGAAACTGGCATTCCTGAGGATGCTCCCGATAGTGCCTGAAAGATGGGACTAGGTTACCCTTCCTCCCACAGACAAATCTGGAAAGCAATAAAAGAACTGGCTGCTCTGAATCTGGTTCAATCTGGGACTAGCTCCTCCTTCACTATCAGTTTCCACTTAAAATCATCAAAGACAGACACAGACTAATCTATTCTCCAGCACCACGTCCATTAACAGAGGATTTTCAAAAATTGAATGAACAACATAATAAATGAAGAAGCCTTTATTAAACCTTATTGTGAACAATACAATTCACACATACAGATTTCGCATCAATGGGAATGACTGAGTGTGGTATATTACTATTATTGTGCCTTAAGAAGTGAAGACTATGAGAAATTCCAAGGAAGTCTTTGAACTGTAGCAGAGAAAATAACTATAACTAAAACAGTATGTTCAATAACTATAATAATGTAAACAAAAATAAAGAACAATGACAGGAAGCTAAATGCTAAGTAACCATGAAAACTAACCTTGGTTTAGGAGAAAAAATAATGAAACACTCTCATCTCTGAAAAGTCAGAATTTTAACTACATTAAAAGACCCAATTCTTTTAATAACTGCTTTTCCTTAAATGTTTATCTTTGTTACAAGAGAAGGGTTAATTCTAGATGGTGGTTACATCCAGAAATGTCTATGACATAAAAAGAAATGGCATATAATCAATAAAACATATATTTCTTAAAAATAGAATTTTGCCTATAGGGAAATCTTCACTTGTCACTGCTTCTCTGCACAATATTTTAGAGAAGAAACATTCTCTGGAAAAAAGCCATTACTGTTAACACTCTGCTTCCTAACTTTGTCCATTTAGAGGGAGAATCACCATCTAATGAGTAATTCTTTAACACCAATTGTACATAATGAGGCTATTTACAAATTCCAACTTAAAGTTCATTCTGACTCTGCTTTCATAATATGGAAACATTGAATTCTTTAAGAATAAAAGGGAATACAGTATGAATAATACCACATATTCATTATGTCATGGAAAGAACATTAAACTAGAAGTCAGAAAACCTAGGTTCTTGTACCAGTTCTACTCTGAATAAGCTATGGGACATATTACTTGTCACTTAAATTCTCTATCCCTCCCTCAGTTTCCTCATCTAAAATTAGAGGTTCAGAATAAATAATAATAGGTATTTATATAGCCTAAATTAAGATTTAAACATTTACAAAAGTATTTGGATGACTTTCAAGTTTCTTTCCAGACTCAAATTTCTATCATTCGATGCCCTTGTTCATTTAGCATCAGGAATATTTAACAGAAATATTTTCCACTTGATGATACATTTGCCTATTGTGACTCTTTTGGAATATTTGTATATCATATATTCTTTTTTTTCCCCTGAGGCAATTGGGGTTAAGTGGCTTGCCCAAGGTCACACAGTCAGGAAGTGTTAAGTGTTTGAGGGATAGCATATATTCTTAATAAAATTTGGATGATTCCTCATTGTGTCAGTGATATGGTAGGCTTCCTGGATGTATATATGCATGAACACACCCCCATACACACACACTAAAAATTTTCTTAAGGAACTGAAGAGCAATTCATTTTGAAGGATTTTCCTTATTTGGTATGCATCTGGAATTGTACTTTGCACCTTGAAACAACTAAAGGAAATCTAATTTTCAACGAGTGACAATTCCTAGCTATCAGCTATGTCATCTGTCCACAGTTCTTTACTTTTGAAATCTAAGAGACAAGATGAGAGGTTTTAAAGGAGTTAGGAGGGATCTCAGATCAGGAAAGGCAGAACTAGGCGCCTTGCCCCATTTCTGAGTTCTAGGGTAGGCAGTTGTCAAAGGAAGGAAAAGAGAGATCTCTTTTCTCCATCCCCACTGTCATTGTCTGACCATTTCAGCTCAGCAAACAATGTTACTCATCAGACCATTGAACCTTCCTTCACTCAACTCCAAGGGAGACGGGGGGGGGGGGGGGGGAACAAGAGCTCAAAATACTGTGAGAGCATTTTAGAAATGGTCATGCTCTAATTTCTAAGAAATCATGCTATGCAATTCATAATGTGCCCAGATTAAGTCTCCAGAAAACTGGGCAAGAGACTCAATAAAGTGGATAAATCACAAGGAAGGGCCTGAGGTGCTTTGTAAATCATCAGGGATTAGGCAAATGCACCTGATGATTTACAAAGCAACTTAATCCCTTCGGTTTTGTGTTACACTTGTATTTGCCCTTGTTGAGATATTTATTTAAATGTTTATGATGTATTTACAAATGTGGCTATATGAACATACTTAGACCTTCATGCTATTCTAAAATTTAACACAGCTTTTACAAATTGTTCCCAGAAATTATTTACCTCCATTTTGGGTCACCATTTTAAGACTATCAACTAGATAACATACATATGAGGCTAAGGAACAGGGCTAAAATCTCATTGGGATAAAGAGCTCAAACTGGCGGAAAATTCCTTCTACTAATACAAATTGATGGGTTTTCTGCAATATATAATCTTAGAGAATTGCCTAAGGCACTAAGAACTTGTCTGTCATTGAATCAACATATATTAAGTGCCTACTATGTACCAAGTACTGTGCTAAGTGCTAGGGATACAAGAAGAGGCAAAGGACATTCACTAAAGAGCTCACAATCTAATGGGGAAAGCAAATATGTACGAGCTTATTTACAGGATATATAGAAGGCATTAGAATTAAGAGGATTGGGAAAGGCTTCCTGCAGAAGATGAAAGGGAAGTCAGAGAAGCTCATATGTGGAAATGAGAAAGGAGCTTACCCATTCCAGGTTTGGGAGACAGAGAAAATGATTGGAGTGAAGAGGGAGAATCGATTGTTTGTGGACCAGCAAGGATTAAAGAGAGTATAATGGGAAGTAAAATGTTTTGTATTTCATTTTTGAAGAGAACCACTGACATCATGGAGAGGTATCTTGACTTGTGCAGAAATTGGATTTAAAGAGGCAGAGTTGTATAGAGTCGACAGCCTCACTGTCTTATGCCACTGTACCAGCGATGGTCCAGATGGATGACCTGGACATCTGTGATGTCCCAAACTCTAAACTCTCCATATCGCCTGCTTTAGCTGCCTAATGATCATTGGAACATATTGCTCTCATTGACTCATCCCACTGGATGTTCTTCGGATGCTTGGGACAGACACCCTCTAACACCTGGACACCCCCATGGGTCTCTCAACCCGGTTGGCCATCCACCCAGATGGCACCAGGGGATGAGCTACAGCTTCTCAGAGCCCGAGATGAAAGCTGAGTGCTAGGTCGAGGCCATAGCCCTTTCCAGAACTGCTCATCCACTTTGGGGCGTATGGGGTATTATTGTCCAGGGTCACAGAGCTAGGGAAAGATAGGAAAGGGCTAGATTATGAGAGGCATTGAATACTGAAAAAGGATTTTCTACTTGATTCTGGAAGTGATAGGGAGCCAATGGAGTTATTGAGTAGACCTGATTTTTAGAATAAACAACTTTTTGGTGACTGGAGGATGGATTGGATACCCAGAGACAAGGCAGGCAAACCCACCAGCAGCAAACTGTTGCCATGATCCAGATATGAAGTGATGAGGGCCTACAACTGAATGTCAGTAGAGTTAGAGAGAATGGAGTGTATTCAAGAGATGTTGCAATAGGGACTCATCAACAGGTGGAAGGAAAAATGATAGTGAGGAGTTAGAGTGATGGACACTCAGCCTGAGGGATTAAGAGACTGGTGTTTCTCCCATAATGGGGAAGTTAGGAGAGGGAGAGTCATTAGGGGGAACACGTGGAGTTTAAGATGTTTACTGGACAGCCAATTTAACACATCTGACTCCTAACTCACTTCTGCGCTATATGACTTGTTCGGGTGCTCTATTCACTTTGCCAACTCACTGCCCCAAGTTAAAGATATCTGAAATTAAGGCAAGCTCAGTAGATCTGAGAATCATTAACTATTTTGTGTCTTGAAATCAGGATTTCCTGATCTATGCACTACACAATGATGCCTTTGTTACATGCATGTAGGACTTTGCAAAGCATTTTTCTTACAAGTCAATAAGGTGGAGAGTAAAGGTATTAATATTTCCATTCTGTACTTGAAGAAATTGAGGCTCAGAAAGTTTAAATTACTTCACCAGGATCTCAGCTCAGACCATGTAATGGAAAGTCTGGTTCTCATTCTACCTCTCATTCCACCACACTCTCTCCTTCCTACAGTTATCCCATTTGTTCCCACATGTAAGAGGATGATCTGAGAAATCTCTGTTCTATTTGAAGAGTTCCTTCAATCAACCTGACATTCCATAGCATTGTTTGGAGGCAACCAAAGGGAACCTCCTCATGGAATGTGTCTGTGCTCCCAAAAGCCAAACTGATTAAGTTTCAGAGTTTAATACGATTCAATCGTATCAGATTTTCAGTGACCCCATTTGGGGTTTTCTTGGAAGACTACTGAAATCGTTTCCCATGTTCTTTTCCAGTTCATTTTATGGATGAGGAAACTGAAGCAAACAGGATTAAGTGACTTGTCCAGGGTCACAGAGCTAACAAGTACTGAGGCTGGATTCAAACTCAGGAAGATGAGTCTTCTTGACTCTAGTCCTCTATCTAGACCACTTAATTTCCCTCAGAGTCTAAGACATCCTCCTAATGATTGGCTACATAAAAATCAGTTGCCTCTCTTTGTGACCCATAAATATGAACTTGATGGTCTCTCTGACTCTCTTAAAAACTTTCTTTTTGAATTTTCCTTTCTGTGTCCTTGGGAGTCAACAGCAGCAGTCAATGTGCAACAGATTAAAAAACTATATCTGGGATCCCTGTAGAGAAACAGACCATCTTATCTTCACAATCTAGCATTTCCCAAGGGAAAAGAATGATGCTCAATTACTAAAACCATCTGGTATTGACTAAGAAATAGACTAGTTGATCAATGGAATAGATTAGGTTCAAAGGACAAAACAGCCAATAACTTTAATAATCTAGTGTTTGACAAACACAAAGACCCCAGTTTTTGGGATAAGAACGCATTATTTGACAAAAATTGCTGGGAAAATTGGAAATTAGTATGGCAGAAACTAGGCATTGACCCACACTTAACACCATACACCAAGATAAGGTCAAAATGGGTTCATGACCTAGACATAAAGAATGAGATTATAAATACATTAGAAAAACATAGTTTACCTCTCAGACCTGTGGAAGAGAGAGGAATTTATGACCAAAGAAGAACTAGAGATCACTATTGATCACAAAATAGAAAATTTTGATTATATCAAATTGAAAAGTTTTTGTACAAACAAAAATAATGCAGACAAGATTAGAAGGGAAACAATAAACTGGGAAAACATTTGTACAGTCAAAGGTTCTGATAAAGGCCTCATTTCCAAAATATATAGAGAATTGACTCTAATTTATAAGAAATCAAGCCATTCTCCAATTGATAAATGGTCAAAGGTTATGAATAGACAATTCTCAGATGAAGAAATTAAAACTGTTTATAGACATATGAAAATATGCTCCAAATCATTATTAATCAGAGAAATGCAAATTAAGACAGCTCTGAGATACCACTACACACCTGTCAGATTGGCTAGAATGACAGGGAAAGATAATGCAGAATGTTGGAGGGGATGTGGGAAAACAGGGACACTGATACATTGTTGGTGGAATTGTGAACACATCCAGCCATTCTGGAGAGCAGTTTGGAACTATGCTCAAAAAGTTATCAAGCTGTGCATACCCTTTGACCCAGCAGTGTTACTTCTGAGTTTATATCCCAAAGAAAACTAAAGAAGGGAAAAGGACCTGTATGTGCCAAAATGTTTGTGGCAAAATGTTTGTAATGGCTAGAAGCTGGAAAATGAATGGATGCCCATCAATTGGAGAATGGCTGGGTAAATTGTGGTATATGAATGTTATGGAATATTATTGTTCTGTAAGAAATGACCAGCAGGATGAATACAGAGAGGCTTGGAGAGACCTACATGGACTGATGCTAAGTGAAATGAGCAGAATCAGGAGATCATTATATATCTCAACAATGATACTGCATGAGGATATATTCTGATGGAAGTGGATCTCTTCGATAAAGAGAGCTTATTCAGTTTCAATTGATCAAAGATGCACAGAAGCAGCTACATCCAAAAAAAGAACACTGGGAAATGACTATAAACTGCTTGCAATTTTGTTTTTCTTCCCAGGTTATTTTTACCTTCTGAATCCAATTCTCCCTGTGCAACAAGAAAACTGTTCGCTTCTGCACACATATATTGTATCTAGGATATACTGTAACCTATTCAACATGTAAAGGACTGCTTGCCATCTGGGGGAGGGGGTGGAGGGAGAGAGGGGAAAAATCAGAACAGAAGTGAGTGCAAGGGATAATGCTGTAAAAAATTACCCTCTCCTCCCCTTTCTGGTTTTCCTCCTCCCTCAGCCCGCACTGCCTCCCGCCTTCTTCTGATCAGACTGCATGGCCCAGTCGCGGGAGCCGGCTGAGATGCCTCGACAGTTCCCCAAGCTGAACATTTCGGAGGTGGATGAGCAGGTCCCATTGCTGGCCGAAAAGGTGTTTGCCAAGGTGCTCCGAGAGGAAGACAGCAAAGATGCCTTATCACTGTTTACCGTGCCTGAGAACTGCCCCATTGGGCAGAAGGAGGCCAAAGAGAGAGAGCTGGAGAAGGAGCTGGCTGAGCAGAAGTCCGTGGAGACGGCCAAAAGGATAAAGCACACAGATCATGCAAGATGAAAAAGATAAGGTCATAAAATCTTATTCAACTTCTACATTTTACAGATGAGGAAACTGAGATCCAGAGATAACTTGCCCAGGTTCACACAGATAGTATCTGAGACCGTATTTGAACACCCCAATGCCACTGAACTCCTCTTTGCAACAAAGAAAATTTAAACAAAACCGATCAATGAAACAACTGAAAGAATATGAAGCAGCCTATCTCCATGGTACCCCTCCCCAACATGGCTCTGCTGTATACCAGTGTGTATATTAGTTATTCAGATTCTTACAAAAAAAAAATTACCCTGGCATGGGTTCTGTCAATAAAAAGTTATTTTAAAAAAAAAGAAAGAAAGAAAGAAAGAAAAGAATGCTGCTTTTGCCATCTTACGTATTCGTGATTTCTCCTCCCCATCATTCCAATTTAATTCTTTCTCCTCTTTGTTGAAATTTCATAAACATGTAACTTATGTTTGGATTATGAATTCTTTGCCCCTGTGTAAGGTATGGAATCAGGAAGACTCATCTTCATGAGTTCAAATCTGACTTCAAACACTTACTAGCTGTGTAACCCTGGGAAAGTCACTGTACATAAACATGTACATGTTCATTTCTCCTATAATAAACCTAGTTTTCACAAAAGTTTCATGGAACTGCGATTACCTATTGACAGTGAGTAACCCCAAGTTCCCAAAGACAAGATACGGAGCACTGGCTTTTTGGGGAAGACAAGATTCCTGATTCAGTTGTTTACCTGAATAAAAGAAAATAATTTACATAATTCCTATACTGTGTCTTTTTTCCAAGTAATTCATCGTTACTTTGACAGTTGCAGACTAGCAGATTACAAAATCTAAGTAGTCCATCTCTGAAAAACAACTCACACTTAGATATATCTCTTGTAAACCTACACGACTGTCTTCTGTACACTGTACGTACTTTTAGGAAATGGTTTCTCTCACAAGTCCACTTGCTTCCAAAGATAAAGACTTTTCTGAGGCATTTTATGCTTCTTCCTACCCAATTTTGTAATTTATGTACAAAATACAGCCCTTTATTGACCCATATTTAAATCAGAGTGGTTCAATGAAAAAAAGTGCTAGGCCTGGAAGAAGACCTGACTTCAAATCCAGTCTCAGACACTCACCAGCTGTGTGACCCTGGGCAAGTCATTTACCCTGTTTGCCTCAGTTTCCTCATCTGTAAAATGAGCTGGAAAAGAAAATGGGAAATAACTCCAATATCTTTGCCAAGAAAACTCCAAATGAAATCACAGAGAGTCAGATACAATGAAACAACAAATAGACTATATTGTTAAAGTTGTCCTTTCCAACTCTTAAATTCCATGATTTTGTAATTTATTATTATAAATGATCCTGATTCTTTATTATGAGACAGTAGCCTTTCTTACACTGAAATATTGGCTATTCCCCATCTGTGTGTGTTTTTATTCAGTATAATAAGAACTAGCCATGTTTCTGAATAATCCCATCCATCCTTCCACCGTCCCCCCACCCCAATCATCTTGCAATCTTTTCACTGCCACTTCATTGCTTCTCTTCATCTGACCCTTTTTTTCTTGTACTTGATGCAGGAACCTATCTTTTATATGGCACTGAATTCTCTTAGAGATACTGATAACTTTCCTCTACATGACTTATCCTTCTAGTTAGGACACTGAATCCCATATCCATTTGCATCTCAATAAAGAGCTGCATAGTTTTTCATCCATTAAATAAATTTACAATACAAATTGCTCAGAGGAGTCCAGATTTGGATACTGAACTAAAGAGTAATAGGAGACTTGCTTTGAAGGAGCCAGGGTCAATTTCCTGAGGTCAGCTACAAAGCCAGTCTTAACAAGGGTTAGAGGCTCTTTGGACAGTTGTTGCTCAGCCATTTTTAACTCTTCATGATCCCACTTAGGATTTTCTTGGCAAAGACAAGAATAGTTTGTTATTTCCTTCTCCAGCTCATTTTTGAGATGAGGAATTGATGCAAATAGAATTGACTTGCCCACAGTCACAGAGCTAGTAAGTGTCTGAAGCCAGATTTGAACTCATGAAGATGAATCTTCTTGATTTCAAACCCAGTGGTCTATGCACTGTGCCTCCTTACTACCTGAATGGAGGAGTTGGAATCCTTGTGTTCTTGACTCTGTTATTTCAGTTATATCTGACTCTCCATGACCCTATTTGGGTGCTTTGACATTTCGTTCTCCAATTCATTTTACAGATAAGAACACTGAGGCAAACTGAGTTAGATGACTTGCCCAGGATCACATAGCTAGGAAATATCTGAGGCTAAATTTGAACCTAAGATGAGTCTTCCTGACTCCAGATCTTCTGTTCTTGACTGAGGTCAAGGAAATTAAAGAATAGCAGAGAGGATAGAGGGGAACAAAGAGATCATTGATAAGCAAAGTGATCCAGAGGAGTTAGGCCTACTTGTCCTTCTGCAATCACAGTTAGTGAAATTCAAATGTTAGGGCTAGTTGTCCTTCTGCAATCATGGGCAAGTTTCTTTGTCTAATTTCATCACCACAAACCTGGCTTTCTCCAATATCCGCCTGCAATGGATTATCATAATCAATAAGTATTTGCTGATATTCTATCACAATTTAGGGAATAACTTAATAATACCAGAAATTCCTTCTACTCTTCAGTTGTTAATCATTTAAGTACTTGCTTTGTTACCTATTGCTCCTCAACTGCCTAGAGATCGCCAATTTCCCCCATTCAGCCTTCTTCTGGCTCAAATGGAAGGTTTCCCATGGGGTTATCCAGATGCTCTTCAGCTCCATGGTCTCCTCATTCTTTAGCACAGTGTCACTGGTCCATAAATGTAATATTTATTCTGCTGTCAGACAAATAAATAACACACCAAGCAAACTGCCCTGAATATGTGAAAAGAAAGAGGAAGATCATGGCACGTTGGACCCCGATCTCTTTGGCTGCATCCCTCATCTTCCAGTTCATCCTCTCTGTGGGGAGACCCAACCCAGAGATGCAACATCAGTCATGTCACGGGCTCCAGACTAGAGTTTCCTCTCCTTTTTCTTTTTTTATACTTTGTTACTCTCCTCACTGGGATGGTGATTTTTTGCCAGATCCCATAAAGATGACAAGGGATATTATTTTAGCTACCTCACCCTCTGTAAACTCATTTGTCCTCATTCTAGGGAAGAAAAATCTACCTGAAACAGAAATTCCTGAGACTAAACAACCTGAAGAAATGTTCACAAGGTCAAGTCAGCTGATCTTTCACCTCATAGAAAAACTTGGGGGAAATGGATGGATTCAGAAAAGACTGGATTTCTTTGCCCTCTACATACTCAGGCTCTTCTCCCATAGTATTAACAGAGACACTGTCCCATAATGGCCTTGCTTATAATGAAGTACTTATTTAATATGGGCTGTATGTCTGGACTTTGTAGGAGTTTTTATTCTCTGGGAAATACTATGACTAGAAAACTCTTATTCCTATATAAGAATTCAAATGATTGGGGTAGCCAGGTGATGCAGTGGATAGAGCACCAGCCCTGAAGTCAGGAGGTCCTGAGTGCAAATCTGACCTCAGACACTTAATACCTCCTGGCTGTGTGACTCTGGGCAAGTCACTTAACCCCAATTGCCTGAGCAGCAAAAAAAAAAAAAAAAAAAAAAAAAGAATTCAAATGATTTAATAAATGTCATTATAATGTTTGACTCTCTATAATAAGCCTGTTGACAAATTGGGACCTCCTACTGTCATTGGTTTGTTGATATGGAAACAGTTTATTAATATCCATATAAGATATATGTCCATATATCCATAGTATTAGAAAAAGGTAACTGGACTCAGCCTCAGGAGACCTGGATTCTGATATAAATCCTGCCATTAGCAGATTATGTGACTTTATCCAAAGTGTCAGCTTTTTCCTCCAAAAACTTATGATAGAAAGAGTCAACTGCATCTAGAGAAAGAACTATGGAGACTGAATGTGGTCAAAGTATAATATTTTCACCTTTTATTTTGGTTGTTATTGTTTGTTTGCTTGCTTTTTCTCCCCATTTTGATCTGATTTTTCTTGTGCAGCATGATGAATATGGTAATATGTCATTGTAGGGGAGAGAGGGAGAAAAATTTGAAATGCAAGGTTTTGCAAAGATGAATGTTGAAATTTATCTTTTATGTATTTGAAAAAATTTAAAAGCTATTAAAATTGTTTTAAAACTTTTAAAAAATTAAAATCAAAAAACCTTTTCGGCTTTAAAATTCTGATTCTAAATCTTTGTCCATTTAGCATTCATTTATTTATTAATACAATTGTCTTTTTGATAAAGATAAATGTTTGGTTTTTAATACAGTTCTATGATATCATCAGAGTAAAAAGATCTAGATGTAGAAATTTCCTCTGTAAATACAGATCAGCCACTCATCTAAATTATAATATCAGAAAGTTTTATGAGGCCTTAAGTGATTTGTCTAAAATCATGCAGTCACTATAGGTCAGGGGCAGAACTGAACCTAAGTTTTTCTAATTTCAAAATCAGTATGCCATTGTTCACTCCAAAACATGAGGAAGTAGGTGATGCAGTAGATAGAGTGCTAAGCCTGAAGGCAGAAAGACCCTAATTCAAATCCAACCTAAGGGTACTCTATTACCTGGGTAAACTATAAAGCAAGTTATTTAATCTTTGTCTGAGTTTCCTCACCTACCTGTTAGGATTGTTGTAAGGATCAAATGAAACATTTTTTAAGTGTTTGGCACTTAGCAGGTAATAAATAAATGACTTTATTTCCTTGTTCCATATTAGTTTATTTTCAGTTCAATAAAGTTTGAATTTTATTTCTAAACGTTCTATGATTTGGGAGTATATTTCTAGCTCTTCAGTTGTTTTTCAGTTGTGTTCAACTTCATGATCCCATTCGCAGTTTTCTTGGCAAAGATAGTGGAGTGATTTTGCCATTTCCTACCTCCAGCTCAAATGACAAATGAGGCAAACATGCTTAAGTGACTTTCCCAGAATCACATAGTTAGTCAGAGTCTAAAACTGAATTTGAACTCAAAAAGAAAAGCATTCCAGCTTCGAAGCCTAGAATCCTACCCGATATACTACCTAGCCATCCAATTAAGGTCTCAGAGCTTTTGAATTAGTACAATTGTTTCGGAAAGCAATTTGGAACTATAGCCCAAAATTCACAGAACATTTTGACCCAGTAATGTTTTAACAATAGGTTGACCTCAGAGAGGGCAAAAAAAGAGGAAAAGAATTCAAATGTACCAAAAAATATTTATAGCAACTCTTTTCTTGTACTGGAAAATAGCTAGAGACTAAAAGGATGTCCATCAATGAGAGAATGGCTGAATAAATCACAATATACAAATGGGATACAATAATAGGTTTAGAGAATGTGAGTAAATTTGTATGAAATGACACAGAGTGAAATGAATAGAGCCAGAAAAACAATTTACCCAGGGACTACAATCATGTAAAATAAAACAAGTTATAAAGACTTAAAAACTTAGATCAATACAATAAATAATTGTATAATAAACAATGCAAAAAAGATGCAATAAACAGGTTCAGAAGACAGATGATGAGGTATGCCTTCTAGTTATTTTTGTGGTCTATTATGTTTAGGGAAATCTTTTTTTCTTGGTGTTTAAGTTTAAAATAATCTTTTTTTTCCAAAAAAAATTTAAACTGGTCACAAAGTACCATATGGAGGCTAAACATTTTATTTATGTGTGTATCTAAATATATACATATTCATATATATGTATACATATATATCATACATAAATGAATCTTATCTCTTTATAAATTTTATGTATATACATGTATAAAAAAAAATCTCTTCCCATATAACTCTTTTACCTAATTAATCTATATATATTTTACCTAAATATAATCTAGTTCCTAACCATGTCAGGGAGAGTAGCCCTTTGCTACATATGGCATATAAAGGGAAATGTGTATCTTAACTGGAGAAGAGAATACTGAGGTACTTTGTCTATCTGAATGAGGGACAGAATTGGTATCCAAAGCTTCTTGGAGGACAACTATGTAGTTCCTAAAATTCTTTAGAAGAAAAATACATAGAATGCCTTTGGAAACAGCAGATTATAAACAGAAAGCTGAAAGACAGAATTCTCCCCTGGGTAAAATTGGGGTCTCTCTCTTGATAGAGCCAAGATCTTATCTTGTTCTCATTAACAGAGCTTATTCACTCATGAAGAAAAAAATAAAAATAAAAAAATAAACTTTTAAAAACAGCTGTATTTATTTTGATGCAGTTTGTTATCTTCTGAAATACTTTGAGTTATTTGTTAACATAAGTTATACTTTAAATCCAGCTCTGCTGGATATGTGTGGGTTTTGTGGAGATTTGGGCTATTCACTATAGTGTGAATCTTACAGGTTTTTGAAGGAAAGAAAAGGTTTGGTAGATTTGGGAAGAAAATAAATAAACTGATGGGCTAAATCTTGAAAAGGATCCCCATGTAGGAAATTGAGTGGGGAACCTGAGGGAAGTTTTTTCTAAGGGCCAGGAGTGGGGGAAGGGTGGCCACGTGGAATCTTCTCCTCCCCTCACCCCTCTAAGTATGTTCCTGTCGTTTTTTTTCTTATCTGATTACGGCCTGTGCAGCAAACTGTGATCTTTAAAGGAACATGCTTACTTTTAGATTAATTGATTGAATATTTGTTTTTTTGATACATAAATGTTTTCTTGGTTGAGAAATATAGTCATAAATGTGATCCATACTTTGGTAGGAATATTTCTAAAAGATTAATTGCTATTTTTAAAAAAACTTTTTGAATTCTTTTATGTGGAATTGGGTCTTTCTTATAAGTTTAAATTGATTGTATCGGTCATCCTGGGGTTATTTAAAGGGCCTCTGAAAATAGTAGTTTTTTCTTTGTTTTTTTTGAAAATGTTTCTGTTATGGACAATATGCAATTTGGGATATTTTTCTATGTATTGGGTATTTTAAAAACAAAATGATTTGTATGTATAATGTTCACTTATGTAACATCTACCCAGATATGATAATTGTTCTAAGTTGTGAACTTACTGAGACAAAATTTCTTTCTGTTATTACTGTAAGGTTATGGTAATTAGAATTGAACAAAAAGAAATGAATGACTCAATAGGACTTCAAGAATCCATCAAACAAAACCAAAAAAGTGGAAAAAATAGACCATGTAAAATATCTCATTAGAAAACATTAGAAAACCAACTAACCTGGAAAATAAATCTAGGAGAGACAATCTAAGGATTATTGGACTTCCTGAAATCCATGATGAAAAAAAGAGCCTAGACATCATCTTTCAGAAAATCATCAAGAAAATCTGCTTTGATATCCTAGAATCAGAGGGTAAAATAACCATTGAAAGAATTCACTGACACAACCTGAAAGAGATCCCAAAATAAAATCTCCAAGGAATACAGGAGCTAAAGTTTAGAATTATTGAATCAAGGAAATCAGACACCAGGCCCTAAAGTGGAAGCTGCTCCTGATAATCCTGATTGTGGCTCCTCAATATTTGAATTGTTTCTTTCTGGCTTTTTGGAAATGGAAATGGAAAAAAATATTGCAAGCAGCAAAACTATACTAAAGGAAGACCTCAAACTTGCTCTTGCAAAACTAGATAAACCTAGATAAATCAAACCACAAAATAAATAAGAAAGACATTAAAGAAATAAATAGAATACTAGAAAACTTAGGTATGATAGATCTTTAGAGAAAATTGAATGGAGATAGAAAGCAGTATACTTTTTTCTCAGTGATTCATGGAAACTATACAAAAATTGACCATGTATTAGGACATAAAAAGCTCAAAATCAAATGTAGAAAGGCAAAAATGGCAAATGCATTTTTTCAGATTATGATGCAATAAAAATCACCTGCAATAAGAGGCCAGGGAAAAATAGACCAAAAATTAATTGAAATCTAAATAATCTAATCCTAAAGAACGAATGGGTGAAATATCAAATCATAGACACAATCAATAACTTCATCCAAGAGAATGACAATTTTGAGACAACATACCAAAATTTGTGGGATGCAGCCAAAGTGGTTATTAGGGGAAATTTTATATCTCTGGATGTTTACTTGCATAAACTAGAGAAAGAGAAGATCAGTGAATTGGGCTTACAATTAAAAAAGCTAGAACAAGAACAAATTAAAAACCCTCAATTAAATAACAAATTTGAAATTCTGAAAATAAAAGGGGAGATTAATAAAATTGAAAATAAGAAAACTATTGAATTAATAAATAAAACTGAGTTGGTTTTATGAAAAAAAAAATAGATAAACCAAATTCATTACCAAAAGGAAAGGAGAAAATTAAATTATTAGTCTCAAAAATGAAAAGGGAGAACTTTTAACCAATGAAGAGGAAATTAGAGCAATAATTAGGAGTTATTTTGTCCAACTATAAATCAATAAACTTGATAGCCTAAGTGAGATGGAGGAATATCTACAAAAATATAGATTGCTCAAGTTAATAGAAGAGGAAATAAATTATTTAAATAGTCCCATTTCAGAAAAAGAAATAGAACAAGAACATAATCAACTCCCTAAGAAAAAAAAAATCTCCAGGGCCAGATGGATTTACATGTGAATTCTACAAAGAACAGTTAATTCCAATACTATATAAACTATTTGAAAAAAATAGGGAATGAAGGACTCCTACCAAATTCCTTTTATGACACAGATATAGTGCTGATACCTAAACTAGGTAGGGTGAAAACAGAGAAAGAAAATTATAGACCAACTTTCTCAATAAATATTGATGCAAAAATCTTAAATAAAATACTAGCAAAGAGGTTACAGAAAGTCATCCCCAAGATAATACATCATGACCAAATAGGATTTATACCAGGAATGCAGGGCTGGTTCAATATTAGGAAAACTATTAGCATAATTGACTATATCAATAACAAAACTAACAAAAATCATATGATTATTTCAATAGATTCAGAAAAAGCATTTGATAAAAGCCATCACCCATTCCTATTAAAAACACTAGAGAGTATAAGAATAAATGGACTTTTCCTTAAAATGATCAGTAACATCTATTTAAAATCATCAGCAAACATCATATGTAAGGGGAACAAACTAGAACCATTATCAATAAGATCAGGGGTGAAATAAAGTTGCCCATTAGAATCATTACTATTCAATATTCTATTAGAAATGTTAACTTTGACAATAAGAGAAGAAAAAGAGATTAAAGGAATTAGAGTAGGTCACAAGAAAACCAAATTATCACTCTTTACATATATGATGGTATTTTTAGAGAATCCTGGAGAATCAACTAAAAACATATTAGAAACAATTCACAGCTTTAGCAAAGTTGCAGGATGCAAAATAAATCCACATAAATCAGCATTTTTGCAAATTACCAACAAAGTCCAGCAGCAAGAACTACAAAGAGAAATTCCATTTAAAATAAGTGTCAATAGTATAAAATATTTGGGAATCTTTCTGCCAAGAGAAAGTCAGGAACTATATTAACACAACTACAAAATACTTTCCACACAAATGAAATCAGATCCATTCAGTTGGAAAAATATCAAGTGTTTATGCATAGGCTGAGTGAATATATAAAAATGACAATACTACCTAAATTAATCTGCTTAATCTTACCAAACTCTCAAGAAACACAGATCTAGAAAAATTAATAATAAAGTTCATCTGGAAGAACAAAAGGTCAAGAATTTCAAGGGAATTAATGAAAAAAAAATGCCTATGAAAGTGGCCTAGCTGTACCAGATCTAGAACTATATTATACAACAGCTGTCACCGAAAGCATTTGGTACTAGCTAAGAAATAGACAGTTGATCAGTGGAATAGGTTAGGTTCACAGGACAAAATAGTCAATAACTATTGCAATCTTGTGATGACAAATTCAAAGACTCCAGCTTTTGGAATAAGAACTCACTGTTTGACAAAAACTGTTGGGAAAAGTGGAAACAAATATGGCAGAAACTAAGCATGGACCCACACCTAATACAATATACCAAGATAAGGTCAAAATGGGTTCGTGATTTAGACATAAAGGATGATTTAAGAGTTCTGATAAATGCCTCATTTCTAAAATATATACAGAATCGACTTAAATTTATAATAGTTTAAGTCATTCTCCAATTGATAAATGATCAAAGAATATGAAGAGACAATTTTCTGATGAAGTTGAAACCACCTCTAGTCATATGAAAAGATGCTCTAAATCACTATTTATCAGAGAAATGCATATTAAGACAACTCTAAAATACCACTACACATCTCTCAGATTGGCTAAGATGACAGGAAGAGATAGTAAAGAATGTTGGAGGGGATTTGGGAAAACTGGGACACTGATACATTATTGGTGGAATTGTGAATGTATCCAACCATTTTGGAGAGCAATTTGGAACTATTTCCAAAGAGTTATCAAACTGTGCATACCCTTTGACCCAGCAGTGTTTCTATCAGGATTATATCCCAAAAAGATCTTAAAGAAGGGAAAGGGACCCACATGTACAAAAATGTTTGTGGCAGCCCTTTTTGCTATGGCAAGATACTGGAAACTGAGTGGACGTCCATCATTGGGGGAATGGCTGAATAAGTTAATAATTATATGAATGCTATAGAATATTATTGTTCTATGAGAAATAAGCATCAGGATGATTTTAGAGGGACCTGGAGAGACTTATATGAACTGATGCTAAGTGAAATGAGCAGAACCAGATCATTGTACACGGCAAGACTATATACAATGATCAATTCTGATGGACATGGCTCGTCTCAACAATGAGGTAATTCAGGTCAGTTTCAATAATCTTGTGATGATGAGAACCATCTACACCAGAGAGAGGATTGTGGGAACTGACTATGGACCACAACATAGCATTTTCACTTCTTTTGTTGTTGTTTGCTTGAATTACATTTTTTTCTTATTTTTTTCCTTTTTGATCTGATTCTTCTTGTGCAGCAAGATAATTGTATAAATATGTATGACTATATTGGATTTACATATATTTTCCCATGTTTAACATATATTGGATTACTTGTCATCTAGGAGAGGAAATGGGAGTAAGGAGAGGAAATTGGAACACAAGGTTTTGCAAGAGTCAATGGTAAAAAATTATCCTTGCATTTGTTTTGAAAATAAAAAGCTTTAATTAAAAAAAAAAAAAAGAACAAAAGAACACTAGTGCTTCTTGTAGATTCCTCTTTCAGATCCTCAAATTCAATCCTCCCTTTTTATAAATGAGGAAACTGGTTTAAAGATCTTAACTTCCTGAATCAGAGTCTTCAAGACAATGAAGGGTAGAACTGGAATGCAAATCCTACCCTTGTCATTCAATGTCAGAATCTGGAAACAATCCATGCAAACAATCTGGAAACAAAACAATTGTATAATTGTGGGCCTTTCCTTTCCTTGTTTAAAACTAGGAAACCTACTGTTTATGTACAATTGGATCCTCCCCTGTTGGAGGCACAAACCATTTTCCTTCATGTGACTCTCACCCCTCCTTTCTCAGTATGACACAGAATCCTGCACATATTTGCATCTTAGCTAAAAGCTGTTTGATCTTTCAGCCATTAACTTAAAGTGACAACCCAAGTTCATGACTGAACTGAGGGCTGATCTAGAAGACACCAACAGATCTTCTTGGAAGGAAACTATGAAGGTTTCCTGATGACAGCTCCTCAATTTGGATACACTCTACCGTATCCTCCCAAGTCAAGATCACAACCCCTGGAAAAAACAGATCACTGTCAGAGAAGACCAGCAAATAGCTTCCTCTTTTGGACCCAAATTAAAGAGCCTGGAGGAGCAGGAAGGTGGCTAAGCAGGGAGCCAGAATCAGGGCTGACAGTCCTTCTGTAAACATGACCATTTTAGCCCCAATTCTGTTTGCAATTGTGACTATCAGTGAGTCACTTCTGGGTATTGGCTGTAATGGCTTCATCTGCTTAGTGAATTGCATCAATTTGATCAAGAGCAAGAAAATGTCTTTGTCGGAATTTCTCATTACCAGCCTGACCATCTCTAGGATTTGTTTTCTTTGCATAATCATAGGTGATGTTTTAATGATATTCTATTTTGATTCTGAAATAAGCCGAGAAATGCAAATATTTTCTCAGCTATGGATCTTTGCGAACTTCATAAGCATCTGGCTGGCCACCTGCCTCAGTATCCTGTACTGCCTGAAGATTGCCAATTTTTCCCACCACATCTTCCTCTGGCTCAAGTGGAGGGTTTCCTATGTGGTTAGAGGGATTCTGCTAGTCTCAGTGCTCTTTTCTTTCTTCAGCACAGTGGCAGTGCTCAAAGGATTTGATTATGCTTTTTGTAGTGCACAAATGACATTCACAGCAAACTGCACTGAAGACATTAGAGAACGGCAAAGCATTCTTTTTTACACGTATATCTTTGTTGCCCTCTGGATGGTCATCCCTTTTATTGTGTCCTTGATTTCTTACGTTCTAGTCATTCTTTCCCTGAGAAGACACACCCAACAGATGCAAAACAATGGCATTGGCTCAAGAGACTCAAGCACTGAGGCTCATGTGAGAGCAACCAAAATCACCCTTTCTTTTGTTTTCCTCTTCATCATGTATTTGGTTGCCTTTTTCATTATTATATTGGGCCTTTTTCTGCCAAATATTAAATTGGCATGGATGGCTGGGGAGTTGATTTTAGCTGCCCACCCTTCTGTCCACTCAATCATCCTCATTTTTGTCAACAACAAGCTGAAACAGGCATTTCTGGGAATATTTCAGATAAAGAAATGGGGCATGAAGGGTGGAGCGAAGTGACCCTGTACCCCAAAGAAAAAAAAGAATTTATTAAGAAACTTCTATGTGTCAGCACTGTGTTAAATGCTTTACAAATATTTCATCTGATCCCCATTTTATTAAGGAAAATGGCAGACAGAGGTTAAGTGATTTGCCCACTGTAAAAGAAGTTGGGCACATATTTGCCCAGCTGGTAAGTGTCTGAGGATTCTATTTGAACTCAAGTCTTCTGCAGAGCTCTGTCTACTGTGCCAGCCAAGATTGATGAACAGAGATGAGATTCAGAATCCTTCAATATGTCTCAAATCTAGGTTCCTTTGCTTTCCCATACTCTCCAAACTCCTTCAATCCTACAATACTACTTAAGAAAGAGACAGCATCTTATCTGTTCCAATATTGTACCAATATTACCAAAAGGAGATTTTGTCTACGGTAAAATCTATCTTTGTCACTTATTGTCTCCCTGATTTGTTGTCAGGAAAAAAGTTCCTATTTTGGGGAACTCAATTTTTAACTGCCTCTCTCTTTTGTTTTTCAACTTCGTGGAGATCCTTCTTTTCTTTTTCTTTTCTTTTCTTTTTTTTTTGCTGAGATAATTGGGGTTAAGTGGCTTGCCCTGAGTCACACAGCCAGGAAGTGTTAAGTGTCTGAGGGCAGATTTGAACTCAGGTCCTCCTGACTTCAGCTCTGGTGCTCTATCCACTGCACCATCTCCCCGTGGAGAGCCTTCTTTAATTCATACCATTAAACAAACTAGTTGTACATAATGTGGCTATTGACCAAGGAGGGGTCCGATACTCAGCTTCCTTAAATGGCTGAATCCTCTTGTGTGTGAGGGTAGAGAACATGATCTGGAAAGGCACAGCAATGTGCCATAAAAAGGCTCTGCTCCCCAATTGCAAGCATGTGCTGACTGTCCGTGACTGGCCCAATCTGCTGAGCCTGTGGTGAAGAGACAGACCATTGGTTGGCTGTGAAGCCAGAACTGGCCAAAGCTGCAGTCTTCTTTGACTTTGCCGACCGGCCAATGTTTGGGATTTGTGGTATACATACTTACTCATGCAGAATTCATTGTCTCCAAATCATCAGAGTGGTAATGATCTGGACTCCCTGTCGCAGGATATCTCCATCTCCTCAGAGTTTTAGAGGTACTCTTAAAAGACTTGCACCCTCATTGGCTTGTTCTCCTTCCAATATAATTAATGCACTAGTTACATTTAACCATCTAATATGAAAGTATGGATGAGATTCATTAGATCTGCCTAATTAAGACTTGCTAATGCTGTGAGAATTACTCAGAATGATCAATGATTAAAGTTTCTTTTTGGGACAGCCAAGGTTTTATATATATATATATATATGTAAGATTCAAATGACATTAGATTGACTCAGACCAAAGAAATATGCAAATGTTATAGCTCTTAAAAAGCACAATTCTATGACTGTTAGCGTGATTGCATTGGTGTTGATGTGGGGAACTCACTCGTTTCAAGTATCATTCCAGCCCACAGTAAAACAGCATCAGTCTCACTGCAGTACAAAGGAAAGTACAGTTGCAAATTAAAACCACCATTTGTAAGAAAGTTACTGTTAAAAAAAAAAAAAAAAAAGGCTAATTAATTTTCAGGAAGCAAAAAGCCTTCAGAGGGATCTGGCAGAGGTACCAGAGGCCAGATTTGAACTCAGGAAGATGAATCTTCCTGACTTGTAGGTCTTATCTTATCTAATGTACTATTAGCTACCAGAATTATAGGTTTTACATATAATTATATTTCTATAATTTCTATGATTATAAAGAATGACCAGGTAATAGCTACTAGAATTATAGAAATTTCCAAATGGAAATGGAATACTACATCATGACCTTATCCTGTTTGTCATCAAAAAAGGTTAAGAAATTTCACTAAGAGACCGAGGTATACAATACATCAATATCCTGGGAATTGATCTAATGTAAATTCCATTGAAAACTATGATCTATAATCATGACTAGACTGAAAAATGGACTGTTCATAAAGAGTATGTTTATTATCCAATGTGATTAAAAAGTATGGTTTCATAAATAAGAATTAAAGATAAATGTGCCAAATTCTAGCAAACTTAATGTCGGATCATGTAAAATAAGACCATGACATGAAGGAAGTGGTACTAGGACATACAAGTGAATTGAATTTAAGGGAGAAAGAAGTCACCAGTCTCATTTTCTTCTCTGGGTCATCTGGGCCCAGTGGCAAGGAATGTAAATTTTGATTGCTTAAATCTCAAGATATCTTGGAGTTTACAGGATAGGACTAGGTCTTAAATCCAAATCATTCTGGCTTTCACTGCCTGACCAACAATAGTTCCCAGATTTGGGCCCTGATTGACTCAGAGAATATAAATTGTAAAACAAGTAGCTCTAGCTAAAGGAAGACCTACCATATATTAAGTTTTTTAAAGATATAAGAAGTTATGTTTATATGCAATTATTTTACTTCATTCCAAGCAATTCTCATAACACTGTACCCAATATCTTGAAGTATCAAACTTTTGATTCCCACAAAATAACAATTCTCAATTGTCAGCTAGGTACTATATGCACTTGTACTGCAATAGCTCTTTACTGGCAAGGGAGTTAACGAGAAGTATCTTTTTTTCCCAGCTGGAAGAAGACTGAAGGAATAATGGAAATGGAAGATTCCTGGGACTACAGAAGCCTAAAACCTTAGGAATCCAGGGACAAGCATGGGCCCAATGGATTATAAAATTCAGATTTCATCAGTTTGTAAGGGCAGACCTCCTCCATCTGTGACCCTTCAGTTTTTCCTTCCAGCTGGAAAAACTGGACTTCTTTTTGTCCCTTGCCATTTGGAAACTAAGAAACAAAAGAAACAGGATAAACAGATGGGAAGGATGTGGATTGTGTAGGGATAAGGAGAGATAAGACAAAGAAAGGTAATATTTGCATTATCCTCAACTCAACTCAAATATATTGCCAAATTTTCTCACTTCTAGTTCCACATTTCTCACATCCAAACTCTTTTTTTCTATCACTGGGACCATTTTAGTTGAAGCTCTCATCATCTCATTTCTAGACAGCATAATGTCTCTTTGCATAGCTTAGGAAGGGAGGAGGGGAGTAGGCCCAGGGAAGCAAGCTGAGGAACTGGGAAATTAGAATGTTGAACAATAGTAATATTAAAATATTACTATTTTATGATGCTAAAATAGTAATATTAAAATATAAAAGTAGGAGAGAAAAAAAAAGACTGAGCCGGGCACTGAACTCAATGAAAGAGAATGTCCCAGAGATCTCTATTATTGAAATCGATTAACTATGGGCTTAATGAACCTCGAAGGAGAAATTATCTAATGATGGTAAAAAGTCTGGAAGTGGCAATGGGGAACAAGAGTATGAAGGGAAGGGAGTGTTTAGGGAACTAAATTTGTGTAACGATAGTTAGGGGCTGACAATTATTACAACTTTAAGATGCAGAAAAAATGATCGAAGAACTGGTAATGACAGGTAAGGTACTGTTTGTTATGAAGCATTCCTCCCTGTGGAATAAAAGTGCAGATATTTGCAGTCCATGAAGAGCTGTCAGGAATTGTACAATGTGCTTTTCCCCATGGAGATGCGTTTTTAACTTTGTATGAATCTACTATGGAAAGAAATGATTAAAACTGTTAGCTTGAGAGAAGCTAAAGAAATGTTTGTTGTCATTACTTTACTGATGTGTGAGCTCTTTTCTTAAGATGCTGTCTTCAACTTTATTTTATGAAAGTTTTTAAAAAGTTTAATATTTTGAGAGCACTAAAAGGAATAATACTGGATTTCCATATAAGCAAAGAAATTCCAGTATTTTAAGGGTCTGAGATGACTTTAATGATGATACTGGTCATAGTTAAAGTATAGTATGGGAGAGGAAGGGTGGTGGTGGCATATATTCCTATAAATATGTATGAATTTGTGTCTGTATATGATGTATATAGACTGTTTAAGCCCACATGTACACACATATGAATGCTTATTACTCTCATTTGTTAATTATACAGCTTTAGTATTTTATTTCTAAATAAAAATAATTAATGAAAAGGACAATGATTGGGGCTCAGCAGCTACAAAAATAGGAATATAGCTTCCCCAAAGATCTCCCCAGAAAAGTAACCTTGAAAATAATTGTAACAGCACCCTTATCCTTCAGAAGAATGAGATTAAGGGGCAATCATCTAATAGACAAATTAGATAACCTCTGTGACCTACTCAAGGGTTAATATACCAAAACAAATGACCAGACCATTCTGGAACTTTTAGGACTTTCATGTTACTCCTCTGGATAAGATGGAAATATATGGGCTAGATAATAAAAACGGTTGAAGGAAGGATTCAAAAAATCATCACTAATAAATTGATGTCAACTTGAAGGAAATTGTGTTCAGAACATGCCTTAAAGAGTCACTGTTATTCTTGGATGTTTAAAGTTTATGTTAAGTTAGATGAAGATATAGATGAGATGTTCAGAGAGGCCCACAACCTCTAAATTGTTTGGTCAATCAGCAGTTTTTGAAAGGGATTCATCTTTGTTGCATCTTGTTTATACCTTTCAGACTGCCATTTATATAGAATACAGACAGAAGGCTGAATTGACTGATACTGCAAATCCAGCAAAATGTATGCTTGTGTATACAATTTATACTTTAAAAATGTGAACCAGTGAATAAGATACAGAATAGGTCACCCAATGTTCACAACAGACAGAAGGCTGAATTGACTGATACTGCAAATCCAGCAAAATGTATGCTTGTGTATACAATTTATACTTTAAAAATGTGAACCAGTGAATAAGATACAGAATAGGTCACCCAATGTTCACAATACAAGAGAAGGAAAAAATAAAATGCTTTTTGTTCATATGTATGTATGTAAAAATGTATTTTAATTCTTGTCAAAAGCAATTTCAAAGATTATACATGATTTCAAAATGAGGATGTCCCAACACAGGCTTTGAATGAGTCATCCATTTTACTCCTTTTCTTTTACGTAGTCACTCAGAAATATGATATTTTCTGTAAGGAATCCAAAGAGAAAATAGTTAATTTTTTTTATTATAGCTTTTTATTTACAAGATATATGCATGGGTCATTTTTCAGCATTGACAATTGCCAAACCTTTTGTTCCAATTTTTCCCCTCCTTCCCCTACCCCTTCCCCGAGATGGCAGGTTGATCAATACATGTTAAATATGTTAAAGTATAAATTAAATACTATACATTTATACATGTCCAAACAGTTATTTTGCTGTACAAAAAAGAATCAGACTTTGAAATAGTGTACAATTAGCCTGTGAAGGAAATAAAAAATGCAGGTGGACAAAAATAGAGGGATTGGGAATTCTATGTAATGGTTCATAGTCATCTCCCACAGTTCTTTTGCTGGGTGTAGCTGGTTCAGTTCATTACTGCTCTATTGGAACTGATTTAGTTCATCTCATTGTTAAAGATGGCCACGTCCATCAGAATTAATCATCATATAGTATTGTTGTTGTTGAAGTATATAATGATCTCCTAGTCCTGCTCATTTCATTCAACATCAGTTCATGTAAGTCTCTCCAGGCCTTTCTGAAATCATCCTGCTGGTCATTTCTTACCGAACAATAATATTCCATAATATTCATATACCACAATTTATTCAGCCATTCTCTAATTGATGAGCATCTATCTACTCAGTTTCCAGTTTCTGGCCACTACAAAAAGGGCTGCCACAAACATTCTTGCACAGACAGGTCTCTTTCCCTTCTTTAAAATCTCTTTGGGATATAAGCACAGTAGAAACACTGCTGGATCAAAGGGTATGCATAATTTGATAACTTTTTGAGCATAGTTCCAAATTGCTCTCCAGAATGGCTGGATGTGTTCATAATTCCACCAACAATGTATCAGTGTCCCTGTTTTCCCACATCCCCTCTAACATTCTGCATTATCTTTCCCTGTCTTCTAGCCAATCTGACAGGTGTGTAGTGGTATCTCAGAGTTGTTTTAATTTACAGAAAATAGTTATTTCCAAAATTCCCTTTTACTCCTCTTCTTCATTAGTCTATCTATCTATGATAGCCATGATTTACAAAGCACTTAAAATATGGTTTCTCAAATGAGCCTCACAACCACCTTATGAGGCACATACTCTTAAGAATTACCATCTTCATTTAATAGACTAAAACATGAGACACAGACATTAAATGGTCTGTCGAAGATAATACAACTAATGATTACCAGAAGAGGATTTAAACCCAGGTCTTCCTGACCCCAAGTGTAGCCTCTACTGTCTCATATATATATACTACACACTAGAAATAGTAAATCAGTCTCCCAAAAGAATTTGGGGAAAACTATTTTGATTGATCAATAATTGCCCCAATGTTGCTATTCAACTTCAAAAATGTTTAAAATTATTGAAATTGCTTCTTTATCTTTAAAAAGTAATTACAATTTAAAAAAAGACATGAAGTATTGATGCTATACTGGCCTTTTAAAAGAATATCTAAAATTTGGAACACAAACTTTTGCAAAGGTGAATGTTGAAAACTATTTTTGCATGTGTTTGGCAAAATAAAATACTATTTAAAAAATAAAACTATATTTTATATATTTAAGGGAAGATACAAATTCTCTATCTCAAGTTAAAAAATAGAAATCTCTTCAGTCTAAATTGATGGAAAAAAGGTACTGTCATGAAAGAATAGCAAGAGTATCACCTATATTGAAGAAGTAGCTTTTCTAGAGACTTTAGACAAAGAAAAATGCTAAAAAGTCAGGCTGAGGATCAATACTGGTCCTGAAAAATACTAAAAAAAACAAACATCCCACCTTCTGCTAAAGAGGCAGTAGGGAACCAAAGATAGAGAATTATGCAAACATTGTCACATATAAAGGTGATTTAATGTTTTGGATTTTTTTTGTCACAGAGAAAAGCTCAATGGCAGTACACTGGAAAACAACTATAGAAAATAAAAGTCATCAATACAACCTTAAAAATAAAAATAAACAGCCACAGAACTCTTTCACTTAGAAAGAAGTATGGCCCAATTTTCAGTTCTCACTATCAGAAATGGAAAAATCATACTACTTCCACTTCTCCAGAGTAACTAAGATCACAAAAGAAGCAGATGAAACAAGTTAAGAGAACAGCATTCTGGAAATCTCTTATCTGAAACAAGGGAATCAAATTAAGACTAAATCTAAATTTATGGTAGATTCCCAAGCTGAGTAAAAAAACAAGTAAAACATAAACCCTGACTGTAGAGGATGACATATCCTCAAAGTATTTGTTCTCATTACTTGTACATATATAAATGAACAAAAGTATAAATAACAAAGAGAAGTACAAATTCTAATGCAGAGACAAAATTTACTTCATCTATCACTGAAACTTGCTGGGATAGGATTCATGACTAGAAATTGTCTTTGAAAAGGCCTACCTTATTCAAAAGATAATTTTTTTATAAGTATGATTATGAAGAGAAAAAAATGGGAGCTGAGACCAATATGTCATACAATTCCCCTTGAATTTTACCCTCTATTCAAATTGAGTTTCTGTAAACACATCCCATACTTTTCTAATCAGGCAGATAGCGTCTAGAAGCCTCAAATGAACAAAAAGAACACGAGAACTGATCTGAGTTTTCTTAGTATCTCTAGGTAGTGCCTTTTTTTTTTAAGCTAAACTGCTTCCATTTATCTCCACCTCATTCTACTCCATTCTTGAAAAGCAACCAAAATCAGGGATGAAAATACACCATTTTTTTGATGCTGATAGTAAGGATTCAATTCTATTTTGGTGGAGAGTCAAAGACTTTTATTTATTTGCTTGTTTATTTTCTGAGGCAATTAGGGTTAAGTAACTTGCCCAGGGTCACATAGCTAGGAAGAGTTAAATGTCTGAGACTGGATTATGAACTCAGGTCCTCCTGACTTCAGAGCTGATGTTTTATCCACTGCACCATCTAGCTGCCCCAAATCAAAGACTTTTCAGAAAAGAGATAAACCTTCACTTTAGCTAAGAGAGTATAATGAAGTAAAAGTTCAATTGAGTTCGATGACTAGCAATTGGCCACTAAGTATCATATTTTAAAATAACATCTTACAATTTTCCTGACTACCACAGAGGTGAGCAATCCAAATATTCTAACTCAATTTAACACATGGGGAAACTGAGGCTCTGTCATTTGTTAAAGGTCTTATGACACTAAATATCAGAACCAAGTTATGAACTCAGGTCTCCAGACACTTTAAAACTATTTCTACAATATCACATTATCTCTAATTATCCTAAGCTCTTGGTAAATGTGCATATGCCTCAGCAAACACACACTTAAAATTTTTCTGGTCTGCCTTTCAAGTAATTTAAATGTACTACCTCATGAAAACATCCCAATACTCTCAATTCAAAATCATATAGAACATGCTCTAGCCTTTACAAATTCAAAGGATAATGATAAAGATAATCTCTCTTCCTCAAAGGATAAATGTTTTGAAGAAATAAATTTCTCACCAGCTATGATTGTTGTGGCTTGTCGTCTCACATTGTTTTTATCCGTATATTCACCATAATCTATTTTCCCTTCCACAAAAACTCGAGCCCTAATGAAAACAAAATTTAAAGAAGTGAAAAGGTTGATGCATTACTTGTTTTATATCAGAATTTAATTTGGAGACTTAAAACACACATATATACAAACACACAATTAATCATATAAAGTGACAGATTTTGAAGCTCAAAATGAGAGGTTCAATAAACTCGACTTCTTTAGCAGAGTCCTATCATTCCCATTTTCTTTTATCTCCAATCTCTTCCTATCTATTCTCCCTCCCCTCTTCCCTTGACACCTACATTTCCAAGTTTCCTGTTTTCAAAAACTCTTACCTGATTCAATCATTCATTTATCATTTATATATGTCCTTCCCTTCATGATTAACACTTTTTGAGAAAGCTGTCCATACTCACTGCCTCTATTTTTCTCTTTTCTCAATCCTTTGCAATATGGAATGTAATATAACCATTCAGCTTAACCTGCCTTCTCCAAAGTTACCAATCATTTCCTAATTGAATTCAATTCACTTAGCAATTATTAAGCGCCTAGCTAGACTTCCACTCCTTCCCCTCACATCACTGGTAGAATGATAGAAAATTGCCATTTTCAGGTTCTCATCCTAACACTACAATCTCTCATCCTTTGAAGTTACCTGAGGCAACTAGGTGGCACAATAGATAAGAATGCCAGGCCTGGAGTCAGGAAGATTCTTCTGAGTTTAAATCGGGCCTCAGACCTCATTTAAGCCTGTTTTCCTCAGTTTCCTTATATATAAAATGAACAGAAGAATGAAATGGCAAACCACTCCAGTAGCTTTACGAAGAAAACTGTAAATTGAGTCATGAAGATCAGACAGAACTGAAAACAGCTGAACAAAAAAATAAAAAAAATCCTAGTGACCTCCAAGTCATTCCTTTTCCATCCTCAATGATGGTTGTCCTTCATTCTCAGAGGCCCAAAATGACATTACTATATCAGAGTTGACTTACAGTTGATCCAACTATGACAGATCAGGTCAAAACAAGCTTGGAATGCTCTGCCACAAGTTGGACACTATAAATAGTCTCTATGAATATTTGGGGTGGATTCTCTTCCTTTGTGCATCTCATGTTTCTTCTGAGTGAATTCAATTCTGTATTGCTCATAGAGCACAGCACCTCCACTGATGACAGCACACCATGTTCAGTATATGGTTCATAAATTTTCTCTTCTAACTTTTGCCCTCATACTAGGGGATTTCAATATTCCTACTGACTCTTCCCTCAAACACCTTAATTCAAATGCTCAACTTATTTACCCAGCATTCCTTACTTCTACACCCCACCTCAGCCATCACCCTCAAATGGGCCACTTCCACCATCAAGGAAATACAAAGGATGGTGATGAGCCAGGCAGATTTAAAAAAAACTTGTAATGAACTGAAGCTGAATGAAGCAAGCAAAACCAGATGAATATTGTACAAAGTAATAGCAACACTGTGCTATGTTCAGCTATGATAGACTTAACTCTTCTCAGCAGTACAATAATCCAAGACAATTCTAAGATTCATAATGGAAAATGCTATACACAGCCAGGGAATGTCTATGGAAATTGGATGCAGATAGAAGCATGCTATTTTCACTTTTTTTTGTTTTTGTTTTTTTCTCTTTCATGACTTTTTCCTCTTTTTCTGATTCTTCAACGACATGACTAATATGGAAATATGTTTAACACAATTGTATATTGAGTTGCTTGCTTTCTTGGGGAACAAAATTTGAAACTCAAAATCTTATCAAAAATAAATGTTGAAAACTATCTTTGCATGCAATCAGGAAAAAATAAAAAGCTATTAAGTGCCCCCAAAAATACATCCAAAAAAATATGAAATGATCCCATCTCTGAAGATTCTAAACTTTCTATAACCACAAGATTCCTACAATCTCCTTGATGTAAGATCTTTTACACTCAACTTTAGAGATATTTAGTCATTCCATACCTCATTTCTCTACTTACCCTTTTTTCACATATTGATATGCCAGATCCCTCAGACCTGGCCTGAAAACCGATATTCTGTGCCATGTAGTTCTTTGGCTGACATCACCTAAACAGAAAGATGGTTAGAGATATTAGCAGACACCACATGAAGTAGAATCGGTGCAATTTTTCCTAAAAGAACTAACCAAAGAAGGCTCTTTTTAAATACTGCTGCCTAGGAAAATGGCATTGACAAGGTCCAAACTCCTGAGTTTTATTAGTAAAATATCATAAGCATAGGTAAAATTATTTAACTAATAAGATGGTCAGCTGAGTGGCTTTGATGAAGTGTGAAGAACTATTTATTAAAAGGACTGTTAAAATAAATGAAAAACAATTTATCTTTAAACAAAATAATGTTTCTTTATTAAAGAATTCAAGGAATATATGTGTGTGTGTGTGTGTGTGTGTGTGTGTGTATCAACCCTCCACCAATCTGGACAAAACTCTTTTTAGCAGAAAGTTGTCATGAACTGCTTTGGCCAAAAGAAATGATTACTTGGTGGTAAACTGTAATAAGTTTCTCTAAACCTAAAAAAACCTGTTCTCAGTATATTTAAAATCTTTTGACTCCACACCATCATCAGTCAATTTTTGAGCACATAGCGGCTTACATGTATGTTTATTCATAAATTATGTACATATCTCTATTGTATTAACATCATATATTATAAAATACATGCAAAATAAGCATTTAAAAAAATAATAAAAAGGGGAAAAAATTTAAGTAGTTGAATTTCAACAAAAACTTTGCATAATTGGGGGATGGAACTGAAAAAAAAATAGCATGATTTTGGAAGCATGACCAATGAACAGAAATGTAATCTCTTAAAAAGAGATTCTCTACCCATCAAAAAAAACAGGAAAACAAAATCCTTTTAATGTATGACTTCTTCATTTCAAACTGGTGTGTTTGGAATGCTTATTTCCATTCTTGTTAATAATCTATGGCTGAGCCCCAACTTGATTTGGAAGAAGGGTGGGCCACTGAAGTGGACAAGAGGGAATCCATGTGTCAAGTTATCATCCATATAAGGTGGGTGCTACTGCAGCAGCAGGAGCACAAGAGAGTCAAGTAGGGAATGATTGGCCACTACTTTCATAATAAGAGAAGAGGAAAGATGAATAAGCTAGGCCAGATCAAAGATGGACTGCCTGACCAACCCTAGGAGAGTAGCAAATACAGCCGACCATCCTAAACAACAGCCCACCATGTGCTTAGGCAAAGAGAACAGCACAGGCCAATAGCTTGCTGAATAACTGGGTTGCTCTCTTTGGTTCTCATATTTTCTTTGTGCATCCCAATAGATCACACAACTTTGACAATCAGTGCCTTAGAGGATGTACATTCAGTTCATTGTCAGTAATATAGTAGGTTTAAAAGAAAAGTCACTGAGGTATCTTTTTTAAAAAATGTACAGAAAGGAACAAAAGGCCAAAAAGAAGCACAAACAGGGCAGCTTTATTAAAAATACCAGGCTTAACTTACTTAAAAAAAAAAAAAAAGCAGCACATAAAAAAAGATTTGTATTTTTATGTACAATCTTCTCTTTTTATTATCTTATATGTATAGAAATACTCATTTGGTCTTTATTCAAATCAGGATAAAAAAGAAACACACAAGAAAAAAATCTTTTCCAATCTGTCTTAAGAAAACATTTATTTAAAAAATTGGTATAAAATTGGAATCTCTTTGAAAAAAATTAGGATAGTCAGTTTACTTACATAAGACAACAATGTATATATGAGATTTACTTTATAAATGAGATTAATACTCCCATTCTTACCCAAAATAATAAAAACATCACCCAAAAGTCTTTAAAACTTACTCTGTTGGGATGTATCACTTTCCCCTGACCGCCACATTTCATTTGTGGCCATAGAAAAGATTGTGACTGGATTCTTTCCTTCTGACTGTCTCAGAACAGGATCCTGACCTACTCTTCCAAGTAACTGGACACGATTAAGAGCTAAAATAAAAAACAAAAATAAAAGTACAATTGAAAAAGGAAAACCTTAAACTGGAAGAAACACTTCAAAAAACAACAAAACTAAATCTCTCTATGCTTTAATAGGAGGAAACAGGGAGCCATATGTCATGTACAGTGCTAAGAGCTTCACAATTATTATCTCACTGAATCCTCTCAAAAATCCCAGATGATAAGTGTTATTATGATCCCCATTTTACAGTTGAAGTAATCAAAAAAGACATAGTAAGCCTTTTCCAGGGTCACAAAGTTTGTTAAATATCTAAAGCCGCATCTGAACTCACAGCTTCCTGATTCCAGGGCTAGCCCTCTATCCATTTCACCACTCCAAAATGGAAAGTTAGAAAAATGGGTAAGACCCATGCTTGAGGAAAAAAGGTGGAGAATAGATTCTGACTTCAGAAGAACACTGATTTTGGTACCAGAAGAAAGCCTCAGAGGCAGCTCATCAGCTAGAAAATAGATCTAAAAATGAAGGGATAAACTTTTAGAAAAAATATTTATACACAATTCAATTTTACAGAATTACTGCAACAACATTACACTGGCACAGTCAAACGGCAGCTAAGTGGTTTATTTTGATGAGAAAAAGGGAGAAAAGGTAGATTTTTGCTGATTACATAAAAGACAAAATATAATTTAAAAAAAGTAATTTTCTAGGATATGTCCTGGGCATACACTTCCCAAATCAATACTGTGGAATAAATTACTTTCAAATAATAGCTATGAGTTTTTAAATTAAAAAAAAGTTAAGTATATTTTAATAAGGCAAATAAATTTAGATAGCTATATAGATAGTTATAAGAAATAACCATGTTAGTATTGTAACAGAGGGATTTCTAACTATTTTCACTTGCCATGTTTCCCATAAAATAAGATTCACAGGAGTCAGAAAAGACTGGAATTAAGTTAAATTCTTGCTCATAGTAACAAAAGTTGATAAGACATGTCTTCTTATACAAAGCAACATGTTACTCCTCTACCTAATGTTATAACTTAAGATTCCAGGCCCTCGAACCAAAAAAAGGATAGGAAGAAAAGAGCATCAAACAAGGCAATTAGTCAAAGAGAGACCTTAACATGATCAAATGCTAATCTACAGGCCAGACTTTAATCAGCAGACATTTGAAATGTTGCTATCACCACAGAGACCAAGTGAAATGAGAACAAAGAATGCCCAACAGCCTAATTAATCCAAGAACTGGAGAGAGTTGTGACTAGGAGTTCTAACTAGAAAATACAAGGAGGGAAGAAAGTAAATAGCCACTGATATGTGAAGTTCTGCATAATGTGAACATGCTTCCTTTCTCCCAAAAAGGGCTGGGAGAAGGCATGTACATGCCAAAAACCTCCCATCACACATCCTCTTTAGCCCATGTCCTATACAGTACATCATGGGTCTCAGTCTACTTCCCTGGAGCTGTCAATCAATTTTAAATGCTTAAGAACTTCAGAAAGAGTGGCATGTGAATAGACATCCTTTCACCTTGTTTCTCTTCCTCCCATACCGAATGATGCTAGCATGTGAAATGCTTTCTAGAAGTTATAGGCCCTTGTTTGGCAATTGTTTACAATGAAGTCAGTATTTGATTATTATTGCCCTACTGAGAATTTCTGGGTGAGATTAAGTTCAACATTTCAAGGAAAAGCCAAATTACAGGCAAAGTAGGAAGATTAGATACTTGATAAGCACTTTGGCTAATAGCTGAGCTACTCTTCTATCACTAGCAAATCTCAAGGACCTCTGTTCCTCCCACACCCCTTCTCCTACTTCTCTTTTATTTATTTGCTGGCTGAAAAAAAACTACTGAATGGAATTTTCAAAACAATTCATCACATTCCCAAAAACACCCTCTATCATAAAGAGAGTATTATACAGAAGGAAGATAGATGGAGAGTAGTTATCTTCTTCAGTTTTATGTACCCCTTCTCATTTACCCTATCTTCTGAAGTTCAGATTTTTCAGGGAGCTTGAACTCTAAACTGATCACACTCAATAGAGAAATAGAAAATTGTCTGGCAGAAAAAGCACAGACTTTCAGAAATGTATGCTGAGGAGGCCCATTCTATCTTAGTTAGTGACAAAATAGTGGCAGAGTTGATCCCTGGATTTGGAATCAAAGGTCCTAAGCTTACTCTTGGCTCTGTTTCTTAATGTGTATCATGTTCAGCAAGTCACTTCACCTGATTTGACCTATTTCCTCATCTATAAAATGAAGGGTTTGGACCAGATGTTCTCTAAGGGATCATTGGTTCAGGCACAAAACCTAAGATAATGAAAGAATTCATAGGTCATTTGTCATAAATTAGCACATATATACATACACTTGTTGTATATGTTACATAAATTCAATGTACAGAATTTAAGTTTAATTTAATTTAATCTTTAAATTTAAGGGTATGTACATAATTATAAATTTATCTATTAGCTACTTACATCGTTCAAGAACTAAATTAGTACTTCCTTCAGAGTAATGTCTTGCAAATTGACGAAGTACCTAAATAGAAAAAAAAACAACAGGATAGCTTTAATTTCCAGAAAGGACAAACAAGACAAGCAGAGAAAAAATAGTATTTGCTAACCAAATGATATTTTTTAAAGTAAGAAATAAAGTGTTGTAAACAAAACTCAAAAAACAATTGTCCATAAAATCTGAAGAAAACATTTGCTGGCTGAAAAAACTACTGAATGGAATTTTCAAAACAATTCATCACATTCCCAAAAACACCCTCTATCATAAAAAGAGTAAATCTCCCCTCTCTTCAAGGGCATAACAGAGACTATCACCATCAAAACACCCAATTTTAAATTTAAAATGTCCCTAAGAATACAACAGAGAGCACCAGAATAAGACAGTCCTTAACTATGTCCAGGTTCTTCTTGGATTTCCATGTGGTCAGAGTTCTTTTTAAGTCTCATGACTAAGCTAACAATTGGCACAGTATGCAGAATGGAAACAACATAGCAGCTTTATATACAAACTATACTCCAGTTTTTTTTTATGTCATAGATCCCCCCTTTGGAAGGCTGGGAGAAATCTATGGAATCCTGAGAATGTTTTTAAATAAATGAAGGAAATGCTAAATTTCAGTTAGAGGTTAATTAAAAATAAAAATGTAATTTTTCCCCTTAAAATTTGCTGCAAGATACAATATTTTTAAACCATTTTCACACGCATATGTTTCAAATATAAACAGTAGAAGTGTGTGCTCTAAAAGAAGATCTACAATGTCAAGTGCAGTTGCACTTGTTAGGGATGAATATTTTGATGTCTGATGAAACCAGAAAATGAACCTTGTTTTACTATAAATTGGACAATTTTAGGGAGGAAAAAAAGATCTCTGATTTGGAGTCCAGTATTTAGAACTCTGTTAATAATGTGGATTATATAAGGTCGATTATTTATGAAAAACTAGAAAATTATGAGTGCAAAGAAACCATTTCACATACAGACTATTCTGTTGAAACCTTAAAGAGAGATATGACATGAACCTCCTCACATCTAAATGTATATGTGATTAAAGAGTGTGAAACTAAGAAAATAAGAGGTCATATAAACATATGGAGGTTGATATAGTCATATATCATTTAGTCATAAAAAGGACTATGGAAGAGACTAGCAAAGTTGTGACTTTTTCTATAAAAGGTAGGTCACTGAGAGTCAGGAGGTGCTCATTTACAACACTCCAGGACGATAAAGACAAGAGAAGGCAGCAACAGGTGAGACAAAGTGAAGGAAAATTCAGCAGTGGAAGCCTCCCACAGTCAGCAGAAAAGCTTCCTGGACTTCAACTGGCCAGTGAAAACTGACAAGACTGGACAGGAGCTCCAGGCGCAGCTCTTGCACTTCAGCGCCACCTACAGCTGCGTCAAAGCAAAGCTTCTCCTACCAGCTTTGCTCTCTGGAGCCCTCTGGATGGAGAAGGAAAAGCAGTGGGGTTCCTGGTTGCTGTAGCACCCCGAGAAGCTGGTTTAAGAAGGAAATCTGAACCTTATGAGCTGTGCCGTGACGACACAGGCTAGCTTCTGGCTGCACAGAGAAGATTCTGATTGCCCAGAAGTTTCTGCCTACGCAGCTCAGAGTCCTGCTCCTGCATGGACTGGTCTGTAAAGCCTAGAGCTAGGACCTTGATGAACTTAGCAGCTATCTACCTTAGAGAGAACTACCATTCACATTAGCCAAGGGTGATTAGCAACTGAAAAAGTCTGCAGAGGCTGTTTTCAAGTCAAGGAGAATTTCCACAGCTGAACAGTGGTGAGAGTCAGAAGTGAAGTTCATTGGCAGAAAATGTTCCTGAATGGACCCCTGACACTGAAGCTTGCAGTCCATTGCAGAGTTGCACTAAGCACTTGTTTCTTTCCCCAAAACGTTTCTCTTCCAGGCTGCTGCATTTACCCCACACTTTTTCCCACACCTAAATACACTGATGGAAGAGTGTGATCTGATATAATTTCTTTTGCCTTATTATTAAGCAAAAGGCTATGTTTAATTTCAGATAGAAAATGCATCTGCATTCAGAGAGAAAACTATGGAGGCTGAATACAGATCAAAACATAACGTTTCATATTTGTTTTTCTGGCATTTTTTCTTTCTCATGGTTTTCCCCTTTTGTTCTGATTTTCCTCCCAACAAGACTTCATGTGGAAATATGTAAAAAATGAATATACATTTCAATCTAAATAATTTTTTTAAAAAAGGCTATGTTTAAGATCTTGTCTTTATTGCAGAAGGCTATACAGACAGAAAACATACTGGAAGGGGGCCCAAAAGCTAGAGTTATGAGGAAGGTAAATCTCCTAAGGTTCTGAGAGAGTTTAATTATAACCATCTGGTAGAGGTCTTTGGTAACTTAGGTACTATGATTGTAGGTTGGGAGAGCTAGCCAAATTCAGAAGTAGATTTCACACCTAGGTGAAAAGTAAGAGGCCCCAAGTCACACACAGAAAAGATGATGAGTATAGTCACTGTAGCACCCAATCTGTCTTGTTACATACTAAGGGCAATGGCAGAGTTCACACATCACTCCTTAACTGTCACTGTATCCCATAGTCCCCTTAGGAGTCCCAGAACTTCATGTTAAAAACACCTATGAGAGGTTTTTGTCCACCCAAGTAATGGTTTAAAAGTGCTCAAACTTTTGAAACATTTCAGATAGCAAATGATTCCATTAACTGAGATGAAAAGAAAGTTACCTGTAAAACAGGTCTTTGAAACATGGTTTTTATTTTCTTTTCTTCTTTATCAGTTTGGTATTTCTTCCTGAAGAACAGAAAACTGGGTTATATGTTAACTCTATATGCCAACTAAAATAGCTTTAAAGTCTGGCTTCCAGAGGATACCTGTGTATTCAAATTTAGAACAAAAGTTCTCATTAATAGAACAGAACTTCTGATTTGAATTTTAAACCCAATAAAGTCTGAAGGCAGAGAAATTATTTCACACTGTAAACAACCTCACTATAACAACAGTGGATCTGATATATGGATAGTCTGTCCACATAGGCTATTCTAGCCTCACCCTTACCAGTTAGAAGAGGACTAAAATAGCCTCAAAGTCTGTACCACCATATCTTCCACTTCCTTCTAAACCCCTTTTCAATTCGTTTTATGGTTTCACTTTATTCAAACTGCTTTCTACCAGCAATCTCTTAACTGCTAACTCCAATGGCCTTTCCTCAGTATTCATCCTCCTTGACTTCTCTGCATCTTAGGGCTTTGTGGAGCTGTGAAGAAAAAAAAAAAGTGAAATGGCTTCTGCCCTCAAGGATCTTACATTCTAATAGAGGAAGACAAAAATTATATTTTTGGATATATACAAATGAATATTTTATATGAATAAAGATAGTTTGGGAGGGACATATATTTCCAGATGGGGAGATCAGCAAAGTCTTATTCTGTGATACTGCCCTCCTATTTGTCTGATCATTATTAGTCTTTTTTATAGGATCATTCAACTCCTTTCCCTAATTGTTCAATTAGGCAAAAAACTCCCCGTTGGGTGGAGGAAGAAAATGTCTGTCTTAAAATATTTAAAGAACTGTCATACAGAAAAGGAATTGGATTTTCTTTATCCCCAGATGGCAGAACCAGAAGCAATGGGCAGATGTTACAAAATATAAACTTGGCCTTGGATAAAGCTATCCAAAAATGGAATGGGCTGGGGAGTATATTTCTATTCAATGGAAATCTTGAAGCAAGTTTTATGTGCCTGATATACATAACAAGTCCTAAATAAAAGATTCGTAAATTAAATTGTAAATATATATGCAGTCATAATCCCTCTTTTGAATGCCACTACTATACTGCAAACTACCTGTTCACGTATACCTAGGCTTCGCAGTGCTATCTCAGTCAGTATATCTAAAATAAAACTGAAGCCCTTCCTCTTTTAACAGGATCTTCCTTCAAGGTCCCTGGCTTAGTCTATTATCCTTGATTCTATCCTCTCTGTCAAGTACAATATTCAATAAGTTATCACGTTTTATCTATTTATCCTCCATCTTAACCTTCCCCTTCTCTCCACTCAAATAACCACGATTGAGGTTCAAAAGCCTTTCCCCCATTGTACTGTCTTTTAATTGGCCTCCTCTTTCTTCTCCAAAGTCCCCAAACAATTGGGGAAAAAAAAAACCCTCTAATTCTGACCATTATGTGCGCTCAAAAAACCTTTACTGATCCCCTCATGCTTCCAGATTAAATAGAAACACCTCTTCCTTCCACAATGATTCCCTTTGCAGCCTAAGTCTCATTACTTCCCTTCAAGAATGCTTACATTCCAGCCAATTTGGTTCGCTAGCTATCTCCCAAACGTGACATTCTAAACCCCAAAAACAGTCCTACAAGTGGAATCAAGTGACCTCAGAATCCTTCTCCCTTGACTTCTTAGCTCGACTGTCAACTCCTCCAAGGACAATGTGAACTCCCCTGGAGGCAAAAACCATTTTCATTTTTTGCCTCCAACGTAAAGCCAGATTCCGAGATTACAGCGGGGTGCCAAGGATAGCGATGGGGACGAGTTGGGGGGAGGGGTGGTAATTACTGCGTCCAAGTTCAGAGCCCAAATCCATTCAGAGTAGGGAATCAAGGGGTCCACACCACCATGGGGGGAGGAATGGGGAGGAGGCAGACAAGCGGGGTCACTGATTTTGGGGCTGAGCCCTGTAGTGGTCATCCGGTCCAATGGGGTAAGTGCCCTGGTTATAGTGCCGCAGGCCCCAAATTCAAACTCGGGTTCTGCCACTTCTTGACATGGGAACAGTAGATAAATCATTTAACCGCTCTCGGTGGCCGTGGTTTCCTCAACTACAAATGTGGGCGAGCAACACCTACACAGAACTCAATTTACAATATGAGGAAACAGCAGCGCCGACCCGCAAGTCTCCCGGGTCCCGGGCACGCTTCCGCTGTATCACGTGGCCGGAAGAGCGACTACTTCCCATTCGCCTCACCCCCTTCCCTTCTTCATCACTTTCCCCGCACGCGATGGTGCGACCTGGAACACCTGTTCCACTAAGCCCTAGCTCTGAAAGCCATGCCCGGGCGCCTTGCCCACGGCTTGGACCGTAGTAGAGAGGAAGGAGGCAGCGCGAGAAGCCGTCCCGGGTCATCCCGCCCCGCTCCCCGCCTTTACCTAACGCGGAGGCCCGCGAGCGGTGCCGAACCTGGCAGAAGGGGACCCAGGAGATGGAGCGCGCCGGAAACGGAAGAGCCGCCGCCACGCGGCTAAAGAGGCGTCAGCGCCTCCATGCGGCCCGGAGGGTCTGACGCATCGCCTTTGCGCAGGCCCCGCCCCTAGTTCCTGAAAAGTAGGCTCTGCGGCCAACCGCGCAGTCCTCTCACTCTCCTCCTTGCTGGTCCTCAGGAGTAGAACTTGCCTCGCCTCTCCAACTGCCCCCATATTCCTTCCTCCGTTTTCAAAAATTCTTTCAATTCTATTAATACTTACTTAAGTGCCGAGAAACCCATTAAAGGAAAAGTTAGCTCCTACCTTCAGGGAGCTTCCATTCTAGTGGGGGGGAAGGACCCAAGACGGGCTCCCCCAGTCCGTTTTCACTCGTGTGTCCCGCCATTCCCTAGGAATGCCTGCAGAGGCTCGGCTCCGTACCCACGTTCCCACGCTTTCTGGAACTACAGTTGCCTCTCCTTGACCTCTCTCACTGTCATCTACATGGGTCACGCCACGTTTTCCTTTCGTGACCTTTAATAATTTTAGAGGGGGGAGGGGTGGGAGAAACGACAGAACTGCCAAAGCTCCTCATGATGTTTCTCATGATAATTTTTTAATCACACATTTGAATATCTGGACTTGCCAATACCAGTTATAATTTTTAAAAATTAAATGTCTAAAAGTGGAATGGGATGCCTTGGGAGGCAGTGGGTTTTTGCCTTTGCAGGTAAGGTCAAGTTAAATTCATTTCTAAGACAGTTCTATTAATAATATAGACTTAATACTTCTTCAAAATACCTTATCTCACCTTAGCCTCAAATGGCCCCAGTAAAATCTTTATCAAGGTGAGGAAAACAAAGTATAGAATCGATTGTTTTGCGACACAAAAATATCAAATTCTTTGAATCTTTATCTAGTCCATTATTCCTCCTCTTCCCCTTCTCTCCCCTGTAAACTAAGGTGCAGAAGTGTTTATAACCTCAGTAATTAGCAGTTTTTTGGATGCTGAACTGTTTTGTATAGCAATGATTCCATTCATTAAACATTTCATATATAAATAGTTGATATTAGAGTTTGCTTTTTAAATATCCAGTTCCCCACAACATTCTTATCAATAAAATGGGAACATTTGTGATCTGGGACCCATGACCACATAATTGTAAGAAAGAGCTACATATGAGTATCACCCTTGGCAGGATTGGTGGAATAGTTTTGCATACTATTTCCACCATCTAGAAGTACCTTCTTTTGTTAAAGAAGTTTGGCATCATAGAATCTCAGAGATGAAATAAATCTCTGAATTTTGCTAGTTTATCCTGAATCTAATAGGAAATCCTTCTACCACATTCCTAATAAGTGGCCATCCAATTTCTGCTTAGTGAGAGCCCACTACTTCCCAAGGCAGCCCAATCCTCTTTAATCAGATTTAACTTTTTAAAATTATAACTGGTATTGACAAGCCCAGATATTCAAATGTGTAAATAAGAAAAGCAACCAAATGATGCAAAATAAAGACATTAAAAATGACCATACCTATCTGTATTGCCATTTTTTATGACTTGTTAACTGAACCTAAAAGATAAATATGCTAAAAGATGAATATACTTCTACACTATAGTAATTTACATTTAACTTTTGGTGGTTTTTTTAGCCTTTTCTATGAATTGTTTATTAATTACATAATTGTGGTTAATATGTATATGCTTTTGTTTTTGTTTTCATCATTGCATCACTTGTTTTCCATTTCATTAAATTCTTCATATTCATCTTTTATTATGACACAATAATATTCTATCATATTTATATTCCATAATTTATTTAACCATTCTCCTATCACTGAACATCTAGTTTATTTCTAAATTTTTGAAAAATTCTAATTTTAGACAGTTTTTATTTAATATAAGGCTTTAAATCTGTGTGAGTCTTGGTGTTGCCCTCTCTTACCAAGCAGAAAAATTCTAATTATTCTTCTGCCTTATAGCCCTTTAAATACTTGAAGATAAATACTGTGTCCCATGTAAAACTTCAATTTTTTAAGTCTAAATACCATTACTTATTTTTCCAACTAATCTTTGCATGGCAGCTGCAAGGGAGATAAAGACAAAAATAAAATAGTCCCTAACTTGAGTCTACGTTCTAATGGGGGAAACAACTCTTGCATAGAAAATTTCTAATGATATATATAATTACTACATATAGTTGATACTGTATGTACAGTGCCTATATGTGCCTCATAGGAAGCACAAGTGAATGCATTCTAGATATAAAGATGCCCTATAAAAGACACCAACAAGAAGACACAATGTGCAAAGGAACACCAAGTAAGCAAGTTTGTGAGGCAAGAAATGTGAATTAAGCCTAAAAAAGTAGATTGGAACCAGATTATGAAGATCTTTTGCCCCTACAGATAATATATATTTTAACATAAAGATGAGAAAAAACCAAAGGATCTTCTTGAGTAAAGGTAACATGGTCATATCTGTACTTTAGCAATCTCAAGTTGGCCACTCTGGAGGGCAAATTGCTGAAGGCAAGAAACTGGACATGGGTACACCAATTAGGAGGTTAATGCAGTAAGTCTAGGACAGGAATGTTGAGAATCTGAGCTATAGAGGCATATGAGTGGAGAAAAAAAAAAGGACGTAAGAAATATTGTAGAGATAGAATCAACAAAATAAGCAACTGATTGGATGTGCGGGTGAGGGATGAATTAAGAATGACTCCAAGGCTAGTGAATATAGGTGACTAGAAGGATAGTGGTACCCTTCACAGACCTGAAGTTAGGAAGAAAAGTCTGAGGAAAATGATAATAAATTTTATTTTGAAGATGTTGAGTATGAAATGATTCTGGGACATCAAATTGGAGACATCTAGTAGAGAGTTAGTGATGTGAAGAAAGACCAGGACTGGATATATATATAAATCTAGGAATAGAGAGGATAAACAATCTGAAGAGTGGGAGATCAGATAGTGGAGAGAATGAGGAGAGGTATAGGATGATAGCACAAGGATATTAGTAGATTCAAGTTAAAATTTTTATAAGGATGATAAAATTCTGGTCATGTTTATGAGCAGAATGGAAGGAGCCATTGAATAAAGAGATACTGAAAATTTGAGGAAAAGAGGATACTCTGAAACAAAAAATTCCTGATATAGTCTGACAGGGACAGGGTTCAGTAAAATCAGTACTTCACTCATTCCAGTAATTATGCCTCTTGTAACACAGTTTAAGCTTACATTAACTTCTTTATCTACTAGTATATCCACATATACTGAGCTTATATTTTACTAAAACTCCTCAAATCTTCTTCATACAAATTGTCTAACCAAGCCCCACTCCATTCCCAATCCTGGACATATGCATTTGCTTTTTTTGAACCCATATATCAGATTTTACATGCATCCCTATTAAATGTTATCATATTTGGCCCATTTTTCTAGACTTATAAGATCTGTTGGGAACTTAACTCTGTCTACCATCCAATTAGTTATCACTATTAGCTTTGTATAATAACAAAATTCAATGTATATGTCATATATGCTTCATCCAAGTTACTGGTAAATATGTTGAACATAAAGCACCAAGGCTTGAACCTTGGAGCAGAGCCCTGGAAATGACCCTTCAGACTGAAACCAAAGACATTCAATCAATGAATTCACCTAATCTTTCCACTTAACTCCCATCTATCTCCCCTCTGGTACTATTGACCATTTTCATAAAGGAACAGAATCATAAAATTGTTTGGAATGATATTGGCCAAGACCTTTGGCAATTTGAAAGATAAGATTCATCTTCCCAAGATAGGACAAGGAGAAATTTTGTAAAAAAAAATTAATGATTAAGATAATATGAATAAATTCAATGCCTCTGAATGCAGAAGGGCTTAGGTTTTATTTGTCATCAGAAAAACACCAAGAACCAGAATTGCAAAAACAAAGACATCATCTCAATTTTTGTAAAGGACAGGTGTGGAATGATAAATCTTGAAAACTTTGTACAAATTAGTGTGGTTTCAATCCTTTAAAAAAATTTTAGAACGTAGTATTAAATAGATGCTTGCACCGATTTACAAAAGAATGCAGTAATAGGACCTTTTTCACTTTGTGGGTTTCTGCATGCTCTTCCAATACTTCACCACAAGATGGCTGCCTTATTTGGAAGATAAAACCTTAAAACTAAACTTCCAATTATTTAAGTAATTTCACAATTATAAAAATATAATTCTTTATTAATAAAATTGAATTTTAGAATCATAGACTATTAGACATGGAAGGAACCATAAATATACTTTAGTCAAACTTTCTTCATTTTACAGATGAGGAAACTCATTAATTACTCCTTACTCACATATGCATTCATTCGTTCAGAAATATTTATTAAGAATTCATTCACTAGAGACAAGTGCTAGATGCCATGACAGTAAGAAAGAAGACATAAAAAAATATTTGTAGCAGCTCTTTTTGTGGTGGTAAACAACCAGAAATCGAGAGAACACCCCTTAATTTGGGAATGGCTGAATAAGTTGTGGCATATGAATGTAATGGAATACTATTGTTCTATAAGAAATACTGAATAGGCAGATTTCAGAAAAATCTGAAAAGATTTACATGAATTGTTGCTGAGGGAAGTGAGCAGAACCAGAAGAACATTTTACATAGTAACAACAACATTGCAACAACAACATTGCAATGATCAACTACGATAAACAGCTCTTTTCAACAATACAATATTATCCAAGCCAATTCTAAAAGACTTGTGATGGAAAATGTTATCCACATCCAGAGAGAGAAGTATGGTATCTGAATATAGATTGAGGCATACTATTTTCACATTTGAAATTTTTTTTCTTTCTTGTGGGAAGAGAAGGTAGAGAGGGAAGAAAAGAAATTACAATAAAAAAAACTATATATATGTATTTGGAAAAAGTAAAATACTATTAAGTGAGGGAAAAAGAAAACAATTTCAGTAATTTTTAAATAAAAATGACTTTTCAAAACAAAAAAAGAAAGATATATTACTCCTCTCATGGAGTTTACAATCTAAGAGAAGAGATAGAAGACAGGTAGATGGTATAATGGACAGAGTGCCAGGCCTGAAGTCAGAAAGCCTCATCTTCCTGATTTCAAATCTGGCCTCAGATATTTTACTAACTAGATCCTGGGCAAGTCACTTCACCTTGTTTGCCTCGGTTTCCTCTTCTGTAAAATAAGCTAGAGAAGAAAATGTCCAGTATCTTTGACAAAAAAAACTTCAAATGGGATCATGAAAAGACAGATATGATTAAACTACAACAGAGGAGATAAACATTTTCCAAATAACCATATTAAAAAGCCAAATGTGAATAAGCAATAAGACATAGAGGAATTATTATGTGGTTAATATACAAACTATGAGAATAGATCCTAAGTGGAACAAAATATAAAAGAACATAAGATCTATATACAATAAGTACCTAACTTCTTTTGTAATGTTTCACACATAGCCTTGTAAAAACAGGGCAGAAATTCATTGTCTTTGCAGATTAAACTAGGCTATATATGAATTAATCCGTCACAGATTCACTTTTCATATAATAAACCACTACTGAATGTCCCCCACCATACACAAACACCCTAAAGCAGAACAAGAGATGGTCACAGTATACAAGAGGTAGTGTAGAAACACTACAATTATAAACTCTCCTAGTTCCACCCGATTGCCATTCTAGCAGGTCATTGAATAAAAGAAACATACAGAATGATCTGCGTAAATAAAGACATCCCTGAATACTCCCCTAACCATGTATACTCCTCTCTCACCCTAAAAGTTTGCTTGGGTCAGGTCATCTCCCCACTGATAAATGGAGCCCATCCTCAAGAGATGAGGGAAGTGACCAGTAAAGGCAGTACCAGAAAAGGCAAACTAAGAAGTGAAAGTGCAACACAAAATCACAAATGCCCTATCTTTCTGGCCACCAGTTACTTAATGGTATTAGACTTTTTAGGTTTTTAGGCTCATTCAACATTTCTATCATTACTGCATTCTATCAAACCAAAATGTCTCTCTAAACTTGCTTTTTTTAAGCCATCAATAAGCATTCTCTGGTTTTTTTTCTGAAAATGTGTTAAATGGGGCTAAGAGCTCTGCTATGCTCTTGGGATCAAAACCACACAGCTGCCCCTTCCTCCTCACATAATCTAGACCCAGCAGGGGTCCTCAAACTACTGCCCGCGGGCCAGATGCGGCAGCTGAGGACGTTTAACCCCCTCACCCAGGGCTATGAAGTTTCTTTATTTAAAGGCCCGCAAAACAAAGTTTTTGTTTTTACTATAGCCCGGCCCTCCAACAGTCTGAGGGACAGTGAAGTGGCCCCCTGTTTAAAAAGTCTGAGGACCCCGATAGAGTCTATGAGCACTCCTCACCCTGGCACATTGCCCTTAGAACTGTGTTCCCTCCTCAGTCCTCTCTCACAGAGCTGCTACTTGATGCCTATTCCTGAATACTGGACAAGAAAGGGCTCTTGCTTCCAGGGAAGTTTCTGGCTGGACACTATCCCCAATGTCAGATCTCTTTCCCTATACCAACTAGGCTGGAAAAATGACCACCTATGACTTTTTTTCTTGTATTAGCTGATCAGAACTCAGTCCAAGATTAGAAGGGAAGCAACAAACTGGGAAAACATCTTCACAGTTAAAGGTTCTGATAAAGGCCTCATTTCCAAAATATATAGAGAACTGACTCAAATTTATAAGAAATCAAGCCATTCTCCAATTGATAAATGGTCAAAGGATATGAACAGACAATTTTCAGAGGATGAAATTGAAACTATTACCACTCATATGAAAGAGTGTTCCAAATCATTATTGATCAGAGAAATGCAAATTAAGACAACTCTGAGATACCACTACACACCTGTCAGATTGGCTAAGATGACAGGAAAAAATAACGATGAATGTTGGAGGGGATGCGGGAAAACTGGGACACTAATGCATTGTTGGTGGAGTTGTGAACGAATCCAACCATTCTGGAGAGCAATCTGGAATTATGCCCAAAAAATTATCAAATTGTGCATACCCTTTGATCCAGCAGTGTTTCTATTGGGCTTATATCCCAAAGAAATACTAAAGAAGGGAAAGGGACCTGTATGTGCCAAAATGTTTGTAGCAGCCCTGTTTGTAGTGTCCAGAAACTGGAAAATGAATGGATGCCCATCAATTGGAGAATGGCTGGGTAAATTGTGGTATATGAATGTTATGGAATATTATTGTTCTGTAAGGAATGACCAGCAGGATGAATACAGAGAGGCTTGGGGAGACTTATATGAACTGATGCTAAGTGAAATGAGCAGAACCAGGAGATCATTATACACTTCGACAACGATATTGTATGAGGACATATTTTGATGGAAGTGGATTTCTTTGACAAAGAGACCTAACTGAGTTTCAATGGATAAATGATGGACAGAAACAGCTACACCCAAAGAAGAACACTGGGAAATGAATGTGAACTATCTGCATTTTTGTTTTTCTTCCCGGGTTATTTATACCTTCTGAATCCAATTCTCCCTATGCAACAAGAGAACTGTTCGGTTCTGCAAACATATATTGTATCTAGGATATACTGCAACATATCCAACATATAAAGGACTGCTTGCCATCTAGGAGAGGGGGTGGAGGGAGGGAGGGGAAAAAAATCGGAACAGAAACGAGTGCAAGGGATAATATTGTAAAAAAAATTACCCTGGCATGGATTCTGTCAATATAAAGTAATTATTAAATAAAAAAAAAAAAAAAAAAAACTCAGTCCAGTGAGTTTTCTAGATTTCTTTGGAAACATTGTGGAGAACAACTCAACTGTATTTCTTTCTACTTTGTCACCTTGGCTCTACCTACCTTGTCTCTTGGACACTTAAAGGTTGGTACCTCTAGGACCAAAAGTATCACTTATGTGGCCTGGTGTTGTACATTTATTAAAGGATATTCTTTCTAGCCAGAGATAGAAACTGAATGCTTCAGGTCTTTAAACCAGTATCCAGATTGGGGAACTGGTGTAGTTGTCCCCTGGGGTGGTAGTTCCTTTTTGTTTAGGAAAAATCCCATCTCTGACATGTGACAGAAATAATCTTTCATTTGGGGAAGGTCATTGGTAGGGTATGAAAGGTTATAATACCTTAATTGGTGAGATGAGAATATTTTAAAACTTATTCAAGGTGAACTATCAGGAAGGTATGTGGAAGGTCTTACGGAGGCCATTTTGGTCTATGTGGACACTTATCTAGGAAGTTATTATTGGGATAAAGCAGTTTTAGGAATGAAAGCAAAAAAAGAATAAGAAATTATGAACATTTTCAGAGTACTAGCCAAATAATATGGACATGACCCCTTCCAGGTATTCTAATTCTTAAATTGTCTGACCTAAACCAGTTGTTATTTGAAGAAAATCAAAGGCATTATGGAAGAGTTTACAATATTTTCCCCTTTTGGTACTACATATGAAAATTAGCTTGTATTCCACAAGAGAGGGGAATTTTCCCAAGAATTCTAGTTCTTGTCAAGGAAAAAATAATCCTCAACTCACCAATATGGTTATCTATGTATGTACGTGTTCTCTTATCAAGGAATATCAATTCATAAATATTCCTCAGATTAAGAAAGGATATTACTTTCAGTTATAAAATTTTAAAAAGCAAATACTTCCTTTTACACCTAATAATAAAGTCATAGAAATCAGAAGCCAGATATTATGAAATGATCACAGCAGTCACAGTTTAATAGGCTCTACAGCTGCTTATTTATGATAGTTCTGTCTCTAAAAATCAGAAATTCTACCTAAAGGCAATATAATTTCATTCAGTACTTCATCCACTTCCTAAAGCCATCATGCCTGTTTCTCCTTAAATACACCCAACCAAATGTCATCTTTGCATGCCAGAAAGGTGATGCAATTACTTGGGACATACTAATCCTTTCAATAGTTCCATTGGGTTTCTCTAATTACTATGCTAATACAGTTTATATTTCACTTCCTTCTTTTCAATTACTACTACTCTCCAATCAATTACCAATCCATTCCCAGAAGTATCATTGAAGTAGTTTCTGTATCAACCAGGTGCTTTTTGTCTGCTGAAGTCAGGAGAGGCTGCACTGATAGTAATCACAAATTAATTTGTTTTATACCTATTTGCATTCTCGGCATCTACTCTACCACAGAGTTTTCCCCCTAAACTAACAGCATACACTAAGCATGACTATTTGTACATTGACAGTATTTAACCATCTAAGACTAAACAAAAAACCCAGGAGGAATTGAACTTTTCTTTCTTATTCTTCCTTCTAACCCTAGGTGAAATTCAAAAGGAAGGATGTAAAAGCTTTTCAGCCATTACTGCTTTACTTCTGCCGGACTTTTACAAATAGTAGTGCATACCTGATGCTTCTATTTCTCTCTTTGTGTGTATATGGGTGGGTGTGGGTGTGATTTGTTTTTGTTTTCATTTTTCATTGCCTCACTAGTATTTTATTTTTCCAAATACATGAGTTTTCAACAATCATTTTTGTAAAACTCTTTGTTCCAAATTTTTCTCTGTTATATCCCCTCCCTCCACAAGACAGCAAGCAATTTGGTATAGGTTAAATATGTGTAATCCTTATAAACATATTTTTATATTTGTCATGTTGTGCAAGAAAAATTAGATCAAAAGGAAAAAAACAATAAGAAAAAAACCAAGGTGAAAATATTCTGCTTCAATCCATATTCAGTCTCCATAGTTCTCTCTATGGATGTGGGAGGCATTTTCCATCCTGAGCTTACTGGAATTGTCTTAAATCACCATACCGTTGAAAAAAGCCAAATCTATCTCAGTTGATCATCACACAGTTTTGCTGTTATTGTGTACAATGTTCTCCTGATTCTGTTCACTCAGCATCAGTTCATGTAAATCTTTCCAGGCCTTTCTGAAGCCAGCCTGCTCATTATTTCTTATAGAACAATAATATTTCATTACTTTCATTGTAATGCTGGAGAAACTGAGGCAAGATAGAGATTAGAGAATTTTTAATAATTTATTAAATGGGAGAGATTTACTGGGACAAATAGATCCATGGTTTGGTTCCAGGGTTGAATGAGACTATCGTCTCCAAGAATCCAGCATCCAGTCAGCATCTAGCAGCCAATGCCAGTTCTCAATGACATATTTATACACAGTAGCTAAACAAAGGCAGGAGGGTGGAGTCCAAACTCTGGTGAACAGGAATCTCCAGGCAGGAATCATAAATCCGATTCCAACAGGTTGGGGGGTAGGACCATAAATTCTAACAAACTAGGAGTTAAGAAAATGTCTGACTACAGACACAAGGTCTGGAATCCTCCTTTCTAAGTTTACACATTGACAATTTATAAACTTAGAGCAAATAGCCCTGAGTTATATAAGTCTTCATGAAGCAGAGAAGGTGGAGGGGGGGAAGGTTTGCCACTAAGGGGGATTGAGGCAGAACAATTAAGGGAACTGAGGCAGAACCAATTAGGGAAACTGAGGCAGAACCAATTTAGGGAAACTCAGTCAGGACAATTAAAAGAGAACTGTGGAACAACACATATACTGTATTCCCAATTGGGGGGCATTCACTCAATTTCCAGTTCCTTGCCACTACAAAAAAAGAGCTGCTATAATCCTTTTTTGCACCTGTGAGTCTTTTTTTTCTCTTTTATGATCTCTTTGGAATAAATTTTATAGCCCTTTGTCCAAATTGCTCTCCAGAATGGTTGAACATTTCACAACTCTATCAATAATGTTTCCCATTTTTCTGCTTTCCTTCTGATCTTGGTTTCATTGGTTTTGTTTGTGCAAAACCTTTTTGATTTAAAGTAATCAAAATTACCAATTTGCTTTTCATAATGTTCTCAAGTTCTTCTTTGACCATAAATTCTTTCCTTCTCCACAGATCTGATAATTTGACTATCCCTTGCTCTACTAATTTAGTTATAGTATCACTCTATGTCTAAATCATGAATCCATTTCAACCTTAACTTGGTATAATAAGGTAGATGCTTCTATTTCTCAATCCACTTGAATCCTCACAATCTGGCTTCAGTCCCCTCCCTCAAATTTAATTAAATTGATTTTTCTAAAAGTACCAGCAATACTTTTATTTACCATGTCCAATGTCATCTTTTTAAGTCCTCATCCTTGACAGAGAATGTTGAATTTGGAGTCTGGAAGTCCTGAATTTGAATTCTACTTTAGACATTTAATTGTACAACACTGGGCAACGCATTTAGTCTCTCTTAACCTCATTTTACTCATTCATAAAATGGGTGTGATAGTACCAATTTTTCAGTATTTTTATGATTTTAAAATTCTAAATCGTTATTATTGTTGTCAGCAGCAGCATCACTATTTTTAGCCTCTTTAAAGCTCTTTTTATGACTCCCTATTGTCTGAATTTTGATGTCTTATGTCTAAAAAGCAATTGTTTCTGTTTTAACTAGAAATCCTGCTCCTCCCAGACTGATTTTATTAATTTTTTGATTAATTAAAAAATGCTATGCCTCATTTTTACCTAGCCTTACCTAACACTGAATGGGTGTTGCCTCAGACAAATTGAGACCTGTTAAAGTTAATAACTTAAAAAGGCCAAGATTTCCCACCACCTCCAGGACCATCTTCAATTGTCCTGATCTGTATTTTGCCACTGGACCTGTAAAACTCTGAAGGAAAGACTGAGGCTGGTGACTTTGCATAGCCCTTCCTTACTTAAATTCCAATTCACTTGCACATCATGACATCTCCTTCCTAATGTCTTGGTCCTTTTTGAAAATGAAGGACAAACAGCAGCAGTCCCTTTGAAGAGGCTACTCTCTCCTTTTTTGGCTTCCATTGCACTGCACTTCTATCGTTTTCCCTTTTACTCTCTGAAGGATCTTCCTCCTATTGCTCCTTAAACTCAAAAACCCTCTTCTTATTCAGTTTTTCTTTGTATACACTCTTTTTTTAGTGATGTCTTCCACTCTGTTTCAATTATCATCTCATTGCAAATGATGAGACAGTCAGACAGAAGGAGAGAGGTGGGGAGGGAGGAGAGAAATTGATTAGGCTTATTCTGCTTCACCCCAGAATTTGAATCAGGACCAATCAATAAAAGTTACAAGGAGACAACTTCCAACTCAATTAAAAGGAAAAACTTCCTAAAAACTAGAGCTGTCTAAAAATGAGGGCTACCTTATGTCATACTTGACATCACTCCCTTCCCTCACCACCCACTCCAACTCATACAACAGGTCTGGAAGGCCATCCTGAAAACTACTTGTGAATTCAACATATTTTTTTTAACATTCATTTTTAAAAATTTCCAGGTTAATATCCTATTCCTCCTCTCCCATGTGCCATATACATATACAAAGAAAAAGAAGAAAAAAAAAAGAAAAAGAAAGAAATGCACCCTTATAAGATCTATACACCAAAAAGATCAAAGAAAGAGGGAAAATACCTGGATGTAAAATAAATATTGCAGCTCTTTTCAAGGTGGCAAAGAACTGAAAACTGAAGGGTGCCCATCAATTGAGGGATTGCTGAGCAAGTTATGACATATAAATGTGCTTTTCAGGCACAGTAACTAAAGAAATGATGATTGTACAATTTCAGAGAAACCTGGGAAGATTTGCATGAGCTGATATAGAGTAACAAGTGGAACTAGAACAATTTATTTGATAACAATAATATTGTAAAGCTGAACAACTTTGAAAGACTTGGAAACTGATCACACAAATGATCAACAATAATTCTAATAGATTTATTAAACATTCTAAATGATGGGGATGAATAAAGACCTCAGTTCCTTGATAGTTGAGTAGATCATAAGAAGCAGCATTATTCTTATGGAGAGGGTCTGAATTACTGTAAATAATCAGGAAGCCCAGCCACTCCGGGAGGCAAGCTGGGAGGTGTATTAACAGAATTATTTTGTTTTTAGTGGGCCTTTGTTGAATTCTTTCCCATTCCTTTTACTGACAAAATTATCATGATCCCACAGTTATTGTATCCAATCAGAAGACCAAATTATGATGATAACACCTGAGATTATTTTTCCTCCTATAAAAGAATCTCTATTTGTTCCCCACTTCTTTGCAAATTCATTGTATAATGCCCACATTATAGCAGCAAGTTCTCAAGGAACTTTGCCTGCCTTATGGTTTCTTTCACCTTGTTATAGCTAGTTTGTTAGGAACTTTCCCAACTTTATGAGTCTTCCTCTTTATTCCCTATTAGAAATTAGCTTATTTCCAGCAGAATAACAAAATCTCTACCTCTTGATGTGGAGATGTTTGAAGGCTACAAATTCTCTTCAGGCACCTTGTAACACCAGCCTCAAACCCCTGTTTTGGGGGGTTCAACTCCTATACCTCAACACTACCCACCTCCTAATAGAGAAGTCATAGAGTCAGAGTGCAGATTGAGACATCTTTCTGGAGGACGGTTTTGTTTTACTTGACAAGTTTTTAAGAGATTTTATAGGGGTATCTCTTGATCAAAGAGTTTTTGGGGCACAGATCTAAAATGCTTTCCAGATTGAGTGGATGCCCATCATTTGGGGGATAGCTGAATAAACCATGGAATATTATTGTTCTATTAGAAATGACAAGCAGGCTGATTTCAGAAAAACCTGGAAAGACATGAACTGATGCTAAGTAAAGTGAGTAGAACCAAGAGAACAATATACACTGCAGCAACATGATTATGTGATCATTTACTTGATGGATTTGGCTCTTTTCAACAATGAGATGATTCAAGGTAATTCCAATAGACTTGTGATGGAAAAAGCCATACACACCCAGGAAACTATGGAACCTGAAAGTGGATCAGAGAATAGTATTTTCATTTTTGTTATTGTTGTTGTTGTTTTGTTTCCCCCCCCACCTGATTTTTCTTGCACAGCATGAAGAATATGGAAATATGTTTAGAAAAATTGCTTGTTTAACCTATTTGGGATTGCTCTCTAGGAGAGGGGAAAGGAAGTAAGGAAGGGAGAAAAATTCGAAACACAAGATTTTGTAAAGATGTATGTAAATAAAAATTTAAAATATAAAATAATTTAAATAATTTAAATTTAAATTTATTTAAAAATAAAAAAATCAATTGTAAAAAATAAATAAATAAATTGCTTTCCAGAATGGCTAGCCCCAACCATATATTAATGTATCTTTTCTCCTCACAGTGCCTCTTCCGAGTTGTTTTAATTTACAATTCTATATCTGGTGATGAATTATTTTTTCATATAGTCAATGATAGCTTGAATTTCTTCCTCTGAAAACTTCATATCCTTTGAATTTCTTATTCTTATACATTTGAATCAATTCCTTATATATCTTAGAAATGAGACTTTCTTAAAAACTTGTTGCAAAGAATTTTTCTTATTTTTCAAATTTTAGCTGAATTGATTTAGTGCAAAGATATTTTAGTTTTATATAATCAAAATTATTTATTTTATCTCTTATGATCTTTCTCTTGTTTGGTCATGAACTCTCCAATTCATAGATCTGACCAGGTTAGTCTTACTACTTTTGTTTATTATGGTACTCTATGTCATCTATCCATTTAGAGCTTGTCTTGGTTAATAGTATAAAAGTGATCTATACCTAGTTTCTGTCACATTGCTTTCCAGTTTTCCCAACAGTTGTTTTTTTTTTTTTTTTAAGAGTGGGTTCTTCAACTGGAAACTGAGTGGATGCCCATCAATTGGAGAATGGCTGAATAAATTGTGATATATGAATATTATGGAATATTATTGTTCTGTAAGAAATGATCAACAGGATGATTTCAGAAAGTCCTGGAGAGACTTACATGAACGGATGCTGAGCGAAATGAGCAGGACCAGGGGATCATTATGTACTTCAACAACAATATTATATGATGATCAATTCTGATGGACCTAGCCATCTCCAGTAATGAGATGAACCAAGTCAGTTCCGATAGAGCAGTAATGAATTGAACCAGCTACATCCAGCTAAAGAACTCTGGGAAATGACTATGAACCGCTACATAGAATTCCCAATCCCTCTATTTTTGTCCGTCTGCATTTTTGATTTCCTTCACAGGCTAATAGTACAGTATTTCAAAGTCCGATTTTTTTTTGTACAGCAAAATAACTGTTAGGACATGTATACTCATATTGTATTTAATTTATACTTTAACATATTTAACATATATTGGTCAACCTGCCATCTGGGGGAGAGAATGGGGAGAAGGAGGGGAAAAATTGGAACAAAATGTTTGGCAATTATCAATGCTGTAAAATTACCCATGCCTATAACTTGTAAGTAAAAAGCTATAATAATAAATAATAATAATACTGAAAAAAAGAGTGGGTTTTTCATGCTCTAAATAGAAATACTCCTTAGAATTTACTTTGATTCTTTCATGGAAATACCATCTCATGGTTTTAAATCTTGTTTCCATTAATACATAGTACAGCCCACCTATAACTTCGTTATTCCTAACTCTTGTCTGTTATTCCATAAATTCTTTCCATAGAGTTTCCATCCAATAAGACTTTCCTCTGGGTCTTATAATGTTTCATAGCTATCAAGTCAGCATTCACTTGGAGTTGTCCATTGGTTATCATACTCTTACTTAACTATATGAATGTTGTATCTTTACTATATGCCCCCAGTAAGAAGTAAAATCCTTTAAGTCAAATACTAATTTTTAACTTTGGATTTCTATCCACATGCCTAGCACATTGCTTTACATAGACACTATTAGATGTTTAGTAAATGTTTGTTGAATGAATGAATCAAATGTAACTGAACATGGCTATCAGTATTTTCAATTATAGGGGAGAAGGTTGGATTCTAAAATGAACTCTAATATCTCTTCTAGCTTATATATATATTCATTTTTTAAAATTATTTCCATTTTTTAAAAAGTGGGTTCTTGTCCCCACTTGTCATCATTATAATATAGATTCATCTTCAGTATCTTTTTTTAAACATGATAAAAACATTTTTACACTATTAGTTTTGCTGAATATTAAGTCTCAGTTAAGTGGCTTTGCTGATAGAAATCATTTTAAACATCTTCAAACACAGCCTATTTTAAAATTTACAGACCATGTGAACCTTTTTGGATTTTTAGTATATTTATTTCTTCATATTTCAAAATCAAGGAAAGTGGATCAGATAAGAAATAGGAACAGCAATTGGTGATGAAAATATATAGATTACTAGATATTAACATTTCCTTACCTCCTGAGACTAATCAGTGAAAAGCAATGCTTTTTCTGTTACCTTTTGCCTTTCTCATCAAAACTTCATTTCTTAATGAAAAAATTAAATTCCAGTATTTTATGTTTATTGAGGCATTTCTGTATTCTTATTTAGAATGTTAGGCTTCTAGTTGTGAAACTGATTTCATAGAGTCCTCAAGCAAAAACATAAACAATTAATTTTAGAAAAGTACTATTAAAATATTGAAAAACATTGCCTCCCTAAAAATTGGTGATGAATTTATGTAGTGAGCAGAATAATTATATAAATCTATCTTTTAAAAGATGTGTTTTTCATAATTATAAATATTATAGCAAAAGTTGAGATGTTACAGAAAGAACATTAGATTTAGGGTCAAATGAAATATGAGATCTTAGACATACCATATGTCTGTGTTCAGTGTCTTCATCTATATAACAACGGGGTTAAGTAAATAATCCCCAAGTATCTTTCCAATTCAAAATGCCTATGTTTTACCATAAGATATGTGTAGCATTGTGAAAGCCAAACGATCTGATGAAGAAAAAGAGTAATCTTTCTTGTCCTTAGCTTGTACTCTTGATAGTAATGGTATATTCTATTGTCAAGATGATACATTCTAAATCTGCATTTCCCTATCTTTGTTTTACTTAAGGGGAATAGAAATTTAAATTAGAACAGATGAAACACCTCCAAATCTCCAAGCAATTAGAAGACTTTTTGATTGGTTCTTTCTATAATGAACTCAACTGAGCAGAGCAAGTTAAAATCTTTCCTATAATGCTTACAAATTATGTGATGGGCAAGTTGTTTCAATATCATTAGCTACTGTTTTTCCAGTTGTTTAGTAGTTTTATGATGCACATATACATCAATAGGTATTTATCAGTTTTAGGGGTCACACATAGTAGTTGTTTATCAAATTTGGAGAACACACATCATTGCCAAATTGTACCACTAATGTCCTTATTTTATTGCAGAAAAATAGCTAACAACTACTTAATCACGAAATGAAGCTTTAAAACAAAATGAAGTTGTTTATACTACATTAGCATTATTCCTATAATACATACCCAGTAATTCAGTCAAGTAATAATTTTTAAAAAACCCTTACCCATAGATAAAGCAATTCTGATATTACAAATAATGTTCCACATATGTAGACTCCCATCTCTTATAACTTTTTTTTATCTCATCTTTTTTTTGGGAAGAATCTTGAGGTCCTCTTTAGTTCAAAGATTTTTCCAAAGCAGCCTCTAGACTTAAGTGAAAATAGGAAAGAATATGAGTGTCTTGCACAGAGTATGAGTTTAAGTATTTGCTGAACTGAGTTACTTGTTCAGAATCCAGGGAGGGATTAAAGATGATAGTTTAATTTAAGACCACATTGCAAAAATACCAGTAAACCTCCATCCATAAAGATACAAAGGGCCTTGAGAAATAGAACCTGATCACTGCAAAGAATTATTTGTGACTTTATACATGTGCAATCTCACATGGTACAGGAAGCATCATGATTCAATCCTATGCAAAGCTAACTAAACTGCACAGGTAAAATGTTTCAGGATCATGAAGTATTATATTGAATATGGGTGTATATAACAACTATTAAGTAACTAAGCACCTGGAGGCAAGTAGCCTTTTTATTCTCTACATGTTTCTCAACATTAAAACCTTTACATACTACTAGAGGTTTTTTCCTTTTGTTTTGTTTTTTCTCCATAAAGCCACCTATGTAAATATAAAATTATGAGCCTTTATAGTATAAATTCTTAATGACCAAAATTTTTTATTTTATTTTTATTAAAGCTTTTTATTTACAAAACATATGCATGGGTAATTTTTCAACATTGGCCCTTGCAAAACTTTCCGTTTCAAATTTTTCCCTCCTTCCTCCCACCTCCTCCCCTAGATGTCAGGTAGTCCAATACATGCTAAATATGTTAAAATATATGTTAAATCCAATATATGTATACATATTCATATAGTTATCTTGCTGCACAAGAAAAATCAGATCAAGAGGGAAAAAAATCCTGAGCAAGAAAACAAAATGCAAGCAAACATCAAAAGAAAAAGTGAAAATGCTATATTGTGGTCCACACTTGGTTCCCATAGTTCTCTCCCTAAGTGTATATGGCTCTCTTCATTACTAAATACTTGGAACTGGTTTGAATCTTCATACTGTTGAAGAAATCCATGTCTATCAGAATTGATCATCATATAGTCTTTTTGTTGCCATGTATAATGATGTCCTGGTTCTGCTCATTTGACTTAGCATCAGTTCATGTAAGTCTCTCCAGAACTCTCTGAAATCATCCTGTTGGTCATTTCTTACAGAACAATAATATTCCATAACATTCATATACCATAATTTATTCATCCTCCAATTGATGGGCATCCATTCATTTTCTAGCCATTACAACAAGATTTGCCACAAACATCTTTGCACATGTGGGTCCCTTTCCCTCCTTTAGGATCTCTTTGAGTTACAGACTAGTGGAAACACTGCTGGGTCAAAGGGTATGCACAGTATGATAACCCTTTGGTTATAGTTCCAAATTGCTCTCCAGAATGGTTGGATCTGTTCACAGTTCCACCAACAATATATCAGTGTTCCAGTTTTCCCATATCCCCTGCAACATTCAAAATTTTTTTTCCTGTCATCTCAACCAATCTGACAGAGTTGTCTTAATTTGTATTTCTCTGATCAATAGTGATTTGGAGCACCTTTTCTTATGACTACAAATAGTTTCAATTTCTTCATCTGAAAATTGTTCATATCCTTTGACCATTTATCAATTGGAGAATGGGTTGAATTCTTATAAATTTGAGTCAATGCTCTATTTATTTTAAAAATGAGACCTTTATCAAAACCTTTGAATAAAAATGTTTTCACAGTTTATTGTTTTGCTTCTAATCTTGTATGCATTTGTTTTGTTTGTACAAAAAATTTTAACTTAATATAACCAGAATTATCTATTTTGTGATCAATAATGATCTCCAGTTCTTCTTTGGTCACATATTCCTTCCTCCTCCACAAAAGGTGGAGGTATGAGAGGTAAAGTATCCTATCTTCTTCCAATTTGTTTATAATATTCTTTGTGTATAGATCATGAATCTATTTTGATCTTAACTTGTTATACAGTGTTGGGTGTGGGTCAATGCCTAGTTTCTGCTGTACTAGTTTCCAATTTTCCCAGAAGTTTTTGTCAAATAGTGAATTCTTATCCCCAAAGCTGGAATATTTGGGTTTGTCAAACACTAGATTACCATAGTCATTGACTATTGTGTTTTGTGACTCTAACCTATTCCGCTGATCAACTACTTCATTTCTTAGCCAGTACCAAATAGTTTTGATGACCACTGCTTTAGAACATAGTTTTAGATCTAGTACAGCTAGGCCACTTTCATTTGCTTTTCTCTTCCTTAATTTCTTTGAAATTCTTGACCTTTTTTCTTCCAGATGAATTTTATTGTTAATTTTTCTAGATTAGTAAAATAGTTTCTTGGGAGTTTGATTGATAGAGCACTAAATAAATAGATTAGCTTAGGTAATACCGAATTTGTTTTTAACACCATCTTTGTACCTGACAATCCCTTCCCCTAAAAAATCTCTTCTCATTAACTCCTAGAAGTCCTGTCTTCTCTCCACCTCCACCCCCCAATTATCAGCTCAAATCACTTTTGGAGAAGGCTTTCCCCGATCCCATCAGCTGCTGGTGCTTTCTCCCAATAAGATTTACATTCCTTCCACTCCTACAGACGAGTCTGTACCAAGTTACTTGCATATCTCCCCTAAAATATTGAGAATGTGATTTCTGGAAACTGAATCGATGCCCATCAGTTGGAGAATGGATGAAAATGTTACATGAATGTTATGGAATATTATTCTATAAGAAATGACCAACAGGATGATTTCAGAGAGGCCTGGAGAGACTTACATGAACTAATAAGTGAAGTAAGTAGAACCAGAAGATCATTATATACAGCCACAAGTTTATACAAAGATCAATTCTGATGGACGGGGCTCTTTTCAACAATGAGATGATTGAGGCCAGTTCCAATGATCTTGTGATGAAGAGAGCCATCTACATCCAGAAAGAGAATTGTGGGAATTGAGTATGGCTGACAATGGAGCATTTTCACTCTTTTTGTTGTTGATTGCTTGCATTTTGTTTTCTTTCTTTTTTTCCTTTTTGATCTGATTTTTCTTCTGCAACACAATAATTGTAGAAATATGTATAGAAGACGTGCACATGTTTAACATAGATTACTTGCCATCTAAGGAAAGGGATGGGGGAAGGGGGGCGGGAAATTTGAAACACAAGATTTTGAAAGAGTCAATTGTGAAAAATTATCCAAACATATGGTTTGAAAGTAAAAAGCTTTAATAAAAACTTTTTTTTTTTAAATGTGAGTTACTTGGGGACAGGGACTATTTCTGCCTATGTAACTCCAGTGCTTAGAATAAGGGATTAATAAATGGTTGCTGACTAATTGACTTTAAATATGCTTTGTCAAGATTAAATGCCTAATAAAACATCTTTTTCTTTTTCTTTTTTTATAGGAGTCAAACTCCTATAAGCAATTTTGCTAGAATCCTCAAGTTGTGCCCCTTTGGATATGTTGTAACTTTTCAAAGGAATTAAATCTTATAGAGCCTTGATTCTTCCTTTCATCTCACCCACTTTGTCTTTGACAGTAGATAAAGATACTATTACCAACTAATTCAGGGATATTACTAAATTGCCAATAGAAAGATAGAAAGTCTAATAACTTCTGGATCTCAAGTTCACTAGTTCTTTCTCCCAATAAGTTCCCAATAGTTCTTTAATCAAAACAAGTCCTTAAGGATAGGGGTCTCTCTTCTCTAAGACCAGATACTTGAGTCTCTCAGACCTAAGAACGCTCAATATTCTATAGGTGACCCCCAAGATTTGTACAAATTTGAAGCCATTTTCTGTTCAACATAATTTCAATTGATCAAGGAGTTTTTCCACATAGTTTAATGCTTATGATTGATTCAGTAGAAGTATTTTCACCTAATAAAGGTATCAGGGCTCAGCATTTTAATATTTTTAATGGGATGGGGTCATTTACTTAATCAACCCTCTTGAGACAGCAATTTGAGGATCTGGTTCTATGTTCAGTTTATTTTAATACTTAATTTAAATGGCTCTTAGAACCAAGAGATGCCACAAAGCTACAAAGATCCAAATGGAAATGTATAATTGGTTATACTTAAGCATAATACTCACATTTCAAGTCTTATCCAACAATTACATAAAGTTTTGTTGAAATTTGACTAAAAAACATTCATCAATATCACCAAGTTGTTCTTACAAAATAATTGAAAGGATTCCATTTTCAAAGTTTAAAAAAAAAATGGGCTCAAAATTCACCAACTCTTCATTTGTAAAAAGAAAGAGAAAAAAACTAAATGTGCAGAAAATTCTGTTTTCAAATTTATCTGTACACATGTATAATTCTATAAATAACACCATTTTTGGCAATATAAGGGGACTTTAAAATATCTTCCTAATTATCAATTCTCAAAAGTTAGCATATTTGTAGAGAGATTTATCATTGATAGTGAATATAACCCATCTATGATGATTGAGATTTTGGGCCAACTTTTGTCAAGTCTGAGTAGTCACTGTTTTTAATCTTACAATGTGTCTGGATGAACTCATGAGCTCTCCCATCTTATTTCTTATTTGTAATTATTTTAGTCGTATCTTCATACTATAGTTTCTTTGTAAAAAGATTCTCAAGTCATTTGTCTGTTTTGTCAGGTTTAGTAATGTACTTAACTAGATACGTATATCACAATAAGTTACAATATATTATAAACAAATAAGTAAGGAAGCCATTATCAACCCTCCCATGCTGTGAACCTCTCATTCTTCCCTCAAGACAGTTAGATGTTATATAAGATATAGAATATCTAAAATATATACCATATATGCATGAGGAAGGGGAAGAGACTAATGTCAACCTATATATTTAATATTAGTAAAGCTTATTTCTCATTTAAAATAAAAACAAGTAGAATAATATTTTCTTTTCTTACTCCATTGGATTTGCATTTAAAAGCACACTGATGCATATCTAACATATATACGACTGCTTGCCATCTAGGGGAGGGGGCGGAGGGAGGGAGGGGAAAAATTGGAACAGAAACTAGTGCAAGGGATAATGTTGTAAAAAAATTACCCTGGCATGGATTCTGTCAATGTAAAGTTATTATAAAATAAAATAAAATAAAACATTAAAAAAAAAGCACACTGGTGGGAAAGGTATATGAATTTGTGAATCTATCAATCAAAATCAGCTCTGAGCCCCCATCTCACCACCCACTAAATACCTTTTAAAAAAAAAATATTCTGTATTTCCATTTCAGTCATTTCATTTTGATCTAATGGAGTTGGTTCCCTAGGGAAGCACTTATACTACATATTGTATTTTTATTCTTAATATAGAATCAATAAGCATTATGGTACTTAATAATCTGAGGCACAGTACACAAGACAAAATCTACCAATTAGCAATAAATTCACTGCTCTCTTAAAATGCCCAAATTCCCCCCCACCCTCCAATGTAGAATCATATCCTCCTGATGTTATCACTTCTCTTCAAAAACAAAGAGCCACTATAACTTTGAAGCCAGGAGTTGCATATGATGTTCGGTTGAAATTCCCCTTGGGAAGATAACTAGGCAGTGCAAATAAAGTGCCAGGTCTGAAATCAGGAAGATTCCTCTTACTGGCTGTATGATCTGGGCAAGTCATTTAATCCTATTTGTCCCAGTATCCTCATCTATAAAATGAGCTGAAGAAGGAAAAGGCAAACTACTCCAATATCTTTGCTGAGAGAACTCCAAAAAGGGTCACGAAGAGTCAGAAAACTGAAATGAATGAACGATGACGACATAGGATGTTTGACATCTTCCATTCAATTGGTCATTAGATGCTCTGGAATTTTCTATCACTGGAGCCATGTAAACTAGCATTTAAGATCCAGTGAATTCCAAGAAGGTTGGTACTCCAAACTGGACTGATTTCTGATATCATCTGGTCACAGGCTATCTATACCAGAAAAGGGAGAAAAGTCTAACAAGGAGTTTCAAATTCCTGCTTCCCTTTCTTTTGAAACTTCCCATTATCCTCAAGATGCTGGACAACTTCAAATCTTCTTAGTTTTCTAGTCTCAAAGTTCCAACTGTTATTCTTCACAGTGTAGGGAAAGGGAGGAACAGAGACAGTTGGAGAGGTGGGAATACTGCAATTAATTACTATGCATATATTTAGCCTTTACTTATTTGTACACCCATTAATACAATATAAAAGCTTTAAGGATAGGGATTGTTTTATTGTCTCACACAGAATTGGAGTGTTGAAAAGATCTTCAGCATCCTATGCCATACATAAAAGAAATCCCTCTCTAAGGTACTTGGCAAGTTATCATTCAGCCTCTTCTTAATGAATTCCAGAGAGAATGCACTACCTTTCTTAGTAAACCATTTCACTTTGGAACAGATCAAATGATTAGGAAGTTTTTTCCTTGACATCAGCCAAAATCATCTCTTTGCAAACTTTCATACACTGCTGTTTGACTCAGAGACAAAAGAGGATGTAATCCCTTCAAACACAGCTCTTCCATATGTGAAGATATGTTATGGAGAGAGCCTTCTGTATCCAGAGAGAGGACTATGGGGAATAATGTGGATCACAACATTGTATTTTCACTTTCTTTGCTGTTATTGTTTGCTTGCATTTTGTTTTCTTTTTTTTTCCTTTTTGATCTGATATTTCTTGTGCAGCACGATAATTGTGGAAATATGTATAGAAGAATTATACATGTTTAACATATATTGGATTGCTTGCCATCTAGAGGAGGAGCGGAAGGGAAGGAGCAAAAAAAAAAAAAAAAGATTATATATATATATATATATATATATATATATATATATATATATATATTATATATATATATATTGATCTGAAGGAAGTGGCCCTCTTCAGTTCCAATAGAGCAGTAATAAATTGAACCAGCTATACCCAGCTAAAGAACCCTGGGAGAAGACTATGAACCACTACATAGACTTCCCAATCCCTCTATTTTTGTCCGCCTGCATTTTTTGATTTCCTTCACAGGCTAATTGTACACTATTTCAAAGTCCAATTCTTTTTGTACAGCAAAATAACTGTTTGGACATGTATACGTATATTGTATTTAACTTATACTTGAACATATTTAACATGTATTGGTCAACCTGCCATCTGGGGGAAGGGGTAGAAGGGAAGGAGGGAAAAAGTTGGAACAAAAGGTTTGGCAATTGTCAATGCTGAAAAATTACTCATGCATATAGTTTGTAAATAAAAAGCTACAATAAAAAAAATATTGAACAAAAGGTTTTGCAAGGGTGAATGTTGAAGACTAGCTATGCATGTGTTTTGAAAATAAAGTTTTGTATATTAAAAAAAAATGAAGATAGTTACTGTGTCCTTCTTCATCTTCTCTATCTGGGTTAAATATCCTCACTTCCTAATATCCCCCATAGCTGGAGCCCCATAAATATTTGTTGAATGAAATATGTCATCATAAGGAGGGATGATTTGACTTCCTTGGTGTACCTAACTTAGAACTGGGAATACAGGATTTGTGTAATATTACTCGAGTTCGGCATTTAATTTAAGGAAGACCTGGTTTCAAATTGTGCCTCAAATTATGCTACTTAATAGCTACTGATCTTTGAGCAAATTGCTTATAAGTTTATGCAATTCTGACAATTTCCAAGGATTTATCTACCAAGTCAAACAGTTGAGATGAATGACAATTACCCAGAACCACGGGGATTACAGATCCTTTGTTTATTCCCGTACTTATAAGAGCAATAAAACAAAAATATAATCAGGGCTCCTTGTGCACAGTACATGTGACATTATCCCTTCTTCTGTCCTTAATTCTCTTACATAGCAAGTATATCATCTAAATTATTTGAATGTGAACAAAAAGAAAATGGTTGGAGGAATTGAGGGAAAGCAGGGCATACCAAAGAATGGTGGGAAGGAAGTGAGAACCCAAAAAAATACCCCCCCGATATCTTTATTTATCCTTAGATAGCACTTAATAATTTTTTTTTAAAAAGGAATCCCAGTTTTGAAACACATCTAGTGTAGAGTATACCTTGCCTCATTTCTTTATCTAGTTATTTTATAGCAAGGGAGAAAAATTACTTCAGGACTTCTTTCTCAATTTCTTTCTGAAAATGGGAATGGTTATAGGAAAAAGGAGAGGCAGTGAGTTCATATAATGTATAGAGCATCAGGTCTGGATTCAGAAAGAACTGAGTTCAAATCCAGCCTCAGACACTTATAGCTGTAGACCCTGTGGCAAGTCATTTATTGCCTATTTGCCTCAGTTCCTCATTTGTAAAATGAAGACATATTAGAGAAGGAAATAGCAAACCATTGCATTATTTTTGACAAGAAAACCCTAGGGACAAAGTCTATGGACACACAGAGTCAGACACAACTGAATGACTGAACAACACAAAGAAAAAAAAAACGGATGGATATATTCTAATAAATAACATTTAGACAATTAACATCTGTCTTCTTTAGACCTGGAGATATTTCCAAATACATTTTATCAAATGTTTATGCAGATTATAATACATAGAATATAGCCTAGTTGTCAGCTTTTTAAGAGTGTAAAAATATTGTAAATACTTTTCATTATCAGCTTCTTAAACCCTTATCCAAATGAATTAAAAATGCTTCTGTCAATGATTTTTCAAGTTACTGACTATCCTGTCCAAAAGAAGAGAATTTTCCCATATTTGGCTTTGGAAAAATAAAACCTTTATTTACAAATGTTCTATTCATTTAAAAAAAGATGGAAAGGGGAAACACTTGAATAAAATTAATGTTTTTAAAAATCACTAGGAACAAAGCCAAATTCAAGTTTTAAAATCAAAAGAAACTAGTGATTCAAAAGGGAGAGGGAAATTAAAGCCAAACACCAGAAAGAAAGAGTAAAATTGTGACAAGACAGCAAAATCAGATTCCTCTTCCAATGTTTCATCACAGCTTGTTGGCAATCTCACAGGTATTCCTATTTGCAAATATAACTTCCCATTTCAATTAAAGGCTAGACTATTCATATAACTATAGGAAGAACAGAAAATGTTCTCTCCCTCAAAAAAACATATTAGAAGAATCACTAGTTCCAAACCCATTAGGAATTGTTGGGATCAGGCATTACTAAAGTCTATTAACCTTATTTCCAAAATCTAAGCACAAGACAAAGATTCCATTTCTCTCTAGGCAAAATATCTTCCAAGGATCTTTTTGAAAGTGATCCGACAACCATCTCTCAGCCTGGAAAGTCATTTAAATATCTTGCCATTTCATCATTTCGTCTCTTAGAATCCAAAAATTCTTTTATGCCTTTGCTCAAATATATTGAATAGTGGCATCTAGGGGTGGAAGGGTAGGCAGAAAGAAATGCCTACCAATTGATTTTTTTTCCAAGTCTGTATCCAGTTGAAAAGCCAATATACCTTTATAGTTAAAACTAGACCTAGCATACAAAATCCAGAATGTATCGGGAAGTTGCAATCATTCCTACTGGCTACTTTTCCATTTTAGAGCAGCAATAATTGGTGTCAAGTTTCAGTTTGGAGGAATCATCAAATGTTTCTAGAGCCTACCTTCAAAGTGGGACTGGTTAGCACTAAATGGAGCTCTTCCAGAGGTTATGTGGAAGATGAACAGGTCTAGGCTTACTGAGATTTTCCAAAAGTGAAACTGTGTGATCTTTTGACTTTCCCTCCCACCAATCTACTGGAGCTACTTGACCTAGTTTTGGTGAGGAACCCAAGAAGTGCAAGAGAACGTTGACTGGTATCTTCTTGGTGGCTCTGGGCAAGATGAACTTCTTTCAGTTCCCTAAGAGAAAAATAAAATTTGTTTTACTTGATCCAATTATCAATTGTGGCAGGTACCAGTTTTACTAGTGACAAACTGCATCATCAAAACAGCATGAGAGGAAACTATTCCAGCTCACTTTATCGTTTCCACAGGTAAGCTCTGTTATGTTCAGGACCAAATGTGTGGCAAACTAGAACTCATTTATGATGCTTTTGCCAGTCAGATATAATTAGCCAAAAAGAGAAGCCAAAACCAAAACCAAAACCCATCATGTAGTAGCAGAAAGTCATAATATGGGAGGAAATGGAATGGCTAAGACATGAGTGGATTCAAGAATCAACAATTCTTGGAAAGACAAAATTTACTCTTTGAAATTGTTCTAGTATGTGATTCCATAGTACAAAGTGAAGTCATTGGGTTCTTTTGGCTAATGCCAACTGTAATGTTAATGCCAAAGTATAGTATGAGAGCTCCTTGACTTAATTCTTTATTGCTTCCAATATTCAGAACCCACCTCTCTAATTTAGCCGTCTTAGATTTTTCTCTGTCCAGCTCCTTCTGAAGCTTTGCAGTTATACTCAAAAATGGTCTGATGACTGTGTTCCTAACCAAAGCTGCTGCTGTTGGCCTCTCTTCTGGCTTAGGATGGATCATAAACTGTGAAAGGAAGTAAAATATTATTGCTTTAAATGTGGTCCTTTTTGAAGATTTTAAAACTTCTTGACTTACCTCATATAATAGTGTATTAATACATATTTAACATCCAGCTCTCTGGAGTAAAAATATTTGTATAAACACATTTAATCTGCATTATCAATATTTTCTTCATCCTTTTAAGTATTGGCAATTAACAGAAAATAGATCAATAAATCAAGTAATTGATTTGAAGAATTTGTCAGATTCTGAGGTATGAATGCTCATATTAAAATATTTAACAATTGGCTTTTTTGAATCTGTTCAAGATGATTCTAACATCTCTTTGCCTTTGTGCTCCTTCACACTGTTAACTACTAGTCTTCCTTGTGATATTCTCTTCTCTTGACATTTAGTTCCTCTTATCATTTGACTGGTCTTTCTTGTTATCCTTTTCTAGAAATTCTTCCTCCTAAATGGAATTATTTCCAAAGGCTCAGTCATCTGCTTCTGTATTTTTCTAAGCTTGCCCAATCTTACCTCTATTGAATATGACCCCAAAATCTGTATTCTTGTCTTAACTTTTCCATCTTACCTTCAATCTCATATATACTATGTACTAGATATTTACAATTAGTTGTCCAATCACCACAATCTCAATGACCCTAAATTGAATCCTTTCTTTACCCTGCATAAAAATGTTTCTTAGACATATCTATTTTTTATGAAAAAATTCCTGTTGAGCCAAGGCAATTCCAATAGATTTAGGATGGAAAATGTCTTCCACATTCAGAGAAAGAACTATGGAAACTGAATGCAGATTGATACATTCTATTTTCACCTTTTTTCCCCTCTTTCTTGTGATTTTTCCTTCTTCTGATTTTTCTTTCACAGAAAGACTAATATGGAAATATGTTTAAAATGATTGAACATGTATAACTTATGTCAAATTACTTGAAGAGAGGAAAGGAAAGAATGGGAGGGAGGAAAAAAATTTGGAATTCAAAATCTTTTTTTTTTTTTTAAATGAAGGGAAGAGGGAGAGGGAGACCATTGTCTCTCTGGTCTAACGACTAGGGAACATTTAATGCTTTCCTTCACCTTCACATTTAGTTAAAACCTGTTATTTGCCCGAAAATTTTCTAACATCCATCAATTTCCTTTTCATTTTTACAGCAATCTCTCTTGTCCCATTTCTTAACTACTTGATTTCTAAATTATAACAATAGCTTCACTGCTACATTTGTCACTGGCTTCTCTTCTTAAACCATTCTGGGCAAAGTTTCCACAAAAGGTCCCTTCCAATTTTAAATATAAATATATATGTGTGTATGTATGCAAATTCCTATTCTCTTCTTTTAAACCAAACAAAAACATTTATTATATGAATATTATATGAATAAATTCTGTTATAAAAATGTTATAAAATAGCTAATTAAAATAGTCAACATTTAGAAAGTAATTTAGGAAAATTTAAAAGTAATTTAAAAGTTACTATGTAGACTCATATGCATTTCATTTGATACTTATAGAAATCCTATGAGATAGGTGCTATTATCTTCATTTTATAGATGAGAATAGAAGGGAAACCATTCAAGAACTTATTCACAAAAAAACAATATAAGTAATCCACAGATTCTAAGCCTGAGTTGATGTACCTGATTAACATCAAGCTAAAGTTAACATCAATTTAACTTGGCATTTGGGATCTCCAACCACACAGCCCCAGAGTCTTCCTAGTTTTATCTGTTTTTGCCTCTTCTATAGTATATTTTGTGTTCTTCTATTAGTATCTAAGTTCCTAAAATACAGAGCTATCTTATTTTTAATTGAATCCTCAATGCCTGGCACATAAATGTTTGCTGATAGATATTCATCAGAGGAACCAGTTACTTCAATCAGTAGTGGCCAAATTGCTTCAAATCTTTCCTATGCATTTCTGTCTTTGATCATGGTTTTCCTCCCTCCTGGATAAGCTGGAATGATCTCTCTACCTGGGATAGTGCTACTGAAAGAAAAAGGAAGAGGGAATATAGGGAAGTGTAGAAGAAGTAAAAAAAAAAAAAATTTTTTTTTTTTAAAGAGGGAGAGGATAGAGAATTCCTTGAAGACAGGGACTGGAAACTTTTTTCCCCAATTTTTCTCTACCATCCAACCTTAACGTAATATCGCATGCAACACACAAATACTTGAACTGAAAGTGCCTTTTTTCTCCAAAAAACCCCCACAAAATTGACCTTTTTAAAGTATTATAAAAATTATAAAGGTCCAGACAGTTAAGACAGCAATTTAACCATTCTTTTATTTTTCCAAATACATGCAAAGATAGCTTTCAACATTCATCTTTGCAAAGCTTTGTGTTCCAAATTTTTCTCCCTCTCTTCCCTCTCTCTCCCCTACATAGCAAGTAATCCAGTGTAGTTAATTACTCTCTTATACTCCAAGTTCAAATTAATGTAGCCTCAGAACTCTTATCTTGCCGTGATGTCTCTCTCTATTTGCTTTGTTCTTTGGATCATCTTTCTCCCACTCTAATTCCACCAATATGTTCTGTCCTTCTTTTCCAACTTCTATCCCCACTTTCCAAATGCCAACCTGATGTCTTAAGAGATACAACCTTAAGCAAATTGTAAAAGTCTTTGGAGAGCTTCTGTGGAAGAGCTGGAAGGTTGCCTCTACGGATATGATGCCAAGGCTCATCATTGGCTGGTAATGACTTTGCCCCTGCAGCTACAGCAATTGTCAATCCAAGGGCAAACACATCTGCTTTGGGCAGGAATCGATAGTCCTTCAAAAAAAAATAAAAAATAAGAAGGCAAGTAAAGAATCTACTAATGGTAATGAGACTGGACAAGTAGTCTCTGAGAGAAACTTCAGTTCTCTCAAATTCATAGGAATATACATCTGTACACTTTGGACTTTTAAAGTTTATTTCTTTGTTCCTGGAAGTAAGAAAAGAAAATTACAAAAATATTTTATACTTAGCTCATGGGCAGCTGTGAATTTTGAGGAACCTAACAAAACAATGATATGCTCTGGGGAAAAAGACATTAAATTTTTTTTTAAAAAGATAGTGTATACAGTACACAGGAAAAAAAGATTCTTTCCCTTTCTCCATTTTCAAAGCCATGAAGTATTACCTATATTTCATGACAGATATCTTCAAAGATAGAGGATTGTCAAGATCTTGCATTACAAGGAATGGGCAGCACTACCAAAAATATTAGGAACAGGACAAGGTGAGGAGTGGAGGGGTATGAAGGTTTTACAAATAGGAGTTTGGCAGGAAGATAAAATCTAAATTTATTTGATCAATATTTTATCTCAAAGCAGCATGAGACCTTCTTTACCAGCATGTAAAGTCCTTGATAGATAAAACTATTAAAAAAACAAAATAAAACAAAAACCTTGTTTTTATATCACCAAGCACAAAACAGGTACTTAATAATAAATGATCAAACTATACTGATTCATAATGAATAAAACATTCATCTAGAGTAGTGGTTCTCAGTGGTTCTCAAAGTATCTGGTCTTAGGACATTTTTATATTCTTAAAAATTAAGGGGCCCCCAAAAGCTTTTGTTCAAGTGCATTATACCTCACAATATTTCCCATATGAGAAATTAAAATGTCTTTTATTATTATGAAAATAGTATTGGCCTTTCAGAGTACTTTAAAAAGTCTCAGGCACCACCAGGCCATACTTTGAAAGCCATTAATCTAGGAGAATATTTGTAATTTGTAGTCTCTCTCCTACAACTGGACTGAGAAAGAGACTCTGTATTCTCATAGGAATACTTTTACATTTCCTGCCTGATTGTCAGCAGGTTCAGCATCTGTCAGTACATATCATCCCCAACTACCTCCCTGATTTACAACTGTACCTCTTGTAAAATCTCATTGGCCAAGAAGCGACTATCTCCCTCCTCTACTTGGGGGCTCTGGATTGAAGTAACAAGGCCCAAATCACCTAAGAGAAAGAAGGAAAGAATCACTTTAGAGATCTCTCATGGAAAGGCCTACAAATATCAGTACAAATTTCATCAGACCACAATTAAATGATATGGAGAGAAGGTAGTCTCACCAATTTTATACATCACTTTAGCAGAAAGAAACCAGTCATCTTCATTCTCCCCTTCTTCTGAGACATATGGGATATCATCTTCTTGCTTTTTACAGATGAAGATGTTACCTGTTCAGAGTTGGACTAAAGAATTAATATCTTTCTCTAACTTAATTCGAGCTTTCTCAATATTAGGGGAAGAGAAGGAGGGAGGAAGAAAGGAAAGAATCTGAAACTCACTTTTAAAAACAAATTTTAAAAATTATTTTTTATGTAGCTGGGAAAAATAAAATATCAAATAAAAAGTTAATGTCTCCTCTCCCCAGAGAAGAAAAAAAATTGGAAAACATTATTTTGAACAAGACTCCTGAAATTCTTTTAGCCCATGACTACATTTTATAGGACTCTTTCTTCCTAGAATTCCCTTCCTTTTCATCTTTACAACTAAGATTATTGTCTCTTTGTTGAAATTTTCTCTCATCTTAAATATGATACAATTTAATAAGATTGAATATGGATTATGGGCTATGACCAAAATCTGTCATCTGCTCCTCCTGGAGCAGAACTGTTTTCATTAATCCATCTTTTTTCATTGCTAATCTACCTAACAAGAATAAATGAACACTCATAAGAATGGCAATTAAGGCTTCTTGCGAGCTTTTCTATGTGTATCTCCATCAGCATTTAACCTAGTGCTTTGCATATTTGTTGTTGTTTCGTCATATGGGATTTTATGTGCCTCCCCGGCCTTGGTCCGTGAGATTTTCTTGGTAGGGACATCATTTCCTTCTCCAGTATGCTCCCACATTTTACAGATGAGGAACTGAGGTAAATAGTGACTTGCCCAGAGTCACACAGGTAATTAGTATCTGAGGTCAAAACTGATATCTTCGGGACTTCAAGACAGGTAGTCTCCACTGCATCACCTGGCTGTCCCTTAATTCCCTGGGGGCACTAAGGTTAAAACTCTCAATAGCAGTTATCCAGCTAGCTTTACATTTAGTTAAGCCCTTAATAAAAGCTTCATTCTTTCTGTTAATTTATGTTAACACCTTCCTTCCCCAAAATGGCAATTAACTGGATTAATATAAAACATACATGATTATTCTTTAAAATTAAAGAAAAAACCTGCTGGTTTTATATAATTCTTTAAGTACAGAAAGCATTTCATATTTATCATCTCATTTGATTCTGACAACGCTTTGAGGTTGGCTCAATAGATACCATTATTTCCATTTAACAGATAAATAAAGAGAGGCTCAAAGAAATTAAATCACTTGCAAATCATACTGTACTCTTCTTTCCCTCATCCCCAAGTCCTAAAAAGAATGGAAACATACCTAGCCCAACTCCCAATACTCCAATTATTAACACTTGACTGCTCAGTTAATTTCTGCATTTTTATCCCAGTTACTTCTTGACTCAGAATGATTTAAGAATTATAGTACAAAAAGCAGGTAGGTAAAGCAACTCAATGTGCACATTTTTCTCTAACAATTGTAGTGAGACCTTTTTCCTCAAGTAAATCTGTAGTTTTATTTTTCCTCCCACTTTAACTTTTTTCCCCCTTTTTCTCTCCCCCAAAAGAGAAGGAAGAATTGTATCTCATGCTATACCAGTGAACAGAAACATTTGTTTTTAATACACTCACATATTCTGGCAACAGATAATACTGGAAGGACATGACAGTAGTAGCAAGGAGAAGAAAGTAGAGTTGTACTGACTGGGCTTGATGTCCAGATGCACCAGGCCTGAGTGATGGATATACTTTAGCCCCATGGAGATTTGTAGGAGCATATTCTTGAGTTCTGGCTCTTGGAAGAAACGGCCAAGTTTCTCATTTTCAGACACAGCAGCCTGCAAGCTCCCACCTAGCAGAGAACAACACACTGAAGTCAAATTGAGAGAGACCAAAGCAACAGTAAAGCACATAATCCAATTTGCTAAAGAACAAATGCATGTGCTTTTGTTTAAAGGGAAAATCTCCTAGGACAGGCATGAGGAGAAAGCATAGCCTTTGGGAAGAGGCCTAAAGAATGGTTTTCTAACATTCTCCATGGTTCTAAAATATCTCTGTATCATTCCTACTGTGCTAAACCACTGCATGCTCTTTTCAAATGATTTGGGCTATGGTCTTCCTTTGGCTGAGATCTATGAACAGTTCTGGAATGGAATTATTACTGTTTATAATATCTGCCTCCTAAGGAAATACAAAGAAAGTATGTTAGAGGCCCCTAAGTGCTATACATTTGTAAAATCATTGGGAAATTTTAGAGACCACTCTAGGAAATAGGACTAAGGTAGATGACAGGACTATAAGGATGTCACTGTATAAAAAGGCGTTTATACACAGTTATTTTCAAAAGCCTATTTTCTATGACTTAGAGAAAATACATCATGTTCCTTCTGAGGGCCAGAAGTTTATTTAAAAAAAAAAAGAAAGGAAGAAAGAAAAAACTAAAAAAAAAGGAAGAAAAGTTGCTAGGACCGTGCTTGGGAAGAAATAGTTCAATGCAGCTAGCTTATCAGAAAAGAAGGAATGAGGACAAAGGAAAAGGATGGATGACTGGAAAAAGAATAAGTTTGCAGAGAACTGGAGCCCCTCACTAAGTTTTAAGTCACTTGGATGACTTAAAGTGAGGGCCTAGATAGCATAAGAGGAGGAAATACTTTATGTGGATTTCATATTTCTTGAAATCTCACTTTTGATTCTAGGAGATAATTTGGAAAGCATAATTTCCCAAAAAGCATAAAAACCCCAAAATGAAGCTGATATTCATTTAATACTTGAAGTTGCAGGCAGGAAAGTGGACTCCAATCTTGGGAGGTAGATGCTCTTATTATGGTCCCTATTTTACAGTTGTCCAAAAACATGCAGCAACAAGAGTCTGAAGTAGAATTTGACCTCGGGTGTTCCTGACTCTAAACCCCATGCTTTATCTACTGGGCTATCAAGCTGACAGTAATCTGGACAGCTAGGGTATCCTCTGATCTCCCATGTTAGGGAAGCATTTCCAATACCAAAACAGCCAGCTGCTTGAGTACTTGAGAACTTGGTCTTTTTTCGAAAGTTCACCAGGAAGATAAAAACTAAAAATCAGAGGCATTTTTTGGTGGTTCAGACCTATTGATACCCTAGGACAGGGAATTCATTCCAAAAACGAGGGGGAAATCTCAAATCAATCCTATACAAAGCAATATCTGTAATTTAAAGTTCTCTGGAGGCATGTCAGCCAGTTAGTATGTGTGAGAAAAATTTGAACTCTGGTTTTCCTAACTCTACAACTGACCATCTATTTCCTTATGCTATGATTCTTCTCTAATTTATGTAATCATACAGAATATGGAACTCTGGGGAGAATACTGTTTTAAGCAGAATCTGGTTTCAGATCCTATGAGACCTTAGGCAAGTAAGTCATTTCACTTCTCTGGCATTTACTTTTTTCCATCTATAAAATGACTAAAGGGAAGAGGGAGAGAGGAGAATGCTAGACAACTCAAGATCACTTCTAATTTAGAATTCTAGTTAAGTTAGAAGGCACCAAATTCATAATATTTCCTTAAATCACGCTACAGGCTTATCAAAACAAACCATACAGATTAGTTTATTAACAAATGGATAAAAAAATTACACTGATATGGAAAAAGCAATGTGAATTGTGAGATGACTCACTATTCTCGACTAAAGAGAATTTACTGCACTCAAAACTCAAAGCACTAAAGCTAGGTCACAATTAGCGTGAATAATGAATTTCCTAAAGTAGTTCAAAGAATTTGAACTGGAATTCTTTGAAGTCATAATTATATAAAATATGCTTATTGGTTCCAGCCCAATTCATAAACAAAGTAAGAATTTGAATTATGCAACTACTTTAGGCAAAATCATGTATAAATACTAATTGGGACCTAGCTATATAACTTACCCAATGTTGCTACTAGACTTACAATAGTGCTTTGTGGAAGAAATAACAGCATTTTGTTGTTTGGTTGGTTGGGTTTTTTTGATAGGAGGTAAGGTAAGGATGTGATGGTTACCTATTTTAAACACAGGCACTCCTTTCAATGCAATATCATCTTAAGGATCCTGGGAATTTCAAAACTAATGTACATTCCACAGGAATCCTATAGTTCTCCAAATTTAGCCTGCCATAGATCCATATGGCAGGTACAGATGTGAACAGATTTTCTGAGTTGATCCCACAATTAGAGGTCTTTACAGTAACCTTAGAGCAGGGAAGTTCTTAATCTTTTTTTATATCATAAATCCCTTTGGTGAAGTTTATGAAACTCTTCTCAGAATATTTTAAGTACATAAAATACATAGGATTTTAAAGAAAATTAATTATATTGAAATGTAGTTATCAGATATTTTTAAAAAGTTTATGAACTCCAAGAATCCCTACCTTACATAGTCCAAAGGTTCTCAGTATTGCTAATATACTGAACATGATTTTATAATGCTCAACCTGAATGCAATTTCTTTAGTATACAGCCAAAATCTCATTTTTCATCTTTGTATTACCAGTACATGGTAGGTGTTTAATAGAATTTTGTTGAATTACTTGCCATACCCTACACACGTGCTCTAGGCCATATCCACCCATCATTTAATCTGAATTTTATAAACACCTAACAAGCTGTTTAACGATATAATAAGTTTATAATTTAACTATATTTGAAGTAACTATGGAACTTGGATTAAATGGGAGGGATCAATAGCATACATACAGCCATATGCCAGATTTGGCCATAGTTGAAGTAGAAACAAACCATACAGATTAGTTACCAATTTTAAACACTTCTTTCAATGCAGTATCATCTTAAGGAGTAGAAAATGGATTTGGAGTTCCTCTTACTTCATTCCCCTGCCCCTGGACAAGAGACCCTCCCTCCACCCCTATATGTATGCTGAGTACACCACGAGGTGCCATCAGTACAGGACAGTTCCTGAAGACCTTGGATTTTACTTCATTCCCAAGAGATCATTTCATTCCATTCCCTAGAGATCGGAGTACCAGCACTCACCATTACAGTATTCATTCTGAATGATCATATGGTCATCCTCCGCCCATGCAGAATAATAACGGACAACGTGGGGATGCTGTCCCAGCACTGCATGTGCGTAAACTTCTCGCAGAGCTGAGGGTCTTGGAGACAAAAGGATAACAAATGAGAACATGTATGAAAATTTTGGAAACATTCAAACATATGGAAAATACACATATAGAAAATACCAATAATGATGACTTTAGGAGGAGGTTTCTAGGTGGTCATTGCCAAGAGGGTAAACGTGTTTCTATTTCTAGTCCCATTACAAAGTAAAGTGGAAGGTAGAGGGGACAATTTGAACTGTTACAACAATACACCATACTTCAATAAGGAAAAAGGATACTTTCCTATACCCTGGAATAACTCTTTAGAGTTCAGTGAATAACTGAATTTTAGTTTTTTGTTCTAACAACAAAACTATAATCCAACCACAAGTATGTGACCACATAAGACCAGCCTTAAGGAAAAATTAACAAAATAAAATGGGCAGGGGAATTGGAAATACATGGAACAGGAGAGTATAATATTTGCTCAATTTCATCTTGAATACCAAGACCATATTTTGGACCTACAGCTTTAAATTCTATGTTTCCAATTTCCCTTTTTCCACCTCAACAGGGCTGTAAAAGTCATAGCTTACCTGATTCATATGGCTAATTTCTGTGAGAAAAATGGCAGCTCCAATATTTTTATACTCAAGGTTAATTAATGTTTTGTGCCTCTTCACACAAGAATGTTATCTGACATTAGCAACTGATGCTAAATGCAGTTTCATTTCACAATGCCATAGTCAAAGCAGAACTTAAACACTGATTGTTCAGTACTAGAACAAGAACTAGAAAGCAAAGCTACTAATTTTTCTCTTTCATTAAACAGGATCTTGGATGCTTCGATTGTTTGTACAAAAGGTCAAGAAAACTATCTTAAGCCACCATGAATGTTTTATGAATAGCATTCCTGATCTGCTGAATATTATGAGAAGGGTGCTTTCAAGGCAGACACACATACAAAGGGCTAATTTATGTGAAGTTAAAACAACAATCAGAGCAACAAATTATGCTTCTAACTGCATAGCATCATCAAGTTATTATGTAAGATTTAATCCTCTGCTTCTGAAGCTAAAGTCTTAAGAATATAATAACTAATATTTATATAGAGTTTGCCATGTGCCAGGCAATGTGCTAAATGCTTTATAAATATTATCAGATTTGATTCTCACAACAACCCTAGAAGGTAAATGCTATTATTATCCCCATTTCATAAGTGAGAAAAGTGAGGGAGATAAGGGTTAAGTTACAAAGCTTGTGAATGTCTGAAGTTGAATTTGAGCTTGGATCTCCCTGACTTCAGGACTAGAGTTCTATTCATTTCATCATTTAGCTGTCCCAGTATAACATTGGTATTGTTAAGACATTGGGGCCAGAAAGCAAGAAAATTTTGTATGAAGCTTCAAGCTGTATTTCAATTAAATATCTAAAAGAGATATTAAAATATTATCACCTTGTGAGATTGTGAAGGAAATTTTGAATGTTCTATATGAATTCCTCTATTTCAAAACAATAAATGTTTAAAACTTACTCATTTGTGGATCCTCCCAAACGTCTTGTTGAGCGTTTAATAGCATAAATATATCCATCCAGCCTCTTGATGCACTTGTAGACAGAACCAAATGCTCCTACCCCAATTTTTTCTAACTCCAGGAATTCCTTTTCATATCGGGAAATCATGTTGCTTTCTCTTGTGACATATCTCTGAGGAGATTAAAGAAAGGGAGGATGGAATGAAATGTGCTAGAAAGAATGCTAGCCATCTTCCTTCCTAAATGATTTTAAGATAATCAACAATCTTCAAAAATTCAAGGGATGGTCCTCCTTACTCTTTGAAACCAGTGGCAGCAATGACTTTTTCTTCATTATCTTAATTTTCAATAACCTTATATTCTAATTTCTTTTCACATCCAACTTTCTTTTCTTCTTGTCCCAAACAATATGTTTGTTCTCCCATGCTTAACCCTAGATGTTTTGTTTCTTTCCTTAATATCCCTTTAAAGAGCTTCTCTATCTCCTAATGTTTAACTGCTCATACACAAATGGATTCTAAAATTGTATTTGGGTTTTGCAACTTCCAAAGCCAAACTTATCTTTAATAACACAGTGTTGGAGAAATGTGATGGCAGTAATACCATTTGTACAACAGGGGAAATTGAGAAGTAAAACCTCTAAGAATAAAATTAACTTTGACTTGTACCTCCTCGGTTATTAATAAGTCTTGCTGGCTCATCTTCTATAAGATCTTTTAATTATGTTCCTTTCTATATATTTCTAGATATAAGCTTATTCCAAAGTCATTTACTCTAAGGCCTTACTCATGCCTTTCCAAGTTTCTTTTCATCTTTAGCATTGATTGCTTTTCAATATGTTTTAAATATGATGATAAGAATGGTTTTCTTAAAATTTTATTAAAAAATTTTCTTTTAAAGACACAGGAATTGAGAAGTAATAGTCAATGATCTCATTTGAAATTTAAGTTCTATATAGAATTTAAGACTCTCTCTACACTAACTACCTCCTCTACCTAGAAGACCATTGGTAGAGTGGACAAAACATTGGACTAATAAGAGTTGGCAGCTAAATGGCACAGTGTATAGAATACTTATGTTACTGAGATCAAATCCGGCCTCAGACACTTTCTAGCTGTGTGACCCTGGACAAATCACTCAACCAACAAGTCTTAGTTTTCCCATATATAAAATAAGCTGCAGAAGGAAATGACAAACCATTCTGGTATCTCTGCCAAGAAAACCCCAAATGGAGACATGAAAAGTAAGATTTAACTAAAAAGTGGACAATAAAACTTCCTCACACTGAGATGTTCAAAAGTGCTGTGGGATCCATGAGAAGGTAAGAGGATCCCTCTGAATAAAGGTCTTCAAGTCTAGTTCTGATGACCGATTGTCAGACTTTGGATTGAAGGTATAGATTTGACCAAGCAGCCTTAAGTCCCTTCTACACTTAAATGTTTCATATTTAAAGCTTCCTTAAGTTGAAGACAGGGGGAGAAATTTAAATTACCAGCTTATTTGGTAGGGTTTCTGGGAAGTACAATTTATATAACTACTCTAGCCAATTACTTTAAATTAAACTCTAGATCACCCTTTTTTCTTTCACTTTTCTCTTTTTTCTCTCCCAAAAGTCTTGAAATATATACAATTTCTGCAAATTGGCTTTTTCCAGCTCCTACTCTATTTAGAAACCATTCATGAATTCCATTGGCAGTCTGGACTCCAACTCTAGTTTTTTAAATAAAACTCCTGCCTACTATTTAGTTGGAATATGTGCGCTCTCTCTAAACTTCTGATTCCTTAACTCAATCAGTGCTTACTTTTCCTTAATGTCAGATAGGGACAACAGTCTTTAGATTTGGAAACTACATGAGCTAAAGAAATCCTAGGTTACAAAGATTATATTAACACCAGAGAAAAAAGACCCTAGATTAATATCCAAACAGATCTAGGCACTGTGGGGTGTTACAAACAGATGGCAAATCTCACAAAATACTCATGCTCACATCAAAGACACCAGGCCCTGGAAACCCTCACTCACCTTGGCAGGAAGCCCTTGCTCTTCATTGTCTTCAGAGAAGTCAGATTCCTGACTAAAAAACAAAACCAAACCAAAAAAACCCAAACAGAACAACACATACATATAAATACACATAAGAAAGCTGTCCCACATTCTTCAACTCGAGTCATCATTAAAGTCACTATTCCTCAATACCTATGTTAAGTGAGAAACTCTTAGAGTTACAGAGTTAATAATGTAAACAAATTCTAGACACCTTTATTGAATCAAAGTTATAAAGGGAAAAAAAAGTCATGTGGATAGTTATAGAGAATCAGTCATGATGGGGGGCTGAGAATTGGGGGTGGGAGAGGAGAGGCACTCTGCCAGCCAAATTAGAGTCTGACATTCCATAACCTACCAGCTCACTAATGGCAGAACATTTCTAATCAAGCTCTTTTCCAAGAGGGAGGGGAAAGAATCTGACTTCATCTCCCATACCTTTTAAGGAAAAAAAAAACTTGAGATCTTTTAAAGGCCCCCAAGAATTAGTTATTTCCAAATAGCAGATACACTAATCACATTTATTACTAGCTACATTATTTCTGGATTCCTTTGAAACTCTCCATCATATTTTCCTTCTTTGGTAAACTCATATTTGGGAAATCTCATTATTTATTCTACAAGATTGAATCTGTCTGGTAAAGCTCATCTCATCAGTATCTTCATCCTCTTTGAATGGGCTCCAAGGCTTCTATTTAAAGAGAAATCTCAGTGCAATCTTTTCCCTATTTACCATCAGCTACATTGCTTTTTGACTTCTTTTGACTTCTCCATCACACCCTTTTTGCAAAATACTTTCTCCTCTCACCTTCTAACCCCCATTGCCTTTTATGTGTATTCTTCCTGCCTTCGATTGTAAGCTCCTTGAGACAGGAAATATGTGTTTGTATTTCCAGTAATTTACACAATGTTGAGCACATAGCAGATATTTAATAAAAGATTATTAATTGATAAGAGGATAGGCAATCTCAGTAGTCTATTTAATCTCTGAGCTCAATAGAGTTAGTTCATCTAAGGTGAACTTCATAAGAACTACATGAAGGGAAAAGGGACTTCTCTTTAACCTCAAGCTTTGAGTACCAACCATTATTATACCATATTATTAAATAGCCCGACATAAAAACTAGTTAACTGCAGTTGACTGTTAATTAATGGGGAAACACACTCCCAAGATAGGAATTGGAAGAAATTATCCTAGAAATCAACTCCAACTCCTTGGGGTTACCCTTAGAAACATAAAGTGAGGAGTAACTTGCTCCCTTCTGGGAACCCAATCTACCTACGAGAGGAGAATGACACTAGAACAATGCTATATACTCCCCAACTCTCACTACAGTGAGAATAGCAGGCTTGGATAACCACTTATTAGAAGCTATTCATAAATGAGATGAGAATCGTACTATGGTTTTTTGAGGTCCTCAACTTGAAGTCTAAAATAAGTAGGCTTAATATGGATTAAATATAAAAAATTTCTTATAAGATATTATCAGATTCAACAACAACAAAAAGTCTGCTCTCTTGATCAGGGAAAAAAAAAAAAAACAAAACAAACATTTCTAGAGCTCTAACAGCCTGGGGACTTGCTGCCATCTGGCAATTTCCTATTTAACTAGTGGTTGTTGTTAAATGCTAAATTCTCTTGTGTTTCCATGTAGCTGAAGGACTATGAATGTCAATTCCTTCTAAATTTCAGCATCCAGGAGGGGAAACCTGCCCACCCTAACTTTTCTTTACATAGTTTCAATGACTACACCTTTGGAAGGTTTACTTTTACTGCCTAGGAAGGGGATGTTAAAAAAAACAGACAATCAGAAGATAGGATTCACGGAAATATCATTGACTTTACTTGATCATTCGTGAATGAAACTTGCAAGTATGTTCATATGTTTGAGGAAAATCTAGATTGAATATGGGAGTTTAGTTGAAGCTAATCTCCTTTTCAAAATCCATATATCAACACTGGCCATAAAATTCACCACTCTGTCAGAAGTTTATATTAAATATCATTTCCGTCTTGTAATGAGTAATATACACATAGACAAGGGCTAAACTTCAAAGGGCTACCCACTATAATAATTGGCACCAGAAGCAGGCTAATAATGTAACTTGTGCAGAAATTCTATTTACTGAAGATTCTAGCCATATCCTGGGAATCTATGCTGGCCAACACAATAGACCTAGGCATAAAGGAAATAAAACCCAACTTGCAATGTTAGTCTAAGGAGTATCTCTTAACATAACAAGATTCCTTCTGTCAGCAGGCTTCCTTTCTCCAGATTTAAGGGGAAAATACTTTTAAAATAGTGAAACTGTCCTAAAATACTCAGAAAATAAAGCAATTTCTACCTCCCAAATCATTTTGTAGGGCAATTCAATCCAGCTGTTTAACTATCAAACTCCCACATGATCCCCACTCAGCTATGGACACCTCAAACCTTTTCCCTAAATCAAATACAAACTCCAGACTTGAGAGGACAACATGCTCACATTGTGAACATAAGGTACTATGTCTGCCCGTCAATACTCAATTAAAAGAGGATCCAATTCTACCAACCATTCACCTTAAAAAAAAATTCAGTCAACAAGCATTTATGAAGCAACTATGTTTCAGGTAATAGGAATATAAAGAATCCAAGAGCCTATGATGCCCTAAAGAAGTTTATATCCTATCAGGGAAATAGCTACAAAAACATACACCATATTTGCACATGTATATATACACATATAACATATAAATAAATACAGGCAAAATAGACTCAAAGATTTTCACATCTTTGTTCAATATCAAATACCTCTGGGCTTCTTTTGTTTTAACCAAAATTGTCAAGATTGTATATGTTGCTGCCCACATATGAAGAGACATTTAATTTGATTAAAGTTGAAATCTCAATTTTACTTCTTGAAAATCCTTCACTCTCCCTCAAAAGCTAAAATAGTTAATTATTCTTAAAACAAAAAATATAAAAAATGTTTTTAGCAGTTCTTTTTATAGTAGCCAAGAAAGGGCAACTAAGTGGTTATCTTCCTTATTATTTGGGGCATGGCTAAACAAATGTTTGCATATGAATTTAATTGGACATTATTATGCCAAAAGAAGTTATAAATTAGTGGTACAAAGGAAACCGAGAAGACTTCTATGAAATGACAAGAGTGAAATAAGCAGAACAGCTTATACATTGAAATTAGTGAAAACCAAGTCCATTCAATGCACTGACAACTCATAAATTTAAAAAAAAAAAAAAAAAAAGACGGAAGTTAAAACACATTTCTCCTTTCAGAGAGAGAGGATGAACTTAACTACAGAAAGATGTACACGTACATGACCAATGTAGGAATTTGTTCTGCTGGACTATGCACATTTGCTATTCAGTTTGAGGGAGAGGAGGCAGTGAGTGGGAAAGATTATAAATGTACATAAAACAAATGAAAAGAGATAAAAACAGAAAGGTATGATGAAACTCACGGCTCTTCCCTTATTTTCCTCTTGCCACTGGACTGGGAGACCATCCTCCTGTAGGATTCTGGGGTGAATGGGTTCACATTGACCTGAACTGGTGAAGACATCTGATATGTGCTAATGGCAGATGTACATCGGGCATGCTTAGAATTTCTTGTAGCTGGCTTTCCAGAGGAACACACATTACTTGTCAGCAGGCTCTGATTTGAGAACAACAAAATTAAATTTCAAAAGAATGTCAGGATTGACTAAATCTTTTTTTTTTAACACTATGATTTCAATGGTAAGGGGAGCTTATGGCGAAATTGCCTGGGCACTGGGAGGTTAAGTGACTAATCTCCACGAGCCAGAGATAAACTCTGAATGCATGTCTTCTTTCCCAATTACTCACCAGTTACGTGCTCTCACTAGCTCACTTGACAGCCACCACTTTCTCTTCTCTAATAAAGACAGTTCTACATCTCTCAGTCACTACTCCACATTAGATGAAGGCCCCCATGCAGAATACATAGGAGCTGGAAACCCCACTCTACTGTCTTTGCCGAGAAATCTCCAAATGGGGTCATGAATAGTTGAACATGATGGGGTGGGGGGAGTAGCTGAATAGCTGGCATAGCAGGTAGAGAACCAGGCCTAGAGTGAGGAGTACCCAAGTTCAAATCCAGCCTCAGACATTTACTAGTTATGTTACCCTAGGTAAGTCGCTTAATTCCGATTGCCTCCAAAAAAAAAAAAAAAAAAAAAATACAGTTGAACTGCAACAACAAAAGAGGGAGTTTCCTCACTGATAAGAAGTTAGGAGGGGCAGACCAATAAATAGAACTACTAATTAACCTCAAGAAGCTCCTGGTGGCTCGGTGACTGTAACACACTTTGAGAGGGAAATACCCAAGTTCCAATTCAGTTTTAAGAAACTTCCTAGCTGGTTGGTTAAGCCACATAAGCTTTGCCACTGGAGGAGGAAATAGCAAACCACTCTAGTATCTTTGTAAAGAAAATCCCATGGAGAGATCCACAGGCTCACAAATAGTCAAGGTTGAACATTTTCCTCAAAGGATTGTTGTGAAAGATCAAATGAAATGATAGGAAAGCACTTTATAATTTACCAAATGCCATACAAAAATCAAAATGACTAAAAATGCATTTTGATATCAGTTCACAAACATTGAATATATAGTAAATTAATTAAAAACAAACTTTCTTGGCCAAAACATGTGATGTAAAGAGCTTTGGATTTTAGAAGGCTTTCGATTAGATTAGGGGTTTTTAATCTAGGATCCATGCATTTTTTGAAGTATTTTGGTAGCTATTTTAAATATCACAAGGGGAAGAAAAGGGCTATTCAGTTGCTTTTCGGTCCTGTCCAGCTCTTCAGGACCCCTTTTGGGATTTCCTTTACAAAGTTAGAGGATTTGAGGTCAACAGGATCACACAACCAGGAATAAACATTTATATTGCACCTATAATATGCCAGGCACTGTGATAAGCACTTTTTGAAAATATGATCTCATTTGATCCTGCAAGCAACCCTTCTAGATAAGTGCTATTCTCTCCTTTTTACAATTCAGGAAAAGATAAGTGATTTATTTGTTCAAAGTTACAAAGTTATAGCTCCATTTGGAATCTTCCCGAGTCCAAGCTAATGCTCTATCCACAGCACTCTGGCTGGAAAGGCAGCAGGAAGGCCAACAAAAGGTTATACAGAAGAGAGTAGACAATGAAAAGATAGCAGAGAACTAAATCTTGTTGAGAATGAAGGAGGTGGGGCAGCGAAGTGGATAGAGAGCCAGCCCTGAAGTCAGGAAGACCCTAGTTCAAATCTGATCTCAGACACTTAATACTTCCTAGCTGACTGCTCTGCAAGTCTCTTAACCCCAATTGCCTCAGAAAAAAGAGAGAGAGAGAGAATGAATATGAAGGAGTACTTATGTGATTCACCAAAAACAAATAATGAAACAAGCACTTAGAAGAGTGAAGAAAAAAGAAAACCTCCACCCTTGTTTATTGAGCTCAGAAAATGATCATCAATTAGAAGGGATGAAAGACTGGCTCTCTCGTACATTTAATACATACTTTTCAGAAGGATATTGCTATTTTTAATATGACTTGAAATAATATATTCGAAGTTCAAAGGGTCAAAGAATAGTAACAAACATTTCCCCAAAGATAAGCCATTAATAACCATAGCAGAGAATTCTTCAAATTGCTAATTAAATAAATCAAAACAATCCACCTCACATCTAGTACATTAAAAAAGATGACAAAAGAAAGATAGCAGTCATGAAATGATATGCACTCTAAAGCATTGTAGGTTGAGCTATGAATTATAATTATTTAGAGAAGGTGTTTGGAATTAGATAAAGTGATCAATCCCTTGACCTAGAGGTTTCATTTTTAGTCCCATAATGCCCCAAGGAAGTCAGGGAGGGGAAAAAAAAAGTTCTTTTAAATACCAAACTATTTAAGCAGTACTTTTTGTGATAGCAAAAAATTGGAAATAAAATACATGCCTATCAGGTGCAAAATGTCTGAACAAACTGGAATACACAAATGTACTATTATTGTGCTATAAGACAAGGTAACATAATGAGTACAGAGAAGTCTGGAAAGACAGCACTGATGTAAAATGAACTAAACAAAGCTAGTAAATACATTCAAAAATTTCAACAATGTAAATGGAAAGAATAATAAACAGTATAAATTTAATATTTCAGAAATAGAATGATTAAGTTTTGCTTCAAATAGACACACACACACAAGGCAACAACCCTCCCTGCCCCCACTATAAAGGTCCACAAATATGGGACATTGGAATAAAGTTAGATTTTTTTAATGCACAGATTAATTTTGCTTAATTTCTCCCTTAAGATCCTCACTCCTCTTTTATTTGTAAGATTTTTGTTTGTTTGCTTTTGTTTGAAAGGATGGCTCACTATAGGAACAGGAAAGCAGAAGGATATGTAGGAGCAAGAAAAGAAAGATATCAATAAAAATCTGTTTTTTAAAAATACTGGAAGGGTTCCATAATGTGGACAAAACATGATGCAAATTTCATCTCAAGTCTTGCTACCTTCATTCATCTTCTGCCTTCCCCTTATTGATTTTACCAATTTATCCCAAATAGTCTTTGTTTATACATAATTGTTTACTCTGAGTTGTTTGGACTGTCTCCTCTGTGAGCTTCTGGAGAGTAGGAGCTGTCTTTTGTCTTTATTTCAATCCTCAATGTTCAGCACAGTTAAGCTCTAAATAAATGTTTGAGAGGCAGCTAGGTAGCAGTGGACAGAAGGCAAGTCCTATAATCAGAAAGACTGAAATTCAGATCTGACCTCAGACCCTTACACTAGCTGTGTGACCCTAGACAAGTCACTTAACTCTGCCTCAGTTTCTTCATCTGCAAAATCAGTTGGAGAAGGAAATGGCAAATCATTCTTGTATCTTTGCCAAGAAAACCTCAAGTTGGGTCACAAAGAACCAGATACAACTAAAGACAACAACAAATGCTTACTGACTGATCATCTGAAGAAAAGTTTAGAGTGCTTAAAGTTTAAGATTCAAACAACTAGAATACTAAATGGAAATATAAAATCAAATATACTTATCTTCCCCTCAGAAATAAAAAGCATATTTTATCTCTAAAAAGGAAATATTTGCCAGAGGCTTCAACTATCCCCTTTCTATAACATGCTCACCTTGGGGGTACATGGAGAGTCACAAAGTTGCAAGTTTTTCCAGGATACTACTGGGGTTCTAGAGATGCCATTGAAAGATTGTGACAAAGGACTCAGCCCCAAGGAGCCATTTGCCTTCTGGTCAGGACTGTCTCTGAAACTTCTGAGAGGCGGTGTAACTTGACTGGAGATCCTTAGGGGAATGCTCTCAAAAACCTCGTTTGTCAATGGAGATCCAAGCCAAAAGGTCTTTTCTGGGGTCTGGAAGGAGGATGCAGGCCAATGGGGAGTTGGAGAATATGGAGTGGAGTCCAAAGATGCTTCCTGCAATTTCTTATTGTTTCCTTCTCTTTCCTTTCCTCCCAGAATCCCAGCATCTTTTTCACTAAAGGAGATATTTGATTCCAGTACAAGGTTACCCTTATTCTTATTGCCTTCCATCTCAGCCAAATGGGCTTCACAGTACTAGTCAGTAGTCTGTAGCAAAGAGAATAGAAAAAATTTTGGTCCTCAAGTTATAAGCTTCCTTTTTGTTCAATACAAAGTCAAGGTATACCTTTAGTACAGCCATTGATACATCTTAAATATTACCTACCAATCACCTTAAATATTACTTACCAATTGGTACACCATTGATACCATCTTTGTAACCCTCAGCATGTGCTTATAGGACTCACTTGTATTTTAAGTACAAAAACCCCTTAGAGGCGATAAGAAATTAAAAAAGCAATTCTATCCCACAAGTTCCACCTTCCAAGTTCTTCACTCATTCTCTTACCCTTGTGTTTCATATGCTAGCCAAACATGGATTTCATTTACTGGATATATATATATACATATTTTTTAATCCCACTAGCAAAGACTTGGAACGAAGTCCATTCTTGCAGAGAAATAACTGAGCAATAATCCTGAGCACACACTATTTATAAATACTCACCTGCCTCGTGTTTTAAGCTAACAGCTTGTAATTACCATCCAGCCCACCGGTACTTAATCACCATAACTAAAAAGCCTCACACAGTCTTTGGCACTAGCTCAGGGCCCTAATAGGGCAACATCTCTGGATCCTCTGACATATTCACCCCAACACAGATCCACATGGACTGCATCACTTAAATTTTCTGAAGCAAGAGTGATCAAAGGGCTATTAGGAAGGAAAAAGGCACAGACAAAACATAATCTTAGGCTTTTGCAATTGGAAAGATTTTAAGGAATCATCAGTCCTGCCAGGTAAAAGGCTCTTAGAAGGTGGATAAAAATCACTTCAAGGAGAAGACTGCTACTATTGTTAAAGTTCTATTTGTAACAAAATGGAACTTTTAGCAATAATAGCAGTCTTCTTTTTGGAGTTTTGTTTTGTACATTTGTACTTTTTGTACTTTTAAAATATCTTTCACGACAGTTCCTCATTTCATTCTCAAGATAAGGACAGGAAGAGGGAAGCAAATATTGCAAAGAAAAATGAAGGGAATAAAATGAAAACGAAAACCATCACCCAAACTTCTAAAATCAAACAAGAACACCCATGGGAAAAGGAATGCCTTTTTAATTAGGTTCTCTGCCTGCCTCCTAAAAGTCTGCAGAGTAGGGGAGACTCTCTTCAATCCTCATAATAAAGATGGGACAGAAATATTTTTTCTTTCTTCCTTTTCCTCTTTGATTCTCCCTCCTGTAGAAAACTCCCAAAGGATAAACTTGGAAAAGTTTAAAGCAATTGGCCCTGAGGTAAAATGACTGGTAGACTTAATTCTTTTAGAAAACTAGAGAACTCTGGGTTCTGGATTTGAAACTCAGTCCTGCTACTTGATATGGGCAAATCCCTTCCCCTCATCATTGGGCTCAGTTTTCTCTGGCGTAAAATGGGATAGTAAAACAAGATTTTCAAAGCCCCTCCCAGTTTTTTATCCTTCAATTCTAATCCCAAAGACCTACAAGTAAAACAATGGAGGGGTGGGGAAAGGCAGGGCAAACTGGGATGGGATTGCTGTTTTTGTTTTGTTTTGTTTTAGCAGAGTATCTTGCTCCTATCCCCAAATTACTCTGGGTGAACTCAGGCAGCATTCAATTCCCTGGAAAGTGTGGAGTGGAGATTGGGGTGAGGTGGGAGAAGTGGGGGGTGGAAAATAAAACCCAGAGAATGAGTTTGATTTATCAGCAACTAGTCCCACCCCATCCACCTGCCCTTCCTCCCCTTTGGAAACTATGCTTGGTGCACACACTCCCTTTTGGAATAATCAAGTCCCTCACAGACTGAAAATCTTTTCTTTGTGGGTCACATTTGTTTCTACGGAATTAAAGGTCTAGGGGTAAGATTTTTGTCTCTTTGACTTGTTCGTTTGAAGATTTGTTTTTATTGACAATTGCTATTTATAATCTCTTTTTAAGGCCTTCAAAAGAAGAGAAGGCCTGGGGGAAGTGATGAGCAAAAGAGACCAAGCTCTGCAAAGAGATATATGTGCAATTATATGTTTCTTCTATATGTGAAGCCAAGAGGACTGGGGAAGAAGACTGGGCATTTGGGATCAGGTGATCTGTCTTATGTTAGTGATATTTCTCTTGATCCTATTTATCTTTTCTGCTTCCCCTTCCTAAAAGTCTGACACTGTTTCTAAGGGAGGTGGGGGAGAGAGACTACATATGACTCATTGTAACCAGCTAACAGTGATCCAAGGAAACTAAAAGATTCTGCAGGAAAAGGGGCAAGTCCGGATCTGGGATTTTGTCATGTAAAAGCTAGCATTTATATATACAGCACTTATTATGAGCCCTGCACTGATCGCTTTATAAATATTAACTAATTAATTCGTACACAACCCTAAGAGGCAAGTACTGTTATTACCTTTTTATATGTGAGGAAACTGAGGCACACACAGGTTAAATACCTTGTCCAGAATCACAAACCTAGGGTCCAATTTAAATTCTGTGGGGAATTCCTTTTTAGGGGTAGGGCAATATTCTATTTTCTCTATAATTTATAATCTCAGAGAATTGCCTGGAACCCTACAAGGTTAAATGACTTGCCCCAATCACATGGTAGGTGTTTGATTTTGGTAGATTTTGGTAGATTGTGGACCCAGATCTTCCTAATGCTAAGGTTAACTCTCTATCCAGTGGACCATGCTACCTGTTTTGACTCTTGAGGTTGATTTGGCTTCTCCATCAGCTGCTTCTTTGTTCTACATTAAGCATTCCTCCATCACTATCTGGATGACTCTGGCAAATCATTTTTACCGTTTAATGGACTCAGTGTCCTTATGTGGAAAATGAAGGGATTAGATAGATTGGAGGGGCAGCATCAAACTTAGTTTACTCTTCCAGCAACATGGCTGAGTGCTACCCAATCAGATTAAAATATAAATAGGAAATACTTAACAAAATACATTAAAATAGAATCAATGTGATCTTCACAGCAACCTGTAAGGTAAGTTCTAATCTATTTTACAGATGAGGAAACCAAGGTAGAGACAAATTGAAGTGACGTACTCAAGGCACACTAAGTGTCAGGCAGGATTTTGACCTCAGATCTTCCTGACTCATGCATTCTATTCATGTGCTACCTAGCTATCCTTACGAATTTACTAATTATTTTTGCTGACAAGTATATACAAATATATACATTTAATTCTCACCAGAGAAGCAGACATTATATTTTAATGCCTCATTTTACAAATAAGGACACTGGAGACTTAAATAATTGTTTTCAATCTATCTTAATAGTATTTTTTCCCAATTATATGGAAAAGACTATTTTAAACTTTCATTTCCTCTTTTATCATATTAGTCAAGATTATTTTTAAATAATAATAGCCAATATTTGGAGAGCACTTTAGTTTATAAAGTGCTTTATAATTATCTCATTTTATCTCCACATCCTCCCTAGTAGGTGCCATTATCATCTCTATTTTATATATGAGGAAACTGAGATAGACAGGTTAAGTTATTTGTCCAGAATCAGACAGCTAGTAAGTAGTAAGGGATGCTTTGAATTCAGGTCTTCTTTACTCCAGATGTAGCACTCTATCCCCCTGGATACCTCACTTCCTCAGTAACTTGCTTATGATAACTAAATATCAGAAGAGGAATAAAAGCCAAATCCCTTCTGATTCTTAAATCGAGAACTTGATTCACTGCCTACCACTTCTTCAGTCTTGTGCGATGCGTGCCAATGTGTAGCTATGACTCTGAGATTTTCTTGCCATACTCACTGTTATCAGTAGTAAATCGTCCTGAAATGTTTCTTATTGTGATAGCTTTCATCACAGTGTTCACACTCCCACATTCTTGCTACTCAACAACAACACTTTAGAACCTGGTTGGTTTGCTTTATTCAATTATCACATATTTTTTACTTTGTGAAAATCTGACCTAAATAGAATGTTTGGTGAAGCATCATGCCAAAACTTGTGCTATAGGAAGGCTATTTGTGTTCATTTTCATTTCCTTTATGACAGTTATATTAAAGAATATTTGGATTATGCCTTAACAGAAGGAGTTAATTTGTGTAGCTAGGCAGAAATTACGGTGTTTATTGAATCTTGGAACCAATTTTTTTAGGAAAGAACCTGTGTATCTCCTCAAAAAAAGTAGGGGCAATCCCCTATACTCTAATGATAATATAAAGTTTGCCTGGAAGGGACAGGCGAGAATAAGCATTTATATAGTAGTTATTAACCTTCAGGCACAAGTGCTAAGTGCTTTACAAATATTATCTCATTTGATCTTCACAATAACCACAGGAGATAAATGCTGTTAATATCCCCATTTTACAACTGAGAAAATCGAGAGACAAACCAAAATTATGTGCCTTGCCCAAAGTCATGCTGCTAATGCCAGAGACAGGATTTGAACTCTTTTTGTCTGTGGGTCTGGTACTCTTATCTACTGCTCAAAGCCCTCTTCTAGCTCTTACAATCAATGTCCTTATCTAATTTAATTCTGTAATAAAAATAAGGTGTTTAGTTCTTTATTGAAAATTTCCTTTAACTTTAAGGATGGCAGAAGAATTTAGTGGTTCAGAAACAGAGCTGGCAATGGCAACTTAGGGATGAATCTTAAACTTTATAATATCAAAAAGCAATAGCATAGAAGATAAAGCATTGATCTTGAAGCCAGGAAGATTTGGGTCCAAATCCCACCTGTGATACATACCGGTCACGTGATTCTCAGCAAATCACTTAATCTCTCTCAGGGTTCTGGGCAACCAAAATTAGATATACTATGGAAAAGGGGTCCACCTGCTTGGGCACAAATGTGTTAATGCATTAGGGGTTCCCGATAGCAATGAAATTGTAGGTCCAGACTCAATTCTTCATAATATTAAGAAAGTAAAACTCACCTGGTGAGGAAGAGATTTTCAGTTATATTTCTCTGGCTTCCTTCCAAAACCCAGGATTTGGAGCCATATCAGAAAGCTGAGAGATTTGCCAAGATTTAAAAGGGATGAGTTTTTGTAATTTTGTCTACCTAGTAGACAAATGAAAAGACAGATTCCTCTGGTTTCTGAGTCACTGGAATAAGAGAAGGCTTTGAGGGACCCTGGAAAGACAACCAAGTCTAACTGGCATGGAAGGAGCACCTTGCATGGTAGTAGGATAACTATCCCTCTTTCTATGGAGTTGAGCCCACAGGAGTGAGAGGACAGAGAGCTATCCATGCTGATAGCCAGTTTGTGGAAGCTAGCGTGACTGGCAAGGCAATCCATCTACTTTTCTCATTGAGCTACTGATTGCAATATATGGAAGGAGACAAAATGCACCATTTTAAAAGCAAACTGTGTGACTAAAATGACTACCTTGTTTCTTTAGAAAGAGTTTTCCAGCTATACCACTGGTCTAGTTGAACAAGTAAGTGATACAACAAATTGTTGAGTCTCCCATTACTGAAAATCCAGTATAGCAGAACAATACCTCATTGTTCCAGTTACCAGTATCCTGATGATTTGCCTTATACTTTAAGAGGTTTGAAAAGCCAGCATTATCCAAATTTGGACTGGAGTGGGAATAGGGGGAAGAAGGGTTTGCTGCATAGTGTAATAGTAAATTTCTTTTCCTTTCCATTTGGCTACTCATTTTATTTGAATAGTAGATTAGAGAACCTATTTATTAGAAAGTGAGATTTTCCATGGCCTCTTTCTAGGAACTCAGACTGATAAATTCCCCTCCCCAACCCCCCCCCCCCCAACAAATGCTGGTAGTAGCCAAGGTGCGAGAATGAAGCCAAGAAGCTGTTTTGAACTTTCCCATTTTCCCCTGAAAACCACATGAAACCAAGACTCTGAATGGCATCCGGAACAACAGAGGCAACAAAGAAATGGAATGAAACATTTTTTCCTCTCAAGAGTGGTTGTTCAAGAAAGCTCAGTCTTACTGGAGTGAAAGGGATGCTCAACCCAGTTCTGATGGTATCCAGAAAAAGTCAGTGGGAGAGTCTTAATCACAGCAGATCAACAACTAAGACCCCGGATCCTGACTCAGTAAAATAGTAGCAGAGCAGATCAGTGGGGCAACCTCCAGTCCTAGCTCAGAAGACAAATTGCCAGCCTAGGCAACAACAGATGGCACTAGATCAAGCTATTTTAGTGTTGGGAACAAAACATATAACACAAGGGGCTTCTGTGATCAAAGCCAAGGCTCAAAGCTGCACAAGAAGCTTGGGACAGTGACCCTTGTTCCCCAGAGCAAAACTCACTTTAAAAGTCATGAAATAGTCAGGGAAGGAAAAATGGGGGAAAGAAAGAGGTGGGGAGAGAGGAATGAAAGAAGGAAGGAAAGAAGGAAGAAAACGAGCAAGAAACAAAAAAGAACCTTGACCATAGAAAGCTGCTATGGTGACAGGAAAGACCAAAACACCTCAAAAGAAGACAAAATTCTCACATGCAAAATCTCAAAGGGCAATATAAATTGGTCTCAAACCCAAAAAGCCTTCTTGGAAGAGCACATAAAGGATTTTAAAAGTCAAAGTCAAATAAGACAGGTAGAAAAAATGGGAAAAGAAATAAGAAATATGCAAGGAGTTAACAATTTGGAAAAGGAAGGGAAAAAATTGAAGAAAACAATTCCTTAAAAAAATACAATTGACCAAATGCAAAAAAAAAAAAAAAAATCCATTGAAGAAAACAAAATCTTTAAAAGTAGACAATCAAATAGAAAAGGAGACACAAAAGCTAATTGAAGAAAAATCACACATTAAAAACTACAACTGGGCCAATGGAAGCTAATGACTATGAGACATCAAGAATCACTCAAACTAAAAAAAATGAAAAAATGGAAGAAAATGTAAAATTACCTCATTAGAAAAACAACTGGCCTGGAAAATCGATCCAAGAGAGACGATTTAAAAATTACCTCTGGAAAGAAATCCCAAAAGGAAAACTGCAGAAAATAGCATTACAAAACTCCAGGACTATAATCTCAAGACAAAAATTCTGCAGATTGCCACAAGACAAAAAACAATTACAGTATCAAGGAGCCATGGTCAGTATTACCCAGGATTTGACAGTATGTACAATCAAGGATCAGAAGAATCAATTATCCAGTGAGATTAAGTATCATCTCTCATAGGAGAAGATGGTTCTTCTTCTTCCTTCTTTCTTCTTCCTCTCCTTCTTCTTCTCCTCCAGTGAGATTAAGTATCATCTCTCATAGGAGAAGATGGTTCTTCTTCTTCCTCTCCTTCTTCTTCTCCTTCTCCTTCTTCTTCTCCTTCTTCTCCTTCTTCTTCTCCTTCTTCTCCTTCTTCTTTTCCTTCTTCTTCTCCTTCTTCTTTTCCTTCTTCTTCTCCTTCTCCTTTTCCTTCTTCTTCTCCTTCTCCTTCTCCTTCTCCTTCTCCTTCTTCTTCTCCTCCTTCTTCTCCTCCTTCTTCTCCTCCTTCTTCTCCTCCTTCTTCTCCTCCTTCTTCTCCTCCTTCTCCTTCTCCTTCTCCTTCTCCTTCTTCTTTTTTCTTTTTTTGCTGAGACAGTTGGGTTTAAATGACTTGCCCAGGGTTACAGCTAGGAAGTGTTAAGTGTCTGAGACCAAATTTGAACTCAGGTCCTCCTGACTTCAGGGCTGGCACTCTATCCACTGCACTATCTAGCTACCCTGAGAAGACAGCTTTTCAATGAAGTAGGAGACTTTCAATCATTTCTATTGAAAAGACCAGAGCTAAACAGAAAAACTATAAACACACGACTCAAGAGAAGCATAAAAAGGTACATAGGAAAGGGGAGGTAAAAAAAAAATCACTTAAAGGTTAAACTGTTTACATCCTTACCTGGAAAAGTGAAATGTGTAACTCTTGAGAACTGTATTTTTTACTGGAGCAGTTAGAGGGGGCATATATAGATAGAGGCACAAATTGACTCTGATGTGATGATATCAAAGAAAAAAGACATTAACAAGTGGAAAAAGGATTGTACTGGAAGAAGAAATGGTGGTAAAATGGGTAAATTAAATCACTTGAAAAGGCACAAAAGACCTATTATAGTAGAGGGAAAGAAAGTGTGTGTGGGGGGGAGTGACCATTGTCTAAAGCTTAATTTCATGAGGTTTGGCTTAAAGAGGGAATAGCATATAACTCAGTTGGGTATAGAAGTTTATCTTACTATATAGGAAAGTAAGAGGAGAAAGAGGAAAGAAAAGGGAGGAGTTGGATAGAGGGAGGGCAGAAACACTAGGAGAAAGGGATAAGAAAAGGGAGGAGGGGTGAAAGAAGGTAGGGTAGGTTGAGGGAAGAGCTGTTCAGAAACAAAACCATTGTTAGTAGTTCTTCCCTAATAAAAACATTCCAGCTCACCTGATTATACATATTGACACAAGATCAGGGAAGAGAGAAGTCCAGATTGCTGAAATCTGGTGGTCTTCTTGCAAAATGAAGTCATCAACTCAAGCTATCAATTTTAGTCAGTTTGGTGATCAGCAAAGTGTAATATTCTTTTCTAAAATGTAATGTTCTCTGGAAGCAAGTTTCTTGGAGGGCTTCTGGAGGCAGCCTTCCTTTCAGTTCAGGAATCACAAGTGCAGCCAGGGATTAAAGTCCAAATCTGTTATTGTCTCCTTCAAAGTCTTTCCTCCTTCACTTGGGGCTCGGCTAGTTTTTCTGGAGGCCTATCTCCTTGGTTCCAAAAATTTGAGCTGCCACCTGCCTTTTCTGGCTTCTGAATCTCCCCGACTGGCTCCTGGCTGAAGCTCCAAGAGCTTGGGCTTGTCTTTCTGGCCCTGAGAGCTCCTCCTTATATGTTCCACACTGAGTATACATCAATCATTATATCACTAGGAAACCATCATTTGTTGTAGGATTAAATCAATACTAAACTAGATTTAACCATTGTCTCTTCAATTCCACTTAGTACCTTGTTTCAAGTTCTGGCCCATAACATCTCCGTGTAGGATTAAATCAATCATACTTAACCATGCTAAATTAGATAACTATTGTCTCTATCAATTCCACTGACTTAGCACCTTGTTTCAAGTTCTGGCCCATATCAGCCAAGCACAATTCTAAAGAATTCAGGATGAAGGATGCTATCATATCCTAATGGGGAGGTGCTGAATTCAAAATTCAAAATGAGACATTTTAAAATATAGCCAGTATGAAGACTTATTTTGCTTGATTATGCATATTTATTACGAGGGTCATGTTTTTCTTTTCTTTTTCTACTAGTAGGGAGATGTGAGAGTGAAAATATATGCCTGTTAATTGAAAATCATGCTGTTAATGGGCCAGATGGAGATGGCTGACTTTTTACCAGAGCTATGAGCAAATGCTTAATAAATATTTGTTGACTGATTCTTTGCATTCGTGTCCCCCATTACTTAGCCCAGTACTGGCACATAATAGGTACTGAATAAATGCAAATGTAAATTTTTCTTGGTGTTCCTGAAATCACTATATTTTGTTGTCCTTATAACTACTGCACACCTAAATAAACATGGATATTCTTGGGAAGAAGCCAATACCAATAGGATTATAATGGGCTTGTTCTAAGTACTGTGTCTGTATTGCATTAACTTTTCTTCCTGTCATCTTGGTAACCCAACTTTCAAAAAATTAGTCCTCAAAACTGTCCCCAGCTATTTAAATCCTTGATGTATTTCATTTTAAAATCTTTTAATGTTAAATTTTAATAGTATTTTGCTTTTCCAAAAACATACAAAGATAGTTTTCAATATTCACCTTTGCAAAACTTTGTATTCCAAATTTTTCTCCTTCTCCATCTTCCCCCTCACCAAGATAGTAAGCAATTTGATGTAGTTTAAAATTGTAGTAATTTTAGTAAAAAGTAGTAAAAAAAATGTAGTAAAAAGTTGTTAAAAACAGGTTAAAATGTGCAATTCTTCCAAACATATTTCTTTTTTTTTTATTTTTAACTTTTTATTGACAGAGCCCATGCCTGGGTAGTTTTTTTAAACAACATTATCCCTTGCACTCACTTCTGTTCTGACTTTTCCCCTCCCTCTCTTCACCCCCTCCCTGAGATGGCAAGCAGTCCTATACAAGTTAAATATGTCACAGTGTATCTAGATACAATATATGTGTGCAGAACTGAACAGTTCTCTTGTTGCATAAGAAGAATTGGATTCAGAAGGTAAAAAATAACCTGGGAAGAAAAACAAAAATGCAAGCATAAACATATTTCCATATTTATCATGCTGCACACAAAAAAATCAGATCAAAAGGGAAAAAATGATAAAGAAAAAAATAAGCAAGCAAATAGCAAAAAAAGATGAAAATACCATGCTTTGAACCACATTCAGTCTCCATAGTTCTCTTTCTGAATGTGGGTGACACGTTCCATCACAAGTCTATTGAAATTATCCTGAATCATATTATTGTTGAAAAGAACCAAGTCCATATCAATTGCTCATCACATAATCTTCTTGTTATTTGTACAATGTTCTCTCGGTTGTGCTTACTTCACTTAGCATCAGTTCATATAAGATTTTTTTTTTTACTTTGTTTTTTAGCCTTTTATTTTCAAAATATATGCAGGTAGTTTTCAACATTCACTTTTGCAAAATCTTGTATTCCAAATTTTTTCTTCCTCCCTTTCCCTCACCCCCTCCCTTAGACAGCAAGTAATCCAATATATCTTAAACATGTGCTATTCTTTTATATATTTTCCCACATTTTCATGTCGTACAAGAAAAATCAGATCAAAATGGAAAGAAAATGAAAAAGAAAACAAAAAGTAAGCAAATAATAACAAAAAAGGTGAAACCCCTATGTTGTGGTCCACATTCAGTCCCACAGTCCTCTCTCTCTGGATGCAGATGGCTCTCTCCATCACAAGTCTGTTGGAAATGGCCTGAATCACTCCATTGTTGAAAAAAGTCATGTCCATCAGAAGTGATCATTGCATAGTTTTGTTGCTGCTATATACAATGTTCTCTTGGTTCTTACTCACTTCACTTAGCATCAGTTCATGTAAGAAGTTTTTCCAGGCTTTTCTGAAATCATTCTGCTCATCATTTCTTATAGAACAATAATATTTCATTATATTTATATACCAGAACTTATTTAGCTATTTCCCAACTGAGAGGCATCCACTCAGTTTCCTTGATGCATTTGAATTAAGAAAATAGTGAAAAGAGTCATTTGATCTTGGAAAATTCATGATAATAAGAACAAAGTTTTCCCTTTATCTACCTCATAGGGATGTGATGAGGAAGAATGAAATATTGTCTACAATACATTTCCATTTCTTCCAAGAAAAGTGTTATGTACTGTTTACTTATAGGAGATTCAGTCCTGAATAATTGTTGTACCTCAATTAAAGAATTGGGGGTGAAATTGAATTTGCCTGTCTCAAACACCTAATTTAAGAGGGAGGTCAAAGGAAGAAGCACTCATTAACCACCTATGTGCTACTGTGTTTTCACAAATATCTCACTTGATCCTTACAACATCCCTGTGAGATAGCTCCTATTCTTATCCACAAATTTACAATTGATGAAACTGAAGTAGACAGAAGTTAAGTGATTTGCTCAGGGTAATGGCTAATAAGTGTCTGAGGCAAGATTTGAACTCAGGTCTTCCAGGGACTTTACAAAGATTAAGGATGCCTTAGGTATTTCCTACATGTCTTTATTTCTAATCTCTCTTTGCCATTTCTGCTTTACATGAGAATTGCATTGAACCAAGATGGTGTTTGCAATATTATCAAGAATGGTCTGAAGTTAAACTGGGAAAAAAGTTTTACATGGAAAGGTTCTGATAAAGGCCTTGTTTCTAAAATATACAGAGGATCAACCTAAATTTATAATACAAGCCATTTTCCAATTGATAAGTAGTCAAAAGATATAAACAGATAATGAAGAAATTAAAATCATTTCTAGTCATATGAAAAAATGGTCTAAATCATTATTGATCAGGGAAATGCAAGTTAAGACAACCCTGAGATACCACTACACACCTCTCAGATTGGCTAAAATGACAGGAAAAGATAATGATGAATATTGGAGGGGATGTGGGAAAACTGGATCACTGATGCATTGTTGGTGGAGTTGTGAATGCATCCAACCATTCTGGAGAACAATGTGGAACTATGCCTAAAGAGCCATCAAACTGTGCATACTTTTTGATCCAGCCATGTTTCTACTGGGCTTATACCCCAAAGAGATTTTTTTAAATAGCTTTTTATTTACAAGTTATATGCATGGGTAATTTCACAGCATTGACAATTGCCAAACCTTTTATTCCAATTTTTCCCCTCCTTCCTCCCACCCTCTCCCCCAGATGGCAGGTTGATCAATACATGTTAAATATATTAAAGTATAAGTGAAATACAATATATGTATACATGTCCAAACAGTTATTTTGCTGTATAAAAGGAATCAGACTTTGAAATAGTGTACAATTAGTCTGTGAAGAAAATCAAAAATGCAGGCAGATAAAAATAGAGGGATTGGGAATTCTATGTAGTGGTTCATAGTCATCTCCCAGAGTTCTCTCGCTGGGTGTAGCTGGTTCAGTTCATTACTGCTCTATTGGAACTGATTTGGTTCATCTCATTGTTAAAGATGACCACGTCCATCAGAGTTGATCATCATATAGTATTGTTGTCAAAGTATATAATGATCTCCTGGTCCTTCTCGTTTCACTCAGCATCAGTTCGTGTAAATCTCTCCAGGTCCTTCTGATATCTTCCTGTTGGTCATTTCTTAACAAACAATAATATTCTATAACATTCATATACCACAATTTACCCAACCATTCTCTAATTGATGGGCATCTACTCAGTTTCCAGTTTCTGGCCACTACAAAGAGGGCTGCCACAAACATTCTTGCACATACAGGGCCCTTTCCCTTCTTTAAAATCTCTTTGGGGTGTAAGCCCAGTAGTAACATGGCTGGATCAAAGGGTATGCACAGTTTGATAACTTTTTGAGCATAGTAGAACACAAAGTTTTGCAAGGGTTAATGCTGAAAACTATTGAATATATTTTGAAAAAAAAACTTTAAATAAAAAAGAATGGTCTGAAGTAGTAGATAATTTATAAAAAATTATCGTCATCTTTATAGTAAAAACAATGCAATTAACAGACAAGTCCTGATCAGCAACCTATTGTTTGACCACTTGGAATTCTTATAGTCACACGTGTACAGATGCAATTTTCCAAACATAGCTTGTTAAAGAACTCCTGGTTCTGCTCCTTTTCCTTGGCATTATTGTATATTGATCTTTCCAAGTTTCTGTTTGCTCTTTGAGTTTGTCCTTCTGTGTGGCCACGTCATCCCCACAGCCTTGCTGTACCTAACCCAGTCTGCTTAGTCATTTTCCAACTGTGAGACATTTAGGTTGTTTCCAGTTTTTCCCTATTTCATATAGCACAGTTATAAACCTCTTTTACAAATAGGTCTCTTTTTTCCCTCTTTATTTACTTGGGAGAGATTCCAAAGGATGCAATTGGGGGTTTGGCCAGTTTTATGACTTTTTCTGTTTACCATATTGTTTTCCAGAAGGACTGGGCCAATTTTTATTTTGTGTGTGTGACTGCCACTTGTGAGAGGCGTAGTAGTATGGAAAAAGCCCTAACTGGGGAAACAGAATCTGGATTAAAATTCTACCTCTGATACTTACTACACATATAATTTTGGGCAAATCATTCAACTTACTTGTGCCTCAGTTTCCTTATCTGCACAACGAGGAGGTTGAACTACATGACCTAAAATTCCTTCTAGTTAAGTCTTGAAGTTTCTAGGGCTTGTTTCCCCTTTCTTCTATAATATTTTATTTGTCCAGTGTTATCTTTCCCAAATATAGAAGCTTAGAGCTGGAAAGGAGTTTGGAAACCCTCTAGTTCAGCCATCTCATTTTACAGGTGACATTGAGGCCCAGAGAAGGGAAATGATTTGCTGGAGATCACAAGGGAACTTAGTAGCAGAGCCCAGAACTTGAAGCTAGGTTGTCTTTTTATACTAGGACTTCTTCTTGAGGAAATGGAGCCTCAGAGTTCTTATAATTTGCATCCCATTAATTATTGGTACAACTGCACATTTTTCAAGTGTAAATAATTAAACAAGGCTGAGTAAGGTCCCTCACCCCATCCTGTTAACCAGACCCATTTCTATATGGAGGTTAGCAAGGCTGAATCTTCCAGAGCTGTCTTTGTTGAGTTACTTTCTTTACAAGGTTAAATAACCTTCCTTTTCTCAATTGATGAATAATATATTCCAATATCCAATAAACTACCAGAAGATTTGATTCTGTGATCTACTCTACCACATATCTTTTGACTAAACAGTGAGGATTGGTAATTATTCTTACAAATTAAATAAATTCTGGGATATTAAGTTTTCATCTGGCAAGTATTTCACAAAATATTATTCTTAATATGATTCCTGGCCCAGTAAGGCCATTTCCACAAGAGGCTTTTGTTTTGAACTTATGAGATAGGTTCATAGTTAGGGAGGAAGGGAAGAGCTCATGGTTTCCACACTAGAGTAAGTTGGGAAAATCTCTAAAACAAAGCTTATATAGGACCACCATCTAAGATCTCCCCTAAAGCAGATGATAGGATTCTTTCTAGGAAAAATATTCAGGAGGTAATACGAATATTGTTATGGAACAAAAGATTATTTTTTTCACCATTAAAATGCTTAAGACATTGAAGAACTAGAAGATGCATATTAACAAGTACAAGTCAACATAAACATATTTATCACATGTTACACTCTCCTAATAGATAAAGATAATTTGTGTGGCAACTGAACAGATATTTAGTACATTTCACCTATACCTCAATTTATATTCTGAGGACAAACCAGCTGCTTCATGTTTTGGACTCTTTTTTTTGTCCATCTGCTGCAACAACAACCCTCCCCCCCGAAAAAAAAAATCACCAAACTAAAAACAAAATAAAACAAAACAAAAAACCTTTTAATAGTGGCACTTTTCTCTTTTGATAAGTATCATGGTGGAAACCATCTCCTACTGAGCATCTTGTACCCAGCTAGAAAACATGGAACTTTTTTGAGGTTACTGCCAGGACTGGAAAATTCATTTTTTAAGGATTGTTGGTAGTTGGACAAGTTGTGCTCAGAGAAAGAAACAGAGGGCAAAAGAGGGAGCCATGGTCTTGAGGTTTAGTTGAAAGCTTGTCTAAACAATCACATTCCACTTGGGGAAGGAGGAGGGGAAATCTACCCTTCATCCCTTTGTTGGAAGTCTAAGGGAGAGATGAATAAAGACAAGACTTCAAAGGGCCAGAGAACATTTCTCCTTGTACTTCTTATAAATGACTCTTTCTGATTCAACTGTCTATCATTTTCAATGTAACTCCTGTCCTGGTGAACACTTAGGAGTTGCTTAGTCATCCCAAAACACTTATTTTTCTGAAAGGCACCAAAGCATATGCCAGCTCTATAGGAGTTACCCCTAGACCAGCAAATCAGATATTATTCTTGACTATCCTAATCACAATAAACTTCTGTTTTTATTTTGATACTATTCTTATCATATTATTTTTTTTTAAATCACATAATTAAAACTGTTATTAATAGTTGTTCTAGTGTATCCAATTCTTTCTGACCCTATTTGGAGTTTTCTTAATCAAAACACTGGAGTGATTTGCTATTTCCTTCTCCAATTCATTTTACAGTCGAGGAAACTGGGGCAAACAGAGTGAAATGACTTACCTAGAGTCACACAGCTAGCACCTGAGATTTCAACTAAGATGTCTCTGATTCCAGGTTAAGTGCTCTATCCACTGTACCACTTAGCTTAATGTAGCCCCAATAATTTTTTCTTTTGCTTCATTCAAAAATTTATCTCCCTCCTTTATGATATTTTTCTCTTACATTTTCTTCCAGCCTGTTTTTGTTTTTAAAATATTTAACTTGGTGCAACTAATTGGTGTCATGGATAGAGCACCAGCCCTGAAGTTAGGGGGACCTGAGTTCAAATGTGGTCTCAGACACTTAACACTTCCTGGCTGTGTGACCCTGGGCAAGTCACAACTCCAATCGTCTCAGCCAAAAAAAAAAAATTAACTTACTGATCCTTCTAGAGTTTTTATTATATGATATAAGACACAGCTCTCAATTTCCTTCTATACTGTTATCCAACTCTCCAACAAACATTTATTAAATATAATTCTTTACTCCACAGGTGAATATCAATTTGTTTATCTCAAGTTAAGCTTCTGTAAGTATTTAGGTTTGTTTCAAAGATTTCTATTCTATTTCATTTATCTTATTTTTTGACCACTACAAGATAACTGTCAAGTTATATTGCATCATTAAAGTCTGGAAGGGCAAATCTTTCACTGTGGATTACTTTGAAAAGTAGTTTTAATTGATATATTTTGTGGTTAGTGCCTTAGAATGTGATATTAGTTTGTACTGATAAATCTGTACTGATTGCTTCAGGATGTTAAAAGATATTGAGATAAGCTTTCAAAGGTTGGACTGATCAGCTATACAGAGTATATGGGAAAACACTGACTAGAATCACAAGGAAGCACAGGCTAGTTATACTCTTGATAGCAGCATCTACCACCATATGAAGATATGAATATAGTGTAGTGGCTAGAATGATGGAGTCAGAGAGAAGAGCTGACTGAATTCCTTCAACACTTACTAGTTGACTGACTTAATAAGTCACTCAAACTCTCTGAGTTTCAATTTTCTTGTCTGTAAAAAGGAAACAATGATAACACCTGCCAGATTGGTATGAATTAACATCTATAAAGAGCTTTTTGAGGAGGGGTGGAAGAAATAAGGGAATGCAGCTACGGAGTAGGAGGATCTGAATTCAAATGTGACCTTTAGACACTTGAAACTTACTGATTGTGTGACTGGACAAGTCATTTAAACCCAATTGTCTCACACTCACACACACACACACACACACACACACACACACACAAGAGTTTTGTAAACTTTAAAGCATTGTGGAAGTAATACTTTTGTTGCAACTGTTACAAATTATTATTTTTGAGCCACTAGTTGCTTCTCCATTTTGCATTCTATTCTTTTGATTTGTTTCTGCACAAAACATTTTCAAAATTATTATAAAGACACTACATTAATTTTTCTTTAAAAGTATTGTTACAAATAGACAAAAGGTATGACTCTGGCATAGCTATGAGCTAAGTTGAAGAACAGTTAACTCCATCCTGAAATTTGTTTTTTAGTAGAAATGAGACACTAGTTCTCTCAAGACTGTGAGACTTTTCGTCATTCCTTGGGCTTGGCTTTGCTGTGATCCATCAGGAACATTATTCCTCTGAGCTTTCAAATGTTTCTCAAATTCATCTTATTACTTCTCATCTAGTTTCAGGTTCAGCTTCCTTCTTTCCCCTTCTCTGGTATATTTTGGACTTTTAAAAATTAACAATATAGTCTTCTCTCTCCACTCTTTTTTCCTTTTCCTTGCCCTTTGCTTAAAAAAGCCAAAATTTCCCATGGCATCCAGGGTCATCTTCAGTCATTCTGATTTATATCCTGCCACTGGACCTAGATGGCTCTGGAGGAAAAACTGAGGCTGGTGACTTTGCACACCCTTCCCTCATTTAAATATTATTTACTTACATGTCATAATACCATCTTCTCCATATCTTGGGCCTCTTTAACAATGAAGGACAAACAGCAAAAAGAAGTCTTCCCTCTTCACACATTCTTCCCTTTCCTTACCTGCTAATAGTATTTTATTTCTTCCAAGAAGAGTTTCTTAGGTTAGTTCCTCTGAAAGTATATCTTAGGGATGTAGGGTCCAGATTCCCACCTCAATCCAATACACAAATGAATAAGATCTCCCCTTCCACCCTTTCATTGATGGGCAAAGAGAAGGGCAGAAAGGTTAAACAAGAAGTTTATTCAGGATAGATACTCTTTCTGGCTCTATATTTATCATCACTTGCAAGGGATATTTACTTTGAACCAATGCTTTACACATATTAGATGCTCAATAAATGTTTGTTGAAGTTATTGAATGAACTCATTCTGTATAGGACACTGTGCTAGTCTGGAGTAGTGGCAACATTAAGTCTCATAAAAGAGATGATTTCTAACTTCAAGGACCTTATAATTTAGTAGTAGAGATAAGATATAAAAAATAGAAGGTAGCATGTACCAAATAAATGAGACAATAAGTAAATTATTGAATTAATTGATATAAAGGAGAAAACTATTACTGTGGCTGTCATAGTTAATGCAAATTTCACGAAGTTATATAGCTTATTTGAAGACTCTGAGAACCTACTACCATTTTTGTTCTCTCTACAAGCCCTCTTGTCCAACTTATACCATGATATCAAAAGAAAGAAAAAATGCTATATTTTAATTTTTTTTCTTTTTTCAAAATCCACCTTTAGGCAAATGGGAAAGAAATCAAAATGGTGCTACTATACATTGTTAATTTCTTATGGATGTAGGGTTGATCTTGTTCAGATTTAAAGTTAGGAAAAATGTTTACATTTATAAAGCAAACTTTTTTTTTATAAATCAAACTTATCATTTGATAAATTATCTCTATTTTTAGAGACTGTCCTAGAAAATGGGGGTCTTTTGCTGTGTGATTTGAAACATTTTTATTTGTAAATAGATGCCTTTATGTTCTATAAACATAGATTATTTTTTAATAGAATACAATTTTTTTTCAGAGTTGAAGTTGACTGCTCACAAAATTTTCTTTTATTTGTGCAGATATTATCAAAAAATAAATTGTTAGTCATAGGCAAAGGAAACAAAACACCTCTGGGCGTCCTTTTTCCAACTTCCATTCTGATGAATCAGATTCCTCAGAACAAGACTGAGTATAGCTCTCCTCCAGGTTCTAGGGAGGGAATATCCATAGAAAATTGGGAGTATCTTCCTATTGCTAACCCCTTATAACAAGTATGTATAGCCAATCCAAACAAATTTCTATTTAGCCTATGCCCAAAAAGCGCAAGTTTTATTCTATATTTTGAATCTGTCACCTCTCAATCAAGAGGTTGGCAGCTTAAATCACCATAAATTCTCTGAAATGACATATCATTGGTCATTTAGATCAGTGCCTTGTCCAAGACTATATAAACAATAGAAAAGTTGCCTACCTTCATCAGTAGATGAAATTTTTTTCATCCTGAATCATATGTCTGGTTAAAAAAAATTAGTGTTTGACAGATACTCATTGCACTAAGTATATTATCTCCACTTTATGGATAAAGAAATCGAGGCTCACTGATTAAGTGGCTTGTCCAAGACCATATAGCTAATTAGTGATACAGTGTTCCTACCACTATTTCACAGTCCTCTTCAGTTTGGAAGTCTTCATAGAAGTGATAGTTAAAGCCAGGAGAGTAAATAAGATGAAAGTGTAGGTTAGAAAATATAGGTCAGAAGATTGAGCCTGGGGCAGTTTCCAGTTGAGGTATAGGAGGACTATGGAAGCAGAGAATAAAACAGAAAAAGATTGACTAAAGAGAAGATGGGGACAGTGGAATCTGATTTTAAAAACATTGACTTTTAAGATAGCGGTTGCCCCTTCAAGGAGAATGAGGCTGAGATTATACAGGGTATTTATGGGTATTTTTGTGGGGGACCACATCGGTGAGGGCAAAAGCATGAATGTGTGAGCTCTGTTTGGAGGGTTGCTACTTAAACCCTACTCTGAGCTACTCTGAAATTTAGAGGTATATTACCCATAAAACAGGAAGAAGAGAGAATATCTAGGGAGAAAGTGAGCTTTTAATGTAGGAGATGGATCTTTCTGAGCACTTTTTCATTTTAAAACAGCCAAAAATGCCCCTCAAACTGAGGTGCAGCTGGAAGCTAAGCGCTAGTGCAACAGGAATAGGGGTGGTAATTAAGAGAATCAATGAGCAACATTTATTAAATGCCCTGTTCTGTGCTGGGTTCTGTGGCTGGGGATTCAGAGACAAAAGTTAAACGTTCCCTGACCTCAGAGAGATAAGATTCTTATCTGGGAGAAAACCTGCTATGAATCAGTCAAAAAATGTCTTAATCTGTATGTGTTGTGGATTCAAAGAATGTAGATAAACTCACTTTCAAAGGATTTAATGGAGGAAACGACAAATACATGTATAAATATAAACAGAGTAAACACAAATAAATACAGGGCAATCAGGAATGGTGGGCCTTAGCAGTTGGTGGTAAGTTTCCTCTTACTCAATAGAGATATAGTTACAAAAATAGATACAAATTGATAGGGAGGATGGAAAGCATTAGCAGCTAGAGGGATTAAGCAAAACCCCATTTAGAAGGTGGTCTATTAGCTGAGTATAGAAGGAAACTAGGGATTTCACTAAAGGGTGAAGAGAGATGTAAATGCATGACCAGCATTGGTGGCATGCCAGTGCAAAGATGTGAAGAGCTGGTACAGAAAAACTGTAAGAAGGCCCTCTCAACTGGACCTGGAGAGGGGACAGTAGCTTAACTTTCATGTGAGGAATCCTCTGGGGTACAAGGACTGCTTGCTCAGATATACACTTCAGCTCCTGATTCAGGACAATTCTCAGCTCCATCATGGTTTAGTTTTCCTTAAAGTTGGGAGATATTTCTTATATAGCATTTTCTTCTAAAGAGTACCATCATGCTTGTTTTAAGTGGTTTTCTCTGCTGCTCTCTCCCTCCTCAAATCTTTATGAAAAGGGAATTCACAAGTAGATGTTTACTACCTGTTGACCTAAAACTGGACATTTAACCTTTTTGTAGCCTCAGTTTCCTAATCTGTAAAAGAGGGGCTTGGGATAGATAGCCTCTAAAATATTTTCCAGCTCTACATCCATGATTCTGTGGATTGAATTAAATTAAATGAGTCAAAATAATTTAAGGCCATAAAGTTTCAGGATCAGGATCAGATCTTTGATGTCCATTCTGTTGCTGTTCTTTCCAGGAAACTGCCTATACCTACCTACACATAAGCAATGACTCTAAATTGAATTTCCCAGCTCAATATTATTATTTTGAAACATTGTCTCAACCCCATACTCCCCTCCCCGCCTTCTACCTCCCCTTGCTAGCAAAGCTTTGACAGTATCTTATAATATGCAGGGTACAGATACATGTATGTTGGATTACATAAAGGAATGCTGTAGAGAGACCTCATGGCCCAGTGGATAGCCCTGCCTCAAGATCGGGAAGATCAATTTTTGACACCGGGCAAGTAAATCATTTCGGTGTCCTGGGACTGCAGGTTACAGAACAGTTATTGATCTTTGATAGGACTTTCCTCACTTGGGATTTTCTATACTTTCTAAAGAAAGTGGATATTTATATAGATAGATACATAACTACCTATATATAAATATGTACATATACCATAAAAGTATATGCCATATAAGTATACACAGTGTGAATAGATATCTAACACAATATGTGTACAGTATTATGCAAAGTATTCATGTTTAAATGTATTTTATACTCAAACGTAATGCTAAATCATACACATATGTATTTTATATACTGCATAGAATATACACTGTGATCAGATATATGTATCACGTATAGACTCGCAGTTTATCACTGTGTATATACTGTATACATATATAGTGCATGCACAATGCCCCCAAACGCCCATCAGCATTCAATGATCCAGTCTACACACGTGTGTGTATTTAGATACACATGGACCAGCAGCCCCAATCAGAGAAACAAACGGGAAAATGCAAGAGTGCCTTCCCTCCAGGGCTCACTGGGAAAGCGGCACCTGGCCTAAGGAGGGAAGGTGGCCAATTGGGTGGGGAGCACCAACTCAGGTGAGCGCGGGCGGATAGCCGGGGTGGAGGAGGAAGAAGAGGTGGAGGAGAGCCGAAGGCTAGAGCCCGAGGCCAGAGAGGGTCCCTCCCGCCGGGCCGGGCATCCCCGCTAGCCCGCCCCTGCCCCCGCCCCCTCCCCGCCCGCGGCTCCTCCTCGCTTCGCCATGGTGGAGCAGGGAGACGAGGCGCCTCTGCTGCGCTGGGCCGAGGGCCCAGCCGTATCCTTGCCGCAGGCCCCCGAGCTCCAGGCCAGCGGCCGGGGCTGGGGCGCTGGGGGCGGCGGCGGGGGGCTGGGAAGCGGGCCTGCATCCGGGGCCCGGCGGGCAGCGGAGCCCGGGAAGAAGAAGGAGGAGGAGGAAGAAGAGGAAGAAGAAGAAGAGGCGGAGTTCGGTCCGGGGGAACTGCTGCGGCGGCAGTCGGGGCGCCTGCCTCTGGAGGAGGAGGAGGACCAAGTGGTGGCCGTGTTCGTGGTCACTTTCGATCCCCGCACGGGTAAGATCCCTGCCAATGCCCACCTGGGCTGTCGGCCTGGCAGCTGCTCCCCGCTGAATTGGGGGGGCAGACTTCGCTGCGCGCGCAGCGCGCCAGCACACCTGCACCCTAGTCTGGTCGACCCCCAATGAGGGGCGGAGGGAGTTAGAGCTTTGGTCACTGTCCCGGGCATTTGTGGCCCTGCGGGCTTTTTCAGTCCCTGAGTCCGGGTCAGGCAGCGGGCTCTTCCCGTTACCTGAGCAGGGAGCACGCCCACCTCCGGCTGGGGCTGAGGGTGCGGGGCGGGGGGGTGCGGCTAGTTATCTCTTCAGGTGACTTCGCCTAGCTTGGGGGTGGCCGGAACCCGTTAGAAAGGCTGTTCCCGTCACCTTCCCATTGACTTTACAAATTCCCATCCCCTGGACTCCTAGCGGGTCCTCAATCCCGGTTCTGCCCACAATCCTTCGGCACCTAGCGGTGTCATCTGCCTCATTCACCTGGAGATGAGTGTAAACCGCAGGTTTTCTTCCTAGTCTAGAGGATTCCTCCCCCACCTTTCAGAATTCCCGTAGTTATTTTCTCTTGAAAGGTGCTTTTAGGTAGCGTGGGTCCTTGTCCCAATGGATATGTTAAGCTTTTCCTTTGATCTCAGGATCCTGAAGTTAGAAGCAAAGTAGGGAAATTAAGCCAGAAACCTTTTTAAAGCCTCTTCTAGGCTATTGGGAGTGGGGGGAGGGAAAAAAGGAAATTTTTTAAAAGACTGTTTTTTAATGTATTTCACGGGAAAATTGATAGAGTGATTTCTCTAGGGCATCTCTAACATAACAAATCAAACAACTCATTATTCTTCCCCCAATCCTACCCACGTGTTCTCTAAATTGCCCTTATTTTTCTTGTGCACTACCACCCTTCCAGTTAGTCGGTAAATATTTGTTAAGCACCTACTGTGTACCAGGCAGTTTGCTAAGCACTGGAGATACAAAAAGATGCAAAGACAGTCTTGCCCTCAAGTAGCTCACATTTTAATGGGGAAGAGTACAAACTATTTGCAGGGAAAAGAGAAAATAATTGGAAGAGAGCCCTGGAATTGAGAGGTTGTGAAAGGCTTCCTTGTAGAAGATGGCATTTTATTTGGAACTTAAAGGATGCCAGAGGTAATGGCATTTAATAGGGACTGGGAGATGAGGGAGAGCATTCAAGAAATGTAGGGGCTAGTCAGCCAGAGAAAATGTCTGGAGGCCAGAGATCGGATGTCTTGTTCATGAAATTGAAATGAGGCCACTGTTACTGGATGAAAGAATACATGGCTTTAAAGTGTAAGAATATGGGAAAGGTAGGAAGGGACCAGGTGATGAAGGGCACTGAAAGCTGAAGAAAATATGGTGTGATTCTGAAGGTACTAGTGAGCCTCTGCAGTTTGAGTAGGGGTGACGTGTGGAGTGGAGACTGAGCTTAAGGAAAATCACTTTAATGGCTAAATAGAGGATAGACTGAATGGTGGAAAGACTTGGAGCAGACAGACCTGCCAGCAGGCTTATTAAAGTCAGAGGGAAGTGATGGCAGTGTCAGCAGAGAAGGGCATATTTAAGAAATGGTGCAAAGGTGAAATAGAGCATCCTTAGCCATCTGAGAGGTGACTGATAGTGAGGAGTTGGGGAATGACACAGGGAGGAGGATGGTTTTGCTCTTATAGTAACAGGGAAGTTAGGGAGAGAAGGGCTTAGGGGAAAGATGAATTCCTTTTGGGATGAGAGAGTTTGAGATGTGTACTGCAATCAGTTCAAGATATCTGAAAGGCATTTGGAGATTGGAGATCCTAGGTCTGCAGAGAGTTTAGGGCATAATATGTAGATTTGAGGATCATCAGCATAGAGATGGTTATTAAATCAATTCATGGGAGCTTATGAGATCACTTATAGAAAAGAGAAGCATCCTCAGGACAGAAGTCTCTGGGATATTAGAGGTTATCCCAATTACATTTACCCATAGTTCCACAAGTTTGGTGTGTTGCCTTTTCCCCCCTTTCTCAGTCATTGCAGCATATCCATTCAGGGGACAAATCTTATCATTTGTTTCAGTTTCTACTATAGCATCATCTCCTTCCCCTCCCTCCCCATTCACACAGCTCCTACCTTTTTGCTTCACCACTTTTCACTTCAAGTCTTTGTTCAATCCATCCTCCACGAGGCTACCAAAGTGACTTCAATAAAGTGTCTCCTTGTTATTTCAAGGAGCAAATATAACCAATTTAGGCATCTAAAAATCCTCCAGAATAGAAATTCCTCTAGTTGATTATGCTATCTATGGCCCATTAAGTCAAATTAGTTTTACTGTTATTCAAATGTGATAAACTTGTGGCTTTCCATTGGTTGTCTCCCATACTGGAATGTCCTTCTTCCTCAACTCTGCCTATTAACATCCTTCATTTCCCTTGAGGATCAATTCAAACATTAATTTAGATTTTAAGTCTTTTCTTGATGGCTCTCTTGGGACTGAGACAAAACATAATATGGATGTGTGTTTTAGGGACCAAGGGGATCTGACATTTCATGGAAAAAAGCTCTCAAATGAAAAAAAAAATTTTTTTTCCAGTTTAGGTTCTCTGTGATTTTTAGTCTTTAGTGATCTGGGCACTAAAAGATTATCAGGTCCCCCTCAGTTTCTAAAATACATATACATATTATCTCTTCTAGCCAGATCACAAGCTCTTAAAAGAATAGTCCTCTTCAATTCCAATATACTTGTAATAGAAAGTGCCATCCACATCCAGAGAGAGAACTATGGACCAAAGTATAGTATTTTTTCTCTTTTTTTGTTATTGCTGTTTGCTTTTTTTTTTTTTTTTAATTTTTTCCCTTTTGTTCTGATTTTTTTCCACGCGTAGCATGATGAATATGGAAATATGTTTAGAAGAATTACATGTTTAACCTATATCAGGTTGCTTGTCATCTTGGGGATGTGGAGAGGAAGAAAAAAATGGAACACAATAAAAACACAAGTTTCTGCAAAGGTGAATGTTGAAAACTATCTTTGCATGTATTTGAAAAAATAAAATGCTATTATAATTTTTTAAAGTTTAAAAAGGGGGAAAAAATAGTCCTATTCACTGTTGTGCCTAGTGTGTAGTATGGTACTTGATTGATGGGAGTGTTTCCATGGGGTGAAACTAAAACCGTATGTCCTTATTCCAAAGGCCTCAGACTTGTGTGACAGACACTCAACTTAATTCTACCACTAGTAGAAAGAAAGGATTGGAAGTCTGGAGTTCAGATTCTTACAAAACTATTTATTTGCTGTGTAAACCTTGAGCAAGTAACCTCTGTTTTCTTTTTAGTAGAGATACAACTACTTAAACTTGCTGTTAGTGATTGTGAGGATCAAATGAGATCATTCATGTAAAGTAATTGTCCTGGTGGGATCTGAGTACTATCATCTTCAGGGGACAGGATAAGCATATCTATTGGCCTTTAGGAAAAGATGTAAAAGGTGGGATTTTTGTCTATCAACTCTATCTAATTGGGGAGTGAGCATTATGGATCTCCTGAAAGGATAGTACTCAGGTGGAGAAAGAACATTTCATTTAAGGACTAGAGCTGGGGGTCGAGAGGGAGACTATCAGGTGAATTCTTTAGAAATAATTGTACCATTAATTGCAGATTTAAATGGATACATTTTTATTTTTCTTAATTATCATTTTTTTATTTTTTATTTTTTTTTTTGCTGAGGCAACTGAAGTTAAGTGACTTACCCAGAGTCACACTAGGAAGTGTTAAGGGTCTGAGGCCATATTTGAACTTCAGGGCTGGTGCTCTCTCCACTGTACCACTTAGCTGCCCAGAATACTTTTCAAAATAATAATATTGCTCTGTGAGCCCTAAATGAGCACCAAATTCAGCTGTATTTGGTTAGAGTCTATGAGGAACTGGGAAGAAAAAAGGTGGCCAGTAATGGTAAGAGAAAGGGTGAGAAACCTGTGGAATATTAAGAGTTATCCCAAGGGGATTCCCCTCCAGAATTTCTTTTGGAAGGGATACATTTGAATTTATTACAGTATGTGAGTGGGTGGATTTATACAGTAACCGTAGTATTTCATTTGTAGGGCTAAACACATTTTACAAACACTATGTATATGTTTAGAGCACTTTTGATTTGTGGAGGAAGTGAAAATCACCCTGAACCAGTAACCCTTGGTGAACATAAAAGACCAGGATCAAATAAGAAAGTAGGGCCCATCCCCAGTTGTATTACAATTCATAAAAGTTGGGCTTGAGAGGACAGTGTTGGGGGTGGGTGGGGGAGTGAAGGTATACTTCTGTATACAGAAAAGCTTCTAAGAGATTGGCACCTGTAATGATGAAATGATAATGTTCAGGGATGGTGGATATCAGGAACAGGAATGGTGGTATAGTAAATTTAACTCAGATCTCCCCCCTCCCCCCTTTTTTTTTTAATCAAAGCTGTTCTCTGTTATGGGCCTATATGGGAGGAAGGTGGTATGAGAAGAGAGGCAGACTTAGGTAAAGAAATTATCTGTTTTTTGTTTGATTTGAGAGGAAATAGCTCTTTTATTCCTCCAAATTGTAATTATTATGGGCCATAGAATTGTGTCTCCAGTCCTTTAGAGCAAATATAAAAATGTGGGAGACAATGGAATAAATGTCTCTTAAGAGATGATCTTTTTTTTTTTTAATCCTTTTAGTGATTTGTCTTCTGAGAACACTTTTTAAAAAAATTAATAGTATTTTTTTCCAATCACGTGTCAAGATAGCTTTCAACATTCTTCTTTGTAAGATTTTGAGCTCCAAATTTTTCTCCTTCCCTCCTTTACCTCCCCCTCCCCAAGACAGCAAGTAATCTGATATAGATTAAGCACAGACAATCATGTTAAATGTATTTCATTAGTCATATTATGAAGGTTAACAAAAGGGAAAGACCACACAAAAGAAGGAAAAAACAGTGAAAAAAGTATGCTTTCCTCTTTGTTTGGACTCCATAGTTCTTTAGATGTGGATGGCATTTTCCATCACGAGTCCCTTGGAATTATCTTGGATTATTGCATTGCTGAGTCTGTCATAATTGATCCTTGTACAATGTTGCTGTTACTCTGTGCAGTGTCTGAGAAAACTTTTTTTTTGACCAGTAGATGTTAAATATATTAAAGCATAAATTAGATACATAAGTATACATGACCAAACCATTATTTTGCTGTACAAAAAGAATCGGACTTTGAAATAGTGGACAATTAGCCTGTGAAGGAAATCCAAAATGCAGGCAGGCAAAAATACAGAGATTGGGAATTCAATGTAATGGTTCTTAGTCATCTCTCAGAATTCTTTCGCTGGGTGTAGCTGGTTCAGTTCATTATTGCTCTATTGGAACTGATTTGGTTCATCTCATTGTTGGAGAGGGCCATATCCATCAGAATTGATCATCATATAGTATTGTTGTTGAAGTATATAATGATCTCCTGGCCCTGCTCGTTTCACTCAGCATCAGTTTGTGTAAGTCCTAGGTTGACATTTCAACATTTTGATTTAAGCAAATCAAAGTCGATGGGCACACCTGTATGTAGAATTTGCCTCAGGTGATACCATTGACACAAAAATAAAAATGGAGTGTCGACAGCTGAGAGATCTCAAGGAGACACATTTTCTGGGAGGTGTTCCTGCCTCTCTTTGATAACTGAGATTTCATTTGAACAAACAACAGTTCACTATGAGGAAAAACCACATGGTCTAGGTCTTCAGGACAAGGATATTCTGGGAGGCTGGAAAGAACACATGTACATAGCTAAGTGTGATGCAAGTTAGAAAATGATTATGTGCAAGAGAGATAAAATAGAGATCCTGTTTAGTGGGGATAATCAGAGGGATTCTTGGAGGTATGTTGAGCCTAAAAGGAAGGAAAAGATGGTAGAAGGCAGAGAGATTATTCCAGGCCAAGAGATTGTTATATGCAAAGTCATTGGGGCAGAAGTCAGGGAAGTCTGGAGTATTAGGGAGGAGAAGAATGCTGTGAAATCGATATGGATAATTAGGGGGAAGCCAGAGTGTAAAAGACCGCCTTGACTGTCTCAAAAGTCATTTCATTCAAAAGACATTTGAAAACCATGATCTGAGTATACTTTTGAGTGATTTTGCCAGCGCAAATCATTTGAAAGATTGTTTTAGCAATGTCAAGGAAGGAATATAGAGGAGGAGAAAGATGAGTCAGTAGGAATAATGATAATTCACATTTATATAGGATTTTCTGGTTTTTGTTGTTATTTTTTGTCACGTCCCATTCTTTGTGACCCCACTCTGTTAAAATATATGTTAAACAATATATTTCCCCTCTAACAGCTGATCCCTTATCTAGTTGTTGAGAATCACATCCAGAATTGACTTCCCCCTTGTTTTTTGCTCTTACTTTTTTTATTTTATTTGAAAAAATTTTTGTTTTTTATTTTCAAAACATACACAGATAGTTTCCAACATCTACTCTTGCAAAATCTTGCATTCCAAATTTTTTTCTCCCTCCCTTCCTCTCACATCCTCCTTTAGATGGAAAGTAATCCAGTATATGTTAAACTTGTTTTGCTCCACCTTTTCAAACATGAAATCAACATTAAGATAAGTCATACATGTTTTGTCTCTCCTTCCTTTAATAAAGATTCCAACAAGTGTGTGGATAATGGAGATTGCCATCATATTGTGCCATGCTTCCATGCAAAGCTTATGATTCCTTTAGACTCTTTGTTTCCTCTACCAGGGCAGGTGGTCCGTACCTTTCATGACAATATTACTTTGGTTTCTGTCCCCATTTAGCTTTGCCCAAGTGCATGAATGCACTTCACCATTCTGCTCACTTATGTTTTTTTGGATATGAGTAACATGCTACTCTACTACCATATTTACCCTTAACTAAGGTACACACCTCTAGAAATCTTCCATTGATGGGTCTTATTCCACCAGGGTTCAATGGGACCTAGGAAAGTCAGACTTTTCTTTTTTCCCCTATGCAAGTACTAGAATTTTGATTATTCTCACTTATAAAATGTTATCTGTACTTGGGTATAGAGACAGTTGAGATGATGGGTTTTAATATTGGCTCCTTTCAATAACCCAAAGACGCCAGCTTCTGGGATAAGAACTCATTATTTGATAAAACCTTTTGAGAAATCTGGAAAATAGTATGGCAGAAACTAGGTGTAGACCAACCATATATTGAGATAAGGTCAAAATGGGTATGTGATTTAGAGGAAAAAAGAGGAAATATTGGGTTCATACTTGAATGAGATCTCCTATGAATGAAAATATCTTGTTCTCTTTCCTATATTATAGTTATGATATTTAACTTGGTATTGAGTCTATTATCTCTCACTGCCTCTCTTTTTTATTGTTTGCTAGACCAGGTAAATATATTCCTACTAGTTTTAAGGTGCATTTCATCCTTCCCCAGGAAAAATTCTGGAAAATTTTTTTCCAGTTTATCCAGTATAGACCTGTGTCCCAAAAATCCAATTCCCATTTTCAGACACCATTTTTTTAACCAGCAACTCTTTCTGTATTTCATTTTTTCTTTTGAATCCCTTGCCTTTGATGAGCATAGGGATGAAAATACCATCCATGTCCCGAAGGTATTCAGGTCCTTGCCAAAAGCTTCATAATCTTTGGCAGTGCTTCCTTGGTGCTTTCTGATTTTGTAATTTGTGCCCACGTGATCACCAGAATTGATCCAGTTTGACAAGTTTTGGTAGGTTCTTTGTCATGCCTTGGATACATGCCCCAGGAAGAAAGGCCTTTATTGTTAGCTATCTCCAGTCATCCTGATCTATATCTGGCCCCTGGACCCAGATGGCTCTGGAAGAGGAAGTTGAGGCTGGTGATTTTGCACAGACCTCCCTCACTTAAATTCAATTAATTTTCAAGTCATAGCATCCTCTCCCTGATGTCCTGGTGCTTTTTGAGAGTGAAGAACAGACACTGTCTCTAAATCAGCAGGCAGTCAGCCATCATCATTATTTGTCTCTTCTTCTGATCCTTATGGGATCATCTTTCACTTGACAGCATCTCTATCTATAACATCATTCTTGGAGGCCAATAGCTGCTAGTATCAGAGCTAAAATTTGAACTCAAGTCTGTCTCAGAGTTCAGCATTGTTTGTGCTATACATATTCAGAGGCCCATGTGGTAGACAGAACTTTTGGCAAAGAGTAAAACCTCATTTGCTAAGATGAAAAGGAAGGAGGAAGAAGTGCGAAAAGATATTTTTCAAGTGAGAGAGGAAAGTTGGATGTCTTCATTCTTCGCAGTGATGTAGAAAATCAGATTCTCAGCTGATAAAGGCTGAGATACAATTAAAAGCTTGAGAAAAGAAGAAAATTGTTAGGGTTTTTCCCCTTTTTAAAAATTTTGCACTTAACAGATACCACATAACATGATCATGTTCACATACATATTTGAAAAGAAGAGAGGATTAGGATTATGTACAAATGACTTTTCTTTTTATATAATAAGTTCAGCAATTCTGCTTACCTATGATTGCTTCTGGCCTTCCCAAAAGGAAGTTTTGAGTATACTTTGTGTACATGAGAGGATATAAGAATTCACTTGCCCAGTCAGTTCAGCTTTAAGGCTTTCTACAGAAGCTGTGTCATTGCTCAGTGGGAACTAAGAAAGCTGCTTGAAATAAGGAGAATGATAGGTTCTTGGCCAGAGGTGAAATGTACCCAACAAGGATAGGCAAGTACTTAATTGTCTGCTAGAGATTTAGAGGGGGCTTTAAACTGAAAAGGAAGGGAGAAGTAGAGAGAGATGTATATCTTCTAAGCTAGACATAATACAGAGTAGAAACTCTTGGGAGACAAAAATGTGAGGAAGAAGACCAATACTCCTGGCCCCAGAGGTCTATACACTAAACATGTGATGTGGTTAATAAGCAAGGTATAGTAGAGATACTAACAGAAGCAAATTTGACCTCAGAAATATTAAGGACACCTTAATATTGTCACTGAAATCACTGTAATGTGACTTCAGAAAAGTGAGTATACCATATTCAAAACTAACTGCATAAGTAAAAGGGCACAAAATGAGTGTAGAACAGATTAACACTATAAATAAATATAGTTATTTGATAGCATAGATTAATTTATATTATTAATATGATTTTTGTTATAAACTTAATATAACATGTTATATACTATATTAATAACATATACTAATATAATTAATATAAATTTAGCAACTGGAGGGGAAGCATAATGGAAGACATTTGGGTGAATATTAGTAACATCTGAAACAATAAATTTTGTCATCAAAGTATGTTGCAAAAAGGACATTTTAATATGCAATAGAAAAGCACTTGATTTGGAGTCAGACATTCTGCTTTTAAATCTTGGTTCAGATACCTACAACTTGTGTTATTGTTGTTGTGGAGCCACATCTGAGTTTTCATGGCCCCATCTGGAGTTTTCTTGGCAAAGAGACTGGAGTGTTTTGACATTTCCTTTTCTAACTCATTTTACAGATGAGAAACAGAGGCAAAGAGGGCTGAGTGACTTTTTCAGGATCAGAGAATTAGGAAGTATCTGAGACCAGATTTGATCTCAGAAAGATGATAAGTTTTCTATCTATTGTGCCATTTAGTCACCCAGATCTTACTCTGACTCCCTGGTCCAGTGCTTTGTCCACTCTAGAATCTGGAGCAAGATAAAAGTGGCTACTAAGCTGAACTCCTCCCCCCCTCCCAAATAAGCAAGGAATACTTACTTGAATTAGTAAGAGACCACTAGCTTTCCTTGAGGAGTTGATGTAAATGGTCCCAGTTCTAAATCGTAGTACTAAAAGGACTGGCAAATATCATTGCTGAACCACTTCCTGTGACCTGAGGCACAGGTGAGATGCTGCAGGATTAGAGGGGGATAAATTTAAAATTAAAATTAATTATTTTTTTAAAAAAAGAAAGATGCTAGAATCAGCAAATTAAAGACTGAGAGCTTGATTTTGATTCTTGACAAAATTCTAGAATATTAGTAAAGAGATGGTGAGTTGAACATTTAGAAAGTTTTTTTAAAGAACATTTTAGAAAGTTAGGCTGTGTTTACAAAGAGCCATAAACACGAAACTAATTTAATTTCCTTTGTTGACAGGTTTACTAGATATTAGGAAAGGGAACTACTTTATATATAGCTTGTCTCTAATTTTAGTAGAGAATTTGATAAACTCATATTCCTGACAATTTTGGGCAATATGGGGAGATATGGTCTATGTTTTTTCAAGAGATGCAAGTGCAGATTGGGACATATTCTATGCATAACCAAAGCAAACATTTTGGTCTCAGGGTTCCTTTACATTCTTAATAACTATTGAAGCCCTCCGGGCAGCTAGAAGAGAACATTGTCCCTGGAGTCAGGAGGACCTGAGTTCAAATGTGGCCTCAGACATGTAGTAGCTGTGTGACTCTGGAAAAGTCATTTAACCCTGTTTACCTCAATTTCCTCATCTGTAAAGTGTTCTGGAGAAGGAAATGGCAAATCACTCCATTGTCTTTGCCAAGGAAACCCCAAATGGGATCACAGTTGGATATGACTGAACAACAATGTCAATATAATATATAATGTTTATTTTATTAGAAATTAAAATTGGTGAATTTTAAAAATATGTATTGATTAATTCATTTTAAAGTAACAGTAACAAGCCCATTATCTGTCAACATAAATATCATATTTTAATGAAAAGTAATTGTTTTTTAAAAACAAAAAATTGTGAGAAGAGTGGCGTTGATTTATATATTTTTGCAAATCTTTCATGTCTGACTTATCAGATAACAGCTAGATTCTCTTCTCTGCTTCTGCTTTCAATCTGTTATAGTATTTGGTTGAAGTACATGAAGAAAATCTAGCCTATTTAGTTGGAGAAGTAACTTTAATAAAAAAAATAATAACATCTTAGCTTGATGATGAAAACAGCCTCGGCCTCCTGGATCCCCCTGAAAGGCTCTTGGCGCCTTCTGGGGGTCCTGACTTTGTACTCTGAAGACCCCTGTTTATCATTATCCAGAAGTGGTCTGGTCTGGGTGGGAAGGCAGCTGGTTCTTTCCCACTGGAGGTCTTCCCTTAGGGGCTGTGTTGGATATGAAGAAGGGGGAGGGAGTTGTTAGGGTAGATGCCTTCTGGGGGTTCTTGGAGGTTGCTGGTGGGGGAGCAGGAGGTACAGATATCCCTTCCACATCAGGGGAGGGGAATGTATGTGGGATAGAAGTAGTTTTTGGCTCTCCTCTTGTACCAGAGATCTGAATTTTTTTCTTCCTTTTTTTTTTTTTTTTTTAAATGGGGTGGTTATTTTCTTGTAAAATTGGGGTTAAGTATTTGGTCATAAACTCTATCATCCACTGGCCTGCCTGTGTCATCTGCAGTTTATGCAGAACTCCCAATTTCCATTCAGTTTCTTATCATGATATGTTGAAAGCATGATGGGGAAAGTCACAACTGAGAGAGGAAGGAACTGAAACTTGAATCATGTTCACATACCATACAACCCAGTGACTCTGATCTGCGGCACTCCACCCTGTGACTCTGGGCATTTTCATGAGCTTAGGATCCTCTTCCTCCTCCTTTCAGTCTCTTTGCTTCCCTGACTTCCTTGAATCTGAGCTAAAATTCCACCTTTTTTAAGGAGCCTTCCCAATCCTCAGCGTTAGTACTCTGGAACTACTTGCAAGTTGCCTTGTAACACAACCAGTTCTGTTATAATTCTTGTTTTGAAAACACTAATTTGTTCCAACCGGATTGATATATTAGGGGATAATTTGAGTACAATGTAAATATCAGGTTTACTTAGTTGATTTACTTTTCCTGAAACAGAAAAGCACATCTAGCAGAACTGAGCACAAAATGCACCCCCCCTCAAACACCAACTACTTCCTCGGTTTACCATCTTATCCAGGGCTGGATGATAACATTTTAATTCACAAGCTACAACCCTTCTAAGCCCACATCTCCAACAAAACTTAATATCCTTTTCAAGATGAATAACATATTTGTATTATGTTTTTGAATGTAGTTGGAACTGAGGGTGGAAGGAAGGTTGACCTGAACCCCAGAGTCTGAGGTCAAAGCTACTTATCATATTATTTATGAATTAACCATTTAATAGCTATAAAATTGTTACTTTTTTTTTTTTTTTTTTTTTTTGCTGAGGCAATTGGGGTTAAGTGACTTGCCCAAAGTCCCACAGCCAGGACGTGTTAAGTATCTGAAGTCAGATTTGAAGTCAGATCCTCCTGATTTCAGGGCCAGTGTTCTAACCACTGTTCCACCTCGCTGTCCCTAAAATTGTTACTTCTTAAATTAATTTCCTCTACTTTTTATGTCACTGATGAAATTTTTCAGTGTTGTGTCCCAACCCCATTTCCCCATAAGTCTTAATGGTTTTTATTGCACAGTTTGCATAGTTTGGTAATTTTTAAGAGTATATATGTTTAGTTATACCAGAATTGACTGTATCTTGTGTGTATATAGTCGTTTCCATGTTCTCAATTATATTATGATTTTCTTGAAAGCCAAGACTTTTTTTTTGTTTTGTTTTGTTTTGTTTTTGCCTTTCCTTGGATGTCCTGGTACAGTCCTTAGCCCACAGTAAGCTCTAAACAAATGCTTGTTTACTTATCCACATCTCACAGCCAGTTGTGTGTCAGGAAAACTCAGATTCTCTCAATTCTAACTTTAGCATTCAAATCATTCCAGCAGGCTGGCTTTGCCTACAGTTGAGTACTTTCTCTCCTTAGTATTTTTGCAGCTGAAGGGGCTTGACAATAGAAGGAAGATCTTGGGGATAAATTGATACAGATATGTGTGTATTGATTAGGGGATTCTTTTACACTGGGTGTCCTCATGCCTTGAGAAAATTAGAACACTGAGAAATAAAATCTAGATAGAGGTTGACTGAGAAATAGCCTAGTGCAGCAATCAGAGCATTGAACTTGGAAGGCAAGGGAACGGGGAACAAGTATTTAAATATTTTAGCTCCTGCCCTGTGCCAGGAACTGTGCTAAGCAGTTGACAAACATTATCTCAGTTGATTCTTAAAATAGCACTGAGGTAGTTGCTGTTATTCCCAATTTACAGTTGAGGAAACTGAGGCAAAGAGTTGAGTGGTTTCCAGGGTCACATAGCTAGTGTGTAGTCTGAGATTAGGTCTTTGCTTCAGATCTTCCCGATTCTGGGCCCAGTGTTCTGTCTGTTGTATCTTCTGGATGGAGTCTGAAGGCCCAGATTCTAAAACATTTGAATATATTCCTTACCTGTCAGACCTAACTAATCTGTAAAACAAATGCTTAATTTTAAGGTTCATTCTAGCTCTAAATGTAGGCTCTCATGCTAAGTTTTACTACACATCCTGAAGTGCATAAATGACACCTAAGATTTTGATAATTTAGTTTCTCATTGATCTTTTTGGAAGATTATATGAAATGTGTACACATTATTATAGCATCATTTTGTGGCCCTAAGGCATTTTATAAATGATAATTATCAATCCTTAGAGCATCTTCACATAGTTAATGAAGTACATGCTTTTGCTTGTTAACTTGTTTGCTTCTCTAAACAAAAGAGATCATAGGGCGTAGAGATCAAGAAATGGGGCTGTTATCTTTCTGTTGATCTGTGACATATCTTGGAACAGAGCCCAGGTCATCTGATTCATGGCAAAGAATAAATTCCAACCACTGGTTGAAACATGACAGATGGATGAAGGCGAATAAGATGGGAAGGCTCTTTGGTGTAACATTTTTGTACAGGCTACCCTCCAAACTTCTCCTAAGCCCCAATTTTTCCTCGTGGAACTCACTCCCCTGGAATTCTGTCTCTGTGATTTCTTCCTCTGATAGGATGGTTCCTTCCAGGACCTTCATTTAAGGAGGGCACTCAGACCAGTTATGTCTCATTCCTCTTCAGGCTGCACTCAGAATCCTGTCCTCTCCCCACAACTTTTTTCCCACTTGCCTTTCAGTTTCTTTTTACCTGTTTCCCCCATTTGAATATGAGCTCCTTGAGAGCAGCTTCTGTCTTGTTATTTCTATTTGTATACCTAAGAATAGCTTCATAAATGCTTGTCGACTCTCTGATTACAGAGATTTTTTTTTTTTTTTACTTAAGAATTGGACAAACTTATGTGGGAGTCAAGGAGAAAATTCCTTCTATCTAAAAAGGAATCGCTGCCGAGAAATTGTTTTTAACCTTGTCTTCCTCCTTCCTCCTTCCCCCCCTCCCATTGGGTTTGGCAGGGAAACTTCATTGTGGCCACTTTTCATTTTCCTATTAATCTCACACTGACCACATCTTTCCCAGGTTGCTGATGATTCACCTGCTGAACTTGTGGTTTCCTGGGGAAGTCAGTTTGTGGTCATTTGAACATGATTTCTATTTTAACCTTTAGGAACTCACTGGAGAATTAAGTAAAATAACAGGGTGAGAATGAAATGATACTCCCACCTCCTTGTGAGCATTTAATCTGGATGGAGTTTGGACACTGGGAAAAAGCTGGCAAAATCTTGCTTTCATTAATGCTTCCTTTGCCTTGTGTTGTATAGTTCATGTTTTATGTTGTATTCTTACAGCTTTAAAATCTTTCTCTGTGAATGGTATCCAGGGCAGAGGTCAACAAGATCTTAGATTTGTAAGTCCACCGTCCTCATTTGACAGATAAGTAAACTGAGGCGCAAATAAATTAATTGACAGCACAGTGGCAGAGTCAAGATTTGGACCTAGCTTTTCTGTCTCCATATGCACCTCTCTTTCCATTTTGCCAGCCTGTGAAGAATGGTTTGTCACCCTACAGAACAGGCCTTAGATTTCTTATATTCTGTGATTATTTTAAAAGAATCTTATTATTCAGTCATGTCTGACTTTTTATAGGCCTTTTTTGGCAAAGACCTTGGAGGGGTCTGCTGTTTCCTTCTTCAGCTCATTTTACAGATGAGGAAATTGAGGGAAACAGGGTTAGTGACTTGTGCAGAGTCACTGGCAAGTGTTGGAGGCCAAAATGAAATTCTTCCTGATTCTAGGTCTGGCATTCTATCTACTGTGCCATGTAGCTGCCCCTTTCTTTCTTTTGTTTTTGTTTGTTTGTTTTTTGTTGAGACGATTGAGATTAAGTGACTTGCTCAGGGTCACACAGCTAGGAAGTGTTAAGTGTCTGAGGTCACCACTGCACTAACTAGCCTTCCCTAATCCATTCTCAGTTGAACCACTAAAGTGATTGCCTAAAGCACAGATCTGATCTTATCACACCCCTCAGTAAAACTTCCAAGAGCAAATGCAAAATGCTGATTTTAGCATTTAAAGCCCTTTACACACTCCCCCCTTTTACTTTCCAGTCTTGTTATGTCTTATTCCTCAATAGGTACATTTGATCCACTGATCCTGGCCTCCTGGCTGTTCCACAAAAAGAAACTCCCTCTCTGTACTCCAGGCATTTTCTCGGGCAGTCCTTCATGCCTGGAAAGCTTAAGTCCCAACTAAAACCTTATCTTCTATAGGAAGCCTTCTCCATCCTCTCTGTTGATTATTTCCTACTTATATTTGCTCTGTATAATTTATTTTCATGTTATCTCTCCCATTAGATCATAAGGTCCTTGAGGGCAGGGCTTTTTCTCTTTGATTTTTTTTTTCTTTTTTGTATCCCCAGTCTTGACACAATGCCTGTATTTATTGATTCTCAATCTCCATTCATTCAGTAAATATTTAATGATAACTTTATTAGGTGCTGAGGGAACAGATCCAAAACTGAAATAGGAGCTTATTTTCCTTTGGAGGGAGGGAAAGGACAACATGTACCCAGAAAAATAAATATAAAATATATCCAAAATCTTAGTGCCATTTTAAACTTAAGAGGGCACTAAAAATTTTGGGACACCCTGTCCGAAGTAGATACAAAGGCATTTTTGAGGAGGAGGGAAGTAATAATATTTGATAAGGGGGGAGGGATCAGGGCAGACTTCCAGTAGGATGTGGTTCTTGCGCTGAGCTTTGATGGAAGCTTGAGATTCAATGAGGCAGAGGTGAATTGGCAGTGCTTCCATACTTGGAATAACAAGCATAGGGAACAGGCTCTTCTCTAGACTGAGTACCTCTTTACTTATTAACTATCTTTTTTTGGCCATCTGTAATGTCATTATTCCTGTGATAAAGTCCTTTGTGAGTGGTGCTTCAGCCAGCCCTCAAACTGAACAGAGAAAATAAAAGCCAGACTATGTTAGGGAAGACTGTCACTCAGCCAGATGGTTTAAATATGGTCTTGTAGAATTAATCTAGGTTCGGAATTCACATTAAACAGGTACAGACTTAAAAAGCTGAAATACAGAAGTTTGTTACTGCCCAGAACCTTGATTTAAATAAGATAGAAAAAAAAGAGGAAACGGCATAAAAATAATGCACAATTAACAGACACGGTGATCACCAAGACAGTACAAGAAACAGACAATAGACAACATAAGACATACAGCTTCACTACTTCGAGGAACCTCTGGATTCCAACAGCTGGGAGAACCCCAGTCACAGCGATCCAATCTTGTGGGAAATGGTGTCAGGCAGGTGGTACCAACTCCTTCCACTAAGGGGTTTTTATAGGCTGAGAGCAAAGAAGGCATGTGCTGAATATTCCCATTTGATATGTGACCTTGAGATAGAACACTTCCCCACAGACCAGGGATGTTCTCTCGCAAGAGGTCCATTAAGAGAATATTTGTTTTTATTCCTTTAGGAGTCCTGTCTTTACTCTAGGTTCTCGGGATAAACACAGGCCAACCATGAGTGAATTCATTACGCCAGGAAGATGGCCATTCCCCCCAGTGCCTCCTGAGATTTATTAGATGGCAAGGGGGGGATTCCAAAGTTCTTAGCAAATAAATGTGCACAGAGGAGACTTACTGGGATTCCCTACCGGCTTCAGCTTCACTGCCTTAAAGGTGAGCTTGGTAGGTGGCTCTGTGATCCAGGGCCCCACTGCTCCCCATCTTTGGAGCTTCCATGAGCCAAGAAAACATAACTTGGTTCTAATCTTCAAGGAACATAGATACTATGAATTGACCACAGCCCCAAACATATTCTGCTCCACTTCAGGGGGAGAAAGACCTCATGCAGCTCTACTTAAATGTGAGAGGCAGCTTTAGAATCTAAGAATTTAAAAGAAAAATGGATGGAGGGAAGGGAAAGAAGCTTATGGCTTTTAAATTAGCTCAGGCACCTGTGTGAGAAATTGCCTATTCTGGCTTTGGCCCTTTTAATGGAGTACAAAGGTACAGAGCAACGGTCTCCTTCTCCCAGCTCCCGTTCCTTCACTTTTAGAGCCAGGCCAGACCAGGCGAGACCAGTTACTCATTTAGAAAATTGAAGAGCCAAGAATACGAGCAAGTAAGTTTTCCCTGGTTATTGCTTAGTCGTGTCTGGTTTTCTTGACAAAGATACTGGAGTGGTCTGCTATTTCCTTCTCCAGTTTGTGGGACTTCAGACCAGGTACTCTAGTCACTTATCATTTATCTGCCCATAGGGTTCCCTGGTATTGGGTACCAATCTGTGATGAAGGTCATTTCTTCATCTTTAAAACTGGGATATTAATACCTGAACTACATGTCTCCTGTGATTATAAGGAAATGTATGGGTAGTTGTTATTCAAGAATCTGAATGTTCCAGAAATGTCCAGGAAGTCCTACAAGTTGGTTGTAGAACTTAAAGATGGCATCTTAGACATCATCTAGTTCAAGTGCTTCATTTTATACATGAGAAGGTGGGGGCCCAGAAAAGTGATATTTAAAGGATATAGAGTAATATGTAGCAAAACCAGGATTGGAACCCTAATTTATAAGCTGGTCCTGTGCCCTGTATTGGTTTCTGAATTGAGAACTCAGCTTATTCTCCTTTTATCAGTCTCCTCACCAGGTTTATTATTAAATGCTATATATAATTAAATAATACAATTAACAATGAATAAATAATTATTGTAGAGGTGATTGGGGTCAAGTGACTTGCTCAGAATCACACAGCTAGTGTCTGGGCCAAATTTGAAAGGGTCTTGAGACTCCAGAGCGGACCCTTTATCTGCTGTCTCTCGCAGTTCATTACTGAGTCTTTCTCTCTGACTCAGGGTACAGTCTCTCCTCAGAATATATCACGTCATTATCTAATTTCTCTTTCCTCTCTGGGGTGCGTTAACAGCTCTTCTGTCCCTTGAGCATAAGGGAGGACGTTCCTCTGATCCAGCTTTTGGAACCTTGCCTCAGTAAGGGGAAAGGCTCTCAGAAACCCCGACAGGAGCCCCCTTGGTGAGTGAAGCTTGGTTCCATACACCTCCCTTTGCTCCTTCCGCCACCTCCATCTCTGTGTCCATTCAAAATGGGAACCGCTGCCCAGTCTGGGGTCTGCCTCTGGAGATGGAGTTCTCTTGGTTTCTGCTGATAAAAGAGAGAGGATATGAAAATGAGTGTGTTAACATTAGTCACTTTTTGCATCTGATCTTGTGTGGTTGACACACAGAACTACAAATCATTTTATTTAGTCATTTTCAATCATGTCTGATTCCTTGAGACTTCACTTGAGATGTTCTCGGCAGAGATAATGGAGAGTTTTGCCATTTTTTTTTCAGCTCATTTTACAGATGAGAAAACTGAGGCAAACAGGGTGAAGCGACTTCACTTGTAAGTGTCTAAGCCAGGTTGAGTGAATCTACCTAACTCCAGGCCGGGCATGTTATCCACTGTTCCTCCTGGCTGCCCTGACCATAAGTCTAGTCTCAGTCTTTCCCCTGAGCTTCATCCCCACATTAATCAGTAAACATTTATTAAGTACCTACTATGTGCCAGGTACTGCCCTAAGGAAATAAAAAAGGCAAAAAGACAGTCTCTGCCTTCAAGAAACTTGCAATTTTAAAAGCTATGCATGTTTTATTTATGTACTAAAACATTTTCATAACATAACATAATTTTTAAAAAAAGATGATTGTACATGAAACTGTAAATCTATTATGTGTAACTTGCTTTTAAATAAGTTACCATGTAAATTGCTTCCCTCCCCTCCCAATCTATAAATGGCTACTATTAGACACAAATGTGTATGTGTATATATATATATATATATATATAAAACTATTCTTTACATAATTTATTTATCAGTTCTTTCTCTGGATAGGATAGTGTCTTCCTTTATATATCCGTTATAGTTAATTTAAGTGTTCACAGTCAGAAAATTATTCACTCAAAATTGTTCTTAAAGCAATATTGCTATATATGATGCTCTCTTTGTATCAAAGGAATTAACAAAAAAAATGTAAAGAAAGGAAGTTTAGCAGTACCCCATCTTATAAGGCAATAATTGTCAAAATTATCTGGTATGACTAAGAAAACAGGTAGATTAATGGAACAGAGTAGACATGCAATTTACAGCAGCAACTAAATATAGTTTGTATTTGACAAGTGTAATGATTTAAGATTTGGGTATTAGAATAATTATTTGGTAGAAATTGTTGGGAAAACTGAAAAGCAGTATGGCAGAAACTGAGCATTGACCATTAATGTATTTTAATTAAAAATTTTAACTTTTAATTTTAATAATGTATATATTTTAATTTTCAATTATTTTAAACCTTAATTTATTTTTATTTTATTTTTTTAATTGAAGATTTTTATTTACAAAGCATATGCATGGATAATTTTTTCAACAAATTTTGTTCCAAATTTTCCCCTCCCTCCCCCCAAGCTGGCAAGTAGTCCAATACATGTTAGATATGTTAAAATACACATTAAATGCAACATATGTATACACATTTATACAGTTATCTTCCTGCACAAAAAAAAAAAAAATCAGATCAAGAAGGAAGGAAAAAAAAACTGAGAAAGAAAATAAAATGCAAGCAAACAGCAACTGTGATAGATCCTTTGACCCAGCAGTGTTTCTACAGGACTCATATCCCAAAGAGATCTTAAAGGAGGAAAAGGGACCCACATGTGCACAAATGTTTGTGGCAGCCCTCTTTGTAGTGGCAAGAAACTGGAAACTGAGTGGATGCCCATCAATTGGAGAATGGGTGAATAAGTTATGGTATAGGAAATATTATAGAATATTATTGTTCTGTAAGAAATGACCAGCAGGATGATTTCAGAAAGGCCTGGAGATACTTACACGAACTGATGCTGAGTGAAATGAGCAGAACCAGTAGATTATCATCTATAGCAACAACAAGATTATACGATGATCAATTCTGATGGGCATGGCTCTCTTCAATGAGAGGATTCAAACCAGTTGCATTTGTTCAGTAATGAAGAGAGCCATCTACACCCAGAGGGAGAACTGTGGGAACAGAGTGTAAACCACAACATAGCATTCTCACGCTCTATTTTTATTTTAAATAAAATTTGTAATTTGTAATTTTTATTTTTAGTAATTTATTTTTATTACATGTTACTGTATGAATCATCTTGGGAGAGAAAAATAAGAACAAAAAGGGGAAAAAGAATCAAACAAAGCATGTGTTGATTTACCTTCAGTCTCCATAGTTCTTTTTCTGGATGCAGATGGCATTTTTTGTCCAAAGCCTATTGGAATTGCTTTAGATCATTGAACCACTGAGAAGAACCAAGTGTTTCATGGTTAATCATTACACATCCTTGCTGTTATTGTGTACAATGTATTCCTGGTTTTGCTTGTTTTTCTCAACATCAGTTCATGTAAATCTTTCTAGACCTTTCTAAAATCAGTTATCAGTATATTTTAAAAATAACTTACCCTCAATTTATCTAAAACTGAATGAATTATAGACTCTCCCCCGTTGAGGTATCATCCTTGTTCCACAATGTCTCAGATTCATATTCGTGGCAGTGTCTGGGACTCCTTATTCTCCTTTACTCCGCTCTCCCTCTCATGCAACATTTTATCTTTTTTTCATTTATCTAGCCATCTCTCTCTTCCTCCACTCTGTCCCTGCTCACTCCACCTGCACTGGCTCTGCCCTTACATCTGGAAAGCACTCTCTCCACCTCTTCTTATCAAAGTTCTGCTCTTTTAAGATGCAACTCGGACATCATTCTCTGCATAAAGTCTTTCCTGATCCATCTCTAATCCCTACTTTGTATTCCACCATTTTATATAACTTTTATTTTCTCTCCCATCAGAATGTAAGTCTTATCAGCAGGATTGCCTCCTCCTCTGTGGAGGATCCACAGGGCCCAGCACTGTGCCTGGAGTGTAGTAGCCCCTTATATTTACTGATTGGCTGCATCTGTGATCTTATGATTATGATATTTTTAAAGCTCATGAGAAAAGCACTCAAGAAATTTGCTCTCTTTCAAGAATTAAATTGTGCTATTTATCTGATGCTTATAGGATTGTGTCTGCACCAGCATTTTATTATTAGGGTATTTTCCTTGTGAAATTGAAATTTTGACTATGTGACAAATAATTGGAAGTAAACTACTGTGATCTGCCTCATCCATTTTCCAAGGAAATGCTATCATTATTACATAGACTCTGCAAATTAAGTGACTTATGGAATACCTTAAAGTATAACTTTATAAAGACTTTAGATGCTATCAGATTTACAGCTCTGATGTGTAAATAGTCACTGAGTAAATATGTCAACATTTAGAATAAGGCTTTTTGCTTCAGCAAAGACCTTCTGTCTTTAGAGAAATTGTTTTCTGTTTCTATTAGTGTACAGAGAAATAATCATGAACATTACACAGATAATAACCATTAAATCTAATTAATAATTGAGTATTTCTAAGACACAAAGAGGGAGTTAGATGGCTCAGTGGGTAGAGTACTAGACCTGGATTTCAGGAAGACCTGAGTTCAAATGTGGTCTCAGACACTTCTTAGCTATGTGACCCTATACAAGTCGCTCTACCCTGTTTGCCTCAGTTTCCTCAGCTGTAAAATGAACTGGAGAAGGCAATGGCAAACCACTCTGATGTCTCTGCCAAGAAAACCCTAATGGGATCATGAAGATTGAACAACAAAAATACAAGGCATTATACATAGTGGGGATTCCAAATTGAGACTGTATGTTTTTAAAGAGAAGAGCACTGGGCTAGGAGAGAGGATGACTTAGCTTTGGCTCTGTCACTAATTAAAAGACATTGTAAAAGTCATTTGGGCCTGAGGTTATAAATCTGGAAAATGAGGAAATCAGACCAAATAATCTGTATGAGCCTTTTCAGTTCTGAAGTTATATGATAATGTAGGTATGAAATGATAGGGGCTAACTTTCCTAAAAGTGACTTGCCTAAAGTTGCATGTCTAGTAAGTAGCAAAAGTGGAATTTGAATCCTGCTCCTCTGACTCTAGAGTTTTCCATTGAGCTAGATCAGATACAAAAGCTACTCTGAAGGAAGAATTGATAAGATTTAATGGGCTACATAAGATGATAGAGTGAAGAAGATACTCCAAGGGTTCAGTGATCCTTGACTGAGAAATTGCTATGCCTGTGACAGGAAGAGGGAAGTTGTTTAGGGTGGGAAGACTGATTTTTGATGTTATTGAACAGGATGAATCCATGAATATGCTGATTTTAAGTTGATGGGGTTGTATATTTCCACCTTAATATACAACCCCATTAATTTAGAGTCTATAAAGGACTGTAGGAAAGAGATTTAGGACTTGGGAGAAGGATTAAGGGCTAGAAATCGAAATTTGGGATATCAGCTGGGTCTAAGTGATGGGATACAAGAAAAATAAGCAGAGAATTGAGAGCTGAATCTCTGGGAACACCTAAATTTGCAGGGGCAGGGAAGATGTGTGAAAGATCCAATTAAGTAAGCATATTATGCTATGGAAACTACGGAGTAGAGAGTTCATGACAATGAGTTCAATAATAAGAAGAATGAGAATAGAAAATGGGGTGTTGGATTTGATAAGGGCATCAAGGTTCTCAGAAAAGTTGATTTTAAGCTAGAGTGGTATGGACAACAGAAAAGTCTTAAATCGGCTGAAATAAGGGCAGTGGTATAGATCTCATGTGAAAAGTTTGGGAGTGAAAAGAAAAGGTTGGTCGGTAGTGTCAGATGGAGGAACACATTCAAGAGAAAGTACTTACAGAACATAGAGGATGCTTTTGCTGCACATGTAAAACCAAGGAACACTTCTTTCATAATGTCTATTTCCACATCCTCCAGGAAATGTTTGATTCTTTAAGTAGCAAGGTAAATCAGTTTTGGAGCAGTTTATTCCATACTGACCTGTAACCTTTGTTCCATAGGTAACATGCTGGAATGGTGTCTGCCCCAAGATATTGATCTGGAAGGAGTTGAATTCAAATCCATGGCCAGTGGATCCCATAAAATTCAGTCTGACTTTATGTAAGTATTTGTGAACTTATATCCTCCTTCGTCCTTTTCCTTCTCCTTGCCTCTCTTCCCATCAAAAAGTTCTTTGTCTAATATGAAATTATGAAATTTTACTTCACCTCCTACCCCCAACATAGTGATTTGAAACTTTCATCAAAGAATGAAGTTTTCTTTGGATCCAAATTAATATTTTATCTTTTGGTATCAAAACCCAGATGCCTGGTTTTAATGTGAGATCAGACTTATTGTTACTGTTTAAATAAGGCGTGAGCCTGTTTTTCTGTTATGGTCTCTTTTTTCAATTGTATAATGCCAGATACAAAAAAAAAATGTACATTTTCAAGGAAGAATTGTCAAGTGTTCCTAAGCTAGGGTGAACAAAAGACTTGTAGTAAAAAGCAGGCTGAAGTGAAAGGAAAAGCTTCTCTTGAATCCATAGGCTGTAACCGTGACTCATAGCAGCCATTGAAGGAGGGAAGGAAATAACATGACCTGATTGACCACAAGATCTACGACACTGAGGAAATAAGGAGAGAAAACAGCAAGGACCCCATCTATGTCACCAGCAAAAATGTTGAGTGGCTGCGACTTAATTTTGCTAATTTCTATTAGTCACTTAGAATCATAGAATCTGAGGATTTGGAGCTGAAAGGGACTTTAGCTTTCACTTAGTTTGCTCTCTTCATTTTAGATGAGGAAATTGAGGTTCTGATACTTTAATATTTTTTTAGATCACAGCGGTATGTCAGAATTAGAATCCAGGTCTTTTCCATGTTAGTTGAGAGGCAGTAGTGAAAGAGGGCTGAATAAGGGAGATGGTTTGATTCCTACTTCACACACTTACCTATGTCTGTGATCAGAGGCAAGGCCCATGATATCCCTGAACCTCAGTTTTCTCATCTGTAAAAAGGGGATAATATCTCTAGTGTTATTAATATTAACCCTAATTAGCCCTCATAGAGTTGTTATGAAAAATAAGATCACTTATATAAAGTATTAAAAAAAAAAGTCCCAAACAAATGTCAGTGATTATTTAGAATTATTATTAGTTGACAGGGAAATTGGGATAGAGGAGGGCAGAGGGATTTATTCTTGATTGCTTTGATCTCTTGAGCCATATTGTATCTTATGGAGTTTTAAAATGTGAGCAGTCATCTCTCTTATTGACCAAGTCCTCCAATTGTAGGGGGATGGAGAAAATAAGGGAAAAGATGCTGTCAGAAGTGGTTTTTCCCCATTCATTCTGATCCCAGATCATCAGAGATAAGGGCTGATTTTTTAAATCTACGGCATCTTCAGGCAGTAGGGTTTGGGAAGGAGAGGAAGACATTGAACTTGCCAAGAGACTGTTAACAAGAGATGATGATGATGTTCCCCAAACGCACCTAGATGCATGGACCTTGGACTACGTAACTTGTCTCTATTAGTAGCTTGTGGGGGAGAATACCTCCTTCACATTCCCTACTCACACTCTTGGATCATGGCTTGTGTAACCTCTGACCTCACACCCAAAGACTGCTTGTGGAAGGAAAAAAGCATGTGGATGTAGGATCTGGGAGCTGAGGTTTGAATTTGATGTGTTATTGCTGTATCACCTTAGGCAAGTTATTTAACCTTTCCATTGATTTTCATGTTGTAAAAAATAAAGGTAATAAACATACAGATTCCAGGTATTGAGAAGTAATACAGATTCTATTTATCCCTTGAAAGGTACTGTGAGAAAAAGCTTTGCAAGTAGAACTGATTATTTTTAATATGATTTATAAAACAACTTAAAAAAAAAGTATAATTTCTGTGGGGTTACCTTGCATTTGTTAGGCACTTAACTGTGTACTTTGAAAATACAAATACAAACAGAAAAGCACTTTCTGCCTCTGCAGAGAGTTTATATTATAAAAGAGGACGCTGAAAAACTAGAGGATGGAAGTTTAGAGAAAGTACTTCTAAGGGCTATGGTAGGGAAAGTCTTGAGAGTCAATGGCACAGACAGTCAGTTATAGGCTACGGAATGAAATATGTGCTTCCTTACTCCCTTAGCTAGTGTGGTTTTCCAAAGAGTGAGTTCTATTTCTTATCATTCCGATCATAGTTCTGTAGATGTTAGCTTCTTTTTGCTATCAGATGATGGGCTTCCGATTCATGAAGCTTTCTGCAAATGAACAACTCTCTATCTAAATCTGGGTAGTTATTCTGGGACATAAAAATACTACAAAGTGAGTTCACTACACCATTCTTTGTCTTTTCTTCATTCTTTCCCCAAGAAAAACCTGTTTGCCATGGGGATAAGACAGAATCGACCCATTTGTATTTCCTATTTTGTGGATGAGACTGAAGGAGTGGATGATTTCAGAAAATCAGTCATTTCTAAAATAGAGAATTCAGTGTTTCTACAAGTTGGTTAATAGAAATATTTGAAGATAACTCAGCTGATTAAAGACCTTTAAATGTCCTTTTGAATTCATCTAGAAAGTGAACATCAGTTCCCTAGTTTTGGTCACAAGGACTGAAGTAGCATCATTTCCTTTTTGTGTAACGCAAATCTAGAATGATTTATTTCCTGAAAAGAGTGAAAAAAGAAAACAAAGTTCAGTCAACCTTGTATTTAAGTGCTGGCCTTAAAGGCTGAGAGAAATTCTTGAGATTTTTTTTTTTTTTTTTTAAGGTGAAGGAAGGAATTCTGGAGAGTTTGCATAAAAGATAGCAGGGAAAAGAGAAAAAAAAATCCCAAATTCTCGATAACTAGCTCACTGAAGCTCTTATTACATACTTAATATTTGTCAGTGAATAAATGAAGACTATTTCTTTTGTAGGTGACATTTCAAAGGGGCCTCTCTAACTCCAACCAGTTCATCTGGAGGACAGGTTTAGTCACTGACAATCAGTATGGTTTTTTATCATTTAAAATTTTCTTTTTATTGTGAGCTTAGTCATTGGTTCAAAATATACAAGAAACAAGAATTTAGATTGTATTATAAAAAACAACATTTGCATATCAGTAAGCAGAATCCTTTATAGCTATTATCTTATTTGAATCTTACAAAAGCATTGTCAGGAGGTGCTATTATTAATTTAGTACATATTATTAATATAAAGAACTTTGTACAGCTCTTCTATATATCTTGTTTCTTAAAAAGATATGTGAATGTTTATTTAGTTAATTAATCAACAAACAAGTGTTAAGACTAGCTATGTACAGAAGAGACAAGTGATAATCCTAGTAGAAGGTACTAGCAGAGGTGGGATTTGAGCTGAATCCTGTAGGAAGTCAGGGAAACTGCAGAAGACAAATGGAAGAGGGAGTGCTTTCCAAGCATAGGGACAGCCAAGGGCAAGGCTGGGAAATAATATGATGATGGAAGAAGAACATTATGACAGTACAGCTTGACCTTGGACTAGAAAAGTATAAAGGCACCATGTGGGGAAGGGTTTTAAATGCAAACAAAGGTGTTTGTATTGAATCCTGCAGGTAATTTAAGTGGGTAAGGAAAATCCTATTAGTGGGTAAGTGGAGGATGGCCTGGAGTAGGGATGATCGTAAGCTCCCTGAGGACAGGAGCTATCTTTTCTCTCTTTGTGTATCTCCAGAACTTAAAACAGCATCTGACACGTGGCAGATGCTTAATGTTTATTGATTAATTGGGAGATTTGGGACAGAGTGACCAATTATAAGACTCCTGAAATGGTCTGGGGGAGGAAGGGATGTCTAGAGTGATGTTGTCAGGATAGAAACAAGACTTGTCAGTGGTGAGGGGTTGAGAATGCCAGTAAAATTGTCAATTCAGAGATAGGGAGGGTAAGCCATGTGAGTGGTGCAAGTGGATTCAGGGAGAGTCACGTTCAAATTTTGCTTCAGGTCCTTATGAGCTGTGAGATTCTGGGCAGGTTTCCATCTCTGTCAGCTTAAGTTTTCCCATCTGTAACATATGGGTAGTAATAGCATCTACTTAACTCCCAGGATTGTTGCAAAGATAAATTGACTTAATACTTATAAAGTAATGCTGCTGTTATTATTAAATACTATTGATAATAGTAAAAATAAGAAATTTAACAAGATGGTAATAAAATTTTTTGTTCCCTTTTGCTTTTTTGTTTTCTTTTTTGCATTAAGAAAATAAAAGTTTTACTGATGGGCATTTAAAAAATTAATTTTTATTTTCCAAGTTCTTTCCTTCCCTCTATCCCTCCATTATCCATTGATAAAATAAGAAATATAGTACCCATTATATATATGAAGTCATGCAGAACACATTTCCATATTAGCCATTGGGGGAAAAAAAGTCTGGATTCTGAGAACATGAGTTTTCTATCTGGAACATCACAAATTCTTTATATTTATGGTTGAACACTGTATTGATCAGAGTAGTTAAATTTTTCACATTTGATCATTGTTACAATATTGCTATTAATCCTGTCTTCTAAAATATGTCTTTGTATAGTGATGTAGTGTTGTTTATTCAGTTAATCAATCAATAAACAAGTGTTAAGACTAGCTATCTACAGAGGAGACAAGTGGTAATCCTAGTAGAAGGTACTAGCAGAGGTGGGATTTGAGCTGATATAATGTTTGAGTGATGTAGTGTTGTGTAGCCATCTGGAAATCACTGGTGGAATATTTGTTTTTTGTTTATTTTATATACATTTATTTCTTGCTTTCATTGATCATGTTTTTTGTTTGGGGATTATTTTTGCTTTATTTTGTTTTTTTAATTATAGAATTAAGATGTTGGATACTGCAATCTTTATGTTTTTTGTTTGGGGATTGTTTTTGTTTTATTGTATTTTTTAAACTTTAGAGTAGAGATTACTGGATACTATAATCTTATTTTAGCAGGTAGTGAATTATGCTATATATATATCAATAAGTATATTGTTGATATTTTTAAACTATTTGATTTATGCTTGATTTATTTCAATACTGCAAATGTCTGTTCATGCAAAGCAGGCTACTCCAAAATAGTGTTGAAATTTGCAAACTTTAAGTTTGGTATCAAGAACTTAAATATTATGTATTTAATGGAGTTCTATCTTTAAATATGTCTTCTACTGTAATTTTATTTCCAGTTTTCATCTGATAGTGTTCACCATAGTTAAAGTTGCTTTGTTTTACATAACATTTCACACATCTGCCCGAGTGCTGTCTGAAACTGTTGTGCTACCCAAAGTAATGTTATTAAGTCATTCAAATTTAATCCATTACTCATATTAATGTTTACATGCGCTGTTATTATCTTATGAAGGGACATCTACTTTGATATCACCATCATATCAGATCATTTTAAACATTTCAGTGGTAATTAAAAAAAAAAGAATACTTAAGCAAAAATATCTTTTGTAAACAAATATATTTTCACTTAACCATGTGAAAATAAGACATCTTACTGGCACATAATCTGCCTTTTAAAATCGCTGAACAGTTCAGCCATTAAAATAAATTGTACTTTATAAAAGTTAAAAAACAAAATAAAATTTAAAAAACCCTAAAACCAAAATCAGTATTGCTGTTACTATAGAGATTGTTCTGATTCCACTCACTTCACTGTGCATCAGTTCGTTTAAGTCTTCCCAGGATTTTCCTAAAATCATATTGTTCCTTTTAAAATGTATCATTTTCCATTAATTTACCCCTCTATACCCCTTTCCCCAAATTTAGATTGGTCTTTTGGCCTCTTAAAGATCCTCACTACATAGGGCCACACCTTTAGAATTTTAAATTAAAGGTCAGTTCACAGCCAGCTTATCAAACAGATGAAGAAACTGCTTTCATCAAGTCTTTCCCCCACTAACTGCTCCCTGCCCCCCCAAAAAAGTCATTCCATTTCACTTTGTTTCTGAGCATTTTTTTTTTTTTGACCATTTTGGTTTTCCTTAGCTATTTCCGAAAAGGACATTTCTTTGGCCTTGCCTGTTTCGCTAATATGCCTGTGGAGAGTGAATTGGAGCGAGGAGCACGTATGAAATCTGTGGGCATTCTCTCACCTTCTTACACCCTCCTTTACAGATATATGCACTTCCTAGAGAATCAAGTCCGGTAAGTTGTATGTTTTATATGAGCGTGAACACATTTATAAATCCCAACTGTCTAAAAGCTCTTATCCACCAGTCAAGTTTCATTATAACAATACAATTGCAAAAGACATTTTTTTTCCTAACAAAAGGATTTTAAATATTTTTTAAAATCAGCTTACTTCCAAACAATATAACAATCTATCTTGGAATGGGATTTTTCTTTCATATCCTATCACTTGTAACTTAATTAAAGTATTGGGTTGCTTGACCTTTGTTTACTCTAACCAAAACAACTCCTCCCTTGCTGTAGGAGTGCAAAAGTAACTTGGCTTTTTTTGGATTGTCCTTTATATTAATTTGAGGAGGGCAGCCTATTCCATATCTGTTCTTTATAGTTTGGAAGTGTGAAGTAAGCTAGGAAATTGGAAGAATCTTTATACATTTATGATGTGCTTGTGTTCTTTGAAGTAAATTCTCAGAGCTCCACACACTGCATTCCAAGATGGGTACCAGAATGCCTTTTAAAAGTCAAACTGACAGCACAAAAATAAATTTTCTTGCAAAGCTTTTACTTTGAGACTAGAGGGCTTTTCTTGGGGAGAGTGGAGGCGGTACTATTTGCACATTGGGCACTTAAGGGAATTCTCCCTTCTTAATTTTCATGACTATTTTAATATCCTGACACCAAGAGAAAAATGTGATTCTTAGAACTGGGAAAGCCCTAAAGGCTTGACTGCTTCATTTTACAGATGAGGAAACTGAACCCCAGGAATGTTAGGTCATTTTCTAGGGTCCCACAGGTGGTGGGCATGAGAGGTAGAATTTGAACTCAAGATTTCCTATACTAGGGGAAGAACTCTTCACTATATCACCTTGTCCCCTGATCTTTATATTTTTCTATAGAAAAATTAACATTTTAATAAATAGCTAGATTGAAAGCATAAGGAGAATTTACAATAATTTATTTGTAAAGAAGATAGTAACTTGCATTGGCAGAGAGAGTGTCCTCATCTGGGAGTTTCCTATTCAATGGTCTAAACTATTCCTTAGGTTTGTGCAGGGATTTTTTTCTTCAAAATCCACTAATATTTCTAATGTCATTTAGTTTTTAATTTAATTTTTTGTTCTCTTTTTATTAGTAATGACAAATACAAATGAATATTTCAGTTATTGCATTATACAAAAATAGAGGATTGAATATGAAATTGAAGACTGTTATACTGTAATTTTTGTATTACTCCAAATGGCCTGGCATCATGCTGTGCTATAAGTAGGTATCTGATGAATGATAATAATAATAACTTTAAGAAAGCATCGTAGTAAATTTTTGAAACATCTTTTTAAAGCAAGTAAAAATCAGATAGAAATGGGTATTTTGTAGGGAACTCATTCTTAACATTTTAATTTCCTTTTACATATCCTGAATTTTAATTCAGAACCTAAAATTTGTCAAGCATCTTATCAGTTCTTGACTGTATTATGATCTCCTCTAGGCAGTTGGGGAAAGACTTTTTTTTTTTTTTTTAAGTTGTTACTTCTCAACTGAAATAGCTATATATGTTTTTTCCTTTCCTCTCCCCCACTCCACACCCCCAACTTTCCCTTTTATTCTTCCCAAAGGATCTTCATCCCCTTTCATATCAAAAGCCCATAAGGCAAACTGAAAACAGGTTCAAACTTCTTCCTTTTCTTCTTTGGCTGGAGTTATGAGGCACTCTTCATAGACAAAGACTAAAGTTAGCTACAAACAGGTTAGTGTAGGGGGCTGGATCAAACTGGCCCTGGTTTTAGGAGGTGTTACACACAGCAACCCCCTTCTCCCTTCCCAAGTCCCCTAGGGGAGCCCAAGGGGAGTTGTTGGCTCTGCCATTCTCCAGGAGAGCCCAAGGTTGGAGAGAAGATGAAGAAATCTGGAGTGCCTCGAGGGTGGCTGGAAGTCAGAACAAACCGGTCTATGGTTAAGTTAGTACTTCTTCATTCTTCCTTATTTGTAGTTTGGGTCTATTCATTTTATTTATTTATCTTAGGGAGGATCAATTCTTAGATGCTTAATAACTGGTTCTTCCTTTTTTTCCCTCCCTTTGAGACAGTCAGGGTTAAATGACTTGCTTAGGGTCACACAGACAGTATGATCTGAGCCCCTAGTTGCTCTCATTGGCTGATCATTCTACAGAATCTTGATTTCCAGTCCCATGTACCTGCTGCACACCACTACCTGCTTGACAGGGCCTACAATACACAGGACACGTTTCAAAAATAGGATTGGTTTATTGACAGAAAGCCAGGAGTATATATAAAGCTGGCATAGGTGACTTGAGCTCAGTAACTTAAATATTCTGTACCAGAGGGGTCAGTTTGGCAAGGATCTCAGAGATCACTATCTAATCATGCACAAAACATGAATTTGGTTGACAAGATCCTTGATAAAGGACCAGCCATCTCTTCTTGAAGACCTTAAGTAATGGGGAGCATATATATATATATATATATATGTATATATATATATATATATATATATATATATATATATATACATGTATCAAAATGTTTTTAAAACAAATTGCTGATAAAGTAATATATATAATATATAATATATTGTGTTATTAATTATATATTAATAATATATAATTAATAATACAATATATTAATATATAATGTATTATATATTATATATTATTATATATAATAATATATTATTATAATATAATAACAATATATTTATATATTACTTTATCAGCAATTTGTTTTAAAAACATTTTGATACATGCATTTCAACATAAATACAATCCTAATTATTTTGTGCATTTAGAAGCATTTTAAGGAGGCCATTTTCAATTCTAATTATTAGGAAATCTCTCTTTGTTATTGTACCAAAATCTGTCTTTCTATAATTTTTCATCCTTTGGTTCTGTTTTTGCCCTTCAAAGCCAAGCAGAATAAATCTGATTTTTTTTTCCCTTGCCATAGCCCTTGAAAATACTTGAAGACATCATTAACTTCACATATCCCTTCTCCCAGGAATATATTAAACATCTTCAGCTTCTTTAACTGAGCCCCCAAGGCATGATTTTGAAGCTTCCTCACCATCTTGGTCACTCACATCTGGATGTCTTGGTTACCTTTTCCATTTCTTTTATGAGTCGACTAGAGAAGTCTACTTGCTAGTACATATAGAATTTTTAGTCCTGGTAGAACTGTAACAATCTCAAAGTGCTGGGGCACATCAATTTATTGCCTGCTCCTCCCCACCCGTGTTCCTCTCCTTTTCCTTTCCATTTCCTCTCTTTCCTTTCTATCATCCTCTTTTCTCCGTCCCTCTCTCCTTTCCTGTCCTTTTCCCATTTTTTCTATTTCTTCCTCCTTATATTCTGTATTGAAATCAGTCAGCTGACATCTGAGACTACCATCAAGTGGCTTGAAAAGCTAAGGCTTCTTTAAACATTTGGTGAAGTAAAATTTAACAACTTAACTTAAAAAAGAAAAAACAAATCAGGTAAAAATGAATGATTAAATAAAATTAGTTTCATTGCACCATTATGTGTTATCTGTTCTGCAGAACCCCAGAGTAATCAGTAGTTGATCTTAAGCATTTGGATTTTTTCCTCAGCAGTGTTCTTTGTAGTGGAGTTTTTCCTTATATTAAGATTTATGAGATCATATCTTGACTTAATCATTGTGGAAAGTTTCAGATTTCACTTAAGCTTTCTGTATGTGGACATGTAGGTGTGTGATGCATCCCATTCTCAGAAAAGTCAAATATCCCTTATAGAAGAACTTTGATACTATTTCTCCCTTGAATTTTTTGGTTTTGAGAGAACTGAGAAATGGTAATAAAAAGCTGCAAACCAGTTCTTAATTACTCATTATGTGGCCACCTCCGTATGCAAGGAATAAAAATCCATACTATGCCCTGAAATCAGAGCTCAAGCTGTCCTCCAGAGAGCTGTTTCTCTCCCTCCCATCAGCTCCCACCTATTGAGTAGCCAGTGTTTGAATGCAGGCTCCATTGATTTTCTCTGGGGGGAAAACAAACCCCCCCCCCCAAACTAAAGTTGACTTTGCCTGAAGGTCATTTCAAAAACTTGTTCCAAATCTTCCTGTTCACATGTATGCGGATAGCTGTAGAATATCTAGTTTTTCACATTTTTAGTATCTCAAGGATTAATGAGGTAGGAAAAAAGGTAAATGCTACACCTTGAATAAGGGTTCTTATCTGGTGCCCAAAGACTCTGAGAAGGGTTTTGGATGGGGGGAAAATTTATACCCCCTCTAACTAGATTTTAGCATTTCCTTCAATTAAAAAAGAAGGCAGGTGGGTGGTGCAGGGAATAGAGCTCTGGGCCAGAAGTCAGGAGGACTTTATTTTCATGAAATCGAAGATAATTACTAGCTAGGTGACCATGGGTAAGTCACTTAACATGTGACTTGTCTGTTTCTTCCTGGAATAATACAATTACTTCACAGTGTTATGTTGATCAAAAAAACCCTAATATTTGAACGATTTGCCTGGCCTAAAGAAGCTTAAAAAATGTGTGTTCCTTCTTTTGTTGCATATTAGATTATAGTTGTTTCATATATTTCCAAATACAATTTGTGCTCATGACTACTTTAAAATTATTATTGTTGTTAGATCTGTTGCTAAATTCATTACTATATTGCAAATTTGTTTTAAAAACATTTCAATATAAATGCAATCCTAATTATTTTATGCATTTAAAAGCATTATCTTGAGAAGGAATCCATCAGTGTCACTAAACTCGAGGTGGAGGTTAAGGACCTCTGTGCTATGTTGGAAAGGATGAAAAATCGGTTCTGTAATAGAGCAGCAATGGAACGTTAGCAAGTGTTTGGTCATTAAGAACCTGTTTCCTTCTGAGGGGATTACATAGTGCTGTTGATAAACATTTAGATTGTGAAACTTTAAAAGAAGGCTAGTTTTTTAAACTGGAGTTTTCACTTGTCAGTGGCAAATCTTAACTGCCCTAAGGATTAGCTGGTGTCCTGTTAACAAGAACCAGGGCGGGACCGGTCGGTGTTCTCACTGTGTGTGTGTGATGTGCAGACACCAGCTGGAGATGCCGGGACATTATTCCCATCTGGCTGCCTTCTATGAGGACAAAAAAGGTGTGCTTCATGCTGGGCAGGGAAAACCCAACTCTGTGCACCCTGTACACTGGCTGCCCTCCATCCATCGATATATGTATCCAGAGATGAAGGTAAGTAAGATCCAGTAACATTCTCAGAAATCTTTGTAGGATGGGATGGATAAGTGCCCTGGTGACGGCGCTTGTTTTTTCCATTGTGACTGTGCTGAATATTGTTAAATATGATTGGATTTTATTTGTGTCCCAGTGAACAGATTCATAGATCTGATAGGGTTCCCAGATCATTAGGGTTAGATTTTCATTTTATAGATGAGGCAATTGAAGGCCAAATAAGTTAAGTAACTTGCCCAAATTCATTATAGGTAGTTTGTATAAGAAATGAGATTTGAAGCCCTTACTGTGTTCGAAAGGGAAAACAAATCCCCAAACATGAGTTTCCATGGGAATTAACCCCAATCTGTGCTACAGGAAGGCCTGTCTTGATTTATTCTTGAATAGAAGTGAGAGAAGTATGCTAATTACTCTATATTTTTATTAAATAGATAATAAAAATACTATTGAACCTGAATTGAAGATGCCTTCATGATTAACAAGCAATGACATATATTTTTTGTTTATATTAGTATGCAAGTTCAGAATGGGCAGTTTTCTCTTAGAGAACTTAGAATATATATTGGCAGCACATGAGTAGTGATGCTTTATGAACTCATGTTTCTGTTGATCAAATTTCTCATAAAAGGTTACTGAGATACAAAGATGTATCTTCACTTAATATTAAACACAAAGAAACTTATTAAAACAGTGATGGATTCATATTAAATAAGAAGTAAACTATCCTAAAGAATAAGTTTTAAAATAAAATACCTAGGTACAGTTTGGTCCTTTGCTTAACTTTTTCATAATTATGGCTTCCTTTAACCGTGGTTCTACATAGGCATAAGGAGAACTTTTCTTATAATATTTTGTGGATCTTTATAAAATCCAGAAGGCATTCTCTGGAGGCATTTCTGGTTTTTTTTGTTTGTTTTTGCTTCAGGATTTCAGGATTTATTTTACTCTTTAGTGAAAAACAGAAACACCTGACTACTACTAATCAAAGGAAAAGCAACATTCCTGTTGCCCCAAGAATAATCTTCTATCTAGGTCCCTGCTTCTCCCTCCATATCTCCTGAAAAGTTATTCATTAATGGATACTGTTGTTTTCTATGAAATCCTGTTTTTAGTGACAAAGTTTCTCAGTAGTTTCAATAACTCTTTAACTTCCTCTTTATTCAGAGTTTAATAATCAGAACCTTAGCTGATTGTGTCAAATGAAACTTTTCCTCCTTGGCACTTTCACACAAAAGTATTAGTTGCTCTAGTGTATAGAGCTTTGAACCATAACATATCTTCACTCATGCAAAAAACTTTAATAAAAGAATCCAAAACATTTAAAAAGTAACATTTAAGAAAAATATTGCTAAAGTTAAAAAAAAAAGTGTGTTTATACATCCATTCTCTCCCATATCAGAATAGAGTCAAATAGTTATGGAAGAAGTAAAGCACTTTAGTAGTAAAGTATTGTTACTTGGGATGGAAAAAAAAAAGCGTTTGCTTTTCAACATGTTTAGGTTGTGGACCTCTTTGTCAGGGTTTCTTTCTTTCTTTTTTTTTTTTAAACCATGCGTCCATAGAGATTTCAGGGGTCTGAGAATTTGTATTGGAAAAATATTATGATAGATTTATTTCAGTATAATTGGTTTCTTCAACCATTTGTATTTCATTTTATATATTTAAAACAGTATTTTGAGAAATCCATAGGCTTCACCAAATGGTCACAGGGTTTCATGACATAAAGGTTAAGGATCCCTGATCTAAGCAGAAATATTTGCTAACAAATGTGGCTCTGCAGAAATGTAGAGATGTAGTGTTAAGAGTCATCCAGAAATGGGAATGCAGAAGATATATGAACAAAGAGTTGACCCTAGGGACCCAGACAAAAGGGTTTTCTCGAGGGCAGTTACAACGTCTCTGTAACTAGTCTAAAAATTTCTGGTTCCTTCGCCTGATTTTGGATGACAGTTTTAGTCCCCTCACCTTGTAGTATTGGTTAGATTACTCTGGATGGGCTTGACCTTGTTGATGCCCTGACTTAAATATGGCACCCAGAAGAGTACTCCAGATATGCTTTGATTGGAGCCGAGTACAGCCAACTCTCAGCATCTTAATTCTGGAATCTGGTTGGGGGACTGCTTTGTTTCTTGGACTTACACGTACTCGTGTCGAGTTCTCTCCTTGTGGCATTTCCCCCAAGCTGTTCCTATTTTCATTCTTTGCAGATCACACACCCGGCTGGCTGTATGTCCCAGTTTATTAAATTCTTTGGGGAGCAGATCCTCATCCTTTGGAAGTTTGCTTTGCTTCGAAAACGTATTTTGATATTCTCTCCTCCACCTGTAGGAGTTGTGTGCTACAGAGGTAAGTGACCTCCAAAGGAAGGGACAAGCATCAGGTTCTGAGTGTTTTTATTAGGACCAAGTGTCAAGAGACTTCAGGTCATTCCTAGAGAGGACCAGATGTAGGGAAATAGGGAGTACATGGCAGCCTTTTGGTGTTGCATCTCGCAAGGGGAATGGTGGGTTTACTTTTGGTGAGATATTGGTGATCGTTATGACAGCCATAGGTAGAATACAGAGCTAAAAGGAAACTCAGAGGAACCCAATCTCTTTACTTTATAAATGAGTTCTAAGACTATTCCTAAGATTTAGAATTGAGACATTAAAGCTCAATGAGAACAGTCTCATTTTCTTCACGAGGAAAGTGAGTTTCAGAGAAATTGACTTATCTAGGAGTCACAAAGGTAATATCTGAGGCATATAGAATTAATTCCATATTGATGGAATTAACATGCAGAACTTGAGACATACATTTAAAAAATATACATCTTATTTGAATTTATTTCATTAGACTGCATATTTTGAGGGGTTTCTTTTCAATCTAATGGAGGAAGCAGTGTGAGAAATGATTGTAATTGGGAAGAATTTGAAATCAGATATAATAATCCACAGTCTCAACATATCTCAAGGTGTGGATAATATTTATTAAGGTTTTAGTCATACCAATTTGAAACCAGAGGAGGAAGAAGATAGAACTTTTATAGTTAGGACATGCTTTGTTTTGTTTTTTTAAAAGTAGGATACTTATAAATAATTGAGATAAAGGGAAGCTAAGAAGGAAAAATAAATATCAGAATTAAATTTGCTTCTACTGACCCTAAACCCTGCCTCAATGACTAAGATGTCCCATGGAAACTCCTCATTCCATTGGCATGCTATTTTACATGGAAATATGGCATTCTAGACTTTTAGAATAATGGCCATACTTATTTTTGATCTCATTTTGCATGAGACCTTTTCTGGGACCTTTAGAGAACATAGTTAAAAGATGCTTTTGTTTGGTCCCCGGGGGAGAGGAGAAATGACAGTCATTTATAAAATGCATCTCTCTCTTCTTGTCCATAGTATATTGCTGCTGCTGCCTGGCCAATGTCTCTCTGCCGGGCATAGGAGGAACAATTCCTGAATCCAAACCCTTTTTTTATGTGAACGTGGCAGATATTGAGAGCCTAGAGATAGAAGTGTCTTACGTGGCATGTGAGTATGACACCACTTACTCTTCACTCTGATATGCATTTCTCTTTCCTTTATGCCTGAAGGACAGATTTTGGAAGGGCTGTTCAGCCCATGTGTCTCCCAAGGAAAAGGTGCTAGGGACCACTTGCACCTTTGCCTCCTACTGCCACCCAACACCCCAATTAGGATATGAGGAGCCTTGTGTGCAAAGATGACCAATCTTCTGAGTCCGCTATAAATTCACTTGGGTCCTTAGTGCTGCTGAGCAATCCTACTCTACATCCCTTTTCAGTTCACTCTCTGCACATCTTCCAAATCTTTTCTTCTCCCCCACTCTTGCTGAGAGCTTCCATCTCCCTCTTGCCTACTTTCTTCTCCTGACCAAGTTTAACTCTATCTTATTTCATTCCATCTCCTCCAATAGGTTGTTTCCTTCCCGTCATTTCCCTTCGACTTATTTTCAGTCCTTCCTGTCTACTGGCTCATTTTCTGCTGCTTATATAAACATACACATCTCTGCCCCGTTCTAAAAATCCTCCCAGTGCTTCCATCTCCACTGTTTTCTTCTGTCCTTCATAGTTAAATAACTCAAAAAGGCCATGAGAATGGGACCTCTACTTTCTCCCCTATCATCCCACCCAAATTGTTCTCTTTAAAGTTGCCGATTCCCGGGCCTTTTCCTTGGTTCTTCTGTGTCTGAGCATCCCTTCTGTCTCCTTTACTGCCTCCTCCTCCAGATCACACCCCATCTGTGTAGATTTCTTGCAGAGTTTTGAAGGGGACCCTCTTCTTTCCCTCTTACACTTGGTGATCTCTTAGCTTCCAGAGATTGCCAACCATTTTCAGTTCTAGTTATTCTGCTTCTTTCTCCACAGCCCTTCAGTTTCATAGCTCTCGCTGCCTTTCAGACATTTCAAACTGGCTGTCCAGTAGTCATCTTAAACTCTTTATCCATAAACAGAAATCTTTCCTCCCAAGCCCTTCTCTATCTTCCCTGACACGGCAGAAGGACACCTCAGAGTCCTCCTAGATCTTCAGGTCTGAAACACAGGCTCGTTCTGAGTTGCTCGTCGTCTCCTCCTTCCCCCAATCCAAGTTGCTGATTTCTTGCCAACTTCTCTCGATTATGACTCCTGCTCTCATGGCCCTCATCACCTCATGGTCTGATTACTCCCATTCAGTCTCTACAGTTATTTCCCTAAAGTACAGGGCTGATCTTGTCACAGGGCCCTTTCCCTACTTGGGCACTTGGGAATTCCACAGCATCAAACACAAGATGCTTTATTTGACATTCAAAGATAAACCATTTCTTGGCCTAAGGCATTTTCCTTCTGCCCGTCTGTTCTCCCACAACTGCTCTCCCTGGCTCCCTTTAAATTCCAGCTAAAGTCCCTCCTTCTACAAGAAGCCTGGCTCTTTTTGTATCCCCTGTACTTGGCACACAGACTTTAAAAATCATTTATTGACTCCCTAATTCTTTTTCTGGAGCCTATCTTCCTGGGTGGGAGGAAGGAACAAACATTTAAGTACCGACTTCTTATTGTTCTCATTTGATCAAGTGCTTACTCTTGGATGACTTGGAAACTGTTACAGAATTCCCTGATGAAACTATGAAACCACAGCAGGGTTTCCTGATTCTTGACCTTGGCGTCTACAGGTACAACAGAGAAGATTTTTGAAGAGAAACACGACTTGTATGATGTTTATGTGGACAACCAGAATGTGAAGACACACCACGAACACCTGCAGCCGCTGCTTAAGCTCAACAGTGCTGATAAAGAAAAATACCGGAGGCTTAACGAGCAGAGGTAGTGGGGAGCCTGTTTGGGGAGCTACAAGGGACATAGATGGTTTCACTGTCCTGCTGTTCCGTCCAGCACTCCTACAATGTTCCCATTCCGGAAGGAAAGTACCCTTTAGTAGTGCTCCTTGTACTTCTGGACAATGGAGACAAAAAAGGAGAGTGGAGTGGAAAAGATTGAACAGTATGAGCCCAGGAGCATAAAGGGAGGGGCACAGTCTAGAGCAGGGGGTCTTCAAACTTTTTAAATAGGGGGCCAGTTGACTGTTGGAGGGCCGGACTATAGTAAAAACAAAAACTTTGTTTTGTGGGCCTTTAAATAAACTTCATAGCCCTGGGTGAAGGGAATAAATGTCCTCAGCTGCCACATCTGGCCCGCGGGCCGTAGTTTGAGGAGTTAGGAACCATATCAGGAGGCTCCAAGGGGGGAAAAAGACCCTTCATTTTGTAAACAGAAAATATACAGGTTTTCTGCCCTACCTGCTCTGTGGGAGTGCCCACTCAGAACCAGCTCTGTAATACATAGATGCCCCAGAGGCAGGCAGGCAGGCTGACTTCTGTGACACTGTCCCCTCGTTGCCCACAATGTATTTTCCATGGGTCCACAGCCAGAGTGCCCTACCTTGTTAGCACAAGTAGGAGAAGTGCAAACCCAAACTGTGACAAGAGTAGGAAGCGGCCTGGCTCTGCCTAGTTTGGGCAGGGAGCCCGGGATGACAGGCCTGAGTTTCCAGGCCGTCTGCCGTGCAAATCCTTGATTTTTCTTCTCTAAAACAGGCAGATGTTGCTGTACTCTCAGGAGGTGGGCGAGGACTGCAACCCATGTGAAGAAGACCTCTTTGTTCTGTGAGTTGGGGGTGTTCCTTTTATAGCCTTGGGTTTATAGTGTAAATAGGTCTCCTCAGACTCCACCACTGTTTTCTTTTTGTTATGGTACAATAGCATTCCACTATATTCATGCTTCAATTTGTGCAGCCATTTCCTGACTGATAGATACCACCTTCTTGGGTTCAGTTTTTTGCCATTCTGAAAAAATGTTTTATTTTTCAAATGGTAACACTGGGTTAAAATATAGGCAGTTTAGTGATTCAGTGGTTAGGGTTCTAATTGAAACATTAGCGATTCCATCTGTAAGTTAAGCCATTAATGGCTACACTTATTAAACATTTTTTCAAATATAGATTATTTATTGAGACCTTTCATGATCTTCATTGATTTTGTACACATTTTTGTTAAACATCTGATATATACAAATCACCCTGCCATAGTGGTTAGAGCTGGAATCAAGTCTGGTCTTTGACATGTACCAGTTGTATGGTACTGGGCAACTCTTTTAATCTCTCAAAGTTCCAGACAGTTTTCTTAAAGAAATTGCAGAGATGGTTTCAATCTGCATTGGATTGAAATCCAAGTTTCCTTACCTAAGACTTCATGTATGAAAAAAACACAGGTCTATCTCTGTGTCTAAGGCACAATGCTATGTACTAGAAAAACAAAAGTCCTTCCTTTTGAAGAGCTTACATTGTAGGCCAGGGTCTTTTCTTTCTTTTTCTTTTTCTTTTTTTTTTGGCTGAGGCAATTGGAGTTAAATGACTTGCCCTAGATCACATAGCTAGGAAGTGTTAAGTGTCTGAGGATAGATTTGAATTCAAGTCCTCCTGACTTTAGGGCTGGTACTCTATCTACCATACAACCTAGCTGCCCCTAGGCCAGGGTTTTTAACGTGGAATTCTTGAACGCCCAAAGGATTCATGGATAGATTTAAGGGGAAGGCATTTATAAATAAAAATTTTTGAAAAAATTTCCACTTAATTTTCACTAAACGAAATTCAGCATTTTCTTCAGTTATGAAGGTAGGGTCAAGAAGTTCATAGGCTTCATCTCATTGAGAGGACTCAACACAAAAAATGGTTAGAAACTCCTGTATTAGGGGCATCTAATATACAGAAAAATAAATAAATGTAAGGTTATCATAAGTAGGAGAGGGCATTAACAACTAAGGGAATTAGTGAGAGCTTCAAGAAGATATCTTTAAGCCAATTTTTGAAGAAAGCCAAGGATTTTATTTCATTATTTTCCTCCTTTCTACTCTTCCTTAAAAGATTACTACCCTATTTTGGACACTGTTCTATGTAACACATCCATTAACCTTCTTCAAATTTGGCCTTGCTCAAGTGAAGTTTTCTTCCCTTCTCTTTTACTTTCAATTTAAAGCTCTCTCTCCAGGACAAAGTAATGCCCCTTTTGCCTTTTAAAAAAGTAAATGCTTTAAAATACTTTGAAAACAGAAGTACTCAATGGTTTTTTTCCTATTTAGGTTTTCTAATGATGATCTGGGTGAACTTTTGTTCCATTTCTCATATTATAATTTGGACATTGCAGGTTTTTTCTGGAGCAGAACAATAGGATATTCCAGACTTTGCTGGAGGTCTCCGCAAGCCAAGACAAGACCCTGACAGCAGAGCATGCCCGCGGTATGGGCCTGGATCCCCAAGGGGACCGAAGCTTTCTTATGGACCTGCTGGAAGCATATGGCATTGATGTGATGCTAGTCATTGATAATCCTTGCTGCCCATAGAGAGGGTATGATTCCCTCATTTGAAGAGAAGCGTCCCTGGAGTTCATCCCACTGGTTCCCAAAGGATTCCATTTTTATTTAACAAGTTTATAAGAAAGGATATTATTTATACTTTCCAACAAATGTAATTTTTACATTTTCCTTTTTTCCTTTTCTCTATTCCCCAAATTGAACGACCTTGGTTTTGTATTCTGGCTCTGAAAGAACTTTCACCCCAAAGCTGCTCTGGTTTTGGGCCTGGTCTGATCTTGGGAAGGGAGAGAGAAAGGTGATTTCTTAAGATCTTCTAGAGTAACTCAGGGATGAAGTTGAAAGGAAGATCAGTTACCAGGATAGGTTATGGGAGGTCTGCTTTTCTAAAACATTGGAATAGACTTTGGGAAGGTCAAAGAATTTCTTTTAACTGGTTGTGTTAAAGCGAAGACAACCATCTGTCCAGATGCCCAAAGGCAAGGGACCAGATACCCTCTCTAAGTCTCTAGATACATTTTAGGACTTTGATCCTCTGATCTCATCATGATTTCCTGTTTGGAAGTGACTGTAGGGTAGGACACAAGTATGCTTCTCAATCTTAAGTACTACTGTAAACTGGCATGAATGTCACCGTAAAATTGGCAAAACTTGAATGAAGCCCTGAAACCTTTCTAGGGATGCTATAAGGCCATTCATTCCCCTTTCTCTCTGTTCTTTATTCTATATAGCTCAGGCTGTAGAGTTTAAATGGGGGCAAGACTTGACTACCATGCCCATTGTCAAAAATGTTCCTACCATTTAATTTCCATTCAGGGCTATCTATAACTGGGTTTAAAAAGCAAGTTTTATAACAGACAAGTGGTATGTAACTAAGGATAAACTTTTCAAAAGGTTATAGCAGACCTTCTGTGACAGAATCTAGTATTTGGGCTGATTAGCTCAGTTGGTCAGAGTATTACATTAAACAAAGCTGAGGAAATGGATGTGATCTCTTTTAAAAGTCCTCTTTATTTTTAACATGAAGGGCCATTTATGGCATTCTTGATTCTTGCAATTGAAGCTGGGGACAGAGAAGTTTAATTTATTCCCTTCCTAGATAGGAAGGAATCTCAACAGTGCCTTCTCTCAGGGTGTAGTGGTCAAGAAACCACTGAACATGAGTTACAGAAGCATCCAAGTTCCCACAAAACTTTGTCTGGATGTTTTTCATAGCCATGTTCTAAGTAGTGAGTGACTGCCCTCCTGTTAACTTGGAGGAAGAAGGGAGGGAATTGTTAAGTTAGCTGCAGTTAGCAGCCTGCTCCTGTGAGCTACAATGAGACCTTTCACTATGTAGGCCCATAGGAGTGGTGATATAGAAATTATTCTTTCTATTGGGTCTTCAGTTTGTCTCATCACCCGGGCTCTTAGTGGAAAGTGCTTTCTCCCTTTTCCTTCTCTCGTTATGCTATTTAAAAATAGATATATATGCCTGTGCTCACCAGGTGAATTGCCCATAGTTGAGAAAAACAGTGAGGAAATAATGAATTGTATTTTTTACCATCATGGTTGACAAAAGCTTCTGTTTTCTTTAGAAGTGTTTACTCAGCCTGGCTATTAGGATGTGAAATAATAAGTACTGTGAAATGTAGATATACTTGATGGTAATACAAACACATTCTCCATTTTTAGGGCATAACGTTTTTTAGTAAACAAATAAGTATGGACTTTTAAGTATTGCCAGTAGACTTAATCAATTTTGTTGGGGACAGTAGCCAGCATTCCAGTGATAGAAATATTTATAAAGAAAAAAAAAATCGAATTTCCTCTTTGGAACATCCTGGGCCTTCTTTTTTGCCACTATTACTCCGCTGTCTCTAACATGCTCCCCCATTCATAGGATCTGAAGCTTAAAAAGATCTTTAGGAATATATATTCATCCTGAGATGCAATCCAGTCCCTTTTGTCATTATTCACTAATTTTTTCTTATACCAGCAGGTAAAGTTTTTCCCCTCTAATCCCTTCAGTGTAAAAGTACCCAGGCCTAATCATCATTATCAATTCCCTTAGAGCAGACTGGAAATCAAGGGCCTCATGGTGGAAAGGAACTCACTTAGGTACACAGGATGTCAGAACTACTTAAGAGGCATTAGCCAGCACAAGCCATGGCTGTGGACTTTTTGTTTTAAAGTCTAAGCTTATGTTGCAAAAAGCATTAGTGTTAGGTAGTGCTATATGGAAAGGAGACAGGATTAAATTTTACATGAGCTTTCTGATCTTGTTACACTGAAGCATTCCTTCTCTCTAGTGGGTGATTGTTGTTTTGCAATACTGGACCAGGGGTTTTGTACCCTACTGAGCCATAGTAAACAGTCACTGACTTGAAATAGAAAATATTTTGCTCTCATAGGGCATCGGCCATCAAAGCATCATAGATGTTTTTTATTCCCATTTTGGGGGAAGGGAAGAAGGGAAGCAGGTTAGAGATTAAAAGGAATGAGGAATTTGCCTGGGTAGAATCTGTGGCACTTATTTGCATATGTAATTTACTGTTCTTCCCTTTGTTAAAATAAAGCAAAATTTGGGACCAAAATATGTTTAAAAAAAAAAAAAAACTAGTGTGAAAATCCCCATACCAAAACATCTATTGATCCACTGCATTTTAACCTGAGCAGTGGAAGGATGAAGAGAAATTTAAAACTTTACCGCCGCCTTGTTCTTAGTAGAACAAGCTTAACAGAAGCTATAGAAATTGAAGATGTTAATATTTTGAACAAACTAGAAAAATCCTTTAAAACAGAACCATGAGATTGTCTTTAAAGTATTCTTGTGGGAGAACCTCCTGTGAAGAACAACAACTAAATTGAGCCTTTTAATGCAGTGATGCTCCAAGATAAGGTTAAAAATTTACACTGTAGTAGGTACAAGTTACAGATGTCAGAAGTCTTGCCCAATTCCAACAGATAAATAGCTCATGCCTGTAAGAACTTAAGGGCATGAAGAATCAATGTTCTTGCCCAATTCCAACAGATAAATAGCTCATGCCTGTAAGAACTTAAGGGCAAGAAGAATCAATGTTCTCCTAAGGTCTGATGCTTGATAGCAGCAAAAGAAAAAAAAAAAAAAAACGAAAAAAAAAAACTGGGTAGACCCAAGGATGTAGATCATTAGTATCTTATCACTAAGATCTGTCTTTGCACTTGACTGATGAGATCAAGAATCCCTTGATTTGGGTGGCAAAAGCTACAGCTTCCCCATTCCCTGCCCTGAACTATGACTACAGAGAGTAGCCCCCTAACTTTTGTAGTCCCTATTCATCTTTTATGATGATCTGTAGGACTTTTTCGTATTAAAAATGGATGCTACCACAGTTTGACTTGACTGACAGAAAGTTGAAAGGGAATGAAGTCCTTGTTTTTTAGCATGTCCTTAAAAGCTGTCATTAGAAATCTTATCTTGATTACTAATTGGTCTATACTCTAAAGAGCTGTAGAAGATTACTGAGTATGGTTAGAAAATCCTGCAAATTGATCTTTTTTCCTTATAAAAAAGGAAGAGTTATTTAGTTGCTTACTGATAGAAAAATATTTCAAAATTATAATGCAATGCTGGAAAAAGACAATTACATTATATTAAGGAGACCTAGCCTAAAAAGCCACAGAAATATGATTTAGACATCTTGGCAGAGGGATGGGAGTTGTCATTAAATATAAATATTGTCTTCTCAGGAAATAAGGTTTAGTTATTCCTGAAGGAGACATGTTAGTTAAACCAAATGCAAAAAAATCTATTTTCTTAGAAAGTAGTAAAGCTGCATATTTCTGATCAGTCAGCCCCTATTAATAAACTGCTCCCTGGGGAGGATACAATATTGAAAAAATGGTATCATATTTTTGCTCTGATGGAAGAAAAGAAGAGGAGCACAGGAGAGGGAGAACCAAAAAAATCCTACCAAAATTAGGTTTATTCTCTTCATTTAGATTACTCTTTGGTCATCCTAGAAATGTTAAATTTGAAAAAAAACAACTGATATATCTGAATATAATCTGATTCTTCTTGCCATTTGATGAGTGCAGCCTCCTGAACACCTTCAAGATGGAAAGCACATCGAATTATTAATGTCACGGTTCTTTAACCTATGCTAGCAATAACAAAAGCCTGAAGTCTTCTCCCTCTCTCCCCTTCTCCAAAATCCCTTTTCCCTGAAAGGTCTTTACCTACTGCATATGAAACCATGAAATCAGTAGGGTGACTACTACTCCAGTGACAGTGCTTGCAAACCTACTAACCCCTTAGATGTTACAATTCCAAAGGCCCAAGGAAGGATTAATCCTAATAAGACAAAAATGGCACTTGAATTTGTTCTGTTGTACAAATGGTTGCTGTATAGTTTTTATCATATTTGTATAGATCCAAGTCAAATGGGCTACAGAGGTTGATATGACCATAGTTACAGAAAATAGTTTTTACAATTAAAGTTCACATTTTAACATGAACACATGGATTGTAATCACTCTGTGGCTGTTACATTCCACTCCCTTTGACTGTGCAGAGCCTTTTGGCTGATGCTGAGGAGCTTGCCTCTGCCTGGGCCCATGTTGGGTCGTGAAGCTCGTCTGGACTATATCACCATGCTTGTACCCAGGTGATGCCTGAAAGATTGCTGCTCCTAGAGGTGCACCATTCTCTTGGAACAGCCGCCATCCTTGAGAGTTCAAGAAGAGAGATTAAATTTACAAGTTCATTCAGAAGAGAAAGATTCACTATCTCACTTCAGTTGAATGTTCTATCTCCATGAATAAGGAATGCAAGTAAGACCAAACACCTATTCCACAGGCAGATACGGAAACTGTGACTCTGTTGGTATAAGAAACTTCCTTTGCCAATGCCTATCAAGATTTCTGTAACTTATTTTGTGGCTTCTTAATTTGAGGTTAACAAATCATATTTCAGAGGATAGTGAACTTAGATGGAATAAAAAACCCAATCTCCTTATTTTCACTATAATTGAAATTGAGTCTTTTCAATTATGAATACAGGCAAGTAACCACGGTATTACTTCACTAGAATACCAAAGGGATGCATTACATAAAAAGAGTGAAGAATCCCTGTCTTGATGTTTACCTGTAGCAGTATCAAATATGCTGCACCAGATAAAAATGTAATTTGGGAAATAGTTAATGAAATAAATAAAAATACAATAGAACACATGATGTTAATATGTATTTTGTAAAGTCTAAATGCAAATTACAGAGATTCTCATGTATAATATAATGATCTAGTTTCTATTTGAGTTTGACAACACTGGCATCCAGTACTGAAAAATTAAGTCATTCATCCAGGGTCACAGAGCCTATCATTTGTTAAAAAGTTTATTCTAATGTAATAATCCATTTTCTAAAATTGGTAAATGATAAAAGATTAGATTTTATTTCATGTAATTTGTTTTTTCTTTTGAATAGGGGACAGTGTTGTGCCCTGAGACCATTTACTATTATAAACAACTTTGGAATAAATAAAAAAGCCATTCTGTTGCTTCTTTCCCATCTTGTCAAAACAAACCACCATCAACATATTTGTAGAAACATGCTGTTCTAAGAACAATTTTGATACCAGACTTCTTGCTGTCCAGTGCTACCCCTATAGATATATTCTGTTTCTTTATAAGGTAGTATATAGTATATGGAGAAAGGCAAAGAAATAATGTCACAATATGGAGGGGTGTGTGTGTGTGTGTGCATTTACACCTATTTCTTAGAGAAATAGAGCAAACTCATACAGGAAGAGTTGTCCTTATAATATCATCAGCAAAACAAAGATGTGCAATATAGTAAAAATGAATAAATAAAAGCCAGAACTAGGCAACAAAAACCCTCATGTACTTCGACTTTAAAATGTTAACATTAAAAACAAAAATGGATGGTGGCAGTATGTAATATTAATTTTGTTCAATACATCCTTTCTCCAACATCAATCCAAATGCACAATTTGGGGAAAGGATTAAAGAAATGAGAAAAAAAATAGCACAGGAAACTGTAACTACTCTTTCACAAAAGGAAGTCAAAAGATGGAGGGAAGGGAATACGGATTTTGAAGGAAAAATGGATTTTGCTGTTTACAAGCTCTGTTATAGAAAACAGGCTCTTAGAGAAAACACCCTATATGTTGCAAAAAAGGAGGGGGGAGAAGTGCCATTTAAATGGTTCTTTATATGCAGCATTTTATAGACATTATATCAGCTGATTTCCAAAATGCCCCAAAAGGCAGGTGGTACAAATATTTCTCATTTTACAGATGAGCAAACTGAAACAAATAAAAGCTCAGTTAATACATCCACAGTTCAGAAGTTATTAAAACGGCCAGGATTTGCAACCTACTCTTCCGATTCCAAATCTGGGGGTCCATCTCTCTAAAACTAAAAATTACCTCCTTTTTTACAAATTGATCATTTCTCACTGGGCAGGAATTGAGGGGAAGAGGAGTTTGAGATTTTCTCTAAATATAATTGAACTTACTCAAAATTAGAAGGCTAGTATAATATATAGAACACAAGTCTAGAGTCAGAAGATGTAGGTTCAAATACTAGATGCATAACCATGAACAAGTTGTTTAAAATAATTGAACCTTTATCTGAAAAACAAGGCTAATATTTACATCTAAGTTATCTTAAAAGGTTGCTGTAAGGGAAGCATTTTTGAAAATCTTAAAGCATTATAATTGTAAGTTATTATGAAAGGTCCTACTTAAGAAGATAGAAGGCACAAAGAGAACATAGAAATGTACATTAAGCACAAATTAAGCTGGGGGAGATATTTGTGTCTGGGTTTTTTTTTTTTGTTTTTTTAATGAGGTAATGAATGAAAGGGTGGCAAGGAAAAAATTCTTAGGGAGGACTCTCTCCTTCAGGACTTTCTTTCCTGAACTATGTTTATATTCATTTAAAATCAGGTGCATCACAATGTCATATTTCAACTTAAGGAAGAAGCTGCTATATATGTACTTTCTGTTAAGGTAGGGCCAAGTCAAGAGAAATGAAAATGAGGGCCTGCCAACAGGGGCCTTTCCTTAGAAGGTGCTGAAGACAGAAAAAGCTTTGAGAAAAGAGAGATACTCTAAAGGGTGATAGGGAGTGAGTGGCTTTAATACCTGAAGGAGCTATAATTTTATCTGTGTAGATATTCCCTCTAAGTGAAAACCCCTCTAGGACTAAGCCCTACTCGGGGTGACCAGAAGTAGTTATCCTTTGCATCCAAGCTGGGGATGAGCCTTCGGACTCAGGTGACCACAATGGTCCTAAAGAGTAGAGGCGGAGTGTGCGACCAAGCTCACACTCTACCCTTTCCAGCTGAGGAGGACCTGACCGAGCTTCCATTCCGCTGTCATTGCCTTGTTATGCTGACACAACAGAGGAGCACACTTTGGGGTGGGGGCTAATAGATGCTCCTACCCTTTTCCATTTCAAGATGTGCTGTTTGGCAGTGTTAAGAAACTCCTTGAAAGTCAGGATGCACACCAGGGGAAACCAACATCCAAGAGGGCAGACTATCGAGACAAAAACTGAAGCACATTTTAATGGAAGCTGGCTACACGACAGGTAGTGAACAGGACATGCTGGGATGCTCTGAGTGGCAAAGGGGCACTTCATAAGCAGCAGCCCCCCAGACAACAAGGTGCTGCTCTCCAGAGGGGGCCCCCTTTGCCCCAAAGGTATTAGCAGAGCACAGCCCCACCTTCCTGCAGGGCCCCCCCACTCCGAGAAGAGTGCCCATTCGCGCTCACTGCCCAGGTCCCTGCAGCATCTTCTCTCTCTGTCGCGGGTCACAGAAGAAATGGAGTTTCTTGGGCAGCAGCGTCACCTCCACGTGCATGGCCTCGTACTCCTCGCTGTCGATGCTGAAGGACCCACCTGTTCCCTATAGGGAAGAAGAAGCCCAGAACGGAGAACTCAGTGGCCACGGTACTACACGCTACCAATGGCACAGCATACAACTGGAACAGATGCAGCGCAATATCCTGAACACATCCTAACATGAGACTGACTTGAAACTCAAGCAGCTCCAACCTTAACTGTTCCTATAGCTGTTGGCACTGATTTATTCATGGATTACTCCCAAGGGATATCCTAGGCACAAGTCAGGATCTCAAAAGATTTCCTAAGAGACGTTAGCTGGCAAACTGTTCAGTGACCCTTTGGTTATTAGCAGCAGGTGAGGCTTACAACAGGGAGACATGCTTACATTTGCCCCCACCACGGAGATGCCCAGTGGAGAGCACAAATGGAAGAGCGCATCCCCACTGATAGGACTGAAAAATGACCCAATAAAAATCTTATAATCAGAGTGAGAGCTACATTCCAGTGGTGTTCCGGCAACATCAAAACTATTCTAGGAATAGGACCTCAGTAACCCATCCTTTCCTCCATGAAGGACTGAAGGAAAAACATGGACAATTTGTATTGGATAAAGAAGTTACAGATGAGTTAAAGCATCTCATATTGAAAGGAGTACTGCTTGTAATGAAATCATATAGAATACAGATGGCAAATTGAGAGGTATAATGCTGTTACTGAAGGATGAATGAAAATCTTGTTTTCAGATTTTGAGGCAAGTCCTAGGCAGAAATTGGCTAGGAAATGATGATGACAAGTACATTTTGTTGTTTCCAATAGAGAATTATAATGGAAGTCTTTATGTGACCTCAAGTAATTATTTTCACATGTTGCTTGGTAAAAGAGACAAATTCACCTATTAGTCTGTTCTTTTAAAATTAGAAATATAAGTTGTCATAATAAGGAAAAGATCAAGAAAACCTATTTTAAGAAATTAGAATATTACCAACAAAGTCCAGCAGCAAGAGATAAAGAGAAATCCCATTTAAAATAACTGTAGACAAAATAAAATACTTGGGGGTCTACCTGTTAAGACAAACCCAGCAATTATATGAACACAACTATAAAACATTTTTCACACAAAGTCAAATCTAAACAACTGAAAAAAATATTAATTGCTCATGGGTAAGCTGAGCCAATATTATAAAAATTACAATTCTTCAATACCATACCAATCAAAACATTCTTTTATAGAACTAGGAAAAATCAAATGACAAAATTCATCCAGAAGAACAAAAGCTCAAGAATATCAAAGGAATCAATAATAAAAAAAAAAAAAGTAAAAGAAGATCATCTAGCCATACCAGATCTCAAACTGTATTATAAAGTAGTAATTATCAAAACAATTTGATATTGGCTAAAAAATAGTGGTGATCAGTAGAACAGATAAGGTACAAATTATATTGTAGTAAATAACTATAATGATCTAGTGTATGATAAACTCAAAGATCAAAGCTTTTGGAACAAAAACTGCTGGGAAAACTGGAAAACAGTTTGGCAAAAACTATGTACAGACCAACATTTCACATCTTTTACCAAGATAAGGTCAAAATGGATACACGATTTATACCTAAAGGGTGATACCATTAGCAAATTAAAAGAACATGGAAGAGCTTATCTGTCAGATTTATGGACAAGGGGAGAATTTAGAACAAAGAAGATATAGACAGCATTACAAAATGAAAAATAATTTTTAAAGTAAAAAGATTTTGCACAAACAAATCCAATGCACCCAAATTACAAGCATGCATTTTCATTTTATTCAAGTCTTCTTGTATAAAATTATTAACATGAAAATGTTTAAAAAAAAAAAAAGAACCCCCACTTTGGGAAGCAAATATCAAATCCTGGCCTTGGAAGTGTTTTTTCCTTGTACCCTGTGAGGCAGAATATTAGACCTTTAGTGTTGGAGGTTAGCATCTCTGAAATCACCGCAATGTGTTTTCACATGGAGGAATGAGAATGAGAGCTTTTATTTTATAGAACGCCTCAGCAAAAATAAAAGAGCAAAGTCAGTTAAAAAAAAAAAAAACTGCCACCCCTGTTAAGTAAGGAGCATACATATTATTCACCATTAATGGAGGAGCATATTAAGGGAGGTCATATAGCTAGAATGTCAAAACTGGAATTTGAATCCAGGTCTTCCACAGCTCCAATCTGATGCTGATTCCATTATAAATGTTGCTGTAGGGAAGTAAAAAGACAGATGGTGCAAGCCTGCTACCTCTGAACTCTTACCTCAGGAAGAAGCAATGTACACCGGCTGGCTTGGAGGTACTCAGAGCCTTCAGGACACACATGAGGGTCTCTCATCTTTTGACTTCTATTGAAATAAAAAAAAAAAAAAACAAGCTTAGAAACTTACAGAAATAACTAATAAGGAATTTACTGTCCTATAAAGGAGCAGACTCAAGATAGAACTAAGGCTTAAGTATACAAAAGCTAAAGATAGAAAATTCCCAAACATATCTGGTAGTCAAAGAAGGCCTATGGCCACTGAGCATTTCAAGACACAAAGCTTATCTGAGAAAACATGACTATGCACAACAAGCATTAGTTCTTTTATTCAAAGTAGTAATACTGCCTCCATTCATGTTCTGAGCTCTTAAAATAACCCCAAAGGGTCACACAGCTAGGAACTGTTAAATGTCTGAGGCCAAATTTGAACTCAGGTCCTCCTGACTTCAGTGCTTTAACATCAATTACATTGAAATGAAGAGTTATGAAAAATAAAAGACAATAAAAAACAGACAATATCCCTGTCCCTCATTTTTTACTTCTTGATATAAACCTAGGTTTCAACAACACTAATTGTTTAGTATTTAAAGTGTTTACTTTAGTGTTAGTTAACACTAAAAGATATTAAAAGATATTTTTACTCTAAATGAAATCAGGTGTTCATCTAAGCATTCCTAAGAAATATTAAAAAAAAAAATCCTTCATAGTCTACAAGTGCTTTCACCTAGAATAAAAATGTTAATCACATTTGTAGTGCTTCAGGATTTAAAAAGCATTTTTCTTATAACACTTGGGAGATGAACAATCTGAATGCCCCCATTTCATAGATGTCATTATAGTCTTAGAGAGAATACATGATTTGTTTGTGGTCATGCTACTTACTAGCAAGTAACTTCCTACCTTCTCACTATTACAATAGCTTTGTCAAAACTGCCCTTCAATTCATCCTCCACAGAGCTACCAAAGTGTAATTTCCTTAAGGAAACCTTCGACCATGTTGCTTTCTCACCAATAACAGAGTCAGTCTCGTGGTTCCTTAAGATCTCTAGGGCCAAATTCACGTTGGTCCAACTGAAGAAGCTCTGGGGTTAGAGAACCGGCCTCTGGTGCTAACTGGCTATATCACCTAAGAAAGTCACATAATGTCCCTGGGCCTAAGTTTCCACAGCTGTTGCAAAACGATTGGATTAGATCATTTCTGAGGTATTTTTTCAGCTCTAGGGTATGATTTTATGGCACTAGGGTTAGCATGTAATGCCCCTCACCCTGATACCTGGGGTTATGCTCCCCTTTAGGCAGTCTTTGGGCTTCAACCCAACTGGCTGCTTGCTATTCCTCAGACAAGACATTGTAGCTCTCCATCCTTATGCTGCTGGGCAGGCTGTGCTCCATGCCTCTCTCACCCAAGTTTTAAAAAAAAATTCTAGCTTCCTTCCAAAATTCAATGTTTGAATCTAGTACTTCACCCAAAACTAAGTGGTTATTAAATCTCCCAAACCCAATGGGTTTTTTTGACAAAAAGGCTTAGGCATCAAATATCAAATTCCTTAAAGAATGGAGAAAAGATAAGAAATCTAAGTGAATCACTCTAATGTTTATTTCCTAGTCTTCAAGCTATATTACGTCTTCAAACATAAAACCACCAAATTAAAAAAAAAAAAAAAAACTCTTGGAAGCCCAGATCTCATTTTATCTTTTCTGCTATCAATTCTTCAGATGCAATGGATGCTGTTTCCCTGTGGGAACAAAAGTCCATGAAAATGACACAAACAATAACTTTCACCCACCCCAAGTCTCCTCTTCTTTAGGGTAACCCATCTGTAATTATTGGACTAGACAAAGATATATGCAGTCAGCAGATAAGCCAGGTGTTAGATGTACATGAAGTTAGGCTGGAAGCATGGTTTGCTCAGAAGGAAGTGTTTCTGGGAAATCACCACATGACTTAGTAACTCCTGGGAAGCAAATAGTTTAAAAACCTAAATGGTAATGGAGGCGACAGGGATGAGAGGGACAACAGAAAATTAGGAGAAATCAAAGAGGGGGCTGAAGCTTGATAAATACTGACAGAAATCTTGGAGGGAAAAATAAAAAAGGAAGCATGACTTTAGGGAAAAGAGAAATAATCCCTAGCAGTACAGATATTGTTGAAGTGACACAGTTGGAAAATGGGCTCTGGCTTAGAACAACCCTAAAAGGGTTCAAATCAATGAAAAACACAAAAACCTCAAACTCTTCATTTCTCTTTTTCAATTTTGTTGTTCTAGTCAAGAAGAAAACATCATGTTAACAGTTCAAAGCAACAAAGATACTAGCTAAGGGTAAATGATCTTTCCTTTAGTCCTTACAAATTAACTTAGAATCAGAATTTTGGAGCTATAAAGAACCTCAAGATCTTCTAGTCTCTCTCCTTCCCTATTATCTAAAAGATGAATATATGGAAGCCCAGAAAGTTTAAATTATTTTCTCAAGATAGCAGAATAAAGAGAAGTGAGTCTCTCTTGGCTCTGCCTCAAACAATTTTGTGGATTTCAAGAGGGATCATAGCAGCCACGAAGCCTTTCTTTACATGAGAGTGGCCAGAAAAAAAAAAGAACTGGTTCCACAAGACACATATGCTTTATGATACCACTAGAAAAAGCAGTCTAAACTCTTCTCATCTAAATAAAATCAGATGATACATGTTCCTCTCTAAAAACAATTTATTCATATATATATATATATATGTACATATACATGCACATATTTATACATATTCTTAAAAAAAAAAAATGCCCTGTCCCTTTCGATGGCTAGAGAGCTGGATTAAAATCAGGAATTCTTATGTTCAAGTCTCCCTGCTGACTGACATACTGGCTGTGGGATTGTGGGAAAGTTACTGAGTGTTTCAATGTCTTGAGCAACTCTTAAGACTAAGTCTCAGAAAAGCTGCTGACCTGCACTGTTTCCTCACCTGAGAGTTCCCTTTCCCAATGAACTCACAGGTCTAGTCCTTATTCCCATCCCCGATCCTACCTTTATCATTCCAACTGTCCTAACGTGGCTAAAAGGTTCTTTTCTTGGAGGAACCCAGCACTATATGTGACTCTTCCTACCCTCTTCAAAAAGCCATAAGTACAACAAAAAAAGCCATAAGGACCTGAAACTTGACATAAAGCAATCATCAGATCAGAAGGAGAGATTAATCCCATCACCAGAGAGATTTTGTCATTATCTGGCCTCAGTGACAATTCTTTAAGAAAACAAAAGGCATTTTCCATACAGATAAACCCTAGATTGTGTTGAGTCTGAAGAGTGCACTGAGAGTTGGGATGATCACAATAACCATGGGGACCCTGCTAGGATAAAGGTGCTTTTGCCCTCTTCAGGCAGCAGAGGGAATACTGAGAACAAAAACTGGTCAAGAGAAAGGGAAAGCCTCTGCCCAAGAACATGGTGGCCTCTCTAGCTGTTCTTAAAGACCCCGCAGGGCTGTGCAGCAGAGGCCTGGGGAAAGGTTGGCCATCCAAGGTCTGGCAGGGGACGGGGTTGGGGTTTCCTTGGGCACAAGCCTATTCTAAGCTCAGCAGCTAGTGTCTTTTGCCCCTCTTTCCCTACCCAAGCTCCCTTTATCGGTTTGATGGCATCTCTCCTAATGGAAGCCTCAGGAAGGGGCTAGAGGCAGGGACTTGCCTCATTTTTGGTTTTGTAGCCACCTAAGACAATCCCTAGTACATAGCAGGTATTTATCAAGTGGTTGATAGCTGGTCAATTAAAATTCTGGGGAAAGAAAGAGTCTTTCACTTTCCTTGTGAGTTAAAAAAAAAAAATGAAGCTGCTAAGAAGTATATATGATCTACTGAAGGTGGATCTGAGCATGAAAGTCCAATCTGACAAGCTAAACTAAAATCCAAGAGAAAAATAAAAACCCCATTAGATTCTTTCTTTTAACTCTCAGATAGTCCACTGGTGAATTTGAAGAACACGAGGGTCTAAAATCTCACTTTTATCATTCTCCAAACCAGCCTCTTTTCTTCTGTACTTACCCTATTGTGATAAAGTCACTTTTACTGACAGTATCTGGTTCAATGCAAATGTTCATGAAATCTTCTGTGCCCTGAGAAAGAGAATTCAGAAAACTCTTATTAGTGTTTATATAACACTGCAGCTGATAGGATTTAGCCTGGAATGTTCATGATTCCATTCAATTCAGTAAGGCTTTAGTAGTAAATGTTCAATGTGAGGAAAACATGATGCTAGAGAGCAACGAAGATAAGTTTAGACAGGACAGTCCCTTATTCTATAAATTCTACTTCTCTGATGCAAAAATATCTAACCTCGAGCTCAACTAACCTATAAAACATGATGTTTTCCTACATAATCAGACTCCTACTCTTGATTCTTCCTGACCAGCCTTACTTACTCTGGTCAGCCTGATTATAAGCGGCTAACTACGGCTCTAATTAGAAATGGTAGGTCTTTTTTTTCCCCTGGGGCAATTCAGGTTAAGTGACTTGCTCAGAGTCACACAACTTGGAAGTGTTAAGTGTCTGAGTCCAGATGTGAACTCAGGTCCTGCTGACTTCAGGACTGGTGCTCTATTCTCTGCACCAACCAGCTTCCCCAAATGGTAAGTCTTAAAGTAGAAATAACTCTGCCTCTACTGGCAACTACAAGGCCAGGAATGACAAAACAAAGGTAGTATTTGGAATCACCAGTGAATTCTCTCCACCCAGCAGCTTTGAAACTGTGTCACTATACATCCGGTTTAAGAAGATAACAATTACCAATAGTAATTTATAATCCCTCCAAAATGCTAACAGGGGCAAATGCAGAACTCGGTATCATCCCCTGCTTGAGAGACTAAGGGAATGGTGTAAAAGAGAACTAAGGAAATATTTAAAACTTTAGCAGCACTGACTTTTTTTTTTAAAGTCTTTGTGATTAATAAATTTTTCTTAGATGAATGGCCATTACTGTTGCATCTTTGGGGTTCTTTTTCTTCTCTTTCTCAGTCTGATTTTAATTCGAGATTCAAATTACAATTAAAGCTCAAGTTATTCCAAATAAATACGCTGTCTAGATCTATAATGACACTTTACCTTCTTTATAGATTACAAACAGCAGATAGGTAAAAGTAAAGTCAACAGAATGGATGGAGATGTATTGGTTAAAAAATGAAAACAGCCTCTAAATGGTTATGTGACACATCTTGGTAGAAAGGAAAATTTTCTACTTTCTCCCACTTTTGCAACACTGATAACCTTTTTGCAACTACACTGGTTTTTTCATGTGGGTTGCCTATGATTTTTAATATTATTCATCACATCAAATGACAGGATATTTTTCTATTAGTTCACCAATGTTAAAAAAAAGGCACTTTAACAATCACTTTGGAAACTCTAAATCAGTGATTTTAAAGAATGTAACCTAGGTTTTGGGGCTGGGTCAAAATGCAAATCACATAAAACTGTGTCTTAAAATTTATAATGACAAGAGTGAACTGATGGGACTGGTAGTCTACAGGGCCTTGTGCCCTGTCAAAATGGTCTTGAGGGCAGATAAGCTGAAGACTGCTCTAAGCCAATACTTGCAGGGCCAGAATTATTTACTAGAGCCTAAGAAACTTTAAAACAAACATCCTCCCCAATGACACGAGTGTGGTAGGAAGAAATATGAGCTGGAAATCAGATGATCTGAATCCTAGATTCCAGAAAAAACCTTTCATTGTCAGGCCTCACCTTTGTTACCTAGAAAGTGAAAAAGGTTAAACTCCATGTTCCATGATTCTATGGTTCCCTGTCTCATTAGTCTCATCCCACAGTGATATGTCATCGCTCCCTTCAGACCTCTCCCCCGATTCCATTCTGACCCTTCCATCTCTCTCCTTTCACTGTTTACATTGTACAAAGTAAAACAATCAGTTGTAGAAAGACCAAGTGACCTATGATGTCTCACTTAAGGACACAAAATACTGATTTCCAACATGACCCTCTTACCTGCAGATCAGGCTGACTATTCCGTGTCATGATGGATAATTCAAGGGTAGACAGCTGCACTTCTTTCCAGACCTCTGGCTTTGCCTTCTGGGAGACGGCTGTGTGGATCCATTAGGCAAAGGTCAATTACTTCCATTAGTGTTCCACTACTACCAATGCAAAATAAATGACTGGAGCCATCAGCTGCTCAGCTCCGCTTCATTCTGCCTGCTCAGGCTGTCTGCTGTATCTACTGCACACCTCACTTAGACACAGAGGAGAGGGCGAGTTGGAGGCACTGAGGGTGACATCCAAGAGCAGCAGCCAAAGGAAAGGGGAGGGGGAGGTAACACTCTTGGCCACAGATTCAAAACAAAATAACAGCCATCTATGGTACTAGCATGCTGCTATTTAATGAATACTGCCTTGCTAACTGGAAGTAGGGGATGAACCAAATGACCTTTGAAGGTCCTTCCTAATTGGAATAAGGTCTCTATACTTGCCTTTGAGAGGGGACTATTGCACTCTGTTTGCATCCCCTACACCCATATTGTGACTGGTATATAATAAATGCTAAATGATGAATTAGAGCTATTTGAGACCAGTTTTAAACAGAGAAAGGGTATCCCCGTCCTCTAAACAACCTCCCTCACCTTCCTGAGAACGCGTCCAATATGATGCGAGCCTTCGGAATATCCTCCGGTATAAAGCGGGCCTGGGAGGTTTCTCCTCGGGTTCACTGGGGGGCCTCTCTGTGGGCCCCACATATGAGATGGAGGCCTGATGTATCTGAGGCCACTCCTAGATTAAGATGAAGATTTAAAACATGTTAGTAATGCAACTCCTGGAGAGGCTGGGCAGTGAACCAGGACTTGTGTATCCATGTACTGGAGAGGTAACAGCCTCCTTTTTTCTCTGTGTAACTCTGCAAGTAATTTGAGGACTGAATCCTAGAGCTGATTCCTCATCACAAAGAGATTGAAGGAATCCTTTCTTCAGACCAACAACATGGTGCATGACATGTTCCTTTTGAGACAGGGAAAAGACAAAGCTAATAGTACTGAGTGTGTGGAGTGACTTGTTCCATAAAAAATTTAATTTTCAGATACACATGATAATACAAACAAAATTTGTTTGATTGAGTTATATCAAGGATTATTTAACTGAAAGACAAAGATACTAATTTTCTGCTTCCAAATACATAATTACACCACCTCTGGATTCATTTGTCTCTCACAAGTTAGCTCTTCCTCTCCCTTGAATCTCTGAACTCAGCAATGCCGAGTTATATGTTTATAGTGTGTGTGTGTGTGTGTACATACATGCAGACTGTAAATGGGCATGTGATAAAATGCTCTAATACAGAAAATAGAGATCCTAAAAGAGTTATCTTTGTTCAAGATGGGAGGATGTCCCAGGCAAAGATGTCTACTGTGCCAGTCTCAGGTTAGGAACCAGACCTGTGATTTCAGTGCTAGAGAGTAACGGAGCTTCCTGAGGAGGGTGCTTCTTTCACCAATGCAGGTAGGCACCTTCTCCATAACTGGTGAATTCAAGCTAGTTGCTTGAGTATTAGGAGAAAGTGACTTACTGCCACCAGAATCTCATACTCCACATTTCCCTTTGTAGCCTTAAATCCTAAAATTTTCTTTCCTTTCTGCATATAAATAGGTTCTTAGCCATACTTCTTCTATATAGTGTAATTTCTTCTTTTTTGTGTCATGGACCTTTTATTGAAATGTGTAGATCCTTTTCCAGAGTGTTTTTAAATACATAAACAAAATATATAGGATCCAAAAAAACCCCTAATTATATGGAAATATAGTTTCCTTGATATGAAATATATCAAAATACATATTTTTAAAAAGGTTCACAGATCCCAGGTTAAAAAGCCTCTAATATAAAGCCTTTTATGACTAGCTCTTATTTCTACTGATACTTACACTCTAAAAATCCAGTTAGTTATCTTGACTCTCCTTTTACACATCAACCTACCAAATGCACTTATCCTTTTGCTCACACATAATGTTAATAATATATGTCTATGCCAACTTGAGATCTGTTCATAATATACAGAGATACACATCTAAACACAAACAAGTCTGTCTAGGTATATATACCGACAGAGTCACACATATATAATACACCACAAATTTTTCCAGATACACAGATATCTACACATAGATAAGACAGCATGTTTATAGTTTATTCAATTGTAGGGAATAAATGAATAGGTTAAGTGATATTAAAAGGGTAAATAAGGGCAGGAGTGAAAATGGATAGGTATGAAAGAAGGCAACTTATCAGCCAAAAGTCTATTAATGTGGACATATTGTATGTATTTTCTGTTGTAGAGATGTGTTTATGCAGTTCTTCTACAAAATGAGATGTCCCATTCACTCCCATTTCCTTTTTCTACTACAAACAAAATGAAAAATGTAAACAACATATAAAAATGCAGTGTTCTTCGAATTGTAATTTTCCACTTTTTTTGTTTTACTTACCTTAAGAGTACTGAAAAAGTGAGCAGCTTTGGTTTTTAATGGTCCAAGATACCAGTACCTGAAAAGGTTTTAGATGAAATTATGATTAGACAATATGATGAGCAATATTTCCAAAAGTCCTATCTGCATTATTCACAACATAAATGTAATAAATATTTGTACCCTCAAATAGATAGTGATAAGTACCTCAAGATAAACATATCTAGACCTGAGTCAGAAAAATGAATCTGTGTCAGTATTTAAAAAAAAGTTTCTTTTACTGGCATGTATGGGTCAATAACAGATATTTTTATAGGATAAGAGGTCAATCCAGGAGGGAAATTCCTTGTGGAAGAATGATGAGAAGATATGGGCAAGAATGAGATAAAATAAAAAAGTTTGGATAGACTGTGAACTGAACCATTAGAACTCTGAGAAGAAGCACTATCCACTGAACTATGATGGAGAAGGCAGTAATATCTTTGTATAGGAAGGCAAGCCCATTAGGACTACTGCTGCTAGTATTAATGTGCAGGTATGGAGGACTGAGTTATAATTAAAATGGTATGTAAACAGTGAATTTTTATATGACGAGTTACAGGGAAGAGATAGTCAGCAACAGGGTTTAAGAAGCACTCAAGGTATTACCTTATCTTAAGGTTCAAAACACAACTGGCTTCTCACTCCACATTATTTGCCTTACAATTCAACATACATTTACTAAGCTCCTAATCCTGCCCAGAATTATGACAATTCTGTAGGACACAAGAAAAATAACCCACTTGATCTCATACTTGAAGGAACTTATAATCATGTCAGAGGGATAAAATACATAAAATAGAGGGCACTGAAAAATATGTGACTATAAGAAAAGTGGGCAAAGAATCTCCCCATCCCCCCCAATCCTTACTTCCACCCCCCCACCCCCCACCCCCCCAAAAAAAGAACTTGGCTTCATTGTAAGCAACATCAGCTAGTCAACTTCATAGTCTCATTCTCATCTCTCACAGAAACCAAAAGACTATAATTACTGAGGGTGAAGGATTCTAGAATCCTGGGTAAATTCTCCTCTCTGTCCAGTCCAACAAGCAGATTTCTTTGATTTAAGTGAGAACAGCTACATTCAGCCAATAATGACCTTATGAAGTAAAATGGGAGAGCTGTTTAGGAGAGGACAAAATCCAAAGATGATTTTTATTTTTGCCACATGAGTTTGAATGGAATGACTTTCAAAAACTGGAGAGGAAAGAAGGGGGAGTGTCAGGGCAGGATCTAGGGAGTTAGGGAAGAGCTGGGGAAAAGTTAGGGATGAGCTAGGGAACACTCATGCTGTGTCTACATGAATAAGTCACTAGAGGTGCATATAATGAAAACCCTGAGAATGTCTAAAATATTTTAACAAGACAATCTAAGGAAATTGACCTTCTTTTGTGTGCAATTATGGCTGATAATAGGAACTTGTTTTAGTTCTACATTATTCTTGACAAAGGAGACAGAATGAGCTCATTTAGAGTTCACATCACTCATCCATCTCCAACAGCAAAGAATAAACATTTTCTCCAATAAGTACACTATTCATTTTGTATAACCACCAGTGTTTTAATAAGCAGCGTTCTTGTGTTTCATATAACATAACTTTAAATAATGTTTAACTTATGAAAGCTGTCCTAAAAGTCTGTATACAAGGAATCTCTTAAGTCATGGTCAGAATAGGTAGCTGTCTGTCTCCTCTAAGAATTTGTCCTGGTTGGCTGAAATGGCTCCTTGTTTCACTCTTAGTTGACTCCTTTACTGCTTAGTATGTGACACCAACCCTGTTTGGTGAGTGACAACATTTTGGGATCCCTACAAATTCCACTACATGATAAAAGCATTGAAAGAATATAATCTAGTATCTAGATAAATGGTACAAACATCAAGGGCCAAAGATTTCAAGAAGGAAAGGGTAAAATAAGCTCTAACTTACTGGGAAAGGCTTAAAGGAGAAGAAACCAGAGGCAGGCCTAGAATATAGAAGAGATGCTTAGAGAGCACTATAACTTGGGGAGAGGGAGAAAGAGCAAGAGAGAAAATCAGAAACAAGGTGTAAGAAAAACCATAGTATAAATCAGAAACAAGTATACATATTCAATCTGGTTAACAGTTTAGTGTTTCTATATGCAAGGCATAGTGCTAAATTCACACAAAAAGAATGCACCTTTAAGAAGTTTATAATTCATTGAGGAACATTAAGATTCAAGATCAGGCAAGTAGAATAGGGCCATATTATGGGGGAATCTTTTAATGTCACCTCCAATTCAAAGTTAGAAAGAGAAGTTAAAACTTGATCGTTAGGGAAAGGAAAGTTATTAAAGTTCTTAAATCAGAATGATTTGATTCCCACTGATAAAGCTGACCTTCCTTCTATTCTTTAATAGGTAAATTCTCCAAGTTATGTTGTTTGCTTCCTACAAAAAAAATTGATTTTTTCAGCTGCAAAACAGGTAAACTTTTCTTTTAAATTGCCAGGTGCCCTCACATCCCAGCAGCTGTGACTTAGTACTACGCAGTTCTCTATCAGATTAGGGAACACTTCTGTTCCCTTGTTTCTTTCCATGGCACAATCAGGGCACTTCAGGCAGTGACTAGTTCCATTTAAGATGTTAAACTGGACATCAAGCAGCATGCTAAAGCATCAGGCAGCTGTCACTAGACAGAAGCAGGCTGCATTTCCAGCCAAGTCTGGAGGACATTTCTATCAATGCTGAGCTGTCTGCGCTCCATTAGTGATTAATGCATCTTGGCATCTGCACGATCTCAGATATTTCTCAAAAATCCTCCAGAATGGGATAAACTGAGTGAAGACTTCTCATGGCAATGTGGCCTTGAACCATGTCCTAATTGTGACTTGAGACTTTGCAATAGTTAATTATGTAAGATGAACATTTCCCCTTCACCATGCAGGCCTCCCCCCCCCCCCCCCATACTTGTGTACTTGTGTTACCTGGTTTTAAGACCCTTGATATTTTGGCATACATCTTCATTTTCCCATGTTATCTCATATTATCCCTATGACTGACTCAACAAAATCAGAATACTCATTTTCCTGAAAACACTCTCCCACTTTCATGACTTTCCTAATGTTCTTTCCTAGGCTTGGAATTTTTGTTTCTTGAAAAACATTCATTCAAAGCCCAGTTCAAACATCACTTCTTCCATGAAGACTTTCCTGATTATCTGATAGGGCCTCTTATACCGCTCTATTTACACTTTCATTCAATATTGTGTAATGCTTTTTGTTTGAGTCCTATCTCCCTACTACACAATAAGCAGTATGAAGGTTGGCCACATGTTAGCTATGTTTTTATCTCCTCCAGAATTGAGCACAAAGCAGATACTTAGTAAATGTTTATTGACTCACTGCAATAGTTCATAGTCCCTGATGATGAGATCTCCAGAAATGAATTAATTTTCCTCAGAGATCAGCAATACTCTCAGTTTATTTTTATGATATACTATTATATGACCAAACAATTTCCTCTTTCCTTATCCTTCAGGTGAGGATCCTTTGCTTTCTCAATGCAATAAAAGGAGTACTCCTTTTAAAGAAGTCCTCCCACCCATCAGTGTAGAAACAAAACTTATGAAGCGCTTCCCTTGTGCCAGCCAGGCCATAAAAACATGATCATGGTCCCTAATTTAGATATTTTCATCCTCAGAAAACTTGTATTTAAACAATGAATTTATTGCCTTCCTCAAACACTATCAACCCATTGTAAAAACTCTCCTAATCCTCTTTGCAGTTAAGAATGGCCAGCTTCCACAAAAATAATCTTTACCCCATAATTAAAAAAACAACAAAAACAACTGAGAAATCTGCCAAACAGCATGGAAAAAAGTCATGAAATGAAGTACTTATCTCTAAAACCCTAAATGAATAGAATCTTTTTTTAAAACTATGATCATATCACTCAATGAAAATCCCAACAAGAAGTATATAAGGGGATAAAAATCCCATATTTGTAAAAATAATATGACATTACTTGCTAACTTTGACTCCTGCATCTCTGAAGGATCCCCATCGGAGGCCAGATAATGCAAACACAGGCTGTTCCTTTTCTCCCTGGAAGTTAAGTAAAAACAGAAGGTTAATGATTCCACCAAATGCAATTTTACAAACATAATTTAAAACTTTTTAACAGTATTTTTTTGAGTTCTAAATAGTGTCCCTCCCTCTAGCCCTTCACTGCCCATTAAGAAGGAAAGCAATATAATACCCATTATACATGTGAAGACATGCAAAATATATTTTCTTATTAGCCACAATAAAATTTTTCTATATGCTTATAAGCACATAGTATTCTTGATTCTTTTTAACCATAACAAAGATAAAAATTCTTTTAAAATAGTAATCAAACTAGATTGCTGCTCTGTATAGCCCCTGAAACAGCTGCTCAGTTATTCTTTGAAAAAAGGGCCAATCTTTGACCACTGTAACTCAGGCATCACGTTGCTTCCTTTGGACTCTTAAGCAAAAATGGTTTAACGATACTTATTGGCTTATATATAACTTAAGAGTTGAGTTTATCATAGTTTCTTTTCCCTTGTCTAGGACAAAGTTGATTGGAGGCTGCCATCTTCATCAGTCCAGGAATTTAATAGGACCAGAACATTGGCACAACAGAGTATCTCAGGAAATCCCATTTCAAATATTCTTGGTGGTACACTTGTGGTTTATTACATTTCCAAATTCTTAGAATATCTTTTTGGAGAGAAGGTATCCATAATTCCTGATAGATTTTGATCTGAAAAGAGTTTTTGTCCTTTCTATGCTATATGATGTACACCTCCAATCTAGTGTGAAGATCAAGGAAGGTAATAGTAAATTGTGTGAAGGATGGCTAGCTCAGAATGCTGATAGGCAGAAGGAGGATGAGCTCTTTTTCTTTAACTAAAGACTTAATTTGCTGTTTCCTCATAGTGGGAAAATAGATGGCTCTGAGTTCTTGAAAGTATGATGATTGTGAAGCTTAAGTTATAGATGTGCTTGCTTACCCCAAGTTGGAATTTGGATTTGGGGATGGGCTGTGTGTCTACTCTCTGAGGACCCAACTAGCTAATTCTTGAAAAGCACATCACCAAAAGACTAATGCCCCAGTGATGAGTTTTTTTGGCCAAAGCAGTTTTGAATCACATCAATGGAAGAGTTGTCAGCTGTGAATGATGAAACAAATGAACTACTAATACTACTGGGGCATTACTACTACTACTACTAGTATTATACTAATACTAATGGGGAAAGTGTCATTTTGAGCAAGAGAAAACATTTTCAGCAACTGCCTCCTCTGAGGAAAAATCTTAAGAAATAATCATATATAATGGCATCCAATTCACCATTAAGGGAATCCAAGTACTAGGTCTTTCACTTTTACCTTATAAGGAAGGGCAGTATTTTGTACCAGTCTGTCAGCACATATGGTTATTTTTGTGTGAGAAGGCCTGGTTTCTGGGACCAGGGTAAAATTTTCCTCAAATCTAGTTTTGCTTCCTAAGGACTCCATTCTGGGAGAAGTGATTCCTTCTCTTATAAGCAGGTGCAACAAACCTATTGTATAGGCAAAGAAAGATGTGCCAGACATAGTACTAGTCAACCAATAAACATTTATTAAGTGCCCACCATGTGCCAGGTACCATGCTGAATACTGGAGATACAAAGAAATACAAAGGACAGTCTGTGCTCTTTGGGAGCTCACTGTTTAATGAAGAGAACAATATAAAAACATATACAAACAATGTTTATATGGGATAAAGTAGAGATAATCAATAGAAGAAAAAACACTAACATTAAGGGGGAGCTGGAAAGGCTTCTTTGTAGAAGGTGGGATTTTTACTAGAACCTGAAAGAACCTAGAAAAGCCAGAAGGTAAAGTTGAAAAGGAAAAGAATTCCAGATATGAGCGACAACCAGTGAAAATGCCTGGGCATGGGATACAGAGTGTCCTGTGAAGTCAGTAACATTGGATCAAAGAAAGAATACATGATAGGGAACATAAGCAAGGAATCTCGAAAGATAGAAAGGGGTCAGGTTGTAAAACACTTTGCAAATACAACAGGAGCTTATGTTTTTGGTCCTGGAGGTGGGATGGAGGTGGGAATTCATAGTCAGAGCTGTTCCTTCAAAAAATAGCTTTGGTAGCTAAATGGCGGAAAATGGACTAGGTGGGAGAGAGACAAGAAAGAAAAACCAAAAGGCTATTGCAACAGTCCAGAAAATCAGGTGTTAAATACTGTGAAGGAAGTATTGACAGGACTTGGTATCAGAATGTACTTATAGGAAATATAAAAATCATATATGGAAGAAAGTGATGAAAATCTAAGTTCTCAAAGAGCTACTGCTGAAATTGGGTAAATGGACATATATACTATAGTATTAGCTATATAGTTAGGGATAGTATTTGAAAACACTCTTTCCCCAAGATCTAGATCCTTAAGGGTTAAGATACCTAAGGTACATTAATTACCTATTCATCAGAAATTCTAAAGCATAAGAAAAAAAGGCTTGACTCTCTTCTGGGAAAGGTTAGCAGTAAAAAGCCATTCAGTCTGTACAAACAGTTATGTAAGAAAACTGACAGGTGCCAGGCTAAGAAGCAGATTTACTTTAGCTATTATTTAACAGTAAGTGAATGCTCCTCAGAGGTATGATTTGCTAATCCACACATCCATTTGTGGATTTATATGGGGAACAATAATACAACTACTCTTTGTTAAGGAGAGATCAAGAAGAGAGCCTGTCCAAATTCCTCCAAAATTATTTTGCAAACTCTTCCAGACTGTCTTTGTTAATGAAGCTAAACATTTTTCAACATTAGAGCATAGAAAATAGTGGAGAAGGAATGAAACGTTGACTGAGGTACAAAGATGAGAAGACACCTCTGAAGTTCTTAGTTTAGCACTTAGCACTTTTTTTGGCTGAAGACTAACATATCCCTGACATGGAGAAGGCAAGCTTTCTAAATGATTATGTGGGAATCTGTGGCTGAAGGAGCGAATACCCCAAGAGATGAAATTCTGAGTGTAAGTGGTCTTGAAAGACTAACCTAGATTAAGAAAGAGAATTTTCCCTAGGAAATCATTTTTCTTATGTTAGAGATACTGGACACAGTACTTGTTTTATTCCCTTCAAATCTGAAAATTTCTCCTGAGCATGAATCACATTTTATTCACCTCTATAGTCCCTCAGGGCAACCAGAGGATCCATCAAGGGAAGAGCTCTACTTTCAAAGAATTTAAATGAATTAAATAGGGACACTTCACCTGTTAAGAAGCACTTAGATGGGGAAGTGGATAGAGCATTGGGCCTTGGAATTAGGAAGACCTGAGTTGAAATCTGGCTTCAGACACTTCCTAGCTGTGCAATTCTGGACAAGACACAAAGCCATGTTTGCCTCAGTTCCTCATCTATAAAATAAACTGGAAAAGGAAATGACAAACCATTTTTCCAGTATCTTTGCCAAGAAAAATCCCAAATGGGGACCTAGAGTCAAACACAACTTAAGTAATTGAACAATGACAACAAAACTTCACCTGTTGATTAACTCCCTAAGTGAACCTGGCCTGGAGGCTTAATGAGGAATGTAAGTGAACAGTGTTAAGACAGGGAACAGAAATTAGTTCCTCTGGTTTTAGATGGAACACTGATCTATGGAATTAATCACTGAGATCACTAATCACTAAGAAATTTACCACAATTGAAGACTATGGTATTTGCCACATGAAAACTATGGATTCAAACAGCACTTAAGCTAGTGAGGAAAAAAGGAAGGAAGATAAGATAGATAGGAAACAATGTCCCTTCTCATTTTATCCTACATCCCATTCACTCATTCATGTTAAATACTGACTATGTCTAAGACACAACGAAAATGGTTAGGGACATAAAGACAAAACACAATCTTTGTGGATATATCCTAAAAACTTCAAAATGGAACATTAGAAAGAAGAGAACCAGTATAATTCCATACACAGTTCAGGTACAATAATAATATTAATGATGGTTAATATTTTCATAGTGTTTTTATGGTTTGCAAAGTACTTTAAAAATATTAACTTCTTTGATCCTCACAATTACAATGCTAAGAGAAAGAAGCTATTATTATTCCTATTTTACAGATGGAGAAACCAAGGCAGGTATATGAGGCAGCATCTGAACTTAGGCATTCCTGATTCCAGGTCTACTGCTCTATCCGCTGTGTCATTTAGCAGGGATTCTACTTATAACAGGTATCATACTATTGACCTGATAGGAACAAAATGTTTTCTACTAAAGAGCAATACCTTCCAGGGAATTCTTAACTATGTGCTTAACTAGAATTTGAATAGGATTATATGGATATAATTATATGGTGGAGGGATAGCACAGGAAGAAGGAGGCTGCAGGTAGAATGAGGAATAACAATTAAATAATTTATTTTCCTAATTCACAAAGAAATTGGTCTAGGAAGGCAGACAAAATTTATTTTAGCTAGGTACAAAAGAAACCAAAGTTGTCTGGAAACATTTTCTGAGGATTTAAGAACTGATTTGTGGATGTTCTAGACTGCTTTGGCCTTAAAACCATTATAAACCAGTGGCTTAATCAACTCACAAGATAAGAACAGTTGAAACAAAAAAGAAAAACAAAAGAGAAGATGCTGATATGATATGTAGTCCAAAAGAGTGCTTTCTACTGGTTGCAATGCCAAACAAACTACATTTGGCCTCCAGGCATTTTCTCTACTGGAGCATAGAGCAGTCATAAATAAAAAACATATAGGCTCAACTGGGGTGATGGCAGAAAAAGGAACAGAGAAAAAAGATTCAACCAATCTGTACCATTTCAACCAGGCAAAAAAAAAAAAAAGAGCCACATAAAGTGCCTGAGAGCAGATCCTAACTGGCTTTGTAACTAGCAACATTTTAAAAATATCCATCACCTTGGAAAAGATTTTAAAAGGCTTTGAGCACTTACTTCAGCACAGAACACTCCTTTTATACATAAGGAAAGATATGTCCATCTTCAATGTGTAAATAGTCAGCTCCAAATATCAAAGTAATTATAACAATTAGGAATAAGACAATGGAATTTATCAATGCCCACACTAAACCCTCCTGTCACTAATTTTTTAAAAGGGAACTTTACTGATTGAAAAAGAATGCAAAAAGAAACCTGGTTATAGCAATTAACTTCTCAGCAGAAATTCCATGGCTTTGCCTACCTTGATCTGCAGCACATCAAGTGGAATCGTTTCTCCTTTCACAATGGCCAGTGTGGCATCCGTAATATGCCTAAAAGAAAGTCAGTGGATACAACAATGAATATTTATATAGAACTTTAAGATGTGCAAACTACTTTCCTGTCATTAGTTTTGTGAAGCAGCTACTATATTATTCTATCCATTTTACAGGTGTGAAAGCTGAGGGTGCTTATGCTCACAAACCAGTTAGGGTCTGAAAGACAGATTTTGAATACAAGTTTCCTAACTGCACCTCTACCACTCTTTCAAAAGTTAAATTAGTGTGTTGATGATGGGAGGAGGGGGCAGAGTAGGAGACAGCAGGAAATAACAGGGATTGTATATCCCTCCTAATTGTATATCCCTTATTACTCAAAAGAAAATTTCTATAGGGTGTCCCAAACACTGGCTTAAGAAATAGCTTAAGCAGCTATTAAGATAGCTATTTAATGAACTTTAATAGCCTAAAACTAAGACTTTTGCACAGGATATGTATGAAGTCTGATACCAGAATCAAATATAACAGAAAGACCTGATGTGAACAAAAGAATAAAAACTATTGGCGAGTGAATTTATTAGCAATTGACAATCCAGGAATGAAGCCAAAAAAAAAATTATAATAATAACTAACAATGATAAGTTTAATTTTTTATTAAGACATTCAAGCCACTAAATAAAAACATCACCTTTCAGAAAGCATGAATATAAGAAATACTGAGAGGTGAAAGAATTCCCTCCATAAAATCAAACATGTAATCTCAGGACATTATGTTCTATAGATCTCTATATTTCCCTTTAGAGGTTATTGCCATTTCAAGTGCAAAATGTGCTGGGAACTATATGCTGAAAATCACTCTACAAGCTACAGGTAAGATAATAATTAAGCAGCACTCATTTAAGAACTCTAAGTCATTGTGTGGTTATTTAGTCCTTCAGTCCTGTTGAGTTTATGATGTCTATTGGACAACCAGTTAAAGTTGTCTAAAAGGCAACTGGAGATGTGAGACTAAAGGTGAGCAGAAAGATTAGGGCAGGATAGGGAGATGGGAGAATGATCAACATGGAGATGTAATGAAGTACCTAGGAGGTGATGAGATCATCAAGTGAAGTAGTCTACAGGAAACAAAGAAGTGGGCCTAGGACAGAATCCTGAGGGATACCTAAGGTTAGAAGGTATGGTCTGGAGAAGGGGCCAACAAAGCAGACAGAAAAGGAGCGGTAAGGTAGGGAAAAGGACACCCAGGAGGCAGCAGTGTCCTGAAAACCTAGAGAGAAGAATGTTATCAGGGAAGAGAAGAAGTGGTTGAGGAAAGCAAGGGTTAAGAAAAGGCCTCAAAAACATATCTATGTGAACAGTTAAAATTTAAGAGAAAACTCACTTTATCTCTTGTTTATATTTGAGAGATAAACAAGTCTCCCAAGTAATAGCTGATAATAGCTCCAACTTCAAGGCACTTAAGATAATTTATACACAGTGTTTTGTGTATATTATTGCTATTCCTCATGCCAACACTATGAGGTAATATTACAGTACTAGATAATGATGAGATAGATGAAGAAACTGTCTTAGAAGGGCCACACAGCTAGTAGGCATGGGGTAAACTATAAACCTAAGCTTCTTATCCCCCAGCCATCCAACCTATAAGGGCTACTTGTAGCTCTCCCAAAATAGAAAAAGAAAGCAGTCTGGAAGATCACTTCTCTTGTCTTCCAGAGGCAAAATTACTTATCCTTTGAAAACAGAGCACTTAAAATACGGGGTTAACACTTGAGGAAAGAGGAAATATATAGTCACTTCAGTTATGTTCATCTCAAAAAGAAACTAACCAGAAACACTGAAGGCCATAAAAATTTTAATTTACCCTAAGCAAAACTTTAGGAACACTACTGTAGATTTAAGTGCTTAGCAGTTTTTGATGAAAAGAATAATCTTCACCTTAATGTGGAACACTGCTGTGTCTTTTAAAACTCAGGCATGTCATTTCCAAATTGCTTTTTAAAGTGAAGCGCAGAAGTCAATCAACTTCGTGGCCTTAAAAGTGTCATTGTTCAGCAACTGTCCCGAAGCATTGAAAAGTAACACTTCAGCATATCACCGCACTTTAGTATTAATACCAGAATGGATTTTTATAATAGGATCCTCAACTCATTTACCTGAACAACCCCCGACATTCAAGATTCTTTTTTCTCTAAGGTAATTACAATTTAACAAATCTTGACAGCAGTGCAAAAAAGCAATATCTTGCTCTTTTTAAATGGCCTTAGGCACTAGCCATATTACCAGAGGCTGCAAAAATTCTGAACCTAAGCTTGGTTGACTTGATTATCTAAGAGCCTTGGGGTATGCTTACAAATTCATTTTAATTTAATCTTAAAAGATTGCAAAAGGAACAATAATATTTTAATTATGGGATAAAGCAAGCCTAAAAACTGGAGTTTGTCCTTTAGCCTGAGAAAGAGTAGCCTTGGGCTATGAGGAATAAGGATAAGGGAATAGGTATAAAATTCCAAAAACATATTTTCCCTTCAAGGGAAAGGTTCTGCCTTTTAGGTTTCCTAAATTACATTAGAAAGGAAATGTTGGCTAAAGCAGGTCAACTGATCAATACTGAAAGGAAGAAAAGAGAAGACCTCAAAAGCAATCAAGACCCAAACCACAGAAGGCTTATGTCAGGTAAATAAAACTTATCTGTTCAATGTTTTTCATCTGCCTCTCTGAAAATCTTACCTGAATAGAACAAGCACAGCTAATTTAACTGGTCTCTTGCATCTAACCCTAGTTTCAGGGTGTCTGGAGATAAGAAAAATACTACCTGGTTTAATACACCAGACCACCAGGAGAGTTTTAATGAAAGGTGTGATTTGTGTTTGTTTACCTGTCAAATATCAAATACTAGATAGATGAAAGCACCTAGAGGTTAGAATGCTTATATATATTGAGAAGCATTAAATGACCTAGTACTTTGTAACCCACTAAAATAAACTTTTAAAAAAGCCTGAAAAGTAGAAAATAATTATGAACTATAAAGAGAGGAACTAACAACCAAGAAAGCCCCATAGCACCCCTTTAGGTTTATAAAACTTTTTTTTTTTTGAGGGAACAGAAGAGGGACAGAAAAGTTTCTTCATTCTTATTCTAAGACTATACTTGATAAAAAGTTATTTTAAAAATTATGTTTATGATGATCCTTTTTTAGGTGCTAGAACTACATTTTTTTTTTTTTTTTGTTATTGTTGTTGAACACACTGATGTAACCTATTGAAGTTACCCCTGAAAGGGAGTACAAAGTTTTCCGTTTATTTCTTTATAGAGTTATATGAATGAGAACAAAGAACAGAATTCAAGCAGTGGCTACTCTCAGCATCCTGGCCTTATCTTATTCACAAGAAGATACTATTTTTGACAATGGGACTTAGAAAGGACCACTGAAAACAAAACAAAAGAAAAAACAATTCCAATTCCAAATTCTACCGATGGGGCACCAGAAGTGTTGCTAACATATGCTGTTTGACAGGCCATTTGCTCAAATATTCATCCTATCTCTGGCCTCAATACCTATCTTCCCTATAATATCTCCTTTCTTGACAATTATGAATCCACAATCCTACAAGGAAATTTACAACTATTTTAATTCACTTTTATCACCTTTATCACTTGTGATTTAACTTTAGTTTATCATTTCTATAGTCTTTTTGGCTTCTATTTTACCAATTTCTCTTTTAATTTTCAGTATTTCCTGTTTTTTCTTCTTTTTTTGTGTGTGGTTATTTTGGGCTTATTTTGAGTTTATTTTTAAGTGAATATTCAAGCTTTTCAAGATATTCAAGAATATTAGCCCTCTCCTTTTCTACTTAATAATGTATGCTGTTAGGGATACAATTTCTCATAACCCCCCCATAACTGCCTTAGCAATAATCCAGAAATTTTAGTATATTGTTTCATCATTATAATTTTCTTTCACATAATAAATTGTTTCTATATTTTTGATGTGCAACTACAAGCTTACAACATACTGATACAAGCTACATCATACTGATACAAGCTACATCATAGATGTGAATTCTTTCTTCCATTTCTTCACACTCATTAATATTAAATCCCCACATATACAACCTACTGGACTTTGTTTCCACTTTCAGGGAAGAGAGTATGGCTCAAACTGCAGGTCTGTCCCAATGGGATAAATCCTATGGGAATCTTGCTGAAGGTAACCTGTAGAGGTGGGGAGGGGTGGGAGAGGGAAGGAAAGAATAGGAAAAAATCATGTTGAGCAAAGAGCATGCCTGTGTTAATTATGTCCAATCACCATTTCTGGATATGGACTCAGGTACCAGTAGTGGGCACTTCTCCAAAGCAGGCAATCACAATAATGACTTAGAATTTGACAGAAAGACTTTGGAGAAACCACTAGTGTCCACAAGTTAGTAGAGAGCTTTGTGAAATGAATATGGCCATGACCATATAGATGGAAATAGACTAATAAGAAACAGAGGGATAGAATCAGTGAGGTATTCTCAAGTAATAAATCTGAAATACTCTGATGGGTTAAAACAACTTGTATGACCCATGAGTTGTCTTTGAGTCAATAACCTTAGACCAAGGGAACCTAGAATATTTACAATGTAACTCAACTGAATTCAACCTACAATAGGAATTAAGTTAGTTTTTGAGGAGGCAGAAAAGACATCATTTTAGAAATATACTATATGACTGAAAGGGCTTTCCAGAAAGCTGCTGATCAATCAAATCACAGTTGAATCTCCAATTACTCCTAGGAATTAGCTTTCCACTGTCCAATTAAAAGCTGAAGAATATTGGTTATTGGTTATTTATTCTAAGAGTACCAAATCTGTATGCTAGGAAGGGAGTACTTTTAACGAAGATAATCTCCCTCAGTACATTAGTAAATTTATTTTTCTTTCAGTTTTGTTACATTATTCAATTTCTATTCTGGCAAGAGAGATTCTCTATGGGATCGCTAGGAACCCAGACCAAGAAATTTTCTGATATTTTTCTCACTTCTATTTTCACCTCCCCTATACCACCACTTAGGATTTCAAATTTATTCAGGAAGCAGGAAAAATCTCTCCAAGTGCCTTTGATTTTTGTAATCAATGTGATTATAATGGGGAATTCCCAACTGAGGCAAACAGAATTGAGGTGCTAATGAGACAAGGAAGATGGCGAGGGCACCAAAATGCATTAAATACTATAAAATGATGGGCACAGAAATAAAGACTTTCTATAGAAAAGATTCTCTAAACAAAGTTTTTTCCTGCTAGAGGTGAGCGTGGGGGAGGGAAAAGGAGGAAGATTATGTGCAAAGAGCAACAGTAGGTACAAGCTGCTGAAATAGCCCTTGATGAACTTATATGTAGAATAGTTAATTTTAAATTAATGAAAATGCCTTGTTAAAGAGAAGTCAATACTTCCTGAGTCCTTTTCTCCCTCAAATCAAAGAGATTTATTCTACAAAGTTCTTTCATGGAAGCAGAAGATAGAAAGAAAGGAAGAAGAAAAGGTAGGAGAAAAATTCAAAATTTAGAACCTAGAAGTTCTAAATGCTTACTTCATCTACTCTTCGAAGAAGTCCAGTAACAACCTACAAAGAAGTGTAAGAGATTTTAATAAGCATTTTCTTTATCATACAGAATAAGATTCTATTTAAATAAAAGCCTGCAAAATTGCTGTTATTCCATTTTAATCTCCAATGTAACTTAAAGTTGTTTTTTTTTCCCCCACAAGTCCTATACTATTCTCTCACCCTCTGAATTTATAGTAGGTAATTTTGCTTTCTTTTATACTAAGAAAATTAAGGTCAGTTTTGGACCTCTCCAAACTTTGGAGATCTCCAAAGTTTGATGCTACCCCTCCAAACTTCTCAGGATAATTCCCTATAGCACTCTTCTTCCATTTTCTCACAAATGAGGTATCCACAATCTTCAATAAAGCAAACCATACTTCTTCCTATAAACTAGGTCCAATTCCCCTCCTTCCAACTTTTTCAGTTTATTTAGAACTAAATGAACAACCTCTCATTTTCAGACTAAAATGAAGCCAGCAACAGACATTCAATACTGTCAAGCTTTACTTCTCAGACTTTGCAGTCTCATCCTGCAAACTACAAATCACTTTCTGTATATAACATTTCTTGCTAGAATACTTCCCCTCTTTCTAGGCTCTGGTTAAGTACAACTTCCTTTCTTTCTGACCCATGTAATTATTAAGTTCTTTCTCAAATTATCTTATATTTACTTATTTTAAAAATGGTATTTTCCCCAGCAAATAAGTTTCTTGAGTATAGGTACTACTAATAATTGCTTGTATCTCCCAAGATATAAGAGCTTGGCTAATAGATATTTATCAAGTTGAAACCATTCTTTCTTATCCTTTACAAAAAATCTACTTGACATTTTCCTGAACTGACCAGAGTATCATACAATTCCCAGGAAATCAATTATTACATTACAAAAACAATTACTAAGATTATTAATACAGCCTTTTAAAAAGGATCTCGGAGAAACAAAGAGGGTGTCCACTAATCAGAAAACAGACTTAAGTATATGAATATAATGTTATTTTTTAATATTAAAAAATGATCAGGAGGAATTCAGAAGAATAGGCAAAGATGTGTATGACCTATTATAGAGTGAAATAAATAGAACCAGAAGAACATACACAAAAAAATTATTATTAACACTGCAAATCAAAATGATTACTGAAAAGAACCCAGTCTGAGTAAATAAAAAAGCACTGAGGTCTTATCAAAGATGATTTCTTCAGGGAGAAAGGCAATAAGTATTCCTAACACATAATGTTGTAACATGATTGGATACAGTCCCTCTGGTCAGGTGGTTTTTTTTTTTTTTTTTTTTTTGGTAATTTAATTGTAATTTTTAAGTCCGAGGAATGATACAAAAAAAGATGCCATCAGCAAAATGTGTTATATTTATCTCACAGAATTTCTAATATAAGCATCAGACAGAATTCTAACTATTATAGTCTTCTCGTTTTGTTATCTGGGAAGAAAAGGAACAAAGTTATACTAAACAAAGACTTGAAATGAGGCACTGATGTTCATTAGACTGCAGCCAGTAAGGACTGCATTTTGTGTCTCTCTGATATTTACAGAGGTTACAGTTTGCTCTAGAAAAATGGTAAATCTTTCAATGGAAAAGGTTCATTACCTTTGGGAAATCAAATATGACATCAAAATAAACACATACATATATGTATTATAGACACAAAGAGAGACAGACACACACACACAGACACAGACACAAAGAGACACACACACACACAGATAATATATATATGTATGTATATATGAAAAGACAAATTAATACTGTAAATAGAAAAGTCTGCTCTACATATAGTGAGAGGATATGGGAAAGTATATACTAAGGTTCACTTATAAGTCAGATTGCAGTGGAGAGCATGTCTGATAGGTGAGAATTGTCTGTTTACCAGACTGATTTCTCAACGAATAAGGCTTTATTGTCATATCAAGCAGGACAGGCCCAAACAGCACCAGGAGACTGGTTAGTCTACAAGGTTACTTCAGGATGGTTATTTTATTAGGAAAAGAAGGCTAAGGGGGAGATATTTATTCTTTGATTATTGGTTAGACCCTCTCAAGAGAGATGTTTATTTCTTAATCATCGGCCAAATTTTGAGAAAAACAAGAAATAGAAACATGTAGCAGGACCCAAGCTTCCTGGCATCCTGTCTCCTAGGACCCAAGCTCCTTGCACCTGGTTATGTGGTTAACTATGTTGTTTTTTAGTTTTGTTTTTTTTTTTTTACAACCCCAGCTCCCTGCTGCACCTGTCCTAATAGGTAACAGCAACTTGGTTCCCCCCACCCCCTTCCCCCACCCCTAACTACAAACAGTGAATGGGCTGGGGCGCATTCTAATATCACAAAAATTCTCACAGTTGACCTGATAATAAAATATTTTTTTATCTATTTTACTTCATGCCCAAATGAAATGTCTTAAACTTACATAGAATGAAAATTTGTGTTCTTGGGATGAAGGTTTTAGAGAACATAGTGGGCAGAATACCTTAGAAATTTCATCATACATTTCAGAAAGTGAGTGGTAACCATTCTAAAAGCTAAAGCTTAGAAAAATCATTTTTCTGGAACATCACCATTCCTCAGTGGCAACACGCTAAAACATGATGTCCATTTTCTCTATCTTCAATATCTCTTCAAACAGCAAAATAGTCCTACCTCCTGCAGAGTTCCATCCCCACCTGCAACAATGATCATGTCTGTGTTTTCCATTAATTCTAACAGCTTCTTGGCTTGTCCTTCATAATCTGTCTAGAAGGAAAATAAAATGCTAGCTTAATTGATCAATTCAAGGACTACAAACATCCAAAGTTTAAAATCTAGACTTTTAAGTTAGTCACTCTCAAAAAGTAAAGTAATTGATACCTTATTGATAATTAAAATGTTAACAAAATAATAATCAGACCTAAGCTCTGGAAAGAACCTAAGAGATTTCTAGCCTTCTATTTTATGTGTGAAGAAAATGAAGACCAGAGAAATTAAATGACTTCTCTAAAAGTGTATGGTCAGGATCAGGGACAGGCAAAGAAACCAAGCTCCTGGATTCCAATATAAGCGCTCATTTCATCACTATTTAATCAATGCTTTTTAAAAAAAAATACTATGGTAACTACCCAGGTGAGTGTGTACTATTATTCCATAGGTCTGTGAAATAATCACAAAAGAATATTTTTTTCCCAAAGAACAACAATATTTCTATATTACTTAGGAGGAGAACAACATTTGTACTCAGCTATCTATAAAGCTGGTTATATAAAATCCTAAACATATACAGACAGTACTTGTATCTGCTTAGCATTAAATATTGACCTATAGAGGCCACTTAAAAAAATGAAATGTGCTTATCTTGTGACAGAACAATTCTTTAAAAGCCACCATGGAACTAAAAGAAATGAAAACTGTATCCAACTGAGACTATATGAGGAACATTTATATATGGGTAAAACCTAGCTATACATGAGCTACAACAAATCCAGGTGAAACAATGCCTAAAGACATGATTCTGGGGCTTAACTTTTTACTCAAGGGAATGAAATTAATAGTATACCTAAATATTTGACTACAGAATGAAGTTATAGTTTAAGTCTGGGGAACTAGTTTTTAAAAACACATGTATGCAGCATTCTTGTTTTAGAAATTCTAAGCAATAAACTGATAAGAGTTTAGAGTAAAAAATATGAATGCAGTCTTATAAAAATATTAGCAAGGCAAAATTACATACATATGTCTATTGATTGCCAAAGAGTGACTCATCACTAATAAGTTTACAGGAATCTCTAAGATAGTATTATTCCCTTTTGGGTTTTTTTTCCCCTCTCTCTTAATTAAATCATTGAGAATTTAAAAGGATCATCATTTAGAGTTCCTTCTAAAGAAAAAAAAAAAAAGGAAGATCTATTTGAGGAGCTAAGGTTATATAGTCAGGTACTGAAGTAATCCTCAAGTCTTAAGAATTTTATACTTTCAGAACTAAGAGAACATTGCACACAGCAACAACATTATATGATGATCAACTGTGATGAATTTGGCTCTTTTTAATGAGGTGATTCAAGCCATTTCAAGACTTGTGATGGAGAAAGCCATCTGCATCCAAAGAGAGGTCTATGGGGACTGAATGTGGATTGCAACATAGTATTTTCACCTTTATTGTTGTTTGCTTGCTTGTTTTTCTTATTTTTCTTCCCCTTTTTGATTTGATTTTTCTTGTGCAGCATGTTGATTGTGGAAATGTTTAGAAGAATTGTGCATGTTTAACCTATATTGGATTATTTGCTATAGAGGGGATGAAAGGAAGGAAGAGAAAAATTTGCAACACAAGGTTTTGTAAGGGTGAATGTTGAAAACTATCTTTGCATGTATTTTGAAAAATAAAAAGCTATTATTAAAAAAAAAGAAATTTTATATTTTCAGGGGGAAAAGGAAATTCTCACGGACATAATTCTCGTCATCTACGAAGCAATAATTTCATAATAGAATATCAAAGCTACACCAGTAAGTTTTTTGACCTTTGTTTTTTTAGCACACCTGAAAAGAAATCATCTTGCTTTCTTCCTACCTGTTATATGATTTTTTGGTCTCAAAGGACCAAGTGTTGCTAGATTGTTGTGATTCAATTCAAAGGAATGGTGAAGAACGGCAAAGTTAACAATGGAGGGAATTTAGCCACATGGATTGGTTTTTGTAAAGAGGAAGATTGTTTTTACATTCAATTCAATAAACATTTTTTAAAAGTGCCTTCTATATGCTAAGTATTGTATTTTGTGCTGGAGATAGAAAAAAAAGCAAAAGACAGTTCTGCTGGCTCTTTATGGGCCCCCATATTGCTCAGATCAGAAAACTGTCTTTGGAAGATTTAGCTGTTTCATATGAAGAACGCCTGCCTTGGTGTCCTATTGCTCTGACTGCTGGTGCCATTGGAGCCTATTATACCTATAACTGGCCCCAGCAACAATTTAACAATTCATCTATACTTCCCAGATACCATTAAATCTGTCATTCTTTCTGGAAAGACAATGTTAATTGACTTCCCCCGAAGGCTCCACCATCACATCTGAAAACCACAATATCTTTCCCTGGCTACTATTTCCCTATATATATTATTTCTCCATACTGGAATGTAAAGCTCATAAAGGGCAGGAACAAGTTTCTTAGTATTTGTATCCCTGATGCTTAGCATAATTCTTGGCACATAGCAGATACTTAATTAGGACTTCATTCAGTCAAGAGATCTAGAAACATAGTGTGCACTGTTCTATGGGTAAATTTTGTATAAAGGTACATTGATAAGTCAGTCTCACCTTGACTACAGTCACATCCATGCCAGATAAGTGTAAAATGGGGGCAGCATTTTTTTCAAAAAGATTTCTAGCTTTTCTGTAAATAGAGAAAAAGGAAGAAAAATATTTTAACAAACCTTTCAAAAGGAGATTTAAAAGCCTATAACATCTATAGAAAAGAATAGCATTATGAATCTTTAAGGTTTTGTTGCATCCACTGAATTATATGAAGTCCAAAACTCAGAAAATTTACAAAATAAATCATTCTTTAACCCAGAGATCCCACAATTGGCATTTGTCCTCAAGAGGTCAAATAAAGAAAAGTCCTATATATATTAAAATATCTGTAGCAACATTTCTTGTCTTAGCAAGAAAATGGAAATCAATGAGTGCCCACCAATTGGGAAATGGTTGATAAATTGTGATGTATGAATGCAATTAAATATTACTATGTTATGGAAATAACAAGTATAAAGAATTTCTGAGACACAAAGAAAGTAGTACTAGGAAAAGAATATAAACAATGAATTCAACAACATAAATGAAAACAATCTTAAAAGAAGGCCAAACTAAGATTAATTGCAATGAACAATTTTAGATCCAGAGAACTGAAAATTTAAGTCTATTTTTAGGTAAAATGATAGCCACCCTCATTAAAAACGGAGAAATTAAAAAAAAAAATTTCTTCTATTAAATAAAGCCAGTTAAGCAAAATGCATCCAAACAGTGGCCATATCCCAAAACATCTCTGTTCCTTGTATCTCTCACCTCTCTGACAGGATAGGAAAGAGGCCCTCTGCTGTCAGCCAGCTTGCATTTATTAAGTATCAACTATGTACCAGGCACCTTGTTTAGCATTAGGAATACAAAGAAATGAAAAAAGCAGTCCCTGCTAATCAAGGAACCCGGAGTTCTGAAGTCTTTCATACTTGTTTTTCTTTGTAATATTCCTGTCTTTGCATAAATAGTTCTTCTGGTTTAGTTGGATCTACTCTGTTTCAGTTCACACTACCCAAGATTCTCTGAAACTATCTCCTTTGTAATTTTTTTTTAATGGTACAATGATATTCTGTTACATTCATATGCTATATAAATATATATATTTTTTCCCTAGGCATTTCCCAAATGTCTAAGATGTAATCTCAGACATTCTGGTTTGAGTCGATTCTTTTTCTCCCCTCCTCCATAGCATAGCTCCTTCTGGATTAGGAAGTTTATTTTGCTTTTGGTTATTTCCTTCCCTATATTAACCTTCTTTATTCCACCTTACTTATCTCTCTATGATGCAATTCTACACTAAACTTGGAGTTCAATTTTTTTTTTTGTCAAGTTAGTCATCTTGATTGTAAACCTATCTTGTTTGTCTTTTGGAATATTATATTCCAGCTATTATCATTATTTTATCAAAAACCAGTTAACATTTATATACTATCTACCAAGCTATAAACTGTGCTTAGGGCTTTTTACAAATATTATCATTTGATCCTCACAATAACCCTAGTAAATAGGTGCAATTATTATCTCCATTTTACATATGGTGCAGGTAGTGGTTAACTGACCAGGCCAGTGTTACACAGCTAGTAAGTGTCTAAGGCTGAAACTGAACTCAGATCTTCCTGATGCCAGGCTCAGTGCTCTAATCATTGCAACACCCAACTGGGCAAGTATCCTAATTGTAGTTCATGCACCTGAATTGCTTCATTCTAGAAGCTTGCACTACTTTTTCTTTGACAATAGTTTTAACTGTGACATTGTAGGGGTTCTTTTGACTATTTTCCATGGCTTTCAGGTAACAGATCTGGACAATTTTCATTTATGACTTGAGACAATGTCTAGTATTAAAAAATAAAACAAAACATGGTTTTCAGGGAATTCAAATGATTCTTAAATTTTCTTTCCTTCTGACTTCTCTCCTTTTGAGGTCAGCTATTTTTTATTTCACATATCTTCCCTTTTTTCTATATTTTCATTCATTTGACTTGAACTAATATTTCTTGCAGTTACAAAGATTCATTGACTTCTATTTGATCTCTTCTAGTTTTTAAGAAATCTGTTTCTTGGGTATGGTTGACTACTTTTTCTTTGAAAACTATCTGCTCTCTACCAAATATTTCCTTCAGAGTCTGTATTTCTTTTTAAATCTTGCTTCAGTTCTTCTAAGTGTTAATATGGTATTTTTGGGAAATCCACTTTAACTTCTAAGTCTCTACTTGCAATTTTTAGTTACTCAGTCCTTTTGTGGGATCTCTAAATTTGTTTTCCAACAGTTTTTGATACAGATCAATGTTTTCTTTGATTTTCCTCATCTTTTCAGCTTTAATTCTTGAATTGAGATTTTTGTGCCAGGGCCCATTTCTCCACTTTCGAGGGAGTTTGCTGGTCTTGCTTGATCTCATCCTGGATTCTCTGTGTTCTCATGTTTATATTCATCTCCCAGAATAAAGCAGACTGGAACTTAAAATTCAGAGGGCTAGATTTTCAGAGACTTCTCTGGGTCTAGGTTATCCAGGTCTGAGCACTATAACACTGCTGGTTGTTACACACTTACTCCCTGGGGTTTCTAAGATCTCAACTCTCGCTACCACCAGACACAGAGCTATACAGGCTACACTTGTTCTGCATAAAGCTGTATTGAGAGCATAAACTGTACTGATGATGGTTTTGCTAGAGGGGGCCTTTTTCCTATTGTCTATGGATTTCTAGCTGACCTGTGCAGTTCTAAAATGGAAAAAATCATTTACGGTAGTTTCTCACTGGATTTTTTTGATCATGATTTAGTCTAGAGCAAATTTCAGTAGCTACAAGACCTGGGCAATCTATCTCTTATTCAGATAACTATCTTGACAAGTTTAAGCTTCCCTTTCTTTTAAGTAATGGTAAATTATGAAAACACATAATTCTATATATAATCAGCTTCTTTTGCGAAGCTCTTTAAAAAGTTATTTTCAGGAAATATACTTTGCTTTTGTTTGTTTTGTTGAAATAAAATAAATTTTTTAAAATTGTCATATACACGGTCAAAGGATATGAACAGACAATTCTCAGATGAAGAAATTAAAACTATTTATAGCCATATGAAAATATGCTCCAAATCATTATTAATCAGAGAAATGCAAATGAAGACAACTCTGAGATACCACTACACAGCTGTCAGACTGGCTAGAATGACAGGGAAAGACAATGCGAAATGTTGGAGGGGATGTGGGAAAACAGGGACACTGATGCATTGTTGGTGGAATTGTGAACACATCCAGCCATTCTGGAGAGCAATTTGGAACTATGCTCAAAAAGTTATCAAACTGTGCATACCCTTTGATTCAGCAGTGTTTCTACTGGGCTTATACCCCAAAGAGATACTAAAGAAGGGAAAGGGACCTGTATGTGCCAAAATGTTTGTGGCAGCCCTGTTTGTAGTGGCTAGAAGCTGGAAAATGAATGGATGCCCATCAATTGGAGAATGGTTGAGTAAATTGTGGTATATGAACGTTATGGAATATTATTATTCTGTAAGAAATGACCAGCAGGATGAATACAGAGAGGACTGGCGAGACTTACATGAACCGATGCTAAGTGAAATGAGCAGAACCAGGAGATCATTATATACCTCAACAACGACACTGTTTGAGGATGTATTCTGATAGAAGTGGATCTCTTTGATAAACAGAGCTAATTCAGTTTCAATTGATCAAGGATGGACAGAAGCAGCTACACCCAAAGAAAGAATACTGGGAAATGAATATAAACTGCTTGCATTTCTGTTTTTCTTCTCGGGTTATTTATACCTTCTGAATCCAATTCTCCCTGTGCGACAAGAGAACTGTTCGGTTCTGCACACATATATTGTATCTAGGATATACTGTAATCTATTTAACATGTAAGGGACTGCTTGCCATGTGGGGGAGGGGGTGGAGGGAGGGAGGGGAAAAATCGGAACAGAAGTGAGTCCAAGGGATAATGCTGTAAAAAATTACCCTGGCATGGGTTCTGTCAATAAAAAGTTTAAAAAAAATAAAAAAATTAAAATAAAAACAAACAAAAAATTGTCATATACACACTTTTAGTAAAACGATTCTTGTAAGAGTGTCTATCTGGTATATTATGAAATCTGTATCAGAAATATCATCTATTTCTTCCTCTGTCCAGGGAATTGTTTATTTGTACTTTCTTCTTTGTGCATTTTCACACAAATACATACATACACATCTTTCATTTAGAAAATATATATTTATATATGTACAAATGTTTGATACCTAAACATACCCTATATAATATTATCCTGAGAAATAAATTTCCACAATGAAAATGGTAGCATCATAACCATACCTTACAATCCCACTGCAATACCATAGTTCTCATAGAATTTATTGTTCCTATACCAGTGCCCCATGAAATCATGTTTCTCTTAAACTAGTTACAATACTAGATATAGTAGACCTGTTAGTCTACCTCAGTGAGCTATACACACACACACACACACACACACACACAATGTTTATATATACATTCAAATATACACATATGTATACATGCATATGTATGTATTTTACAATGATATGCACTGAATGAAGTTAGTCACTTTGATTTTGTGAGCAGACTGAATGTAAATGTCATGGGTAACATACCTTTCTATCCTTATTACTTTTATAAATACATCCTTTGTTCATCTTACCAACTTAATAGTGAACACTATCCTAAAACCGGGCATTCAACAAATTCTGATTTTGTTGGATACATATTTTTATATCTTGCTTAGAGGCAATATAATATATTGGATTCTGCTTTGAACTTGGGAGTCAAGAAAACTAAGGTTTAAATACTATCTGTCTCTGACATTTAATATCTGATCAAATTAATTACTATGGTCCTCAGTTTCTTCACTATAAAATGAAAAAGCTAGACTCAATGACCTCTGGGGTCCCTAATAGCTCTAAATATACTATTTTTTTCCACAACAGTGAGCAGGATTATTGGAATGAATGTGGTTTTCCAACATGACTACACAATCAATACATTTTTTATAAAAGAAAATCAATTTTCAAAGTAACCCTCAGAATAACAATATTTAAGTATAAGCCAAGTATTAAAGAAGCCATAACTAACTTCCTGTTACAATAGTTTTGTATATCTGTCCTTCTCTAATCCTAGCTACCTGGAACAGAGTGCCAAGGTTTGACTGAAGAAAAGGAAGAATCCCCATTCCTCTCACTTCTCCCTATGATTTTAATTATCTTTTTAAGTTATAATTTTTCTCTTATTAATTTGGGGGATTCAAAACTTTTCCCCATATCTCATCATGGTGTGGCAGTGACTTTAGATTCACAAAAGCTACAACAATCAAGTACTGATAGATGCCCTAGGTCTCCCTATGTCTTCTGATTGATTTAATGTCTGAAGTCAAAGTAGCTCAATTAAAAAGGCTTAACCTCAGGGCAGCTTCAGTGTAATTCATGTTTCAACTATGACCATACTGGAAGAATATCTATATTGTCATCAAAGGATTTTGACTAATACCAGTGGAGGAATGCTCCAGATCTTTGAGGTAGGAAAGTAAGTAATTTATATCTTAACACACACACACACACACACACACACACACTTCCCCCCTCTTCTTCCTTCTCCACCTTTCTTCCCCCCTCCTTCCCCCTTCTCCCCCCAGCCATTTACCCTTTGCAAGCTGCAGGATTCAGAAAGACAGTTGCCTTCTTTACTTGTGCATTGGAAGGAATGAGTTGATTTCCAAACACCTAAAAGGAAAGACAATAAAATATTTTAAATGGATTTTTCTCTTATTCAAGGGAATGGATAATCCCCCTTTTCCTTTCCTTTATTTATTTATTTATTATTTTATGGCAAAAGAATTTCTCAATCTATACTTCACTAAACCTCACCTGAAGTGAATGACTTCATGTTCCCATATTTGCAAACCATAGCGTGCCTAAATGCCATAAGACAATAACTATTCACTCAATCCTATATATTTTTACCTATGAGAAGTGGAATGAAATGACCCTCTTACTATGGGTATAAATTGTTATTGTGCACATAAAGCTATTAGAATGGGATTATTAGGTTTTTTAATTAAAGCTTTTTATTCACAAAGAATATGCATGGGTAATTTTTCTAATATTGACCCCTGAATGATCCCCTGCTGCAAATTTTCCCCTTCTTCCCCCATCCCCTCTCCCATCTGGCAGACAGTCCAATACATGCCAAATATGCCCAAATACATGCCAGATCCAATATGTGTATACATATTCACACAGCAATCCGGTTGTGCAAGAAAAATCAGATCAAGAAGGAAGAAAAAGAAAACTGAGAAAAAAGAAACAAAATGCAAGCACATAACAGGGAGAATGAAAATGCTATGCTGTGTTCCACCCTCTATTCCCATGGTTGGTTCTCTGGGTGCAGATGGTTCTCTTCATCACTGTACGAGTGAAACCGTTGAAGAGAGCTACGTCCATCAGAACTGATCATCATATAGTATTGTTGTTGAAATGTTGATCCTGCTCATTTCACTCAGCATCAGTTCATGTAGGTCTCTCCAGGCCTCTCTGAAATCACCCTGCTGGTCATTTCTTACAGAATAATAGTATTCCAAAGCATTCATATATTCAGCCATAGAATGGGATTATTTGAAAATTTCTCTGTAGAGAAAGTGGTCAATGACCCAGTCCTTTGAGGCAGTGAGGAAGAATCAGCAGGTGGTATGTACAGCTAATGACACTGAGTAGACATCAATGAATATTCAGATAAGATCTACTTTTGAGTAGCCTAGATGATTCACCATGTCCAATAGCTCCGAAGGCTGGAGTAGGAATGGGGCCAAAAAAAAAAGACTGTACAGGGTTAAGAGATGAGCAATAACAAGAAGATCTGAACAAATTTTTGCTGATAACTATCTGTCTGAATTGTCCTTCAAATGCCAGAACTGGGTTTAATTTTCATTCTGGAAAAGGGAAGAAACCCTGGGTGGGTCTGGTGCTTGAAATTAACACAGTTAGAATCATATAGACTTGGTATAGCCAAGACAGATTTACAAATAAATTGAATTCAATAAGAATCAACGGAATGTCTAACTGGGTCAGGCAATGGCAAAAGTCCTTGAGCTTACAGTTTGTTTTACCAGGAAGGAAAAACCAAGTACAGAAGTAAGTAAAAATAAAACAAATACAATTACTTTGGGCAGAAAAGGAAGGCATTAACAACTGGGGGTATCAGGATAGATAACCTGTAGGAGATTGCACATGAGTTATGTTTGGAAAGAAGTTAAAGATTCTTAAGATGAAGGAGAATACCTCCACACATAGGGGTAATGTGTACAAAGGCATAGAGGTGAAAGATGAAACATGGAGAACAAGAAGGCCAATCTGACTGGAATGGAGAATGCATGAGGGGGAACAATGAGCAGTTTGGAAAGGTAAGTTGGAGACAAGTTAGGAAGAGCTTTAAGTGCTGGAAAGAAGAAGTTTTATTCAAAAGGGAGGCACTCAAACTTACTGAGTAGGAAAATGACACGGTCACATTAGATAGAATAGGTCCTTCCATTAAATTAGATCAGAGATAACTCAGCTTTATTTATACTTTGAAAACAAGAGAGGTGATTACATCAGCCGGTAACCTTACTGTCCCTCACAGGAGATCAGAGTTTTCTTAGTGGAGCTGTAGAACTGGAATGGAGCAGAGAGATGGGAGTGGAATAGCAATTAGAGGCTATTGCAAAAAGCCTGAATTCTATCTTTCTGTCTGTAATTCTTTCCTGACCCATTTTTTTTTTAAACTACTGTACTATCACAGCTGTGGAATTTTGTGTCTAAGAAGCTAAGAAACAGTAAATCAGTTACAGGATGGCTTTCCCTCTGTATTCTGCTCTGCTTTCCATATCTAAGTTGTATGCGGTAGGTACTCTCACAATAAACTTATATTAGAGAATCTGGGACAATCATGGCTATGTCATTGTCCTCATATGCCCAGAGCCTTTCCTTGTCTTCTCCAGAGATCCCAGGACCTTAGTAATTAAAAGTCACAGGACCCTGTCATAGGAATAGGAATAACAATCTAAGAATCAAGTTATAAGTAAATGAAGATTCTTTTAGGTCAAACAATCTTGACTATCTTAAATTCTTGCTCCTTATTCTATCTGCACTCTTCATTAATGTTTTTATATAGCTTTTCAACTCCAACCTTGTTTTGAATTAAGGCATCAGATCCACTGTATGTGCAAGAATGTTTGTGGCAGCCCTCTTTGTAGTGGCCAGAAACTGGAAACTGAGTGGATGCCCATCAATTGGAGAATGGCTGAATAAAGTGGTATATGAATATTATGGAATATTATTATTCAGTAAGAAATGACCAACAGGAGGATTTCAGAAAGGCCTGGAGAGACTTACATGAACTGATGCTGAGTGAAATGAGCAGGACCAAGAGATTATACACTTCAACAACAATACTATGTGATGATCAATTCTGATGGACGTGGCCCTCTTCAACAATGAGATGAACCAAATCAGTTCCAATAGAGCAGTAGTGAATTGAACCAGCTACACCCAAGGAAAGAACTCTGGGAGATGACTATGAACCACTACATAGAATTCCCAATCCCTCTATTTTTGTCCACCTGCATTTTTGATTTCCGTCACAGGTTAATTGTACACTATTTCAAAGTCTGACTCTTTTTATACAGCAAAATAACTGTTTGGACATGTATACATATATTGTATTTAACTTATACTTTAACATATTTTACATGTATTGGTTAACCTGCCATCTGGGAGAGGGGGTAGGGGGAAAGGAGGGGAAAAATTAGAACAAAAGGTTTTGCAATTATCAATGCTGAAAAATTACCCATGCATATATCTTGTAAATAGAAAGCTATTAAAAAAAAAAAAAAACCATCAGGTCCACAAACATCTGGTTTGTGAAGTACAAAACAACAGTCAACTTTCCTTCAGATTCCCAGGCAGAAGAAAAAATCCCTCCAATGAAGCAAGTTTGAAATTAAGCAACAGAAAGCTTTTCCTAGTCTTCCAAGGGCATTTTATCAGAAGTAAGTTAATTTTTACTTTTTTTTTTCCTTTCCAGGAAGAGAAATATCAAGGGTCATGATCAAGAAGACATGGCCATTGAGGCTGTAGTCTGTCAGATGGGAAATTAAATCCATTTACCATTTCCTTGGTTTTTAAAAGTATTATCCTTATCTCTTTAATTACAAAAGCTATTTATATGGAATGAAGGTGTTTACTAGACAATTTTTTGTTATATATAAAACCTATCAATCTTCTACTACTTCTTCATAACCTTGTAGTAGTCATTACATACCTCTACATGACAAAGAGACAGATCCGAAAAGAAGATATAAGATATAAAAAAGAATCAAGAGGCAAGGAGAATACAAGGACAAAAGATAGAAGTGGGAAGGAGGAGGAGCAGGGAGGTATGTCACAGTGGGTATATAAAATGAAAATAATTGCTAGTTTCTTCTGATGGGGAAAAACATGAGACCCAGGCTGAAAGTGGAAGCAGGAGTAGATCTTTCAAAAATGAACAAATTGAGGTAAAGAAAGAAACTGTATAAGTAACAAACAGTTAAGAAGAAAGGGGGACAGGGAAAGGAAGAAAATGTGAAGTCTACATTTAAGTAACTGGTTCTCACAAATATTTTTTCATGGTCTTCATTATCTTTATTATTATTAAAAACAAATACTCCAGATTGATTCAGATATTGGTATAATGCAAACAAGCAGTCCCCACTCCCCTTAAGGAAAAAGATACAGATAAATAGAAGTAGCTGCTCCACCAGAAAGATTCATGAGCATAACCTCAAACCCTACCCAGAGAGACAGGAGAGGAATTCTATCAATCTCCTTATCTAGCTTGCCCATGACTAATGTATACAAAGAGTACAATAGGAATGTTGATACACTTGTAAAAGGTTCCAGTCATTTATCTCCTATAAAACAGTGCTGCTCCTGGCAGATGCTGCTGCTAGGACCTAGACTGCAATCCTGGAAAGGGAAAGGGAAGCGCGGTGTTGCTTTGCCATGTAAGGGCCAAGAGAGGAAGCTGAAAACTTAGTAGCAGCAGAGTCTTTGCAAATATCATCAATGGTTTATTATCAATAAATTCTGTGGTTAAACTTAAGCAGCACATGGTTGTTTCGTGGCACACAACAAAATGCTTTTGATTGACAACTAAGCCTGAGTGAATTTAGAAAAACACTTGTTTTTTATGTAATCTGGAAAAAAAGATTTTTTTTTTCAGTCAAGTCAAGAGTCCGCAGAAATCAAACTATAAAATAGAGGGTCTCCAGGTCTGGTTAAAAAAGTTCTACTAGAAGAAGATTCTGGGGGAAAAGTGAAAAGGTCAAAAAATTTCAAGCTCTCCAGATTACCTCCACAAACAAGATAAAAAGTGCCTCAGGGTGAAAACAGAGCAGCAAAAATAAACAAAGTTGGGGCAGAACAGTTGTCCTCCCAGGACAACCAGAGAAAATCCTAATTAAGATCCCAGGACCAAAGTTTGGTCCAAGTGAAGTATAACACAGAAGTAGAGAGAGGCAAGTCCTGGAAGAAACTGGTTGAAGAGGTAGCCTCTTCCCAGTCACAAAAAGTTTCACCTGCCGGGCAGTGAGAGGAGTTGAGCATCTAAGCCAGCTGTAGGGAATCTGTGTCTGGGCCAGGGAAGACTGAGAAAACCTCTACTGCAAAGGAATCCAGGCCTGCTCTGGTGCAGCTCACACAGCTCAGGAGAGAAACAACTGCTGTGGGCACTGGAAGAGAGCTGAGTTCTCAGTTCATACTCTGGCCCCCTGGGGAAAACTGAAGGTTATGGCCACTGATGGGAGGGGTTGTCAGAAAACAGTGAGAGGAGAGAGAAGGAGGGGGCAGGCTGTTGCTCAGAAGGTGGCCAGGACTAGAGGCCGTTAGAATAACGAGTTGTTATAAATTAAAAACAAAAAGAGCAGACAAAGGAGAAAGAATCAATAAGAAACCATTACTCTGGCCATAGAGAAGACTGGGTGGACTTCCAGACACAGAAAGCAAAAAAGCCCCTCCTACCCCAAGGAGGGGCATTAGATGGTCATCTGACACAAAAGAATCATGGAAGGACTCAAAAATGGAGCTAAAAGTCAATAAGAGTGATTGGGTGGGGGGATTAAAAAATACAGGGGGGGATTAAAAAATACAATCTAAGAAGAACAAAAATTATGAAAAGAAAATCTACTGATCAGAAAAGATGCAGGAGAAAACAACTCCTCCACCAAGGGCTCCAACAAGAACAAATTGTTTATTTTTATACATGGAAATACAAGTTGTATGTGTCAAACTGTCATTAGTAACTGAGTAAATGGAAAGAAACACTGGACTGGAACAGAAGCAAAATCGTATAGGCAAAGGTAAAAAAAAAACAATGAGCACACAAATGAGGTGCAAGAAGAACCAATGCAGAGAAATTAGATGAGAGAGGAAGGAGGGTAGTTCTGGAGCCCTACTCCTAGTGGGAAGGGGTTAAAGAAGGAACAATCATATTTAAGAGTGTATAAAAATCTTCTACATTCAGAAAGTAATAAGGGGGTTAAGGAGATAGAGGGGGAAGAGAGGATAAGGGAGGGTTTTTTGGAAGAAACTCTGCTCGTATTGGATCTGGATTAAAGAGGGAACATATACATTTAGAAGGAAATAAAAGTTTTCTAAATTTACAAAGAAATAAGAGAGTGAAGGAATAGGATAAACAGAGGGTACAGAAAGACGTATATGGTATAAAGAGGGAACCACACATATATTTGGAAGGTTATAAAAGTCTCCTAAATTCAAATAGAAATAAGAGGACAAAGAAATGGGGCAAATGAGAGGATAATGGAAGAATTCTTAGAAGGAAGATAGGTTAAGTAATAGAAGGGCAAGGTAATAGGAAGATGTAAAGCAGAGAAGTAAAGAAAAACAGGAATAGTGAGAAAGATAAGTGAGGAAAACAAGAAGAAAAAGAATAAATAGTATAGCTTGTAATATGAACTGGATACATTCAACTATAAAATGGAAACAGTTGATTAAAAATTTGAACTCTCAACAATATGGTACTTTCAGGAAATGTTATAAAAATGAGAGATATACACAAACATAAAATAAAGATCAGGAGTAGAATTTATTATGTAAAAAAAAAGTAGGGCTAGCAATCATGATCTCAAAGTTAAAGTTAAAATAGATTTAATCAAGAGAGAAAAATAGGGGAATTACAACATTTCAACAATATTAATCAATATTGTTTTAGATTATTTAAAATAATTATACAATATAAGGCTGGAATATTGCTGTGGTGCAGGAAATGAGGAGCCTTTCCACAATAGGAAAATGTGGAAAGATTTGGACTTATGAAGGAAGTTATCCACTTTCAGAGAAACAGAAGACAAATAGAAATATATGTGTATATATGTATATGACTATAGATATCTATGTGTATGTACATGTATATGTGTGTGTATGTGATGCATACATATCTGTGCTTAACTATATCTTTCTTGGGGACAGGGAGAGAAGGGGAAAAGTAAAAAGTACACAGCAGAGATCAAAAGAAAACCTATAAGGAAGCAAAGATGGACAGCTCTGAACACAATGTAGAGTATTTATTACATAAACTTTTTTAAAATGGAAATTTATTGTTCTATATTTTCAATCTCATATTTTCTACTGTGCACAGGCAATGTTTTTTCTTTTTCTATTTTCTATTTAGATTTAAAGTAATAACAAAAAGAAATAATTTAAGAAAGCTTTACCTTCAGATTTATAGTACAGATAAAAGGCCCCAAGACAGTTTAGTCTAGTAGGTGAGACATTGCTTATTAGGATAAGTTGTTTGGCCAGAATGTTTTGAATTTCATATTGGGGTTAGGGAGAAGGGAAAGGAGATCCAAGGATAATCTAGTGCTGTAGTCAACAGAGGATCAATTTGGACAAAATGAAATCTACCTTCACTAACCTGCATTCATTTCAAATGCCATACTATGCTGAGCAATATGCCTAACAGTCTTGGGGAAGGAGAGAAAAGGAAATACAAGTGTGGTGCCTCTTAAAGCGCCAAGTACTGGGCTGAGCACTTAAATTTATTTTCATGACAACCCTGTGAGGTGGGTACTATCATTATTCCCACTTTACAATTAAGGAAACTAAGACAGATAAGGTAAACAACTTGCCCAGCATCACACAGCCAATCAGTGTTTAAAGACAGATTTGAATTGAAGCTTTCCTGACTCTAGGTCTAGCCTCCTATCCAATGGACTACCTGACTACTTCTAGGAATATGAAGATGAAAATCACCATTGTCTTTGTTCTCACAAGCTTATTATCTATAAAACAAATTAGTAAGTATTTAAATATAAAGGAGAGGTCTTATCAGTAACTATGCATTCTTAGAATCAAAGATTGTTATTGAAGCTAGCTGTCCATTCTCCCAAATTGTATACTTTTATTTAGAATTCATAGTTTAGTGATCAAGCAAAATCTCAATGATTTCCACAGGAATAAGTGTTTACTTTATTATTTGCTCACATAATAAACCATCTATTCAATTCAATAGTTTTTCAGTCATGTCATCTCTTCATGACTCCTACTATGGTTTTCTTGGCAAAGATATTGGAGTGGTTTACCATTTTTTTCTCCAGTTCATTTTACAGATAAGGAAACTGCGGTAAACAGGATTAAGTAAGTTGTCCAGAGTCACAAGGCTACTAAATGTCTGAGGCTGGAATTTATCACAGGAAGAAGAGTCTTCCTGACCCAGGTTTGGTACTCTATCTACTGTATCATTCAGTAATTCCTAGAGCCCAAAGCTTCTTAAAGCTATGGGTCACAATCATGAATAAATGAATGTGGGTGTCATGAAAAATTTGGCAACTATAAACAGTATTAAATAGTCCATCAAGAAATTGTAACTATTTCCACTCATATAAAAGAGTGTTCCAAATCACTATTGATCAGAGAAATGCAAATTAAGACAGCTCTGAGATACCACTACACACCTGCATATTGGCTAAGATGACAGGAAAAAATAATGATGAATGTTGGAGGGAATGCGGGAAAACACTGATATGATCTTGGTGGAGTTGTGAATGAATCCAACCATTCTGGAGAGCAATCTAGAATTATGCCCCAAAAGTTATCAAACTGTGCATACCTTTTGATCCAGCAGTACTACTTCTGGGCTTATATCCCAAAGAGATACTAAAGAAGGGAAAGGGACCTGTATGTGCCAAAATGTTTGTAGCAGCCCTGTTTCTATTGGCTAGAAACTGGAAAACGAATGGATGCCATCAATTGGAGAATGGCTGAATAAATTGTGGTATATGGATGTTATGGAAAATTATTGTTCTGTAAGAAATGATCAGCAGATGAATACAGAGAGCCTTGGCTAGACTTACATGAACTGATGCTAAGTGAAATGAGCAGAACCAGGAGATCATTATCTACCTCAACAACGCTGTGAGGATATATTCTGATGGAAGTGGATTTCTTTGACAAAGAGAAGATCTAACTCAGTTTCAATTGATCAATGATGGATAGAAGCAGCTACACCCAAAGAAAGAACACTGGGAAATGAATGTAAACTGTTTGCATTTTTGTTTTTCTTCCTGGGTTATTTTTACCTTCTGAATCTAATTCTTCCTGTGCAACAAGAGAACTGTTCGATTCTGCACACATTCATTGTATCTAGGATATATTGTGACATATTGAACATGTATAGGATTGCTTGCCATCTGGGGAATGGAGGGGAGGGAGAGGGGGAAAAATCGGAACAGAAGTGAGTGCAAGGGATGTTGTAAAAAATTATCCAGGCATGAGTTCTATCAATAAATAGTTATAATTATTAAAAAAAAAATCCATCAAGATTTAATTCCATACATAAAAGTAAACAATGCAAATTCATCTAATTAGTATACAAATTTGCTTTCATCTATAATAAATGATAAAATTATATGCATACCAAAGAATCATTTTAAATAATTTCTTTATGATTTACTGTCAATAAATGTTTGATTTGTACACCTATTTTGTATGCCTCAATTCCCAGACTAAATGAAGTTATGAGTAGAAAAAATTTAAGAAGTCCTGCTATAAGCCAACCATTTCGTGAAAAGAAGACCTCTCTTGTTTGTCAAGGTCTCTGAAAATCTATAGGGTGATTTTACCTGTCTTTGCTTTATTATTGAAAGTTTGGAAACTTTTTTTATTAATCCTTGATTTAATCTAACCCTAGTAGGATCCACAAGCCTTATTAGAAAGCTCTATTCTAGCTTAATTATTAGTTTTAACTTCTAAGTTAAAACTCCTTCCAATTTCCTACCAATGATAATGGCTTTTTTCTTTACTTTTCACTTTTTTCCATTCAAATGTGGTCTATCTACTTGCTTAAATTGATCAGGTTAGTTAGAAAGATATGCTTCTAGCCTTTTTATTTTATGAGCAAGGAAGGTTTGCGGTTAGTGAGTTATAACTCACTCTCCAAACAGCTGAAAAGAGGAGATTATGGTCTTATAACTTATAACAACTTAATTTCAGCCTGGTGAAACTGCATGACTGCCACTTCCCGATCAGAAGCAAATAACTTTCTCCTTTCTTAAAGCAGTCTTCTTTCTTCCAAGAGGAATTTCCAGTTGCTACTTGTTAGCTTAGCTGTTACCTGTAATTTCAATAGAAGAAACACTTTCCCCAGCAGTTGAGATGGCACTAGCACCTGAAATATTTACAGCCTCTTTTGTAAATGCTGTGTTGGCAAGATGATTCCTCAGAAATAATTCTAAAAGAAATGTCCCAATCAGAACAAAACATTTCTGAATAACATTTTAAAACTGAAAACTTGACAAGGTTTTAAAACACAGTTAAAGTGGTTTTATCACTCCTACTTTGAGGGAATCTATTAATAGTATGAAATCGCAGTGAAATCTCTTAAAATATTTCAGGAATGAATGTGAATTTATCTACCACCCACTTCTCCAGTTCAATGTACTGTTCTCTTTTCTATTGTTGATTTTTATGATTCTTTTTCTATATTTCTGATATGATAAGCTTAAAGGACACAATGCATTCTCAAAATGTCACTAAACTTCTTGAAACTTATGAGTCTTCTTGATTAAAGAACGGCACAAACCCACTGAAAAGACAGTAAGGATTTGGAGTTTGAACCCTCACACTTTGTCTTAGTACCTGTGGCCCCTGGACAAATCATTTAACCTAACTAGGCCTTAGTTTTCTCATGTGCAAAATGAAGGGATTGCATCAGAAGATTTTTAGCACCCTTTTGAGTTCTATGCTCTAATGCCAAGAAGAACAAAACATCAAGTTAAATAAGGTGCTTTCTTGTAAATTGCAGATAAATATAGCAATTTCCCACATGGATAAAACATAGATCTAGAACTATAAAAAAGAATCTTGAAGGTGGGTTTTAACAGCTATCAATAAAATTTGAGAGACAAGTTCCCAAGTGGTAGTACAACATGGGAATATAATCCTCAAAGTTCATCTAGATGAAGGGATGCTCCACAGCTGGATCAATCCTTCAAAGACTATTCCATGTAAAAAGCATACTTAAGGAGTCCAAACTAGGCCAAATATGCAGCCCTGGGGTTATTCCAGGCTTTTCCTCTTCAAGTCATGTCCAGCTCTTTGTAATTCTATTTGAAGTTTTCATGGCAGACATACTGGAGTAGTTTGTCATTTCTATCTCCAGTTTATTTTACAGATGAAGAAACTGAGGCAAACAGAGTCAAGTGACTAGACCAGGGCCATGCTGCTATGTTAGTTTATATAACAGACAGGTGAGGAGGGAAGAGCAAGAATCATTATTTACCATATAGTTAATCTGTTAGTGTTCCATTAAGTTACCTCATAGCTTGAGACTGCCCCTTATTTTAGGAAGAAATGGTCCCAAACTCTAGTGATATGAAGTACTGTATTTAACCAAAGTCCCTAGAATAGTCTGTGGCTGAAATATTGCACAATTGAGATAAGATATGCAGAATTTAATTTTATCACATTGAATGGTATTACCTGGGCTTCCTGACAGGCCGCTCTCCTTAGTAGGTTATCACTATCAAGATAAAAGAGAAAAAGAAATGGACATTAGATTTCAATAAAAAGTTTAGGATTCAAACAAGAAAGTTCTTTTTACAAAATATTTATAAATATTCCTTCTAAATTACTAAGTGAATTTTGAGGAGAACACAGTATAGTATGAAAAAAATTTTTTATCTCTTTTGTGTTGTTTATTTCTTCAATTTCCATTTTTATTCCTTCCCCAGCTAAATTACTCAGGTTACTGAATAATGATGAAATAATTTGTTTCTTCATCTGTTCCCCTCCTCCCCCCGCTGTGTTATTTCATTTATTTCATTCATGATATCAAAAAATAGAACATTTTTTGGCATAACATAAAGACCAGTTTGGAAAAGAATTCTGTTAGAAAGGCTGCTAGAAAAAGTTCATCTATTTAGTTTCAACAAGTTTTCAAATAGTTTGTGTCATTATGACACCAAGCAGCTCTTCTAGCTAACAATTCCACAATCTTTTCAATGAAAGGGCTCAGTGTAGAATGGATGCAATTTGAAGGAAATATCAAGATAACAAGTTCAAGTGGTTCCAGGCCATTATGAAAATCTATACTTGGATCAGGCAATGAAAAGGCAATTCATTAGAAAAAAATTAAAAGAAAAAAAAGAATATACTTGCAGCATTCTTTCTTCTCTAAGCTTTTCCGCTAACATTATATTTAATATTCTTTACATTTCAACATGAATTCAAATCCATTTTTATGTATCTATTATTGAAATAAAAGAAATAAACTGTTTCTTGCTCTTTGCCATAGCTACAGGAAAGGGCTGTCTACTTCCTAATGATACAGCAAGACTGGAAAAAAAAGAAAAAAAAAAAAAAAAACAAATACCCTGCTAACCTACAAGTGTCTCTAAGCTCCAAGTTAAATAACACCATTCATCTGGAGGTATAAGCTACTAATTTGAATGGTGTTATCTAAGAACAAAGTTTCATTAAAATTCCATTAGAACAACAAGTCTATTTGCCTAGTTGACTTTGCAATATGAATGTAATTCAGTGCAACTGTAAGACTCCAGATAGAAGATCCTTAAATACAAAGTTCCCTAAGGCTCTGTCCCAGGTCTTTGGTTCCCCACTCTTACTATCCTCTCTTGTTCATTGCCTTCCATGGACTCAATTGTCATTTCTATAAAGATGATTCCCAAATCTGCATTCAATCCCAAAACCAGTCCCAATTTGGTCCTCCAGTCACATAGTCAAGCCTCCCTGCTGGACATCTTCAGCTGCATGTCTTTTAAAAATCTTATTTACAGGGCAGCTAGGTGGTTCAGTGGATAGAGCCCTAGCCCTGAAGTCAGGAGGACCTGAGTTCAAATATGGTCTCAAACACTTAACACTTCCTAGCTGTGTGCCCCTGGACAAGTCACTTAACCCCAACTGCCTCAGGAAAAACAAAACAAAACAAAATCTTATTTAAAAATCTAACACACAAACACATTATCTAACATGTACCTTGCTCCTCCTGAAAAACATTATCAACAACAAATTCAAATGTTCCTCCAAATTTTCCTATTTCAGTTGAGGGCATCCCCATCCTTCCAGTAAGACAGGCTGACAACTTACAAGTCATTCTCAACTCTTTCTTCTCCCCCATTATTCACATTAATCAATTTCTATGTCTTGCTAATTAAACCTCTACAGCATCTGTCCCGTCAATCCCCTTCTCTTCTGTCTCAAAGCTGATTCTAATTTAGATTCCCATCAACTTTCATCTAGGACACTGAAACCTTTGTATGCCCAATGCACTTCATATACTAATACATACACAGCACAGTGTATGAAGCAACTCTAGAACAGAAGAGTTTCTGGTCAGATTCTATCAACATTTGCTTGTGTATCTATGTGTACAGGAGAAAGCAACTCAGAAAAGTGATTATTATATCTGTCATGAGTTTCTGGGGTGAGAAATGCTGAAAAGTTGGGTTTTCAGAGTTCACCTAGGTGGTGTGGGATAGCGGGTACCACTGACCAAGAGGTTTTCAGAATGTGAGAGGCTAAGGAAGGATTTACAGAACAATTAAATGATCGATGGAAGACTTGAGCAAACAAGGAATTGGGGAGCCAGAAAGGCACAGGTGGATTCAGACAATCAGAAAGAATCTTGTGGTTTGGAGAAAACTATAAACTTAAGGATTCAGTCCTTGGGGTAGTTGGGGTCAATGATCTCTCAAGCAAATCACTACTGTGCCTGCTTAATAGGCTAACTGAAAATTAAATAACACACCCCTGTAGGAGTTTTCTGCCATTTTTGAACATGGAATGTATGATGAGGGAGGGAAAACATGTTTATACATATTTACGGGAAACATGTAGTGGCATATCAGAAAAATTATAACCCAGAACAAATGGACCAATTCCTTCTCTGAAGGAAGGGGCTGCACCACACTAGCAAGTATAAAGGTTCTCCCATTTCTGTGCTCACGGCTCCCTCTTCCCAAAGAGAAGTGGGGCCTGCTTCTGATCAGAAACATTAAGATGATTCCTTAAGATTCTTCTTTAATAAATTTTCCTCAATATCCGATTTCAGTAGCAACATTGTGTTTCTAATACTGGTCATGTATAATTTCCAGAGCAATAACTCTTCTTAAATAGGGGGTCTCACATAAAGTCCGATGTTTGCATTGATTTAGAGACACAACACATTCACATTCAGCATGACTGATCCTTAATTATATTCCTGAATTTTTAAGGAGCCTTGATAAATTAGGTTTTTAATCTGGAGTCTATGAACTAAAAAACTGACAAATGTATGTCACATAATTGGTTTCCTTTTGTAATTGCATATATTTGATTTTATGCCTTTAAAAACTTTATTCAAAGAAAGGGTTCATAGGATACAGTCAAAGAAGTCCATGGCATAAAGAATCATGTGTGTGTCCAATATTCTGTAACACTATATAAAGGTAGGTCCTCTATTGTTGTGCTAATCCATTTTTTGAATCAACCAATTGTGATGTCTAAAGGCCCCAAGACATGGACCTTGGGAAGAGAGGGCTAAAGGTAATAGTTCAAAAGCAGGGATCTTGGGGTATAAATCCACAGACTTCTTTACCACCTTTTACCAACTTTCTCTGCATCTGGCATCAGGTGACATGGCCAGAGATATTTAGATATGAAGAAGCTAAAAGCAGCTATATCTCACCCTATCATGCCTAACCATCCCTGTTAAGTGTCACTGAAAAAAAAAAAGTGAAAGCAAGGCTAAGTGTAGGCTCTGTGGTACTTGAGGGGAGAGCATTTTTTTCTTCTTTTTTTTCTTGAAGCTTTTTATTTTATTTTATTTTTTAACTTTTCATTAATTTTATTTGAAAAGGGAAAGAAATAAAATCACAAGCATGAGAAATTAAAAGGGTGAACTTACCATCTTTTTTTTTTTTTAAATAACCTTTTATTGATAGAACCCATGCCAGGGTAATTTTTTACAGCATTATCCCTTGCATTCACTTCTGTTGAGATTTTTCCCCTCCCTCCCTCTACTCCCTCCCCCAGATGGTAAGCAGTCCTTTACATGTTGAATAGGTTACAGTATATTCTAGATACAATATATGTGTGCAAAACCGAACAGTTTTCTTGTTGCACAGGCCCTGGTCCTGCTCATTTTACTTAGCATCAGTTCATGTAAGTCTCGAAGCTTTTTATTTTCAAAACATATGCAAGGATAACTTTTCAACCTTAACCCTTGCAAAACCTTGTGTTCCAATTTCTCCCCTTTCTCCCCCTCCCCTCCCCTAAATGGCAAGTAGTCCGATACATATAACTATATGTACAATTAAGTCAGAGGAATTGATAAGATAATGGTTATCGAATTTAGCATGGTGATTAATAGTTCTCTAGTTCAATACATGTACTTAATACTTAATATAATTCTACAAGATTCACACCTACGATGATGTAATTATAATAGAGTGCATAAGAGCCAACAAGGACTGGGCAAGAGACATTCATTCCATCTCCCACCAAGGGAGGACAGGCTGTCCTGTCCTCTTGCTTCCCCCACTGAAACCAAGTCCAGACTGAAGGCCTTCCAGAAAGCTAGCCAGGTCCCAAGTGAAGGAGACAGACTGTGAAGGAGATAATAAAGAATTTGGATTTTATCTCTGGCTATTCTTGTAATGACCGCATATTTAAAATCAGCCGAAGTCAGGAATTCAGGTTAAGGGAAAAATCTTCAATCTTTATTGAAGTGAAGAAGTGAATAAGGATTGCGACAGCAATATGGGCAAGAAAAACTGCGATAGCAATATGGGCAGCTGCGACAGGAAGCCAGCTAACAGAGGGGGATCTGAGCTGAAAAGCCGTCTCAATGGCAAATGCAAGCAGTCTCTCCTTCCCCTTCCTTTTCCACTCCCCTGCCTCCACCCACCAAAATCGTCATTTCCTATACAACACATCAGGACTTGCACAAAGAGTGGGCGGGGGCCATTCTTTCTCCAAGCTTATATATTAATAGAGTATGGTCCAATTACTATTTAGCCTCATGTGCTTGGGACCTCAGTGCATCAACTCAAGCCTCAGCCCATTACAATTCTCATAGTGATTACTCTGCTGAAATGAAGGCTGGTGCCAAGACTTTCAGAAAGCTAAACCAGCACAGAAAAATCAGGTCAAAAAGGAAAAAAATGAGAAGAAAATAAAATTTAGGCAAACAACAACAAAAAGAGTTGAAAATGCTATGTTGTAATCTACACTCAGTTCCCACAGTCCTCTCTCTGGGCGTAGACGGCTCTCTCCATCACAAGACCACTGGAACTGGCCTGAATCATCCCATTTTGAAGAGAGTCGCATCCATCAGAATTGATCATCATATAGTCTTCTTGTTGCCATGTTCAATGATCTCCTGGTTCTGCTCATTTCACTCAGCATCAGTTCATGTAAGTCTCTCCAGGCCTTTCTGAAATCTTCCTGCTGGTCATTTCTTACAGAACAATAATATTCCATAATATGCATATACCATAACTTATTCAGCCATTCTCCAATTGATGGGCATCCCCATTCAGTTTCCAGTTTCTAGCCACTACTAACAGGGCTGCCACAAACATTTTTGCACATGTGGATCCCTTTCTCTCCTTTATGATCTCTTTGGGACATAAGCCCAGTACAGACATTGCTGGGTCAAAGGGTATGCACAGTGTGAGCATAATTCCAAATGAGAGCAGTGTTTTCACTGAAGTATAAACTTCAGAGATGGGACAGTGACCACCCTGCCTTCTAATACTGCAGATTTTTACTAGTCCCCATGTAAGTAATATAATGCTATTTAACTATTCTGGAAAATAGTTTTAACTTAAGATGGAAGAGCCAATAGAAAGCTCATGGCCTTTGATTCAAAGATCCTACCATATTCCAAGGAGGTCAAAGGCCAAAAGGGTCCAATTTTTACTCAAATATCTGTAGCACTTCTTTTTGCAGAAAAAATGAAAAGGCTTAGAAACAACAACAACAAAAAAGTAACTGTAAAATCGGGAATGGCTGATAGACTGTGGCATGTGAATGTAATGGAATATTACTGAACCCTACAAAATGACAAAGAAGAATCCAAAGAACTCCCAGAAAAACCTGTAGGAACTGATGAAAAGTGATGAAAGCAGAATGAAGAAAACAATTTTCACATTAACTTAAATAACAATAAAAAGCAACTGACCTCAGGCGAACAGCAATATCCAATCATGGTCCATTAAAACAAATGATTAAATCCATTTCCCAACTCTCAGTAGAGAGACACAAAGTGTTGCACATACCATCAGAAACTGCTTTGTTAATTTTATTTAACCATTTTTCCTTATTACTTAGGAAAATACAATATGGATTTATGGGGAAATGGCAGATGTAAAATATAAACAGTAGTAATAAAACAAAAACAAATCAGCGGTCACCCAGGGCAATGGATGAGGATCAATTTCTCTTTCAAAGACCATGTTTGTGAAATATAAATAGGCAACTTATGCATGAGTCACATAATCTACTACAGGGTAGCAAACAAAGTGCCTCAAAGAAACATTTTCTTTTCTCTCTTACATGCCCCTTGAAATTTGTAGGATCTATAGGTTTTTTGATCACGACTGATAGAATATTAATGTTGGGAATACACATAATGTTTAGAAACCCATGATAATGGAAAAATGTATATAACTGTAATGAATATACATATTAGGAGATTATTTTAAGATAATAGTGCTTAGATAATACTGCTTACCTAGGAATACTGACATCCATTTTTCCTATTACTTTTTCTGGTATAATTCATGTACTAACTGGCCTTTGTGCCATGAACTAACCATAAATATGAGCTCTCTTTTTATGGGTTGCCTTACAGAAAATGTGAGCTCTCAAAAATTCTGGTTTTATTTGTGTCCCTAGTGCTTTGCATAATGTTTAATAAAGATTTTTCCTTTTCATTTCAAAGACAAGGTCATATTAGTGAATTAGTTTGCTAGAAGGCAGTATGGTATAACACGGCTAGATGTGATCATGAGTGATCTTGGACAAAGCACTTAAAAGCATTTTTTTGTGTTTCCTTGCCTGAAAAATGGGGACAAAGACGTTTCTCCAACTTACAAAGTTACCATAAGGAAAATACTTTGTAAACCTTAGTGCATTATAGAAATATGAGCTATCATCATTACCATCATCGTTTTCTTCTTATTATTTTTACTGATTCTATCTTAAATATAAATTATTCTTTTTTAGGCCCTCCTAATTTTAGTCAATTGGTTCCTTTTTTAAATTAAATTAAATACTATCATTCTTTGTTAGTTATATACCACAGCAATACTCATCTAAACTATTTCTTTTAGCTACTTTCATCACTAGAGAAGTGAGGTTGTTTTTTTTTTTTTTTGTCACAGGTATGATACCTTAGGTGGAAACTTTTCTCTTATAATTATCTAAATCTAAACATACGATTATTCCTTGGATTTTGTTAATCAAAAATTTCTGAATTAGCTTCTCTTATTTTCAAACAAGTGGAATAAGAACCCTAGAAATCTAAGCAGGGCAGAATATCTAAGAGGGTGATCAACAATGTCAAAGGCTGCAGAGAGATCAAAAAGACTAAGGAGTGAGAAAATATTACTCTAGCCAGAGGGAGGAACCTTTTTTTTGCCTGGGGACATTTGGATATTTATAACATCATTCTCAAGCCACACAAAATTATCAACTTAGAGAACTCAAGCAATGGGAGGCTGCTGTACCTGGCTTTCAGCTCACCATCGCCTGAGGTTGCCTTACATTCCCAACCCAAGCCCTAGACTCAAAAGACTTCAAACAACATATTCAGAGTTCTCAAATTCTCTCCTGTCTGGACTCTGAGCCTCTCTTAATTGGGATTTCCATTTCCTTTTCAAGGAATGCTCGGTTCCTTAATGGTACTGTACTTTCACAAACATATTAATTCAAAACAGAACTTAAAATTTAATTATTGGAGACACTTATGTGAATCTGAGAGAGGGTGGTTTTTTTTTTTTTTTGGTTGTTTTTGTTCTTTATTAAACACCAAATCTACTAGAAATGATTTTGAGGACCTGTGACTTGCACTTGCAATTCAACACTAAGATTTCTCAATCTTAAAAACGTCGTTAAGTTCTCAGAGTGCTACTTTAAGTCAAACTACTGGGGCAGCTAAGTGACGGAGTGGTCTCTGAAGTTATGAGGCTCTGAAAGAAGTCCTCACCGTTTTATGGAAGAGACTTCAAAGGTTATACCAAGAGACTGTAATTTTTTGCTATTTCTTCTAAGTCAAAAAAGCCTGGAGCACAATCCTGGTGATAGTCTGAACTCACCTACTGTCCAAGGACGTGACTAAGCACATATAGAGAAATGCTTGTCAATAGTAGGTTGACACCTGAGTTTCAAAATCTTCAGTTCTAGAAACTCATGAAACAATGTAAGATTTATAGTGAACCCCCACCCAATCCCCATTCTTTACAAATTTTCTACTGCAACAATGGTAAGTACCAGAAAAGAGGGCAGAAGATACTAATGATACAAGCTTCTATAAATTTTAATCTAACTATAGATACTATAAATTTAAGACTAAGATATAATAAATTCAGATACTACTGGAGCTAGTAAACTGCACCAATATTGCTATTTTCACTATAAATCAAACCAAAAAACATTAAAATGCAAAAAAAAAAAAAATCCAAGGATAGTTTACAAATTTTCTGAGGGGGAGGAAAAAGAATTTAGCAGATTTTAGTTTTATGTCACATCCAAAGGCAATACCATTTCATGAGACATTTGGCTACCTTATCTTATACTGATCATAAGAAATATAAACAAAATTATAAGCAAATATAAGCAAAAATAAGCAAAACCATAAAGATAATTACATCTTACATGCCAACATGTTTTGTAAAGGTGAAACAAAGCTATTAGAATTTGACAGGATTCTCAATATCAAGTGAACTTCAACATCTGGTGATTTCAATATGAAGAGAGGTTGGGGAGAATGGTAAAAACAACAAAATAAACACAAAGCAAAAAAATACAATGTTTTACAGGAAAAGATAGTGATAAATGTTAGAAGGAATGTGAAAAAACTGGGACACTAATACATTGTTGGTGGAGTTGTGAATGGATCTAGCCATTCTAGAGAGCAATTTGGAACTATGCCCAAAGGATTATAAAAGTGCATACTCTTTGATCCAGCAGTGTCTCTATTGGGCCTGTATCCCAAAGAGATCATAAAAAAAGGAAAAAGCCTACTTTTGCACAAATGATTGTAGAAGCTCTTTTTTGTAATGGCAAGGAACTGGAAATTGATTTCTAATAACCAATCAGTTGGAGAAAGGCTGAATAAGTTACAGTATATGGATGTAATGGACTATTATTGTTTGATAAGAAATGATGAGCAGACTGATTTCAGAAAAGCCTGGAACATAAATTGATGCTTAATGAAGTGAGAAGAATCAGGAAAACATTGTACACAGTAAAAATCAACATTGATGGACTTGGTTCTTTTCAACAACAAGGTGGTTCAAGACAATTCCAATAGACTTGTGATGGAAAGTACCATCCACATCCAGAGAGGGAAGTAATGAAATTAAATATGGATCAAAGCATAGTATTTTCACCTTTTTTGTGTGTGGTTGTTTGTTTACTTGGGTTTTTCTTTTCCCTTTTTGAAACTTTTTTTTTTCCCTCAGCATGACAACTATGGAAATATGTTAAGAAAAATTGTACATGTTTAACCTATATTGGATTGCTTGTTGTTTAAAGGAAGAGGGAGGGAGAAAAATTTGGAACATACAATTTTGCAACAGTGAATGTTGAAAATTTATTGCATGTTACTTAGAAAAATAAAAAGGTATAAAAAGATCTTCATTATAAACTGAAAATATAAAAAAAATTAAGTTTTAATTGCCAAATCTAGTGGCATTTTCTCAATCTTCATCCTTCTTTACCTCTTTACTAATTCTGAGACCATCAATCATTCTCTTCTCTCTAGATTTTCTAAATACTTTTCTCTCCTTATGGTCCACTTACCTATAATGACCATTCCCCAGTCTCCCTTGACAGATTTTTATGTAGATCACATCCCCTAACTATGAGCATTCCCCAGGGCTCTGTCTTGGCCATTCTTCTCTTTCCTTCTATAACTATTTCACTTAGTAATCTTATCAGCTTCTGAGAAGTTAATTCTCATTTCTGTGATAATTCTCAAATCATTTTATCTAGCTCTAATCTAACTGCTGACCTCTAGTCTCACATCTCCATAAATCTATTAGACATATCTCAAACTAAATGTACAGTATACATCTTAAACTTACCATGGCTAAAACACAACTCATTTTCTCCTGTCTTCCCTAAAACTTCCCCTTTCCTAACTATCCCTTTATTGTCAAGGGTACCACCATTGTCCCAGTCACCCAGGCTTATAATCTTAATGTCATCCTTGACTTCTACTTTTCTCTCAACTCCCTTATTTAACTAGTTGTCAAGGCTTATTGATTTCATCTAACATTTCTAGTGTATGTCCCATTCTCTTCTTCGAAATTACTAAAATTCCTCATCCTCCTCAAAGCTGGACTACTGCAATTGTATACTGGTCTTCTCATCTCAAGGCTCTCCCCACTCAGCTAGCTGTAAGTGATCTTCGTAAAGTACTGGTTTAAGCATGTCACCCCAGTACTCAGTAAACTCCAACAACTTTCCTATCAATTCCAGGTTCAAATATAAAGTCATCTACTTGGCCCTTAAAGCCTTTCATCATTTACTTTTCTCCCTCACCCCACCCCCACCCCCCAAATCCCTCCTCTATGTTCCAGGAAAAATGTTAAGCATTGGGAATTCAAATACAAACAAAAATAAAAGATCAGTTCCTGCCCTTAAGAACCCCAAAGCAAGCCATAACAGAGAGCTGAATTGGGGAGAGGGATAATGATAATTTTTCAAGTCCAAGGGGGTAGATGGGAATAATAGTTTTGAAGTCAAGAAAATCAGAAGCAAATTAGAGAGTAATGAAGGCTGGCTAGGTAGGCCACTATACAAAATGGAGGCTTCATGGGAAACTCATTGGTGGGAGATGAACTTGGCAGAAGGATATTCCAAGGGGATAAAGCTAGGAGTGGTTAGATGTTTCAGGGCCAGAAGCACCCCAGGCTATGAGGGAAGATCCAGGAAAAGACATCTGCTAAAGCATTATTTTGAAGTCAGGTACAAGCTGGGAAAAGAAAGGTAGAGGAAGCAAAGAATCGAATTTGTATTCAAAACCTACCTCTCATTAATAAGTGTGAACTGGCTATTAACATGAACCTTTAGAGAAATTGATCATGTTATTTTAGCATGCAAATCAACCAAGGAGAGGAATTCTTGGTGAAATCAGCCATGTTCTAGGCTTTAGGAAAGCAGATTTGAAAAAGTTCAAGGTAATGGTCAATATAAATTAATGGTCAAATACTTTTTAAAAAAAAAAAAAGGCTCAATAAGAAGAGACAGATGGCTTCTCACAGTGAAATTCTTATGACAAATAGTCCCAAATATGGAAGAGACATTTAAGATATGTATATGGCTACATATCACTCTGATAAACTCAAAAATAAAACATAAGAATAAATGGGATAAAAGTCACAAAACCAGAAAGAATAAAAGAGGGGCAGGGTCCTCTAAGATAATATCAAAATAGTCAAAGTCCAAAATATGCTGCAAAATGCTAAAAATAAAAATGGATTGCAAAGTTGGATTTGGAGTAAAAACAAAGAAAGGACTGAACTACTGCTTTACACAGACTGATATTAACAGTTAATATATCACACAGAAAATGGAACCATTTAACTCCAATTTTCCTTTCATTATCTCTGTTAAGAGTGTTTGTCATCCTTCAAACAATGGATTATCAGAATAGAAAGGGCAATAGAGTGGGAGTCAGGAAGCTGAGGTCCTAATTTTAGCTTTACTATAAATGGTCATCTTTGACAAGGCACTTAACTTCTCTGGGCCTTCAGAGAATTGAAGGGCTGACATATAGAAGAGGAATCATATTTATTTTATGTCATTGTAAAAGGAGGGGTACAAGCACTAGAGAGAAAGATTTCACTTCTATGTAAGCAATTACAGTCAAGATGGTATAAAATTAGAATGGATAGCCTCATGGGATTGTAGATTCCTCTTCCCTGGATGCATTCATAAAAAGATGATCTTATTAACCATTTGCAAATTAATTTCCTAAATAGAGTAGAGGGGTGGATTAGTTTGTGAAAGCAGCTACCAACTGAAAAACTTTGGCAAAAACATAAGTGTCAGAGAGATGATCATCATCAAGGGAAAAAAAACCAATTAATGGATTTGTCAAAAAAAAGTAACCTTTAAGCAAGTGTTGGAGATAAAAAAGCTAGACTGGCAGAAGCCCAAGCAGAGCAGGTGGTGAGTGAATGGGAGTCTAGCATCATTTGTACAAATTTAGCTCAATTCTAGCAAACACTGAGATGATGAGTTAGCTTCCTTCATGAATGATATTTACATAGGTGACTCTGTCTTGTTACCCGATATTAAAAACATTTAGTAGATTATATTGATGATAACTGAGAATTCAAAATGTGATGACTACAAAATGCTCAAATTTCAGAGTTACAATGAAAGTCTTAACACTAGGAGTGAACTTTTACCTTTTAGATCCCCCTTAATTTATGTGGAGGTCTTTGAGACCAAAAGATATAGCAAAGTAAATATAGCAAAAAAAAATAATTTCTAAAGAGATGCATAAACATTATTACTAAAGGAGGAGAAGAAGAGAACACAAATTTATAAAGATTTTTCAAAAGTGCATGAACTATAAGTAATGAGAAAATGTAGTTTAAAAATCTGAAAGGGATTACAAATTTTAATTTTATGTTTAAAGTTTCTTTGATAATTTGTCACTTGCCAAAGAGGAGACCTTTGGAAAAAAGAATTTAGAAGTTACCAAGTTAGGAAAATCTGCTGATGTCCACATGCCAAAGTCTTAAAGGACATGAACTTTTCTGCTATCACAGGTAAAGGGCTGCTCTAAATTTATTCCACAGCATTTCTAATGTTTTATTTATTACTGTAGGTCTGCAGAATAAGATAAGGTTTTATTACAATAACAACTTTAAGGGAGAGAGAAATCATACTGATCCATCCGATTCTTCCTCAAAAAAGACATTTCCTACTTTGATCTAAAAACAAATTGTGCAGCAATCTGTACCACCAGCTTTTCCTTTATAGCATGCCAACACAACGTATGCTTTACAGCAAAATAGACTCCAAGTATAGCATTTATAACAACCACTTCAACTTATACAAGACTATTTTCTTGCCCTGAAATTAAACATTATATTGCCAGTAGCCGTGTCCTCTGGCAGCCCTGTGGAGCAGCAAAGGATTGGGGTAGGAGTACAAGCATAAAGAAAAATAAACTTCAGAGAATGACATATGATATATGACTGAGTGAGGAGAGGTGTGTGTGTATGTGTGCATGTGTATACATAAAGACACATGTGTGCATATATGTATATACACACACCCCCTTGGTTTAGAAAAATGCTTGATGATCTAGGTTTAAGTAGTTATTAAAAAAAAAAAAAACTGGTAGAAAATGAATAGGTCTTCATTTGAAAATCCTCCAAAGGAAGAAAAATTGTTCATGATGTCTGAATGGTTTTCAGGATCTTCTGATCTTCTGGCTAACCAAGAGATGAAAAATCTTTTACTCCCTGCAGATCTCCTCATAAAAACCTTCATTTTCTTTGATTATCTATCAGCAGTTACTGGAGATACTAGGTCTTATTTCTAAATAGCACAGTAAGAATAAGGGCAAAGCCGACAGTATTCCTTACCTACTGCCATCAATTGGTTGCACAAAAATAATACAGCTAGCGACACATCATTATAGAGGGCAGTTAAAACATACAATTTATGCCTTACACAACCTGTCAAATGACATCATGGTGGAGTTTTAAAATGTTATGACAGGGTTTAGTTATACTATATTAGTAACATCACTACAAAACAAAATTGGTTAAGATGAGGTTATAGGAAGGATGTATGCCTGTATCTAACTCCATAAAGTGTCATGAACAAATGCTTCTGATGGCTTTATATTGTGATATATCTATTTAAGACTACATTGATTTCCATGGGTATCATAAAATGTGTGAGAAATATGGTGCCATACAGGCTATCAGATCTTGATTCACAGTGAAAGCCTGTATCAAACTCTGGGTAAATTACTTAGCTCCTGGTCTCATCTTTACAAAATAAAGAAAATCTTACAATTACCCATCTTAAAGAGTTGTGAAAAAAGATCTTTGTAGATCTTAAGGCAATATACAAACTCCACCGACTTCCTATCATCTCTAGAATTTAATACAAAGTATTTGGTGCTAAAGCCATTCTCAGCCTTGTTCAGCCAGCCTCACTGCATGTCATACCTCTTCCTAAGCTCTGTAAACCAGTCCATCTGACCCCATCTTTGTTCCTCACATGGGTGTTCCAAGCCCTGTCTCCCACACCTAGAAGGCATATCTCTCCTCAACAGATACTCTTTCTGCAAGACTCAGGTTGAGTACAAATGGAGTCTGCTAATTCCCTTCAGCTCCTTCCTAGTACATCTTATTCTTAAATTACAATGTATTCATCTGTATTTATTCTTTGAACATTTATTCTGGATATACTTATGAGCAGGTATTCCAAAAGTCTTGGCAGAGTTTTAAGTTTTAGTAGTAAGACTTTTGGGTCACCCTATCTAGCCACTGGGATGTAAGCTCAGTGTAACTAGGGATTGTTTCATTTGCTATATTTGTATCTGCTTGGCATAGTGTCTGGCACATAGTAGGTAGTTACTACTTGTTGAATGCTATCATATAAAGCAGTACCTTCATAACACATACTGATTTAGCAACCAAAAAAGTCAACATCATCTATGTCATACTGCATTTTTATTTATTTATTTAAATTTATTTTAAATTTAAATATGTATTTATTTATTTTAATTTTAATCTATTTTAATATGGCTTGGGCAACACTCAGGAATACTGTAGGCTATTGGCAGCCCTATGTGTTTGACAATTCTGATATAAAAGACAGCAAAATTTACTGTTGAACAGCAAGAGGTTCACCACATTTGTATTTGAGAATTTAAAATTGAAAACTACTTTTAAATTAATTTCTTTAAAAATCTATAGTTGAATTTAGCAATTTGCTAAAAGTGAAAAATTCAAGTCAAGAAGCCGGCAGAGACATAAAATGGAGCAATGAAATTAACCAGGTAGCAATATTATCTGTTCTCTGGATCTGAGCCAAGGTAGAGTGAATAGCAATATCTCATGTGCCTATAAAAATCTTTTTCCTTAATCCTTAAGGCAACAGATATTAAATAGCTCAGCACCACAGAAAAGATATGGCTGGTCCCATTTTACAGACAATACTGGGCTTTGCTGGAAAACCTGAAGTTTAAATACACCTTTTCTAGAATATTCATGGGAAAATGTAGCAGAACTGTGACCATCTTTTCTCTCTTTATTACAAAGTGCTTTATCTGATCATGAAAAGCACTAAAAAGTAATCAACCAGGTATCTTTTGTTAGAGATACCAAAACTCTAATACTATGTCTGGAAGATTGCACAGGTATATAAATATAATATGCCTGCCATTTTCTCACATTAACTGAAGGATGTTCCCATATCATTACAAATGCCAGCTGGTATCTAGTATGACATTCTTACTTAGCGTTCAATATTCCTGATTTTCTTCCTATTATATGAGTTAGTTTGCCAGGTGGATGGCTTCTGCTCACTACTCCTTCAGGAAAATGTAATATCAATTAATAAATATTGATAAAGCAACTACTACATACATAGCATTATTATTATTATTATTATTATTATTTTAAATAACTTTTTATTGACAGAACCCATGCCAGGGTAATTTTTTACAGCATTATCTCTTGCACTCACTTCTGTTCCGATTTTTCCCCTCCCTCCCTCCACCCCCTCCCACAGATGGCAAGTAGTCCTTTACATGTTGAATAGGTTACAGTATATCCTAGATACAATATATGTGTGCAAAACCAAACAGTTTTCTTGTTGCACAGGGAGAATTGGATTCAGAAGGTATAAATAACCTGGGAAGAAAAACAAAAATGCAAGCAGTTTATATTCATTTCCCAGTGTTCTTTCTTTGGGTGTAGTTGCTTCTGTCCATCCTTGATCAACTGAAACTGAATTAGCTCTCTTTATCGAAGAGATCCACTTCCATCAGAATACATCCTCAAACAGTATTATTGTTGAGGTATATAATGATCTCCTGGTTCCACTCATTTCACTCAGCATCAGTTCACTTAAGTCTCATCAGTCCTCTCTGTATTCATCCTGCTGGTCATTCCTTACAGAACAATAACATTCCATAACATTCATATATCACAATTTACTCAACCATTCTCCGATTGATGGGCATCCATTCAATTTCCAGTTCTAGCCACTGCACACAGGGCTGCCACAAACATTTTGGCACATACAGGTCCCTTTCCCTTCTTTAGTATCTCTTTGGGGTATAAGCCCAACAGAAACACTGCTGGATCAAAGGGTATGCACAGTTTGATAACTTTTTGAGCATAGTTCCAAATTGCTCTCCAGAATGGCTGGATGTGTTCACAATTCCACCAACAATGATATACATAGCATTATGCTAGATACTGGGGATGTAAAGACAAAGAACTGAAATTCTAATAATGGCAAGAAGGACCTCAAGAAATCATTTGCTCTATCTTCTGTAAATAAATGTCTGAGCCATTCAAAATGACCCATGGTCTTCTTGAATGTTTCTAAAGATGGGAACTCAATATTTACATATAATTCCTATCATACAGGTAAACAAGGATAATCTCTTCAGGTACTAGAGCTGATACTGGCAGAGCCCTATAGATTCATAAAAAATGTTATGGTAAACTATCATGTCTGATATATTTTCCAATGAATATATTTTCTAGAAGCCATCACTCTCACTACAAGGTAAGAATTTCCATTACCACTACAAAGTAATCATGGCACAACAGGAAATATAGTGAGAACCAAGTGGAAGACAATCAAATACTTTAGTTCTTTCAATCTACCTTCAAGATGGCATAGATCATAACAATATGCTGCTGATACTTATGATGAGATCCTGAATGGTCTGTTGGACAGAGACAAATTACGGAATTGATCCCTGAGGTAGGCAAGGAAAAGGTAACTGATAGAGATCAGATTAGCTTCATGATCCCATGAAGGGGATCTCTGGGGAGATCAGCTAGTCCGCAAGTCAAATTATGTCAAACCAAGCCCCACCCACCCTGTGTAGGGGCTCTGTCAGAAATCCCAATCATGCCCCCAAGGTTAAATTTTCCCTTTAAAACCTACTTATAGGTCATCCCATGGCTGCTGCTTTCCTTTGGATCAGTCTGCCATAATCTGCCTTGAGGTCTTTCCCCTTCCCCATGCCACGGGGTCTCTCTCCTAACACCACTACACTTCCCAACTCCCTTCTTTAGCTCATAGCTAACTCTTTTAGGGTGCTGAGTCCTTCAGGATTTAGCCTGCCAGCTAAATATGCTCCAATCTTATGGGGTGCTCCTTTTCTGCTGAGTAATTGTAAGTTCCACTGAGGAACTCTATTTCATATGCTCTCCCACTCCATTTTATATTTACCATTCCCAGTGTCTATTGCATCCCTTCACTTTGTCAGAAACCTCTTCCCTAAATAAATCTACCTTTTACCAAAGAGAATGGCCACTGTGAATTCTTCACATGATCAAACACCAAATTTTCGTGCCTACCATAATCTGGTATCCACATCATTTTGATGCTGAACCCCACATAATTTATGCTACAGAATAATGTTGGCTTGCAAGTCTACAAGACCAGATCACACATAAATTATTCTAGTCAAAATTTTTAAAGATCATTTAAGGAGAAAATACTTTAGCTCTACTTAGTAACACATTCTAATATTGAATAATATTCACCAACAGAAACATTTCTTGTTATCTAATGTAATTTTCCCACGATATCATTTCTCCACTTCATTTTTTAGACCATTGTGGAGATGAAGAATTGATCCTTATTGACAAATGTGATACCCATTTTTACTTTATATGTTTCACACTAGTACTAGAGGCTTTCCTTATAAATAGTTGGTCTGTCATTAATATTCTTACCAACAAGTGAAGGATGTTTTATTTAAGGCTTATTGCTTAAGACATCTAAATTTTTCACAGTTGTGGTCAAATAAATATTTTCTATACTACAGAATATTTTCCATATGAATCTGCTTTTTCAATTTAAAAGAAGTATTGAAAATAAATGTTAAAGAATACTATATTTAAATTAGATACACAGCATAGAACATATGATGTGACTTACACAGTAACAGGAAGAAGCCAAGATCCTGTTGGTATAATGTGAAAAGTCTATTTATTGTTAATTCATCCATCCAGTCTCCAATCTGGTTAGCATCTTTAAAGACATTCACAACAATCTTTGAGACAACCTAGATAGGAATTTAGCTCTTTCAGATATCAAGAAAGAAACTTTTCATCTATCCCAATTGTTAATCCCCCAACCTCTGGGTATTTTCAAACAACTTTTTGAGATGTTGATTAGCATATCTTTAGGCAAATAGATTCCATCTCGCTCCTGACTCCTCCCTCTTGATTGCCAGGGTCTCCCTGAGAAATGTCCAAGGCTACATTCCCCATATAAAGATCTACTTATGATGAAAATCTTTGCTAAATTCTCTTCAGAACTAAGCCCACTATAAGGTTCTCTCTCTTTCCCTCTTCCTTCTTCTTCCTTTCCCTTCTGCCTCCCTCTCCCTTCCTCTCCTCCCTCCTTCCCTGCCTCTTCATAGTGTCTTTTCTCTAATGGTGCCATTCTCCTTACTCTAAAAAAAATTTTTTTTTTTTAGAAGTTCACACTCTGGTTTTAAAACCCTTGCTTCGAGTTCACATTTTATTTTTTTCCCTTTATGATACCTTACTGTCTCTTATTCTGGCTTCATGTTACTATAACCATATTTGCTCTGTGCCTGGGACACCAGTGGTTTCCCAATAATGAGGCCTAAATTCTTTTCATCACTGAGGAGGCAAGGTTTTCTGAACTTTAGACAATCCACTTTCATGCCACATAGGAGGACTCTACTCAATTCTCTTTGTACTTCTTTGGCAGATCTATTATTTACTAGCTTCTTCTCACTTCTAGTTTTTACAGTAACCTATTTTTCTACAGCAACTTACAAAGTACTTCCCATCTTTCTGCTTCTTGCTCCTTTATTCATAAACTTCTTTTGCTTGCCTTGCTGTTCTCCTCTCCAGATCTAATCTAACCATTTCATTTCATCCATCATTTAATTGTATCAGCCAGCTTAGGCTGTCTCTCCTCTTTCTTTTCTGTCAGTGATTACATCTATTATCAATCAATAAGCATTTATTAAACAAATATTTCTCAAACCCCTGCTACAATCGTGACATTATGCTTCCTTTATGTAATAAAGCAAAAAGTGGATAGTCTGTTTGCAGACTATTCATGAAAGGTATTTACATTAGAAAGATTTTCATCAGAATCTACTTCTACGGATAAGTGATATAAAGTGTTATTTATCTCAATTCATTTGGCTCCACAATAAACAGTAAGGCTAGACAAGGTCTGACTCCTACAACTATTGTTGATAGTCTCCTTGAAGAGAAAAATTTGAATACTACTTATACCTTTAGAATATAAGCTTCCTAGTCAAGACACAGTAGGAGAACAGCTTTGATGGGTAAGAATCACCTGGAGACCAGACTGGTTTCTCAAAGAAAAAGGCTTTATTATGGTAAAAGCAGAATGGGACCAGGCAGTACCAAGGGACTGGTTCCTCTAAGAGGGTAATTGAGGATGTGTACTTATAGAAAAAGGCAGAGCTGGGGATGTTTACTCTTTTTCCCCCCATTTATTAACTTCCTAACTACAGGCCAAATTTTGTGAAAAAACAAGGAACTGAAACACATAGCAGGCCTGAAGCTCCTTGGTGTGGGTAACTGCATATTGTTTTATCACAACCCAAGTTCCTTGTACCTTGCCTGGTAAGCAATAGCATCTTGTTTTTCTGCCTCTCCTCTGAACTTAGCTACTAACAAAGGCCATGCTGGGACTCATTCCAAGGAGACAGGTCTGGTTCTAACTCTTGCTATTCTTTCCAAAGAACAGGTTCTCCTTCACAACCAGACAATCTATGACATACATAGGTCCCCCAAGACTTAGGTATGACAAAAAAAAAAGTTTTAGATTCATTAGCATCTATTAGTTGGAAAAGGGAATGAAAGGAGAAAGGAAATATAACAAATGTACACTCCACTTTAAAAAAGTTTAACTTGTAACAAATCTAGTTTGACAGTCATGTTATTTAAGTACTAACAAATGTGCTACTTTAAATAGCTCCCATGAACACTCCAAATCTAGAAAGAGATGAACTTTGAAATGATAAATGGTAAAAGAGTAAAAATGGTAAAATGGTAAAACAAAATAAAATGTTTTTTTCAAGTTCAATAAAATCTAAAAGGATGAAAATCCATAAAAAGGAGGGGAAAAATCCTCCTTCCTTTAGCTGCAAATGAACCAACTATGCCATAGATAGCTAATCCCAGAAAATCAGAATCTAATCTGAACTGGTGTCATGTTGGAGTATTCCGTTTTATTAAAAACATAGAAAATTCCAAAAAACAAAAGGAAACCCAAAACCTCGATTCCTAAACTTCAATCCTTCACTAAATATTTAATCTGTTCTAAAAGAGAAAATAGAAATCTAGTTCTGTTTATCTCATGCATAATAATTTCATCTTGAATCTAACACATTTCTATTTAGATGTCTCATTGGCACATGGCAAATTCCAACGTGTCTAAAACTGAGGTTACCATCTTCCCACATAGACAAACTCCTCTTCCCAACTTCCCTGTTCCTGTTAATGATATCATTTTCCCATAGTCACTCTGAATACAAATAGATTTTGTCTTCTCCCTTTCTTTTACTCCTGTCAACCGAATTCTACCCATTCTTTTTTTTCTAAATGTCTATCAAATGCATCTTCTCTCTGATATTCCAACTCTTACCAGCTTGTTCAAGTCTTTTTCTCCTCCTTTACATCAGGCCTACTGCAAGAGTACTACTAATGGGACTTAATGTTTCTCTGCTCCAATTTACAACTAGATTATTACAACTAGATGTATTACAACTAGATTAATGATGCTAAATAAAACACCAATGTCATAATGTCAGTGAAGTGCTCAAAAACCTTCAATGGGTTCTCCATACTTAACAAAGAAGATTTAAATTCATTCTGGCCCTTTAGACTTTCTACAATGTGAACTCAACGTATTTTTCCATCAATTTCTTTAACCTTACACTCTAAGAAAGCTGGTTTTTCCGAATAAGCAATGAACTTTCCTTACTCTAATCCTTATGCAACTCACTTTCTCCATCAAAATTATTCTTTTCCTTATGTTGCCCCTTCTGAAATCCTATTCATGTTGAAAAGGCCTAGTTTCAATGCCAACTTTTATGTGCTCTTTTCTCTAATCCCCAGTGCCAGAAGTAATCTTGCTTTTCCCCTATACTTCTATATACATTAGTTTCTATCATATCCATAGGTGATAGTACATACTACCTCTATTCTAGTATATTAATCTTAACTTCCCATGGGGACATAAGTTGAAGAGTTGCAATCAAGTCTTTTCCTTCTTTGAATTCTTCTCTACCTCTAAGAACAATTCCTTGCACACAGCAGATAGTCAATAAATATTTAGTGAATAAATAAGCACTGTTATGAAAGTCCAATAAGAATGTTAGGAAAGTAGAATTTTGTAAATCTTAAGGTATTATACAGATGAGAACTGTTATTACTTTCAACTGATTTTGGTAGAAGAAAAAAAATTCTGATGGGAAAAAAAAAATCAGCAAAGGTTTCATTCAGAAAGAGCCATTTGAGCTGGGTCTTAAAACATAAATAGGATTTCAAAGGCAAAGTTTTGTCAGAGTAGGGTGGGTATGGTAAGTGTATCTGTATGGGGGGAGGGGAGACAGTGAGGAAGATAAGTTCTTTTTCAGCTATACTAATTTGGAATTGCTTCTACAATATTCAAAAATCAGAGACTGCCACTGGGAGTTCAGGCGGAAGTTAAAATAACAAGATGATCAAACTGCCAAAGAAAAGTGCATATAGCAAAGAGAACCAAGGACAGACCTTAGGAAACATTATCTTAAGGAGTTAAGAAAAGAGTATTAAAGCTTAGAAAAATAGTTTTAACGGTTTAGAAAAATGTTCTTGAAAGAAGTAATAAAAATTAGAATTGGACAAAAAGAACCTAATTGACTCCATGAAACATCAAGAAATAACAAAACAAAGCCAAAAGACTGGAAAAAAAAAATAGAAGAAAATCTCATAATAAAAATAACTTGACCTGGAAAACATATATAAGACTACTCAAAAGCCAAGGGAGGGAAGGCGGGGGAAACAACCTTGATATATTATTCCAAGAAATACAAATAAAAAATGTCCATATTTATCTCAGAACCAGAGAGCAAAATGAAATTAAAAGAATCTATCAGTTACCTATTAAAAGACACCCCTACATGAACATTTCCAGGACTATTATAGTCAAAACTCAAAGCTCTGAGGTCAAGGAAAAAGTATTTTGATGCAGCCAGAAAAAATTATTAAAATACCAATGAGCCACAATTAGGATACAAAATTTATTAGTTAGGAGTGGAAATCTTGAAACATTACATTCCAGAAGAAAAACCTATCCATCAAAACTGAGTATAATCCCATGAGGGGAAAATTGACCTTGAATTAAATAGAGAAATTTCAAATATTCCTAATGAAAAGCTCAGAGGTAGGTAGAAAATGATAATATAAACACAGGAGTTAAGAGAAACTTTAAAAAAAACAAACATGAATGAAAATCATAAGAAACTAAACATCAAACTGTTTCCATTTTTAAATGGGGAGTTAAACATAACTCCTCAGAACTTACCTATCATCCAGGGTAACAAAGACAGGATTTAATCAGATAAAGGGCCTAGGTGATTCTATGTGTTTGGATAATCTCAAGAGAAGAATACAAAAGAGGAATGGACTGGGAAAGGAAAAAAAGGAAAAGGAAGAAGGAAAAAAAATATTACATATAAACAGGCACTACAAGGGGGCAGAATCCAGAAACCTAAGATACACCTGAAATAGTTAAAGGAGGGAAGAATATATATACATTCATAGTTGAGTATAGTGAAACAGGGACGAAATTATTAGTCAGATATATGGGTATAACAGAGAGGTTCAGACAAAGTAAAATGTTTCGCCTTTCTCCTGGTTTTTCCCTTCTGTTCTGATTCTTCTTTCACAATATGACTAATGTAGAAACATGTTTAATGTGATTATTGATATGCAACCTATATCTGATTGATTGCTGTCTCCGGGAAGGGAGAAAGGAGGAAAGAAAAGAGGGAAAAAAAAAATTTTGTAATTCAAAAAATTTATAATGCTGCTGAATGGGCATGTTATGCTGAATGCTGAAGGGGCAGTTAGATGCCACAGTGCTCTACTGAGCACTGCCCTCAGTCAGGAGGATTCAAGTTTAAATCCTGCCTGAGATACCTAACCCTTACTACTTGTGTGTCACTTAAACCCAATTGCTTCCAAAAAAAAAAAAAAAATGTTGAAAACTATCTTTACATGTAATTGGAAAAAATAAAATACTATTAAATGGAAAAAAATAAAGGTCTCACAACATATTTAGGGAATTGAGTCAGATTTATAAGTGCTATTCTCCAATTGATAAACAGAGACATTTTTCAGAAAAGGGAATCAAAGCCATCATTAGCCACATGAATAAAAATACTTTTAATATAAAACTAAGCCTAAAGTGCTTACCCTTGGTCCTGCAGTATCTTTACTTGGTCTGAATCCTAAAGAGATCACAAAAAAAGGGAAAAGGATCTACACATGCAAAAGTATTTGCAGTGTAGTGGCAAGGGACTGGAAATTGAGTGGATATCCATCAGTTGGAGAATGGCTGAATAAGTTATGGTATATGAATATAATGGAACATTATTCTTCCATAAGAAATGATGAGCAGCCAAGTCATTATAAATCAGAGAAATGCAAATTAACACAACTCTGAGATACCACTACACACCTGTCAGACTGGCTAGAATGATAGGGAAAGATAATGCAGAATGTTGGAGGGGATGTGGGAAAACAGGGACACTGATACGTTATTGGTAGAATTGTGAACATATCCAGCCATTCTGGAGAGCGATTTGGAACTATGCTCAAAAAGTTATCAAACTGTGCATACCCTTTGATTCAGCAGTGTTACTACTAGGCTTATATCCCAAAGAGATCTTAAAGAAGGGAAAGGGATCTGTATGTGCAAGAATGTTTGTGGCAGCCCTCTTTGTAGTGGTCAGAAACTGGAAACTGAGTGGATGCCATCAATTGGAGAATGGCTGAATAAATTGTGGTATATGAATATTATGGAATATTATTGTTCGGTAAGAAATGACCAGCAGGAGGATTTCAGAAGGGCCTGGAGAGACTTACACGAACTGATGCTGAGTGAAATGAGCAGGACCAGGAGATCATTTTATACTTTGACAACAATACTATATGATGATCAATTCTGATGGACCTGGACATCTCCAGTAATGAGATGAACCAAATCAGTTCCAATGGAGCAGTAATGAACTGAACCAACTACACCCAGGGAAAGAACTCTGGGAGATGACTAAGAACCATTACATAAAATTCCCAATCCCTATATTTTTGTCCACCTGCATTTTTGGTTTCCTTCACAGGCTAATTGTACAATATTTCAGAGTCTGATTCTTTTTGTACAGCAAAATAACAGTTTGGACATGTATACTTACTTTGTATTTAATTTATACTTTAACACATTTAACATATATTGGTCATCCTGCCATCTAGGGGAGGGAGTTGGGGGAAGGAGGGGAAAAATTGGAACAAAAGGTTTGGCAATTGTCAATGCTGTAAAATTACTCATGCATATATCTTGTAAATAAAAAGCTATTAAAAAAAAAAAAAAAGAAATGATGAACAGGCTGATTTTAGAAAAGCCTGGAAAGACTTGCATGAACTGGTGCCGAGTGAAGTGAGCAGAACCAAGAGGACATTGTACACAGTAACAAGAAGATGTGATGATCAACTGTGATGGACTTGACTCTTTTTAACAAGGAGGTGATTCAAAGCAATTCAAATAGACTTGTGATGGAAAGTACCATCCACAATGGTAATACAAAGACTAAATGTGGAGCAAAGTATAGTATTTTCACCTTTTTTGTTATATTTGTTAGCTTGTTTCCCTATCCTCCATTCTCGTGTTTGCTTTTTTTTTTTAGCTTTTGATCTGATTTTTGTATGTGTATATAACATGATGAATATGGAAATATGGAGCAAAGCATAGTATTTTCACCTTTTTTGGTGTTATTTGTTTGCTTGTTTCCCCACCCTCCATTCTTGTGGGAGTTTTTTCCTTTTGATCTGATTTTTTTTTTTTTTTGGCATGATGAATATGGAAATATGCTTAGAAGAACTGCATATTTAACCTACATCATATTGCTTGCTGGCTTGGGGAGGGTAAGAACTAAAGGGAAAAAAATTTGGAACACAAAGTTTTGCAAAGGTGAATGTAAAAAACTACTTCTTTGTATTTGGAAAAATAAAATACTATTAAAATAAGAGGAAAAAGTGCTCTAAAATACTAATAATTAGAGCAATGCAAATTAAAGCAACTCTGATGCACCACCTCACACTTATCATAATGGCTAACATAGCCACCCACAAAAAAAAAAGGAAAATGTCAAATGTTGGAGGGACTGTCGGAAAATGGGTACACTAATTTACTGCTGGTTAAGCTGTGAACTAGTTCCAATTCTGGAAAGCAGTTTAGAACCATTCCCCAAAACAACAACAAAAAAACTACTAAATTATGTATGCCCTCCGATCAAGTGACACTGAGACAGTTTCTGTACTCTAGAGAATTCAAGGAAAGAGGAAAAAGTATCCACATACACAAAAATATGTTCAGCTGCTTTTTGTGGTGACAAAGAATTGGAAATTGAGGGTATGTCTTTCAATTGGAATCTATGAATGTTATGGAATACTGTTGTGCTTTAAGAAATGCTGAAGAGGATAGTTTCAGAAAAACCTGGCAAAACTCATGTCATGTCATGCAAAATAAAGTTAGAAGAATCAGGAGAATAATTTATATAGTAATAGCAATATTGTAAAGAATATCAACTTTGAATAACTTAGATCAACACAATGATTAAATACAGTCCCAAAGAACTCATGATGAGACATATTATCCACTTACAGAGAGAAGCTGTTGAATTTAAGATAGAAGTTCTTCTCTTTTGTGCATACCATTGCTAGTGCATACCGAGCAATACTACTAGTAGGTCTGTATCTTATAGAGATCATTAAAAAAGGAAAAAGGTCCCATATGTACAAAAATATTTATAGCAGTTCTCTGGGGTGGTCAAGAACTGGAATTTGAGGGGATACCTATTAACTGGAGAATGGCTGAACAAATCATGGAATGTGAATATAATAGGATACTATAGTTGCTTCTGATAAGCAGGCAGATTTCACAAAACCCTGGAAAGACTAAAATGAACTGAGGCTGAGTAAAGTGAGCAGAACCAGGAGAACATAGCACAACAGCAGCAACATTGTGCAATGATCTACTTTGGTAGATTCTGCTCTTATGAGTCATACAGTGATTCAAGACAATTCTAAGCGCAACCTAAATCTGCATGAAATTTTTAACACCAGTCTCAGAGTTCACTTCTGTTATAGTTGCGCATCAAATATGAACTCATGTCAATGAATTATAGTCACCTGGTACTTGATTAATTTTTTGAATCCCTTGTAAGACTTTTATTTTATCCTGTCAGAATGCCATCTTATTAGTTTTGAACAATAATTCTAGGTAGCCTTATAATCTTGAATCTTGATTTTCATCTGTAGTAGTGTTGGTCAGTACTATAGTTTTGTCTCCTGTTTTGAGCTAGCAAATAACTCTCAAATTATTAATTTCACAAGATTGCTATAAGAATAAAATTAGATAGCTTAATGTTTTATGAAACTGAGGTATTGCATAAATGTGAATGGTTATTATTGTGATATGGTGTGTAAAGAGCACTTATCCAAGAATCATAAGACCTGATTCATCTCTGGTACTCTCTAGCTGTGTGACCTTGCCTGAACAAGTCAGTCAACTTTCCTGAAATTCAGTTTCCTCAACTATAAAGTAGGAATAAAAATTCTTGTACCATCTACTTTACAACATTATTGTGAGAATGTTTTGTAAATCTTAATGTGCATAGAAATTTGATTTACTTTATTATTTAATTGTCAGAAGTAACTAAGTACTAAAAAATGATAGTGTATAATGCCAAGGACAGTGATCTTGGAATTAGAAAATCTAATACCAACGTATAGTTTTGATATTTTATTAGTAGTGGGATCATGGGGAAATTATTGAACCTCCATTTCCTCATCTATCAAATGAAAATAATATTTAAACAGTGGTAGAGACTCAGTCTCATATTTGATATATAAGGATACTGAGTAGCAAGCACACAGGTTAAATGATTTATCAGAAAGGTAAAATGGCAGGACTGATATTCAAAATTACAGCCACTGACTCCTAATGCAGCATTCTTTTGACATTCAAGGCACAAGAGAGAAAGAGACTCAGAGAAAAAGAGTATGTCTCCTCCAAAACAAGCTCAAAGAGGGAAGCTCACTGAGTCAACCTATAGATCCACCTTAGAAGAGGGGAAAAAAAATGAGAAGTGTAGAGGGCTGGAACTCTGAAAAAGTGTACTTGCTTCTAGGTCAGCATGGTGCTTATAGTTAAATACCTATTGAATGTGAGATAATGACCCTCCATGGTGATGTAATGGTTGGGAGTGCTCAGTGTGGCATAGTAAAATGTAATCGTACTGAATATTTAAGGGTTAGGACAAGTGGGAACGCTCTTTCAGTCACAGCTCTCAGCCATAGACACAAGAGAAGACGTCAGATTCCAGACTCCATCTTTTTTTTTTTTTTTTAAAGTATTTTTGATATTTTCTTTACTATGAAAAAGTAAAAGAAAACCATTAATTTAACGTAAATAAATTGAATTCCAGACTCCATCTTTAACCAAACTCATGGCTCTCCTGCCTCCTTCATCCTCCACTAATACCAAGAACTTGGGCTGATCCTAAGGTCCTCAAGAGAGCTAGTACAGATATTACAGAAAAGGTTTTATGCTCCTCTTTAATCCACAGAAGGGAAAGTACAGCAAAGAAAAGAAAAAAACCTAATTCTACTCATTAATTCATGCTTTTTTTCTCCTCAGATTACAATAAATATCATGCAAAAAAAATTTTTCCCCATGTTAGGGATAAGTTAGAACTGTACTTTATTTAGCTTATGCCTTCCTCCTCCAGCTTGGTTTTGCAAATATTTATTTTTTTCTCTGTATTAGCAAACTAGTTAACTGCACAAAAGGTTATTTTAGAGCAGTTAGGTATCTTCTTTAAGATACTAAAATAATTGATTGTGAAAAAGAATTCCTACAGGAATACCTTATAGACTATGTTCTATAAGTCTATAAACTAAGTTCTATGTTCTATGGTTTGAGAATTAATTACAAATTGAATTTATACAGTTTTGCTATGCCTGATCTCTCTTAATCCTGTTTTGATCTTGGATAGTTTTGTTTCAGAACTATAATCCATGTACTAAGTCTTTATGCTCATCAAGGGGTTGAGCAATCAGACATGAGATCCATGAGGTAGAGCTTGACCCTTTCAAGTAAAGAAAATATGTTCTTCAGAGAAATCCTGCTACCAATTTTAGAGAGTCAACTATTTATTAATGGCCCCTGTGTTAGAGTCCAAATCAAACAATCAGACAAATCACATAGGAATATTACCATGGCTTCATTATGTCCCTCATAAGTATATTCTCCAATAAACAAAATGCTAATGAAAAGAAACAACCAATATTTTCGCATAGCAAATCTGAAATGAATTTGGACCTCATTTTTCTTGAAACAATTACTCAGCCAAAACCAATAACATGATTGACATGAAAGAAAAAACTAAATTAAGTTGTTGTTTCTTAAAATGGCATGCCACAATATAAACCTACAAGTTCTTTGGTTAAATTGTGTCATCTCTACTTTGGGCAACCACTAGTCCCAATAAAAGGACAACTCAAAGCCATGTAGTGAAGGCTTCCAGTCTCCTATTCCTTTTACCACCTAACATTTTAACAAATTTTTCTAACTTCATTTTGAAACAGTATGAATAAAAAAGTTTATGTTACAGTACATTTTGCCACTTGTCAAAGCTGTCATCTGTATTAGGCAGATTTGTGGTTTTGCCATTTACTAGCTCAACTTGTCTTCAAGAACTGGCAAGTGGCAATTGAACTATGGTTATACATTCTGAGTAGTTTAAAAACTGAACTCAGAAATTAGCATGCTTTTCCAAACCAAACCATAGTATTAAAATATATAATGTCTATAGAAACTTCAATCATTGAATGAACTACCTGCATTGCTGAAATCAGAATCCTACAAAGAATTGAAGAATTTATTATTTAGCAAAATAATGTAAAGTATACAAAATGTACTAGGTCAAGTAATCAATAAGAAAACAGATTAGACATTTTCTGTGATTCCCCAGCATATTTCAAACCTCTCCAAAATAGATATTATGCATTAAAGATAAAACAACTTCTGTTGCTTCTACAATCTAAGACACCTAGAAATAAAAAGAAGTTAAAAAAAAATCCCCAAACCCCAAGCTCATGAACTGACACTTAACAACTCTGAGCTGACTTAACCCCCATCTCCCACCTTTCATGCTACCAGCAGAGGAAGCACTAGCACACCTAAGGACCTGAGAGAGGCTTACAACAAAAGCCACCCCTTTCAGAGGTGGCCCCTCTTTCCTTCCAGTGCCATAAAACTACAGAGATTTGCCCTGGATTGAGCTGCCACAATCTTAGTCACTTAATTTTGGCCAATTACACAATTCTCACAAGTTGGAATTACTTTCTCCCTTTCTTCTCTCTTTGTTTCCCAACCATTTCCTCCTACTGAAATCCTATTCCTTTCTTAATGCCCAATTCCATGAAGCCTTCTCTGATCAGAGAGAGAACTAAGGAAGGGAGGGAGCAGGACAAGATAAAGTGCCAGGCCCAGAGTCAGAAATACTCCTTTTCCAAAGATCAAATCTGGTCTTAGTCACTTCTAAGCTGTGTGACCCTGGGTAAATCACTTAGTTAAGCCACTCAGTTTTCTTATCTGTAAAATGAGCTGGAGAAAGAAATGGCAAATTACTCGAGTATCTTTGCCAAGAAAATCCCAAATAAGGTCTTTGAAGAATTGGACATGACTGAAAACAACTGATCATTAGTGTGCCAAGGAAATGTTACTCATGAAGGAGGCAGTGGACACCAGGGAATTTCATCTAGTATTTTTATAACAATAACCTAACCTTCAAAGATGTTTGATTTGTTATCCAAAGAAGATTGGTTTGCTATCTCTGCCCTTGCAGTTGCAGCTAGAATTAACAATGAACATTTCTTAGTCACAGGAAGGAAGGAGAAGGTTATTGCTAGCCCTGATTCTCAATTTCCATCCAATCATATATTTTTTTTTCATTTATGATGCCTTCCTATTTTCTGCACTCCTTGAAAGCATAAAACCAAGTTGTCCTCCTTATTCAGGGTCTTAGATTTGCTGATAGAATTGAGATCTTATTTATTGGTAAATCTGTGCTTTACTAATAAGTGCCTCAGAGTCTGTCATAATTTTAACTTTTACACAGGTGAAAGAATTAACACAAAAAAGTAGTAAGGTCATATAAAAAAATAATGTTGAGAAGGTTAATAATATCCACTAAGAGCTTGGACTTGGTCAAACAGTGAAAACAATAAAAAGAACTCTTTAAAGTTATCTTGAAAACAAGACAAGAAGAGACTGGATAGTACCTTTTCCAGCTTGATAAAGATAGGAAAATAATAACAAGTTGACAGAAAGAAGATAGGACTATTCAAATACTATTCTGCTTTTGTACCAAGGAGAATGATCTATGATTTGGAAAACATAGAACTAAAACTCAAGATAAGTAAAGAAATTAATAGAAGCAGCACTTAGCAGACCTCAACAAATCCAAGGACCCATACAAACTTCATTGACAGATAAAGTCACAGATTGTGTCCTCATCAAATCTGTTGCTGACGCTAAATGGAGGGTAATAGCTAAGACATCAAAATTTATAAGTGGGATAGAAAATTATACAGAAAGGCTCAGTTGAAGTGAGTGGTAGGATTAAGTTTAAAAAATGAACAATGTGGGAGAAATAAAGTTCTTTGAATTCATAAAAATATACTGCCCAAGTACAAGAAAGGCTTGAAAGTAGCTAAAGTCAAAATGAGCAGAAAGTCTACAATCTAAGAGAATGCAGCTCAAAACAGATGAGCCATGCCAGATGGGAACCAAAAAAGTGAATTGGATCTTAGTAGGATGAAAAGATGTCTAACGTTCAGAGCAGAGAAGAAGACAATCTTCTGAGTATATCTGGAAGCTCACATCAATTTCAGTGCCATTTTAGGACACTGACAAACTGGGGCATAGCAGAGACTGGCAAAAAGAATGCTGAGGGAACAGAAGTAAGAACCCAGAGCAGGAGCTCAGATCAAGGCTCATCCCTTAAAAAAATAAAAAAACAACTCACCAATAATTTTGGCCATATGGCTTGGGCTATCTGTGACTTGGCCAAGTCTCTTGACCCTTAATAGGCCTGGGAATCCTCATTTGCAAAATGAGGAGGCAGGACTACATGCCTTCAATGGTCCCTTACTGTCCTAAATCCTATGATCCTACTTGTAAATGTTCAAGACAACATCCGAGTTCCAATGCTAGGTCTATGATTTCATAATTCTAAACAAGAGCTCAATAAGCATTTATTGAGGGCAGAAGCAATGTGAAGTGTTAAAAATGAAGAAGGGGGCTTTAGAAGCCTTGAAGTTCAATATGACAGAAGAAGCAAAAAAAACCTACACGATCTCTGTAGTAAATTATTAAGGAATTAAACATGGGAATTTGTACTCTCTACCAACTTACCATCCAAAAGGAAGGTAGGAAATAGCAGCACACTGAGACAAACTGGGGAGGGACACCCCAACCAGGAGTGGAATAAGGACAGCAGAGAAGTACACTAATTGAACAAAGAATCAAGGCTGCAAGGGAATCAACTGTCATTTAGAAGGCTAATAGACTAGGAGGGGCCGAATGATAAGAAGTCCTATAGGAACAGAAAAATGAGGTTAAGGAACTACAAGCTTATTGTCATCCATTTATTATCTAGAACCCTAGAAAACAGGACAAAAATTCCTAAGCCTAGATTTTTCCCCATCAGAGGAAACTACTCTGACAATTTTCCCCACCTAGAATGCAAAACCCCCCCAGCCCTTCTGTTCTTTAACCTATAGACAATGACTTATTAACAATTCTACTTAGTTTCTTGTAACCTCTAGTTACAAAAAGAGCTTTAAAAAAAACTCAAATTTAGAACCGAAAGTGTACAAGGTTTTAATTGGTCCCCTACATGCACTTTTTTATTTTTCCTAAAAAAGAAAAACAGGTAATTACCAGTGTTTTCCATACAGCCAATGTCCTCCCCAGGTCAGCAAGCAGGCACCAAATGTAGTTTTCTTCCAATGGTTCCGAAGGGTTTTGACAAGTTGAGTCATCTTCTCTAGTAGGCCAGCTGGTTTTCCAGAATCTGGTAGGGAAGAGCAGGCATTAGCATAAGGTCTCCAGGGTAATCATAATATTCATATTTTTTCTCCTATTTTATTCTTCTTATCTTTGCTTGATATGCATCTTCACCCAGATGGCCCCCTCAAGCTATTCAGAAATCAGTTAATTTTCTCTAAATCTGTACCTTCCCAACTTCTCTCTGTTTAAAAAATTACCACCACTCTCCAGTTACCAACACTTAAGTAATTTTTGATTCTTTCCATAAGAGAATCCCCAGATCCAATCAGCTGGCAAGTTTGATAAAAAACTTCCACAATATCTCATCCTGAATTTCTTATTTCTTACTTCTGCAGTCTCCTTGGCTTTAAGCACTTATCTTTTCTTTCTTAGATTACTGTAATTTTGTAATACTATAGTTCTCCTAACTGGCCCTCCTAGATCTTTATGTGATCTACAATCCCCTCACTTCTGGAAATTTCCTAATTTTCAATGTCTTTTATTAAAATGTGGTGCCCAGAATAAAACTCAATACTCCACATGTGGTTTGACGAGAATAGAGAAAAACAGCAAGATTATCAGATTCCTCTATTTGGACAGGATGCCTTATTAAAGGATTTAAAGTATTTTCTTCTACTTTCTGAAGAATCAAATTATTAGTAAGACAAGTGAAAAAATTTATGAAGCATCCTGCTTTTATTGTAGTATACGAGTTTTTAAACTTTGTGTGTTCTAGTTTGGCACTCTGAAGAGCCAATGGGGCATATCTCAGAATAAAGGTCTCAAACACATAAAATACGTTAGATTATAAAAGAAACTTATTATATTGGAATATTATTCCAAAAAGTTTTTTTAAATAAATGGAACCCAGTGTAAGAATTCCTGCTCTAACAGATTTCCTAACATGTAAAGTTCCCCAGCCTTATAATATCACAAATCCAAGTTAGGTTTATAAAGTTTCCCAAACTCTGAATTTTGTACAAATGGTCTAGAGTATACTCACACACACACTAAAAATTACTTGTTCATTCCTCCATAGATTTTCATCCAAATGTTCTGCATAATAACTTCTCTTTCATCTTCTGAATCTTCTCATATATTTTCTTATTCAACATCTACTCTGTTTGTTATTGAAAAGAACTCTTCTAGAGCCATTTCCCAGTCATGAATTTCATTCCACCAAGTCTCGTTGATGATGAATTTAACTCCTTGTATTACATTTTAAGAGTTCACATTCTATGTTATCTGCACTTTGTGCATGTATATGTTCATCTAAGTAAATGGTTTTTTGAAGTTCTTTTTTAGGATATTGTCTTCAATAAATTACTGGTCCTTTCCACTAATATTCTTAGTCCTAAAACTGATATATAGGCAGAATTTTCTCCCAAACAATGAAAAGCACTATGGCAAAACAATTCAACAGATTTTGATGTGAAGCTTTTAATATTCCCCCAAAAGCAGTCAATAGATGCTGACAGGAGGACAACTAGGTGGAAAATGGGAACAAATATCAATATCTCATAACTTTTTATCTCTATAATGAATGATAGTGGATATTTATCCCAGACCCTTCTTTGGAACACAAGAGAATAGATTACTTAAGAAGATATAGCTAGAAAGAGGGGGCAAACCAACAACCTAAGTAAGCACAAAGGAAATTTGCACAAAGGAATCAGAATCATAAAAGCATTCAGGGCCTGTTGCTAGGAATAAGAGGCTTCACAAAAGAAATGGAAAAACTCAACCCTGTTCTTTCATTCAACACCTTTAAGAGAAGAGGACATAACTTAGCTACTAGGCCCACAGAAAAGAAGATGGAAGAGAGGCAGGATCAACAAATAAAAGATATTGAGTATTTCTCTAAACTAGGATAAATCAATCCTCAAAGCAGCCCAGTGATATCCTTCCCACCTTGGGGCCAGGACTAAGGAGTCCAAACTAGGTCAACACAATGATTTCCCCAGTTCAGAACTAGAACTGATACCTCCAAAGTGGGACTGGGCAGGGCACAATCAGGAATCAACCAAGATTCCATCAGGGAACCTTGGGAACAACAGACTTCAGGGAATGGCAAGAGAAAGAAGTTCATGATGATCTGAAATTCCTATTCCATGCTGCTAGATAATTTGGGTATTTATAAGCTCACTTAGAGGAATCCCACTCAGGCATGTCAGATTGTTTTCCCATAATTAAGGTGATAAGCAGGGAGGTACCAATGAAATTGAAGTTTCCAATCTGGAAGGTAAGTGCCTTAAAGGGAACAAGCATTTTATCCCTGATCTTACTGGGAATGTGTCCACCATCTCCCCTTTACAAATAATACTTGCCAATGGTTTTAGATAGATGCTGCTTATCATTTTAAGGAAAACTATTTATTCATATGCTCTCTAGTGTTTTTAATAAGAACAGATACATTTTAAAGCATCTACTAAGTACCAGGTACCATACCAAGTGTTTTAAAATTATTCTAATCCCATATGTATAACAACTTTTAGAGATAGTATTATAATTTTCATTTTACAGCTGATCAAGGTGACTCAAATAGTGTGTGAGACTAGATTTGAACTTAGGTTTTCCTGACTGTAGGCCCAGTGTTCTCCCTGTGCCATCTAGCTGCTTCTGCCAAGAAAGAAGTGTTTCATTTTTGTTCCTGCATCCCCAGCACTTAGCAGAGTGTCTGGCTCAGATCAGGGGCTTAATAAATGCTTATTGACTGAACAAATTATATAGCCATTTCCAGACACAGGGATGAGTGAGGGGGGATATGGTTTAAGTTAGAAACAGTGGACTGACTGGGAAAGACAGGTATGAAAAAACAACTTTTTCAAGGTGGGATTTGGAGTCAGAGTCAATTTGGATTAAAATCTTAGTTCTATAACTAATTGTATGATTCTGGTAAATCAATTAACTTCTCTGCATATCAATATCTTAATTTATACCATGAGGGGGTCGGAATGGCCTACAAATCCCTTTCAACTCTATGACCCTAAGCAATCATTTTATAAAATACATCAAGGAGGAAAAGGCACAGAAAGAATGGAAAAAAAAAATGACAACATTAATATCCAAAAAAGGCAATCAAAATGACATTAATAATTATAACCTACATGCTCATCTCATCTTGATAAAAAGTTTTTATAAGAACTATCTATATGCATTTCAGGGTATACTTGATGAAATTATGAGAAGGGAACAGAAAACCTTTCACACACACACGAAAAATTTCTACAGCACGCCATCTTTATGTTCCCTTAATTGACTTAATGGTACAGACTTCAGTTGGAGGATTAAAATGAAGTTTTAATTTTCTATCTATTGAATCATATAAAACTCTATAATAAACGCATCTATAGAGGTAACTGTCCAATGCCTTTCTGATAATCACTATCCAACATTCATTTTCAAAAGAGTAGTAGTTTGAGGTAAGGGAGAGCTGAAAATGGCAAATTAAGAAACAAGAAAGCTTGAGACTCAAAGATATATATCTTATAACTGAAATAAAAAAATTTGAGTTGTCTTTAGCCTAGGGAAGTGCCCAAGATTAAGTTCTGTCTCTATTGAGCCAAACCTAGCTGAGTACTCAATTCTTTGGTCAAATTTCAAGAGAAGTTAGTTTAGGGGGCAGCTAGGAGCACCAGTCCTGAAGTCAGGAGGACCTGAGTTCAGATATGACCTCAGACACTTAACACTTCCTAGCTGTGTGATCCTGGGCAAGTATGCCTCAGCAAAAAAAAAAAAAGTTAGTTTAGGGAGAGGGTCCAGGATTGAGCCACTTAGATATCAAGGTGTTTCTGTATTTTCCTCACCATCAAGAAGGAATCTTTCAGATACTTGATCCAGATGAATGACATGTTTGGGTAAGAAAAGAACTGGGAGTGTCAGTAATAACTAAAAGATCATGAAAAACAAGAGATGACTAGAAAAGGGCAAATGTTCTGATAACACAATTTGCAAACTAAGTGAGCTTAACTTCAATTCATGGGGAAAATTCTAGAAATAACCAAAGGGTTGGTAAACATCTAGAAAGGGAAATGGTGGCTACAAAGAGTGAGGATGTATTCATCAATAATAGATCATAACAAACTAACTTTATTTCCTTTTCTGACAAATTACTAAACTAGCAGATGAGAAAAATGCTATAGATAACAGTTAACCCAGATTTTAGGAAAGCTTTCGAGAAAGTATCTTATTTTATTCTTATGGAGAGATAAGAAATTAAATAATAATAGATCCAGATTTGGCTGAAGGCTAAACTCAGAGTGGTTGCTAATGGTCCGATGTAAATATGGCAGGAAGTTTCAAATAGATCTGTTTGGGCTATTTCAAATTTTTCTGATATTTCAAATTTTTGTTAATGATTTGGATAAAAGAACAGATATTAAGCTCATCAGATGATACAAAAGTGAGAAAACCAGTAAACACACTAAATGACAGTCAGGAGCCAAAAAGATGTTAACAGTCTCTTGACAATGCTGAATCTAGTATGAAGACATTCAACAAGTACCAATGAAAAAATGTAAACTTGGGTACAAAAAGATCAACTTCAAAATTATGACTTGGGGAACACATGGCTAAGCAGTATAATCTGAAAAAATCTGGTATTTGGAGCAGACTGCAAACTCAAGTCAGCCACATGATATGGTCTGTCCCAAAAGCTAATGTGACATTAGACTGCATATTGAGAGTTAAACTTCCAGGAAAAGGGAGGTGAAATTGTCATCAGATCTCATCTGAAGTACTGTGTTAAGTTCTAGATACCCATAATTTAAGGATATTGATAAGCTAGAGAGTGTCCAAAGGATTACAACCACCTCTGAAAATGGAAAGATTCAGGCGAACTGAAGATGGAAAGATTCAGGCGAACTTGATAATTGTCTTCAAGTATCTGAAAAGCCTTTCATGTGAAAAAGGAATTAGACTCAATCTATTTGGCCAGAGAGAGAAAAATCAGGAACAATGAATGGGTGAAAGGTACAAAAAATGTCAACTTAGGCTCAAAATTGGAACCCAGCAGTGTCATCCAAAAATAGAACAGAAGGTCTGCTTCCAAGATGTTATAGGTTCTTCTTTAGAACTGTTCAAAGGCCAGATGACCACCTGTCATATATGATAGAACAGAAGTCCTTTTGTGTAGAGTTTGGGTTTCATGATACCTGACAGCCCTCAACCTCTGAGTTTCCCTCAGATTCTCTGAATGTGGTAACTGAAATATCTAGAGAATTACTTAGCTCCTAACACATGGATCTCTTATTTAAGACTATGAGGGCTATGAATCAGTACAGTATCAACTCAAAAAACTGTTCTTGAATTATTAGGAATATTCTTTGAGTTGGATGAACACAGAAACAAAAGCAATGTGATCATCAGTTAATGTTCACTCTCTTTGAATGATCTGCCTTATATACGGACACAGAAATCTTAAACCAATTCTTATATTCTAATCCCCAAATTCCTTCATTTTAAATAGTCGGTCAAATAATTTTAGTTTGCAAACACCTTCCTATGTTCCAAAGAGCTTCCGTATCTACCATCTCCTTATATCCTCCCTAAAGACTAGAAGCAAATAAAGCAGATGTTAAATAGAGGAAGAAACAGACCCAAGGGAGTTAAGTGAATTATTCGTGCATCCAGTCAGCGGCAGACCAGTTCTGGGAGTTGCTGTATAATGTATTAATAGTTCATTAGACTAACTAAGACCAGTTTTCTAGCCCAGATCTATTCCTTATTAGCTCAGTTTCCTTATTTGTAAAGGGAACAACGCCTCTCCCGCCCGTCTCACAGGAGCGGTGGGTGAATCAAGAAGCTAGCCCGTGTAGGAACGTGCTTTGAAAATGGAAAGTACTGCACAAATGTAAGGTAACAGCATCATTCATTCATTCATTCGCTCACGTTGGAGAAGCCCTCGGCCCTTTCGGGAGTTAGTATTGGGAACGTGCACAGACCACCGTGACTGAGGATGGAAAAAGAAAACGTGGAAGGCGCCACAAGGAAGGCGCGGGCACGCCTGCGATTCTCTGCTCACGGCGGAGGGTTCGGACTATTTTTCATCCGGACGCGTGTCCGGCCACAGGACGGTTTAAGGCCCCAGAGGAGAAGGAGGACCGAGGCTGTCTGTCCATGCCGGCTCCGACCAGGCAGCAACCTTGCCCTGACAGGACCGATGGGGCGGGCGCCCCCGGAGCTGGGCCCGGGCCGGGACCCACGCTCCGCCCGCGGAAGACGCGGATACGGCCGACCGCAGCAGCTGCGGGGACCCTGCCCGCCCCGGCCGCACAGCCAGCCCGCCCTCCTCGCCCAGGCCCGGCCCCGGGCCGCCCGACTCACCGCCGGCCCCGCCGCCCAGCAGCGCCTCTACCGGCCTCGCTCCGCACCCCGCGCTCCACGCACTCCGGCTCGAGCCGCCCTTCCGGTGTGCGGATTTAAGCGCTTCCCCCACGCTCCGGAAAACCGCTACCACCTGCGCTCGGGTTCCGCGGCGCTGCAGGTGCGCCCGGGCCGAGGCAGCCCAGTCCCGCCCGCTCCTCCGCGCTCAGCTTCCAGCTGGCCGAGGTTCGGTTGGCTGAGGGGGGGTGGGGGTGGGGGGTGTTAGGGTTAAGGTGTCTTCCCCGCCTCCCTCCCTTTCCTAGCGGCTGCCGCGGGAACTCCTGTCTGTCTCTCCCTTCCCTCTCTACTCTTTCCCCTTTCTCTTTTCTTTCTTTTCCTTCCCCCTATCTCTCCTCTCATTTCTCTTCCTCTCCCCCATCCACTTTCCCCTCTTTCCTCCCTCTATCTCCCTTCCCTTTCTTTCCGTCTTTCTCCCTTTTCCCTCTTTCACCTTCTCTCTTTCCTCTTCTTTCATTCTCCTCTTTATTTTCTCCCTCTTCACCCCTTTTCTCCCCCCGCTTTCCTCCTCCTCTCTCCCTCCATTTCTCTTCCCCCTCTCCCATCTTCTTCCTGTAATTTCTTCCCCCGCTCTTTTTTCCTTCTCTCCGTTTCTTTCTCCTCTTTTCCACTTTCCTTTCCTCCCTTTCTCACTCTCTTCCACCTCTCTCCACTCCTTCTTTTCTTTCCCTCTGACCTTTTTCTTCCCCTTCTATCCTCTCTTTCTCCCACCTTCCTCCCTCCCTCTTCATCTTCTTTCCTCTTTCCTTCCTCCTCCCTCCATTTTTCCTGCTCTCCTTCCTCCTCATTCCCCATCTCCTTACTTCCCTTTCCTCCAGTCCATCCATCCCATGAGAATTTGAATGAGTCATTAAAGTAATGTTTCCATTTTCACAATGTACGTGTGATTCCTAGGATCCATTGCTTTTCAGCTGGAAGAGACTTTAGTCCAACTCCTCATTTTACAGATGAGGAAACTGAGGCACAGAGAGGTTAAGTGACTCAGTCACATAACTGGTGGCTCTCTGAGGTGGGATTTAATGACCCAGTCCAGTACTCCAGCTGCCTGCCTCCCACATCCAAACTCACCTGTCATGCTATAAGGAATCAATCAAAATCATTTGTTAAATGTATACATATTTAACATATACTTTAATATGTTTAATATGTATTGGTCTATCTGCCATATGGGGGAAGAGGTGGGAGGAAGGAGGGGAAAAATTGGAACAAAAGGTTTTGCAATTGTCAATGCTGAAAAATTACCCATGCATATATCTTGTAAATAAAAAGCTATAAAAAATAATGTTTAATATAGGAAAAAATCATTTGTTAAATGTCTGTTGTGTGTATACTTATATGTATATATACATAAATATATAAACACATAAATTTTTATTATTTTTTTTTTATAATAACTTTTTATTGATAGAATCCACGCCAGGGTAATTTTTTACAGCATTATCCCTTGCATTCACTTCTGTTCCGATTTTTCCCCTCCCTCCACCCCCTCCCCAAGATGGCAAGCAGTCCTTTGCATGTTAAATAGGTTACAGTATATCCTAGATACAATATATGTGTAAACACATAAATTAAAGATAATTTCTGAGACAGAGGAAGATGGGGAGATCACCAAAGATCTTTAAGAAAAAAATGTCATTATAGCTGAAGTTGGAAGAAAGCCTGAGCCTCTGAGAGACAAATGTGATGAGTCTGAAAAATCAGCAAGATTGGAGATAGAATGGCTTTTGTGAGGATCATCAGGAATGTCAGTTTGGCCAGAAAGTGAAGTAGATGAAAAACGACTTGTAAAGCAGGGATAAAACAGAAACCACAATTATTTCATAAGACCTGGATGGACTAATGCTCCTGCCATCTTGAGGTTTACTATTTAAAAGTCCCCAATCATAATAATAACCCTTTGGTGTGAACTTAATCCAAACATTCTAGAGTTGTGCAATACCATTTGACCCAATAATACTAAAATTAGGTCTGTAACCCAAAGAGATGAAAATAAAAGGGGAGAAATATCTATTTATACAAGGGTATTTGTAGCAGCTCTTTTTGTGATAGCAAACAGGAATGATTGAATAAATATGATTGTGATGGAATATCATCATGCTATAAGAAATGATGAGAAGAATGATTTTAGAAAAACCTAGAAAGACTTGTATTAACTGATACAGAATGAAGTGAGCAGATCCAGGAGAATATTGTACACAGTAACAGCAATATTATGCCAATTGTTAATAATTCAGTAAATGGATTAACTATTCTCAGCAATACAATAATACAAGACAATTCCAAATTTTCATGATGAAAAATGCTATTTATCGCTAGAGAAATAAAGGCTAGCATTTGATTATAGACTAAAGCATACTATTTTCCCCTTTGTTTTCTTTTCCTTTCTTTCCCCCCTTCTTTGAATGTTCTGCCATAAAATGACTTAATAGGACAATATTTTACATGACTGAACATATATCACCTGCTTGCTTACCATGATGGGAAATGGAAGGGATAGAATGTGGAACTCAAAACTTTTTTTAAAAATGTTTGAAAATTATTTTGCAATGTAATTGAGGGAAATAAAATATTTTAAAAAATAGTTCAGAAAAGAGATAAAAAAGTGTCCCTAATCATTATTGAAGGAAAGATCAATAAATATTTAGTCCTTGCCCTCAAGGAGCTTACAATCTAATGGAGGAGACAACATGTAAATAAATATATACAAAGTAAGCTACATACATGAAAAATAGGAAATAATTAAAAGAGGGAATTACATTTCTCTTTCATCAACTATATTAGGACATGATAAAAATGGAAGGTTTCATTGTTGTCATAACTATTCATCTCCCTCTGTGGTCCATCCAGTCTAAACTTATTATTTTACTTAACACTTCTATTTTGTCTTCCTAATTATATTTAGTCACTTCTTCTTGTCTCCCATCCTTGAACAGGAAATACCCTTCTCCTTCTAAAAACAAATCCTGACAAGGGCATGGCAAATATTCTCCCAGAACCCAGTTTTTCCCTTTGGCTGATTTCCCTTTTCACTAACTTTTCCTTTCCTGTGAAAGATTTGTTGCAAAATGCTATTGGTTAACTCTAACTGGGGCTGAAAAATTATAAAAATTAAATCTGTATCTTAGGAAACTGAAGCTGTTATCAGAATCATCTTCTGTAGCATGAGAATACATTTCCTTGCTTTTAGTTTGGTCTCTTATCTTTGACCTATATCACTGGATCTCTGACAATGGGTACAACTCTTTCAAGAGGTCCCATTCCTTTTGGCAGAAAGAATTTCTTGATAGTAATCACCCTTGAAATGTAGGTTGGAGCCAGGGTATTCCTTTTATCTCAGAAAAAGTTATTAATTGCTTGCTATGTGACAGACACTGCAGGGCACTGTGGCTCCAAATAGGAATAAAACAGTTCCTACTCATAAGCTTGCATTTTAATGGAAGAGACAACAAGAACATGCATAAGCACAGGCAGAATAAATATAAAGAAAATAGATATTTTGAGGAAGGAGAACAGCACTTGAGGACATCTATAAAGGCATTATAAAGAAAGTGATATTTGAACTGTGTCTTGCTTGAAGAAGGGGATTCTATAGTAAGAAAGGGGTGCCTTCTCTACATGAGGGGAGACCACTGAAAAGAGAGAAAATTAGGAGAAGGAAATCTTATTCGTGAGGGGCACACTGAAGGCCAAATTGACTTGGGATCATACACAGCGTGTGTGAGGTAATATGTAATAAACCCAGAAGGTTGGAACAAGATGATTTAAGTGTTTTAAAATCTCCACAAAAGACTTTATACATGTACACCCCACATCATGACTTTCCCCATTGTGCTTTCGAGGCATAACAAATTAAATGGGAAATTGGGGGGAGTTTTGCAGAAGCCCCAGACAATATTTGAAGATCAGGAGATGAGACAGAAAAATACTTAACCCAAATTTTACAATAAGGTGCTGAAACACCCATAAAAGAAAAAGAAAAAAAATTCAAACTTCTACAGCAGTTCAAAAGGAGGGCCACAAAATTTTACATGGATTTTCCAGATCTTGGGGGTTTCTCACCCCTAACCTTCTCAGTATGGAAGGGATAGCTCTATTTGATTTTAGAGACAATAGGAAGCCACTGGAGACTCCTGAATGGAAGAATATGTAGAGGATTTCTCCTTACCTGATAACTTTTGTCTTAAATCGAGATTAGTTTTTATTTGTAAATTATATCGTACAAGGATTCACTCTCAGTTCTTCACATGTAAAATGGTTGTAATGACAGTGTTGTATCTATCTGAAAAAAGAGTGCTAAGAGGCTAAAAATGACCTAATGTATTAAAATATTTCACAAATCCGAAAGCCTCTGCAGATGTCATTTTTTAGGGTAACACTCATACAAGCCAGTCTAAAACCCAGATTTAGTAATATAAGTATGAAGTTCCCTGATGAGTACCCATATAACATCACCAGGTGAAATGACTGATTATAAAAAGGGAGACAGTTCGGTACAGTACAAAAATCAGGTGCTGGAATTTGAGGAAAAGGGATTAAAATTCTATTTCTGACATCCCTTGTGTCACTTTAGGCAATTTACTTTTTTCCCTTTGATCTGTTTCCACATCTATAAAATGCGGAGTTTGGACAGCATGGCCTCTGAAGTTCCTTTCAGCTCTATATCTCTGATCCTAAAAAAGGATTTTTGTGGCAGTGAGCAGTATGAAATCATTAAAAGATCTGCAGTTGCCCAAATGTCATCTTCCTACTTCTATCCAAGCCTGAGTCTAGCTTGTTGTCTGTATGTTCTATTTTGTTGCAGTTGAGTCATTTCACTCATGTTCGACTCTTTGTAATTCCATTTGGGGTTTTCTTGGCAGAGACACTAGACGGATTTACCATTGCCTTCCCCAGCTCATTTCACAAATTAGGAAACCAAGACAAACAGGGTTAAGTCACTAGCCCAGACCCACATAGAAAATGTTTGAGATCATATTTGAACTCAGTTCTTCCTGATTCTGCTTTATCCACTTCTCCATCTAGCTAACCCAAGTTATACACATAATGCAGACCAAAGGGGAGAATAATGAGTCATGTATTAAGAATGAAAGGCAACTGAATGCTACATTTATCTTTATCCTTAAGACATTATAGATCTTAAGAATATTCAGTTATCCTCGAGACATTAAAAGAGGCTAAGAAAAGGTTCTAAAGAGAGATGGTGTAGTAGACAGCACTGGATCTGGAGTCAGGAAGACCTGAGTTCAAATTCTGTCTCTAGCTATGTGACTGGCCAAGTCTTTTAAGATCAGTTTCCTCATCTATAAAATGGGGATAATAATAGTACCGATCTCCCAGGGTTTCTTGTGAGGATCAAATGAAATAATGATTGTTAAATGTTTGTCACATAAATGCTAATAAATGTTAGCTGTTTTATTTTAAATCTTCTACTTGATAAATGCTAATTTATGAATTATCAATTTATCATTGTGCTAAGTAGTACAGTGGAAAAAATGCCAATCCTGAAGTCAGGAAAATCTGAATTCAAATCTGGCTTCAGACCCTAGCTATGTGAGCCTGGACAAGTCACAGACCTTGTTTGCCTCAGTTTCCTTATCTGTAAAATGAACTGGAAAGGAAATGGCAAACACTCCAGTATCTCTGCCAAGAAAATCCTACAAAACCAGCTGAAAAGAACTGAACAAGAGCAACAAAAATATGTAAGATTTTGGAAAAACCTGGATAAGAATGCATATGATGGGAAAGGCAAAGCATGGTTGGGATCTGCATTAGCAGAGGGGACATCCATGGTGACAAAATCACTCACTAATTCAAGTATCAAGTACCATCAATCAAATCTGCCATTTCTTCTATCTCTTGGTCTTCCACTCTCTTCCCATGACCCATCTCTTCCAGTGAAGCTTTCATCTTTCCCATCCTGTATCTCCCCTCTGCCTCTTGACTGCTTTAACAATTAAAGTGGCTACTTGAGGGGCACCAAGGTCCAGAGGAATTAAATCATGGTCTGATTCAGCTATTTTATTCAAAAGCCTTTTGGAGTTATATGTGGCATACCTTAGACAAGAAATGGTAATAAATAATTAATAAAGGTAAAGATATAGGGTCTAATTTATGTGAAAGCCAGTTAAGTTTATTCAATTTCATAGACACACATATAACCCATGTCCTTTGTATTCCATGAGATTAAAAGAGGGAGAATAGATAAACAAGAGGATTCATGCAAACAGAAACATAATTCAAATAATTAAAAAAATAATTCAATTCATGTCCTACTGATAACAAGAACTAGGATTTACATCCCACTTTAAGGTTTGCAAAGCTCTTTACAAATATAATTTCATTTAATTCTTACGATAATACTATTTGGCAAATGCTTCTATTATTCCCATTTTACAGGAAAAAAAAAAAGGACACTGATATTGACAGTTCACCAGAATCATATACCTAGGAAAGTGTCTGAGGGAACCATTCAAAATTAGGTCCAATAGTTTATACAGGATATCATCTAATGATGGTGGATTAGAACGTTCACAATCTTGTTTACCTACAGTAAGAATGCTGAGTGCTCACTTCTTCCCTCACCTTCACATGCTTCATACTTAAGAGATTTGAAGTCTTTTGAGAAATGGACTTGAAAACCTTATTCTCCATCTTAAAAAAGCATGGATAGGGTTGCACAAAATAAGAAAGCGTGAAATGAGCAGAATGAAGAGAACATTGTATACAGTTCAATAATATTGTTTTAAGAACAACGTGTGAGTGATTAAGTCATTTTGACTATGTAAATACCCAGATTAATTACCATTAGGACATAAGTATGTCTGGATGCAGATGGGATCTTTCTTCGTCTCTATCCCCACCCCATGTATGTATATGTAAAACCATATATATGTCTATCTATCTATCTAGATATATATGTATATATTTGTAAAATCATTCATATATCTATATATGTATATGTAAAACCATTCTATATGTACTTCTAGTGAAAGAATTGATAAATAGAAGTATATATAGAATAGTTTTACATATATATATTTCTGTCCAATAGTAGCTATGGAGCGGGGGAAAGGAAAAGGGGAAGAAGAGGAATTTAGATGATAAATTCATCATATATTTAAAAAGAATATCAATACACCAGCAGTTTCATATATAATCATCTTTTTTTTCCTATTCTACTACATAAGGAAATTTTAAAAATTAAATTCAGAATAAAATGAAATTTAAAATAAAAAACACAAAACCTTATGCTGAGGAGTAAGAAAGTCATGTGTAGATTAAGCACTTTTCTTTTTTCTCTCTCTTCTGTTCCTTCCCTTTTCCCCCTCCCTTCCCCAGAAGAGAATTCCCTAAAAGGATTTAGCTGTGGGTATTTCAATTCAATCAACATTAATTAAGCACCTACTGAGTGCAAGACACAGTGCTAAACTTCAGAGATAAAATTAGAAAAAGGCTGCCTCTGCACTTGATATTTATAATCTAAAGCAGGAAGACAATCCACAAAAGGAAACTGTAAAATGAGAGGGTGGGTAGGATCCTGAGCCCTGCTCTATTCATTTTGTTGAGCTGAAAACAGGTGAGAGACAGAAGGAAAAAGAGTCTGGCCCTTTAATGCAAGGGCTGCAGACTCTGAGAAAGTAGCTCCTGTTTACATAGGGCTTCAGGATTTGCAAAGCTAGATAAAGGTATGTTAACATATTTACATGTATATTATGATATATGTAATGCAGATACATGTGTATATGTGAGAGCAATATATATAAATGTGCATGTATCCATACATATAAATATAAACACACATGTATATAAATATTCTTATTGTCTATGACACTGGGAGGTGGGTGCTACATTACTGTCTCTAGCTCATGGTTCAAAAAATAGGGATCAGAAAAGCTAAGTGGTTTGCCCCAAATCACCCAGTGTTAGAGCTGGGATATTAAGCCAGTTCTTCCCAATGCCAAGGCCAGTGCTCCATCCAGCACACCCTGCTGCTTTGACACTGGTGAGAGCTTTAAGCACTGAACAGATGTCTGGGGCACTCAGAAAGAACTGGGGAGAACATTTAGAAGATCAAATCAACAGAGTGATAGCAGTGCCAGTGGAGACGATGCCGTAAGCTTCCTTGGACTGACTCAAACCAGCAGAAGGGCTGTTGCAGACAAAAGAAGAACCCTATGGGAAAAGATCTTTTATCCAAGAATTTTATCAGCTGGTGCCCCAATTAATAAGAGTACTGGAGCCTGAAATAAAGTCCAGAGTTTTAATATTAGCCTCCAACTAAATTATACACAGATTAGCTGCATGACCCTGGATTGTCTCAGTTTTTTCAACTCTTGTTAAAAATTTTTATTTTGGGGGGTAGTTAGGTGATGCAGTGGATAGAGCAGCAGCCCTGAAGTCAGGAGAACCTGAGTTCAAATTTGACCTCAGCCACTTAACACTTCCTAGCTGTGTGACCCTGGGCAAGTCACTTAACCCCAATTGCCTCAGCAATATATATATATATATTTGCTGAGGCAATATATATTTATATATATTACTTCATGTTTATTTTTCTTCCCCTTCCCATCTATTGAGAAGGCAAGAAAAACTAATCCCATTACAAATATGTATAGTCATGTACAACAAATCCCTGCATTGGCTGTGTCCAAAAAAAAAAGAAAAAGAAGAGAAAATATGTTTCCATCTGCCCTCTGAATCCATCAGCTTTTTAGCTGACATTGCGGGGTATTTGCAATAGGAGATTGTGGGAGCTGAGGGATGTCAATTTTTTTTTCTTTTGTGAAATATCTAATGTCAGTTGATTTGGGGTTGTTTTTAGCTTTCAAATGCCAGCTTCAGCTCATTCTGAGTTTTAGCACTCAAAAGGATAACTAGGAATTTTGTTCACATAAAGCAAAATCAGTTACAGTGAGGAGTGTTGTAGTAGCAGCACAGAGAATATTCTGTTCATGGGTACAAGCACTCTAGGATAGTGTTTGACTTGAATCCTTTCCTTCTCTCTGCTTACTTATAATCCCATATTCTCTTTCCTCCTTCTTCCCCCCAAGCCCTAGTGATACATGTAGCCATGAGGAACTGAAAAATACAATGTACCCAGGCTGTGACAGGAAGAAAATGTCTCCCCCACTCCACAATGTCAGCACTCTGGGAGTCAAGCCTTGGATACACCCCTCTGCATATGTCTTTGCTCTCTACATTATTTACAAAGGACTTTGCGTCAGCTCTGTAGTCATTTTATTCTTTGACCTTGCTTTTAAATTTTCTATATGTCTAATAAAAATTTCACTTAGTCAATGGGATCTCTGTATAGCTGTATCCATCTCTTTAGTTAACTTTGCTTTTTCCTCATCAGAATAATTTATTTTTTCTGTCTTGAGAAAGCTTCTCATGTCCTCCCCCTTCCTACCAATTTGACTTTCTCCTGTAAAATTTTAGGCTACTGCATATCCTATGTCCTTTTTTAAGAGAATGGTTAGCAGTCTACATGCCATTGAAAATCACGAGTCACCTTGCCTCCAGCACATGTTTTGTAGCTTGCCAATGCTTGAGTTTGAAATGTTGTAAATCAAATTCATTTTACTCCTTATCTGGAATAGTCCAGTTCAAGCCCTGTGGTTAGCATTTAGCATTTTTCCTATCCAATCTTTGCCTTTCCCTAGTGATAGGAAAAAGGAAAGAGGCAAAGAGAAAATAGAGACATAAGTCTACTCAAAAAAAATCCATTTGCCTTCCTCTTTTCCCCCAGTAGAACCTGTTCTTATCCCAAGAGAGCTTTGAAACTTATTTCCTGTAGAATACTCAGATTCTGCAATACTAAGAATATAATAAATTCTTCTTTGCAAAGATGAAATCATCTCTGCTTTGGGGGAGCAATGTGTCTGCTGCTACTAGATTAATAGCATTTTGGGGCAACAACATATATTTATTAGGTCAAGGACTTTTAGATGTGAAGGGATCTTAGATCAAGATTTGGAACAACAAAAAGACCTTAGAGGTCATCCACTCTCATTCATATAGGCGAGACTTTTGAGATGCTAGATAAATTTCCCTTAATACTAACAAGTAATTTTTAATAGAACTGGGCTGACACCCAGGTCTCTTGATATTCATTATTCCATGACACTATAGACATAGTATTGTGGGAAATTGTAGTTTTTTCCCGTTCTCTGACATAAAATCCTCACATTCTCAATTATGGCATTTCCATAAGCGTCCCATCTCAGATCCAACAAGCATCACTGTCATCCTTGAGAGTAGGCCAAAATCCTAAAATTTGATTTTCTTTGCAGGCTGGCCAAAAGCCTTTGGCAAGATGGTTACACTGACCACTAGGTGGCTCTCAAGACCACTTGGTGAAAAGAAAATTGGGCCTGAACACTGCATAAATGTATTTTTCCTCTGCCTATGGCTGATGGGCCGGTAGTCTATAGCTATTTCATGATTAGAGATCTTGGAAATGTCATAAGTTGAATCTAATGCAAATGATCTCCCTGCAATGCTTGGTAGTTTGCTCTGTAATATCACACTGATTGAGACTCAGTGAGGACTCTTCCCTGAGGCATGAAGCTTATAATCAGGGCTAGCTCAAATCTTGGGGCCTACCAAATAGGACCTGATGAGTCTCAAATCTTCAGTACGGTCAATCATTCACATTTACATAACACTTTATAGTTTATAACGTATCTAAATGTAGAAAAAAATTTTTTAGTCATTTTCATTCATATTTAAGTATTTGTGACCCCATTTTGGGTTTTTGGCAAGAATACTGGAGGAGTTTTCTATTTTCTTTTCCAGCTCATTTTATAGATGAGGAAACTGAGTAGTTAAGTAGATTATTCAGAGTCACACAGAGTCTGAGATCAGATACGAACTCAAGATGATGAATCTTCCTGACCTTAAGCCTGGTATTCTATTCACTATATCACCTGGCTGCCCACTATACACATATATTATGTATTCTGCATATTATATGCATGTTACATATTGCCTATATTATACACAAATCGTTATTCATGTGTTCTATGTATCTATAATGTGTATTATATATGACAAAAATATATAGATGCCCATGTGTGTATATTTATGTACATTATTACCAGACCTATGATTTCATAAAGTTTATGTCAATGCAAAATATCACTAGCTCTGCAATTTATATTCTTTGGAAGTTGCCTGATATACTGAGAAGTTAAGTGATTTGTCCAGGGTCACACAGCATATGTATGTGTGTATGTATATACATTTGTGTATCTATCTCAGAGTCAGGACATGAAGCTAGCTAGGGTTTTGTATTCTATCCACTATTCCATTCTGGATTTTCAAGTGCGAATATTATCATCCCCATTTCACTAATGAGGAAATATAGGCTCAGAAAAATTGACTTCTGTCCATGGTCACAAAGCAATAAATATTAGAATTAAGATGAGAATCCTGGTTTCCTTACTCTAAATGTGGTGCTGTTTTCACTGTGACACTGATTTCTCTTTAATAACAACCCCCTCAAAAAAAAAAAAAAAAAAGGATTTAGAGCTGAAAAGGATTTTGGAAGGAAGGGATAATCCATGAAGGGAAGGGAAGGGAATAAGAATCTATAACACATTTAGTATTTGCCAGGCACTGTACTAAGCACTTGACAAAATATAATCTCATTTGATCTTCACAATAACTCTGCAAGGTAGGTGCTGTTATTATGTCCAGTTGGCTTTGAGTTAACTGAGACAAACAGAGGTTACATGGCTTACTCAGCGTCACACAGCTAATAAAATATCTGATGCTAGAATTGAACTCAAGTCTTCCTGACTCCAAGCCCAGTACTTTATTCACTGCTGCCATGAAATCAGATTTAGAGCTGAAGGAGCTCTTCAAGGTCATCTGGTCTTAGCCTCTTATTTTACATATGAGGAAATCAAGACCCCAAAAGATGAAATTCAAGGTCACATGGTTAGGAAGATAACTAAATTGAATTCAGATTTTTTTTTTGACTCAAAATCCATCATTCTTTCTACTTTTTCTTCTTTTTTTTTAAACCAACTAATTTGTTTTGAAATCTTGTTTTTTCTCCAGTTATATGTCAAGAAAATTTTCAGCATTCATTTTTATAAGATTTTGAATTCCAAATTTTTTCCCTTTTTCCTCTCTTTTCTTTCAAAGATAGTAGGCAGTTTGATATAGTTTATAGATGTATTATCATGTAAAGCATATATTTAAAAATAGATTAAAAACCACGAGAAAGAATGGGGTAAGTGAAAAAAAATTATGCTTTGATATTCATTCAGACACCATTAGTTCTTTATTTGGATAGCATTTTCCTTCATAAGTTCTCTGTACTTGTGTTGGATAATTGTGTTGCTGAGAAGAGCTGAATCAATCATAGTTGATCAACACAATGTTGCTGAAACTGTATACAACGTTTTTCTGGTTCTGCTTATTTCACTTTGCATCAGTTCATTCAAGCCTTTCCAGATTTTTCTGAAATCTGACTGCTCATCATCTCTTATTGCACTATAGTATTCCATTACATTCATATACCACAGCTTGTTTAGCCATTCCTCAATTGATGGGCATCCCCTCGGTTTTCAATGTTTTGCCACCACAAAAAAAGGTTGCTATAAATATTTTTGCACATATAGATCCTTTTCCCTTTTTATGATCTCTTTGAAATACAAACCTAGTAACAGTATTTCTGGGTCAAAGGCTCTACACAGTTTGATTATCCTTTGGGCTTAGTTCCAAAATGTTCTCCAGAAAGATTGGATCAGTTCACCACTTCACCAGCAGTGCACTAGTGTCCCAATTTCCCCCCATTCTTTCCAACATTTATCACTTTTCTTTTCTTGTCTTTTTTCTTTTTTGTCATATTGGCCAGTCTAATAGGTGTGAGGTAGTATTTCAGAGTTGTTTTGATTTGCATTTCTCTAATCAAAAGTGATTTAGAGCACTTCTTCATTAGACCAATTCATTTTTACAAAGAAATTGAGAGTCAGAGTAATTAAATGATTTTTCCATAGTCACACAGCAGAAAGCATCAGCTAAAATTAAAAGTCAAATCTTTGACTATAAGTAGATTACATTTTTTTATAGATATCACATCTATCCTCCTTAGCCTTAACATCAGAGCCTTCTATGGTGTTTATGAACAACTAGTTTCCTATGTCCTCTGAGCTACTGACAGCTAGGCAGTTATTTGGCAGGAGGGGGATATCAAGTACTAAACAAAGACCAAAAGTTCTTGTATGTCAATATCAATCTAAAAATCTTACATTATGAATAAAGCAAAGAAAATAGGACCTCCTCTCCCCGCCTCCTTCTGTATACATTTCTGAGGCTACTATATGTTTCATTGGTTCTTTTCCCTTTCCATATTCTTCTTGATGTTCATTGGAGCTTGATTTTATGTGCAGAAAAGCATTTGAAGGCAGAGGTTAGAGAAATCCTTAGGCAGGACTTTAGGAGCAGAAGAAAATTGTCATAATAATACCTAGCATTTACATAGAACTTTGAGGTTTACAAAATGTCTTATAATATGATCTCATCTGATCTCACAACAATCCTGGAAGATAGGTGCTGTGGTTATCCCCATTTTGCAGATGAAGAAGCTGAGGCAATTAGGTGGAATAATGTATAGAGTACTGGGCCAGTAGTCAGGAAGACCTAAATTCAATTCCACCATCAGGGGCTTACTGGCTGTGTGACCTTAAGCAATCAATCCATTTAATTCAGTTTCCTCATCTGTAAAATGAGGATAACCATACCACCTAGATCCCAGGGTTGTTGTGAAAATCAAATGAGAAAATATTTGTAAAACTCTTATCACATTGTCTGGTATGTAATAGTTGCTATATAAATGGTAGCTATTATTATTATGGCAGACAGAGGTAGAATGACTTGTCTAATATTAAATTATTAAATTACCATATTAATATGGTCATACCAATATTAAATATCTAAGGCTATATTTGAATTCCTAACTCCAGTATGTCCACTATAACATCTAGCTGAAATACTATAGCTATTCATTTTGGGGGCTGTCTGGTTTCATGAAAGAATAAAAAAAGCTTTGCACTTTCGTATTTCCAGTGACTCATGATTTCATCAGGGTGAATATTCCCTTCATAAATATGTTATATCAGTTCTCTGGGTCTCAGTTTCCTTATGTGTAAATTGATGAAATTGAACTAAAGTTCTTTCTTGTTTTAATATATCCATTTATGATATATCTATCCTTCAATGCTTAAATATGTAGTAATCTCAGGAGTTTCTATGGCATCATCATCATTATCATCATGAAGGAAATCTTATAATAATGAACTCTCTGAATTCAACTAGTTAGAAGCAGCACAGTGCATAGAGTGGGGGAGTCAAGAAGATCTGAGTTCAAATCAAGTCTCTTATTAGCTATATGATCCTGGACAAGTCACTGTTTGCCTCAGTTTCCTCAACTATAAAATGGGGGTAATAATGGGATTATTATAACAACAAAATAAGATTATGTTTGTAAAACATTTAGCACAATGCCTGGCACATGGCAGACACTACATAAATGTTTATTCCCTTCCTTGGCTTTTCCCTCCAGCTATTATGAGGCATCCTGGAGGACTGACAAGGCTTTTTAGGGCTTGTGCTCTAATATCATAGCATTGAAAGTGCAGAGTCATTTCTAGGCCATTGGAATAGGCCCTCGGTGCAGGAAGAAGAGACTTTGATAATAAGAAATCAATAAGTTTATAACCCACTAGTTTGCTGTCAGCACCAAAATGGCAAGGTTACTAACTAAGTGCATTGTGTGGAAATGTTCCTTTACCCAGAGAAGACCTCAGAGCGAGCCTGAACTGGCCTCAGGACTTATACGGCCAGTTCTCAGGACTAAAGGGCTCTGCTAAGGAGCATTCCAGAGCGATTCTAGCTATCAGATGGCTAACAGCAGAATTTAACCTCCTTGAGGAAAGGGATGATTTCATTTTTTGTTTTTGTCCCTCCAGAGCCCAGCACAGTTTGATGTACATAGAGGGAGTGAGTAAGCAAACATCTAGAATTAATTAAGCATCTACCATGTGTGGGACGCTGTGACAGATTCTGGAGACACAAGGAATATGGAGCATCCTCTCTCCCCTAATCTGCCCTCGCAGGTCAAGCACCAGGAGAGTAGTTTCTCCTCAGTGTTCCAGGAGTAATCTCTGTGATCTGAGGAGTGTAAAAGAAAATAACTTTGTCCTCTTTACTTAATTTCGTTATTTCTTAGTGTAATTAGGAGTGAACTGGTCTCTGGGGTCTAGTCATTGGGAAATTCAGGAATATTAACCATCTGATTCTCGCCTAATGATGATGTGAAAACTTTGAGAGAACCTGTTTCCAGTCATGTGTGAGTGACTTGCACTGTGTTTTAGTTTACCACTGAACCCAAAACACTAATGATTCAGAGGTCACTGATCCAAGACTCAGTGGACATGCATAAAAAATGTGCTATACAATTTTTTCCTTTTTGATCTGTTTTTTCTTGTGCAGCAAGATAATTGTATAAATATGTATGCCTATATTGGCTTTATATATATTTACCATGTTTGACATAAGTTGGATTACTTGCCATCTAGGAGAGGGATAAGAGAAGAGGGGGAATTGGAACACAAAGTTTTACATGGGTCAATGGTGAAACATTATCCTTGCATATATTTTGAAAATAAAAAGCTTCAATAAAATGAAAAAAAAAGAAAATACCAAAAAAAACAAAAACAAAAAAGAAATGAGTTATACCTTTGTCACTCTGCAACTGTGAGGAGACAGAGCTCCTTTATATGGCCTTCCTTAGAGCTTAGTGGAAGAAAAGAGGCTGTCTTGATTCCCACTTGGCCATGGTACCTATAAGTACCTGTCCTCCTCTTTCTCTTTGTATTTGTTGTTCCCTGATCTTGGGCAAATAAGTATTTTGAGATATTATTTGGAAATTTGGGAGATACAGAAATCCCCATAAGTAGCCAAATGAATGGATCCAGCAGCAATGGCTATTGAAGAGGTAGTGGCCAGGAGCAGTGGAAATACCTGCAGTTGTGTGGTGGAGAGTGATTGTTTCAGAAAATTGACTACAACTTCAAGGAGCGGAGAGAAATTCTGGCTATTGACCATATCAGTGACCTTGTAGTCCAGCAGAGAACTATACATAAGAAGAGTATCATTAGAATGGTACAAAAGAAGCAGTGGTTTTCAGGGGCAAGAGAGAAGTACTCTTTTGCTAGACATGTTTTAATTTATTTTTTGTAACACATGTTATTTACTGTCATTATACAATGTTTGAGTCTACTTTCCCTCTGGACATTGTGTATACTTTGAGAATAGTGTGCCTCAAATTGAAACAACTCTGGGGAAACACCTCAGACCTATCAGATTGGCTAAAATGACAGGAAAATATGACAACAGTTGGAGGGATGTGGGAAAACTGGGATTTAATGCATTGTTGGTGGTATTGGGAAATGATCCAAATCATTCTAAAGAATAGTTTGGAACTATGCCTGAAGTTTCCTTATGTGTAAATTGATGAAATTGAACTAAAGTTCTTTCTTGTTTTAATATATCCATTTATGATATATCTATCCTTCAATGCTTAAATATATAGTAATCTCAGGAGTTTCTATGGCATCATCATCATTATCATCATGAAGGAAATCTTATAATAATGAACTCTCTGAATTCAGCTAGTTAGAAGCAGCACAGTGCTTCTGTATTGTATAGTATAACTATGTACACCCTTTGTTCTAGCAATGTTACTATGTAACATATACCCTTTGATCTAGCAATGTTACTACTGGGTCCATATGACAAAGAAATTGTAAAAGAGAGAAAAGGACCCACATGTGCAAAAATATAGTAGATCTTGATGATGGCAAAGAATTGGGGAATGAGTTGATGCCCATCAATTGGGGAATAGCTGAATAAGTTGCTAGATATGAATGTGAGATAATATTATTGTCCCATTAAAAATGATGAACAGGCTGATTTTAGAAAGATTTACATGAACTGATACTAAATGAAACAAGCAGAACCAGGAAAACATTGTACACAGCAACAGCAAGAATATGCGATGATCAAATATGGTAGACTCGGTTCTTCTCAATGGTTCAGTGATCCAAGGTAAATCCAATAAACTTACAATGGAAAATGCCATCTGCATCCAGAGAGAGAGAACTATGGAAACTGAAGATATATTAACATAGGCTATTTTTTTCTTCTGTTTTTTTCTTGTATTTTTCCCTTTTGTTTTCATTTTTCTCTCCCAACGTGATCATATGGAAATATGTAAAATATGAATGTACATGTGCCACAAAAAGTTGTTTTATATGCAATTGGGGAAGATAAAATATATAAAAAAGAAATAAAAGAGAGGAAGGGGAAAGAGAATACTGTGCCCCAGATTTAAAGGAAAATGTTTTGCATCAACTTTTCTTATTTTATCATTTCATTAAAAATTGACTTTTTCTAAAAGTCAATTGACTGCTTGATTTTTAATGAGGAGCACACCAATGGGAGCTTTGAGGTAATAGAACTACAAGTTCACCTCCTTAGGATTCCTCCTAGAACCCTCAGAATAGGTAGCCAATCCCTTTGCAATGCAAACCTTATGTGAGTTCAAGTTGGGAAAAAGAGTTCCAGAATGGATGCTGCATTAGACTGATAAGGATGGGATGGAGTGGATAGGTGGGTCCCCACTTTGCCTCCCCTCCCCAGTTGTAGTTAGAAAAATAAGAACATAATCATAAGATGTTAATGAGGTATTAAACTAAATTTAAAGATGCCTCCATCCTTAATCTCTTTATGCAGTGAATAATACCTACATCTCTGATTGAGTCAAGAAAGGAATTCAAGGAATTTGCTGAGCGAACAAATTAGCTACACATCTGGGGATTGGAAATAGCTAAACCCTGAGGAGCCCATAGAAGCTCAGAGAGAGTATGGAAGCAGCAATTTGTCCAGAGGGAAATGTCCAGCACTTAGAAAAAATTTCAGACCAGTAGGAACCTATGGAGGAGACTATAGCAAGGGAACACGAAGATATATTTCTCTCATGTCTGTCTTTCTATCAACCATATAGCTTTGGAGGAAAGCTACTAGGTTATTGCCTTTCCATATATATATAGTGAATGGAAAGCAGAGACACACCTTTTAGACTGACATGGATAGAAAAAGATTGCAAGCGGAGGGAGAAAGCAGCTTTAAAGGGTGTGACCTCTGGCATTAGAGTTGCTAATACATCACACTGTATATATCATATATATATATATATTACACATATGTGTATACACACACACACATACACACACACACACATACATTTATTTATTTGCATGTTTATTTGTGTATATTATTTGCATCATGCATTGCCCTCCACTCCAGGCTATATTTTTGCTTTTTCTTGCATACCCCATACTTAGGACAGTTCCTGCCAAATATTAAGTGTTAAATAAATTCTTACTATATGTCCATCCAAAGGGGATCTTGAAAACAAAGACTTTATAGCCCTTCCCTCCATATAGTTCTCATGGGTTTTCTTTTGTGGAGCTACCTGAAATAGCCCTGAAGTTATGGTTTATTTCATAAAAGATCTGGGACCATTCCCTTGTGAAAAAGAGGCCAACTAGGAATGAAATTCAGTGAAGTTATAGTTCTTCAGGGAAAGCATCTTAGGAAATAACATCAGCCTCTCCACATGGAAGCAGCAAGCAGAGACTTTGAAGGCAGAGGAATGATTCAGTTGAAACATATCCTTAGAAATATGAATTGTCCACATGTTCCTTCTCCCTCCATCAGCAGGGAAAACTATGGGAAAATATGCTTGCAAATGTGTATGGAGGATTTTCCTCATTTACTTTGCTATATTGTTTTAATTATCTTTTATTTTGAATTAATGTGTAATCTCATTTTATCTGGAAAAAAGGAAAGCAGTCATGGGAGGATTGTGAGTTGTGGGTTTGAACAGATAATGTTTCAGACCTGGAGCTTGGATGTTATTTTCAGGGCATTTCAAAGTTGAAGGTAAACCTTTAGAGATCAGTTTAAACATGAAAAACCTGAACTTTAGAAAATTGGGTGACTTGTACAATTAACTATAGCGTATATTAGAAACCAGATCTCTGACTCACAAACTGGTGCTATTCTTGTTATATCATGGTGCAGCCTCTTGCTAGGTCTCCATGAGAAGGATTGCTGACCACTGAGAGATTTTAAGATCCTTTGTGCCACCCTTAAATAGTTGGAGATCCCTGTTCCATCCCCATTTCCATGTATTATATAGCTGGGACATTGTGTGTGGAAAGAGTAAGACCCACTAAGACTGGTTCAGGGTTTCTGGATGTCTGGGAGAGTGTGAAGTGATGAGACTCTTTTAATTTTTCTTCCCAAATAGAACTGATAGATAAAATGGAAATTCCTTCTGGTTTCACTTGCATGGGTGACAGTTGGATGATGATCTTTTTTCAGTTTTCCCTTAAAGAAAGAAAGATGAGGGTGTGTGTGGATGGTGGGAAATATTCTGCTAAAGGCAGAGCACCTGATAAATTTGTGCCTTAACTTAATGACATTTTCATCTTTCAGAAGATGAAGGAGCCAACCAGCTTTGCACTTGAATTTCATCAACAAAGAGGAATTGGTAGCTGAAAAAGAGATTATTGAATCCTTGGAGACAAGTGACCTCTTCATCACAGTTTGTGAAAGATGACCAGAAAAAAATTCTGTATAGTCTCATCTGTACCTTAGATTTAGAAAGAAGAGGTTTCAAAGGATCCAGAGGAATGAGAAGTTGAACCCATTATTCTATTTTTTGTGGAGGAAATTAGCCCAAAAAAGAAGAGAAACTCTTAAGAATGAAATTCTGAAAAACAATTTTGAAATAACCTATTTTAAGTCCAGAATATTGATGAGAAATTGTGCTTATCTATCTCTTTTAAAGAAGATAAGACTCAAGACACTGAATGAGATATAAATTTTCAAAAATGGCAAATGTACATATTTATTTTGCCTGATTATGCTTATTATAAAGACTGTGCTTTTGTAAAAAAAATATTTAGTGGAAGATAATTAGAGATAATGATTTAAAAAAAAGAAAGAAAAGAGGGTCATTGAATATACATTAATGTACAGAAGAAAAATGAAGAAAACTTGAAAACATAAACAGGATAGATTTTAATGTAATATATTGAATTTATTTCATTAGTTTTTTTTAAAAGAACAGGCTGTAAGTAATAGAGAATTTTTTTTTTCATATTTCATCCTCTTATCTCAATCCTCATCCTTTTTCACTTCTCTGAAGTTTATCTCTTTTTCCTCATACTCTCTTCTTTCTAGATTTTCACTTCTCCCTTCTAATTCTTTCCCTACATGTCTGATTGCTCTTTCTCAGTCCTTTGCTAGATCTTCATTGAGTTCATGTTCCCTATCTATGGATATCCCCTAGGATATGACTTGGGCCTTCTTTTCTTATAGCTCTATATTTTCTCACTTGATTACCTCATCAGCTTCCATGGATTCAGTTATAATCTTTATGTAGACAGTTCCCAAACCTATATATTAGCTCTGGGTTTTCTCCTAAGCTCCAGTCCCATACCACCACTTGCTTTTTGGACATTTCAAACTGGATGCTTTGGGTTTTTTTATACCTTACTCCTCAGCATGCAGTCTTCAACTCAGGGATACTGGCCTGTGGGTTATATCACAAATGAGACTCCATCTCTCAGCTCCAGCCATTTTCTATGACTATTCCCTCTGCCTGGAATTCTCTCTCTCTCTCTCCTCTGCTCCAGCTATTGAATCAAGTATTTCTGCACTCCAATCTCCCATCCATCCTCAGCTGCCAGAGGGATTTTCTTAAAGGGCAAGTCTTACCATATCACTCCTCTGCTCAGTCATTACCTGTGGCTTCCTGATACCTCCAGGATCAAATAGAAGATGCTGCATTTGTCATTTAGAGTCCTTCACATTCTGATTCTTTCCCTTCTTTCCAAACGTTTTATACTTTCCTCCCCTTCCATCAGGGAGTGCTCTGGCTCCAGAGGCTTCCTTAATGTTCCCAGGCAAGCCACTTTCCAAGTCTGTATTTTCTCTGCCAGTCCTTCATACCTGGAAAACCCTCTGCCTTTCTATTCACCTTCTGGTCTTCCTGGCTTCCTTCAGTATTCAACTCAAATCTTGCCTTTTCCAAGAAGCCTTTCCCAATGCTACTTAGATTCTGAAATTCAACTTCTAATTCATTTAAAACTAAACATTCTGTTACAAATGCTCCTTCCTTCCTTTTTTATCATGTTATATTTACCCAATTTTTCTCTCAGCTCCATGTGATAAGACTTAAGATGTAGAAGAATCCCTGAATGCTTTATTACTTAAAATATTTTCTTATTAAGTGCTTTTTAAAAACTGTCAATTGTAATCCAATTCACTTATTTTACAGATGAGAAAACCAAGACCTGTAACACTTAGCAGCTAGGTTTGGACCTGGGTTTTCTGACTCCAAATCCAATGTTCTTTATTAGAAAAATGCTTTGCCTTCATAAAATCTCCTTCCTTCATGCAGCTAAACTGTGGGTATTGCCAAAGACACAGTTCTATATTTTCTGCTTTTTTTCCTTTATACTAATTCCTTCTGAAAACTCATCCTCACAGCTTAAATATGATCCTGTTACTGCGCCTTCCAAATCTTCAGCTCTAACCCCAACGTCTCACCTAAGCCCCAGGCCTGTATTTCCAGCTGTTATTTGACTCTCCTGTCGCCACTTCAAACTCAATATATCTATAACACCACGTAGGTGGAGGAGGAATTCTGAGAAATGACCTCCAGAAAGGACCTTCTCTGGGCTCTCATGGAGAAAAATTGAAAGCAGTGGTCCTAAGAATAAAGCTTTACTTGAAATTTGGTGAGGTGTGGTTTAGAGGCCTGGAGAGGAATGAGTCTTTAATAGTACTCTCTACCAGACATAAATAAAATGAATGAAAATTCCAATTCTGACTTTTTTTTGTCTCTGCATAAGTTTCCCACATCTAGAAAGCACTCTGCCCATACTTCTATTTTAGAGAATCCCTAACTTTTAAAAACAGCTCAAGTACAACTTCCTGGATGAGGTCTTTCTTGATTATGTCCCCCAAGTTATTAGTTCTCTCCTTCTCCCCTCCTCTGTGTTCTCTCTCTTTCTCTTCTGAGTTGTCTCCTTTTCTCTTCTCTTCTTTTTTCCCTCTTTCTCTCTGTCTATATTTCTATCTCTAATTCTCTGTCTTTCTCTCCCTCTCTCTCTTTTCTTTGCTTCTATCTCTCTCCCTTTCCTCTCTTTCTCATTCCTCCCTTCCTTTTCTTCTCTTTCTTTCTCTTTCCTTACTCCTCCCTTCCCCCCTCTCTCCCTTTTTCTCTTCCTCCCTCCTCCCTTCCTATCTCTTTCCCTTCTTCCATCTTTCTGTCTGTCTGTTTCTCTCTGTCTCTCTCTCCTCTTTCCCCTCTCTGTCTCTTTCTCCCTCTCTCTCTTCTTCTTTGCCTCTGTCTCTCTCCCTTTCCTCTTTTTCTTTCTCTTTCCTTCCTCCATCTTCCTCCTTCCTTCCTTCCCCCCTCCTTTTTTCTCTTCCTCTCTCCCTCCCTATCTCTTTCCCTTCTTCCATCTTTCTGTCTGTGTCTCTGTTTTTTTCTTTCTCTTTCCTTACTCCTCCCTTCCCCCCTCTCTCCCTTTTTCTCTTCCTCCCTCCCTCCCTTCCTATCTCTTTCCCTTCTTCCATCTTTCTGTCTGTCTGTTTCTCTCTGTCTCTCTCTCCTCTTTCCCCTCTCTGTCTCTTTCTCCCTCTCTCTCTTCTTCTTTGCCTCTGTCTCTCTCCCTTTCCTCTTTTTCTTTCTCTTTCCTTCCTCCATCTTCCTCCTTCCTTCCTTCCCCCCTCCTTTTTTCTCTTCCTCTCTCCCTCCCTATCTCTTTCCCTTCTTCCATCTTTCTGTCTGTCTGTTTCTCTCTGTCTCTCCTCCCTTCCCCCCCTCTTCTTCTGTGTCACTGTCTCTTTCCCTTTCCCTCTCTTTCTTTCTCTTTTCTTCCTCCATCTTCCTCTCTTTCCCCTCTCTTCCTTCCTTTCTTCCTCGCTATCTCTCTCCTTCCTTATATCTTTCTGTCTGTGTCTCTGTTTTTTTCTTTCTCTCTATTTCTGCCTCTGCCTCGCTTTTTCAATTACTTTGACTACTTGTGAACACAGTTTATACAAACCATTTATACTATACAAAACGATTTTAGAGGGGGAATAATAGAGAAAAGGTTTCTTATAGGAAGTGGCACTTGAGATGAACCTAAGGTTCAACAATTAGAGAAGTTTCTAAGACAAGACACAAGAAAGGAAAATATTCCTAGCATGTGCAAAAAAGCAGTGAAATGGGATGTTGAATGGCATGTAGAGGGATCAGCAAATAGTCCACTGGGATAGAATATAAAATATGTTAGAAAGATTAAAATATAGATAGATTAGAGTCAGCTTTCTTTGGGATATATTCCAACCAAACTGAATACTTAGTGGGTTGGGGTCCCTTTAAGAAACTATTTCCTATTGATCTGTGATTCTTTTCAGATTCGGAACCCCTCCTGGCTAAGGCATATCCTCCCCAGACAAGTTGCCTTGCCAGAGCCTTTGATTCACAAATCCTGGTCAGAAAGCATCCCTTTGAATTCCAATAGGAGATCCGGGCTTCTCCCAGCCCCTACTGGTTCTGATCTGCTCCGGCTTCCCAACCCCCACTAAGACAGCCAATATAATAAGCTTCCATCAACTAAAGTCTTTGCAGATGGACCTTGGCAGCTTCCTTTGCTGCCAGGACTTTCTGTCCGCTGAGAACTGCATTGTCAGTGCAAAACTCCATTTTCCATAGATCTGCCACTATAGAAATCAGTCTCTTGGTAAACTGATTTCTATCTAACAATAAACTTTCATTTTGCAACTAATATTCGGGAATGAGTGAATTCTTTCACTCCTAAAACCCACGGCCGATTTAAAGGGGTTTCTTGATAACTCTCTTATAGCCATAAACCTCTAGAGCACCAGGAATCTATACCACTCAAACAGCATCACTATCTTCTGGGTTATCCATTGTAAAGATTTTTCCAGATTTCTGGCTATGAGTAAAAAATTAAAAAAAAACATAGTTCAATTAAGCATGTCTAAGTTATAGATACTAATGGGTTATATGCATAATTTAATTCATCATTTCCTTTCTTATATTAGCTCCTCTTCCTATCTCTGTCAGTCTTAACGTCTATGCTACCTTTGACTCTCTTCCCCTCCTTTTGTCTCCTATAATCAATTAATCATAAAGTACTATTGATTTTTCTTGCATAATATCTTTCATATGAGCCCTTTCTTCTATATCACTCCTGCCACCATATGGCCTATTACCTCATGCTATGATTATTGACATTTAGACTCATGAAGAGGAACTGGGGAAACATGGGCGCAGAACCTGAAAACAAATGTTGGCAACTGCTTTAATAGATTGTAAAGTCCCACAAAGTAATAAAATTTCAGAAATTTCAGTGTAGTACAAAGGGGGGTCCCATAATGGAAGTCTTTGGATATTCCTAGGGATATAGATGTGGGTCTCAATAATATGAATAGAGAAAGAATGGAAAGCAGTTATCAGGTGCATGGAATCAGTTGTGAAATTCCTCTAAAATAGGAAACATATCTACAATATAGCCTGTAAATTATCAAGTGCCATAAATATCACTAATTAAGCTAGAAAAAAGAAACAAAAAAGAGTAAGAGGGAAAGAAAAAAGGAACAAGGAAATTTAGAAGGAAGTCTTGCAAAAAAATGAATGTATTAATGAGAGGTACTTTGGGGAAACCATTTTTGAGGGGCACAGGAAGGGCCTTGCAAAATCTATACTCCTTGGGCTCCTGAATAGTGAAAGCCCTGGGCACTCCTTAACTGCAGGTAATAATTGTATTTAGGTTAATGGTCTTGGCTTTTTGCCTAAATTTACTTACTTTGGATTGTGATCATTTCTACTTGACAGACAGTACTCTTGGTTGTCATTCAATTTATCTAATTGCTGCTCTTTCAATTCAGTCCCTGATGACTAGTAACTTGATTACTACAATTGCAGGAGAGCTTGAATTGAACAGTGCACAATAAATAAAAATGTACACAATAATGAAAATGCTTAAATTAAATCAAAATATCCTAATACATAGCAGGACCCACTGGAATAACTCATGTGAGTCACCACCAGTCAAACTGGTCCTAGCACAGAAATTTACATAATGTAGTTACAATAAATAGTTGTGAAGTTGAATTTAATTATTCAGAGAAAAAAACCACATGTTTAGCTCAACTTTTAAGATTTTAGCTAGTTCTAACATATTCATCTTCCTATCAAGATAGTCTTATGTAGAAATCAGTAATCATCATATAATATCATAATAGTCAATAAATATTTATTAAACACCTATTATATGCCATGCACTCCATTAAGAGCTAAGGATACAAATATGAAAAAGAAAGACAAATTCTGACTGCAAAGAGTTTATAATCTAATGAAAGAAGACAGAATTCAAAAGGAAGCCAACAAGAAAGAGGGACAGGAAAAGGTAGGCAAAATACTGAGAGAAATTCAAAGGAGTGGAGCTAGAAGGAAGATGAAGTAATTAGCTATTAGTATATATTTTTTCTCTTTGAAAAAACTCTTAATTAGTAAGTAGTAATCATCAAAACAATCTAGTACTGGCCAAGAACTAAACTGGTAGACCAATGGAATAGATTAGGTACACAATACATAGTAGAAAATGACCACAGTAATCTAATATTTAATAAACCCAAAGATCCAAGCTTTTGAGGCAATAACTCACTACTTGACAAAATCTGTTGGGAAAAATGGAAAGCAGTCTGGAAGAAATTAAACATAGACCAACATCTCAAAATCTAAAAACAAATTCAGAATGGGTACATTGTTTAGATATTAAGGGTAAGAAAATTCATAAGCAAATTAGGGGAACATGGAAAAAAAGTGGCCAGTAAGAACTATGGATAGAAGATTTTATGTACAAAAAAATCATAGAGGAAATCACAAGGTAAAATGGTTATTTTGATTACCTGAAATTAGAAAGTTTTTGTACAAACAAAAAATAAGCAGCCAAAAAGATAGAAAGAAAGCTGAAAACTGGGGAAACATTTGCAGCAAGTTTCCCCAATAAAAGCCTTATTTCTCACTATATAGGGAACTGAACTAAATTTATAAAAAGAGCTATTCTTCAGTTGATAAAAAGACAATGTTAGAAGACAGTTTTCAGAATAAGAAATGAAAGTTATTCATAATCATATGAAAAATGCTTTAAATCACTAAAAATTACAAATTAAAACAACTGAGGTACCACTTCACACCTATCACCTTGGCTAATAATATAAAAAAGTAAAATTAGAAATACTAAAGGGGATGTGGAAAAATTGGGACACTAATCCACTGTTGTTGGAGTTGTAAACTAGTCCATCTGCTCTGGAGAACAATTTAGAACCATGTTCAAAGGAGTATAAAATTTTAGCATGCATACTCTTTGACTCAGCAATACTGCTACAACTAGAACTGGATCTGAAACTTATCAGAGAAAAAAGAAAATAATCTATTTGTAAAAATGTTTATAGCAATTTTTTGTGGTTGCAATGAATTGGAAATTGAGATGATGCCCATCAATTGGAGAATGGCTGAACAATTGTATATGATTGTGATGGAATTCTGTTCTGCTATAAGAAATAAAGAGCAGATGGTTTCAGAAAAAGCTGGGATGACTTATATGAACAGATGCAAAGTGAAGTGAGCAGAACCAAGAGAACATTGTACATAGTAACATCATATTGTAATGATGTCAAGTATGAAAGATTTAACTACTCTGATTAAGACAATGATCCAAGACAATTCCAAAGGACTCATGAGAAAAAATGTTATCTGTCTCCTGAGGAGAAATGTTTTACATGACTTCATCTGTATGAAATTGATGCCATATTGTTTGTCTTCTCAAGAGAGTGGGGAAATGGAGGGAGAAAATTTGGAACTCAAAATTTTTTGAAATGAATGTAAGCTTCTTTTATATGTAATTGGGAAATATTTAATGAAATACATAAAACATAGGGATGATTAACTGTGATCAATACAATGATCCATGACAATTTCAAAGGACTCAGAATGAAAAATGCTATCTACCTCCAGAGAAAGAACTATTGAATTCTGAGTGCAGACTGAAGTATTTTTTTCACCTCTCCTTCTTCCTCCTCCTTTTCCTCTTGTTCTTACCTTCCTCCTCCTCATTCTCCTCCTCTTCCTCCTCCTTCTCTTTTTTTTTTATAATGACATGGCTAATACAGAAGTATATACTGCATGACTTCACTTGTATGATGAATATAATATTACTTGTCTTCTCAATGAATTAGTGAGACCGGAGGGAGGGAGAGAATTTGGAGTTTAAAATTTAAAAATATAAATTCTAACAAATATTTAAAGAAATAAAAAGAGGTAGCTCAAAAGCAAAATTGGGGTAGAGTTGAGTATGATCTGATTCTAAAAAAGCAAAACTGTCTAGGAAAAGGTAAAAATAGCAATTATGTTATACAAATGAGATTGAGATGAAGAGGAAGAACTGACAGAGACATTAGAGGGAGAAGGAGGGCTTGTAGTTCTGAAAACCCACACAATTGGGAATAGGTTAAATAGAGAACATGAGATATATATATACATATTACATGAACATAACATCCTCCAAAATCTATAAAGAAATAAGAGGAGAGGGAATAAGATAAGAGTATAAAAGGATGTGAAGATTTATTATGTGGGATAATGTATGTAGATTAATGGGCAAGGGACAAAGAATAAGATGGGATTGCAAGGACTAATATTGCAGAATTATCCATGCATATGTTTTGAAAAATAAAATGCTTTAATTAAAAAAATAAGATGGAATATAAGAGTTATGGTAGTAGGACAAGGCATATAGTTTACCAGGAAAAGGATAAAGACAAGGGGAAAGTGTGGTATAGGAAACGCTGGGGCACAGAATAGTGTTTAGATTAACGGGTGAAGATTAACAGGAATGGGATAAAGAGGGGAAGAAAGAGTGGGGGGAAAAGATAAAATGGAATCCATGGATGGAAGATTAAGTAATAGCAAGGCAAGTTAAGTAGCAGAATTAAAGTAGAGGAGTTAGCCTGGATAGGAAATAAGGAATATATACAATCACTACAACAAGGATCAAGAGTAGAAATTATTAGAAAAAAAAAAAGTAGGACTAGTAATTATTGATATTAAACAAAGTTAAATTTAAAGATTTGATCAAGAGAGAAATCTACATTATATAGCAGTCATATTAATATTGTTTTAGATGCATGTTTACATATGGGTAAATGCATATGTACAAATATGTCTGAATACATGTGGGTATGTATGCATTTAAGTGTGTGTGTGTGTGTGTGTGTGTGTGTGTGTGTGTGTGTGTAACTGTGCTTAACTGTAGCCTGCTTAGGGGAGGTAGAGGTATGAAAGGCTGAAAAAAGAATAAAGTAAAATGTGCACAGCAGAGAACAAAAGGATAAACTACAAGGAAGCAAAGAAAAGATGGACACTCATGAATATAATTTCTTCTATTATTATGTATGCTTTCTTGAAATGGAAATTTATTTTATATATTGTGAAACCTCCCTGATGCTGGGAACATAACAATGTTTTGTCTTGTTTTTATTTTTCTTTTCAGTCTTTCTTTTTCTATTCTGTTTTTTTCTTAATTGTATTTACTTCAATTAAAAAAAATTAAAAAGAATGCCACACTAATGGTTTTGATCTTTGTTTCTAAAATGTCTAGGATATAGCTAATGTGGGAATTTGTTTTGCTTTACTATATATATTTATAATAACTTTTGTTTTTGTTGCTTTCTCAATGGTAGGGAGCATGGAGGAGCGAGAGAATATAGACTTGAAAATAAAATAAAATTGAATTTTAATAAAAGCCAGGGAAATTTTAGTAGACCTGCTAGGGATAAGCACCAACTTGACTAGGGTTTCCTACCCAGGAGGTCACTTCCCTTACCATTCCCCCCAACTCCCACCCCCATCCCCCCCTCTTTTTTTTTTTTTTTTTCCTGAGGTAATTGGGATTAAGTGACTTGCCCAGGGTCACACCACTAGGAAGTGTTAAGTGTCTGAAATCAGATTTGAACTCAGATCCTCCTGACTTCAGAACTGGCACTTTATCCACTGTTCCCCTAGCTACCCTCATTGCCCCCTTTTCTATAATTAGTTCCCCATTAAATATTTCTGTTTGTGCTTGGGTGTGTGTGTACACATATATGTAAGAAACTTGGCTCTTTTTCCTGCTAGAATATTTTGCAGTTATTGTTATTAATAATAATTGGCACTAAAATAGGGGGGATTTAGATCAGATGATCTTTGAAATCTTTCAGTTCTAGATAAATAACACAATAACCAACATTATTTTTAAGGTCTGTAAATCCTTTTACAAGTTATCACATATTATACATGTGATTTCTATGATCTAAGATCCTAAGTTTTTTGATCTATGGTTACCATGATTAAAATAGGATAACAGCAATGTTTAGAGGAAAATGGTTGCTAATTGCCAAAGAAGATTCCAACTCCACTCCTTCTATATTCCTTTTGGAAAATAAAATCAAAAGAAAGTTTTATATTTTTTAAGCAAGGACAGCAGAAATTTTTCAGCAGACAAATTACTGAGATTCAAATTCCCATGATGTTCCAATGAGCATGGTGTTAAGTAATGTAGAAAGAGGAATTGTCAGTTCCTTGAGGGTGAATATCTCCATTCCTTTTTGTTTCTTTGAGCCCAGAAATACATAGTAAGTTCTATTCCTGAGCCAGTCATTCTGTGATAAATAGGCACCCCCTTTCAGGGAGATTGCTTTCATTATTATAATTTTTTGCAGTTATATTTTAGAAATGAGACCATTATTCTATATGTATGTGTTATATGTATATATGTAAAAGGAGTAAGGGGTAGGATGGAGACCAAAAGACTGAAGTAAGCAATTTTGGAATTGGCCACATATAGTCAAAATTGGGTTGAGTTTTTCTACTTAGTGATTTGTGGAAATATTTGGATACAAGCAAGGTTGTTTGAATGGAGTCAGTATAGAAGAAGAATCATGAAGAAAGCAATTTGGGTACAAGGCCTCCTTTTATAGTAAAAAGTTAGCTGAATTTGTATTCTGGAGATCCATGTTAAAATCCCAGATCAGCCACATGTTAGCTGTGTGACTCTGGATAAACCATTTAGGTCTCTGTCCTTCAAATTCCACAACTCTAGGATAACTATACCTGTGTATTAAGTTCACTGGGCTGTTCTGATGATTAGAGGAGAATTTATGTAAACCATACAGTGCAATATAAATAATAGCTGTTATTGTGATAAAGATTTCTATTTTTAAAACATGGGAACACCATGATCTTTCTACAATGGAGTTTTTCCATCATTAAAAGGGAATAATTATTTTTGCTTTACTTATGCTGGTGTTAGTGGAATAAGCCCTTGATCCTAATCATGAGTCTGCCACAAATTAGTATATGACACAGGACAATATAATCTTTCTGGACCTCATTTTTCTCAAATATAGAAGGAAGAGGTTAGAACAGATAATCACAAAGATCCTACCTATAAAATCCTATGATTGAATGCTAAATCAGATGTCATTTTACGCATCCAGATTTATCTCTGTTACATTTTGGGGATAAGTACGGAAAGAAAATGCTAGAGAAATAGGCAGATATGTATTGGAGACATCTTGTACTCTGCTTGGGAGAAACAATTATTAAATTTTCAGTGTGGGTATTTATATCTTAGAAATCAGCAAATTCTACAAATCAGGGCTTGATTTATTATTTTGTTGATTGTCTAGACTTTAAAAAGTCATGGAGAAAATGGCAACAACACAAACTAAACTTAAATCATATCATGTATACAGTTCCTCCTTTTCTTCCCCCACCCCATCCCCTGAAGCCAATTGTTAAACATTTATCAGTACACACGTCCCTGGGAATAGGTACTGGGATAAGGCAAGAAGAAATGATAATGCTTCTAGAAACAATGCCCTTTGTTAACCATCCCTCCAAGTCCTAGGACATATTAGAGAGCAACCTGGAATTATCATTCAGTGTATCGTGAGGTATCACTTACCTGTGTAAGTGGATCACATGCAACAAGCTCTTCTACTTAGTCCAACAATTCTTTTCTGGTGAAAGAAGTTGGACTCTGTCACTATATTAAGTCATTTGAGCCTCAAAATAACAAGGCGAAATAAATTCTAAAGATATTTGAAGTCATCATGGCATAATGAGTAGGAATGCTAGGGTTTGAATTAAGGAAGATCTGGCTTCAACTTCCAGTTCAGATACTTTCTACCAGTGTGATTTGAAATAAATGACTTAATTCTTCTTAGATTTAGCTTTCTTATCTATATAATGGGCATAATAGTATGTGCCTCAGAGTTATATGGATCAGATAGGGTGCCATATGTAATATTCCCATCCCAGAAGGATGGTTTTCCTTCCTTGGTTTTCCCTTATCTTGATTTTTTTACATTTCCTCATCTTGAACCTTCATCCTTAAATGCTGCTGATAAAAAAAAAAAAAAGTAAAGAAAAGAAAAGATGGTTGGGGTTTTATCGTTGTTAAAACCAATCACAGTATAGCTGGGGAAGACATGATTTGAATTGACTTGTTAAAATGGTATGTGTTGACTTGAGAAACATGGGCTAATATACTTGTGGCTGGAAAAGGAAGTCTGCATTAATCACTTTTTGAACATTTGGAAGCAAGAAAATGACAGAGAGATATGAAATTGCATCACTTATATACAGAGCATAAATTGACTATGATGGAATTTGGGTGAAGATGGGAATTATATGTGGCAATCTCCTTACTTCACTGCCATGGAATGGTTTATGAGCAAGAAATCTCAGCTGTTGCTGACTAGTGAGAACTCATAAAGTATGTATTAAAATTAAGATTGAGGGATGCCACTTCTGGGCATATATACCAATAAGATCAAATTAAGAAAAGTCCCATATACACCAAATTATTCAAAGCAGCATTTGTGTGTGTGTATGTATGGTAGCACAGAATTTGAAACAAAGTAGATAACTAAAATCGGGTAATGGCTGAACAAATTATAGCACATGAATATAATGCAATATTGCTGTTCTGTAAGAAATGATGATTCTGAAGATTGAAGATTAACTAAGAGCTCTTTTTAAAAGACTAATAACATCGAGAAAGAATTTTAAAGAGAGGAAAACCAAAGCACCAATATAAGAGAAAAATAACAATAGGTGAAAAAGCTGTTAAAAATAATTTTGCCCAAATAGAAACCAAAAATTAATAACTTTGAAGAAATAGGATACTTATGAAAATATAAAATATGTAGATTACCATAAATCATATACAGAATTAAAAAAGCCTCAACTCAGTGAAAGAATTTGAACAAGCTATTAACATTGTTAGTTTTCCTTTTTAGTCAACTTTGCCTTTAAGATCAAATGAGATAATATTTATAAAAAGTGCTTAGCACAATGCCTAGTACATAGTAGCCATTATCAATGTTTAATCCCTCTCTCTCCCCCCTGCAAAAGAACCTGGGCACTGATGAATTTAAAGATATATCTTATCAAACAATCAAAGAACAATGAATTCCAGTAGAAATTGTTTGTCAAAATAGAGAAAAAAGTTAGAAAATTTCTTTTTTGATATAAATATAATCTTGATAGTAAACTAAAGGAGAGAGAAATCAGAGAGAGAAAACTATAGAGCAGAATTTCTAATGAATATTGATGAAAATGATGAATAGCAAAGAGGCTAAAGCAACATATTTTTAAATTGTACACTATAATCAGTTTGGATTTATAGAAGAACTATACAAATGGTTCAATAATAGGAAAACTATAAATGTAATAGGCCATAATAAAAATAACAATATAAATCACAGGGTTATGTCAATAAAAGTAGAAAAACCCTTTATAATACAATACTCATTTATGTTGAAATTTCTCTAACCAGGAAAAATACTGTACTTTTCTTCAAAATGGTAAATGGTATCAAAAATGAAGAATTAATATTATATATAATGAAGACCACCAGATACCTTATCAGTAAGATTAAGGGTAAATCAAAAGATGTTCATTGTCATTATTATTACTTAATAGAGTTACTATATTTACTATATATATTGTAGTTACTAATTTACTATTACTTAATATAATTCTAGTAAGGCCAGGTATAGTAATAAATCAAGAAAAATAAATTAAGGAAATAAGCAAAGGACCCATACAACAAAAATATTTATAGAGGCACTTTTTGTTATAGCAAGAAATTGAAAACAAAGTGGGTACCCAGCCATGGAGAAATGGCTGAATTAGTTCTGGTACACAAATATAATGGAATATTATTCTACCATAACAAATGATTAAAGGGACAAATTTAGAGAAAGATAGGAGAACTTGAAAGAACTGCTACAGGGTGAAGTGAGCAGAACCAGGAGAATAATTTATATGATAATGAGATCTTCATCAAGAAAAATAACTTTGAAATACTTAAGAGCTAGGATCAACATTATGAATAGTCATGACCCCAGAAAACTAATGATGAATCACATTTTCCATCTCTTGACAGAGGTGAAGGACTAAAGATACATAATATGATGTGCATTTTAGACATGTCTGTGTGTGGTTTTGTTTTTCTTGATGATACATATTTATTATAATGGAGAATGCATTTTTTTTGGTGAGAATCATTTTTGTGGGAGGAGGAAAGCATCAGAGGGAGTAGAGTGATAAATCACAGTGACAGCAAAAAAGAAAAAAAATCAAGGAACATTTTAAAATACAAGGAAGAGAGTAAAAGGAAGTTTAGAAGAGGCACTTGGGGCAGCTAGGTGGTGCAGTGGGTAGAGCCACAAACCTGAAGTCAGGAGGACCTGAGTTCAGATTCTGTCTTAGACTTGACACTTTCGAGCTATGTGACCCTGGGCAAGTCAGTTAATCCCAATTACCTAACCAAGAAAAAAAAAAAGTAGGACACAAACAAGGCAGTTTTAGAACTATGTTAAATTTAAGATTTTTTTTTAAATGTACATAATGAGATTTCTGGGTGCAGGTCGTCTTTTTTGTTGTTGTTGTTATTCTTTTTTCCCCCTGAAAAGGTAATGTCCAAATACTTGATTTTGTTCTTTTCTTTTAAAAAATATATTTTTTCAACCAATAGATACATATTTATTTATCTTTTGAGGGTATAGACCTACTGGTGGTAATACTAGGTCAGAGAACATGCAGCATTTAGTAACTTTAGGAAGCATATTTCTAAATTGCTTTCCAGAGTGACTAGACTAATTTTCCCACCTACAGTTATAGTGCCCTAATGTAAATATGCCCATTTTCCCACAGCCTATCCAACATTTGTTACTTTTCTTTTTAGTCAACTTTGCCTTTAAAACAAATATGAGATTGAACATCAGAATTGCATTAATTTTCATTTCTTAAATTATTAGTGACATGGAACATTTTTTTAAAAATATGGCTATTGATAACTTGGACTTCTTCCTTTGAAAAGTCTTGTTTGTATCCCTGGACCACTTATCAGTTAGGGAACTTTGTTCTTTTTTTGTACAAGGGAATGTTCATTTTGTTGGTGTTTGCCAGATTCATGAATCAATGAAAGATAAAAAAAAATAAACAATAACAAAATTTAGTTTTGTTAAAACTAAAGCAACAGATACAAAATAAGCCCATAAAAATTATCAGTCCTTCCTATATCATTAATAAAATCCAATAGGAAACACCTAGAAAAAGAAATCCCGTTCAAAATAACTACAGAATTTTTAAAGTATCTGGGAGTCTTTTCAAAAGATACTTAGTATATGACTAGAAGTATAAAACTCTTCACAGACATGAAGGAAGACAAATAATTGGAGAGAGATCAACTACCCAGAGAGGTATAATCAATAGAGAAACTGACCTGAAAGCCAGGGAGAGCTACTTATAACGAACTTAGAAGCAGTTCAAATCATAATTCTAACAGACTGGCTCTGTGGGTCTGGACAAGTCACTTAGAACTTTTCAGTACCTAAAGGAAGTCTCTAAATGACCATAAGTTGAAGAAAAGATAGAACAAATTTCCTCATCAGGGAATTCTCTATACTAATGAAATCCCAGATTCACTTTCTATTGCTATTACTATTCCTTGCTATCCCTTCCACATTTCAACTTTCCCCGTCACAATTTTAGTATATTGCTGGTCAACATTAAAAATAACATAGAAAATGTTAAGGAATTTTGTGGAAGTTGTAGATGACATGCAAAGGCGATCAGAAGACACAGGAAATATTTAGAAACTCAGAAATGCATAAAATACATGTATATAACTATTTTCAATAATATAATGATCCAGGATAACTCTGAAGGATTTATAATGAAAAATGCTATCCAAACCCAAAGAAAGAACTGATGGTGTCTGAATATAGATTGAAACATACTTTTAAAAAATTTTATTTTTTAAGAGTAGGGAAATTTTTTTTTTGGTCTATGCTTTCTTTCACGTCTATTATGATAACTATACATGTATGAAATATATCTAATTGCTTGCATTCTCAATAAGGGGGGAAGGGAGGAAGGAAAGGAATCTGAAACTCAAAGTTTTAAAAATGAAAGTTAAAATTTTTTTTTTACATATAACTGGAGAAAAACTAAATAATAAATAATAAAAAAGAAAGTAAAATATATATATATATAGTATTGTATAATATCAAACCAAAATTATAATATAAATATACATACATAATACATAAATAAATACGTAAAAGAAAGAGAAAAAATTCAGATTTTTTTTTCCCTCTGGTACAAAGGAAGGCCAAAAAATCTTACATGGATTTTTCAGAGTGTAGGAACACTGTGCCTGAACCCCTCCCCTCCAAGTAGAAGGGACTACTTTAATTGCTATTTAATTTAATGTTGGGCCCTGCTAATGTAATAAAACAGTCATATTATCTGAATTAAATTATAGATTTAATACCAAGTTACTCTATAAAAGAGTTATTTTGTAGATTTAGACAAAATAATAACAAAATTTACCTGGAGAAACAAAATGTCAAAAGATCTAGAGGTAAATGATGAAGATAAATAGGAACAAAAGAGGATTAAATTTCAAACTATATTTTTGTTATTTAGCCCTTCCAGTCATGTCCACACGGCTAGTAAGTATTTGAAGCCAGATTTACATTCAGGTCTTTTTGACTCCAAGCCTGGCACTCTATCCACTGGGCCACTTCACTGCCCAGTATACATTACTATAACATATTTTTTATTAAAAATAACTTCATTTTCCAAAACAAAAAATTAGTGAAAATAGCATTGTTTTACTTTTTTTTTTTGCAAATTTCTTTAATGTCAGTTTAATAAAAAAAAAAAACCAGCTAGTATATTTTCAACCTATTACAATATGTTGTTTTTGTTTGAAAAATATAACAAAGATCTGGCCTCACACTTTATGTAGTTGGAAAAGGGAAAGAATATTTTAGAAAGATTAAATCCTTATTAGAGTATATAGAATCCCCTGATATGGACACACACACAAAGCATTTGAAGCTACAATTATGTAAAATATAGTCACTGGTTTCAGCTCATTGGAAATATGCAACATAAGTTTGAGTAATGAGGCCATTTTGGGAGGAAAGGGCTCATTATTGGCAACACTTTGGGAAACATGCTCTGAAGCACTGGCCCAGGAGGTAGCAGAGGGCAACTGGGTAGTACATTGGATTCGTCTTTCTGAGTTCAAATCCAGTCTCAAACATTTACTAGACATGTGACCCTGGACAAGTCACTTAACCTGGTTTGCCTCAGTTTCCTCATCTATAAAATGAGTTGGAAAAGGAAACAGCAAACCATTCTAATATCTTTGCCAAGGATATCCTAAAGGGGATGATGAAGACTCAGACATGATTGCATTGACTTAACAATAAGTGGCAACATGTTGTAAAGCATTGGGTCTGGAATTAGAAGGTATGAGTTTGGATCTTTTCTTCAACTTATTTGCTGTGTGAACTTGGACAAGTCATTAACTCCAATAGACCTGTTTCTTCATCAATAGGACAAAATTTAATCCAGTCCCTTCTAACTCTAAATTTCTGATTTCATGGTTCTATACTGAAATTCCATTGATATTTTCAAAGCCTCTTACTATTTCTTCAATGAAGTCTTTTTTATTTACTTCTTGCTGAAGTGACTTGTTAGTGTCCTGCACATAGTAGTTCAACACATATTAATATGTTGATCAGTTTCTCACTATTCCAAAATCCTCAGGCATTTATCTGCATTGATCATTTGGTATCTATGGAAGTAGGGATGCTAAGGATGGAAAGGGATCTTATAAATCAGCTAATCCAAGCACCCAAAGTAAAATCACCAGTACAATTATCCCTGATAAATAGTCATCCAGCCTCTTCAATGGTATAGAGATAGCTGAAAGAGGCCTTCATATTTTTCAGTTGTTTTAGCTGCATCTGACTCTTTGTGACCCTATTTGTTATAATGGAGAATGCATTTTTTTTTTTTTTTGGTAAGAATCACTTTTGTGGGGAGAGGAAAGCATCCGAGGGAGAAGAGAGATAAATGACAAAGACAGCCAAAAAAAAACCACATCAACAAACATTTTAAAATACAAAGAAGAGAGTAAAAGGAAGTTTAGAAGAGGCAGTTGGGGCAGCTGGAGTGTTTTTTTTCTATTTTTTTTCCAGATTATTTTACAGCTGAGGAAATTGAGGTAAACAGCGTGAAGTGACTTGCCTAGGATGACACATCGAGTGTCTGAGGCTTGGTGGTGCAGTAGAATGCCAGGCCTAAAGTCAAAAAGACTTGAGTTCAAATCTATGATTCTAAGAAAGTCACTTAATTTCCATCTGCTTCAGTCTCATGTGTAAAGTGGGGGTGATAATAGAACCTTCCAAAGTTGTTTGAAGATAAAATGAACTAATACTTATTAAGTGCTTTGTGCCATATAAATGCTTCTTATCACTTCTCAAGGTCACACAATTTATTTGACATTCATAACAGACTTGATCTTTCCATATTTAATTATTTGAATGTAGCATTATGCCTTCTCATTCTCATTGAGTCACAACTTTTCTAGGTCAACCATCACCAGTGCCTCTAGTCATCTTTCATAATTTCATAGATTAAGAGCTGGAATACTTCAGAATTCACTTAGAAGAAGGTGATTTTCATTTTATAGATGAGAAAAATTAAGTCAAATGACTTGCCTAAGGACTCACAAACAGTAAGGAAGCAAGTTCTGGACTTGACCCCCAGTCCCCAGACTGCAAGTTTAATGCAAGCTTCTACTGCCACACAATTATCTTCATCTGATGCTGTTGGAGTATCCTCCTCTGGATGCAATCCAATTGGTCAATGTCCTTCAAAAGTGATACCCCAGATTGAACATGATGCTTCAGATGTGATCTGCCCCACACAAAGCTTAGTGGAGCTATTACAGATTTTTTTTCCCCCAGACATATTATTTATGCAGCTTAAGTTAACATCAACTTTTTTTTGGCAGTCATCCTACATAACTGACTCATACTGAGTCCACCAAAATCCTTAAGTCTTTTCCACATGAACAGCGCCATAAAGCCACATCTTCCCATCCTGTACTAGGATTTAGGCTTACTGATGGAGAGGAACAGTAGTGTGGAATAATTTAAAAAGGGGAGCCAAACCCAGCATTTCTATTTGGCTTTTGAATGCATTTCTGTATTTGCAGATGAATATGGGTATATATCACAAACTTTGGAATTCATAATACGTCAAGCAAAATGACATCGGCATGCTGTGAATAATAAAAAGGCACCATGATGCTCCAACTGCAGAGAGGGAGGAAAGTTATTCAGTTTTCCTCATCTGCTTCATACTGGGACTGAGTAATCTCATGATTCAGATTAATGTAAAGCACAACACTAAACATCGTTCTTTTATTCTCATTCTTATCCACTCTCCACTTTCATCCCTTCCCATCTCAGCCTAACAGAACTGGTTCATTCCTTCTGTGAAGGGAGAGCAGGAGAAAAGATATGACAGGGGTCAGAGGGAAGGGGAGGATTAAATAGCTTTTCCTAGGAACAGAAATTGAATATAAAGGTGTGTCAAGTCTTTTCTAATTTCTGAAAGGTTGCATGTGACATTCAAAAAAAGAATAGGTTTCTCTGTTTACTTACTGAGAGGAGGTTGGGGGGTTTTTTTTTTTTTAATGGAAAGGAATATTTGTCTCTGTTAGCCAAACTGGAAAGCTGCTAAACTTGTGTTATTTTAGAAAAGTGAATTGGATTCTCATAATGGCTTGGACTCTAACCAGGTTCTTTACTCACTCATTCACTCATTCATTCAATAAACATTTATTAAGCACTGACTATATGCCAGGCATTTATTAAGCTCTGGGAATGTAGACAAGCCATTTCACTTGAATGAGTTCTAAGTTCTTTATCTGTAAAATGAGGGAATTGGACCAGAAATATCAACCACCACTTTCAGCTCAAAAAGAAAATTAAATGATGCAGTCTATTCTGAATAGTCTCAGTAAGTAAATGGTTGAATGATAGCCTCATAATTCCAATAGGCTTGGGATAGAAAGTGCCATGCACATCCAGAGAGAGAACTATGGAGACTCAGTGTGGATCTAAGCATAGTATTTTCACCTTTTCTTTGTTTGTTTTTTCTTTCTTGTGTTTTTTTCCTCTTTTTGATCTGACTTTTCTTGAGCAGCATGATGAATATGGAAATATGTTTAGAAGAATGGCACATGTTTAACCTACATCAGATTATTTGCTAACTTAGGAAGGAGAAAGGGAAGAGGGAAAAATATTGAACACAAGGTTTTGTAAAGGTGAATGCTGAAAAATGTCTTTGCATGTATTTGAAAAAATAACATACTGTTAAAAAATTTTAACTAAAAAATTTACATTTGAGAAAAAAAAGAAAGCCCAAAGAATACTCAAAGAGAGTATCCTCTGAGTCAGGAAGAGTGGGGTCCAAATCTCAGCTATATTACACACAAATCGTGTGACCCTGGACAAAAGCATTTAATTTCTTAGTACCCTAAAAAGGGTTCTTAACTTCTTATGTGTCCTGAATTCTTTTGGCAATCTGATGAATTTAGACTATGAACTCCTTCAAATCAGGGGCCTTTCTTTACATCAGAACTTTCTTTGTATTCTCACTACCTAGCACAGTGCTTGGTACATAGTAGGTACTTAGTAAATTAAAGTTGTTGAAGAAACCTATGAACTCCTATGGTTGATTAGCAATGTTGCATAAACATATAGACAAGAAGAATGCATCACACTGATCTAATAGGATATCTATTTATAGTCATTTTGAAGTAGTGATGAGCATTAATAATATTTTGGGATGATTTGCAACAACTATAATGAAGTATGAAAGTATCTGATTTCTTCTGGAGACAAAGTTATGGGTACTGTTAACATGACTGACTTGTTCCTTCCATTTGTAATTGAAGGAAAGTCTAAATTTTATTGAGAGGATAGTGAAAATAAAGAGGCAATTTCTTAACCTAGTCAAGTTAATGGACTCCCTTAAATCTACCTGATGGTTAAGACATTTTGCTCTATGACTTTTGATTTTTAGAGGAGGTTCCAGATTGCATGGGTTTCTTAGGAAGTTTCTTAGCCAGCAATTCCCTACATCTGTGAAATCATAGGCCAAAGTAAAAGAAAAAAAAGAAAAAGATTAAAAAAGAAACCAAAAGAAAGGCAAATGGGAGAAATGGTGATGTTACTCATGCTGAAGGTTTTGTTTAATAATATGTCAGTTTTCAAATATGCAGAAGTAGATTAGCCACAGGAACTTTGCTTTTGCTTTTTCTGACTTAGTGAGCCTTCATCATTTTAGTTTAAGTTATTTTTCACAGATTGTAGAAATGTAGAGATTGTCAAGAACATATTTTAGTCACTAGGCACTGTGCCATACTCAGGAGCATAATGCCACCTACAGATTATACCATGGAGCAGTATCTTTCAAAATGCAACATGTATACATTCCCTAACAAAATCACTTTCTTTGGTGAAAAGCTCCTCAGAGAGAATTGGAAATGTGCAGAATTACTAATATCATCTGGAGAGTACCTACAGGGGGGACATAGCAAGGACTAGGAATTCAGGCAAAACGAGTGAGTATAATAAGACAAATATGCTCTGTCATCGATTTAAATCCCATGGTATTAAATCCAGGGTATGAAGTAAATTTATGCTAGCTAATTTTTGGTCTGAGGGACTTGTTAAGAATGTGTGCTCCAGAACTCTCCCAGTGTATCCATATTTTGGGTGGATGCTTCATATCTTCAGCACATTGTACATTATCTTGCATGTAGTACTTAATCAACACCTGTTCAATGATTCAGGACCCCCTTTCTGAGGCAATGTGTTATAGTAATCAAAAAGTGGCAATTGTGTTATTAATGTATTTAGAATCTGGAGGCCTGGGTTTCAGACTCAGTTTCCATTATTTGTTGTTTATAACTAAAGGATCTCTAAGGTGTCACCTAGCTCTATATCTTATGATTGTTTCCGTGTTTCCAAGAGGACCTCCCCATTGTAAGACTTTATAGTCTAAGAGCTGGCTTGGATTTGGCCAAGATTAGCCATCATGGAGTTTCTCCTGGATTGGATCAATATCTTATGGCTCCTGGTACCATCAGTTCTGGCATGGTGCAGTAGATAGAGGGTGATAAGGAAAGAGAAAAGAAAAATTGGAGAGCTAACAATTAGTTTCTTAATTATCTCTTAGAAAGAGGTATTTTTGAAGAAAGCACAGTATGGGGGAAAAGGCACTGAATTTGTAGCAAAAAAAAACAACAACCCTGAATCCTTTGGTGGTAATCATCTTTCATTCTCAAAGAGGACCAATGACATCATGGAACAATATCTTGACTTGCTGGGAATTGGATTTAAGTGAGGCAGAATTGTACAATGGTCAAGCTCACTTTCTTCCAGAGTCATCAAAGTCCAGGGGCAGGACCAAAGTCAGGACAAGTGGTGATGGCCCATGAAGCAGTGGATGATCATGGCATCTTTAATGTCTCCTTGAACTCTTATCTCTTCCCAGCTCCTACTTCAGCTGCCTTCCTGGCAATTGGAACAAATTGTCCCCATTCCACTGGGGGACTTCTTTACAAACCTGGGGTAGCTATTTCCCTAAATCACCAACAGGTTTGAGATCTGTCACTTACCCTCAGCCTGGTTTAACCCATGTGCTGATAATGATTTTGCCAGAGCTGTGGTCACAGTGCATGCTACAGCATGCCTTTAGGTGAGAGTTAGGTGACTCCAGGCACCAAATGTGGATAAGCAGTCCTGAAAAGGCTAATTATATAGAGATAATTAATAAACTAATTTCTCCTTTGTGTTGGCTCTTCCGTTTTTTCTTTTCTCCTTCCTTCTCAACCTCTAGCTACTCTACCATGCTGAGTTCAAATCTGTCCTCAGAGACTTACTAACATAATCCTAACCGAGTCACTTAATTTTTTTGGCCTTGGTTTCCTCATCTGTAAAATAGGGATAATAATAGCCCACAATACATGGGGGATCAGGAAAAGTTTCTTCTGTGAACTATTATGAGTTGAATCTTGAAGGATGCTAAATTTTTGGAGAAAAAAAAAGGAATGAAAGACAGACAATACAAAAGTATTGAGGCAAGAAATGGAATGCTACATTTAGGGAACAAATAATGGGCAATTTGACTGAAAAAGAATATGGATGGGATATTATGAAATAAGTATGGAAAGTTAAGCTGGAGCTAGAATTTGAAGGGCTTTGAATGCCAAGCAGACTAGTGTGTATTTTATCCTAGAAGATATAGGGAACTATCAAGAATTATTGAGCAAGAAAGTAACATGGTTAGATGAGAGCTTAGAAAGACATAGTTTTTCACTTGGTCAGAAACTTTATTTTTAGAGATAGAAATAATGGAGTAGGGATGAAGATGAGTTTGAAGATCTGAATTCCTTCCTTTACTTCTAGAGGAAGGTTATATTATCCCTTCTCTCCTGGATATACAGTATATATAGGCTGTGTTCCCTCAACCCTTATTAGGGATCATTCCTATTTGTTTGGGAACAGTATCTCCCCTTGGCATTGGAACAACACAGCCTAGATCAAAATTCCTGCCACCTCCCTCCTCTGTCTTGACTAACACAGTCACTGATCTAATTCTGAGGACATCGCTTTTACCGGTCCCTTCTTGCCTGAGATGATGAGATGATACTGTTATATTGTCCCCAAAGAAAGGATGGATAATTGAATGGGATACTACTCTGAAATAGTTCTCTATTTGATATATTGTAATGAAAGAACCGTCACTGAATTTGAGTTTGGAAGACTGAAGTGATGCAGCAAAAGAAGCAGTACCTTTAGAAGAAGCTCAGAGACACAAAGGCTAGAGCATTGGAAATAAGAGGAAGATTATTGCCTCAGATAGTAGAAAAGTCACAAGCAGATTTGTGTACTTAAATTAACTATTCTAAATGTTACTCTTCTCATCTGCAACATTGGGTGACAGGACTGAGGGAATTTGATGAAATCTAAGGTCCTTTCCAGCGCTAAATCTGGTATTTTCTGAGACAGAGAATCTGGGTTTGAATCCAGCTTCTGGCCTGTATAAGATTAGACCCAGCTTCTGTGAGCTTCAGTTCTCTAATTTATAAAACAAAGAGGTTGAACTAGATCATATCTGAAATTGTTTCCACTTCTAGATCTACGTTCCTATGACTTGGATCCAGATTTCTGCTTGTGTTGTAGTTAAAAAGAAATCATTATGTGCTTAACATATGTTAGGCAATGTGCTAAGGATGCAAGAAAGATGTTACCTGCCTTCAAGGAGTTTGTGTTCAAACAGAGAAAGATAATGTCTTAAAGGGAGCTTTAAAAAAAGTTCTGTATGTGAGGGAATCCAAATGGAAGCAGGCGGTGAAATCCAGAGAAAACCAAACCAAGTTGGGAGAGGAATGAAGGATGGTTGCTCAAGACCTATGACCTATATATCATTACTATCATATTTAATATAATAATATCATAAGTAATAACATATTATTAGCATGACTAGTATATTATTGCTTAATATACTAATATCACATATAACATACTAATAACATTATCAATAGGACTAACATATTGTTAATATTATATTTAATATATGAATAATATATTATGGATATATGACTACTGTATTATTAATATTTTATTTAATATAATACACTAATACTATATTATTAATAGGGCCAATATATCATTATTATATTTAATATAACACTAATGTTATATAACATACCAATATAACATATAATGTAATTTTATTAATATGACTAACATATTATTAACATTATATTTAATATACTAATATCATATATAATATCCAATAATATGTGATTGATAGGACTAATATATTGTTAACATTGTATTTAATATAATACATCAATATTAATATTACCACATTAATAGGGCCAATAGTTATTAATATTATACTTAATATAATACTGATATTATATATAATATGCTAATAATAGTTTATTAATATGACCAATACATTATTATATTTAATATACTAATGGTATATTATTGATTGGACTATCAAATTATTACTATTGTATTTAATCTAATACATTAATAATGTTATCAACAGGGCCAATATATTATTAATATTATATTTAATATAATGCTAATATTATATATAATATACTAATATATATCATTAATGTGACCAATATATTATTATTACATTTAATATAACACTATTATATATAATGTGCTAATAATATATTATTAATAGGTTACTATATTAATCCTAGAAATAAAAATATTAACTTACTTATTAGCTTACTTAAAGTCTACCATTTGAGAATGCAACAAATCCCTTCTTTTCTTCATAATAATTCTGTCGTTATGTCCATATTACATATAAAAAATGCTGGGGCTCCCATAGATTAAATGGTCACCTAGCTTATAAGTGCCAGAACAGTTGGTCTGACCCCGTACCTTCTCCTCTGTATTCTTTTTTGGTACCAAGCTGTGGGTGAGAGGAAAAGGAGACAGAGAAAAAGTGAAATACTCAGTGGACACTAGCACTTAGGCTCTCCTAAAGTCCAGGGGCTTTTATCTATGCTAGTGATGTCACAGGGAGGAAGAGGATTTGTCACAGCACCTAGTTCAGATAAAGGGAAGGATATGGCTGCCAGAGGAAGGTGGAGGGGAAGCTGCCTCTGAGCTCAGTTGAGATTTAATACATTGATTTTTTTTTCCTTATTTTTTTTCCCCAGGAGCTGTTGCTGGTGATTGAGTGGGGAGGTTGGCGAGGACAGCAAAGGCTTTTAAAGGTGCCAATACTTCAGCAAGAAATAAGGAATGCTGGCTGCCAAGAGAGGCAGGCTTTTCTACACTGCCCATCCCTGCCTGGCTCCCTTTCTCTCTCTCCCTTTCTCCCCCGCCCGACCTCTGTCTCACTCTATGTCTCTCTGTCTCTCTCTCTCTCTTTTTCTCTCTGTGTGTGTCTCTCTCTGTTTCACTGTCTTTCTGTCTCCCTCCTTCTCTGTCTGTCTCTCTTTGTCTCTCTGTCTCTCTGTCTCCCCATTTCTCTGTCTCTGTCTCCATTTCTCTATCTCTGTGTCTCTCTCTGTCTCTCTACTACTGTCTGTCTGTCTCTCTCTCCATCTGTCTCCGTCTCTCTCTCTCTTCCTCCTTCTCTGTCTCTGTCTCTCACCCCCCTTCTCTGTCTGTCTCTCTCCTCTCTGTATCTGTCTTTCTCTGTGTCTTTGTCTTTATCTCTCTCTCTCTCTTCCTCCTTCTCTGTCTATCTGTCTCTCTCCTCTCTGTGTCTGTCTTTCTCTGTGTCTCTCTCTTTGTCTCTCTCTCTCTCCCTCCTTCTCTGTCTGTCTGTTTCTCTTTCTGTCCCTCCCTTCCCCACCTCTCTTTTTCCATTTTCTGGGATGACTTACTTGTCAGTCAAGGATTAACAGCTTCAGTGGAAATGAGGCACAGGACATTTGGGCGTCTGGGCAAAGAGGACTGTGTCAGGACCCCCAACTAAGGCTTTGCCTTTAACTTTGTGGTTTTAATGTAGTCATTTAACTCCTCTGTGGGTCAGTTTCCTCATTTGTAAAATAGGAGTGATAATGATCGTTCTGGTAACTTCAACAGCTGCAATGCTGAAGATAAAGGCACCTAATGTTTGCTGTTTGTCCTTCATTCTCCCAGAGGACCATGACATCAGGGAGGGGATGCCATGACATGCGACTTGGATTGAAGTGAGGGAGGGCTATGCCTCCCTTTCTCCTCCAGAGCCATTTGGGTCCAGTGGCCATAAGAGATCAGGATAACTGGAGATGGATCTGGATGCAATGGGAGACCTTGGCCTTTTTAAGCTAACATGTTTTATACGAATTAGGTTTCGTATAAAAGACTTCAGAAAGTTAAAAGAAAAAGAAGATCTGGCCAGAGCCCTTTCTAAAAGTTTTTTTTAATATGTTTAATTCTCAGTTTTTGTCCTGAGATGTTGCATCAGTTCAGGTTAATGAAGTATCCTGGAATTATGTAATTTCCCTTAAAACACTGAAAGTGTGAAACCAAATACCAATCAGATAGAAAATACAACTTAGACCCTTAACTGCAGAATTTCACAGCAAAGGAATATCCAGGAAATTACTTGGAAACACTATTTAGCTCCATGGAGCTACATGGATACTCCATGAATTATGAGTAAGAACTATATTCAAATTCTGTTTCTGCTGCTTTATTTCTATTCAAGAAGTATTCCTTTGTAGTTTTGATTTATTAGGTATGGTTTACTGAACAAACTACCAACTTTTAGCCTATTTTATTGTGCAGAAAGACTTGTATGGCAGAGTGATAGAGAGGTCTCTTTTAGAATCAGGCCAATCTCATCCTAGTTGTGTGAGTTTGGAAGAATAACTTAATCTCTGGTTACCTTAGCATACTCTCTCTTTTTTTTTCTTAATAATAACAATTTTTTTCCCAATGATGCATAAAGACAATTTTTAGTTTTGGGGGGATAGATGAGGAAATTGGGGTTAAGTGATTTGTTCAGGGTCACACAGCTAGTAAGAATATTCATTTTTATTTATTTTTAGAACGTTCGTCTTTCTTATGTGAAGTGGTTCTGAGTGAAGTGAGCAGAACCAGGAGGACAATAACAGTAAGATTAAGTGATGATCAGTTATGATATACTTAGCTCTTCTGAACAATGCATTGATCTGAGACAATTTCAATATCTTGTGACAGAAAATGTCATCTGCATCTAGAAAAAACTATGGAAACTGAATGTGGATCAAAGCATACTATTTTCATTTTTTTATTTGTATTTTCTTTCTTGTGGTTTTTCCACTTTATTCCAATTTTTTCCCATAACATGACTGATATAGAAATATGTTTAAAATAATCATACATGTATAACTTATATTGGATTGCTTGCTGTCTTGAGGAGGAGGGAAGAGGGAAGAAAATGAGAAAATAAAATTTGAACTCAAAATCTTATAAAAATGAATGTTGAAACTTTTTCATGTAATTATAAAAGTTGTAAAAATAAAATAATATTGAATAAAAAAATGAAAATTCAGGAAATGAGGCAAAAAACATTTCTTAACAACAGAATTTTTTTTCATTAAAGTAAAAAAAGGACAGTCATCTTTAATACAAATTTTGAGTTCCAATTTTTCTCTCTTCCTCCCTTTCCCCTCCCTATATATGTACAATCATGTAAAACCTATTTCTATATAGTCATGAGGTGAAAGAAGAAAGAGTTTGCAAAACAGTTATAGATTTAGGCAACTCTTTAAAAACGATTAAATTAGTAAAAATTGGTCTATCTGGATTAGTCAGTTTTTATATGGGGAGTTCCCTTCCTAGATCAGACAATTTTTTAAATTAACATTTTAGTAAAAAGAAAATCTAGAATGAAGATAATCTGTATTCAGGTATTATATTTAGTTATTAATTGTTGTTATATAGTGGCAAGAACAAAATTTGTTTTTGGAAGAATTTTGTAAAAATTTGTAAAAAAAAAATTTGTAAAATCCCTCTTTCTGTAAAAAACAAAATCCTGATGTTTAATAAGCCTTGAGAGATACTGACACATTCACTACTTGCCTCAAGTTTCTCTCTATTGGTGTCCCTCCTCCAAAGTGGCTTCCTCAAATGTACATCTGACCAAGTCACACCCCTACTCAATAAACTCCAGTACTCTCTATTCCAGAATCCAAAATAAGATGTTTTTGGTTTTTAAAGCTCTTAACAAACTGAACCTTTCTTATCTTTCAAGTCTTCTTACATTCACTTTTTTTTTCATGATTTTTTCCCCTCTACTCTGAATACTATAGCATTCAGAGATATTGGTAGTCTGGTCATTTCTGCTCAGAGTACCTTCTTGTTGCCTGTTCTTCCCCTTCCTGGGAATGCACCTCTTCCTGGTCTCTGTCTTTTGACTTCCCTGGCTTCTGGCACATTGCAGCTAAAATCCCTCTTTCTGCAAAAAGCCTTTTGGTCCCTTATAAGGCTAATGATTTCCCTCTGAGATTACCTCCAAGTTATTGTGTATGTGTGTATATGTGAATACACACACACACACACACACACACACATACACACACATATAGACACACATATACACCAACCTCCATATATATAGAGAGAGATAGATATAGATATAGAAATCTTGTCTGTACATAATAGTTTGTTTGTTGTCTTCTCCCATTAGAATATGAGCTTCTTGAAGGTAGGGGACTATGTTTTTAACTTTCTTTGGATATCTAGCACTTAGTATAGTACTAATTAGGTGCTCAATAAAACACTTGTTGAGTAACTTTAAAAAACCAAAATACAATTTTCTAAATTTAAAAAAGATCAACAACTGCAGAATTTATTATGGAATTCATTTTAATAACTTACGGCAGTCAAATAATTCATTATTTAGTGATCACCATTATGGGTGAAGAATATCTATTACCCAATAGGATTGGAAAACCAGTAGACATCACCTGAGTTCTTAAAACCTTGCTAGCATAGTAGGAGCAGTCAGATCTTGAGATCTGCTGGCATTGTCTTTGAGAGCCCAGGGGCATCTCCATACTAAAATGATGCATCAGAGATAGACTTTTGTGAAAATATAAAATAGTGTTAAATAGTACTGGCTCACTACAAACTATGAGATTAATTTTCATATTTGCCAAGGATATCTTTTTTTTTATTTCACTAGTTGTATACATATATATACATGTATCTTTTTTATTTACAAAACATATGCATAGGTAATTTTTCAACATTGACCCTTGCAAAACTTTCTGTTCCATATTTTTCCCTCCTTTCTCCCACCTCCACCCCCTCCCCTACATGACAGGTAGTCCAATACATGTTAAGTATGTTAAAATATATGTTAAACCAAATATATGTATACATATTTCTAGTAATCTTGCTGCACAAGACAAATTGGATCTAGAAAGAAAAAAAAACCTGAGAAGGAAAACAAAAATGCAAGCAAACAATAACAGAAAGAATGAAAATGTTGTGTTGTGGTCCACTCTCAGTTCCCATAGTTCTCTCTTTGGGTATAGATGACTCTCTTCATTACTGAACAATTGGAACTGGTTTGAATCATTTCATTGTTGAAGAGAGCCATGTCCATCAGAATTGATCATCGTATAGTCTTGTTGTTGCCATGTATAATGATCTCCTGGTTCTGCTCATTTCACTTAGCATCAGTTCATGTAGTTCTCTCCAGGCCTCTCTGAAATCATCCTATTGGTCATTTCTTATAGAACAATAATATTCCATAACATTTATATACCATAATTTATTCAGCCATTTCTCAATTGATGGGCATCCATTCAGTTTCCAGTTTCTAGGCATTACAAAAGGGCTGCCACAAACATATGGTCCCTTCCCCTTCTTTAAGATCTCTTTAGGATAAAAGTCCAAAAGTAACACTGCTGGGTCAGAGGGTATGCAGTTTGATAACTTTTTGAGCATAGTTCCAAATTGCTCTCCAGAATGGTTGGATCCGCTCACAATTCCACTAATCAGCATCCCAGTTTTCCTACATCTCCTCCAACATTCGTTATTATCTTTTCTTGTCATCTTAGCCAATCTGACAGGTGTGTAGTTTGCCAAGGACATCTTAAAAGATATTCTGAGAGGGGAACAGGAAGACTTTTGTAAAAGAAATTCTTAGAATTTCAAATATAAAATTGGAAGGAACCTTAAAGACCATCTACTCTAGGATTGGCAGACTATAGACTGCAGGTCAAATCTGACCCACTGACTCTTTATGTATGACCTTTCATTCTCAACTGAATGAAAGGTACAGAAACTAAAGGATCCACAATTTGTAGATTTGTGGATTTTAAAAAGTATTTATTTCAAATTAAAACTCTTTTCCAGCAAGGTGCCTCCCATGCCGTGTAAAGGTCATATAAGATTCCTTGATAGAGGCAACAACAGGGTAACTGTTGAAAAGAAAATCTCATGATTATTAACATGTTTACCAGGGATATCAAGTCTAGAATTCAAATAAAAATGCAATTGCCTTGAGTAGGGCTTTTTAAACTTTTTTCATTTACAACCTTTTTTGACGCAAAAAATTTTAATCATCCTGAGTATATATGTATATAAATTAAGTGTGCAGACCAAACATTTACTGATAATAAATCTTAATTTCATGATCCCCACATTCAGTTACTAGACTCCATATGAGGTCCAGACCCATAGTTTAAGAAATATTGCTAGAATTGGGGAGGTCCTCCAGATGCTAACTCTGGGGAATGATTTTGTATTAAATTGTAACAAGCCTAGTTATCTTGTAGATTTTCTTAGATGAGAGCCACAATTACTCAGAAGAGTTGAGCTTAGAAATACATGCAGGAAAAACCAACTAATTAAAGAATAACAATTACCCAAACTAAGATAATAGGAAATAGCACATAAGGGGGTTCCAGAGTTATCTATGATCCTCTCATTTTAAAAATGAAGAAGGAAATAGAAACTCAGAGTGGGGAAGTAAGTTGCCTAAAGTCATACAACAAAGAGTTATCAAATCAAGGTCTTCTACTACTTTCCAGTGCCTACTCTGATAAGTAAGCAGATGGAGAGCCCACTGAGCTGGAATGAGAAAGAGAACAAAAAGAGGGATTAATTTGCAGTTAGGAATTTGCACATTTGGAAATTGAACAACAACAAAACCTATATTTTGATATTTTTTGCTTTTAAAATAATTTTATTTTAAATTCAAATAAATGTTATCAATGTCATTTATTTAATAGTTTAGCAATTTCTATATATATTACCTCATCTTAAAAAAAAAAAAAGAATCCTCCCTTGTGACAAAGAAAAACGGGTAATCAGATCCTGACTGCATCCGACAGTACATGTGACATATTACACCTATAGTTTCTACCTCTCTACCAAAAAGAGAGAGGTACTTTCTCATCTCCTCTCTGGGGCAAGATCAATCTTCACAATTACTCAATGTTTAGCTTCAAACTCCGTCTATTTTAACACCAATATTCTTCCAGTGGCTGTGACTCATGGAATACCATAATCACAGAAGAATAAAAATTATGGGTCATGCAAAGGGCAATGCAGAGATGTATGTTGGGGATAAATAGGTTGTAGCATATTACCAATGATATTATCAATCTCATATAAGAAACAGGATAAAATATGGAATCAAAAAGATGTATGACTGGAGGAGACAGGTAGCGCAGTCATAATAAATGGATGCTCCTTGTGTTACACAAGTACCCACAAAATGTTAAGAAATAGAGGCTCCTAGAATGTTGGATGGAACCTCTGTGGAGAATATACATAGAAATGGACAAAAATTGCACAGGAAGCTGGGAGGGGATGGGAAAGAGAAGGGAATAAGTATTTAGCAAGCATCCTACTATGTGCCAGTACTGTGCTAAATAAACACTTTACAAATATTATTTCATTTGATCTGAGAACTACACTTTGAAGGTAGTACCTGCATCAATATTGAAGACGCATTTTAATCTCCACTTAAAGGTGAGAAACAACTAAAGGTGAGATATTTGTGAAATCATCTCTTATCTATTTCAAAGCAGAAACCATTTAGTTCTTTGCTCAGGAAAGCAGGTATATAATATTAAGCAAAAAAAAGTCCACCTTCCTGAAATAACATAATCTGTTTTGTGGCTCTTCACATAGTATTTATTAGAAACCTTTAAAATGTTGCATTTGCCTAATTGTAAGTGTAAGAAAGTAATTTCATTCTTTTTTTTCCTCACTCAATCGGAGGCATAAATTCTCTTACTCTGTGAAAGCAAGGGGGGAGATGTTATACTTTGTTGCCCTGCATGCGATACTTAGGGCACCGCAGTATTGGCAGCAATCCAAAGTAACTTGTGTGCTGCAGGATGACTGAATGTCACTGGACTAACTATCCAGTGAAGGGTATAATATTTAAGTAGGCCACCAGGTGGCACTCTCCCTAAATCCCCAATCCACCAGTCCCTTGATTCCAATGGGATAGCCTTCCAAAAGGTTGCAGTTTCCCCTCTGGCCACTAGATAGCACTCTACAAGCAAACTCTTAGCCTGTTCCCCATCACGATGGTACCCAATTTCGAGTGGAAGTGACCAGTTTGAATCCAAACTTGCAGCTTTAGAATGTACCTAGTGTATAATATGGAATATTTTTTCAAATTAGTAAAGGTTATTAAATCTATAACTCTGGACCTATATCTGGATTTTCCTTTTAAAAGTTACATCCCCCCTCCTATTCACAGGTTTCAGGTACTCCAAAAAAGTTGATTGAATATAATAATAAAAGAAGAAAAAAGGCTGAACATTTTCTCTGCCTTCAATAACCTCCCAAAAATTCTTCCTGCCCTCCCAGTCTTGTGGTAAGCCTAGGAAAAATCCCAAACCACTTTATTCTAAAATCATGGGTCTTGGGTTATGTGAACAGAGAAAAGTAGAGAAAACATAATGAGTGAACATAGTTTTCTCATTCATTTCCAAGCATCAGAATTCTTTGTAACTATCAGTTTGGGGGTACTAAGAAACTTCTTATTCTCGGTCTCTGCTTCTCTTTCAGGATCAGGGTGCTTCCTGATGATGAACTATGAATCCCTTCTGATTCACCCGGTACTTCCCTCCCTCTCTGACACTGAGATTGGGAAAAAGGGAGTTAGAGCAGAGGGATGGCAAAGCTGCCCTGGAGCAAATTATAAGTACTTAGAAGTGAAGAAACAAATAAATTGGGGGTATGTGTCTGCAATGGACTATTACTGTACTGTAAAAATATCAAGTATGAAAAATGAAGAGAAGCTTGGAAAGATATATGAACAGATTTAGTGAAATAAGCAGGACCATAGAAACATTATATTCAAGGACTACAGTAATATAAATGGAAATAACACCAACTACCAACATCAACAACACACTTAAAACTGGATGCTATGTAATCATAATAAACTGACCCCCTCGAGAAGAGTTGAGAAAATATATCTCCTTCTTTATAGAGGAGGACTATAGATGTGGAATACTGTATATTCTGTAAAACAGCAGTTGATTTTTTTTTTTTTTGGTACTACTGAACTCATTTCCCCCTTTTTCTTTCTTTTTTTAATCTTGTTGTAAAGGATGCTTTGCTGAGTAGGGGAGCAGAGAAATATATTCAGAAAGGAAGGTCATATAAAATATATATGAATAACATTTAAAAAAGCATAGTCTCAGGCATTTAGCATAGGGACATACCTCTCTGTATACCTCAAAAGTCTTTGAAGATATCAAGGAACTATAGCACAATAGAATAATTAATGTTTATAAATTAATGTAACTTGCGCAAAGCAAGCTCTAACAATGAAAGAGCCTAAGAATTTGGGACAAGGACTTTTTCTAAAGTCACTTTTTGAAGCTAGATAGTAGAACTGTGATTTCTGGAGTATGGTGAATTCTCAGGGGAGGAAACTCCCTTGGCCAATGTAGATCAGCACTTCCTCTACAATTTACAGAATTGCATGACAGAGTTGCTTAAGAGACTGAGAGATTAAATTGCCCACGATTACACATAGCAAGTATGGTGCAAGTTGAACAGGGTATAAAGAATTTGTAATTCTGTAGCTGAAGAGTGTAGGATGTTTCTAGAATCTCATCACAGAAACTAATATGAAATTAATGGAAAATAGTTATGATTTAATTAATTGTAAAGAATCTAAGGTGATGTGCTTATCTCCAAAGAATGGTGCTCTAAATAATACCTAGAAAAAAAAAGAGTCATAAGAATTTATTAGTATTTACTGAATGCTATCCAAGTGAGAGACATTGTACCTGGTTCAGCTGAGTATTTCATTCACTAGGAAGGTACAGAATAGACTGCAATAGAGATAATTTTCTGGATTCCACTACAGCCTGGGATAAACACTCCATGAGAATATCCAGTTCCCTTGGTTCTGATTCTAACCTTACTTAGCTACCATCTGATAAATACTTTGCTTTTCCAGCTGCATTGATACTAGAAATAAGGTACCCTGGATAGAATCTATCAGTATTCCAGTCACTGGAAAGCTATTTTCTATTGTAAATTAATAACTTGACATTTGGGTGTATAAATCAGTATCTCTGTGAGTTTGGGTTCATGGATCAGTTCTTTAGAGATTTAATACCTCTGGGTAAATGGCTAAAATTGAGTTTTTGAACCTGTGAAAACCTGAGGACCAGAGCCTGAGTTTAAGCAATAAGTAGGAATTTCTGGAGCAAAGTAAGAGTGGGGTGGAGGGTATTGCACACCTTGTTTCATCTAGCAACTTCCATTTCCTGAAAGCAAAGCGGGAAGCAGGAAACACAGGGGCAAGTTCTCCCTCCCCAGGTTTTGCATTAACATGGGAGGCAATTCCTGATGGGGGATGTGTTAGGGAAAGGGGAGGCCTAGAGACAGTTTGTCTAGTCTCATGAAGTCCTGTCTTGTAACTTCTTAAAGATGGTGGGGGCAGAGGATAAAGATGCGTAGCACCATGTAACTTCTAGGGGGAAGGAGAAAAGGTGTCAAGTAAAGAAGATTTGAGGGTGGGGAAGATGAGGGATAGAATTAATTAATAAGAGGTGGTCCCTGGGAGAAGTGCTAGTCTTTTGTGATCAAGTCAAACTGAGTAGCACTCCCTTACTTCTTGAAGGCAGAGTAAGTGGGGAATAGAAGATGGCTCTCGCTTCAGGTACAGTCCTGTAAACAGACAACCCTGGAGAAGAGGTGTATGTATGGGGGGTAGATTTATTGGTAGGGGAGGAAAAGGGTTCTCTTATCACAACTATATAAATCTATCCTCTAGAGGAGGGTAGGGATATCAGATAGCTGCTGATTAAGTTCTGATGTAGTCCAGAAGTAAAAGGACAAGACTAAGGAAGGATCTGGTACATTCTTTCTATAGAGGAAGACTATTTAGTACAATTGCACTGGACAATATATTGGTGGCTGAGGTGGTAGGATGGCAGTGAGACCATCTCTGGAGAGCACCAGGAAGTGCTGGAAATAAGATACAAAAGAATCATACCCCCACCTTTTTGGTGTCCTCTGACAAAGTCCAAGTCACCCTGTCCTAGTTGCCACTTTATCTGAGCTCATGGGGACCCCATCAAAAGACATTCAAAACCAAAACTGAGCATTAAGCTAGCTAAGCTGATCTTTCTCTTGCTTTTGTCTCTTTCTCTGTTCCTGTGTTCTTTCTTTCTCTTTCTGCATTGTCAAAAAAAGTTTTTTTTTTTCCCCAAGCATATTTCCCTTAAGGAGGCATGTCACCATTTGATACAAATCAGAAAGATTTCCATCTGAAATGTTTAAGGCTTTAAAGTTTGGATATTTTTGGAAGAAATACCAACTATCTGGACAGTTCCCTTATGTATAACACCTCATTTCCCAATAGTACAAATAAAAAGCTGTCACTGACTGATTGCTATCTAGTGAGAGCAGAATTCTGGGATGCTTTCTATTTCTCAGGAAAAACAGGTACTATTATTTTTATATATAATCCATAGGTTGTGATGTGTTGGGATAAAAAAGAGAAAAAAGGTAAGAAATAATGTGAAAGATGCAAGGGGGAGAGAGAGAAAAAATAAAGACCAATAGGATAGGAATAAGGGAGAGAAACAAAGGAAGGAAGGTAAAATTAGGCATATAAAAGAAAAAAAGGAAATTTGAAGGAAGAATATATGAGATTTAGGAAAATATGTGTGAAAGAAAAGGAAACTGAGAAAAGGCAAAGGGAGGAAGAGATTCCTTTAAAAGAAGGGACCTAGGCAGCAGTGGCACTTAACAGTAGCTGCCTATGTGGAGCTGAGCTGTTACTACTGCTTCCCAGTGATTTCATTGGACACCTCGCAGCAGGGATGTTCCCACTGGATAAACAGAATGCAGGGCTCATAATTTTCCCTTCCTCTCTTTCTGAGAGAGGGGGAAGGGAAGGCATAGGTTGGGATAGAAAGAAGAGAAAGCAAAGAAGAGAAATAAATTGAAAAGGCAAAGAGGAAATGGAAAAGAAGAAGGGGAAGGAGAGAGAAGTAAAAGGAAGGAGAAGAGAAGAATATAGCATTTTAGAGGGAGGGCAGGGAGAAGGAATGGGGAAGAAAAAGAGAGATGGGACAAGAAGGAAAAGTAATTGAATCTCCATTAGTGTTTGTTCTCTTGAAATCTTGCTTTCAGTACCAAGTAGAAGAAACCGAGTTCCCATTTCTCATCAGTCTATTCTCTTGTTGCTTCGACCCATAGAAGCAGGGAAACAGAAACAAATTGGGCTACATGACTGTAATATTGCTGTGCTGTAAGAAATGACAACTATGAAACATTGTCAGCTAATAAAGTAACTGATTACCCCTGCAAGCCAGCATCTCTGACTCTAGGCCTCCTAATCTCCCCAGCAGAACAGACATCAGTTAGTATCTAGCTAGTTCTATTCAGGTATTGGCTCCTAAACATCCAGAGCCTCAGGTCTTGAATCCTTTCTGGGGAAACATGAGAGATCCTGAAAATTCATCTATGGGAGGAAATGTCTCTGATTCTCAAACATCAAGGCTTAAGAGCTCGACTGGCTACATTAAGAAGTAGCTGCAACAAATTGTAAAACAATCATCCCTCCCCAACTTTTTCTGTTATTGAAGAGAACCTATCTGTTTTCTTTCATCTTTTCCATTTTCTTTTCTCTACCATTTTGTTCTATATTTTAGGAACACTATTGATAAGAAGAATATAGTATTCATGAAAGATGGAGCCCAAAGCAAAGATATCTGGTAAACAAGATATACTAAGGGAAGGATGAGAGTCAGAAAGGGGGCAGGGATTGAGTAGAAGAACTCAAACAAGCTTAGATGCTGATAGAAGTCTCACTAAGTCAACTTTTCTTCTTACTTGGTGAACTGTTATAAATCAGAAGCAGCAGTTGATGCCTAAATAAGGAATTCTGTCTTTATTCCTCCCCATCAAACACCCCTTTCTTTCTATAAAGAGGATGATGAAGTAAAAAAAAGTTCCCAGGATTTCATTGTCATTAATGCTTGGAGAATATTACATCAGAGTTAAGAGAATATTGTTAATTAGGAGAAATTATCTAGATCATGCTTTTTACGAAAACTCTATATCTGTCTGTAGAATGGTAATATTACCAAGAAAAGACTGATTTGTAGAGGATGACATAGAAAGTAGGAGGTTAAAAAAAGCTACAGGAGTAGTATGAATATAAATGGAAGAGAAGAAGAATGAGCAGAGGGATAAGCAGACATAAGAGATGCAAGTTCTGGGATGTAAGTGGGAGTGGGAGACAAAAAACGAGCCAAGTTGAGGTTGTTTGCATGACATTTTGCTAACCCAAGAATCCTGACAACCCTGTGATGACACTGGAGTTTTTACAACCTGCTTTGAAAGATTTAATAAGAGAGTACATTATTGAATACAAAATAGATAATTTTGATCATATTAAGTTAAAAAGTTTTTCTACAAACAAAACTAGTGCAGACAAGATTAGAAAGGAAGCAATAAATTGGGGAAATATTTTATATTCAAGGGTTATGATAAAGGCCTCATTTCTAAAATATATAATTGATTCAAATTTACAAGAATTCAAGCCATTCTCCAATTGATAAATGGTCAAAGGATATGAATAGATAATTTTCAGACGAAGAAACTGAAACTATATTGAGTCATATGAAAAGGTGCTCCAAATCACTATTGATCAGAGAAATGCAAATTAAGACAACTCTGAGATACCATTACCCACCTCTCAGATTGGCTAAAATGACAGGAAAAAATAATGATGAATATTGGAGGGGATGTGGGAAAACTGAGACACTAATACATTGTTGTGGAGCTGTGAACTGATTCAACTATTCTGGAGAGCAATTTAGAACTAAGCTCAAGGGGCTATTAAACTGTGCATACCCTTTGACCCAGCAGTATTTCTACTGGGCTTATATCCCAAAGAGATTTTAAAGAAGGGAAAGGGACCCACATGTGCAAAAATGTTTGTAGTAGCTCTTTTTGTAGTGGCTAGAAACTGGAAACTGAGTGAATGCTCATCAGTTGGAGAATGGCTGAATAAGTTACAGTATATGAGTGTAATGGAATATTATTGTTCTATAAGAAACAATCAGCAGGATGATTTCAGAGAGGCCTGGAAAGATTCACATGAATTGATATTGAGTGAAATGAGCAGAACCAGGAGATTATTGTACACAGCAACAAGATGATCAATTCTGATGGACATGGCTCTTCTCAAAAATGAGATGATTCAGACCAGTTCCAGTGATTTTATGATGAAGAGAGCCATTTGCATTCAGAGAGAGGACTGTGGGCACTGAGTGTGGACTACAACATAGTATTTTTACTTTTTTGTTGTTGTTTGCTTGCATTTTGTTTTCTTTCTCATTTTTTTTCTTTTTTGATCCGATATTTCTTGTGAAGCACAATAATTGTGGAAATATGTATAGAAGAATTGCACATGATTACCATATATTAAGTTACCTGCCATCTAGGGAAGGCAGTGGAGGGAAGGGAGGGAAAATATTTGGAACACAAAGTTATAAAAGGATGAATGTTTTGAAAATAAAAAGCCTTAATTAAAAAAAACAATTAGAAAAAAGAAAGACAATAAGATGAGATGAAGTATTTATTCATATTTTCCTCTTATCACCTATGAATTGAGAGACAGTTTCCCCTATTTTCCAAGGTTTCTATCCCATCCTCCCATGGGAAATTATATTCACATATATAGCAGCAGAGAATTCTTTTTACCAAGATTTCATTCTTTTTTATTTACATCGATTTATGTCTTGATTAAATACTTTTGAAGTTAGTTTTTAATATATCTCTTGTATGGCTAAGCAGCAAGCTAGATAGGGGTTCAGATGATGGGCTATATAACCAATTGCTCAAGAAAGTACACTAATATCTCAGGTTATAAGTTATATGGGACCAATGCTACATTTTTTTGCTTTCAGTTCAATCCCAAATTTATAATCTATTTTCTGCCAGATTCTATTGTATACCTCACTTAAAGCATATGCCTAAAAGGTTTTTCTCAAGTAGAAAGCCTTTGGATATTAGATCATCAGAATAGTAAGGGTCCTTAGAGATCATCTAGCTCCATGTACACATAGAAAAACTGAGATTTAGGGAGGTAAAAATGACTTGTCCACAAGCCAAAAAGTTGTAGGCAGAGCTAAGATTCAAAACCATATTTTTACACCAAACCCAGCATTCTTTTTTTTAATTATAGCTTTTTATTTACAAGATATATGCATAGGTAATTTTTCAGCATTGACAGTTGCAAATCCATTTGTTCCAACTTTTTCCCTTCTTCCCCCAATCCCTTCCCCGGATGGCAGGTTGACCAATACGTGTTAAATATGTTAAAGTATAAGTTAAATAAAATGTATGTATACATGTCCAAACAGTTATTTTGCTGTACAAAAAGAGTCAGACTTTAAAATAGTGTACAATTAGCCTGTGAAGGGAATCAAAAATGCAAGCGGACAAAAAAAGAGTGATTGGGAATTCTATGTAGTGGTTCATAGTCATCTCCCAGAGTTCTTTCCCTGGGTGTAGCTGGTTCAATTCATTACTGCTCTATTGGAACTGATTTGGTTCATCTCATTGTTGAAGAGGGCCACGTCCATCAGAATTGATCATCATATAGTATTGTTGTTGAAGTATATAATGATCTTCTGGTCCTGCTCATTTCACTCAGCATCAGTTCATGTAAGTCTCCCCAGGCCTTTCCGAAATCATCCTCCTGGTAATTTCTTACAGAACAATAATATTCCATAATTCATATATCACAATTTATTCAGCCATTCTCCAATTGATGGGCATTCACTCAATTTCCAGTTTCTGGCCACTATAAAGAGGGGCTGCCACAAACATTTTTGCACAGGTCCCTTTCCCATCTTTAAAATCTCTTTGGGATATAAGCCAGCAGTAACACTGCTGGGTCAAAGGGTATGTACAGTTTGATAGCTTTTTAAGCATAGTTTCAAATTGCTCTACATAATGGCTGGATGTATTCACAATTCCATTTTTCCCACATTCCCTCCAACATTCTGTATTATCTTTCCCTGTCATTCTAGCCAATCTGACAGGTGTGTAGTGGTATCTCAGAGTTGTGTTAATTTGCATTTCTCTGATTAATAATGACGTGGAACATCTTTTCACATGGCTAGAAATAGTTTCAATTTCTTCATCTGAGAATTGTCTGTTCATATGCTTTGACCATTTATCATTTGGAGAATGGCTTGAACTATTATAAATTAAAGTCAATTCTCTATATATTTTGGAAATGAGGCCTTTATCAGAATCTTTGACTGTAAAAATGTTTTCCCAGTTTATTGCTTCCCTTCTAATCTGGTCTGCATTAGTTTTGTTTGTACAAAAACTTTTCAATTTGATATAATCCAATTTTTCTATTTTGTGATCAATAATGATCTTTAGTTCTTCTTTGGTCATAAATTTCTTCCTCTTCCACAGGTCTGAGAGGTAAACTATCCTATGTTCTTCCAATTTATTTATAATCTCATTCTTTATGCCTAGGTCATGAACCCATTTTGACCTTATCTTGCAAACCCAGCATTCTTTTCACTATGCTTCCATCTGATACTGCTTGTCTGGGTGACCTTCTCACTACCAGTATCCATGAAAAGTAGAGGGTTCCTCTTTGGTCTTTGCTTACTCTTTCATCTTTCTCCACTTTTTAATAAATATTTCCCCCACCCTGTCCATTAAGGTCAAACAGATGCTGTTTGTTCTTTTACCACAGTTTAGAGAGTTATAGAGTAATATGTCTATAGTTATATTGTGATTAAAAAGAAATGGAATAGATTCTATAAGCCATGCATGAAAATCAATCTCATTACTTTACAAACAACCAGATACAACAGAGTAAAGTCATAGGAACAATTTATGTTGGCAAAGTTTTAACATAAGAATTTTAGCTGATAGAGACTTTAGAGATTCAATCTCAATATTTTGCAGCTGTGGAAACTAAAGTTTGGAGAGTTTCCAGAAGCTCCCCATGTTAATTTCCAGTCCAAAGATTTTACTTGTAGGGCCACAAAACTTCACATGTTTATCCCAACAACCCTTATACTATCAATTTGCAAGTTACTCTTTTAACCTAGCTAATGGTACATAATCCATTACTCATTTTCTTTTGCTGACCTATCCATTTTTATCGGTCCATCTTAGTTCCCATCTTTTCCAACTCTGCATTATTAATAACATTATTATTTTTTACATTCTCCCATACTAGCTAGTTTTTAAGACTTTCATAACAGGTTGCTTTCCCTAATTCTAACCCAATTCAACCTATATTTTTGTTTCTAGTCATTTCTCTAAACTTTGTTTTAAAAATGAAATCTTTTAGCATTTTACAGCATTAGCCTTCATCATCATTAGTATACCAAAATTATCCCAACTGTCACATGACAGGTTATTACCTTGTCCCCTTCTCCTAGGTCAACATATATTCTCACTTATTAATTCTGTGACCATTATATTCAAGACACTGCTGGTGCCATGAAAAATACACAAGTGCATAAAAATGGTATTTGTCATCATGGAGTTTGCAGTCTAGTAAAGGAGGTAAAAGATACACAGAAATAACAAAATAAAAAGTAGAATGAAAAAGTAAAATGAAAGGTATGTTTAAAGTCAACTGGAATTCAAAGAAGATTTGAAAAGGGTGTGGGGGAAAGCAGGATAGTTTTAATAGAAGAGTTGACATTTGACAATGTCTTTAAAAAACAAGTTGAAATTAAACAGAATGGATGTTATAGGAGCACAGATGTGTATTAAAAATCTTTTTTTAGTTCAACTAAAAATATATTTCTTCAATCAAAAACCCTCAGACTTTTCCCTTTAGGAAAATGAGTAGAAAGTAAAGAGCAATAAAAACAAAGCAAAACAAAGAACAACTAAGGCTAAAGGAATATGGATTTAGGGTGAAATCATATTTAGAATAAAAAAAATTTCTTATGTAATTATGTAAATTATCTTTCCCATTCTGAAGAGATTAGGATATCATTCACAAGGAAATCCCTTTGAGTGGTCAAGGAAGGAAATCAATAATTATTAAGTAACTATCCTAGTTAATGGAATAATCCCAAAGTATTGTGATCTTTCCCTTGTTCAAGAGTCTTAAAAATGTTTTCTCAGATTGTTTTGGTGACAGAAGGAAGTCGGGGAGTTTGTATGATATAGAGTCATTAAAGGAGAAAAACAATACTTTGTGCTTACCCTCTGGATGAACAATGCTTCACCCAAACCACAGAACTTATGGTCTCTCAGCTTCAATAAACATCAACAGGTCCAGATATGAAGCCCTGCTATGAAAAGACTTTTTGTTACTACACAACCTTGCCTCACTGTTGCTGTTATTCCTCTCCCTTACACTATACTGACTCTTTTTCTAACCAAAAGAATATAAACCAAGGTTCAGTCCCACTGCCTTGGGTCCCCCTACTAGAGGTAGACCCCGATACACCCTTGCTTGTAAGCCATTTCCCTCACTTTGAAATTAAACTTCTGTTTGATTTTTGACTCTACTGTCTCTAGCCTGCTCTTTTTAGTTTTGGCCATTCATAGGTTAGAAGCCATTTCAGTATTATTGATGAATCTGAACATTTCTTTCTAATTTAAAAATGCTTAAATCTTTAATAGTGTTAAATTAATAATAAAAACAATTTTCTGGATGACTTGTCCTAAAATGCAAAATACAGCATGTTTTTTCTTTAACTGGTTGGAAATAATGTAGTCCATTGCAGGTGAAGTGAGGAATCCCTGTTTGGTTAGAGCTTAAGGTGTATGAAGGAAAGAAGTGAAAAATAAAGCCAGAAAAGTCTGCTGGGTCCAAATTTTGCATGACTGTCATTTCTAGGTTTGTTCAGTATTCACTAGACTACAGGGAGCCATTAAAAGCATTTGAGCAGTAGAATGACTTGATCAGTATATGTATTAGGAGCATTTAATGTGGCAGCAATCTGTATAATTAAAGAGAAGATTGACAGGAGGCAGGTAGACTAGTTAGAAAATTATTGTGATTTAGTCCAGGAGAGAGATAATGAAGATCTGAACTAGAAAATAGAACGGAAGAGGAGACATGATTAGCCTCTTATAAAAAGCCATCATCTTATTATTTAACCCAGTGATACTACCATTAGACCAATACTCAAAGAGTTCAAAGAAATAGGAAAAGAATTTTCATGTATAAAAATGTTTATTTTCAAACAATTGGAAAGAATTGGAAATGAAAGGATTTTCCGCCATTTGGAGAATAGCTAAGTAAACCATGTTATATGGAAGCAATGGAATATTATTGCATTGTAAGAAATGATGAAAAGAATGATTTCAGAGAAACCTAAAAAGAACTATATAAACTGAGACAGTATGAACTGGGGAGAACCAGGAAAAAAACCACATACCACATATAAATCACATATAAAAATAACATTATAAAGAAAAATGATTTTGAGAGACTTTAGAACTTTGGTGTAAGGAAGGAAAGAAGATAAGAAGAATGGAATTAAAGAAAGAAAGGAGGTAAAAAGAAAAGAAGAGAAGGAAGAAGAGAAGGAATGATGAAAGGGAAGAAGGGAATAAAAGAAGCTAGAAGAGGAAGAGGGGAGTAAGAAAAGAGAGAACAGAGGAAGGAGAAGAAAAAAGAAGAAAGAAAGAAAAAGAAAGTTAAAAAAAGAGAAGGCCATCAAGACATTATACTGGGAGATCCTACTTTTGTTTTTCTTTATAGCTTGAAAATGCCTAAGATTTACATTTTCTGTGTTTTGAAGAATTGCACATGTTTAACCTATATTGGATTACTTGCTGTCTAGAGAAGGGGTGCTAGAGAAGGGAGAGAGAAAAATTTGGAACCAAAGGTTTGTAAGGATGAATGTTGAAAACTATCTTTGCATATAATTTGAAAATAAAAAGCTTTTTTTAAAAAAAAGATTTATATTTTCTCTGAAACATAGAACCTCTGGTTTGGAAAGGACCCAAATTTATAATATAATTCAGCTTATATCTGAGCAGGAATCCCCACTATAAAATCCCTGATGAGTGGTCATCAAGCTTCCATTTGAAACCACAATTTTGGCTGGACCTTAAAGGGGTTTGCCAGAAAAATTTGATCAGCTATTAATATATAGAAAAAGGTCTTGACTATTTTAACTGAAGGGAAAAGGGGGAAATTTTTGTATCTTCACATGAGACATCTAAGGACATGAAAGAGAAAGAGTAGGGAAGAAGGAAAAGGATATATTTAGATCACAGTCATCACTGAGAAAACAAGGATACAAGTGAATCTGGAGGTGCAGGTTATACGGGGCCTTCAATAAAATGATCTTTGGACCTTGATAGGAGGAGGAAAGGAATGGTCTGTGAAGAGGCACCCCCCAGAGATGACACTCAGCTTATATCAGGCTCTTATCATTCCCCTCAGATTTCATATGGGTATGCCAAAGATAATTCTCCTAAGTGGGAAAGGACCCAGTGTTTTTTAAGAATGGATGGAATTAACCATCCTGGAGAGCAATTTGGAACTGTGCCCAAAGGTTATCAAACATACCCTTTGTTCCAACAGTGTTTCTACTGGGCTTATATCCCAAAGTGATTTTAAAGGAGGGAAAGGGACCCACATATGCAAAAATGTTTGTGGCAGCCTTTTTTGTAGTGGCTAGAAACTGGAAACTGAATGGATGCCCAGCAGCTGGAGAATGGCTGAATAAGTTATGGTGTATGAATGTAATGGAATGTTATCAGCAGGATGATTTCAGAAAGGCCTGAAGAGACTTACAGGAACTGATGCTGGTGAAATGAACAGAACCAGGAAATCATTGTACATGGCAACAAGATTATGTGATGATCAATTCTGATGGGCTTGACTCTTTTCAACAATGAGATGATTCAGGCCATTTCCAATGGTCTTGTATTGCAGAGAGTCATCTACACCCAGAGAAAAGACTGAAGGAACTGAGTGTGGATCACAACATAGTATTTTCACTTTTTTGTTGTTGTTTTCTTTCTCATTTTTTTAATCTGATTTTTCTTCTCCAGCATGATATATGTGGAAATATGTATAGAAGAGTTACACATGTTTAACATATATTGGATTACATGTTGTCTAAGGGAGGGGATGGAGAAGGGAAGAGAAATATTTGGAAGACAAGATTTTGCAGGGGTGAAGGTTGAAAACTATCTTTGCATGTATTTCGAAAATAAAAAGCTATTATTAAAAGATAAAAAGAATGGATGCAATTTCTAGCAGGCACATCTAATTGCCTTTCCACTTTTCATGTCACATAAAGGTAGAGAATTATCAAGAAAGCTGGAAGCTTCCAGCAAAGGAGCATCCAGATATTGAGAATTGGGACTAGTGTAGGAATGGGTGGGGGAAGAGAGGAGTGCTAACAGAGAAAAGAAAGTGGTAAGTAGAGACGAGTCATGGCTAAAGCAGAAATAGCATGTTGCAAGAAAGGCTAGATCCAGGAAACCAGAAATTATTTTTTAGAGTATCATAATCTTCACAGATAGGAAACCCAATATGTCCAAGGCATTCCATTCTACTTTTGGACAGCTCTAATTAATTTTTAGGAACTTTTTTTCTTACATTAAGCTGAAATTTTCTTTCTGCAATTTCTGCCACTGCTTCTGTTTTGCTCCACTTTATCCATCTCTCCAACTCTTTTGTTCCTCAAATTGGAATTGCCCTTTGACACAAAACCACTTTTCAGAGAGAAAGAGCTTTTAAATTGTCGGCCAGATGAGTGTCTACTAAATTTTTGACTTTGTCAAATACTTTTAACTTACATCCTTGGTTTTATAGTTATTCCTTCTACACCATGATATACTCAGTTTATCAATCCCTTTAATATAAGTTGTTGGAATAGAGAATTTTCTTGTAATTTTTTGATACACATGATTTTTGATATATAGTCATGGAATCATAGATAGACCTTATATTATTATTATCATCATTACTATTACCACTTCCATCATAGTTAGCATTTTTATAGTGCTTAAAGGTTTTAAAACACTTTACAAATTTCATTATATCCTTAAAAGAACTGTGGAAAATGGGTGCTATTATTATCCTCATTTTACAGATAAGGAGACTTGTTTCAATATATACAGCTATAAATGCCTGTGGCTGAATTTGAGTTCAGGTCTTCCTGACTCCAGCTTCAGGTTCTATTCATTGTTCCACCTAACTACCATCTAGTCTAACCCCCTCATTTTCTAGATGAGAAAACTGAAACCCAGAAGATTAACTGATTTTCCAAGGTCCCATGTTAAATATCAGAGTAGACATTAGAGTTCACTTTCTCTTATGCTAAAGCCAGTGATCTTTCCTCTGCATCATATTACCTCCTCCACAGAATTCCTATTTTGATGCCTTATTCAGGTTTGGGGGATGATAATTAAATTTGCAGCGACTATTTCTGCCAAGAAAAATCTCTAGTGGGCTCTACAAAACTTCTCAGTATAGGTCCAGTGACAGACTAGGTATGCTATTAACGGATTTGTCTAATTAAGCATGGGGAGATTCATGACCAGAGGAGATGGTGGATGGAAGATATTTTTAGACACAACAACTCATGAAAACAGAAAAAAATGTAAACTAGTTATCAGCTCTGTTAGTCCCTTTCTTCAATGCTATGACATATCATGAGAAAAGAGAACAGAATATAATCCTCTGACATCTACAAATATTCATTTAATTGGAAGTACCCTTAATGAATCATCTCTAGCTAAGAAGCAGCATGTTGACAGAATAGTGAAGGAATTGATACCTTACTCCGAAATGAGACTAGAAGATATAAAGACATCAGAGCTAAGTGGAAAGACAACTCATAGTTTCTCCATCTAGAGGTGAGAGAATAAAGAACTTGGAAGAGTTGTGTGCCTAAAAGCAAGGAGAGGCAAGTCATTTGGCTATCTGATCAGTGCTCATGAGAAAGTCAACTTATCTTGGTCTAGGACCAAGAAAGAGACCAGGAAAAAAAAAGAGTCCCTAGACTTGTAGAAAAGAAGTGTCAAGCTCAAATAGAAATGGGGACCATGGCATTATGTAAGGATCACTGTGGATCCCAACCACTTAGGTCACATGTTGAAAAGTAATATCATCTTTGTTTTATTTTATTTTTTATTTATTTTGTTAAATTTTTTCTAATTCTATTTTAATCTAGTTCAAGCCATACTTGAGAGTATCTTGGGATGCATTTGACCTTGAAACTGAATGTCTGACATCTTTCTTGTAGAGTACATGGAAGTATCACTATCACCATAATAGCTGTAATAATAACAAGCATTTGTATAGCATTTTAAAGTTTGCAAAATGCCTTATATACGTCATCTCATTTGGTCTTTTTACAGATGGGGAAATTGAGGTAAGTGACTTAGAGCATTCTTCAAAAATAATCTAGAGGTACTATCCATATTAAAAACCTATATTCATTTTTATGTGTGATATCCTTGACTATATCTTAATAAGTAGAAAATTTTGGCAGTTGTTCACGTATCAACTATCTCTGTGTAGTCAGATCACAGATTGCTTCCAGAGCAGAGGTTAAAGTAAATACCAAATTAGAAGAAAGGACAAAGAGAAGAAGACATTGAGTATGATTGTTGCAATTCTGATTTGACCCCTTTAAATGAGCTGTCAATTCTGAAAAATGGGAAATGGATAAAGGTTGACTTTGTCAACATTTCTTAGAAAAATTTAACTCAGGCAAAAGTCAATGTTATGAAGAGATCAAAAGAACTCTGGAAACTACTTCTACTTGTAGATACTTAATCTTGCCAAAAGATAGACATGGCAGCCAAGGACCATGCCTGTTTAGAATACCATTGCATTCATAAAACATCACAATGAAGCACGATAGAAAATTACCTATAGTGGTATTGCCTCAGAAAATAGCAAAATGCAATTGAGGATAAAAACAATCTGCAGAAATTGTAGAATGAGATTTTGCTAAACCAGATTATTCCGAAAACTGGTGTTTTGTAAATGAAACCACAAGGAAGACAACAAACAGACAAACAGTACAGATCTGCATATTGTCATTAGTAATCTATTCTCATTGAGATATTGCACAATTATAAGATCCGGACTCTACCACTTTAATATCCAGTGATTTATCTAAGGAAGTAGCAAAGTAATTTGGAAGGTGAAGTTGGAAAGGATTATTGAAACTGATAAAATAAATATCTGTAAAAAAAGTTGGCATTGGGGATAATACAATTTTAAGAATATTTAGGGTAAAAAGAGTATTCAGAAAAGAAAAGAAAAATTTGAGGGGAATACAAAAAAGCAAGGTAGCTCTGAAAAGAACATGAAATGTTTTGTTTGTTTGTTTTCCAAAAAAAAAAAAAAAAAAAGTAAATAGGGGCAGCTGGTTGGGGCAGTGGATGGAACACTAGCCTTAGAGTCTGGAAAACTTGCATTCAAATCTAGCTTTAGACACTTGACATTACTAGCTGTGTGACCCTGGACAAGTCACTTAACACTATGTGCTCAAGCACATACAAAATAAACAGTGTTAAATGGAAATTCATGGTTTTATGTTGACTCTTCTTTTTATGTTATACTGTGTAATTGGAAGTGAGTTGTGGTGTTTTTTTGTTTTTTTGTATTTAAGTTCAAAATGATTTTTTTAAAAAGATACTCAGGGATTTTCCTCCCTCCCTCCTTATTTTCCTTTCTTCCTTCCCTCCCTCCCTCCCCCTCTCTCTCCTTTCTTCCTTCCTTCCTTCCTTCCTTTTCAAGAAGGGAATAAATTCAAAAGAATGGAATCAGTCATAAATGGTGCTTTTAATGGAAAAATAAAAGGTGGGGGCAGGGCAGGCAACTGAGAAGTTATCAGAAGATACTAATGCTAGGCCTATTTAAATCCTCTCTATAAAATCTTTTATGAGAATTGATTGATGCATGCATTAAGAATATCCTTGATGAAAATATGAGAAAGGAACAGGTAGGCTTTCACAGCAAATTTTTGGTTACAGACCACATCATTACAGTTACACAACTGACTGAATATCAGATTCCACTGTTTATTGTTTTTTTAAGAAAGAATTTGATGCTGTGTCAGAAAATGTTCCTTTTAAAGCTCTTTTCAAATAAAGTATCTCCCCTGTATACATCAAGGTAATAAAATATATCAAAAGAAGATGTTGCTTTGTGTTGTTTTTCAGTCCTGTCCAACTCTTCATGACTCTATTTGGGTTTTCTTGGCAAAGATATTGGCGTGGTCTGCCATTTCTTTTTCCAGCTCATTTTATAGATGAGAAACTGAGGCAAACTCGGTTAAGTGACTTGCCCAGGATCACACAGTTAGTAAATGCCAAGTGTCTAAAACTGGATTTGAACTCAGAAAGTTAAGTCTTCTGGAGTCCTGGTCTGGAACGTATCTACTATGTCAGCTAGCTTCCCAGATTGCTCTGTAAATGATATTATAATAGATGTAGAAATGGAAGGGCTCTCAATATCCATTTAGCAGCACCCCTCATTTTATACCTGAAGAGGTTAAGTGACTTGGCCTAGGGAACACAGGTAATAATCATCTGGAATGGGATTTGACCCCAAGTTTTTTGATTTTACAGTTAGTACTTTTTCAGCTTTTCAACAATTTATTCAAAAACTTTTCAACAAACGAAATAGAAAATAGGGAGACCTGTGCTCACTGAACAGTCTCCATGACAATGAAAGTGATGAAACAGAAGGATTCTTTTTTGAATTTAGAGATTCTCCAAATCTCCTATTTTCAAATGATGTGGCACTAATTGCATCGACAAAATATAAGACTTAGCTATGAAATGCATAATAATTTGAAAGAGATCACTTTAATCATCCATACTGAAAAAAAACCCCCAAAAAACAAAAGTGGAGGGTAATATAAATAAATGCCTAGATGAGATTGTGCAATTAGATATAGCTTGTTGAGGAAATCCATCAGTATATAAACAAGTATTGATGGTGATCAATGAACTGAACTCAGAGTTAAGTTGGAGAAGAAAACTCAGTTACCTTTCATTTGAGAAACTACACAATGCTTTTAAATAGTTTAAATTAGTTGCTATTATCTAGTGTTTGACAAACCCAGAGACCCCAGCTTTTGGGATAAGAACTTACTGTTTGACAAAAATTGCTGGGAAAATTGGAAACTAGTATGGCAAAAACTAGCATCGACCCACACAACACCATATACCAAGATAAAGTCAAAATGGGTTCATGACCTAGACATAAAGAATGAGATTATAAATAAATTAGAGGAACACAGAATAGTTTTCCTCTCAGACTTGTGGAAGAGGAAGGAATTTATGACCAAAGAAGAACTAGAGATCATATCTGATCACAAAATAGAAAATTTTGATTATATCAAATTGAAAAGTTTTTGAACAAACAAAACTAATGCAGACAAGATTAGAAGGGGAGCAATAAACTGGGAGAACATTTTTACAGTCAAAGGTTCTGATAAAGGCCTCATTTCCAAAATATATAGAGAATTGACTCTAATTTATAAGAAATCAAGCCATTCTCCAATTGATAAATGGTCAAAGGATATGAACAGACACTTCTCAGATGAAGAAATTGAAACTATTTCTAGCCATATGAAAAGATGCTCCAAATCATTATTAATCAGAGAAATGCAGATTGGGACTACTCTGAGATACCACTACACACCTGTCAGATTGGCCAGAATGACAGGGAAAGATAATGTGGAATGTTGGAGGGGATGTGGGAAAACAGGGACACTGATACATTGTTGGTGGAATTGTGAACACATCCAGCCATTCTGGAGAGCAATTTGGAACTATGCTCAAAAAGTTATCAAACTGTGCATACCCTTTGGTCCAGCAGTGTTTCTACTGGGCTTATATCCCAAAGAGATACTAAAGAAGGGAAAGGGACCTGTATGTGCCAAAATGTTTGTGGCAGCCCTGTTTGTAGGGGCCAGAAACTGGAAACTGAGTAGATGCCCATCAATTGGAGAATGGCTGAATAAACTGTGGTATATGAATATTATGGAATATTATTGTTTGGTAAGAAATGAGAAACAGGATGATTTCAGAAAGGCCTGGAGAGACGAGAACTGATGCTGACTGAAACAAGCAGGGCCAGGAGATCATTATATACTTCAACAGCAATACTATATGATGATCAATTCTGATGGACCTGACCATCTTCAGCAATGAGATGAACCAGATCAGTTCCAATGGAGCAGTAATGAACTGAACCAGCTACACCCAGTGAAAGAATTCTGGGAGACGACTAAGAACCATTACATTGAATTCCCAATCCCTATATTTTTGCCTGCCTGCATTTTGGATTTCCTTTACAGGCTAATTGTACAATATTTCAGAGTCCAATTCTTTTTGTACAGCAAAATAACAGTTTGGTCATGTATACTTATTGCGTATCTAATTTATACTTTAATATATTTAACATCTACTGGTCATCCTGCCATCTAGAGGAGGGAGAGGGGGGAAGGAGAGGAAAAATTGGAACAAAAGGTTTGGCAATTGTCAATGCTATAAAATTACCTATACATATAACTCGTAAATAAAAAAAAAAACTATTTAAAAAATAAAAATAAAAATTAGGTGGTTTAAAAAAATAAATAAATAAATTAGTTGCTATTGCAAAATTTTGTTTCATTAGCAACAGAATCTTAAGGTTGATGATGATACTACACGGCCAGGAGACATGGTACATAGATAGTACTGGACTTTGGATCACAAAGATACAAATTTGAATCCTGCCTCAGTCATTAATTAGTTATGTGACTCTGGAAAACTTACCTAACTTCTCTTGATCTTGAACTATTCATTTTCAAACTGAGGCTAATAATGGTAGCTATCTTATAGGATTGCTGTGAAGATGGGGGAATTCATCACTGGATCTCTTGGGAAAAAAAGATGAACAATTATCTGTGAGGATCAAATGAGATGTCACATATAAAGTGTTTTGCAAACGTTAAAATGCTATGTAAATGATTGTCACTGCTGCTGCTACTACTTCTATTATCACTGCTACTGATGCTATTACTATTGCTGCTGCTATCACTGCTGTCATCAACACCACCACCAATATTACTACTACTACAACTACAACTATACAACAACTACTGCTACTACAACTACAACAATAACTATTACTACAACTATTACTACCACTACAACTACTACAACTATTACTACTACTACTACCACAACTATTATAACTATTTCTACTACTACAACAACTATTCTACAATTACTACTACAACTACTATAACTATTACTATAACAACTATTACTACAACTACTTTAACTATTACTACTACTACAACTACTTTAACTATTACTACTACTACTACAACTATTACTACTACTACAACTACTATAACTATTATAACTAGTACTACTGCAACTACGACTACAACTACTACTACTACTACCACCATCACCATTACTACCATTACCATCATTACCATCATGGAAGACCAGGAAATCGCAGAATTGGAAGGATTCTCAAAAGCCATCTAGTCTAACTTCTTTATAAATTCTGGAATATAACAGATAAGTGATTGATCATTTAGATTTTGCTTGAAGACATTTAGAAAGAAGAAATTCCATTACCACCTAAGCCAATGCAGTTTATTTTTGGGATGGGAAGTTAATTGGGAGGTTTTTCCTCAGAACAAGGTTAAGTCTGTCTTTACTTATCTTCCACTCATTACTCTTAGTTCTCTCCTCTAGAGATAAACAAAATCTAAACCCTCCTCCATATGACAAACATTCAAAGGCTAGAAGATAGTCATCTTGCCCTTGCTAAGTCTACTGCAAATTACAGGTAACCAAAGCACAATGGAAAGATAGATGGAAGATTTAAGCCAGTTGGAACCCAACATTATATCCATTATCACTATCAATGTTAGTTGTTAATGATCACCACAATCTTTCCTAAATGCTCACCAATCACCTGTTTGGTAACCCATCCTAGAATTTCACTGATGAATCAACATAAAGTTGACTAGTCTGTACTTTCTGAGATTTACCCTTTTCTCCTTAAAAAAGACAAACAAGACAACATTTTCCCAACTATATTCCTCTAGTACCATTTCCCATGATAAATCAAAGACTAACAATAATAATTCTGTGGTCACACCTACCAGTTGTTTCAGCTTCCCAAGATGTAATTTGTCTGGCTAGAAGACAACTTATTTAAAGCAACTTTTTCTTACCTATCCTGGGTCACCACACTCTCTTTCTATCATTTTCAATTTGAAAATCATTTTCCTTTCTGGAGGAGACAAAAACAAAATAAGAATTAAGTAGTTGTACCTTCTTTCTCTTATCTGTTATCTTTCTCAAGCAGTTGGTCAGTGAAAGATAAAAAGCTCTGAGACAAAACAAAACACAATATACATACAGGATCAGAAAGGACTGATTAAACAATGGCAGAGCAAAAAGACATTTGGAAGTCAAAGTTGACCACAAGCTGAATGAGTCAGCAAGGCAGGGTGTATATCTCTAAATGATAATGAGCTTTATTTTAAGCATTTTGATATGCAAAAGCTGGAAAGTAATCACTGACTTGAAGTCTCCATTAGTCAGATTCTTATTAGTATACCATGCTCAGTTGCAGTAAACACATTCTTTAGAAACCATGTGGGGAAAGGAATGGAGAAAGTCCCAAGAGGATAAATAAAACTGAGCAGCAGGAATAGGAAATAGTTACTAAAGGGAAAAATTAAAAGAAATTTAGATTGTTTAAGTTACAGAGAATTCAATTTAATAATATTTATTTTTAAAACTGTAAATAGTATTTTATTTTTTCTAATTACATGTAAAGACAATTTTCAACATTCCTTTTTAAATAAGATTTTGAGTTCTAAATTTTTTTCCTTCCCTCCTCCCTAAGAAAGCAAACAATCTGATACAGGTTAGAGATATGCAATTATGTAAAACATTTCCATATTAGTCATGTTGTGAAAGAAACAGAACAAAAAGGAAAAGAAACCAAGAAAGTGAAAACAGTATGCTTCAATCTGCTTTCAGACTCCATTAATTCTTTCTCTGGATGTGGACAGCATTTTCCATCATGAGTCTTTTAGAAGTGTTTTGGATCATTGTATTGCTGAGAAGAGCTAAGTCAATCATAGCTTAGTTAATCATCACAAAATGTTGCTGTTACTTGGTGCAACATTCTTCTGATTCTGCTCACTTCATTCAGCATCAGTGCATCTAAGCCTTTCTAGTTAATCAATATTTATGAAGCAACTACCATGTGCCATGCATTGGACTGGACACAAAGAGGAAAAACAATTTAGTCCCTATTTTCCATGGGTTTTAAAGTCAGCTGTGGGGATAAGGATATGGACACAGGGAAATGGGACACAAAATCGACGTGGGATAAAAGCAGAGCAGAGATCTAGACAAAATGATCTAAATAAGGGCATTTAGTTGGACCAAAATTCTCTCTTTCCCCTACCTAGTTTCTCACTTGAACTCAGTCTCTCTGGTTGGTCCTTTTGCTGCCTCACACAACAGGATCACATCCTCATGTGGAAAAGGGTCTAACACTCAAACTCCTTTGGATAATTACCCATGTAAATAAATAAAATGGAGACTGATTTTCATGAGAGACATGAATCGGTTTCATAACCTTACCAATAAATGGCAATTCATACAAATACAACTTTTTACAATATAATACTCATAATCTGGGCAGCTCATTTAGTTTACTTATCCTTAATAGCTAGCATTTCTACAGGACTTTAAAGTTTTCAAAGCAATTTATATGTGCTGCCTCATTTGGGACTCAAAAAAATTCTGTGTTATTATTATTATATTATAGATGAAGAAACTGGGACATTGTGACTTGCCCATGGTCATACAGCTAGTTAGTGACTGAGGTAGGATTCAGACTCAGATCTTACTCCAAGTAGTATTTTGTAAAGCATAAATCACAATATAAAAGTGAGTCAGTTATTAACTGCTTAGATAAATGTCGAAGTGAATTTGGTGATACCTTTCTGTATATATAAACTCTCCTACTAATAATGGATTTAAGGAGTTAACCTGTTTGGCTAGCTTATTTTACTTGGAAGAGAGGACAACAGGTAAACAAAAGAAATTGGTTTTGGCCTTTGCAATTCCTAGAGTTTCCTGTAGAGAGTTGTTCCTTAGTACTTAGCACAGGTCTTGGCACATAGGACAATGCTTGTTGATTCTTTGATTGAGATATTTCTCTGCTTAGGTTTTGGGTGTCAGTGGGATCTGGTCCATGTCAATGCTCTTAGATGAAAGGAACTATGGAGACTGTGCTTCTCCTTGATAGCTCTGAATATAGAGAATTACATGTTTCTTGTCTCTGAGAAGTAGGAACCAATTGTAGATGAACAGTTGGCTTAAAAGTGTGATATCTCCATTCTAATGTCCCTTTGGTTTTTAGTCTAAGGTCTTTGACTCTGATTTGAACCAAGATTCTGAATACAAAAAAGGACACAATTCATTTATTTTCCAATTTTGCAGGAGGAGAATAGCTATACTATGTTAAAATATATTTTTGAGCAAAACATTATTTTTAAATCCTATCAGATAATGTTATGGAAAAAAGAGGAAGAAGAAATACTTTGACAGTTGAAGAAACTGCATTGATTAGAAATGAAAGTCAAGGCTGATCTCCTATAAATCAGAAGCCAGGGTCAAGAAATTTCCATTGAAATTCATAAAAGTCACAAACTTCAAACCTTACTTTCCATTTCTGGAGAAAGATTTGACAGGGTCAGAAGGACACTCTTCTTTGCAGATAAATAGCTTTCAAAACAAAAATAAAAAAGATAATATTTTCAGTCCTAAGTCATTAGGGAATTTTGATTCTGGGTTTAAACCATTATTTAATCATTGAGATATTTTTTTCAAAAAGCAACACAATCTTGTTCTGGAGATAGAAGGAGGAAGGAAAGAAAGAAATATTGTTTTCTTTAATTCTAGAAATCAAGCTCTGTTGATGACAACAGGTCTAAAAGAAGACACTAAACTTTCCCTAGAATGTAATTTGTTCTGCTATCAAGAACAATCAAATTTCTACTGTAAAAATATTTTCATCACCAAAAATTTGAGACATTTTGACTGAAATCTTTCAATACTTCTTCATATCTGAATTTTCTTCCTTCCTTCCTTCCTTCTTTCCTTCCTTCCTTCCTTCCTTCCTTCCTTCCTTCCTTCCTTCCTTCCTTCCTTCCTTCCTTCCTTCCTTCCTTCCTTCCTTCCTTCCTTCCTTCTTCCCTTCCTTCCTTCTTCCTTCCTTCCTTCCTGCTTTCCTTCTTCCTTCTTCCTTCCTTCCTTCCTTCCTTCTTTCTTCCTTCCTTCCTTCCTTCCTCCCTTCCTTCCTTCCTACCTTCCTTTCTTCTCTCCTTCCTCCCTCCCTCTCTTCTTTCCTTCCTCCCTCCCTCTCTTCTTTCCTTCCTCCCTCTCTTCTTTCATTCCTTATTTATATTCTTGTTTTCTTCCCCTTTCTGTTTTTTTTTTTTTAAAGGTAAAAATTGAAGAAGGAAAAGATAAAGAATGGATCTGTGTTGTTTTTTTTTTTTTTAATTCATACAGGAAACCATAATGAGGTGGAATGCAGTATGTGAATATATTCTCTAAATGGGTCTCAGTTCCACTGAAGTATGAAGGTCTATTTGAATTCAGGCAGAGAAAGTGGATTATCTACAGCTAAACTCTAAAGTTTCTCCCATCCTCTTTCTCTTGTTTTAAAATGTTTTCTATGCTTTCAAAGGTAAATTATAGGAAAGTGAGAGAGGAGGATTAAGGACAAGCCTGGTATTCTGCCTTAGGGGCAGGGAGAGAGACAAGAAACAGGAAGAGGGACAAGAGAACTGGCAAAGTTGCAACTGTGATTATAAAAATATGCAAAAAAGGCTGTTCAGGGATAAGGTTTTTTTCACACTTCATTTTTGTATTATTCTCCCTTTAGAGTCTCTTTCTCCTAGTCAGCACTCCAGCTCTTGCCTCAAGTTCCTGATTGGTGAGAGTTCTCTAAATGTAGCTAGGTATGGATTGAACTGAAAATTGAATTGAATTGAAAATTAATTCTAAATCTTGGTGCTACTTCTCTAAATATAATGGCTTTCCTCTCCTCCAAACCCACCCCCTCATCTCCTTTAGATCTATCCCTCTCCAACTTAAATTTGATTACTCATACTTTTCATGGGCCTCATCCAATTTAGGAAAACGTTGTTATTTCTGGTTCAGCATAGGGTCAAGAGGGAAGAATTAGGGAAATACAATTATACAAATAAAATGCAAGCCCTCATATAGAACTTTAATTTGCTTTTGAAGAAATTTATAGGACTAAACTGAAACCTCATAAAAGCTCATGTAAAAAAAAAAAGATCATGTAAAAATATTTTCATCACCAAAAATTTGAGACATTTTGACTGAAATCTTTCAATACTTCATACCTGAATTTTCTTCCTTCCTTCCTTCCTTCCTTCCTTCCTTCCTTCTTCTTTCCTTCCTTCCTTCCTTCCTTCCTTCCTTCCTTCTTTCTTCCTTCCTTCCTTCCTTCCTCCCTTCCTTCCTTCCTACCTTCCTTTCTTCTCTCCTTCCTCCCTCCCTCTCTTCTTTCCTTCCTCCCTCCCTCTCTTCTTTCCTTCCTCCCTCTCTTCTTTCATTCCTTATTTATATTCTTGTTTTCTTCCCCTTTCTGTTTTTTTTTTTTAAAGGTAAAAATTGAAGAAGGAAAAGATAAAGAATGGATCTGTGTTTTTTTTTTTTTTAATTCATACAGGAAACCATAATGAGGTGGAATGCAGTATGTGAATATATTCTCTAAATGGGTCTCAGTTCCACTGAAGTATGAAGGTCTATTTGAATTCAGGCAGAGAAAGTGGATTATCTACAGCTAAACTCTAAAGTTTCTCCCATCCTCTTTCTCTTGTGCTAAAATGTTTTCTATGCTTTCAAAGGTAAATTATAGGAAAGTGAGAGAGGAGGATTAAGGACAAGCCTGGTATTCTGCCCTAGGGGCAGGGAGAGAGACAAGAAACAGGAAGAGGGACAAGAGAACTGGCAAAATTGCAACTGTGATTATAAAAATATGCAAAAAAGGCTGTTCAGGGATAAGGTTTTTTTCACACTTCATTTTTGTATTATTCTCCCTTTAGAGTCTCTTTCTCCTAGTCAGCACTCCAGCTCTTGCCTCAAGTTCCTGATTGGTGAGAGTTCTCTAAATGTAGCTAGGTATGGATTGAACTGAAAATTGAATTGAATTGAAAATTAATTCTAAATCTTGGTGCTACTTCTCTAAATATAATGGCTTTCCTCTCCTCCAAACCCACCCCCTCATCTTCTTTAGATCTATCCCTCTCCAACTTAAATTTGATTACTCATACTTTTCATGGGCCTCATCCAATTTAGGAAAACGTTGTTATTTCTGGTTCAGCATAGGGTCAAGAGGGAAGAATTAGGGAAATACAATTATACAAATAAAATGCAAGCCCTTATATAGAACTTTTGAAGAAATTTATAGGACTAAACTGAAACCTCATAAAAGCTCATGTAAAAAAAAAAGATCATGTAAAAATATTTTCATCACCAAAAATTTGAGACATTTTGACTGAAATCTTTCAATACTTCATACCTGAATTTTCTTCCTTCCTTCCTTCCTTCTTTCTTTCCTTCCTTCCTTCCTTCTTTCCTTCCTTGCTTCCTTCCTTTCTTCCTTCCTTCTTCCTCCCTTCCTTCCTTCCTTCCTTTCTTCTCTCCTTCCTCCCTCCCTCTCTTCTTTCCTTCCTTCCTCCCTCTCTTCTTTCATTCCTTATTTACATTCTTGTTTTCTTCCTCTCTTTCTGTTGTTTTTTTTAAAGGTAAAAATTGGCTTTCCTCTCCTCCAAACCCATCCCCTTATCTCCTTTAGATCTACCCCTCTCCAACTTAAATTTGATTACTCATACTTTTCATGGGCCTCATAATGTTGATCTTCTGCCATTTTCATGATTCCTCTCCCTTTCTGTTTTTTACCTCTATCTCTGATTTCAATAATCAAATCAATACTGCTATTCTTGGAAAGAAGGTGTCAATCAACTGCCCTCTCACTATCCATTTCCTTTACCAAATACACTATCTCTGGCCATCACTATCTTATATGTGTTTTTTTCTTTATTAGAACATAAGTTCCTTGAGGGCAAGGACTGTCTTGGTTTTTGCATTTGAATCTTCAAAGTTTAGCACACTAAGACTTTCTCATCCATTCATTTCTTCGTTTATTCATTCAACTTGTCATTCTTGTCAAAGAGACAGACACTGACATATCAGGCCTTCTATATGCTCTTAGTGGTCAGGAGGAGGAAATTTGGGATGGAAGGGTAGTAAGAGAATCTCTTAATGGGCTAGGACAAGAGAAAACTCCAGAACTCAATCATGGGCTGATCTCTATATTAAATCTCTAGGGATCTTTGTGATTATGGCAGATATATAGAGTGAAGGTTGACAAATCTGCTGGGCCCCCTGAGAAACATTGTGAAATGCCTCCTTTAGACTTATTCAGCTATAAGAAATTCTGATACCCTTGGACTACTAGGTGCTGAGGATATAATAGAGCTTGGAAAGAATTTATTCTGTTTTAACCCAAATGGAACAAGGGCTAAGTGCCGCATCATGGCTGTATGACTTCAGCTAGTGACATTAAGTTACACAACCATAGTACACAACCAATCATAGCAACAGCCATGGAGATGATTTTGTCTATGATACTTTAAAAGTGAAATTGTTCCATCATTTTTATAGAATAGAGTAGTGCTTCCTAATTTGTGGGCTGAGGACTTTTATATGTCAGGAAATTATGGCAAGGGGATTTTGCCACCATGTGTATCTCAAGCACAGCCATTTTGGTTTTTATTTAGTTCCAACAAAATTTACTGCACAATTCAGGACAATAAAAACAACCATTGTAGTTTGCAGACTGAATAAATGTCTGTACATATGTGTTTTGCAATTTCCCAAATCTATGTAGATATTGTAGTGATTAATATTTATTTTTCACTAGGCTGTCCTCATCTAGATTGCTCCATCATTCCCTGGAAACTTTTTCATTCTGGAAGATCATAGCAGCCCAGGAATTTACTCTTAAGAAGTAGTTTGCCTCCTGGGGGCCCTCTCACTAGGATTAGATGACTGCTCTCTGAACCTCCATGTAAGAAAAGAACTCAGACCAATTATCTCTTCATTTCTCACTGAACTCTCGACTTCTGTCTTCATAATGCTCTCAAGCCATGTACCTTCTTTTCTTGTGTTCCCCTTCCCTTTAAAATTTCTTTTTCTATAGAACTTGTATTTATTATATTCATTTTCATCTATTATTTACATTATATATTCATTTATTAAACACCTATCTTGTACCAGGCACTGTGGGTATAAAGACAAGAAGGAAATATTCTCTGTCCTCAGGGAGATTGCATTTTAAAGGGAAAGCAAAGGGTACACAAATGATCAAATGTAAACTATATACAAAGGGAAAAAAAAGCAAATCATTTTGGGGAGAGAAGGGAGTCCCTTAACAAGTGGAGGGATTCAGGGAACAGGTCAGAGCTTTGCTTTTGTAGTTTCTCCTTTGTTTTCCTTTTATAACAGCCTATAAAAGCTTGTGGCTATCTATGAATATGGCTTTTTGAAAACAAAGACAGTGAGAACCTAGTCAAGCCAGAAAACTGGGAAAATTCAGCAATGAGGTCATTTTGAAAGCATTGAAGGGTATACACTCTACCGTTCAAATTAAGGGGTGGCAGGCAGCAAAAACAAAGGGATGTTGGAAGGGCCACAGTTAGAAATGAGAAGGAGACACTTTTGATTCTAGGGAGCCAGTAAAACTAAACTGAAAAGGGGAAGATTAAGGTGGGAGTGTAGAGCTTAGGGGAGAAGGATGCAACTCACCTGGATGCCTCCAATCCCTGTTTGGCATCCCTTGGTGAAGGAGGGATCCTCCCTTCTCTCACATCTCCCTTGAGTTATCACCTTGTTTCAAGTTGAGTTAACACTAGGATTCCAACAGGTATGGTTTTTTTTTAATTTTTTAAAAAGCTTTTTATTTTCAAAACATAGGCATGGATAATTTTTCAACACTGACCCTTGCATAGCCTCGTATTTTGGATTTTCCCCTCCTTCCCTCCATACCCTCTCCTAGATGGCAAGCAATCCAATATATGTTATTCATGTTAAAATATATGTTAAATCCAATATATGTAAACATATTTATACAATTCTTTTGCTGCACAAGAAAAATCAAATAAAAAAGGAAAGAAAATGAATAAGAAAATAAAAAAAGCCATTGTCATGAGGATTGAATTAGATAACAAAAAGGAAAGAAAATGAGTAAGAAAACAAAATGCAAGTGAACAACAACAAAAAGAGTGAAAATGTTATGTTGTGAGCCACATCACTTCCCACAGTCCTTTTTCTTCATCACAAGATCATTGGAACTGGCATCAATCATTAGAGAACAGGTGGGAATATACTCTACTTCGTGTTGCTCATGCAGGATCTTTTGAATTGGCCACTGAACCATAACTAAAGGGGTATAGTTCTTGCCACCAAGCTCTTCCTTCTGACCTCAAAGTGTTTAGAACAATTTTGAGATTCGAGGTCTGGAGGGTTAGTGGGGGGACGATATCCTTCCTCTCACTGGCCCATGAGCTCATTCATGGCCTCTTAGGTAAGCTTTTGTCTCAGATTGGGTCTTTCTTCCTGTTAATACTGGAAGAAGCAAATAAGAGGTACCCCTATCTCAGAGGCAGGATTGTCTAGGAGCCCATAAGTTCCCTGCTTGCAAGAGGCAAGGACATTCATTCTCTCCTCCACCACCCCAGCCTCCCTGAACTCAGAAAATTATCTATATATTTTTAGGTCAAAATGAGGAAGAAACCTGAGGGGTAAGAGATTGACACTTTTCTACCTCCACAGAGTTCTGGATCAGCCACCAATTAAAAGAGCCATCAAGGGTAATAGGAAGTAGACAGAAAATATCTATGTCTGTTCTGAAGTGGAGGAGGAGTGTCCCATTTATCGTACTGTCTCAAGCTGCTGCCATATTCATCTAGTTTCTTGCTATCTGGGATCTCTGAAAACGTAGATTCAGTTCCTTTGAAAGCTTCCTATAGTTTTCTGTGGTTCTGGTTTCTTGCCTTTATTAGTAAAAGCAGTTAGGTGGTTCAGTGGCTAGTGTACTTGGAATCAGAAAGATATGAGTTTGATTCCTACCTCAAACTCTTATTAGATATGACCCTTAAGCCACTTAATTTCTTTCAGCCTCAGTTTCCTTATTTGTAAAATGGGGTTAATAGAACCTACTTCATAGAGTTGTCATGAAGATCAAATTAGAAAACATAAATGAAGTACTTAGCATTCTATATAAATGTTAGCTCTTATTCACAGAAAGATCAACCTGTTTTTTATTTATCATATGTTTGGGATGTTTCTCTACTGAGAATCTGGATTCCAGTAAACCACTTTTCTCATGGGCTATGAATCATCAACTTGAACATATGGATGTAGGTAAAACAAGTGGCTGGCGGAGAAAGTGTGAACTATTTATTATATTCATTTATTCTTCATTGTATTCATTCTTCTTCAATGTAAGTGAGTGATCTCAGCTCTGTCAATGAACTAGAGACCTCGGAGAGAAAAGGGACTGAGGAGAGAAAGAGGGTCAGGAAAGAAGAGAAAAATGAGGGTTGAGAGACCCAGGCTGGGATTTCACGGTGTGATCAGGTCTAGGAAAAGGAAATCTTAGTGGCCAAAGCAGCTTGGTGTTGAGGCAAATGGACTCTGAAGACCATAGGCTCTAGCTACCAACTTTGTTGTTCAATGATGGTCAACTCTTTGTGATCCTATCTGGGGTTTTCTTGGCAGAGATGTTTGAGTAGTTTGCCATTTTCTTCCCTAATTCATTTTACAGGTGAGGAAATGGAGACAGAGTTAAGTGACTTGACTAGGGTCACACAGCTAGTACTTATTTGAAAGCAGCTTTTAACTCAGCTCTTTCTGACTCCAAACTGGCACAATATCCACTGTACCCCCTGGCTGCCCACTTACCAATCTTAGATTAAAAACTAAAGCTTTGCCTACTACTCAATTGTCATTTCTAGCTAGTGGACTTGTTTTAGGCAAAGTAACTAAGAAGAGATGGAGTAAGGAAAAAGAAAAAAAGAATGTTCCAGGGACCAGAACCATTGAAATCTTCAAGAGAGTAAAGACAGATTCTTCCTTTTTTTTCATCCCCAAATACAATTAGTTGCTAAAATCTATGACACTCTCAAATATTATGTATATTAATTCCCATCTCCCCTCTCTACTCACACAGCCAACACCCTAATTCAGGTCCTCATTACCTCTGGTCTAGATTAATGCACTAGTTTCCTAAGAGAATCCTCCTCTTTCTAATTCATTTTTCACACAGCTGCCAAAACAATCTTCTTATTTCTCTGCTCTCTTCAGAAGTTTTAACTTGCTGATAGACTGCATCATGGTATCCCGGGTGTATTTATTTTATATTGCTCATTTAAATTGCCACTTTCTTGAGGGAGTTATTTTTTTCCTTGCACTTTATCTACTCTTTGTCTACTCTACTCTTTACTACTCAAAGTGGGACCTTGGTTGTTGGTAGCAAGTGAGAAAGGAAGTTTTTAAAGAGGAAGTGATGAAATGGAACATTAAGGGAGATATATCAAGGACAAGGTGATTTGGCAAAGAACAGAAGGGTACAGTTGTGGCAACTAGAAATGGGAACTGTAGGTCTCAAGAGCAGAGGGAGGAGAGAGTAATGGTAGCTTTCTTCTTGCCAGGGCTTACTTGCTGAGTATGGTAGACTCTTGCTGAGTTTATATTCTATGGTATGTTCAAGTAGACTCAGCAAAAAATAGTTTAAAGTTTCTGTCAGCAACAAGACAATGAATGGAAAAGCATCACGTCTCCAACTCCATGCCCTATATCCTAAGGAAGAACCAAGATTTCAGATGCAGACTTCCTATGTCTTAATCTAAAGATGTATAAGTCTAACATGGTTTTTGAATTAAGTTATATTGACTACAATAATAATATTTTGGTTGATCTGCACCCAAAGAGAGGACTGTGGGGACTGAGTGTGGAGCACAACAAAGTATTTTCACTCTTTTTTGTTCTTATTTGCTTGCATTTTGTTTTATTTATCATTTCTTTTCTTTTTGAACTGATTTTTCTTGTGCAGCATAATAATTGTGGGAATATGTGCAGAAGAATTGCATATGTTTAACATATACTGGATTACCTGCTGTCTAGGTGAGGAGATGGGAGGGAGGGAAAAAAAATTTGGAACACAAAGTTTTAAAAGGGTGAATATTGAAAATTATCTATGCATATATTTTGAGAAAAAAACTTTTATTAAAAAATACAATACTCAAAAATAATTTTTTTGGTCAATTGCTAGAATGAATATTTACTATGGGGGCTAAGCAAACTGGATTCAGGTCTTTTTAGGATTCAGGTACAAAATGGTTAATATAGTACCTGGAAACTGCTTGGTTCTAGAAGAAGCTTTGTGGGCCCAGCTGAAAAATAGATATTTTATGTGTATTGCTTTATTGCCTTTATTGATTCTATACCAAGAGCAAAGGTATATATACAATAAAGCATGTTCTACCCTTTCTCATGGAAGTGATTCCATCACACCAAGGTTAAGTGTTTACAGTAGTGAAATATGGAAAGTTCAGGGAAGAGGAAAGGGTTTTGCAGTAGAATTGTGATTGAAAGCTGGCTCTGATTAAGTAAATCCATACCAATCACATTCCTTGCCTGATGTGGACACCTTCTAGAGCTAGATCTCAGTAAATATGATCTACTATTCTATGGAAACTAGAGAGAGCATGACACCTTTTTAGCACATCACTAAGTATTTTAAAAATCAAGGTAAGCTTGGGATTGGCTCTGTACCTGATCCCACCTGCTAAGAGAAATAGTAGAGTGGTTCACTGAACCTGTTGGTGGTTAAATATGTATCCCCTAACTCAGCAAGATAAATTTAAAGACATAAAGGAATTTGAGAATACCTTGAAGGACCAATAAGATTTTTGTATCGAATGATGTATCTGGTATTTCCAGTAAATATTTGTGGAATTAGATTATGGCTTTTCCATTTACTAACCAGATGACTATAAGAAAAACTTCTTTGAAAATCAGTTTTACCATCTGTAAAATGGGAATGATTCTTATATTATAAGTCTCCAAGGGTGGAGGGAAGGAACCCAGTGAGATAATTTATGCAAAATATGTTTTAAACCTAAAAGTGATTTGTGACATTATTGCCCATTCTCAGTTATTTTTCCTCATTAGGGATGATGAATTTACATATAGACATCTTCTCCATTTGATTCCTCATGCTATTATTGTGCTGTTAGTCACAGAAACACTAAACTTTCTGATGACAGGAACACTAACCAGGCTACAAAGGGAATCAAACATGACCTGGGCTTTATTTTCAGTCTGAAATCAATTGACCTGAGCTTTTTAGACCATATGCTATTTAAGGAAGGTCAGTTCTAAATTTTTTGTAGTTTTTTTCCTCACTCCCTTAATCCCACAGAACGATACCTTTTTGTATTTTTTAAGGCCTCCAGAGTTCTGTATCCTCCAGCTGGTAATTTTCCTTCTTACCTTCTGCTTCCCAGCCAGCAGCAGCTTGCCCTAGTAACACCAGTGAATGGCACTCACAATCATTGGCTCAAGGAAAAATCTTGTATCCAATGAAATGTCAGCTGAAAGAGAGTTTCCTGACAGAATCTGATTCTATTCAGTGCTCAAAATGGAACGGAAAGAAATAGAGTGTGTATTCCTACTGCTTTTTAGAGACCTGACTAAAAAATTGTACCTTATGAAGGAAAGAATCTGCCTCCTTATTTCTCCAAATGAAACTGTGTATAAAACCAGCTCTTAGAGGCAATCCAACATTAAAGACCATTGGCAAGATAAATTAAAGTCCTCCCTCAGACTATATAAGCAACCAGGTCTAGCTTCCAAGTACCCCAGCAAGACTCTCTAACTAAAAACCCAATCTACTTTCCATAGCCTTCCTTCCCCTTTCATTTAAAAAATTACCATATTTGTCTATATTCATACTTGTAGAGCACCTGTGCCAGAGAGGAATTTTCTTTCTGCCATATTTCTTGTGATTCTTTAAAAAAAAAAAAGTGTTACTAAGTTCACAAAGAGCTTTTTGAGAAGATGGGAATTAACCTGGCCAGCAGATAAGAGTATTGTCTTTGGGGTTGGGAAGATATGAGTCCAAAATAAGCCTCAGAGGTTAACAGACTGGGCAAGTTTTTTAATCTCTGCCTCAGTTTCCCCAACTGTAAAATGGAGGATAATATCACCTGCTTCCCAGGGTTATTAATGAAGTTTAAATGAGATATTTGTAAAGTGGTCAGTGAAGAAGTAGCAGATTGTGGAAGTGATTAAAAATGTAAGAAATTTATAATAATCAAAAAGTGCCTTTTACTGATGTGAAAAAGGCTTATGGGCAAAATCAAAATGATTAAGCAATGGACTATAAGTGAAGGGGCTTTTTAAAGGTCTGAGAGAAGTTAAGGGAGGGAAGGATTAGGGAGGAGTTGGAGAGGGTCTTAGTGGAGAACAAACTTGATTGCACATTATGTCTATGTGAACAACTGCCTGAGGAGACAGATGAATATGTCTTAGATCTATCTAAAGGTCAGTCCCAGGAATTTGACTTTCCTTTGTGTGACAATAGGAATATGGTGGGCTTGGTTAAAATTCTACATCATTCCTGGCAATGGAGACAGGATGGACTAGGTTAGAGTTTACATCAGTTAGCACAGGGCCTGGCACTTGGAAGTTCCTTAATAAATGTTTCTTCTTTTTTTCCTTTTCCTTTCCCTTCCCTTCTAACATCATATTAAGGATGATTGATTGAAACCCACTCAATTCACACACCTCCCCATACAGCTTAAACTCAGACTTTTAAAAGCAGAACAGACATAGGCGTATAGAGTTAACCCCTCTCTCCTCCCAAATTAACTGTTTGTTGGCCAATCTTTTGACTGTGGGAGAGCAAATTGGTCCCCCATACTTAAGCAGGTACAATTGTGCATGCTCTAGCAACAGAATAGGTTTCAAGTGTACCTGATATATGTAAAGTATTTTATAAATTCTAGCTATTATTATCATAAATCAACTAATGAAGCTTTTAACAAGGATGTAAGAGCAAAGCAAATAAAAAGGAAAATCCCTTTATACCATATAGGGTAAAATGCAATCTTCCAAGATACTGGGCAGTTCAAATCCCAGATTTGCACTCAGGTGAAGTATTTATTTGTCTGACTGTGGTTCAATCTGCCAGCAGACAGCTAGGCTCTTGACACTTCCCTCTGAATTCCAGATGTTAGTCTTTGTCTTCCCTAATCCTTTGCTTTTACTGTGGAGTTGCTATTGTCATCTGCTGCTGGATTTCCCTTCTAAAATAATACTGGAACAAGAAGTTCTTTTGTAAGATTGTCTAAGCCAAACATGCTGATGATTAATCAACACTTTTTTTGTTTTGTTTTTGCTGAGGCACTTGAGGTTAAGTGACTTGCTCAGAGTCACACAGCTAGGAAGTACTAAGTGTTTGATGTCAAATTTGAACTCAGGTCTTCCTGACTTCAGGGCTGGTGCTAATCAACATATTTTTAACTTGTTTTTGTAGTCAGGTCCAAAGCTGTTGTTGAGGATCATACATCAGGGAGGGGATGCCATGACATGCAAGTGAATTGGATTTAAGTGAGGGAGGCTGTGCAAGGTCACCTACCTCACTTTCTCCTCCAGAACCATCTGGGTCCAGTGGCCAGATAGAGACCAAGAGGTCTGAGATGGCCCTGGATGCAGTGGGAGAAGTCGGCCTTTTTAAGCTCAGATCTTTAACAGATCCCAGTTTGATTGAGGCAATCCTCATTCAGTGATTAAGACTAGATAAGAATTGAGGCAAAAAAATGGTTTCTTTTACCTAGTTAAAAAAAAAAAAAAGTCAGTCAGGATTTCTGACCAAAACAGAAACAACTGCTAAATTCCCTCTGAATCAATCAGAGCCCAGAAAATTACCAAATGGAGCTTGATCTGAGGACCTATTGTTGGCCAGTCATCAATGAGAGCCAATGTGATTCATGCACAAGAGAGAGTCCCTTTGGTTCAGATACATTTTTTTCTTTTAATCCTCTCCCCATATCACACACACACACACACACACACACACACCCCCTTACTGATAATTTCCTTCAGCTTCTTTTGATATGTGGGATGTAGTGAATAAATTGCCTCAAGGTGATACTTGGGTGATTCTAGGGGATAAAACATGGTTGGAGATCTTTGCCCCACTATACACCTGGGCTACAACCAGGACTCCCAGAGCCCAGTCTTTCTAGCTTGGTATAAGCAACTGGGGCTCAGGTCCCATCTTCAGATCCTGGGCTTTCAAAGGCTCCATCAGTGGGAGGTGATCAATAAAATTGTGGGGTGGGGGGGGGAAGGTGTTGACTAAGGTCCCTTTTAACTCTAAATCTCTGGCTCTAGGATTATAAACTCTTTCAGGACTGAGAAATTTTTTTTTTTTTTTTTTTTTTTTTTTAGTATGCATTTGATTTTGTATCCCTAGCACTGTCCACAGGATCTGGCACATAAATAGCTGCTTACTAATTGCTTTTTGCTGGATTGGTTGATTGGCTTGAGTTCTCTTGAAATCTAATTCAGGACTCTTTCTACTATCGCATTGCTATTCTTATTTTCTATAGTAAAGGGGTAACTTTCTAACAAGACAGGCTACATGCTAGGTGATATGATGGATAGAATCCTATGCTTAGACTCTGTAAAATCTCAGATATTTGCTAGTTGTGTGGCTCTGGGCAAATGATTTAGTCTCTATTTGCTTCAGCTTCCTCAACTATAAAATGAGGATAATACCAGAACCTGCCTCCCAAGGTTGTTATGAAGACCATAAGATGATATTTATAAAACTCTTAGCACAGTGCATGGCATATGGTAGTGACAAGGTCAGTGCAGTAATTCCTAGTTCAAAATAAACACGGGACAAATTCATGATGGCCATTCTCTTTGCCAAAAAGTAGGTGTATTTGGAAGAAGAGGGTACAAATAAAATGAAGAGGTAAAACGGGCAAATATGAAATAGATTTGGGAGAGCAATAGGGTTACCCAGGAAATGAATTTGGAAGAATTATTGAGAAAATATGTCTTGCAAGAAACTGGAAACTGGGTGGATGCCCATCACTTGGAGAATGGCTGAATAAATTGTGGTATATAAATGTTATGGAATATTATTGTTCTGTAAGAAATGATCAGCAGGATGATTTCAGAGAGTCCTAGAGAGACTTACATGAACTGATACTGAGTGAGATGAGCAGAACTAGGAGATCATTATACATATCAACAACAAGATTATATGATGATCAATTCTGATGGACGTGGCTCTCTTCAACAATGAGATGATTCAAACCAGTTCCAATGACCTTATGATGAAGAGAGCCATCTACATCCAGAGAGAGAACTATGGGGACTGAGTGTAGATCACAACATAGCATTTTCACTCTCTTTGTTGTTGTTTGCTTGCATTTTATTTTTCTCATTTTTTCTTTTTGATTTGATTTTTCTTGTATAGCACAATAATTGTAGAAATATGTATGCCTATATTGGACTTAACACATATATTTACCATGTTTAAAATATATTGGATTACTTGCTATCTAGGGGAAGACGTGGGGAGAAGGGAGGAATTGGAACATAAGGATTTGCAAGGGTTAATGTTGAAAAATTATCAATGCATATTTTTGGAAAATTAAAAAGCTTTAACAAAAAAATTAAGAATATGCCATGAGACCTGGGTCTGCCATTGATTGGCAGGTTAAATCCATAGAGAAATTTAGCAGACTAACTAGTATTAGTTATAATAATGAGAAAGATGCCATTAAGAGGAAGATACTATGAGGGAGAGAGAGAGTACCTCATGGTGGGCTTAGTCCTGAAAAGGACTTGGCAAAAATCTTCATCATGAACAGATCTTTTGTAGAAAAAATAACAATCTTGGGGGTTTCTCAAGGGAGGACCAGGGAAGAATTTGGTAGCTCAGAGGGAAGGATCAAGGAGGAGCCAGATGGAATATCTGGCAGATCAGGTCCCAGACCTGTCTAAAAGATATGCTAATCAATATCTCAAAGGTTGTTTAAAGATTTACAGTGGTTGGGGAATAGACAATGGAAGTTAATAAAGAATTGCATCCTCACCAACACTTTATATAAACAGTCTGGAATTGGTGATGTCTGATAATAGCCAGATGGGCTTCTTCTTGACAGAGAAAGCAAGTAAACCCCCATCAGTAGGTACTATTATAAATGCTTATTCCTTTCTTCTTCCCCCAAAATCCAAACTTATATCTGAAATAAATGAACTTGACAAATATGTAGCACATAGCTTTAATCCCAGCTACCCAGAAAGCTAAAATCAGTGGATTTCTTGAACTCAGGAATTTTAAGAAGGCTATGCCAATTGGATGTCTGTACTTAATCAGGCATCAGTATGGTGAATCACCTGATCATCAAGTTGCTTAAGGAGGATCAATGATCTCAGATTGAAATGGAATAAGTCAAAACTCCCATGCCGATCAGCAATGGGACTGACCCTGTGAGTGCCCTCTGTATGTGTAGCCTGGGCAAGATAAGGAAACTCAATTAAAAAAAATTAAAAATGTAAATTTAATGATTTTAGTCTCCATTGGGATTAAATGACTCCAAAAAGGAGACTTTCTAGTACAGATTCTTATAGACCTGTTAATTACAAGACCAAGGACAGAAATGTAAAAGCTAAAAAGATGGTTTTCTGAGCTTCTAACCACTGATGATCCATCACTAATGAAGGCAAAGTAACTCTGAAATGAGAAAAAAAGCCAAGAGGGAATTAAACTTCTTTTCTGCAGAAATTTTCAGGGACACATGACAGGTGCACTTATATTATCTCCAGTTTAGATTAAGAGACCAGCCCAAGCTTACATAACAGGCTTGGAGGAGAATAGAGCTTTGTTCATCCAGCGAGTGAACACAAGCTGTGTTCTTCAGGGCTACAATTCTGCAAATTGTACCTCCCAAGAGGCCCATTGCTACTAAGTCAAATGCTCTGTTGGATAAAGTTTCAAAGGTCCCTGCTTTTTGAAAGGAATTTGAGGCAATCTGATTTATAGCATTTCACACTCATGATGCTCAGCCAATCACACCATATTGTCACTTAGAGCACTTTTGTAGGGCAGTACTGAAGTTATGGGGTTCCTGACTTATTTAGGCTTTTGGATCCCTAGCCTCAGTATAGCACTGCAGTCCCTCTCCCTTCCCTGCCCAGCTTTCCTCTCAGGGGTATCTCTGCTTCCCAGCCAGTAGAAACAAACATAGTCCCTCTCTAGCTCTCTCCTGCTATCATTTCAAGAAAAGTCTTATATTCTTTGGTGGGGTAACTCAGGAAGAGCAGGGAAGAAAGGAGAAAGAATGGCAAAGGAAGATCATCCTGTATTCAGTTCCTGAACTAGAGAAGGCTAGGTTCAGCTTCTGTTTCTGTTAAGAAAAATTACTATGGTAAGCTCATGAACTAGGCTGTGTGGTCAAATTTAGTAAAAGAGGTTATGGACAAATTGGCAATCTTTGTCCCATCCAAAATTTGGAGAAAATTATTATTATTAATTATGATTGCTGAGGTAATTGGATTAAGTAACTTGCCCAGGGTCACACAGCTAGGAAGTATTAAGTGTCTGAGGCTAGATTTGAATTCAGGTCCTCCTGACTCCAGAGCTGGTGCTCTATCCACTGCATCACATCATCTAGCTGCTCCTGAACTAATAAGAGAGAGAATGGGGAGAAGAAAAAAAAAGTATAGTTTCATTGTGGTCGATTAGTATGAAACCATAAATAGGATTAGAGACTAAAATGGGAAAACTTAGTTTTGTGGCAGCATATATGCCATTGTTTAAGTCATTTGAGTCATACCTGATTCTTTGTGACCCCACTTGGGGTTATCTGGGCAAAGATACTAGAATAATTTGCCATTTCCAGCTCATTTGACAGATGAAGAAAGTGAAGCAACCAGGATTAACTGACTTTCCCAGAGTCATATAATTCATAAGTGTCTGAATCTGAATTTGGACACAGATATTTCTGATTCCAGACCTGGAGCTCTATTTTGCTGTCTTGCAGCATAGCTACTTCTCCAGCTCAGGCTTGGGCTTTTTTTTTTTAATGACATTCTAAAACACCAATGTAATAAGTGACAAAAAAGATAATATTTTGCCCCAAGTGAAATTTTGGTACATCCACTCATAAGACAATTATTAATATATATGTGTATACACACACACACATATATTGAAGACAGAGATTGAAAGTCTCTTTAATATTTTATGTATTAGAATAATTTAATTCAAATTGAAATAGTTGTTGAGCAAATTTAACTAGCTGTGTAGATATTAAATATAAAGTTTATAATAAATCACAGAAACAAAGAATAATTGAAATGATTTTTAAAAATAAAAATAAAAATCTAGGCAGCACACTGGATAGAGCACTAGGTTTTGAGTGAAGAGGATCTGAGTTCAAATTCAGCCTCAGGCATTTATGAGCTGTGTTATTCTGGACAAATCACTTAATCCCTATTTCCCTCAATTCCTGATGTATAAAATGGAGAAGAAAATAGAAAACCATTCTAATATCTTTACTAGACAAAGAAACTCCAAATGGGAATAATGAAGAGTAGAACATGACTGAAATGGCTGAACAAACACAAAAATAAATTTAAAACTTGATTATGGTCACCAAGATAATTTTTCTCATACAACCATGGGTGATCATTTGCTATTAATAATAGAATCAGTCATGTAAAAATTTGGTGCTTTAAACAACCCAGGTTGATAGTGTTATTTTAGTTTACTTTTATCTATAACAGTTATTAATTATACTCGCTGTCTTCTATTCATTGCCTCTTGTTTTCTTCTCAACTCTTTAAAGTCTGACTTCTGTTATTCTCCCTCATAACACAATAGTCAATAAATTGCCAAATCTTCTAATTTCAATCTCAATGTGTCTTCCATTTATGTCTTCCTATTCCTAAAGTTGTCACCTTAGTTACATAACCTCTTACCTGGACTCTTGTAATGGCCTCTTGATTGATCTCTCCATCTCAAATCTCTCCCCACTTTAACCCATTCTCTACATAGGTGCCAGGAGTTTATTCTATAAGTACAGAGTAGATCATGTTGTTTCTGTTCTCATCTGTATCCTCCATAGTATCAAAGCTTCTCTGTTGGTCATTTAAAAGCCTTCATAGCCTGCTCCCAACCTTTATTGCTACTATCATTTCATATTGCTACCTTTTAAACAAACCAGCCACATTGGCTTTCTCCCTCTTTCTCATACTCCATTTGTTATTTCTGTCTTTGCACTGGTGATCTCTTATGCCAGTAATCTAGTTTCTCCTTTTCTCCCCTTTGAAGAATTCCTCATTTTCTTCAAAGTGTACCCCAAGCGTTACCTTTTACCAGTGCCTTCCCTGATCCTGATCTCTCCCTCTCATTTGCTAGTGCTATCTCTATTTATCATTGTTCTATATGTATAATGTATATGTGTATGTGTACATATACGTGTATATACACATACTTATTTCTATAATAGAGGCTCTTTGAAGATAAATACTATCCCTTTTTGTCTTTGTATCACATGGTAGGTGTTGGAATCCTTACTTAACTGCTAACTAATTAGAGTTGATCTAATCTTACAAGAAGATGTTTTGGCCAGAACCTGAAACAAGGTACTAAGTAGAACTGATTAAGACAAGGCTTGTGTTCCCACCTTTACTCATTGGAGTCCACAAGTATGCTAGCTTCACAAAGTACACTTTCTAACTTCAAGGGAGTCCACATCTCCCTTAAAGCTCATTGGGCCAGAGAGCACTATGGGAGAAAACCCATAATCCCATTCTCTCAGAAGGCATATAAAAGGCCAGCGATGAGGGATCTATGGCAGAATACATTTTTTCCTCTTGGCTGGCTGATCGCGCTGGACTTGAGAGGAACGACTCTGGTGCAGAGAACACTTTTGACGGATTTCAGTGGAGCTACGCCAGAAGCCCTCTCTCCGCGGCAAGTTGGTGGCTGGGCTCCCCAGAAGGAGATAAGAGAGACCTTCCATCTCTGTCTTGGTTGTAGGCAGAAGAAAGCAGAGGCAGAGGCTGAAGGACAGAACCTTTGGATTTGGAGACATCTGAAGGGCTCCAAGCCTCTAAACCGGCTGTGCCTTGAGAAGAACAGGAACTCCAACATTTGAACTCATAATAGGTAGGTGCTTAAGAAATTTTTTTTATGAATAATTTACTCATTGAATTCCATTATATTATTGCTGAATTACGAATATTTTCTGAATGGTATTATAAATTATCAAAATGATAGTGATATAAGATTAAATGTAGTATTTTCAAATAAGTATCTTGTTAATTTGGAGGGGGGTATTTGATTTATTTATTTAATATTTTCCCCAGTTACATTTAAAACAATTTTTTTACATTTGCTTTTAAAATTTTTGAGTTCTAGATTCTCTCCCTTATCCTCATCCCCATGAAGAAACCACATATGAAGTTATACAAAACATTTCCATAAAAGTCATAGTGCAAAGACAAGTATATTTTAAATATCAGGATACATAATTAAATTGTTAATGTTTCTGAAAGGATAAAAGACAAAGTATTTATTCATGCTTGCTATATTTATTTAAACATTATTCATAATGCTGGTGAAAAAATAATTTAAAATTTTCCTTAAAATCTTTTTCTCATTGCTATGAACAGGGAAGTTAGGCAAGCCTTCAATGTGGATGAAAATGGGAGCTATAGAAGAAAATATTTTCTAGAATAATAATAAATTTAAAGTTTTATCTCATTTGATCTTCACAGAAATTCTTATTATCATCTCCACTTTAAAAATGTATACAAAAGTATGAGAAGTAGGATCCAAGCACGGTACTCTATCTCCCATCTCCAATGCCTTCTGCTATTATAGAATATACATCAACTAAATAAAGATCCATGCCTTATTTCCAAGCAGCTAAAAACATATTTATGCATTTTCTGTATTCAAATGTTATAGGTAATTATTCTCAAAACCTTTCCTTGTGTATTGCAGAAAATCCCAGAGCATCTAAGGGTTATGTTAAAGATAGACTCTAATCATCTAGAAATCAAGTCCTAAAGCTTCAGTAATTAGAATCCTTTCTTGAAGATTGTTACGCTAACCATTTTGTACCAGCTGTTCAGAATTTTTCTGAGAACAACTTTGTTTGAAGACTGTGATGGCTTTTAGATGGGCATTCAGAACATAGAGTGCCTTTCAAATGCAAACTTCATCCAGCTTCTTTACTTGTCCTAACATCACTTCTCTAGCTAAGGGGTCCAGTATATCCTTTTGTAATAAGGGATTATCTTTGAAGAACTTCTGCCCAAGCCAGCTATACTATATCCCAATATCCTGCCCCTTTTCCATCCTCTTGCTCCTAGCCATCCTGAAAGGGCCTAATCATCCTGGAAGCAGTGAAGAAGTTTGGAACCTACAGAATCCAACCTCAATGATGTCTAAGGGGAAGAGACCCAGAATCGGTGAAAGAGAAGCCATTTGTTTATTTGAGGTAATGTTTGAAAACAGTGATTTCTGGGTATAAGGTTCACTGGAGACTTTGAACTTCACTGTATGTTATACACCTTGAAGGATCACAAAAAATACTAAATTACCATGAGAAGTAGAATTTTTTTTACATAAAACAATATAGATAAACTGGGCAGTCTCTGAGGAGGCAAGACATTGTTAAATGTACCATTGTGGTTATTAAAGGATAGATAGACTGGATAATGAAATAGGGTTTCTTTTCATCAAGGTTATGATAAGGATAATTTTGAAAATACATTGAAAGGATGCATCAGTGATATTTCTATGATGCTTGTTGCTTATGTGCTGCTCAACTACTAATAAGGAGTCAGGAAAACCCAAGTTCAAATACACCTTATCTCTCTGAATTACAGTTTCTTCATTCGTAAAATGGGGATATGAGATGCTCAGCAAACATAGATAATACAACTGGCAAAAGAAGATACCTTGGATGATGAATTTCATCCCTAAACTTTGAGAATTTGGAGGATTGTAACTGCTTGGTGAAGATCATTGGATATATTAAACATCCAACCTCAAAAGATGAATTTAGATCAGGAAAAGTGTACATTTATAAAAAGTCTTGTTAAAAATTGTCATTTGCTTTATGGTTAGCCTTGTTTATAACTTGGAAACTTAACGAAATCCACAGCTCAAATTTGTACAAGATTTTCTTCATTGGCTAAGACTAGTTACTCAATATTACAAGTCTTTGTGAGGGTCTGAGTTGTAGAGAGTTTAAGAGAGAACTAGGTAGATCCATTTACTAACTGTGTGATCCTGGGTAAGTCACAATTCCAATTACCAAAATAGAAAAAGAAAAAAGAAAAAGTTTTCCAGTCACTTAATGACTTACTTTTCTATGTGTTCCTTAAGAATAAACTTCCTAAATATGTTTAGAAGAATTTCTCATGTTTAATCTATATTGGATTACTTGCTATCTAGGGCAGGGGGGAGGTGAGGAGGGAGGCAGAAAAACATAGAACACAAGATTTTGCAAGGGTGAATGTTGAAAACTATTTTTGCAGGTATTTCGAAAAATAAAAAGTCATTATAAAAAAATAAACTTCCTAGCAAAATATTTCTTTAATAGTACTGGAAAAATCTTTACTTTGGTTGGGAACGAGGGTGAGATATAAGGAAAGTAATGAGCTGTTTGAGAATTTTGTGTTTCTTATATTTGTTTGGAGAGGCCTTTGGGTCCTTTTCTCCTTATGCAGTTTCTGCAGGAAGAAATAAATGCTGTCTCATACCTGGAAAAAAATGATTAAATTTCCCTGCAAATAGGCAGTTCTTGATAATGATCATTTCCTATTTATCTTTAGCTTGCGTTTGATCCACTGAAAACACTTCTGGTGCTCAATAGGGGTCCTAATCCTGTCGCAATGATAACACCCCCACCCTAATGTGTTGTGATAACTCTTTATCCTGGTCCTACCTCTCCCTGGAATTGATTTCCAATTCCCAAGGACTTGAGGAGCAAGCTGATGAAGTCATTGCTGATGCTGTGAGGATGTCTGGTCTCTTACATCTCAGAATACAAGCTGAAGATGTTTAAGGAAAGATAGCTTCTCCTTCCTAGGGGCTGGCCAAAGAAGAGCCAGCCCTTTTAAAGGAAGGAAGCAAAGGAAGGGCAAGAATCTGCTTTAGGGGAGCCATGACAACAAAACTCCACGACATAGGAAACCTTGAAATGCATGAATGGTGCAAAGGAAACTGAGGGAAAATGAGTCTCAACTTCAAATGTGGTAGAGAGACCAAAAGCTTGATATCTTTTGTCTGTGCTTGTTACAGTGAAACTTAGAATGAGAAATAGGATGGTGGAGCATATCCCTCAGCTTTTCAAAGGTCTGTCAGATGACTTTGTTTTCCTGAAATTTCCAGAAATGCCTTCTAAATGGTCCAGAGAAATTCTTTTGAGCTCCAAGGTCCCAATAAAGCTATTCTTTAACCTTTGATTTGTAGCAGTAAAAATGAGACAATATTTTTTGTCCTCACTTCAACCTCTAAATCTTCACAATTCAGTGCTTTCTCAGGTCCTTCATAACCTTTGCTCTGTCTTTGCTCAGCTCCTTCCCCAAATTCAGTCTTATAGTTAATCCATTTCTTTACTCACAATTATCAACTCTCAAATTTTTCCATTTCTTATCCAATTGACTTGTTGCTTGCCAAACCCCAGCCCTAGGTGACTCCTACCATCTCTCCTCTTCTATGGATATGCTGCTAAAGAGAGCTAGAAAAACATAACCATTGTAACTGGTAACCTAAAATTTCAATTTATCTAACTTGAGCTGAACCCTCTGTACAGCAAAGTGATCCTTTTATTCCTCCTTAAATGATTCCTCTTTTATCTCACTCCTGCAATTCCAAATCTTCTCTTCTTTCCTCAAGCTTCCCACACCTCCACTGTTCCTTTTTGATTCCTTCCAAGTAATGACATTACTTCTCACTTTAATGAGAAAATTGAGTTCATTTCTTTCTTTCTTTCTTCATCTCAAAACCCTTTGGTATCATCTCCCATTCTTTTTTCTTTTACCCAGTCTCTGGCAGTAAGGCAACTCTTTTCTTTGCTAAAGCCAAATCTACATGTGAATCTTCTCTCTGTTTCTCCATCCCTCGCTCTCTTTTTTACTTTCTTTCCCTCTCTACTAGTTCCTTCTTTATTGCCTTCAAATATGCCCAACTACTCCAATCTTTAAAAAAATCCCACAACATTTTTTGCTGGAGCTCACCATCCTCTCAAGTTATCATTCTATATCTGTCCTCCCTATTTCAGCCAAATTTTCCAAGCTGTCTGTCTAATCTCACTCCATATTTCTACTTGTTCTTTTCTCATTCATTCTTCAACTCTTGGGAATCTGACTCCTGTCCACATCAGTCAACAGAAATGTTCCTCTCCAAAATTGCCAAAGATTTTTTAATTGTCATAGCTGAAGGTCTTTTTTTCTCCATACTCATTCATTTTGCTCTCTCTCTCTCTGCTACATTTGACTCCATTGAGCATCCTCTTATCCTGAATAATCTCTTTCACAATGTTCTCACCTTGTTCTCTCTGTCTCACTGATCTTTCTCAATCTCCTTTATTGGCCTTTGTCCATATTATGCTCCTTACTTGTTGGTGTTCCTTAATGCTCTGTGTTTGGTCTTTTTTCCTCCTTATTATTTTCTATTGACCTCATCAGGTTCTGTGGTTTTAACTGTTTATATCTTTCATATACAATTGCTTCTCACTCTTCAAATTGTTACCATTTTTGTTCAGCTCACATCACCTCTCAACTAATTTTTGCAACAATTTCACTCTCTCAAGTCTCTACCCCAGTTTACCAATCTCAAATCTGCCAAAGTGGTTTTCCTTAAGCCCAGATCTCACCCCGTCACTCCTCTACTTAATAAACTCCAGGGGTTCCCTGTTGCCTCTAGGACAAACTATAAACTCCTTTATTTAGCTTTTAAAGCCCTTCACAATCTGGCCCAATCGATCTTCCCAGTTTCATTGTATATTACTTCTCCATCACAAATTTAGCAATTCAAACAAACTGGCTTTCTCTCTGTTCCTAACACATGGTATGCTATCTCCTAGATCTATAAATTCATAGTGGCTGTTTCTCATGTTCGGAAGACATTCCATCCTCTCCTCTGCCCTAGAGAATTCTTCTCATCCTCCAAGGAACAGCTAGAGCAATTCTTGAACACCAACATTTAGTTGCATAGAGTAGGTGGTTAATAAATATGGATGTAACTGCAATTAAGTGACTTCCTAATAAGTGTCTGAGGCTGGATTTGAACTCTGATCCTTCTGACTTCAGGTCTGAGACTCTAACCACTGTACCACTTAGCTGTCCCCTCTACTAAGTTATAAGATGAATTGTAATGAGTGCTCATGTCAATGAATTCTCTCATTGAAGTTGCTGAGTGAAGGAAGATCAGGAACCAGTGATGAAAAAAAAAAATGCTTCCTATCTTTCATATAATAACCAAATTGGTAATTTAGAAAAGCAATTTTGTAAGGAAAGAGAACAAAGGAATGAGATACACTTATCCCAGGTAGCAGGTATCTCAGGAGATAATAGGTGGACATTCTCACAGTTATCCTATGTCAGGTGAGACTAACTAGGGAAGAAAGTATGGATCCAAGGTCTTTGTTCCCTAACCTGAAAAATACCTGAGAAACCGAAAAGGAGAGGAGACCCAGGAGAAATCATTGGAACTCTAGGTACTTGAGAAAGTTAGAAGAAATTTTTAAAAGCTAGAGTCCATCCTACCCACTTCACTTCCTGATACAAGTCCAGTTTGTTAACAGCGTGCATCGTATAATAGTGCAAAAAGATCAGAAGCATGAAATACTCTTTCTAGTACCTGTCGGTTGTGTCACCTGGGCATACTTGCTCTGTGCCTCAGTTTCTCTGACTACAGAGATGAAGAAAATAATTCTTGTGTTAGCTAACTTTGCAAGGTTCTTATGAAGAAAATACTTTGTAAACTCTAAACTCCTAAAAAAGTGACATATTATTGTTATTATTTTAAATAATATCTACAGTACTTGGAACATTATAGGCATTTAATAAGTGTTTCTTGATTGATTTATACTATAAAGCAATGACCTCATAGGGAATTATTTTTCTCTTTACTTTCCATTTGTTGTGAAGGATATAGAATCAGAAATGAAGAGTCAGGTCCCCTGGCTCCAAATCCTGTGTTTACATGGTTTCACACCACTTTCCCAAAGATCTGTCTTAGAATTAATTTCAAGTGCATACACTTTCTGATTCAGATTCCTTCAGCCAGGAGGGAACTATATATTTTAAGCTAAACTTTGCCCTCAGGATAAAAAATAAGAAATGAAAAGGAATACTGAAGTTTCAGACAGGAAGGGCTCTATTCCTGCTTGACCCTGTAACTCCCTTATGTTGCCTTGTATTCTCTCTGGATCAAAGTACTCTTGGTTTTCTGTCCTTAGGTTTATGGTTGAGGCTCCCTTGGAGACTAGGGCAAAGGCCAATGGCTATTTCTTCCCAGGCTATCTATCTACTTGTGTCAATAATGCTTTGGGCCAAAAACAGCTATTCTTTGAGGGCTGGCCCCTATTGGAAGTAGGACATAGTCATATTCCTTGCTCTTGGTTTCTTGACTTTCTTCCTGCCAACCAGGTCAGGCTACAGTATAAAGGATCTTTCTCAGGAGACAGACTGAAAATGACTTTAAAACAAGTTCTCCTCTGTATTTAAATTCCAATTGGGAATAATTCTCTCATCTTCTTAGAGAAGGGTCCTTAGCCATATGCTTAAAATGAAGGTTCAAAGCATATGTTGGCTTAATTCAGGCATGTTTAAGTGTCCCCGGTGCTTATTTTTTTCTTCAACAGGAAAAAGACAGACTTTTTTTTTTTGTAATCTAGATTTTCCTCTTCCCTTGGTTGAAGTCATTAGAAAATAATTTGCTAGCTCATCGTGACATGGGATTCATATGTTAAATAAATACACATCAAATATAAGGATTTTATTCTATTTATAGACAACCAGGACAAGTGCTTTCTAAGGGCTGTGAATAAGAAGCAATTAGGAGTCCAAATCTCAAGGCCAGCATACTTCCATCCAGAAAAGCTTCACGGAGAAGGCATGATTCCAACAAGTACAAATGATGAAAGAAAGATGGCTTGGTAATCTGTGATGGGAAGAAAGTCATTCCAGGTATATAAGGGATCTGCCATAGATGGGAGAGGAACTACTAGGCAAAGGAAAGAGAACTCAGCAAATTGGCCCAAGAGCTCAATGGCCAACTCTCATCACAGGGAAGGGGAGGAAAGGATGCAAAGAGCTTTGATACATGGGAAAGAACACTGCCATTCTGTTTATGACACATCACCAATAGCTCTTGTGTGAGTCCCTTCACCTTCCTAGATCTGAATTTTCTCATCTGTGAAATGAGAGGAGTGGATCATATAGCATCTGAGACCTCCTCCAGTCCTATATCCAGGATCCTATTGTCTTTAATTTAGTCCGTGTTGGAATGGGAGCAGTGATGGTGAAAGAGATGATATTTATTGTGTCAGCCTTAAGAATGTTGACAGAAATTCTGCATTAGGATGACTGAAATTCTAAGCAAAATGAATTGAAATAATTTAGACTTGAGAGATTAAAGTGTTATTTGTCATTTCAAGGGCCTCCCTCCCATCAGTCTATTATAGGGGCCTTAAAAAACCAGAAAATCCAAAAGCCATTTGAGCTTGCCCTGTGCCATTATTTAAACACTCTCACGGTAAAATTCTCTAAGGGGAATTAGGTATGATGCAGGTACACACAATTCAGTGTAGCAGACTGATTCATTCAGAAGTTAAGGCTTGCTCACTGGCTCCAAGGGAAAAAAGGAAATGGAACCTGCTATATTTATCTTCCAGAGTTTTACTTTCAGCCAGAGTGAAACTGGCCTCTTCCTGGAACTATCTCTAGAGAATCCTGGCAGCATAGAGTTGCTGTATGGGACAGGAAATAGGAAAGGCACAACATCCTTCATCCACTAAGAAGAAGGCATGGATCTCAAGTTCCATAACTTAGAGGACATTCTAGGAGATTCCACTTAGCTCCATAATTTGTTTCATTAATTTCTCTCTTTTCTAGGTCTCTGACAATCTTCCTTCCCCCATTATATCCTAATTTAAATATTTAGCCTTCCTTCATATTTAAATTTATTTTTTCCTAATCCGTTGTCTATACTAGAATTTCTAAATTTCTAAATTGTGTATGGATGCACACAATATCCTATAGCTTCCAGGAGGCAGGCCATTTTTTCTTCAATACTATGATATTCAGCTAGCTGGATAATGATGATAATAACAAACATACTTTTAGATTATAGATTTAGAGGCAGAAGAAATGTTGTAAACAGCTTCTTACCCAGAAACCCCAAATAGGTATAATCATGTACCTTCTCATTAGTGTATCATTCTTTCATTGGAACATCACTTAAACACAAAAACATATTCCCTTCCTTTCCTTTCCTTTCCTTTCCTCCCTCCCCTAGGGACATGATATTTCTCTAGCTGAAAGCTCTAGGTCACCCCTTCCCATCTCCACCCACTTGCCTGCACACCCCCTGCTGTGCTGCCTCCCAAAGACATAAGTACATGCTGTACATAAATGCATATTTATCAAGAGACTCACAGACAAATGCTCTCAAAAGAGCAAATGAGAAGACAGAGAAAAGGATATTTGGTTTGTCAGGTGGAAAAGAGAGTATATATATGGGAGTGGAGTAAGGGGGAAGGTTAAATCTGGCCAGGAAAGCCTAGGTAAATAGCAGAAAGGGAGATCTCCAGGGAAGTAACCATAGATTTAATAAAGTACATTTTTTTCCTTTTCTTTCTATTGTTAGCTTTCTGCAAGAGGAGAAAATCAACATTAGGATTCCTTATTTTTTTCCCCTCATTTGTATCATTTCTTTTTACCAAATTCTAGTGAATGATTTACCTCTTTATCCTGAATCACCCCCCACCCCAACTCACACATAAGCAGACACATCCATTTAAAACACACAACGTAATCTTTTTTATTTAATTGTTTAATCAGTTTACATTCCACAACTGACAGATTATTTATTTTTATTTTTCCATGAACAAGTCATTTAATTAATTACCAGACACTTTTTTCTTCAATCGATGAAAATACAATATTTCTGCCAATTGAAAAAGAAAATTGCAAGATGCAGTCAGTTTTTCGGTGAAGTCCCAAAATGCTCTCTTCTTCCTCAGTCCTTTCAAAGTTGCAGGAACCTGGCAATTTCCCTTATAATTCCCCCCTCCCATTTCCCTATTAAATTTACTTTTCAGAATATCACAATAATTTAAAATCTGGTTCTGATCATCTTTCCTGTAATTAATTACGAGAAGGAACAGACAGTACAATAGATCTGATAAGATGTTGCATTCTTGGTAAGATTAAACAACACAATTATTCACATCATATCAGAACAAATTAACATAATATTTAATCTTATTTTAGCACCAATAACCACAGGAATTTGCTATCTCCAAGGATAGCAGAGATGTTAGAATCCTGCAGGACACACCACTCCTCTTCTACCCAATCAGAAAGCACTATGCAAATAAAAGTAAAGGTAAGTAATTTTGTATTGGCTGAGCAATATTCTGGTGGGCTATAAATATTCAGTTGTTTGAGTGTTTTGCCAGTTATAGCTTCAGTCTCATGACAATGTATAAAAAACACCAAACCCACTCATTTTCTTCCTATCTGAAATACAAGGTGTAGGATGCTGCTTTTTAAATTGTACCTTCTCAGACTGCCCCTTAGAAATGCTTTGGGAACACTCAGGTAGTTATATCTATTTTATTCCCCATCCTCGATCTTCTGACCTCCCAGAGCATCTCTTTCCTGAACACTGTAGTCTCCAGTCAGAAGGAGGGTCTCCATGTGTAATGGGGAGATAATGTAATAGGAGACTGAGACCCACTGTAAATATGGAGATAATAGTTGCAAAGCTGTTGTCAGAGTCCAGGAAAACACAAACTGGGAGTAATCACCCATCATCCCTGATCATCTTCTTTTACCATTTGAATTTAAGGCAAAAGTCCTGAGCCTAACAGATTGAGGGAATCAAGGACTGAGTTAAAAAACCTCAATTTTTGAAGTGGTTGGTAGAGATGGTGGCAGCTTGATCAGACCAGATACTAAAATTTGCTCAAGGGACATAAAGTGTTAATTGTTGTTTGCCCTTCCTTCTGGAAGGCAATCATGAAATGGGGATACCATGACATGCAAGTGAGCAGGACTCGCGTGAGGAAGGTCTGCAGCCTCCCCTGGATCTGCAGAAAGATCTGGTCCTGTCCAGGACATAAACTTGGGAAAGAACAGCCAGGGATGCTACTCTGGTCAAGGAGACCCCTTTGGCCTTGGGAGCTCTGCTGAGTAGGTGGCCAAGGGGGATGAATGCAGGATGCCATTCAGAGGGAGGAAAGCTGAGACAAGGAACGTGCCCCAAATTTCAGCCACTGCTGAAGACATAGGTGGAGGTGGCCCAGACCTCACTTCTAAATCTAAATACATGTTTGCCTTTTTCCTTAGCCAGCTGTGATGAATCTCAGCCAGGGTGAGAATACTCCTTAGTTGAAAAAGAAAGCTGAGATGAATTTTCAAGAGAATTCATTCGTAGCCTGTCAACTGAGGACTCACTGACACTGAATGACTTTAATGTGAAAGATTGTGAAGGAATGAGTTTGCAAGTGGAGTTTGGGTTGCTTGCCAAGCTAGTTGTATACTCCTACCTCCAGTCTTGGGGATGGGCAATGCCACTTTAGAGTCTCTGTGTCTCTCCCATCCCCAATTGGCACCTAACCTGTCCCCCTTTAAACATCTTTTCTCCTTTTCTATTGCTAAATACTGAATCAAGAAGCAAGGATGAATCCCTTTAAAAAATTTTTTTTACTCCTCTTTTTTATCACTCCTTTTTTTTTTTTTTACTCTTTTTAATTTTAATTACTATTACTCATTTTTATTCCTTTTTCAGCAGCTCCCTCTCCCCCCCCAAAATTGACATTATTTTTAATGATTCCCTATTCTGTTTGTTTTGTGCCTTCTCACCTCCATCCAAGCTATAGGTAGAGCTATCCACCCTCATCCTAAATCCCTTTTCATGGCCATGCAATAGGGAATGGGTCCTATCTGGTTAACATTGTTTACTGAACTCTTTACTTTATTTAAATCATTGTAGTCTCTCCTATTCTAGGACATCAACGTGCCTTTGAAAAGACAATAAAAGTAGGTGGGGAAAGGCATTTGAGAATGAAAAAGGTAGATAAAAGGCTTTGGACCTAGAGCATCTACTGGCTGCTGTTTAAGATTATTGACCTCAACAGGGAGTTGAGACTAGTGAGATGGAGGCAAGAGTAATGCTCTGAATTAAGCTCAGTGCCATGAGGAAATAGCATCTCACCAAGGAAGAACAGTATAGTAGAAAGCAGAGATTAGACTATACTACATACTTTGTATTTCAAAGTGACCTGGAAGTCTGTGGAGCAGTGAAGGAAATTGAGACATGGTGAGGTAAAGTGACTCATCCAAGACCCCTGCCAAAGCTATGAATGGTATCGGCAAAGCTTAATTTCCAGTCTATTGAGCTAGATCTTACCCTGCCAGCTTGTGCTGATTTTGTCTTTTGGAAAATGGGTTTTAAACAAGAACTCTTTAGAACAGTTTCACAGCTGATAACTAACATCTAGAAAAGTTGCCAGAAGAAAAATAGAAGGGCATTATGGTATAATGAAAAGGGTCCTGGCCTGTAGAACTGGGTTTTAGTCTAGAGGCTTCCTCTAACTATGTGAGATGGGACTTACTCTCCCAGAGTCTTAGTTTTCCATTTTACAAAATGAAGAGTTTCAAGTACATGATTTTCAAGATCTCTTCTAAGTCTGTAACCCCACAATTTTAATGGCACAGGAACTAATGATTTCTTTCTCCCTTTAATCTGAAGTGAGATGAAGACAGAAAAAAAGGAAAATAAGAAACTAGTGACATGATTTCAGGGTAGTCCCTATACTGCTCCAGAAAGCTGAAAACTGTCTTTATATTGAACAGATTTTCTACTTTATTACTCTTTCTTCTCTTTTTTTCACTTTCTAGTCAACTTTTATTTTGCACACTTTTTTTTTTTTTTTTTTTTTTTTTTTTTTACAGATATTTCAGATAGCAAAATAGTCACACTGTGGATGGGGGCAAGGAACAGGATGAAAATGAACTAATGAAATTGCTTCTTTTTACAGGAAATACATCAACACGCTCACATGAAAACACACACAGAAACACAGGTTAGAAAGAGTTTATAGTTGACCTCTAAAAGAAAAAGAAAAGCTTAGTTGGAAAGAGAAAGGGGAAGAAATGGGAGAAAAGGAGAAGGGAATAAAAAACATCTCAAAATGCAGTACCTAGTCCTTTGGAACTAAATAAATTAGTTTAAATTCACCAAGGCCACTGTTTGCCAAAGAGATAGTAGGATGGTTTTTGAAACTCTGCATTCAATTTCTTTTGAAATCCATATCTTGGCTATCAGTACTAAACAAATATGCTATCAGAAGGAAAATAGTTCCCTTATTTTCAGCTGAGTTTTACAACCTTAAGCATCACTCCATGTGATAATAAAGTAATCTCATTATACTGGACCCCAGTGCTATGAATAAAGCAGAGTCAGAGGCCCATACTTCTTAAAGACAACAGTGTCCTGTTCAGTCTTCTGGAGGGACCTACTCCCTGAATTTATCTTTGGGAGCATAATCTCCCCAAAGTTGCCATGGACTCTTCATCAGTCTTCTCCAACATATAATTCTCTCCGTCAGACAAATTCACCTGTGTTCCCATTACAGCTCAAAATAAAATGTGTGATTCCTAGAAATATAACTTTTCTTAAGGATGAAACAGAAATTCAGTAAAATTACCTAGAATGTTGTTTTTTTCCTCTCATGTGCAGCAAAGGTGGGGCTGGGGTGGAGAAGAGAAGTGAATACAGAATGGACACTATGTGGCTCTGTTAATAGCTAATTGTTCTAGCTCATATATGCTAATTGTCCCATATGGTCAGCTCTGTTCTATCATCTCTGGGGACAAATAAGAGGAAAGTTATTCAAATTGACTTATGCAGAATTGGCATTAGAAATAAGGGGGAAAACCCTGGAGGGGTGACTGAAGGTTATGGAATCTCCTTCTCTGGAAGAGCTTAAAAAATAGAATAGATTTTTCTCTGCCCAGAATACTAGTACAGTTTTCACTGAAACTACAGTATGGGGATATCTGCAAAGAAGGGATTCCATTTCAGATTCAGGTTCAAGGTCCTTTGTAAATTCTTATATTATACATGCTCAGAAGAGACAGTATTGTGAAAGGGATAATAACCCAATCTCAAAATCATGAAGACTTAGGTTCAAGGATCACCACTGAATAATAATGGCTGTGTGATCCTGGGTACATCGGACAGCTCTTCCATAATTTGCTAAGAAGTGAACTGACTTCACAGAGGGAGTTTTCCTCATCTGACAGTTCCCAAGATCACTGAAATCACAGGGATTTAGTAGGGCTTTGCAATAACTAGAGGGGAAGAGTGATGACATGGGTTTTCCTGTCTCAGGACCAATGGAACAATGCATCATTAGGATGATACTTTATATTTGCAAGTTGCTTTACTCTCATTTTTCCTTTTCTATCATCCTTGCAATATCATGCACTAAAATGAAATTTTACACCTGTTTTAGAGGTAAAAAAAAAGCTTAAAGATGGAAAGGGAAAAATAAGTCAGCCAAAGTTCACATTTGTATGTGTGTATGTGTATATGTTCCCCATGTTAAATTAGTGGGTCACTGATCTCAGTTTCCTTATGTCTATAATTAGATTGAGATATCACTCCTCTTCCCCCCCCCCAAAAAAAAAAAGAACCCAGAAGAAAGTTCAAAAAACTTTCTTCTGGCTGTATCACTGGCCAGATACTGAGTTCTTAGTATCTCAGTCATCATTTTCCTGTGGTTCAACATGCTCATTTGATTCAAGAATTAGGCTAATGATGCCAAGTTTATAGGAAAGAATGATATCATAACTATTTAAGACTAGAAGGATGTCATCTAGTCCAACTCTCTCATTTTATAGATGAAGAAACCAAGATTCAGAGAGGACAAAATCACATAGATAATTAAGCAGAAAAGCTAAGACTTGAACACAAGTTTTCTGACTTCCAATATGGGGCTCTCCACAAAGTAGTACTTTGTACTCTTTACAATGGGTTTCATTGCTATATGGATCATTTAGCTTTCTTCTATTCCATAATTATAGAATGTATTTTTAACTTGGGCTCCAACCTAGAGTGTGTTATTGATAGGGTCAGGAAATATAGAGTGATTGCAGGAATTTGGGGTCAGAAAAGACCTTAGAGGTTATTTGGTTCAACACTCTAATTTTACATGAAGACACAATAGCCCAGAGAAGATTGGCACAAATCATGTCTATGACTGGAAAATAGTTTTAAAAAAAAAACTATGAAGCTAGGAGTGACATCTGCAAAAAGCAACCTGCAGAAACTGATTCATTATCTATCTTGTAAGGCAGTTAACATGAAGCTATCATCAAGATGTCTTATGTCGTGATGTGAAAAATAGTTTTGTAGATTCTGGGATACCTGGGGAGTTATAAAGAAGTGGCAAGAACACTGGGCTAAGTGTGGAGAGAAACATGGGTTGTGGGGCAGGTTCTTCAGCTAGAAATCTGAGTGACCTTCAAGTTGCTTGAAATTTCTGGGATTCAGTTTCTTCTTTTCTAAAAATTAGGGAGATAAACTAGATGATCACTAAGACAGCCTCAAGATCTGGTGTTTTATAATTTTACTACTCATGTGGTATGACCTTTTAAAAATATGTATAGTTCTCTTTGAGGTAATTTTAGAGTTTTTGTCTTTTGACTATGTTCTAGATGAGGGCATGCTGTTATGTGGAGAATAAAACATGACCAGCCCCATCTAGACACAATTGTGAAGCAAGCTTGATAACTGTACTCTCTCTGTACCTTAAGGATCATATCAAATACAGGTCTACTGCACTGTATTTCTTGTCAAAATCTGAACTCAGTATAAATGACTGATAACAGTTTAATGGACTGCCTTTCTCAGGGTGGTCCTAACCAGTGAGACTTAGGACACCCATAAATAGGAAAAATTATCCAAGTTTTGGAACCTTTCTCAAGTTCTTCAAAGCCTATTTCTGAGGTGAACTGCTCCATCTTCTAATAAGGTGGGTCTTGTTGCTAAATCTCCTTAGAATTCACACTTTTTTTCTGTTGCTGCTTCTGCTACTGTTTGCTGCTATGTGCCCTTATAGCAAGCAGAATTTTTTTTTCGGATGAGCACATCTCTGGGTTGTTCATCCCAGACAAAGCTGAACAAAAATAGCCAGCCTTCTCTAACCATCTGTGTACTTTGTCTAGAGTTAGGTATTCTAAGTGACTCCTTTGGGGATAAATGTGAAATATCCATGACATGCCACCAAAAAACCCAATTCTGAAACACAAGAACTCTCCTTTCTTCTTGTTCTTGGCTTCTTCTAAACTTTTCATTGTTTCTCTTTGTTCCTTGCTTTCCTTCCTAGATGCCTAACCCATTTTCCCTTATACATGGCTTTCAGAAGGCCATCAGATACTTTCTAGAGAACTAATTCCCTGTAGATTCCTTGAAATGAAAGGCGTTTTCCAAGAACTGTTGGGGGAAGATGGGGAGGGGAAAATATCATCATCAGGAATAGAAAGAAGCTATTTTCTTGCTTTCTGCTCTCAATATGTATTCAGTAGAGACAATACACAATCACATTTTAAAGCAAACACATAAGTATTCAGATTGAGTGCTTTCCTCTTCAAAACATATTTGGGAACCCATCTACTTATTCTAGTGGAAAGGAAATATGAAGGAAGTTAAGAGTCCTAGGATTAGATTCATATAGATCTGGGTTCAAAAGAATTTGAATTTCTGGTGTATTTGTTTAAAAATTATTCTCTAATTTATAATCATATTTCTCATATTACCTGAATGAGAAAGAATCATTCTATTGGGGGGAGCATGAGTCTGGTTTGACTATTTCAATCTATATCATAATCCCTTCTCAGTCTCATTACTAGCCTTTGATTGTCCAGTCCTTGGACCAATGGGAATTTCTATAGAAATGAAGTTTTATTTTGGCTTACATTCACTCAGCCATTTAAAAGCTGAGGCAATTCACAACCATTCTGTGGCCCCTCAGGCACAAACAGTGAAATTTTAGTATTGACACTGATTTCAACAATTCTCTTATCAATCCCAAACAATTCTAGGAGTCCTTTGGAATGCTTACAAATACATATAAAATTAGTTCCTTTAAAACTTTATATCTGTGCTTTATTTCTATTCATCTTGTCTTACCCAGCTTGATCACCTAATTCATTCATCTGAGGTGAATTTTTGCAGCTTCTTTTTTTAAAAATCACATATATATTTTCAAAGGATGAATGGAAATTTGCCACTGTTGGGGCAATAATCAAAAGAATATGTCATAGACTACTAAAAACCATTCCAAAGAAGGCATTCTAGAAAGCTATAAACAATGGCACTATCACTGAGGCTAGTTCATATAGCCTTCTAGGATTATCATTTTGAATGGGATAGCAATCATTTAAATTTTTAAATTTCTGGCTAATAAATTAAAAAATTATTTGTCATATTCTATAGTCATATCTCCCATATTAGCTAGATAAGAAAGAGGCATTCCATTTGGGGAGAGCATGGAAGGTATGGCTCAATTATTCCATACTGTCCCACAATCTCTTCTCAGTTTTATCACAATCTTTTGATGGGAAAGCCTTCTATAGAACCATAGAAATACTTGTCCCATGAACAACTGGGCATTTTTATAGAAATATAACTTTATCCTAACTTCTGAAACAAACCAAGAAGTATATCAGAATTGCACAATAGGATGACCTCTTTTCTCTGGAAAGACCTGAAAATTACTGGACAATTCATTTGTAAGAAGAAAATGTAAATCTAACTGTTCCTGACTGAAGCCTTTGATTCTATCATTCAAAATTCAATTTAAGGGTATCACATGAACCCAAAGTTTAAACACCATATTAAGATTGCTATGTATTGAGTTTTAAGTTTCAGGTCTCTGTACCATAATTCATATCTTTACTAAAATATGGGCATTAGCTTGTATATGAGAATGGTCTCTTCCCCAAATAGGTGACTCGCAAAGTCAAGACAAACAGTTTTTGGACAGCATCTCCTCCTACAATCTAGGGATGAGTATGCTCAAATGACAGAGTACAATTCATTGCAATTAAAAGACCTGATAAGAATTAGTCTTAATGTTCAATAATCCCCCATCAGGACCATCTGTAGGACTTCAGTAATTAATGGGGGCCCCACAAATAGTTCTGGGGACATATATAATGTGGTTAACTGGGGTGGCAGTCATATGGAGTTTCCAGCTAGGGATGGTTACCCCAAACAGGGGTAATGCCCATGAAGACCCCTGTGGTAATAATCTTGTCTTAGGATCTTTCTATGTTGACGTTCAATGAACTAAAACAGTAACACTTGTCAGGTGAATTGGGGAGTTGATAGTATTGGCCAGGAGAGAGGCAGATTTTATTTCTGGAAGATTTCTCTTTAAAAAGTCAGAAAGAGTGGTGTTGGGCGAGGGCAAAAAAAATGGAATTGCCTCATTGTTTCTAAGGGGATAAACTGGCTTCTTTGGCCTTCCTAAGGAAGAATCAATAAGTGATTAATGACTGATCCTACTGGGAAATACCATGCAAAGCTAGAATTAGGGATAGATTGAGGGAAGCAAACTGAGGAGAGAAACTTTTCCTACCAAAATGGGAAAGGAGGAAAGGTAAGGAAGAAATGAGGTCAAAATAGCTGTTTTTATCCCCTTTGATGGGAATGTGGTCAGAAAAATTCTAGGAAGAATAAGAATCAGAGTGAAAGTGGCCCTTCTATACCAGTGTCTCTTAGTATACAAACACATATGTACTTCACGTTCACTCAAAGCCACAAAACTGCAAAATTTATGGGGGTTCTATTTTAACTGGAGGGACTTTGGTAGGAACTGACCCTGAATCTCTTTAGGAGGGCAAGGTCCTAGATTGGGAATCTTAAAGGTGTCAAAATAATACATACTAATCTGACTGGATTTGAGGTTGTCCCTACAAATCCCAGAGGAATAAGGGACTGGCTTAATTGTGGACATTTCCCTATGAAGAATTGCAGTGTTTGGTTGAGCTGGTTGGAGCTTGATCATTTAATTCTCCATTTGTTCTGTTCCATGACAAAAGACTTCTCTTCTAATCCTGGCCAGCTGAAGGCGTACTGACAAGAGCAGGTTCAGGTAAGAAAGACACGGGATGAATCAGGGCAAATCCATCGCCATGTTTGAAACAACAAGCCAACACATGTATCTTGCTGACTGGAGGTCAGAGGTAGCCTTGTCTAGAATACAACAGCACAGGTGGAGAGAATCAGCCAGAAGAGTCTGATTCCCTGATCCCCAGGAGCCCATAATACATTTAAGAAGCATTCAAGTCTTGAAAAGTCTAAAATTTAGGGCTAAGGAAAAGTTTTTAAAAATCATTCCAGTTTTTCACCAGCCTCCAGAAAGCTTTTTTTTAATAAGGAAGGAAATCTGTTAATAATAGCATAGAATAAATAGGAAGGAAAAAAAAAACAATGGTGCTTCTAGAGGCTAGAACCCAAAGATTTGGTGACTTAAAAAAATGCAACGAATTACCTGTGCCAAGCTGCCACCATCTGTAAAATTTCCACTTACTCAAGTAGCTGGAGTTTGGCTTCAGAAACTCTTTAGGCACAGGCAAACCTCCTTCCCCAAAGGAAGGCTTCCAAGCATATTCGTGGATATGGCCATTTGCCCACCTACTCAGACCAACATTTCTTCCCCAAGAGGGGAATAAAGGCAAAATGGCTCTCAATCTGAGATACTTCTCTTCACTCCTCCTCATGCCCACAGAGGCATTTATGCCTTTCCCCCTAGGAGGAAATCATTTCAAAATTAAAAAAAAAAAGATAAGAGCATTTCCCTAGAGTTCTAAAAACTGCAGGTTTTCCTGATAGTTGTTTCTCTTTCCTGTAGAATAAATCCACCATTTAAAAAATAATTCTTATTCCGGTTATAGGCTAATAACAGTCATGGTTATACACAGACACCTCTCCCCATCCCCCCCATATTCATATAACTACAAAGACCCCCTTTATACATGCTGACATCTATCCCCAGTCACTTAACCTCTCTGGGCCTCAGTTTCCCCATCTGTAAAATGAAGAGGTTGGAGTAGATGATTTCTGGGGTCTCTTCCAGCTGTACCTCTGGTCATAATTTTGAGAAGCCCTGACATAGAAACACTCACACCTGCACCTGGATACATACATACACACTCCATATACATAGATGCACACATTCAGGTATACACTCCCACAGAACATTGCACGCCAGGATACCACGCAGTTAACCTCATACACACAAAAGCTCCCAAAAAATTAGCATGTTTTGAGAGAGGAGTGAGTATATGTGACTAGGGGAGAGGGTGAGGGTGGATTGGATCAGAAAGCCCACAGCAGAGGAGGAAGGTAAATAAGGGAAGATAAATGGATATAGGAGAGACTTAGTGGCTGGCAAGTGATCCACAGGATTTAGCAAAACATTACATTTATAAATATTTGCTATTTACCTCATCCTTGCTATGTAGCAACCCCATCTCAGGGGTCATCCTCTTGTCCAAAAGCACAGCACAGCATAGTACTCTACTACACGTGGCAGGCTCTGGTTTGTGCTCCTTTCTTACTCTCTTTGGCAGACTGCTAATTTTATAGCTTCGTGCCTGCCTGATTCCTGGCTCCTCCAGCTATCTCAGTGTCAATTTGTTCAAATCAATTCCAAGATACTGTGCTGGATTTATCCTTCTTCCACTTGGGGGTCAGCAGCCAAGACAACTACTCTGGGACTCACAACCTTGAAGATTGGAAAGAAAAGGAAGGAGAGGAAAGGATGGAAAGAGCAACAAGTTTCAGTTTGATTTACAGCAATATCATACAAAATTAAGCCCATGGAAAGCAGATTTTTTTTCTCTGCATCTTTTCAGAGAGTGAACTGATATAGGAGGAGATACCCAATGAAATAGGAGTTACCACTGATGGGGAGTAGAAAGGTCTTATTTAGCATATATCAACCAAAAGCACCATTCTTTCTCTCTCCCAAATTTTGTTCCCTTTTCTCCTGTAATGGCTTTTTGCCCAGCTGTGTCTTGAACTTCCACAATTAAGAGGACTACTCCCACATAGTCTCCAGATTAAAATGCAAAACCATAATGGTTCTCTTAATTCTGCCATCTAGAATTTTGAGCTGTCTTAAAAATAATAAACTGAAATAAATGGATAACACCTTAGTAATACACACATGCGCTCTCTCTCTCTCTCTCTCTCTCTCACATACACATACACTCAAACAGACACACTGCAATAATCCACAGTTGCAGAATTGGCACCCATACAAACTCATCTCTCTCTAGGCCTTTGTGCCTGGGCCAAGATATCAGCACAATTTATAGACAACAGTCATACTGCAATATTTCAGTTTGAAAAGGAAAAAAAAACCATCGGAAAAGTTATACACACACATGTATCACAGCATTTCTCAAAGGCCCCTGTCTGCCCAGAAGATGGGAGTGGGAGCAGGGCAGCCTCTGTTTAACCTGGATGTAAGGCAGCTGGAAGATAAGACTGGGTTGTCCGAGCATCCACAGAAGTGTCCTGGTATTGATGCAAATATCATCTCTCAGGGTTCTTGGTCTCTTCCCCCTTCCCCTCCCCTCTTTTGTTCATCCAAAAGTTTGGCAAACAAAGAGAAAACTTCCATCTCAGTTTGTTTTCTCTTCCAATTCTTGTGTGCAGCTGGCGGGGTGGGTGGGGAATAAGATCAGGAGCGTTGGGAGAAGAGATGGTTTTAAGAATGGCCTCCAAGAGTTGGTTACATTCTACAGGTGAACTAAGGGTTTTGTTTCTTCGCATTACTATTGGTGGGTGGTGGGTTCTTCTTGGTGGTCCAATTGATGGCATGGATTCCCTACTTCCTGTGCTGCTTCCAACATTTGCCACTGTCCTTTCCCAGCTCACCAACCCATCCTCACTAGGAGCAGCAAGTGTGACTCAACTGCAAGTGAGCATCTTCACTCAACCTTCAAAAAATCATGAAGCCATAAGTTAAGAATTGATGGAAGAGCCATATGACAACAGAGTTTTCCCCATCTTAGTGAGAAAGGATGAAGCAACACAAAGTTCTGTGAAGGTATGGGTGCCTGAGCCAACTCAATGCTCTCCTGGCATTGGCACCATTCTGCTTTAGTTTCTGTTTTATATATGTATATTTTATATATATATATATATTTTATATATATATATGGGGGTTGTTTTTTTTTTTTTTTTTAGCACACTGTCCCGTTTTCGGGTCTGGTTTTGGGGCAGTTGGTCCTGGGGACAGGTTGGACAGAAGGGGCCAACGTGCAGAAGAAGCCCGAGATAAGCGTGAGTCCCAGGCCCCCCCACGCACAGAACATGGACCATCCATAGCCATGGCTAATGTCATCAGGTAGTCCGTACAGGTAGCGTGGGTAGCGTGATAGCTCGAAGTTGATCCCGGCCACACAGGTGCACAGTGAAATGATGCAGAAGGTTCCTGGAGGAAAAAGGGGTGGGATCAGGGACAAGGAAAGGAGAAGGGAAGGAATAGGAAAAAGAAAGGGAGGGAGAAAGAAAGAAAAGTGAATATTACCGAGGGTTTTTTGTTTATTTGTTTGTTTTTATTGTTGGTTTTTGTTTTTGTTTTCTGTAATAGTCTCAGGTAGGAAAAGATACCATGAAATGTGTGTCAACAAGAGCCCAATTGGGATTTTTCCAGAGGATGAGGACAGGGAGGAGATTGTGGAACACCACTCCCACTCCTTTCCACTCTCCCCTGAGGCAGAGACAGACTCAGAAACTATAACTTGGAAAAAACACACACAAAAATAACAGTTCATCAGCGTGTGAGGTAAGATGGAGTGAGACAAAGCAATAATAGACTTTTTCCTCTTTTGGAAGGTTAGGAGTTTCCTTATTTCACTGCTTTTAGAGGAGATGAAACAACTCAGTAAATCCCTCTGCTTTGTGTTCCCCATTTGGGAAACCATTCCTATAACTTCTTTTTCTCGTGGCTGTATGCATCAAGTCCTACATAATACTGTGTTTATCTCAATACCAATCTACAAAAAACTGTCTCTAATTCAAGAGTTCTTCTCTAAATGGTGATAAGATATCAACTTATATCATTATAAATTTTTTTGGTGAGGTTCTTTTAATTTATTAACATATAGGGATATTTTACAGAGGCTGAGACCAGCTGCCAGAATTGGGCCATTAGAATCAGAAACATTTCTTGCAGTTTTTACAAGTTAACATTAATTACTTCAAACAGGGACAATGGCTGGGAAAATATTTCATGTGACTTAAGTGATTACGAGCATATGCTTACCTACTTGTTCACATTCTTCCATCTCTCTAATATGACAAACTGCTATACTCTTTGATAACATGGTGAGTATGATTTTGTCAACTAATAATAGATCTTCCATGGGGCATTCATATCTTGCTGTGAAAAACTCAAGATACAGACATCTCTGATTTCAGGGAACAATGGAAGCCCTTGACACTAGGGGTGGATGGCCAGAAGAAGGATGAGAATTAGGATAATTAGGAAATAGGATAAATGAGGGAAAGAGATATATTATATTTTCCATATATGATGGAACTTGACATTTCTCTACAATTCAATTTTTCTAGACTCAGTACAATTTGTTTCATATTTATCAAATATGTGAGCTTCTTCAGAACCACAATCTGTATTAATTGCAAACATAAATACAGAGGATAGAGAATCCTGAAAGACAACTAAGAAAGGGAAAGATTTTAGTTCTAAATGTATAACCCAAAGAAAGAGAAATTGTAGAGAGACTTGACAGAAAATGGTTGATGATTTTCAAAGCAAATGTATTTTCATATTTTTTGAATTTAAAAAAGTTACCTGTTATAATAGCACAAGGTGGACCTACTGTCTTGTGTTATTCATGAGTTATTTCATTAGCATTTGTTTTGTCTCCCCAATGAAACTAAGCTTTTGAATTTGGGGAACACTCCTTATATACTTCTATATCCTGCCCAGAACCCAGCATAGTGTTGTGCACAGCCAGCACACCAACAACAAACACGGATTTAGTCCATTCTTTTTCTTTATTCCCTGGGTGTCTATCAAATACCTCAGAAGTCAGCACAAGCAACATCTCAGGTAAAGTTTCCTGTTAGAGAATCATGGAAGGACATGGGTACCAGGATCTCCCTACCAAAATGCACACACCATATACATCTGAGTTCTGGAGAGTTTAAATGCCTATTCTCAGGCAAAATAAGATTGTAGGCCTTAATGACTTGAAATTTCTTTTTGGAAGATGCAGGTTAACTTTTAACCTATTTCTCTCTTTTTTTCCTCCCTTAATCCTATTCTCTTTCCTCTCCTTTCTTTCTCAGTTGAAAGCTTATGACATTCAAAGAACCGTGCTAAACTTTCTGGAAGACATTAATAAAAATATGACATGACCCCTGAATCCTTGAGGCTAATAAGTAAATCAGGTGATGTATGCACACTATTTGAAAACCTTAAATCACTATGTAATTATCACCTTTTTTATTAATATTACTATTACTCTAATTCTAATAAAGCTTGACTTACCCAAATGCAAGCGTCTCCTTTTGCTTGTTTTCTTGCATTTATTTTGAATATACTTATAAAGTACATGCTGTCTCCTCAAGAAAATATAGGTTCCCTTAGAGTACGATTTATTTCATTTTTGTCTTGAAATTCCAGGGTCTGTCTCAGTATCTAAAAGAGGCTTGTTGATTGATTGAAGTGAGCAGTGTACTTCAAAGAGACTTTGATTTGAAAGAAAAGGACCATGGTTGAATCATGGCTTACTTACTTATAGTGTGACCGTAGAAAACCTATGACTTCTCTCATTCTCAGTTTTTTCATATGTAAAATGAAGAGGTTCAAGACATGATTTCTAAAGCCCTTTGAGATGATTAACATAAAACATGATGTAAAACTAGCTATTAATTTATCTGCCTTTTCTATTTTCATGTTTTCACCAAAACCTGAATACACCCAAAAGAGAACTCAGTTTTTCTCCCTTATTAATTCTATTCCCAGTATGAATTTCTCAACTACTGTCAAAGAGTAGTATCAACCTCCTGGTCACTCAAATTGAAAACTTTGGTTTTGTCCTTCTTTACTCTCATTCCCTGCCATCCAGTTGTTGGATCTTGTCCTTGAGACCTCCACAAGGACTATTCCAATGGCCATCTCACTGGTCTTTCTCCATGTCCATCTATCCTCTAAACAGCTGCCAAAAGTGATTTGTCTATGGCACCTGTTCCCCCACTCAGCAAACTTCAGTGGTTTCTTGTTATTTGTAGGATCAAATATAAACTCCTTGGGCTTTAAAAACTCCCACAACCTGCTCCCTTCCTTCCTTTTGAGTCTTCTTATACATTATGCCCTTTCACAAACTCTGTGGTCCAGCTATATTGGCCAACTTGCTGATCCTCACACATGACACTTCGTCCCTTGTCTCTGTGCCTTTATATTGAGTGATCCCCATGCCTGGAATGCTCTCTTTCCTCATCTCCACCTCTTGGATTTCTTGCCTTCCTTTAAGACCCAACCCAAATGCCAACTTCTGCAAGAAACCTTTCCTGGTTACTCACCTGTTCCAACTGCTAGTGCTATTCTCTCTAAGGTTACCTTCCAGCTCCTTGAATCTATTGTGGACCTAGTTACATACATGTTGTCACCCCATGAAAATGTAAGATCCTAGAGGCAGGTACTGTCTTTACCTTTTCTTGGTAGCCTCCTCTATTTAGCACAGTGTTTGATACGTTGCTGACTCTTAATAATGCTGGTTGATTTCTTCTCAACATGTTCATAACCCAAGGCAATATAATTTCACCATTGTAGACATCATCTTTACTTACAAAACCAAGGAACAGCATTCATTTAAGGATGATATCTTGCTTTAAAAAATAAAGTCCTGATAATTATGGCACTGATGGGTAAAGAAGATGGAGAGATTAATTTCTAATTTTGCTGGCGTTATCCCAAGTGAGATGTTTATAATATTCATTCACAGGAAAAGTTAAACAATTTGTGTGAGCCTATTTGGTCAACCAAAGGGAGCTAATGAAAGATGCTTCCTTTTATGTCTTCTGGGAAAAGAGGGGCCCAAGATGAAATAAAGTGAAAAAAGAGAGAGTGATAGGGAAAGAAATGTGCAATGGATTAGGACAGAAAATGGGGAGGGAAAAGTAGATAAGAGATGCTGGGCGATGCTTTTGCAAATCACATATTCTTATTTCCCTATTGATCAAGAATGTTTGGATCCATATGTGGATATAGTTATATGGTAGATAAAGATTAAATAATATTTGTTTTGTATCCACACCATCTTTCTTGTAATGAATGTTATGTTAAGGTAAATCTAAATTCAGATAGATGACAGAAACTAAAGTCTAAGGCCTGCTGGGAATAAGGTGCTTTGTTTTTAGAAACTTCAAATATTCTAACAACATTAAACAAAGGATTACATAAGAGGAAAACAAAGATAATGTGTATTAAACCATTTCCCTATCTTCGGAATGAGTTCTAAGTATAGTGAATACATATGCTATGGAAACATGGATTTGAAAAATGCCTCAGATTCTTTCTAGATTTATTTTCATGAGCAAGTCATTTAATTTTGGGAATAGCACTATAAAAGTTTGGATAGGGCTTACTAAACTTTGTGAATTTGAATATTGTCAGAAAAAACAAAAACAAAAAACAGGAAGTGGTCAAATCAGCAATACTCAGGTTCTAGAGATGTGGGTCTAAAGCCATGACACTAATCAAGTACACAGGGGTCCTTGTGGTGATTCATTTTTGGGCTTCCCATTTTGGAAAGGAGAATCAAGTAGCTAATGTCCCCTTGGGAAACTTTTAGATCTGATTCATGGGCCAATTTAGCCTGGGACGATCAATAATGAAGTTAGAAGCAGTCACCACAGACTGATAATAATATGAACTATTGGTGTTTATGGGAACAATATGAGTGAACAAAAGAATGAATGGATAAATGTTAACATTTTTAAGTGCTTACTGTGTATTAGGAATTGTTCTAAGCACTAGTTATAAGAACACAAGAAATGAGATCCCTCAAAGTCCTCTTCCTAGCTATTTCCTCTTAGCCACTCTAAAAGATCCCCTAGTTTATAAACTTCACCTGTGAGGGGTAAGGTAGAGACAATAAAAAACGAAATAATTGTTAAATATTTCTTTGATTTTCATATATACTGCCAATTTCCCCCCAAAAATGCACTGACAAGAAGAGATTCTCAAGCTAATATCTTTTCCTCTTGCTGACCTTTTACTTTTGGTTCTCTCTGTCCCCACTCATATTCCCTTCTCTACCACTTCTCTATCATCAATTAGATTCATTTGATGTTATGTGGAAGGTAATCATCATAATAGCTAATAGCAGTTATATTTTAACAGCTTTAAGATTTGCAAAGCATGTTACATAAGTTATCTCATTTTTTTCTCACCAACCCTATAAGGTAGGTGCTATTATTACACCCATTTTATAGGTCAGGAAAATGAGGCTGAGAAGTCCAAAGTCAAGCAGCCAATGAGTGTCTGAGGCAGGAAACAAACATAGATGTTCCTGATTCCAAGACTAACACCCCATTCATTGTATTACTTAACTGACAGAAAGGTATGAGCTACTGTGTACTAGGTTCCTATATAAAGTGAGGAGGGAGAGTGACTGTGATTTCCTGCTCTCCTGCATCCTCCAATGTCCTCAGGCCAACTGAGGTCAGGAGGAAAGGAAGAAAAGGATGGTTGGACCCTCTTTCCAGCTCCTAAGCAAGTAACTTCTCAGTCCCTTCTGTCTCATAATCAGTCTTACACTTTAAGATTTAAAGAATGTGTTGTCTATATACATTATCTCATTTGATCTTCCCAGCAAACCTATGAGGTAGGTGCTTTGATATTTTGAGTTTATTAATTCTATTCAGTGGAGTAGCTTTTACCCTATTTGGATCTTGGCCATTTGGTGGACCTGGGGCCCACCCAAAAGGCTGGGGGCTTTCCTCTAGATTTTGGGTCACTGTATGAATATCAGTGGAGATGGAGCATATGTGGGGGTCATCAGATCTCCTTCATTTCTGTCACTCATTCTGACTAACCCATCTTTTTATTTTTTTCTCTAAATCATACATCTCTCCGATGGTCTTTTATTTGACTTCTATATAATTACGGTTGGCCTACTGAAACTCATTCATGTCTGTTGTGTGCCTTTCCATTGTCTTTTGGGGGATCCACAACTTCATGTCTTTAGAGACTGTGGTATTCCATGACTTGCAGCCATTCCAATATCTCTGAAGGAATATTTAAGCTAAAAAGAAGTCTTTGTTTCAGGAAGAAGCTTGAGATCACAAAAAATACTGCACAACTTTCCAAAGAAAATCCATTCCTCTCTTGACTTTCTATTCAGTTCTGTACCTAGATCATTGTCCATTTGTACATGATATACATGATGATGATGAACTACATGTCTATTTATATGTATGTTGTAAGTTGGATATTTGGCTTTTTCTGGATAGAGGCTGAATTCTTTTGAGTGATTGTAACAGATAGGTGGGCAAATGCTACAGATTTACAGATGAGAAAATTGAGACTGAGAGTTTTAAGTAACTTGGTCTGTTAATCCAAATCTTAATGATTCCTAATCTATTTTTTAAATTATACCCAGTGGTAACCTGATAAATGTTGAACAATTGCAGTTCTGAAAATGCATGACACATTTTAAAGTTTAACCTGAATCATTAACATTTTCTCCACCATTTTCTTAATTCTAGACTATAAACCAAACTCTGACTTGTAGCATTTAAGGCATAAATGGTCACATTGAAAATTTAACAATCAGTTCTCAAGTCAGTACAAGCACACCATAATACCTTAATAATCATTACTCCCATTACCACTGTATGGTTCTTAAGCTACCATAGAGTTAATAACACGATGCCCTTGCATTTGTTTTTCTCTTTACACACAGCTTTGAATTTCTCTGTAATTTGCTCTCATATTCATTAATTAAAATTTTTCTATTGTCTTTAATTTTTCTATTGAATTCCTGTGGTTTTTATTTTTAATTAAAATATTTTTTTTAAATGAAACATTCCCTACAAATTAATTCTCTCTAAAAGGCTATGACAATAGGAATGATACCCTCTAGTGTTAAACATGTTCTTTGTGGGTTTTTCATTCAGTATTCAGAATGCACATCACAAAGGAAGCACAAAGGGTGGCAGAGAAGAAAGAACACAAGTTGCAACTCAAATAAACTTTAAGAGAGCTGGGTTCAAGTCTCTGCTCTGTCACATATTAACTGGGAGAGAAATAATCTTCATCTTGTTTGTATAACAAATTGAACTCCTGCCAAAATTCTATCCACCAACCACATATCCCAGCTCAGTGCTTGGGCATTTGGGGGATATGAAGCCCTTGGCTGTTTCTGTTCAGGCAGGTATAATGTAGCACTCAAGGCAAGGAGAAAAATCTGGTAGTATGAGGAGTGGAGAGGTTGCCATCTGTAATGGCGATGTCATTTCATTCTCACAAATGAGATCACAGATATATTGAAATATTGACATAAGCACTTATGTTGGTAATCCATCAACCTGTTTTTGAGGGCTAACTCTTGCTGTTCCTTTTTGCAACATTATTAGGTGTGTTAAAACTACTCAGTGTTGAGGTTGAAATTCCCTGGGGAAAAGCAGATTTGGGTTTGGGAAGATTCAGTATTCCTTAGACTGTTGGCAATCATGAATTGTTCTCCTAGACTATTTAAGGAATATTCCTTGGTTTGATATAGTGGCAATATTGGATCTCTGGATATGTTGAATATGGATCACTTATTGCGTCTTTAGGAGAGGAAAAAATGAGGTATCAAAGACTGGAGTAGAAAGTCTGGGAGTGAATGCAGGGGAAGAAGGGAATTTGAATGCATGCTTCAGCTCTGTATTCTTGTAGCTGAGAGAGACAGAGTCCTAGATTTCTGGGCTGATTTTCACAGAGAAATAGCAGCATCTTGCAACTTGGGATGTTTAAACCTTGGCAGATGTGGGTATCTGATGTCTAGGTCTATAATACCATAGGTAAGGCGGTACACCTGTCCTCATAATTATTGTCATATTAGCATGCACAGACAGGGTGAGATGAAAAAAAAATTGTGTTTTCCATTCCAAATAAGTTCGTTGACTCACTATCTGCCAGGAAAGCAGCAGAAGAAATAATAGCTACGAATCCTGAATGGAAGCAGCCATAGTAGCCTTGAGCAACAAGTCCAAGTTTAGTCAATATCAACATTAGTAATAATAATTCATATTATTTTTGCATTTTATAGTTTATATCAGTCCAATGAGGTAGGTAGAGCAAGGTATTTTTTTTAATAATAAAATATAATTGTTTTAGGGTGCCAGAAACCATACCCATATAAGATGGCACACTTAATTGATAAATGCCTACATCACTGACCTGCCTTTCCCAGTCTCTCTTCCTCTCTTCAAGCTTCAATATTCCCTAAGATATCACAATGTTGAAATTAGACCGATTAATAACCCGACAGTGGTCTCTAAGTGTTCAAGTGAAAGGAAGAATCAATAGATGTGGCAAACTTCATTGTTGTCTCATTTTTTAAAATTACCACAACATTCCCAACCTTCAGCAATCACTGCCCTGATCAGTCAGCAGTCATCAACATTGAGACAAGACTCTCCACAGCAAAAAGATTATCTCTTGCTAAAGATTCAGCTAATGATTAGCAGGTAATTTTTTTCTCAATAAAGTAATTTTTAAAGTATGTACATTTTTAATATATAATTCCATTGCACACTTAATAGACTAGAGTATAATGTATTCACTGGGAAACAAAAAAAATTCATATTACTTGTTTTATTGTAATATTTGCTTTATTGAAATGTATCTGAAACTGAATCTACAACATTGTCAAGACACACCTCTCTATTATGTGTAATTTTAATAGATTGTATATATAAAATAGATATAATAGATATGTAATACATACTATAATAGGTTCTATGTTATACTAGATTCTATAAAAATGTAAAAGATAATAATAAAATTATTATCCTCATTTTTAAAAGATAGAAATTGAGTATCAGAGAAGCTAAATGACTATCAAATATTGATTTTGGTGCTCAAATTTAGATTCCTAGGCTATGACAAGTTCTATCATTTCACCAAGTTGCCTCTAGCACAAGAAGAAATCATTACTAAAGAAATCAAGGTCCTTAATAGGATTTTAAAGGCTATGCCAGGATAGGTGAATATGAGATTTAGAAAGAATCACATAAGCTCGCTTTTCTTATCCACAAAATGTGATTTGTACAAAACTAGAAGGTTATAGAGAACTTTTGCATGTTTTCCCATGTTTTTCAAGTTTGCTTGTGTGAAGCCATCTACCCCCTTAGAATGGCAGGGTGATACTTGCCTTGTCTTATTTAGAACTGGAGGAGACAACCTCCTTCTTTTATAGAAAAGGAAACTGTAGTAGTAACTTTGCCCAAAGTCACACAGGTATTAAGAAGCAGATTTGGGATTTATATGACCTTGACCTGACTTTTTTTCTGTATATTAATCCTTTGATTTTAATATTTCTTGTTATCATGAAATCACTAACTTCTATTTGGACCATTCTAATTTTTAAGGATTCTTTATTTGGATAAGGTATCCTACTTCTTGTCCTAAACTGTAAATTCTCTTTCCAAGTCTCTCTTCCAGAGTTCTCATTTCTTTTTCAATTCTTTGCTCTATTTTCCTTGTTTCATTTGTGATTTAATTTTTAATTCTTTTTCAAAGCTCTTGCTTCATTTCGCCTAAGAATTCTAAGTGATTGTGTGGGCAAATTATATTTTTCTTTGAAGCTTTGCTTGTTGGAGTTTTAGAATCATTCTCTTTTTCTAGGTTTGAGTCTTGGGCAGCTCTAACATCAGAATAGCTCTTTTTTGTTTCTTTATTCATTCTTCTCCTTACATTTTAGTAATCCCAGATAAAACCCTGAGATTTGAACCTTATATAACTATTGTTGCTGGTTTGAGTTGTTCTGGCCAGCCTTGTCTGCCAGCTCTGAAACCATCAGTATGGAGGATTCTCAGTTTCTTCCTTGGTAGGGCCTGTCGACATCAGGTGGGGTCTCAGGGAACAACATAATCTATTCAGGGCAGGTTCTTCAGAGGACAAACCATTGTTTCTTACTGTATAACAAGTTGGAATGGCGATGGCCTTGGTAAAAAGAATCGTGCAGATTGGTGGTTGTTGCTTGTTCCATTGGGCTCATGGTTTTGTAGATTCAAAGGTAGAGGAGACCTTTGAAATAATATAATCTAAAACTGTCATTTTACATTTGAGGAAACTGAGGTCCCCAAAAGTAAACAATTGGCCCAAGTTCACAAGCTGAAAATTCAGGCTTTTGACTCCAAATCCAATTCACAAACTCTTGTTCCATACTGTGTTTGGGCTGGGGAGGGGGAGAAAGAAAGAGAGAAAGTGAGAGAGAGAGAGAGAGAGAGAGAGAGAGAGAGAGAGAGAGAGAGAGAGAGAAAGAGACGAGAGATAGAGAGACAGAGGCAGAGAGATAGAGACAGAGACAGAGACAGACAGAGAGACAAAGACAGAGAGAAACAGAGAGATAGAGAGACAGACAGAGACAGACAGAGAGACAAAGACAGAGAGATAGAGAAACAGAGAGACAGAGACAAAGATAAAGACAGAGACAGAGAGAAAGAGAAAGACAGACACAGAAACAGAGACAGAGAGACAGAGAGAGACAGACAGACAGAGACAGAGACAGAGACAGAGAGAGAAACAGAGACAGAGACAGAGACAGAAGTAAGAACTGAGCCCTGACTAAGAAATAGCTCGTTTTGAGTCCTTCCCCACCTTGAAAAAACTACTAATGAACAAACCAGCAAACAGAAAACGAGTTCCCCCCTCCCATAAGCACCTCCCCCCCCCCCACCCCCAGCTCAGCAATGACCAATTCCATTCTGGGAATGCAGATTTGCATGAAACCCTCCAAGCGCTCAGATTAAATGCCTCAGCAGCACTTAGCTCTCGAGAGTACTTTATGGTTTTGTACAGACCTGCATGGAATATAAATTACTGTTTAATTATGCACCATTACATCATCCGCCAGGCACCAGGCAGGTCACAGGGTTTGCCTCTAGCTCACCCTGAGGAAACAGCTTGGCTCGGGGAGAGGGAGGAAGTTAAGGAGAGGGCCCCTTGTGCAGGAGCCCTGGCAAAGGGCACGCGTTGCTGGGCCTCGGCCGACACATTTATTGGGCACCAGGGGCCCGGGCTCCTGCTGCTGCCACAGGGAGCAGCTATACCAGGGGGCCCGTTTCTGCAGCTGAGCCGCTCTCGGGGCCCTTTCCTGGATGGTTCTGCTGGTGCCGGTTAAATAACAAAGAAACCGGTACCACAGAATCCCAGATTTTCAAAGGTGCACAGGACTCGGCTCTGAGATAGGAATCCCCTCCGTGTACACTGGCAAGTGGTTTCTTCACTCCTCACCTGAAGACTCAGGGATAGGGAACTCGTTGCTTTTTTTTTTCTTTCTAATCATTAAGTTTTTTTATATGAAACCTAAGCCTTCAACCCACATGTTCCAACTCTGCCCTTTCAGTTTAAGCAAAAAAAAAAAAAAATCTAATCTCTCCTCTGTGCGCCAACTTTTCAAATACTCAAAGATAATTCTCATGTCCCCTCTAAGTCGGGTTCTTAACTTGGGATCCATGGACGACCAATAGATGGATTTTAAAAGGTCTATAACTTGGATAAGAAATAAATGTTTATTTTCATTAACCTCTAATTAAAATTGAGTATTTCACGAAAGAACTCTGGGAGATGACTAAGAACCATTACATTGAATTCCCAATCCCTATATTTTCGCCCGCCTGCATTTTTGATTTCTTTCACAGGCTAATTGTACAATATTTCAGAGTCCGATTCTTTTTGTACAGCAAAATAACGGTTTGGTCATGTATACTTATTTTGTATTTAATTAATCCTCTAATATATTTAACATGTATTGGTCATCCTGCCATCTAGGGGAGGGGGTGGGGAGAAGGAGGGGAAAAATTGGAACAAAAGGTTTGGCAGTTGTCAATACTGTAAAATTACCCATGCATATAACTTGTAAATAAAAAGCTATTAAAATTAAAAAAAAATAAAATTGAGTAGTTCCTTCAGTTATTTAAGCATAGTCTGAGGATTCCATTAGCTTCACAAGACTGCTAAAGGAGTCCATGACATAAAAAAGGGTTAAGAAACTACTTTTAAGTTTTTTTTTCCAGGTTGACATACATTTACAATAGTCATTCTGCATTTAATATAAAGGCATGCACATATATAGCCATATGGGTATATGCATATAGGCTCCATATACACTCATACATACACACCTCTCAGTGCCTCAGCAGCTGTCTAGATCATTCAATACTTGTATAGATTATATGCATATAAACACATGTACACATGCATGTCATCCATAATTACACATGCATACCTATATGCATGTAGATACACGCATATGTGTATTGTATGTGTATACACATACATTCTCTCTTTCTCTTTTTCCCTCTCTATCTCCCTTTTTCTTCCTTCCTTTTTTTTTTCTATTGGTTTCCTCACTGTTTTTCTGACTTCAATAATGTACATAATCACAATCAACATACAGGATGTTCCAAAAGTCTTATTGCAGCTTTAAGCTATTAAAGGTTAAAATTTGTATAAAACACACATATTTTAAAATACCATTCATTATATATAAACTGTATATACATAATATATGTGTGGTAATTTATATATATATATAAATACTTATATCGAGAGAGAGATGATATATCTGTAGATAAATCAATATATATACACTGCATAGGAAATGATTATTATGAATAGAAACCAGAAAAAAATTTTTGAATGGTATTGATCATCCAAGGGTTTTTACTATTTATGCTAGATATCTTTCCTGACTTTCATAGGCAAACTCCTAGAAAAGGCTATGTTCACTGTTTCTACTTTCTCACATTCTATTCTCTTTTCATCCCCTGGTAAACTAGTTTCTAACCTCACCATTTCATTGAAACTATGTACCTCCAATATTTGTACTCTCCTCCGTGAAAGGTTTGTTTTTCCAAATAGCATATTTTGCCGTTCTTTCTTTCTTTTTCTTTCTTTCTTTCTTTCTTTTTCTTTCTCTCTTTCTTTCTCCCTCTTTCCCTCCTTTACTTCCCTCTCTCCTCCCCCCCTCACTTTCTCTCTCTTCCTCTCCCCTTTCCTCACTTTCCCTTCCTCTCCCCCTCTCTCCTCCTTTTGTTTCTCCCCCTCCTACTCCTCCTCCCTCTCTCCCCTTCCCTTTCTCCCCCTCCCTTTCTCCCTTTCCCTATCTCCCTCTTCTTTTCCTTCCCCCTCTCTCTTTCTATATCCCTTTTTCTTTCTTCCTTCCTTTTTTTTTTTATTGGTTTCTTCACTGTTTTTCTGACTTCAAGAAATCTGCACTAAATGTTGAAGAATCACTAACAGACCCTCTGATTTTCAGAATTCTCTGAAAATCTTTTGTTTTCTAAAGATTAATTAAGGTGTTTTATAGTTATAGTTTGTCAGGTTTTCACATTGCTTTATTTTATTTTGCTTAATTTTCCTTTGTCCTTCAATGTGACTGATCTTGTTTCACAGTAGATCCTGAAACACTTGACTTCGTCATACTATTTAAAATTAATAGTACTATACAATTAAAATATCCCTAACAACTATTAAAGTGTGTTCTTTAGGATGTAAAGCTCTACAATTACCTTGAAATAATATACATTCTAAAAATCACAAAATTAGAACAACAATAAATAACATGTAGAACATGAAATTTGTCACTCAACTGACAAAAATAACTGAAGCTAGGAAACCAGCTTAATCTAGTTTTATCTGGTCAAAGTCAGACATTGTGAATCTGCCTAGAGTAAGGAAAAACACACAAATGACTATTACTGTCACAAAATGAAACTGTTTCAAAATTATTCTTTGTTCCAGGTAACGCACATATCACTGTAGTTCACAAAAGAGAAAAGTCACTAAATATTTCTTAGTCTCATTTTCCTCATTTAAGAAATGGGGACAACATGGTGAGTGAAAGTGGACTTCCACTTATTACTTGTAAACAAGAAATCACATAAAAACAAAACTCAAGAGATGAATGATGAAAAAAAAAGTTTGATTAATCATGGAATGAGAATGTGATATAACAGGGAACAGCTCAAGTGCTGAGGGATAGCCTACATGGATGAGATCATAGAATCAATGAATCATTGAAACATCACTTGTGTCTCCTACTTCAGAGGGTAATTCTGAAAGTATCAAGTAATATAATGGATGCAAAATGATTTGTAACTAGGAAGTGAATGACAAATGTAAATTATTATTATTATTATTATTATTATTTAACCTCTATAGCTTTAAATTTGTTCATTTCTACGATAAGGGTAGCATTGATAAATGCTTCCTACATGTCTAGACAATATGTTGGGTCCATGAGATACAAAGACAAAAATGAAATAATCCTTCAACTGGAGAAATTTATCTTCTATCAAGGAGGTACATAGACACACGCAAATATCATATTTACAAAATAAATACAAGGCGATTTTTTAGGAAAAAGTACAACATGAAACACTGAAAAAAGATGTTTTGCTTGTTGCTTCTCACCTTCCCAGAGCATAGGACATCTGCTTGGAGAGCCCATTAGATACCATTATTTGGAGCCATTGTGCATATGAGGCTCAGTTCTAAATTACCTTTACTTCAATCCTAGAGGGATTGGGGCCCCAGCTGTTTAAGTGCCTGAAGGAAATTGGTTCCTGAAAGAAATCTCTCTGGCTCCTGCCTAATCTGATCCAAGTCAACACCATGCTCATTAACAGGGGATTTGGCTTATGTGCCTATATATGGTTTTTTTTTTTTAAACACTTTTTGCTTGCCTGGTCTAGCCTTTTCTTGTAAATGAAGACCCATTTCCTAGTACTCTGCAAGACTGTGACTTCGTTATTATATCATTGGATTGGACCTTTATTAATTTATATTTGTGTAGCTAATTCCTATATCGTTTTTTTCCTGAAACCAGACCAAAAGGTCTCTTTATAATTTCAAAATAAAAATAATATTTTGCATAAGTCCTAGATTTTTTAACCAATTAGAAGGTCTTGGAGGGCAAAGCTTGTTCCCCAAACAGTGAATACACAAATTCTTGTTGGGCCGAGCCTAGAGTAAGAAGATATTTTGACAAGTAACTGGGACTTGTAGCAGTATATGGTAGGTGCTATTATAATAGCACAAACTAAATTCGGATCAGTAGGCACTTAAAGAATTCTAGTTGATGATATTTCATTTAATCTTCTCAAGAACCTCATGAGGTGAGTAGCAAAAGTATTATTACCCCATTTTACAGATGTGCAATGGTCATACCTTTAATCTTATCAGTCACAAGAGTTCTACCTTCAGACTCAGCACCCTGAAATTCCTCTAAACCTAACCTTTTGTTCTTCCATTTATCTCCTTTTGAAACTCATTCTCTATTCTCACCATAGCTGCCACTTCTCCTTTTTCCATGTCACTTTTCTTTCTTCAAAATTTGGATCTTTAATCAGCTTAAATTTCCATCTATCTTCTACTCTTGAATCCCTTGCCTCCATTGTCCTATTTCTACTCATGGCTTTCCAAAAGCTGATCTTGGATTGCTCCCACAATCTGCCTCTTCTGTATCTACTCATGTGCTTCTAAATACCCATGGAGGAACACTATCCTGCTGACTGGATCCATAACAAATTTATGCTATCCACTCTCAATTGGGTTGTTATTCCTTCATGCCAAGTCTTTTACTCTTTCCTGTTTGACTATCAAATTCCCTACAATGTCTGTTTCAAACCTCATCTCCTCAAACTATCTTTTATACCCCCTTTCCTATTCCGCTCAACAAAGCTCCTCAGCTCCTACCTGAGTAAAAAAGATTGAAGCCATCCATTATATGCTCTTTTCCTTCCCTAATAAAATATTTTAAATCTTCTCAACATCATTTCTCATTCTTCCTTCCTATGCTCCAAACTTAGGGAAAGGTGTGACCTTTCCTTTTGCCAATTACAATCACTCTATTTGTGGCCTTTATACTTTTCCCCATCTCTTCCTCCCCCAGGTTTATCCTTTCGCTAACTTTATCTCCCTAATTATCTACCTTTCCTTATCACATGGCTCCTTTTCTATCTACTCTACTCACTCTGCTCTCCCATATCCTTTTTTAATTGAAGCTTTTTATTTTCAAAACATATGCAAGGATAATTTTTCAACATTAACCCTTGCAAAACCTTGTGTTCCAATTTTTCCCCCTTTCTCCCACTCCCTCCCCTAGATGGCAAGTAATCCAATATATCCCATATACTTTAAAGACAAAAAACAAAAAACCTCTTACTTGACTCTATTATTCCCTTAAGCTAACATTCTACATCTTTCCTCTTTTCACTTACAAACTCTTATCAAAATCTGTGTATCCTGATTGTCTCCACTTTCTCATTTACTCACTACTAGCTTTGCATTGTGATCTCCATGCCCATCACTCAACTGAAACTGTGCTCTCCAAGCTGGTCAGTGATCTCTTGCTAAAACCAATGGTACTTTCTGTAGTATCTGACATTGTCATATATGCTCTCCTAGATATTTCCTACTCCATGGATTTTTGTGATCCTGCTCTGTTATTTTTCTCTTGTTATTAGTCTAATTTCCTCTCAGTCTTCTTTAGAAGATGATTATTCATATTGTACTCCCTACCTGTGCTCAATTCTAGACCCTCTTCTCCTTTTTTTTGTTCTATTCACTCTGTATTTCTGATCCCTCTTGGTGAAATCATTAGCTCCCATAGGTCCAATTATTATCAGTTCTTCCAAAGACTTTCAAGTCTACACATCTATCCAATAACTCTCTCCTGAGTTCTAGTTCCACTGCCTGCTAGACACTGCCTCACTGACATCTCAGACTAAACTGAATGAATCATTATTTATAAACCCACATCTCCTCCTAATTTCTCTGCTCATGTACAGAACAATATTGTTCTTCTAGTCATCTAGCATCATCACCTAGGAATTTTGCACAACTCTTTATTCATTTATTCCCCATACCCAAATAGTTGTCAAGTAATATAGATTCCACCTCCTTAATATCTCTTGAATCTGCCCCTTATCTCTATTTTGATGACCCCAAATCTGGTTTGAGCTTTTATCACCTATCCCTTAGATTAATGCAATAATCTTCTAATTTGTCTTCCCACATCTAGCCTCCTCTTTCTCTATCTTCCAAGAGCTTCCAGACTAATATTCTTAAAATGCTGATATGATCATATCACACCCTGTTCACTAAGCTTCTGAGATAAAATACAAATTTCTTTGCTTGGCATTTAAAGCTTTTTATGGTCTGGCCTCAATCTTTCCAAGCTGATTATATATTACTAGCCTTAATGTATTCCATGTTCTAGCCCAACTGGTCTGCTTGCTATTCCTCAAGCTTGACCTTCCATCTTTGCACAGACTGTCCCTCCCTTCCAGAGCTCAACTTCTTGATTTTGTGAATGTTCTCCTTTTAAACTTCTAGCTCCCTTCAAGAAATCCTTCCAAGTTCTCCAGATTTAATTTGTATTCATTTTGGAAATATCTAATATTTACTTATTTCCCCCTCTACTTTCCAATCTGTCCTTTCTTCTCTCCTGTCCTTTTCTGTACTCTCCTCTCTCTCTCTTTCTCTTTCCTCCCTTTCTCTTCTTTTTCTCTTTTTCTCGTCTCTCTTCCCCTCCCCCTCTCTTTAATTGTACCATATTTCATATAATGATGGATTCCCTGGTCTAGCCTCATTATCTGGCATGTTCTATCGATCTACCCTGACTCTGATCCTGGTCCTGATGCTGCAGTATCCTGACCGGTCTTGCCCCAATACTACTAGAAGCAGGTCATGATGAGGTTAGTTCGAGTGATTTATGAGTACCAGAGGTATTTCAGTTTCTAACTGACCTATATAACCAGAATCTATCTCTCATCTTCCATTCCTTCTTCCTGAGTGCACACATGTGCACACATGGACACATGCATCCCACAGGATGTGATAAAACATATCTCCCACTTGCGGCCACTGCTCCTCCTGATTATCTCCTGGGAACAGCTATCAGCTCTACTAAAGCAAGGGCTTTCCTTTTTCCCAAAGACATCACTATTTTCTTCTGGCATTTTGGGAATTGTTTCAAGGGACTATGAATTTACCTTGACAACTTTCCTTTCTCTAAAGCATGAAAGTCTCTCTCCAGGAACAGCCCAGAAAAACTATAGGGAGGAAAGCTTTTGAAGTTGCTTCTGAGATCGTGTAAGTTTCCATGGAGATCAAATGCTAATCAAATCACCAACTCATTCAGAGACTTTTTGCTTCCAATCTATAGCCAGAAGAAAACCTGCAGAGAAATTCACTGTCTGCACGGTAACACCCATTCTAATAGCGGAAGGTTCCTTGTGTGACACTTGCCTCCTTCTTTACTTCCCTCTCATTATATCTTGTCCTTTTCTTTTAATCTTTTTTTTTTTCATCCAAAGCCCTCAGGGGTGTGAAGGGTTAGTGAGGGGATCTGATATCATTGTAACAGCTGCAATAATAATGTATATTCATATTGACCATTATATCCTTTTATGCTAGAAAACAGGAAAGTTTTCTGTTTTAGTTATTTTATATTAGGGTTTCTTGTGTATATTTGATATTCTTTTATTTGCCAGAAAGTAAGTTCTATGAAGGTAGGGACCTCTGCCTTTATACTTCCCCAGCACATAGTAGGTACTTAATATATATTATATATGTGTATTTATGTCTATATATGTACATATATCTAAATGTGGATGGATGGATGGATACATACATAGACACACAAATTAATTCATAAAGATACCTATCTTGCTTTCTATCTTCTTCCTTTTCTTCACTGATGTCCTGTTGGATTTGGAAAAGACTCAAGTGTGCACTGTATTATACAAATGTGTTCAGACAGAGGTAGAAAGAAATGGGGGAAAAAACCTATTTATTAAGTGTTTACCATGTGCCAAGCATCCTGCTTAGCCTTGGGGATACAAATAAAAAATTAAGAAAGTCTCATGCCTCAAGGAGTTTATATTATAATGGGTAAAACAAATAAATAAATTCTTAGAAGAAAACTCTTAGAATAATGGTGGCCAAAAAAGGGCATTTTGGTCTGGAAGGTACATGGATGTTCAGTGGGATCACAGAGGGATAGATTGACACACTCCATCAAGGACAATGGAGAGCATGGAGGGAACAAGGAGGGAAAGTGTCAAGGAGGCTAGACTTATAGATACAGATAGATAGATGTGTATGTATCTAAAGTTACTTTATACACACCTGCTTATTTTGCTGTTGTCTCCTCCATTAGAATGTAAGATCCTTGAAGGCAAGGACTGGTTTTGCCTACCTATAGCCAGTGCTCGACACAGTGTCTGACAGTAAATACTTCATAAATGCCTGTTGACTGAGATACAGTCTTTGAAAGTTGCCCATCTGAGACATTGATAGAGTATGTGATTTGTCCAGTATGTAGGTGAGGTAGGTCTTAAAGCCAGCTCTTCCTTGCCTGAGGCCGGTTCTCTATCTGTTATATCATGCTGTTTCTCCATTGGAGTTGGAATATCCTAATTAGTTCTTGAAAATAAGCTTATAAATCAAAAGGTCAAGTGGCAGAAAATTCTAGCCAAATTTCACTCAGATAACTGTTCCCACAGTGTTGCTAAATATGTTTATAAAGAGGAGATGTCAGACAGAACTAATCTTACTTGGTTTCTCATGGAATTCTCAATCAACTCTGCAACTGGGATGACTGGTATTTGCCAGTACCAGATATCTAGTTGTACATTTGTGCGTGTGGAGGATGTCATAACTACACAAACATATACATACATGTACACATATAGGGGCATTTATATAAATATATACACACATATAGATATATATTTACATATGCATATATGTATACACAATCTATATATTCTGCTTACTTCCTCTTCTTCCTTTCCCTACAAACTTGTAAAACTTTAAACTTGTGGAAAGAGCCTGAAATTTAGCACGTGAGAGGAATTTGAAGCATTTGTGGACATGTTTCTCACCAATGATTTAGGGAAGAGAAAGAGTAAGTGATGGATAAGATGGACTGTCATCCTATGTTGCCAGAAGTTTTGAAACCAGAGTTATAAGAAACATACCTCCTCTTCAATCCTTTCAGGCATTGCTCCTAGATGTGTATATGTTGCCGGGGTTTGCCCCAATATAAATAAGACAGGCTCATTTAAAAAAGCAGGAATGACATCCAAAGTATGAAACCATGGAATTTGGAATGAAATGACCTGGGTTCAAATGCTGGCCCTGCTGCATTAATTGTGTGTTTTTAGGTTAACATTTGATTTCTGGTGGTCACAGTTTATTTATTAGCAAAATGGGGGGACTAGACTAGATGACTTCAAAGTCATCTTTTGGCTGTAAGAAGAATCATAGGAGATCTCACTACTATTCCAAGACTTCTAGTTTCCATGTTGGTGGCTGGAAAAAGGCTGAGGAAGTTACGAGATATTCTTGTGCCATTAGTTTGTAAATCATTTAACAATGGGATGTTTCATTCGTGTTCCTTGAGTAATTTTCCATTCCCAATGTGACTGGGACAATAGAAAGAAAAGAAATTTTCTTGGTAAGTTCTGTCCGGTGATCCCTATAACCAAGAATCTGAATGTTAACAGAGATTTGAACAAGGCCCAAAGTGATGACTATAGAGAAGAATAACCTTCTTCTAATACCTCATAAGAATAATACCTCTGAGTTTGTAAATTTAGCCATTGATTATGATAATTCTATATTTGGCTTCAGTATCATTGATTTCTCCATGTCTGATCCCTGCCTTTACTTTCCAAGTAATGCTTCCTAGATCTTCTTTGGCAAAAATCCTGTACTTTACGCCAGATAAATATCCTTAATATGACTTGGCCTCCAGGGAAATTCTGATATCAGACTCCTTCAGACTTTCAGCATTGGTCTGAAACAGTTAACCAGTGCTGCTCAAACCTCCAGATCTGCTCATGACTCTCACTCATCTGCCTTTCTTTAAGTTTGAAAAGGGAGGTGGTGAAAAAGTGAGGAAAAGAGGAGAATGGGAAGAAAAATGAGTGGAAGGATAGTAAGAAGAACATCACGGAGTAGCTGGAACCTGAAAAGTTGGAAAGGAGAATTCAAGTCACCAAGAACAGAAATGGGGCCATGAGTACAGAGAGTGATGTTACCTACAGAGAAGTTTAAAGGAATTTCCAATACTAGGATTGCTATAAAAAGAACTCTCTTAGACATTAAAAGACTTCAGAGAGCTCCAAGAATCCCTGCTCCACTAAACTAAAATGCCTTCTCAAGATGGTACCTTAGCCACCCTTCAAATGATCCTCAGGGCAACTCTGTGCCTGTGGGTGCCTGCAGAGGAAAAAAGGGGGAGCAATGAGATTTTTATTCAGTGCACACATGGACCTATGTCCATTAGGTGGCACTGATGCTCACCCAACTAGAGAATTACTGGGAGTTCCAAAATCCACATGCACTCAGTGATAGCTTTCATTCGATGCCATTCTGTTCCCTGGGCTCCTGGATAGTGCTGATGAGTCATCAGAAGGTACTTGGCTCTTAGAGCTTGGCACCAAGGCTGTACTATGCCAGTCTGGGCTAGATTTTCTCCTGAGCTCAGCCAAAATGGGGATGGCAGCCAACTCCTTACCCCACCCTACCCCCAGCCTCCTAGCCTCAAGGAGCTACCTTGTCTAATTAATCCCCTATTTGAGATTCAGGTTGAGTGATAATTAAATGATTTGTCATTGGTTATTTGACAGGGCTCAGCTACCCATTTGCCAAACTAGTGGTAAAACCTGGAACAGAATTAAAAAAAAAAAAAAAACTTCTCTTTCATACCAGAAGAGACACAAGGATGTGAATAGAATTCCTTATGTTTTGATCTTGGCTTTGTTGGTTCAATCTTAAGCCAACTGCCACTCTTCGTTTTCAGGTCTATGACCCCCAATTTACCTTGCTATTTCCATTTAAAACCATGACTGATTAGAATTGCAAAGGATCCTTGAGAAAACTTAATCCATGAGGAAAAAGAGATTTCTTCCTTCTCTTGTCAATTGATCAGCACCTCCATTGGCTGACCCAGTGACTCTTCCCTTGACAGAATTATTTGGCTCTCTGATTTTCCCCAGAGATATTTTCTCCCTATATTTTCAACTTTATATTGTGGAAACTATCACCAATACATATTCAGAATTGGTCATGGGAATCTGTAATTGTGTGTGTGTGTGTGTGTGTGTGTGTGTGTGTGTAATTTAGATCTATGATTTCATTATGTGGGACACTCCTAGTTCCCTCTACTAATATATATCAGCTATACATCTATAACTTTTTGTCTTAGACTATTGCTGCCTAGAGCATCGAAAGGTTGAGTGACTTGCCCAATTTTCCACAGCAAATATGTTGAACGGAGAGCTTCCTAATTTTAAGGCTGTACCTCTTTCCACCTTGCTACCTCTCAGTAATAACCTAATGTAGTAAATATTTATGCATTATATATTACATGATATCTGTAATATACATATTATATATAACACATGAGCATGCCATCTATAATTATATATGTGATATATGATGACATATATTTATGTGAGGTTATTCAGAACCAAAAAAGGATTGTCTCTACAACATAATCAACTAGTCTCATTTCCTTCCAAGGCAATTCAGTATGCTTTTGGATAAGACAAATTACTGCGGTGTTTTTTCTCACCGAAATCCTTCTTTTTGTGGTTTCTACTAATTGCTCCTCATTCCTCCTTTCAGGATTAAGTAGAATGTGACTGAATTTCTTTCACATCCTTCAGATATTTGAAGATAACTATTATGTCCTGCCGAGATCTACTCTTCCTCAGGCTAAACAAATCTAGTTCCCTCAGTCAGTTGGGGACATAGCCATGGATAATTATAACTTGTGTAACAATGGACTTCTGGTCTTTTAGGTGAGTAGAAAATGATAACAGCCACTATTTTCCCTTAAATGCATCTATTCTTTCAAATATGGAAATGTCACTGTTGCTAGACCCACAGGAATCCTGTATGTCAATCTGAACTGGCACTCAAAGCCTCTTAACTTAAGTATAGCAGTTTAACTAATTATCTCTAAGTGTTGCTGTTCACACTGCAAAGACAGGTGTCAGTAGATCAGGACTTTTCAACAAGTTCACTCCCTGATTCTCAATTTAATTGAACTCTCATACAAGAAGCAGCAGTTGCTCAGAGCCTTTTGGTCTTCAGGGTTGGTTTTTTCTAACCTGTTACTTCTCTCACTTTCCCCACCCTCACTCTTCCACCTGTGGTTAGAGCTCAAACTCTTAATGTTGTTTCTCCTTCCTTTTCAAAGAGAACTATGACTTCAGGGAGAGGATTCTGTGACATGCAAGTGAATTGGATTCAAGTGAGGGAAGGCTGTGCAAAGTCACCTGCCTCAGTTTCTCCTCCAGAGCCATCTGGGTCCTGTCCAGAATTATCTCCACTCACCCTGACCCAGAACTCAAGCTATGTCTATAGGAAAGAAGAATGAGAAATTTCTGGTCTCACTGGGTTTTGGACACTTGCATATGCAAATAACTTATGACTGTGGCTGTTAACCCAAACTGCTGCTTATGTGACCTACAGACCCTGTAGGTCTTCTATCTTCACACAGCAGCCCCCTTAGGATTTCTAGTCCTTTGAATTTGCCCTTTTTTTTTTTTGCATTGTTTTCTCATTATGTGAATTGCTTGAAAATAAGGACCACTTTGCTTTTTCTTCTTGTAACCCCAGTGCCTGGTACATAATAAGTGCTTAATAAATGCTTTTTAATTCATTCATTCCATGAAGTCCATGGAACATACAAATACTCTGAACACCAAATTTGCTTTAGAAATATACATAGTTGAGTAGATGAAAAGGATCTTTCACTTCCATGAGAAATGGGTTTGCTCTATTTTTGATTCCTTAAAAAATCTACTAAATTCTATCTTGAGAGTAGGGCCAACTAAGTAAAAGTTCTTAAGATTTAGAACTGATAAAAACCTTAGAGGTTTTTAATTTGGGGGAAATATACTTCAATATTTCAAGGACTCATAATTTAATATTTTTCTAGGTGAGTGATTGAGTTCATGTTACTTATGGCTGTACGCTCTTTGAAAGTCACTTAATCTTTTGGGGGTTTAATTTCCTCATCTGTAAAATGAAGGGAGTTATAATTTCCATCTAGTTTTCATTTCATAGGCCTATAGAGACCCCAACAGTCTAGATACTGGATAAGAAGGAACAATATTCAATTACAGATCAGATTTTTTGAAGAAGTAGATTTCTTTTTTGTTGTTATTATGTCTATTCTTTTCTCCTTTTTAAAATTAAAACTGTTTATTTTAAAAATATATAATAAATCAAAAATAGATAATTTTTAACATTCACCTTTGTAAAATCTTGGGTTCCAAATTTTTTTTTTCCTCCTTTCCCTAGATGGCAAGTAATCCAATATATGTTAAACATGTACAATTCTTCAAATACAGATTTCCACAATTATCATGTTGCACAAGAAAAATCCGATCAAAAAGGAAAAAATTGAGAAAGAAAACAAAATGCAAGCAAACAACAACAAAAAAGTGAAAAGACTATGATGTGATCCATACAATTCTCTTTCTGGATGCAGATGGTTCTCTGCATCACAAGACCATTGGAACTGGCCTGAATCACCTTGCTGCTGAAAAGAGTCACATCTATCAGAACTGATCATCACATAATCTTGTTGTTGCTATGTTTAATTATCTCCTGATTCTTCACTTCACTTAACATCAGTTTATGTAGGTCTCTCCAGGACTCTCTAAAATCATCCTGCTGGTTGTTTCTTACAGAACAATACTATTTCATAATATTGACATACTATAACTTATTCAACTATTCTCTGCTTGCCACTGATTCTCTCCTTATCACTATAAAAAGGACTGCTACAAACATTTTTGCACATGTGGAAGGGAGGTAGATTTCAAATTATTTAGGGTACATGGTTATAAATTCAATAATTTGTTAAATTTTTATTGAACATCTATGATATATAAGATATATGTTAGGAGTTGAAGAAGGCACAAAGAAGAATAAGACAATTTTTCTGCCTTCAATGAGCTCCCAATATTGTCAGAGAGATACGATGTGTACACAAGTAACTATGGCACAAAAAAGACTGTGATAAATACATGACAATTTCATCTGTAAAATTATGGAGTTGGATTGGTTGGTCTTTAAGGTCCCTTCTGTCTCTAAGATCTTTTAATGGGTCTCTAAGATCCATTAGGCCAGTGGTTTCAAAACATTTTTAATCATAAAAAGCTATGAGTAAAAATATTTTGTACTTCTAGTTGAACATATACTTACTTATCTGAAAATTATATACAGATCCTACTGTACAAATAATTATATGCATTATGAAATGCATATTAAAAGATACATTTTAAAAAGGAATGAAAATGAAGATGAAATAATAGAGGGGGCCATTAAGGTTTACTGAGAAGAAAAATGGTCAGAACTGTGCTTCAGGAAAATTATTTTGATTACTATGAGAAAAATTTTGGAGAGGGATACACTTGAGAGTGAATGACCAATATGGAGGCTATCACAACAGGCAAAGTAAGAGAGGATGGAAGGCTGAACTAGAAAGATAAAGGAAGAACTAGCTGAGAGAAAGAGAAATATACAAAAGGTGGTATGGAACTGGAAACGATGAGATGTGACAAATGTTTGGTTATGTGGTGCAAGAATAGGTGAGGAATTGAAGATGACAATGAGACGATGGGTGAATCTGGGTGAATCTGGGTGAATGGAAAGAATAGTGGTGCCCCTGAGAAAAACAGTCAAATTCAGAGAGCAGGGAGGTTCACAGAAAGATAATGTAATAAGATTTGAGATCATCCGATGATTCATTTTATCCCAGCTAGGTAGTGCAATAGAAAGAATTGGACCCAGACTCAGGAAGACTGAGTTCAAATCTGGCCCAGGGCCCAGACACTTATTAGCTGTGTGATCCTGGACAAGTCACTTAACTCGGTTTGCCCCACTTTACTCATCTATAAAATGAGCTGGAGAAGGAAATGGCAAATCTCTCCATTATCTTTGCCAAGAAAAATCTCAAATGGGGTCATGAGAGTTGAACAAGAACAACAAAAAATACTAGAGGGCAAGACAAGTTTTTTCCCATTAAAACTTCTTCAGTTATTACTGTGGGTACTTGGGGATTAATTAGGATATAATTGCTTTGAGGGGACAAAACCCAATTTAAATAGTGAAAGGTCAGAAGTTTACACAACAGAAGAAAAGGGAAGAAAAAGGAATACTGGGAGAAGAGGTTTGGAATTACAGAATCATAGATTGAGAGCTGAAAATGATCTTGGAAGTCATTGAGTTTAACCCTCTCATTTTATAGATGAGGAAACTGAGGTTAGTGGAATGAAGTGACTTGCCCAGTGTTACACAGTGACAAAGTTTTTGAGGGATTTGAACCCAAGTTGGACTGGAAACAAATCCTAATGCTAACTGGCTATTACAGAAAAGGTGGGATATGATCCATCTTTCCATTTTCTAATTAATCACATAAGTCACTAGTCCCACTTTGAAGATAGTTGAAAATCTATGTTAGGAACTCAAGAGAGAATTTAGGAGTGAGAAATGCTGAGCTGAGAACAGCATAGTATGGTAAGAAAAAATATTCCTAGTTTTATAATCCCTATTTTACAGACTGGGAAAGTGAGCCTCAGAAAGAAAGGAAGAAAATAAGCATTTATTTAGCATATATTATATGCTAGGGTCTGTGCTAAACACTTTATAAATACTACCTCATTTGTTTCTCACAGCAATCATGGGATGGAGATGCTATTGTTATTCCTAGTTTATAGTTGAGGAAATTGGGTCAAATAGATGTTGAGAAATATGTCCAGAGTTACACAACTAGTAAGGTTCTGAGATAACATTTGAATTCAGATCTTACTATCTCCAGGCCCAGAATTCTATCCAATGGTTGATCAAATAGGATTGCCAGTGTTTATACATGTAATAAGGAAAAAGGCAGATTTCAACCCAGACTTTCTAACTCTACTTCTGTTGTTATTTCTATTATACCATGTTGCCAGTCATGCTCAAATAGAGACAGTGAGATCCACGTGGGACCCCAGTACGTTAAAGTGAAAAGGGGTGAGTACCAGTCAGAGGACTGGAGTCCAAATCCTACTGGTATCACCTGAATGACTTTGAGCAAGCTACTTAATTTTTCCGGCTTCATTTTCCTTTTCTGTAAAGTGAGAGGATTTGAGAAGAAGAACAGTAAAATCCCTTTCAGTTCCAATTTAATATCCTAAGCATATCAGAATAGGATACAGTTTATCCTAATATTATCTGTATTTCTCCTTCATTGTAGGATCAACTGTCCTCAGCTGATTATTTTACTCCTGTATCAGCAAGACCATAGGATTGGGTGGGAACCCAATTAAAGAAAAATTAAGTCAGTGATCACTTTCATGGTGGAAATCCTGCAGGTCACAGATCAATAACATGTATATTAAATAACACAGGATGATTACCCAGTGAAATAAGATTTTGTTGTTGTTGTTGAGTTGTTTCAGTACTGTTTTAAGTTTTCTTGGCAAAGATACTGGAGTGATTTGCCATTTCCTTTTTCAGTTCATTTTGCTTATAAGAAAATTAAGGCAAAAAGGATCAACTGACTTGCCCAGAGTCACCCAGCCAGAAAGTGTCTGAGGCTAGATTTGAACTTAGAAAGATATGTCTTCCTGGCTCCAGCCCAGCATCCTACCTACTGTGTCACCCAGCTGCCCAAATAAGAAAATAGACACCTCCATTCTGGACAAAAAGGCATTTCTAGAGTAAGAGTGCATAGGTCTGGTCTTTAGCAGGCATGGATATTTTCTAGTGTCATGCTTGGCTGCTATCTAAAACAGCTTTCTTTTAATGGTATTAGTTTAAATTCTATTTGAAATTGGGGCTTGGAAATAAGACACTGAAAAACAACCTAAGTTTAATTCTGCAAGATGCATTTTACAGAATGTAAATCCACTACTCCCAAGAAACATTTTTTACCATGTACCTTAGGGGGCTAAGCCATTCCCTTCCTGAGGACTCCAAGCCTGGGCAGGGCAGCTTGGATAGGATGAAGAATCTCTGTGTAGTTAGTATCATAGGGAATTAACTATTGATCCGGCTTACATAGGGTCTAATACGTACCCACTTATTCAGGACTTGTTTTTCCAAATAAATTCTATCCTCTTCTCTCTTCTTGTTTCAAGCTCCACTTACCCCCTAACTGGATAATGCTTCTGTCTTTGGCTTTGAGGAGAACTCCATGGTAATGAATATAATACATGAATTCACATCAGTTTCTGAATTTCATCCAATCCAGAGGGCCAAAAAGCAGAGTGTGGTATGATAGGAAGAGAAGATGAATAATACAAATAGATGGTGGAATGTATTCTGGTTTCCCCATTGGATGGTTTATTGTAAAAGGTTGGATGGGATAAACATAACTATATGGGACCCTCTTGGCCTAGAGAGTTTGCCCAAAATTGGGCTTCCTTCCTCTGAACTCAAATAGCACTGTATTTGTACCTCTCATGTACTTATCAACATTTATTTTGTATTATAAAAATAAATGCTCTCCCATCTCACCTTTGCCTCATGTAACCCTTGAGCTCATTCAAGGCTTAGCTGAAGTGATATCTCCTTCAAGAGTCTTTTCTTGATTACTCCATTGTTAGTCTTTAGTCATTATATATTATTTGTGCATATTCCAAATTTACTTATTTCAGCACAGGTGTATCTCTTTAGTTGAATGTAAGCTTTTTGGAAGACAAGGATTTTCATCTTGATATTTTTATACCCAGTGCCTATACAAATAGAAGGTACTTAAATGTTGACTGATGATAAGTTAGTCAGTGGGGAGAGAACTACAAATACAAAGCATTTAGAATTTTCATAAGCCTATCTATGCTTTAGATGCTGGTTACTTTAACTTTAAATTTCAAAACCTAATATAATAATAATAAATAAAAATCACATTACTATGTGCTTAATCAATAATACACTGGGAACTAGATCTCTTCATTTAAGTGTGTAGTTACTAAACATACATTTACCTAGAACTTTCCAATTTATTATCTCTATTGATCTAGATGAAATTCCTTTGGGTGCAAGGAAGAAATGATCACCCCTGTATCCAATCATATGTGGATAAGTCAGCAACTTGGAAATGACTTTTTAAATATTTATATACTTGAGTATATAGCGGGAAGACCCCTGGATTTGAAGATCTTTTAGTCCAAATATCAGCTTTGCCTCCTATGACTTTGGAAAAATCATTTTTCTTATTCAGGTCTTAGTTTCCTTATCTATAAAATGAACAGGTTGTATTGAATGACCTGTCAAAGCACTGCTAGTTCTAAATCTATGATCTTATTACCTAAGGTTCAAACTCCTGCTCTTTTCTGAACCTCAGTTTCCTTACTTGGGAAATGTGGATAATAATATACACACTATTTACTTCACAAGGTTGTTGTGTCAAAGGAAAGTGCTATATCTGAGCTCAGAATTTACGTTCAAAATCTACTCTGCCAACTGGATAAAATCATATACACTCTATGAGTTCCTGGTGTTTTTTTTAATCTATCAAATGAGAAGATTGGACCAGATGACCTATGTCATCTAGTTCTAAATGTATACTTGAAATAAAATCCTATACATGAAAGGATGTTGAAACTACAAAGTACTCTACCAAGGTGAGTTGTTTTTGTCACTTAAGCTATTGAAGGAGCCTCTATGAGATGGTATCTCTGCTTTGATCTGAGGTGGTTTGGGGAGAGCTCAGAATTCACTTTGGAGATTTCAGTGCCCCATGAGAATCATTGTTGTCTTCTCATACTACAGGATTTGGACCTAGAGCAAGATTAGAGGGATAGATAGTCTCTTTTTGTAGTTGGAACTGGAATGAAGCTATGAGAGGAACTGAGAAGATGGAGATAAAGAAATAGCTATGGTGGATGAAGATGATTGTAGGATTGTTTGAGCAGGAGAAGGTGCTTCCCACCTTTCCCCTTGAACATTTCCACTCTGTGACATGATTTGGGACTTGTACTCCATGTAAAGTCACTCTACCTTCACCCTCCTGGGAGAAGTCTTACCAACCTCTCTGGAACTGAAGGAACAGAACTAAAAGTGATTGCAAGCCAAGAGTACTGACTGCAAGTCAGTATAATAGTTCTTAGATGAAAAAGAGTTTTACAGAAATGTAGCCATTCATATTCAGGAAAAAGATTCTGTGCTGGTCTCCAAGTAGACCTGTTCAGCTGGATTTCTTGCACCAATATAATTAAGCTCCCACTTTCACACATCTATGAATATCAGCTAGGGCTGAACAACTGTCCCTAATCCAGTCCTACATATACTTAGCCAACTATGACAAAGGGAATACAAAGGAAAAGGGGGGAATCAACAGGCTTTCTCTGTGTCTTGCTTACAGAAGGTCGACCCTCGCTTAAAATATAAATTATAGGTAGAGAAAGGTTTGATTCAGGTATAGTATCCAGCATGAAATCCAGTTATGTTTCCAAGAATCAAGCTAATGGAGACCTAAAGACTTCTCCCAAATGAAGATATTCTATAGGTAGCTAGATGGTATGAACAGAATGCTGAATTTGGAGTCAGAAAGACATAACTTCAAATTCTCTCTTAGACATTTGCTACCTTTGTGACAGGGGGAAAGTCATTTAAACTCCTCAGATTTCATTTTCTCATCTGTAAAATGGAGTTTACAACAGCCTCTATTCCCTATAACTGTAAGGATCAAATGAGATAACATGCAAAGTGCTTTGCAAGCATTGAACTATTCTACATAGATATTAACTATCATTATTATCAAGAGAAAAAAACATGGACTTAATTTTTCCAAGCAATAAGCCTTACCTCCCATGAGGAAGAGAAGCCCTGCCACATACTGCATAAGGCCTCGGTCCCAGCAGCAGCCCAGCACCCCGATGATCCAGCCAAAGAGGATGATCGCCACTGCCATGCCCATGAAGCCAGCCGTCATTCTGCGTAGATCTGGAGCAAAAAAAAAATCCACCAAAAGTTAGAACCGGAGTCATACAGTGCAAAGAGAAAAGCACAGAGGTATGCTTTACTTTGGGGGATCCATGTTGCTTGGAAGTCTCACAGCAGAGAAAGGGACTAGATAGGAGTTGATCTCCCTCTATCCAGAACATACTTATTTTGTCCATTTTAGACAGATACATATTGTCCTTCATTGACAAAGAACATCTTGGTAGCAATTATAAAAGTATGACTATAGATCCCACCTGAACTGAGGGAGGTCTCAAACAAATGAGAGCCAGTTTGGGGAAAACTCCATTTTACCCTGAATTCTGGTCTGGGTCTTTCCATTTGCTATATAGCTGAACTCAGGCAAACCACTTAACTTTTCTGGGCTTCAGTTTCCTCCTTTGTCAGATGAGGATGTTGGATCAGATGACGTCTAAGCTCTAAATTCTATGAATCTTTAACATCTCCTAGGGGCTTCTCAGCAATGGGACCAATCCCTTAGTATATATATAGGTGTTTGTGAATAAGCATATTTCTTTTTCTCACTAAATAGTCCTTTCTAACTGCCCCTCTCTCTCATGCAGATAGCAGCTCATCTCTCATTGTGACCACCCAAATGACCCATAAAGATCCCTTCTCTCCATCAAACTGTAGAGACAGATTCACTCCACACCTCACTGACCAGAAATGTGATGACTTTGGCGTGATTTCCCCTGTACTCATCTGGGTTATAGGACCCTGGGAAACCTTCTTGTTTGGGCATAGATGAGGAGGGACATTGTCTGTCTATGGCATTGTCACCAGATGGAAAAGGGCATAAGGAACACCACTTCTCAGTTATACTCAGCATTGTGCTCTGGTTCCTTCTGGGTTGCCTTTTTCTATAAAGTCTATGTTTGAATTACTATCAATTTTCTTTCACTCACCTATTCCTTCTACCACTAATCAAATTCCCATCCCTTTCCTCCTCCCTCCAAACTTCCCTCATTTTATGCCCACCAATCCCTGGTCACTTTGACCCAGAATTTATAATACATACACCTACAAACACAATCCATAGCTAAATAAAAGCAAATCTGTGCGGAACAGCCTTCTACTTGTTGGTTTCCAGTTACTGCTCTCCTATGTCTTAGGATGGGGCACAAAAGCAATTATATGATCCCTATGTAATTTTGCAAATATTATCATACTAACCAATGGAGGTCCATGGACAAAGAATGCTTACAGAGCATATGCTAAATATTGCAGGGGAAAGAATAACAAATTTGGAGTTAAAGGAGCAGAGTTTGTATACTAGATCTGCCATTTAATATCTATATGAACTTGGGCAAATCATTTCAAACTTTTGAACTTCTAGTTCCTCATTTGTAAAATTAAGGGGTTTAATCAAATGACCTCAAAATCCATTCAAGCTCTAGAGTGGCGATCTTATAATATTAGAGCCAGAGATAGGGGAGGGTACACTTGGCTTAAGTGCCATCAGCACTTAGCTCATGGCAGAAGATATCTCTCACCACCCATCTCCATCTGTCCTCCACATTGCTCCTATGGGAATTGTGCCCTGCTTTATTGAATGCTGAGTGCCAAGTCAAGGAAGCTCTGAGAGGGGCAAGGCAGGAAGATAAAAGGGGAGTGGCTGATCGAACAGTGGTTAATGGTTCTCACACTGTCAAAGGAATAGGCTGATGGGTGGCCCTGCTATTTAAAAGAGAAAAAAAGGGGGAAAATATGGATTCAGCTCCTGAAATTTTCAGGCTGTAGATTCCCACATAAGAGAAAGAGGGAAGCTCATCTGCCTAGTTTACACATGCAGGCTTTGCAGAGGAGTCAGGGTTACTTCCTGTTGAACACAGTTTCCTTTCCCCTCCCACAAACTAATCCCAAAAATGCTTGGTTTGGCTGTGTAAAAGTAATGCTAATTACAGTCATTTACATGAACTGCTTGCTATTTATTCCTAATTACCATGCGGCACAATAACAATTATTTATATCATTTGTGGCAGGTTCTTTCCCCTCTCCAGGCTGATCCCTCTATTGGTAGAGGTGGGCGGATCCTAAGCCTATCTGAAGGCTAGCCTGAGATGTATTCTCATCACCCTGGTGGTACTTTGACCAGTTTTTGAATTCTCCAGCCTCATCTGGATAAGCACATAGTGATGGCCCTACTGGGGTAAAGACAACTCTCAGCAAATGTACAGTAGTCATGCTGCTTTGGCAGGTTCAGGACCACTGACAGCTCCTGGTCTCTGTTATGAACTCACATCAAATTTAAGTTTTGACTACAATCCAAAGCTCTCTACACATTTGCTCAGTCTTTCTTAGTTTGTTCCTTGTGTTGCATGGTTATCCATTTCCTGCTTAAATCTATTAGAAGGAATAATTCTGCCAAGTCATTTTTCACCCAACTTCCTATGAGCCAGTAATTTTTCTCTAACTTCAAAATACCCTCACTTCAATTATCACTTCTGTGAAGATAACTTCCAAATCTATAGAGCTAACCTTAATCTCTCATCTTGAGGTCCAGTTCTACATTCACATAAAATAGTTCTAGATGAATGTTTTACAAGGACATAAAACTACACATCCAAAATGAATTCATATTATCTTCCCACCTTAAGTCCTCCTATAGACTTCCTTCTTTCTGCAGAGGCCATCACAATCCTTCTCCAGCTTTTTATTGTACAATAGAGTATGCAGTCCTTTATTCCCCATTTTTCCACTACCATATAGGGTTATAAATTTAAAGCTAGAAAGGACCTTATACATTACTGAGTCCAACTTCCTTATGTTACAGATATAAATGCAAAATTGAAGAGGGAGACAGAGAGAAAAATAGAAACAGAGACAAAAAACATTCACAGAGAGGCAGAGGTAGAGAAAAACAGAGATAGAGGGAGGCAGAGAGACACAGAGAAAGATGGAGAGACACAGAGAGACAGAGACGCATAAACAGATACAGATGGATATATATACACAGATAGACACAGAGAAACAGAGACACAGTTATCTAGGTTTTTGGATGCCCAGGGGGAGTTAAGTGACCTGTACAGAGTCATATAGTTAGTGTATGAGGCAGGATGTGAATCCAGGTCTTTCTGACTCCAAGTTTAGTGTCCTTTCAATTACTCCATGTTTGAATCTACAAGTCCATCAGTTTGCCATTTTGATTTACCAAGTCTGTAGCCCTGGAATGTCTTCAGGGTAGATATGGATACAACTAGATACCTAACTCCAAATACGGAATGGTTCCAGGCTTTGAGAAACTCCTATTTGATCATTCTACTTCACTTTCCACTAAGGCAGAGTGCATGAAGATAATGTTATTGGGGTTCGAGAGATTGATATGAGAGGGCCTCAGAGATAAGGAATTCCATACACTGTTGAGGAATAGGATTCAAATTATGTTTCTAATGTTCAACTTGTGGGATACCAACCAAATTATAACTTTCCTAGGTTTTAGTTGCCTCATCTGTAAATTGTGTGGTCTTGGATTAGATGATCACCAAGGTCTCTTCTAGCTGTATATTATGATCTTATGGTCTTATGAAACCATTAGGAGATTTCCTACATAATTCATGGGGCTTCACAGAGAAAGTGCTGAATCATTACACAAAATCTGAGATGAACCCTCTAGGACAAGGATTCTTAACCTTTATTATATCATGAAATTCTTTGGCGGTCTTGAGAAGTCTATGGAACCCTTCCTAGGCTAATTTTAAAAAATACATTACTGAAGGAAATGTTCAATTTCAGTTAAAAGTTAGTGAAAATAAAAAAAAATGTAATTTTTTTCCTCCTTCAAATTCACTGACCCCATGAAATTTATTCATGGATCCTTGATTAAGAACCTGTGTTCTAGTCTAGAATCTGCCTTACTAAGACCATTCCAAACCTCACCACCAAAACCTTGACCAAAATTGTGATAAATGGATAGTAGAATAGATAGTGGATTGTACCTACAGTCAGGAAGACATGAGTTCAGATTTTGACTCAGACATCTACTAGTTATGTGAGCCTGGGTAAGTAATTTGACCTCCATTTTCTGAATTTCCTCATCTATAACAATAGCACCTATTTTTCAAAGTTGTTATGAGGATCAAATTCTCATGCACTGAACCAAGCTTAAAACATTACATAAATAGGAATATATGATTTTACAAATGGAAGGAACTACTCTTTAGAATATGCTTCTCTAGCAATGTAGCTGGAATAAAGGAGGCCCAATCTAAGTCTGTTTGAAAGACTGGGTGATATGTTAGTTACCTTCTCTGGTGCTCCAAATTCATAGTGTTAGATTTACCCATGGGCCCTGAGAGGTTTAAAGGCTTAACCTGGCTCATGTAACTAGTATATGCCCCAGGGTGGACTTTACAGCCTGGGTTATGTTGCCTTCAAGTTCAGTTCTGCATGTACTATTCCATGCTACCTCTTGAGATAAAGGTTAAAGCTCCTTAAATGAACAACTTCTTTTGGTAGATGTCTTGTGATTTGATTCCCCAGAATACACTGAGGGGCTATTCTGAGAGCCTAACAAAAAGCACATTGAGATAAGGTAAATGATGTCTTTGGCTCACCTTAGTTAGATAGGGATATATGTAGAGGGGAAAAGGATTTTATATTCCCTGATCCTATGGTCCTAGCCATACCCAGGGCACGGAGACCTCAGGAGCTTTCATGTCCTCTCCTCTGAAGTTTCACTTCTACCCGATGCTTCAGAGTACTCATTGTCACCAGCTCCATATTCAAAAAGGGTAATTGACATTTCACCCAGTCTTTCAAAGACACCCAGATTGGGCATCCTTTATTCAAGGGACTCCATCTGAGCTCTTCAAAGGCTGGCAAGGCACATAGACCTCCTCAGTTTACTCAATTTAGATTATAGGTGCCCATAAATAAAGTACCTAGGACTCTTTCCCTCCCCAAGGGAAACTGTAATATGATCAGTATCTAATGTGCATATTACTTAAGGTCACGAAACAAAGGGAAAAATACAAAAACCTAAGTGAGAAAATGTCAGTAATAGGAAAATAAAATGAAGTCTCTTATTTTGAGGTTGAAAGTCAGGCTGGGACCTGGGGAGGATGATGGATCTTTCAGAGATTTTCTGAGACAAACATGAAAAAGGTTGTTGTACAAAGGCCCAACTAGGTCAGTTGTAGTTTAACATGTATTAGCCACAGACTTGATCTCATGTCAAGGGTTTTGCCAGCAGCTGCTGAAGACCCTGTATTAAGTCTCTGACTGAGGAAGAAGGATGAGAATAAATCTTGTCATCCTATTATAAAATCATTGACCCTCTGAGATGTGTACAATCACTTTAAAGGTTGGGATTTGGGAGGCTTTCGTGAGATTGTTTATTTCCAAGGTATCTAACTTGTAGTTTGAGTTTATTGCCACCAAATAGAAAAATGGTGTCTGGACTTCTGCCTTGAGGTTCAAATAGCCAGATCTAACAACAACAATGGTGGTGATGATAATGACAACAATGATGATAGACTAGCATTTACACAGTGTTTTAAGTTATTTTATTTCATCCTCACAATAATCCTATGAGGATGGTACAGTTATTATTGTCATTTTACAGATGAGGAAATTGAGGCTGACAAGAGTTAAGTGGTTTGCCCAGGATCTCACAGCTAGTAAGCCAATGAGGTTCAATTCAAACTCAGGTTTTTCTGGCTCTAAGCCCAACAATCTATTCACGACTCTCTCTACTGATGTAGGTTTTCTACATGTATTTTTAAGTAAAACATAGAGGAAAAAATGATTTCCCACTAGCAATGTTGGATTTTTCCAACAAAAGTATAGATTTCTTTTATTAAAACATTTATTTTTACAATAACTTTTTATTTTTCAAAATACACACAAAGATAGTTTCTAACATTCACCTTTGCAAAATCTTGTGTTCTAAATTTTTCTCATCCCCTTCCCTAGACAGCAGGTAATCCAATATAGGTTAATTCTTCTAAACATATTTCCACATTTATCATGCTGCACCAAGAAAAATCAGATTAAAAAAAAAAGAATAAAAATGAGAAAGAAAAAAACAAGCAAGCAAATAACACCATCACCAAAAGGTGAAAATACTATGTTGTGTTCAGTCCTTTAGTCTTTTCTCTGGGTGCAGATAGCTCTCTCTATCACAAGTCTAATGGAAAAGGCCTGAATCACCTCATTGGTGAGAAGAGCCAAGTCCAGCAGAATTGATCATCATATAATCTTGTTGCCGTGTACAATGTTCTCCTGGTTGTACTCACTTCATTTATCAGTTCATGTAAGTCTCTTCAGGCCTCTCTGAAATCATCCTGCTGGTCATTTCTTATAGGATAATAATATTCCATTACATTCATATATCATAACTTATTCAGCCATTTCCCACTCAGTTTCCAGTTCCTTGCCACTACAAAAAAGGCTCCTACAAACATTTATGAATAATATTACTGTATTCTGCTAAATTAAGCTTTAATTCTCTACTCCATCTTGCCTCCTTACCCAAAGCCCATAGTAGATCTCAAGGCAGACCTTGTCATATGCACATTAGATGCTGCTCATATGTATTACAGTTTACCTTAGGGAAGAAGAGAGTCCCAGCTATTTTATTTATGGGTCTTATAATCTAAACTGAGGAAGACTGTGGGCCTTGCCAGCCTTTGAATAGCTCGGGTGGAGTCCCTTGGGATAAAAGATGCTCAATCTGGGTGTCTTTGAAAGACTGGGTGAAATGTCAATTACCCTTTCTGAATATAGAGCTGGTGACAGAGAGTACTCTGAATAGGTTGAAGTGAATCTTCAGATGAGAAGTCATGAAAGCCCTGGTTCCTGAGATCTCTGTGCCCTGGGTATGGCTGGGACCACAGGGTGAAGATCAAGGAGGATAAAATCCTTTATGATGGCAATTTTGTGAGAGGAAATAGACTTTTCAGAAATAACTAATCACTATCTTGTCATAAGGAAATCCAAAGTTCTTCCGTGAGGTAACAGACTAAGAAATGGAATTGGAAGCAGTAGATATGAACTAGGAAATTACCAATTCAGAAAGTAGAATCATAGATGTTTAGAGCTAGAAAGAATTGTGAAGGGCATCTAGGAATCAACCCCATAGAAAGCTAGGCCCTGAAGAGGAGATGATAATTTGCCCCTGCTTCCTACTTTAAACATATGAAGGACATAATCAGATTCTCATATGTTAATTTTGCTGAATTATTTTATTTTACCTTTTTGTTTCCAGCTACAGAGGATAACATATTGGGTAAATGAAGAGAAAGTATACTTTTAGAAATGGTATTGTAAAAACTTTAGAATTTAATCTTGTTTCATTTTACAAATAAAGAAAATGAGACCCAAATGAGTAAAATGAGAAATTCAGTCAAACGACTAAAATCCCAATGTCCTGCATCTTTGTTCCTTCCATCATGGTCCTAAAGGCAGTAGGGAGAAGGAGAGATGAAATTGGAGTCCACAGAAATGGGCTAAGCAGAATGAATTCAGCAGAGATCAAGGCAGTAGAGATCATTAGAGCAGCTCTACTAAAAGAAAAGCTGTTCACATTGAAGTGGACTAGGCATGGAATCAGTATGTAACAAAGTCCTATTTGAACTTAACCTTCTACTCAAAACCCTAAATGAAATTAAGAATTTTGGCCTTTAATGATTATCTGTTGTATCCATGTACATTTTAATATAATTATATATTTTTACCTTGTAGTCCCTTCATAATAGTTCTATTCTGGGGCATTATGATAGCATGAGGATGACTTTTGAAAGCTGTCAATAGAATATAAACTCTGTTTTCATTCATCAGCCTGTAAAGACTTTGATGAGAGTACTAATGATAGGTTGTGTTTATATTTCTGAGGAACATAATACTTATACAGAGAGATGTTTATCATTAATAAGCTGGCAATGAGATAATGCATTATCTAGTCAATATAAATCACCAATATCATATGACCACATGACCAGTATCATTGGTCCATGTAAAATAGCTGTCCATCCTTTGTGTCCATTACTTTTTCAGTAATGGAGAAAGTATGACGGTTGCGATGACTTCAGTGATGTTGATTACACTGGCCATTTCCTCCAACATGGTCTCCCATTTTTTTGTTAAGGTCATATAAGATTTCTTGAGAGCTGCAACAATAATTAATTTTTCTTTGGTGATCTTCTAATTATAAGATAAAAAGTAAAACAGGGAAGTTTATGTTTGCTAAAGATGCTACTGACATAGAGGACATCCAATACTGAGTCCCAGGATATGCCCTGAATTCAAATTCTGCTTGAGACACTTACTAGATATGTAACTGTTGTCAAGTCACTTAACTTCTGTTTGCCTCAGTTTCCTTATCTGCAAAATGGGGAAATGATATCATCTACTTCCCATAGTTTTGTGAGGATATCATAAGATAATATTTGTAAAGCACTTTGCAAACCTGAATCCCTACATAAATACTACCTGTTATTGCTGTTGTTGTTATTACTATATTCTCCAGATGGTTACTTGTAGATGGCATTGTATTGATGGTATCAGATTTCAAAATACTGCAAAATCTATATTAGATACAAAATCATTTTAAAGAGTTCAACAACCATCCATATATGTATCCATATACAACAACCAAGTGAGTAAAGAATGAAATATTATATGATATACAGTTAGATAAATAGCCAGTTCCAGAGTTGATTCAAGGAAAAAAAATGTGTGTATGTATACATATATACATATGTATATGTATATGTGCATATATATATACATATATGTATGTATATATATATCAGTTCTTTCTTGTAGGCTGGTAGCATGCTTCATCATTTATTCTTTGGGTTTGTTTTGGATCATTGTATTACTGAAAATACCCAAGTCATTCACAGTTCTTTATCATGCAATATTGCTGTTACTGTGTATAATGTTCTCTTGGTTCTGGTCATTTCACTTTGGATCAGTTCATGTAAGTCTTTCTAGGTTTTTCTGAAATAATTTTGTCTGCCATTTCTTATAGCATAATAATATTTCATTAAAATATGCCATAATTTGTTTAGTCATTTCCCAATAGATGGATAGATGGGCAAACCTTCAATTCCTAGTTCTTAGCTATCACAAAAAAAGCTGCCATTAATACTTTTGTATCTTTTCCTTTTTTTTTTTTTTTTGGATGTCTTTGGTTTATAGACCAATTAGTGCTATTTCTGGGTCAAAGAGTATGCATAATTTTGTAGCCCATTGGTAATAGTTCTAAATTGCTCTCTAGGGGATGATTGGATCAGTTCCATCAGTGGTTTTCCCATATCTCCTGCAGCATCCATTTTGCCATATTAAGTCAATCTGATAGGTGTGAGGTGGTACTTCAGAATTGTTTTAATTTGCATTTCTCTAATCAATAGTGATTTAGAGCATTTTTTTTTCTTATTACTATAGATAGATTTGATTTCTTTGTCTGAAAACTGTTTATATTCTTTAACCATTTATCAAACGGGGAATGACTTGTATTTTTGTAAATATGACCCAGTTCTCTACGTATATGAGAAATGAGGCCTTTATCAGAGATACCTGTTGCAAAAAAAATTCTCCCAGTTTTCTGCTTTTCCTTATAATTTGGTTGCATTGGTTTTGTTTGTGTAAAAATTTTCTAATTTTATATAATCAATTTTTAAATTTTACATTTTATAATGCTCTCCATATCTTCTTGGGTTCTATTTATTCCCATGCTTTCTAATTTCTTAAAAATGAAAATGGGTGCTGTATTGATTTTTCTGCATCTAGTGAGGTAATCATATGGTTTATGTTGGTTTTGTTGTTAATATAGTCAATTATGATGATAGTTTTCCTAATTTTGAACCAACCCTGCACTCCTAGTATAAATTCCACCTTGTATTATATTGATATAATCTTTTTGCTAGTATTTTATTTAAAAGTTTTAATTTCATTAAAGAAATTAGCCTATAATCCACTTAATTTGGGGGATTTTTATTTGGAATTTCACTGAAGACTTGTCCAATTTCTTTTTCTAAGATTTAGTTATTTAAATATTTTCTTCCTTCTTCTGTGAATTTGGTAAATTATGTTTTTGTGGATAATCATCCATTTTATTTAGGTTATTAAATTTATTGACATATAATTTAACAAATAGCTCCTGGCAGTTGTCTAAATTATCTCTTTATTGGTGGTGAGTTCATCTTTTTTTTCCCCCATTTTTGATGCTAGCAATTTGATTTTCTTCTTTAAAAAAAAATCAATTCAGACAAAGGTTTATAAGTTTTGTTGGTTTTTCCCCATAAAATCAACTCTTAGTTTCATTCATTTGTTAAATGGATTTCTTACTTTCAATTCTATTAATCTCTCCTTTGATTTTCAGGATTTCCAATTTGGTGTTTAATTGGGGATTTTTAATTTGTTCTTTTTCTAGTTTTTTTAGTTCCATGCCCAATTCATTCATGTTTTTCCCCTTTCTATTTTATCAAATAAGCAAATTAGAGATATAATTTCCCCCTAAGTACCACTTTGGCTATATCCCATAAATTTTGGCATATTGTTTCATTGTTGTCATTTTCTTTTCTTTAATGAAATCATTGATTATTTCTATGATTTGTTCTTTGACCCACTTATTTTTTAGGATTATACTATTTAATTTTCAATAAATTTTAGTTCCTTTTTCCATTATACATTATTGAATATAATTTTTATTGCATTATGATCTGAAAAGAATGAATTTGCTATTTCTGCATTTGATTGTGAGGATTTTATATCCTAATATATGGTCAGTTTTTGTGGTAGGTGCCATATACTGCTGAGAGGAAGTTAAATTCCTTTCTGTTTCCATTCAGTTTTCCACAAAGACTCATTTCCAACTTCCCCAGAATTTTATTCTTCACTGTCTGTGTTGTATTTCAGTAAGGCATTATTTCCTTCCTTATCTCTTTTAACGAAATCTATTTTTGCTTTTGCTTTGTTTGAGATCATAATTGCTACTGCTGCTTTTTTAGTTTCAGTTGAAGCATAATAAATTCTACTCCAACTCCTTGCCTTTACTCTGTGTATATCTCTCTACTTCAAATGTGTTTCTTGTAAACAATATAGTGTAGGTTTTTAAACCATTCTTCTATCTACTTCCATTTACAGGTGAGTTTATCTCATTCACATTTATAGTTCTAATAACTATATATTTCCCTCCTTGCTATTTTCTCTTATTTATCCTCTTCCCATCTTATTTGAACCTTTTCCTTCTCACAAGTATTTTACTTCTGATCACCATCTTCCCTGATCTACCTTCCCTTTTATCAGTTCTCTCCTCTTCTTCTATTACCCCCATTCCTTTTTACTCCCTTATAGGGTAAGATAGATTTCTGCATCCAACTGAGTGTATATGCTATTCCCTCTTTTATCCAATTGGCACCAGAAGTCCTGTAGTGCTTTCTAGACAATCATCCTAAATCATCTTGCTGAAACCAAATTCCATCCTTTTAATTTCAGTGTTCTTTCGCTAAGGCTATATTCTGCAAGCATAAAATGCTATAGATTCTGAGGATTTAAACTTGGAGATTATAGGAGCCATTGAGAGACTACTAGTCAATGTAGATAGACCAAAGTAGATCCTAGAAAAGGAATTAATATAAATGAAGAAGCATATAAACTATTATCAGAGATATGCATAATTTAAAAAAGGAAATGCATCCGTCATGTAGTCAGACTGAGAGATAACCAATGGATTGGCCTTGTGCCATTCTGACATAGATCTTCTATGCAAGAAAAGCAGTAAGACATGCACAAGGGCCACTCCAAATGACAGGTTTTGATCTTCAGTATAGTTGAGGATACCCACGTAAATTATATCAGAAATCCATTTAAACATGAAGATTCTAAATTATGGCCAACATGTATGCATGTTGAGTGAAGAAATCTTATTTTAGAAAGAAAAAAATGTCTGGCTCCCTGGCACTGGTAGCATTACTATGTATGGCAACCATAGAATTATTTTAAGAATAACTCCCTCACAAAGCAATTGAGAATGATGACTTTGGCTGGGCTAGCAAAGGCTGGAAACAAAGGTATGAACTCCTAGCTGATCAATTCCTGGGTTTGGCTTCACATCTTCCTTTCATGAGTGCCAACATTAAACATTTTAATTTTAGAGTTTTAAAAATATATTATTCTTAATCCTTTTTTTTTGAAAAAGGAAACTATTTAGTAAAGGGAGAAATGAGTAGAAAAGGGAAGTTCATGGGGAAGGGTTGAGAAAGGAAAGACTTTAGAATGTAAAAAGTCAGCTCTTCCTTATGGAAAAATTTTGATTTTGGAGTTTACCCTCATATTAACATTTATATTGAAAAGTGTAGTTTGAAAGCTTGACAGAGGAAATCAGAATATCTGCATTTAAATAAATACCACTTAAGGAAGGAATAAATACTTATCACAGAATCAGAATCATAGAACTTTTGCACTGAAAGGGACCTTAGAGCTCAAGTCCACCCCCTCAATACTTAACATTTTCTCTTGGCTCTTAAAGGTCTGGCCCATTAAATAACAGTTTCTTTTTCTCTCTGCCAAATGAATAAGGAAGGGAGAAAAAAGAACAGCTCATCACCATCTTATCACCTAGGAGGCAGGAACGTTTAAATGAAAGAAGAAAGAAAGAAAGATGAGAAATGCAATTCTGGCCTCAGAAGTATGGTCCAAACTGTTCAGCATTATGTTTCAGGTAGAAACAACCAAAGGGTCATTTGTGGGACACCATGGAAGTTTTCCTCCATGATGTCCTCACAGGTTACTAATTTAAATAACTTTATAGATGTATTGTCCCTGAATAACCTAATCCTTCTTGAACCTATTTACATTTTCAAAGCTGAGTTAATAGAGCATAATGTTTCAGGTTGGAATTATTTTCACCCTCATAATGGTACTACTTCAGATTCTCATTCATCTCCTTCCTTGTTAATTGTATAGTCTTTTTTTTTTTTTTCTCAAGTCCTATTGCCTCTTTGACCCCTTTTGGGACTTTCTTGGAAAAGAAATTCAAGGATCCTTTTGGCATTTCCTTCTCAAGCTCATTTTACATATAAGGAAAACAGGCAAGACAGAGTTAAGTGACTTGCCCAAGGACACAAAGCGACTGGCTGAGGTAGAATTTGAACTCAGGTCTTCTGATTCTAGGCCTGAAACTTTATCCTCTATGCCCCTCTTGTTCCTATCATTGACTAATCTAAACTGGATATGGAATGGGAGTTCAGGGTTTGAGTCCTGATTTCTTCACTTACTATCTGTATGACCTTGGGCAAATTATTTCAATTAATCAATCAAAAAATATTCATTAGTTGCTTATACCAGGGGGCCATCAAACATAGCCTTGGAGGGAGCTGGGGGTTCCAAGAGACAGCAGGAATGAGAAGAGAGAGCATTCCAAACATGGAGGGGAGTCCTTGAAAAAGGCATGGAAATTAAATGGAATTTCCTTGTTGGAAGATACAGATAGGCCAGCTTGGCTGCAGTGCAAATCACAGGAAGGGGAGGGATATGTGAATCAGTCTAGAAAGATTGACTAGAGTCAGATTGTAAAGAAAGGGTTTTAAATAGCAGACAAAGGAACTTGAATTTTAACCTAAAAATGATGGAGAACCACAAGCAGTGAAATGATCAGACTTGCCCTTTTAGTCATATTGATATGGAGGATGGATTAGAATGGGGAAAAACTATGGAGAAAGACTATGGGGAAAGAATAGGGAGAATAAATAAGTCATTGAGAGAGTCTAGACAAAAGGAGAGAGAAGTGGTTTCGTGAGTGGAAAGAAGGGAGTTAAGGACATGGAACTGATAAGACTTGGCAACTGAATGCATAAGAAAGGTTACAACTCTGAACCTCAGTTTCCTCATGTGTGAAATGAGTTGAATGAGGGCACTTCTTGTAGCCCTTCTAGCTGTTTATCTAATATCTTACATTTTTTTAGACCAAGATTATTACTGAGATCATAGGTGACTTCATTGGTGGATAATGTTGTGACAGTAAAATGCTAATGTATTATGAGAGACAGTTTGGTGATAGTGAATGCAGTTTGAACCGTTTCCAGGGTTGAACCAAACCAGTTCAGAAAAAACCTGGGTTCACATCCCACACTTCTCACTGCAAAAGTATATGACTCTCTTAGAGAAGTCACAATCTCTCTGATCTACCCTTAGGTGATTCTCTAAATTAGACATATCTTGGGATCTGTAACTATATAGAGAGTTCCCACAGATTACTGATGTAAGGACAAAGATACATGATCACCCAGTTCTGTTCATCAGAAGAAGCACGTAGAGAAGAGATATTCACAGATTCATTTCTTAAGGACCATGGAATGGGAACCTAAGTCCAAGAGAGAAGACATGAAAGAGAGCTAATAGAATATGGAAAGTCTTAAGGTTTCACGCCCCTTCTCTGACAGTGGCAAAGATCTCCCTTTCATCCTTTGTGTCATCCTGCCAAAGCCAAGAGCCACAGTAATTCTAGGATTGAAGATGACAAGGACTGGTTCCACCTGAAGAGAGTACCTAGAATTCAGTAGTCAAGGCAGAGTCAGGAAATGGAAGCCAGGTAAGCAATATCAGATCTGGCTATATTTGAAGGCAACAGGAAACAAGTCAGTGGATAATGGGAGGTTACCAGACAGAAAAAAAGGATGATGGAAAAAGCAGAGAAAAATTATAGCTAATCTAACACACTGCCCAATCTCCTCTGGATGGGAGGTTTTGTTCAGCTTAGTTTAGTTTAGCTCAGGGAAGGAAGCCATAGAAAGCTATTCCTTTGGGAACTTCATATCCCTTGAGAACATGTAAGACTAAGCAGATGAGGTTTTAACTTGGGTGATAGGATAAATACTCAATTAAAGATTGATATCAGGAAAGACTAGACTGGTAAGTGTTCATGCTTCTCTGATGTTGACAACAAATACAGGCAGAGCTCAGAAATACAGATATTTCTAGACTCCCATGAGCCAAAATGGCTCGAGACCCTCCCATGATAAAACTATCATCATCCATAAAGGCATTTTGATTTATGTCTCGTTTCTTTTTGTAATCTCAGGACTTGGCACAATGCCTGCCACAAGGTAGGTATTATAATATGTTTTTTGAAATGAATTGAATTTTCATTCTCTTCACGCCTAAAAAAAGCCCAATTTCTAGGTTACCACACCAGCTGGTAGCAACTACCTAGACTACCTGCATGAGGAACAACACAATTTCAATAGGACATGTCTGGCCAGTTTAACCCCACTTCAATAACCCAAAAAACATTTAGAGAGACTTCATATTTTCCTAGTAACAATTGCTTCTTAACCATCACCTATAAGTTTAAAGATTTGGCTTTTTTTTTTGGTCCTGATTTTATTGGTATAGGAAACTCCCCATGGGAAATTCTCTCTACAAATTAATAAAAACTTCAACAATTATGCATTGTATAGTCTCAGAGTTTCTTGGGACACCTAGAAGTTAAGAAACTTGTCCAACTTCATACAGTCAGGATATGTCAAAGATATGGCTTAAAATCAGGTCTTCTACTTGAGTTCAAATCCATGTCACATGCTCACTGTGTGAGCTTGGGCAAGCTCTTGTAACTCTCTATTCCTCAGTTTATTCAACTGTAAAATAAAGGAGCTGATAGTCCTTTCTAGTTCTAAATCTATGTCCCCATGTTTCTTCCTGACAGCCTTCCCACCAATCCAATAGCAGAATTTACTTAAGGGGAAAATAAAAAGAATGCTATATAGCTCAAGCATCTGGACACCCCTGGGCACCCAGCCTAGGTCCTGCCTCCTTCATGCACCATGAAGTGACCTTTTCTTTTTTCCCTGTAAGGAAGTGTCAGACTAATGAGATTTACGGCCTGACCCTGCTTAAGAAGCATCTTTTATACTCTTCCCTGCTTCACCTGCTGCTATGAGCTAGCCTCAAGGTGAAAGATTCAAAACCTATGGGTGTTTTACAGGGAAGGACCCAGAAGGAGCTGGTTCTTGGCAAACAGAAGGCTTGCCAGAGTATTTTATATTCTGCACAACTTTATATTGTATCTGGAACTTCTCTGGGTTCATGCTGCAGGCAACAGACAGATGAAACTCATGGTAAAGAATAAGAATATCTAGCTTTTATAGTGTTGCAAGTCATGAATCAATAAAAATGTTGACATGATTTTTTAAGGCTTTGGGTTCCTTGAAAGATTGATAAAGCATTATATTGAAAAATATATAAATTTAAATTTAGAAAAGTACATAATTTTAAATTTTAAAAAAAACCTTATCTGAAGTATGATGATAGGTTTTCATCTCAAGAGTGGACAGTTTCTCTAGTTTTATAAATACTTCATTGTTTTTTTTTTTTCTTTTTCTTGTTTTTTTTTTTTTAAAGAATAACGTAATTACCAATGTAATAAAATATAAAAGAAAGAAGAATACGATTACTATCTTACAAATGGTAAGATATCTCTTTTCTTTCAAATAGGGAAAGATTAAAAACCCCAATCCACTAGTTAGAAGGAACATATTTATATTGCTCTTCATTGATCAACTCATGCTGATGACCTCTTTCCAAGTATCAGCCCCATCTTTGCTCTCACCTTTTTGCTGCCAAAGGCATTCCTTGAGTTGATCAGCAGACCTCAAATGGAGATCTAAGATCTAATTACTGCTCATAATAATTAATCATTTTGATTATAAGCTTTAAGTAGGTGTTATCATGACTCAGTTGGGAGCTACCTTCTGAATATATCTCATACTTGAAGCATGAGTCATTGTAGGAGTCTGCTTTTCAACTTCAGAAAACTCAAGAAGTAGGAATTAGATGCAACCTTTATTTACTTTATATATTTTATATTTACATTAAATAAATGTGTTTATATTCATTTATAGTCTATGAATCTGACATTCAAATGTGACCAAGTAAGATTAAAGTATGTACCCTGATGCACAAATTATTTGGCACTAATAAAATGGTTTCATTTGGTGATAAAAATGTTTATGCATGTGTGCTTCTGTTGGCACTGGACTGACTCAGAAGATCTGAATCTGAGAAGATGAAACTGGATTGAACTTTTAGTTAGTTCTCTATCATTTGAGAGATGGATTTCATATCATATACATGATTTCATCACTCTGTTTTTGTTTTTTTTTTCTATTGTTGTTCAGTCATTTCAGTCATGACTCCTTATTTGATCCCCATGTGGGGTTTTCTTCATAGTGCTTTGCCATTTCCCTCTCCAATTTATTTTACAGATGAATAACCAAGGCAAACAGGATTAAGTGACTCACCTAGGATTCCACAGATAATAAGTGTCTGAAGTCAGATTTGAATTCAGGTCTACCTGACTCCACAGCCAACCCTATCTCACCATACCATAATTCAAAACAATTTATTACCCTTCTGTTGCTAAGTCCTGTTGGATTTTACTTTCATAATACCTTTGTAACCATTCTTTCCTTCCAAATTTCATTGCCACCATTCTACTTCACTATTTTACCTCTCCCTTTATGAATGATAACTTCTTTTTTCCTCCCATCTCTCATCAATCCATCTTTAGCCAAGTGCTAAATTAGTCCTAATATACAGATATAAGTAAGTCAGTCCTCAAAAACTTTCATGTTACTGCTCAAAAACCTTCAATGACTCCCCATTACCTAAAATATGAAGTACCTAACTTGGCATTTAAGGACTTCTGTAATGTGGCTTCAGCTTATCTTTTCTTTTTTTACATATAATTATAACTTTTTATTGATACATATGCATGGGTAATTTTTTACAACATTATCCCTTGCACTGGCTTCTGTTCCAATTTTTCCCTTCCCTCCCTCCACCCCCTCCCCTAGATGGCAGGCATGCTTATACATGTTAAATATGTTATAGTATATCCTAGATACAATTATGTGTGCAGAACAGAACAGTTCTCTTGTTGCATAGGAAGAATTGGATTCAGAAGGTATAAATAACCCGGGAAGAAAAACAAAAAATGCAAACAGTTTGCACTTATTTCTCAGTGTTCCTTCTCTGAGTGTAGCTGATTCTGTCCACCATTAATCAGTTGAAACTGAATTAGATCTTCTCTTTGTCGAAGAAATCCACTTCCATCAGAATACATCCTCAAACAGTATTGTTGTTGAGGTATATAATGATCTCCTGGTTCTGCTCATTTCACTTAGCATCAGTTCATGTAGGTCTCTCCAAGCCTCTCTGTATTAATCCTGTTGGTCATTTCTTACAGAACAATAATATTCCGTAACATTCATATACCACAATTTACCCAGCCATTCTCCAATTGATGGACATCCATTCAATTTCTAGTTTCTAGCCACTACAAACAGGGCTGCCACAAACATTTTGGCACATACAGGTCCCTTTCCCTTCTTTAAGATCTCTTTGGGGTATAAGCCCAGTAGAAACACTGCTGGATCAAAGGGTATGCACAGTTTGATAACTTTTTGGGCAGAATTCCAAATTGCTCTCCAGAATGGTTGGATTCATTCACAACTCCACCAACAATGCATCAGTGTCCCAGTTTTCCCGCATCCCCTCCCCTGGATATTGATCCATCATTATATTTTCCTGTCATCTTAGCCAATCTGACAGGTGTATAGTGGTATCTTAGAGTTGTCTTAATTTGCATTTCTCTGATCAATAGTGATTTGGAATGCTTTCATATGAGTGGAAATAGTTCCAATTTCATCATCTGAAAATTGTCTGTTCATATCCTTTGACCTTTTATCAATTGGCAGCTTATCTTTTCTAGCCTCATTTTATTCTATTCTCCCTTCATGGATTCTACATATTCTAATTAAATTGGATGATCACATTTCCCAAGCCAATCCTATTCTTTCTCATTTCTCTATTCTGCCAAGTCATCTGCTAAATTTTGAACTTAACTCATCCTTCTTTCCCAGATCCAGGCACAACTCTTCTATCAAGCCTTCCCTAAACTACTCCCACACCCCTCATAAAAAGCATTTTTACCTCCCCTAGTTTCTTATAGTCCTGTGTTCCTCCTCTTTCCTTGAAAAATTTAGTAAACAAATTTAGTAAACAATTTAGTAAACAAAAAAAATTAAGACTTTACCCTCTTAACCTCTATTTTCAAGGAATTCCTCCTCCTGCTCCTCCTCCTCCTTCTCCTTCTCCTTCTTCATTTTTTCTCCTTCACCTTCTTCATCTTCTTCATCTTCTTTTTCTTCTTTACTTTCTTTTTCTTCTTTACTTTCTTTTTCTTCTTCACTTTCTTTTTCTTCTTCACCTTCTTCTTCACTTTTTTCTACTTCTTCATCTTTTCCTTCTCCACCTTCTCCTTCTTATTCTTCTTCTTCACCTTTTTCATCTTCTATTATTCACCTTCTTTTCCTTCTCCTTTTTCTTCTTTTCACTTTCTACTGTGGGGAACTTTGGGAGGTTACATGTTATTTCCCCATAGTAGAAAATGAAAAAAAGAAGCAGAAGCAGCAGCAGCAGGAGAATGTATCACATTCCACTTTGTGTCATACTTATTTGTGTATATTTGTATCTCTCCTGTTAAATCATGAGCTTGTGGAGGGCAGAAACTGTACCTTTGTTCATAAAAGTGTGTCTCTAGAACTCATCAAGGAAAGGAATAAGACATTCTACTAAGGATTTTTACAAATATGATATCAATGGATCTTTATATTTGCTGTAGGAGGTGGGTGCTATTATTATTCCCCCATTTTACTATTGAGGAAACTGAGGCAGACAAAGGTTAAGTGATTTGCCAGGGAAATATAGCTGGTAAGTGTCTAAAACCAGATTTTAACAAGTCTTCCTAATCCCAGGTCCAGCATTCTGTTCATTGGGTTACCAATTGCCTCATACCACATAGTAAAGACTTAGCAAATACTTATTAAGTTGAATTGAATTTAAAATGGCTAACATTTATATAATTCTTTAAGGTGGGCAGAGTTCAATACACATATTATGGCATTTATCCTCACAGCCATTCTCAAAGGTAGGTGCTACTATTTCCATTTTTTAGATGAGGAAACTGCAAGTTAGGGGATCTGCCTGGCTTACCCAGCTAATGTCAGTGGCCTGATTGGAACCTGGATCTTCCTCCATATCACTTAGCTAGGTCCCCCCTCTCCACCCCCCCCCCCGCCTTCTCATTGATTTCTTATTATGTTTGGGGCTGAAGAATTGGAAATGCATGCTCCCCAATAGCAATGATTTTCATTTTGATCAGCGCAAAAGTAATTGCTATATCTCTCACCTCTCTTCTCCTCCTCCTCTCTCTCCCTGTTTCTTTCTCTTTTCATTTTTCTTCCGTGTCTCTCTCCTCCCCTCCTCTCCACCTCTTTCTTTCCCCCTTCATTTTGCTTGTTTTGCTTTTAAGATTCTTATAGCTGGCTTTTTATGTTTACTTTTGGATTGTCTGTGTATTTTGTTCTTTGTGGGGTTTTTTTCTATTAAGTATAGGTTCATTATGTGTTTTTAGATTGGGTCAGCAAAAGGCAAGCATCCTTACACCTTTGCCCTCAAATGTCCCTCCTTGCTTCTACATTCTATTTATTCCATGGCAAGTTAGCTCAGTTGGCTAGAACCGGGTGCTGACTAATGAGGCGAAGGTCACACACAGGAAGAGATGTGAAGGTCTGGAAAATTTCTGGGGAAAACTTCACCCCTCATTTCCCAAAGGATTTTCATAGAATCATAGATTCTCAGGGCTGGAATGGATCCAAGACATCAGCTGGTTTAATCCCTAGTTTGACAATTAAATTTCTGACAAATGAAATTTTTATTTTTATTGAAAAGTTGAAAAATGTTGGCTCAATAAACTTTTTAAAAAGAATAGTTGCTGTGACATGGAGTTAAGACAGGGTTTTTAATCTTTTTATATTGTGGATCCTTTTGGCAATCAGATGAAGGCACAAGACATTTTCTCCAAATAATATTATTAAATGCATAACATAAATATACAGAAATATTATGGAAACCAATTTTATGGAAATAGTTATAAAATATTTTAAAAGATAAATTCATAAAGCCCAGTTAGGAATTCCTACTTTAAGATAAGGGATTCCCATACTGTTATTCCAGCACAGGCATTTCTCTCCCTCAAATGTCAAAAATTTAGCCAAAAGTAAGATTTCTAAAATTATAAAACTACAACAACAGATCATTATAATAGCTGTACCCTGAGCACAAATCTCAAAAATCAAAGATAAATGAAGTCTTTCACTCCATTATCACCCTTGCAAAGGTGCTATCCATTGCACTGAACTCCAAAACTCTATCCCTTCCTCAAAATAAGATCAATAAATTCCTAGTGTAACCCTTCACCTCCAAGGCAGGGGGATACAAGACAACAGTACCTATTACCCAGAAGTAACAGGCTTTGATGCCTTGAATTTAGGATTGAGACATCTGAAAGGAGGATTAGATAAAACAACCCTTGCCAGTCTTAGAGAAGCATGAGGCCAGGTTGGGATGATATAAAAAGAAGCTGTTCCTCCTCTCATCCTGGAGGGATGGGAGCAACAGCAAAGAAAGGATTATAATCTTTTTTTCAGCTTTCTTGATCCAGAAGTGTTTCTGTAACATCAGTCTTGAGTTCATCATCATCTTCATCATCATTACCATCGTTAATATTTATATAGTAATGACAATGTGTGCGACAAATGTGCTAGGCACTTTTACAAATTATTATCTTATTTGACACTCAAACAGCCTTGGAGGTAGGTACTTTTATTAATTTTATTTTATAAATGAAGAAATTAAGGCAAACATAGGTTAAGTGACTAGTGAGTGAGGGAGGTCTAATTTGAACTTTTCTTCAGATTTATCAACATTCCATCCACTGGTTGCTATTTTAACATAAAGGCTTGATCAGTCTAATTCAGGTTAGCAAGTACTACAAGCAAGTGAATAGCAAAAAGAGAAACAAAAAACAAAACAAAACAAAACAAAACAAAATCTCACTTTGTAGACAAGATAAAATCTGAAGATTCTTGAGGAACAAAATAACAATGCACAGTCTTCCATCACTCAAATCAATGAATATGCAAGATAGACTCTGTGATGACAATAATACCCTAACTAGTTGTTTTTAATGGAAGCCTTGAAGTAGGAGGGGGAAAAAAAGACTCAATTCAGTTGATCATCTAGAAGGTATAATCGGCAATTGAGATTAGTTAGTCAGAAAGCAAATTAGGACAAGAAGCAAGACAAATTCAGTTAGGGGGAAATAAGAAGACCTGAGATCAAGGCCCCATTGGGAAGAGAATACAGGATACAACTCGATGGCAAATAGAGAAAGATCTCAGGACAGTGGTCCCAAAAAGAAAAAGATACCTCTCCTTAAGAGAGATTACTGCTGGGGTAGGGAACAGGGTAGAGGTCAATGAGAATTTAGCCCTTGGGAAGGAAATGCATCATTTAGCAAATTCCTATTTTAACTCATCATTTTATTTAACTAGATGTTAAACTCCATTTACTAGATACTAAATTTCAAACTTGTTGAAAGAATACAAATATTCCTATACATTTTAGCAATCTAGGATAACATACTAGTCCCTCAATTTTTGTTAAAGAACCCTATATGCTATAAAATAAGTTTTCTGGAAAACAGTATATTATTTTCCTGGTTCTGCTTATTTTACTCTCTATTAGTTCATATAAGTTTTCTTATGTTTTGGTAAATTTTTCATCTTCATCATTTCTTACAGTGCAAGAATATTCCATTATATTAATTTACTGCAGTTCAGTTAGCCATTTCCCAACTTAATGGGCATCTACTTGATTTCTAGTTCTTTTCTATCACAAAAGAAGCACCTTTAATTATTTTGATGTATATAGGATATTTTTTCTTACCTTTAACCTCTTCATGGTATATGCCAGAAGAGGGCCTTCTGACTCAAAAGGGTATGCACATTTTAGTTACCTTTTAAAGCTTAATTCCAAATTGCTTTCAAGAAGAGTTGGACCAATAATTCGCAGCTCCAACAACAGTGTGTTTGTAAGCCTGTCTTTCTTCAGCCTCTCCATTATTGACCATTTCTACCCTATGTCACCTTTGTTATTTTGATTTTCATTACTAGTGATTTGTAGTTACTTTCATATAGTTACTGATATTTTACCACTCTTTTGAAAATTATTTGTTTATATTCTTTGAACATATGGGGAAATAATCTATAGTCAAACATTCATGTTGGTTTCTTATATATCCTTATATACCAGAATCTTATCAGAAATATTTTGTGCAAATACATTTTTCTTAACTAAAAGTTTTATTCTTTATCCTAGTTGCAGTTCTTTTCTAAAATACTAATAATACTACTAATAATAAATTAGAGGATGGAACGTAAAAAATTAAGAGAATAAAAAAGGTCTTACAAACTCTTGGTAAAATTTGGTTGGATAGAGTGGTTATGCCCTTACAGAGCTAACTTAAAGTAAAAGAATTTCTCCATGGAATAGTAATAGTGGAGAAACTGAGTAACCAAAAGTATAAGGAACTTTGTACATGAAAAAGAATGTCTTCTGGTTTAATTGAGGAACTGTCCACAGATTCTAAATCCAATTTTTTGAAGCAGTCATTCTAATTGATTTAGGCAACGCATATTTGTCCAACATTCTTTAACAAATGACCCAGATAATACAAATTATTATGAGAATCTATTATGAGAATCTCCAAACATAATTACAAAAGGAAGTGAGAAAAAGAACCTCATTACAAAACAAAAATTTTCTTATTACCCAATTCATGTTGCTATAAACTCTTGGATCCAAGAATTTAAGTGAGGCTCATCAATGCTCTTTCAATATTTGACTAGATTTTTTTTTAATTCAGAAAACTAGAACTTTTTGTTAGAAAAGTACTTTCCAATGACACAGGATACAGAACATTCTCTGGTGACTGGTTTTGGAAAGCAGACAGAGCCTGCCAAGTATTTTCCTCCTGAAACACAATAGCAAGGTCTTTTTAAGATACCACCTCTGACTCTTCTTGCCTCTCACATGCTTCAGAATCTTCCAACTTCTCCAGCATGTGAAAGAGGCTAGCCTAGGATTGGAAACCATCACATCACATCAAGAAATAAATTATATGAAAACATAGAGAAGCTTCTCCTAATGTAGGAAATCCTTTGGTTTTCAGAAGTGTAGAAAGGTGATAAAAAACCAAAGCATTAGAAGAAGCAAAAGCTCCTGATATTAATAGCCCAGAAAATGAACCTGATCAGACAAAATTTCATCTGGAAAAAGGTATAGTCAGTAAGTTTTTATTTTTTCCCTCTGAAAACAAGTACTGCCTGTGTCTGCTTAACATGGTAAAGAACACTAAGTTCAGAAAAGATAATAACTGTCTCTGTTTTATTATAATGTTAAAATTTACTTAGTTTTTCCATAAACTGGCAAAACCCCCAAAACATGTTAGATTCCTTAAATATCAATATGTCATAAATCCATGTGCAACAAAAGTAAAGTATTTAAAAGTAGATCCAATTAATATATTTGCAATTTGTCTTTATAAACTAGTTTTCAATCTAATACAGCATAATTTAATGAGTAAACTAAATTATACAAATAACATATACATTTAGCTTAGTACAATATCTAACAAATAGGAATCACATAACAAATGTATCATTTAGCTATACATGTTAATACTTCAAATCTAAAAAAATGTTTCAAGAGCCATATGGTAAACTAAAAAAGAAAAAAGGGTTTTAGAAATAGGGAGAAGACCATTTCATAAGGAATATTTGTTCCTACTCCCCCAAAATTGTTACCATGACTTGAAATTTTTATATCTTTTTAAAAGTAAATTGTTTATTTATGTCCCCCCCCCACTGTCACTTAAAACAATTCTCCCATTGCCCCAACTAGAATCAACCCTTAAAACTATGAAGTATAGTAAGGATCTCAAATCCACACATTGACTACATCTGAGAATATAAGCTTCGTTCTGCTTATAGTCCACCATTCTTCCCCAGAGAGTAAGTGAACATGCTTCTCCATCAGATTGCCAAAGTCACAATTAGTCATTGCACTAAACAGAGATCTGATGTTTGAGATTTTGCATTTCCAAGACCAGGTTCAATCCCCATATGGGTCAATTAGCTTCACCACTCCCTCAACCAAGTAATCTCCCACTTGTGCCACTGGGATAGAGAGTTTGAAAGCCATCCCTATTACTGAGAGGAGAAATCTCCTCAGGGATCAGTAGAGTCATGCTGATTTGTTATCTAGAGTTGGGAGCTACAGAAACTAATAGAGAGAAGGCAGAATGTGAACACATCTGTTATATAGGATTTTCATTTAATAGTCTGTATCATGCTCACATTAACAAACCAATATTACTGTGGGCTGTCAGCCTGCAAAAAGGAGATGACTTCATCATAATAATGGCCATATAGGATGGCAAAATACCAACCAATATAACAGAAATATGTGTGTGTGTGTGTACATGTGTGCCTGTGTGTGGAGACAATATCATAAGCAGATAAAGAAAATGTTTCCTCCATTCTTGTATACTTTCATATCTGCCTTTTCTTGTACACTTCTGCATAGATGCCATAAGCCTGTACACAAGAATGAAATAGGAGGAAAGTTGTTTGAGAGAAATTCTGTATGTAAAGGATCTCTGGGTTTTTCAGTGAATTATAAGTTCAATGTGACCAGCAACAACATCAAAAAGTAATATAAATCTTAGTTTGTACAGTATAATGCTAACAGAATTACAATATTTAAGATAAAGGGGAAGGTTTATTGTCCCACTATCTGCACTGGTCAGGCCAGATTGTTGTATTCAGTTTGAGGTGCCCAACCAAAAGAAACATTTACAAATTTGATTGAGACCAGAGGCAGGTTACTATGACAGTGGGAAGATTTAAGGTGATGAGAAAAATTGTTAAAACTAGGGAGGTTTATCATGAAAAAGAGAAGCCAGAGTTAGGGAGGGAGACAGGATAGACCTGATAGCTGTTTTCAAATGATTAAGGAGATGCCATGTGCCAAAGGGATGAGACTTGTTCTGTGTGGCCCCAGAAGGTAAAACTAGGGCTATCGGATAGAAGATAGAAGATAAATGTCTCTTAATTAGATTTGGCTGAAAATAAGATGGAACACACTACACATAAAGAATGAAGTTTTCTTTTGTTGTTCTGAAGGAATTCAGGTAGAATCTTGATGACCAAGACTTTCCAGGAATGTTTTAGAGGGGGCTTATATATCAGGCATGGAATAATATAATTAGGTGACCCTCTGAAGGCCTTTCAACTTTAGGTTTCTATTTAGTAGGTATTATCACTATTTGGTAATTCCGTTTCCTGCCTCATTTGTTGATGAAATGATTTAGTAATTAGAAAACTATGGGGAAGGTGGGCAAGAATAAAAAAAAATTCAACTGCTTATTTAGGCTTTAAACCAAGAGTTATGTTGGTCAGACTACTAGGCTGACTTCTCATCAAGGTCTCAGAAAAGGAGACCAATTATCAGGGCCAAAAGGGAGAGAGAATTGAGTTATAAAGAAGTTGAGAAATAGAAACTCATATTGTGTTAATTAATGCAATTGTGATTTACCAATAAAAGCCCAGCAGGGAAATTCATCCACCCGATCAAAGGGCCTGGCTTTCCTCATGGAATCTTAAATGCATGAGCCATGAAATTACTTTTAAAAAAAAAAAGAGAGAGAAAAAGAAGAGGGAGAATTACAAAGACATAGAAAGACATAGAGATAGATAACTAGAGGCAGAGACACAGAAAGAGACAGAGATAGAGGTAGAGAAAGGCAGAGAGAGAGCAAGAGGCAAACCACTGTATTTATGTCTCTGAGTGATTCTACCAAAAGCTTTTTTGGCTCTTTTCCTCTAAGAGAGACCAGAGTAGTTAAATTACAGAGCGTTAACAGAAATATCCAACAGTATCATCTTTTCCCCCAAAGCAGAAGTGTGAGCTAATAAAAAAGGAAATCAAAAAGAACATCCTGTCTTTTTCCCAAAGACACCTAGAGGGTACCCTATTATAACAAAAAATGGGCCAAAATATCACTGTTTGCTTGAGTTAATGAGGGTCCTACATAAATGCTGCTGATCACTTCTTATTATCTTAGCAATAACATTCTCCCATGCTTTTATCTCTCATAGGTAAGGGACAAAAACTAATCTTTATTCCTTCCTTCCAAGATCTCCTCCTATGTCTGTAATGTGTGGCAACAGCAGGATCACCAAGCAATAAATTCCGATTCTATAGTTTGCATTATTAAACCCAACACCCAACTGAACATACCCTCTGATGCAGCTGGTTAAGGAGTTGGGGTGCAAGAAGAGATGGGAAGAGAACACTGGTCAGTGTAGGCTTATAAGCCATTGCCAGACATGAGTTTATCTACTAAATAGAAGACATTCATCAATACAGTCACATCCATGACCAGTAATCCCTAGTCGATTAACTGATCCAAGACTCATCTATGAATCCCACCTATGCCCATATGACAAAATGCAAGACAAGCAGAGACTTTCAAAGTCTAACTTTCCCCACCAGGCTGTGAAACACAATACTCTTTCTTCCCTGGATCAGAGCCCAAGGGCTTGATTTTTACATGAATTCTTTCTATAGGAGTTCTACATGAGAGCTTTCCTAGCGCCATTATCTCAGTCATATTCTTTAACGATCAGAGAGATTTTTATAACCAGCACATTCTGCTCTGTTTCCAATAGTTGGTGCAGAATCATTATCTCAAGATGACATGGAATAAGGGGAGATTTGAAGCAGATGTACAGAGCCTCTGTTCACAAAGTTCTTGCATCCATCTTCTTTTTCTCCTCACAATACAACCACCTTCATTTAGGCTCCCATCACCTCTTGCCTCAAATATTTCAGTAAATATTATAAGGGTACTGGGTTGCAACTCCATAACAGGCACTGAATGATAGCAATTTTGTGGAGCATCCAGGATGTTCTGAGGCTATGGAAATGCTTTTGTGGCTGTGCAACTGCACCCAAACCAAGCTCAGAGTATTTGGACTGTGTGTGTGTGTGTGTGTGTGTGTGTGTGTTTACACATGAGATCTTTCCAGGACTGTCTGAAAAAACTTGGAATTAAACCTTTCTTATTCAGGGAGAGGCAGTACTTGGAATGAACCTGGTGGCCAAATGTGTTGAGAAAAGTTACCAGAGTGTTCATCTCACTTCCTATGCTACCATTAATTGTTCCTGATCTGCATTGCACTGAGATATTTATTCATTGACAATACATTTGAACTTTAAAGATCTTTGATTTCTTCAAGTGTGGGAACTTCCTTCCCCAAAACCAGCTGCACTCAGGCTATAGTGGATAGTCTTTGAGAAATGGTAGATCTGGAAAACTGATCACCCTGCAGCCAATCTACTGAGAGCCTCTCTGAATTTGGGTTGGTTGTTTAAAAGATTGACATAACTAACCTGTGCTAGCATCTTCTGCAGATTATATCAGTCTGTCAGAACTTGGGCTTTCTTGCCTTAATCTTTCAACAAGTATTTATTAATATAAGTGAACACAGAAAGATGAGTTTTCCAGATTCCAGGGTTAATATTGTATTCATCATACCACCTAATTGCCCTAGATATAATATATACATTAAAAAAACACAACAATGAAATTTAGTGGTAGAAGTCATAACTAGGGGAATTGAGAAAGGGGTATTGTGTGAGATGGTCGTAAGCTAAATCATGAAGTAAGGTAGAACAAGGAGGGCATTCCAGGTATAAAGAACAGAAGAATGATAGAGGCAGAAAATAAATAACTTATACAGGAAATAGCAAGTAAAGCCAGTTTTCCAGGAATGTAAGAATGAGGGAGATTCATATTTGATCAACCCCAAAAGGTTGACTAAAGCCAAACTGTGGAGTCGTTAAGCAGAAGAGCTAGCATTTTATGTTAGGAGTAATTAGGAGCCACAGAAGACTTTGATTCAAATCAAGGAGTATTTATTAGGAACTATGTGTCAGGCAAGTTGTTAAGCACTGGAGTCATGTAATTAATTCTTTTTTAGGAATATTAATTTGGCAGCAATATAGAGAATGGATCGAACAGAGCAGAAACTAGATTCAGGGAGACAATTTTATAGACCATGACATTAACCTAGTCAAGAGGTGATAAAAGTTTGAATGACAAAAGAAAAGAAAAGAGATTTACTCCATTGCTGTAAAGTTGGAATTGACAAGATTTTGACTGGTTATGAGATGCAAGTAAGAATAAAAAATTGTCAATGATTTCTAGGTTTTTGAACTCGAGTGACTATAATCATGGTGGTACTGTTGACAGAAATAGAATTTTCTAAGTTAGCAAAAGGGAAGAATTGGGGTGGGATGGGGTAAGTAATGATAAGTTCCATTTTAGACATCTTGAGTTTGAGATATCTATGTGATATTTATGTGAAGATGTCAGGGAGCAGTTGGGGATGTAGTTCTAGAATTCTAGAAAGAGAAATGAAAGCTGATTTTATGGATTTGGGAGACAATTACATAGAAATGACAGTTGAATCAATGGGACCTGATAAAATTGCCAAGGAATTATAAAAGGGGGAGAGAAGAATTCTCTTCCCACTCCTGAGATGTCATAACATGGCTGATAAATTTGGAAAGGAGATTAGGAAGTTTAGACCAATTAGAAAGAAGCCACAACAAAGCACTGTCATGAAAACTCAGAAAGGAGATAATATCCATAAGGGATGTTTAACATTGTCAGATGTTATAGAGAGGTCAAGAAGGATACCGACAAAAAACGGTTATTGGACTTAGCAATAACGAGCTCCTAGGTAACCTTGGAGAGTCCACTTCAATCAAGTTCTAAGGATAAAAGCCAAATTCTAAGGGATTGAGAAGTAGAAAGTGAGAAAGTGAAACCAATGAGTATAGAAAGCATTTTCTAGAGTCTCAAGGGAAGGAGAATATAGAATAATAACTTTAAAGTCAAATGAAAGTTTTTAATTTTTATTTTTAAGGATAGAGAGATTAGGGCATGTTTGTAGATAGTGAGGAAGGAATAAATACATAAAGAGTCTGACAATTGAAGAGATAAAAACTCAAGATAGATGAGAAAGGAAGAGAACAGGGGCACAAATAGAAGAGGTTAGTGTTGACAAGGAGAAAGACTACTTCCTCTGAGACTAGAGTAAAAGGAAAAATGGAGAGGCTATTTAGGGAACATGCAGTACAAAATCGGAGAGAGTAGAGAACTCAGGGCATCCTCCATTTTTCAGTGAAATATCTGTCAAGGTCTTCTGCTGAGGAACAAGTGGGAAGGATTTAATGAGAGAAGGAAAATTTTGAAATAGATTTTGTGGAGTGTGCAATAGAGAGCCAATCAGTAAGAGAAAAGCTAAAAGACTTATGCTCAGTGGACCCAGCTCCATTTAAAATGATTAACATAAAATTGTGAGGAGTTGTATTAGACTTCTTCCGTTGACATTCACAAGGAATATGAAGCAGTAATCAGGATTTGTATTTGGCAAAGGATGTGGGCAATAGAACAAAGGGGCAAGGAACTCAAAGACTCCTTGAATTGGCTAGTTATGGTCAAGATTTTGAAGGGGAGCAACACGGCCGAAAGAGGTGTGATAGTCTGGCAAAGGAAAAAGGAAATGAAAACAGAATAGGTTTGAGAGAAGGAAGACACAAGAAGAGGTAAAACTATGAGGTAATATTTAGATCAAAGATTACAGAGTTACAAAGTCATATTATGGAACATGTTGCTGATGATCAAGGATATGGCTTTCCTGTGTATACCTAGTATAGAGTGAAGGTTCCAATCATGGCAGTTGAGAAGGCAGAAGAACTTGGAGTTCAGGGTGTTATAAGGGGGTAGCATACATAAATTGAAATCTTCAAATTCAAGAGCAGGGATTGGAATAGAAAGAGTGAGCTATGTGTCAAATTTTTTGAGGAAGAAAGGAGAAGGATTTTTTTTTTGGAGGAGGGAAGGGAGTTATACTCTTGTGGGGAAACTAGGTGACCAGTGATTTCAATTCAGGAAGACCCAAATTCAAGTCCTACTTCAAACCAGCTGTGTAATCTGGGCAGGCCACTTGAACTCTTTTGGTCTCCCCTTTTCATCTAAAAAATTGAGGTAATAATAAAATCTATTTCACGGGTTATTGTGAGACTTGAATCAAATAATAAACATAAAGCATTTTGAAAACTTTTAAGTGTTAGCAATTATTCATAATCATTATTATCAATATGTATAGATACAAGGATATGGGTATGGGAAAAAATCTAGAAGGAATGAACTCCCTAAGAGGAGAGATTGTTTAGTGATGGGAAAAAGTCTGGATGTGACACTGAATAATAAGAAACATGTCTACCCCATTCTCCTGGCTGAGTGGTGAGGAATATCAGTGTATTCACTAAAGAAGATGTCTAGAAAATTTTCATGCTTATAAGAAGAAATTAGCAGGAGGAAAAGAAGTCTAGTATAGATGATGTTTTGTTAAGACTAGGATGAAGGTTCCATGATATGCAATGAAAGGGAAGTAGAGAGGAGGACACCAACAGGGGAGTAGAGCTGAAATGGAGGGGTAGGAGGAGAAGGGAGGTTCTGCTTAGGCAAATAATGACTTTGAATCACAAGGTTTATGAGAGGACTAGATTGTCATTGCTTCCTTCCCACGAGCAATGAAGTTATTAACTTAATTATCATTCCCTGAAAAAGGTAGAAAGTATGTTGGGGGAGGGAAAGGGCAGCAGTGAGTGTGTGTGCACATCTACGTGCTCACTTTGACAAGGCAGATGACAAATCCCTAGTCCTGAGCTAAAGGTCAGATGGTCTAGTGAATCAGCAGCAGGGGATAGGGACTGGATGGTCCTGAATCTGCAAATTATGTGATTAAAGAATGGTTAGACACAGCTGACGAACCCATCTCATCAACTACGGCATTTCTGCCCCAGAATTAGCTCCAGTGTTCAAATTGCTCGTATCTACCTGGGTCAAGAATGGGAAATATTAGAGACTGAATGAAAAATCTCTGGTCCCGGACTAATGATCTAGTGTAGATGGGGCAAAGACACCAAAGAAAAGATAGCAAGTTTCTATTAGGCAAGATTGCTTAGTTGTCAGGGCAAGGATCTATCATTATGGTCTGGAACCTGGCCAGTGAGAGAAATATAAGATATGGGATAGAATGTTATGGAAATGTCATATCAAATACTGGCACAAACTCACTACAATGAGTATATTACAGAGAACTATTCTATAGAATGGAATCATTTCCATGTTTTGTGTTATGCTCCATAGGAATAGAGCTGTGTTGATTTGCTAATAAGAGCAATTCTGTTCAATAAATGCTTTCTTAGGTCCTTGGTACATATACCAGTCAGGGTGAAGTGCTTCCCTGTTTTTTTGGTTGGACTATAAAGGAGCAATTACTTTTCAATTTCTCTACTCTTCTCACCTAAAACATTCAAACCACAATGGAAGAGAAGTCCATTTAAATTCCCAAAGCATCCATCAACAACACATATTCCACAAAAAAACTGGTTTCAGAGGTTGGAGGAAGAAAAAGTTGAGGGTAGAGTGGGCTGAATACCTTTTCCTTTCCCTAAATGTATTGAAAACACTTGAAAACAAACTTGTTAATTAGGGCTTTTGTGACTCTCAAATAAGATAATGTTCTCTGAGTGCTTTATGAACCACAAAGCACTATATAAATATAAGCTGCTATGATTATTATTATTACTTAAGAGTCAAAGCACCAACCTTGCTTCATCTATAGCTCCTGCAGCCTGAGGATGAAAATTCTAGTTTTATGTTAATTACAATAAAATCTCATTACAACTTAAAATTTTGGAAGTCTTTGAAATTTGTTAAGGCATTTTACCTGAATGGGTAGAATAGCAATTTAATAAGTACCATTATTATGTTCAGGGCTCCATAACAAAGATATTTTCATGATCCGCTGATGGCCTATACCAACTGGTTAGCTCTTCTGATATGAATACAATGAATCAGAATAAATGAGGAAAAAATCATCATAGCACAATGCATTTGCAAGTCTGTGTCCACATAGAATCAATCTGCTCTCTAGCCAGTTCCTTGCCATGTTTTCTCTACTTTGGTCACCATCTTTATGCTCTTTTCATGGGATCCTTAGATTCTGCAGGGCAGTGTCCTGGATTAGAAGGAACATTACTCAGAGTTTCATTTGATACATCTCAGCCACGATTAAGAATCTCCTTCCTATTACTCCATGTCAGAACCAAGAATGACAACCTTTGCTCTCAAGAAAGGCAGAAACAATGACTGTGGCGGCCACAGTTCTCCATCTGGATCAGAAATCTCAGTGCTGCTTGGAGATGGAGATGGTTTCCTAGTGTCATATCTTTTGAAATTGTACTGACAGTGATTATACAGGTGGAATCCCAACTTAATGAACCTGACAGGACATCGTATACACTCTCATAAAAATGGAAGTCTACTGCAATCCACAGTATACAGTAGTCTCAAGGGGTTTATTGGGGTTCAAGTGGCAGATAAAATTGCCACCCATCATCCTCTGCTCTATCAATTTTACAACACAATGTTTGTTCAGTCGCATACTGTGCTAAGTATTCCACTGGAACAGCAAAGCTCTAAGCAATATCCTGTGAGGGTTAACATTTGACAACCCATTAGGTAAAAAGCCCAGATTTTCAGTCACTCTTAAGTGTTTTTATTTTCTGCTGGGGCATCTTTTTTTTTGGTCACACAAATTCTCTGGGAGTTTTCCTGGACTCTTATGTTTCTTTATCCTTGTTGCCTCCTCCATCTTGTAACTCATGAAATTTCAGCTCTAAACTAATTATTGATTTCTACTCTTTCTTGCCCTGCTCTTTTCTACTTATTATTTTGTTCATTATCCTTTGATTTTGGCCCTGTTCTTTTTCTAAGATTTCACCACGCTTTTACAAGCTATACTAGTATTTGGTCTAAGAATTGTAACTCTATCAACCATGAGCCCAAAATAACATTTTCATCTTACACTTCTCTGTAGAGTATCCTCCAATCCCACATCACTGCTGCCAGGACAGCCAGAACCATTATTGGAAATCCTGTTATTTCAATCAAATACCACAAGATTCACGTGAGAGGAGAAATCCCAGGACACTGACCCATCAAAAAGTTGACAGAAACCTAAGAACTGTTGTGGGAAAGAGCAGTGAGAAGGTATAGGGACCAGAAGAGAAAGTTTGTTCCCTTATAGCTTCTAATTTCAACTAATTATTGTTACTGACTAGTTACTAAGCTTAGTTTTTCTACCTCTAAGAATATAAATGCTTTAAATTTGTGTTTCCAGGGCAGAAACCTAGATGTCTCAACTTAGTCTTAGTAAGTTACCTTTGTTGTCTTAGTAACAGCAAAAAAACCCAAAACCAAAAATCCCCCCAATTTAAAAAAAAACTTATCAAATTTAACATCATATAATGACTTGAACATAGTTGCTATGCACGAAGCTCTTTTAAGAAAACTTTTTCATTAAGTAGATAAATAGAAAATTTATTAAGTACTTCTTATGTGCCAGACATGGTACTGAGCACTGGAGATACAAATATAAACAAGTAAAGTAATTATTGCCCTCAGGGAGCTTACATTCTAATGAGGAAAGACAACACATAAAGGGATATAGGAAAGGGCATGGTGAGAAGTCCAGGAGGTGATATGGAAGCTTAGCCCCTAGAAAAATAAAACATAAACTCTCCTATTGGAGCTGTCCCCTGCCTCTGACCTGTCAAGGGTATTGCCTAGAAGGAAAAGGCTCAGACTGAGAGTCCTTGCATGTAAGCAATACGTTATCTAGAAGAGATAATATTAAAATACTAGCACTTACTAACCTGAATGTATTTATCAAATAAGTTCTTGCCTGAGGATCATGACATCTAACCTTAATCATGGAATGGGTACGGCCTCAGTCAAACTGAGACCTGTTGTTGAAGATCAGATCAGTAGCTGTCACCTAGCAGAGGGCAAAATCCTTAAGAGAGATCCTAGATTTTTGGATGGAAGGAAGAAAATTGTAGGAAGAAAGCAGAAAGCTGTATTCTCTGATCCAGTGAGATGGACCTCGTTGCTGTTCCTGGAATAAGACACTCCATTTCCTGACTCCACACATTTTCTCTTACTGTCCCTTATGCATCTTCATTTCTGTCTCCTAGTTTCCTTGCTTTTTTCACATCCCAGCTAAAATCCCCCCTTCTTTAGGAAGCCTTTTCCATTCTTACTTAATTTTAATATCTTTCCTCTGTTGATTATCCCCAATTGATTTTGAATTTTATATATAATAATAATATATAATAGAATTTTTATATAATATATATGTTTATATACATATTGCATATATATGGAGAGAGAGAGAGAGAAAGAGAGAGAGAGAGAGAGAGAGAGAGAGAGAGAGAGAGAGAAAGAGAGAGAGAATGAAAAATTAGCACAGCATCTAGGATGTAATAGGTGTTTAATAAATGCTTACTGACTAAAAGAAATCGCCAATTATTGTAGGATGCATTTATTTGCTATTTTTGATTGGTCTACTGTTTTCATCTGTGGAGGGGGTTTCCAATGATGAAACCTAACACTACTGAATAGCCCCTGCTCTGTGATAATGGTCTTAGTGAGTTGTCTAGGGGTACCGAAAGGTTAAGAACTGTGGTAAGATCCCACAGCTAATAAATGTCAGAGGTAGAGCTTAAGTCCAAATATTGCTGAACCTGAAGCCAGATCTCCTGGACAAGTCAAACTACTTCCCCTCCTTCAACCACCATTTCTCAGATCTCAGGTCACAGATCAGGAGACGATCAGGATGCAATATCTTCCCAGATTAGTGCTTCTGCCCCAATCCAGACCTGCAGCCATCACTCAGAGAATTCCCCATTGTGGAGATGCTATCTGGCCCCTACTTCTGCAAGAGCTACAGTCTCTGCTTCCCCAGCAGCTACAATCACCAATTACTAGGAAAAGAAGGTTCTTGCCATCAGAGTCCTTGGCAATCAGAAATGGATATTGTTTTATCAGTGGAAATAACATTTAAGAAGAAGCAGCACCATCTGCTTTGCTATCACGCCCCAAGGATTACTTGGCCTTTCCTTCTGACTTGTAGCTAAAATCTCCTCAATATTTTGCCTTTCCCATTAGAATGTGAGCTTCTTGAGAACAGGGATTATCTTGCTTTTCTCTTTGTAATTCCAGTGCTTTGTATACAATAATAATATTTATTAATTATTAAATTATTAATAAATGTTTTAAGCATTTGATGTTAATAAATAATATTATGAATAATAAAACAATATCATTATTTAATGTTCATAAAGGATTTTTCTATTGCTGACTTGTAATGATAAGTCAGTCCTTTGAGAGGGGACAGTATCTGAATGTTATTAAAGAGAGATTGTGGGGGCAACAGATGAGTTGGTAAGGTTGTTTATTCACTAGCTTGGAATTTATCAGTCTTTTCTGAATTATCTTTTATGATGTCATCCCACAGTTCCTTAACCTGTAAAAATTAAGGGGAGCCTCTGAAAGTCCTTTGCAATTCTAAATCTATGACCCTATGAATCGGGATGAGAAAAAATAAATACCCCCCCCCTGGTCAGGGTGTGCAATCTGGGAAGGTCATGGGTATAGGAAGTAAGAGGAAATTTGAATGAAAGGTTGGGACATCAAGGAAACAGGATATCAGGTAATTTTGTATAATCCCACGCAGGAATATGGCAGAAAGTCCCATAGTGCACTTTGACACAGGAAAAAATTAGACTGGTTGTTGGGAAGCTGGAGCATGAAGAAGATGGATTGGAACATGGAAAGAACTGTACCAGCAGATGAGGGAGACACAAACCTCATACTTAGACCATTACAAGAAGAAGCTGTTTTTCACTCACAAGTAAAGCCAGCTTTAACAACAGGCTACCAAAAATGCTTTAGATAAAACTGATGGGGACAAAAAACAAGAGAACTGTTTGTTACATATGGGCTCTTAAATATGGCCTTAGGGCCATGGTGCAGAATTTCATAAGAAAGAGAACTAGATCAGAACTGCAGTCAAATCTTTTCTGAGAGCTCTTCTCAGAGATTAGGTCCTTATCAGTAAAATTATCCGTTGCATCTGTGGGGAAGGTAGGAAGCCTTGTGGGAAGGGCCTAAACACCCAGGAAAGAAACATACAGTGTCCTGAAAATCAGGGAAGTCTCTCTATACAGCTGGCATCCCTCCCATAGCCCGAAGGCTCACCTGCAAAGAAAGTAGACTACCAAAAAAAACAGGAAAATATGGCACTAAATTAAACTGAGTATCCTTCTTCCTTAAACATCTGTGATAAGATGCCTTCTTTGACCTCTACTGGCAGTGTCAATGTTGAGATAACTGATTCAACTGCATTTACTCCACAACCAATCCCACCAAGGCTGAATTTTCTTAATTCTGATGTTCAGAACTTTGGACCTAAATGACATCAATTCTCAGCATAGATTTCCATATATTAGCTTTGTGGTGTTATACAAAATTACCTGATATCCTATTTTCTTGATGTCCCAACCTTTCATTCAAATTTCCTCTTACTTCCTATACCATGACCTTCCCAGCTGCACACCCTGACCGGGGGGATTTATATATTTTTTCTCATCCCGGTTCATAGGGTCATAGATTTAGAGTTGCAAAGGACTTTCAGAGGCTCCCCTTCATTTTTACAGGTTAAGGAACTGTGGGATGACATCATAAAAGACAAGGTTTAAACCCAGGACCTCAGATTCCAACAATCACTATAGGTTAAGGAACTATGGGTGACATAGGTAATAAACATAAAAAGCAAAGTTTGAATCCAGGACCTCAGATCCCAGAGTCAGAGTTCTCACCTATTCACAGGCAAAACAAGATCAGTCCTAGCTTCATAAAGGACAAATTTGGGAGACCTACCATGTGGTTTTAAGTTTGTCAGTTACTTTCTACCCCCTCCTCTCCCTTTTAATTATTATTTTCATACATTCCCCCCATAGCTTCTAGAAGCAAAAATCTTTTGAAAACTTTGTCTTGCAAGTCTGAAAGACAGGGACGGGGGAAAAGTGGAAACCTCAGGTTTCCTTTTAGGGAATCTGGATGGAGAATAACCCTTGTAGAAGGATGGTGGTGGATTGTGCCCAGCCTTGGAACTCAAGGGAAAGAAAACAAAAAGATCTGGTGAGCCAGACAGATCAGTGCTATATCTCCTGGAGTTTAACTTTCCTAGAAGTTCTCCATAATACCAGAACCCCAATGCATTCAGCAGAGGTCATAGGGTCTGGGGTGATGGGCTTGCAATAGTCAATATAAATTTTTCTGCAAAACTTTCCTGCAGTTTTCTTGCTCTGAGAAAACTATTCATCAGTTAAGGAAAATGCAGAAAGCAAGTAATGACAGCCTAGTTTTGATAAGCCTGACTCAGTCCAATTCCTTCACAACAGGGATATCCTATAGTCCCATACTTCTCCCAGCATCATCCCTGTAAGTTTTCACAAGTGTTTTCAGCTCATTAGAGAACTAGCTCTCTGAGAATTAACCTTTTGAATTCCAATGAGCTTTCTTTCCAAGATCAATTCCTTTCTTATGATATCAACACTGATCATTACCTTTACATCCCTACTGCCTCATATCCCCAGAAGCAAGCTGGGACTGCCATGGAAGCTGGGGGAGAGAGGTAAGGCAGGCAGCTCTCCTTGGGACCCCATTCCTAGCATTATGGAATGTCAGAGTAGACCCAAGACTCAAAAAGTTCTGTCTGTGTGCCCTTTGTCCCTTCTTCCTCCTCTTTCCTGTCCTTCCTTCCACCGAACACAGGTGGGTTTGAAATCTGAGCCCTTCCCAAGGTAGGTGGACTTTATCTTTCTTTCTGCAGCAGAAAAAGCCCAGGACTTAAGAGATAAGAGACCTCAGTTCAAAATCCAGATCTGACACTTCCTAGCTATTTTCATTTGCCTCATTTAACCTCTCTCATTCTCAGCTTCCTAATTTGAAAAATGTAGCTAATCATAGACTCACAGGGCTGGTATGATGAAAGTACTTTGTAAACCTTAAAATATTGTAAATTGTGAGTCGCAATTACTATTGTTCTCTCTTCTCTCTCTGATGTTGGCTTACCTCCCTTCTCCCCTGCCATCTGCCCCAGCTTTCTCTATCAGTAAGTACAACTATCCAACTCTCAATAATTTCATTAGTGTGGGTGCCCTCATGTCCTTACTATTCCCTAGAAATTTTACATAATTCTGTGGAGTGAATGCGTAGAAAAATAACTTCTACATGAGAATAAAGCTTTCTTCAGTTTCCATACCCTTATCTCCTTCTGCCTCAGAGGCTTAAATAAGACTAAACAGGAAGAAGTCAGCCTTCTTCTTGCTTCTAGCAAACAGGATCAATTCTCTCTCCCTCACGCTGACATCATTCCCTCTCCCAAACTTGTGTTGGCTATCACTATATAGGATGAAAAGGGACTATGGAAGATATATATCATCAAAGGTGGTAATGATAGCGGTTATGATAGCGGGTAGATACCACTTAGTGATTCAAATTCTTTATAAGAATGGCTAGGAAACTTCTTATAGAAGGTGTTTCTGTCTGTGTCTGGGTCTGTCTCTATTCATGATCCTGGACAAATCACTTAACACTGTTTGCCTCAGTTGCCTCATCTGTAAAAAGAGTTGGAGGAAAAAAAGGCAAACCATTTCAATTTCTTTGTCACAAAAACCTCAAATGGAGTCATGAAGCATTGGATATAAGTGAAAAAAATTGACTCAACAAACCCTTTCTCTTAGATAAAGGAGAAAATTTGAGTTTTTGGTAATTGATCTAAAACAAAACAAAAAAAAAAAAACTTCAGGCAATGTGATACAGTGGTAGAATTTGAACATGGAGATAGGTTCAAATACTGCCTTTGATGATCATTAACTGTATGATTAAGGACATGTCACTTAAACCTTATGACTCACCAGGACTCATCTAACTCAATTGATTACTCAATCAGCAATTCACTGAGTGCCTATGAAGCTTCAGTCACTGTGATAAGTGTTGGAAATATAAATTCAAAGAAAAAAACAATCCATACTTTCAATGAGTTCACAATCTAATGAAGAGACAAGTAGAACAAATAAGTTATACATAGCATAAATAGAAAACTAATACATAATACATCATATATGGATATATTATACACATACATATATATGTATACATATTACAGATATTATATACATTATATATATGAAACACACATAAATTTTGTATGTAGATAAATACATATTGGGATAGAGGTCACTAGCAGTTGAGGGAATAAGGAAAAGTTTCATGCAGAAGATGACACCTATTAAAAGAAGAGAGGGACTAATGAGGCAGAGGTAAGGAGAAAGTGCTTTCCAGGTATGGAGGAGGAGCATCAAAAAGGCAACAAGATGGGAGGTGAAGTACTGGGGATGAAGAACAGAGAAAAGGCCGGTTTGTGTTATCCCAGAGTGAGGGAGGGGGGACAATGCCCAATGAAGCTAGAACAGTGGGCTGGAGCCAGGTTATAAGGGCTTTAAAATAGTAAGCTGGAAGATAGCAACTTGTGTTGATGTATTGATGGATCTATCCATCTATCCATACATGTACTGTGTGTATGTAGAAATGGAAGACAAATATAGAGTCACAGCCTGAAACACAAATAAAACAAAACAAAAACACTAATTGCATGACCACAGATGTTTTTGAAGGCGACTTAGTATATACTGAGCACTGAATTAAAGACCTGAGATTAGTCTAAAGGACATCCATCAGCAGTAATTTTTTAGCCAGCCTTGCAAATAGTCACTGGCCGAGGGTGATGAATATAAAGTAACCTTAAATTTGAATCTATCATCATTCTGCAGAATCTATTTTCTTGTGTAGAAAGGGGTTGGGGTAGAGAAAGGTTAAATGAAAGGCTAAGGACATATTTAGATCATATCCTTCTTTTTTTCTTTCCATTTTCAGAAGGAAAAAGCCTTTCTCCTTACAGGTCAGAACCTTCTGAGAACTTGTTCCTTTCAGTCATCACTCAGGGTTTTGAACACATCAGATGTCTTAAGCATCACTCCAGAATGACTAAGTGCCCGTAATTACCAGTTGGTGGGAGCTTACCACCTAGCTGATAATTACAGACCCAGATCAGCAGGGAGTATGATGTTTGTCTCCTCTACCTTGTCCGTCTAGCTCACTACACATCTGTCCACCTGTCTCCAAGCAACTGTTCACATATTTACTGTATTCTCAGCTTTTCCCTCCCTCTCCCCATGGTGCTTTCACTTCTTCATCCCTCTTCTCTTTCCTATCCTTCTTTCCACCAGAGTTCTGACATGTTTGATCTCTGGTTGACAGGAAACAGGGCCCTTTCAGGTACACCCACTGCACATTCTCAAAGCTACACATTTGATCTCCACCCAGATGCAACTCTTGGACATGACAGTTGAAATGTGAGTAGCAATGATAACTTCAGCAAGGGAAGTTGCAGACCCTAAAGTCTCTGCAAAATGTGCAAAAAAGGGAGAGAATGTCCATGCAGATGTCTATGGAGCAGATACAAGGGAAAGCTAGAGTTCCTTCACCTCACAAACAATACTACTACTACTACTGATGATGATGATGATGATGAAGGTGATGATAACAGGAAGAACTAGCATTCATATATATAGCATTATAAGGTCTACAAAGTTTATTACATCTTACTTGTTCCTCACAATCACCTTTTGAGATGGGTACTAGTATTATCACCCCTATTTTACTTGACCAGCATCACACAGCTAATCTGAAGCAAGATTTGAGTCTTGTCCTGACTCCAAATTCAGTACTCTATACACTAAACCAGAACGTTGAACTCCAATAGAAACAGGTTCTCATCCTGTTTCCATAATAATCCATAATAAAGGTAGCAAGGTGGCACAGTGGATAGAGCACTGGGCCTGAAGTCAGAAAGATTCAATTTCCTGAGTTCACATCTCGCCTCAGACATTTACTAGTTGTGTGACCCTGAGTTAGTCACTTAACCCTGTTTGCCTCAGTTTCCTCATCTGTACAATGAGCTGGAGAAAGAATGGAAAACTACTCCAGTATTCCAAGAAAACATCAAAAGGGATTATAAGTAGCAGGGTAGGATTGAAACAATTGAACAACAACCATAATCCAAACAGAAAGATCGCTGTGGGATGTATATTGATTTAGAAAATCTCATAATGAAGTAGCTAGGTGGTGCAGTGGATAAAGCACCAACCCTGAAGTCAGGAGGACCTGAGTTCAAATGTGGTCTCAGATATTTAATACTGACAAAGAAAGAAAGGAAAAGAAAGAAAGAAAGAAAAGAAAGAAAGAAAGAAAGAAGAAAGAAAGAAAGAAAGAAAGAAAGAAAGAAAGAAAGAAAGAAAGAAAGAAAGAAAGAAAGAAAGAAAGAAAGAAAGAAAGAAAGAAAGAAAGAGGAAGGAAGGAAAGAAGGAAGGAAGGAAATCCTATGACACATCATCTGTTCTATTGCATTTTTATTTATTTTTTTAATTTTACATTTTAATCCGGTTTTGGTAGCCCTCTGTGCTACAATGAGGCTGGTCTCTCCCATTTAATTCTAGCACGCAACAAAGACTAATAATAAGTGTATCACTCAAACCTTCCCTAACCACCCCAAACTTGAAGCGATGATGTCTCTCCTTCCTGACCTCAGAAGATCACATACTGCAGTGGGAAGGTGCAGGAGCTGGAGTCAGTGAACCTGACTAAAACCCCGACTTTGTCATTCACCAGTAAAATCAAAGCTTAGCACGGAGCCTAGCGTGCAGCAGGCGCATAATAAGTGTTTATTAATTGATTCATCCGGTCCCAAACCCTTTAAGATTTGTAAATCTTCACATAAATTCCACCATTTGGTGCTCACCCCAACCCTAAAGAGAAGCTGTCGGGATCTCCATTTGTCCAGATGAGGCAGGGTCGCATAGCCAGCAAGCCCTAGCTTAGGAGCAGGGATCTAGCATTGACGGGGAAACCTTCCTCAAATTCAAGGCTTCGCACTCACACACCACGAGGTGCCGAGTGGATTTTATCTTTGGGGAGTGTTAATTGTGCCTTAATAGTCTTCTAAAAATGGAAGACCAGAGAGATCACTTGATTTATCCTAGTCAAAATGCTACTTTGAGCCCTTTCCCTCTTCTCAAGGATTGCAGAAGGAACTCTTTAGCAGTGGAAAAATACTGCCTCGAGGTGACAGGTAAATCAAAGGCAAGCTGGATGTCATGAAGAAAGACCTGGATTAGGAAGTGAGTATGGCTGAGCTGTATGTAGTCTGGGCTCTGCCACTGGGTATTTGGGTGATCTCCACAAAGTCACCTCCTATTCCAGTGATTCTATGTCTCCTTCTATGCCAGGCAGATTCCTATTTTATCTTGGGTTTATAGCATTTAGAGCTATAAGGGACCTTGGAGGTGGTGATCTAGACTGAGTCCCTTATTTTACATCTGAGAAAACTGAGATTTAGCTTAAATCACTGCTCCCTAATTCCTGTTAGGAGTTGGGGGTCGGGAACAAATTTAATTCTCACAGGATCCTTTTCTGGAGCCATAGCTATCTCTGCTCTAACTGCTATTACTAAGGTTTCATGGCAGAGATCATTAACACACAGCTCCAGCTCTCTGCATTTCCTACAGCTTCCAGAAAATGCTGCATCCCTCTCCCTCTGCTTTCCAGCCTCCCCCCCTTTTTTTCCTCCTTTCATAAAACCATTCTAGCAAATCATCTTTTCGGCTTCCTGCTCAACAGTCTAATTTGCCTCCCATGTGCTCATGCCAGATGGCCCAGTGAAAAGGACCACATTGGTATAAAAGAGTGCTCCAGGCCTCAGCAACAAGAAAGGGGACCCAAAGAAGATGGAAAGGAAAGGAGAGGATAGAGGAGACAAATTGAGGCAGAATGAAGGAAGCCTGGAGAGGCAGGAAAAGGAGGAGGGTGGGGTACAGAGGAGGGGGGAAGGGGATTCTTTACCATTTCTGGGTGGGAGTTGGGAGAAACAAAATAAGTCTGACAAAGCATTCTGTTCCACCCATTGAACCTCCTGCTCTGTTTCATTACTTAGCCTAGGGGGCTTCAAGGTACAGGCTCAATGTTCATGACAAAAAATTTCAGAGGTTACTAAGTTGCAGAGGGACATCTTTGTAAACTTATTTTATTAGGTGGAAATTAGGATCCCCTAAGAAAGTGCAGAATTGTTGAAAATGGATCAAGGACTCAGATATCTCAGTGCCTACTATACAATAAGTGCTTAATAAATGCTTGTTGATTGAATAATTAAGAAGGAAGTCTCCTCATCTAGAACTGAGCTCTAGAGTAAAGGCAAGAAGATTCTTAGTAAGAAACAGCTAACAAATGACCCACACTGTTCTGCCTCCCTTTACATCCTAGAAGCACAAAACTTTGGGCCCTCCGAGACCTTGGAGATCATCTTGTCCAAGAGTCTCCTTTTCTAAATAAATCAAATGACTCATCCAAGATGAAACGTGGTATCACAGGTGGGATTTGAACACACTAATATTTTACATCTAATAATTTTTCTACAATACCTTCTTGCTGTTCCTGATAATGTCTATGTATAATGTGCTGAGTTAAAGGATTCAAATTCAGATAGTGTGGATTTGATACTTAGTATGACCTTGGGGAATCATTTAACCTCTTTAGTAACCATCAGTTTCCTCATCTGTAAAAAGAAGTTGGATAAATGACTTCTGGAGTCCTTTCTCCTTCTAGATAGAAAAGGGTCCTCTGATCATCCCTTGAAGGAGCCAATGCTATAGAAGTAAGCAAGTCTCTACTTCCATAGCCTATGTCAGAATAAGATGCTCTTTAAAAGATGAGATGGGGAAGATTTGTTATGGCTTGGTATTATGACATCTCAAGTCTAAACTTGAAATTTATACTTAGATTATGGAGCACAGTAAGCACCATAGCTTAGCCACATTAAAGATTTCATAGTTATTTGTGGATTAAGCTGAGAGCCCAAATGCCACATTTGACATGTTCCAAATTCCAAATGTGGCTCATCAAAAAAACAAAAAAAAACCCTCAAAAACAAAAAAACCAAACCATGCACACACACACAAACAAAAATAAAACAAGCCCTTTTGGAAAATAACACATTCTAAAGCTAATTCTATGCAGTTTTTTCTGGCCATGAGCATTTTTGGAAAGATGGTTTAGACAGGAGAGCTCTCCTAGCACTAGATCATTCACAAAGAGGGAAGCTTGGTAAAAACTTGCCCATGACTTTCGCCTTAATAGTAATGATTGTTGATTATAGAATTCTGGGATTGGATCATAAGCATAGACCTATTAGGAAACTGAGATATTATTCTGTCCAACCTCCTCCTTTTCCAGATGAAGAAATAGAAATAATAATAGGGCCAGAAATTAAATTCAGGTCATTGAAGGAATATAATTTAGCACTGGTTGAATTCCTAGAGGCCATCCAGGACTCTAATTTCATAGACTAAGACATGTGATTTATCCAAGTTCATGTGAGTAGAGGTAGAATTGGAACTCTGTGTCTTCAGATCCCAAATCCTATGCACTTTTCATTGCTATGAAATCCTCCCAATGTTACACCACTGAAGCAGGACCTCCTCTTATTAAAATTCTGTAGAGTTGTTTTCTAATGCACTTGTTCTGGGAGAAATAAACCAACTGGGGGAAATCAATCACTGTGAATTTGGATAGCAGAGCCCACTGATATAATTACTTTAAACATCAATAATTGAGCTCCACCTGCCCATGGAATTCTCAGTCTTTGCTGAAGGTGATAGGAACACCACAGTGTCCCTGAGGTGATGTTTTTCCTCTCTTTGCCTCTTCTATCTCCAGTTGCTGTAAACAGGGACAAAAAACCCCAACAAATCCAAGTTCAGAGGTAATATATCTACTTATTTTATTTCTTCCTCTCCCCCAGAGTATTTATATGATACATTCATTCCTCTGGGAAGAAGCAGAATTTGGAGGGATTATTTTCCTCTGTCAACTAAATCATGGTAACTATACATTGATTGACATAAATCCCTAGATTTTATTATATTGAAATTTGAAATGTCTCTCTTTTTTTTCTTTTGTCCTTCATCATCTCATTTCCCATCTTCATCTGATCAGATTAATCACTAAGTGATTTTCTCAGGGTTACATGATCAGTATATGTCAGAGGCAATATTCGAATACAGGTCTTCCTGGGTGGGAAGCCAGCTCTCTATGCTTTTTGTCATGTTGTTTTGCCTTAATTGTATTATACATAATTAGGTTATACTGAAGAGCTGAAGGACCAATGCACCAACTCCATTGCTTCAAAGAACATTCATTTAACTTATTCTTTGCTTTTAGATGTGGTTATTTCCCAACCTGCCTCCATTTAGATGGGAAAATGTCTGAAAGATAAAGGAAATCTGCTTCTCAAGGGGTCAGTGAAGTCTAGTCAGCTCCTGGACTCTTGATTTTGGAATCTGATATCTCTGGTAGCCATTTTACTGAAAGAAGGGAGTGGGGAGGGTTACACAGGATGAAGCATTTGCTTTTTCTGATATATTATTTCTTTTAATGAAGTTATTTTTCTCTGGGGTAAATCTGTTACTTCTACACAAATGCTCCTTCCTGGGAAATTTGGCAGCAAATTCAAAGGAAAGGATGGTAACAGAAGGAAGATGGGGAACAATCAGGGTACAGAAGGCTACATGTGTTGGACTAGGCTGGCAGGACTTTTTTTTTTACTCCACTCTTGACTGAGTAACATCATTCCCCACAGGCTCCCTATTCTCCTCCCCCTTCCATGGAACCCTTTTCATTTGAACTCAAAATTCCCTCTCTTTAGGGAAATACAGCAGACCCAATGATAATTCAAGGACAGTTAAGGATGGTGAAACAGAATCTCAATCAATGGATCAATATTTCTTAAATTACTAAGTGCTGTGTACTGCACTCAGGATACAAAGAAAAGCAGAAGCAGTTCCTACCCTAGAGGAGCTTTTCTTCTTTTTTTTTAAAGCTTTTTATTTTTAAAACATATGCATAGATAATTTTTCAACATTAGTCCTCGCAAAACTGTATGTTCCAATTTTCTCCCCTTTTCCTCTATCCCCTCCACTAGATGGCAAGTAATTCAATATATGTTAAACATGGTAGAAATATATGCTAAATCCAATATATGCATACATATCTATACAATTATCTTGCTACACAAAAAAATCAACAAATAGGAAAAAAATGAGAAAGAAAATAAAATGCAAGCAAACAATAAAAAGAATAAAAATGCTACGTTGTGAACCACAGTTCCTACAATCCTCTCTCTGGGTGCAGATGGTTCTCTTGGAACTGGTCTGAATCATCTCATTGTTGAAGAGAGCCCCATCCAACAGAATTGATCATCGTATAGTCTTCTTGTGGTCATGTACAATGATCAAGGAACTTATATTCTAATGGGGAAGGCAATGGGTGTGGAAGTAGGTGAACTTCTCAGAATTAAGGAGCTAACTGCTCTCTCCTCATCAAACACTTATCAAAGCACCTTACTAAGATCTCTCTTGTTCAAGGTAGTCTGTTGTAGTTGGAAGGGCAGAACACGGGTACCCCTATACCTGTGTGGTATAACTGTCATTCTGAGAGAGATTTTTATCACACTTGCAATTTCAGTAGTGTGTATAGGAAAAATATATTATTCCAACCTCCTTTTTCCTTATTTCTTTTACTCTCCTGAGATGGAATTTTTTTTTTGGGGGGGGGGTCTGGATATGTGATTTTGTTGGTATAGGAAATTCCCTATGAGAAACTCCCTCTCTAGGGCAGGTTGGTACTGCTGTGTACTTTAGGGGTTAAGGCTACTCCTTTCATTTTCCAGATAAAAAAGTGAAGCTCCTAAAAGTCAAAAGATTTACCCAAAGTGAGGTGGAATTTGAACCTTAATTCTTCATATTCCAAATCCCTTATTTCTTTCATAGAGTCTTAGAGAGTTGACTGGGACATCAATGAACAGGCAGACAACATGAATGGAGTCACATAAGCTAGGATGTGTCACAGGCAGATTTCAACCCTGGTTATCCTGAATCCGAGGCAAATTCTCTATTCCATACTATTTCTCATATCAAAATATACTCATTCTTAGCCTGCCCCCCAACACACACACACAAACACACCCTATAAATAGAGATGTACTGATGAATATCTCTGGGTTTTTGCCTACAGTAATCTCCTCTGGAATATATGAACAGCCAGTTTCTTTGGAAACTAAGGAAGCTGAAATTTGCCAAAGTACAAAGAAATTAAGGAGGCTTTCTCAAGCCCAGGCCAAAACAAATAGCTGGTAGGGATGAGACCAGATGGAACTGAGTAGGGATGAGCCAGCCACTGAGATAAAAGCAAGAATACTGGGGTAAAGGGTAGAGAGAAATGAAGGATTAAAGACTCCCCCAAAAGTGTCAGGGATGGGAGATGGGGAGCTTTATGCAAAGGAGATAGAATAGGAGAGGAAGGAGCATGCAAAATATTACAAGAATTGACAGCACTAAGGTTGGCTTGTTGGGAAGAATTCAGAGTGGAACAACAAAAGGACTCTGGGTGGGATCTAATTGAGATGAGAATATACAAAAAGGAACTAAATTTATGTAATTTGGCTCATCTGTGACTCAGTAGGATTTGGGTTTATTTAATCTACAAAAATATCTAAGCACAGATGCAAAATGAAGAATGACAGAACTAGCTCAAAATACCATAGAAACCTATAATAATGCGGGTGTTAGTGGTTGAGGATAACATACTTTAGGGCCTCGCTATTCTAGGGAGAAGGATGTCCTATCCACATGTGACAAGCAGTCTGACTTTTGTGGTGTAGGGAGAATCTTTGGAGGGATTTTCCTGTTTTTAGAAGTTGCTCCCCTCTCCCCACCTATTAGGTTTAGTATCTTGAATCAAGAGAAATAAACAGAGGAAACAAGACTTTTTCTGCCCCACCAGAGTATGGACTTGAAGAGAGTGGCTATGTCCAAGCAGTTTGGAGGGGAAAAAGAAAAGGACTAGATTTTTTTTCCCTGCCTCTGTGTATGTTAAATTGATGACTGACCAGGCTGCATGGGGCTAACCTGTGGGGCAGATTTCAGCTTGTTTCAAAAGGGAAGGATATAGAACAAAACCCGGGGTGGAGGGGGGGGCAGCTTCCAATATAGCAAGATATACCAAGTAGAAGAAACAGCATAAAAAACTACCATTCTTCCTTCAGCCATCAGAACAAGGGTTCTGGACCTGGGATCCATGAACTTAAAAAAAGTTAAATATTTAAAATTTTTAAAATTGACAACTATTTCAATGTAACTGATTTTCTTTATAATCCTGTGGGCTCTATTTTATACATTTAAGAACATTATTCTGAGAAGGGGGTCCTAGATTCATCAAACTGCTAAAGGGTCCTATGTCATAAAAATGTTTAAGAGCTGTCTTAGAGCAACAAAGAAGAAACTTGGTATGCACCTAGAGCTGTGTGAGGGATCTCACACTTGGTGTTTCTTTGCATAGAGAATGGGAAGAGATGGAATTTGCCTTTGCTCAGATGTAAAATAGGATCAAAAAGTCCTGGCTTTTGCCCTGCCTGCCTTTGGGAGATTTGATGCAGGATAGGAAGCATTCTTTGGGTGCTCTGAAGTCAACTGATTTGCTTTAATTACCACCATTTTATTTATACAAGAATGTTTTTGTATATGCTTTGAACAAGGCAAAAAGAAGGTGATGAATGGGAGTCCCTGAGATGGGAGTTTGAATGAGGTTTGAGTGAATGTCACAAATAATATTTCTGAGACTAATGTATGAACTGGATACCACCTGCAAAGGGGTAAGGGAAGACAAAACATTTGTCTTCAAATTCCCTAAGTTTGGGGAAATTTTTTTTTAATCGGTTAAAGCGGTGAAAAATATAAGGGAGGAAATATTACAAGTAAGGAGGATGACTAGATAAATAGATAGATAGATAGATAGAAGAAAAGAAAATAGCTGAGAAAATTGGTCATCCCTAAGTTAATGGGGAAAACTTGCTTTTGGGAAGGGGGGTAGACTATATGGTCTGAGATCCTGAAAGAGGCAGGAGTTTGACAGCTACTATTTTTGTGTGTACTTTTTTCTCTGTCACTGCCTCTCTGTCAATAAAATAAGGATTCTGGGTGGAACCTGACTGAGAAAGGAATATAATTAATGAATCAATGAATAATAAATATTCTGTGATCCAGAATTGGAAAGAAACTTTCTAATCCGACATTGTTTTCCCATCTTCCCACCATGATATCTAACAAATTAGGAGTCAGATGCCTAAAAAAATTAAGTGATTTCATGTTTAACCTATATTAGATTATTTGCTGTCTAGGGGAGGAGAGAAGGGAGAGGGAGGAAGAAAATTTAAGAAGACAAAGTTTTGCAAAGGTGAATGTTGTAAACTATCTTTGCATGTATTTGGAAAAAATAAAAAAGCTATTATTAAAAAAAATATGTGACTTGTCCTAAATCGCATAAAGTAATATGATAAGCAGGGTTAGAATTTGAATTCAGATCATTTGACTCTGAATCCAGATTTTTAAACTGAACTGAATTAAATCTTTGTTAGTAAATGATTCCTAGTGAGATCCAAACATCTAATTTAATTCACATGCAATGTAGTAATACTGAGGAACAAGATACATAGTTCTGAGGGTTTGACTGACCTGTATTTACCAATAAACAAGTGGGATGCCTAGATTTTAGACTCCCGTGTGTGACCCTTTGCCTCACCACCCACTATTATCAGGATGCATCATTTTGCAAATAGTTTTCCCGGATCTGATACATGGAAATGTTTTAACATGCAGGTCGAAGGTGTAAAGACAGAAAGATGGTCCTTGCCTTAATTGAGCTAGATCAATTTTATCATCAATTTTCACAGGAAATTCAATTACAGGATAAGATATGAAACCTAAAGCAAGGGCTCAAGCTCAAGCACAGAGAGTGCTAATGATCTAGTGCTGAAGAGAGAGGAGTTTGTCTTCAAATTCTCTTAGTTTGGGAGAGGTGAATTAAGAAAAATAAGGTCAAAGCAGTGAAAAAAGTAAGGGAGGAGGAAATATTCCAAGGAAGGAGGATGACTATGTATATGAAGAAAAAAAAAAAAGAAAATGACTAAAAAAATTGGCTATCCCTAAATTAATGGGCAAAATTTGCCTTTTTTTGTGAGGAGGAGAGGAGACAAAATTACTTTAAATAGTAACTAAAGTTGTTGTTGCTGTCAGCCCTAGTCTTTCTACCCCAAGTTCTTAGAAACTTCAAGAAAAACCTCTCAGAACCAAATAGCTTATCTAGTTATTGATCTGTGACTAGTGAGATAAAATTTGCTACAGATTTAAGGAGCTCATGAGGATGAAGGTAGGATTAAATCTCACAATCCCTAATTCTGTGGGGCTTTGTTTTAACCTATCATGAATTAATATTGATATTTAGGGTCTGGAAATGCCACGATTTTTAAAGTACTAATTGCTTATAGATAGTTTTGAAACAAATCCTTAGACTTCTCAAGAAGGTGAGTTGACCAGGGCTGTACTTTAAAGCACTGAAAACCTGAAGGAAGAGGTAATTTCCTCCCCACAACAGCCCAGAGATTGGTCTCTCCATACATTATACCATATGGACCTTCACTAATCTGAACTATTCTGTAAAATCTTGATTTTTCACTTTTAAAATTATTTTTATTTTTTAAAATCTCAATTATCAAATTTTTGTTTTCTCTCTTCCACCTCCCCTTGTCCACTGTAAAGAAATGAAGAATAGAATCCTTGTATTTCAATAAACATATTCAAATTATCTACATTTCCACATTGATCTTCCTTCTCCTGGTAAAGACCATTGTTAAAGATCTTCTCTTCCAAGGTTCAGCTCTTCATCATCCACCCCTCTTGAAGATGAGGGATAGACTTTAATTTCTGGATAGAGGACCATCTCTTTTTCTGTTATAACACTATTCACAGGAGAACTGTACTTTGTACCATTTTTGTTACCATCTCTACCACCTGCCTTGCTCAATAGTTTTTGTCCCATGTGAAAGAATTCCTAGTTATAATTTTGTGCTCATTCCTAGAGGCTGCCCATCTGTGCAGTAAGTCACCACTCTCCATCAAATACCATTTAATTTACAAATCAAAGCCCACAAAGTATCCTGTTTTATAAAGGGGTTAAGGAAGACTTTTGTATTTTCTAGAATGATCCAGGTATTTTTGTGAAGACTGTTAGGAGTTTCTGGGGCACTCCAGGGACAGCCCAAGGACTCTAACAAATTTTTGCCTCATGATCCCAACTGATGTTATTGATCAAACTGACTACCTGTTGTTTGGGTTTGGACATCTCACTTAGTATTTTTCACCCAGAACAGGGCTTTTTAATTTCTTGTGTTCCATATCCCTTTTGCAATCTGATGAAGACTATGGATCCTTTCTCAGATTATTTTCTAAGTGCACAAAATAAAATAAACAGGGTTACTAAGAAAAATGATTATATTGAAATACAATCATCAAAACATTTTAAAAACAAGTTAATTAATCCCAGATTAAGAACTTCTATCTAGAGATTTCTACACAATGCTGATTTACTTTGGCTTTAGTCAAGAACAATTTTGAGATAAAAAATTTTGATCTCACAGGCACTGGGCCGTCTAGTGACAGTTGGGAAAATCATGCACCACTGGCATTTTTTCACATAAAAGAAATCTTAGAAATGTTGTGTCATCAAAGTCATAAACAGAACACTGATATATATATATATATGTCCATATATCAATTTATGGAATGAACAATGGATTATTCCAAAGTCTAAGCACTTGGATTCAAAACACACCTCTGATATCTACTTGTGATTTTCGACAAATTACTGAACTTCATTAGGTCTCATTTTCTTAATTTATGAGACAAAGGAGTTGGATTTGTCATTGCTGTTTAGTCATTTCCAATTCTTTGTGGGGTTATCTTGGCAAATTTACTGGAATTTGCCATTTCCTTTTTTTTTTAAGCTAATTTTACAAATGAGGAAACTGTGGCAAAAAAGGTTGAGTGATTTTCCCAGAGTCACACAGCTAGTAAGTATCTGAGGCTGAATTTCAACTCAGGAAAATGAGCCTTCCTGACTCTAGGGTCAGTACTCTATTCTCTGCACTATCTAGCTACCCTTGGTCCCTTCTAGCATTAGGTTTTTGCTTCTGAGAGCCTTTACTCAAGTAGATAATTCCCTGCACATATGACATGATTATATAGGTATATGCTGGATTCATCTTAAACCAGCTCAGAAAGCCCAACTATCAAATTTTCATTGTGAGCATTTACACTTCAGAAATCAGCAAATACTACAAATCAGGGCTTGATTTATTGTTTTATTGATTGCCTGGTCTTAAGAAAGTGAGGGAATAAAATGTTGATAATGTAGTTTAAACTTAAAAGTATGTTGTACCTTATATTTTTTCCCCAAGGAGAAGGTTGTTAAACATTTACCAGTACAGCCCTGGTTATATATGTATTTTTTCATCTTTCTATTATGCTGTTTAATTGGGATACAGTACAGATGAGTCCCAGGTACCAAAGTTATAAAACAGAATGCTATCTCATTGTAACTCCATATGGAATCATGACAAAATAAATCAGGAAAATTTTACCATCTGCCTAATTCCACTGCCCTCCCTCTCCCCCTCTAGACCAGTTCCCCCACGCTGGACTTGGACCTCTACATCCTTGCTACTAGATCTTAGATAAGTTAGCCAATCCATCTTTGTCCTATCCTATTGTATTGGTGACTGGTCCTCTTAAGTCTACTATTTCTATTCTGCCTGTAGGTACCAGAACATGTTTCTCCCTCACATTTCATCTAACCATTCTCTCAGACCAAATTTATCACTTAACTCTGACCCTCTTACCAGTAGTTCTCAAACTTTTATTCTCAGAATCTCTTTATATTATTAAAAATTGAGGATTTGTTCAGAGTTTTTTTTAAATATAGGTTATATTTATAGATATTTTACCATATAAGAATTAAAAACTGATTTTGAATTTGTAAATTCTCTAAATTTCAGAAATCTCCAGGAGGTTTCTATAGACTACACTTTGAGAACCACTGCTCTAGGAAATTCTCCCTATTCATTTTTCTTTCCTTGAGTTCAAGGCCCCTATAGATATGGCCTTTCCCATTAGAATCTAAGCTCCATGAAGGCAAGAACTATCTTTTTATATTAGTATATTCAGGAAACAGTACTTAATAAATATTTTTTCATTCATCCTTCTGTTTCACTAATTTGCTGTCTTTCTGATAAATTGACAAAAACAGAACCTCAAATAACTCTATACTTTGATCTATGAACTTTCCACTCATACCTGGCTAGAATTAATAAGAAAAGGTGAGCCAAGAGAGAGAACAATTCCTCCCCACTTTATAAAATACATTAGCTTGGATATCACTGTAAGGGCAAGAATTTGCTTTTTCCCAGACTAAAACCACCTTAAATTTGCTCTTACTAGATCATGATGCTATAGTTAAGTTGCTTCAAATTGGATCATTTGGGGGACTTCAAGGATGCCTGATCATATTGTGCTTAAGTTGACATGAGGATTGGAAAGAACTTCTCTGTTCCAAAAGTATCATAAGATCCTAAGCAGGAAGTGTTAGAATTTGCAACGCTTGAAAATTACTAAATTAATTGGATTTTTAAATAGAAATTACAGGAAGCCTTTGCATTTCTGGACAGGAGACAGGAATTTAAGAGGAAAGAAATATTACAAATATTGTCAAAACCTTTAGCAGAAAAACTCAACTCATACAGCTGATTCCTCCTTAAATGGATGTAGGGGACTAGCCTTGACCCCTTCCCCTAGAGGTTAACATGGAGTTTATTTCCAACTATCTCTTTGACACTATTGCCTCCTGGTGTCCAGAAAGGCCACTGTTTTAAATTCTTCCACCTTGCATAAGCAAAAGCTCAATGTGAACCTTGATTAATTAATATGGAATCTAAATTAAAATCTATATTTTTTTCCTTGTTCCTATGGCAGAATAGGATTGCCTGCATTTTAACTTCCATGTATTCTGTGTAGTTAAAGCCTTTGTGAAAAATTTTATTTATCATTTTTTGAGATTGGAAATATTATAGGTACCAAATCCAAGTCAGTCATCAAAAAAGGTTTCAACCAATCACTACTGTGAATTCATTTTTATTGCTTAATTTATTCAGGAACTGTAATAAGCTAGCTGGTCCAACAAATTTGGATCTCAGTATATGATGTGGCAAGGTGGGTCAAGTCATAAGGCCCTTAGCCCCCCCAACTCCAAATTGCATAGAGATTTTCTAACAAAGCATATTGGAAACAAGCATATATAGGCTACCAATCATCATGTACATTATGAGATATGAAAAATTTTAGTACTACTCTGTTCCTCACACAAGACACTCCATCTCTTACTTCCATGCTTTTTTTTTGTTGGCTGAACCCTAAGCCTAGAATTTCCTTCCAATCTTGCCTAACTTCCTTCAATTGCCAGATAAAATCCCCCCTTCTTCATGGAGTCTATTCTGGTCCCTCTTACTGGTTTATTGGAGCCAATTTGTAGTGGCTAGAACTGATTATTAAATTTTCATATAAGCATCTATACATCACAGCTTGATTCATTGTTTTGTTGATTATATAGCCTTAAGAAATGAAGGATAAAATGCTAATAAAGCAATATAAATTCCAAAGTGTCTTGGGCATTCATTTCCCCCTCAGAAAACCCATTTTTAAACATCATATTCTTCCTAATGTTAATATCTTTCTCTGTGATAAACTCTAATTTATCCTTTATATATCTTATTTGTACATTTTTTTCTATGTTGTATTCCCCTTTGATTGTGAATTTTTGAGGGGCAGGAACCGTTATTGTCTTTCTTTATACCCTTAGAGCTTAGCACATGTTCCTGGCATACAGACAGCACTTAATAAATGCTCTTGACTTGACTAGAAAGCCATGCTTGAAATACATCTAACTTGCCTTCTGATTCTAAGACCAGTTCTGAGGTTACTTGTAAGTGTCTCGAAACCAGAAATTGAGGAGAAAGAAGTAATAAAAAATAATAAAATGTGTGTTTTGTAGATCTTTGTTGTTCATCCTTCATTCTCAAAGTGGATCAATGACAGTAGCAGGTAATGTTTTGATTTGCAAATGAACTGGATTTAAGTGAGACAGAGCTGTGCACTCTTTCCTTCAGCCATATTTAATGTCGCCCAAGAAGATGGAGTAGAAAAGAGATGGCTGAGAAAGGTGGACCAGATGCTCTTTAAGAATAGACTTTAAAACCAGGGATTTAGACTCCATGTTCTCAATGGTAGGACTTTTGAGCTCTATATTTATAAGCCTCAGGACCTGTGGTCCTAAATCTTTCTTCCAGTTCTGAAATGCTGTGCTTGAACATTACTTAAAAAAATTGCAGCACAGAGCAATTAAGGTCTGAGAATCTTTCTCCACTGCAGAGAGAAAATTAAGTCAGGGTTCAGTGAGTTGACAGGCTTCAAAACAAACTTGGTTATTTCCATGAAGCAAAAATGTGTTGTTGTTTTAAGGCAGAAAATCATGTCAATCTCCTCTGCCTGTTTGCTTGGGACCGAATTGCTGAGGGATAATAAACCTTTTGGTTTGGACCACATAACGGTGCCATCTCATGGAACTGTGCCCAAATTGCAATATCAGTATTAGAGGGAGGAAAATCAGCCTGAGTGTGGAAAGTTCAAAACCAGAGCTAGGAAATTGTAGTAGCTCCTACGGCAAACATCTTAGCTATTTCCAAGCACTTATATACATATTTACACATATATGTATGTATAAGTATATACTGTAGGAAGGTAGACAGTTAAGCGGGCTGGCGGCTTCAGGGACTGTAGATGGGCACAGGAAGGAATAAATGGGCTGGATAGGTTAAAAAGGGATAGGTTAAAAAAAGGGGGATAAATAGGAAAGAAGGGGAGTGGTCAACAATAACACTGAAGGATGGTAGTATGCATAATTTTTTTTTTAATTGTATGACAGAAGAACAGAGCAAGAGTGGGTGGGAAGGGAGACACAGAAACAGAACAGGAGTGGGTGAGACAAGTGGTGACAGAATACAAGTGGGCAAGCCAGGGGAAATGGAGCAGGAGGTGGGGGAGGGGTCAGTGTGGTCATGGAACCAAAAGGGATGGCACACGGATTTCTGAAGCTTTGCTTTTTTCCCCCTCATTTAAAAAAAAAAAAAAAAAAAAAGTCCTCCGAAACGGCTAAAAATGTCTTCTATTACATTGCTGACTGAAAAAAAATCTTCTCAAAGTCCTGGATGACGATGATATAAAGGCAGAGGGCACGTGGAGGGAATTACCTGACCCAGAATCCATTTCAGATGGTGACAAAAATGTCAGTCCGTGACTTACCTCCGACCTATATAGCCAAAATAGCAATTAAATTTGGATCCCTGTGAGCTCTGCCCACCTAGAAGGAAGAGGAGGCTTTCTTCTTCACTGCTGAATAATTGGGATCAAGAAAGGCTTATTTGGACCCTAATTCACTCACTGGACTTTACTTAGGAGAGTCAGAAATATAGAAATATGGATACTGAACTTCCTAGGCTTACCTAGTGTAGGATTGAACTTGACCTTCATGGCTTTATCCTAGTTATCTCCTTTGACTTCCACATCACCCCATTAATTGAGCACTTCCTTTATATTCAGGATTTTATGACAATTGAAAGAGACACAAAATGGGAAAAATATAGTGCCTACCTCCCAAGTTTCCAGTGGTTCTCAAACTTTTGTTCTCAGTATTTTTATGTTGTTAAAAAAAACATCAAGGATCCGTTCAAAGAGTTTTTGTTCACATGGGTTATATTTATAGCTATTTACTATATTAGAAATAAAAAAATAATTTTGAATTTGTAGACCCTCTGGAAGGGTTTCAGAGACCCCAACAATTCTTTGGACTACACTTTGAGAACCACTGGGCCTGGAAAGCAAGACTTCCATATATGAAACAAAAAGACAATAAACAACTTTAAGAAGTTGTGATTTTCTTTCTCCCATTTAAAAAGTCCCTCAAACTTGTTAACAATGTTTAAATAGATCTGTCAGGTCCTTACTCCTCCTGGAGCTTTATGACCAGACAATGGATTAAAGCAGAATATTGAATTTTTTTTTAATAATTCAGGCCACAAGTTTGCATTTGTTTAAATTTCTTAGAGAATGATTTCTTTTAGTTGAAAGGTGTTATGCTGTCTTTCACATATGAAAAATGAGATTTTGACTCATCATCCACCAGATATGTACTTTGAGTTGTTTTTATCTTTGTAATAGTGTAGGACTTCTTTGTGACTCTCTCATCTATAGTAGCCATTTATAAGAAATCTATCCCAGAATGGAATAGGGGTCTTAGAGGCTAAGACAGGTGAGGAAAACTCTCAAAGGAAGTGAACATGCATGGTGGGAGGAGGAAGGGTTGGAAGGAACAGGTAGTCATCGTTCAGGAAACTACTTATTTTAGAAGTCTTCTATTCAAATTGGGTTCTAAAATGTTAACAGAAAGGCAAGCAAGGTCTTTTTTTATGAAGATGAAAGGAGCTAGGACATGCTTGACTGATTAAAGTATAATTTTTAGCTTTCTGTGTGGATATAGGGCAGCCCTAGGAGAGAAGCCAAAGGAATGGCTTAGGAACAAATTTGGAATAGTGTATGTGTGAATATCTTCCAGAACCACTTCTTGATTGGAGTAAAACAACCATCACTATAGAGATGCTACACTCTTGAATACATATTTCTTGAGCTCTCCTTTCATTTTGAAATATTAAAGAAACAAGTGCAGAAAGAGTTTTTCAGCCTGACAAAGAAGGAAGCTGACAGCTACCTGCCCCAACTGCTCTTCAAAGGGAATTAGTCAAATTAAAGGGGAAAATTGATGTCTTTGTTCTCAGAAGGGCTAGCAAATTGTTAAAAGCTCATATTACTACATCAAACTCAAAAGCAATGTATAATGGAGGGAAAGTCCAGCAGATTTCTGATTCTTAGAAAAAAGCCAGAGTAAATCTACCCAAGGACAAAATAGCTGACCAAAGTTTGAACTAGTTAAGCCTAGTGAGTAAAGTTCTCATTTGTCCTTAGATGGTTTTATTTTTTGAAATTTGTGTCCTCTTGTTAGATACTAAGTCCATTGAGGCTTGCCAAAAGGTGTCTCTAGGTACTTAATTCTGTCAGGGTACAATTTGGCTTTGAGACAGCTGCCTTGCTCTCCATCTGTATTTATTATCTCCGATTTAGCCTTCTCTCCAGTTCATACTCAATTGCCTGTACCTAGTTCTTCAACTCTTGGTTTATATCGTAGAGGTATTCTTATCCACCCTGTTCTGATCCCTGTGCAGCTAAATTTTCTGATATGGGACTTCTATTTATAAAACTGTATTCTGCCCCTGCCACTGTGACTTCCATCAACAATCTTTGAGCAGTCAGCTTGGCAGCTGCCTAGCAAGTTGCTATTGCATCTCAGAACCATCTTGGTTACCCTATTTGTCCCGGAGTCTTACTTCAGGGACCCATATGGAGTGTATCTCAATGGCTGTACTTGAAATAATAAGTTATAAATATATTTGCTATTGTTATTCTCAGTCCAGAGCCTCCCCAAGATTCAGGACTCCTGTGGGTTGAATTTAATCCCTGGAGCTAAGACAAGGAGCTAATTTTCTTTCTTTGGGATGTTATACCCCCAACTAGTGTTTCCTTCAGTTCAATTTCCAAATATAATTTAAGTGTATTCATGCAGAAAGGTTCCCAAATATAAGTAAAGGGCTCCTCATTCCTGAACAAGATCTTATGGTAATGAATGTAAATCGGGTGGACACCCTTTATTTAGCCCCATAAAAAATGCTGAAAAACATGAAGGACTCACAGAAGTCCATAAAGAGAGGGGGAAAATACATAAGGGACTCAATTAGCCTTTAAGCACAGAGCTCCCAATCATATTTTTACACTGTTAAGAGAGCTGAACCCCCTTCTCATTGAAGTATCTGATTTATTCAGTGTAATAGTTTGGGAAGTGAGGGCTAGATCTCCTACTTCACTCTTCATTTCTCCTTAGGCCATTTGGACCACATGGGAAATACTTTTCTTAATCCATGAAGCATGCCTTTCAGAAAATGTCTCTCTCTCTAAAAAGTCCAATCCCTGAACTGAATTTGGAGAATACCCCAAAGGATGTGAATGTTGGGGGCACTTTTGTGGGGCATGGAGGAGTAGAAATCCATCCTCATCTCATACTAGAAGAGAGATTTAAGGGAAAAGCAAAAAAAAAAAAAAAAAAAGACTTTTATATTGCCATGCTAATAGCCCATCATCCTGACTCCCAGACAGCCAATCATCTTCATAACAACCTCAGTCTACCAATCAGAAAGCCAATCAGGACATTTCTGTGTCCTTCTCAAAAAGGCCCCAATGGACACATCCTTGTCTACAAAAAGGCATTTTTTCTCCCCAGAGTCGAAGACCTGTAAGTTCATCAAACTGATTAGGGCTCCCTATCAACCCTAACTTATACTGATATTCAAGTAAAAAACTATATTTTATGCAAAAAACATATTTCAGTATGGAAATATATAATCTTATTGTTTCTCTCTGTCATCTATGACTGAAGTCAGCTTCTTTAGTTCATTAGTCTCATATTAAATATATGCTACTGTTCATTTGGAGGTTATTTCAATATAGGATCTAGGTGGAGTCAACTGCTCCAGATCTATGGTAATTAGTTAGCAACTTAATATGAATAATGACAAATGTCTTGGCTAAGAACGCTTTTTTCCTCCTACCCAACTGTACACAATCTTCAAGGTCCAGTTTAAATTTCATTTCCTCTGCCTCAACTATGTCAGGAAGTATTCAACTCCCCTTTCTTTAAACTCTTATAGCTAAAGACAACAATACATCTTTGGTCTTAATCATGGAGGCAGTGTTGAGTGGTGGCTAAAGCAGTGGATTTTGATTTAAAAGATCTGGGTTCGAATCTCTTTTTAGATACTTACTAGTTGTATGAGCCTGGGCAATTCCCTCATCTATAAAATAGGGATAATAGTATCTACCTCCCAGGGCTATGATGAGGATCAATGAGATAAAGTGTGCACGTATATACCTATATATGTACATCTGTTGCCATAGAAACCATAAAACACAAAACACAAACACATAAAACACGCAACTATTAGCTATTATTCTTATTGTATTGCCTATTGTGGGAGAAAGAAATAGGAACCTCAAACATTTCACAACATCTTAATGGACAAACAATGTAGAAATGTCCCATTGTGGTTTCTGTTTTCCCCCCCACACTAATTAATGTTGGATTGTTTAATAAACCAAGTGGGTACAGGCCTAACGGGCCACAGAGCCTGAGCTCAAAATGATGGAAAGCAAATTAGTCTAAACCTCTGCTTTCCTATATATAAAATTTACCTTTTCATAGTCCGATGTCCAAGCTCGAACCATGAGAGGCAAAATAGCAGCTTCTCCCCCTACTTTGGTCTAGGCTGTTCTTTGGGATGAATTTACTGCAGTACAGAGGGAACCAGCACTTTACGCTTGGCAAAACATCTTAGATAAGTTCTCATTTCATCTTCATAACAACCCTGGGAAATAGGTGCTACTATAATTTCCATTTTCTAGATGAGAAAATTGAGACAACCAAACATAAGTGACTTGCCAAAAGTCTCACAGCAGGATTCCAGCTCACAAAGTCCAGCACTCGATGGACTGAACCACAGAGCTTCCTTTAGCAATAACATTCATAAACATGTTACATGTCACAAGAAGTAGGAGAAAGAGATGGAGACTGGAGACTAGAAGTTTCTTGGAACAGGATTAGGAGGAAGCAAAGATACCACATATTATTCACAAGATTTTAGATTTTTTATCTAGAGAAGCTAGGCAAGAATGTCCTATTTCTTTGTTTCTCATAAGACACATCTAGTAACTTTGCAGGAATCTGGGAGGACTCTTTCATTTCTTTAGATATTTGCAGATAAAAATAATAAAGTGGCAGGGGATGAGAAGAGAGGCTACTGTGGTATTTATTGGTATTTAGGGGCTTTACCCCATGTAAATACATTCTCTTGCATATGTCTAGTTGTCTTAATCTACCTAACTAGTTTCCTATGCATACATTAGGTCTTTTCAGCAACAATATAAATTCCTTGATGGCCTTGAATTTTTTATATGCTATTCTATATATAGAGTTTATAGATTTTAGGATTATAAAATTTAAACCCTAGAGGGGAATTAGATATAATCTTCTTCAGGGGTTCCAACATAGGAGCTGTGAATCTACTTTTAAAAATATTTGAATCACTTATTTTCAATATTATTGATTTTCATTCTAATAATAGATTTAATTTTGTGCATTTAAAAAAATTTTCACAGAAGGGGTCCATGGGCTTCCTTAGATTACCAAAGTGGTTCATGCTACCAAAAAATGTTTAAAACTCTTAATCAAGTTCAATTTCCTCCTTTTACAAGTGACAAAACTGAAGCCCAGAGACATTAAATGAATTGCTTGTGTTCATACACATAACAGAGCTAGAATTTGAACCCAGATCCTATGAAAGTAAGAGCAAGGACATGTTGTTTTTGTTTTCTAGCAACATATAGTATATCTCAAAATTTGTACCCAAATAATAAACATTTATATTAGCTATTATCACCCATGACCTAAGTCTTCCCCCAAGATCTGGGCTCATTTGTTTTGGGGTTGATTCTGGACAAGGAAGGAAGTCATTTGGGGTGATTGGAGAGCAATAAAGAAAGAAGAGCTCTCCTTTTGACCCCAATTTTCAGTATTCCTCAAATGTCCCTTTCCGCTGGTTCTCCTCTCATCCCTCTATAACTTAAAGTCCAGATTTGAGGGTAGGAGCAGGGAGTAGGCTGAGGCAGCAGGTGCTGCTCCTATTAATGTCCTGGGTGCTAGTACACCCACATTTCAACTAAATTGAGCTTGAAAACAAAAACAAAAACTTCTGAGGTCATCATGTCCATCGTCCTACATAAAGGAGGACTGGCCCTAAATCACCCATGATAACTACTCCCTTATGCAGGGAAATAGACAAGATAAATTCAGGTTCCTTACAAATATATGGATGATTTTGCTAGTTGCTGGGAGGAACTCCACTTCATGGTTTATTTAAAAGCTAGATTGGGAAGGGATTCATCCTAGGAAGTAATCCTGGCTCCAGGGGACAGATGGAATGACCCGCTGGGATTCTGCCATGTCTGTTCCCAAGAGAGAAGGTGGCAGAATGTATTTGTCTGTAGTGAAGTTCAATAAACCTGGGCATATAGCCAGCTTGCCTAGTGCAAGCCCCATTAGTAGCTAAGGATGGAAATGCCTTCTCCCTCTGCATTCTCAGTCTAAAAAACCTTAAGCAAAACACCTTCCTTTGTATTTCTTATTTTGCTCAGACATACAAACAAGGAAGTAAGCAAGAGATCAGTCATTTTGAACAGCTGGAGCAGGACAGAAATCCAAAAAGGAACAGTGGTTTGGGGAGCCAGGAAGATCTGGGAGGCTAACAGAATTTCAATCTCCCTGTGCCAGGATAAAATGCGCAAACACTTATGAAGATGTGGATGTGGGGAAGGAGGGAGGGAGAGAGGAATTAGAAAAGGTTCCTTGCCAGCATCACTCTAAGAAATGGAACCTGTATCAATGGATATTGATTAGGGCTGGATGGGTGGGTGGGAGGGCTTAGAAGGAGGAGACAATAGCCGCAGAATGAGGGCTGGTGACAAGCCAAGGAGTTAAAATCTGAGTTGTTCTAAATGAAAATAAAGCAGTGAGCAGTCAGGGATCACTTCTATATCTGTGAAGGAAAAGGCAGTGAGGGGGAGAATGTGAAATGAATGTGTAATCTGGAGAGGGAAAAGATGAGAAGTCAGAAAATTGGAAGTTTTCAACTACTTGGAAACAGTAGAAAGATAAATCTAGCAGAGCAAGAGTCCCAGGAACATTTTTCATTCCGTATATTATGTTTTTGAGGGATACAGAAGCCCCCAGAAGTGTATTTGATCTTCAGTGATCAAAAAGAGATGAAGTCTTTTCCATATAGTGGGAAAGTCACCAAGTCTTTCCACTGAGATCTTTCCTTTTCTTGGAATTAGGAGGAAAGGACATGCATGAGAGAATAAACTAGAATGGTTACTTCCTAGTACGACCTTGAGTGATACTTGGCTAGAAGATAAAAGGGCATAAGAGAATATTCATTTAAAAATTATTTAATATTTTATTTCCCCCAAGTTTAACTGTAAAAAACAATTGTTAGCATTTGTTTTTTTAAAATTTGGGGTTCTCTCCTCCCTCTCATTGAGAAGGCGAGTCATTTGATATAGGTTATACATGTGCAGTCATGTAAAACATATTTCCATATTAGTTAAAGAAAAAAGTATACTTTGATTTGCATTCAGACTCCATCAATTCTTTCTCTATAGATATATAGCATTTTTCATCATAAGTCCTTCAGAATTCTCTTGGATCATTGAATTACTGAGAATACCTAAGTTATTCACAGTTGATCATCATAAAATATTGCTATTAATTTGGAATTATGCCCAAAAAGTTATCAAACTGTTCATACCCTTTAATCCAGTAGTGTTACTACTGGGCTTATATCCCAAAGAGATCTTAAAGGAGGGAAAGGGATCCACATGTGCAAGAATGTTTATGGCAGCCCTTTTTGTAGTGGCTAGAAACTGGAAACTGAGTAGATGTTCATCAATTGGAGAATGGCTGAATAAATTGTGGTATATGAATGTGATGGAATATTATTGTTCTGTAAAAAACGACCAGCAGGATGATTTCACAGAGGCTTGGAGAGACTGGTATGAACTGATGCTAAATGAAACAAGCAGAACCAGGAGATCATTGTATACAACAACAAGACTATCTGATGATCAATTCTTCTTCTTCTTTTTTTTTTTTTTTGGTTTTATTTTATTTTATTTTATTTTTTTTAATAACTTTTTATTGACAGAACCCATGCCAGGGTAATTTTTTACAACATTATCCCTTGCACTCTCTTCTGTTCCAATTTTTCCCCTCCCCCAGATGGCAAGCAGTCCTTTACATGTTAAATAGGCTACAGTATATCCTAGATACAATATATGTGTGCAGAACCGAACAGTTTTCTTGTTGCACAGGGAGAAATGGATTCAGAAGGTAACCCGGGAAGAAAAACAAAAATGCAAGCAGTTTGTATTCATTTCCCAGTGTTCTTTCTTTGGGTATAGCTGCTTCTGTCCATCCTTGATATGATGATCAATTCTGATGGACAGGACTCTCTTCAACATTGAGATGATTCCGACCAGTTCCACTTGTGCAGTGATGAAGAGAGCCATCTACACCCAGAGAACCGTGGGAACAGAGTGTGGAACACAACATAGCATCCTCACTCTTTTTGTTGTTTTTGCTTGCATTTTATTTTGCTTCTCATCTTTTATTCTGGTTTGATTTGATTTTTCTTGTGTGGCAAGATAATTGTATAAATATGTATGCATATATTGGATTAAACATATATTTCTACTATGTTTAACATATATTGGACTACTTGCCACCTAGGGGAGGGAGCGGGGAAAGGGGAGGAATTGGACCACAAGGTTTTGCGAGGGCTAATGTTAAATAACTGTCCATGCATGTTTTGAAAAATAAAAAGCTTTAATAAAGGGGAAAAATAAAAATAAAATACTGCTGTTATTGAGTACAATATTCTTCTGGTTCTGCTCACTTCACTTTGTATCAGTTCATGTAGGTCTTTCATGTTTTTTTTCCTTAGAGCATCCTGTTCACTATTTCTTAAAAGTACAATAGTATTCCATTACAATTATATAAACAACTTATTTAGCCATTCTCCAATTGATGGACATCCCCTCGATTTCCAATTCTTTGCCACCACTAAAAGAACTGCTGTAAATGTTTTTGTATGTATAGGTTCTTTTCCCTTTTTGTTTTTTATCTCTTTGGGTTACAGACCTACTAGTGATATTGCTGGGTCAAAGGGTATGCAAGGTTTTACAGCCCTTTGAGTATAGTTCCAAATTGCAATAGAGTATTCTAAATTGATTGCCTTAAATACAGTTGCCCTTCAATGGATGATCATTAAATAAATAAATGCTCCTAAATAGAATAAAATGTATTTACTCAAGATAAATAGGGAGAGCACTTCAAGAACAAGAGATGTCACATTAATGGACAAGGATAAATGCTGTTATACCAACTTTTTTCCTAGGGAGGATGAGTGTCTGCACATTCTAGGTTTGGTGACTTGCTATTCTGCTAGACAGAATAGAATGTCCTATTAAAGAGATGGTTTCTGAACATCTAGAAAAGAAAAAAAGTGATACCAAAAAATCATCAGCAGTTTTTTATATCAGCTATAAAGCGAGTGGGTACTTATTGGTCAGGGAAGTACATGAATGTAACTATTATTGTGCAGTATGAAACAATGTCCAAAGATATGAGTAGAATAAAATAAATAGAATACAACTGCAACAGGGTACACTACAATACTATAAATGAGAAGAAAGCTAAAAGCAAGATACATTTTGAGTAACTGAAAAACCAGTAGTCTCAAAGAACAGAAAATGAAAGATACCTCCTCCTTCACAAGAGAGGTGAGAAACTACTAGAGCAGAACGTACACTGTGAAGACAGACTACATTGTGAGATATAGTCACTCTAGAAGGTGTGGGTTCTTAAAATGTTTTTCTTTATCACAAGGGAGAGTTCAGTAGGGGTGAGAGTAGAATTTGAAATGACTGAAATGTAATGACAAAAAGACATCAATAAAACATACTAAAAAAAATGAAAAAGAACCAATGAAACCAAACTAGCTTATTGTCTTTTTCTTTTTTTGACAGTTACTCTACGGCAGGTCAAGGATTATTATATTGTTTATCTAGATTTTAGAAAATGCATTTGACAAAGATTCTCATGACTTTCTTGGGGAAATATGAAGAGATGGAAGCTGGAGAATACCAAGTCATCTGGGTTGTATTTGGTTTAATGAAGAGACATAAAGAGTAATCATTAATGGACCAATATCAGCTTTAAAGGAAGTATTTATTGGAATAGCCCAGAAAGCTATATTTTTTATCCTATACTATTTAACAATTTTATCAGTGCTTTGGGTAAATGCATACATAGTATGCTTATCAAATGTGCATTCAGCAAAAGTCGTAAGGGCAGCTAATGTTGGAACATATCAGAATCCCAAAGAAATGTCAACAAAATAGAATATTGAGCTGCATTTAATAAAAGGAAATCTCATAGGGAAGAAAGTAAAGTCACATTTTGATTTTTAAAAAATCATCTTTACAAGTACAAGATGGGGGGAGGCGTGGCTAGACCACAATGTATATGAAAAAGATCTACATCTTCTAGTTTACTAAAAACTCCATTTGAATCCAAAATGGGATTTGGCAAATAAGAAAATGAAATCAACCTCAGACTGCATTAAAAGTACTGTAATCTATGGGATTTGGGAAGTGATCATTTCTCTGAACCCTCTCCTAGTCAGACCATACCTGGAATATTGTGCTCAGCTGTGGATATCATATTTTAGGACAGAAAAAGAATAAAATGGAGGGTACATGGGATGATGAAGAGCATCAAGATTGAGACTATATGGAAATCAGTTGAAGGAACAGGAAGCATTTAGTCTGAAAAAGAGAAGACTAAGGAGGGAATATGACAATTGTCTCCAAGTATCTTAAGAGTTGTCCTGTAGGAAAAGGATTTGTTTTGTAACCCAAAGGGCAAAATTAGGTAAAAAAAAATTAGATAAAATTAGGTAAAACAATTTTAAAAAATAGGTAAATTAGGTAAAATAAAGCAAAAAAAAAAAAGCAAATTTAGGCCTCAGACACTTACTAGCTGTGTGATCCTGGGCAAGTCATTTTACCCTGTTTGCCTCAGTTTCCTCATCTGAGGGTGAATGAACTGGAGAAGGAAAGAAAACCCCAAGTGGGATACCCAGTAGATTCTAGCTAGATAGGTAAACTGGTAGAGACCCATTGGAGGTTCCTGAGGTGGGAAGATCATGCAAAAGGCTATAAAATAACTTATCAATTCTAATTGCCTATGAATTCCTTACAGAAACACAAGAGAGCACATAATCTACTCCTTCATTTTATAGGTCAGAAAATTAAAGCCTACAGAGATTAAATGGTCTGGTTATGAAAATGCACAAAGTAGCTGGATTATTCCCAGATCTGTTCCTCTAATATAGTAATTCAGTTCCTTTCTGATTTTGACCTTTCTCACCTATAAAAATTTACTGGCTTTCTTATGCCTAATTCCTCCTTTGCTATTCCTTTATCTAAGTTTTTTCCCCCATGACAGATACATCATCTCCCATGGATTTAATTATCATCTCTATGCAGATAACTCCCAGATTTATCTATTCAGCTCTGTTCTCCAGAGTTCTAGTCTAGCATCATCAAGCACCTGTTTTGAACTAGATATCTCTCTCTAAGATCTCAAACTGAATATGTTCAAAATAAAGCTCATTATCTTTCCTCAATAACAAAATTTTAAAAAATCCTTTCCTTCAAAATTTCCCTATTTCTACTAAGGGCGCCACCACTTTGTAGTTCCCTGGGTTTGAAATACATCACTCATCTCTAATTTGTCACTCTCTCCTGCCCCACATATCCAACCTGTTTCCATTTCTTGTCAATTCAACCTCCATAATATCTTTTCCATCTCTTCCGTTCTCCCTGCTCCCATGGCCACCCCCATTACAGGCTCATAATTGGTCATTCTGCCTAAAGTCTCTCTTCTATCCAACCCATCTTTCACATCGCTTTCAAGTAATATTCTTAAAACATAGATTTTATCATATTATTCTTCTGTTTAGAAAACTGTGATAGGATCTCAATACCTCTAGAATGAAACATAAACTCTTTTGCTTATCATTTAAAGTCAATCAAAATCTGGCTCCAAAATACCTTTCCATCTTTATCAAATATCACTTGTATTTACACACTCTATAATCCACCCCAAATGGCCTTACTTCCCCTCTCCCAACACACACAATCATCCATTTCTTGCCTCTTTGCCTTTGCATTAACATTCCTCAAGCCTGGATGGAATGGAATACATTCTTCTCTTCTCTTCTTCCTTCAAAGTTCATCTCAAATACCAACTACTGCATGAGTTCTTTCCTGATCCTCTTGGTTCCAGTGACTTTCCATATCAACCAATTAGCATTTATTAAACACCCATTATGTTCCAGGAACTGCTAAGTGTTGTCCAAAAATTGCTATTTATTTATTTTGTTAATACTTTTATATATTTATGTTATCAATTTCAATTAAAAAATAAGTTCCTTGAGGTCAGGGAATGATTAATATTTGATTTTATTTCTTCAGTACCTTGATTCGTATATAGTAAGTGCTTAAGAAATGCTTATTGATTGAATAAATAGTCAATATCCAGTTCTTGCCTTAAGTAGCTTTTGTTGTCCCTCATTGGTAACAAACTCTACCTACTTTATAGCTATCCACTGTGCTCTTGTGGTCCCGGGGTTTATAAGATCAAAGTTTTAGAAGGTGGAAAGGGGTTGGAGATAATCTAGTCTGATTCCCTTACTATGTAGATAAGGAAACTGAGATCCAAAAAGGTAAAAAAAAATGACTCACCAGAGCACTAAGTTAATAAATAGCAGCCCAGATGGCTATCTCCTTACCCTCCCTGACCAGTTGGCCACCTATCTGCAAATGAGACTGCTATCACATAGCACCATCCATTTCTGCTTATAACAAACAAAAAAATTACCTCAGACATAAATAACTTGTCCACAAAAAGGAACACTCCATCACCAAAACCTTTTGCATTCAATTTAGTACCAGCCGCTTTCTTTAGGGAGCCACAGGATTGAATAGTTTTAAGGTCCATAAAACAGATTATAAACTGTCACAGGAGAGTGACAGAGTATCTGTGAGATGGGGTTTAAAAACGGCCTTCCAAATGAAAATAAAGCAGTGGGCAGTCAGGGATCACCTCCGTATCTGTGAAAGAGAAGGCAATGAGAAGGACTGAATGTGAAGGGAATGTATAATCTGAAAAAGGGAAGACATAGAAGTCAGGAAGTGGGAAAGGTGGAAGACAAATGGGGAGGGAGAGTAGGGGCTGGAGAAAAAGAGAAAACAGGGGACAACAAAGAAAACAGAGGGATTACCAAATGAAAACAGCAATCAAGAAGAAAACCAGCAATCATATAAGAAAGGTAGAGAATGGGAAGTTGGAAGAGTTAAAATCTTCAAGAAATATGTGTGGACTTTTTTTTCCTCAGCAAATTATCGCCAAGTTTCACTAGGTGAACAGTCTGTAAAAATTTCTCAAACAAACAAGTGTTAAATACACAAAAAATATCCATTTGGATTATATGTAACCAAGCCAGGGAATGAGCAGGGATTTTCAAAAGCAAAATTCTTTGAGAAAATTGTGTGACAATGTCTTTTGAGGGGTTTCTTTTCCCTTAGAAAAGGAACGTAAAACTAGCACTAAACCCCAAGTGATTTCTGATCTCCTTCGCCTGCCCCTCTCCAAGCTAGGGTTTCTGACCAGGTGGGCAAGCCTACCTGGGATGTATGTTTCCAGAAAGTGATCAGAAGACCAAAAAAAATTAGAGAAATGTCCCAGAATTCTGTCAGAGAGGCCTCATGCCTCTGAGAGTTTTCTAGCAACCAGGTTATTAATAACAAATGCTACAAGCTTTTATTTATAGCTTCAGAAAACTATAACAAGCTTGACAATCATCATCCCTGACCTTATCACACCCCTTCCTGAGAGAGGAAGCTTTCTACCACCTACCAGATACATCACTGCTGGAGGCAAAATTGTGAAGTGGGGAAAAATTAATGCCCTTTGAGCTCTCCTTTCTGAAAACCACTTTACAACCTCAGCCCCAGCTGTCTCCTCCTCTTCCATGTACCATATGCTTCCATGCTATATTACTATCCTCCAAGGTTTTTGTCCCCCATTTGCATGGTGCCCCAAGTTCTGAGATTCTTTCTTGATTCTTGAGGTCAAGGATTCATACCCAAATATACATCATATAGTGCGCACTTAACAAATGCTTTTTGGTGGAATAATTGATTAACTGACCTTCCTCAACTCTTCCCCCAACTCTCTCAAAACAAAAACGATCAAAATAATGTCTTTCATTCTTTCAATATCTTTATCAAGGAGAAAAATTATCTTTCCTACTAAGATATGATTAGGACTAATAGCTTATTCATTTCCCTATGACTTATAGAATAAATGGCTGACTCCAACATTCATGGGCCTCCACAATTTGGCTTTAATCTACCTGTCTGACCTAATCTCATTGTACCTGCTCTATAAAGTAGCCAAACTGGACAATCCCCCAACACTCATCATCCATCCCCCTATGTCTGCTTTTGTTTCTGTTGGTCCCCATGTCTAAAATGAGCCCCTCAACTTTTACTTCCTGAAACCCCGTCAAGGAGGAATTCTGAAATTACATCTTTTACGATGCCTTCATTATTTTCTCTGATCCATTCCCTCCAAAGAGATTGTTCCTTTCTTACATATTTTATATATCATGCTTAAGTCAACACAATCTACCTTGTAGCAAAATTCCATTTGATAAGTTTCCTTTCAATCCTATCTTACCCCAAGTCTTTCCCACTCACCCCAAAAAAACAATCCAACAACAATAGAGTATACACTCACTGAGATTTAGAGACTCTCACAACATAACATTCTCACTCTTTTTGTTGTTGTTCGGTTGCCTTTATTTTTCTTGCTCATTTTCTTTCCTTTTTGATTATGCAGCAAGATAATTGTATAAACATGTTTACATATATTGAATTTAACATATATATTAACATGTATAACATACAATGGATTTCTTGCCATCTGGGGGAGGGGGAAGGAGGAAGGAAGAGAAAATTTGGAACACAAGGTTACACAAGGATCAATGTTGAAAAATTATCCATCCATATGTTTTGAAAATAAAAAGCTTTAATTTAAAAAAAAAGACATAAAAAAGGATTTAGAGACTCGGTTCATTTTCATCTTTGTTTCATCTTTATATCTTCAACCCAGCATAAAGCTTTATGCATAATAAAGCCTAATAAATGATAAATTATCATTCTCTAGGGCAGTGGTGACCAACTCAGAAAGAAACAGGCCACTAATCCATACATAAGAATCTGTGTAGGTCACAACTTGATTTAATTTTAAAACAGGTTATTTATGTTCTCTTGGGAGTGTTGTAGGAATGCTTGGGAGTTCTGTAGGCTACATGGCTCTGAGACAATTTGACCTCTCTGCTCTAGGGTAGTTACCTATGGGTAAAAATCACCCAAAGACATGAATTGCACTGAATGAGTCGTGTGAGTCAGTGGAACCTAAAATCACATAATACAGGTAACCAACCAACCTAAGACCAGCTCTTGCTTCTATAACCCAGTGGAAACTGCTGGTCAATCTATTGGAGGACAATAGTCATTTATGATAAGTCATGAACATTCAAGGGCAGGAGAGACAATCACTGAAATCATGCCCTCTTTGTTCTAGGGGATTGTGACGAAGTGACAGTCCTATCAACTTCTGAGCAGTAGAATGATTTGGCCCCATTTGCAAGACTGAATGAATCATAGCCAGCTCCTTTCTCCTCCCTTAGTCCTCCTCTCTCCTCTTATTGGTTCAGTCATTTAATATTCCCATCCCTGTTCACTACCTTTTTATATCTCTTTTACCCTTTGGAGCTAAACTCTTGAAAATATCTGTCTCCAATGGGTGCCTCCACTTTTTTCTGGCCTCTCTTCTTGACCCTTTATAATTCAGCATCTGACCTTCTCATTTCACCAAAATTTCTCTCTTAGTCATCAAATCCAGTGACCTTTTCTTAATATTCATTCTCCTTGACATCTCTGCAGTCTGATATCATTTTTGATCACTCTGCCCTCCTTGATGCTCTCTTCTCTCTAGATTTTTAGGACATCAATCTCTCCCGGTTTTCTTCCTACCTGTCTGACTGCATCTTTTCTGTCTCCTTTACTGCTCCAGATCATTCCTTCTTAACATAGGTATACTTCAGGATTCTGTCCTAAGCCTTTTCTGTCTCACTTGGTGCTCTCATTATCAACTCCCATGGATTTAATTACCATCTCTATGCTAATTATTCTCAAATCTACCTTTCCTTCCTCAGACTCTGCTGATTTCCAATCTTACATCTCCAATTGCCTTTCAGAAATCTCAAACTTGAGGTCCAATAGACATTGTAAACTCATTATATCTAAAACAGAAGTCATTTATCTTTCTTATTAGCCCCCCTCCCATTTTCTTGTCTTCTTTAAGAATTGTAAAGGTCAATACTCTCCTCCCAGTCCCTCAGACTCCTTACTTGGCAGAAATCCTGAATTCCTCATTATATCAAATCTCCCAAGTCTAAGCTGTTGCTCAGGTCTGTCAAGTTCACCTGTGCAAGATTTCTCACCTGTGCCCCCTTCTTTCCTCTGACTTTGTCACTACTCTAGCACAGAACCTCATCCCTTCATGGCTTGATTATTACAACAGCCTGCTGCTGGGTCTGCCTGCCTCAAGGCTTTTCTTACTCCAAAGCATCAGCCAGCATCCATTAAAGAGATAAGTGTAAGAGGTCAGATTTGAATGGAGAAAAATAAGTCTTCCTGACTCCAGGCCCAGCATTATATCCACTTTGTCACCTAGTTGCTCAACATGAACATATATGAACATATACATAGATATATACATAGAAATACACATATATGTGTAAAATAAAGTGCCAAGTAAAATTTAGGGAGAGAAAAGAAAATACCAGCAGATTAAAGGATGTAGAAGGTTTTGTTTGAATAGTTCAAATGTGATCTCAGATGCTTCTTAGCCGTGTAATCGGCTAGTAACTTTACCTTTGACTGCCTCAGTTATAGCTTTTGTAGCACCTATCTCCCAGAGCAGCTGTTTTTGTGAGAATCAAATGAGATAACAATTATGTAGTTTTTTGCAAACTTTAAAGTTCTCTGTAAATGCTCCTTAACTTAATCAAGACCCCTATTACACCAATGACCTTCATGAGTCATCATATTCTAGCACATTAGGATTCACTCATTTATTTTTTTTGAAAGGGAGGATAGAGGAGAATTTTTAAAATGTTACTCCATTTATACCCTTGAGATATCCTCTTTGCTTGTACCTTTCCTAAATATTCTGCTCTGCCAATCCTTCCAAATCTGTTGGCTTAGGATACAATAACTTGGTTCATCCTGGCAGTCAGAATTAACTTTCCTTCTTCCTCACAGTGCTCTTTTAATGAATGGTTCTCCCTCTGAATAACTCAGTTCAAGCTTTGATTCCTTTTAAATTCTGAATATCACTCTGTTCAGGCCTTCCAGAAGCAGGCAACTATGGGCATTAATACTGATCAGAGACCTGAAACACACTGGTGGGATAATATTCTCTCTTTCTAAGAAGGAAAACAATGGAGTGGACAACTTTCATTTCATTTCTCCAACGGATCTAACCAAATTGTTCTTATCACATCTCTGGACTAGTTCAAATACTAGTTCAAATTTTTGTTTAATGAAACCATTCACAGCCACATTCATATCTAAGCATTTGGTGCTGGGGTCAGCCCCCTTCAATAGTCCTAACGGTATATCCAAAATGATATAGCAGGAAGAATATTGGCTTTGGAATCAAATAACCTGGTTTGAGTCCCTTTTGAACCCCTTTTTGGCTTTAACAAGGTACATAATTCTCAATCTTTCTGGATCTCATTTTCTTCATCTGGAAAATGAAAATGTTTATCGATACTTCCAACCTCTCCAGGTGACGGTCAAATACGTACTGCTAACACATGTGAGTTCTGATTATTATGAAATTCTTAAGTTGATCTAAGGCAGCCCCAAACCAGAACTAGCCTTGACTTTCTTTAGATTAAGTTGAAAAAATATGACCATTTGTACCTAAGCACATTTAGCAAGTTGGGTCATCATTTTGCCTATACGTCTCCCAATTTCATACAGCTCCTTAATTTTTTTAGTGGACAAATTAATATTCTGACTAATGACAAGTCTTTTTAATTTTGCATACATTAAGCTCTAATGCTTATGAGGGATTCAAAGGGAACTCAACATTTTGATAGCTGTGTGAGGACAGCTTTACGCTCTGATGCCCCAAGATGATGAGTCAGCTTCAGTCTGTGTACTGGAATGAAAAGTTTCATCCTCGTCCCAAGCATGCTAGACTGCTGTCAACCCTCCCCAGAGCTGACACACTAGTAGGTCCAGCAGTGGAGATAATCTCTGCCAAACACTTTGTTGAGTCTGGGGGCCCCGATGCTGATACCGCCAATCAAGAATCCTCCCGGTCGTAAGCAAGGAGGGCAATGCTGAGATCCAATACGAAGCTTTTTCTCACACCTTGGTCTATTGGTTGACACAAACATAGACATTTCTCAGTTAGTATGAGTCTATAAAAGATAACTATGTCCTGATTCAACAACATATTTTAGTAAAGAGAATCCATTCTCCCTTGTATTCCTCCTACCCCCACTTCTGAAATAAATGCTTTTCTTGGAGATGCTTCAAATGCCATTCATTAGCATTAATGCCCATGATTGCCTGAAACTGCCCCAAGGCCATCTGGTAAGGCAGGGTTAAGGCCTGAATTATGTAATATTAAAAAAAAAAACTAGAAATAGAAGTATTCAAAAAAAGGACCATTCCTTGAAAAAGTACATTGGAGCATTTAAATGTCTACTATCAATCAATCAATAAGAATTTATCAAGCACCTACTAAGTACCAGGAACTATTTTGAGAGCTGGCAGGGCACTAATAGACATCAAGAATATGAAGCCCAAAATAAAACAGCAGCTTTCAATGAATTTATATGCTACTAAAAGAAAAAACATGCCCATATAAATATATTAAAATTTTATATAAAATAAATAGCATGTCATTTGGTGGCAGAAGGCACTGGCAGAGTGACCTTAAAGAGGAAAAGCTGAACTTAAACCTTCTGATGGAGAAGAGTCTGAACAAAGGCTGGAGGGCCAAGGTCTGCCATTAGCTAGCTGTGTGATTTTTTCCCCCCATCTGTACTGAACAATCTCTGATGTTCCTGCTACTAATTCTAAGTACTTAGTCCCGTGGTACATAAGTCATTGGTAGAGAGACACTTGGTCTGATAGGAACATTTCAAAACATTATCCACAGCCAGTACCCTATTCAAAGTCTCTCTAGCTTGGCAAGACCAACCAGAATAAATGGTCTGCTGTCATGGCCTTCAGCAAAATGTCTAGGATTACCTCCAGGTAACAAAAGTTCTGTTTCCCTTCAAATTTCCTGCTTCTGTAGACTGAGCACTGGGCCGATAGTAATGGTGTGGGGCCAAGAATGACTGGACCCAGGAACTTCCATCATCCATGGGACACTGGCAGATGGTTTAGTTTGGTTTGTGGGAACTGAGAATATTTGCTATTTAATGCTTTTTCTGATATTTGCCCTACATTTCTATTTTTAGTAAATTGTCTTTTTTTGAGCCACTCTAGTATTTGTCATTTGATTAATATTGACTATTTTGGGGAAAATTCAAGGGAGGGAAATGGGGGCTCATTGCAGTAATCTGATTAAGCCAAACCAGATACAAATACCAGGAGATAACATAAAGGGAATATTACATAAGGTTTTGAATGCTGTTAAATAAAATGACTGCCCTACTTTACCCATTTTGTAAGCATGAAATTATGTAAATTGAGCTTATTTAAAAAAGGGATATATTGCTATATATTGTTAGTGGAGAAGACACTAATAATATCCAGACCCCTGGCTCAAAGGATTCTAAATACAATGTGGGGATAAAGCAATATAATGCAAAGGAAATTACACTATATTTGAAGTCAGAAGTCTAGGGTTCAAATCTTAATTCCATCACTTAACTGATGACCCTGATAGGTACCTATATTTTTAACTTCTTTGAACGTTAGCTTCTTCATATATTTTTTAAAGATGAGAGTTTTTAGTAATGATCTGCAAGGTTCCTTTTAGCTCTAAAAACCTAAGACTCATCTCTATTAGATGGGTATGAAAGTATTTTGTAAACTGTACAGTGCTATAAATTAGTGTAGGAAGGAACCACAGAGATCGACATTCTACCTATGAGGAAAATGAATATCAAAGAAATTAAATTAATTTTCCAATGTCATACAACTAGTCAGTAGCAAAGCTATTCAAACCTGATTCTCTAACTCCTTCCACAGCCGAATGGAAGTGAAATTGTGACTTCAGCTTAGATATGTGACCTCTTGAATCTATACTATTAGACATATAAAGTAGATTTCTTAACACAGGCTGAAGATCTAGAGAACTCCTCCTCCATTATCCAGAATTCTTTTTAAAAATTATTATTATAGCTTTTTGTTTACAAGATATATGCATAGGTAATTTTTCAGCATTGACAATTGCAAAACCTTTTGTTCCAACTTTTTCTCTCCTTTCCCCCACCCCTTCCCCAGATGTCAGGTTGACCAATACATGTTAAATATGTTCAGAATTCTTAACTACCAAGATTATGAATGCCCTTGCATGAAACAGAACACAGAACTCTGAGTTCTTTTTCCCTGTAAAATTGCAGGTGAGGAGTACCTTGACATACCCAGTGACCTGGATCCTAAATGGAATCCCTCTACAATAAGAAAGCCATTGTTGGGAGGAAACGTTAACTACTTACAAGGAGCACAGTGGAGAAAAAAATATCCTGGGAAGAAATGTACTGGCTGCTTCTTCCGTAATCTAAGTAAATGAGAAAGCTGTTGCCTACTAATTGAAGGCTGTCGCAATCCTGTTCTTTCCACACTGTAGTATAGGAGATAATTATACAAATGGCCATCAGTGGAAGAGAATGTGATTGCTAACTCGTACTTCATAATACAACATTATTCTCTGGAGTTCAAAGAAAAATTAACCACACTGTGTTTGTTTGTTTTTCCCGTGTTGAAAGATGGAACATAAAGGCTCATCATTACCTGTTTCTCCTTGTTTCTACCTCAAAGGAAGGCCAGCAAACATAGCATTTTGCTTCATATCTTTGTCCTGCATTTTTCTTGTAATCGCATGTGTTATAACTATCCATGAGGATGTCTTATCACTTCTGAGAATGAGAATTAGGGCTGTGTCTTATATAAACTTTTTATCTCCCTAAACCCCTAGAACAATATTCTTCCCACAATAAGTGCTTAATAAAGACTTGTTTTATTCTATTAAATTGATAAGTGGAGGAAGTAAAGACCTATGGCTCTGAAGTCAGGGTTCCACCCTTCAAAGACTATCTCTGATACCTGTATGATCTTAGAAAAGTCACCTAACTCCCCTAACTGTCCTTTTCCTTCCCTGCAAAATTCACAAATAAAAAGGTTGGAAATCCCTTATAGTCCCGTCAACTAGGAGGGACGTAAAAGAGTCCCTCCATCCTGGAAACACCTGCCAGAGTTTGTGGTAGGTGGGTACAGCCTTCAGGAGAGAGCCCAGGGCGATCTCTCTGGCCAGGGAGACATCAGAGCAGACTGCAGAGCTTCCCAGCAGTCCTGTCTCCTTTCAGATTTCCTGCTTCTTCTCCTGCCCTCGCCAGGCTAACCCCTTCCCCTGCCAACCCCAACAGGACCGAATATGTTTCCTTTGCTGAGATCTCAGGACTCTGGCTTCCCTCTTCCCTTCTCTCAGAGATCCTCTCTGTGTGGTGAACTTTTATCATTGAATAAGTGTTGACTTGTTCAACAGCATAAAGGGCATCAGGTATTTTAGTCCAGTGGGAAGGGATACGGTGTTACATAATTCATGCTGACTTAACAATATGCAGTTTTATTTTCCAGCAGAGGGCAATAGAATGGAGAGAATATTAAACTGGGCAGAGTGAAAAGGCTACTGGATTTTAAGTTGGAGGGTCTGAGTTTGAATCCTGATTTCCAGTTTCTATTTATGTGAATGTAGGCAAATATCATCTCTTCCCAGTTTCTTTAAAAAGTGAGTGGTTTGGACTGGATGGACTTAATCTATGCTTATGATCCCAGTTAAGTTTGATATCAAAATAATTGGTTTCTACTACTGGCTCTGCCACATATGAGCTAGATGAAGTTGGATTATAATAATAATAGCAGTAGTAATAATAAATTAATTTTAGATTATAGTATTTATATTTCTCTTTCCCCCCCTTTTTTTTTTAACAGAAATAAGAAATGGAAATTTGAAAGCCATTTTAGGGTTCTATAATAATAGTACCTTATAAATATTCGTTGAATTTGTAAGGAGAGGGAAGAAGAATAATGATTAGAATATAAATACAAATGAAAAAACAAAGGTAACCTGATTTGTCTTGCCCATAGATTGATTAAATGAAATTCCAGAGTAATATGAAGGGTCCTAGTGTGATGACCGCATATTTAAAATCAGCCAGAGTCAGGAATTCAGGTTAAGGGAAAAATCTTCAATCTTTATTCTCAGGAGAGGTGAAGAAGGATTGCCATAGCAATATGAGCAGTTGTGACAGGAAGCCACCTAGCAGAGGGAGATTGGAGGTGAGGGGCCGTCACAATAGCAATGTGAGTAGCTGTGTCAAGACCCCAGCCAGCAGTCTCTCCTTCCACTTCCCTTTCTACTCCCCTGCCTCCACCCACTAAAAACATCATTTCCTATACAACACATCAGGACTTGCACAAAGAGTGGGCGGGGGCCATTCTTTCTCCAAGATTGTATATTAATAGAGTATGGTCCAATTACTATTTAGCCTCATGTGCTTGGGACCTCAGTGCATCAACTCAAGCCTCAGCCCATTACATCCTAGTGCTAATAATTAAGGGCATGATGGAATTTAAAAAGGATTTATTTACCTCAACACAGATTTCAAGCAAAAATATGGTAGTTCCTATGCCCAGAGAGCTATTTGTGCATACCCTTTGATCCAGCAGTGTTACTTCTGGGCTTATACCCCAAAGAGATACTAAAGAAGGGAAAGGGACCTGTATGTGCCAAAATGTTTGTGGCAGCCCTGTTTGTAGTGGGTAGAAACTGGAAACTGAGTGGACGCCCATTAGTTGGAGAATGGCTGAATAAATTATGGCATATGAATGTTATGGAATATTATTGTTCTATAAGAAACGACCAGCAGGGTGAATACAGAGAGACTTGGAGAGACTTACATGAACTGATGTTAAGTGAAATGAGCAGAACCAGGAGATCATTGTGCAAGGCAACAACAAGACTATATAGATCAATTCTGATGGACATGACTCTCTTCAACAATGAGATGATTCAGGCCAGTTCCAATAATCTTGTGATGAAGAGAGACATCTACACCCAGCGTGAGGACTGTGGGAACTGAGTGTGGACCACAACATAGCATTTTCACTCTTTTTGTTGTTGTTTGCTTGTATTTTATTTTCTTTCTCATTTTTTCCTTTTTGATCTGATTTTTCTTGTGCAGCAAGATAATTGGATATATGGATTTAACATATATTTTTACCATGTTTAACATATATTGAATTACTTGCCATCTCAGAGAGGGGGTGGGGTAGAGAGGGGGAAATTGGAACCCAAGATTTTGCAAGGGTTAAATTAAAGGGTTGGAAAATTATCTATGCATATGTTTGGAAAATTAAAAAGCTTTAATTAAAAAAGCTTTTATTAATTAAAAAAAGGAATATGACAGTTCTCACCAAGGGGAGGTAAAGTAGACAACAAGGCAGATTTACCGTAAAATACTCTCTGCTATGATGGCTGGATATGACTGTGGGTCTGATTCACAAAAAGATGAAATATCCCTGAGGCTATGGGCCAGATCTCTAAAGTGCTGAGTGCTCTTTTTGGTAGGCAAGTAGCAGACTAAAATCAATTCAGGAAAAAAGTAGCAGATGCTAGTAGCTGCTCAGCATACAAATGGCAGCAAAGAAATCAGTTCAATAAGGACAGGAAGCAGTTTTTCTAGAGAAAAGAGGTAGAGAGGTATTCCTAATGGTATATAACTTCCAATTTTTCTAGTCTACAAGTATTCCCTGTCTAGCTAATAGCATGGAAACATGTGAGAGTGATGTTCCTTTCTGTAAATGTGAGGAAATCTCATAATTCATTTTGCTATTCTATTTGAATTAAATGTCTTTTCTTTAATTTATATATTTTGTTTATTTATATTTATATTTATTATATTTATATATTATTATGACTGATAAAGTAATTATTATAGAGGTAAAAGTGAATTGGGGTTGTAGATGAATTTACCTAAAGTAAATCATGGCTCGGTCCAATTTTGGTTCTCATTTTTTGGGTTTGTCCCAAAATTTACATAACTTCAGAGCTAAAAAGGACTTCAGAGAAAACCTAGTCCATTCTCTATTACAGATGAGAAACCCGAAGTTTAGAGAAGTAAGATCATTTGCCAAAAACCACATAATTAAAGCAAAGCCAGAAGTAGAACCTAGCTTTCCTAAGTAAGGAAGACCTGAGCTCAGCTTCAGCTTCAGATACTTATTAACTCTGTGACCCTGGGCAAATCATTTAACTGCCTCTTGTCTCAGTTTCTTCATCTGTAAAATGGGAATAAAAATAGCAACAGCCTCCCAGTTATTGTGAGAATAAACCTTAAAGTGCTACATAAATATCATCATCACTATTATTATCATTACTATTGTCTCCTTTTTTAGTATGCAGCTTAGGATGATGTCTAAAACAAGCTTCTCTACTTTTCATGACTCAATTCCTTTTCTTCTTCAGGAACTTGCTTCTAGAAAAATTCTCCCTCAGTGCCTTCTGCTCTACCTTCAAATGATTTTCTAGCTCCTTTGTCTAACTAATCTATTTCCATAATGCTCCTAATATGTACTGAATCATCTTTTTCTACATATTTCCTGAATTTACTATTATGTAGCCTTGTATTTGCACCAGGGGATATTGGAAAGTTTCATTTTCCCAATTCAAAAGGGAAAATAAAGATCAGAGAAAGGTAGATGTCATGCAGGAAAGAGGAATATGAAGAACTTTGGAGCTCTGTTGAGAAAAGCCCATTATCTCCATTCCTACCTATCTCCTATCTTGCTGAAACCTCCAGTCTTTTCTTCTAGCTGAGAAAACTACACATTTTCCCCAAACCCTCCTGTTAATAAGAGATTACTAATAGGAAAATTCTGACAGGCAAAGTGTACCTTGAAATAGCCAGGTCAGAGGTATAACTAAATTAAACAGTAGTCAATATTCAGGATTTATTATACTAAACTAGTGAAATAAATATAGATAAATCACTGGATCAGATGGTACCTACCCAAGAGTTTAAAGGAACTCAAGGATGAAATTGGCCAAAATGTGTAATCTATTATTACAAATGGTCAATGGGCCAGAGGACTGGCTCATTGCCAATGTGACCCTTGCACATAAAAAGGATTCCAGAGGGAACTTGTGGAACTGGTTATTAATAAATCTTGCTTTTTGGTGAAATCTATAATAAAGAATGAGATCACCAAACACTTCTACTCTACTCCCCAACATTTTGGGGAAAAGGTAGTTTGATTTCTACATGAGGAAATTATGCTTGATTTAATGGAGGGAAAAAAATAAGCATGTACCAAAAGCAGATCAATGGGTGTGACATATCTAAAATGTTTTTGTACAAGAATTTATTATAAGCTACTTGGGATTAAGGAGAGAAGTAGAGAGGGCTATTTTGTCATCGGCTAAAGATTTGGTTAGCTAAGAGAAAGAAAATAAGGAGTAGAGATAAATGGACACAGTTAAATGGAAGTATAATTAACAAATCTCCTTAGGGAACAGAACTAAGACCAGCCTTATTTAATTCATTTCATCAATGATCTTGAGTAGGGAGTGCACTCCCTAAATTTTTACTTTCAACTAAAAAGAATTAAATGGCTCAAATAGTTGAGCAAACAACAAAAATAAAGAACCACTATATACCAAAATATTGATAACACAGTTAATGGAGTATTATTTTGTTATAAGAAACTATGATTAACTTATAGTGTATTTAATTTATACTTTAACATATTTAACATGTATTGGTCAATTTGCCATCTGGGGAAGGGGATGGGGGGAAGGAGGGGAAAAATTGTAACAAAAGGTTTGGCAATTGTCAATGCTGTAAAATTACCCATGCATATAACTTGTAAATAAAAAGCTATAATAATAAAAAAAGAAAATTAAAAAAGAAACTATGAGAATTCAGAGAAATATGGAAATACTTGTAGAAATCAATGTAGAGAGAAATAAGCACATCCAGAGAGAAAGCATATATGATGATTAGAATAACAATAAATGAAAATAACACTAGAATAAAAAGGAATATTGAGTAGTTACAGTGACCAATCTTGGACCCATAAAGAGATATGAGGAAGTACTTTTGTCCTTTGGGTAAGGAGGTTATAATACTATGGGTACAGAATATTGCTTATACCACCTGATACAATCACTGTTATTTGGTTTTACTTGACTGTTTCCCTCTGTTACAGAAAGGTTCATTTAATTGTGGGGAACAGACATATTTGGAAACAACAAAAAATGTAAATATAGAAGAAAGAGTAATGGATTTGGAGTTAGAAAACCAGTTTTCAAATCTACCTTTGCTATGTATAACCTGTGTGACTCTGGCAAGTCACTTAATTGTTCTCGGGCTCAATTCTTTCTGTAAATGAAGGAATTGGGCTCTTTGATCTCTTCCAATTCTAAATCTATGGGCCAATAAAAAGAAATTGTATATGATCTTATCAGATCACGCAAATAGAACAATAACAATCCAGGACAGATTAGTTTTGATGCACACAGGAAGGAAACAAGTATTTATTACACACTTACTATGTGCCAGGCACTGTTCTAAGCATTTTACAAATATTTTCTCATATGATCCTTGTGACAACTTGGGTTGCTATTATTGTTTCCACTTTACAATTCAGAAAACTGAGGGAGACAGAATGACTTGCCTAATATCACATGGTGGTTAAGGGATTGAGGATAGATTTGAATGCAGAGCTAACTCTTGTTTCCTGAACACACAAACTCAATGGTTGGCTGTGGCCAAAATGGTCACCAAAAACCTTCTTTTTATTATTTTCAAGAAAAATCTTAGAACGAAAAGAAGTTCTTATCCCTCCCTTATAAAACTATTCATAGTCTTCATTTCTGGTCACCACACCCACAGTAAGATCAGGGAGGCAAGGCAGGAAGATGCCCTGGGGTCAGTGTGGTTGGATCTAGATTCAGCTAGAAATGGTAAATTCTTGCCAATTAGGAGAACAGAATCTGAATAATTATTATAGACTGTCTTTCTGAGGGGAAAAAAAGACACCATCAAGAAAGCTATAAAAGAACTATAAAAAGTCCAGAGAAAGGCAATTAAAATGATCGTATGGATTGGGGAGGAGGAAGAGAGTGAGGGAAGATGGTACTCTGCTGTATGAGCATGAGTTTTTAAGAAGATTGGGCCTCCAGCCTGGAAGGACAAAGACTGACCACCAAAAATTATCAAATTCAAGAAGATTATGAATAGCATTAGGAGAATCAAATTGAACTTGCTCATCAAGGACAAGGAGGATGCGTGCAATGGTTTTTCTTTGAAACTTGAGTAAGGTAAACTCAGAAGAAATAAAGGATGCACTCCTTCACTCAGTAGGAAATAAAATTATGGAATTCATTAACCCTAAAAATGGCAGAGGAAAAATCTTTTTAAAATTTTGTGTAAGTTTATGAATGACAGAATCATACATGATTACTAAGAAGAGACTGTAAGATTTCATTTGGAAATTTTTTTTGCTTAAATTTCATTTATGTTGATGTAGCATTTAAAAGCTTACAAAGGACTTTAAATCTATTATCTTATTCTGTTCTTGTAACAACCTTCTAAAATAGGTATTATTATATCCACTTTCAAGATAAAGAAACTGAATTAAGAAGGGTTAAGTGAATTGCCCAGAGACACACAGTAAATATCTGATACAGAATTTGAACTCACTATTTGACTCCAAATCCAGGGTACCATTTGCTATTCAACTCCAGCTCCCAAAATAACTATGATTTATCATGCCATTGGCTAAATTGACCAATAGTCCTAGCTAATGGACCAGTTCCTATGATTCTATATTTCCCTTTCTGATCCTCCACTTCTGCAATTTTACTATGGCAGCAGGAATACCAGCAGAGGTTGCTTCCCCTTCCTGTCCAATGATCCAAATACTTATGAGAGTTTAAAACTCAAACTTTTTAAATAGGGGGCTAGTTCACTGTCCCTCAGACTATTGGAGGGCCCGACTATAGTAAAAACAAAAACTTTGTTTTGTGGGCCTTTAAATAAAGACACTTCATTAGCCCTGGGTAAAGGGGATAATCATCCTCAGCTGCCGCATCTGGCCTGTGGGCTGTAGTTTGAGGACCCCTAGGTACTGGTTAATAGAAGAAAGGATGGGAGACAAGGAACATAAGGTTTTATCTATAGCCACAAGACTCAAGGGAAGGGGCTGACCTTTAGGATAAGGAAATATAATCTCACACATTTACTGAAAAATCTCTTTTGTATATCAGCTCTAGGAGGTGTAAGGCTGATTAAAGATAAAATCAAAGAGTTGCTGAAGGGAGTAGTAGTGACCATAGAGGGATGTTTTGGTCTGGAAAGACACAGGTATTATGAGCGGGGTCATTGAACAATCAATGAACCTTATGAATAGTAGTGTTGATTTTAGTATTGATTTCAGAGCAAGAGTTGGAAAATGGAGTGGGAGTGGGTGCACAGAGCAGCATGCTAGGAAGATGGTTGCAGTACAATATGGGCAGATCTGGAGTCAACAAGAAATGGGTAGCTTGCCCCCAGGGTAAGATCTGGGAAGCATGACAGAAAGATGAACTAGGTTCTGGATGGTTGAATCTGGAGTCAGCTAGATGTGATGAATTCTGCCATTTAGGAGACCATAACCTTGTTGATTATCACAAACTGTCTTTTTGAGGAAAGACAAATATTATCATTTGTCTGGGAAGAGGGGAAACGGAAAAGGGATAAGCATTTATTTAGGACTTATTATGTACCAGTCTCTAATCTAAGTGCTTTTTACAAAAAATATTCCATTTGATCTTCATTAACATTCTGTGAGGTAGGTATAGTTATTATCCCTGTTCTATAATGGAGAAAACTGAGACAGTGTTATACAGATAATAAGTGTTTGAGATCACATCTGAACTCGGGTCTTCCTGACTCAAGATCCAACATCCTATCCATTGAGTCACCAGCTGCCTCAAGCATGGAAGTTGCCATGGTTGATCTGTGTTTCCTGAGGCATCATCATGGAAGATGTCAAGTAGGAGGAGGGCAGATTTAAACTGGCTCAGGATTATATTCCTTTCCTTCTCAGTTTGGATTTGTTGAATTCTCTCACACTTTCGAGGTAAAAGGTAGGTCCAAACTAGAGCCAAGAACTTTGCAGCATTTATGAAGGTATTTATTTGACTCCTTCCCACCAAACTTGAGACTGCTCAACAAAATCAGTATTCATTCAAGCTCCTTTCTGCTTTCCCAAGAGACAGTTTCATTTCTTCTACCCTTTTCATCAAAGTGCACAGAACTTAGTTGGGTTTGCTGTTTATTTCAATCAGGTTTCCTTTAATGACACTTTTCCATTAAATATGAATAACTTTTGTTTCTTCCAAGAAAAACTTTACTTTAAAAGAAAAACCCTCTAAAAAGAGAAAAGACAAGTTCTAAACAAGCAGAAATAAGACTGCCTTAAACCTGCAGGAAAATTTCAACACCAGTTCATAACAAGTAAAGGGAGGTCAGAGGGTCTCGGGCATCTGGGAAAGGGAAGGAGAAAGAATGGCACATTCAAAAAATGGCTCCAGGAGTGGGTGGCACAAATGGAAATGGTCAGAGAGCAAGTGGAAGATTTAGAATCAGAACTAAAAAGGGGCAGGAGTGAGTGGGTACCGGAGAAACAGCAGGAGTGAGCTGGGGCCGAACTGAGGAAATAGGAGTGGGTGGAACATAGGAAAAAAAAGAGCTAGAGAGTTGGTTTGGGGAAAGAGAGAGGACCGACTTAGAAAGATTTGATTTTCCAGTCGAAGAAGAGAGGAAGGAGAGGAAGGGATTGTAAAAGCATATGAGGCACATCTCCTCAGTATCCCTTCTTAAGAAGAGAAGACTGAAATTTCTGCAGAGTGGATCAAGCTCTAGCACCAACCCACCAAACTTGCCTTCCCCGTGGCTGGTCTGGACCCCAAGTTTTTTTTCAACCTTGGGCAAGAATTGTGAGACTGTAGAGTGGGCAGGCAAGAGCTTAGAAGTTATTTTTCAAGTAGTAGTATAATTAGAAAGATTTTTTTAATCAGGTCATTTTCCATATGTTTGTTTGACAAACTAAACATCCTAGCTCCATTTGAGAAAGCATTGTCTTTGACTGGATGCTGATCCAGGGAAGTTATTCAAGTCAACAAACATTTATCAAACACCTATGAAGAGCAAGGTGTTGTGCTAAACTGGGTGGAAAGAAGTGTACAAAAGATCCTGCCTTAACACTCTACCAGACAGGGAAGCAATATGTACACCAATCTGAATAATACAAGGTAGGAAGTGACAAAAAAAAAAAAAAAAGGAGAGACCCAGATGGAGTGTGCTAAGAATCTTTAGGAAAGAAAATAATATGTTCCACCAAAAAGTAGGAGACCGAAGGCAAGTTTCATTGAAGTCACAGCACCTGAATGGAGCCTTCAACAAGTAGATTTTGAAAAATAAGAGATAAAAAGATGGAACGTTCCATGAATGAGGTATAAGTGTGAAAATGCATGGAGATGGGAAATGGCACATCAAGTCTACAAACAGCAAATATTCCAGTTTAACTGAAACATGATGTGCTCTGGGGTCAGACTATAACTCTGATTGAAGACATCCTATCATTTTTGTGACTCTAAAGTGCTATTCTTTTGTCTCTTTTGATTTTGAGGTTATGGGACAGGGTCAAAAGTCCTAAAACATGGGCCATAACCTCTTCAAAGACAGCAGACAAAGACTATTGCTACAGTTTAGGGTTGGATCCATCATAGGAAAATAGAGCTCAGAGTGGGAAGAGGCTTCAGAATTTGCCTAACCCAAAGCTCTCATTTTAAAGAAGTAACCAACTTTAAGCAATTTTACCAAGGTCACTCTAGAATTAATGGTAGAACCACTAGTGTTAGAACACCATTTTGAGCCCCTTTCATGGTCCTCAGATTCTACTGCACCTTAATTCTTAGTTTTGTAACACCAATTAAGCACAATTAAAAAGGAAACAGGCCAGAGATTACAGATCATATTGGAATATATTATTATTAGTTAAAAATAACTAGTAATGAAACCTTAGCACTCAATTGGCCTACAAGAAATTAAGAAACATCAACAGCTGCAGCAGCAACAACAATGATAATAAAACCCAACATTTATATATATATATATGTGTGTGTGTATATATATATACATATATATATATATATATGCATATAGTATAGCTTTAAGGTTTGCAAAATTTTGTGCATATATTATCTTATTTAATCTTCACAATTCTCAAGATTAGGTAGTGTTATTACCCTCAGTTTTTAGACTAGCAAACTGAGGTGAAAAGGGATTAAGTGATTATTCAGTATCTCACAATTACTAAGTGCCTGAGGCAAGATTTGATTTCAGGGCTTCCTCACTCCAAAACTAGCACTTTATCCACTATACTAACTAGATGCCAAGTTCCTGACTCTCTTCTCTTCTGGCTTTCTGTTAGGATTTCATGGATAGTGAAAGAATTCTGAGAGCATCCAATTAAGAGACCATATGTTTTTTTACTCTCATAGTTTGGGGGTGGGGTGGGGAATATTACACATTACAGAGACTGCTGGATTTGGAATTAGAGAACCTGTCCCTTATTGTGTGGATGACTATCTTGAATAAACCTCATCTGCAAAGGACCAGGAATGGAGGACTTTTAAGGTGCTTGCTGCTCTAATTCTATTATCCTCTAAGCCTTCTACAGGAATCTATGTCTAGAAACAAGATGATATGACTTTGGCAAATTTTAGAAAGGAAATCTTACAAGATACTGCAGATCTGAGGGGCGTCTGTAGAATTCTTGCTCTCCGTAAGGCTGCCGTATCCCTATAAACAAACTGTACAGGATTTTCAGAAAAGAAAGGGAGGAAAAGAAAATGGATGGATGGAGCTTTGGACAGAGAAGAGAGGGTGGAGCTCCTTTCTGGGAATGGAAAAATACTCGATGCTTTGTCCCTTTGTTCCCTTGCTGTAAAGGCAATCTGAAGCACAGAAAGTGATCGGCTCCAGAGATATTACTCAGAAACATTCATCTCCCCATGACAAGGAGCCAAAAAGTCATGGGTTGTCAAGTCACACTGCTGGCTGCTCTTTCTGCCAGACACTGCCCCATCCACCTTCTCTAAGAAGAGTATGTCCCCGCTTCAAGGAGGTACCCCAAGGCATGGCTGCTACCCAACACCTCCTGCACTGCAGAACTCTCCGTCAAGTCCCCATCACTGATGGAGCACCGGACAAGGTCCTCAGGGACTTGTTAGGGCTCCTCAGACGAAGCCCTTTCTCCACTCACCCCCCAGGGCCACCAGGTGACTTTATGTTAAGGTGTATAGCACTGCAGTTTTGCCTTGGGCCTTGGGCCTGGACAACCAAGAAATCTCCAGGGAAGTCCCACAAGAGTGTTCATATGCATAAATATATTCAGACAACAACAAAACAAGGTAGACATATTCACTCTCAGAGATATTGAGCATTTTCAGAAACAGTAAAAAGACAACTATGAATTCTCTTTCTTTGGTTTTTCCTTGGGTACCCCAAATTTGAAGTCATAATGGTGGAGAGATACTCTGCCTGGGACAGTATAGAAGGTGCCTATTGGAAATCCTGTCTCTCCTAGGTGCTGGTTGTGTGACTCTATTCAATTATTTTTTCAGTGCCCCCAAGCAACTCTTTAAAATTTTAAATTGCAGAGAAGAAATATGAAGAGACCAGAGAGCAGAGGGAAGACATGTCAAATTTCACTTATTTCTACCACTTATTTTCCACAACAAATAACATTCACAATAATTTTAAACATTTTGTACCATTTAAACAAGAATTTTAAGATCCTACCTAAAATAATACATGACCTTTTAGCCTATGAAGTAATATGAACAGGGAATATTGCATTAATAGAGGGAGTTATCTCATTAGGAATTTATTATATCAATGAAATCAGCTGTCAAATCCAAATTTTAAAAATGGTGGTTCATAGCCTTCTTACAAGAATTCTACAGCCCAGAGAGTCAGGAGACTACTATATTTTTAAGCATTAGTTCCTATAATTCTTCTACAAATATATAGTCATTTCCAACTTTCTTATTTCAGCCACTGGTACTACCATTCATACCTCATTGGTTCCTTAAGCTTGAAATATTATAGTTATTTTGACTTTTGCCTTTCCTTCCTTCTTCATCCTCAATTAATAACAAAATTTTGTTGATTCTTGCATCATAAAATCTCTTGAATCTATTCTTTTCTCTCCAGTTCTACTCTTAGCTCAGTCCCAAATCCTTACCATCTCATAACTGAATTACTATAAATCTTCTAACTGGTCTCCATGACCTCAATCTTCCCCCCTGCATCCATCTTGCCAACTTTCATCCAACTTATCTTCTGAAATCACCTGAAAAGACTAGTCATTTATATTCTCACAAAGAATATAGAGAGAACTGAGAACAGAGGGAAAACATGTCAAATTTCATTTATTTCTCCCACTTACTTTCCACAAAAAATAACATTCACAATAATTTTAAACATTTTTATACCATTAAAACAAGAATTTTAAGATCCTAGCCTAAAATAGTACATAATCTTTTAGTCTATGAATATGAAAAGGGAATGCTGAAAATGACTTTTTTAGATTAATAAAAATCTATTTTCTTTCTCTCCCATCCATAGGAAAAATCAAATTCTTATAACAATACAGTCAAGCAAAGAAAATTCCCATGGTTGATGGCTCAAAATTTTTGTCCCCAAGTCTAGTCCTTCTCTGTCAGGAGATGAGTAGGATATTTCACCATGGGTCCTCTGGAATTATGGTGGGTTTTGATCAGAGTTCTTAAATATGTCAAAGTTGTTTGCCTTCACAATGTTATTATTATTATGCATGTTGTTCTCCTGATTTTTCTCACATTGCTTTGCATCAGTTCATATAAGACTTCACAATTTTCTCGAAAACCATTACATTAATTTCTTATGATCCAGTGATTCCTGTTCCATTCCTATATATCTTGTTCAGCCATTCCCCAATCAATGGGCATCCCCTTAGTTTCCAATTCTTTGCCACCACAAACAAAGCTGCCATAAATAGTTTTTTGCATGTAAGTGTTCTGCTGTATTAAAAATAGATTTAAATCTGAAATCAAGAGAAGTGGTTTGAAATCTTTCTCATCACATAGTAGCTATGAGATCATGAACAAGTCCTTTAAATTCTTAGAACCTCATTTATACAATACAGACATTGCTGAAAACTTTAAAGCATTATATTTATGTGACATAACATCATCAAAAGAAATCAAGTAATGATTTCTGGACCATCTAGTGACCTGGGAAGTTGTCAATGAGGGACATAGAGATAATATAATTCAGGGGTAGCACTTCTAATTTACAAACAAAAGCCAATTTTTAAAAATAAACTGATAATAGGATGAGTAAAATACTAGTATTTCTGTTCTCATAGGAGCAAACATCCCTGGGGGTTAAGGGACCTTCCCCTCCTCTTACTTGAGCCCTTATTGCCTAGTTGCCTTCAGTTGTTGGATCTTTTCCACCTTTCACTTTTCCCTTTCTTCTTACTAGCCACAGACATAGCGCAGAGACCCAACTCTTAATCCTACTGTGCTCTTTCCAAAAGTTGGATATGGCCCTACTATGTTCCCTAAGATTCACCCAAAGTTGCTATCTGCCCTGCTTGCAATTCCCTCCAGAACCCCATCTGATCTTCCATGGCACACTACGGAACTCTTAGACTATTATCTCTGTATCCTTTCCATCTGCCTTGCAGCTAAACTTTTCTATAGAAATCGTTTCCTTTGATTAAAATATGATTTTTTTTAAAACAGGTAAAGTCTCCACTAGTATGCTTTATACTTAGCACAATGCTTGGCACAGAAAAAAAAAACACTTAAAGGCATTTCCATTTCATAAAAGAAATTACAAAATAAGATTTCAACTACTCTATAACTTGATCCTCCTCGATTTGTCAGTTACTTCAAAGATATGTTTTCTAGAAAACGAGGGCCTTGTCAGTCAGTCGTGATTGTTCCCTGATTCCCTGCCATGAATCCTATTGTCAGCCTTTTCTCAAGATTCTGACAGTTTCTAGACTACGAGCTCTGCCCACTAGCCCTGGTTTCTTTTTAAACCGAGTAGAGGTTCTATTAGCTTAACTAGGCTAGAGAGATCTTTTTCAGTTAAAATTAGCTCCCAGTCCATGCTTTGTGGAGAGTGGCTCATTTTGCTCACAGCTCCATTTCAAAATCTAATACTTGGATTTCTTTTTAACCTAGTTAAGGCGGTATTAGCTTAACCAAGCTAGAGATATCCTTTTCGGTTACAATCAGCCTCCAGCCTAGACTTATCCCCAATTTGAAATTGCTGCATTTGTTTCTCAGAACCTTTCAAACTCCCAACTCCCTCAGCAACCTCAGTCAGAATATCCATTAGATTAACTAATCTAGGGAAGTATTCTCCCTAGCTCTGAGAATCTGTGATACTCTGATTCCTAAATTAAGCCTTGCCCATCTGGCCTAGGGAATAGATATTTTTTCCCTCACAGAAACTGTCATTTTTCTCACATCCAGACCCTCCCTCCTCCACCCCCTATCATAATGCCATTTCATCCCTACCCCTGTATCTTGCAAGATAGAGAAATACAAGCACTATATTCCTTAAAGGACTCATACTTTTTTTTATACATTTAAGCTTGAGATATGATAAAAGGCAAGTGATATCACAGCAGAAGCACCAAGCAATTCATGGCTTTAGGAATAGTGCCTGTGGTTACAATGAAATACCATCATAAAGAATAGGGGCAATAAACAAACTTAAAAAAAAAAAAAACAACTAACTCTCGAGTGCTATAAAGATGTCCAAGACACTAACTTTTCAGACATCTGCTTGAAGTTTCTTTGTCAGAAGTAGGGAATCTAATAAAATCTTCAGTTGACTTGCTGATAATTTTTTCTTTCAAAATGTGGATGATATGATGAGAGCAACTGACTATATAACTAATTCTGATCATCTGAAGTACAAATGAAAGGAACTCTAGGAGAACATGGAATTCATGATAACCAAGGAATGTAATAATGGGCATAGTCAACATGTAGCCTAGAATTTAGAAAAAGTCGATTTCAATGTTTAAAACAATTGCACATATTTAACCAATATCAGATTGCTTGTTGCCTTGGGAGAGGTGAGATAAAGGAGGAACACAAAGTCTTACAAAAATGAATGTTTTAAACTATTTGGAAGAATAAAATACTATTGAAAAAAGTCAGTTTCAACACAGTAGTAGAAATGAACAAGTTTTTATCCTCATTTTCAAAAAGGAAAAAGTATATTCTGTATATTATTGAACAGTGAATTTGGTTTCCATTTCTGTGGAAATCAGGTCACCATTATTAAACAGATGGTTCAGGAGCACATAAGAAGAGTATCAGTGATCACTAGACTCCATTATGGATTCACTAAAAACAAACCACTCCAGACTCATCTCATTTTAATTTTTTGACAGGGTTGAATAGATTTGTAGATCAAATAAATTCTGTCTCATAATATCCTTACAAATAACATACAGAAGTAGGCTTGATAATAGCAAAGTTCAAAGGATTATAGATTTAGAGGTGAAAGAGTCCAACCCTTTTATTTTACAGATGAGTAAACTGAGGTACAGAAAGGTCAAGGGACTTGACACATAGCTAGTAATTGGTTTAGTACTAAGGAACATTGATTTGTGACTCAAAGTCAAAATGGGGGGTGGGGGTGGAAGAGAAGACTATAGTACAGAGATTATTAACCTTTTCTGGGTTGTAGACCCCTGGGGCAGTCTAATAAAACCTATGAAACCCTTCTCAGAACAATGTATTTAATTAACTATATAATAGAAAATGCACAGGATTACCAAGGAAACTAATGACAGTGAAATGCAGTCGTGAAAATAGTTCTCATAACAACCTCACAATACATAGTTTAAAGAACCCTGCCCTTGTTCTGTTCGATATTTTTATCAGTACTTTGGATTATATTTTCCTTAAAGGGTTTATTAAGACTGTAAGTCTCTGGAGTGCAGAGACTTAAGATTTTTTTTCAGTTTTATGTTATCTTATTACCTTGCATAAACTAGGTACAAGAATTTGACTAGATCAGGAGTATCAAACTTGGAAAGAAATAAGGATCATTAAATCATACATAAGGAACCCTGGTGACCATATATTTCCTTTATTAATATATCAACATATTAAAATCATATAGGACCTATATTTTAATATAGTTTGGACCATAACTAAGAGTGTTGCCTGTGTACCATTTCTAATCTCCATGACTTAAAGAGGTAGGCAGGTTAAGATTGTTTTTACTATACAAGGCAGATTTGAATTTCAACACACATTAACACAAAATTAATGTCCAATAGACAATCTCAAATTCATTCACATTTGTATTTCAAAGTTATGCTTAAAGTCCAAGTTCTAGCTCATTTTGAGATCAGTTGGCTTAAAAGGCCTAATTACTAGTAGTTAAGATTTTTTGACCTTAGTTAAATCTTCATGAATTGATTGTATAAACATTTATTGAATGGTTTTCATGCTAAGGATACTGTGAAATGACCAGTAGAAATCTGCAGCACTGTTCCCACTTTGAGAAGAAACTAACCTCAATATATTTTCAAAAACCTTATTTCTGAAGTGTTGTTTTAAAATATTCTATGGGAATAAATACAAGGCCTTCTGGGAAAGAATTTCTGGAAATTTTTATGTTAAGAGGTATTTTGTGAAACAAATGTTGCTAGGGAAATGTTGAGACAAAGAACATGACACTTAGTTCTAAGCATTATATTTAAATTTCAACAACTGTGAAATGCCTGATTGGAGACAGATAATTTTTCTCTTCTTTAAAAGCAAATGGATAATTATCTTTTGATAGAAGGAAAGAAATAGACACAGAAAGAGAGAGACACAGAGAGAGAGAAATACAGAGGCAGAAAGAGGGAGGAAGAGGATAAAAAAAAAACCAGATGAGGGACAGAGACAGAAAGACAGAGAGAAAGAAGGAGGGAGAGGGCTAGAGGAAATAGAAGAAGCAGGGACAGACAGACAAGAGGGGAGGGAGAGAGAAAGAGATGAGAAACATCTCAGGCTGTATTATCCTCAACATAGAGATACCCAAATATCTTCTTTGTGCCAAATGGAAAGGATCCTGAGGGATATGAAAATTATGAAGAATTATTTCATCAGAAAATAATACACAAAAATGATTCTTTGAGGTGAACCCCTTCCCCCATAACCAAAAGAGAAACTATAAGGAATTTTAATAGCAAACTGGTCTAAAATCCTCAAGTAGCAAATCTGCTCCAAAAGGGATTTACTTTGAAGATAGGATTTGGTATGAATTAGTAAACCATAGTATCATAAAAAGCTAGAAATCAGTCCAAGGTGAGTTTAAGTTATGATTGAATCAAAAATTAATGAAGGTGATACCAAGTACATTTTGTTTTTAAAATTAAAAAACAAAAGCTTATATGATTATGTAGTTTACTGCTTTTTAAAAAGTAATTCATTCATTCATTTTTTTTTAAAGCATGGCATGGTAAAGTCCTGGATTTGAAATCTGGAAGAAAAGGACACAAAATCTGCATCTGAAGGGGGTAAATTCTAATCTTCCTGACCCTCAAACTTCTATCCAAGACTATTTACTAATCTTCCTTGCAAGGAAAAAAAATAGAATAGAAAGAAAACTTAATCCCTATTATTCAAATCTCAATCCAGAAGATGTGACACCTTCTGGTAATAGTATAGCCAACTACAGGTTCAGTTCTATTGAAGGATGACTAACTAACCTTCTTCAAGGTTGAATCTACAAATTTAAAGTTATAAAGTACAGGCAAATGTCAAGTCATTAAATTAACAACATTAAAGATCGGCAATTATTCATTTGCAAGTGAGGCGTGCTAACCTCAGTGAGTCCTTAAGCAAACCTCGATTGTTTATTCTTCACAAGATTTGTCATTAACCAGGTGCCACTTGCAGTCTCTAAAATGTTGCTTTGAAAATTCACCCCCTCATGATTGTATACTCTATTGGGCGTTAAATCTGATTGCTTTTCCAAGTATCCTTGTCAAGACCCTGTGTCAGCTTCTTCCCTTCATTGATTATTGCTAATTTATCTGTCCATAGCTTGTTTTACGTGGTTGTTTGTGTGTTGTCCTCCTCCCCACCACCATCATTAGACTAGGTGCTCCTTAAAAGCAGAGGCCATCTTTTGCCTTTCCCTTTAACCTCAGTACTTAATACAGTGCTAGACACTTAGGAGGTGTTTAATAAATGCTTGCTGACTGCTCTAGCAAAATCAGACTGTCATTTCCCACACATGCCCACCCCCATTTCCAATTCTATATGCATTTATTAAGCACCTACTTTGCCAAATCCCATGGTAGGCACTGGAAGACATGATCATAAACCAATTCCAGTCCTTAAAGAGCTTTCCTTCTACTGAGTGGGGATGCAACACATTAATAGAAAAGCATTTGTGGGAGGGAAGAAGAGAAAGTAACAAAAACTAAAGGGATTAGGAGGAGTTTCTTGTAAGGAGACCGTATAGAATCTGAACCTTGAAGAAGTTAAGAGATTCATAGAAGTATAGGAGAATAGGAATGTTTATTTGTTTCTCTAGATTTCACCCCCTTTCCTTATTCTCTTACCCATCCTTCAAGACTTCTCCCTTAAATGGCACCTTTTCCAGAAAGCCTTCCTTAATCTCCTTGCCCTGACCAAGAAGCTATCTCCCACTCTTCTGAATTCTACCTGGGACAGGGGGAGAGTTGTTGTGTGAGAGAGAGAAACAGAAAGATGGAGAGACACAGAGACAGAGACAGAGAGAGAAAGAGACAGACAGAAAAAGATCATCCTTACTCAATAATAAGTTTCTTTAGGGAAACAGATGTAGTGGAAACATCACTAAATTTGGAGGCAGAGGACTTTGGTTTGAATTTTGTTTCTGCTTCTGTGTGACTCTGAGTAAGTCCTTTTATCTCTCCAGATGCCTCTGGGGCTCAGTTTCCTCATCTGCAAGATGAAGAATCTAGATGACCTCCAAGGTCCTTGCTAGCCCTAAATCTATGAATCCGTGAAAGTGCTGACAATCATCTTTTCATTCTCATAACACACATAGGAGAATACTTTCTACATGGCAAGCATTCAGTGAATGAGGGTTGTTATCATTGAGTTCTTTATTGATTATAATGCCACTTGCTATACAAATACCCAGGGTTCAGTATGTTCTAGAATTACCTTATCACTGTTGTGCAGCAGCAGCATCTGGGATGAAGATGAGTGGTCAGGCAAGGAGAGAGTCTGGGCACAGAGAAGGGACAGCAAACCAGGGTAAGGACATTTGGAAAATTCCAGTTAGTGTCCAACCCCTTCCAAATAATCAACATCCCGGGTGAAAGATGTTATCATTACAAGCAATTCAATGAGCCTTTCCAGTCAGGAATTCATTCTCAAAATCTTAAATCTCTCTGACTCAAGCATAATTTTTTTAAAGCAACTCATTAATTCAAATGCCACCAAGAAAGGACTTATAACAATTTGGCCACAGCTAGATTAATGTATATCTGTGTACCAGCTAATGGGGAAGGAAAGAAGGAAGGAGGGAAGGAAGGAAGGAAGGAAGGAAGGAAGGAAGGAAGGAAGGAAGGAAGGAAGGAAGGAAGGAAGGAAGGAAGGAAGGAAGGAAGGAAGGAAAAAGAGGAAGGAAGAAAGGAAAGAAAAAAAATGAAAGGAAGACAGAAGATTTTACCAGATAAATTAGTAATATGAACAAAAGTGACCAAAAATCTTTAAACCACTCTAGAAAATAAACCCCTTTTCAAACTCTTTTAGCATAATTCATTTTCAGGCAAACAATATACTTATGAAGATAATTTTTTTAAATCTTCATTATAGGATTATGAGGAAGGAACCTTAGAAGTCTGCTGATCCAATCCCTAGATTTTACAAATGTAGAAACTGAGGGGCAGAGAGAGGTTAAGTGATTTTCCCAATATTATACAACAGGACTGTCTCCTATTTTCCAGTCCAGTGAGTTTTCTAATACATCTCATTTGAAAATAATAAGTTCCTTAAAATTACACTAGAAATTTATCATAATATTGTTTATGTTAGAGGTGAATTCCAAGACTCAATCCACAAAGGTTTAGCTACTGAAGAACATTCAATTCATGGCAGTACTACCTTACGGTGTCAAAGAAGATTAGTTAGAATTTTTATTTAGAAAACGTGAATTCAAATTTATCTGTCATTTATTATTTCTAGGACTGAAGACAACTTTTTAGACCTCAATGCCTTCATCTATAAAATGAGGAGGTTGGTATAGATCACCCTTCTACCTCTAAATCTATACTCCTAAGCATTTTTAAGTACTTATTATGTACCAAGAACAAATGATTCAAAGAAAAATACAAAATACTCTTTGCTCCCAAAGTGCTTCATTCTTATAGAGCATTTACCATTAGCTACAAGGAAATATGGAAGAGCAAAATGTCCTGAAGTTAGTATATCTCAGGTTCAAATCCTGACTGTGATTTACTTTCTCAGACAAATCACTTTTCTTGGGTGGACCACAGTGTCTTCACCTGTGAAAAGAAGTGATTAGTGTAGATGGCTTCTGAAGTCCTTTCCCAGTCCAATCTTAAGAAGGTTCTTCCAAAATATTCCAAGGAGATCAGAGGCTTCAATGTATTCACAATTTCTACAATTTGGACTGGTCATATCCTACAGTAGCTTAACCTTTGTGGGTTGAGTCTTGGAATTCACCTCTAACATAAACAATATTATGATAAATTTCTAGTGTAATTTTAAGGAACTTATTATTTTCAAATGAGATGTATTAGAAAACTCACTGGACTGGAAAATAGGAGACAGTCCTGTTGTATAATATTGGGAAAACCACTTAACCTCTCTCTGCCCCTCAGTTTCTACATTTGTAAAATCTAGGGATTGTATAGCCTTCCAAAGATATTTTGAAAATCTTAGACTAAAGAACCATAACCATGGTAGATGAAGTGACCCTGGATTTAAAAAGTGGATAGCCAAGTTGACCCAGTGGATCTACCACCTCCCTACCTCCATCCCCCAGCCCCAGAGAGGCTTATGAAAGTTTTTGCAGCTGCTGTTCACATTTGGCCTAATTCTAGGTTGAACAGCTGCTGGTAGGTCAGAGGCATGAACTCCATTCCCTTCTCATATGATGGTGCTGGAAATGAATCCAAGGAGAAGGCATGGTGGCATTTCTGGCCTGCCAACCCACAAGCTTCACTGGAGACTCAGCTGACCTCAGAATCTGGTAGTCAGAACCTAAGGCTCAAATGAAGGACGTTGAAGTTTTCACATTTCACTCATTATATAAATTCAAATTGGAAAGAAAAAAAGCAATGATTAAGTCATTCAACTATATAAAGATTTCCTATGGGCATGAAATTGATACAATAGTCTTCCATGTCCACAACAGACTATACAAGGGAATTAGAATTAAACAAAACAGAAGAAATTTCTTACTAGTTATGTGATCCAGAGCAAATCAATTAATCCATTTGCCTCAGTTTCCTCATCTGTAAAATGGGGATAATAATAGCTCTTACATTCCAGGGCTGTTGTGAGAATCCAATGAGATAATAATTATAAGACACTTAACAACATGCCTGACACATAGTAAGTTATATATATATATAGTAATTATTATTAATAACATCATTATGATAAATATGATCAAGTGGAAACCAGGAAAAAGTAAAGACTCCATTATTCCTAGGGATCTTTAAGAAGATAAAAGAAAACTATGAAGAGCTATGATTAGGGCAAGGTGATGGGAGCTTTGTCCCAGGACACCAAATTTAGAAGGTGCCTACAACATCTGAAGTCTTGCAGCAATATAAAAATAATAGAAAGCAGTATCTAGCTAGCAAAAGTAATTAAAATGAGAAATTAGTAGATGACAGATTGGAGTGCATTCTCATCCCTGTCTTCTTCCCTGTGAACTGAAGCCTCCCCAGAAATTATTTTGCACAGGTATTTTAGGCTTTGTCCTTCTCTACAGGGTAGCATCTAACCTCCCGCCATCCCATCAACTGAGGGCACAGTCTGTGGTGCTGAGCACAAACCTTTCCAATTTCAGTTAGGCAAATATGAATCCTAGAGAGCCTCTGCATTAACCTTCCTAAAAGCAGGGAGCTGGGCACAATGACCTCTGAAGGTCCTTTTCAGGTCTAGAAGGATTCTCAAGGTTCCCTCCTATTATTTGAAAATGTCATTCATTTGGTATCCTTAGTCATCATTTGCCTGGTGCCACTCCTTAAATTGCAAGAAGCAAGACAAGCTGTTTTTGAAAAGATGAAGGAAAAAAATGTTCCTGAAGAATGCAATCAAATCAATTGTAGCATGAGTCTTTTGGAAAGGCAGAATGAAGGAAACACAGAGGAGGAAAGAAAACTAGGAGTTTTGCAATCACAAATTCTTTTACAGTGGAATGAAGTGAAAAATTTAGTTTTTTCCCTTAACCCCAAAAAGGATAAAACCAGGATTTTACATTATAACAATTACATGTCCTCCTATTTCCTAGGTTAAAGGCTAGAGGGATTTGAAATAGGGGGAAAAAAGAATTCAAATATTTGTGTAGAGTTTGGAAGGGGTTTAGGAGGTTAAGAATAAAGGAGAAAAATTTTACTTGGATAGCAGCAAAGGTGGACAAGGTGATAAACATCCATCTTTTCCTTTTTCTTGCCTATTCCTAAAAGAAAAAGAAATGGATCTTTCATCCATTTGGTTCTTTTTTTTTTTTAAATCAAATAAATGTCTTAGCAAGGTGAAGTAAGGAAATAAGGGAGAAAATCTTGAGATTTCTTTTTTTATTATTATTCTTTAGTTGTCTTCTTCCTTTTTTTTTTTTTTTTGGCCTCTTGTCTCTCTGCTAGTTTCCATAGCAACAACCACCAGTAAGCAGTTTGCCTCCTTCTCTCTGGCTGCCATGCAGATGATTTCAAACAGGGTCAAAACAGTCTCTGGTTTGTTTGTTTTTTTTTAAAGTAATATATTCTTTTCCTTTCCCACTAATGGCTTTGTGGGTACATGTTCACACCTAGGGTTTACCTGTGCAGGTGTTGTGAATGAGTACCAGTTAAGTATGTCAGCTCTTTTTCCTCTTGCAATGTGCTGCAGTTTTAAGAAGGAAAGGGGAGAAGAAAAAGCTAGTTTTACTTTCAAGCACATATTTGAACATATAAATGATTCTATTTAATTCACAAAACCTAGGATTAACTAGCAGCACCAGGATCAAGTATCTCATGCTATTTTCAAGGTGTCTTGAAAAGGGCAGATCATTTAATTTAAAATTTCCCAGCCCCCAAATACAAAGTTTAGAGAAGCAAAAAAGGAAGGTATTTATCTGGCCTTAACTTAGTTAATTCATTGAGGTGCTGGATGCAACAAATTTGAGTACATCTCAGGTTGAATTTATAATATTTAATTTTTCCATTTTAGCACTTAAGATTTTGGGGGGTTTCCACTTTGCCCCCTTTCTTGGGTACATTTTCTGAAATTAGGGTATACCACCACCAGATGGAGGTGATGTCTTGCTAACAGCCATCTGCACCAAAAAAAAAAAAAAGTCATAACATATAAGGTTGGTTTATAGGTATCTTTTGCTGGATTCAAATAAACATATTTTTTCTTTAAAAAAATAAGAGTATAACTCTACTAAAACAGTTCAAAATATTAAATTCATTTAATATTCAAATATATTTAATACATTTTTACAGTATATTTTTTTAAAAAAAGGATTAAATACTGAATTATGATGTGATATCCTTAAACTAATCCTTTTCTATTATCAATTATAGCTTAATTTATTGTTCTTTTTATTCTCTGGCTTTGATCAGAAGGCAATTTTATAAATTTCCCACTTAAGTCTTTCTTGAGGTTAGTTATACCAGTAGGATTTCAAGCCAGTTTGATATCAAGGTGTCCTGCAATTTTTGGCAACTGCTGATTATGTGTATGTCAGCTGCTAATTATGAGTATGTCAACAAAGAATGATTCCAAATCACAGAATTTCCAAGTTGTAAGGGACTTTGGAGTTTATCTAATTGAACCCACACATAAATAAAAATTTCCTTACAACACATTCCTGTGACTATATCTGGAAGCTGTTGCTATTCCTTTGCCCATGTCATTCCCACCTCAGCAAGCTATCTCTATTTATCCCCACCTGAAGATTCATGTCCAGATTCTTCTGTTTGTTATTGCATGGCCCCTTCAGTTTCTGAGGACTCCCTGATTTCTTAGCCCACTTTTCTTGAATTTTGGAGCAGGAGATGAAGAGATGAGGGTGGGATGAGGGGATAGAGGCACAGTTCTTGTTTAATATGCTTTTAGATTTCTGCCCTCCTGGTTGACCTGATTCTTGTTGAATTCTTGACTTCCACTTTGACTGGATTTCTGATACCTACAGTGATCCCCTGGTCACTTTGCCAAACTCCTGTAACTTCAAAGCCCATTCGATGCAACCACTAGGGATCCTAGAGCCTACTATACTTCTGATTCTCCCTATCTGATCTGGTGCCAACAGACTGCCTTATGCTATCATCATCCTCCATGGGTTTCAGCTTCCTGGACTTTCAGAGCTCTTCCTTTATCTTTTCCATATGATCTAAGGCAAAAGAGAGAGAAAGAGACTCAATGTGGTAAAGGAGATAATGTGCTACGCTTAAAGGCTGGGACAATGTGGGTTTAAATTGTGCAGGGTAACCTTGGGTAGTATGGTATGACCTTCAGTGGTCTCATTACCTCACTTTCCTCATCCATGAAATAAGGGGGTTGGAACAGATGGCCTCTAAGGTCCCTTTTAGGATTAATCCTATGGGAAAACAAAACAAAACACTGAGTTCTTACAATAAATCTTGAGCAAAAAGATCTCCAGAACACCTAGATGTCATTTATATTCATACATGGATCCAGATTGACAATTATAATATCCCCATTCTAGGATTCAGAAAACACTGGAGTATTAAAGGTCTGAGTAGAAGGAACCATCATTTGACCTTGGGGATTTGGTTCAAAAGTCCATTGCTCTGAAGAAGTTAACATTCTTATTTGGCTATTACTACTGGAGTGGGGAGGGGGCAACTAAAATTATTAAATGTATCATATGTTCCATCGGATGGATGGTTCCATTCATGCTTCAGCTTACTCCTAGTCATCTTTACACTCTCACACAAATACCCTCCTTTTAGTTCTGGAGTCCTAATCAAATCAATACTGCTATTGCTACTGCTCTACTCATCGACCCTGTAACTTTCCAAATCAAAACATCCCTTCGGGATCACCATTATACTATTGAGTTGTCTCTTCATTAAGAATATAAGCTACTTGGTGGTAGAGATTATCTGCTGTTGCCAGCCTTTAGTACAGTGCTTAATAATAAAAAGTGACTCAACAAGATTATGTGATGATCAACTGTAATGGACATAGCTCTTTTCCATAATGAGGTGATTCAGGACAGTTCTAATAGACTTGTGATAGAGACAGCATCCAGAAAAAGGACTATGGGGACTGAATGTAGATCACAACATAGTATTTTGATCTTTTTGTTGTTGTTATTTGCTTATTTGTTTTTTTCCTCATTCTTTCATTTTTGATTTGGTTTTTCTTGTGCAGCATGATAAATGTGATAAAGATGTTTAGAAGAATTGCACATATTTAAACTATATAGAATTACTTTCTGGGGGGAAGGAGGGAGAAGAAAAATTTGGAATAAAAGGTTTTGAAAAGGTGAATATTGAAAACTACCTTTTCATGTATTTTGAAAAATAAAAAGATATTATTAAAAGAAACAAAAAAAACAAAAAAAGAAATAAAATAATAGAAAGTAATTAACGAATGCTTTTGTTTTTGTCTGTCCATTCATCCATTCATTCTCTTTAATTCACAATCCTTTTGTAGGATGGAGAGCATTTTGCCACAATGTGACAAGTTTATTTAATGCCCTACCCTAAGGGAGCAATATAAAATGTTTCATTTTATTTTAAATATGTACAAAGACAGGGTTGCTACCCCACCTGGAAGTGGAAAACAAGTTTCTAGTGATTTTCCTGTAGATACAGTAAGACAGGTTGCACTAGAAAGCTCTTTCACCATCCCTCCCAGGTGCAAGGTCATCAGAACCACGGGTGTATAACCTGGCTGGAGAATAGCTCCTCTTCTGTGTAATGGTAATTGGCTTACATGAGAATGAAATCTTGTTAGCATCCCACCGAACAATATGCTGATGTCGCTGAGCTTTGTTATTTGGGGAGACTGAAGAGGAGGTTCCACAAAGCAAGACAAGAGTCAAATATGTTTCCTCTCCACCTCCCGGTCACCATCCAGTGAGGGACTGCATGGCTTAGAAGGTTAAATTAATGAGGTGTTTGCTAATGAGAATGACAGTATTCTAAACCTGAAACATGAAAGAAAGGCCCCAAAGATTGTCTTTTTTGACTTTCAAAGGAGAATATAAGAAGGAAGTGAAGAAAGCAAGAAGGTTAAAAGGGAACTTGAGAATATAATTGCCTAATTTGCAGCATTTTCTCCACTGATTATAATCACTTTTAAACAAAATGGGGTTATTGGGAAAAGTGTTAACTATTTCCTGAACAAAATTTCTTTTTTGCTTTCCATTATATTTCCCTTTAATCTATATTCTCTGATTAATAAATTAATTAATTTTTAAAACTCTCACTTTCTAAGTACTATCTTTTTTCTTTTTTCTTTTTTGGTGTTTACTAGATTTTTCTGGATATTCTTTTTTTTTTATTTGCCAGTGGGATGGGACTGTTCTTAGGTCACTAATGATCTCTTTATTGACATTTAATAAGCAGGATCTGACCTGGAATCAGATCTGACTTCAAATATTGTTTTAGATACTTAATAGCTGTGTCGTTCTGGGCAAATCATTTAAACTCTACTTGCCTCTATTTCATCATTTGTAAAATGGAGATAGTAATGTTGTTGTTCAGTTGTCTTTCCAATGTGGTGACAACAATTGGAATATTCTTGGCAAAGATATTGGAGCTGTTTGCCATTTCCTTCTCCTGCTCATTTTATGGATGAGGAAACTGAGGCAAACAGGGTTAAGTGACTTGCCCAGGTTCACATGTCTAGTAAGGGTGTGAGATAGGATTTGAATTTATGAAAATGAGTTTTCTTGGTTCCATTGTATCATCTAGCTGACTGGGGATAGTAATAGCTTTTACTTTTTAGAGTTGTGAGGATAAAATGAGATATTTGTAAAGTGCTTTCCACATCTTAAAGCATTATGTGAAAGTTGTTATTATTAGCATTATATAAACACATCTATAAGCAGGTCAATGGGCAGAGGTTTTGTAATAATGGAACCCGAGCACACAAAAATATAAAAGACAAAAACCATTTTCCACAGATGGCATTGGTTAGTTTAGGTATTCATTAGTTCAACAGTATGGCATGCTGCAAAGAATATTGATCCAGGTACCAAAGGATCATTGGTAACAATCTAGGATATGTCACAAATTCACTGTGTTACCTTGGACTGGTAATGTCACCTGTTTGGATCTTGGGTTGCTCATCTGTAAATTGGGGATAGGGATTAGGAAACATAGAGAACTATGGCCTGGATGATTTATTTCTAAGGTCTGATCCAATGATTTATCTTTAAGGTCTGATTCAACACCTCTAACATTCTCTGATGTTAATTATACTCTCCAGGAAGTAAATAATAAATATCAGACCAGCAAGGGGTGATTTTAATTGGATGTATTACTCTCTCTGGTTGATTTGGTGCTGACTGACAACTTGGTTAGCCAGTAAAAAGGGATACAGAAATGTTGGACCTTCTTCTATCTTCTTCCTGTTTGTTTGAGACAAAATTTCAATAGGAGCTGAAGGAATTTCCAACTCTGTTAGAACCTGGTCTGTTCCAAATGGGACAAAACTCCCAAATCCTCAGTTTTGTAACATCCTTGACACCAAGCTCTGAAAATACAGGTACACAGACTGTTGAGTATAGATAGGCAATGAGTTTAGTGCTGGGGGGAAGAGAAAAAAAATATTTATTTAGTGCCTATTGCAAGTCAGACACTGTGCTAATTACTTTACAAATAATACCTCATGATTCAGGCCAGTTCCAATGATCTTGTGATGAAGAGAGCCATCTGTACCCAGAGAGAGGATAGTGAGAACTGAATGTGGACCATAACACAATATTTTCATTCTTTTTGTTGTTGTTTGCTTGCATTTTGTTTTCTTTCTCTCTCTTTTTTCCTTTTGGATCTGATTTTTCTTGTGCACCATGATAATTGTGAAAATATGTATAGAGGAATTATACATGTTTAACATATATTGGATCGCTTGCTGACTTGGGGGGGAGGTAGGGAAAAAATTAGAACACAGGTTTTTGTAGGGATGAATGATGAAAATTATCCATGTATATATTTTGAAAATAAAAGGCTATAATTAAAAAAAATAATATTTCATTTGATCCTCATAAATCCAACCATTCTGAGAAATAGGTACTATTATTATCCCTATTTTATAGTTGAAGAAAATGAGGCAGGTGAACTGATGTGCCCAAGGTCAAGCAGCTGTTAAATGATTGAATGAGATCTAGAACTCCTGACTGTTAGCACAGGGGTCTGAGGAGATGGGAAAAGGAGCTGTCTAGTGGATGGTAGAATGATTTGGTGTGTGAAAGAGGATAAATGTGGGTTGGAGAGAGGGAGAGTAAGAAGTGAGACAACCCCAGAATGCTGCTGAATCTGTAGTTCAGTGAATGCCAGGGGATAGTGGCCCAGTTCTTCCTGTCAGTCTCTCTAATACGTACTGGAGAAGCCCCAACTAACAGAAGGAACAATTACTCTTTGCTAGCTGAAAAGGCCGTCAAACACGTTAAATTAAAATTGTGCAGAGTGAGGTTGTGTTTCATCAAGTGAAATAATCTGCGACTGCAAAGCATAAAGTCTTCTTTAAACAGCAAAGCAATGGGTCTCTGCATGCAGGGAATTCAACCTTGAGCAAAGCACGGGGTCTTAGTTGTCCCTGAAGAGCTAGTAGGAAAATAAGCAAATTTTCACAGCTGAAAGAGAGGAATGGGGGCTCAGCATTGACTAGAATACACACACACACACACACACACACACACACACACACTTTCCACTATCTTTACAACATAGTATTCAACAACTTCCCTGTAACTCAGAATTCACAAGATGGAAGGACCCACATATTTCTACATACTCACATGTATAATACAGCCAATTTTCCATCATTTACACTAATGGAAGAAAGTCATGGCATCAAAAAGCTTAAGGAAAAAAAAGCACCGCAAATCCAAACTGAATACTATATTAGGTATTAAAAGAAGACTTAGGGGAGACATGAGAGCAGTCTTCAAGTATATGAAGGGTTGTCATGTACAAGACGAATTATACATCTTATGTTTGGCCCCAGAGGGCAGAGATTTCTCCTGCTTCTATGCATTTGGAATATACTCTGTACTCATCTCTTCTCAGAATTCTCATCTTTCTTCAAGGCTCAAATCCTCTGTCAAATCTTCCTTGAGACCCCTAGCAATTAATACTCTCTTCCATCAAATTACTTTTGCTTTTTTTTTCTTTCCTGGACACTTCATAATCATCTCTATGTCCACCCCCCCACCCCCAAATATTTAGATTCGACTCCTGGGTCCCTAAACTCTGACAGATGAGTCTTCACTTTACCTTGCTGGAGTCTAGTCCTCTAAGACACTTGCAGCAGTGCTCTCATCATGCCTCCACTCAATATCCCTTTAAAGGTTGGCTTTCTCCATTAGAATGTAAGCTCCTTGAATGTAGGAACTGTCTTACCTGTTAGAATTTCTAACTTCAGCACCTTATATAGGACCCTGGTTCACAGTCAGAGCTTGTCTACATTCTCCTACCTTTATTGATTTTTCTTTATTTTCTACACTAAGCCTATCCATTTTCCTTATCTCATAAAATCATTTTTGTCTTTGTGTCCTAAAGCCATGCTTCTGACAAACTGGGATCTAGAAAAGACTTTAATTTAGAAAGACCAAGGTCATCATCAACTGCATCCTGAGTCATTGCTTTTTTGACTTTTGTTTTGCCAAAATGGCTTTGGAGGAGAGAGTGAGACTAATAACTTCATGAAGTTCTGTCTCACTTAAATCCAAGTAATGTCATTGGTCCTGTTTAAGAGCAAAGAATGAACAACAAAAACCATAGTCCATTGAACATAGTAGGCTCTCAATAAATGTTTTTGAATTGAAATAGATGAAAGTTACAAATGGCACTTAGGGCTAGGATCAATGGATGTCCCTTGGTGCTTATCAAATTACAAACCCTAATTTATAGGTTTATTACTTTAAAAAAAAGCTTCTTAAAATTTAACTTGTCCCCAAATGGAATGGTTTGTTTGGGGAGTGGTGGTGAACTACCCATCATAGGATATCTCAAAATACTACAGGAAAGACCATCTGGCAACAGTGATATAGAGGGATGAGTATTCATGCTTTGGGCCCATTGAGGGATTTATTCTTTCCCAACAACACATAGTGAGGAGTCAATGATTGGGCTTCACGTTGAGAGTGGGACAAGGCCCTGCAGTGAGAGTCGATGGCATCCCAGGCATTAGCAGTTGGACTATGCAGCTATTTTGTATCCAGAATAGGGCAAAAAAAGCAGGGATTTAAACTGAAAATTCCCAAAGTCTTGTGACTCTAAATTTAGCAGTCTTTCCACATTTACCTTCTCTTGCCACCTTAGCTTTCTTTGAAGGAGGACTCAGGTCATTAGGTAATGATATATGAAACTTGAAACAAGACTAGGGTGTAAGGTTTACTGACTAGGAATTGATTTTTTTTTTAACTACTGAGAGTTCTATCATTCAGCATTGGGCCCTTACTTACAACTCCTACCTACAACTCTTAACATCAATAGCAGCAATCATGTTTATCTGTATATGACTATGCTAAGCCTATAATCAGCATCAGTTTGTTCCTCTGCCTTCATGCTTTTTGTAATTTCCTTTCTTGGGATGGTTCTTTTGCAATTTCATTGCTCATTGGACCTCTAGTGGACAATGGAAAACTGGAGAAGAAATTCCATGTTGGACCATTTTGCTTCTGATTATTAGCTTTTGTTGGTTAAGGTAAGGCCATGAAAAAATTAGAATCATTGTCTCGAGAGACCTTAAAGGCCATCTAGTCAAATCTGTCCATGTTCTGTTTGCTAAATAACTGGGATTTTTACCCTCACAATAGCCATCCACTTTCTATTAGATACTGATGTGAGAGAGGAGAATTAGGAGCTGCAAATCCTTAGCCTGAATACCTTGAAGAAATTTTATGACTATAACAACATGAAAGAATCTAATTTCAGTGGATCTCTGAGAATGTCCCTGCCATTTCTCTTGTGAAACAGGACATAGCTATAACCTCATCCCTGTTTTATCTCACTACTGCGTCATCACAAGTTCATCAGTAGTTAGTTCTCCCTCATGTGTGAATTGGCTGTTAAAAATTAGCCAATGCAACCCTTGGTAGCCAGAATTGGCTGAATGCTATGCCAGTTAGTGAGAGAAGAAATAAGCATAAGAGAAGTTACAAGTGTATGAAAGCAAAGCCTTAAAGGGAAGCTGTTATTTCTAGTTAGGAGGAAGGGCAAGCAGAGAGCAGAGTGTGTGTGTATATGTATGTATTGTGTATGTGTGTATATATAGAAATATATATATATATATGCATATTATATATATATATATATCAATGTAGATATAGATGTGTAGATACAGGTTCAAATCAGGAAATCTTTAACCAGGGAAAGTCAAGACCATGAGCAAGCTGATCCCAATCCATCTGAAGCATGAGAATAAAGTAGAATGAATACTGGACTTTAAATTAGGTCACCTGGGTCAGAATCCTGGTTGCTGAGTTTACTCTTTGGGTAACCTTGGACAAATTACATTCTCTCTTCTAGACCTCAATATTCTCACTAGTAAAATTAGAAAGTTGATTGATCTCTAAAAAATCCTTTATTTCTTATATTTGGTAGCTCTGTGACTGACATAAACAAATAAAGGATAAGAAGTTAAGAGCTAAGTCAAATTCAGATATTAGGTAGTAGAAAGCAAGTCAGTACCATAAGTTCTGGGTTGACAATTTGCCTGTGCCAAAGGGGCTAACTGTCTAATGCTTCCATACCATGGCTGATGTTTTTTTTTTTTTTTAATATGGCCCTTTTCTGGCCTTTAAAGGAAAAACTAGTACAGGTCTGACATTGTATTTTCTACTACTCATCCCACCAGAACCCAACCACAGGTTAAGCTACTCAGACAAAGCTACCCTAATCCAAGGGAGTTGGATCTAAATCACCAACACTATGCTGACCAGGCAGCTTATGGTATTGTCAATCAATGATTTCAGAGCCACACAAGACATTGCAGGCCATTCTGTTGAGAGAAAGAAACGGGCAAACAAAAGACCATTTGGGATTTCCCCCCACCCTCCAGGTTGCTTCATCCTTTTCCTTCCCAGGACCTGCCCTGGATTGTGAGTGATTTTCCAAATCTTTACCAGCTGCCTGGCACTTTGCCCTAGATCAATAAGTCTTCTTCAGAGTTTCAACTTGCAAAAATATTTACTGTACATAATTTAATAGAATACTCTCCTGGATAAGGAGCTGACACTTTTAATTACCTGGATCAAGAGCTCTCCTTCTATAGAACATGCATGTGGTTCAGAATGCAAACTAAAAGCAATTGCTCAGGCTTCTCACTTGGGCTTTGGAAAGACTGGCCTCTTTGTGAAGAAGCTGAAGGCATAGTGTTTCCAGAAGAATAAGGAGGGAGTTTTGCAAATGGGACTAAATTTAAAAACCTGGAAGTTTCAGGGAAGGTGAAAGACTATTAGTATTAGATCTCATTTGGTAACAGCCCAAGTAGCCCAGGGAAAGGTAAGGAGTAAATGTAGAACAATAGGAGGATAGTGAGTTTCTATATACACACAGGGACCTACTTCCACCATCCCCTCCACCCCTGTACCACTAAGTCTCACCAAGGAAAGTATAGGCTATCTAAAATATCAATCAATCTGTATTAATAAGTTTCAATGAAGTGTTAGGCCCCATACAAATACAAAAATAAGATAATCCCTGACCTGGGAGTTTACATTTTATCAAAAGAGATAATATGTACATTTATATTTACAAAAATCTGTGGTTTTACTGGTATAAAGAATGAATGCAGGTTGACATGGCCAAAAGTCATAGTGTCAGAGAGTTTCCTGGGGTATTCCATGGTTAAGTGTCTGGCCTCAGGTCATATAACTAGGGTATATGAGTCCAAACCTAAATACAGGTCTGCTTGCTTTGGGGACCTATACCCTATATCCTATACCTGCTTCTCATGTATATTTTATGTATACATAGCATATATATACATATTCATATCATATACAACATATATACAAAGTGAGTGGGGGGGTTAGGAAAGCTTCAGAGCCTTGGGCTGAGTTTGAAGAGAATTTGGGATTCTAGTAGGGAAGGGTAAAAAGGGACACTTTCCAGGCATGTGGGTTGTGGCACTTGGAAGACTGATAAGAGATAGTCAGACACTTAGTGTCTTTATCATGATGTGGAGTCACAGTCTACAGCCACAGTAGAGATCAGATCATGGCCAAGCTTTGGTTCCAGATGCAGTCTAAGAATTGTTTATAATATATGATTCTAGCAGTTGAACTTATTCTCAATCTTCCATCTAATTATCGCCCCTGGAAAAAGGATACCTGGTAATGGGCACCAGAATGGCATCTAGGGATAGGGCAAATTCTGTAAGAATATATACTTGGTATGCCTTTATGTGCTATCTGGAGCAGTAGCCACACTTAATCTAGCCCAATATGCCACTAGAACAACATAAAATAAACCCTTAACATCACCACTGAGCACTTCCTATTGAGGATGCCAACCTAATGGATAGTGGTAAAAATCTAGCATTCTCTGATTGTTTGGAGACTGTTGTGTTCATCCAAAAGATGAGATGGACCATTTTTGTAATTTCACTTCTCCATATTGGTTCTCACTCCTCCAGGTAGAATTACAATAATTTGAATTTTTCTATCAAAAATCTTCCTGGTTCTCAAGCTTTTTTGCAGTTAGTAGAACCCTTGAATTCAGACTATATTTTGGCTGAGACCAAATAAAAATTTTTAAAAATCTTTTAAAAGTATTTTTATATGCCTGCTCCCAGTGGTACCCAATAACATAAGGCTAATTGTTTTTTTAAAATTCAAATCTATTTAATTCCAAATCTAGCAACATTATGAAGAGGTTGCTTAGTGAAAAGAATGTGATTATCTTATATATCTTTCAATGTTATCATTGGGAACAGTACTGGACCCAAACAGGATGTTTGACAACATTTTTTATTTTTCCATTTACTTACATAAGGCCCTACTGATGTTGGGGATAGGAAGAGAGATTATTTCAGTTCATTACATTTTCACTTTAAAAATTCAGGAGGTTTGTTTTTAAATTTGCTGTGTTTTATTTTTACATATCTTTGTAATTTGGTAGAATCATGAAAATAATTTTCAAAACTTGGCAACATAATTCAAATGGTACATAGGAAACAAATGCATTAGAGAAAAAAAGCAAAGTAGTCAGTTATCTTGCTTTCATTTTTTTTTTTTTTGGCAACATTTGCTACTAAAACTAGGTTCCTAGATATTTCAATTTCCTCATCTTTAAAACAAGAAGGTTGGCCTAAAGACTTTTCTAGTTCTAACACTATACTTTAGATCCCAACTTCTAAAACTGTGATTGGAGTGACTGAATGTGGGGGTTGCAAAGTTATGATTTATTGTCAGTAAATGTTTAATTTGTATACCTACTTACATACCTACATGCCTAGGGTCACATAAAAATTTCTTGGGTGAAAAGGGGTCATAAGTGGACAAATGATTAGAAAACCCAATTTTAGATTATGGGGGCCCTAAGATACTGGATATAGCTCCAAAAAAGATCTTTGGGATCACCCAGTTCAACCACTCATTTTACAAATAAGGAGGAAACTGGAAGGCTAGGCAACTTGTTTAAGGTTACAGTGATAATAAATGGCAGAGCCATAAATTCAAAGATAGATTTTTGGATTCCAAACCCAGCATTTTTTCTACTATCCCATGCTACTATCTCAATTTTTCTATTAATATTTTCTCCTTTATCTCTTCAAATCTCCCCAAATTATCCAATTATTCATAAAATTTATGGCAAGTAATTTCACTTCTCTGAGATTCGGTCTGTTCATCCACAAAAAGGTTTTAGAAATCTATTGGGTCCCAGAAGGCAGCACCAGGAGCAATGATTGAAAATTGTCAAGAAGTAAACTTAAGTTGGGTGAAGAAAAATCCTAATATTTAGAGATGTCCAAAAATGGGAAAAACTCCTTCATGAAGTGCTAGGTTCTCCATTCTTGGAAACATTCAAGCAGAGACAGAACTATCACTTGTTGAGCATCATATAGTTAGGATTCTTTTCAAGTGTTATTGAGACTCAGTGGTCATTGAGATCCCTCCAATTCCAAAATGATAGAATCTTGTGACCAGTCTCTAAGGTCTCTTTCAACACACTCTGAACATTTGATTCCTAAGTTAACAATTCCAATTTTCAGTGCTTACAACAAAAATCATATTTTGATTGTCTCTATTCAGAGTTAAATGTCTGCCCCTTTCCTTATTAAAAACAACAAACAAACAACTACTTAGTCTTTTATTTTTCAACTCCTTTCTTCAAAGGATATCTTCAGAGAATCAATTTAAAATTGTGGTGATATCTTCTAAGAAATTCATTCACTCAATCATTCAACAAATATTTATTGAGCAATGGTTTCTGTAGAGGTACTGTACCAGGCACTACAGGGAATACAGAGAATAATAATACACAATCCCTGCCTTCGTTCAAGTCAATCAATTCAACAAACATTTATTAGCTTACCTTCAGTCTAGTGGGAAAGATAAGACAGAATGTGAAAGCCTAATAATTAAGGTTACAAAGTGTTATGGGAGTACTAACTGAGGAAAGACAACTTTTTTTCTATAGGAGGTAGCAGGGAGAGCTGCAAGAATCTACTTCAAAGGTCAACTAGTTCAGCCCCTTTATTTTACAGCTGAATTCCAGGAGATTTAGTTACTTGCCCAAGATCACACAAGAAGTACTAACAAATCCAAGTCTTTTGCTTCAGATGTCTGGGTAAGTCATAGAGGAAAGCTGTGAGGACGCCTGCTGTGATGAAAAGCAGTGTGTCCTAATGGATACAGTACATATCTTGGAGTTAGGAAAACCTATATTCAAATCCTGCCTCAGCTAACTTCCATGCCCTCAGTTTCCACAACTGTTAAATGAAAATGACTGGACAAAAGAGATAAATCCATGATCCAATAAGTAGTAAGAAATATAGCAATATATCCCCCTCCTCCAAAATCTTATTTACATTGAAAATAATTCCAGTGTTGTCCAAATCCTTTGAGGGGTTTACGGAGGGGACTAGGAGTAGAAATTTGATTTTCAGGTAACTCAGTGAATAGAATGCTAGACTTGGAGTTCAAATCTTGAGTTCATATCTTTTCTTAGACACATTAGCTGTATGATCCTGAACAAGTGAGGAAGCTTTGCCAGCCTCAGCTTCCACATCTATAAAACAGAAATAACAGCACCCACCTCACAGTTGTAATAAGATAACGTTTTTAAAAAAAACTCTTTACAAATGTTAAAGCATTATGTAAACGCTAGATGTTATTCAAGTGATACATCCATGTATAGTGATTATCTTGGCAACTGTAACAAGTTTCATGGGTGTACTTTGGCAGCCAATAGCCTAAGAAGAGCCTAAGGCTTTTCTGGACCATACTTGTGCATCCTGAAGCAGCTAGGTGGTACAGTAGATTGAGCACTGGGCTTGGAGTCAGGAAGATCGGAGTGTAAATTTTGATCCAAGTGCTTCCTAGCTTCCACTTTAACTTGTCTGCCTCAGTTTCCTCAATGGAAAAACATGAATCACAATAGCACCTACCTGAGAATTAATCATAATATGATATATGTGATATAACTATTATGAGGTAATAGTTCTAAAGTACCTGGCAGTCAGGAGACACTTAAATGATAATTTTCTTCCTTTTTTTTCACTTTGAATACTACCACCCCTTAGACAAATGGCTTGGTTCTATCTCTGTATGAGAGATTTAACCTAGATGATCTCTAAGGTTCTTTCCAATTTTAAATTCTATATTTCAAGGGTAATATTAGCCTTCTGGGTGAGGTTAAGGAAACAAATGTCCTACATTACACAAGATAGTCATGGATTTAGACCTCCCATCGTCACCTCAAGCCCTCCCCTTCCTAAATCATCTTTTTTTCCTCCTGGAGCCCAGTGGCTAGCATCCTCCCTCTCATCAGGGATGCCTTGTATCAGAAAGAAAGGGCAATGGAGAAGCTTCTATTCTCTCCCTCCCCTGTCCTTCCCTGTCTAGGTCAGCCATGGTCATAAGACTCACAAGCTTTTGGCTCATCTGAAATCTAGTCTTTTTATGTGATGGGGCCATTTCCCGCAAATGGTAATTAGCGACTTCCTTTGGCACTATGGACAAAAGCAAGAGGCTGGCAATCATACTCAGTAGAGCATTGAGGACCCTGTGGGTATTCAATGCGGTATTCAACTCAAACAACAATCATCCTCATGCTTCCTAATGAACACAGGCACATTTGGTCTCATTGGCAGAGAAGCCAAATAAGTGATTACTGGGGCTAAGGGGGTGGATTGGGGGCCACATGCAGCCATACAGTGAAGACCTCAATGTGTTTGCTGTGATAAGGCTATGGAAAAAGAGGCAACTTCCATCATAACCCCTCTCCAAAATTACATTAAAATAAAATGAGATTCTATTCTGCTGGGGGTGAGAATAAGGAAAATCTTATATGCACTAGCAAACATTCTGTGCTAATCAGAGACAGCTAGATAGTGTAGTAGATAGTGCTAGGTCTGGAGTCAGGAAGGTTAACCTCAGCCAATTCCCAGCTGTATGACCTCCAGGCAAGACAATTAATCTGTTTGCCTCAGTTTCTTCAACTATAAAAGTGAAGATATTAATAACACCTACCTCCCAGAGTTGTTATGAAGATCAAATGAAATAAAAATTGTGTATTCACTGTCAATTTGAGACAATTTATTTTGGGGACATCTACATTTTGAGACACCCATACATATAAGTGCTTTGTGCTATGTGCTTGGCATATTGTAAGTGCTATATAAATGCTATTTGTTGTTATCATTATTATGATTATTACTATCATTATTATCTTAGAATTGAGTTCATGGAACTTGGAAAATACAGACATGTACTCAGGACTTCTCAGATGGTCTTATGTCATTGCAGTAGGGGAGGGAAGCAGAGACAGAATTGGGGATTCATTTTTTTTCTCAGAAACTGAGTTCAGATGAATCTATATGGCAGGAGCAGATTAGGGATTTGGGTAGGTGAGAGGAAAGCAGTTTACAATGGAATCAAAGAGGAGATTTGTTTTCAGGTAGAAAGAACTTTGCTGCTTTGTGATTAGAAGGGTAAGAGCATTGAAAGAAAATTTGAGTGAGGAGGAGACAAATATGGAAAGATTAGAAAGTATAACTGAAAACACCTGTAAAATAATTATGGTACTTATAAATTGATGGGGGGAATATGTATGTGAATCAAACTAATGAGTATCAATTTATATAGTCATGTAGCATCTACCTCTGCATTATATAACTTGGGCATGTAGACAACATAATGGAAAGAATTCTGAACTTAGAAGTGAAAAGACTTGAGTGCAAATCCTGTCTCAGATATTTATTAGCTATATGGCCCTGGCAAGTTAAGCTCTGATTGGCTCAATATTTTCATCTGTAAAATGGGATAATAGCACCTACTTTCAGGGTTGTTGTGAGGATCAAATAAAATAATAATAATAATATGTTCATTGTCAAATTGGGATGATATATTTTTGAGCCATCCATGCATATATCATACAGAGTTGTTAGGAGATCAAATAATATAATAATTGTAAAGTACTTAGCAAAACTTTAATTGCCATTTAAAAGTTATTGTTAGAAGCATCTCTTTAGGGAAAAAAAAGACTTTTTGAATCCTTAGAGCTTAGTACAGTGCTTGGCACATTGTAAATGTCTGATAAATGTTTTTTTTTCACTCATTTATAACAATTTGCTATGCTTTGTATTTTGAGCTTTATTTAAACTCTGCGTGAGAACTCTCATGATCTAAAGGACATCAGGGAGGAGAAGTATCGAAAGGAGCAGTAGAGAAAAAGATCATTGTATTTGAAAGAGATGCCCTAACTCTTTGTGTGGTGATTGTAACAACTTCCCAAATCACAGAGAAGCAGCCAGGACTATGTTAGATGTCTTAAAATGTAGGTGTCCCCAGAATATAATACCTCAAGTTGACAATGAATTTTGGGGGCTGGACTCTGAGCAAGAAGGCATGTTGGAAAAGACCCCAAGAACAGCCTGTCATAGTGAAGGAAGCTGGAAACCATATTGACGGAAAGAATTTTTGAAAGTATATCAGCACTATGATATTCAATCCTTATGATGTATATATATGTATATATGTATGTTGTTGTCCAGTCATTTGATTATATTTGCTTCTTGATGACCCTGTGGAATATATTATGTCGATATTGTCCATAGGTTTCTTAAATGACAGTAATAATCAAAATAATGATAATGATATCAACATTAAATATCATTTATATAGCACTTACGATATGCCAGTACTAGGTAGTTTGCCATTTCCATCTTCAGTGGATTAAGGCAAACAAAAATTAAACAATTTATCCAAAGTCACACAATTGATGTCTGAGGCTGGATTTGAATTCAGGTTTTCTTGACTCCAGACCTAGTACTCTATCCACAGAGCCATCTTGCTGCCCAAATATGTATTACACACACACACACACACACACACACACACACACACACACATATATATATATGAATCCTTGTATCATAAATATCATTATACATCACTTATACATACACACACACATATATATGTTGTCCAAAAAGTCTTTGTGTTATTTTAAGCTGTAATAGCTCAAAATTATATTAAGACATTTGGAATACCTTGTGTATCACATCAGTTTTTGCCCAAGAGGTTATCAGCCAATGACTATAGCTATTCTTTTTCAGAAAATGAACATAGCAGTTATTAATAACCAAAACATATGTGCTTTTTTGAGACACTCACATTTGTTGGGACACTGTATATATCAACATTTTTAAAAATACATATACATATATAGAGAAAAAGACAGACAGATGATAGACAGAAACTGGGACAGAGAAATACACACCTAATAAAGATCAAATGTCATGAAGATGGGAAGCTTTCAAGAATGCTCTCCATCAATAATTTATCTATCTTCATCCAACACAAATATGCTATCTTTGAAGTTTTCTCTTATATTAATGCTTTCTGTGAGCTCAACCCCCAAATTGCAAACTCTTTGACAGAGACACATATATACATATCTACATATGTGTATGTGTGTGTGTATATATACATACATATATATATATGGAATTTTTGACATCTCATTTGATCTTGAAACATAATATATACATACTTATATGAACATATATGTATATGTCTATCTATAGATAATTGTTTATGTATGTGAGAGAGAAAGACAGATGCAGAGAGACACATGGAGAGAGACAGAGAGAAAACTGTTTGTCCTTTGGAAGACTTGAAATAAAAATTGTGTAGGCCCAAATTTGACTTCCTAGGAAGCTACGCATGAGGGACTCGTTCATATCACTGAAACTATGGAAAAAACAGAGTTATGATGGTAAAGTTCACCTTCTAGGGACCTCCTTTTCCTAAATCTGGGCCCAAAGCCTTATGGAGAACATGATCCATTAGACATGGATTGGAGGATACTCAACTTAAACAATTTCCTATCCCATTCCTGAAAGAAAATTTCTTTCTCATTTGATCAATAAACATTTCTTCAGCCCCTACCATTTATGTCAAAGGAAATCTGCTAGACAATGGGTGACATATACAGATAAATATAGATTCTGTCCCCAAAGAGCTTCTAACCTAGTTGAGCTTTCACAACTCAAGTGGTAAAAATAAAAAATGTTAAGAGATATGCATGTGTCCATCTGGCTTGTCAACTCTTCAAGCAAGGGCCTTTTCATGCTAACAAAGGAGCCTTCTGCACCAACTAGAATTGTGCAATCTAACAAGAGAGAAAAAGAAATATAGAACTAACCTATCTATTTTCAGGATGACGCATGAAGCACAGGCTAGTTAGCATGAAATTTAATTTGCAACAATCAGTCTGTGGTTGGGAAACACTAAATAAACCTGACACATCTTGCATATACCAGGTGCAGTAGGCAAGAAAAAAAGAATTTTCTCGAGGAGTGTGCATGAAGAATACTAGCTGATCTACATTTTACACCAAAAACAATTCTTTTTCAGGAAAATTCAACTATATAGAGAGACACACACACAGAGAGATAGCTCTATATAATTTGAAAGGAATTGCTGGAAAGAGTAATGTTGCTTTTAGGGAACAGTTATGTCTGAACCAAATTGCAGACACCATGAGGATAGTCAAAGAAGTGTCTGAAATAGCTTTTAAGCTGTGTGATCTCTGGCCTGTGGAGGGGTAGGATGGAAGTTCAGGAAAAGGAGGGGCTACCATTTGCAGGGATGTAGGATACAGGCTGGGAGGTTCGATAGATTTGAGAAAATTAATTAAAACTCTTGTATTATAAATCCCCCCACAGGTTTCTGCTTTTAAAAACTTAGTAAAATAGGAGTTAGAGGCCCAGAAGAAGGGAAATTGCCAGTATTGGGTCTTTTGTGGCAACAAAATGGGGCAGATCAGAACCTATACGTTTAGGCTGACAGGGCAAGAGATTCAAAGGTTCTGTGTAGGCAGGGAGTCATAGTTACAAGGACAACTATTCTAAGGAAATGAATCCAAGGATTTAGAACATGTATAAAGGAAAAAGTCAGGAAGCAGCTTCAAGATAGGGAAGATAAATAGCATTCCAGAAGCCGGTACAGGCAGTCAGGTCCCCCCATAGGACCCAATAATAATAATAAATAATGATTTAATGATAAAGACTAGCTACTCTTCTCCTTAGTTTCATGTGTCCTCTGGCTATAGGTAGACAGGGGTTGAAAATATGTGATGACAGAAAAAGCATGGCTCCGTGGAGAAGATGGTTCTCCCTGTTGATTGAGGTAGAAGGGCTGTGCTAATCGAACCTCACACAAAAACAGAATTAGAGATGATGGCTTGGTAGAAGTTAGATAAAAGGAGAAAGCAGATCGGACGGCTGTGTTGTTCTTTTTGAAACCAAGACATTATCAAGAGCCAAGAATGACTGAGACTGGATCTCAATTGTAACTGGATTTCAGTGGATGGAGGAAGGAGGAAGGAGAAGCTTTGATTCTTGTCCTTGAGGAATATACAATATAATTGGACAGCCCAAGCACACACAAATGAAGTATCTCATTAGGAAGCAATTACCTAAAACAGTGATTGATGCCTAGAGAAGTAACTATGGGAATTCTTGAGAACTGAGACTATGAAATCTGGCTGAAAGTAAAGAGATGGGCTTGGATTTGTGTGTATATGGGAAAGTACACAATCAGGAGAGGTGATGATGATGATAATCTAGTATTTACATAGGTTTTCAAAGAACTTTACAAAGATTTCATTTGATCCTCACAAAAGCCCTGGAAGATAGGTGCTATCACCCCCTTTTTGCAGATGAGGAAACTGAGGTAGATTGAGGAAAAGTGATTTGCTCAGAGTCAGACAGCTATTAAGTGTCTGAAGTCTCATTTGAACTCAGATCTTCCTAACTCCAGATCTAACATTCTAACCATTGCACCACCTAGCTGCCTAGTTAGGCACAGACTTATGATTTTATTGGTAGAGGCAACTCCTGGAGGGAGAAACTCCTTTGACCAGTGTAGGTCAGGATCTTCTGTTCAATTTATTTGCTGGACCTCAGTTTCTCCATCTGTAAAATGAAAGGACTGGACAAACCCTGTAAGCTTCTTTCTGACATTTAATTTATGATCCTAGTTTTTTTTTTAATGTGTTAAAGAGCATTCCATGAAGAGTACATATTTTATTCATTGAGCAAGTTTAAATAGTAGGATAAGGTCTGGAATATGAGGATAAAGGTCAGGAAATAGTCCCTGAAAGGAAGCCAGGAGAATCAATATACAATCAGTGGTATGAGTTATATCTCAATTCCTTACTGATTTGGAAGTAGCTTATTTTGTAAATTAAGATGTGCAAGAACAACCATTCTAGAATGTAACTGATGTAAAATAAATTGCATTCTGAACATTTGTATCGGCATAATGTTGTGACAAATGTAAAAAGGGGAGGATGTGGATGTAGACCTAAGTCTACAAAACAAAGTAAGAAAGCAAGAATTTCTTAGTGTGTTTCTGTCAGTGGCCAAGAGAGGTAATACTTCTAATTCTGGATGTCCAATCCCAGTCCACAAGTCAACATGTCTCTAGAGTAGAGAAAGGCAGACTTCTATAGCTTGAAAGAAATATCCCTTAAGGGCTTCCTAATTCTATGCTTAGCAAGCAAGCATCTCATCTGTAATTTGGTCTTTTGAGAAGACCACCTCACTGGGAAGGTCACCAACCATACAGCAAACTGCTTTTGCTTATCCCACTGTGTATATGTTGAGCTGTCAATATGGAGAGAAAAAGCATTCTGGTTGGAAAAGCAGTTTGACTAGAGAGCCAAAGTCAGGAAGATCACGCCCACTGACTGAGTTATCTGGGGCAAGTCATTTAATCTCTTGGTGCTTTAGATATTCTCTAAGACTTCAAATTATAAGGTGCCAACCTGAATCAATAAGTGAGATTAACTCGTCCAAGAATTCCTTGCACCAATCAAATCACAGGTTAAAGGCCTTTCTCCATTCTGCTTGCAAGCCAGTCTTAGGTGAACTAACAAAATTAGGTTCCCAAACTTACAAAAATCAGGCTCAGATCATCGGCTATGGTATCCTCACAAAGGAACACCTGCAGCATCAAAGTACAGCCCAAAAGAGGCTGTCATTCTCAAGTGTTATAATGACAGTTCAAGCTAGCCACAAAACCCCCTGCAAGCATAAATATAAAAAATATAGAGGTTGTGGTTTAGAAGCAAAAAAGGTTCTGGCTGGGCATGAAGAGAAAGGGAAGAGAAAGGGAAATAGAAGATATGAAAAAAATAGGAAAGGATAAAGGGAGCATGGGTTAGTAGTACATAGATCTGAATGTAAAATTAAATCTAGGTCCAAATTCTGCCACAAGTACCTTTTCCCCCCTTTTAACTAATTTTTTAATAAAAGATTCTATTTCCATGACTTTTTTCTCCCTTGAAAATTAACTTAAAAATGGAAAACAAAACAAAAAAATGTTCTACAAATGAGAAAATTTCAAACACTTCCTGGATATATATATATATATATATATATGTAATCCAAAAAGCCAAACAAAAAAACCCAGCACATGTTTATCCACTTTTTGTTGAGTAAGATGGTTGAAAAGAGCGACTGAAATTTTCTATTTAACTAATTTTTTTTTCAGTAAATAGTATATCTTTTTCTTCCCTCTTATCTCCTCTTCTCCATCAATGGAAAAAGAAAAGAAAACCTTGTAACAAATATGCATACTTAAGCAAAACAAATTCCCACAATGGCCACGTCCAAAAAAGAAGGTCTCATCCTGCAAATTGAGTTCATCACTCATCTGTCAGGAAGTTGTTAACATTCTTTTTTATTTCAGACACTTACCATTTGTCTATCTCTGGTAGATAAGTCACTTAGCTTTCCTAGGTCTCAGTTTCCTCATTTGTAAAATGAGGACACAGCTCTAAAATCTATATTTCCTAGATTTTTTTTTTAATGTGCCAGTGAGAAGCATTCCATAAAACTAGTTTCATGATCATGGCCAAATCATTCTTTGTTTGCTGCAGCTTTTTCAGCTGTAAAATGGGGATAACAGCACCTATTTGGAAAAGTTGTGAAGATCAAATGAGATAATATTTGTAAAGTGCTGAGCACAATGCCTGACATATAGTAGGCACCATATAAAAGCTCATTCCCTTCCCTATTTACTTTCTTTATCCAGTCAGCTCTTCCACAAGCCTTCTGTGATGAATCCTTTCTCAATTCTGATTGACTTCTTATTATGTCCTCTTTACATATTGAGCCCATAGTATATTAATTTGCCCGTGTTGATATTCTGCTTTCTAATAAGAACCTATGTGTTTGGTCTCCCCCCAACCATTGGATCATCTCCTCAACAGAAATCATGGCTTTTAAAATGTTTGTGGCAGCCCTCTTCGTAGTGGCCAGAAACTGGAAACTGAGTGGATGCCCATCAATTGGAGAATGGCTGGGTAAATTGTGGTATATGAATGTTACGGGATATTATTTTTCTGTAAGAAATGACCAACAGGATGATTTCAGAGAGGCTTAGAGAGACTTACATGAACTGATGCTAAGTGAAATGAGCAGAATCAGGAGATCATTGTACATGGTAACAAGATCAATTCTGATGGATGTGACTCTTTCCAACAATGAGATGATTCAGGCCAGTTCTGATGATTTTATGATGAAGAGAGCCATCTACATCCAGAGAGAGGACTGTGGGTATTGAGTGTAGATCACAACATAACATTCTCACTCTTTTTGTTGTTATCTGCTTGCATCTTGTTTTCTTACTCATTTACTTTCTTTTATTGATCTGATTTTTCTTGTGCAGCAAAAGAATTGTATTGATGTTTATACATGTTGGACTTAACATATATTGTAACATGTTTAATGTATATTGCTTTCCATTTAAGAAAGAGGGTGGGGGAAGGAAAAAATCCAAAACAAGGCTATGCAAGGGTCAATTTTGTCCAATTAATTATCCATGCATATGTTTTGAAAATAAAAAGCTTTAAAAATAAATAAGATAAAATAAAATAAGGAAATCATGGCTTTTATTTTTCTAGTAGGATGTCCATACCAAGAATAGCCAGGGAGGCAATGGAAAAAGTGGTGGATCAGAACTTAGGAGACCAACTGGATTTAGGTCCATGTTCTACCCTCTTACTGGCCTTGTGATTTTAGCCCCATGGAGCTTCAGCTCCCTCATTTGACTGCCTACAAGTTCACTCACCCTTCCTCCCCATACAGCAGCCAGTGGCACCAGCAACAAGGCCAAGGGTTTTCTACCAGGTCATTATGGCCATGTACAGATCCTGTTGTCTGATCACTTCTTCAGTTTCTCTTTTGTATCTATTAGGACCTCCTGGCTCTATAAATCCTTGGGTATTGGCCACAACTCCAAACAGGAAGTATGAGAGTCAGTTAACAAATTCCACCATGAAATACATTAGCCTTCAGACTTGCTCAACTTTTGCCATTATAGGAAAGAGAAGTTTTCCTTGATAGATAGATAGATCCATCCTCCATATTTAGTTACACTTAATTCTGTTAGTTGGGGAGAATTCCAGCCCCATAATTGATGCTATTTAGCATCTGATCTCCATCTTCCTTTGGATTCATGTTTATTGATATACCTTTTTGACACTCGAGGCAGGTAGACCAAAAAAAAAAAAGGCATGACAGAGACAAATATTTTGAAAATTAACTTTAAAATAATTTTGCTATAAAATCCTGTGCTTGTGGTTGCTATGAGATTAAATGGCCATAGCCCCTCAGATTTCAGGCTCCAAGGGACCTTAGAGGCCATTTGCCCAACCACCACCTTTTACAAGCTGAGGAAGCTGAGATCCAGAAAAATGAAGTTATTATCTCATGATCACTCAGCTAGTAAATATCAGGGGTGATTTTAAACCCAGATCTTCCCAACCCCCAGTATAACTAGAAAGTGTTAGATCATGTTAAAGACACTTATTTATTTTTGTTATTTTTGGCGTAGCGTGACAATTTCAGCAATGTAGGGAAATACCAATGTGGAAACTCCCAGCTCACTATAACTTCTCTGTAATTTATAATAATAAATGTATTAATTGATTGAATTATTTAAAAATGCTTTATTATCAACTTTAAAAAATCCACTAACCTCTTCATAAAACAATTTATTATTATTAGTGATAATAATAAATCCTTGTTATTTTAATGAACTAGCTAAATCAGACTCCATATATTGTGGGGAGAAAACTGACTTTATCTGAAAATGATGTCACAACAGTTCATTTTTCTCTCCCCTGAGACCGAAAAGAAAAATACCTTCCCTGACCTGAGGAATATAAGGTCAAAGGGAAGGCTAGTTGAGGGTTAAAAAAAGAAAAGGAGTGCATTCTATCCCCATGCAATAATTATTAAGGGAGGAAAGGGAGCTGGTAATAAAGGAAATGACTAGACAGCCTTGATTAAGCAGACAAGTCCCAGTTTTCCTCTTCTTGTCTTGCATGGCTGAATGGCCTAGATTTTTCTATATTCAGATGTCTGGTCACTCATCTAGGGAAAAGAGGAATCTATACTTTGCTGACTCTACTCTGAGATTCTGTAAAACTTTGTGGGGACCAAGGGAAGTGGAAAGAAAGAACTGGGACATCTAAAGGCAGGGTAGCAAAGTTCGCCTGCAGGACATGAGGAACTATATTTGGTATCAGAAGACAAATTCTAGGTGGTATAGATGGAGTGCTGGACCTGGGTCAGAAAGATCCGAATTCAACTCTGGTCTCAGACACCTACTAACTAAGTGATCTTGGGCAAGTCACTTGAAAGACTTGCCTCAGCATCCGCATCTGTAAAATGAAAAGAGTAATAGCACTTATTTCTCAGGGCTGTTGTGAGGACCAAATGAAATATTATTTGTAAAGTATTTAACCCTGTACTTGGCACTATTAACCCAAATATGGGTCACAAAAGCCTTCCTTGTCCTTTTGATGTCTGATCATTTGGGGGGAAAGCAGGAAGGCTAATTTTTTTTTCAATAATTTTATTCACTTTCCTTGACAAGTACAAATTGGAGGGGGGCAATTGTTATCTTTTTTTTTTAACTGAGGCAACTGGGGTTAAGTGTCTGAGACCAGATTTGAACTCAGGTCCTCCTGACTTCAGGGCTGGTGCTCTCTCCACTGCACCAACTAGCTGGCCTGGCAGTAGTTATCTTAAACAGAATATAAGGGTAGGGGGAATGCTGGAAAGTTAAACAGACATTGAGACCTAAATCTAGTGAGAAGAAATGGAGGGCTTTCTTTGGCTTGGATCATTTTTCCACGGGAGGGAAGGCATTATGCTACTGGCTAGGACCCTTATTAACCTGTGGTATAAAAGGATCAGGGTAAAAGAATAAAAATTTCCTCCTCTAGAGAGAAAAAATGTACATTTCAAAGAGGGAAAAGTAGGATCATTTCATGGAATCAGAGAGTTTGGGAAGAATTTTATATATCATTTGATCAATATGTACCTACTGTGTGCCAGGATCTATGTGAGGCTCTAGAGGCAAAAACAAAAAAATGAAAATGTTCCTGATTGGAGATCATCATATATGGCAACAGCAAGATTATGAGATGATCAATTCTGATGGACGTGGCTCTCTTCAACAATGAGATGATTCAGGCCAGTTGCAATTGTTCAGTGATGAAGAGAGACATGTATTCCCAGAGAGAGAACTGTTGGAACTTAGTGTGGATCACAACATAGCATTCTCACTCTTTGTTGTTTGCTTGCTTTTTGTTTTCCTTCTCATTTTTTTCCCTTTTTGATCTGATTTTTCTTATTTAGTGTGATATTTTGTGGAAATATGTATAGAAGAATTGCACATGTTTAACATATATTGGATTACTTGCTGTCTAAGGGAAGGGTGGGGGGAAGGGAAGGAGAAAAATTGGAAACACAAGTTTTTACAAGGTGAATGTTGAAAATTATCCATGCATATGTTTTGAAAATAGAAAGTTTTAATAATAAAAAATAAAAATAAATGTCCCTGACCTCAAGGAGTTTATATTTTATTATAGGAAGCAAGATGTACATACATGTCAGTTAAAACCAAATATGTAAAAAAAAGTAATAAGATAATTGAGGGTGGGAAGAAGGGCACTAGCAGAAGAGAAAAAAAAAAGGGCTTAGGTCGGAGATGACTTTTTATCTGAGCTTTATATCATAGACTTGGTGGCCATGAGATAGAGAAGATGGAGGTTAGAACCTTGAGTGAAAGGGGGGTCAGCTGGATCATGCTGTTGTTGTTACTAAGTCATCTCAGTCCTGTCCAACTCTTTGTGACCCCTTTTGGGGTTTTCTTAGCCAAGATGCTGATCTCCAGCTCATTTTACAGATGAGGAAACTGAGGCAAACAGGATTAAGTGACTTGCCCACGGTCTCATCCAGTCTTCCTGACTGGAGGTCCAGTGTTCTATCTCCTGTGCCATCTAGGTGCCCCTTTCATGTGGCTAAATCACAGAGTCGCAAAAGGAATAAAGATCAATAAGATTAGAGGAGGTTGTCCCAGATTGTGAAGAGTTTTAAATGACAAGCATAGTGGGGATAGGAACATATAGTCTCATCCCAAAGTCACTGGGAAAGGCTACATAATAACCACAGTACAACTCTCCTGACTCCTGGACTCCACAGCATGCTGGCAGTTAGTGGACACAGTAGAGAGAGTAATATGCTGGAGCCAGGCCAAGAAAAGTTGGGTTCAAATCCATTCTCAGACCCTTAATTAGCTGTGTGACTCTAGGCAAATCACTTAACCTCTGTCAGCCTCAGTTTATTCAATTATAAAATGGAGATAATAATAATACCTATCTCTCACAGTTATTAAGAGAATTAAAAGAAATTTTATTTTCTTTTTTTTTAAAGGACTTTACACAATGCCTGAGACAGTAGGTATTTAATAAATATTTGCTTAGTTCCTTCCTTAACCAAAAGACCCAAGTGAGCTCTTTCTCACCATTCCTCCTAAAACAAAGTTTTTAGCCCATTCTTCCCACAGCCCTTTCAAATTGGAAAAAAAAAACTTAAGATTTAAGATATTACCCTTTAAAAACCATAGCTATGATTTCAGGTCAGATTCTCTCTCAGGTACCAAATTAAAGTATATGTCAGGGAGCAAATCAAAAGATAAATTCCAACCTTATTCTTTTCTCCATGTCTGAAGACCCTGTGAAATGTATCTGACTTATAGTATGTCTAAATTTCTTTCTATCTCCACAGAAAGAATAATATCATATCATCACATAGGAATATAGGAGTTACAGGAAGCAATTACCCACATCCTAAGTATTGTCAGGACCTATGTCTAGGAGTACATAATAATAACTGACATTCTTATAGTTCAAGGGTTCCTGACCTAAAGTGCATACCCTCAAGGAGAACAAGAAGTATGTTAAAGGGGTAGAGTAAACATTGGAAAAATAACATTTTCCTATTAAAATTAAATTCTATAATTTATTTCTTAAGTGTGCATGCCTGGTGAACTCTAATTTATTTCCTTTCATATCGAATAGAGGATGGAAAGGCTTTCTAAAAGCCACAAAGTATAGGAATCAAAAAGGTTCACTGACTGATACAGCCCTGCAAAGTTTAGAGAGGAATCTGATCATGAGTTCCCCAAATTAACTGATGAGCTACAAGGTCTGAGCTTTAGTGGGGACTTTGATCGTACCTTCCTATAGAGGTAGGTATCCCTAGAAGGTGGATTTCATTGATGTCTTGAATTAGTCATTGATGTCTTGAATTAGCCGGGTGCTGCTCTTGTGGGACAAACTGTTTAGGAGTCCTCCTTTTGGTCTGACCTCCAAAGGGATGGAACAGACCTTTTCAGCTTTTCAGCAGAGCTAGGGATACATAAGAGCTTTTAAAGGCTGACTTGGGGCAAAACCCATAAAGACCACATGTTCTCACTCATGGGAAACCCAACCAAGAGGGAATCAGGTGCCAAGAGAACAAAGTCAGGATGTGGGGGGAGCAAATGATCTGGATTTTGCAATCCGTATTATTATAAGTGATTTAGACAATGTGTGTACAATGGAAGGGAAGATTACTTGTCTAGCAGCCCCAGATATGTTTCTTTTCTGAGAAAATCCAAACCCTCAAAGTAGTCCCATAACTTTGGATATCTATAAAGTCTTTGTGGGACAAATATAATATATTTATATTATATGTATTATCCTTTATGACTTATTATATATCATATATTTGATATATTGTATAATAATATAATTTATATTATATAATAATAGAATGCAATGGTGTGGCCAGTCTGATAATAGGGAAGAATAAACCGTAGGGTGTGGTACTATTAGCATGGAGGGCTCCAGAACCCAGTGGAAAGTAGGACTTATATGAAAAAAGAAAAAAAAATCTATATTGTTGGGTAGAATTATGATGATTGACCTATACATAGTATATCTATCAAAGTAATAATATACCTATATATCTATATCTATCAATATTTATATGAATAGATCTATATCTATATAGATATCCCGAAAAGGATTTTGGGCAACAAGAGATCACTTCCAACTGGAAGAAGAGAGGAACATATTATGGAGGTGCAGTAGAATAGGGACCATGGCTTAAAAGAATTGGACATATTTGGGAAAGAGCAAACACAATTTTCCTGGAGCAAAAAGAAGGTGAATAAGAGCAGTGTGAAATAAGGCTAGAGCCAGCTTAATGCAGAATGTGAGAGCTTGCTGAAGGATTTGATCTTTCATTGGTTGGCAAATGGGAAAGAAGACAACATTCTGCAATGGAAAGCATCCAACATTTTCCCACTGAACTTAAGTTTGGGATGTGTGTCTGAGTCTCATTTTGTTACCAAAACCTGTTTGACCTCAGATGGTCACTAAGCATTTTTGAGCCTTGGTTTCTTCATTTGTAAAATGAGAGGGTTGGGTCAGATGACCTCGGGGATGAGCCCAGCTTTAGCTGAATAATCAGATCTAGCTTTCAGAAGGCAGCTCAGTCTGAAAGCAGTATACAGAATAGAATGGAGGTGGCAAAGAATCCATTCTGGAGGAAAAGAAAACGCATTTTGGGAGATATATCCCTGGGAGCTCAGAAGAAAGGTCCAGGCTAGAAGATAAAGATTTGGATTTCAAAAGTGGAATAAAAAAAATAACAAAATATTATCTAAAGCAATGACTCCATTATAAACATTTATTATGTGTTTTATCTTGAATATGTTCTCCCAACCTTGGTTACCCCTTTCCCTCTAGGTAGGCTAAATAGCTTAAAAATCAAAGCTAGTGAACCTCCAACCCTGTGATTCTAGAAACATGTATGGGGCACTTACAGTATCAGTAGCTTTGAAAACACAGTCAAAGTAGAAAATAGAAATCTGTAAGTTACAACCAGAATGGCTAGTACCTTTGGGAATACATGTGCACTTCAAAAAAAAACCAGGCTGGTCATTTATGCTGCTAACAATTTTTTCCTCCCATCAAGCCCAGCAGGTGTCTCAGAGCAACACTTAGTTACCATGAGCTCCGAGGATAAGCAAAATGTCCATCCAATAGGGTCTGGATTCTGGTCAGTCTGTCACATCTCTGGGAGCAGAGGGATTTGCAAAGGATGCACTATACATATGTTACTCATACTCACAACCACTCTGCTCCCTGGCAGGTGGAGATAGAGATTCACGCCTGGGAAAAAAAAGTTTCTTGGAAGAAAGATAATAAACAGTTTTCTACATATTGAGATAGATACAAAGGTTGTGCAGCCAGATGGAAGTGTTCGGATAAGCATCAGAAGCTCAGAAGGCAGATCCAGAATAAGGAGATGAAGATTTAAACATCATTTGCATGGAGGTGAGAGTAAGAGATGGCTAAGGAAAATAGCATAAAGAGAGGAAAGAGCAGCTTTGAGGAGGGAGCCTTTGGAATGCATGTGTGTGGGGGTGGTATAGACTTTGAGTGGGAAGGAACATCCCAAGTCTGGTCCAGCCTCTAGCCCTATACCCACCATAAGTCACAGAGCTAAGATTTGAACCTGGGACTCCAGATAAAGCCCTCTGTCCACTTGACTAGTATAACTAGACTCTAATCCCTGCTCTGCTACTGGCTGTTTTTGTGACCTAAGGTAAACCAGACTACTTCACCTGTAAAATGAAGAGCTTGGAACAGTTGATCTTTAATGGTGTTCTAGTTCTAACATTTCTGTGGTTTTTAAAACAAATGATATGAATGTCTTCAATTCTGTCTCCTTTGTCTCCCCTGGACTTTGCGCCTTGGCTTCCTGGACAATGGACCTCTTCAAGCTTATCCCAGTACCTGTGTACTTTCACTTTACTTATGTTATTAGGATTTTCCTATGAGTTATCTAGAAATCAAAAATAGAAGTTTTAGGATAAAAAGGAAGGAAGGAAGAAAGGAAGTGAGAAAAAGAAGAAAAGAAGGGAAAGGAGGCAAGGAAAGAAGGAAGGGGAGGAAGGAAAGAAGGGAAGGGAAGGAAGAAAAGAAGGAAAGGAAGGAAAGGAAGGAAGGAAGAGAGGGAGGGAGGAAAGGGGGAGAGATGGGGAAGGAGAAGAAAGAGGAAGGGGAAGGGATGAGAGAATTTAAATCTTTTTTCACAAGATACTCCATATGTTCTTTCCTATAAGTCTCTTCCCAGTGATGGGTTAAAAGCTTATCCGTAAAGTTCTATACCTCATAAAAATAGCTCATTTCTTCACAGTATAGGAATAATTAGGGAGTCAAAAAAAGAAGAGTATTTGAATTAAATAAACTTGGAGAGGATTCAGAGAAGGGAAGCAACAAAGCAGAGTGGGCAAGGGGTGGTGGAAGCAATGGGTAAGTAGTCAAGAAATCTGGAATTTATTCTGCATCTGCCATTAACTTGTTGGGCAACCTTGGACAAGTCACTTTGACTACTTTGGGGTAGAGTAAAATCATCAAAATTAAAATTAATTAAAATTCATCAGTAAAATAATGAGGTTTTGACTTAATTTCTCAGGTTCCTTCCAGTTGTAAATCTATTCAGAAAGTAAGACTAAAGAGATAAAAATTGCTTTTATTTCTGTGCTCTTGGACAAATCACTTCAGCTTTTAAGAGATAAGGTTTCCTTATCTATATAATGGCATATATAGTATTTACCTCATGACATTGTTGAGAAAAACCAACATGTCATGAGGATGGTTTGGAGGAACTGGGAATGTTGGCCAGGGAAAAGAGAAAACTGGGGAGGTAGGGAGAAACGGAGAGCTCTCTTTGGGTACCATATATATATAGAGTGTGCTGGAGCCACCTCCTACAGGCTCCTGAGAGCTCAGTGTCCAAATTTTAGCATGGACATTTATACCTTAAAAATCAACAAATACTATAAATCATGGTTGGATTTATTATTTTGTTGATTGTCTAGGTTGAAGAAAGTAACTGAGATTTTAATGACGTAAATTAAACATAAAAGCCAGTTGGACAGACAGGGTTTCCTGCTACCACTCCAGCTGGTTGTTAAACATTTATTAGCACACTTCTAGATATGTGCATTGTTATCATGATGAAGAGAAGCTGGTCTGGTTATTTTTGCTCCTGAAGATAGACAGATGAACAATCAGTAAAAGCTGCATTGAATCAAATTTTGACTTGAAAATAATGGGCTGCTACTGCCCGAAGTACTGACTTTCTACTCACTAGAATTCTTCAAAGAAAGGTCAAATAACCACTTGTTGATATATTGTCATGGGATTTTTTTTTTGAGAGGCAATTGGGATTAAGTGACTTGCCTAAAGTCACACGGCTAGGAAGTGTTAAGTGTCTGAAGTTTCACTTGAACTCAGGTCCTCCTAACTCTTAGGCCAGTTCTCTATTCACTGTGCCATCTAGCTGTCTCCATTGGGATTCTTTTGGGGACCTTGGACTAGGTTATAGATTGGACTAGGTTGGACTAGGTGACCATTTATGTCCCATTTGACTGAAAATTCTTTAATTTTATAAAATTAACTCCAGGAGAAAACATTAAATCAAATAGAAAAATAGGAAGATGGATCACTAAATTCCAAATTAAAAAAAAAAAAAACCTCTGGTTTACCTACAAAAACATAATCACAGAATTACAGGATTTCAAACACAGAAAGGATCTTGAAAGCCACCTGGCCTATCCATCCTATACTTGAAAAGCAGCCTCTCTAATAACATTTCTCCACTTTGTAAAAGTATTTGTTGTTGTTCAGTCACTTTCAGTTATTTCCTACTCTTTGTGACCCTCATTTGGGGTTTTCTTGGCAAAAATACTGGAATGATTTACCATTTCCTTCTCCAGACTATTTTACAGCTGGGGAAACTGAGGCAAACAGAAGTGATTTGCCCAGGGTCACATAGCTATTAAGTGTCTGAGACTGGATTTGAACTCAGGGAGATGGATCTTCCTTACTCCAGGACTAGCATTTTCTCCAGTGTGCTACTCAGCTGCCCATTATAAAACCATTTATTATTAGGAAACTTGTACTTCTATGAGGTCAAATATCCTTTTCTGAAATTTCCCTGCCCCTTACATTTGATTCTAGAGACAAGTCTAACATCTGTCCAATCTTTTTAAAAAACCATCTCAACTTTTTTTCAAGCCTCATTCCAAACATATATTTTCTGGATTCTGGAAAACAAGGCTAATCCTTTCAAACACCCCCTATTGCTACATGGTCTTCTGGATCCAGATTCTAGAGGAAATTCATATTCTTCAAACACATGGAAACCTAAGCCTCTGATGGTCCCTGTATACTGTGCCCAGGGGCTCAAACAGGCTCTGCTGTCTTACGTGGCCCATTTTTGTAAGCAGATCTACAGCCTGAATCCTCAACAGCTGGTTCTGTTGTTACTTACAGAATAGCATAGAGAAGGAAAATCAATCAAAATGACCTCCAGGACTCCACTAAAGAGCCTGGTCACCCAGCACCACACCTAGTGATACCATCCATTAGATTTGTCATCCTCCAAAGGAGGAAAGGGTGGATGGGAACAAATGAACTTTCTCTCAACCATCCCTATGAATATATGGCATAAATATTATTATACTCCTTCAGCAGGTGAGGAATTGAGGCAACCCAAGGCTTACCAGCTGGTAAGGAGTAGAGTCATGGCTGTAACTCAGAACTTCAAATGCCAAATCCACGGTACAGCAGGCTGTCTCTATGGGAAAGGCAGAGAGTAATAGTTCTTTGTTTGCTAGGGAGAAGACATTTCAAGAAAGGCCGGGGGAAGCTTTTCTTCCCTAATGCTACTTTTATCATTTTGGGGGGAAAAAGCAGTTTTTAGATTTGTCAAGAAAGACCCATATGGAGCTCTCCTAGGCATTTCACCAGTGTCTGTTCCAAGAAGATATAAGTTTAGATTTTTTGGATTTCTGTGATTTTCCATGATGTGGCACAGCCAAATCAGTGGCATTAATTTCAAAGCAATTTAAGGGAAATCTTCTCTCTATTTAAAGGGTTTATGATGCCTAATGAAAATCTTTTAGAAAATGGTCTCTAGAAGCAATTCTATTTATATATCATGAGTTTTTCTGGCCTCCCTCTATTATAAAAAAGAGCATTGGCAAAAGATTCAGATTTTTATTTCTGTGAAGGTGATCATTTGTTCCTCCTGTTTATTCTCCATCTGCAATCTTAATTCCCTCAATTGTGACATCATAATCATCTCCAACAGCAACCATTGTGTTGTCACAAAAAGCTGATTATGACCAGATGAGAAAGGAGCCAACAGAACTTATCAATACCCAAAAAAACAAAGGACCCATTTTTAATGCAAATAAATCTTAGTTACAAAAGGATTTAGAAAGAGTCTAACCAAAATATAATCTTTGATAAATAGAGATTTGTGGTCATCACAGCAAAAAAAAAATTGTTTCTCAAATTCATCACACACCATTAATAGGAGTCTAAAAAGTTGATGGAGCCAGATGCAAATAGTAGTGAGGAAAGTCTCCCCCCAATAAGGAATTTCCAATGTCAATGTTAGCAGCCCACTAGATAGGGATGAATGTGGGGTAACCTGCTGGCACAGCATAGGAGGTAATGCACAAAAATGCAGAATTTGACATCTGGTGAATACACCTGTGCATGATTCTACTTCATGTATTTAGGGATTGATTGTGGAATACAGAATGGAAAACCCCAATAGATGGATGGGGATTGGGAGACTAGTGCCTAGTCATGCTGAAGTAGCAAAGTACGGGGCTGAATTGATTATAAGCAAGGCAGGCAGGAAACATAACACATCGAGGTAACATATTTTGCTGTTGTTCAATTGTTTCAGCCCTATCTGACTCTACATGACACTATTTGGAATTTTATTGGTAGAAATACTGTATGGGTTTGCCATTTCCTTCTCCAGTTCATTTTACAGGTGAAGAAAAAAACCCCCCAAGGTTAAGTGACTTCTTAGGGTCATCCAGCTAGGTCAGATTTGAACTCAGGGAGATGAGTCTTCCTGGCACTTGGGCCCAGGGGGGAACATATAGAAGTGGCCATAGTTTGGGAAAAGTTCTACTTTCCTATGCTTGCACAGGTCTTTTCAGTGCCTGGGGTTAGAGGAGAGGGGAAGAGTAGATCTACTTAGTTCAATCAGCTACCCAAGGAGCATGTTTGTTCCCCTTGGTAGAGTTACATATGGGAGTTCCGCTGATTATGTCTGAGGCTACCGGAATCTGGGGCACTCATATCCCCAGAAGGAAAACAGAACTAATGAAAAGGGCATCTACAGTTTCCCGCCTACCTTGTGTGACAGATGTACCCCCGGGGGAACAGATTCTCAGGCCACTGACAGTAAGTTGCTATTGTTTGGTACAAGGTACATCCAGAAGAACATCTAATTTTTGAAGGTCACCCAAAAGCCAATGGGAAGTTATGGAAGAGTAGACTACAATGCTTTCCTAACTTGATTGAACAAGACAAGTTAACGTAGAGGGTGTCAGCCGAGAGCTATGTAGTCCAAAAATGAGTACAGGGGAGATAATGCTATACTGGGGGTCAGAGGAGCTGACTTTGAAGGCTACTCACTAGATGCATGAGCTTGAGTTACTTCCCTCCTCTTGAGACTCATCTGATTAGCTGTAAAATGGGCTTAAGGCAGCTCATTATGCAGTGGATAAAGTGGTGCCTTAAGTCAGGAAGATTGTTCTTCCAGAGTTCAAATCTGGCCTTAGCTACTTAGCAGCTGTGGGATCTTGTGCAGGTCACTTAACCCTGTTTGCCCCCATCCTAAGGGTTGGAGAAGGAAATTATGACACTCCAGAATTTTTGCCAAGAAAACTCCAAATGAGGTCACAAAAAATGGACATAGATGAAATGACAACAACAACATGTAGGGAGAAATATCTTTCTTTAATTGTCCTTGGATCACTTCCAGCACTAAATCTATGTTTGACTTTTTGATCAAGTAATAGAAGTGAAGGATATTGCATCACATATCACATCAGTAACCATGAGAACTGGTGAATTCTGGATACAATCTGAAGTATATTGGGGTTTTTTCCCACTTCCTCTGTTTTTCTTGGTATTTTTCTGTATTTTGCAACATAGCTAATATAAAAATGTGTTGCATAACTTCACATGTATAACTGATAACATCTTACTTGTCATCTCAAAGGGCAGGGAAGGAGTAAGAAGAAGGGAAAGAATTTGAAACTCAATATTAAAAAAAATAATGCTAAAGTTTTTTTATGTAATTGAGAAATATTTAACAAAATTTTAAAAATTAAAGGAGATCCAAAAGAAAGCTTCCAACATATTGGGTGGACTCTTTGTGGAGAGTTTGCAGGAAGACAGAAAAGAGCAATCTAAGATAAGAGAACATGGATGAAATCATCATGCTCACTGATAGAAAATGATGAGAGCACAGATCATTTCAAAGTACATGTGATAAGAAAACAGGAGAGAGAGAGACCTCAGGCTTACTTCTGTGGCAATTCCCCAATACCTCTGGTACAGCTTCGGTGGCTTTCTTGGATGACTGGGTCTCTGTATCCTATGTTATTACCTAGCTAGCCACTTTGATGTTGGCATTTGTGGGGTTTAAGAAGAATCACAGTTTCAGTGTTTGACAATCCTATCCAACCATTGCAGTCACTATTTTTTCAGCTGCTTAAAACTTGGTGTAGAGAGTTCCCTTTTTTGGCAGAAATTTCTCATATTTAAGCTCAGATCCAAGGTAAGCACTTCTGGCACATTTGAAAAGGAAAAAAAAAAGATCTCTTTAGCTGAATGCAGTATGGAAAATATACAGAGTCACTCAGCCCCTTTCCAAGATCTGATTTCTAGCAGTTTAACAATATTTGACAGCATTATTCTTAGCACGTGGAGTGGAAGCTGCTGTATTGCTCTCTACAAGGTAACAGACACTATAAAGACCAAGATGAGTGGTGACTCAGGCTTGAAAAAAAAGGCAGCAAAATCTTGAGTGTCTTTTAAATGCTGGTAAAAGGTGGGCTCAGATTTGGTTGTTACACAGTTGGACAATCTGGATCAAGTTTGAATATATCCTGGTGCACATTTGCATGCCTGATTAGTTCTCACATCATTCATTTTCATTTAACAGACAGAAAGCTACTACCACCATGCTCTTCTGATGCCTTATCATACCTAGCAAGCAGTTCACTCTGGTTCCCAAAGATCATGCAAGCAAGGGCTCAGGCTCTGATACTACCAAGCTGGGAAGATTTTTGAGTGCAGGCTAACAATAAATTCTTTAATCTATTTATTAAATTCTTTAATTATTTAAGAAGGAGTACTGGGTTTAAGAGTCAGAAGATCTGGTTCAAAATCCTGACTCTCCTACATAATCACCTGTATAACAGTGAGCAAGTCACTTTATACCTCCCTAATAAAATAAGAGGCTGCTAGATGACTTTTTAAGGCCCCTTCAAGTTCTAAAATCATGCCTTGGGTTTATATCTCAGCTCTGATACTTATTAGCTATATGAACATGGGTAAACATCTCATTTGTAGGATAAAAGCTAAAATGGTGAATTCATTAGTATAAGGAACTGCCTGGTGAGTCTAATTCCCCTACCAAGGCAGACTGGCACCTTTTCTGCAACTTATATTTTTAGAGTTGTATTAAAAGATTAAGTGATTTATCCAGAGTTAGACATAATGCATACCTCCAAGGCAGGAATTGAACTAAGGTCTTCTTGACTCTGAAGTCAACTCTGTCTCTAATGTACTACATTGCCTTTCTCAGCAGTTCACTGATGAAATGACAAGTTTAGATGCCACTAAACATAAGGATGACTCAACAACAAATATAAGGGTAGATTTCATTGAGTACACAAAGACAATGAGAAGTCTTGCTACCTCAAATGCTTGTAGGGGTTTTAAGTGTCTTTAAAGAGAAATGAATCAATTCTAATATTTTGAAGTAAAATTGTGGGTGGAAATAAAAGGTTCTATATGCAGAATTTGAAGGAAAACTGGACCTTATCAAATTCTCCATATTACAGATAAGGAAACTAGTAATCAGAAAGGACAAATGACTTAATTAGGATCTTACAACTAATAATTGTCTAAGATAGGACTTGAACCCAAGCTTTTATGCCTCTGAGTCCTGTGTAGTGATGCTATGCTGCCTCTAAGGTTGAAATAGCCATAGATATTTAATTAAGTGAGGTGCCCATGTTGAATCTGATATAGATTTCATGGGTCACGGTCCAACTGATATATGTTTAACACATATACTAGACAATTACTAAAGATGTTTGATGAACTGAACATGAAATAGTGGTCTAGGTTGGATCACTTTGGAAAAGTTACAGTATTTTCAATGATTCTAAGTTGATCAAAGCCACAAAAATCCATATTTTTATTCTCCAAATAATACCACATCACTGAAAATCATGAAACATGAACTCAGAACACCCCAAAATACCCATAACCCTAAGGACAATAGAAGATGCACACCAATATGAGCAGACTCTAGATGTAAGATTATTTACACACAGGAAATTGCATACAATGTGTCATCAAAGGCATATGTAATTGGAAAAGCAAAAAGCCTTGGTTTATGGCCAGGTCTTGCCACTTGTCAGTGGCAAACTTGAACAAGCCTTTTCAAGGCCTCATTTTACTCAACTGTAAAATGAAGAGGTTGGACTAAATGATCTTTAAGATCTTTTCAAGCACCCTGACATTCTATGTATGTACAGAAATAAACAAGTTCCTTAGCTATGACTTGGAAAAACCAAAAAACCTAGCTCAAATTGGTTTCAAAATGGATTTAAAACTACTGTATTTTGAATCAGAGAACCTAAGTTTAAATTCTATCTCTGCTACTCATTATTTTTGTAAGCTTCTTCATTTCTCTAGGTCTCAGTTTCCTTATGTTGAAAATAACGGGGTTAAATAAAATGACCTTTGAAGTTCCTTCCAGTCCAAAAAAAAAAAAGTACTACCAACATTAAACTGATATTTTGAATCCAGAGAAACATGGAAATATTTATTTGAACTCATATAAAATAATTAGTAGAACTAAGAAAACAATGGCAACAATAATATAAATGGAACAGAAGCAACAAAAATCATCAAAATTGAATGCTCTGAACTGATATTGATCAAAGTTGATCCCATAGAAGGAACATGGAGGCACCTCACCCTATTCCTTTGCAGAAGTGGAAGGACTACAGAATACTGCATGTAATGTCAGATTCTTAAAAATATACTAGTTACTTAATTTTTTTTGTTATAAAAAGTGGTTCTCAAGAAAAAGGAGGGGTTCATTGAGAAAATTAAAGTTGCAAAAACAAAAAATAATAATTTTTTTTAAAAATCAACTGAAATCAATTTTGCTTTGAAAAATTCAAGACTATAACTTGGAACATCACAGATCACCACAAAGTCAAGACTGGGAGTTCCTAATAGAGGCATAAGTATATTTGCTACTTTAATAATAACAGTTTCACATCCTTTTGACATTGTTTACTATCTTTCCTTGTCCTCACATTAGTGTTAGATTATGTGTGAACTGTCTTTGACACTTGCCTAATGTATACTGTCTCTACTTTCCCACTTTTGAGTCAAACATTTGACCATAATCAAGGTCTTTGCTCTCATTCTTCCCAAGGAAGAATTATATGTTATTCTTATATGTAGTTTTCATAGAACAATGTCTTGTACAAACTAGACACTCAATACATATTTAAATGAATGGTTTGATCTGGGAAGATTAATAAAGATATATTTCTTAAAATGCAGCAATATATGTATTTCTTGACATGAAAAAAAAAACAAAAAGAGAAAACACATTTTGAAGAAGATAATTTTTGCCTTGTTGACTGGTGAAAGGGGTAGCTGAGTGGTGCAGTAGATAGAGTGCCAGGTGTGCAGTCAGGAAGACTTGCCTTTCTGAGTTCAAATATGGCCTCAATCCTATTTGTTTCCATTTCTTCATTTGTAAAATGAGCTGGACAAGGAAATGGCAAACCACCAATATTTTTACCAAGAAAATCCCAAATAGGGTCATGAAGAGTCGAATGTGACTGAAATGATTAAATAACAATAAAAGATTTGGGGGGAAAGGAGAGGTTAGGGAGGTCAGAATAATCAATAATTGTGTCTAGGGGGTGGGGGAGCATGGAGTGATAGCATTAGCAAGTGATGATTCTGATTGGTAGAATATATTATAAAGAGTACTGTGTTTTAAAAAAAAAAATTCTGGCCTGACAAAGGAAGATGATCAAGTGAACAGAGACAATAAGGAAAGTAAGACAAGCTATGGTATGTGGTGAGAGTGGGGAGATGAAAGGGGAAGTGTATGGAGCAGAATAGCCATGGTGCCGATAGAGCCTAGGAATCCCAATGGATTGTCACTGACCTTAGGGCCATTATAAGAGGTGTCACAACTATCCATTCTGCTTCAAGCCTTCAGCAGTTCTCCAGGCTGCCCCAAGAGATTCCCAGAGGTTTGATTCTGTGAGGCAGACAGGACTGAATCCTATGCTTTTACTAGTATGCCACAAGTTTCGGAGGTGTTTGTGTCCTCCTGATATGCTGAGAAGATAAACAGTGAAATGATAAAAGAAATACCCATATTGTCTACTGGTAAAGAATGTTTCTGCTACAAATTCTCACCCATTGTTTTAACTTGTTTTATGCTTAAATATGTTTTCTTTTGGATTTGTGTTTTTATATGCCTCAGTTTCCTCATCTGTAAAATGAATTAGAGAAGGAAATGGAAAACCACTCAAATATCTCTACCAAGAAAACCTCAAAATGGAGGCATGACGAGTCAGACAGGACTGAAAGGACTGAACAGCAACAAGATGTTTTCTAAATAGTATTTCATGTTAGGGACTAGAGATTATAATTTGCAAAATTTATCACTCAAAACATATCATGAGGATCTTTAGAGAAGTAGCATGGGACTCCATAGCCAAACTTTTCAAAACATCAGAGAACCAGTATCTTACAAGCTCAGAAAATAAAGGCTAACAAGGGAAATTACAGAGGACATGGAGTGAAATCTGAGCTGATATTCAAAGAAGGCAATGGGCTTGGATAAACAGAGAAGAGAGTGATGGAGAAGGAACAGAGTCAGCAAAGAGAAAGAGACAGAAATGTGAATGACACGTTTGGAAAACAAGAGTGAACCAGTTGGTTACAGTTAGAGTGGAGGTTTCCCATAGAGGAATAATCAATAAGGTTGAAAAGGAAAATTGAGGTCAGCTTGTAAAAGGCCTTAAATGTCAGATTAAGTTGAGGTATTATCATGCCCGTAATGAAGGTCAAATAGAGAATTTTCTGCATGGAGTCAAAGCAATGCTCTTAAAGCTATGAATAAGATAGACTAGAAGGCAAAGCTTGGTTGGAAGCAAGGAAACTACTTGAGAGATTGTTACAAAATGCAGGCTTGAAATGATAATCAGAACCAGAGTGGAGATAGAAAGGGAAAAGGACTAGTTTTCTAGACATTATGAAGAAAGAATTATCAGAAATGATAATTGATTACATATTGTGGATGAAGGAGACTCAGGGGTCAAAAAACGATTCAGATTTTGACTACTGACAATGAGGAAAATGATAATAATACTGACAGAGATAGGAAAGACAGAAGGGGAAGTTAGGTCTAAAGGAAAGGTGATTAACTTAATTGTAGATGTCTGGTTTAAGGTGAATGCAGAATATTTAAGTGGAGATGTCCAGTAATCAGCTGGAGCTGAGCAGAGAGTTGGGAATCAGCCTGAAAGAGAGAATAGAACTAAAGATAGATATTTAAGAATTATCTTCAGAGACAATAATTGAAGCCATAAAAAGATGAGATCTTTAAGAGAGGAAATATATGAAGAGTACAGATGGAGGGAAGGAGGGAAGGGAAGAATGGAAGAAGAAAAAGGAAGAGAAGAGGGGGGAGGGTGACAGAAGAAGTGGGGAGAGAAAAAGAGGAAACACGAAAGACAACTTTATAGAAAGAAAAGATAGATAAAAAAGAGAAGATTGAGCTTTGAGGAGAGTACACCCTTAGGGATGATGAGAAAGAAAATAAGTCATTATTGGAAAGAGATAAGAACCAGGAAAGATCTGGCCTTTGCTAAGTGACATTGGACAAATCATTTACTTTTGGAACTTGAATTTTCCAATTCTAAAAGGATTCTATCCCTGATAAATGCCAGTGAAAGGCAATTTTGTTATAGTAGTATGAAAGGAGGCCATATTATAGGAGGTTAAAAAGAATAAAGAGGAGTGTAGTAAACAGACTCAATTACCATTGGTTCAGGAAATCTAGAAGCAAATAAAAGAGAAATATACTATGGTAGCTTAAAAAGGGGGTGTGATTGCAAATGAATTTGCAAATGATACTTGCAATCACTGGCATTAGAATGTCAACATTTTGAGAGCAGGGACCTTGGGTTTGTATAGTGATCTTACACAAGAAAACTTCCCACAGAAACAAAAATTTAAAGTCAAGTCAATCTAAAGTGTGATGCCATCTGGATCATGCCCTTTCTCTGCAATGCTGATTCCTACTAGCAAGGGGTTAAACATGTCCATGAAAATGAGAGAGTGGAAAGAGAATCTCTAGAGACTTGCAACCTGAGAATTCAATCCCACTGCAACTAGATGAAAGAAATGTCAGGGAGTAGTGCTATAAGTGACCCAAGTCTGGGGCTTAAATGGCTGCACCCCAGGCTGCCAAAAGTTTTCACTTCATTTGTTTTCACCTCATTGCTCTCAGATCTCTCCAAGCCCATTTAGCTAGCACACTGGCTGCTTGTTGTCTGCTTCCTGTCAAGATATGGATTTAAATCACTGGCTTTGTACTTGATGACTCTGTGTTCCATTAGTAGGGACCTGTGTGATCTCTTTATTAAGCTATTCAGCCTCTCCCACAAGTCTCCCTTAAAGCCAAATACATCCCATAGAAACAGCAACTTAGTACCTTAAAATGAAATTTGTCAAAAACCAAAAGATGCATTCCTCAATTACCTATACAAAGTCAACTACTGAAATCAAGAAACAATTTCTTCCTTCAAATAACAATTAAAATGAAACATCAACTATCTACATTGTATTAGGCTCAGGGAATAAAAAAACAAATTTTTCCTCAAATAATTGGGGGTGGGGGGCTACAAGATGTACATAGATAAGTAAATACAAATTATATTCAAATTAATTTAGGTAGTAAAATAAGAGTGCTAGCAATTGGGAGACATCATGGAATAATAGAAAACTCATTGGTCCTGAAGTCATAAAACTTGGGTTTAGATTCTTATTTGTAAAAAGAGAAGGTTAGGATGGGTAACTTTCCAGCATTAGAATATAAGATCCTTTCACTGCAAGAAAAGGAACAGAATATATCATCGGGGCTCACCTTTAGAGGCAAGTAAATATTCTATGTGGAGGTAAAGAAGGAGAACCATGGCAAATAGCTGATACACAAGCTGCTGGGAAATTAAATGTCCTGTAGAAAGACACAGAGAAATAAAGCATTTTGTGCAGGATGTAGGGAATTTCTCAAATGGGGGAATTTGGCCATCCTAAGTATTTTTCACCCACAAGTAGATATGTATATGCAAAACTAAAGCCTAAATAAAGTAAGGGGCTATAATACAATGAAAAATAAAAGATTTATTAGCACACTAAGGAAGAGCACTTGCTGGTCACAGCTTTCTAGGGTACAACCTTGGTTTTTCTCGATCTCAAGTTATAGCTAGGAGACACAGTCAATCAGCAGCATTCTGTGACATATGGCAGAACTTGACTGTCTAATGAGATGTAGTCTGTCCAAATTGAAAGTCCCTACATATATGTTGGACACAACATTTGTGGGATTGTTCAGGAGTTGTGTATGACAGGATGCCATGCATTCAACTTATAGAAGAATAGAGTTAGTGTAGCCTAACAGCACATTAGGGGAACATGGTTATTTCCTCCCTGCAATGGTTACATACTATTTGGCTGATTGTGCCTTCTGGTTCCACTCTTATATCCTTCTCTATTAGCTATGTTAATAACTATTAGAGAAATAATCTTATTTAGTATTTTTAGTAATGGGAAGCAGTTTTAGATTGAAGCACATCCCATGAAACATGCATGATGATAAGGAGAATTTCTCTGGTCATTTCTAGTGACATATGCTCTAGTTTAGCAATGAATTACTTTTTCTTTGGTAAGATAAGCTAAGTCCTTTGGTAATTGCCTCCTATAGGAGTTTAAGGTGCAAAGTATTTTCATACATTATCTCATTTGAACTTCATAATAACTCAATGAGATTGTTATTATGGATATTATTATCCCTATTTTACAGATGAGTACATTGACACCTAGAATCATACAGAACTGTTTGGTTTTATAAAGAATTTCTAAAATGCCTTTCCAAAAGTGATAATGGTGTGCGTTCAGAATTGGGGACAGCATTCAGTTTAGAAATCACAGTTTAACCGAGCCCAAAATGAACCATGGCCTCTATATTTTGATATATTGGAGTAGAGGAAGGGACATGGATTAATGAAAGAGAGAAGATAAAGGTGAGAGCGTTAGTGCCCAAACAGAACCTAGGACAGCTCTTTCAAGATATGGATTGTGCTTATGCTGTAGGGAAAGTTCAACATGATGCCAAAAGCTATAGAATTCTAAAATAGAAGCATGAGAAGAGAATTTAAAAGCTATCTAGTCTGAATTACTCATTTAGCAAGTAAGAATACGGAGATCTAGAGAGATTAGATAACTTGCAAAAGGTCACAAAGATATTAAGATAGATAAGTATCATAGTGGATAAAGTGCTAGGCCTAGAGTCAAGATACAAACACACACACACACACACACACACACACACACACACACACACATAAAACATACATGTTTAAACATGGCCTCAAATACTGACTGTGGTCATGGCAATCCCTTAATCTTTATTTGTTTTAGCTTACTTATCTATAAAATTAGAATAATAATGATAGCATCTATTTAGCAGAATTGGGAGGGGAAAATGAGATAATATTAATGAAGTGCTTTGCAAACCTTGCTCCATAATGTTAGTTGTTGTTGCTAAAGAGGTAAAGTCAGAATTCAAATTCAACTCCTCTTTGCTCCTTCTACTACAACTAAATATTTCTACTTTAGATCTCACAGGTTGTAAGGATGACAACAAAGAAATAAATTGTTAATAATTATACCTCTCATGTATTTTTCATATTCTCTTTTGTACTATGATTATTTCCATGAGTCTAGCAGATTATAAGATTGTACCCTACCTTCTTTATCTTTTCCTATCATCTAACATCTTGCTTAAGACCCTGTATACACATGGTATTCAGTAAATGTTGGCAGAATTGAACTGGAGTGAATAGAATGAATCTCTCGAGAATAAACCTTAATTCTCAGAAGCAAACAGCTACATTAGCTACTTCTTGTCTAGCTGTTTCCTCTATGCCATCTGGATCATGTCTCAGCCAATTTGCTCTGACTCAAGAAAGCCAGTCCCTCTGCTCGGCACTTGGAACATAATTTCAACCATGCTGTCTGAGTCATAAACGAGACTAAAAGTGGAAGGTGTCACTGTACCAACAACGCTGAAGTCCAAATGGTCTCATTCTTTCTCAACGAGTGTTAGTGTTCATACACAGAGAACTGAGATCTTCAGAAAGAGAAGTCTGTCTTCTCAATTGGATCTGTTTCTGGCTAGAGGGAGTGTAGAGGCAGACAAAGTGAGAATAAATGCTAACAAAGCTTTCAATTATTCCCCTGGGAAGCTGGTTGAAGATTCTTTCCCTTGTGGACCAGGTCCGGAATAAGAGGTGAAACACGGGGCGACATAGTATTCTGATTCTTTGGAAGATTTTCATTACCTACCTACCTACATACATATAGTCTCTGTGGTCTTTCCCCATTCATCTTCTGGGAAGGAAAGGAGATGAGAGGGTTGAAAGCAGAAGAGGATGAAATGGATGGAAAGATGTGGGAAAGGAAAAAGGAATCATTCCCATTGGCTGTGAGATGTCCTAAAAGACCTCTATACTGAGAGATAGAAAGGAAGTCCCTATTTTCAAACTGGTTAACTGTGTGAGCTTGGGTAAGTCACAATACAAAGTAACATTTGCAGTCAATTTCCAACTCAATGAGCTATTTTGACTGCTGATCATAACTACACTCCACTTTGGAAAGAGTCCTAGTATGACTCTTGTTAATACTGAATTTTATCAGATAACAAGCTGTACTGTAAGACTACATCATTGTTGATATGTGATATCTGGCATTTACTTCACCTTATTAAAGAATTAGAATGTTAGAACTAAAAGAGACCTTAGAGATTATTCTGTTCAAACTCCTTCCTCGTTTTACAGATGAGAAAAAAAGAAGTTAATTTGTGTAGTAGGACCATACAGATCACAGACTCATGGGACCACAAATTTAAATCTAGAAAAATTCTTAAAGGTCATCTGGTACACCCATCTTTATTTTCAGATGAGAAACTGAAGACTATAAAGATTAAGGAAATGAAGTAGAGTAGGAAGAATACTGGTCTTGCAGTCAGAAGATCTGTTTTTAAATTCTGGATCTGATGCTTATTACCTGTGTAACCTAGGGATTAAACAGCTTCTGGACTCAGTTTCCTCATTTGTAAAATGAAAGGGGTGAAGTAAAGAATTCATCAGTTTTCTTGCAGTTCCATGATGTCATGACTTGTTCCAAGTCATACATAAGATTTAGAGCCATGATTCAAATTCAATTTCGTTAAATAAGCCTTCTTTCCTTTATACTACTTTGACTCCATTGCTTTACTGAAAACTCTAAAATGTTTGTCTCAAAAACTTTCTGGTCCTCTTCTTATCGAGTTAACATCTCACTTAGTTTAAAGTATATAGTAAGGATCCAACTTGGCTCATTTGGGAAACATGAACATTTTTGCCTCTTAAAAGAGCCAATTTCCCCTTCCCCCACATTTTAATTTGCATTACATTTGCAAATCTGTATGGACCACCATTTGTGGATGCAAATTCTACCATTTAGTTGTCTCTCCACACATTTTGCAGGTGCATCTTCCTATGCATGCAAATAATCATAGGTGCAAATTTAGAAACTATTTTGGAATATGTGACCTTAGGAATTCGAATTTCCAAGCTGAGAAATTGGGCGAGATGTTTATAGAATCCCAGAGCTGGAGGGACTGAATTCAAACCAACAATCATTTATTATGTGCCTTCTCTGTACTAAGAGTTACAAAGATCCAAAAAATAACCCATAAAGAACAATCCTGCCATCAGAAAGCTTACATTTTCCTAACAGCGATGAGTAAATACATTTGTGATAATGTAAGAAAAAGAAATGCATTAATAAATGGGAGATCCATAAACTAGGAGGTTTGGGGAAAAAGATAATACCTATATGAAACCTGGAAGGAAGCTAAGGATTCTGAATAAGTGGGGAGCGAATGCATCCCACGCATGGGGGATAGTGTGTATATAAGCACCAGAATGGGAGATGGAATGCCAATTTTGGCTGAATTGTAAGTAGGGAAATAATATGAAAATCTCTATGAAGATAAGTTGTTATCGAATGTGAAGGGCTTTCAGTGGCAAATTGAGGTGTTTGTATTTTATCCCAGAGACAGAAGAGAGTCCCTGAATTATCCTAGACAAGCGTATGTCTGGAATTTTGGAAGATTATTGTGACAACTGGAGAATGGATTGGAGAAGGAAGAAAATGGGCTCAAGAGCCTGAAAAATAGACTATTACAAGAGACTGAAAGAGGATAGAGTGGTAATCATGTGAGCATCAGGAAGGAAACTGTGAGAGAAGCCATAGAATTAGAATAGACAAGATTTAGTGGCAGGTTGGATAAGGATAAGGAAAAGGAAAAGGCACTAATGATTCTAAGGTTGCAAACTTGAGAAACCAGAAGGAAGATGATGTCCTTGACAGAAACTGAAAAGTATAGAGGAGGGGCTGGGTTAGGGAGAAAGTTGTCTTAGATATGCTAAGTTGAAACTGTGTATGGGACATCCTGGTAGAAGTGACCCTCAAGCTGTTGCTCTTCCTGTGAGAATGGCGCTCAGGAGAGATTTTAGGGCTGGATATAGAGATATGGAAAATTACATCAAACTCATAATTATTAAGTTCACTAAGAGAGAGGGTATAGACTGCCTGGATTCTTAATTTGAACTTTAAAAATTGATGACTATTTTAATATAATTGGTTTCACTTATAATGCTATGTATCTTATTTTATGCATTTAAAAAAATTATTCTGAGAAGAGGTCCATAGCCTCGTCAAATTGCCAAAAGGGAACATGACACTAAAAATATTATAAACTCCAAATGTAGAAAGAGAAAAGAGGACCCAGGACAGAACCTTGAGCATCACTCATAGTCATAAGTAGGATATGGATTTTTAAGATGACCCAAAGATGGAAACTTGTACCTGATTTTTTTTTTCAAGATTTCTTCTAGCTCTTGAGAGTCTTGGATGGGGCAGCTAGATGGTACAATTCATGGAGCACCACCCCTGAGGTCTGGAGGACTGGAGTTCAAATCTAACCTTAGGCACCTAACACTTACTAGCTATGAGACCCTAGGCAAATCACTTAACCCAATTGCCTTGCAAAAAAAAAAAAAAAAAAAAAGAGTCTAGGATTTGTATCTTAAGATAAAAAAGACAATCTTGAGGCAATTTTAATATTTAATCATTTTGACATAAAAAAAAAAGCTGCATTGAGACACTGAGGTTGGACCTAGTTGAGAACTTTCTGAACTTTTTTTTTTGGCAAGGCAATTGAGGTTAAGTGATTTGTCAAGACTCACACAGCTAAGTGTCAAAAGCTGAATTTGAACTCAGATCCTCCTGACTTCAGGACTGGTACTCAATCTACTGAGCCATGTAGCTGCCCCCATTTCTACAATTCTTAATAATTAGAAAAGGAAGAAGAAATCAAGGGCCTCTTGGGAAGGAAAATAAATTCAGGATGGCTTGTTCTATTGTATATCCACCCTTTCTGTCTTTAACTTAGCTTCAACTATTGTCAGGTACTATCAGATCTGAACAACTTAAACACAAGAGTCTCCACAAATTCTAACTGGCTTACACTCTGTTCCAATGCTCCTTCTCAATGCATTTTATAACTTCAGTGTTTTGTTTTGTTTTATTTTTTTGATTATATCTCAGTCCAGTATATTATATTACAGGACTCCTAAAAGTCAGAGGTCACGTGTATTCTTCAATATATCTTCCAAGCAATTAGCACAGTGCCATAAATCACAGCACTATATCCATAGAATAGTACTTTACATTCATCAGACACAATATTTTACTACTAATAGGTATCTGAGTCTATGAATCCATTCTATAAATTCTATTAATGAATGGATGGATGAAGAGTATTCAGTCCATATATGCTGACCAGCAGAATGGAAGCACTATAAGGTTACTTCTCGTTCCTGGTCAGGGGGACAAGGTTTATTATATAGCTGTCCAGTCTCACTCACTCCCAGAACTTGTAATGAACCAAACTATGGAGCAAAAACTGGAATGAACCACATCATTTTCTTGAGCCAAAATTAAGCTGACTTGAGACACAATTTTCTTAACTGATTGTGCACTAACCTATAAAACAAAACACAACTCATAAACATATGCTCAAAGAAGTGACATAATTCAAATGGAAGCCAAACATATGTAACTTCTAAGATGTTGAACTGGATACACATCTCAAGTATATCAAAGAAAAGGGAAAATATCCAACATGTTCAAATATTTGCAGCAATATGTGCAAATTGAAGGAGAAAGGTAAATAAGAACAAAGAATAGAGTAAGTGCATCCTTGTAAAGAAATGGTTAAACTATCTGCAGCATAATGGAGTACTGTTGTGAATTAATATATAATGACCATGAGGAATTCACATAAACATGAAAAGATGTATATGGATCGTGAGAGAGTAAACAAAACAGACCCAAAAATACAATATGAACAATATCTATAATGTTATAAATGAATAACATTAAAAGGAAACTGAATTCTAAGTAATTGTCATCACCATTCTTGGTCCCTGAGAGGACATAATTAAATGTATCTTCCTCTAACAGATTCAGGGAACTAAAGGGGGACAGAATGTTGTATATATTATCAATCTCCAGTCAACTACTTAATTGTTTTTGTTTATAATTCTTCTCTGTCAATTTCCTAAAATTATAAACAAAAGCCTATATAAAATGAAATATATAATATATTATATGTTTATATATATATTTACATCTAAATATATAACATATATTTTTAGAATATATATTTTATTGATAACACACATTTTATATTAGTATTATAAATCATATATGTAAATAAAATATTATTATAAATATAGAATATTTACCTATCTGCATTAGTGGTGGGTACTTTCTCACTGGGAAACCAGTGAGATCTAAATAAAAAGAAAATTATCTCTCATAAAGGAGGATTCATTAAAGAATGGTAAGAGTCACTATATCAAAAAATAACTGTGATTTTAAAAAAATAATTGAAAAAACTCTTTAAAAAAGATTTTATACATGGAGATAAATTAGATCATCCATTGGTATAATCTGAATCTAAACTAGAGGGAAAAAAAAACAAGTGTAAACTAATATTCTCTTCACTTTGAGCCCCTATCATCTCATTTCCCATTAAAAAACAAACACCACACCTGTGTTCTTAGGTGTCTCTAAGACTTGATAGTGATCATTACCAACTGTCAGATATCCATTGGGAGCCTGTGAGTACAAACATAGAAAGAAGAATGACTCATAAATGTACTGGCATCTCAGTGACTCTCTGGACAGTAAAGAAAAAGGAGAGACACTAAGTACTATCTTACTATTTTATTCCATTGCCCAGAAAGGAAGGCCATCACTAAATATTAAATGAACTTCCTTGGGGTCATTAAATTACTTGACAGCGTAGAGAGGGCCAGATGGACTCTGACTCTGGTTTTACTACTGTCTTGATTGCTGTTGTTTTTATGACTCATAATAATATTTGACATCTGTATAGAACTTTACCATTTTCAAAGCTGTTTTTGCACCTGTTACTGTGCTCAATTTTCACAACAACACAATGTCATAACTAGGATGGATAGGAAAGGTAACATCATTATCCTCATTCTATGGATAAGGAAACTAAGGTTTAGAGTGGTTAAGTAATTTGTCTAAAACTTTCTGGCTAATAAAATGGCAAAGCTAGAAATAGATTCTTGATCTTCTACTTCATGATCCATTGAAGAAATTCTAGTTAGCCAAAAAAGAGAGGTTACTACAAATGTGATAGGCAAGTCTCCTCTAATCCACTGAGGCCACAGGAACCCGTTTAGCATCACAGGTAAGTCATTTTAGTTACAGAAGCATTTCTAATCTTAGAAAAGAGCTCTGAGGAAAATAGCTCCCTTGACAGGAAAAAAGGAAGGAGAGAAGAAGCAGGGGAAGTTGGGGCCAAGCTCTCTGCTCCACAACAATGTACCCATCCAAAAACCAACCTACCACTGCCATTTGGCAGAAGAAAATTACATTAAATAAAGATGTGCTAGCTCCAGGAAGAACCCAGTTGCAAATTGGTTAGCCACTTAAATGTCCAAACTACCTAAGACACAATTAGGACAAGAGTTGTCCCCCTGGAACTCTTATATGTGGATTAATGAACCCTTTCCAGGGAGCCAAGTTAGCACTAATGGCATTTTCTTTTCCTCAGACCATTTAAATCATTAATCCCTTTTCTAAGCTGGCATTTATGTTTGTGTCTTCTCTACCCAGAGGTCAGATCTCTATCAAGCTACCTTTTTTTTTTCTCTCTCTCTCTGGCATACAGTAATAGTACAAATCTGTCATACCAAAGAGATTCATTTTTATTTCTTATGTACACTACATTTTGAGAGAGGTAGTCAACCTTAATTGAAAAAAAAAAAAAAAAAAAAACTCTGCACTCAGAAGTAGTTTGCTATATAACCTTGGACAAGGCATTTAACCTTTGGACTTTTGCTCCTTCATTTACAAAATGAAGGTCCTATACACTGCTTCCTACTATCATTGGAAAAGCATGGGAACCACTAATAATAGCAGACATTTACATAATCCTTGATTTAAAGTTTGCAAAATGTATTGCAAAGGGTAATGTAATTTAAATGCATTATCTCATTTGTCTCACAACTTTGTAAGAAAAGTATTATGATTATTATTATCTATGTTTTACAGATAAAGAAACTGAGACTCAGCTTGACCATTGTCACAGAGCAGTAAGTATCAAAGGTTAGACTAAAATCAACTTTTTTAAAAATGTAATATTTTTCCCTGATTACATATAAAATTTTTTTTTAACATTTTTTCCAAAATTTTGAGTTTCCATGCTCTCCCTTACTCCCCTTCCTACTTCATTGAAAAGGTAAGCAATTTGATATTGGGCATACTTGAGAAGTCATACAAACAAACCAAATATTTCTAATTCTAATCCAGGTCTCCATTCATTATACTTTTCCCTTATTTATACTGTGCTAATTATATAATTTCTATTCTGTTGTATTCCTTCTTTAAACTAGGAAAATACACTGAAATATTCTGAATATCCTAAGTCTCAGCCCACTTATTTTTTCTCCTTGAGATGGCAACTACACATGGCCTCAAGTACACTGGGTTTCAGTTTGGGCAACATCTAGGAGTCCCTGGATATACATAAAGTTGCTCTGTACCTGGCAATAAGTAGAAATAGAACAGCTATTGTGTTCCTAAATTAGGTAGATGAGAGGGGGGGAGGATTGTCTTCACTGTTGTATAAAGCTACAAAAGGTTTAATTATGATAGAAACAGCAACCAATAACTCGCACCTGAATGGTGCTATTGAGTTTCCAAAGCTCTGTTGTATGTGTGTGCATAAAATGTATGTGTGTATATAAAACCTCATTTGATTCTACAATCCTGTTAAGATAGAGTATTCATAATTAACCTTTTCTTCTCATTTTGTCTTCTCCACCACACTTTTCTGCCCTTCTTAGATTGATAGATTTTTTTCTTTCTTTTTAATAAATGATAGATTGATAGATTGCTTGATAAATGGATAGAGACAAATTTCAACACACATGACAAAAATTCCATGGGCAAAAACTTTCAAATTTATAAAATTATATTTTAAAAAATAAATATTTCAGGTAAGGTACCATCTTTGCTTATGGATCTGCCCTTTTTTTCCCTCTCCAGATTTTTCTTACTATTGTTTTTGAAAGTTGACCAGGATGGTGGAAAATACTTTATAAAGGAGATTTGTCCTAAAATAATATGGAGCAAATATAGACTTAAAAGAATTTAATGATTTCTGTTTGTTGTTTTTAAAACCTAGGATCAATATGTCCTTAGCAATGGCTAAGGGTGAGCATAAAACCAGTAGCTGGGAACAAGGGACTTGAAACAAATTTATTTTTATTGAACTGTTTCTGAGATGGGGATGTGGGGGTATACAGATAAAAGATTTTCAATGGTAATTAATTAGATGTTAGCACTCCCATATCTCTTTTTAACATTTGGATATATAAACATAAAAACTAAATATATATATATATATACATATATATAAACATAAAAACTAAATAAAAACTGGAATTATGGGAAATGACTAGACTAAGGCTTTATCAAACATTTTTTCCCCAATTCTTTAACCATGGCAGGATGGATAAACAATTGGAATCCACCTGCAAATGACCATGTCCTTCGGGAAGCCTTTGGGAAGGATATTATTAGTGACTACTTTAGCATTCACAATTTTAGCTATAAAAACATGGTGTTAGGTTTTCAGAGTAATTGTAAACCCAGCCTTACTGCTAAAACTCTGGTTTAAATAACCTGGAAATCTTAATTGGCACTTGCCTGAGCTAACTCACAGAATGTTAGAACTGGAAAGGAGCTTAGAAATTATCTAGTCTAATCCATTTTATGCTTGAGGAAACCAAGGTCCGAATTAAAATAAACTGCCCAACGTTTTCCAAATTAGAGACAGAACAAAGACTAGAATCTTGGATGACATTTTCATAGTTGGATGCCCTTTACCCTAGAGACCATCTCACCCCCCTGGGACTACTCAAACTCTTATCATGGAGGAATTTTGTTGTACTAATATTATTAAAGAAATAATTGGGTTGATGTATGGGATTGGGAAATTTTTGTATTTCTCTGGAGATTTGACTTGAATAGATCTGGTTAGAGCACTGGTGTAGAAGGAAGACTCAAGTTCAAATCCTGCCTCAGACACTTACTAGCTGTGTGAGACTAATTAAGTCATTTAACCACTTTTAGCCTTTTAATCCCCATATATAAAATGGATGTAACAACAGCACCTACCTTGATGTGAAAATAACACATAGAAAATACCTTGCAAATCTTAAAATATTGTATGTTACTCAATGATGTAGGTGCTCCTCTTCTTGATAGAAATTGTAATCCTTCCACAATTTATTTTATGTGAAACATGTTCATGTCTAGAAAGACAGCAATTTTCATTGAAGGTCCATGTAACCTAATATGTTGTTCTAGGTCTAGTCTTGCTTTTTTTTTTTTTTTTTTAACATTTTGTGGGTCCCAGAGTGGCACTCTTATTCTCCATTTATTATTTCTCATTTTTGAAACAATATCAACCCTCCTTATTTCCCAGAGGGAGTGCTTTCATTCGATGGTGGTGCTTTTTGTAATGAACAGATTTTTACTAAGTTAATGTCTTAATGTCACACACCTACCAAGAATTCTAGCATTTTAAAAAGAACCCCCAGGGAGGTGGGAAGGATGCCAGTGTTTGAAACAGAAGAAAAAATATGTAACGGTGATTTCAAGGCACTATGCAACACCAGTAGGGCAGATATAGATGTATAATGTGTGCTTAAAATAATCAGCTAATGTGTTTTTAATAAGTACTTGTTGAATGTGAATCTTGAAGGTATAGAAATTGAGACACAAAGCTTAAACAATTTGCATAAGGTCACCCAGCTAACAAGTGAAAGACCTGGAAGACTTCTTTTAGCATGATTGTTACAGATAAATCTGAACTTCAGCCGCAATTCAGAAAATCAGGCTCAACAAGGACTATTTAAATGTAATTAGGATTTTTTTTTTCTTCCAGTGTAGCCTTCTGGATATGTTGAAAAGCGGGGTGAGGTCAGGGAGGGGAGCTAGTCTAGGGCAATCATCATTCTTTCCAGTCCACTTGCCTTGGTAGACAGATAGCTGTCTGGTAGAACTGGGTTTACAACCTGCCTTTCCTGCCTCCCAACTCCATCACTTATTACCTACATGATCCTGGTCATTCTTAGCCTCAGTTTCCTGCTAACAGCATTTACCTTACTGGGTTGTTGTGAAGATGAAATGACTTATCAATGTAAAATGTTTTGAAAACGTTCAAGAGGCACATAAAGGTGAGCCTTTATTACTTAAGGGGAGTGTGTGTGAGTGTGTGTGTGTGTGTGTGTGTGTGTGTGTGTGTATGTTTATGTATGTTTATAAACTCATTTCATATTATTTTCCTTCAATTCAGGTACTTACTTTCTGGTTGAACCAAGCTGGCCTGTAGTCCTTATATACATTCCCTGAGACAGACATTTCATTTTTTCTCCACTCCCTCTATTACCTGAGACAAGCTGTCAACCAATGTCAACTCCCTTCTTATCTCAGAAACTCTGAAAATCCCTAGTTCACATCTACGTTAATCTTAGGTTCCATCTTCATGACTCCCTTTTTTTTCTTTTGCATTCTCCCATTTGGTGACCTCACCCATTCTCTTGGGTTCAGTTATCACCTCTATGTAGATGTCTCCCAGATCTACTATACATGTCCAGATCTAGACTCTCTCATAAAGGGTCATTTCCACACTACTATCTGAATATTTCAAGCTAGATGATCCATAAGCATCTCAAATTCAACTTATTATCTTTCTCTAAAAATCTTTCCTTCTGTACCTTTTTATTTCTACTAGAGATAGATCCATCCTTCTAGTTATCCAGGTGTGCAATATCAGTCATCCTTCATCCCTTGCTCTTCCTCACTACATATAGCGTATCTTTTGGCAAATCTCACCATTCCTCTAGCTCCACAACATTTCTTGAGCCCTGTCTCCTTGTCTCTATTCACACAGCCACCACCATATTTCAGATTCTCATCACCTTTTGTCTAGCAGCTGCAATAACCTCCTAATTGGAGCTCCTAACTCCAGTCTCTCCCATTTCTATACCTGACCATCTCCTCTTCAATAAACTCCAACAATTCCTCAGGTACTCTTGGATAAAAAACCAACCAATTTGCTTGACACTGAAAGGTCTTCATGAATTGGCTCTAACCACCTTTTTCAAGTTTATTAAACAATAGTCCTACTCATGAGCTCTATGATCCAGCCAAACAGATCATCCAGCTATTTCTCATCTCCACCTCCCCATCTTTTGTCTCTATACTTTTATACTCCTATTTCTGTAATGCACCCCTTTTCCAGATTCCCCCTGGAGTCCTTAGCTTTCTTCAAGGCCCTTCTCAAGTGCTGCCCCCTACTTGAAGTCATTCCTGATACCCCCCAGTTGCTACCCCCATGAAATTATCTCATAACTACTTTCTATAAATTTACATGTATACGTGTCATTTCTTCCAATAGGGTAGGGACTATTTCTTCTTTCTTTTTTTCTTTTTTAATCAACAGCACCTCACTGAGGGCTTGGTACAAATTGTTTATAAATGCTTATCAATTGATTGATTTTGCTACAGGTCTTTCCTAAGCCCCCCAGCTATTAGTACTCTCTGTCCTCAAATTATCTTCTTGTATTTACACAGTCAATAATCATTCATTAAGCTCCTACTACATGTCTGGCTTTCACTGGAACATATTTGTTTACATGTTTTATCCTCCTGTACAACATTTTGGGTTTTTTGTAGCCTCGTCATCTGACATAGTACTTTGCACACAGCAGATACTTAATAGATACTTATTGAATTGAATATCAAAACTACTTTGTTCATCCACTGTTCTGTGAAAGGAATCTAAAACCACTATTTTCTTATGGAAACGAAAATTTGCTTCTGATGAATTAGAAATCTCAAGTTCAGGCACCAGAGGCGGCATCAGCCTGATTACTGTAGGTGTTTATTAAAGCTTAGCAATAGAAGAAATTTCATGTAATTAAACTGCCTGAGGATATCCACGTGATCCATTTCTGTAATAGAAGCACATTGACATTGGCGTCAAAAGAAAGGTTAAAAGAGACCCCCACATTTCCCTTTTCCTGCAAATCATTCACCTGATCACCTACACTAACTTCTTTCTAAAGCTTTGATTGCATTTCTGAGAGAGCAATGCAGGAGATGGGGGAAGCTTGGCTATCATGCTTTTTTTTTTTTAAATAGCTTTTTATTTACAAAACATATACATGGATAATTTTTCAACATTGACCCTTGCAAAACTTTCTGTTCCCACTTTTCCCCTTTTTCTCCTCACTCCCTCCCCAAGATGGCAGGTAGTCCAATACATGTTAAATATGTTAAAGTATATGCTAAATACTATATATATATATATATATGCATGTTTGTGCAGCTATCTTGCTGTACAAGAGAAATCAGATCTAGAAAGAAGGTAAAAAAAAAAAAAACTTGAGAAGGAAAACAAAAATGCAAGCAAACAATAACAGAAAGAGTGGAAATGCCATATATGATCCACACTCATTTCCCATGGTCTCTCTCTGGGTGTAGCTGATTCTCTTCATTACTGAACAATTGGAACTGGTTTGATTCATCTCATTGTTGAAGTGATTGACTATCCTTCTTAGGTAAAACAGAGTTAGGGCAAAATTGGAATTAGTCCAATCTCTAAGAAAAAAATGAGCTCTAAAGAAAAGATGACCCTGGCTCAAAAAGGGAAGAGAGACCAAGTAGGTACAGCTGCAAAATTTTTCTGGATAGTAGAAATAAGTATTCTAAGAACAGTGGATGCAAAAGAAATTTGAAATATAGTCGAAAATAGAAACAAGAAGAGAGAAGCAGAGGGAAAAAAGAAAAGACAAAGGGAAAGAAGGAAGCCTCAGGCACAGAGGAAAAAGCACTGCCTTTGAGTCATATGAGCTGAGTTCAAATTATAACTTTTCTACTCTTACTTCTGTGACCTTTGACAAGCCACTTTCCTCAAGAGCCTCAGTTTCCCCAGGTATAAAATTAAAATGATTTCTAAGAGTCCTTCTAGTTCTAAATCCTAATTTACTTTTTTATTTTTTATGCAATCTTAAATAAGCCACATCACTTCTTTGGGCATCAGTTTCCCCATGTCTAAAATGAGGGAATTGACATCTAAGGTCCCTTCTTGATCCAGATCTTGTGATCCTAAAAAAGGAAAAAGGTTCTGAGGATTAGCCCAGAGACATGTAAGGGATGTAAGGAAGTCAAATTGCTCTACAACTCTGTATAAATGCACATCCAGTGCATCCAGTCACTTTAATATATATTAGGGCAAAAAAGTGTTTTTCTCCATTCTAATGAGACTGCCCCTTTAAATAGCTATCATAAAACCAGCAAATGGTAGAAGGAGGGGTTATAGCACCCAAGAAAGGCAAAGGATAAAGAGAACAAAAGCAAAGAGAAAAAGTATCAAGTACATGAGGCAAAGGGTAAAGGTTTTCACTCCAATTCAGTTATTTCTTACCCATAATAAATGTTTGTTGAATTGAATACAATTTCATGAAATAAGGGCAGAGGAAAGGTTAGGAGACAAAGCTGGATGGAACATCAGTCATTCCATTGATCACTGAAGGTTGACTCTCCTGATTTGGTTGCCTAAACAGATGGATTAATCAAAGAGTCTGCCTTACCAGATTTAAATGATTATTTTTTTTTTGTAATTAGCATGTTGATGGCTTAAATTAGAATAGATGGTGTTAAAGTGCTTGCAGATCATTGATTCTCTTAAGTAGGTTTAACATTCTGCACCCCATGCCCCAAAGAAATCTTTTTCATAATATTAATTTGCTTACCAAATCCTTTCTCTTTAGACAGTGCAAAAGTCAACTTCAATCCAATTATTTATGTAAACATCACGAACTCCAAGTTGGTGGGGTCTCATTCAATGAGGTTCCATTAAACACATATCCTTGAGATTGCTGGCCCAAATAGCAATTCCTGTGAAATGTTACCCAAACTCCCAAAGCATTATTACCCCAGATCCCTCTTTGGTGCATATATATTTTGTTAGAGTTCCAAATCCCACTGAAGCCAGTTTAAAGATAGCATTTTTACTCTCTTACAGACCTGGCCAGTTTTCTGTTAGTTGAGTTGGCAATTGCTTACATAGTATGATTTGATAAGAGCCTTGTACAGATTAAATTTTTTCCCTCGTCTCCCAGCCTGCCCAAAAGTTCACCATTACTCATGTATTCACCGGCTTTAAAAATCACACAGAAGGTTCTCTTTGAAAATCCATAAACTCCAGGGAAGGACACACATTAAATCACCAACCCAGCATCAATTAGTTCATCGAATCCCTTTCTTTCCTAACAAGACAAACCCTACAAGAAGAGAGTGCCCTCTCCGAGGCTGAACTGAGGAGGGGATATGTAAAGTTGGGATGGAAGACAGCAAAGGAAATAGAAGATAAAGGACAAGGATGATGAATCTTCTCTTATTCGATTTTGCTTCCAGCCGCAAAGGCAGATTTGCATACCTCTGCTAAATGAAGCACTTGGGGAGGTAAGGCTGAGAGTCCTTTGGCCCCATCATCTTTCCTAAATCTACCCTTGTCCCTCTGAAGATTGCCTTAAAATACCCTGTCCCCTCTGGCTTCAGAATAAGAGAGCTTTTGGTTTTGCTTAATTTATTTCAGAGACTTTGGAAGCTTGAGCTCGATGGAAAGACATATATGGATACTGTCAGAAGCAAACTAAGAAAGGTTAACTGATATACAAAGCAGTTACCATTAGCATCTGGAGGTTAATGGTGACATGGCCCGGCTGGACCATCTTCAGATTGCTGGAAATGTGGCACAAAGGTTGGCTGCTCTGGGGAGCCTCCATTCCCACCCCCTTCTCCCCTCCCCTCACCCTTCCACCTGCTTCATAACTTGGCAGCCAAAATAGCAACTCTAATTTCATTCTCTGCTCTTGGCTTCGGGCTTTGTGAATTGTCTCTCTTGATAGGAGACAAAGTGAATGAGCAGGAGGAAGTGGGCCCCCTGCGGAAGTCAGAGACAGGGCCAACTCTGTTTGCTCAAGAGTACCCCTCACTGCTCTCCAATCACAGTTGGCCAGCTTGTTTCTCTCTCTCCCTACTGCTTCATATTAGCCCTTCAGCACCCGAGATTATTCAAACCCTAGGCTAAATTCATTAATGAGTTAGGTAACTAGATATCCATATTTGGGAAAAAAAACCCTGCATTGCTACTTCCCCGTCTCTCCTGACTACACCCCCAAATGCCCTTCACTGTAACATTCAATCTTTTACCACTCTTATTCCCTCTCCTCCCTCCTTCTCCCTCCCTCCACCCTTGGTTTCTTACACATTTAGATTTTCCAGGATAATATCATAGCAGAGCTTATCCCCCTCTAGTTATGTCCCCATCTTCTTTCCGGCTTCACTCTCCCTCGTTCCCTTTTCTAGGCTGAATCTCCTAATTTCAACCATTAATTAGGGTCATCTAATGTACCCTCCATGGAGATCAAGTGGCTTGCATTTTAAAAATAAGGGATTCTTTTAGATAAAGTTTTATTTTTAAAAATAAGTTTTATATGTATAACATATATTGGATTACCTGCCATCTAGGGGAGGGGGTGAAAGAGGGAGAGGAAAATCTGAAATACAAGGCTATGCAAGGGTCAATGTTGAAAAATTATCCATGCATATGTTTTGAAAACAAAAAGCTTTAAAAAAACCCAATTATTTGAAATATAATTTCTAGACTTTTTTTAAAAATAAAAAATAAAATAAGTTTTATTGGTACTTTTTAACATCACAGTCATTTCTGGATATGTCTCACCTTTCTTTGGGATCAAGAAAACCAACTATACATGAAATACCTCAGTTTCCCTGATGGTCATCCCCTCCCCTTTCCTGGACATTAGGACTGAGAGAATTAAGGCCTCAAAGCTCTGGCCACTCTCACATTCCAGTGATTCATAAAACTCCCGATGGTTTAATCTCAAATGCTTGAGTATCTCCTGATCTCAGACTTCCTCTCTCTGGCTCCACCAACCAGTGGGTCCCCAACTGGTCAAAATTAAAAAGTTATGATCCTTCCTGGAGTTTCCACTCACCCAGTGCTCTCCCTACCTTTGCCTTTGTTCCCCTGATAGCTGAAGCCCTATAAAAGTCTCTGGAATTACTTTCTGGTGGCTGGATACTTTGAGACAAGAGTCCCAGCCAGCCAGCTGGCTATGGCTAGTCCAAATCCTCCACTATTAAAATAACCTAGTCTCTATCTTGCCTCAAGTCTCTCCAGCATTACACACAAGAACAAGATATGATGACCCACCATATCTGATAATGCACGGCACTGATATTTTCTTTTTTTTTTTATTTTTTGCTGAGGCAATTGGGGTTAAGTGACTTGCCCAGGGTCTCACATCTAGGAAGTATTAAGTGTCTGAGACTGGATTTGAACTCAGGTCCTCCTGACTTCAGGACTGGTTCTCTATCCACTGAGCCACTTAGTTTTCCCTAGCACTGAAATTTTTGAAGTCTAACTTTTCTCCATTGTATAGATTTACTTTTGAGCAATACAACCAGCAGTTCTCAAGTGATTTTTTAAAACAAGCCTTCATGTTCCTTAAAATGAGGAACAATCATGTATTCTTCTCCCTCAATCACCATCATCACCATTACCAAAGGGGGAATATAGAGAATATTTCTAGGCTTGAAATGGGTTAGCTGGAAAAAGTCCTTTTCTAGAACGATATTTTAAAACACTTAGTTGGTGATATGGTGAAATACCAGGTCCTTGGTAGCCAGGTGAGCCATAGGGAGGGGTATTGACAGGAAAGGGCCTTTGTGGAATTTAAGTGTCCATAAAAGATCCTATGTTGCAATAGGCCCTAGCTGAATCCCCACAATTACTATCCAAGCCATAGATGTTATTACTCTCAAAGCAGGGAAGGGCATTGACAGAATTATGTTGGCCTGAAATGGGCCCTGGTTGAATTACTCACCTGGACAGTGTTATCTTGACCCCACTATTACTGTATTCAATCAGAAGGGAAAATTATAGATGTTAACCTCCCTCTCCCCCAGGTTATTTCTCTCCTAAATAAAGCCCTATCTTTCCTTTTTAGTACTCACATCAGGAACTTGTTCACCTTATGGTATCTTCCCCCTTGTTAATGGTAAGTTCTATTAGGAAATTTAGCTGAGTCTTTCTTCTTCTTAGTCACTAACTTCCTTTGGGGATTTAGCCTGCCAATCAATAAATACCATAATAAAATCTTTGCCTCTTGATTTGGAGATGATCTCCAAATTCTTTTGAGACACCTCATGACACTGGCCTGAATTTCTAATATATTTGAGAGAAACAATCCCCATTCCTCATCAGTTGGATTACCACCAAATTTTTAGTTGCATTGAAAAATACTTGGAAAACAATATGCAATAAGTTCATTTCTTCATTAATTATTTCCTATTTGCTCGGTAGATAGCTTGTTTTTCATATAAATGTTTGCATGTCTTCTTCCAGTCAGATTGTAAACTCCTTGAGGACAAGAACTATCTTTTTTAAAAAATCTCTTTAAAAAAAATCCCCAGGGATTATCATGGTGTCTAGAAAGCAGTAAACATTTACTAGACTTAATTTACTGATATCGAATTATACCAACAATTTAAAAGGAGAGAAAAACAAACCTTCAAAGCAAATATTGTGTAACATAATAATTAATATAATGACCAAGCTTGCCCCCAAAGTAGAATGAGAAAATCCAACTTTCCTTATTTGTAAAGGCAGGGCCCTATGTAAACAAATGAAGCATGATATATATATATAAAATAGTTAAACCAGCCCACACTGTGGGTTAGTTTTATATTTTTAAACTTATTTTATTTCTTTCAATATTTATTATTTATTTAGTATTTATTGTTTTCAAAGCATAGGTTCACAGATTTTACTGACTCTAAGCCCAGTGAGAACCTTATCTTCCATCCCACCTACCTACCAGACTTGGTCTTTGTGCTATCTTTAACCTACTTTCCCAGCCTCTTTTTCTTCTTATTCTAAGGGAGAACTAGCATCTTAGAGGCCATTTAGTGGGTAAGGAAAAGAAGGGGGGGGGGGGGGAGAAGGGAAGGGGAGATCACTTATCCAAAGCTACACAAGCCCTTCAATTAGAAGAATCTGAACCTGGACCTTTGACTTCAGAGTCTGTGTTCTTTCCTACCTCTCTGGGCAAGGGAAGAGAAGAAAGGAGAGATGTAGTTGGAAAAGAAGGTGATATGAAGAACAAAAGCCACATATAAAAAATTTAAAAGAAAAAAATTATGCTGGTTGTCTTGGGTACTTGGTGACAGCTATGTAGCATAATGAGGATTAAATAGGGGAAAGATATGTAAACTTTATAGCTCCATATAAATGTGTACTTAATATGATTAAATCTAGGGCTCCTGAAGGAGAATAAAAGAGCTTCCTCCAAAGTATTAAAAAAAAAAAATGGGAGCAAAGTGGTAAGCTTTCTTAAGAGTACAGATTTCATTTCCCACCTTTGATTTGCTCTAGATACCAGAATATAAAGACATGCCTCCCAAAAAGAATCAGATGCTTGGAAAATATGGAGAAAATTTTTTTGTATTTTTTTTCTAAAACAAAACATTTATTTTGAAAACATTAAATGTTGGTTAATATCACTTAAGATCTTTCACTGTCTTTGGGACAGCTAGAATTGTATTTATACAAAGGTTTGAAGGGATTTACTGTTTTTTATAACAGCCTATCACTGCTAGAGAACTAATGGGGCCCTTGGTTCTAGGTAGCCTTGGACCATAGGGAGGGACTTTAATAGAAAAGGATCTCAATTAAACAACAATTGGGAAGCCAAACTACCCCCTCAGGCAAGCAGGGAGGAGCACTGACTAAATTATTTTAAGTGGGCCTTTGTTGTCCTCAAAAAAGCCTTTATTGCAGTAGGCCTTTGTTGAATTTCTTGTTGAATTTTTTGCATTGACATAATTATTATGAACCTACAATTACTGTATTCAATCTGAATGTCAAATTATGACAACCCAAGATTATTTTTCTCCTATAAAAGAACTTACTGATATCCTATTCCCCCACTCCTTTTAGGGTTAGTCCACTGATTAAACATCATAATAGCTAACTCCTTATAGGGTTAACTCACTTATTAAATGCCCCAATTGCTGACTTCTTTAGGAATTTGACCTGCCTTATGGCATCTTCCCCACTTACTAATGTTGAGTTCTATTAAGGAACTTAGTCCATGAATTTCTCTTTATTAATCTTAAAGGCACCTTTCCCCTTGTGATGATGTCTTTCCTCTTATTACTTGTTAACATTCCCTTTTAGAAATTACCCTATTGCCAGTGGGGCAATAATGCCTCTTGATTTGGAGATAGTCTAAGTCTACAAATTCTTTTGAGATACCTCATAACATTGGCCTGAAACACTAATATATTTTGATGAAGCACTTCATCAGAACTACCTCCTCTTCTTTCCTGGAATCTCCACTCGGTCCTTTTTCTGGAATACTATATACCTGTAATCTTGCAAGCTCACTAACTAACCTTTGTGTTGAGGGATGAGATAACCAAATGTAATGCTGGAGAAACTGAAGCAAGATAAAGATTAGAGAGTTTTTAATGTTTTATTCGGGTTTCTGAGAGGGAGAGATTGTCTGGGACCAAAGGATCCATTTTGGTGCCAGGGCTGAATATTCAGCATCAGCATCGAATATGAGATTCTAATGATTTATATATGATTCCAGAGATCAGGATAGACAAAGGCAAGAGGTAGAGTTCGAACACTGAGAGCAGGAATTTCCAGGGAAGGATCATCAATCTGACAGAGTTGGGGGTGAGGACCATAAATTCTTACAAATTGGGAGTTAAGGGGGTAGTCAAACTAGAGACAAGAAGTCTGGAGAGATAGAGGTAGAGGATGCCAATTAGGTATCTGAGAAAGGACATCTGGAGTTTTATCTTTTGGAATGCCAGAGTGGCCAGATCTCTACAGCCCTAATGAACAGGAAAGGGTGGTTGCAACCAGGGGGATTGAGGCAGAACAATTTAGGGAAATAGGCAGGACAATTTAGAGAAACTGAGGCAGAACCATTTAGGGAAACTGAGGCAGGACGAAACTATGGCACAACACTAACAGCAATGGGGATCCCCAGGCTGTTGTCACAGATTTTGCAAAAGAATTCTCAGTTCTAATCTCCAAGCAAGGTTTTTGGCAAAATAGGTTTATTTTCACTGAGAAACTTTCTCTCAATGGGCTGTTTCCTGATTAGGAAGATAGCAAAGTTTGGGATGCAGAGTCTTATTTTTAATTTAACCTTCTGTGGTTTGGAGCTGGGGATCAATTAGGGGCTAATTTCCAAATCAATACAGGTGGTGATTGTTTCCCAGACCAAAGTGATTCCCAGATCATTTGGAGGTGGGAGTTTCCCATGGGAACCAGATAGTTTTCCCAGAGCCAGGAGAGAATGAGATTCACATGGGGATCATTTTTTAGGAATTTCCCCAGGCCAGATGGCCTACCCTCCAAAAAGATCAAGGGGACAGAGTTCTATTACATCACTTGCAGTTTCCTTGTGTGTGACACGAGACATCAGAAGTCATTGAGCAGTGCCTTGGTGAGATCCTTCCACTCCCTTACTACCCCCACCTTCATTAGGAATCTTGATATGGTAGGAATACAGAAACCAAATAACCCTACATTGCAGTAAGAGAATTTTCTAAGAAAGGCTTCAAAAGAAGTTAGTTTAGGCGCTAGCTCTTGAAAGAAACTAAGGTTTAGAGAAACAAAAGTAAGGAGAGAGAAATTCCAAGTTAGAGATCCAAAGTCTTGGAGAGTGGAAGTTTGGCAGGTTTGGAGAATAATGAGTTAAATACTTCTGCTGGAACAGAGGGCATATTTCCAGAGAGTTAGTATAATATAATGATTGGAAATACAGGATAGAACTTGATTACAGGGACCCTAGAAAGTCAAACCAAGGAATATAAACTTCTCCACAGATAATTGGAACTCTTAGAACACTTTTGGGTAAATCTTTTGACATACAAAGTAGTCACTTCACACATGGAAAAAAGAAGGAGTAATAAATGGATAAAGAATGTAAACTACATATGCAATCAATTACAATATGCAATTGGATGGATAATCCATAGAACTGGCCCAATAGTAGATATATCTAGGCCAGGCACTACAGGTTATTATTTAGTCATTTTTCAGTCATGGACACAGAAAGAAAATGTCAAGGAGAATAAAGATTGAAAAAAAGTACACAGGAATTGGTTAGGAGAACGTCATTGACCTAGGAGCCAGTAACTTCAACAGAATAGTGAGGTCATTAGTCATACTGCTAGCAGTTAAGAAGGGAGTGGGTGGTGAGAAAATGAAGGCAGCCAGGACATCCATCTCTTTCAAGAATTTTGGCAATATAATGAAGTTTAAAAATAGGGAAGCTGAAAGGACCATAGATAGCATCAGTAAATATTCAATCAATGAACATTTCCTAGACACCTACTATATGTCAGGCATTATGTTAAGCACTGGAAAAGCAAAGAATGAAACAATTCCTACTCCCATATCAAATCATTCTCTGGACTACAATAGCTTCTCACCAATAATCTTGTCCACCTAAAGATGGACCTGGTTTCCTGATAGGCAAGTCTTCTACCTAAGACTGCCATTTCATGTGGGACTGCAGCTATATTCACTTCATTCCTTACCTACCTCCAGACTACATTATTTCTTTACCATCAACCTTGTCCCCTCCCTCCCTTCTAAAGGGGGTATTCTTCCCTTTCTCCCATTTTTCCAACTATCTTTCATGTTTATCTTCGCCTGTTAGAATGTATTAAAAATATATTTATAAATTGTATGTTATATAACATATAAATTAGCATATAATTTACTTGTATTTTATATATATACATATGTATATAGTTTTATTTATCTCTAGCACTTAACACACAGTGCCTGACACATAGCAAGTACTTAATAAATGTGCTTGCACTCACTCACTCTCTATTTTTGTCTCCTTTTCTCTCCTTTCTCGTTTCCCTCTCAATATACACCCTAAAAAATGGATTGTACTTGTTTGTTTCAATTATTCCTATAAAGATGCTTAGACCTTTTTAAGGAAAAAAGTTAGTGAAGAGAGGAATGGGATGATTAATGGAGCAAGGTCCCAGACATGCATCTCAGACTATAAGAAAGCTGATTTGAAAAATTACTAAGAAAAAAATAGCATCCCAATCCTTCAGGTTCAAAAAGAGAATCTCATGAATGATGGGAGATTTTGCAAAGTTAGATTGTGACATAAAACAAGTCCAGTAAAAAAGAAGAGTGGGAATCATTTAGAGACATCAGTGTGGCTGCCCAGGATGCTAGCTGATGATCTCAGACTTTGAAAGGACATGTATCAGGAATGGAAAGAGGGTAGCACATAAATAAGGACAAACACAAAATAATTCCATGACCCTATGGCCAGAAATGAACTGAAGCTCAAAATATAAATCTAAAGATAACCAAAAGGCTTAGGAAAGATGACCTAAGTAACTGAGAGAAAGCAGAAGCTATTTTTCTTCTGTCTTCCCTATATGCTATTTATTCAGTGAGTCAATTTTTATCAAGTACCTACTATGTGCCAAGTATTGAGCTAAGGTCTGGGAATACAAAGAAAACTAAAAGACAGTTTCTGTTATCGAGAAGCTCACCATCTAATGGGAAACAACCTGCAAACAACTATGTACAAATAAGTTCTATCTATTGATCACAGCCCACCACAGTACATCAGGTAATATGAGATCTCCTAAGCTACCCATTATTGACGTCATCAGAGACAGAAGATCAAACTGGATGAACCATATATCTACACTCACTGGCAGGGGTCCTCAAACTACGGCCCGTGGGCCAGATAAGGCAGCTGAGGATGTTTATCCCCCTCACCCAAGGCTATGAAGTTTCTTTATTTAAAGGCCCACAAAACAAAGTTTTTGTTTTTACTATAGTCTGGCCCTCCAACAGTCTGAGGGATAGTGAACTGGCCCCCTATTTAAAAAGTTTGAGGACCCCTGATTCTAGAGGTTACAGGAGAGTATAGTAGAAAGAACATTGACCCTATAATCAAGAGACTCCTTCAGGCTCAGTGCTCTCATTTGTAAAATGACAGGGATAGTCTAAAAAATTGGTAAGTTGATGTGTAAGTCCAAATCTGGACTTCTGGAATTCTGTATCAAAGTAGTCCCAAGAATCATTTTAGGGTACACAGAAATAAGAAATAACAGAAAAGGGACAGTCCACTTAATAATAAGGAACTCTCCAATAGGGCAATGACCCCTGTTTGACTTAATGACCATGAGATTTAGATATAGAAAAGTTAGGAATCATATAATCTAAACTATTCATTTTACAAAGGAAATAAATTCAGAACGACATTTCTTATATTCTTAGGTTATTCTTATTTTCTCCCTTGCCAGACACTAGCCTGCATATAATATTTCATACATATTATAGAGATGAGCATGTACTTATGAGCACTGGGGTATGGCAAGAAAGAATGGATAGAAATCTGTGTCTGGAATCAGGAAGGCTTGGGATTCAGTCCTGCTTCTGACATATACTAGCCATGTGATCATGGGCAGGCCATTTACTCTGGACCAGATCTAGCTCAGATCAATCTAATGATTCAGGTTCAGCATTAGAATGCAACACTCAGATCATAAAATGAATTAAAATCAACTTTTGTTAGAATAAGGTTAAAAGGATCTAATTCCTAATTAATACATTTTAAAAACTTACTTCCCTCTACTAAACATTCACCATACTAAGATCAATGCAAGATAGACAAGAGTGGCCTTTCATACTTAAGGCAGTAAAGTAACCAAACTAACGTATGATTCAAGCCTTAATTTCCCTGTTGGACTCCTTGATCACTTAAAGGAAAAGCAGTCTAGTGTAGTCTAACCTAGCCTAGGAAAGGAAAAAGGAAAAAAGAAAAGGGAATGGGGAGAAGAGGAAAGGAAAAGGGAAAGGAAAGGGAGGAAAAAAGAGAAAGAAAAGGGGAAAGGAAAGGGGAAAGGAAAGGGGAAAGGAAAGGGGAAAGGAAAGAATTTCCATTTGATTTTTTCACAATGGGGAGAGTCCCAATGCAAACAAATTCTCTAGTCTGAGAATTGCTGTGGTCATGCAAGAAGTCTTGTCATGTATGAAAGCAACCATATATCAGCCAGATACCGCAGAACTGCTGCCCTGAGTGTGATTTGGTAGGGATGTGTTAGGTGGGAAGTGGGGTGCCAAATAGCTTATGTCTCAGGGAACAAGGGAAATTTGAGAAATCTATCTTTAGAATGCGACATATCAAAATTGAATGGGAACCAAGAGCAGATTTCTTGACAAGGGCAAAATGAGTAACAGCTCAGAGCCCAGAGGAGGGAAATGTTGAGACTCTCTCACTGGAGGTGGGAAGAGAATGAAGGGGAAATCCATCAAGGGGTGGGAGGTGGGGGGAAGAAAATCTGATTGAACTGCACACCAGAGACATTGTCTGTAGTCATTTTCATGTCATCTAGAAGGTAGGTTATCACTGACTCCCAGAAGCTGGACCTGTGGAAAGAGCCCTTTAATAACTGACATTTGTAGTGTCATAGAGTTTGAACTGGGAGTTTAGAGGTCATAGAAGCCATTCCTTTTCCATTCCCTATTTTACAGATGAGGAAACTGAGGTCTGGAGGAGCTAACTGATTTGCTCAGGTTCACATTGCTCAAATACCCAGTATTTTAAGACAAGAGTTGAAACCAAGTCCTTCTGACTCTTCATTTACACACAAGGATCAAACAGGTAGTTGAGACCAACCTCCTAATGTTACAACTAGGAAACTGAAAGCCTGAACGATGATTTGTTTGATGTCACACATGCAGTAAGCTAGCAGAACTAGACTGTAAGCCTAGATGGTCTGCTTCCAAACTCATCAGTCTTCTAGTGTACCACTTAAAATCATGGAGACATATACATGGAGGTTAAATAAGTTGCCTATTATCACAAAACTGGTGTGTGTCAGAAGCAGTACTTCACTTGAGTCTTGTACAGTCATTCCAGTCATATCTGATTCTTCATGATCCCATTTGGAGTTATCTTGCAAAGTTACTAGAGAGGTTTGCCGTTTCCTTCATTTTGCAGATGAGGAAACTGAGGCAAACATATTTAAGTGACTTGTTGAGGATCATACAACTAGTAAGTTTTGAGGTCAGATTTGAACTCAGGAAAATGAGTGTATGACTCCAAAAACTACCTTTTATCTAACACTGCTGCTATTTTTCTGTCTTTCTTTTTAGCCTGCAATATTTAATACTCCTACATAATCATACCTCCAAGTATTATCCCTGGACCCTGTGTAACCTTCTGAAATTAAAAAATATTTAACACATTCAAGGCAGCATGATCATAGATAAGTGAGACATATTGAACTTTAAAGTTTCCAAAGCATTTTATATACATTACCTTATTTGAACCCCACCACAATTCTGTCAAACCAACTATAGATATTATTATGATCATTTTACAGATGAGAAATCCGGGGCTAGGAGAGATTTAAGAGATTTGTCTATGGTCACACAACAATTAAGTGTCAAAGAGAGTATTTGAATCTGGCTTTTCATCCACCATGACTCATAGTCTCTTAGCTTTTGAGTCAGAGAACCTCAGATCTAGAGGAAGCCTCAGAGATTATCTGGTTCCAGCAATAACAAAACAGCAATCCTGTCTAATCTTTCCTCAAATGCAGCTATCATATCCCCACAAAAGTCTTCTCTTCTCCAGGATAAACACAGGCTGCCCCCAAAGTCTGGCCAACATAATTCAAACTGAACTAAGACTTTAAGGACATCTTATATATTCCAATTCCTCCTACAAATACAGTATGATTTTGAGTCCCTTAATTCTCCTCGTTACTCTCTTCCAGACACATTCATAAAAGAGAATGGCCGCAATTCAGCAAAATATGTCAGATGTGGTCTGCCTAGGGGCAGAGAGCCAAGGGACTGTGATCTTTATCATTTTAGATACCATACTTCCACCAAGGCAATCTAACTAAAGCTGCCTCAGTGCCCATGGCAATCACCTCATACTGCCGATTCCCATGGGCCTCCAAGCCACTAAATGCCCCAGGACTTTATATATGGACTACTTTTTACTCAAGTCCTCTCCATTCTGTAACTGTCTAGTTGATTTTTTTCTGTCAAGAACAGGTCTACACATTTACTGTATTAAATTTCAACTTGTTAGTTTCAATCATTGCCCCAATCTGGTGAGGGTTTTATTTTTCCAAGTGAAAATAATCTTTCTTCAAAATGATACAAATGTAAGAAAAGGGGTTTCATTGAATATATCTTGCCCCATTCAGGCATTTTCTTATCCTAAAATTCATACTTCACATTTAAAAGAACTTTAGCCCTCAAAATCCTCTATGAGATAGTTTTGTAGTTTTGTAGCTCAAAACTGTCATCCAGTGTATAAGCCTATCCCTCCCAGGTCCAAGTGGGTCTCGGTTCCTTGTGTGCACATTTGTCCAGGTTCCAGGATTGCAGCAGTATCTGTGGTATCCTGTGTTGGGAATTGGGGTTGGTATGAGATTGGGAGCTAGAGAATACTGTTGAGAGAAGCTGATGGACTGTCAAATTCACTGATTTTCATTGTTACTTACTCCACTCTCCTCTCTCTGTTCCCATCTGTTCAATGTCTATGGCCCACTAAACACAGGAATGCAGAGTTAATAGATGCAGTAAGGGGGAAAAAAACCCATTTCTTAAATTAGTGAATTATGCTCTGTCTATTCTTCAAACAAACAAGTTAAGTGTTTATTTATTTACTTAACAGCCTGTACCTAGATTATGGTCCATTAGTGGTCTGAGTTTGCATTTTACACGGATGTCTGAATTTCACCAGACGGCCATTTCCCACCTGGGAGCTCAGCTAAGTCACTATCTCGGATGGGAGGCAGGCTTTAGTTGGTGAGTTGCACTAACACTGGGCTTTTGGAACTGAGATATAAACAGAAGAGTTGTTGGCATGTTTGCACTTTCTTGCTCCTATGCTTCTTTGGAGTTCTCTCTAGAATCATGGGTTGAGGATGAGATGGAAGTTGAACTGGGGAAAACCCCATTTGTCATTGGTGCTGATGGTTTCATTCCCTGACTTATGATCTGCATTTAAATATTAAAGAAGAAATAAATATCAGAGGAAGATAAATATTCCTGCAAAATGATTAAAAAGAAGATAAGCTCAGGAGAAGTGTATATCAAGGCCTTTCAGGAAAGCATTCTGGGGTCTGACACGTGGGACCAGAAGAACAATTTTATCCCTGGGGTGCTATTTAAATTCCACTCAGCAATCCTCTTTTTAATTTATTTTTATTCCAGGTGCAGCCCTGCAGCTATTTTAAAACCCAGACTTAAAATAAAGTACGACTAATCGCCAGAATGATCACAGGCTCCTGCATTAATAGGGCAGCCTGTACCCCCAAAGAGGCTCAGAGTCCTTGATAAACAACAGTTTCCTAATCCCAAGGAGGAAGGGGATATAGGTGGACCCTGAACTTATAAAAAAGAGAAGTCAAAGGTTAATTTTTGGGGCCATGCAAGGATTTTTTATGATTAAGTACACACACATACACATACACACACATCATATTCATAATCAGATCCTACCAAACAGACTTTTAGTCATTTATTTAGGGATAGACAGGGACTGAACTTGTGATTTCATTACCTCAGAACATGACAGATGAGGATAGACAATTTGGCATTCAAAACGCATTATCTATCCTCCTCCCTAACCTTCCCAGTCTTTTCACTCCTTACACTCTATTTTGTGATCTACTTAAAGTTTAAGTAAAATGCTTGTGGTCACACAGCCAGTATGAGTCAGAGGTAAGACTTGAATCCAAGTCCTGAATCCAGGCCTTCAGGCTTCAAGGCAAGTTCTACTTTCCTGTGTAAACCATTTATTTGCAAAACATTAATGTGTTGACAGAAGAGCCTCCTGTAGTGATAGGACAATTATATTTCTTTTATCCAATTATAATGTTCTTAATTCTGAAATGAATCAACACAAAGTAAATGAATATTTCTACCTGCAAAATAAAAGAGGAAAAGAGAATTCCACTTCAAAACTGCAAATCTTTATTTTGTGTAGCTTGCCTTTATTTTTTAATGACATAATCACTTCAACCCAGAACTTCTAAGCTGCCCTGCTTGTTTACATTTCCTTCTGACCTTCTTTCTGTTCTCTGTGCATTTTTAAAAATGTTTCGGTGACCCTCTTATGTTTCTCTCTTTGGCAGCCCTATCAGCTAGGTCAATTAAATGTTCTCCTCCAGATTGCTAATGCCTCATAATGGTATGCAGGTGCTCTTCGGTTCTCAAACACTATGTCCACCAAACACAAATTCAAAAGATATTATCATATTGAAAAGCCTGATTTGAATGATAGTCACACCAAGTTGTGTCTATCAGCTGAGTACCAACTTATCTCAATTTGGGGAGTGTATTATCATGGGGACCCCACGGTGATGAATATTTTCAGTCATAAGCAATTCCTAAAGACTATGAAATTTTACAGGACCATAGGATTGTAGATTTAAAGTAGCTCTAGTTCAATCTCTTCTTTTTTACAGATGAGAAGCTAGAACATGATAATTAAGTGACCTACCTAAGATCAAACAAGTAGTAACTAACAAAGTTAGGATTTGAACTCAGGTTCTTTCACTCCAAATCCTATACTCTTTCCATTCTACCACATGGGTTATAATCTGAATCAGGGAATAACCTCATCAAGGAAGCCAGTACTTATACTACTCACTGGTTCATTCACTAAGCATATAAAATCTGCCACCTGTGTGCTAGAAGAAAGAAAGCAAGTGTCTACCATATGCCAGAAGTTTGGATTCTCACAACAATCCTATAAAATACATGGTATCATTATTATTCCCATTTTACAGTTGAAGAAACTGAGGCAGACTGAGTTGAGTATCTTGCTCAAGGTCACACAGTTAGCATTGGAGGCCATATATGAATTCATGTCTTACTGATTCCTGAGTTACATGATTCTTCCTGACACTATGTTACATAGTTGCCTATGAGACAGTATGAATAAAAAAGTAACATGTGAGTCAAGAAGATTTAGGTTCAAGTCCAGGCTCTTCCACATATTGACTATGTGACTTCAAACACATCTCTTAACCACCCACAGTGAAAGGTGATCAAGTCTCTAAATTAAGGATCAGAGGGAATTCTTCCCTAGAAGTTCCCTCTTGCAGTGAAATCACAGCTCTAGGTTCCCTCAAAAATGTGTAATATGTGTTAGGGGAAGGTAATATAAAGACAGAAATGGAAAACAGTATTAAAGTTAGTATCATATTATAGGCTACTGTACTCTGTACTCTGAGGGTTATTCATAAATAGTTATAAACTATCTTTTAAAGGAGACTAGACGTGAATGGGAAAGTGACATTGAAGATACATACATTTGATTTGCATTGATTTATGTTTATTTTATTTATATTTTGATATTTATTTGTGTATATGTTGTATCCCTCCAATAACATGGAAATTTCTTGAGGACAAGGATTTTAACAAAGCACTTTCTTACACAATAGTGAGGCAGTTAATTTTACAGATGAGGAAACTGAGGACTGGTGAAGTTCCACAACTTGACCAGCCCTGGAAAAAAGTGCTGAACTTCATGTTGGGAGATCTGGTTGTTAATTTTGACTCTGAATGTGTCTAAGACTTTGTAACCTCACAGTCTAGCACAGTACCCATGCTAATATTTTGTGTCTAGACATTTGGATTGAAATAAGAAGCTCTCTGAAGATTAAATTGCTTTCCCAGAATCTCAGAACTGAACATACACATGGCTATCCTGTGACTAGGACCCAGGTTTCTTGGCTCATTGTCCAAAACTACACATTTTTCCCTTATTTATACTGTGATTTGTTACAAAATTATCTCCAGGGCTTAGGACATTGCCTGGCACATAACAGAGGCTTATTGAATGTAAATTTAATGCATTGTTTTATATCCTTTTTTCCTTAGAGCTACACACTACAAGAGCAGCATGATGTGATGGAAAGAAAACTTATTGTCAGGCTAAACCAGAGACCTCAGTTTCAATCTTAATTGTGCTTAATCTTCTAAAAACCATCCCTTCTCTTTCAGCCTCAGTTTCTTTCCATAAAATGAAAAAGTTGGACTAGGTGACATTTAGAAAGGCTCTAGAATTCCAGCTCTAGAATTTAATGAAAACTTTGCTATAAAATAAGGCATCCTAGTCAAAATGTCTCATGGGATGCTCCAGCAGACAAAGGCAAGGACTGGTCTGACTTGCTTGTCCTCCAGAAGCTGTAGTTATTTTTTTCAGTTCATTAATAAAGAAATGATGTTTTAATCACTGCCCCAAGCCATCCAGGAGGACAGAATATTAATAATGTAACCCATAAACCTGACCCAATGGAAAGGGCACTGAACACTAAAGCATGGTACAAGGAAAAGAGTGTTGGCTTTAGGATCAAAAGGCTATTCTTCTAAAGCTTGCTCTGACATTTGGGGGATGGGGGAGTGGGTTTTCAAGGGAATCAGTGGCTAGATGATGTTCAAAATCCCTGTGAGCAAAATGGAAGCTTTGGAACATTTCAGCTGATCTTACTCTGACATAGAGGCTTGGGGATTTTGAAAGATTTTTTTTTATTGTTTCTTTGCTTATCAAGGTAGGGAAGCTACTGGGGACTGTTATTCCACAATCAGCTTGTTAAATATTGGAACTTTGGGGCTTAATCAAGCACTTTCTTATGCAATGTAACTGTGAGGGAAATATTTTTACAGATGAGGAAACTGAGGAGTAGAGAAATTATACAACTTGACCAATGGTGGAAAAAAAATACTGGATATTATATTGGGAGATCTAGTTGCTAATTTTGGCTCTGAATATGTCTATCACCTGATCTCTTTGAATCTCAGTTGAATCATTTGTAAAACTGGAAGTCTTAAAAAGGCTATATAAATTTTAGCTGCAGTTATTATAAGAAATTATTCTACTTACAAAGCTATTTCCATGTTCCAGCAAAGGGACTTGGGAAACAATACTCTGTTGATTAGGTTACAATGAATTCTATACAACAAATGATACTGTACAGACTGTTTCCTTTGATTCCAGAGCTAGAGTAACAGTCACTCACCACAAAAAAAAAAAAAAAAAAAAAAAAAAAAAAAAAAAAAAAAAAAAAGCTATTCCTGTTAACAGGGAAAGAAGAGCACAGCTGAGCTGCAGATTTCTTTTATCCTCTGTTCAAACAGAAATTATCCTTGAACTCCCCAATCCCCTTCCTCCTTTGAAGGTCCCAACCATTTAAACCAAATTCACCTAAATTCTCAGAGAAAAGATCTGGAAACTAAGAAGAAAAGAAGGGGGTGATGTATGCATAACATTTTCCCCCTTTTCCTACTAAGTTCAAAGTTCCATTGCCAATTCATTTCAGAGAGATTGGGCTTCTGCTTTTGCAGACTCAGAGTGTGATTTTCAGTAATCAATTCACCTTCATTTCCACATTTGTCCCTCTTCCATCCCTTCCCCTAGAGAACCATCCCTTGTAAGAAAGAAGAAAAGAAGAAAAAGGGTGAGAGGAGCAGTTTAGCAAAAACAATCAATATATCAATCAAGGATGACATGTAAGAAATGTTCCACTTCTAGAATTCCCTATTTCTGAAGGGAAAAGGAGGACAAATCTTCAACAGGATGAAACTTGATAATTATAATTGCATAGCTTTCAGTTTTGATTTCTTTTTTCTATTTCTGTTACTATAACTAATATGCTTTTTGTTTTCCTAGTTTTTCATTTTGCATCAGTTTATTACTCTTCCCATGCTTTCCATATCCATCCCTTGAAAAATTAATATTATATGGTTTTCATGCACTAATATTTGTTTAAGCATTCCCTAATCAATGGTCATCTACCTCTTTCCCATTATTTAATTCTACAAAAAGCTCTGCAATAAATATGGTGGTGTAGATACAATTTTTTCTATTTTTGACCTCATTTTATCAAACTTCTTTTGTGTATGTGATGCAATTCATTTCAACAACTCCATTAGATAGGTAGGACATGCATCCTAATTTAGCAAATAATGAAACTGAGATTTTTAAGTGACTTTTCTAAGGTTAAGTATCAGAGTCAAGATTTGAATAGATGCCAATTACAGTTCTATGTCCATTACATCTAATTGCCTGTCAAATAATCTCTATGGTCCATTTCCCCTAAAATATACTATAATCCCTCACTGTAAAATTTCTCATTTTGCAAGGGAAAAAATCCTATCTCCACATCCTTGCTCCTCTACAACCTACTTCTCCCCCTCTTTAGCAGACAGTCTTTATTGTAAATAAACCTCCTGAGCCAAAATGAGTTGCACAGTCAAAGCTCTGACACCTAAAGCAGCTTAAGTTGCCTCTTTCTGCCCTTTCTTGCCTGCTCCTCTCTGGGCAATCTTCAGTTATCCTAATCTATGTTTTGCAACTAGACCCAGATAGCTTTGGAGACTTTCCCCTTGGGCCAGTTCCAGTTGGACAACACAGTTCCTTCCCTTCCTCCCTTCCCTTCCCTTCCTTTCCTTTCCCTTCCCTTCCCCTCCCTTCCTTCCTTCCTTTCTTCCTTCCTTCCTTCCTTCCTTCCTTCCTTCCTTCCTTCCTTCCTTCCTTCCTTCCTTCCTTCCTTCCTTCCTTCCTTTCTTCCTTCTTTCCTCCATTCCCTTCCCTCTGTTCACAAAGGGTACAATATCCTTACCTGTGGGTACTCTGCCCAAAGGAATATAAATTTGATCATTGAAAACTCCAGGATATCTTGAGGTTCACTGGATAGAACCATGCCTTTAACCCAAATCACTCTGGATCCCATTGACTGACCAACAATAGGTTCCAGGCCAAGTACCACTTGGTCATAGTTTGGGCTCCCATTGCTCAGAGTGAGTGTGAATAGCAATTGTTTCTGTTTTGGTCAGAAAGCCTGAGAATCTTCCCCTTCCAGAATTACTTGAGGTTTTTGGCTTGGGGTTTTTTTAACTATGTAAAAGAGACCATTCTTCCCCTCATTTCTTATTTAGCATTAATTATTGAATGGGCATTGCCTCAGTTAAACAGAGAGCTATTAAAGACCTTAGCTTAAAAAGGTCAAGATCTCCCACTGCATCCAGGGCTATCTTCAGTCTTCCTCATCTATATCTTGTCATCAGACTCAGAAGGCTCCAGAGAAGAGAATGAGACTGGTGACTTTATACAGCTTTCTCTTACTTAATTCCAATTCATTTCAGAAGTCACGACATCACATTCCTGATGTCATGGTCCTCTTTGAAAAGAAAGGACAAGCAATGAATGAACTAGGGACCTGCTCCTTTGCTCCCTACAGTTTCCCTTCCAGTACTTAGCAGCCAAAACAGTTTTGTATAAGAGAAAGCACTTTACCTGAGGGTCTAGGTTGGACAGCTCCAAGAAAACATTTAGCTGGTTTTTTTTGTTTTTGTTTTTGTTTTTGTTTTTTTTTCAGAAAACCTTTTTCTGCTCTAAGGAGAAATAATCATCTCCTTTTCCCAATGTATAGTACCTTCTCCTCTCATCACTAATCTTCCCACAAAAGCTCCCCAAAAGAAAATAACTAGATATAGTAGTCATTCAATAAATGCTTGCTAATTGATCACTATGCAATAGATGCCTAATAATATTTGTGAACTTGATTCCAATTGTATGAAATCCTCTTTCCTGTTCCATTTTATCCATGTAATGTTTCTCTTTCCACTATAGAATTAAAATACTTATTTTTAAAAAGGGATAATGGGAATAACTGAAGTAAATACTAGTCCAAGGGCAACTAAGTAGTATAATGATGAACAAGAAGACTCATCTTCCCAAGTTCAAATGTAAACTCAAAACACTTATCAATTTTGTGACCCTGGGCAAATCACTTTTCCTCAGTTTTCTAATCTGTAAAATGAGCTGGAGATGAAAATAACAAACTAGTCCAGAATCCTTGCCAAGAAAATCCCAAATAGGATTGCAAAAGACTGTCAGTCAGTCATGACTGATATGATACAATAACAACAAATACTAGTGCATCTTTTTCCCAGCAAGGCTGACATCTTTTTCATTTTCATAGTAGCAAAGAATGCATTACAGTGTCAGGAGATGAAGAGTTTGCTATTGCCTAAACTTGTCATGGATAATTGGCTAACAATAATAATAATAGCAAAGATTTGTTTGGCTGGAAAAATAAATGGGTAGTTTTTTATTAAAAACAAATAATAACAGAGAATCTGAATACTCATTGGTACAATCAGCATATTAAAAGAACCAGAAGAAAGGTGGATCCTCTCAGGAGAACTTTCTTTAATTTTAAAAATATTTTATTTTTCTCAGTTACATGTAAAACAATTTCTTAACATTTGTTTTTAAAATTTTGAGTTTCACATTCTCCCCTTTTCTCCTCACCCCACCTTATTTAGAAGGCTCATATGAAACTGTGCCAAATATTTCCATACAAGTCATGTTGCAAAAGAAAAAAAAAATAGGTTCCCCCCCAAAAAAAAAAAACTCAAGAAAAAAAAAAGAAATTAAAAAAAATATGCTTCAGTTTGTATTCAGACACAATCAGTTCTTTGTGTGGGTATGGATAGCACTTTTCATTATAAGTTCTTCAGAATATTCTTGGATCGTTGTATTACTGAGACTAACAAAGTCATTCACAGCTGATCATCTGACAACTTTGCCTCTACTCTTTATACACACACACACACACACACACACACACACACAAATACATTTTACTTCACTTGAGCTCATGGAGGACTTTCTGGGTTCTTCTGATGGCATCCTGCTCATCATTTCTTATGTAACAATAATATTCCTTCACAATCCCATACCACACTTTAGTTAGTCATTCCCCCATTGATGGGCATCCCCTCAATTTCCAATTCTTTGCCTAAGAAAAGACTTGCTATAAATATTTTATACATATTCTTTTTCATTTTTAAAAATTCTCTTTTGGGATTTATGCCTAATAGTAGTGATATTGTTAGGTCAAAGTATATACATGATTTTATAATCCTTTGAGTATAAATCATATCTGTTGGTCATTTATCAATTGGGGAACAGCTCTTTTTTAAAAAAAATAAATAAATTTGACTCCATTCCTTATATATTTGAGAAAGGAGGCCTCTATCAGGAGAAACTTGCTTCAAAATTTTTTTTCATAATTACTACCACTACAGTCCTCCCCATCCCAACCCCATTTATTCTATTCTCTATTTCCTTTCACCCTATTCATTCAGGAAAAAATTTTGGAAGGATTTACTACCCAAATGGAATTGTGATCTCCCTGATCCTGGGGCTCTTCTCTCTAATGATTTAGATTTCAACTCTTCCATACCTGCCCATCCTCTGTTACTCTTCTTATCTCTCATAACTTCACCACAAGGGACATATCCAACTTGTTGGTATCCCTCTTCACTTTACCTTGATGATGGCAGATATCAGTGGAGACTGGAGTTGTGCTATAGTTATTCCTCTCTTGCCACATGACTGGATTTTTTTAATCATAAATTTATTTTATATTTTTTGTTTAAGTTCTCCTTTGTAGTTATTTGTGAATGTAATACACATAATTTGTATGAACCATGAATTTATCCATTGCCTGATGAGTAGTTTAATTCTCTGGAGACTATAGTATACTATCTTTCATTGCCATCCAACAATATAAATAGAAGGTTAGCATTAAAAAGAACAGCTTTTGTTTTGAGAAGAAACTTGGTTAGTTCTGTAATTTTCCATAGGAAACTGAGCCCATTTTCTTTTTCCCATTTAATTATGGACTCATGAAATTATTGATGGACATGGATGAGAAGCTCACACAATTAAAATGTGTGTGTAACTGGGTGATGGTAGTAAGGAGTAGAGATTTGCATTGTTAGAGATTATGCTATCTAACATAATTATAGACTTATCTAATTTTCTACACACATCATGGATAATAACAATCCTCTGAAGTAGAGAGTTTCTTTTCTTTTGTTTTTCCCCCTATCTGGACCTGGGATTCTAGTAGACAAATATCTCCTATCATACTGATTTGCCAATATTTTGTGATTTGCAGTCTTAAAAAAAACTTCCTGAAGCATTTGGATGCTTAAGTGACCTCCCCAAGATCTTTTTTGGGGGTGAGGGGTGAGGGCATCTAGAGTTAAGTGACTTACCCAGAGATACAAACTGGTAAGTGTCTGAGACCAGATTTGAACTCAGGTCCTCCTGTCTCCAAGGTCACTTGCTCTATTCATTGAATCACCTAGCTCTCTTCCATAGTGACATGCACATAGTCCATACTTAAATACTGTTGAATTGGATTGAATCAACTTAAAAGATACTGTATCTTATTGGATCACCTTCATATTGAACTTGGGCTTGATTGAATTGTGTACCATAACAGGAAGAGATCTCATTTTAATTGGAAATGATTCTTCAGCAAAGTTAGTACCAAACAATCCATACTGACTACATATTCCCAGAGATGGAGTTTAGAGAAGCAGTGACTCTGTCAGGAAAAAAAATAATAGAACCCCTTGAAAGTTATCTGATTAGAGTGTGGGCAGGACCTGAGGAGTACGTTTTTTACAAGCTGAAAGTTTGTGAATATATAGAAAGCCAGACATGCCTTGGACAGCTAGATGACAGTGGATAGAATGCCTGGCCTGGAGTCAGGAAGACTCATCTTCTGGAGTTCAAAAACTTACTCAGACACTGTATGACTCTGGGCAAGTTGCTTAATACTGTTTGCATTAGTTTCCTCAACTGTAAAATGAGCTAGAGGAGAAACTGATAAACTATTCCAATAGCTTTGCCAAGAAAACCTCAAATGGCATCACAAAAGTCAGACAGGAACAAAATGACTGAACAATAACAACAATATCTTGTTTGTACAAAATTGTTTTTATGTCTCCCCCCATTAGGCTGGGAATTCTTCCAGAAGGGGAACTATTTTTTCCCCTTTCTTTGTATCCCTAGTGCTTAGCATATAGTAGGCACTTAATAAGTGTTTAGTAACTGAATTATTTAAACTAAAAGATATCATTAAATTTATGGAGATAGTACAACTCACTCTGAAATTCTCATTTACTTCCAAAACATTGAGGGACTGAACCAGAGGATGGACAAAGAAGGCTTCTTTCATTATTTCATTCTAGGGAAGTAATTCTTTCCTCAGAGCACCTATAAATAAGACCAGAAATCTAGAAATCTCTCACATTTTCCATTGTTACATAATAAGAAATGTAGCTTTTATAAAAATGTTAGGCTGTCAAAAGTTATACATTCATTCAATATTTATTGAGCCCCCACATGTAAGGCACCATGCTAAGTGCTGAAGGGGATACAAAAATCCATAAGACACATCCCTGCTCATAAGAAGCTCATAGTATAGTCAGGAAGATAAGACATATAAATAAATAACTATCATACAAAATGCATTATCAAAATGTGAATGGAGGTCTATAAGACAAGTACAGGCAAAGTAAATGAGAGTGTTATCGAAGTAAAAAAGGGAATAGAGATAAGTCTGAACTATGGGATCAGTGAAGGTTTAATGAAAAAGGTAATATTTTATCTGAGACTTGAAAAATGAGTCTGATTTCAAAGGCAGAGGATGGGAAGGAGGGAAGAGGGTCAATGGGCTAGACGGTGGTATTGACATAGAAAACTGAACAAGACTATACTATAGCACACATGAACTAATATTAATATTAAATAAGACCAGGCAAGGAGTCAAGTCATCAACAAACATTTATTAAGTACAGTGCTAAAGGCTGGAAATACAAAGAAAATCAATCAGTCCCTCTCCTTAAGAAGCTTACATTCTACTGGAGGAAGACTATGCATAAAAGAGAGCTGGAAGGGGAAAAAATTCCAGGACAAAAAGGGTATTTCCAGTGTGTGAAGTAGTCTGGGGTAGAATGAACTTTCAGGATGAAGAGATGTCTATGGCATGGTAGAAAATGTCCTTTGAAGATGTCAGTAGTGCAACATGGAGAAATTTAAACCAGTTTGTAGAAGGCCTTGAAATGCTAGCAAAAGGAATTTGGACTTGATGTTCCCTTTGCACACCCATTACTGACTTTATGACCTCTCAAAAGCCATTTAACCTTCTTGACTGTTTTAAGTGGAATAAAAAACTCCATTTCCTTTCAATTCTATCAGAGTTTTAAGACTTTGAATTGGAAAAGATCTTTGAGATTATTTTGTTTGGTTATTTCATTTTATAGAAGAGGAAATTGAACCATAAAGGGATAACTTGATTTGCCCCAAGCTCATGTGATTAGGTAGTAGGAGAATCCAAGTATCTTAACTCCCAATACATTATTCCTTCAACTTTACTGCATCTCCTTTCAATGGTATGAAGGTAAAGAAAATCCAATGGGAAAGAGAAGTTTCAAGGAAGCCCCTTTAGGTAGAAGTACGAAGACCTCCCAAAATGCTAGAACCAGAAAGTTGGCCAAGCGCAACAGAATTAAACAACTCAAAGCTTTGACAGATGCCAGGCAGCCCACCCTATCAAAGATCTCAGAGCTGGTTAGCCGTCCAATAGCTCAGCAGGCCCTGCTTTGTTTTCAGGCTTAGGGTTTAGGAACTGTAGCATAACTGGGAATGTCTGTGTCCAGGCCAAATTCCATTAGTGGAAAGAGCTTGGAACTAAGATAGCATAGGTGTCTGCCAACATGTTGTGATTTGAGGGGCTTCTGGAAGGTCTCCCACCCAAAATGTTTTCTTCCCTCAGGTCCAAAATTCCACCACTTGGTATGCATTCTTGTAAATTAAACATTTCCCAACTTTTTGTCTTTTTTTTTTCCTTAATGCAAGAGTTAGGCTAAGTTGGTATGGTCAAATCTAGGTAGTATTTATTCAACACTTATTAAACACCAGGCAGCACTGTGTTAAAAGCAAAGAATATAAAAGAGGAAAACTGTCCTGACCTTAAGGAGCTTACTTTTTAATGGAGAAAGAATAGCAATGCAGTGGAAAGGATACTGGATTTGGAGTTACTTACATGGAGCAAGTAAATCCTTGCTACTTACCATTTGTGTAAAATTGAAAAAGTCGTTGTCTCTGAAGGCCTGGGTTTTCTTCATTAATAAAATGAGAGGCCTGTTCCCATTTCTGCTTTCCAGTCATCCAGATCCCCAATTTCTTCCTTCTCCCTTTCCCACCATATATTATCACTCCTACTGATTCTATTAGTCCCAACTTTCCCATCTATCCTCCTTACACCACCACAGGCACTCATTACAGCTTGTTCATAACCATTTTTTCCCCTCCTGCAAAGTAATTGGGATTAAATTACTTGCTCAGGGTCACACAGATAGCAAGTGTTAAGTTTCTGAGGATGACTTGAACTCAGATCCTCCTGATTTCAGGAGCAATTGCTCTATCTATGTTGCTCATTGTCTTACCTCTCTAATCTAGCTTCCAAAATGCTGCCAAATAATTTTCCTAAAGCACAAGTTTCACCAGGGCAGTCTTCTGCTCAAATGGCTCCCACCTGCTTCTAGGATAAAACAAATATACCTCAATTTGGCCCTTAAAATCCTTCATAATCTGATTCCATCCTCCCTTTCCATGCATTTGTATATTTTCCCCTCCTTACTCTTTAGACAAACTACTTGCTGTTCTCCAAACCTAGCTTTTATCTCCTACTTCCCTGTCTTTGCACAGGCCATCTTTCATACCTGGAATTCACCTTTTCCTCAATCCCACTTTTGAAAATCTAGTAGCTTCTTTTATCTCAGATGACACTTCATACAGGTTATCTTTCCTAATCACCCTAGTTCCTAGTATTCTCTCCTTTTTACTCAAATTATCAGATGTATGTTTATCTGTTGTATCCTGTCAGGAGAATGTAAGTAACTTGAAAATAGTGACTTTGGTGTTTGGGCTTTGTATTGTCCAGTGACCAATTATATACATATATAATCATAAACACTTGTAAGATTGGACTGGACTAGATCAGAAGTGACAAATACCAATTTATGACACTCTTAAATCCAACCTGAAACAGAAAGACACTGGAGTGGTTTGCTGTTTCCTTCTCCAACTCATTTTACAGATGAGGAACTGAGGCAAACAGGGTTAACTGATTTGCCCAGAGTCACACAGCTAGTGTCTGAGGCTAGATTTGAACTCACAGAGATGAATGTTCCTGACTCCAGGAGCCACATTCTATCCATTGAACCACCTAGTTGTCCCATGTATAGTTTAGTGGAATTGAAATTCCAACTTGTGTCTTCTATCCTCAAGTCCAGCCCTCATTCTCTCCTATAACATTGTCTTATAAAGCAGCATGACACTGACTTACTGAGGAAGTAGGCACATCAAGGGTGTGAGAATAAAAAAAAGGGACAATTTGCTTTCCTTGTTATTTGATTGTGTTCAACTCTTCATGCCTCTATTTGTTTTGTTTGTTTGTTTGTTTTGTGTTTTTTGGTTGTTGTTTTGGCAGAAAGAATGCAGTGTTTAGCTATTTTCTTCTACAGCTTAATCCACAGATGAGGAAACTGAGGCAAGCAGAGTTTAACAAAGATCACACAACTAGTGAGTGTCTAAGTCAACAGGAAAATGAGCTTTCTTGATTCCAGACTTGATACTGTATCCATACTACCACCTAGCTGCTATCTACCCATTTGGCATAAGGACCGCCTTGCTTGTGTTGATTGAGGGAAAAATGGATCTTTTCTTCAGTGCATATGCCAGTTCTCTCTGCTTTAACTAGAAGTGGCGGTAAAAGCCACTGTCACCAGGACAGCAAGGTTTTGTGACTATTTCTAGTCACCTCCCTAAAACCCAAAGGGCAGCTAGAGACACTTTATGATAAATCCATTCTGATTTGAGTTTAGTGACTAGAAAAATGGCTTCCATCCTTGGAAAACCTTGGCAGAAGATGAGAAAAAGGTATTGATTTCCACTTTGGTCTTTTATCTTCAGAGGAGGTGTAACAGGCCCTATACAGGAATATTGTATTAATGGTCTCCAGGAATGGTGAGAGGAGGAGGAGACTTCTCCAAATGTCACTAGCAAGTTAAGTTGTTGATCAGGATTAGCCCAGCCAGCAATGGTATATATAACATTCAATTAAAATTGCAACTGGTTTGCCTGAAGCTGATGGACAACTCTGTCAGCCAGGGACCAGGGGGCACTGGGATGCTGGAGGGTGATTTCTCACCAGCTCCCATGGGTTCAATTATCATGTCTATGCAGATAACTCCCAGATCTATATGTGCAGCCCCAGCCTCTCTCTTCAGCTCCAGAACTTTTCCATTCAACATCAACTGGACATTTCTACCCAGATGTCCTATAAGCTGTCTCAGACTCAAAATGTTCAAAACTGTCATCATCATCTTTCCCCCAAAATCACGCCCATTACTTCTGAAGACATCACCATCCTAGTTTTTACCCAAGTTCACAACCTCAGTTATTCTTGATTTTCCATTCTCTCTCCCTTCTTCCCTTCCCCTCCAAATCTTGTGGATGTTACTTTGACATATGATTTTTTTTCTCCACTCCCAGAATCACCACCATAGTTCAGAACCATATCATCTTTTAGTCAGACTCTTTCTAATTTTTTTCCTCTGAGAGAGAAGAGATGTGGAAAAAGGGAGGAGAGAGAAGAGAGAGAGAAGAGAGAGAGAGAGAGAGAGAGAGAGAGAGAGAGAGAGAGAGAGAGAGAGAGAGAGAGAGAGAGAGAGAGAGAGAGAGAGAGAGAGAGAGAGAGAGAGAGAGAGAGAGAGAGAGAGAGAGAGAGAGGAGATTAAGAAGAAGGAAGAGGAGGAGAAAGAAGAGAAGAAGGAGGAGGAGGAAGAGAAGGAGGAGGAGGAGGAGGAGGAGAGAGAAGAAGAGGGAGGGAGGAAGTTTCAAAAAAGGTCTCAGTTTGGCTATAGTAACTATTGCTTATTGTACAAAAAATCTCACTATCTGCATTAGATTTACAATCTAATTACAGCTGTAATCTGTTACAGCTACAGTATTCTCAGACTACCATATGTAACTCCCACTATTTGAATTCCACATATCTGCTTCTCCCTTGGTTCTATAGATTGTTTACTTCAGATTGTCTCTTCTAGTTGGAAACTTAAAATAAAAACCCTTTTTCCTCCCTTTTGTTGCAAAGGTGGAAGACTGTGGGTGTAGGATACACATCTACCATCAGCCTCAGCTGAGGATTGGCTAGTTTCATTCTTTTAAAAGTTTTCTGTTATAAATGGTGGCTCTCTGGGAAAGTGAGGGAAGCAGAATACATTGTGGGAAAAAAGATAGGAAAAAGAATATAAAAGAAAATTGTTTTTCAACCCTTAATTACAATAGTCTGTTCCACCAGCAGTTCTCAGAAGTCAAAAAAAAAAAAAAAAAAGATGACTGTGAGCTTTCCAAACAGATGAAAATTGGATTTCCTCCTCTTCCTCCCTCCCCAATAGTCTGGTGCCAAAAAAATTGACATTGGCTCTAATTTTCATCCTTACAACAAGGTAATTTCAATTATTTACACTTGTGGAGGGCAGCAAAGGTGCAGAAAGTCATAAACAGGAAGTTAATGAAAATAGGCCACATTTGACTATTTTAGACTATTGGAACTGGAAGGGAATCAGAGATCATCTACTTGAGCTCCCTCATTTAGAAATGAGGAATTTGAAATGTGATTTTGTATTATTACTATTGGAATGTGGCCATTCCTGATGTTCTGGGAAATCATTACATTGCACATACTTCACAAGCCATGTGTTGAAGACCATACTTATAAAAGCTATTAGGTTTTCCTCTGTTCTCCTGGCTTCGTGGGCTCTGGGGATGGTGAAAAGACTCATCTCAGGAAAGTCAGCCTGGTGGAGAGCTTGAGCTCAGGACTTTCTGAACTGCAGTAGCCTAAAAACCTATTGGGTATCCATACTAAGTGTAACATCAATATGGAGAATATCTGGGGTAAGGGTGGATCAGGTGAGCCTGACAAGGGTCAGAAACAAAGTTAAGTGAAATCAGTCCTGGAGAAGCTGCAAATTCCAGCCTGGAAAAGAGGGAAATCTAGTTCTCTCGCATCCATCCTACCCCTCAAAAGACAACCAACCCAGACTCTCAGACAAATACAAAGCATTAACTTAAGCAGGGCAGAGTTCTTTTATGCATGTATCTCCATCCCTTCTACCTTTTCTCAATCTCATCTTTCTGCCATTCTAATTCATGCTTTCCCTGGGGCGGTGAAGGTAATTAAATGGTTTGATTCAATAGGTACTCCCTTCTAGCTACTGATGGGTTGCAGGTTGCATGAGAAAGTAGAAGCAAAACAGATTTTAATGATGTCAGCAAAAGCCTTAAGCAGAGTAGGCGATAATGTCAACACAATATAAATGTGAGCTGTTATTATTTTTATTATTGAGAGCAAGATTTGCTCTGTATTTGCTCTAGTGCAGGTCACTTGACTTCAGATAATCAGGAGTTGGCAGTGGGTAGGAAGTTTTCACGTATGGCAGGCAATTTGAGGACTGTGGGACCGTGGATACAAAATCCAGTTTATTACATGAAAGTAATTAATTGTGAAGAAATAGGATGATTAACTGGGTTGAATATATGTACAATAGGGAAGAAAAAGGAGAGTAAATAACCCCACCCTCTAATTATATGGATGTTGTCACTGTCTCCCTTTTGAGATTATGTAACTTTTTTTTTTTTTTAGCTTGCATCTGGGTTATTTCTTCCTCTACTTATTAAATTCTTTCATCTAAGGGATGAGTGGGGATAATTTGGACTACTCAACAGAACCTGGGTGTGGTCTCTAGGGAAAGAGCATTATGAATTCCTCTAAAGTAAAGAAACTAATGAGTGTTGGATATAAAGGTCTGGGTTCAAATCTTAGTTCTATTTACCACCTATGTGGGACTTTGAGTAAGGCACCTAATCTATTAGACTTCATCTTCCTCATGTATAAAATGAAAGAGGTAGATTAAATGATCTCTAACTGAAAGGACACCAAGGATGAGGTGAGAGACTGATATATAGAGACCATTATCCTCCATATCTAATTTCAATGATCTCTTCAAAGATCATTCATATATTTAGAGATGTAAAAGGACCAAAGCATTTAGATGGTAAATGACTATATTTAAAGATCACATAGATAATGGCAGAATCAGGATTTGAATCCAGGTCCTTCAACTTCAAATACAATCCATTCCATGATACTATGATCTCTTCTCCCCATATCCTACTTCCAAAGTCGTGTCAAGTTAGAGCTGAACCTGAGAGAAGCGCTGCTCAAACCCTGATTCCAATGATCCTCTGGGCTATCAATATGGTTGATCTTGCCACCAAGTGAACCAACTGATATGCAGCTTAGGCAACCAATGGTAGGGTCTCTAAAAGAGAAGCTTCCTGATCTAATATTCATAGGAAAAAGAAAAACTATTTGCTGCTGGAAAATCTAGTTGCTGGTCACATCAAGAGGGATCGTTCCTATGCTTCTTCCTACTAATACCAAAAGAGATGCAAATTTAGCTGTTACTGGATCAACTGGTAGAATGTCCCCACCAATAGTGAGTAGCATCCTGTACCCCTCCCTTCCAGGTGAGCTTCATGCCAGGGAATAACTCAAAGCTGACCACATTAGAGTGGTTCCAACCAGCAGATGGCACTGGGCAAACCACTTGGGAGCCACTCAAAATGGCAGAGAACAATGGAGAGACAGAAAACTATGCTTTGGAAGATGCCTTAACCCTAAACCATAACAATTGAATTGCTGTCACTGGTGACATCAGTGTTTTCTGCATGGGCTTTAATTATTTGTATGTCTGTGGGTATACAAGTTTCTTTGGTACATTAGTCAGTGTGTTTTCAAATAGAAGAATACTAACCTCTGTCCATTAGGGATAAAGATTCAAGAATAAGAAAACCATAACAGTTCCCTCTCTCCCAAAAATTAACCCAGGTTCTTCATGGCACAAGTGCCTCTGATAATAAAAATTACAAATGGTTAAAATCTGAATGGAGATAGCTTTGGAGCCCAGATGGGGAACAGTCCTATATAGTTGGGAGTCAGGGGGGGAAAAGGTCTTTCCTACATTATTATCATTAAATTGAGGATAAATCATCTCAGTATGGGGTAGTTAGCATGGAATGGCAGCATGAGCACTGCATCTAAAAACAGAGGACCTAAGTTCCAATTCTACTCTGATGATAAGTACTTGTATGATGTTAATCAAATCACTTGAAATTCCTGGTGCTTGGTTTTTTCATCTGTAAAAGAAGAAAGTTGAAATCAATGGTCTCTGAGATCTCTCCAAACTCTAGATTGATGATTCTCTGCGCTAAAGAACTGAAGGGAAAAGATCTCTGCCTAGGACCAAAACCCCCATGTCATATTGAGGACTTGTCTTATTCTCAGTTGAGAATTTAAGAATACCAGACATGGAATGGTCTTTAGATACTAGCTAGTCCAATCCTCTCATTTTACACATGAGGAAACAGAACTCTGGTTTATCTAAGATTTTCCTCTATTACACATTTCTTCTTCTGACTTCCATAACTTCACTGGATGCTCCCTTGCTTACATAATCTGAAAGGCTAGTTATTGTGCTATCATTGCAAAACAGTGAAGTTAATCTGTTAAAAAAACAAACAAACCAAAAAAGCTCTCATTAGCACTTCTACCTGCTGGGGACTGAGTTTTGAGAAAGTTAGGGAAAGTAGAGGTGGTTAATAACCTGGAGGAGGTGCCCTGGGGCTGAGACTTATGTTTGCTGGTGGAAAAAAAAAAAAAAAAAGCTATACCATGCAAACTTTTTTGTTTTGTTTTATTTTGTTCTTTGTTTTTTACACTCATGTGGTCCTAGAATGGAAAATGGTAGAGTGGGTCTTTGTGGGCCAGGCCTGGAGTTAATTACTGAGATAACCCTAGAGTCTTCTAAAGCCAAAGAGATCTAATCCATCAAATGACAGATTCATTTTTCAGAAAGATTTCAACAGTCCAAAGGAGTAGTGTCAATCTCAAATCAGATCCTTGCAGCAGCACACTGACTGAGAAAACCACAAATTAATATTGTCCATATTGTGCTGTTTGTTTTGTTGTTGTGGTGGTGGTGATGGTTGTTAAATATTTCCCAATTTTATTTTAATTTGAGGGTATGCTAGGAATTTTTACAGCTATAGTTTGATACAGAGCAATGGGCAGATTCTATTAAGAAAAAAAAATACCCACAGTACCTAAAGGATTCTAGGTGTGACAACTTTTAAGTAATTTTTCAAATGTATTACTGAAATTGTGATGACAAAATATGAAGTAGGAAGCACTGCTAAATTTTCTATTGAAATTCCTATTATACATTTATAATATTTCATAATGATACTTTATACTAATTGACACACTCAGTTCACCTTCATTTCATAATCCTTAGGATTCCTAAATGTAATTGTAAATGTAAATGACACATGAACATGTATGTGTATATATGTTTGTGTGTATGTGTGCATACTTATTATTTACCTTTGTAAAGTAACTTGATGTGAAGAATGTAATTTGAATTACTTTCAAATTTTTGTTAAAAAAAAAATTTTTTTGTTAAAAAAACTCTAATTTTTAATGAAGTTAATTATTAAAAGGAAGCATGTATGAAACTTCTGATAAGGAAATCTAGACTAATATCTGCTCTGCATTTTAGAGTCAGAGAAATTCTGGAAGAATTGAAAGGTTAAGTAACCTGCCCAGAGACACATATCCAACAAATAGCATAGGAGTGACCTGAATCTGGGTTTTCCTGACTGTGAGGCTGGCTTTCTATTCATTATACTATAATGCATGCACTAATATTTAACAGTGATAAATGTAAAGTCCTATAGTTAGGTTCCAAAAATCAAATGTACAAGCACAGGATTGGAAAGATCTGTTGTTTCAGTAACAAATAGTCCATATAGGTTATAGTTAACTTGTAAACTCAATTTAGGACAACAGTGTTAATAGAAGATTAAAAAGCAAATGTGATTTTAGGCTACATTAATTTAATTGCAGTTTCCAGAATAAAGGAATCGATAGTTCCATCCACTATGTCCTGGTCAAATTCTATCTGGAGCATTTTGTTGCATTCCAGAAACCATATTTTAAAAAGCAGATCAGCAAACCAAAAACCATTTGAAAAAGAATGATAAGAAGATGCTAAACTCCATGCCATGATATGGATGGAGTGAAAAAATTAGGTATATTTAACCTGGAGAAGAGAAGACTTAGAGGAGACATGATAGCTGTTTTCAAGTATTTGAAGGGCTGTCATATGGAAGAGGGATTAGACTTGTTCTGTGTGACTCCAAAGAGGAAAAACTAGGGCACTAGTAAGAAAGGCAGGCTAGCCTAGCTGGTAAATTGAGTGTGGGCTGTAGGAGGGGCACAGGCTGGTCTCCTATCAGATACAGCCTCCTCCTGTCATTCTGGGTAAAATATTCTCAGCTAAGGTAAACTCTTCTGCTGAGGAGGAAGGCTGATAATAATCTCTGCTCTTGGCAGTCTTACATAGATGCTGAGAAGATTAATGAAATAATCTGTCCCCCACTGAGGGAAGCTCAAACAAGGAATGCCAAAGCTAAGGTAAGAAAAAGCAAAAATATTCCCAGTCACTTTCTAGGAGTATCACATAGATGGTATCCAATTTCTCCCCTACCTTAACTCCTTTTGTCAAAGTCTTCACAGTCAGGACCTTTACCTCTGCTATAGAGAGGGGGCTGAATTACAGAAAAAGGATACTCTTATTAAGAAGAATACAAAGTCCCCAAGAATCTGCCCCTGCCAAGCTTCTGGGGGAACTCACACTGCTAGCTGAGCCTTAAATCTGGCGAGGGGAGGGTTTTATTCCAGATGGGAAAAGAATCTAAGTAGCTATGGCTTTATATCTAGAATCAGAGGATGTCAAGGTTGGAAATGACCTGGGAGGTCATTTACCAATTCCCTTCTTCTATAGATGAGGAAATTGAGGAAAGAGAAGGATCATAGATTCAGAACTGGAAAAGTACATCAGGTTCAATGTCCTCTTCTTACAGATCAGGAAATTGAAGACTGAGCAAGTTTAACCAAGTTATCTAGTCACTCAGCTAATTTAATTGTCTGAGGCAGGATTTGAATTCAGATCTTCTTAATTCCAAGCTCAGTGACCTATCCATTGCTGCTTGCCTTCTATTATTATTCCTCTACCACCTGGATGAAGGAGTTATTTATTATCTGTGAAAGCAAACCTTCAAACCAGATGGCTATATGCAAAGTAAATTAGTCATCCCTTTTGTGTTGCACCAACCTCCAGAACCTGATAGCTGGTAGGATAATAGCATCTTTTGAAAGGCTAGGAACCTTACCTTTACCCAAGAGAGGCCGTAGGTCACATATATAGACTGCATTAAAACTTAAGCAATAGCAGATATGTTCATTATTTCTGTTTTTTATGACATGATTCAACTTTCTAGTTCTCATTTCTCTCACACTGGTACCTACCATTACCCAGAATGACTGTAAAACACTGGTGTAGCATCCCACAAGGCACAGGATAATGAACACTGTACACTAGTAAAAATCCTTGTAGGTGGAAGACTAAATACAATTTATTCACTCATTATTTGCTCACTACATGAGTTTCAAGGAAACTTCCATGAACCAATCTCCATCATTACAATAGTAAACATCATGGTCTAAAACTTATAGGTCCTGGATGCCCCGAAGTCCAGCCTATGTTAATAAATCCCTCTTGTATTATGCTCAACTAGATTCAAATTATGCTTAACCTTTACTCCCTCTTTTTATCCATGTAGATAACACAAAAGAATTCAAAGTCTGTGCCGTTGTGGATTTCAGGTTTGATGGAAGCAATTTCAAAGCTTAGTGGATTTTAGAGTAATTACTCATATCCATTTACCTCTGATCTAAAAGCAATCAGTTTATCAACTAGCATTTACTGTTTACTAGGTGCTAGTAATGCAATGACAAAGGTTCCAAAGCCTCTCTCACCTCAAGAAGTTTGTATTCTAATAGGAAGACAACATACATATTTGTTGGTCTATTCAAAACAGGTACAAAATTAAACACACAGGGTTCTATCAACCCTGAGCCTTGGTCCATCTTCCAAAGTATCCCTAGAAAGATGACTATTCAAGTCCCAACTGCCAGGAATTCTACCTCTGTGCTAGAGAGGGTCAAGTTGAACCTAAGATAGTCATAGTTTGGCTATAATACGATCTAAGAAAGATTATCATCTCTGACGTGATTATATCTACCTTACAGTGCTACATGGTCATTATCCTGGCAATACCATAATGATCGTCCAGGTGTTTTACTGTAATCCTCCTCAAAATTGGCAGTTCCTCATTATTTCAGAGATCATACTGGCTGTTTAATTCTCCTAATATAGTCCCCTTTGTAGTACTGACAGTTTCTTAATTGGTACTATACCTATTGGTTGAAACTAAACCAAGATAGAGATGGTGGTGAGAGAGAGAGAGAAACAGAGATCTGAAATTATCTTTTGGGTATATGTCTATGTATACACACAAAAAGGGGTGTGCTGGAGCCAGCCCAGACTAGCTGATTGCCAAATTTTCCATGTGAGCATTTACACCTCAGAAATAAGCAAATGCTAGAAATCAGGGCTTAGTTTGTTATTTGGTTGATTTTTCTAGATTTGAGAAAGTGATGAAGAAAAATGCAGAAGCATTTCATGCATATATTTTCTCCTAAAAGAGCTAGTTATTAAAGCAGTGAGCTAATATATGAATGTTTTCAATGGGCAAAAAAAAAAAAAAAAAAAAAAAAAAAGGTCTATTAAGAGAAGCCCACATAACAAGCCAGTTCCTTGGAAAGGCAAGCTTCAGATGCCTAAAATCTAGTGGGATGGCATCCATTCCAGTTCATTTAATTCATTTTACTTCTACCACTTCATTGGCTCTACTTAAAGACTGATGTGGAAGATTTATTCTAGGTTCATCTTCACCATCCCCAAATGTCCATTTTGTGTAAACCAAAGATTCAAATGTAACACTTTGGATTTATCCCTATTAAATTTCAACTTATTAGATTCAGCTCTGGGTTCTATTTTGCAGATATATTTTCCACCTCTGACTTTGTTATCTAATCTTTTAACTTTATGTCATCTGCAGATTTAATAAACAGTGTCTATGCCTTTATCTAAGTCAATGACAAAAATAGTATACTGCACAAAACCAAGCTGAGATCCTTGGAGGCATTCTATTAAAGGCCTCTTTACAAGTTGACACTGACCCATCAAAGTGTGGTTATTCAGTCAGTTTTTAATGTGTATAACTATTCTATTCTCTAGTCCAGTGGTTCTTAAAAAAGGATCTATTTGCTTCCCAAGTATATGAAAGATTTCAGGAGTCTGTGAACTTAAAGGGAAAAAGAAATCACCCTTTACAATTTGTAACTGAAATTTAGCATTTCTTTCAACTATTCAAAAATATTCTAAGCAGAGATCTATAGGCTTCATCAGATTGACCAAGGTGGTCTATATCGCATAAAAAAGTTAAAAATCCCTGCTTTAACCTATGACTCTATATCTTGTTCACAAGGATAATATGAGAGTATTAAATTCTTTGTAGAAATCTAAATATCTCCTGCATTTCCCTGATCACAAAAAAAAAAAAAAGGTTAATCTGTCAGACTTATTCTTTATGAAATCATTCTGGCATCAAAGGACCAATGGAAATGATGGGAATTTAATGGCCAGTGGCAGAATGATGATCTAGGCAATCTAGAAATAGAAAGTAAGACAGGGAAAATTCTGGTTTTCCCCAAAAATCATGCTGTCTTAACTGTCTGTGTATTTTACTTGAGAGAGCTAGTCCCTAGGAAGGAAAACAGGAAGGAAAAGAAAAAAAGGAAGGAGGAAGAGTTGGAGGAAGAAGATGAAGAGGAAATGAAGGAGAAAAAAGAAAGAGGGAGAATGGAGAAAATTAGAGGCAATGAAAAGGAAGTAAAGGAAAAGAAAGAAAAGAACATGGTGGTAGATGCCTTGTATTAGCTCTGGCTGGATACTGGTCCTTTAAGATCCTAAGAGGAATATCCCAGTTTTACCATCCAATACAATGGAACAAAGATTTTCCATTCAACACTGCCTCTTCTATTTGCTACTTTAACCACTAGCTTCCTTTTCTCACTTTCCCCTTTGGCACTGCTTCAGACCTGGGAAAGTTTTGGTCCCATATTCTTTTGTATGTACTTGGTTATGTTAACTAGACATCCTTCTCCTCCTTTGGTCTTCTGTCTCTCCGGTTGACCAATGCTCCCACCCACCCCTCCTGGCTTAATTCTAGAGTAAGGATATAAATCTTCATTCTCAGGGCAGAATAGGGCAGAGCTCCCCCTCTTTCTAAACAGTTTCTGGGAACAGTAAGCTCTATCTCCCTTTCAGAATATTTATAAGATGCAGCTTGGATTGTACAAGTTGGCCCACCTGCCTTAGAGGAACATTGGAGATGAAAAGAAACTTAAAGAAAGCAGAGGTGACTTTCCAACCCCCAGAAGTCTCAGTGAAAAAGGGCTGATGCAGGTAGGAGGCATGGTATACTGGCACTGGAAGAAGGAGGCGGTAAACAGTTTCAGACAGAAATGTAGCTGACCAAAAGTAGAAAGTGGAGGAATATTTGAACAGACCTTAAAAAAAATATTCTAATCATCACTGAAGAAATTCTGCATATGAAATGGAGAACAGTGGGAGCTGAATATTATACAACAGAAGTTCTGCATAGACTTGAGGTCTCATGCTCCAAAGTTAGGGCAAAACTGTATCACTGTTTCTGAGGATCCAGGGTCATTTTTCTATTGTCCATCTTTCTGAGTTGGCACAATCTGCTAGGGAATGGGGTGACCAGAGAAGTGAAGTTACAGTTAGCAGCAACAGCAGTGAAAAGAACTCATAATTCTTGTCAGGAGCTTAAAATTTCAGGAGCAGGGCAAGAGAAGCACTGATAGAATTCGTTTCAATTCAATAAACATTTATTAAGTGCCTACTGTGTGCCAAGAACTGTGATAAGCACTGGATAGAAAGGTTAATGGTCAAGGAACAATGAATATAAGAGCCTGGGCATGGAGGAGAAAATGTCTCCTTCTAGGACCTTATAGTTTATTGGGAGATTGGCAGTGGATAGCATATATGCAGATAAGTAAATTGCAAGCACAAAATAATTCCAAATCAGGGAAAGTGTTAACACCTAGGGGGATCATGAATATTATTGTGATTTTTTTTAAAACTTTGAACACATTATTTGTCCCATACATTATCTCTATACCCTTTGTAAACTGTATTTATATTACGTAATCTGATGATATTCATTTCTGCTACTGGGGAGGCTGAGGCTAGTATACCATTTGATCTTCAAAGCTCTGAGTTGTAATATACCAAATGAATCAGGTGCTTTATTAAATACAACCCAATATGGTGAATATTGTTGAGCCCCTAGGAATAATAGAGAGGTGGGGAGCAGAGAACCAGGCTAAGAGGGATCAAATCAGACAAGAATGAAAATTGATCAATAATAGGACCATGAGTGGGCATTGCATTTTTAATTTGAATGACATAGAGGGAAAATTTATATAAATATGTGTCATTCTTAAACAGAATTCTTTCTTCCTAATCTGACCTTTGCTTAATCTGACCCACTTAGAATAATAATATAAATTATAGGGACTTTATAGCTTCCAAGAGGAAGGGAAGATGACTTGACTCCTTAAAGATTTAGAGAAAAGTCTTTTCTATCTCACTAATTGTGTAAATAAAATTGTTTTATATGTTGAAGTCTTGTGAGCCTAAGTGCTTTTAAGGGGAATTCATGGCTAGAGTGTCAGATAAAATTACTCTTTCCATTTGAGCAAATTTCTTGAAGAAATTAATCCAATAAGACAAAGTTTCCAAACTTTGACAGGCAGCAGTCTATATCAAAAGATTAGATTTGTTTGGCAGACATCTGCCTGTCCCTTCGCTTAGCTCTTCTTTGACAAGACTTTCCTGGTAAGACAAATGTGTGGGGTTTATTGATAGTTGATGTCCCACAGCTATTTGCAATTCACTTCCTGGGCCTAGCAGTAGGACATTTCTGCCCTCAGCTGAATCAGGTGAATTCAGAGGATCCATAAAACTCTGAGTGATAAAGGTTAGCCCGGATGTGTCCCAGTTCTCAATCTAGAATCACAATAGGGAATAGAGAAATTAGCCAAGCGTTGCCTCTGGCATCCTTGGTACAAGTGTCCAGGCTACAGCCCATCTTTTCTCTAGTTCACTTGTCAGCCAACCAAGCTGTTTCCCAACATGCTCTGGCATCTGCAGTGACTTTGTGTCCAGCTAATACAGGAAACAAGGAGAAACATGTGCAAGTCAAGACCCAAGGGGGAAAGTACAGGAAGAAGACATGTCAGTTCCAGGATTATGAACTGAAAAGGGAAAATTCCAAAATCCAAAAAGGGAAAGAGGTGGTGGTTAGAACTGATCTAAGTGCTTTAGGTAAAAAGGAGTATGGGAAATGGCATGCCAGTTGAAACCACCATAGTGGGACAGACCATGGTTTATCCAACCTAGTATTAAATCATTCTGAGAGTAGCACCAGGGGACAATCTGTGGGAGATTAGGGCACTGTGTCCTCCAAGATATCATCCCTCTTAGGTTCCCTTACTGACAAGCCATTATGGGTCATCAGTCAGGAGCTTATCTAATTCCTTCTGAAATCAGTTCTTCTTGTTGCCATTTATAATTTTCTGTGGGCACTAAACTATCAATTTACAGCTCCCTCTCAGAGTTGCCCACACTTTCTCTAGACCTCACCTCTTCTGTAAAGTAAAATGAAGAGTTTGGAGTAAAAGTTTTTTTTTTTTCCTTTGGTCCCCCTCTTCAACTCTTTGATTTTATAATTTTATAAGGCAAGGGTTCTTGAACTTTTTAATCCCTTTTCAGATGTTTTGAAATGCACAAAATAAAATATGTAGGATTACAAAGGAAACCAAAGTTCAGTGAAAATACAAATATAATTTTCCCCCATACAAATTCACAGACCTTCTGGAATCTATCCATGAACCCTACACTGAGGGCTTCAGATTAACCCTTGTCAAGGTTTTTGTTGTTGTTTGGTACAGACCTAGAATTTAATTGATATAGAGGGTTCCCAGAAGAGGAATCCTTCTCTTATGGTCTTATATAGAGTTGCCCGAAGCATGACTTGCCAAGGATCACACAGAGTACTGATTCCTAATTCCCACACTGGCTCTCTATATTCTAATCAAACCATCTCTGATTTTCTGCTACCTTCTTTTATTAGTCCTAAAGTTACTTCTTTCAAGAGTCAAAAAGTATTCCTTTGTTCTTACCATAATATCATGTTCACCATACCCATGTTCTTGGTTATTTAATCTATTAAGCATCAATTATGTCCAGTGCTAGGTTCTAAGGATTCCAAAGCAAAAAACAAGAGTTATTTCTTGAAAGATCTTAAGTTTTATTGATTTTGTATATAAGAGATAGTGGGGTGAGGAAGAGGAGCGGCCATTACTATATACACAGATAACTAAATAACTATTTAGTAAATGCAAAATAAATATCCATTGAAGCAATAACAATGGAGAAAATCATGAAAACTTTGGTGATTTTGTGAATGTTTACCTTATGCCATTTGTGCCACATATTATCTTCCTAAACTACAGAATATATATTTGTCATTCTAAATTGAAATGCTCCCCCATCCCTTTTTAAAGAATACTTTCATTCAAAAGAGCCACAGTTTATTTAATCATTTTAACCGCCTTTCTCTAGATACTCTTCAATTCCCTCACTATTGGAAAAATCAGAACCATACACCATATTTACTGGATGAAAGAATCATAGCTTTGTATGTGGAAAACATAATGTGTTCTTCTTTTGTCAACTTGAATTCTGAAAATAATAAAAAACAAATTCTGCCACTTCTGAACAAATTCAAATTCTTGAGAGCACCCTTCCCAACTCTTATACTGTTTATCTCATCTCCACAAAAAATTTCTATAATAATCTGGGGCTCCTCAAGTGACGAAGTCTTCCTTGGATGAATAGATGGAGGGCCCTCCCAATTTTACATGGAAGCTGAAAATGTAATTTTACTCTACAGAATCCCTTCCTTTTTTGTCCTAAGTTTTCTTCTAAATTCTCTTCCTACTTTCCCCTTTGCATCTTTAATATTAAAAAATGAGAGATTAGGGGTTGGGGGAAGTGGGAAAGAAATGGAGAGGAAGAACCAGTTCAGTTCCTTTTCTTCTTACTTCGACCTCTAGTGCAGCACAAAAATGTCTCAGAGATGGGTAAGCTAAATAGGCGGGGGAAGTTGTAAGTTGAACAGGGAGATGAGGATAAACTAGACTCTGTCCCATAAAAATTAAGAAATCTCAGAACCGTACCAGTCACTCACATCTAATGTTTGGATTTCCCTTAAACCGCATTCTGCCGTCAACTACTATTCAGGCTGAGTTGCTTAGACAATGAATTTCTGGCTCCTGCTGGCATTTCACATTATGCTAATGTATGTGAAAAGCTGTCTCCCTGGATACCATTGCAAATTGCCAGCTGAATCATAGGAACACTGTCAACTTTTTTTTTTTAAGTTTTCCATTTTTGACTTGCCATTGTGTGTAGCCAAGAGAAACCAGGAAATAATATATTCTTATAAATATGGAGCTAGCTTTCTCTGGACTGGTACCGGCCCCCTTTGGGAAATGCTCTAGCTCTCTCCCCTGCTATCAAACGTGATCAATCTACAGGACTCCATTTTATTTGAAGTATTTTTCTTGCCCAAATATCATTGTCAGCTGACAAATAGACCTGGCCCTCTCAAGCCGGTAGAGGGAGATGAGAGCATCAAACACTGATTTTCTATAGGCTTCACTCAAAATCAAGGCTAACATAGGTGGACCTTGCTGTGCACAACAGCTGCGTTCTTGACAGGTTGTATGCAAACCAAATCTCTTCAGGTAAAAACTGACTTTCAATTCACTATAGGACACCTTGATTTAAAAGGTAAACTCGGGCATTATTGTTTAAGCCATCTGGGTATCACCTGTAAAATGAAAGTAATGGTAGTGGCCATAAGAAGCTGATTTTGGCAGGGTGAGAATGCCCTCCACAATTGTAAACAGTGATTCTGTTATCAGACCAAAAATGCCCAGGACTCAGAGTTTAAACAGCTTGCCCATGGCTGCAGACTGGCAAAGGCTGGATTTGAACCTAGCACCTCAGGTCTTGCTGTCTATCAAAATCATCATAATGCCTCTATCTCGAATTTTCCTAAAGAGGGAACTAAGGCACAGGGAGGATTAGTGCTCCAGGTTTAATAAGTAATAAACATCACTTTATAGTTATAAGTATTGGTTACAGGTAAGGCGGTATTATTTCATTGCAAAAAAAAAATGGCAAAAAACTATAGGAAGAACCTTATTCACATAGTGATTTGTTCTGCTACAAAATTTCAGAAACATCATCCCCTACACAGAAGAATTCCTTTTCAGTCTGAGGCTTTGTACCAGATTATTTCTTGAAAAGTTATCCAACACTAAGATCTATGATTCTCTCAAAAGTGAATAATAATCCTACAATTTATCCATGCTCTAAGTTTAGAACAAATTTTCTTAAAATGGAATATTCCTATATCTTCCCTTTCATTGAGTAGGGCAGGCATAATAACAAATACATTTATTTAGCACATACATACTTATAGCATATACATCCACAGCTGAGAGGGTTCTAAAACAATCTATTGGGAAGTCTAAAACATTTTTTTTTCCCTTAACTGATTTCAATTCATTTCTCTGAGCTGGGTGGAAATGGGTATCCTTGAATTTACAGATAGAAGCCCTCTGTGGCTTTACACAGAAGTGAGATAATCCTCCAGCCCTTCTTCCTCACAGAGAAGAGGTAGAACACAATGTTCTCCTCTAAATAGAATATCCTGATATTGTTTTCAGACACAGAGGAGAAAAATCAAAAAGTAGATAAGAACTGAGGGTCAAAGCCTGGTGAATTTCCTTCTTTGCCAGTCCTAGAAAGTATAAAAACAAATTAGGAATGCTCAGTTCAATAACAGATTCTGCCTTTGTGACCCTAGGCAAGGTCAAGCCCCAGGAAGGTTTAGTAAAGAATGTTTTAAATTCCTGCCACACAAAGGTCCTGGAGGCCACCTCAGTGTTAAAAGGGGACAAAAATAATGCAAATTTTGTCAGATCATGTTATCAAGACCCCTTGAACTCTATTCTCAGTCATTTTGACATTTTTCTACTACTTCCTGACCAAGTTCTAATGCTCATAATACAGAAGTAGCTTCTCTGACTTGTTTCATCTTGAATTAGTCCAAAAGAAAAACAAGATGCACAAAATTAGAGAATCCATTCCAAATATTCAGACTATTTGTGTCCAATAGCACTTCGAGCTCATATTGGTCTGATCAGACACACTTTAACTCAACTTCTACAAAGTGAAGTCATTTGGTCCTCTTAGAGAAGGAAGGACAACAATCAATAAGGACAATAAGGACAACAACTAACCTTTCTCACAATCTGCCAGTTTTTTACCTTGAGCTTGGATTCTTAGACCTTACACAGCGTTCCACTCTAGGTCTTTCCCTTAGCAATTTCCATGCTATACTACTTGGTGCATGTATGTTTAGTATTGATATTGTTTCATTACCTATGCTACCCTTTAGCAAGATATAGTTTCCTTCCTTATCTCTTTTAATTAGATTAATTTTTTATTTTGTTTGATCTGAGATCAGGATGGCTACCCCTGCTTTTTTTTATTTCACCTGGAGCATGAAAAATTCTGCTCCAGCCTTTTACTTTTACTCTGTATGTAACACTCTGCTTTAAATGTGTTTCTTGTAAATCCTATGTATTGTAGGATTCTGGCTTGTAATCCAGTCTGCTATCTGCTTACATTTTATGGGAGAGTTCATCCCATTCCCATTTATGGTTAAAACTACTAACACTCTAGGATTTTCCAGTAGGCTTAACCTGGTTTTTGGAAATATCCATATGCTATACTTTGACTTCAAGAAATAGATGCTAAACTTAACCCCCTTAATGAGCTAGGGTCTCTAATCTCAACATTGTCTAACAGACAGCTGGTGTACTGCCACCATTGGTCACTCTACACCAGCCTAGATTCTCAGCTTCCTCACAGTGGTCACTTGCAGCAAGATCCTACATATGCTATAAGATTTTTTTTTGACATTTTTGTTTTGCAATGAGATAATACCACCTTACCTGTAACCATCCCTCAGTATGGGTCAAGAGTATTCAGGACATAACATAACCACTTGGAGCTTAAGATGTCATCTATACAAATAGAAATTTTCCTTTTCACTTATCTCCTAGGAATGAGGGACCAGACACAAGTGTAGAAGAACTTCACTGGATCAAGAGATGACCATATGCTTTAATGAAAAGAGGGGTGAATGTGGTATCAGATCTGTGTGATCTTGGGCAAATCATTTAACTCCTATTTCCTCAGTTTTTGAGGGGAGATAGAGAAACAGAGAGAGAGACAGAGAGATTGGGGATGAAGTCCCTTTCAGTTTTTAATCCTATTGATCTGATTCCAAATCAGTACTAGTTATATGTGTTTCAGAGAGTTACCCCTACTAAACCTTTACACCTGTCTTTCTTGCTTTTAAGCTAAGGATTCTTTCATTTTTAAGCAAGGCAAAAGACCATGCAAAAGAGAATCTTCCTGCTGTTTTTCATTACTGCTAAGCTCAACATCCCTGTCTCCACTCTACAACTTAACGATTTCCTCTCTTTTCCTCTTTACCCCAAAATGGCATTGGTCAGAAAGCTAAACATGAAATAAGAGTCTCAAAAGCAAGAGTGCTAAATATCAGTCACGCATTTGAAAACCTTGTTTTCTATGTGACAATAATACCCATTCATAGAGCAGAATTTTAGTTTTACAATGTGCCTTCCTTGCTGATTACCTGTGAGGTAGGTAATATAAATATCATTTTACAGATGAGTAAACTGAAGCTGTGATATGACAAGAAGCCACTAAGTAAAACCTTGGGCTTGGGTTTGGGAAGACCTGAATTCAAATCCAGCTGATATTTACTATTCATGTGACTCTGGGCAAGTTATTTCATCTGTGCCTCAATTTCTCCATCTATAAAATGAAGATAATAGCATTTACCTTCCAGGATTTTTGTAAGAATTAAATGAGATAATTTGTAAAGAATTTAGCCTTGTGCCTGGCACAATGGGTGTTTCTTTCCTTTTGTAAATGACTTATTCTAAAGTGCTAGTTAGTGTTAGAGATAGAATCTGAACATAAATGTATTTTTTTTAATTGTCTGGCAGATTGCAATTTTAATCATTCCAAAGTGGGATATTCCTAGACAATTCAGTGACATAGTAATAGAGTGCTAGACTTGGAGTCAATAAGACATGAGTTAAAAATCCTATGTGGCTAGTCATTTACCCTCTCTCTGCCTCAGTTTCCTCATCTGTAAGATGGCAATCATAATAGCATCTATCTCACAGGGTTGTCTAGAGAATCAAATTAAATAATATAAGTTAAGTGTTATATAAATAACTGCTAGCTCTTCTATACCTCTATAAAAGAAAGCAAGAGTTATAAAAAGCCAGACTATTAAAACTACAGAGGATTTACCACTGTTAGTAAGGGGAAGGGAGGAGAACGGAGGAGAGAGAGAGAAATGGACACACACAAAGACAGAGACAGAGAAAGAGAGAGAATTAAATAACCACCAAACCCTAAGGTAAATTGGGGTGGGAAGGAGGGCTATATTCATGAAACTTTAATGAAGGGCATTGCATCTATGCAAAATCAGAGAATAGAGGCCAATGATGGTCATTTGCTAAACTTTGTTATTAGAATTTATAATCAAGCACAAAATTCTGTAACAGAATTAAATTTATTCATTTTTTTTCTCAGAAATTCAAGATCTACCAAGTAGGAGAGAGAATCAGAAAGAAAGGCTGGAAAACAAACTGCTATTGACCAATTTTAACCAGTCTATTTTCCTGCCCTCTTCACAGAAATAAAATAAGAAATATTTTCTTCTGAAGGAGGGGGAGCCGCAAGGCCTGTTATCTACCTCATTCTGAAGAGCTAGAATGGCAGAATAAGGGCAGTTGGAAAGGAGGAATGAAGAAAGAAAAGGAAAAAGGAGGAGAAAGAGGGAAGAGGGAAGAAGCAGTGGAGGAGGAGGAGCAGCAGTGGATTCTTATACTTAGGTCTCCAACTCTCTTCTATCACCTGGAGTCATTTGGTTTAATAGATTCCTCTTTTTGAAAGTAATTAAGACCCCAGGAGGGTTGGAGCACTCATACCTTTGTTGTTATTGTTAGGTTAGTGATTCATCAATGTGGGTGACTCCTGGTGTGGAAACTGCCTCCACAGATGCAAAACAAAAACTCTGCAACTTAACATCTTAGAGTATTGCTGGGTCACCCAAAAAATTAACAGGCTTGTCCAGCATCACAGCTCTACTTTACTTCAAAGATTAGTCTTAAGTCTTCATGTCTCCAAAGCTGGTTTTCAATCTACTATGCTACAATGGCTCTCCACTCAAATCGTTTAGAAAATTAACATAAATAACAAAAACCAGTATTTATATGTCTTTAATATCTTCAAAGCACTTTATTTACATTATACCTATTGAATCCCATGACAACCCTGTGAAGCAAAGTCTTTAGATTTTTTTTTTATCTCTCTTTTGTAGGTAAGGAAATTAGGGCTAAGAGAAGCTAAGAGCTGACCATAGTCATACTGCTATTAAGTGTTAACTGTGGGATTTGAACTCGGGTTCTTTCTGACTACAAATCCAGTATATTATTATTTTATATTAAACTGTTTCTACAAAATTATTTAACATATTTAGAAGATGTGAAGGAATAGAAACTTTGGGGATCTGGAACAAGTATAGGGTAAATGAGTCTCTGTCCCAAGTGATATCATTCATTTATTCAATATATATTTATTAAATGTCTACTATGTGCCAGGCAAGGTGCTAAATGCTGAGGATACAAAAAGAGGCAAAAGATTTCCCCTGTCATCAAGGAGCTTACAATAAATGGTAGTGAGAACTCACAAACAAATATATACAATTTGGAAATGATTAGTAGGGAAGGCATTGGATCCAAGAGGGGTTGAGGAAGGCAGAGGTTTAGTTAGGAACTTAGGGAAGCTAGGGTGGCAAGTAGCCAGAATGGAGGAGGGAGAATCTTCTACACATGGGGAACAGTCAGAGAGAATGTCTAGAGATGAGAGATAGAGTTTTGTTTGTAGAAAAGCCAGGAGTCCAGTTGTCACTGCGTCAGAGATCCATCATCTATGGGGACCAGGTTCCATTCCCATCCATCCATTCCCTCACAAGAATGCTAGTGATTCTTGTGCTAGTCACACAGACCAGATCTACTCCTCCAGTCCACTACCTCCCAGTGTATTGTGGTTATCATTCCTCCACCATGGACAAACTATCTAGTCTAGGGATTCATTCCATGGAGGACAACTAAGAATATTAGTGAGATGGGTATCCAAGGTAGTTCACAGCAAACACCCTCTCTGCTCTGGTAATCCTTTTCAGGGCAGGGATTACATCTTTCCTATCTCCCTCACATATAATACCTTTCACAGGGTAAGCACTTAACTGTCAGTGATTGTATTAACAGTTAATATGTGTTCTGGTGAAACAAATAAATCACCCCATCCTGTTGTAAGAGAGTGAATGGACTCATTGACCTCAAGTGAGGATTTATAAAATTATTTAGATGTTCTTTACTTGATGGTAAATGAACGGAGAGAAGCCCTTCAAGTGAGGAAGAGATTACATTCCAGTCCTTTAAGCCAGGAGGGCTGTGGGATCTTGGATAACTCATTTAACTTCCCAATGTTCTAAGCAACTCTCTAAGATTAAAAGATGGAGAGATGGTGTTAACTTGTGTGGTTAAAGAGAGTTTCATCATAAGGGGACTCCCCAATCAATTTAAACCCTATCCCTATACTTCATACTCCTTGTACATTATAGTCAGAAAATTCTTCTTTCTTTTCCCTCTAATCTTTGTGATGCAGAACTGCTTTTCTCCTCTTCTGCTTCCTCTCCTCCCTCTCTCATCCCAATCCTGATTGGCTCTCTCTCTCTCTCTCTCTCTCTCTCTCTCTCTCTCTCTCTCTCTCTCTCTCTCTCTCTCTCTCTCTGATATTGTGCCCTCTGCAGCCTTCTTGTTAACAAATTCCCCTCAATCTAAATCTCCTCTCACATTCCTTCTATTTTCTAGCACTCACTTGCTTTTCTAACCCCATCATCCATCTTAAGCTGCCCTCTCCAAAGTTCCCAATGATCTTTTAACTGCAAAGTCAAATAGCATTTCTCAACTTTCATTCTTTTTGACTTTTCTTCAGCATTTGACAGTTAACCACCTTCTCCTCCTCCTCTTGGGTTCTCTCTCCCCTCTGCAAATTCATGATTCTACAGTCTCTTGGTTTTCCTCCCTATCTGTCTGATTACTTGGGGTTATTTTTTGCAGTCTCATTTGCTATATCTTCATTCTTATCTCACCCGACTAAGTGTGAGTGTCCCCCAAGGCTCTGTCTTAAGACCTTTTCTCTTTCACTTGGGAATCTCATCAACTCCCATGGGTTCAATTATCATCTTCTTGCAGATTATTCTCAGATGTATTTTTCCAGTCCTGACTTCTTTCCTGAACTCCACAGTCCAAGGTTATCAACTGTCTACTAGACTTTTTGAACTGAGGTCTTCTAGATATCTAACCAGAAACTCATCATTCTGGAAGATAAAAATCAATTCTGAAATGTACACCTCCTCAGATTATTTCCCATCATTTAACATACAATTTCATCATTCCCCTCTACCACCAACCGTCCTCCACACCTTCTTTGCCTTCTTTTTATATGTTGTCTTTCCCCATTAGATTGTAAGATGCTTGAGGGTAAGAACTCCAAACCTTTCTCTGTATCCCCAGCACTTAACACAGTGCCTGGCACATAGGAGGCAAATGATAAGTATTCTTTGCCTGATTCAATATATCCAAAACAGAAGTCATTCCATTTCCCCACAGGCATACATCCTATTCTTGTTCCAAACTTTCCTCTGTCAAAAGCACTGCCATTCTTCATTTATTCAAATTTAAAACTTAAGCATCATCTTCAATTCCTTTCTCTTGATCACCTTACATAGCCAATCAGTTGCTAAATCTTATAGGTTTTTTTCCCTCTAAAACATGTATTTCATGTTTTTTCTCCATTCATTCAGCCTCCACACTAACTCAGAACTTCACTCTTTCAGTGAATATAAATTCATCTATAAATCTTACTAAGAAAGATGATAAGAAGTTCTTTCTATTGGGCTCCCAGCTGCAAGTGTTTTCTCTCTCCAATCCATCCTCCACACAACTGCAAAAGTGATTTTCCTAAAGTATAGTCTGACCACACTACTACGTGTTCAATAACTTGCCCTATTGTCTTTACGACTATGTATAAGTTTCCCTGTTTGGCATTTAAAGCTTTTTATAAACTGGTCCTTCCTGTTTTTTCCATTCTTCTCATGCTTTATTCTATTTGCTATTTGTTGCTATTGATATTTTTAGTCATTTTCAGTTGTGTGCAACTTTTTGAGATCCCATTTGTAGTTTTCTTGACGAAGATACTAGAATCATTCTCCAGTTCCTTTTATATTAAGGAAACTGAGGCAGAGTTTGAGGCCAGATTTGAACTCAAATATTCAGCCCCAGCACTCTACACTGTGCCACAGAACTGCCCATTCCATACACTCACAGCCAAGCCATTCTGACCTACTTGCCCTTCTTCACACATTATATTCCATCTCCCAGTTCTATGGCTTTCACACAATATTCTTCTTTATTTGGAATGTTCTTACTCTTATAATCCCTAGATTCCTTTAAGATTCACCTCAAGGGCCACCCCCTGCATGTGGCCTTTTTCAGGACCTCCAGATGGTAATGCCTTCCTTTTTAAGGCTACTGTTCATTTAGTCTTTATTAACATGTAGATACTGAAAACAAGATGGCTACTTGAGCCAATAGAGGGTTAGAATATAAACTCATCTATAAATCTTACTAAGAAAGATGATAGATGATTACAAGCAGCAGCATCTCATAAAGCAGTGGAGGGTAAAACAAATCTAAGGAAAGCTTGGCAAGATACCCAACTAAGCAAATTCATCCCAAGGGTATTCAAGGATGAAAAGGAAAAAAAGGAAAATAAACAAAATAAAAATGGAAAAGACTTGCAAGAACTATTACAACAAACCATTTCCTCCATCAAGATTAATGGAACTATCATACTTGGCCCCTCACATTACAGTCCCTGAGGTATTTATAAAAGAAGTAGAAATGCCACTAAAGAGAACCAAAATGAGAGAGGGAGAGAGAAACACACACAAGGGAGGGAGGAGGGAAGTATATGAGAGAAAGAGAGAGAGAGAAGGGGGGGATGAAGGAAAAGGAAGAGAGACAGAGAATAATATGTGAATAATGAATTATTTCATTCATGAATGAATGAAACCTTATTTATAAATTATATAAAGGAGGGAGAGATACCAAAGGCATGGAAAAAATGGCAGAACTTATTGATACTACAAAAATGTAACTGAGAAACATCAACAACTACTAATTTATATGCCTATTCTTCCATATAAAGTCTTTATGGAAGTCATTTAGACATTAATTGATCACATACATGGTGAAGATATTAATAAAGAACAATCAAGATTTTACAAATAATATTCAATAATGGACATCCTTACCATCTCCCAAATGACTAAATCAGACAATATAATATTCAATTGTACTTATTTTTTGCTGAATGCGAAAAATCATTCTCCTGGATAGAACAAAATGATATCTTTTACAACAAAGTATCTCCCTTCAGTTTACCAAAAGCACTTAAGATTCCTTGAAGGATGTAGTAACAGAAATAATTTTGCTCAATGACCCTCTGATAATTAACATCAATATATTGTTGCCAAAAACATTTAGTTCTGTGATGAAGGCATTTCTTCTAGCTTTGAGTCTATGTCAAAGAGGGATTTCTAGGGATTATGAAGTCCTCCCTGCTGCTCCTCTGTACAGATGCCATTATGTTGACTAAATCAACTCAAAAAGCATTGTGGAGGCTCCTGGAAGAGTCACTCTGAGGAATCTGGCTTGTCCATCCACACTGGAAAGTCCAAATGGATGAATATTGCCTAATGTTCATATTTCAACTTGAATCTGACTGAATACTTCCTAAAACTTGATCGACAACATGTATGTCTTGTATGTGTAAACAATACAGATGGACAACAGTCAGATCCAGATTTGTAAGGGAAGAAAAAAAGCAGGGTAGATTATTTTGGAGAATTTGCAAAGCACTCTTACTGATCCAGGTTCCCATAACAGCAAAGGCCTATTACTTCCAAACTAATGCTTTGGTATTGCTGTCTGGTGGTGAGACTGAACACCATTGCCTCTGAAGAACTACAGATTAGCAACAACGGTTGGGAGTGTGTGAGAGTGTGTTATGTGTGTGTGTGTGTGTGTGTGTGTGTGTGACAGAGAGACAGAGAGAGAGATACAGAGAAAGAGAGAGAGATGGAGGGAGAGAGAGAGAGTTTGTGTGTGTGTGTGTGTGAGAGAGAGAGAGACAGAGAGAGACAGAGAGACAGAGAGACAGAAAGAGAAAGAGACAGAGAGACAGACAGACAGAGAGAGAGAGACAGAGACAGAGAGAGAGAGAGTATGAAGGCTGCAATATATAATAAGCAAGGAACTCAGAAGAATAAGTTTGAAGGATGTAATCAAAGAAATTTATAATAAAAGTGAAAATAAATTGGTCATGTTAGAGGGAATAAGGGACTGAAAGTAGACAACCAGAGTGTTCCTTCCACTGGTACATTTGCAACATCAGGAGGAAGAAAGGCTTCTAGCACACAAGATAGAGGCCCCTTGTGGGAATTTTTGGAAGGACATGGATGAGAGTCACCCAGGATAAGCTGGCAAGGATGAATAGAAATCTTCATCTTTGCAGGGAACTCCCAAATTGATGAGATCACAGATCCAATTAAGTTTTCGAGTACCTATTTATGTGTTGTCACCTCTTCTAAAATGAAAGCTCTTCAAAAGCAGCAGCTGTTTTTGCTTTTTCTTTGTTCTCTCCCACCCTCTCCCCTTCACTTAGCATAGTGTCTGGCACATAACATTTAATAAATGCTTATTGATTGATTTCTCCTAAAGATACCACTTCTTATCACCCTTTTAAAATCTGGCATCTCATCCTCTCAGACACTCCCAACTGCACACAGAGCCAGGAGAAGGAGTTGACATATTCCTTCCTCCTCACTGCCATTTTCAGACCTTCTTTCTTCTCCAAAACTCAGAAACTATCCTTCTTCCTTTAAAGTACTCTCCATCCTCTCTGGATCCTTGTTGCTATAAAATATGGATCTCTAATCATTCTCCTTCATTTTTAAAAATGTTCAGCACCTGACTCAATCTTTTCCATCCCAAGCCTTCAAAAACCCTGGCTTCCCAGTTCATCAACTTCTCCAATTTCTAGGATTTTTTTCCTCCAGTCTACTTTAATATTTTAAGCATGCACAGAAGTTCCAGACTTCAGATATCTTCCTGTTATCCTATTCCTTCCTTAACAATGAAATGCAGAGTCCTTTGTTATAGCTCTGAGTGACTGGGTAAGGTAATTATCACATATAAGATCTTTTGTAAAGGGGAGAGGTAGGCTCAGGCAAACTATTTTAATGAGAGACTTTGGACAGACAGTTTGAGAGTGTTGAGATGCCTGAGCGATGGGGAAGAAAAGACTGGAAGTCATGAGAAGATGACAAAATAGATACTATTTTCCAAATTTGCCATAGACTCCTATAGTAGAAATCATCCATGAGTCCCTAAAACCATTTTGTTGCCTTCTTTAGAATGTGACCTCAGTGCCACAAGTTCACGTATGGTACAAATATGGAGAAAGTTACCCCACAAGTGGAAATGATTGTGATCCTACATAAAGTGTGCAGATGTGAATTGGGGTAACTCAAATTTCAGAGCATTACTTTATTCATTAGAAATGAAGGGTGGAAAAAAGCCAAAGCATTTCTCCCCAAATAGAAAAGCTTTGGGTTAAGACTTAGAACCTTGTTGCCAGGGAAACTGCTGATTGGAAAAAAGACCATGACATGGTTTTCACATGGACCAACAGAATTTTGTTCCTACATTTCTTTCTTTGTGCTTTTTCTATGAGGGGAAAAACAGAGTGATGGAAAGAGCAAAAATAAAAGACATTCAATGAGACCCATCATCAAGTTGGCCATCAGATGATTTTTTTCTTTTTGCCACAGCAACTCATTAATATCCATACTAAGACACAGAAGAATTATAATATGCATCAATAGAGAAAAGTTACATAAATGAAATCGCAGTTTTTTTTAGGTACTGAACCATAATTTGTGATCAGTAATTATTTATGTTTCATTGTCCTGTTCTAGAAAAGCCTAATTGAGGGTAAAAAAAAACCAAGCTATATTCCCTTTGATTCAGATAACCATGTCTATGGGAACGTTAGTTGTACGAAAAATGAGTTTATAGCCCTCAGCCCAAAAGCATTCATTAAGCACCTACTAGTCTGTCAATCCATAGACATTACTAAGTGGTTATCATATATTGTGCTAAGTGCTGGGGGTACAAAAAGAGACAAAAGATCATTTTTGTCCTCAAGGAGCATACAATCTAATGAGAGAGAAAGCATCTTAAAAAAAAAAAGATATATGCTGTTTTTAGTTCTGACTAAGATCAAGCAAAACACATTTATTTCCTCTTGAACATGATATACTAGAAATATTTTAATTTCCACATCCTCTCTAAATCTTTTCTTCTCTAGGCTAAATTGAAACTCACAGGTATAATCTCTAGTCCCATCATCATCCTGGCCATTCTCCATTGGACATGCCCTAGGGTGTCGATGCCCTTCATAAAATCCTACAACTGAACACAACACTGTAGCTGTAGTTTGCTTCTTTTTCAAGGTGGAAAGGGTAGAGTTACTCACGAAGCGTCTTTCCATACTTTGTTCCCTTTGCTGCTCTACTTGGTTCCCCTAGTCACTCTGCTAACATTATATGACAAACTATATATTTTGGGGTAAAAAAGGAATACTTGTAGGTCAGTTTGGCCTGAACTTGATGACAAGGACAGGAGAAGTTGCTAATTAAGAAACCAAAAGAATTAAGAGACCTCGATCTTTAATGAAACTAAACATTTACATTTACTTTATGCCTCTGAGATTTCTACTTCATTGAAATAATTTTTAGACTCTATTTTTTAAAATTATGTTTATTGTGCAAGTAACATTATAGAGAAGAGGTCAAGAAAAGGGAAAAATAGAGAGGCTATGGTTGAAAAATCAGAGGTGAAATCAGCTAGCGCTGGCTAACAAAATTCTGATTAAAAATTCTAGGGAGCCATTGAGATGGGGGGAAGTTCTCTGGTTTATATAGGGATGGGAAAATTTAAATAAAATTGAATTGGATTACATAGCTCTTGTGTCACAATGTAGCTTGACTATAATGGGTTGTAGATTCAAGGCAATGAATCTACCAAAGAAATAAGAGCAAGTATGAAGCTCAGAGTAAGATTTGAACAAAACCACTTAGGCAAGCCTCACAGGGTAACTGCTGAAGAGCCAGTAGAAAGACAAGAATCAAGAAATCAAAGGACTTATATGACAAGGTAAAAAGTTCAAACCATAGATAAAAAGGATGAGCCTCCTGGCTCACCAGAAGCTTTAGGAACAGGAGCTTTTATAACTTTTTGCCTCACTAATGAAGTTTTTCTACATTTCCTGTTAGGACAATAGCCAATTTTCAAATTTGGCCTACAGTAAAAGGGAACAGAGTGGTGAGAAGGTGCTAAAAAATAACTCCTAAGTAGTTGAAAATAAAATACATTTTAAAAATGGAATTCTATTTTGCTGCTCATTTCCCCTTGGCTTAATTTAATTTCTGACTGAACTTCAGGCACTGGCTCCTAAGGAAAACATTCTTTACATTTCCTTCTGCTATTCTCCCAGTTAAGGAGTTACTGATAAACAAACGTAAATATCCTGAGAAATCTCCTTAACTTAAGGATCACCTCAGTGAATGTTCATCTGAAGTGATATGAATAAAGTTTTTGCAGTATGAATAAACCATCCCTTAATTCAGTTGTTTTGTAATTTTAGATTTTGATTCCTTTAGTTTTCTTATTACTGAAAGTGGGAGTGGGGAGAGGGGATACTAACCAAATAGGGCCATTTTATATTCTATCAGAGGTTACCCAAACTTAAATTCAGAAATAATAATAATAGTTAACATTTATATAAAGTTTACCATGTATATATTCCTAAGCTAAGCACTTCACAATTATTTCCTTTGCTTCTCACAATACCCCCTGGGAGGTAGGTGCTATTATTATCTCCATTTTACAGATGAGGAAACTGAGGTAAACAGTGTTAAATCATTTCCCCACAGTCACACAACTAGTAGGTGTCTAAGCCTTATTTGAACTCCGGTCTTCCTGATTCCAGATCCAATGCTCTAGCTACTAAATCACCTAGCTGTCTTATACAATGACCTGCTCACAGTATTGCTTAAAAACTGCTAAATTGAATTGAATCAAATTAAAAGAGGCTTTGTCCTTTTGCATCTTCATATTGAACTTGGGCCTGATTGAAACATGTGGCATTCCAGGAAGACATCTCATTTTAATTGGAACATTTATGCAACAGATGGAAGAGGAGGCTTTTCAAATCCCCCCCACTCCAATAAAAGAATGCTTTCTTGGATAGAAAAAAAGCTGGATGAAGGAAATCATCCCCTCACAGATGTCCACCTTATACAGTGTCATCTCTGGGAACGCAGGCTTGCTTTCCCAGCTTTGAAATACTGCCACAGACTCCTTCTCCAATCTCTTGCCTAACCCCTTGGAGCTGCTTACCTCTAGAAAACCCTAGCTTGACTGTACAGCATCTTGTTCGCTCTCTCAAATCATACCACTTAAATCTTGCCTCTTTCCTTGAAACTGAATTTTCCCTTGGGATTTTTTAATTACTCTCCTGATCATCAAACCATAGCTTCAGAGAATCAGGTTGAATCAGAAAAATGATCAACTCCCTGGCCACTCCCTGAATTTTGGCTTAATATGGACCCTCTGCTCCTAAACTGAGGTTCTTCTAAGTGGATTTCCTATTTTTAACAAGCTCAGTAGCTCTCAATGATCCAGTGACATCCTTCTACTAGATGAGCTTGGCTTTTTGGCTTATATTTTTCTCAAATTGGACCCTACTTCCTTTTTTCTAAAATTCCAAACAAAATTTTGGCTTATGCTTTTTCTCAAATTGGACCCTACTTCCTTGTTTCTAAAGTTCCAAGCAAAATTTGCCTTTTCTCTATATACGAATTTGCTTTATTTTCCGTGTATGTTGGCTCCATCTCAAGCTCTTGGGACAGAAATTTTTTCAATTAATTAAAGCAGGTCTTATTATGGGGTCTACAGATCCTGGTGGGAGGAGGTATCTGTGGATAGGTTTCATGAGATCCACAAACTTGGAAGATGAAAAAAAAATTTATTTCCTCTTTCTTTAGTTTCTATTTCTATTTTATTCTATGCATTTAAAAACATTATTCTGAAAAGGGTCAGGGGACTTCCCCTAACTTTCCAAAGTTAAGAACCTTTGCTTCTTAACAACCAGAGCAAAAAAGTTAAGAACACCCGACTTAAAAGATATATCGTGGGGCAGCTGGTTGGTGCAGTGGATAGAGCACCAGTCCTGAAATCTGGTCTCAGACACTTAACATTTCCTAAAAGGGAGTCACAACCCAACTGTCTCAGCAAAATTTATATTTATATATATATTCATATGGATAGTGTCCCCACTCTGATGCAAAATATTACAATGGTCTTCAGAAGGTGATGTGGCTGGGCATAGAATAATCCTTAGACTGAGTCTGGTGAATCTATATAGTTTAGGAATTCTAAGCTGCTGTAGGGCTAAAGCTGATTGATCAGATGTCCACACTGAATCTGGCATGAATATGGCAAATCCCTAGGAGGCTGGAAGGAGGATGAGAGGCTTCTTAAAGCAGGGCAAACTAGACCTTCCATGCCAAATAGCAGTGGGGCCAGACCTTTAAATAACTGCTGCATTTCTAGCATGGGTGAATAAGAGAGACTCGGGATTAAAAAAAAATTTTTTAATACTATAGACAAAAAAGACTCTTCACCCAGTGATGAACATCTCCTCCTAAGCTAGGTTCAGTACCTCAGTGAGAAGTAGTCAGTGTTATCAGTAGTCTTGGGCTCAAAGTCTCATTGGTTGATCTAATGGTCTCTAATGTCAAGCTTGGGGATGACCTTGCACCAGCCAAGGTCATCCCCAAGTTTGACATTAGAATAGCAATTCAAAATTAGTGACTATTTCAGCTGACATGTTCTAAGTTTTGTAAGCTTCATGAATAAATGTAGTCCTCACACCTTTCCTCAATCTTCTTTAAGAATGGAGTTTCTCTGCAGCCTAGAAATGACATTCTGCTTCTCCACAAATCAACTTCCAATTCCAGGCTAGAAAAAAAATGTGGATTTCTTCCTAGGCAAGCCATCTATTGCATGTGGATAAGAAGGCTCACCTAAGGGACTTAGCTGATCCCAGACACATTGGCTCCCTCATTAACTTCACCAATTAAGTGAAGATTAGATCTTAATCATCTTTTCCTTGATCATATCTCTCTCATTAACATGATGTCCCCAATCAGAGGAGCAAACCAGAGAATTTTCTCCTTTATATGTAAAAAGATAAAGCCAAATCCAGAGAAATGTCCATTTTACCTTTACCAAGAATATAGTGGACAGGTAGACCCAAAATACAATACAGAACTCGCAATACAGAAAAAACTAAGCCTTGTGAGTGAGGCAGGGGTGGCCAAAAGGATGGACAGAAGATGAAAGATTTCTTTCAAATCCCTATTCTGCAATTACTACTTGTAGTAATTACTACATTGGGCAAGTTTTGATCTCTCTGAGTCTCAGTTTCTTTAACTGTCAAGTGAAAGGGAGGTTATCTTCTGACTAAATCAATAGTCCCGTGGCCTTCATTTTCAAATCACCAATGACTTTTCAGAGTAGTTAAAGAAGGTTAAAGCTAAGGCATTTGGAGCCACTCACACAACCTCCTACAGATGAGCCATAAATGGAGACAAAGGATGTCTGAAATGAGAACTGAGGCTAAAAGAAAGACAGAATTCTGTTTATAATATATACCCTTAGCCACGTGGTTTTAGTGGCAAAGGGAATATAGATTTTTATCATCGCCATATAGATTTTATCATTTTAGGTGGGATTTGAAGATTTAGAGTTCCAGAAGCTGGGTGGGAACCAGCGACTTGCTGCCTCCTGGCTGTGTCACTAAATCCTTGGTTTCCCCACCTGTAAAATGGGGACATTATACTAGAAGACCCCTTTCATCTCTGAAGCCTCTGTCCCACAACTTTTCAGAAATAGTTATTGTAGAAATTGAGGTCCATCTCAAATGGAGGATATAAACAAAATCAGCAGACAAACTACTTTGACCAGATGCGTTATCGAATCCAAAGTATTGTACATCAGGTGGGAAGCTGGAGCCTTAGGTGGTACTGAAGACAGGAATACCTGAATTCAAATCTTGCCTCAGATGATTACTAGCTGATTAAGACTTAACCTTCCTACATCTTGCTTTATCATCTGTAAAATGGGGATAATAGCACTTACCTCCTAAGGAGCTATCAAATGAAGTAACATATAACAGCTAACATTTATATAGGCAGCTAGGCGGCACAGTAGGTAGAGCACTGGGCATGAGTTCAAATCTGACCTCAGACACTTACTAGCTGTGTGATTCTGGGCAAGTTATTTGACTCTGCCTCGATTTCCTCATCTGTAAAATGGGCTGAAAACATGGCAAACTCCTCCAGTATAATTGCCCTGCAATTGCAAGCAATTGCAAATCTTAAAATGTTATTTAAATACTAATTATTTTTGTTGTCAATCTTGGATTGGGAACTGTATGACTTTTAACCTGTCACTCATCTCCTTTGCCTCAGTGGTCCTATGTGTAAAAATGAGAGAGTTGTACTGGATTATTTCAAAAGTCCCTTCCCAGCTATAATAGTTTCATGATTCTATTTAAAACAGAAATTCAGCATTTTATATATTAACCAGGATACCAGAAACTTTAAACTGGATCCCAAGCATGAAATATCCTTAATCCATTTCGTCTCCCCCCAAATCTGGAGACTCAGATAAAATCCATGGCAACAGAAATTCTGCCCTATGGCAGTACTTGTAATTATTTCCCAGCTCTTCCTAGCCATATGCCAGTTGGAGTTTTCCTCCTACTTTGCCCCATTTTCCATTTGGGGGTATAGGGTGTCTAAATTTTAAGTGTCCAGAGCTAAAATGTGTATTAGTCTTCAGGACTTAGAGGAGGAGGGCTGCTTCTTGGATAATGGGCAGGTTAATTTCCTTAAACTTAAATCTCTTTTTCCATCTCATTAGAGCATCTGATAACCTCTCAAGTACCTTAAATCTAAATCCTCTAATCCTAGTTGCACAAAGACAGCAGGGCTATGGTAGCAAGTCTAAGGCACATAACTCATTGGCCACTTCCATCCAGCTGGGAGGAATAGGAATTTACCAGTTGAATAAAGGTTTTATTTCCTTAGGTGAGATTTTAGAAGGACCAGGAAGCTTAGCTTCCCTCCCCTGACTCCCTACTCCAGCCTACCACATCATGTTGCTAATATCTGAAATCCCTTGTCCAGAAGACAAAGCTTTTCATTCCACAATTAAAAGAGAAAGGGTTTAAAATATAAATGCTCCTTGGAGAGGGTAAGTTTGGGGACTGCCTATGCTACATTTAGAACTGGCTGGCAGCGCCCCATTTCAGCAACAGTTGGCATAATCTAATGTGTTTCATGTACCCCAGCCTGATCATTCATTAATTTTCAGGCTTTTTTCCACATCTGTGAAATGAAATCATTTCCATTTGCTCAGTTTCTTAGTTAAAATTTTGCAAAATGTATTTACATGATTCATCTCACTCAGGTCTAGAGTCTTACTTACCATATTGCACTGCCTGCCTTCTGTTCTGGTACCCTGTATATGTCATTCCCTGTTAGAATTCAAGTACCTTGAGGACAGGGACACTTGCCTAGCACGCAGTAAGCACTTAATTAATGTTTAATCTATCTATTTAAAATAAAGGATACCAGTGTGCATACACTAAACATCCCCACTGACATTAATGTACCTCTATTAAATGAACCCCTAGTTATCCCGTTGGATTTACATATATGTGTTTACATATTTACATACTTATATGTTATATATCTTTACATATATATGTTATATATGTGTGTTTGCATATGTATATATATATATGCATGCAAATAATTGCTTATTCTTTCTGAAGATGAAATAATATAATTAAGTAGAAATCAAAACCATTCTGTATGAGGACTAGCTTTTGACAAACAGGAATTTTTACTATAGAAAAGAAAAAAACAGAATTGTCTTCAAGTATTTGAAGGATTTCATAAGGGCATTTTTGCTCAGTCATAGACTACCACAGCACCAATGGGTGGATTTTAAACTTGATCTAAGGAGTGCTGGACTTGAAGTCAGGAAGACACTTCACATACAGCTTCGGACATTTACTTGTTGTGTGGCCTTGGGCAATTATGCCTTGGTTTCCTGTTCTGTAAAATGGGGCTAGTAGCACCTGCCTTGGAGAACTGTGGTGAGGATGATTGTGTAAAGCACTTTGCCAACCTTTAAAGTGTAAATGCTATTAATTCATTTCAGCTTAACAAATATTTGATAAATCCTTGTTTATGTAGTATGAGGCAGATGGTGGTACGATGGGCAGTGCCCTAGACCTGCAGCCAGGAAGATTTGCTCAAATCTGACCTCAGACACTTACTATCTTAGTGACTTTGGATCCTGTGGGTCCAATCTCTGTTTGTCTCAGTTTTCTCTTCTGTAAAATGGAAATAATAACTGTTCCTACGTCCTAGGATTCTGGTCAGGGTAAAATGGTCATATTTATGAAGCATTCAGTATGGTGTCTGGGACACACTAAGTGCTTTATGCTACCCATCATTATTATTGTTGTTCTTTTTAATTTCCTAACACTTAGCTATACAAGGAGAGAACAAACTGAGTTTTTCATCTCTACATACCTTCGAGAAAAGTGAACAATCTGCCACTGATATTATACAGGGGATGCCCAGTTCAGTTATGGAATAAACAGCTAAATGACCTCCTGAGGTCCTTCTTAACTCGAAAGTCCTATGATCCTGTGAGCTCTGAGGACAGCTATGAATGAAAGATGTTCTGGTGGTTTCTCGGGAGCCTCCATTCTTTAGTTTAAACACCTTCACCTATAATCTGCGCTGGAGAAATCTGCTTCTCATGTCTGCATCTTGTTCTGCTCCCCACCTCCCTCGGTTCCTGAGCTCTGCTTTCTCTAGTTTTTCCCTTCAGTCCCTATCCTTCCCCTGCCCCTCCCTTCTCCCCAGTCACTCTTACTTTTTAACTTTCTTTTTTCTGTAAGAAACTGCTGACATTCAACCACAGCACATTATCTTTGGATGAGAAATCACAGTGGGAGGTATTAAAGTCACAATGGGAGGGATCCCAGCCCTGGGCTGACAACAAAACATCTTTGATTTGAAGAAAAACATTTAGGGTAAGTATAAAAATGAATCCAAAGGATGGGGGCAAGCTGGAGGGGCCTGAAACATGGTCATCTGCCTTTCAACCAGAGGAATAGCCCGGTGTAAAATGATGTAATTGAACCAGACCCAGACCTTTTTTTGGAAGCACAGGGAGTTCCAAAGCCCTGGCTGCTTCCTTTGTCCTAAGAAAACATAAATTAACTCCCTCTCCCTCCATTTCCCTCTAAATAGGAAAGACATCCGAGGCCCCCAAAAGGAGCCCACTCCCCTTCGGGACGAGTCATGTACAAGACGCAGACTGTGGATGAGATGGCAGGTACCAGAAGAACCTGAGGGTTTTGAACAGGATGTAACAACTCCTGTGCAGTTTTAATGGTCTTGTTCCTTTGCTTAACAACCTACAATGGCTCCCTTTGGCTTATTAGATCAGTTCAAACTCCTCGGGCTACCATTCAAAGGACTTGACAGTCTGGCCCCATTTACTCTCTTCAGCCTCCCCGAGGTCTAAAACAAATGTTCCACTCTTTCCAGGCCAGTCTCCATGCGTGCTGGGCTCCCTTCAGTCTCCACCGGCTTTCTTCCAAACATTTTCTCACCCTTTACTCTCAATTCAAATCACATTCACTCTAAAAGGCTTAGCTCAAGACCTACTATTTCCACAAAGGCTTCCTTGCTTGAAGGCTCCTCCAAGATCTTTATTCTTCTCTAAATATTTACATAGACAAACCCCACAATTTTTATATATTCTCTATCCTAGAACCTAGGCCAGAGACAACTGGCTCTACAGCCTTTTTCTCCCCATGTGTGAATAAGGGCTTGAATATATGGGCTTTGTACCAGAGAGGAGGAGAGCCTCTGGATTCAGGAGGGGCTGAATTCTTGGGGTCCCAGCCTCAGATACCTCTTATTTTATCTTATCACTGTCCTATGAATTAATAACAGCATTTAGGCTTTCAAAGTTGGCAAAGTTCTTTACATATATGATCTCAATTATCCTCACAGCAATTCTCCAAGACAGTGCTGCTATTCCCATTTTACAGAAGAGGAAACCAAGTGTACTCCTCGGTTCAGGATTCAATGCTCTATATTACTAGCGCCACTCTACCTGCCCAATCTTTTAGCCCATTATCTGTCTTAATTTTTTTGGTGACGTAATTGGGGCTAAGTGACTTGCTTAGGATCACACAGCTAATAAGTGTTAAATATCTGAGGCCAAAATTGAATTCAGAACCTCCTGACTCCCAATCAGTGCTCTATCCAGTGTACCATCCCTCCCATCATCTCACAATAACAACAAAATTATTTTTTGACGGTGTCATTCTCCTCCCAGAACATCCAAACTTGCCTTGCTCATTCTCAACACTAAGCCTTGGCTCACAGCAGGGCCCTCCCTGCCTAGGATCTTCTCTTTTCAGATCCACACAGTCATACCCTAACCACCTTACAAAGTCCAAAGAAAGTTAATTTTCCTCCATGAAGCCTTTTCTAACTCACAATGAACTCCCTCTTTTCCAAAGTCCAATATTTCTTTCTTTCTTTCTTTTTTTTTTTTTTTTGTATATGCTTCTCCTTTTGGAACACCCTGCCCTAAATTTTTAATTTTTTGTGAATTCACAAGAGGCAATATGGCATAATCTATTAAGTGCTGGATTTGGCAAAAGGAAGTTAAAAAAATCTACCTTGGGCACAACACATAACCTCCCTGAACCTGAGACAGCTCTCTTTGATTAGCCAACTAATTTTTACATGAGTTATGATCACAATTGATGAAATGATGGTAAATTTTGAGCTGGAGGAAGTAAGAGATAAGAGTTCATCCCTCTCATTTTGTAGACCTGAGAACTAAGGCAAGAGTAGATAAACTGACTTGCCCAGGATCACACAGCTGGCAAGTGACAAAGCTAGCAGAGGAACCTGGAACTCCACCCCATCCAGTCCTCTCCCACCACGTTGCCTCGGCTAGCCCTCCCCTTGGCTTCTATAAATACCACATATCCTTGGCTGAAATGCTGTTTGATAACTTCCTACAGCAATTACATTTTAGAAAAAGCACAACAGATATCATTCTACCGCCTACGTGAATGGCAGAGCTGGAGTCGTTCTTTTCTCCCCCTCTTGTACTCAGAGATGAATAAACCTGTGAGGGTCAGAAATTGAAAAGAAACCATAAATGGTTGTCCCAGCAGCTGGTTAATGGCTTAGAGCATGGGACTCTCAACAATACCAACCCTGAGGGGCTAGCAATACATGAAGTTATGCAGACTATAGGTGGGAAACAAATTTTCTATCAGATCACTGATGAGTAGTAGGGTTGGGAATGGGGGAAATCAAAGGACATAGAAGGAAAATATAATGTATTTATTTTAGAGAAAGAGAATATATAAAAGGGCTTTTTTAAAGTTATCTTCTTTTTAAACTTGTAAGCTTACAAATTTGCTTCAATATTTTTAAAATGAATCAATTGATTTCACCAGTGTAGGTATTCCCTCCATTAATGAACACAAATTTGCTTCAATATTTTTAAAATGAATCAATTGATTTCATCAGTGTAGGTATTCCCTCCATTAATGAACATTACATCCCTTCCATGGGCTGATGGGTCACTAGGGTCAAAAGAAATTCATCACTTGGAGCCTGAGCTCCAAGAGATGAGCCTTTCTGAATGTAACTGGACAGATCCTCCAATAACTTTCCATCACTGAGCTGGCTAGAAGTCTTCCCAATTTTCTAAAACCCTCCAGAGTACATGGTCTCTTAATATAGCCTCTAAGAATGTCAAGCTACCTCCACAGCACAGTAAGACACTGTAGAAGCCAACTTTTAAGCAGGTGATGATGCAACTTGTAAAGAAGGACTATGAAAATATTTAAATAAATAACTCAAATATATTCTAAGGATCAACATAAATAAGCATAGAGAAGCTTGTCACCAGTAAGCTAGCCACTAAGTGATGAATTCTTTGTCCATGGCAAGTCATAAAACAAATTTGAATTTGATAAATATAGCTAGTATTTGCATAATGCTTTCAGGCTCACAAAATGCTTTATAAATATTATCTCATTCAGTCCTCACAAAATCCTTTTAAGATAGTAAGTACTATTATCTCTGTTTTATGGATAAGGAAACAAAAACTGAGAGGCTAAGTGAGCATTTGGGACAGAATTTGAACTCAGGTCTTCCTAACTCTGCTTCCAACACTCTATCTACTAATGGGGGGAGGAGAAGGAGACTGAGAGAAAGGAAAGAGGGAGAAGAGGGGTGGAGAAGGTGAGAGAGAAGGAGGGGGGAAGAGAAGGAAAAAGGAAGCATAGAGGGAGGAGAAAGAGAGGGAGAGAAGGGGAAGGGAAGAAGGAAAAAGAGAGAGGAGGAGAGGGAGAGGGGCAGAGGAAGGGAGGAGAAAGAGGAGAATGGGAGGAGAAAAAGAGGAAAATGGGAGGGGGAAGGAGGGAGGAGGGCAAAGGAAGAGGGAGAGAGAGAACACTTCTTTTCAAAAATTCTATACAGTGTTCAGAAGGGGAAAAAATTCCCTATAAGAAGTCTGACAAAAGTCAACTTCAAAACTGACCTCTGCAAATTGCTGTGAGAAAGCACAATTGGATTATAGCAAAGTGGGACAAAACGAGCCACCCCCGAGCAAGAGACTCCCCAGCCAGGCTCCTGCTGCCATTTCCCTTAGTTATAAGGGAAAAAAGAGAAGGATTTCTTCCCCAGAAAACATGCTCTGGAGTTTATGCCCTTTCTCTGCTTTCAGATCTCTGTCTCCATTCCCCTGCCTGCCACGGTTCTGCACAGTTAATTCAAGCATACAACTAATCTTTACTCCAATGCGCAGAGAGCTGAAGTAAATCACAAAAATAGTCTCATGGTCTCACATTAGACAAAATGTCCAGCCCAGGTTTAAAGCATTAAGTAGTTCTATCCAGGCCACAGCTGCTGGCACATCCCCAGGTGTAGTGAGGTGGTTCAGTGGTTAAGAGCTTGAACAGGAAAGTCTGAGTTCAAATCCCCCCTCCAGCTCTGTCTGTCTTAGCAGACTCCTAATACCTACCTCAAAAGGCTATTGTGAGGAGGGGAAAAAAGGCAACATATGTGAAGGAACCAGTCAGGAGATCACGTAGCATAATTGCATTTTTTTTCCAACCCATCAGTCCAACTCCTTTGGGTTCAAGTAAAAGACTGCTTTCCTGGATGTCAAATCCCCAAGCCAGTACTAAGAGTTATAGATTTGGAGGCCGAAGACCTGTATTCAAATTCAGTTATAGCTGTGGGACCTGCTTACTCTCTGAGGCTTGATTTCCTTGTCTCTAAAATCAGCGGGTTGGACTTGGGGACTTCTAAAGCCCCTTTCAGCTCTAAGTCTAATTCAGTGTCCACTGAGCTCTGCCCCAAGAATCCTTGACCAACCTTTTCCTGGTTCCTGAGGTCAGCCTTCATTTATATCTGCCCACCCTACTTTCCATTAACTCAAATTCAGCTCTTTCTATTAAAATGCAGACACATATTGCCCAGCTCTGTGGCCCTAGGTGAGTGAATTAACCTCTCAGTGCAACTCTGTAGGATTATACGTTATAAATAAAGTGCTGGCTTGCATTGGTAAAGGGAGCCTCTTCATCTGAGTTTCCTATTCTAAAAAATCCTGTTTTCGTGTCTATTTACTTATTTTGAGTCCCATTTATCCCAACTCTTCTCTTGTGTGAACTTTTATTTGTACTTAGGACTTTTTGAACAGACTTTGCCCCCAGCCTCTCTACTCTGGATCATCCCATCGAGGTTTCCCTTAATTTGTTACTCTTCCACATGTTTCAGCTCCTTTTTCTCCTGTAGTCCTGGTCATTCAGTACTTAAGCCAACAGAATTTTTCCTCTACTACCTAGAGTTCCTGAATTCTGAAGTTCTGCTGATAAAATTAATGGGAGAGTCCCTCATACAGTACAACACTAGGAGGAGTAATTGAATCCTCTCTACCTTGTCCCCAAAGTGCCATGATTTTCAGAATGTATTTCAGCCCATAGAAGCCAATATTTTATCACCCTATTGCCTACAACTCTACACCATAAATCTGATACTGGGCACGTATATGTCCATAGAGCATATGTGCTCCATTGAAACTTGGAGTATCCCGAGATCTCATAGCCAAGAGCTTGAAATGAAGGTTCATTTGACCCTCCACCTTTCCAGGCAACATCTCAGTTTTATTTAAAGAAAAGGAGTATGGGAACTGTATTCACTGCAAAGCTTTCAAAGCAATTATGATCTGAAACCAGTATTTTCTTTTTCTGATTCCTAATTTTCTGGATTGGGGCTTTTTATACTTTTTCCACTCACGACCCTTTTTTGCTTAAGAAATTTTCATTTGACCTCAATTATATAAAATAGATATACACTATTACATAAAAGATACACAATATCTATTATATAAAATGGATATATAATAGTTATGTAACTATATAAAATAGATATACAAATCAAATATTTACGGATAATAAATCATAATTTTTCAACCTCTACATTCAGTTACAAGACCTCTCATGGGGTCACAAATCCCAGTTTGAGAAGTTATGTATCTAGATGAACCCTCTTTAGCATCTCTATATTCTGAGTTTGACCCTGGAGGGGCATATAACCTCTTATATATCTGGGAGGGGGAGTAAATGGAAGACAACAGCTATGATGAGTACATACTGAGGCTCCTTTCCTATTACTCCTCTATCTTCAATGCTCCAAGAAGCGAAGTAGCACAATAGATGGAGTACCCATCCTGGAATCAGGAAGCCCTGAATTCAAATCTGGTCTCAAACATTTGCTGGGCAGTCACTTAATCCTGTTTGCCTCAATTTCCTCCTGTAAAATGAGGTGGAGAAGGAAACAGCAAATTCCCAAGAAAACTCCAAATAGGGTCATGAAAAATCAAACATGATTGAAACAACTGAACAACAACTTCAATGCTCTAAGCCTTCATAAATGATGCATTATCTCTGGACTACCACATGATTATATGCCTGACTGATATCCCAATCTCCTTTCTTAACCCTGATCACTCTTCCACCCATGTCTAGCCGGTATTGGCCCTGCTCCATGAAGACTGGCTATGTGCCAGATTGGAAAAATATGCATTCAATTTGAGCTTCATTGAATTCTTAGGATGTACCTTTTCATGGTACATTCAAACAGCACTGCAAAAAGTCAGTACAATCCTGATCTAGCACTTTTCCATGACACCCAAAGATTTTGCCACTTCTTGAAATGGATAAAATATAATCAACGTGTCAGTCCTTGACATATGCTGATTTTATAGGTTCGGAGGAAAGGAAACTAAGGATGAGGAATCAGCTAGGTCTTGTTCTATCTTTTCCTTTTTACAATTGAGGAAATCAAAGCCAGGAGAAATGGAGGAACCTGCCCAAGATTGTACTGATTGCAACCAACAAAGTTAATATGGAAGAATCAGGACTTGCATAAATTATGAGGAGGTCAGAAGAACCTGAAGAATCAGGTGTCATTAGTGATGGCTTTAGGATACCCCAATGCTCCCTATAGCTCAGAAAGATTTGTCTGATAATATCATCAGAGGGAGCTTAAAAGCCATAGAATTCTAACTTCTAAATTCTTAGTGTTATATAATCATAGGCCAAAAGTTGGAAGAAATTTGAGCCCTTGTCAATTTGTCCAAATAGCTCACTGCATATAGGTAAAGAGAGTCCCAAAGTGAATGACTAGATGGGTAATTTCACAACTAGCATTTGAATGCAGGTCTTGTGACTCCAAGTTCATCAACCAGAGTAATAGGGACAACAAAATAAAGGATGAAGTAGTTGCAGCTGTGTGCCCAGTGTCCACCAAAAACTATTATACTACACGAGAGGGAAGAACTACAAGACATTAACCAATGTGGAAATTTCATGGCATAATTGAAATAGATCCAAAATTTTCATCACTGTCTAAACCTCATGTCACAACTTGGGTTCTTTATGGAGTACAAGGATACTTAGGCAACAACCTTTTAATTGATCCTTTTCTTCATCCATTTTTGCTCCCAAATTCTGAACACAAGCAATTCCTAGAATCAATTGATCTCATACTGTTCTGAGGAAGTCACGTCTGTTACATGATAGCAGAAGAAACAATTTCATCTTTCATCCAGTGTCCAGAAATTTTCATTGCCCAATGGAAGCCAGGAAAAACAGCTAAAGAATTTTAGAGGTATTAGTGTGACAACCAGGTGAAAATGTGAATCTGGGATGGAGGGAATCCATTGCTGGAGATGTAGATTTGGGAATCATCCATTTAAAAGTAACAATTTAAGCACATAATATCACCAAGGGAAAGAGAATAGAGGAGGGAGAGAAAACAGCCCAGAATGCAAAGCTGTATATAAATGAATGAAAACCAACAGGGTAAGAATTAAGTTTTCAACTGCTCAATGAGAACAAGTAAAGGAATAGAAAAGACAATTGGACTAATTAGGAGAAAGGACATTCTGACATGTATTTTAAAGAAGAGGAAGGAAGGAAATTGTAATTTAAAGGATTCATGAAAAGAAGCAGCTAATATATTTCCAAGTGGATGGAATAATCTATGTAAAGACACCAAAAGAGGAGTCAATATATCACGAGAAAGAGATGACAGTACAGTATTGTAATCATCACCAGTAGGAAAATGTCCATCATACCTACACCTCTGTCCATTATGAATTTTTACCTGATAGAATTATCCTACTTTTAATATGCTATCTCTTTTTAACTTGGTCTTTTTTTTTTTTAGATGTTAGTATTTCTCTCTTTCTTTTTTTTAAATAACTTTTTATTGACAGAATCCATGCCAGGGTAATTTTTTACAACATTATCCCTTGCACTCACTTCTGTTCCGATTTTTCCCCTCCCTCCCTCCACCCCCTCCCCCAGATGGCAAGCAGTCCTATACATTTAACTTGGTCTTAAGAACAACATTAATGGGGTACAATGGAAAGAGAATGAGACAATCAGAAAGCCTCAGTTGGAATCTCAGACCTCCCATTACTAACTATACAACTCTGGGTAAATTACTTCATTTTTTTTCAGCCTGTTTCCTCAATTATAAATTAGGAAAGTATCACTTACTTCAAGGTGAATTATATCTATCTATCTACATAGATACACACACATATATTTATATATGTGTATACACACATAAGTATATACATACATGTATATACATGTGTGTGTGTTTATACACATACATACACACACACTGGTAAATACTATATAAATGTAAACTATCATTATTAGCACATTGAGGGGAAACCTAATGGTTGGCAGGGACATGGGCTGCAAGGTAAGAAAGTTACTACAAGGGAAATATAAATAAATATAGATCTGAATCTTAACTTTAATAATAAAATTGTAACTAACATAGGGCAAATAGGGTGATGCCCCCAGGGCATCAACTTGGGGGAAAGGAGTACAACTCCTCCCAGAAGGTAACTATTTTGTCCAACAGGAAGAAGGAATGGAGTACATTATCCCCAACTCTGGATCTCAGACTTCCTGAGCACAACCAGCACCCCCAGGTCCCCTTCAATCATAATGCCCCTTATCCAGTCTGGTTTTCCTCCTCACCCCAAGGATAATATCTACTCTGCTCCCTCTGCAAATATAACTTTCACCCACAATCATAGACTTTCCACCACCAGAACTGCCTCCCTTCAGTCCCATTTCCTTTCCACCCTAATAAATCATTTTTGCCCCCCAGCGAAAAAGATTTCTAGTCATGTCTTTACTTTAAACTAAGAGGCTAAATAGTTGCAGCTATGTGCCCACTGTTCATGTAAAAACAACCATTCACCAAACACTATTATACCGCGTAAGAGGGAAGAACTACAGCTATTAGTCAGTCTGTGAAATCTAGTAGCATGATTGAAAGTGGGAGCTATTGGTAAGAGTAGGTGGCAAGAGAATGCTCCTAGTTCTTTATTTCCCCCATTCTAAGTCCATAAAGAGAACTGTTACTTTCCAGAGATGATTATAGGAAGAGGGAGAGTGAACAAAGGGAGAGGGAGAGAAGAAAAAATGAGAATGGGAGAGAAAGGGGAAAAACAGATGTATAAAATCCAAAAAGTAAAAAAGCCACATCATAAATGTTATCTATATCTCCCTAGTCTAGTCTACTCTAGTTTTGTTTGGTTTAGCTTAGTTTATTGTTGTTGTTTTTTAAATATGATGGACCACTTTGATGGGACTATAGAGTGCAAGAAGAGGGAAAATATATAACCAACTTATGAAAAGATAGAGTGGGAGCAGTTGTGAAGAACCTTAAATGTCAAACAGAAGAGTTTCTTTTTTTATATATTAGAGGCAATAAGGAACCACTGGAGTGTACGATTAAGATAATGGAATGATCTGGGAGGACAGTGCTTAGCACAGCACCTGGCACACAGTAGGTACATAATAAATGCTTCTTGACTAGAGAAAAATAATTTTGACAGTTGTGTGGATGGATCAGAAATGAGAAAAAGTGAGGAGATGAATTAAAGGCTATTGCAATAGAGCAGGCTAGAGGTGGTGAGAACCTGAAGAAGGATGATGGCTGTGGGAATTCTAAGAAGGGAACCAACGCAACAGATGTTGTGGAGGTGGAAACAAAAAGATTTGTAAACTTATTGGAAATGTGAGAGAGTGAGGAATAACAGAGAACTCTAAGGTGTTAAATCTGTGTGCCTAGGAGGATGGTGGTATTTTTGGCAGAAGAAGGACAGCTAGGAAGAAAGGTTGGTTGGTAAGAAAAAAAAAAAAAAAGATGGGTTCTATTTTGGATGAGATGACTTTAAGATGCTACAGGACATCCAGTTTGAAATGTTCAATGAGGAATTCAAGTTGTTCCATTGGAGCTGAGGTGAGAGATTAGGGCTGGATACATAGATCTGAAGTCATTTGCATAGAGATGATAAGGAAAGCTACAGGAGCTAAGGAGGTCATCAAGGCACTTAACTCCCATAGACCTCATCTATAACCAGAGGATATTTCTAAATTTCTTTCTACATCTCACATTCTATGATATTTTTTTTGGCTCCATGAATAGTTTATTAACTAAAACATGAACAATTTTCTTAGAGGTTATTAATTTTGCTCCAACATGCTATAATTCAACTCTGTCTGGCCTTTGCTAGAAATAAGTTCCAAAAATCAGTCAGGAAAGAAGGGGAACCATGAATGGCTTTTTCTCTGGCCAAGTATATCTCCTACAACAGAATCAGGATAAGTCATTTTGGGGACACCAAATCATTTTTACAACAATCAAGGAATTGCTGTTACCACAATAACACAAAGCATTTATCCTCATAAATCAGAACCTTTCTTCAGTGTTTCTGAAATTTGATAGAATTGATACCCTAGAGGGAGAAATAATATATTTTTCTATTCAGGGAAATTACAGGATGAAAATGCTGCAGCTGGAAATCAATAAGTGCTGAGATAGCCATGGGGAAGTGAAAAGGGCACTCATTGGATTTAGAGGAGAGGATCTAGGTTCAAATCTCAACTCTGGTACTTAATATTGGTATGATTTTTAGAAAGTCACTTCATCCTTCTAGGCCTCCAATCTCTCTTCTACAAATGAAGAGGCTGTAGTGGGATGATCTCTGAGGTCTCTTTCAGCTCTAAATCCTATGATTCTGTAAGACTGAAAGTGCTAAAATAATAACTAATCGAACAACATAACTAATATTAATGGGATTTTAATAGCTAATTTTAAAAATTCCCATTTTTCTTTTGCACAAGCCTAGTCTTCAGTCTCCCGTGTATACTCAGGGAATGCAAACTCATTTTAATATTAGCATAAGGAAAGCATAATTAGGAAGATAAATCTGCTGCTGCAACTGCCAGCAATCACATAATGCATTCCAAAGCCAAATATAAATGACATTTGTATTATCCACTATTTTGGATTATTCATCCTCCCACTCCTCCCCTCACCCCAAACCATTAGCACAGTTAATCCAGAATTGGGCACAGTGTTTCTCCTCCTTTTTCACCCCATATTTGCTCATTGAAAATTGCTGTCACTTAAAAAGATGAGTGAATCTTTGGATGGAATCTCAGATCTGAAACCCAAGAGGTCATCTTGTCCAACTTCTCTATCGCGTTTCTAGAGACAAAGCTAATTGGTAATGGAACTTAGGTCAGAATTTAGCCAGTGACCCAACTGCGTCATAGCAGAGCTGGAGCTATAGCAAGAAGAATACATGATATATTGGGAAAAACACTAGATTTAGCAGTCCGAAGATCTGGATTGAGCCTGAGCTTCTCCATATTACATGTAATCCTAGTAAAATTGAGTCTTCCTTTCCTCATCTGTCAAATGGGGATAATAATACCTACTTCATAGATATAACTGTTTTATCAAGCTGGAGAATTTGGGCTAGGAATAAAGCCTCTGATGGCCAATCCATTCTGAGGATATCAGTAATGAAACTGCACTAGAGAAAACACAAATTGTGTTTATCTAACTGTAATAAACCATGGTTCCTCCTTCTGTTCTAACACAGAAGGCTCCCTAATGAACTTCTGTGACTGTTTGCTTGGGTAATTTTCATAGGAAGAAAAATTCATAGATTTAAAGATAGAAAGGTCATTAGAGGTCACAGAGTTTAATACTCACATTTTACAGTTAAGGAAACTGAGTCCCAGGGTCACTCCTCCCCTCCAATAAGGGAGTCTGAGAGAGGATTCTTCTTGATTCTAAGCCAAGTTCTCTATTGATGACATATGGAAATCAGAAGTGCCATCTCCTCTATCAATATATTGTATCATGGGAAATATCTAAAGTATCTAAATATATATAACATATATATATATATAAACATATATATATATATCTATATATAAATTACAAGATAATTTCAAGGAGAAAATTAACCAGCAGCTGGAAGGAATCAGGAAAAGCATCATATGAAAGGTAACATTTGACCCAAACTACAACAGAAACTAGGGATTCTGAGAGACAGGGATGAGGGAAAAGCACATTTTAAGCACGGAGAACAACTTGTACAAAAATGAAGAGATGGGGAATGTAGCATTATGTGAGAAATAATTAGACTCTTTGGATTTCCAGGCTTTTTTCCTTTTTCTTCTCCTGTAGTATCCTTCCCCATCTTACTTATTCCAATCCAGCACTTTCATCATGAGAGGAAGAAAAGGCCTTAGAAGCTGTCCAATTCAACTTCCTCAATCATGAGGAAAATGAATCATAGATTGATTAAGAGACTTGTTCGGGGTCAGACAGCTAGTCCAATGCCCTAGTCTCTATACCAGACAGCCTCTCATATTACTGATTCAACTCAGAGCATTAGTTTCCTGCTAGAACTCAAATGCTTAGGTCCCTGTCCTTATAAGCTAACACATCCCAACTTATTTTTAATTCCCTTGGTCAAAAGAGAAGCAAGATTCTTGCCTGTGTAACATAACAGGTTTTGTCCTTAATTTCATTTGTGGAAACCACTCCCTCTTCCCAGTCACCTGAACCCCAATTTAGCAGTCTAGGAATATTCACATAAATCCCCTGAATTAGTGACTCTTCTTCTCAGGGAATATGATTTCATTCCACTGAAATGGTCTCTATAACCTGTCCTGATTATCCTTTATTTCAAACTATTCTCAAATGACTTCTTCTTCCCCCAACCCCCCATAAACAGAATTCATGCCTTTCCCAAGAAGAGTTATTCTTTTTTTGCCTGAAAGGCCCAGAATTTCTAGGCACAGAAACATATTTCAATAGTCTTCATTTATTCAATAGTCTTCAAATTAAATTGTCTGGCTGGGTCTCCTGTCCCATTATTGTCCTTTTTTATATCCTTACTAATTTGAAAACCTCAGCTCTTGCATTCTGTCAAATCAACTATATCTCTCCACCCACCCCAGTCTTGCAGATTCATTCTATATCTCACAAAAATTCTAGGAAGGAGAGGAACTTTTGGTATAACAAATTTACTCAAAGTAAGTTTGAATTCTTTTTTGTACAGGTCATCTATGGATCTAGATTATTCACAGAGAGCTAAGAATGCACAGAGAAGTAACATGCAAATTAGCAGTTCTTGGCAGATTTTTATCTTTGAAAAGATCATTTCAAAGTCTCCATAATATGAGAGAATAGAAACTTAATTTACAGATCTTTGGGACTCTTTACTCTCTAAACTGAGAGGAAATAAGGCTAGAAAATAAGATTTAGGCCTAGGATTTCATTACTGCAGGGAACTAACTCCCACTACCAAAATAAGTGAGCACCTCCTCTGCAATTTATAATCTTAGAGTATTACCTGAGGATCTGAGAGTAAATAACCTAGCCAGGATCACACAGCCGAAATGTTTCAGAGCTGAAACTTCCTGGTCTTCCTGGCTTCAAGCCCAGCAAATATATAAACTCATAATATTTTTGTTACAAGAGTTTGCTTTTCTTTCCTTTTAATTAGAAGAAAGGGAGAGGTAGGAGGCAGAAAAAGTGAAATTCTGCTATTTTTTAAATGTAACTTAATTTTTAAAAATTAAAAAACAAATAAAACCCATGATATATGGGGCCTATTACACTCCCTCTCTTTTCCATGAGTGAATCCCAGATCTTGGTTTGCTGTTTCCCTTCTACAGGATGTTCTTAGCCACTACTCCTTTTAAACCTTGGTAGCCTAAATTCAATTCACTTCAGAAAAGAGTAAACACCTAATATGTGCAGAGCACCCAGCTAAAAGCTAAGGATAGAAAGACTAAAAAAGCAAACAACAACAATAAACTGCAGTCTCTGGTCTCCATTTGCAGTTCTTATATAATCCATCCCAGTGATTTCTGGAACCCAAACACTTCACCTATGTTGTCCATTAGACTGTGAGATGACTTTCTTGGTTTATGTATCTGTATCCTGAGCACTTAGCACAGTACCTAGCACATAGTGGGAGTCAATAAACATAGTAGGGAGTGCCTACTATGTGGCAGGCACTGTGCTAAATGATAGGGATACAAAGAACTGCTAAAGAAAGCCCCTGCCCTTAAGAAACTCATAATCTAAGGAGGGAGTTAACTGCAAATAAATAAACACACAAACTATGCAAATAAAAACAAAAACCTTTCTCAGTTACATTTGACTCTTTGTGATCCCTTTTGGGTTTCTTGGCAAAGAAGCTAATGTGGTTTGCTATTTCTTTTCCTAGCTCATTTTACAGAGGATTTTTTACTTTACAGGGTTAAGTGTCTTGCCCAAGGTCATTTAGCTAGTAAGTCACTGAGGTCACATTTGAACTCAGGTCTCCCTGACTCCAGACCCCACCTAATTGCCCTGTAGGAAAACCAGGAAATAATTAACATAAAGAAAATGATAGTTAAGAATGATTGAGTAAGTGCCTTATAAATTCTTTTCATTCACTCATTGAGGTGTGGAGAGATATGGTCCTTGAGCTGTTGGGAATAGAGGTGGGGATGAGATGAATTTTAGACATTGAATTAGAGATATTGACAGGATATAGCAATCAAGAAACAGAACAAATAGTTGGCAATGGCAGAGCTTAGGAGAACAGTAGGTACTGGAAATTCAGACTTAATCAATAGAGTTGACTACTCTATAAACTTATGGGAGAACTTCAGAAGCTAATTGTGAAACTGTTTTCTCAAAAGCATCAATTAAAAGGGGAAAAATAGACAAAGTTTCTGGGGGAAAGGCAGATGGTCCATCACCATCCTGATTTCCATAATGGGTTATTTAGTCCTCTCTGGAGACCAGGAAAAGGGAGTGATCTCAATGGACATCCTAAAATATAGGCTGCTTTGAGATGAATCTCGGGATGAAGTTTCATTCATTATCGATCTTCTCTCTCTATTCTAGTTATATTTGGGTTCTTGAGATCTGATACCCAGGAAGATATCCATTTATCAAAAAGAAGAAAACCCAGGAATCCCCAAACCACTCTGCTCTTGCAGAGGGTACTCTCCTGCAATCTCAACCAACCACACCCATGGCTATAATGATTTCAAAAAGAAAATGCTTAGCATGGGTCCGGCACATAGTAGGCTATAGATGCTTATTCTCTTCCCCACTGTGATCCTGGACTAAACATAGTCTCTACTCAGTACCTCATAGATGAAAGCTTGATCAAAGGTTTGCTGGCTACAGTATCTCTGTGTTATTCTCCTATCCAGTTATCCTTCCACATCTCAGCTCTTCCTACTGCGGTTTTGATAGGTCACAGATTGGCATAAGAAATTAAATAGGAATTTTGGGGGAGTTTTACAGAAATAGCCAGTGATACCCAAAGGCCAACAAATAATACAGAGCCTATGACTAGATAATTAGCCCAAATTTTACAATAAGGTATTATAAATACCCCCATTAAAAAAATCAGATTTCTCTCATATAAAGAGAGGGACAAAAAATTTTACATGGGTGCCATGCTCCTAATCCCTAGATTGTAGAAGGGATAACTCTACAATTAATTCTTGATGAAAGTGTTGCTACAATCAGGTCCTACCTCCCCCTCACATCCCTACACTTTCTCTATAGCCCTGAGAGATCAAAAGCATTAGGAGGGAAGGAGGGAGGGAGTTGGGTAAGGCAGGAAAGGGTGGGAGAGTGTCTCCAGGGCATAATGCATATAATTCTGCTTGTGTTCTCTTCTATTTCTGCACCCTACTGTGCTTCCTTCTCTTCCACTGTACTGACAGGAAGCTAGACCATAAGATCAAGTTAGAAAGAGAAATGCTTTTAATGCTAATGGAGCATTCATTAGAGGGGGGTGGCTTGGAGAGTGAAAGGGGTAGCAAAAGGGAATAAAAGCTATACTTTGTGGGTAACTTAGTCACCCAAGCAACCTTGTCCTGTTTAAAAAATGAAAGTTAACCACTACCACTATCATCCCCACCCCCACACACTCAATCCCAATACATATAACACCATGTTTTAGTCTTAGAATAGTTTTAAAACATAAAGAGGAATGACAAGAAAAGAAAAGAAAAGAAAAAGATTAATGCCAAAAAGATAGAAACCAAATTCTCTTGATATGATGGCTATGATTTTAATAAAAGCAACACATTGTACTTAGGCATTATATTTCTTCAGGATTTTATTCCAAATGCTGTTTTTACTTAAAGCAAACTTTTATAATCCCAGAAGATTGGGATGAGGGAAGGGAATGATCATTTTTACGTATTAGCTACTATGTATTAGGTTCTATGTTAAGAACTTTTAAAAAATATTATCTTGATTTTCATGACAACCCTGCAACCTAGATGCTAATATTCCCCATTTTATAATGGAGGAAATTGAGGCAAACAGAGGTTAAGTCACTTGTTCCCATGACTAGTAAGTGTCTCAGGCCATATTTAAACTTTGATTTTCTTGATTCCAGATCCAGTGTTCTAATGTATAATAATTCACATTTCTTGCTAGAAGCCCTTGACCTCCAATTTGGAATGCTAAATCTAATATATAACTGAAATGACCTGTTCCAATCCGAAGGGGATAACCCAGGAGACCCTGAAAACAAACAAAACAACCCACCATGGTTTGTAGTCCTGGAGCAATCCGGACAAAAGGTGCTGCTGTCCAGCATCTGAAAGCTCTAAGTTCAATATAATCAACAAGCTCAAACTTCCATATGATGAAGCCCTGAATCCTAACGGAATGAGCCTATACAAAGTTCCAGTCCTCACCAGTCAGGACAAAAGACGCCGCTGTCCAGCACCTGAAAGCTCTCAGTTCACATACAATCAACAAGCTCAAACCTCCATATGATGAAGCCCTGAATCTTACAGGAATGAGCCTACAGAAAGCTCCAGTCCTCAGCAGTATCCTGACTAGCTGCTTTCCCTGTATGCTTGTCTTGGAATAGTGATTCTCCATAGTTTTGCTACACACAAATTCTCAATATAGCTCCTTTCCAGCAAAAACTAGCTTGCCTCTGCTCTGGCTGGTGCCTGGTCCCATTCTTCTTCCTATTATGAATGGGGATGCTGCTCTTCTGTGAAGGACCATGTGTCTTCTTTGTTACTAAGAAAAAAGACTTCTTTTGTGAGGGTGTAATCATCTATGTATCACTCTGTTGGGAGGTCAGGAGTCTAGGAGATGACATATGAATGTGTGTATACACACACACACACACACACACACACACACACACACACACATATATATATATGAGGCAGCCAGGTGGTACACTGCTCTTCGACTCAAAGACCTGAATCAAATCCTGCCTCAGACTAATTTACTAATCATATGACCCTGAGCAAGTCACTTAACATTTTTTCTCAGTTTTCTCGTAAAATGTGTATAATAATAGTATCCACTTCCCAGGACTATTGTGAAGATCAAATGAGATAAAATTTGTAAAGTACTTAGCATAGTTCCTGGTATATAGTAAGTGCCTATTATATATATATATATTATATATATATATATATATATATATATATATATATATATAAATACCTATTCCATCTAACTATCCATGATGCTGATTGACCAGGCTCAATTCAGTTTGATCTAATGATAATCTATTAAGTATCTAATACATTCAATAGTATGCTATGTTCTGGGGAAAAGACACAAAGTTGAGATAAAACCTCATCTTCATGGAGCTCACAATCCACTCGTGCAAGTAATTTTAACCAAAAAAATTATTATAGCAAACCGAAATTTACACTGTGACTGGATTCAAATCCTATCTGTACATCTTTGATACTGGGGAGAAAGGCAGAAAAAGGACTATCTCCAACTGTATCTAATTCCTGCATGATAATGGCTTTGTTATAGATTCTCTCCTTCCCCTGCTCCTCATGGAATTTCAAATTTCATTTTCCTACCTCACTTCCTTTTCCCATTAGTCATAAAAATGACACTTGTATAAATATGCCAAGTCATAAAAGTCATACATGGTTTCTACCATTCTTATTTATCTAAAACAGAATTTTTTAGATTGAGTAGTTCATGTAAGCAAAAATTTGGTATGCTAATGAATTTTAAAATAAAAACATTTAAAAAATACTTCAAGCCAATATTTATGTTCCTCAATGCCAGAACCCAGTTCTTATCTCACAGATGGAGATGGATTAAATAATATGAAAAGGAATCAAAAGGATTGTTTTTTAAAGGTTATAATTTAACTATAAGGGTTACCTAATAAATTAATAATAATAGTGAAGATAATGGTGCAATAACAATGACTAGAATGATTGATTACAAGTGATCCTGGAAAGGAAATTCCAGTAGCAATGAGGTTGTGTGTGATGGGAATAGAGGAAAAGTTAACTGATGAGACCCTTGGTCAGGATCATAAAATTACATCTTTCTCAGCAAAGAAAGCAGGCAAAATTGGAATTATGTGGTACCCATGATTTTGCTAGGAAGAGTCTGATAGATAAGACAAAGGATGCCAGCCACTTCTTCAACAATATCCCTTTCCTAGACCCTCATCCCATACAATATTAATAAGCACAGCCTCAATAAAGGAAAAAAGAGCCTGGGACCATACTGAATTATTCATAGATGCAATTGTATAAAGCAGAGAAGTCCCTCTCCTGAGAACGAGTGATAGTCACCCATTGATTTTCCACCCCATCACAATCCCAGATAAGAAAACAGTTTTAAAAAGAAAATCTAAACACCAACTGAAGTGTGTATGTGTATACACACGTGAAAAGAAAATTTGCATATTTATGAATTGTACTTCTGTCTACATTTCTGTTTTTAAGGCTAATTTAAAGACCTTGTAACTTGGTTTAAAATATTAATGGATCCAAGAGTCTGATTCTCTAGTGTAAAGTATAAGGTTTGGCCATTTTGTATATGCTATACTTGTAGAAATATAGCATTTCTTAATGCCATAATCAAAGAAAGTTTTATTTAATAACAACAATATTTTAAAATAGCCTCAAGAATAGAAAACTAAACAGAAATAACTCACCTATTTGCTAATCGTTCTTCTCTCCCCATAGACATTATAGAATTTAGCTTCTGTTTTAACAGATACACAATAGCCCTAGCTAGCAGAAAGGCAATATAGGGCCAACCAGGAAAAAAAAAGGTTCTTAAAAAGCTCCTTACTCCAAGAAAATCATGTTTCCTCATGAGTTATTTTATCCAAGCTAGTGCAAAAAAGAAAGGGTTCTGTATGTACATAGAGACAATGTAAGTACAATTAAAGAGAAAGCTACAATTTTTCTCAACCTTTGCCATATTTTAATGGGATCCAATTTATCTTTTGCAAATATTCTAACAGGTGGATTCCATGAGAACCTAAACCACTTTTTCTATCAGTATGGCTCCTTGTCTTAAAATTCCCCATCTCAATGTATTTGTTTCTTCACAATTTTCCTGCATTTTCACTTATCCTTAGGAAATAAATGAGTCTTTGTGGATAAAGAATTGTCTTTGAAGCCAAGAAGACCAAGCCCTGACTTTGAAACATATTGATTTTGTGAATCTGGGCAGTTGCTTAGCCTTTCAATGTTTTAGGTAACAAGACTATAAGTTGCTTAGGAGGCTCTGACCTGCATTGGAAGAGGGAATTTCCTTTCCTGTAAATTCCCAATACCAAAAAAAAAAAAATTCATAAATCCACTCACTGTTTCCATCTTATTTTTTTTTTCTGTCCTCATATCTCTTTTTTTTTTTTTTTTTTTTTTTTTGGTTCACAGTTGTTTTTTTTTTTAATTTTATTTTATTTAATAATAACTTTGTATTGACAGAATCCATACCAGGATAATTTTTATACAACATTATCCCTTGCAATCGCTTATGTTTCGTTTTTTTCCCCTCCCTCCCTCCACCCCCCCCAAGATGGCAAGCAGTCCTATATATGTTAAATATGTTGCAGTATATCCTTCTGTCCTCATATCTCAAAGAAAGATGCATGTCTTCTGTTTTAGGAGCTTATCCCTTCTGTCTATGTTCCTGACCCATTCCCTACCCAAGTAGCCTATGTCCTGTGCCCTGAACATGTCCTTTGCACAAGTCTGAAATGCATTCCCTCTTCAACTCAGTACCATAGAATCTCTAGCTTCCTTCAAGGCTCAATTCAAATAACATCTCCTACATACAGTTTAGTCTGATCTCGTCAATTACTAATTTCTTTCCCCAAGAAATAAATCTTTTTGTATGTGTGGATTTGTGAATGTGTGCTGGCTTTCACTCCTAAAGCAATATAAACACCTCTAGGACATGGATTATTTCATCTTGTCTATCTAGCCTTAGAGCCTAATAATAGACACTTAACAAATGATTGCTGATTGATTATTTACTTAGCATAACTGTAGTTTCCCCATAAGATATAAATTCCTTCAGGAGAGGGATTAATTCATTTTCATCATTTTATCATCAGGACCTAGCACTTAGTAGGTTTTTAAGTAAATTAATCAATGCCTATGAAAAATAAATGAATGAATGTTTCTCCCCGACTCTGCTTCAAAAGTTATCTTGTCTCTCTCATTTGTTCCATCTCTTCTTTCCCTTGGCCTCTTTATCTTTTCTACAAATGCACTTAAGTCCCCACTAACTTAAAAAAAAAAAACAAACTCATCCCTTTTCTTGGCTCTACCTATTCCCTCATGCTACTTTCTAACTTTCTCTGTCCTTCTTTTCACCAAACTAATTTTCTTGACAAAGTAGTCTGCCCTTAGTGCCTCTATTTCCTCACCACCCACCATTCACTTGTTAGCCCCTTTTGCAATTTCACTTCTCTTGCCCTCACTCTATTGGCAGTGCCCTTTCCAAGGCTGTCAAGGACCTCTTAATCATCATATCAAATGGCTCCTTCTCAGTCCTAATTCTATTGACTGCTTTGCTTTTTTTTCTTGAGGCTCTCTTGACCTCTAGTTTCTATCACAAAACATTTTGCTGGTTTTCTTCCTACTGAACTCTCCTTGTCTGCATCCTCCCTTAACTTTACTTTCTGTACCCTTAAAAACAGGTTTACCAAAAGACTTAGTCTTCTGTCCTCTGCCCTCCGCACTCAGGGTTTATCTACTTCAACAATCGTCTTTACAACACTAACTTCTCTCACATAATCACAGTTGGAAGGGATCTCAATGATCATCTAACCCATACCATTTATCTAACCAATAATAGAGACAGAGTGCCCGCTATGACATACAGAAGAAGGAGACATTCAGCCTTGGCTTGATACCCTCCAGTGAGGGGGACTCTTGTTCTCCTGGACTCGTCAACCCCATCTTTACCTTTTCCATCTTCTAGAAACATACAGAGATTTCTCTTTGGTAAGATCAAGGAAACTAAGTCCTTAAGTATCTTCTAGGGAAAGGTTTGGTTTGGGTTTTGTTGTTGTTGTTTTAATAGCCAAACTGAAGAGAGAAAGAAGGAAGAGAGATGAGAAATAAGAAATGAGAGAAAGTTTAGATTTTTTTTAAAATTCTCTTAAAATACAATATAAGGCCAAGAAGAGCTATAAACACAAAACCTTGACCCTGAGAAAATCTTTAAAATATGAGCTTTTGACCTGGCTCACTATCCTCCCCTGTGAAAGTCAAAGAAAGAAATCCAACTCTGGAAAACAGAAGCTAGAAAGTGGGGTATTGGGGTGGGTACCACTGGGGGAGCTCTCTCTTGCTTACAACGACCACTACAAGGCACTATCATTTCCAAAGCAGGTCTGATTCCAGATGATCAGTCACTGAGTCAGTCTCAGTTTGTTTAAATAACAGCAATGTTTGCAATATAGTGGAAAAGCAAACTAAATTTGGAATCCAAGGACACAGATTCAAATTCAGACTCTGTCCATTATTGTCTTGCATCCTCAGATCAGTCATAAGATCAAAGTATCACAATTTTGAGGTCCCCTGATCCAACCCTCTCATTTTATAGAAAGGCACTTGAGATGCAGACAAAAGACTTAACTAAGATAATGCATCTACAAAGTATCCAAAGCAGGATTGAATCCAGATCCCTGATTCCAAATCCATTTCTCCATCCACCATGCCTAACTGACTTACTCTTTGCTTCAGTTTCTTCATCTGCAAAATGGGAATAGTATTCCTACCTTACAGGAATTATTGTGAGAATTATATTATATTTGTGAAAGAGATTTGTAAACCATCAAGCTCTATATAAATGTTAGATTTATAATCATTATAAAACTGACAATTGTTAGTCTTCCTGGGACCAATTGAGTGGGAAAAAAATCTGAATTTTTGCAAGACAATATTTGTTTTTGTTGTTGTTCATCATTTCAGTCACATCCAACTCTTTGTGATCCTATTTGGGGTTTTCTTGGCAAAGATGCAGGAATGGTTTACCTTTTCCTTCTCCAGATCATCTGACAATAAGGCGATTGAGGAAAACAAGATTAAGTGATTTGCCCAGAATCACACAGCAAGTAAGTATCTAAAGCTGGATTTGAACTCAGATCTTCCTGACTCCAGACTTGGCATTCTAGACATTGTACAGCCTAAATAAGCTGGATTCAGATCCTAGCTCTGAACATAAGAGTATGAACATAAATGGGTCTTCAAACTTTTCCACAAAATTATCTAGGGCATTTGATTGGAATCAGAAGGCCTAGCTTTGACTTATTAGTCATTGGGCTTTGGACATGCTATTCAATATGTCTAAGGCTCCAATTCTTTATTTGTAAAATTGGGCATGATAAATATCTCATGGAATCATTTTGAGGCTAAAATGAGGTGATTTACACAAAATGTTTTCTAACCATAAAGCTATATATAAATGTGAGTTATGATTTTTCTTTAACCGATTTTTCTCTTGGGAAACATGGCAGGCTAAAAATTTGAGACTAAGGCAAATGAGAAATAGAGCTGAGGAGATGTCCTGGGAATGCTGGTCAGTGGGAGAAGCAGCAAGTTGATGCTGTGTTATCTAAAGGGAACTCAATCAGTACATACTCCATATACTCACTGATTTTACTGGTGGCTTCCAATCACATCTCCTCTCATCTAGAAATGCCCTTTGCATTGAGGTCAGACATGGCTTTTGTAAGCTGTCTCTTGCAAGTTTGCCTAAGAATAATTTGGGGAGTCTACTAGCTCTGGGATGTTCACTGGATTTTCTATGGTCCATTTGAAACAAGAATGTAGTTGCCAATAATGTCACCTCCACACCCTTAATTAGCAGCCTCTAAGTCCCAGAAACAGCACACACCTTTAATTGCTCATTTCTGCTTGGTTCTGCCTGGATACCAGGCTTGCAGCCTCCATGAAATGTTATGTGATTAGACCCCTTTCAGAGCCATGAATTGAGGAAGATGAGACCTACTAGTGAAGTACTCCAGCCTCTGCCATAAATCTTGGAAATACTCAACATGCTTCCAAGTGTTTGCAAGATGTGATGATGCAAGGCTGAAGGTGTAAGGTGAATCCTCCACAAGGGCAACCAGAAGAAATGTCGAGTTTTTGGAAGAGTGATTTTGTTATTAGGGAGAAAATTCCACCTAGGAAAAATAGGTGGAGTCAGAGAACATGTGGTTATGGTCAGTGAAGAAGAGAACATGAAATCAGATAGGATTTTGCCAGGAAATTATTATTACAAGCAATTTCCGAACTTGCAAATGGAACGTGTTGCAAAAATGTGTGATTCAGTTATTTAAAATACAGTAGACATTTTCCCCATACAAATAACATCATCAGTGGTAATAAGATTCTCAAGGCAGCTCACCAAAACCTGTTTGGTCTATTATGTAGATGAAATACTATGCATTTGAAAAAAAAATAGAAAATTGTCACAATGGTAGTGAATTAAACTAGAAGGAAAAACAAAAAAGGGATGAAAGGGGAAGGGGAGTGTTAGAGAAATATAGGGCAAGGCAATTAGGGCTTACCCACTAAAATGGTACTTACTAAAACACCAACAAATAATGCATTGAAGTAGGTCCTATTGATCTCAAAGATGCTTTCTACCATAAATCTTATGATCCTAGTATTCTGCCTGTGTGAACAGAAATGTGGCCCTTTGATCAAGGTTTCCATACATGCATATGAGGCAGAGGGAAAAAGTCATTTACTCTAAAGAAATGAATTTGTTAATTGCCCAAGTCCTCTGCTTCCCAATCATAAAGTTGTGGCTGCTTTTTGCCTAAAAGGAATCAGGTTAGAACCAACCACTTCTCTCCTCCCAGTCTATCCTGGTATGAAATGCTCTTACTTATAATGGTCATCCTTGTCATCCCTTGGGAAGAAACTAATATTTCAATCAAAACAATAAGGTTCTTGATGGTGAGAGTGTCAACAAAGGAAGAATTTGATGGAATTATGTTGAAAAACATGCAGAAAAAAATCAAAGTTTGGATCCAAGAGGGTGATCCCCACCAACTAACCTGTTGAACCAGCATCTCCATTTAACTTAATTGCTCACCCTGAAGAGATGGGTACAAATATGAAGCAGCAGATTTCCAAAGATGAACTGCTCTCACAAAGTAGCAAAGGAGTTATTGGTTTAGGAAAGAGATGAGAAATGTAGTCTAGATTTGGAGTTAAAAGGACCTGAGTTAAAATCCTAGCCCTGATACAAGACTGTAATGCTAGACAAGTCCCTCCCTGGACAGCAGTTTCTTCAATTTTCAAATGAGGGGGGTGGATTAAGTAGTTTCAAAGGTTCCTTCAAACTCTCTTTTGTAATATATGATTAGAAAGATGGTGAGCCAAAGGTGTAGTAAGAATAAGGAATCATAGAAAGATGGGCTTCTTGTTTCACTGGAGAATCCTCAACAGGTAAAAATGCCGAGCACAGAATTTGGGGTTTTTTACCTTTTTATGTCACAGGATCTTTTGGCAATCTAATATGAAGTCTTTGGACACTTTCTCAGAATAATGTTTCCAAATGCATAAAATAAAATATACAGGAAACCAAAGGAATTCAATTATATAAAATTATATTGAAGCAGAGTTACTAAAAGACTTATTAAAAACACACACATTGATAGATGCCGGGTTAAGACCCCAGCCTTAGAAGAAGGTCTCCAGTCTGCTGCATGGATTCTTTGGACAGGTCATGTGAAACAACATTCAGGGAAAAGAGAAGAAGGCAGGGATGAACTACAATCTGAATCAGTGGAAGGAATATTCACATTGATGAAATTACAGAGCCTCTCAATAGGGGACTTAGTTATCAAGGGTTTTGAAGTGCTTGGAAATTGAGTGGAACAGAATGGATCTGAAGCCAGAAGCTGGTGGGGCAGAACAAATGAGGCTCAGAAATCAAAAGTGGGGGGGATTTCAGACTGGTTTGAGTCCCTTGGAGGCCAGGCAAATATGTTACTCTGAGTCTGCCTAAAGTGTAAAGGAGCATATCAAAAGAAAGTTGAGAGAAAACAAATGGAAGAGGCAACATTTAATATGATTTTTGATGAACAAAGGGGAGGATGACAATAATAATAATGGTTATTATTATTATAACTGATATTTATGAAGCAAATATGTACCAAAAGGGCTCTAGCAGGTTCTTTCCTTTCCTTAGATAAAACAAAAGCAAGCCAAGAACACATGGCTAATCCTAGAATGCCAAATTGACCTTTTAGGCCAGCCCAGTTCATCAGAGCCCCAAACACCAGCTATTATGCCCATCTCTCTGTGATTCACTGGGCATTTCTAGCAGGGAGAAAGCATGGAGGAATTCTGCAAGTAATAGTAATAACAGGTAGTATTTATATATTATAAAGCTTGCAAAGTACTGTACAAATCTCTCATTTAATTCTCATTCATAAATACTATCTCATTTGATCCTCACTCATGATTAATATCCTCAAATTTTACAAATGAGAAAAATGAGTAAGCAAAATTAAGTGAGAAGTCCAAGCTCATGTGGCCAGTTAAGTTGTCTGAGGTTAGCTTTGAATTCAGGTCTTCTTGACTTCAGATTGAGCTCTGGATCTGCTGTGGCCCCTAGCCGCCTTACTTATACTAAACCACCTGCTTACTACTAGCATTGCCACCCCTAAAACTAGTAATATCTATAAATTTTCCCCAATCTTACATCATCAATAATTTTCCTTCTTGGAAGAGGCATTAGCTCATTTTTCAAAGCTCAGCTAAAGGGCCACCTCCTAGGCAAAGCAATTTGCTTAACTGTGTATATGTATCCCCTGAGTAGAATGTAAGATGCTCAAGGGGGTGTTGCATTTTTTAAAATAATTTTGCACAGTGTTTTATGCATAGTAGGTACTTAAATGTTATTTAAATTGAATAGAATCGAACTGAACTGCAATTCTAAACATCTTTTCCTCCCCCTCACTTCCTATAAACTAATTCAAATATAGTAATACCTACACTGTTTTTATACTGCCTGCTCTGAACTTTTAGGGCATTAAATACACAAAACTATGTTTTGCATGATCTAAGGGATTTTTTAAAAAAAAACTCTATTCTGAATGGATCCAACTGACACATTATAGAACTGTGCTTGCCAATACTATCCTGCTGATGATCTCAAATTCCTTGATTATTTTTAGCTCTGAAACTTCTCTTGCAATGTGCCATACTGTTATTGTTAGCAAAAAATGCTCTCAACCACTTTGTACTCCCACACTATAAACACATAATGTAAATTCAAATCGCATAAAGATAGATAGACGGCAAACATACAAGAGGACTGACTACCTGTCCACCAACATATACCAATACACAAAGAAATCTCTCACCAATAAACAGCCTGAAGAAAACTCTTCAATTCAGTTCATCAAATATAACCCACCATCCATTCACAAAGTCCCCCAACCAATGGAATATCTTCTTAGAGATTCCTCCCAAGGCAAGTAGGAATCCTATTTGCCACAGAGGCAACTTCATTAACTACAAGAGACATTTATCAAGCTCCTATTTTGAGCAGAACAGTATACCCAACTCATCTTTCTGAGTTTTAAATCTGGCCTCAGATACTAGCTGGGTAAACCTGGACAAGTCACTTAATCCTGTTTGCCTCAGTTTCCTCATCTGTAAAATTAGTTGGAGAAGGAAATGGCAAACCATTCCAGTATCTTTGCCAAGAAAATTCCTCAAAGGGGGTTGCAAAAAATCAGACATGGCAGAAATGACTAAACAACAACAAATCCTAGGTATTCCCAGAAGCAAAAAAATTAAGGCAGAGATAATGCATGTGAAGTTCTTTGCAAACCTTATAATACTCAATAAATCTCACCAATCTCCTCTAAAAAAAATAATGAAATGAGACGCAATCTAGAGGAAAATAATTAGAATGATCAGAAGAAAAAGGGAACTTTAAAAGAGAGACTAAAAAGATAAGGATCTTGACTTCATGAAACTAGAGGCATATGTCACACATTCAAATAATTGTAACACAAAATGGAATATTTTAATAACAATAATAACTAAATTTATATATGTCAGGCACTGAAGATCTCATTTGATCTTTACATCAATTATGGAAATTAGGTACTCTTGTTATCTCTTTTTTAAGATGAGGAAACTGAGGGAAATAAAGGTCAAATGACTTGCTTGAGGTCACATAATAAGTGTTTAAGGCCACATTTGAACTTGTCTATTTGATTCTGGGGCCAGCATTCTATTCACTGTACCACTAGCTTCCTGAAAAAAACTAATAGAGATTTGGGACCAGAAGGAAGATAAATATTGCCAGGCAGAATATGTGCTTTCTGCTAATTCTTAATACAGAAAAGAAATCTTCCTGTACCCACCCAATACTCTAATCTTTGTGCTTTCCCCCAAATCCTTACATCTACCTCTATGACTTACTTCTGCCTCTACCTTCCAGACTTCTTTTACCTTTCCCCCTTCTAGGGAAAGCTTTGCCTGATCTTCATAGCTATAGATTCTTTCTCCCTACACAAATTATCTGGTATTTACTTATCTGTTAAATGTCCTATCACCCCAAGAAAAAGTAAGCTTCCAGAGAACTGGGAGGATTTTTTTTTCATCTTTGTACTTTCCAACACCTAGGATCAAGCCTTACTTCCTTAAGGTCTAGCTCAACTTCTCCTTCCCCCATAAAGTCTTCCCCAATTATTCCCCAATTATAATAAATTTTGAAATTTCCATCCAAATAGGAGTTGTGTGGCTGTGAATAGAAGAGAAAAGAACCAAAGAGAAATAAATGAATGTGGTCTTCCCATATGCTCAGGAAAATATCAACATCACATGTGAAGATCTTTGCAAACCTTATAATGTTTAATAAATATCACGATCACCTCTAAAAGATAATGGAATGAAATGAGAGTCAAACAGAGGAAAGTAATTAGAATGATTAGAAAAAGAGGGAACTTTTGGCTATAGAGAGACTAAAAAGATGAGGATCCATCCATTGGCAAAATCAAAGACTGAGAGGGGATATATTATCAGAACCTATAAAAATATGAACAGCATGGAAAAAATGAACACATACAAACTCATCAAAGCCTGAAATACAAGAAAGAAAGAAGATAATATGGTGCAATGGGAAACACATCAGACTTGAGAGTCAGAACCCTGGGTTTCACTTCCACTTCTGCCATTTATTAAATGACCAACAATTGGGATTCCATTTAACCCTTTTTGACATTAGCTTCCTCATGTGTAAAATGAGAGAGCTAGGATTAGACAGTTTCTCAAGTCTCCTCTAGGTCTAATCTACAAGTTTATTGGGTAAATTTCTGCCTTCTGGAAAGGAATGGCTTAGCATTGTACTTCTTACTACTTCTATAGCATTCATAAAGTCACCCCACAATGCTGTTTTTGTCTTATACTTCTCTTAGAACCTCTACTTGATAAATAATTACAGACTCAAGTATACACAGAGGCAGGAAAATGAAGCAGATAAGCAAGCTCAGGGCCATGCCATATTGATGTCTGGTACAATTCAGAAATTGTGGTGTTTCAACAAAAGGTATGGCGACACATGTTCTGGAGTGTTGGACAGGTATTCAAATCCTTCCTTTACTACTTTTTGCTTCTGTGACCATAGGCACATCACTTACCCTCAGTTTCCTTATCTATAAAAATAAAAATAGCAGGAATGAACTGAATGAACTCTAAGATACCTTCTCGCTCTAGATTTATGATACTGTGATTAAGGAACAAAGTTGTGTGATCTGGTTGGCTTCTAGAAGTTGGTCCAATTTGTAAATTCCACAAAGATAGTCTTGGGAATAAAGGAAGTTCTTGTTTATCTGATGTACAGAATTTAGGTAGAGTATTTTTCATATTGTTGCTTTATAAGAATGCCAGACTTCTTTTGTATTATTCCCACTGGTATTCCCTTGTTGTTCAGTTGTTTAGTCATGAATTCCATTTGGGGTTTTCTTGGCAGAGATACTGCAATTTTTTTCATTTCCCTTTCTAGCTTATTTTACAGATGAAGAAACTGAGGTAAACAGACGAAGGGTCACACAACTAATAAGTCAGCTTTGAACTTGTGAATATGAGCCTTTCTGATTCCAGGCCCAGCACTCTTTCCACTCTGTGTCAACTAGCTGCCCCTCTGGTAAGCTAGCCCTAAAAAAGAGTCCCTTTTGCAGAAGTGCAGGGATTACCTTTGATGTGTTTGAGGTTCAGCACTAAATGTTGAGATTGGTATAGAGCAATTGGCACCTGATTTGGGGATTCAATCGTGATAAATTCACAATGGCTATTCTCTTTGGCAATTTATTTATTTATGAGAAGAAGTTACAGACAAAATGAAGAGATACAATAAACATCAGGAGTGGTAAATATGAAATGGATTTGGAAAAGCACAGAATTAGCAAGGAAAGGGATTTTAACAATTAACAAGGAGAAAAACAAGTTTCCTAGTGCAACACAATAAGAAGAAAGGAAATATACCATGAGGTGGGAGAATACCAGTGACTGTTGGCTAGATCTTAAAAGGGATTTAGCACCCTAAAAGAGTTAGCTACAACAAGGGGAAAGACACCATGAAACATGGTGGGGAGATGAGAGGAAAGACACCATGAGGTATGGGAAAGGGATAAGGAAAAAGATATCAGAGTGTTGTGGCAGGTTAACCCAAAGGGAGTCAACAAGGATGGCATGGACCATAGGCAGATTTGTAGAGGAAATTTCACCTTTGGGGTTTGATGTTAGCTTAGATTTTTAACTGGACATAGCAAGGCGGGGGATTACCCAAGATCTCCACAGAAAGTGGGACTATGAGGTTAAACTGATCTCCATCAGTGCTCTTCCCAAATCTTATTAGTATTTCAGGCTTTCTCTGCCAACCCCATCTAGTTACCCAGGAACTCATCACATTCAGGAAAGACTCCTAAGGAAGTTCAGCCTAAAGTTTGTTATTCAGATATCATAAAGCTGAGAAACTATTATACTAGAACAGTAGTTCTGAGATGCTTTCAGTTATCTGGTCACTTCTGGAAGAAAAAAGATATATCTAATTTACCTCCTCTTGAAATCATCTCTCTCTCTCTCTCTTTCATTCATACACACACACACACACACACGCACACACACACACACACACACACACACTCAAGCCTCTTCTGACAGCTGCAGCCTTTGATTTCCTTAACCATCAATCTCTTGACCCCTATCCAAGGATGACATAAATAGCCTATAGGATATGATTTTAAACAACCTGCTCAACACTTAAAATTCCCACAAAATTAGGCATTTTTCTCAGTTAAGGTTCCATTTCTCAATCATCCAAATAAGAGTAATATAGTCACTTACTTTGAAAAGCTGAAATCAGCTTATATTTGAGCAGGAAGTTATCTTATGTTGCTAATTCAAGACTTGGAGTCAGAAGAGTTCTTTTCTTGTTTAGAACTCAACCTTGGACAAAATCACTTAACCTTTCTACATCAAGTTTCCTCATATGGAAAATAATAAAATAGAACTTGATAGTTTCTAAGTCCCTTCTAGGTTCAAATACCTATGATTCTCTAAGTCTCAATGTTTGTATACTGTTGAAAGACCATTTCAATATGGTGATAATATAGTTAGTGTTGAATGATGTGCCATACTTGGATAAGACTATCTTGCCATTGGTGAAAACTGTGAAAGGGCACCAAAATGTCCTACCAGAGACAACCTCCAAAGCCTTTTTGACTCTGTGTTCTTGTAGAGAAGCATGACTCCTGCAGTGCTGCCAAGAAGGCAGGTTAAATATAAGCCCAGAAACAGATTGTAAATCTGGTTTTCAATAACCAGCCAAACAAACTGAAGATAATCATGATCAGGCTGACCACAGGGTGGTGAATTTTTCAGCCATAGGAATTCTCAAAGACTATCTACTAAGTAGAAATGTTGTATCCTGAATTGGTTGAGGGAGAGTCCAAAGCCATAAAGTCATGTATCCCTGAAGTAAAAACAAAAAGGTTTCCATGTTGCACTATAAGTTACACAGGCATACTATTACTCCCAACTACCTTCCCATTCTTAGTTATCTAACATTGAGGCTTATCAACTCTGTCCTGGCTCACTCCTTTTCCCTTTCCTTTTCCTTATAAAGGTACAGAGATTCTAGACAAACACAGTTTCTATATATCAGCAGATGTGGATCCATCATCCCCAGTGCACAGATGCATTGAGAATTCCAGTACATTTGTACACACCTGCAAAGGAGGGCAAGAGGACATAGAAAAATTTCAAACTTAATGATAAACTTCTATATAAAAAGTAGTCCCTGCTCCTATTGCTGACCTAACCAAAAAGGGAAAAAGAAAAAGGTAAAGATAGAAAAGGGGAGGGAGGCAAGAGGGAAAGAAAAGGATCATAGGACTCCATCTCCATAGCAACACCATCACCCACTAGTGTAACCTGGTATACAGCCTGCTTCATAGCCAAGCACCAAGCAACTTTCCCATCCTTGTGCTAGTGAAGTCTTGAGAGTTGGGGGCAGGTGAAGAATGGGAAGCAGAATAGGTAAAGGAGAAAAGGAGATTTTTTTTTAATTTGCCAAATTTAAGGAGACTACTCTTGCTTTGAGCAGGGTGGTCCTTAATTTGCATTTATCTCTTCTGACATATTACTCAAAATGTCTCTTACTAGTGCAATTTGTCCTATTCTCCATTCCCTAGTTTTGCCTTTCCCCTTCTCTTTCCTTCCCTCCCCCTCTCCCTTTGTTCTGTGAAAGTTGAAAATCCCAGGGGAAGGTAGACAGCTGTTTGGGGAAGATGCAGCATTCCCGCAGCTGTCTGCAATCGCTAATTACCCCCAGGCTATAAAAAAGTGTTGAGATGTGTTCTTTTTTTTTTTTTAAACAAAAATAGCTTTATTGGTGCCTCTTATTTTTTTTCACACCACCATTTCCTTATGTATGCCCCCCTTCATTGTAACAGAGAAAAACAGTTAGCAAAACTGACAGACACAGCAACCAATTCTGACAGTATAGATAACACCGTGAACTCCCCATTGCAATATTAAGAGCAGAAATGTCTATTTTGTCATCTGTCCTTTGGGATCCAATATTAGTCATTACAATTAATCTGTCATTGGATATCTTTTTAGTGTTAGCTTCACTTACATTATTGTAATAATTGTATGTATAATAATATATGGTTCTGCTACATGTCAGTTTCTCTGAATTGTCCATATCTGTGATTTCTTATGGCACAACAATATTACATATTATACTATTATATTACATATTGTTATTACATATTATTTATGTATGTTATTACATAACATAACATAGCAAAGCAAAGGCAATTCAGCCACCGACTGAAATGATAGTCATTTATATCTTTCCAGTTTTTTGATATCACAAAGAGTGCTGGTATAAATATTTCAGTATATATGAGGCCTTTCTACTGGTACAGCATATCACTAGTTAACTGAACCACTGGATCAAAGATTATAAACATTTTAGTGCCTTTTCTTGCAAAATTTCAAGTCATTTTATCCAAAATGTTTAGACCAATTCACAGTTCCTTCAACAATCTTCTTTTCTTACAAACCATCTGACTTGGACTTTTTCCATCTTTTATCACTCAATCAACAAGCACTTACTATATATACATTTATCATCTTTCTTAATCTGATGGATATAAAGTAAAACCTCAGCTTTGCACGCTTTTGTTATTAGTGATCTTCTGAAGCATGTTTTCACATTGTTGCTGATAGATTGCATTCCTTCTTTTGAAATTTTTTTTTCTTATCCTGTCAAAATGTATTCTTAATGATGATGAGTGTGGTTTAGTGTGAGGGCAAGATCCAGTTTCTAAATGTGTTTGTGACAAAGCATGAAGGTACCGAGTGAATAAAGCAGAAGAAAGTATAAGACTAGAAAGAGGGAAAGAAAAAATAGAGAAAAGAGAAAAATCGAGGAAGGAGGAAGGAAGGAAAGAAGGAAAGAAGGAAGGAAAGAAGGAAAGAAGGAAGGAAGGAAAGAAGGAAGGAAGGAAGGAAGGAAGGAAGAAGGAAGGAAGGAAGGAAGGAAGGAAGGAAGGAAGGAAGGAAGGAAAGAAGGAAGGAAGGAAGGAAGGAAGAAAAGAAGGAAGAAAAGAAGGAAGGGAGAGAGGGAAGGAGGCTGATTATGCTAGCTAACTCATCAAGAATAACGTTCCACAATAGTGAAAAACTGAATGGACTCTTCCTTCCCTCTACCACAGACTTAAGATCCATTAAGCTTTTGCAGGCCTCTTCCATATCTATCATTAGTCACTTTAGGGCAACTTAGTGTAAGACACAAAAGTAGAAACAAGAAGGTTGATTTAAGCTTATCTGTTTCATAGGCACACACATATAGAAGGAATTTTGAGGAAAGATAGCCAAATCACATTTTTTTTAACAGTTGAAGAAACTGAAACTCAGGGACATAAAATCCTTTGCTTAAAGTCATACAGGTGGTGAATATCATCAAAGATAGTAAACCGAAACAAGAATTTTGATTTCCCCCTTTAGTACTTAAATTGCATATTACATATATCCCAAGTCTTATCAGTGAAATTAAAGAAAAACTGTTTTAGATAGAAAGGAAATTAAACCCAAGATCAAGAAAACAAAGCTTTCAGGAGAAATAAAAAATCCTTAGCAATGGATTTCTGCCTTCTTCAGCAACTATATACAATGTCCCACACTACATAACTGAAGAGGAGAAGCCCAGTGGTATGTTTTATCTGTCCTGAAGAATCATCTTTCTTTGAATATGAATTGGGGAAGGGAAGGATGTATTTCTTAAAATGTTGAGATTTTAATAGGTGGGAGAACACATGGCAGATCCTGTGCTATTTGTATGCCTCTAGATTTTCCAGATTCCAGGGTTGATTTCCTCCTCATGATCTCCCCAATCGATGATATTTCTGCGGGCAAGAGGCAGCACTTAAGATGGATTTCCACACTGCCTGGCTTGAGGTAATGGGAGAAAGTAAGTGACTGACTTTGCAGGAGATCTAGCTTCCTAATGCCTAAGATGTTTTCCTCATTAGGCAGCTTTACATAACATCAGGAGAAAACAGCAGGAGAATTATAGTGCTTCTGAGTGAGAGGGCTGGAACCCATTTGTGTGCAGACCTAGAGTCTCACTCCTTCCCTTTGGGACTCCCACAGAGCCCACAAGGTTATTTCCAACTAGCCCCTTTCTCCCTGGCTTGGTTTCCCAATCTGCCACTGGGAGATAACTGTACTGATATACTTCATAAAGAATGAATCATTAAAGAGAAAATAAATACAGAGTCACCCTCCAAGGAGCATCATAGCAGATATGAAAAATGTGGTCATTAATATTATCAATGTTTTCATCCCAAACCTTTCCATGTGGCCTTTTGAAATGTTTTTCTGCACAGAATTCCTTTCAACATTTTACCAAATTTCAGAGACCCCTTTTAAATTTTCAATCTTTTTTTTCTTTCTCTCTTGTTGACCCATTATTAGAATGCATGCATTAAGAAAAACCTGAACTTTTACTTCCTGATGCTTGACAAAGTGACTGTAGTGATAAATGCCACTGGTTTCTCACTGAATCCTAGTTTCAATGACTGTGTGTGTGTGTGTGTGTCTGGTTCTGTCTCTGAATTCCCTTTCCAATGCAACTTCAAGGTTTATCCTATCCTTCTCTTCCATTCAAAGAAACAAAAATTATTTAGTATCTCTTGTGTACATAGTGTCATAGTAGGGAAAAGCTTAGATAAGACACAATCAATAGAAGACAAGCTTCGAGGGAGCTGCACTGTTTCACTCTTGTCTCTATATCCCCAGCTTCATAGCACATAGTAAGTACTTAATAAATACTTGTTGGATGCTTAGTTGATTGAATACCTAGGTATTCTGAAATACACAGTCTAGTACAGTGGTCCTTAACTGGGGATCCACAGACACAAAGGGGTCTATGAGGGTTCCAGAATCTTGGATAGGAAAAAAAATCACATCTTTATTTTTTGCTATCTTTTAAATGAAATATGTCACTTCCTTCAATTATTTAAAAATATAATTCTGAGGTCCATTGGCTTCACCAAATGGCCAAAAGGATCCATGAAGAACCCATGCTCTAAGGGAAGGATGTAACGCTTACAAAATAAATCTAATCCAAAATAATATAAAGTAAATGTTTCAGAACATATAAAGAAAGAGCTATATGATACCTAAAAGGTGAAAAGTTCCTATTGCAGTTATCAAGAAAGGCTTCATGGAAGGGGCAATAAAATGCCAAGGTGATTTTTAAAGGTTTTGTGAAGACTTTTCACAGACCAAGGCATGGGTAATCCAGAAGTAGGTTACAACGGCTAAGGAACACCTTTCTTTTTTATGGCTATCTACCTTTAGGTCCAATCTTTGACTTCTATTTTCCCTAATTTCACTGGCAGAGAACTAGATCCTTCTTATTTTATACCAAAGGCAGACATTCTCTAGGCTTTACTGGTTTTGCCTTTTACGTCATGAAAAAGCATTTCTTTGCAACTGAGCCTAGATTCTAGGTTCGGTTTTTTTTTTTTTTTAAGTAACAGCTGCAGTGGTCAAAGGGAAAGGAAGGAGAACATGTGGGAGATAGGGAGTTGGAAGAAGAGGTGGAACAAAGAACAGAATTAATGTCTATGATGATGAGGAAGAGGAAACTCTCTATTTATGTCTGTCTCTGTCCCTGAGTTTCTCTGCCTCTGTCTCTGCCTCTTTCTCTTTCTCTCTGCCTCTCTTTCTCTCTCTGTCTCTGTCTGTCTCTTTTTTTTTCTCTCTCTCTCCCATTCTTTTCCTCCGCCTTCTCTTCCTCCTCCTCCTCCTCCCAACTGGATAGGAGCCATATGCCCATTCAGTGTAATTAGTTGAACTCTCAGCATCTGACAGAAAGAGGCTTTAAAATCTCCAGTCTTCCTGACTTTCAACCCCCTCTTAGAAGAGAGACAGCAGAGAAGATCTAACTGCAGAAAAGTGAAGTGAAGTGAGTTCTCTGACTCTCACTGCCACAGGCAATCAACTGTGAACAAGAAACCTCCATCTTGGAAATGTCAAAGAGAATAAGAAAATCAGAGTTCAAAAATAAGGTCATCGGCTTCATTTCTCTGGGTTCTCCTCCCTGAGGAATCTCAGCAGTTACTGGTCAATGTCTCATTCAATTGAACAAATATTGATTAAGCCCCTACTATGTCCAGAGGATCATGCTAAGTGCTGGTATTCTATATTATCTACTAAAACTAGACACAAGACCTGCTCTCAAGAAAACTGAATTCTTACGGAGGGGGAAATCAGAATGTGCCCCCAAATAAACAATCACATGATTTGCAAAACGATAAGTTGTAAAGGAAAGAGGTATGAAAAATTGAGAAGGGAGGCGTGCCTTATAGTTGGGGATATTTCAGATCAGGGTAGGCTTACAGAGATTTCCTGAGAGCTGAACCTTAAAGGAAATAAAAAAATTTTAATAGGCAATTGACAATATACAGGAAAACCTATTCCAACTAGGATGCACAGCGAGTACAAAGGCATGAGGAAAGGAAAGGGAAGATAAGAAGAGGGGGCCAAAACCCAGCTGGACAGCTCCCATGGGCCTGCCTACTCACTTGCACTGGGGGGTTGGGCATTCATTTAAAATCTGAAGAGCAGAACGCTTTGATGTCTGGCTCACTTGTGATGGAACAACTCTATTCTTGGCATAGCTGACTATTATCTGAACTATTTCTACTAATAAGGACAAAGATAAGGACTGAATTTGACATCTCAGTGTTATGGGGAACTCCCAGGAGAGGAGACCATCTCTATCAATGCAGGTTGGCACCTTCTCTGTAATTTAAGTCTTAGAGAAAAGGGGTTAAGTAACTTACTAGCTATGTCAGAGGAAGGATTTGTCTCTCTCCTCCCTTCCTCCTCCCATTCCCCGCTTCTGTCCTGTCTCTGACTCTGTCTGTCTCTGTCTCTATCTCTCTCCCCCTCCATCCCTCCTCTTTTCCTTCCCTTTTTCCTTCCTTCCCTCCCTCCTCCCCTCTCTCTCCTAATGTCTTAAACTTATATTAAAATGACTTTTGATTGGAAATCTTTTACAAAATTAATTTCATCTTCCCAACTCTATGAAATGGGACCAGTATTTTTATTTCCAACACTATAGATGAGAAAGACCTAGTGATTTCACCAAAATTCGAGAACTACTAAATTGCAAAGCTGGGGATTTAAATGCAGGTCTTCTGATTTCAATCCAACGCTGTCCTTCGACAACTTACCTTAAAATGCTTAATAGTTTACAAAGCACCTTCACACTCATTATCTAATTTAATGAGTTTCTCAACAATCTAATAACAGATGCAGGACAGTTATCATTAGTCCCATTTTACTGATGAAGATTCTGAGCATTTAAACAACTTGCTTAAGTTAATAAAGCTAGAACATGGCAGAGTCATGTCTTCTGACCCTTAAATCCAAGGTTTTTTCTAGTCTACCACATCTACTTCTAATTCCAATCCTGCCACTGACTAGTTACATGACCTTTGACAAATCATTGTATTTCTCTGGGCCCATGTTTCCTCATCTGTAAAATAAAGTTATAAATGTCTGACCTGACCCAAAAGAAAGGAATGGACTACATGATTTCTAAGGTAACCTGGACTTCTGTAATTCTATGAACCAGTTAGTCAAGGCATTGCTGGGTGATGTCTGACATTTATTTAACAAACTCCCTGAAGGAAGATTGCTAATATAGATTAGTTAGTATTCCAAATGAATTTAGGGTCCAAGGGAAGGATCTTTTTCATTTTTGTCTTTCTGTCTTCAGTAACTAGCATAGTATTTGTTACCTACCTAGTAATACCAGTAAGCAAATGTTTGTTGATTGGTTGATTTGATTCCCAGAAAGATTAAATAATTTGGTCAGTAGATTGTAAGCATCCTAAATGGCAAAGTCCAGATTCAAACCCAACTGCTCTGGCTCCAATGCTTGTGCTTTCCCCCCACCATACCAAACTGCTTTGTCAGACCTATTTAGATATTTACAAGATTGGATAAAGTCTTTGTGTTACTATTTAGATTTTATTACATTTATTCAATCATGCATGCAACATTTATTGAATGTCTGACAGTAGCTGGACAGCTAGGCCCCAGGAGTCCTCAGTGATTGCATCCAGACCATAGGTTGTCCAAACTTGGCTAGAGGAATACCAAAGGGGAATATTTAAATGAGGCTACGGTCTCCAGTTATAGAGTGGGAGGAAATATTCCAATGTGAAAAGAAAAGATAGAAATAGTAGGATTCAAAGCACTTTTTATCGGAGCAAGTTGTCCATTAATTGAGGAATGGTTGTGGTACATGAATAGGAAGGAATATTACTATAGTGTAAAAAATGATGGATATGACAAAATCCAGAAAACAATATACACAATAGTTACAATAATGTAAATGGAAAGATTTGAGAGCAAGAAAACAATATTAACTGAATGGTACTAAATTATACTGACTAAACCTGGCCCCCCCAAAAAGGGGGCTGCAGATTTGGGACAAGCAGACTTCCAGTGAGGAATTTAACAGGGGTTAAATCTCATTGAGTCTCCCACTAGGACACCATCAGAGCCTTACCAACAAAGGTTTCTTGTCTCTTCCCCATCACAAATCCTCTTTCTCTACTGGGAATGATGATGTACCAGAGGCAAACCTCCTAAGGAGAAGAAGGGAATAAATTCCCAATGGTCTAGAACTAACTTGGATTGAAAGTGACAGAAACAAAGTGTCATGGTAGAACCAGCAGCATTTTGTCATCTCCTGCTACCAAACAGGTATCACTCCCATTCTGTACCCCCTCCCCACCATCACCCATGCTTTTCTACTTCTAGCTCTGGGAACAGTAATTAAATCAATATTACCATGGCCACTGAAAAGGATGTTATAATCCACTTCCATGCAGGTTTCCTTACAATTCCTGTGACTGCCTAGATGCCTTCCTGGTCCCCTCCACTCTCTAATATAATATAATATATTATATTATATATATAATAATATAATATAATATAATATAATAATTATTGTGCCTACAGGTAGAGTGTAAGCTGTTTTAGGGCACCGCCTGTCTCACTTTTATATTAATTATTTTAATGAGTTTTATCTAAAAATAAAAATTTTTGATAAATAGCAACTTCTCCATACTTATCCCCTCTTCTTAAACAATGGAGTCGTTATCATCATCATCATTATCATCATCATTATAGAATTTCTGTAGGGATTTAAGATTTCTAAAGCAAGGGACAGCTCAGTGACAGGAGATAGAGCACCAGCCCTGGAGTCAAGAGGATCTGAATTCAAATCTGACCTCAGACACTTGACACTTACTAACTTTGTGACCCTAAACAAGTCACTTAACTCTGCCTTACAAAAATAAAAGTTGCAAAACACTTTACAAATATAATCTCATTTTTATCTCACAATATTAACAGCTTTGCTATTATTACTCCCATTCTTATAAATGAGCAAAGGGAGGCACACAGAAGGGAAGTTATTTGCCCAAGGTCACACAGTTTATAAGTATCTGAGAGAATAATTAATTTAGGTCCTACTGAGTCCAGGTCCCATGCTTCATCCTAACAGAAGTTCCTGGAACAACATCCAATCATTCTCAGTCAAGGGTGGAGATCATTAATTCATGCTTTCCCATCCTCCTTCCAAGTCTTATATTAGAGAAGATTTCCTCTCTAATTTGGTAGGAGGCAGAATGGTCATCTCTGGGTTCTGAGACGTCTATGACCATTTTTTTGAACTTCTTTCTGGAGTCCTTCATCCATGATCATCAATTTACAAAGTAATTTCCAAGTTCAATCCCTTGCCATATATCCCTGAATAGAAAGCATATTTCCTTCCCAAGGCAATCATTCTCTACCAGTATATATTCAGAATGTATAGCCTACTTACAGTTCTCTAATATCTATATCTAATCCTTAGGTCAATTGAACCCTCAAAAAATTGCAAACAAATAACACCCTATTTCAACTTTTCCAAAATTCCATGGCATCCAAGTGTCCAGATATTTTCTACTTTAAACCAAGCAGTGATGAAACTATAATCCTCAGATGAAGAAAGTTATAGTGTCATGCTAGCCTTTTTTTTAAAATTAAATTTTCTCCAATCAACAAAAATTGGCCTTCTCTCTCTCCCCAGCCAAACTTATCCCTTACTGAGAAACAAAGAAAAACAAAATCCCTCTTATAAATACTTTTCGTCAAAAAAAACAAATTCCCATAGTGACCATTTCTAAAAAACAACAACAACAACAAAAAGAGACATCTTAATTCATACTCCGATTCGAACATCTCTCTATCGAAAGGCAGGCTATATATTTCATTGAGGGTTCATCAGATCAAGATTCATCATTGGTATCAGAGTTATTTCATATTTGTTTGTCTTTATGATATAAATTGCTGTCTTGATTCTGCTCTCTTCACTCTGTATCATCTCTACAAATCTTCCCAGGTATCTCTGAAACCTTATCCTCCATAATTTCTTACATCCCCTTCATAAACCCTAACTTGTTCAACTATTTTCCAATTGACAAGCCTTCTTTAAATCTCGTTTCTTAGTAATAGTAACTTTCCAGTTCTTTCAATGATTACTTTAACCCAGAAGGGCATATGTACCCATTTTACTAACCCTTGATTTTAATATTTAACTTTTAGGATTCCAAATTAGTACTTATTATATTTTCCTCTAAGATCTAAGCTTAGTACCAATTTGAGCTCTTCCAAATGTTCACCTATAGCCTGGCTAAATGAGCCATGTCATCTGAACACACAATGGCAAATACCTCCAGCCCCAGCTCATCTAACAATCTATTAACCAACCTGGGGGAGCTGGGAGTGGGGGAGGGGGGAGAAGGAAGCAGTAAATTACTTAAATCAAAAGACAAAACATTAAACTTATCTTGATTCAAAACCACAGCTTTTGCACAAATCAACAGCAGTTCTCCACAGATCCTGAGCATCAATTCTAAATACAGGTTACACATTAAGCTTAGATATAGAATTTAATTTTCAAAATAAGACAGAATCTAATTGTATCATCCAGGCTTGAGAACACTTACAGAAGGTACGCTAACTCCCAGTTCTAACATCTCTGCCACCTCCTCCTTCCTGATGTCACCTAAAACCTTTCCACTGATTCTATAAGGTGGTAATATAATTGAATTATTATCCCCAGTATCTGTAGTCTGAACAGCTAAAACAGTTCTACTTGGTTTCCTTTGAAGTATGTCTGTGAGCTTACTAAGCACAGAAATAATTCTTTCTCCCTCTAACTGGGAAGTATTCCCAAGCCTTCAGCCATTGTTCCATGTTGTATTCCTCCAAGCCATGGGCAGGCAAGCAAATGACTTCTTTCTCAGATTCCCATCCTCCCACCTCACCCCATACTCAGAGCTATGGTGACCTGATAGGATGGATTTTCTGAACCATTTGTAGTTTTAAATGCCATTCTAATGACCCCAAGCACTATTAACATATCCCAGAAATACCAGTATTTCAGTAAATAGTAACGGAATGAATCATGTCAGCAAGTACAACAACAACAAAATCTACATGTCATCAAAGATTGAGAGCTAGAAATGGTGGGTAATCACAGGCTGGAGAAACAGTGATTACACATGAAAACACATGCAAACTGGCTCCTAATATGCACATTTATAACTTATATGTGCCATATATATGCATGGGCTCCATTTGTCATTGGTGGTGGCGTAGGCAACACAGCAGTGAAAATGACGGATTGCCTGAGCATTTCTAGACATAAGACCCACAATTTTATTTTTTCAGGAAAGGTAATGCCTTCAATGTACAACTAACTGGAATTTAATTTTTATATTTTATGAAACTTTTCATATAAATCAATTTACAAATAAAAAAATGAAAACAAAAGTATTATTAAACCAGTTCTGATTTTTGGTCTGGAAAACATAATAAATGTACTCAAAACTAACCCTAAAATGAATTCTGAAATTAGTTAGTCAAGTAAATTTGCTACACATCATGATCGTTTTAGTTCTTGTTCTGTCATTTCAGTTTTATCTGGCCCTATGTTACCCCATTTGGAGTTTTCTTGGCAGACACTGAAGCGGTTTGCCATTTCCCTCCCCAAGTCATTTTACAGATGAGGAACCAGAGCAAACAGATGACTTGTCTAAGGTGACACAGCTAATAAGTAAGTATCCAGAGCTAAATTTAAACTCATGAAGATGAGTCTTCCTGATTCTAACCCTGGCGCCCTTTGAACATTCTTTCCCACATCTTAAATTCTTCCACCAACCCCATTGTATTGGTGTTAATAGATAGCAATTTAATTCCACTGAATTTTAATGTGCAGTTTCTCCCCAAATAAGAATTTGGTCCATAAGTATTTCTGAGGCTAATCATAGATTTAAAAACTACTATTGAGCTATAAGAGGATGCTAAAGTGTCTGCCTTGAGTGTTTCCTGGCTTAACTGTAACCATTGTAAAGATGTATTTCTTTTCCTTGAAAATTAGCCTAAGAAAGGAAATTACTCTACCTCTCCTATTCTATGTGCAGAGATACTTTCATGGTACTTCATTCATCTTTTCTTCTTGGGGTGTTTAATGTCCAAGGAAACCAGGACTCTAAGCACATAGCATATTAGAGTGAAATTAGTAAAATACATACATACATATATATACATAAACAATACTAAGAATCAATCAATCATTAAACATTTATCAAGTGTCTACTATGTGCCAGGCACTGTGCTAAGGGCTGGGGTTACAAAACAAGGCAAAAGATAGTCCTTGCCACCAAGGAGCTTATAATCTAATGGGTGAGAAACAGTATATAAATGAATAAATACCAAAAAAAAATCTATTTGCAAGATAAAGAAAAAATAATTAATAGAAGGGAAGATTTAGGGATTAATATGTCTATAGCCATGGATGCCCTTGCCCAGAACAAAGAAACAAAAGTAGTCATCTTTCCTATGGCTTTGAGATACTAGAACAGCCAAAATGAACTCAATATTTGTCCTGCTCAGCCCAAACAACCAGCATAAGACAAGGAGTCAGTGCATGAGCCAGTCGAGGGTCCAATAACCATCTGAGAAGTAAGCAGAACCCCAGAGTCTGCCCCTAGTGATCTGAGTGACTGAGTTATGAGCAAGAGATCTCATACTTTCTCATCCCACTATGTTGAGATATGGTTTGGTTTGTGAGGAGGTGGTTGAAGTATAGTGGATAAAGCTCTGGGTCCGTTGTCAGGAAGACTTGAGGTGAAATTTACTTCCTGTATAACCTGGACAGGTCACAAATTCTGTTTGCCTCATTTTCCTTATCTATAAAATAGGGATAAAAACAGCACTTACTTCCCAGGGCGTTGTAAGGATCAAATGAGATAATAATTATAAAGCATTTAGTACAGTGCCTGGTATATATGTATTTATGTAAATGTTAGCTATCATCATCATCATTCCCATGTAATAGAAGCCATAGGGAGACCTAAGGAGAGCCATAACCCAAAGAAGAGGTTGTACCTGGTAAAGTTCATGCCATCTACGTCTGCTGCTATTAATATTACCACATTTTCTCTTATTTAACTATTCTATTTTAATATATAAATTTCAGGAGGTGAGGGGACACTGAGCAAAGAATTAAGTAGAATCTGAAAAAAAGATAGGTAATTGATTGTTGTCACAAGCCTGTTATATCTGGAAAACCTTTCTATCAATAGGAAAGACTGTAAAAATGGCTCTAGAGTACTGTCCCTTGGATATGTCCCACAAGACTTAGAATAAATAGTCCATCAAATATCATGTCATGTAGATCACTAGATATTCAGCAACCACCAAGGGAAGATCCAATTACAGGATTTTCTGAGACCAATGGATAATTAATTTAGCGTTGCCTCATGGTGCCAATACAGCATCTTTTGGATTGTTCTGTCCCTACTTTCCCCTTTAAGTACAGTTCATGGAAAGAGGGCCAAAAGCCAAAAAGTGAGAAATAGCTTAGTTGGGGAAAAGAAAAGGGAGTGAAGTCTATAGAGAGGTGATTAGACAGATATCAGAACCAGGATTCTCCCTCCTCTCGAATTGCTCTCTGAATTTCCTCCACCATGCCTCAGCTTTTTATTCTGAAGCTTCCCTCCAGCCCTAGAATTCACATTTTGGAACTACTCCCTATCTCTTTGACCTTTCTCTCTAATTGAATGGTTCCTCCCAGAACCTCTATTTAAGGAAGGGATCCAGGCCAATGGAGTCTCATTTCTCTTCATGCCAAATGCTGTACTTTTTCTACCATGCTCTGTTCATTTTGTGGATATCCTTATCAGTTCCTTTTTTGTGTACTCTTCCCCATTAAAATGTAAGCTCCTAAAAGCAGGACTATCTTTTTGGTTCCATTTGTATCCTCAACGCTTAGCACATTACCTGGCACATAATAAGCACTTAATAAAAGCCCATTGACTGACAGCCCTGAAAATCAAGCTAGGAAAGAATCATTTTCTTTTTAGAGCCAATCACATATTACAGAGCCCTTTGATTATTTGAAATGCAAACTGAATTGTAAACATGAAAATGTCAATGTTTGTGGGGGAAAAAAATGGTTGTTCAAAGGCAAATGCAAATAAAAGTAGAAAAAGGGAGGGTGTGAACTTATAGTGAGTAGAAAACTGAGATGTGGAGAAAAGGTGAGAATTTATTACTGTGCGTCCAGCAGTTGACTGGGAAGAAAGTACCTTCATCATCAGAAAGGAAAATTGGTTTCAATATGTCAGGAATACCAGGACAGAAAAGAATAAAGGTCTCACCACGTAGTACCACAGGTTGATTAAATAACTCTTAAGGGTATCAAATTCTCCTTTTGCTTCAATTCTGTTACCAAGTATCCTGATTATTGGGTTTTTGAGTGTCAAGAAGGGAGTGGTTTGGCCAGTGAACATGAAAAGTATTTGAGGATTGGGAAGTAGCACGAAGGGTACAGCTGGCACAGTGGATAGAGCATTGGGCCCAGAGACAAGAAGGCTTGTATTCCTGAGTTCAAATACAGTCTCAGACACTTACTAGCTATAAGACTGTGGGCAAATTATTCAATCCTGTTTGCCTCTGTTTCCTCATTTGTAAAATGAGCAGAATTAGGAAGTGGCACACTGCTCCAGTATCTTTGCCAAGAAAACATGGTCATGGAGAATCAGAAACTATTGAAATGACTGAACAACAAAAAATATTTATCTCAGGGTGACTGAATAAATGGATATTTTTGCCTCACTAACCACTCTTATCTGAATAATATTATCATGAGTCAATACACCAGAGCCTAATTATCTTCCTCCAAGTGAACTGCTGAAATACAATCTCTGGATCTGCAAATTGAGGACTAGACCTTCAACTGTGGTGATTCTATCAAGATACATAAAACCCCTCCAATCAATTTTAGTTTTCATATTTATCAATTTGGAAACCCAAGTGTTGCCACAATAACTTCCTTGGAGGATTCAATCAGGTAGACAAAGTTGGTTAACAGGATAAGTTATCTAAAATTTACATTTCTTTTGAACAGCAACTTCCTCAAATCTGTAAGACATCCTGACCCAAGTAGACAAAGACTTAGAACAAGGCACATCAACTGATAGAAAATATAGTTGGTCCTTTGAAGCATTCTTAAATTCGGGTGCTTCTGATAATCTGAAAATTCATCCCAGGGAGCAGAACCATCAACTCAGATCTAGCTGTTGCTGAGCATCTGTACCTGAGCTCCATTACAGACCCCAGCCAGCGGCACCTCATTACCCCTGCATTAATGAAGGAAAGAGGAGGTACTTACGCAGGGCGTGCCATTCATCCTGGCGGATGGTCTTGGTGATGTTGTAGGTGAGGTTCCTGGGGATGGTTGCTGAGGAATAATGGTACTTGATATAGATGCATCGCTCAATTTCTCCTGGCAGAGAGAAGTGAGAACCCAAATGTTAATAGCCCAGCAGCCACAGTGGAAGACTATGATCATCAGTTTTCTTACCACAGGACAAAGAGCTCATTTCCAAATAGGAACTATTAAGATTGACCAAGCTACAGAAGAAAGCAGCTTTATCTCTATAGGATCAAATACAACAAGAAATGGAAAATTTCAGAGTACAACCAGAATACAACCTCATTAACCCAGATGCCAATAATTCACCATAAGGAATTAGTTTGGTTTCGTGCTATTTATGAAAAAATACACATATTAATAAGTAAATAGCTTAAATAATTGGGGGAGGGGGAAGTACTGTTTGTTTAAAAAAAAAAAAATCAGTTGCTTTGAGGCAGCTAGATAGTACAGTGGCCCTAAAGTCAGGACCTGACTTCAAATCCAACCTCAGACACTTAACCTGTATTAGTCACTTAATCCCAATTGCCTTGAAAAAAAAAAAAGTTAAAAATCAATTGTTTATAAATGGTTGGAAAATACTTATTTACATAAAATGATGTGCTGATTATAAATCACTTTGACATTTATTAAAGTGGACCCAGCTAGACCTCTACTGACTCCATCAGTCAGCAGTTGCATAATTTCCCTCAAGTAATAAAAACTTCTAAAATCATGTAGAATTTGGATTTTATCTAACTCATTAATTATACTTTTACAAGTCTTATTTTAAAAGAACAATAACAAGAATTTCAGTATGTGAATCCATCTTTTCCTTCATATGCCTTCCAGAAAAACATTTGACAAAATTCTAATGGGAAGTAAAGAACAAAATGGCTCTTATCCTTGTTTCTTCCAATTTCTTTCAGAAATTTCCACTGATAGCTTATCTATGGGGGTGGAGATTAAAAATTCAATGACAGGACATCTTGAAGAAGTAAAGAGAATACTTTTAAAGGTGAGGAGTTTCAGTGTTTAGTTTTAGATCTGAATTGGTTCTGGTAGTAATCTACTTTTCAGCCACTCATTTTCAACTTATCACTCATGGCATCTGATTGAATCATGATAACCCTTGTTCTGCTTGCAATAGAGTAGAATTTGGAAACTGGTGACTTTCATTCATTTAGGTAATGCCTCATAGAATTGATATCTCATTGTGAATCATCACTGGAAAAACATCAAATAGCCAGTCAAGGACCATATATTATCTACTGGATAACTGATATTATTCAGTAATAATAATAATCATAAAGGTTCACTGACTTATAGCACTTTACAATTTGCAAAGAGTTTTTTCCTCAATAATACTGTGAGGAACAATATTACTGCTTCCATTTTACAGATGAGGAGGCTCACAGAAATGAAATGACTTGCCCCTAATCACACAATTACTAAGTGACAAAGTTCTTGAAATGTTTCCTATATAGTTTAAAAGATCACAGTTAGTGTGAAATCTAGTTATAAATATATTTGACTAATTTATCTTAATTAGAAATCAGACATTGCTATTCCAAAGGCTTTGGGATTAAGAGTACTAAAATAGTTCCATTAGTTCTAAGAGGAAATACTAGTCAAGGTGATATTTTGACTTGCTTGGAGTACATTGCCTTCTGTCTCACTAACAGGATGCCTGTTTCATCAGGGCTAGCTTATCTGCTTTGTGAGTAGCAATCAGTTGGCAATTGATGGCATGGCTGGCCTCCTCACCATAGGTATTGCTTTCCTGGATGATGGTTGAACCAGAAGCAGGTCTGGTGACTTGGGGGACACTATTTTGTCAAGTCTCTTGGGTTTTAAGTCCTAGGCTATCTATCTATCTGGCTCTGAAGGGAGATGGTGATCAAGGCAATGTTATACAAGTTTATCTCTAAGATTCCTTCAATCCTGCCCATCAATTGGAGAATGATTGGGTAAATTGTGGTAAATGAATGTTATGGAATATTATTGTTCTGTAAGAAATGACCAGCAGGATGAATACAGAGAGGCTTGGAGAGACTTACATGAATTGATGCTAAGTGAAATGAGCAGAACCAGGAGATCATTATACACTTCAACAATGATATTGTTTGAGGATGTATTCTGATGGAAGTGGATTTCTTTGATAAAGAGACCTAACTCAGTTTCAATTGATAAATGATGGACAGAAGCAGCTACACCCAAAGAAAGAATACTGGGAAATGAATGTAAACTGCTTGCATTTTTGTTTTTCTTCCCGGGTTATTTTTACCTTCTGAATCCAATTCTCCCTGTGCAACAAGAGAACTGGTCGGTTCTGCAAACATATATTATATCTAGGATATACTGCAACATATCCAACATATATAGGACTGCTTGCCATCTAGGGGAGGGGGTGGAGGGAGGGAAGGGAAAAATCGGAACAGAAACGTGTGCAAGGGATAATGTTGTAAAAAAAAAATTACCCTGGCATGGGTTCTGTCAATAAAAAGTTATTATAAAATAAAATTTTAAAAAAAGATTCCTTCAATCCTATGAATTGCTGGTCCAGAGTTCTTTCTCAAACAGTAATGATATTTGATGTGGTCAAGTCTAAATTATTCTAACTTCATTATTTTTAACAGTATTTTAGCCCTAAAGACCATAATATGTATTTTTATGGAGCCTCTAAAAGACCCAAGGGGAAAGAAAAAGAACCTCAAAACAACCAGAACAAATAAAGTAAAAAACAACAACAACTAGAAGAAAAGGGAAGAAATAAACCCCTCCAGGGAAAATTATGGGAAAATATCAAAACAGTTTAAGGAAGTGAACAAAGAATAGTTCCCAATACAATGACGAACTAATATAGAATAAGAGAAAACCAGGAAAAATCTCCAGATGAATGGAATAATTCTGTAAAAAGTACATTTAGAACATCAGAAAAGAGAACAAAATGGCTATAAGCAGCCCAAGAATGGTCAGAGAACCTAATAAAAACAATTGAAAATGGCATAAGAAATTAAATTAAAGCTCAAAAGGAGAATCAAGGTCTTAGATTAGAAGCCTATAAAACCTTAATAGAAAGAGGAAGGAAATGCATATAAAACACAAAAATTCAATACAAGAAATACTGGTGCAAAGTCAAAACAAAATAAAAAAGTGAAGAGCACATGAGACATTTTTAATCAAAGCCTATTGTCCCTTTGGATTCTAATCTTATTTAAGGGTTTTCTGAGTGTTCAAAATTGCTCTAAAGAAAGAGAGGGAAAGATTGAATGATGCTATGAATATTACCCTTTCAGGATCAAATGAGGGAAAATTGAAAAAAATATATAATAAAGTAAGCATGAGTACTTAGTGCTAAGTGAGGGGAAAGTTAGGTGTTTGAGTGGTGGAGAAAAATTGAAGAAATTCACTTGAAGCAAATTACCACTACACATGGTTGATTACAATAGAAATGGTAAAAAGAGGAAGCCTCAGTGATTTGGAACTGGGCAGGCTGGGAAAAAAAAACAGGAATAGAGAAGAGATTGAAATAGGATTGTTGTTCCAAGTAATATAAACTGCAGATGTCAACTGCTGATTCCTTTTTTTTTTTTAAGATAAAAAAGAAAAAATATATAATAGGATTTGAGGAAGGGAAAAAAACCTTAACTATATTAATCATGAATATGAATGGAGTAAACTCACCTATGAAAAGGAGGAAGGTGATAGAAAGTTTTAGAAGATAAAATGCAAAGATTTGCCATATATAAATACATACTTAGAAGATAAAAATGCAAAAGCGTTAAAATTAGGATTTCCAGAAAAATTTGTTATGTCTCATCTCAGTCTAAAAAAACTCAGCAGTAATCATGGTCTGCAACAAGGTAACAGTAAAAATAGATACAATCAAAGGAAACTACATTATGCTAAAAGGTTTCATAGATAATGAAATAATATCAGCCCTAAGAGAAACATTTCAAGTTGGTGAAAATTATGAGCTGGCTATAGTCAGCTCACTTGGCTAGGGAAAGTTCAGTACAGATCAGAAAAGACCACCTGAGACTCAACTGAAGAATGGGACCAATCAAAATGTTTTCCTGGTAAGCAGCCAGTAAGCATTTCCTGAAACAGTGATAACAGTAACATCGGAGGGTCCTCATTATTTACTTGGCTTAGAATTGCAATCATTCTGCCTTTGACAGCAATTAAATTAGAAAAACTCAAATATTACCCAGAAAAGAAAGCAAAATATTTATCCATGTAGCTGTAGGTCCTGTCAGTGTGCTGGGCTTTTATATGTGCAGACACCATCTGGGTACCAAACGTGTGCCCAGAATGCAAGTTTCTAACCCAAAGAAATACAAAGAAACAGTGCCAAGGGAACAAAACAAGTACTACCTTTGGACCAACCTTCAAGCCTATGTCCTTATCTGGAACATACCCTGGACTAGCTCTGTTCTTAACTGAGTAAACAGGATAGAAGTAGGAATTCAACTTGAGATTTCTTTTTTTTTTTTTTAAGAAGTCAAAGAGTTAGGAACTTCCATTACCAATGTAAATCAGTCATTTTTCTGCAACTTAATGCCTCAGAGAATTTGCAGAGGCACCGAGAAACTAAGTTATGTCCCAATGGTCCTACAACCAGTCTGTATCAGAAGCAGGCTATGAATCCAGATCTTGTTGGCCTTATGGCCATGGCTACTATGCCATGTTACTACACAGTCCCACAACCAATCTCTATGAGAAGGCTAAACTCAGAATTAATAACATTTCAAAAACTGATCACATTGATTAAGGGAGAGGGTTTAAGATGAGAAAAGCAGTCCTCCAGTTCTTTTTGGGAAGAATTTAATTCCAACTCTTACTTCCTGCTTTCTGAAGAAATGTCAGTGGCTTTGAAATGCCTTTCAAAAACTTTTTTTAGTCATAAAATTTAAGGCTGGTATGGTCATTAGAGGTCACTCAGTTCAACTTTCTCACTTTATGCATGAGGAAACTAAGACCCTATGAGGTTAAGTGATTTTGCCAAGGTTATACAAGCAGAGACAGGGCCAGAATTCAAAGCTACTGACTCCAAATCCAATGTCCTTTCTATCAAACAACCACATCCCTTATCTTCCACTACTACTTTTCTCCTTTCTTTTTCTTCTTCTCTATACAAATTTTTTCATATGAGCTCCACTCTTACCTTCCCTTTCTTTAGTCCCTTAGTACTCACAACCTTTTGCTATAGCCATCTCTCCTATCAAAAGTCTAAAGCGGCAAAAGAACAGGGAGTCACGAGAAGAAGAACTATACCAGTTCTTCTCTTCCCTAATATATATATATATATATATGTTTACCATACCAGGAATTGTGTTAGTTACTAGATATAAACACTACCTTCAGGAAGCTGCCACTTCCTTATCTATATATATAGACAGAATTGATACTAGATTATTTTTCAGGTACAGAAAGCATATATGGAAAGTAATAATACTTAAAGAAAAAAGGACCTGTAGAAATCATCTAGTCTAATATCCTCATTTATATATGAGAAAACTGAGCCACAGAGAAATATAAAGTAGTTTTTTCAAATTCACACAGCTAATTAGCATAGGGACAGTGTAAAAATTAAAACCAGATTTCTTGACTAGTATTTCTACTATATCATCATAAGGAATCAAAGACAAATTAGTTTACTCTATAATTTAATTATGGCCTCCTCTGAATCAGAAGAAAAATGAAGATATGGGGGAGAAGTTCTCCGAATGTTCCATGATATAAGTACCTCCCAAAGTATTCACTATTCACCTCTTTTCTGAAGTCATTTCTGGATATTATCAGCATGGCAACTCCATAACCAATCATTCAACCCACCTGAGTCATAAATTCCCTAGTTAGTTATTGAGCTTGACTATATTTCTATAAAAGATTTGAGGAAATCTGAAAGAGGATTAACAAGAAAACCATGAAAATAATTCAAAAAAAAATTTTTTTAAAGATCATTGAAGGTGGCCGAATGGAATTGAAATAATTTAGTCTAAAGAAAAGAAGACCAAGGAATGATCAATAAAATGTTTTTATGATACCAAAAATTATTCAATTCATTCACAGAAAAGATCAGTCAAACACCTTGTTTCACATAATTTAGCCATCTTTAATAAGTTTTTATCATATAATTTATCTTGGGATCCCATCTTCTGTTCTTAGTATATTCTTTTTATATTGGTTACTTTCAAAGAACAGTAACAAGGAAGAAAGGGAGGAAGGAAGAGAGGGAGGGAGGAGAGGAGAGAAGGGAGGAAAGAAGTGGGGGAAGGGAGGGAGGGAAGAAGGGAGAGAAAGGAGAAAAGAAGGGAGAAAGGGATAAGGGAAAAAAACAAGCATTTGTTAATGCCTATCATGTGCTAAGTACTTTACAAACATTGTTTCATTTGACCCTCACAACAAACTTGTGAGATGAGTGCTATTGTTATACTCATTTTACATTTGGAAAAATTAAGGCAGAGAGAGGTTAAGTGACTTTTTCATGCTAGTAAGGTCAGATTTTAATTTGGGTCTTCCTCACACTAAACTTAGTATTCTATCCACAATGTCACCCAGCCCAGGAGAAAAGTTGTTGATAATAGAGGCTGAATCAGAGAAGGCTTTATAGTAGCATTTGAATTATTTTGAAAATAACATTACTTGGAATGATAAGGGACTGGAGGACATTGCAGGCAGAAGAAACAGTATAAACAAAGACATGGAGATAGGGAAACACAGCATATAGTTGTGGACAAAGAGGAAACCAGTTTGTCAAAAGTAGAGAGCTTATAAATGACCAGCAGGATGATTTCAGAAAGGCCTGGAGAGACTTACATGAACTGATACTGAGTGAAATGAGCAGGACCAGGACATCATCATATACTTCAACAACAATACTATATGATGATCAATTCTGATGGACCTGGCCATCTTCAGCAATGAGATGAACCAAATCAGCTCCAATAGAGCAATAATGAATTGAACCAGCTACACCCAGCGAAAGAACTCTGGGAAATTTGTGTGAACCACTACATAGAATTCCCAATCCCTCTATTTTTGTCTGCCTGCATTTTTGATTTCCTTCCCGGGCAATTGTACACTGTTTCAAAGTCAGACTTTTTTGTGCAGCAAAATAACTGTTTGGACATGTATACATATATTGTATTTAACTTATACCTTAACATATTTAGCATGTATTGGTCAACCATCTGAGAGAAGGAGTGGGGGGAAGGAGGGGAAAAATTGGAACAACAGGTTTTGCAATTGTCAATGCTGAAAAATTACCTATGCATATATCTTGTAAATAAAAAGCTATAATAATAAAAAATAAACAAAAAAGTATAGAGCTTATAAAAGGGAATAATATGAAACAAGAAAAAGATAGAATAACACCAGGTTACACAGGGTTTTGAATGCCAAGCAAAGGAGTTTGAATTTAACTTGAAAGTATGATAAAGAGATACCTGACTTAACTTTACTTAAGATGAGAGGATCAGGTAACTAGCTAAGATCTACAAAATCAAATTGATATCTCAACTTTAGTATTAAATTAGTTTATAAATTCTACTATATCACTGGTGCTTAGTGACTAGTTTATTATTTTACCTAGATTAGATCTTCTCTTTTGAGATCTGTTCTCTGATGGGTAAATCATGATCTTCCCATTAGTAACTGGTAAAATTCCATTATACCCATCTTGCCTATTAACTAAAATCCACATAAGATTGCTGAAAATTGTTGCTAGGAGCTCACTAATTTTTGTGTATAGTGAGTCTATGTTCTGAGTCTATAATAAACTATGTTTTTCCCAAATCTCTGTATGTTTATGATTGGCAGCAGTACCTACCAAAGACTCCTTGGACAATTTCTGTCAAAATAGTGAGTAGTTTGCTGCTGAAGATTTTTTAGTAGAACAGTGATATGACTAGAATGATAACTAGTTTAACTTTCTCACTAAACTTACTCTAAGTAAGGTTATTCTGTACGTAATCTAAAGGATGGATTTGGGAATGGAAAGGGAAAGTGGAAGTGGAGAGAGCAGTAAGAGAGATAAGAGTGGATATCTTTATAGCCAAGGGAGAAAAAGAGGATCCAATAGGAGGGAATGGTCATCAACAATGTCAAATACTTTAGAGAGGTCAAGAAAAGAGAACTAAGACTGGAGAAAAATCATGACCTTTGAGAGAGAAGCTTCAGTAGTCCTATGAGGGAAGAAAATAATTTGCATATGATAGGGAGGAAGTGAAGACATTAGGAAAATCATTTTGTAACTCTAAACTCTATAAAGATGTGAGCTACCTTAAAGAGGGGCATACTGGTAAAGGCTTAATTAACATCTCTCTTTTTAAAAATATACAGTGACACACATTTAAGTTTCTTCTACATTATAAACATTTCCTTCATCACTTTCTCAAGTCTAGACAATCAACAAAGCTATAAATCAAGTTCTAATTTATAGTTTTGGCTGACTTTCAAGATGAAAATGATCACAATAAAAATTTAACAATGGGCTCATGAACTGGCTCTAGCACACTCCTGATTATCTATCCATGAGGTAAAGACAACTTTTTAAAGTTGAGCAGAAAGGAGAAGAAATATATAAAATATGGCCGTGTGAGATACAAGTGTTTAGAGGTTTTATTAAGGGATTGGACAGACCTACGAATATTTATAAGTAGGTGGGATGAGGTCTTTGGAGGGTCTATGAAGGGGGAAATGGTGAAGACTAATAAGAGATAGAGGACTGATTGCCAGAGCAAGGTCACAAATGAGCTGAGAGGGAATGGAATCAATAATATAGAAGAATTAGACTTAAGACAAATAAAGCAACTTCTTTTGATTCTTTTCTGGCACTGAGGTATCCTTCCAGGGAGGATATGGAATATTCTGCTGATTAGGAAAGTGTTTTCTTTGATCCATGTACCAAATGCTGCATCCCTTACTAGACTGAACATTTTGAAAACAAGGACCGCATTTTATTTAGTTTTGTATTATCCACAGCATCTAACAAAATGGCTTGACCATAGAGGTAGTCATCAAGTATTCATTGAATATGAATGATAAAACTAGGACCACAGACTGTGATTTCACTGACATAAGGAGCTTCTAAATAAGGAATCCTCCATCAGTGTAGGCCAGTACCTTCTCTGTAATTTATAGTTTTAGAGCATTCTTGTAAGTAATATAGTAGTCTCCCTAACCTGCTAAACAAATTAGGCCAGGGAAGCTCAAAAAAAAAAAAAAACCCTAAGAGAGAAGCTGAGTCATACCTTCAGAGTAAGATCAGCAATAATGACTCAAAGCCTCTTTTACTGAGTTTTAATAGCAAGTAGCCTTGGTTTCTTCAGGAGCTTTTTCTCTCCTCATTAGAATGAATCAGCACCAAGGCCAGGACCAGGCTTCTGATCCTATTAGGCCTAGATAAAAACCATTATTAAAAATCTATCAGACTTTACAGGTCAGGAAGAAGAGTATCACTTTATCTCTAGAGAACCTGACCAATTGATACCTTCTTCTCTGATTGTTCTTTGCTTTTTAAGTATCTTCCCACCTCTTCCATAAGGCTGGCTTTACTGTCCTACTGTGAGCATTGCATTTCCTTGTAGTGCACTTTGGTATTCCACAGACTTACCTGAGTCTCTGTAAAGACATCATCTAAAGTAGGAAACTAAATGACTTACCCAGAATCATATAGGGACTATATGTCAGAAGCAAGTTTTCTTGGCCCTGAGATCAGCTCTTTTCAATGTTATATTGCTATCCATATAAACAAGTATACTATGGTTCACCATGGCTTATAATGCAGAGATATACCAGTACTGAAGGACTTAAACCAGCTTCTTTGATTCTTTGCCAGGATGATAAGTCTACCTTGGTTTCTGTAACTTGTGATTTTTTCCTGCGCCTGAAGGAATGTTCATTCCTAAGCAGGGATACTCCAGATACTCCACAAACATTAGCCACTGTCCTATAATAATAATATCAATAATACAGTGAGGCTACAGAATTACTTAACCAAGACTACCACTCAGGCAGCAATAGAACCTATTAGTAAATAAATCTTGTAATCTCCAAGATCTCTCCCTACTCCCAGATTCCTAAGCTTGCTGAGAGCCCACTCCACAGATGTTTACAAAGTTGATTTCTAAGAGTTGCACAGTTATAGCAATGTAGTAAATTTCCCCAGAGTAGGAAGTTGATAAGAGTCATGTCCAAATGAAACAGTGCTTAAGTGGGCATCATGTAATTTTCTGTGTGTGCACACAATCTAGTTTTGGGGAGGGAAGAATTGAATATCATCACACAGCCTGTTATTTTTTCAAATTGATGATTGTTTTGAAAAAGCATTTTCAAAACAATTTGCCATTTGATTGAAACTGACTTTCCCCAACCCCAAATAAATTCACATGTAGATGCCATGTAAGTTGAAATTTGGCAAAAAGACCATAGACTTCTCTTGGCTAGAGCATGGTATACTGGAAATGTTATTGAACATGAAGTTGGGAAATCTGGCTTTGAATCCCAAATGTTACTCTTACCAGCTATGATTTCTCTTGCCACATGGTCCTGTAGGATATGCATCTACATTGCCAAAAGGCCTGATTTTATAATTATTTCATAAATTTGGAGTCAATCACACAATTTGTTTGAGGGGCAGAAAAATAAAAGCAAAATAGGTTTGTCTTTGTTTATACAGTTGTAATTTAAATTACATACAGATTTAAATTATGCAGATAAAATTTAAATGGGCTAGGTATATGCAGAAACAATTGTTGACATTTATATTATACCTTGAGTTTTGCATAGCCATGTATATCAATGATGATGATGATGATGATGATGATAATGATGATAATGATGATGATGATGAAAGCTTTTTTGCCAACTCCTTTTAGATACTGATCATGGGGATGCTAATTAAATGGCTATTAAAATCGTCTAAATAAGTGATGATGAAAGACTGAACCAAAGTTTTTGTGGTATGAGGGAAGAGAAGATAATTCTCAGAGAAGTCAAAAAGATTTGGCAACTAATTGGATACAGGTATTAAGGGAGAATAAAAATTAAAAAAAATGCTTCCTAAGTTCAGAAACTAAGAGACTATGGTGCCCATAAGAAATATAGATAAATTTGGAGGATAGGAAATTTAGGAGGAAAGATAATGAGTTCTTTTTGGATATGTTGAGATACTCATAGAATGTCCATGTGTAATTGTGGGACTAGTGCCGAGGGAAAACATATAGATTAGATGTATAGATTTGAAAGTTATTCCATATATGGGATCTCATAGTATTACTAAGTGAAAGAGTTAAAGGAAAGAAGAGAGGTCCCAGGACAGAGTCCTGGATTATAGTCACACCTACAAGTCCAGCTATGGGTGATGATCTTAAAGAAATTTAGAGGCATGAGTTAGATAAGAAATGAACTATAACAGAACAATGCCATGGAAGTCCAGGAAAAAGATATTATGCAAATGGAGGTCAACAGGGTTAACATTGTCAAATGCCTCAAAGCATTTAAGAAAGATAAGTCTTCTCTTTCAATCAAAGTAGTCTTCTGGTGATCTTTACAACCTTGTCAGCCAAATAAGGCAAGCCTCCTTTTACACATGAGGAAAATGAGAGTTTTTAAAGTTAAGTGATTTGTCCAGGGTCATAGAGTTAGTAAGTTAACAATACAAGACAAAATTCAAACTCAAGTGTCCCAATTCCAAGTCTGGTACTCTTTTCAGTGTACCATATTGTGCCCAAGAAATGTCTTTTCCTTGCTGACTAAGTGCTTCAAAACTTCAGGTAAGGACTCTGAAGTTTCATCTCACACTTCTTAAATTAACAAAGTTGATAACAGATGGAAAATTTCAATTTAGAGAACCTGTGGGAAACCAAGCACGATAATTAAGTAGAATGGTATGGTAGCTCCTACACAATGGTGACCTATTTTCTCTCCATAGAAGAACATTCTCCATGGCCTCAGACACGGCCCCAAGAGTTAGTTTTGTACTAGGTGAGTTTTTTTGGTATTTGGCACAGGCATAAAAATTCCTAATTCCTGCCCTGGAGATAAAGGATGAATAAGTTCCAGTGGGAATGTTTGAAATATGGTAATTAGTCCTGGATAGCAACTTCAAGGATGCTAATGGTTTAACAGTGCTGGTTCCTTCTTATAGCAGGCCAGAACTGGCTCAGACAAGGCTGCTTCACACTGGAGACAGGGATGAAAAAAAGTATTAATTTTCCATATATCAATTAATCAAAAAAAAAGTTTTCCTTAGCCATAGCCAGGGAAGGACATTCATAAAATAGAAAAGCTACTCAACAAGAATACAGGTTTAAGTTGATTACAACTTTACTACCTCAGTATTGTGATGGTAGTCTATAGTCAAGAACGTGAGGAATGAACTCAATCCCTGATGTGATGTCCCTGATTTTGAACACAGAAAACCAGAATGCTATGTCAATAAACCAATAAATCTTTATTTTGTTTGTTTTGTGTTTTTTATTTAGGCAAAAAATTATTTATTTTATTTAGGTTAAGTGACTTGCCCCAGGGTCACATAGTTAGTATATATTAAATATCTGAGGCCAAATTTGAACTCAGATCCTCCTGACCAGTGCTCAGTCTACTGCGTCATTTAGCTGCCCCAAGACAATTAAATCTTTTAAGACAGTTTCAATACTTTTAAAGGAAAAAGTAGCCTAATCTGCATGGAAAGAGGCCTTAAATCAGCACACTGTTAATTTTTGGTACTAAAATGGAAGTAGGATGATGAACAAAGAAGACACTAAAAATCATTTTTTCCCCTAGGGCTAAGTCTATTAAAGTCAAATTCATTTGCACCAGTTGAACTTTGTCAATGAACTGGGTGTATGTTCTCCTCTCTCTCTAACCCACATAAACTCCAACCTTCCTTTTTTTGCCCCTTCACCAGCCCCTTGCTCCTGGGAACTTGAATTTGGTGGGGAAGGGAACTGGGAGGGATGGATAATATAAACCCAATGAGATATTGAATGCTTGGATCTATAATCCTAGCCAATTTTACTCTTGTATGACATTATGGAAAAGTGATATATGTGTTTTTATTTTTAATGCTTTCAAAGGGCTTGCACTTTATACTTTTATGCTTTAAGCCTAATTTTTTAATATTGTTTTGTATGCATCATATAAAGTAGCTTTGGCATTTTTCATTTTTTTCCTTTTTTGTACTAAAAGCTTGCTATGTACAAGAAACCTTCCAAATTTATGGATTCGGGATTTTGGATTTGAAATATTTATTACCTCTTGTTCCCTAGTGCCATTTTAGCTCCTAATCCCTAGTATTTTACTTAGTACTATTTCTACTCTCTATCCATGAGCCCTGGGCATACACTCCATGTGAAAAGGAAAATGAATAAGCCTTAAACACTATTTTATATCAAGATAAGGCTTTCTCCTTGACGAACTCAGAAAAACTGAAGAAAATCTCCATAAAGGAAGAGCTTTACAGAAAAAGAAAAACTATGGATTAAAAAAAAAAAAAAACATTTTGAGTGAAGAATAAATACTTGTGCATTTTTCTTTTTGAGGGAATTACTAGAATTCAATCTTCAAAAATGTGAAAGAATATCATACTGAATAGTCAATATACATGCATCCACTAAGTACCTACTATGTGTCAAAGACTGTGCTAAATGCTAAGGTGACAAAAAGAGACAGAAGGCAGTCCCTGCCCTCAATGAGTTCACAATCTAATGGAAGAGACAAATGGCAAACAAATATGTACAAACAAATGATATTTAGGATAAATAGGAAATAATTAACAGAAGGAAGACACTATAATTGAGAGGTTGAGAAAAGACTTGCTGTCAAAGATGACATCGTAATTGGGACCTGAAGGAAGCCAGGAGGTGGAGATGAGGAGGGAGAGCATTTTCACGAATGATGGACTGCCAGGGATGGAATAGATAAGCTAAATCAGTTTATGGCACAGAATGCTCATCACATATTCTGCTGCTTCTGTGCTTGTAACTTTTAAATATTTAGGAAGGATGCTGACAAGCCAAAGTGCCTCCAGAAGAGGATGACCAGGGTAATTATGCCATACCAGGATTAGTCAAAGAATCTGGGGATATTTGGCCTAAAGAAGAAAAGGCTTGGGGAGCGTGAGAACTGTCTTCAAATATTTTAAGCACTCATGAAAAAAGGATTTTGGCTCTACATGGAATGACTGGGACCAATGGATAGAAGTTAAAAGGAGACAGATTTTCGATTCTTGATTCAACAATGAGGAAAATTCCTTGACAATAATAACTGTTCTCTATGCACGCTATTTCCCTTGGTGATTTCATCAGCTCTACTGGATTTGCTTATTATCTCTATGCTAATAATTCTCTAATCTGAAGATCTTCACTTCAACTGCATATTAAACATCTGAAACTAGATGCCTTACATACATCTTAAACTATCAAGAGCACTACTAACCTCCAGGTCCTCTAGACTTATGATCTCATCTTCAACTTATCACTCTTGCCTTTTATATCCAATCCATTGCCAAAGCCTATGGATTTCACCTTGGCAACATCTCATATATACAGTTTCTTCTTGATTATTGCCACTATCCAGCCACCCAATCCAGGCCTAGACTGTTGCAATAGCCTTCTGGTGGGTCAACTTGCCAGAGGTCTCTCCCTACTCAAGTCCATCCAATCAGCTGCCAAAGATTCTTTACTAAGATAAAAGTTTTACTATGTCATCCCCTGTCCATTCAATAGCCAATGATTCTCTATTACCTTCAGGATCAAACACGGTGTTCAAATAATTCATAAGTTAGCTCCCCATCCACCTTTCCAATCTTCTTATATCTTCCACTCTACCCTCAATATATTCTTTAATCTAGCCTTTTTGCTGATCCTCTCACCAGACACACTTTCTTTCAACCTTGGACATTTTCTCTGGCTGTCCCCCATATCTAGAATGTTCTCCCTCTTCATCACTGCCTCCTAGCTTTTCTGGCTTCCTTCAAGTCCCTTCAAATCTCAGCAAAAATCCTACTTTTTGCTTTCCTTTACTTAATTCCAATGCTTTCCTTTTGTTGACTTCAAATATATCTTCTTTATATAGATATTTTCAGGATATCTTCCTCATCTGATCATAAGTTTCTTGAGGGAAGGAATTCTCTTTTGTTTCTTTTTATATTTCCAGTGTTTAGCACAGAGACTGGTACTTTGGGAGCACTTAATAAATGTTTATTGATTGACTTTCCTTCTATATTTTCTCTGATACTATTTATCTCTAATTCTTCCCTCTCATTTCATTACCCTCTTGGTTTTTCCCTTTGCCTAGTTAAAAGATAAAGTTTCACTTTAGTATTTCTAATACTTATCAAATAATTTTATGTTTTCTATTCTTAATTTTAAAAGTGAGTTGTTTATTTCTATTTTAAACCAATTTGCTTTCTATTATTCTTTCTATTAAAAAAAGATGACAATGTCCCTTGATAGGAAAACGGTTGGATCTCTTTTTAAAATTTTTCTATTCTGTATCTCTTAAAGAACATGATTGTGAATTTTAGAGTCAAATAAACAACAGTACTTGAACCTAGAGCTTCTTGACAGAGAGCTAGACTCACTGCCAAGAAGTTCTGGGTTCAAGTCCTGCCTCTGACACATACTGTGTGACCCCAGTTAGGTCACTTAACTTTGCAACCATAGCCAACTCTGTAAGACCATAAATGGTAGAGAAGGTGCTGGCCTGCATATGTAGAGGGAATTTCTTCATGTGGTAGTTTCCTATACCAATAAAATCCTAAGTCCAATTTCTATTCAATGACTGTTATCTCAAATTGGATAATATTTAGCACAGTGTCTAAGTACATAGTACGTGACTATATAAATATTTATTTCCTTCTTCCCTTCCATATTCCTGTAGAAAATGGGAAAAGGCAATAATCAGGAATGTTTCAATCAGGAATACTTGAACTAAAAAGGTTTGAAGGATTTGTGAGGGGGGTTTGAATCTGTTTTTAATTTCAGGTGCAATATGTAAAAATTTGTAATACTAGTAATTTTTTTCTTTGTTGGCTAATTTGTTGCTTTTTGAAAAAAATTATTGTTTTTTAATTTTTAACATTTTTTAAAATTTTGAGTTTTAAATTCTCTCCTTCACTCCAGTCTCTCCCTACCCTTTGAGAGGGCAAGTAGTATATCAATTATATATGTGAAATCATGCAGAACATATTTCTATATTAGTCATGTTGCCAAAAAAATTAGTCAAGTAAAGAAAGTGAAAAAACATACTTCATTCTGCACTCAGAGTGCATCAGTTCTCTCATTTTGCATCACGAATCCTTTAGAATTATCTTGCATCAATGTATTGATTAGAGTAGGTAGCTAAGTCTTTCCCTTATATCATTACAATATTATCATTTCTGCGTACAAAATTCTAGTTCTACTTGATTCACTTTGCATCAATTCGTGTGTATGTGTATATATATCTTCCCAGGCTTTTCTGAAACTATCCCCATCATCATTTCTTATAGCACAATTAGTATTTCATCTCAATCATATACCACAACTTGTTCAAACATTCCCTAATTGATGGACAGCCTCTCAATTTCCAATTCTTTGCTAACACCACAAAAAAAAGAGGTGCTATAAGTTACCTTATACATGTAGACCTTTTTATCTTTACTTTGGTCTCTTTGGCATATAAACTTAATATATTGCTATGCCAAAGAGTATGCACAATTTTATGGTCCTTTGGGTATAATTCCAAATTCTTCTCCAAAATGATTGAATCAGTTCACAACTCCACTAATAGTGCATTAGTATCCTAATTTTTCTAAATCTCTTCCAATATCTATCATTTCCTTTTCTATTATGTTAGCCAATATGATAGGTATGAGGTGGTATTTCAGAGTTTTAATTTGCATTCTTCCATTCGACAGTTATTTGGAGCATTTTTTTTCCATATGACTATAAAGAGTAGTTTTTTTCTAATGCTTCCTTTTCATATCCATTGACCATTTATCAATTGGGGAATAGCTCTTATTTTTATAAACGACTCAGTGCTCTCTATTTTTGAGACGTAAGGCTTTTAATAGAGAAACTTGCTGTTAAAATTCACACCTCACACAGTTTCCTGCTCTCCTTCCAAGCATGACTGCATTGGTTTTGTTTGTGCAAAAACTTCATTTAATATAATCAAAATCATGCATTTTACTATTCATGATGCTTGTTTGGTCACAAACTCTTCCTTTATCCATAGATAACAGTTAAACTTTTCTTCTGATATTAATAATTCTTGAGGCATTTCTTAATCACTGAGTCACAGTATTCACTGAAGCCATTGTGAGCATATATGAAACATTGGTTGAAAAACTATTCCTGTCTCTCAATTTCATTGAAAGGAAATAGAATTGAATTTTCAAGATATAGTTCCTTAAGTTTTTGTTAGGTGTTATGTTTGCAATACAAGTAATTTCTACTAGGTGGACTATTATCTTTTTAGGGCAAAATAAACTCCCATATATGGATAGATTATGGCTCAGATTGCAGTGATACCTCAATTAATGAAAACTCTGGGAACTAATCTCTTTAGAGTAGTCAGCTATTTAATTTTTTTTTAAGATTTGTAGAACACGCTGCTTGCATGTATTAGTATAAATCAAAAGAACTGGACCTAAAATCACAGGGTAATGTGTCCAAGCAGCTTCTATGTAGTGGAAAACATTTATGCTCTAGATCAAATGATCAGGTCAAAGTACCAAAAGGGGAGGCAGAAATCTGGAATTCTAGGATCCAAAGGAGTAACAGGACACAAGAACAGGAGAAAGAGAGGTAGACAAATAGAGTTAGGTACATGTGTATAGTCCCTTCTCCCAGTCATGTCCTGTGAAGGTGGCCAGTGTAGCTATGTCAAGCTATTTTCTGTCAAGCACAGTAATCAAAATCAACAGGCTCAGAGCAAGAACATGCGGGTCAATATTTCTGTAGCTACTTGAACCAAGAGCAGATCAGTGCCCAGCCTGGTACTGACCCATACTTCAAGTAATTATGACCATAAACACACACACACACACACACACACACACACACACACACACACCCCTGCTTCCCTAGCATCTTTTGGCAATGACTGTGATCATCTCTCTCACTCTGTCCCTACAGTGTCAGAACATGGTAGATTTGTGTCAAGTCAATGAATTTCTTGTTTTCTTTCCCTGCAGCTTAGAAGTCACAGGGACAAATAGAAATTAATGCTTTCCTTTGAGAACTGGTTATTGCAAGCCATTCTCCAATTGATAAACGGTCAAAGGATATGAGCAGGCAATTTTCAGATGAATAAATTAAAACCATTTCTAGTCATATGAAAAAAAATTCTAAATCAGAAAAACACAAATGAAGATAACTCTGAGGTATCACTACACACCTCTCAGATTGACTAAGATGACAGGAAAAGATAATGTGGAACGTTGGAGGGGATGTGGGAAAATTGAGACACTGGTACATTGTTGGTGGAATTGTGAATGAATCCAACCATTCTGGAGAGCAGTTTGAAACTATATCCAATGGCTATCAAACTGTGCATACCCTGTGCATATTCACCAATGTTTCTACTAGGCTTATATCCCAAAGAGATCTTAAAGGAAGGAAAGGGACCCACATATGCAAAAATGTTTGTGGCAGCCCTGTTTGTAGTGGCCAGAAACTGGAAACTGAGTGGATGCCCTTCAATTGGAGAATGGCTGAATAAATTACAGTATATGAATATTATTGTTCTATAAGAAATAACCAGCAGGATTATTGAAGAAAAGCCTGGAGGGACTTGCATGAACTGATGCTAAATGAAGTGGGTTGAACCAAGAGAACATTGTACAAAGCAACAACAAAATAATACAATTGTGACGGATGTGGCTCTTTTCAACAATGGAGCAATTCAGGTATATTTGTGATGAAGAGAGCCATCTGCATCCAGAAAGGTCTGTGGTTATTAAATGTAGATCCCAACATAGTATTTTCACCTTTGTTGTTGTTGTTTGCTTGGTGGGTTTTTTTTTGCCTTCTTTCTCATTTTTATCTGATTTTTCTTGTGCAACATGATACTTGTGGAAATATGTATAGAAGAATCGCACATGTTTAACATATATTGGATTACTTGCAGTCTAGGGAAGGAGTTGGGGAGAAGGGAGGGAGAAAAAAATTTGGAACACAAGTTTTGCAAGGGTTAATATTGAAAACTATCTGCATCTATTTTGAAAATTAATAAGCTTTTTTTTTTGAGGGGGGGAGGGAGGAAGGGAAAGAGGGAGAGAAGGAGAAAGATGGGTATTGAAATTTGCTGCAGTTTCTGCTATTAAGAGACTGCTACTTGCTGATGTTACCACGCTTGTACTAATTAAGTAGTTTTGTTTTTTGATTACAGTATGAGGTCTAAGTGATTTATTAAGGAGACTGGATCTGAAAGGAAGTAGGGAGCATTCTGTTTTTCCATTGGGATGGGAATGAATAAGCTGGGGGGAAAAGTAATAAAGGAAGATTCTCCTACCCCACCCCCAGAGACTATCCAACCCCCTGCTGTTACATTAGCATAACAAAAGCATCTCCAGATAAAGCATCTCTTTTTTTCTACTCAGTAAAATATAAATAAAAACAATCTACTAGCAAAAATATGAGGTTGATTTACTTTATTTCTAAGCTTCTTTCTATATCCTTTATTTCCCCAAGCACAAATCCTCCCCCAATTTAAGTATCCACTCCTTTCTCTTTGAACTTCTCTTCTTGACAGAACAGCAAAAGATCTAAATATCATGTATCTAAGTATCACTGTGACTATTATTCACTTTCTTTTTTCCTATGAATGAACTATTTTCCTCAATAATATTTTATTTTTCCAAATAAATGTAAAAAGTTTTCAACATTTATTTCTGTAAGATTTTGTGTTCCAAATCTTTTCTTTGTCCTTCAACTTCTCTCTCCCCAAGACAGCATGTGATTCAATATAGGTTAAACATATACAATCCTTCTAAACATATTTATGAATGAACTTATTAATCACCTACTATCTGCCAGGCACTGTGAACTAATAATGGAAAGAAGGGTGAGACAGTCTCTGCTCTCAAGGAGTTCCTTTCTAACAAGAGAACCATGCAAACAATTATGTACAAACAAGCTACAGTCAGGATAAATTTGAAATAATCAACAGAAGGCACCAGAATTAAGGAAAGTTTTCTTATAAAAGATAGGATTTTATTGGGGACTTACGTTTTTTCAGTCTGAATTTGAAAAGACCTTGCCCTTTCTTAAGATAATTTTGGGCTAGTTAGTGGGCAAATCTGTTGGAGAAGTGGACAAGATGATCAATGAAGGCAAATTAAGACAATTCATAAATCCAACTATAAAAACCAATCTGATTTAATCCTTTTAGTGTAATAATGAAAAAATGATGAACAGTAAGTGAAAAGTTGAACAAAGCTTACCAAGGAAGGCCCTCTCTTCTCCTGAGGATGACTTTAGGATCCAAGTTTTTATGGGCCTATTCACAGATGATTTCTGGGGTCTAACAAATCTATGTATTTTCCTAATTTGTGAGAAGAAAATGTACAAAACCTGTGTGCCATGAATTTGAGGAGAAACATCTTCATTCCATCCATACCCAAAAAGTAACCTTTACAAGTTATATAAGTGTGTGTGTGTGTGTGTGTATATATGTACCATAAACATATATTTTTATATGTGTATGTGATGTGTGTGTGTGTGATAGGGGTGTGTATATATAATCTCAGCTGCCAATCAACTATGCTAATCAAATTGTTAACCTTCTATTTGATTTTATTGATATTCACTCAAATGGGCAAAGTCCTCTCCAGTAGGATCTTTGGACCTCAGAGATAAGAAATACCCCAATACTGAAGTTCAAATCTGACCACAGACATAAGCTATGGCTCTGGACAAATAATTTAATCTCTTTTTGCCTCAATTTATTCATCTGTAAAATGGGGATTAATTAAAAAAAACACCTATCTGGTAGGATTATTTAAGGATCAAATGAGCTATGATTTATAGAAAATCCTTAGCATAGAGTCTGGCACAAAATAGGTACTTAATAAGTGCTTATTCCCTCCTTACCTTCTTCCTTATCTAAGTCACTCCAATTTATCATATTTCCCAGATGGAAAATCAATATTTTTATAGTCTACTTGATATTGTTTTACTATGCAATGATATGTTTACAATAGCATTTCCTGCTTCCTTTCTTACATCCAAGAATATATTTCTGTGCCTTCTATATTATTTTTCCCTCTGGTAATGAATTTTCTACAAAGAAGTATGTTGTTAAAATGTATCCTTTTCATTTAAATAGATATTATCATTAAATATGTGATCTAGGACAATTACTTCTTTTCTATTAAAAAGTACTTTATTAAATTAATTATTCAACTTATCTCTACAAGAGATAGTCATAGTTCTGAAATCTGTAGGAAGACAAAAAGAAAAAGCATGGCATGGTGGTTCCCAACTCAAGATCATCAAGGGTTATCAACTAATAATCTTAATCTTAATTAATCTTTTGCTACATATTTACTGATTTACTTCCTAGTCAGAAGCTCTCATAAGTAGCAACTGAACCTTAATGCTTCTGCTATTATTTTTTTAAAGCAATTATCCACACTCAATAACTGGCTTTTTAAAAATTAAAATAAAGTATTACTTTTGTTGGGAATGTAGATGGATAATGGATAGAGTTGTCAGGAAGACGAGTTTAAATTTGACTTCAGACACCTATTAGATATATTATCTTAACCTTGCTTGCCTCAGTTTCCTGATCCGAAAAATAAACTGGAAAAGCAAATGGCAAACCATCCAGTATCCTTGGCAAGAAATCTCCCAATGGGATCATGAAGAGTTAGAAACAACTGAACAAGCACAAAAATGACTTTTTTCTGTAGCTCTCCTAAAACATAATTTCTTGATGTTGCACTGTTTTTTTTTTTTGAGTTTTTTTTGGAGAACACATTGATGTCCCAATACCCTCTGAATGGGCTCTACTAGAATGTAAACTCCTTTATAGCAGGGTTTATTTTATTTCCATCTTGGTATCCAGACAATGGCTAGCACACAGCCTTGCACATTTTTTTTTTTTTTTTTTTTTTTTTTTTGCTGAGCTAGGGAGAAGAATGATTTGGAACCTGTGATTTTATCAAGGAAGAGAGTTCCTAATAAGGAAACACTCTTTCTCCATGCAGATTGTAGAGGAAAAACAACCTTGTTATCGGAATGTACAACTGGAAACAAATTCATCCCCATTTTGCTTGAGACAAAATACACAAAACTTGAATGAATTGTTCTTCTTCCCATTCTATTATGGATTGAAGACACAAAATTCAGCTACCTCCATCTTATTTCAAAGTCCTTCCCCACTTTTGGAACATGTAATTCCACAAATGTTGCACCCAATGTTTGATTATGGATGCTTCCAAAGCAGCTTCCTTAAAAGAACAGAATACATACCACTCCTCCATTCACATGTCCCAGAAGGCTGCTGATTGGCCATGTAAGTTCATAAAAGCTATATGAGTCAAAATCTGTATCCAAGGAAATTTAAGCTTCTGAGAACAAGCTTTACCTTCTTTTTCTTTCCTTTCAGTTTAGCTACTCATCTGATTTGATTTCCAGTCTTGAGGACCCTCACTTGAGAGAGATTCATCCCAGAGACATTCTCTCTAGGAACCCAGGCTGAGAAATTCCCCAAAGACATCACCAACTATTGTGCAGTTTTGCACATAGTAGGTGCCTAATAAAGAGATGCTGAATTACATTGAATCTTTCATTCTTTCCTTCTCTCCTATTTCTTCTTATGGTTCAAAACTCCAAAAAGTAAGAAACATGGTTGATCAATATAGTTGGTATTGCCTCACTGAATCTCACTTTCTAGTAATGATTCAAAAGGTATGGTGGCTAACTGGATCAGTAATTATTATTAGTATAACAATACTCTTTACTCCTCTCTTTCCTCATTCCTTTCTCTACATGTTATTTTAAAAATCAAATAATTTAAATTGTCTCTAATTTTTTCCATCAAGTTATTTTCCAACCAATGCTCAGAGTGAATCACTTTTTAAACTCACATTTCTCAGGTTTAACATTTAATAAATTTCTTTGCTGAAAATTGCTTTTGCTTCCTCCCTTTTTCTTTGGGGAGGAAGGGTCAAAACCAAGTTTCACATCTGTACCTTTTAAACCCATTTTTACAAGAGGTCTTTAAATACAACCTGAGCAGAAGAACAGTAATAGACTAAAGTATTCTTCTTATTCAATTTTTACTGAATACCACTCCACTTTCATGATTTCAGCAGTTTTCTTTCCTATTTTGCTCTTGAGGAAAGCAGAATAAGTGGCTCATCCATTTGAAGTGGGCTGCCTAGGAAAGAATGAGTAGACAAGGCTCAGGTTGAAATTCCCATTTTTTAATGGAACAACAACCTCTACCATTCTTCTCATCTCCATGACCTTAGTGAAAAGGCAAAACCCCTTCCCTAGCACTGACCACCTCTGTATTCTGCACTGGGCACATACCCATAATCCATGCCTTCTCTTAGCAGAGCTCAGCTGGTGGAAGAATCATAAATAGCATAGTTCTGACAGGTAAACCAGCCAAGCAGGAGGCCTGATCTGGCTTTTCATTGGAAAGCAATGAGCTCATGGCTTCTCTCAGGGGACTGAGGAAGTGGAGACAGATCGAGAGATGGGGAGACGGAGATAGAGACAGGTGTAGAATGGTGAGAGTGATGAGAGATCAGAGAAAAGAGCTTAAGGAGACTGGCCTAGTGTTTCTTAATGTCACTTTGGATATGAGTCCCCAGGCTCCCAGGCTAGAGGGAGCAGTCCATTCACCTTAAATTAAGCATTCTATATTGGGCAGTTGTTGTCCTGAGAGCAAAGGGCAAAGAAACAATAAACAGACTGAAAATCCTTCATCCTGTTTCTTCAAAAACAGAAATGAAATGACCACTCATGGGTCACTCAGGTGGTAATTGCCAGGAAAGATTTAGCAGTACCTTTCTCTCTCACTAAGATGCACAGGAGACTCTGCTACTGCCTTCTATTTTACATGAAGCTAAAGAAGGATTCACTAGAAAAATGTCTGGATCCACAGAAGTTTTCACTTTTTAACTGAATGTCTTGGCTCCCTGTATACAAGCCTCAGGCCTGTGTCACCATAATGCTAAATTGTCAATTTTATATATTTATATTTATATATGTACAGAGAGAGAGAGAGAGAGAGAGAGAGAGATGAGAGAGAGAGAAAGACAGAAACATATATACACACACAGGTATATACACACTACAGACACAAATACAAACACATGTATATGTACATATGCACATGTGTGTATACACATATATGTAGCTAGATATGTATGTATGTTTATCACATGTATATAAATATATGTAAAATAAGCTGCATCTAGACTATGGCAAACATCTGGAGTAAACTAGAAAATGTAGGAAATTGCCCATATGTTTTCAAATATCTGAATGTTTGGTCTCAGATACAAACACCCAGATGACTGGCTTTTCCCCTTTTCAGTCAAACAGATTTTTAAAAATTTAGTCAAAGCAGCTGTATGGCAGTATGTAAAATAAACTTGAGTGTGATTGACTAAATTCTTTATTTAATTGCTTGAAACTATGTCTTATGCAATATTAAGACAGCCAGTCAATTGAGTGGGCCAAAAATAATTGCATCAAAACCCTAAGTAAGATAGGTAAAAGGACCAGACATATGATTTTAATGTATAGGGGAACTATCAGCTGAGGAAATTCCCTCTATCAATGCAGATCAGTATTTTCTCTGCAATTTAGAGTCTTAAAGAGTTGCACTGAGAGGTTAATTGACTTTTCTAGGATCACAAAGCAGCATATGTCAACATTTGGCCTCGAATCCAGGTCTTGTTCCCACTGGAACATTGTGGGAAGACGAGGACACTCAGCCAAGTGGGTAGATTAAATATCCAGTAACCCTGACTTAATTTTTCACTTTCCCAGTTAGTATTGTAAAGAACACCCTCATTGGCATAGATTTGTCATAACCAAAGACCAAATATAGGCTAAAATTCATGAAAAGAAAATATGGTCATCAAATCTATGAATAATATTTCTATTTATAATTATATTTTCAGGGCTAATTATTGGTTTCAATAAGGTCTTCTGCCTCGATGGGAGATGCCAAAGCATGAATTGTTACCTGATTCTTGTTCTAAAAAGTAATACATACATCCAAGTGCATTCTCATTTGAGTCAGCATAGATCTAAGTCTGAGAAGAGAAGAAATAAAATTGGTAGATTTGTTCACTGTTCTTTCCTGCTGAGAATACTACCTGCCATTTTATCTTTGGCTATGGTGCATGTTTTCCTGTCTTTGTCATGTCTCCTTCATGACATTATAAGCCCCCCAAAGACAATAAAAGCAAGTTCAGTATTATAACTTTATAGTGCAACCAGAGAGCTAAGAAAAGGAGCATTGACCCTCAAATAGTATCATGTGAAGTCCTGAATATGGAGTCAGAACAACTGGACTCAAGTTTCAGCTTTGCTCTTTATTATCTGTAACATCTTAGGACAGTCTCTGGGCCTCAGTTTCTCATAAAGTGAACTTTAATATTGTTAGCTGGATGCCAAAAGGCAGTCTAATGCTTAAATTATTTATATTTTTATTACTGAATTTTATCAAATCAGTTTGTGTGTGTATATACACGTGTAGATATAAACTTAATGATGATATTTTTATGGCTACTCAACACTGAAAATTCTTCCGTTTTTTCTTTTATAGCACTTTGTCCTCAGAACCCTGGGATCTACTGCAGAAAACATTCCTCCTAGAAAACTACTACCCTTAATCTTAATTCTCCTAGAAATCCCTCAAAACTCTCCAGGCAGCTATCTTCCTCTGGTTTTCGCTGGTTATTGACATCAGTAAAGCACTAGATGCTTTACCTCCATAGCAGAAGCAGAAAGGGGAAGTTGGGAATAACATCAGTAGAACATCCTCAGAGTTTTGGATATTTTTTCAAAAAGTGGAATATTCCATTAGGATGATTTATTCTTCATCACCCACTCAATTTAGGGACTCAGGGTCTCAGGGAAAGCCGTTTGTCATTCCCATTTTATCTCCCATGCTTAGAAAGTGATGCTATTTAACTCAGTTATACCTGATTTCCTCAAAAGACTTGGCAACTGACTCTTTTGTCAACCTAAGGATAGCATATCCAATTGAGAAAAGAACATCAAAAATGTCAAGTAAATTCAGACTGACGTTACATCTGAATTAAAATACTGTCTCTAATGATATTACTATTGGGAAAATATAGTTGTTACCTTCTATGGCATTGTTCTCACAATTAGGAGATTAATTCTAAACAATCTGATCCTTCCATGGTCATTCCAAACTGGATTTTTCAGAAAGAGATAAACCAAATTGCTTTATTGAAAATGATTTCAACTTGCATTTGTCTTCAGCAGTGTGGTTCTAGCTTGAAGTCACATCAAAAAATTAACATTTAATATAATGGCCTCAAAATCAGTTTAGCCATCCCAGTTTACCTCTGCCTTTCCCCTCACCTGGGATGTCTCTGTCTCTGTTTCTCTCTCTGTCTCTCTGTCTCTCTGTCTCTCTCTCTCTCTCTCTCTCTCTTCTCTCTCTCTCTCTCTCTCTCTCTCTCTCTCTCTCTCTCTCTCTCTCTCTCTCTGTCTGTCTCTCTGTCTCTCTGTCTCTCTGTCTCTCTCTCTCTCTCTCTCTCTCTCTCTCTCTCTCTCTCTCTCTCTCTCTCTCTCTCTCTCTCTCTCTCCCTAACCATTTCTTTGACTAATAGGAATTTGACTAGGAAATCATCTGTCTACATTCAGCTCTGGGGGCCTATTTACTCTCATTGGCAACCTCTAATTTCCTTAGAGATCCCAGGTAAAAGAATACTGAAAGCATGGATCAATGAATAACAATGATCATAAGAACCTTGCCATACATGTTCAATACCTGTCACTTTCATGAAAAGATCCTTCTCACAGAGTTCATTTTTGGTTAGATTCCTTAGCATCCTACTTCCAAGCCCCTAATATTACATTATATTTATTTTGTCTATAGGCAAGTCTAAGAATACAAATACAAGCAAAAGTGACAGCCCCTGCCCTCAAAGAGCTTACATTTTAGTGAAGGAAAATAATCAAAAAAGAAAGCCGAAAAAGGTGAATGAGAAATTAAAAGTATCAGCAGTGAGCTTAACAGAGAAAATCTGATAAGTCAAAAGTGAAGCCTGGAGATTTATTTTATGGGTGCTTTCCTTAAAATGGAGATCTGGCACAACATAACATTCTCACTCTTTTTGTTGTTGTTTTTCGCTTACATTTTGTTTTCTTACTCATTTTCTTTTCTTTTTGATCTGATTTTTCTTGTGCAGCAAGAGAATTGTATAAATGTTTACACATTGGATTTAACATATATTTCAACATGTATAACATATATTGGATTGCTTGCCATTTGGGAAGGTAAGGAGGGAAAAATCTGAAATGCAGGTCTATGCAAAGGTCAATGTTGTCAATTTATCCATGCATATGTTTTGAAAATAGAAAGCTTTAAAAATTAAAAAATAAAAATAAAATGGAGATCTGTGAGGAACTAACCAGTCAGAGCAAGAGCCCACAGAGATGGAATAAGTCTCCAGGATGAAAGAGCTGCTGTGGGATGATGGAGAGTTTGTATTTACTTGTCTATATATATATATGTTAACTCTCTTTATAGTAGAATGCAGGCTCCTTGAGGTCAGAAACACTTTAGTTTCATTTCTTTTTTTAATACTTATTCCTAAGCACATAATAAGTACTGTATAAACACCTGCTGAATGAATGCTTATTGAATTTGGGCATCAACAATATGACAAATTCTCAGATTCTCTCCAAAATTCCTTTCTTGAAAACATTTCTACCCTTTCTATCACGTTCTGTAGGAAAAGAAAAATCAAACCAACATTTCTCTACCTAGAATATCCTAATTCTCTAGTGTTCTCAGATCTGTGGCAAAAATATCATTAATTTAAATTAACTCAGGAGGAAGAACAACTCAAATGAATGAAAATCTTAATTGTAAAGCATTCCTAAGTATAATCTAGCATTCCCACTCAGGCAAGGTGAGGGAGGGACAGCCTTTTGTTGCATGCTTCCAAGATGTGATTCCTGACTGGTTGGAAAGGATTGATACAACACCTTATATTATATTATATGGAATTTGTTTCAGATTCTTTTGAGGAAGATCTTTAAAGAAAATATCCCAAAGGGCAAAGATGGAGCCACAACATCAGTTCTTTTCAAGAAGTTTGAAACCCTTTTCACCATGGAATATATGGCCACTTAAGGCAGCTAGTGTTGGTCTTTGCTCTAGGTCACCACTACCTTTCAATTTAGAACTCTTTCTTTCATAATCTTTCCATTTTCCAGCATTCACAGTAATCCAGCTCGCTCCAGAAGATCCCACAGCCTAGACATCCTCTTTAGTATTGAATGCTATTTATCTGATACACTGGACAGGAGGAAAATTAAGTATGATCCTTAATTCTCAATTGGAGAAGGAAATGGACAATCACTTTTGGATCTTTGCCAAGAAAACCCCTGGACTTTACTATCCACAAAGAATTATACATGACTGAACAACATTATTCCTTAATGTCATTTCCTGACCTTATTTCTCTTAACATCACCTCATGTTCTCTCCTTCATAAAGCATTTCCCAATGCAATAAATATTAATGTTCTCTTCCTTCTCAAAATACCTTGAATTCATTTGACAATTGAAAATTTTTTTCTTTTCAACAGAATAGAAATTTCTTGCAGGCAAGAATTGTTTCCCATTTTGTCATTGTAGCCTCAACACCCGGCTTGGACCCTTTCATATAATAGATATAAATACAGAACTGAGTTTTTCATCACTAGTCCAAAAGCAAACTCATAACACAGACTTTGTGGAAATAACAAAAACTATAAATAAACCGAGTCCAAATTAATGAGTTTTTACTTAAATACAACTAATTCTATGTGCATTTTCAAAAGTGAAAGGACAAATCAAGTGACCCAGAATTCAAGAATGAAAATATTTAAAATATAATTTCCCTGAGGGCAGGCATTTTTGCCTTTATAATCCCAGAATTTAGCATAGTGGGGGCATGTAGTAGGAATATGATAATTTGATTAATTATAATAAAAATAATTTAAGTAATGATAAGAATTTATGAAATGCTTATATTGTTATGAAGATCAAAAGAGTTGAGAATTATAAAGCACTTATACAGTGCCTGGCACATATTAGGTGTTATATAAATGTTAGCTATTATTATTTATTTATATATATATATGTGTGTGTGTGTGTGTGTGTGTGTGTGTGTATAAATATATATATATATATATATATATAATGCTATAATGTTTGCAAAGTGCTTTTGTAGTCTCTTAACAACCCAGGGAGGCAAGTGCCATTATTACCCCAATTTTACAGCTGAGGAAACTGAGGCAGACAGATTAAATGGCTTGCCCACAGTCACAAAGCTTGCAGCCTGAGAACAGATTTCAACTCAGGTCTTCCTAAGGCCAGGTCCAGCTCTCTTTGTCTACTGCACCATTTAGCTGTCTATATATAAATGCTGTCGCTCAGCCATTTTTCAGTTGAGTCCACCTCTTCATGACCCATTTTGAGTTTTCCTGGCAAAGATCCTAGAATGGTTTACCATTTCTTTCTCCAGTTTGTTTTGCAGATGAAAAAACTGCAATAAATAGGAATAAGTGACTTGCCCAGGGTCACCCAGGTTATAAATGTCTGAGGCCAGATTTGAACTCAAGAAGATGTGTGTTTTTGACTGCAGGTCCGATACTCTCTGAACTGTACTATTTATATATATAGTATGTATATACTATACACGTATATGTAGATACACATACATATACACATGTATATATAGATACATAGACACACATATATAAATGCACTATATATTTATATCACACTTTTTTTGTAATAGCAAAAATTTGGAGGCAATTTAAATATCCATCATTTGATGAATGGCTGAGCAAATCAAGGCATAGTAATGTTCTAGAATACTATGACCAATACGAGAAATTTAGAGAAACAAAGGAAAATGCATGACTGATGTAGAGAGGAGAAAATATATATGGTGACTATAAAAACATAAATGAAAACAATTCCAAAAGATCAAAAGTAACGACTAAAGATGATTCCAAAGAAACAATGTCTTTAAACAGGTCATAAGTATCGAATTTTACATACATAGTCAGATTAATTTTTAAAATTTATTTAATTAGTATTACATTTAATAAAATGATAATATTTTACTATATAGGTGGTTATTGAAAATTGATTATAATAAAAGACAAAATTCATCAATACAAATTAAAAGAATTCTAGTCTGAGGGAAATCAGAGTTTTCAGACTGAGGATCTCTTGTTTGCTAGGTGTCTATTCAAAATTATTTTTCTAGCCTACAATATCAACTAGCCACAGTATATACTTACTGCAAAAATCCATTAATTCAGAATTTGAGATAATTCTAAAAAGTTGATATCATTCTTTTTAACTAAATGGTTTCCAATTATGGGAATAATTAAGGACTTTTATGTCTATAATAAGTGATTATCTAAAGTAGACCAACTGAAAATGGTCATTTTCATTAACTTACTTCATTTTCCTTATTAATACCATTTTAATGTGCTGCCATTCAGTTCTAGTGCCAAAACTTTCCCTTCTCTCCATATCTTCAGCTCCTCTTTAAGATTAGGTATACTATGGTATTACAGTTAATCCTTCTACATCTCAGGGGGATTAGGAGCACAGAGGCGCTACAATCTGGAAAATCTGTGTAAAATATTTTAGCCCTCCCTTCATACCAGAAAAGTCTGAATTATTATGGCACTAAAAGATAAAATATGTAAAAATTCCCATTAAATTTCTTATGCCAACCTGTAATATATCAAAACCATGATGGAGAAAGTCATAATGTGGAAGGGATAACGGTAGCTTCTGTCATCAGAGCAATATTAAGAGAAGCTTCTACTGCAGGGGTCCTTAATCTCTTTTCTGTCATGGACCCCTTTGGCAATTTGGTGAAGTCTATGGACTATTTCTCAAAATGATATTTTTAAATAATTGAAGAAAAGCCCAAATTTCAATTAAAGGTTAATGAAAATAAAGATGAAAATTTTCCCCCTCTAATTTCATGAGACCCCCCAGGATTTGTGGGTCCCATGCCAAGAACTCCTGTTATTATTTCTTTCTCTACTATCTTCCAACAAACCCAGAACTTCCTGTCCTTAAGAACACTTTACTACATTTTACCAACCCCTCATGTCTTTCTCTTTTTCTCAACCAAATTCTTTGAAGAAGCTGTGTACTCTAGCTGCCTCTACTTCTCTCCTCTTATGGACTTCTAAACCCTTCACAATCTGATTTCCAACTTCATCATTCAACTGAAGCTTTTCACCCACAGTGATCAATGATCTCTCAGCCACCAAATGTGATGGTCATTTCTCAGTCCTCATTCTTCTTAACCTGTTTACTACATTCAACACTGCTAACCAGCCTCTCCTCCAAGATAGTCTCTCTTGGTTTTTGTAGTAATATTTAATGTTGCTTCTCCTCTTACCCATTTAACCACTTCTCAATCTCATTTACTAATTCATAATTCATATTAACCCCCTATGTTCATTCTCCAAAATTCTCTTCTAAGTCTTATCTCCTCCTCTATGCTTTCTCTTATTAACCTTATCAGATCCCATGAGTTTAACTATGAACTCTGCAGATGACAGATCTATCTACACATATATGTATGCATATATATATATCAATCAATAAACATTTATTAAATTCCTACTATGTGCCATGATGCTAACCTATATATGTAATATGGGCACTCTATGTCTGCTACAATGATTTTAGATCCCAAACTACAATATAATCTATACTCATAATAGATTCTCTGACTTTACACAAATAAGGTTCAGACTTGGGGAACTTTGATTAATCACAAACTTTATCATGTAACACAAACAAGGGCTTCTACTAGGAATACCAAAATTTGGTGCTCTATAAAAAGGAAAAGAGTCTTCACTTCCCACGGTCATATTCAAATTAACTATACATTGAATATTTGAATGTAGGACAGAATTTATTTAACCCATACAAAACTAAAAGGAATCTGAAATCAAGCAATCAAGATAATTTTCCTTACTTCTCCAATGGATCTCCATCTTCTTTAGGGAACTATAGACATTGAACAAAACATAATACTAACCAAGTATTGAGACCCCAAACTCCAACTTCCTCTGAATCACTGGAGAGTTCACCTCCCTTGGATTTCCACAAAAGGCATAGGACTAGTGGAGAATTAGGTTCAAATTTAGTTCTTCCTATTGAAGATTTGTTCTTTGCTATTCAAAAGCTCTAGTTCTTGCTTATTCCAAGAATTTAAAGTCCAGGAGGCTTAAATTTTCCTGGGTTAGGAACGTTTCTCCTGATCTGCCAACATTTCTTTTTTGTTTGTTTTGTTTTTTCTTTCTCTAGAAAAACATATTTTAAAATTTTTTTTAATATTTATTTTTAACTTTTATTTTTATTTGCAAAACATATGCATAAGTAATTTTTCAACATTCATCCTTGTAAAGCCTTCTGTTCCAAATTATCCCCTCTTTACCCCTAGCCCCTCCCCTAGATGGTAGATAGCCCAATACATGTAAAATATGCTACAATATATGTTAAATCCAATATATGTATACATATTTATACAGTTATCTTGTTGCACAGGAAAAATCAGATCAAGAAGGGAAAAAAACTGAGAAAAAGAACAAAATGCAAGGAAACAACAACAGAAAGAATGAAAATGCTATATTGTGTTCCACACTCAGTCTCCACAGGCCTCTCTTTCGGTGTAGATGGCTCTCTTCATCACTGAATAAGTGGAACTGGTTTGAATCATCTCAATGTTGAAGAGGACCACATGCATCAGAATTGATTGCCCTCCAGAATGGTTGGATTCGTTCACAACTCCACCAACAATGCATCAGTGTCCCAGTTTTCCCGCATCCCCTCCAACATTCATCATTATTTTTTCCTGTCATCTTAGCCAATCTGACAGGTGTGTAGTGGTATCTTAGAACTGTCTTAATTTTCATTTCTCTGATCAAAAGTAATTTGGAACACCTTTTCATGTAACTACAAATTGTTTCAATTTCTTCATCTGAAAATTGTCTGTTCAAATCCTTTGACTGTTTATCAATTGGAGAATGTCTGCCTTCATTTCTCTCCAATACCACCTTTATGCAGCTCTCAACTAAGCCAAGATGACTAATAGCCAATCTCATACTTTTAATTTTCTTAGCATTACAAACATGGCATTGCACTGGGAAATAGGTCTATAAAGAGGTTCAAGACATGGCTAGAAAGCAGTATTGTAACACTGGAATTGGAGTCAGACCACCCTGGACTAGAGACTCATTTCTACCACTTATTACTGATGTGACTTTGGACAAGCCACTTGAACTTTCTTAGTTAGTCTCTAACATCTGTAAAAAGGGAATTAAAATAAAATATTTTCATTATCTATCTTGTAATTGTTTTGATGATCAAATGGATCCTGCTTGTGAAAACTCTCTGTAACCATAAAGTGCTACATAGAATTGTAATTAGGGCAAGTCAATCAGGGCTTTGCCTCAGAGCACTGACAATAATTGTAGTCTTTCAACTTTATTTTAAAAAAAAGAAAGAAAGAAAAGAGAGAAACAGAGCTAAACATCTATTGACAAAAATAATTAAAGTGGGAGTGTACCCACTTCAGGTGGGTGAAATGAAGTTAATCTCTACCCTTTCTTACCAGAGAAACTCCTCTACATAGGACTCAAACCAATGACCTGGAGTTTTCGCTTCCTCCCACTCCACCAATAATCTCCCACTAGCTTCCCCTTCAAATTAGGCTATGCTGCATGCCATTTGCCCCAGGCACAAAAATTCCTAGTTACTCTGCTACCATATAAATATCCTCCTCTATGATATTGACCTGAAGGAATTCCAATCTAATTGGGGAGAAAGGACAGAATTACTTTTTAAAAATTAAGATAATTTTCCTAGATAGAGTTTTATTTTTGTTTTTTGGTGGTTTCAGTAGTGTCCAACTCTTCATGACCCCATTAGGGGTGAAGTGACTCGCCAAGGCTCACACAGCTAGTGTTTGAGACTAGATTTGAACTCAAAAATATGAGTCTTCCCAAGTGCAGATTTGGCACTCTCTCCATTGTGCCATCTAGATGCCCACATACAATTTGGACTACATAAACATACATTTGCTGTTTTTAAAATGTGGCAAGTGACTAGCAACAATAACAATCATTTTTATGGAGCTTTAAGTTGGAAATGAATATATGTATGTGTATACATAGATATATGTGTATATATATCATGTCATGTATATTATTGTGTTATACAGTGGCAGCTCTGCACTCATCATTAATTGGTTCCAGAAGGCAAGATGAGTGGCGAAAATGAACTGAATGAATTTCTCCCACAAGGAGAACATCTCCAGTCCACAGCCTAACCATCCCTCCCCACCCCATTCCCCAAAGGGGCAAGTGGGGCTTCCAGCTGCAAGGAGACAAGCGGGCCCAGCCAGGCTCTGGACCCTTCCTGACCCAGCTCCCTTTCTGAGAGGAGCCAAGATCTTTATGCTCCGCCTCACACCCCCCAAGCTTCCGTGGCCGTGGCAGTGGTAGGGTCCTGGATGTGGAGGCAGAAGCTGTGGTCTCTCACTCTCCACTGCTCAGTGGAGCTCTCTGTCTCAGGGCTCAGGTCTGCCAGGAATCCTGGGTTTTCCATCACCCCTTTTGCCACGCCCTGCCCCTGCTCCTTTTCCTCCTGCGCTCCGTGCCCCTTCCAGGACTACTGTTTTGGAAGCTGGGAGGCTACCCGCTGCAGCCACATTGTCCTCCAGGAACGGCCCCGAGACCTGCCAGCCTGTGCCCACAACTTCAGCATCATGGGCTCCAACCTGACAGTGCTGCACTCCTGTACTTGGCTGCAGGAGAACTGTCCCTGGCCAAGGTGGGAGCTGGCCAACCTCACAGCCCTCCCGCTCAACCAAGAAGTGCTGGAGCATTTCTTATTCTCTCGGAAATATTTCAAATACCAAATTCTGTGAGTTCCAAAATGAACAAAACCTAAAGTTCCACTATATATTATTATTATTATTTATTATAGAGGTTCATTTGATCCTCACAAAAACGCTGGCAGAAAGGTGTTATTATTATCCCCGTTTTATAGATGAAGAAAATTGGATTGAGAGATTATATAATGTGCCCAGGACTATACAGTAAGATCTGAGCAGGATTCAAATTCAGCTTTCCTTATACCGTGATTCCTGTTAGCATTCTATTTGTGCAATATCTAATAGCCAATCACTAGGTTATCAAGTGCCCTGTTTTACAATTCTAGCACTGCTGGAAAACCTGTTTGATCACCCCTTAGTGTAAACAAGCTTATTTCAGCTACTTTCTCCGGCACCTATGGAAGATAATGAAAATCAGAGTTTTGATGGGGACTTGTAAAATTCCTTCCAAATCTAAATTCTATGAGAATGAGCTAAGTGTGAACACAGAGCCCTTTAGTAAAGAAAAGACAAGTTGGAGAACTTCTAATGGGAACTTCTGGGCAGCCAAGGCAGCATAAATGTTTAAATATGGTTGTTTGTCCTTTGATCAAGATGGCTATGAAATCATGGAAGTGAGGGTATGACATGCAAATGAGCAGGATTTAAATGAGGAAGGGCTGTGCAAAGTCATTAGCCTCCTTTTCCCCTCCAAAACCATGTTAGATCTAGATCAGGACCACCGGAGATGGCCAGGGATGCAGTGGGAGACCGTGGCAGTTTTAAGCTAAGGTCTTTAAGAGGTCTCAGTTTCCCTGAGGTTGTACCCATTCGATGATTAAACTCGGTAAGAAATGAGGCAGAGAATGGCCTCTTTTACAGTCAAATACACACAAACACACACATGTATGTATTATGTATGTGTAGGTGTGTAGACAGATAGATTCCTTTAGGCAAAGCATCCAGAAGATATAGATATATATACATGTAAACACACACATAATATATACATAGTTTGTCTGTGTATATGTGTGTGTTATAGAGAGGGGGAAGAAGGGAAGGGAAAGGAAAGAAGAAAGACAAAAAGACAAAGTTCTTTTCTTTTTTCTTCTCCCTTCTTTTGCTTTTCTTCTCATAGCTTTTTTCTTCTCTTTTTTTTTCCTTCTTCTTTCCCTTCCCTTCCCTCTGTCCACATACCCTTACTTGTAGGTTCTCTGTCCAAAGGAATATAAATTTGATCACTGAAATCTCCAAGATATCTTAGGATTTATTAGCTAGGACCAAGCCTTACACTCAAATAACTCTGGATCTCATTGATTAGAGGTCCCAGGCCAACACCCATTTGGTTATTGTTTGGGCCCTGATTGGCTCAAAGTGAAAGTAAATAGCAATTATCTCTGTTTTGGCCAGAAACTCTGAAGACTTTTTGTCTTCCCTTCCCAGATTGGTTAGGGATTTTTTTTTGGGGGGGAGGGAGTTGCTTTTTTGACTAGGTAAGAGAGGCCATTCTCTGCATCATTTCTTACCTAATTTTAATCACTGAATACCTGTTAAGACCTTAGTTTAAAAAGACCAAGGTCTCTGGCTGCATCCAGGGCCATCTCCAGTCCTCCTGCTCTATATCTGGCCACTGGACCCCATGGCTCCAGAGGGGAGAATGAGGCTAGTGACTTTACACAGCCTTCCCTCACTGAAATCCAATTCACCTGAAAGTTATAGTATCACCTCCAGGACATCATGTTCCCCTATGAGAATGAAGGACAAATAATCTCTGAGTGGGAGTAGGAGCTGGGCCACTGGGGACCCAACTAGAATGGTCAGTTAGGCAACAAATCTCCTTTCTTTTCTGTTTATATGGTAGGCACGGAAAAGGTGCCAAGTCTTGGGAGGAAGGAGGCCAAAGAAAAGGAAATGGGAGAGCGCCCAAGATGAACTTCATCTAATTTTGTCATTTTGCCCAGGGCCTGATCTGCTACCTACTTCCACGCAGCCGTAGGCATATGCACTCAGCACACTGATCTCCGTCCCTTGCCTGCGGACTTTTGAAGAGTTTCTACTATAGAACAGTAGAATAAGATTTCTTAATACGTCCCTCCCCCCACACACACACACACCTTGTTCCTATCTGCTTAAATCCACCTGCTTGCCAACCTCTGTCTTTTTTTTTAAGCCATTTTTTATTTTGAATATTGTCAAATATAACCCGAACTGTAGCCACTTCTCTAGCCCTAATCCTTAGCTGTCAGCAAGTTAAGGGGAAAAGAAATCAATAAAGGGATTAGCTGCAAGTGACATTGCATATTCCAGCAAGAATACTTTGCTCAGCTCCTATGGGCTGGAAGGCCAAGGGACATTATGCAACCTTTTCAAAGGAAAGCTTTCTGTAAAAAAAAATCAAGAAGCTTCTCCTCGCCTTCTGTTCCCCAAAAGAAGGGGGTATAAAGAGTACTATTAAAATTTTAAATGCAGGAATTGCTAAATTTCTTTAAACCACCACAATTTCTCTACTTTTTGCCTAAAACAGAAGGCCCAGTAATGCATGACAATGTCTGATACTGACTTGGGGACATGATATCCTTCTTCAAAAAACAAACAAATAAAAATACAAAAAACCAATTATTTATATGGAGTTAGACTTAAATCCTGGAGATATACACTTGGTGTCCAAGTTTTACAAATGAGGAAACTGAGACGCTGGACATTTAAGTCTCTTATTCATAAGATGACTGTTACTATATTTGGACTCAGACTGGCTTAGATTACACTTCACATCATCCTCTAGGGCTAAGACTTCTCTTGTATTTTAATGCAAATCTGTTAGGTCCAGCTTCATTTAGGGAGAAAGAATGATGAAGGACTTAGTGGGAATAAGTTTTCTGGGGGAAAGAGAACAAGAGTCAAGAAGAAAGAGGGCAGCAAATAGCAGGTAAGCAGGTGAGAAACCCAAAGCAAATGATCAGAGGAAGTAAAAGGGACAGGTAGCAGCAAGTGGAAAACAGGAAGATTCATGGGATGAGAGCCCGTAACACCTTCCCTTCCCTGCTGTTGGGCTTTTCAAAGTGGATTAAAGGTGCTGTCCAGGTGAAAGAGCCTAAGCCTTTACATGAGGAAATTGATAGCCCCCTACCTGAAATGGGAAAACCAAGCCAGAAAACCAGAAGCAGCCTCTGGTGAGCAAATCTTGCAATCTAGGAAAGAAGTAGAAAAGTCTAATGCTAGAAGAACTTAAGCTGATTAAAGGCCAAGATCAGGGGATCAAATTATGGACAGAATCAGCTACACCCTGAGAAAGAACACTGGGAAATAAGTGTAAACTGCTTGCATTTTTGTTTTTCTTCCCAGGTTATTTTTACCTTCTGAATCCAATCCTTCCTGTGCAACAAGAGAACTGTTCAGTTCTGCACACATATATTGTATACTGTGACATATTTAACATGTATAGGACTGCTTGCCATCTAGGGGAGGGGGTGGAGGGAGGGAAGGGAAAAATTGCAACAGATGTGAGTGCAAGGGATAATGTTGTAAAAAATTACCCAGGAATATGTACTGTCAATAAAAAGTTATAATTTTTAAAAAAAAGATAAGAAGGGGTAAGTACTATTATCACTATTCTCTCCTTTGTTCTCAATATTTAGTTTCAATTAGTGAAGTCTGAGATAAAATTAATTTAAACTCATGGTCCACCAAAGTCCAGAGATGTGCTAGTAAATTTAATTACTGATCTTCTGTAAGATATATGAATGACATGCTTTTAAGTTTAAAAAAAAAAAGATCAGGGGATCAGTAAGTATACTGACCAACTATATACTTGCTTAGTTTCATGGTTACAAGTTATCTTTGAACCATCTTCCCCTGTCTGCTATTGAGGATGTGGCAAGAGACTATGGCTAGTTTAGTATAAATCATCCTCACTCCCAAAACTTAAGTTTCGAACTCATATTATACTGATGGTAGAATGTTTTTTAAAAAATAAAAACATTTTTATAAAGAAAGCATTAAAAATATTATTGTTAATATTATTATTGAGGCCCAGAATTAGCTTGATATTTCCTCTCATTTCTCTCTAATAGAGAACAATTATGATATAACCCTAAATGATCAGTTTTTATCAAAACCAAAAAAAATCATCAAAATAAAAACAACAAAAAAGATATTCACAATTTCATATCACCATTTTGAGTGAGATAATATGAAAAGACCATTTGACTGGGAGTAAGATTATTTTTACACATAAGATTGTAGTCATTTAGCCCTGCTATCATCACTGTGTGACTTTGGACAAATAATATCACTTTCTGATCTCAACTTCTTCATCAGTAAAATTAGAAAACTAACTCAGATCAGGGCTTCTTAAACTTTTTCCTTTTTGCCAGGGAAATTTTTATATGATACCCAGTATATAGATATATGAAATAGGAATACAAATCAAACATTTACTGGAATAAATCATAATTTCATAACCCCAACATTCAGTTATGTGACTCCATATAGGATTGTGACTCGCAGTTTAAGAAGCTTTGATCTAGTAACTTATTCAACATGTAAAGGACTGCTTGCCATCTGGGGGAGGGGGTGAAGGGAGGGAAGGAGGGAGGAAGGAAGGGGAAAAATCGGAACAGAAGTGAATGCAAGGGATAATGCTGTAAAAAATTACCCTGGTATGGGTTCTATCAATAAAAAGTTATTTTAAAAAAAAGAAGCTTTGATCTAAATGATCTCTAAGGTATCTTTCTGGCTATAGCAACACTTTTAAAAAATGGTTATTTACTGAATTCTTTATAATCTTACAAAATGTTGTTCAGTGTTTTACCATATCCTCTCAACCTCCCTAAGAGTTAAGGTATTCACACTATAATTCCATGACCCTGTACCCTAGGAGAGCGTGAAGGAGGAGAGAGGGTGGGAAAAGAGAGAGGATTTAAGGTTGGATAATTGGAAAGGATACAAATCAAAGAGACTAACTAAGATAGATTATGGGCTTTCTACCCATGGAGATGTTAAGAATAGGGTAGAGCTCCAGTTGCCTTAGCAGGGTTAAGTTCAGCCTAGTTAAAAGCAGGGAGAGAGAGGAGATAACCTTTTCTTTTCAAGCTCAGCATTTTGGGGTTGAAAAGGCAGGCTGCTGTATTATTTTTTTAAGAACTCATAATCATAATGCCCATTTTCGTGACATCAACAATGCATAATGCATAGACCAGCTCAATTCTTGTTGTTGTTACTGCTCAAATAATATTTCTAGCTCCACTTTATCCTGTATTTCTCTTGTTTATATGTAGTTGCTTTCTCCCTCTTTAGACTTTGAGCTCCTCGAGGACAGAAGCTGGGTCTATTAGGATTTGTTTTTCCTTTTCTATTTATCACTCAGAACTTGCCACGTTTCTTTTTTTTTTTTTTTTTAGTTTTCTAGTTTTTTTTTAAATTTTTATTTAATAATTACTTTATATTGACACTCGTTTCTGTTCCAATTTTTTTTCCCTCCCTCCCTCCATCCCCTCCCCTAGATGGCAAGCAGTCCTTTATATGTTGCAGTATATCCTAGATACAATATATGTTTGCAGAACCGAACAGTTCTCTTGTTGCATAGGGAGAATTGGATTCAGAAGGTATAAATAACCCGGGAAGAAAAACAAAAATGCAGATAGTTTACAGTCGTTTCCCAGTGTTCTTTCTTTGGGTGTAGCTGCTTTTGTCCGTCATTTATCAATTGAAACTCAGGTCTCTTTGTCAAAGAAATCCACTTCCATCAAAATATGTCCTCATACAATATCGTTGTCGAAGTGTATAATGATCTCCTGGTTCTGCTCATTTCACTTAGCATCAGTTCATGTAAGGCTCGCCAGTCCTCTCTGTATTCATCCTGCTGGTCATTTCTTACAGAACAATAATATTCCATAACATTCATATACCACAATTTACCCAGCCATTCTCCAATTGATGAGCATCCATTCAATTTCCAGTTTCTAGCCACTACAAACAGGGCTGCTACAAACATTTTGGCACATACAGGTCCCTTTCCCTTCTTTAGTATTTCTTTGGGATATAAGCCCAATAGAAACACTGCTGGATCAAAGGGTATGTACAATTTGATAATTTTTTGGGCATAATTCCAGATTTCTCTCCAGAAAGGTTGGATTCGTTCACAACTCCACCAACAATGCATCAGTGTCCCAGTTTTCCCGCATCCCCTCCAACAGTCATCATTATTTTTTCCTGTCATCTTAGCCAATCTGACAGGTGTGTAGTGGTATCTCAGAGTTGTCTTAATTTGCATTTCTCTGATCAATAATGATTTGGAACACTCTTTCATATAAGTGGTAATAGTTTCAATTTCATCCTCTGAAAATTGTCTGTTCATATCCTTTGACCATTTATCAATTGGAGAATGCTTGCCACGTTTCTAACACATAGCAGATGATTAATAAATTCTAGTTAATTGAGTGACTGACTTCCTCAGGTACTTAATATGATCTGGGGTGATATTCATTCAAGAAACATTCATCAAGTGTCTACCATGTATCACACACAGCGTTAGGCCCTAGAGGTTCAAAGACAAACAATGAAATAGTATATTTGGAGGAAACAAAACAGATAAATAAATAGAAATATATATACATATATGTTTGTATATTACTTTGATTTTAATATATTGTGTGTACATATATGTATATACACATATTTGTATGTGTATAAACATGTATGTATAAAGAGAGATAGAATCAAATGGGAGTAATGGGAAAGTAATGTAAAAAAAAGTAATGGGGAAGGGGAGGAGAAGGAGACGAGTGACCAGAAAAATGAGGATAAATTTCAAATAAGAGACTTTAACTGAGCACTGAAGTATTCAAGAATTTTGAGAGGTGGGAGTGTGTAAGGAGCACATTTCAGGCACAGAGATGGGCCAAGACAAGAAGTGGAATATCAGGGAAGTATTTGTGAGACCCCGAGAGGGAAATGCAAACTCAGACTTCATAGACAGAGAACCAAATATTGAAAAGTCTTAACCTGGCTCCTTTATACAATGGCAGGAAACAGTTTCAAATAACTGCTGAACTCTCCTGGTCAGCACTGAATTAACACGGAATGCAGGATTTCTTACAAAGGCCCTCTGCATGCAGGTTTTAAAATCTAATCCAAACTAGCACTTTTTAGGGGGGGCATCTATTGTACTTACAGCTTATTGGTCTAAAGTGATTGGATTTAGATTTCATGGTGACTCTTCCTAACTCCATCATCCTAAGCAAGACTCTACAACTTCCTCCTGAGTCATACACGGATTTTGATCTGCTTTGGTAAATGGAGTTTTCATGTTAGGAATTCCCCACACCATGGAAATCACAGGGCTTTCTCAAAATGACATTCATTAGATTAAATAGGAGACATGATGATGATATGAGAATCTGTGACCTCATGGTTTGCACAAGAAATATAGAACAGGTACAGAAATAATAATAACAGGTATAATATGACAGTGTAGTAAGAGAAGTCCAGCACGCTGGTTTTAAGAGAAGGAAGAAATCACTTCCATTTGAGGGCGGGGGAAAAGGAAAGAATAATCCAAGAGGAATCATGGAAGAAATAGTATTTGATTTGGGGCTTCATCAGATCAAAAAAATCTCTAGGGAATTATATTCTTCTTCATGGTCTTTTCTGACTAGATAATTTTCCAAGCCCTTCCAGCTCTTAAATCCTATAGTCTGATCATCTTTCTTTGGCCCTTTCATAGCTGAATGGCTGCTTTGGGCAGAGTAAACTATCTGGCCTTATTTCAAGTTCATTCAAAAAATTATTGATTGCAAAAATATATATTTATTGATAAACTGCAAGTGTCCAAAACTCATTGAATAAAATTCGGAGGATTGGATTGAAGGAGATGGGGGTATTTATCTTAAGGAAGAGAAAATTTAGCAGGGCATAAAAGATGGTGTGATACTATAGAAAGTGTATTGGTTTCCGGGGAAAAGACCTGGATTCAAATCTACCACTGACACCGACTACTTCTACCATGGTGAGCAAGTCTTTTTACCTTGCCAGGCCTCATGAGGAAACTCCATCAGATGGTTTCTGAGATCCTTCCAGGTTTAGATCTGAGATCTAAATTCATCACTGAGAAAAGGGAGGGGCTTTGTTCTCTCATCTCAAGGGCAGTACCAGAAACGATGAATAAACATTGCAAAGAAGTAAATTGAGGATTTCTGTAAAGACAAACTTTCTAATATAGAGAACTTTACAAAAGATTCAGCAAATAGTGGGTCCCCTTTCATTTGAAGACTTCCTACTAAAGTTGGATGACTGCTTGTTGGATATTCTATAAAAAGAATCCTTTTTGGTTAAAGGTAGAACCACTCAGGTGCCTTCCAATTCAGAAGTTCTGTGAATTAGAAAATATGATCCCTGCACTCTACACAGTCACATTCTAGACAGATAAGCAAGACACACAGAAAAAGCTAAATAAGGCAATATACAATTGAATGCCTAATAAGTGCTACAGAAGTTCGGAGAAAGAAGAAATCACTGAATGACTATGGATGAGCCAATGTGGTCAGAAAAGAATTTACTTTTAGCAAGAAGAAATGAGATGTGAGCTAGGTTTTGAAGGCTGGGTAGGAACAGAACAGGTGATATGGTAGGGAAATCTGAGAGAGGAACTGAAATGGTAGAAACAATCATAATGAAAATAAAGAAGCAGAAATTAAACATATTTGAGAGATAGTGAGAGCATGTTAGAATACAGCTTTTGTTTAAAGAAATATGGGCAAACTAAAAAGTTTTAATTTTGCTCTTCGGTCAAAAGAATGCCATTAAAATTTTGATCAGAGGAATTAATATGAAGAAAAAATTGAAGTATCACAGTTCCTCTTTTTGATCAACAGCACCCATTTGGAGGACGGGTGAGTTTGTTGGGTAACATAATAACTATCATTGGAGGATCTGTTATTTACACCTTTTTATCTAGAGAGGACAAAATTGGAACGATTTCCAGTTAGGTGGAAATTACAAAAAGGCAAATTTGAATTTGATAAAAAGAATGATAAGGATAGGGCTGGGACCTGTGATTTCATTCTTTGTCAGGCAAAACCTTTTTTGCAAGCAACTCTTTGAAAGTCACCCAGAGGAGTCTCTTGGACATAATATGGAAAAATCTCCTATCACAGCAATCCAAAAGTCAAAAGAGCTACTTTCATTAAATCTGCAACATCACATATTGTCAGGTATATTCTGACTTGCTTCTAGAATCAAATCTAGAAGAGATGCCTGTTCAAGTAGAAATAAATTAATAACAGAAATGATAATAACAAAAATACAATTTAAATGATACTTTAAGGTTTACAAAGTCCTTTGGATATTTTATTTCATTGTATCTTCACAACAATAATTATCCTGACTTTACAGATAAGGAAATTGAGGGTGAATGGATATCTAGCTAGTAGGTATCTAAAACAGGATTTTAACTCAGGTCCTTTCAATTTCAAGTCCAGTGCTCTAATTATCTAGGTACCTAGAGAAAGAATGAGATGACTTTGAGATCTTTTCTATCTCTGAAATTCTGTTGAGTTTATTTCTATAACACCAGGAGTAGCATAAATTCCAATTATAGGAGCAGAAATAGATTCCACATTTCTGGACTCTTCAAGGCTCTAATTTCTTTTACTAAAAAAGAAGTTTTCTACTCTTGGAACAGAAGATCCCAAACTGATGAACATGTACAGATTCTTCTGTTAAGTTGGACAAATATACCTTCTTTCAAAATATAATTCCAACAGGCTGCAAGGAGGCAAATCTTCACTTTGCAAGATAACATGCAGGAACACAACAAAAATAACACAACTACCTTGTACAGCTTGATTCAGTGGGAGGAAGTGGAAGCCATCCAATTTCCCTATTCTACCTCCAATGAGATTCCCCCTGCAATTCACTTCAAGCTGCTAAAAAGTTTTCTCTGTGAGTAATGGAAAACACCAACTTAAGAAGAAATGCCCCCTCTCTAACCTCCTCTTCTTCCTTGAGTTTTTTTGAGGATAGGTTTTTCAAAAAAAAAAAATCAAAGAATTTTAGAACAAAAGGGACTTATTCAAATCCATTCTTTTTATAAAGGTGAAAACTAAGGTCAACTAAGGTCATCTAGTGGAGTTCAATTAACTTGCCCAAAGTCACATGGTTGGACAGTAATAGAGCTAGGACTAGAAGGATAGGTTTTTCAAAAAAATCAGGGTCCAGCTAAGTGGTGCAGTGAATAGAGCACCCAGCCCTGAAGTCAGGACAACCTGAGTTCAAATCTGGTCCCAGACATTTAACACATCCTAGCTGTGTTACCCTGGGCAAATCACTTAACCCCAATTGTCTCAGCAAAAAAATAAAATATAAAAAATCAAAGAATTTTAGAACAAAAGGGACTTAGTCAAATCCATTCTTTTTATAAAGGTAGAAGCTAAGGTCAACTAAGGTCATCTAATGTTGTTCAACTGACTTGCCCAAAGTTACATGATCAGACAGTAATAGAGCTAGGACTAGAAGGAACTTTGGTCCTTTTGACTCCTGGAATGGGGGACTTTTCTATTACTCTATATCACCTTATGAAGGGCTTTCTTTCGATCTGTAAGCAAATAGAAGGAATTTGGAATGTCAATCACATAAGTAAATAAGCAGAATAGATGGTGAGAATAGGCTTGAAAGCAGAATTCAACCAACATAATCCCTTCTTCACTGAGAGCCCATCTGCCCCTATGCTCCTGGGAATTTCCTTGATAAAACTTTTTATCAAAATAGAGCTGGGGCAAGACTGAGTAGGGGGAGGGATACCAAGTAAATATTCTACCTTTCACTATGTCGGGCTTTGATGTTACTGAGCATTACTGCCTTCCTCCAATTTTTTTTTTGAATTTATATTTTATTTCAGGGGCCCGTGACCTTTGAAAATAACATTTCTGTCCCAAATGATTTCTCATGTTCCCCTATGTTTCTCCTAGATTATAAGCTCCAACATGACTTTATGAAAATGATTGCTCATTAATAATAAAAATAGCTGACATTTATATAGGGCTTTAAGGTTTGCAAAGTGTTCTACATCCATTATTTCTTTTTGAACTACATAAGAATCCTGTGAATCAGTCAGTTCAGGTATTGTTATCCTGTGTCTGGCATTCAATGGGTACTTAAGAAATGCTTATTGATTTATTGATTTTACAGATGAGAAAGTTTAGGCTCAGAGAAGTTAAATAAACTATATAAACTCTACACTATTATTTCATGTCTCTGAACTTGAATTTGCTCCCCTATAAAATGGTCCCCATCCTTATAGCTCAATGTCCAGAATTAAGTGAGATAACATATAAACTGTAAAACACTATAGCATTATACAAATCATCATCACCATCATCATCATTATTCTATGAATTATATCCACTATTCCATTCTGCCTTTCAATGAATAGTTTAGACATCTCTTAATTTTAGCACTACTACCATCAAGAAAACAAACAATCCATAAATCTGCTTGTGGGTGCGAGGAGAAAAGGAGCATCATTTTCAGTGGACTAACCCATATTTGCTCAAATTTCTCCTGCCCACATCCTAGCCCCTGATTGAAGGAAAATAGAAGAGGAACTAACTCATATTTGCCCAAGTCTCCACTGCCAACATATTGACCCTGATTCAAGGAAAATAGAGGAGAATGATTTTGTTGATAAGAAGCCTGAGAGTTCCACAAGATGATTTATTTCTGCCAAATTCTCAGGGAATCAAAATCCTTCCAGCTCAATGTCTGAGCCTTAAATCTATTCAATAGACATTAAAGACCATTCCATATGCTCTCCCTCTACCCAATAGTTCCTATCTATATGAGGACATTGTCCTGAGGCCATCAAGACTTGACCTAATAACTTCAGTAGGGTCCGTCCTGAGTACCCTGATCTCTCTGGGAGTGGGGACTGGGGCAGATTCAGTGATAGGTAAGACCAAGGACTGTGGCTCAGAGCTTTGCATTACATGGGTCTGAGGCTGACCAACTTGTTTTGTGAGTAAAGCAGTCTGCAGTAATAGTATCTCAGTTAGGGAGCAACTAGAAACAAGAGACAAATACAGAGTTATGACAATTTGAAGCAATAAAGTCAGTTATCAAAGCAGTTAACAACTGCTAACACTTATAGAACCTAAGGTAGGAGCAGCCAAATCTTCAGCATACAAGTTGACAATCCAGTGGTATCCAAGAAGCAAAAGAGGAAAAATGGCCCAAAATTGGGCAAAAATTCAAGAAACTGACTATCCAAAGAACAAAGATGAAGTTCACTTCCAATTTAACTTCTTGAATTCTGCGATCATGGCAACATCCTGTTGAATTTTAGTAGCCGGTGTTAATCCCATCTCCTTTCTCCTGAGCAAAGTTCAGTGAATGGCTTCCACATACTACGGGGACCTCATTGGTCTGAGAAACAAGATATCCTAGCCAAGACAGTACCAGATTTAGAGGCAAGAAGACTTAGAACAAAATGCCACTTCTGGCTCTTAGTAACTATGTGATCTTGGCTAATTAATGATGATGGAGATACTTAGCGTTTATCTCCCTTTAAAGGTTAGCCAAGCAATTTACAAATATTATCCCAAATGATCCTCATAACAACTCTGAGATTTTGCAAATGAAGAAACTGAGTCTGATTAGCTCACTTACCTAGGGTCATACAACCAGTAAGCATCTGAGATAGGACTCTAATTGAAGAACCAGTTCTGCACTATATTCACCATGAACCCTATGTACTTCTTTGAGCCTCTATTTCCTCATCAATAAAATGAGGAGATTGGACCAGATGACTTCTAATTTCCCTTCCATAGGTCAGTATCTGGAATCCTTTGATTTCTGCCTGATTGATCAATTGTTGATTAATTAATAAATTAATCCTGACTTAGGATCATAGGATCCAGAGCTGGAAGGGACCCAATGCCCTCATTTTCTAGATGAGAAAACAGAGACCTAGAGAATTTAAGTGACTTTCTCAGTCCTCCGAGCATTTAGAAGTTGAGGTCTTCTGACTCCAAATCCACCAGACTACATGGCCTTTCATTCAAGGCTCTGGCCACTCATCTTGTCAGTAAGTTTTCTTGCTATCAGCCAGGCTTGTTGCTATAGCTTTTAGTAAAACCTACTTTAATGCCCCAATTGCTGTAAGGAGATAATGCAATCTTGAAGGCTCACATCCACCAGATAGCCAGGAAAAAAATAATGCTCTAAGGACACAATAACAGATTGACCCGAGTCCTACTCTTATCTCAGATCCACAGAGCCAGCAAACTGCTCGTTTCACATACTGGAAAATCTTGGAAGGATCATACTTTCCATTGGTTCTTTCACATGGAACTGAGACCAAAAAACTTCCCTACGCATTAGATTGGAGCAGATTTTATACTCAGTCTGCTGAAGAGTCACACAACTTGTTCAGTTCTAGTCCATGACGGGAATTTTATCACTGAAATCAAGCAATCTTTGCAGAGTGTACGGGGCAGAGTGACCATCCACCAATAGAGCTAGCGGCTTGATTCCATTTTGGATTACACATATGCAGTCCAGCTGGACGTCCAGGCTCCGGACTGAAGTAAAGCCACCCTAGTGGAGACATTCCAAGAGTAGCTCAGCAACCCAGTCTGGAATGGTCTGGCCCAGGCTGAGGCGGCTGGAATATTTCCAGTGCTAATGAGCCAATGGCTACAGATTGAAGGAGGCTTAACTGCCAGCTGGGGACCTTCTCAACAGCCGTTGTCTGCTCCAGCCCCAGGCTGTGATCTCCCCCTGAAGTGGAAACTAAGCCAGTTCAGCCAGGGTCGGTATAACCCCAAATCACCCCAACTGACAAGGTATATCATTAGAAGGTCAATGTTCATGACTATTGTGGGCAGGTGAGGTATTAAATGTCTAACTTACTGGTTAAAATACTTCTCCTGGCCTCTGTCGGCTTTCCTTGCCCTATTCCCACTCATAACCTCATGTCAATAGAGCTAATGATAAATTGCATTTATGTAATGTTTTGTGGTTACAAAGTGCTTTACCTATGGTATCCTATGTGGTCCTGAGGTTATATATGGTGGGTTGGTTATACATATATTTAGAGCTGGAAGAGAACTTAGGAGCTATAGAGTCTACCCCTTTTCAAGAAACTGAGTAACTGAGAGGTCAACAGGATTGATCAGAGTCTCACAATTAATATATGTTGATGGGGATCTGAATTCAAGTTTTCTTCATTCTAAGTCCAGTGCCCTTTCTACTATGCCATAGTATCCCTCAAGAATCCTGTGCAATAAAGTACTGCAACTATTATTACCTCCATTTTGCAGGTGAGAAATGTCAGGCTTAGAGGTTAAACAGTAGGAGAGATTATTAAGATAGGATAATCATGATTCTATTATTAATAGAATCATGACCCTTAAGCTGAAAGGAACCTTGGAGACCATCTTGTATGACCTCCTTATTTTACAGATGAAAAAACTGTGGTTAGTAAACAACCAAGTTTAAAGACTCAAAGAGTTAACATTCTTTCTCTTGTACATCTTCTAGTCCAATCCCATCATTTAATAGAGAATATAATTTAGGTAAAATGAGTTTCCCAGGGCCATATAGCTAGTAATACTAGTACTCAAGTCTAGGGACTCTGATTTTTAGAACTTCCTGATTAGTCACTGCTATCATCCAAAGAAAGGAAGCTACTCTGTCTTTCCTAGGAAGTATCACGACTCCTAAGATAGAGTCAGTCCCACTAAGCAGCGTCCTATCACTCCACTCCATGAGTGATTGCCCCATCAGTTTGGTACAATGGCTCTGTATCTCAGTGAAGTCTATTTCACCCTAAGATGGTGACCCTTGAAGACTTTGGTGGATGGATTTGAAACTGGAGTTCATTCAGATAGGTATCTGCTACTTGGAGAAACAGCTTTTTTCTGTAAAAAAAGAAGAAAAAAAGTGGGGAACTGCATCTGTGCAATAAATAACTAGAGACAATTACAGCTATCCTGAAAAGCTAATCTTCTTTGATGCTCATTACCAACTTATTAACACAAATCTATGTGACCCTGTTATACAACAAAATAGTAGTGGAATGGAGAGGGAAGGTATGGTCTTCTTCCAGTTCAGATGGAAAAGAATGAAAGACCACATTCTGAATCTACTGCAGCCATGTGCCAAGATGCTGATCAGTCTTTATAATATTCTGTCCATGTTTCAACATTTCATCAGTGATATATTCTGTGAACTTTTGGACCTCAATGTAATTGTGCATCTAGAATGATATTCTGATTTATTGCCATGACCCTGAATAGTACCCTGTGCAGATCTGTTCAATGCTGGATTGTTTCCATGAAAGCTGGCTTCTTGCCAAGTTATAGAAATGCATGTCTGACTTAACCTACATAGAATTTGGGGGCACATCATCTCCCCATGGGGCAATGATGTAGACCCACAAAAATTAGCCTTATCTTGAACAGATGATTACTTGCAACTTTCAGTGTTTCTGAGATTCATTATGCATTACTGATTTTTTCATTCCATAGTTGTCTCTTTTACAACTAATCTCCCTTCTCTTTTAAAATCCCAGTTTGAATTTCTCTGACAAAGCACCTACTATAAGTTCAGTTACCATCACCCCCTATACCTGTATATTAGCTCACATATCTTTCTTCCATATGTATATCCACCTCCACCATACATATCCTCAAGTCAAGCATATCTCCTTAGAAATAAATATGCTTCCCATTCAGTACATGTATGTCAACAAAGAATTAGATTCCTACACAATATGTAATTCCTATGCATGTGTAATTACATACGGGTTTGTACACATGTATCCCACCCGAGTACTACACATATACATGACCTGAGAATTACATAAACATGGTCCTCTCCATACAAACACATTCTTCTTCCAGTGGGTTGATGCACAGATAGATAGTTTAGAAGACACATGGCTTGGAAACAAGAAGAAAAAGTGAATAGCTAGAGAGGTGAGAGAAAACGGGCAGATAAATGGGTCATAAAGTGGAATATGAAGAATAGAAGGGAGTTGATCAGAAAGAACTGTGTGTTCTAACTTTAGTTCTTCTTAAAATTGAGGAAACAGACTTTCAATTCTAAGTTTTTTCTATATAAAACCAGAATATTAATTCAAAGGACATGTTTTCATTCAAGAATTATTTATGAAGCATCCACTAGCAACATTAGCATTCACTAGCATCCACTACCAACACTAGGCACTGAGAGAGATGCTGAAGATTGCTAAATGCCAAAATTTTAAGTATGTTGATACAGTCTATATTTTAAGACATGACCTCTACCTTTGAGGAACTTACAGTCTCAAACAAGATTTACAACTTGAGGATGAACCAACTCATGTACAATGCCAAATTTTTGATGTTTCATCTTGAAAGAGAGGAAATATACTAAGCCCATTCATTTATTACCAGAAAAAAAAGTCACCTTTAGAATTATAATTGTATAACCCTGGTTAGCTGCCACAACCTCTCCATCCTAAAATGATTGTAGAGAATTCAAGGATAAGTCAGGTTAAGATCATCATCATCATTATAATATTTGTAACACATTTTAAAGTTTGCAAGGTACTTTCCACATATTTTTCATTTGATCCTTACAACAACCCATTTTGTAGATGAGGAAACTGAATTTGAAAGAAGTTAAGTGACTTCTCCAAAATCATACAGCTAAGTAAATATCAAGACAGAATTTGAACTCAGATTTTCCTGCCTCTTGGTCCAGCACTCTTGTCTACTGTGCCAGCTATCTGGCTCAAAAATAATAGCAATATACTAAGTATTGAGGCAGGATGCCAGAGAATGTGTGAAGGAACTTAAGCATGGACGTTTCAATTTAAAACAGGTCTTTTTTGTTTCTGGATTTTCATCTCACAATTAACCAGTACCTCAAGACTGTCTGGGCTTTTCCAAGGAGCAGGGTAATTATATTTCCTCATAAGGTAACATCCAACTCTACGCTTTGAAACTTCTCTTCTACCCTGGGCTAAAGGGGGCCCAACATCACTGTTTCTCTTTGCAGATAAGTCTGAATCTATGGTGGAGCATGAAAGACAACTCCCTTCTTCCCTTTTCTCCCTACATTGTGGAGCCTTGCACTGGCTGATGAAAACTAATCAGACAATCTGCATCTGAGACTGACTTTGACCTTAGGATAATTCCCTCACATATTTGTCAAAGCTAAAGTTCAAAGGCTGATTGATGTCCCTAATGCAAAGGGAAAGGAGGAGGAATCCAAGTAAACAGCAAACCTAAAAAGCTTCTGTGTGGGTTGTGGAAAGGGTATTTGAGGGGGAGTAAAAAGATCCGAGTCCCAGTCCCAATTCCACCACTTGCTTTTTTCCACTACTTCTTTAGCCAGACAAAGACTAAGCTAGGGCCAAAAAATCAGACTTCCTACCTCCCAAGCCAGTGACATTTCCATTGTACCGTCCTGATTACAAGTGTATTTTAGCAAATCATAATTTCTCTCAGCCTCAATTTCCAACAAAATTTAGTGGGAAAAGCATAGTTCTGGGATTAGATCCAGATTCAAACCTCATTCCTGAAGCTTACTAAATGGGTGACTTTGGCCAGATCACTTTAGCTCCTTGAACCTCAGTTTCCTCATCTGTAAAATAACAAAACTGGACTAGATAGATGGTCTCTGAGGTTCATTCCATTTCTGTATTTGTGAACCTATCTGTTATCCTCATGTGTAAAATGAGAGGATTGGGTTATATTCAATTTAATTTAACAAATGTTATTAAGATCACATTACATATACTAATAAATAAATAGGAAAGAGGGAGTATTAATAGCTGGGAAATGGAGAGATCAAGGAGATCTCACACAGAAGGTAATACCAGAATTAAACCTTCAAGGAAGTTAGGGAGTCCAAATGGTCAGAGTAGAGGAAGGGAGCATTCAAAGCAAGGGCAGAGATGGGAGAGGGAATGGAGTTCAGGGAACAGTTTGGTGGGAAAGCAGAGTATGTAATCAATAGTAATATGAAATAAATCTAAAAAGGCAGGTGGAAGGCAAATTGTTGAAGGGTATAAATACTCATCTGATAAATTGATATTTTGTCTAAGAAACAAGAGGGAGCTACTGAAAGAAATTTAACAGGAAAATGATACGGTCAGACCTATGCCCTTAGAGTTTTAATTGAGCAACTGTATAGAGTATGGATTGGTGAGGGAAAAGGTTAAAAACAATGAAACCAATTAGGATGCTAGGATTGAAAGATTATTTTTTTCTTTTTTTAACTTTTTAATAACTTTTTATTGACAGAACCCATGCCAGGGTAATTTTTTACAACATTATCCTTTGCACTCACTTCTGTTCTGATTTTTCCCCTCCCTCCCTCCACTCCCTCCCCCAGATGGCAAGCAGTCCTATATATGTTAGATATGTTGCAGTATGTCCTAGATACAATATATGTGTGCAGAATCAAACAGTTCTCTTGTTGCGCAGGAAGAATTGGATTCAGAAGGTAAAAATAACCCGGGAAGAAAAACAAAAATGCAAGCAGTTTATATTCATTTTCCAGTGTTCTTTCTTTGGGTGTAGCTGCTTCTGTCCATCACTGATCAATTGAAACTGAGTTAGAGCTTTTCTTTGTCAAAAAAATCCACTTCCATCAGAATACATCCTCATACAGTATCGTTGTTGAGGTATGTAATGATCTCCTGGTTTTGCTCATTTCACTTAGCATCAGTTCATGTAGGTCTCACCAGTCCTCTCTGTATTCATCCTGCTGGTCATTTCTTACAGAACAATAATATTCCATAACATTCATATACCACAACTTATTCAGCCATTCTCCAATTGATGGACATCCTTTCATTTTCCAGCTTCTAGTCACTACAAACAGGGCTGCCACAAACATTTTGGCACATATAGGTCCCTTTCCCTTCTTTAGTATCTCTTTGGATATAAGCCCAGTAGAAACACTGCTGGATCAAAGGGTATGCACAGTTTGATAACTTTTTGAGCATAGTTCCAAATTGCTCTCCAGAATGGCTGGATGTATTCACAATTCCACCAACAATGTATCAGTGTCCCTGTTTTCCCACATCCCCTCCAACATTCTGCATTATCTTTCCCTGTCACTCTAGCCAATCTGACAGGTGTGTAGTGATATCTCAGAGTTGTCTTAATTTGCATTTCTCTGATTAATAATGACTTGGAGCAGCTTTTCATATGTCTATAAATAGTTTTAATTTCTTCGTCTGAGAACTGTCTGTTCATATCCTTTGACCATTTATCAATTGGAGAATGGCTTGATTTCTTATAAATTAGAGTCAATTCTCTATATATTTTGGAAATGAGGCCTTTATCAGAACCTTTAACTGTAAAAATGTTTTCCCAGTTTATTGTTTAGGATTGAAAGATTATGAGGACCTAAGTGGGAGAGTGAGTGACGTGTGTGTGTGTGTGTGTGTGTGTGTGTTTGTGAGAGAGAGAGAGTGCTTTTATGTCAGTGAAATTAATACTTCGTGGCATCTGATTGGGTAGAGAGCTAAGTAATATCTAAGAGTCAAGAATAACTCCAGGACTATGAGCCTGGGTCTGTAAAAAGATAAGGACACCCTCAACAGTAATGGGGAAGTTTTGGAGGAAAGATGGATTTAGGGGAAAATATAGAGAGAGTCCCATTTTGTACATAATGAATTTCAGCTGCTTATGGGATATATTCAGGTGGGGATATGTAGCAAGCATTTGGCAATAGTGAACTGAAGTTCAGAAGGGAGTTTGGGGATAAATATATCTATACCTTGGAGTAATCTGTATAGGAATATAAGTGAACACAGAGGAACTGATGGAGTTGCCAGGTGAGCTGAGAGACAAGAGAAGCAATTCTAAGACAAAACCTAAATATACCCACATTTTAAAAGGGTATGGGTGATGATGCAGCAAATGAAACAGGAGTAGTCAAATAATGGGAGAATTAAGACATACTAGCATCACAGAAGCAAAAAGAGAAAGAAACATTCAAAAGGAAAGGAGGGTAGTTGGGCCTTTCTCATGCTTCAGATTGCTTAAATTTGAATTTAAGTAATTAATAATTGAGAAAAGGTCATTGGATTCAATGCTTTTTAGATCTTTGATAGATTATTTCCAAGGTGCCTCCAAGGATTAAATTTATAACTCTTCAGAAATGCATTTCTATGTCAAAGATGATTGCTGCTTAAGTAACAACTTATGCCTTTATCGTACTTCTTAATAAATGAAGACTCCAATAGAGTCCTACTCAGATGCTTTGTTGCCAGGTAGAAGTGGCCCTGGACTCTCAAAGATTAGGCCACTGGAAGACACACTCTGGTGAGTCTTACAAAGCTCCATGTATAAATCAATAGATTTGTTATTTATTTATAGTGTGTGTGTATATATATATTGAATTTAGGAGGACCTGAGTTCAAATCCAGACTTAAATACTAAATGTCTATATAACTCCTGGGCAAGGCACTTAATTCCAATTGCCTCAATTTTTTCTCTTCTCCAATTTATTAAAGAAGGAACCAAGACCGTTATGATGTCAGTGATTGCTATATAGCAAAGAGGGCTGATGCTTAATATTTAGGAAGTTGAATGAAAGAAGGAAGGAAGGAGGAAGGCAGCAGTAAAGCCACCCTAAACCCAAGGAAAGCTGTCACCCTACATAGAGAAACTGCAGACAGGGGCTGACAGACTGGTCTTGACTGCTCTTTCTCCTCCTGACTGCCAGGAAGCAGGGGAGGCAGTGATGGCCAGCCATGATCTGCAAGGTGTATGTTCCAGATTCTAGCTGCAACACTTTAGGAAGAATGAGAGAAAAGTTGCTGGACCAAGGGGACAAGCAAAGGGTAGGAAGGGACTGAGTTGGAGTAGGCTATTTCAGGAACTGTTGCTGGAGGGGTGCTATTTAAGAGAGTTCTGTTTAGGGGAAGGCTATTTGGGAGGAAATGGGAAAAGATCCCACCAGTCCCAGCCTCCATAAATGGAACAGCCCAGTGGAGAAAGATTTGAGACAGGATACATGACAGCAGGATGTAGTCCCACTGAAGGAAACCTCTATGAATATCCCCTTCCATGATAGGCAGGCAATTCCCTGGTCCAAGCTTAATTGGACGATTCCTTTGCCATGACCTCTTCATAACAGTTCCAATACACAACTGCCAGGTAGTCCATCACCACAGCTGGTCCCTGAGCTTCTAAGAGCCCTAGTACAAGGCAAAAATCTCATATTGGGGGGGTCCTCCCTGTCATTTTCCCCAAAGATCAACCAAGCTACATCCAGATGGACAATGAATTTTTTGACCACAGAAACTCTTGAAGATCATTTATTAAGTTACAGAGGGATCATTGACAAAATTATGGATCCTTTAGTACTGATGGAAGTAAATGAGAATGTGAAATGAAATTTCAAAAAGTCTGGCATTTTACTTTGGGAACCAGTTTCCAGCAGATTCAGAGGCCAATATCTTATATAAAGGCAAAGAAAATTAAATATTTTGCCTTGAGAATAGAAATATGAGTAGCTGCACCATTATGAGTTGTTCTTTCCCTATATATGCTTGGTCTTCAGCAAGTATTTTCACCTGAAGCAGAGTTATAAAGAAGAAAAAATTGCCATCAGTGTTTTCCCTTTCTGGGCAGCTCTGTCCACTACTTCCACCTCTCCTTACGTATCGAATGCACCATGCTGAATTTTAGCTGCTAACACACCTTTCCAAGGAGATACTTACTACCCCCATCCTGATGTCTCCTTCCTTCCTATCAAAACTTGACTACGTATGGCTCAATCTCTCAAGGTTTTGTGAGATGGCAAAGCTATCTGACCTTACAGACTGCCAGATCCCCTCAACCCATCCCTAACAGATGCTAAAGACTTGAGAATTAAAACCTGTGGAGAAGGGAAGCATCATCTTCTCTGCTTCAGAGATGCAGCCTTTGCTAACCCTATAGCAAACCCTTCCCAGATCCCTCCCCAGTGGCATTAGGTACTTCTGTACCTCCAAGAGCTCTATATCATAGGTAGCAATATTGGATTTTCTACGAGGAGATTCTAATTTGACAAAGGAAAAAGACTAACAGACAGAAAAGGAAAGACATCCAGAAATGTTCAGACTTCCTAAAGCTATAATATTTCATTGCCACAAGTCCCCTAGAATTGTTTTCTTCCCTATCTCATCAAACTGTAATGACTGCAAATGGCAACTACAATCCACAAAAATATCATCAACAGAGGAAGCATATCTCTCACTGCTTATCTATGCTGGTTTAAAGCAATCAAAGAATAGGAAACACACTGTGGTACTACTTGGCCCTATTGACTCAGTTATTGAGGAACCTGTAGATTCTTCAGTCCTGCCCCTAGAGCAATGATCAAACTCAAACAGGAATGGGTCATTAATTCATAAATAAGGATCCTTGCAGGATACATGTTAACTTAGTGTTTGAAGGTAATGTTACCTATGTTTTATTGCATTTTCGTTTATTTTGTTAAATTCTCTTTGCTCTGTACATACACTTGAAGACCTATAGAAATTTAGAATTCATAGGGGCTCTAGAGATCATTTTTCTCAGTCCCTTCTATTTGATATATTCTAACTGGTATATTTACAACAAGATATTAGAGACTTAAGGTGTTTCTATTTCCATAAGGCATTTGCATTTTATAAACAAAACTCCAGAAGACAATCCAATGGTTTAATCCAAAGGAATGATTTACAATAATAGAGATGTTAGGGACAGCCAGTGAGTAAGATTAACTTGAGGCAGAGGACCCATTACTGACCGAAAGAGGTGTCTCTTATAAGAAAGAACAAGAAAAGAAAAACTACAGTCCAAAACTAATTAGCACATCAAAAGTCTGACATTCTATGCAGTGTTCCACATTCACAATTTTCTATCTTTTCAAAGTAGATTGGGAGATACCTTCTTAATATCTTCTTTAGGGCCAACCTAGATCATTGCAATTTTTAAATAATTTTGCAATTTGGTTTCACAAAAAGCATATGAATTTTAATAAAAATCATAAGCGGATCACAGATTGCCTATTAAATTTACTTAGTGATCAATGCCTGAAATAGGTCCTACTACCTATCAGTTGAGCCTACTTTATGTACAACAAATATCACCTGGTGTAGCTAGAGTGCCTATAGTCATTTCACCTCCACAGAACTAACCTTGCCCTCATCCTAATTCACTAATGGAGATGTCATACATAGTTATGCATTTTTTTCCTGAGGAGTAATATATGAAATACACCTGAGACTTCACTACTTAATTGCACTTGACATTTCTGGGTCACTGGTGGGTGGTGGCAAGTGTCTTATTGGAAAGTCCCATCACTTGTGACAGTGGCCAAGGAAAAAGTCCAAAATCAAGAGATTGTGAACTAGCTTCTACTCTGTTATCTTGACAATCCAACAAAGAACTGTCATGCTTAACAGGTACATGTGCATATGTAAATCTGTTAACCCCAGAATTTAAAAAGCACTGGAATTATAGAAATAGCTATGGAAAAGTTAGCTGTTGAGATTATCTGAACATTATGAACTTCCTCAAGGGTCCAGCTATATTTAGGACCATAAAATATACAATATAGATTTTATTTAGACCAGAGTTCTTAAATCAAAATTAATATAATACTGATGGTCCAAAAGTTTCTTGCAGATAGCCATTAGGTAAGTCTCTCATATTATCAATGTTTACAATATGATGAAATCTGTGGTTTTGTTCCTGTCATGACTTAATAATTTATTTAGGATGCTGAAAAATAGATATTTCATTAATGTCTCATCAAGAGAAACATCACTGCTTTCATTTTGGTAAAATACTTTTACTATGGAAAAGAATTAGGTCAAAGCCATAATTATCTTTGGTGTTTTGCTAAAAGGTATCCACAGAGAATGAAGATATACATGTGACCAGCTGGCTTTACGCTACATAATGTTATTGTTTTTTATCTTGTTTTTAGGAATCAATATACTTGTTTATTTAAAAAGAATTAAATTAGTCATGATTCTCTCCATTCTAACCTCAAAATGGATTCTATAAATTTTATGGTTTTTTTTCTATTTTTGTTAATTATTTCATCATCACATTCTATTTCTGCAAAAACAGTTTTATGACACATTGTTGGTGGAACTGTGAACAAATCCAACCATTCTGGAGAGCAATTTGGAACTATGCTCAAAAAGTTATCAAACTGTGCATACCCTTTGACCCAGAAATGTTACTACTGGGCTTATATTCCAAAGAGATCTTAAAGGAGAGAAAGGGATCCACATATGCAAAACTGTTTGTGACAGCCCTTTTTGTAGTAGCTAGAAACTGGAAACTGAGTGGATGCCCATCAGTTGGAGAATGGCTGAATAAATTATGGTATATAAATATTATGGAATATTATTGTTGTGTAAGAAACGATCAGCAGGATGATTTCAGAAATGCCTGGAGAATCTTACATGAACTGATGCTAAGTGAAATGAGCAGAACCAGGAGATCATTGTACATGGCAACAAGACTATGTGATGATCAATTCTGATGGATGTGGTTCTCTTCAACAATGAATTGATTTAGACCAGTTCCAATTGTTCAGTAATGAAAAGAGCCATCTACATGCAGGGAGAAGACTGTGGGAACTGAGTGTAGACCACAACATAGCATGTTCACTCTTTCTGTTGTTGTTTGCTTACATTTTTGTTTTCCTTCTCAGGTTTTTTTTCCCTAGATCCAATTTTTCTTGTGCAGCAAGATAACTGTATGGATATGTATACGTATATTGCATTTAACATATATTTTAACATGTATTGGAATACCTGCCATCTAGGGGAAAGGGTGGGGGAAGGAGGGGAACATTTGGAACAGAAGGTTTGCAATTTTGAAAAATTACCCATGCATATATTTTGTAAATAAAAAGTTATTTTAAAAAACAGTTTTAGTCTGAGTCTTGGAATATGTTGGAGCAACCCAATATTGGGTTATCATTGGCTTCCTTCACTTGCTATAAAATGGCTTCCTATGAGTTATCATCATCTGTCATATCTAGTGAAAAGCTTTTTACTATGTATGATGACAAGATTCTTCCAAGGGTTCTGATTCTACCACCATGACCTGGGCTTACCACAGGAGATTCAGGTTTGTGAGACTTCAGAGGATCTAATCCATGGGTCCTCAAACTTTTTAAATAGGGGACCAGTTCACTGTCCCTCAGATTATTGGAGTCAGGCTATAGTGAAAACAAAAACTTTGCTTTGTGAGCCTTTAAATAAAGAAATTTCATAGCCCTGGGTGAGGGGGATAAATGTCCTCAGCTGCTGCATCTGGCTCATAGGCCGTAATTTAAGGAGCCCTGAATTCTAATCTATCCTTTTCCAATGGGTTTCCTTGTACTTTGTTGGCAATGCACAAGGAGTTATGCTGTAGTCCTGAGTTAAAAGTCTCAGCTTGTCTATCTTCCATTTCTTTTTAATCACACATAACTTTGCGCCCCTTTGACTCTTGAGATCATAATACACTTTACCAATCATTTCCAGTTCCAACCATTATCTGGTTTAATTTGCCATAGGAAATATACTCCACTTATGTTGGTGATATCAATTTCATATACTTTATAGATCTGGTATTCAAAGAAAATAAGCTTGCTATTGCCATCTCCCTTCCTAACAAAAGTTCCAATGAACAAAAACTTTAATATCTTGATTGAAGCAGCCTTCATTGACAAAGAAAGATTTGAAGCTGAAAAATGTGGTTTTTTAAACTGTCAGATGTCCCACAGTTTTAAAGTATCATCCCCTCCCCAGAAGGCAAGGACAGTACCACCATAAGAAAATGTCACACCAGAAGTATCAGTATCATGGACTTATTTACAGTGGAATTTGAATGAACAACCATATTTCTGTCCCAGATCTGGATTCTTCCCGAAGCTGCCAACTGCAATAAGCTCCCTGTAGCCACTGAATATACAATTGGTTAAAATTACATTTTCCCCCGAACTAGTCTTGGTTTAAACACACTTTTGGAGTTCTTATCATTGTCCATGTCCTAAGTTCACACAGTCCCATCATTTAAACATTCTTCCTTTATTTAGGGCAGTCAGTATTAAGCATTGCCATGTGACCCTTGGAGTTAGCCATGTCCTTAATATACTGTTCTTCTTTCACACATTCTCTCACTAGGAAGCCAGTTCTGTTAGGCACCTTGGCCTGAGAGTTTCTGGACATTACAAAGAATCACATCTTCTATAAGGTAGTACTGAAGCAATTTAATTTAGTAACAATCACATGACTTGAAGAAATTGGAAAGCTTGATGGGAAGCATCCATCTCTGCAAAATCTCAAAACTTAACACCATAATCAAATCCTTCTGTTACCAAATGGGCACCTGAAGGATCCAGACCTAAGGCAGAAACTGTTTTACTGTCATGTTACAGAGTGATTTAATGAGAATCAGGTACTTTTAAAATAAAGTTAATTTCACATTATATTTCTTCCTTCTTTCTTTCCTTCTTCTTTCTTTTCTGTCTTTTTCTTCCTTCTTCCTCCTTCTCCTCCTCCTCTTCTTCCTCGTATCCAGGTAGGAGTGGAGGATCTATAAGTTCAGGTGTATTTTCAGATTGCAGGAGTTTAGAGATGGCTAAAAACTCCCAATTAATTCTTCATCAGAATTATCTCCATCTCCTCTACTCTCTGTATCAGTGGAAGCTGATATAGAAGAATGTTTGGTCAAACTTGCGCCTAATTATTCCATTATCTTCATGTCGTCTTCTTAATTCTCTTTGTGCAGGTTTTCTCTTTTTCTCTAGCTTCCAAAACTTTTCTACTTTCCTCCACAGTTATTCTTCGGGTCTGCTCAAACACGGCTTCCCAGTCAAATGTCCTGGCTTTTTTTCCAAAGTGGTACCATCACTACCTCCTGCCGTTTCCAGAGTCTCCCACATCATGAGCATACGTCAGATCGCAACACACTTGTCTATATGAACAGTTGGAAGAGTCTTCAAAGCCAGACGGAAGCAGCCTCGAAGGCAGGCGGAAGCAGTCTCGAAGCCAGGCGGAAGCTGCCTCGAAGCCAGGCGGAAGGGCCTTGAGTGTCTTCCCAGCCTGGCGGCAGCCGCCTCAAAGCTAGGCGGAAGCAGTCGCGAAGCCAGGCGGAAGGGCCTTGAGTGTCTTCCCAGCCTGGCGGCAGCCGCCTCAAAGCTAGGCGGAAGCAGTCGCGAAGCCAGGCGGAAGGGCCTTGAGTGTCTTCCCAGCCTGGCGGAAGCCGCCTCAAAGCTAGGCGGAAGCAGTCGCGAAGCCAGGCGGAAGGGCCTTGAGTGTCTTCCCAGCCTGGCGGAAGCAGTCTCGAAGCCAGGCGGAAGCAGTCTCAAAGCCAGGCGGAAGCAGTCTCGAAGCCAGGCGGAAGCAGCCTCGAAGCCAGGCGTTAGGGCCTTGAGTGTCTTCCCAGCCTGGCGGAAGCATAGCCACCAACCAGGAAATAGTACTTCTGACAACAAGGTGCATCTGGCTCAAGGAATAGAGACCCTCGGCTCAGGCCATCTCAGGCACTTTCAGTGGTACTTGTGCTTACAATGTGACAGGGAATCAGAATTCATTTCAGAGAGGGAGCCTGAAAAATGATTACCATATTCAAGGACCACAACAAGCTGACAAATTAGCTACTTCCAACCTGGGGAGGTAGTGGCAAAAAAAAAAAAAAAAAAAAAAAAAAAACCTAACAGTAGCGCAGTACTTGGTATAAGATTATAAAGTTCCTAAGTTTTAAAGAGCATCCCCTGGAGGACAAGCCTGTTGCTAGCAGCCCCGATCATTCCAGTTCCGATGTTATTGTTCGGCCATGGCCAGCTCTGCCTGATCCCATTTGGAGTATCTTGGCAAAGATACTAGAGTGGTTTGCCATTTCCTTCTTCAAATAGGGGACTGAGGGAGGGTCACCTAGCTAATTAAATGTCTGACCCGGATTCGAACTCAGAAAGATCCGTTGTCCTCACTGCGCGATGCGCTGCGCCACCTAGCGCACATCAAAGCTGCTGCTGTTTAAAAGCTCATCCCTGGATTTTAGGATGGAGCAGGGGGTCTGCTCTCAATATCCGAGTGACCCAGGACAGTGAAAAAATTTTGAAAAAACAAGAGGCGTTGTAAAAAATTACCCTGGCATGGATTCTGTCAATACAAAGTTATTATTAAATAAAATAAAATTTAAATTTAAAAAAAAAAAAAGAAAAAGAAAAAACAAGAGGCGTGCCCCATAGAGGGCCCACCTATCTTGGGGTCCACCTTTCCGCACTACTCCACGCTCCCCCTTGCCATCTCTGCTGTATCTTGTCATTCAGGGTTGGACCCTTGAGAGATCCTTCTCCCAACATAACTACACAACTAGGGGAGAATTTCCTCCGCCATCTTCCTGTCCCTTATTCAACTGAATTTGCTCCAAGGCAGTAGAATAACTAGTTAAGAATAATAATAAGCTCAAATAATTGGTCAATAAGTCTTCACTCCCATCAGAGAAGATTACTGAGCATAAACTGCCTAGCCAAGCCCCAGCCAAAAGAGGAAAAAAAAAAAAAAAAAAAAAAAAAAGGTTGGACTGACATGCATAAAAGAGCTCATACTCACAAGAACAACTGAAACTATCTACTCAGTTGTGTCCTGGAAGTCTGTTCTGATTTGAGAAATAAAACCCAAACTCTGTATCTGTTCACTCCAGACCCCAGGTACTAGTAACTCTTCTGCCTATCTCTTTGAAAGGATGATCACTAACTCATCTACTTGGATTATATGTACAAAGAAAACACCCCCTCCCCCCAGGGTAGAAATTTTGGTTCATAGCCATCTTGTCTTTGTGGCCAAGACTTACATTGAAAAGAGCAAGCAATTGAGCAGCTATATGTTGATGTCTATAAATTAATCAAGCAAGACAAAGATGAAGCAAATTTTAAAGCTACTTTTATAAAATTATGGACAACGATTGACACAGGGGAAAGAAATAATAGTTCTATAGCACCTACTATGTGTCAGGTACTTTACAAATATTTTTTCATAAATCCTCACCAAAAAACCAAAAACTTTTATAGGAAATAGCCTTATTTTACAATTTAGAAAACTGAGGAAGAGGGAAAGTAACTTGCCCAGGGTAACACAGGTAGTAAGTGTCTAAGGTCACATTTCAACTTAGATCTTACTGATTGGAGACTCACACTTTACTGTTCCACTAAGCGGCCTCTGAGCAGTTTCATGGCATTTTACAGGAGAGCTACAGAGCATCCTGGTTTCTCTATCTAGCCAAAAGACATATGGTAGTGGAGGAAACTAGTTTAGTGACCTGCTGGATGCACAGTTTGTTTTACTGCCTGAGGCAGTCAAATTTTATTTGTTCTAAGTTGATCTCCTGACTAGAAGAGGAGCAAGGATTTTAGGAGCATCAGCAAACATGGGTAAAATGCTCTGACAAGGAATTCAGGATGATTTTTTTTTTATTCTAGGGAATAAAAGGGAAACAATGTCAAAAGGTGGTGAAAAGAAGGCAGTTGCACTAGGGAAGAAAACCTTTACCACTGGAATTACATCACAGATGGAAAAGAGTGTCAATTGGCTGATGAATATGGGAAATATGTATTTAGTATAACTGGTAATAAAAAGAATTGGTTTTCTGCACCAAAATATGAAAAAAAATGTTTCCCAGAAAAGGATGGGGTGAATATGACATGTTAAAATATCATTAAAATAGACATTTTTTAAAAAAGTTTTCTCTCTTTAGACTCAGGATTATCCAGTCTCACATCCAAAGTAGGATTCTCTGGCTTCTTTGTTGATTAGAATAAACTCAGGTCCTGTAAAAGTAATGGATCTTCTTGCATCTACAGATAAAGTAACAGGCTCCAGGAGGAACTGTGAGACTTTATTTGACAACAGAAAAATCTGTCTCCTTAGATTCAATTGGATGAGACCAAAGGGTTCATGGTCAAGGAGAAACCATGGTCTTTCTTAGTATTAGAGATATCTTTTGGTATCACTCTCCAAAGCTGGGAATCAAAGCAGCTGGAACTATAACTGTTTTCTGGTTATGAAATGCCCACAGTGAAACAATAATAGAGATAATGTTTAAATTTCAAACCTTATAGAGAAAACCTTTCAGTTTGTCTAGTTTTTTGATTACCTTTGCTATATATGCTATATTTAAGAATAAAATTGCATGGGAAAAAATGCTTTCCAGTAGAAGTCAGTTTGACTGACAATTATCCAACTGCTGATAAGGTCAGGGTAACAGAATTCCACTGTGCATTTTTGTAGGTATTAGCTCTGAGAACTGCATAAGAGAAAGCGAACAGATAGGGCAGGACACATAAGAAGGAACCAATGAGCCATCCCCATACTTCTATCATATGTCCACTTCTCCTGAGGAGTAATTAATACAAGTTCCAGGCCAAAGATGATAGATACTTGTCATACTCTTTTCAAGAGTACACAAAGAGTGAAGAACAACTTTTATTCTCCAGTGACAATGCAAAGTATGTATTAGCCCAATATACTTAAGCCATAATGATATAAACTATCATTACTTAGAGAAATAAGGAGAAAGCATCAGCAATAAAGATATTAATTCCTGAAACGCTTAAGGTTCCATGCTCACCAGCTTAGGAAAGTTAACTTCAATTTTTTGTGCTAGTATTTGGGTGAGAAAAAATGGAACTGTTCACTTGGACCATAGAACCAGCTCAAATGAGAAATGGAGCATAACCTGGGGATACTTGGCAGAAACAGACTTAGTGCTGATCATGTGCCAAACAATGTGTGCACTTGAATGTTTTAGGTCAGATGTAAATAGCTACATAAAGAGGCACCTTAGTGAGAACTTTGTCAACAGCTTTGATTCCAACATTGGACAAGTTATTTAAGTTCCATTTAGTAAGCTTTTTGCTAATCATCTAGTGTGTGTATAACATCCTCAGTCAACTACTGATTAATGATCATAATGATAAAAATAACAGTGCCTCCTATGTGTCAAGTACTATTTTAAGAGCTTTTTTACAAATATTTTCTCATTGATGCTCACAGCAGCTCTGAAAAGTGGGTACTATTATTATTCCCATTTAACTGTTGAAAAACTAAAGCAAACAAGTCTTCTTGACTCCAAGGTCAACACTGTCCATTGCACTACCCAGCTCCCTCCAAATTGATAGTGGTCCTCCTATTGAAGGAACCAGAGGTAGCTAACTTAAAAAAGAGAAGTCTTAAGGTGAGGGAGGATAAGAAAAAGTCTTTGAAATAAACTGTTCCAAAGGTCTTGGTGCAATTTTAAACTATTACAACTTTAATTGCTTAAATATGAAAGCTTTAATAAGTTGGAACTATGCTAAGACTTTGGAATTGTACTTTTCCTCTTGGGTCCAAGAAGACAGAATTCAGATATAGGTAGAAGTCACAATGAGATAGATTTTGTGACTCCAGTTTGGGGTTTTCTAAGGCAAAAAATACTAGAGGAGATTTGTCATTTCCTTTCCCATTTCATTTTACAGATGAGGAATTGAGGCAAATATGTTTAAATGACTTATTCAGAGTCACACAGCCAAGAAAAGGTTGAATGGTGGTGAACTCAGAAAGATAAGCCTTCCTGATTCCAAACCCAGTGATTGATCCATATACTTCTGTACCATTTAGCTGCCCCAGAATGGGCTACCTGAAGAAATAAACAATTTTCTGTCACTAGAGGTCATTTAAGTGTAAGCTAGATAGACATATTTTGAGTTCACAAGGGGTGAAATTCATGTTTGAGTAAAATATGGATAAGATGAAGTCTGAGATCTTTTTTAACTCTGAAATTTTATGTAACTTCTGTTTTCTAGTTTATTAAACACTAGGTTATTAAGTTCCATTATTTCTGATTTCTCTTCATCTGTTCCATTGATCTAACTTTTTACTTTTTAATCAGTACCAAGAGTTTTTGATGACTGCTTTTGATTGACTTCAAATAGACCTCAATAGACTATAAATTGAGGTCTAGAAATTATATTTTCCCTTGATCGCTATCTCTTTTGATCATTTCTCTTGCTTTTCTAGATCTTTTGCAAATGAATTTAATTCTCTTATTAAGTTTTATTATTTATTTATTAAGTTATTATATTATTAAATTTGATAATTTTCGGGTGCTAAAAATTCAGATAAAAGCTAAAAATACCTTGTCCACAAGGAGCTTACATTCTACCATGATGCTATGATCACTCTCTTCCTCAAGCCTATGTTCTCAACATTATTCATTTAAAATTTAGCTGATATCACCTTGTATTTTTAAAATTTTTCTTTTCAATTAACAAGCATTTCTTTTCTCTCTCCCAACTCCCATTGTCCCCACTGGGGAGAAAAAACCCTCTTAACAAATGTACATAATCAAGTAATTTTCACATTGTTTATATTCAAAAATTTATCTCATTCTACATGAAATCACAATTGGTCATTGCAGCTATCAAAGTTCTTAACTTTTAAAGATGGTTGTCTTTATAATGTTTTTATTATTGTAGTTTGCCTTCTTCTGCTGATTTCTCATTCTTTATCAGTTCTTTCTAAGTTTCCTTGAAACTGTCCCTTTTATAATTTCTTACAGTCCAATAGTATTCCATTTTCCCAAAAAGCATATGTTCAGTCATCCCCAATTGATCTGTACCCTGATTTTTATGTGCATGTTTCTTATTCCCCAATTAGACTGTATGATCCCGTAGTCAGGGACCCTATAGTATCTAGCCCGCTATTTTGCAGTAATGGCTACTGAAACCCTCAAGAAAACTATGAGAATCTCACACAGTCAGGCCTTCGCCAAGTCTTATGATGTTGTTTTCTAACCATTTCTATTAAATTCCTGAGCTACCAGTGTTGAAATCTCATTCCAGCAAGCTGACCTCTCACACCAGGAGGTTGTCAAATGCCATCTGTAATTAAAGCAACAATTTTGTTTTCTGAGATCTCTCATGCCTTCTGTGACACAGAAGCTCCTCATTCCTTCCCAGGGCTCGGGGAGCTGCAATTCCCAACCTCGTGGGAGTTCTGAGGAACAGCCTACCTCTTCATATTTGTCTTCCTACAGCCTACCTTTCATCTCCTTAATCTGCTAGGCAGTGTATTTCTTTTCAACTAAATTGAACTAAAATTAATTTTGTTTTGAAAAAACAGTTGTTTTTTTTTTTAAAACAACAACAACAACAACAACAAAAAAAAAAAAACCTTCTAGACACCTCTTGAGATAATTGGAGATACCCTGGGAGTGTCAAGTCTCAGAAACAGAGTTTGAACAAAGCATCAATGCTGTCTTCTGAATCAAACTCAGAGCTCCTTTCAGGAGTGTTTTTATAGAATTCTTTTGACAAGAAGCAACTCATTAGCATCCAGATAGGGGGCTTCTGAAATTTCTTTTCTCAATGGTCATCCTACATCAAAACAAAGGAACATAAGAGGAGATTAAAATACAGGGTAACTCAGACAAGTTCAAGGAGTTCGCTTCTCACATTCTCTCTTTCTGCATGTCATTGACAAGACAGCAGCGTTTGAAGTTTTGTGGGGTAGGATGAGGGGAATAAGGTTTTTTTGGTGTGTGTGTGTGTGTTGTTTTTTTAACAGGCTTTCAAGAAAATACTTGCTCTTAGCAGTGTTTCCCACTAATGGGAGATTGAACCCAAACCAGAAAGGCAAAGGCAAAACCCCAAAGTGAAAAACAATGGAAATAGTTTTAGTTTTAGAGTCAAAGAACCTGGGTACCTTTACTTTATTACCTGTGTCTCCTCAAAGTAATTTAAGCTTTCTGAACTTCAGTTTTCTAATCTACAATTAAATGGTCTCTAAAGATCGTTTCCAGTTGAATCTGTGACCCAGGATATATCTTCATCACTCAGATAGACCCTGAGACCTGGCTTCCAAGTAAAACTAAACCAAATTTTTGACCATGCACAAAACACAGGGAAAGACAGATCTAGCACATATGAGCTCCTGCCCAGAAGTGCACAGCCAGGGCCAGGCCCACACAAGAAAATAGAGGAATCCCAAAGACTGTGTCTACCACACAACTACTACAAGCTTCTCAGAGCTCTACTTTCTGTCTGCCTCCTCATACACCATCATCATAATTCACCAAAGGTTCTAGACTGGTCTTAACTGGAATGTACCAGTCCTGAAAGGTCCTGAAAACTGACTTAAATACCCACCTTCTGCTCTACTAGATATGGGTACAACCTCTGACACTCGTTTCCAACCTCATTTGAACTAGTGCACTCCCATGCTCATGATAAATAGTGAAAAATGTAATGAGAGCAAACATCATTCATGTTCTTTCTTCTTAAAGATAATTTCTCCATTATTTTGGATAAAACCTGCTCCAGAGGACTTTTTACTTTCTGTCTCCTGTTCAAATAAGGGACAGAGAGACATCCAAGGAGTTGGTGTGTGTGATTTAAAAGAGGAGAGGTAATGTGAGGGAAGAGTTAGAAACATTTCTGTACTTTTTGATTGTCACTATAAGCCCTAAAACACAATCCCCCTCAGTATTATCAATGAGCAGACGATAGCTTTGTGAACTTCCAAGCTATGAAAATTCACCCCTCATCCTTTCTCTTTATAGCTTTCTCTATCTTAAATATTTCTGCATGTCTCTTCTTCTAGCCAACAAATGTGGTTGAGATACTCTTAAAGAGCATCAATCAATCAGAATCAAAGTTGCTTAAACTCAGAATCTAGATCTTTTTTTCCCCCAACTCTATATTCTGGATGCAATGACAAAGGACAAAAAGAAAATAAGATGGACCATGTGGGAGCAAGATTCAATAGTTGGTGATTTTAGGAGGGAAAATATCTTTTGTAATAATACTAGTGTGTGAAAGACAGTTTTGGAAAGAAAGCAGAGAGAAGAGATAAGAAAGGAAGGAAAGAGGAAGGCAAAAAAAGGAGAAGCAATTACAACAGACTGGAATAGCAAAAGCAGCCAATCTTTGCCCCCAAGGAGCTTACTATGTAGTATAATCAGTTAAATAATAAAATAATTCAAAGAAAAGAGCCTGGAGCAGTGTTTAAATTTCAGAGTGAGATCCAGTAACTGGATGAAAATTTTAATAAAAAACTATGAATCTGAATATAAGATTATGGGATTTTAGATGTGGAAGGGATCATAGCATCATAAGCTGAAAGGGATTGCAGATACCTTCTCATCCAACACCCTCATTTTACACATTAGGAAACTCATTGGGAGGGAGGAGAGATTCAAGGACTTTCCCAAGGTCACACAGGTAGTAAATAAATATTAGAGTTGTGGTTTGAATCCAGAACCTATTACCCCAGAGTTCTTTCTACTGTTCCCTGATTTTCAAGTCCAACTACTTCATTTTAAAGATAAAGACACTGAAACCCATTTCAAGGTCACCCTGCTGGTTTGATGTATAACAAGGAAAAGAATCCAATTCTACTTACTATTAATTCCATGATACCTTTTTTAGGGTCTTACTCTAACATACCTAAACCCAGAATTTTTATTTCCTCCATACTCTATCACTCATTCATAAGTAGACAGACCAGTTTGCATTTCACCAAAAATTCATCACTAAGCCATAATGAATAGGTTTAATCGAACTTCCCACTCGGGGCTTTTTAATTCTTAAGGGAAAAAAGTAATAAAGAGGAGAAGAAAAATAAGGGGTAAAATGAAAGAGAAAAGGACTATATCCATAATTCCTTGTCTCCTGCTATGATAAATGCTACATTGACATTCATGGAATCATTTTTAAACTTGAGTCTATGGAATCCATACAGCATTTCCTTGCATCACTGGACATCAGTATTTCATCTTGGACTCTGGTAGTGTTTCTGTGATAGAGATGAGGCACTTTACCAATGACAGAAGGCAATTTATTTTGCATAATCAATGTTGTTTGTAACCTAACCTTGTGTTTCCAAGGCCCTCTAGGGCTGACAAGCATAAAATACATATGTCTAAAAGTACGTGGAAAAGATGGTACTCTAATGATGCATTGATAATTCCATTTTATCCATTTTCACTTGTCTCTAACCAAGAGCAGTCAAGCAGCCTGTATGAGGAAGGACAATCCTCAGGTTTAACTTTGTGTCCCTCCAGTACTGAACTCCAAATGTTTCCTATCTACTCATTTTATTCTTTCTCCTTCCTTTCTTTGTTTAAGAAGAATCCCATTAATTAAGCACAGACCTTGACTTTCTTATTCTCCTTTCCAGATAATTGTGCCGCTGTTATCACCATTTATCAAGACATTCCCTTGCCTCTCTGTTCACAGCAATGTCTCCTGCTCCATTCACCTTTCCTAAAACTGGATTCCTAATCCTGGAGACTCGTCCTTCAGCCCCTTCTCTAACTATAAGACTGGCTAAGTTCTCTCTGTGTTTTGTATGTGACAATCTGAAATCTGGTCATTTTATCTTAACAATCTAGAAGCTTTTTGTACAGTAGATGATGAATTAGCCTTTTAAAACAGAAAGTGATGATGATGATGATGATGTCATATACTATATATCAGAAGGAAATGCAAAGATGGAACACTTTGGTTCTTCTTTCTGTGTACCCCATTCTTTCTGAATTCTAAACCGATTGTTCTTAAAAATAAAGTAACCAGATTACTTCTCTGAGTCCATGTATATCCTCCATATATCATCATTTGCTTAATCCTGGTTGAGTTCTTCGAGGTAACTAATTGATACAATGGATAGAGCACTAGGCTTAGTATCAGAAGGATTCATCTTCATGAATTCAAATCCTACCTCAAACACATACTAGTTGTGTGACCCTGGACAAGTCACTTAATCCTGTTTGCTTCGGTTTCCTCATCTGAAAATAAGCTGGAGAAGGAAATGGCAAACTACTCCAGTATCGTTGCCAAGAAAACCTCCCAAAAATCAAATCATGAAAAATCAGACACAACTGAAAAACAACTGAACAGACAGTTGAGCTCCAAGGCATCATCAGTATTTCATATAGTCTCACACTTTTCCCTCAACTGCTTGGAAGTTATAAGAGCCCCTTATGCACATTTATTTAACAAATCCTTTTTTAAAAAAAGTTTATCAAGACATGTGACTAAAAATATTTGCAGAATACCAACAAAGGCACAGATATTACAGAAAACAAGTAAAGATCTTTTAAGTTGTATGTTTGTGTCTCTTCTATCTCCCTAATCACTTGGAAACTTCCAAATAGGAGGACATGGATTGTAAATTATTCAAAGTTTGCCTCTTCCCAGGTACTTACTAGAGTGAGAATTTGATCAATACTGAAGTCAAAAATTAAGTTTACAATTCCAACTATTGCCCCCCCCAAAAAGTAAAAATTATAATAATTTAAAGGATAGAACATAAGATTTAAAGCTAGACTTGAAAGTGCAAGAAGAAAGCAGTTCTCAACTTTTCTGTAAGGACCCCTTTTAATATCAAAAGCCCCATTTACTAGCAATTATATCATTGGTATTTATTGATTTAAAAAACGTGTGTCTGAATATGGATCCCCTTATTAATAATTCTGTGATCCCACAAATTGGGAACCATTGAACTAATTTAGCTTCTTCACTTTATTGATGAGAAAACTAAAGTTCAAAAAATAAAAATAATTTCCTCAAGATCATTAAGTAGTAGAGGAAAATTTGAATCCAGGTCCTCTGAGTCTAATTACAGTGTTTCTCTATTACATACAACAGTTAATGAGGAAAAGAACATTGGAATTAATTTTTAAAATCCAAATGACAGAAGAGGAGTTTAAGTTTATTACTTTCAAGCATATGCACTAAGGCAAACATCTACATCTCATAATATCTTGTTTGTCTCTGACATACTTATGTGTATTTTATAACTCTAGTTATTTATGTATATGTCTCACATCCCCTTTTACTCCTAAAAGGTGATAATAGCTAAGATTTATAATGCTTTAAAGTTTGCAATGAGATTTGCATATGTTACCTCATTTGATCCTTAAAACAACCCAGGGGAAATAAGTGCTATTATTATGCCAGTTTTACAGATGAAGAAACTGAGGCTGAAAAAAGCTAAAACTGGGTCACAGCTAATAAGTGTCTGAGCCAGGTCTTCTTCACTTCCAGTATAACACTATATCTACTTATGCTATATAACTGCCTCTTAGGTAAAGTATCCATCTTACTCACTGTTATATCCCAATGCCCAAATCATGATATTCTTGTAGAAAGGGAAAGTGAACTCAGTCAGTAGATTTAGGTGTATGGCTCTTGGGCTGACTCTGAAAGACAACTCCCTCAATTAGCATGACGCGTGTCTGGGTCCAGAGCAGCATAATTATATGGATCCCTGGGGGAAGTAAGCACAGTCCACATGTTCTTCCAACTGGTCCAGGGATCAGAGTCCCAAACAACCAGAACCAGGACACTCAGCTTCAGGCTTTATCTTGTTTCTGTTCCTAAATGCCATTCTCTTTTCTGATCTCTACTATCCTCCTCATTCTCTTTCTATATACTTTCCTGAAGCACAAGAGGCCCTTTTTTCTGTTCCCTTTCCTTAAATTCCTTGGCTCTGCAACAGGCCCATGAGTGCCAGTGCAGCCACTTAGCTCTTTTATCCTCATGGCCAGCTGCTCACTATAACCCAGGGATGGACAGTAGCATCCAGGGCCCTCTGCTCCTGGCTCCTGACCTTGCTATACGTCTTCCTCCTGTTGTGTCTAGCATTCATTTTGTTTCCCCCTCTGTACATTCAACAAGTTTTCATATGTAGATACTTAATAAATGTTTGTTAAATGTATTATGGCATTGAGAATGAAATGCTTCCAAGTAGGATTCTCTGAAGCCCTACTCAAATGAAGGAGAATGGTTTGTAATGAGTACATTCATGGTTTTATTCATATAGTGGCTATTAGAAAATCTTATTTTTTAAAGAACTTTAAATATCCCTCCTATACTTTTCACTATATCCTTCTATACTATGTTGTATCTCCTCCTTAGGCCCATCCCCTAGTAAAATATAAAGTCCTTGAGATCAGGGATTAAATATTTTGGATATTTTCCCTAATACTGAGCATAATGACTATTACACAGTATATCCTTAATAAATAAGTCCTTAACTATGGGGACTAGATGTGGATCACAGCATAGTATTTTCACCTTTTTTGTTGTTGTTGTTTGCTTACTTGTTTTTTCTTTTTTCTTTTTGATCTGATTTTTCTTGTGCAGCATAATAAATGAGGAAATATGTTTAGAAGAATTGTATATGTTTGACCTATACTGGATTACTTGCTGTCTAGAGGAGTAAGAAGAGAGGGAGAAAAATATGAACACAAGGTTTTGCAAGGATGAATGCTGAAAATATCTTTTCATATATTTTGAAAAATAAAAAGCTATTATTTAAAAATAAATAAGTCCTTAATAAATACTTGTTGATTGATACACTTGGCTTGATGACCTTGCATGGCTGGCATTGATTCTGAGTCAAGTAGAGCAACTTTGCCAAATGAGATACAGTTCTCATTTGTACAGGTAAAGTTCCAAAGTTTAGGCCGAAATGAGAGTCTCAGAGGACTATAGTCCTTATAGCCTAGAAATGAAGTGAAATAAAGGCAACTCAGATGAAAAAGAATTGGCCATAGAAAGCAATTTACTGGTACCAGCAGACTTCTCTTGGCCGAAGTTTGTAACTAGACTCCCTTTAGTCTTGTAATGGGGTATTTCCAAAATACTTTCTACATAATAGATACTCTGGCACTGTGGTGAATTTGTGATTTCCTTAGGGTACATACTCTCTTTCCATTGTTGCACATGGTAATCCCTGATGGCTTTTCCATCCTGTATGATTTTTGCCCATGTTTTCCTATTGGCCCACAATAGAAAATATCTTCAATATGCTAGAACTTATTTTTCATAGGTTTCTTTAGAATCTCAAGGTTTTCTGACAATTCTGGCTTCCTATCAGTTATCTACATGAACAGTGCACTTCATTGCCCACACATACATGTCCTGGATAAATGACTTCTGAACTCACATTTCATTAGAAGCAAACAATAAAACCAGCTCCCATGATCAAATATCAATTTGGTCCCTTTATAACAGTTATATCAATATGTCGATACTCATCTCAAATCATTAATTTTGCAACAGGGTTCAAACTCATGTTTTAAAAATAAAGAAATTGAGTTACATGAAGAAATATTCAATAATTCATACAACTGCTGTAATTCATATTTACTATGTACCAAATTTGCCTTTGGTCTGCTACAATACCACTGACAACTTTTAAAAGTTAATTTGGACATAATATCAACAAAATGCAGAGTACTAACTATAAATCAAACTGTCCTTTTTTTTATATCTCTGTTTAGACTTAATTTCAGGAACCACTCAAACCGGCTCACTCTATGCTGATCTGATGAGTTTTTCACAAGAAGGCAAGACCCTAGCAGTTACTATAGACATTGAACTCCTGCTTGATGGGAAAGGATCCTGGGTTTCCTTCCAAAAGGACGCTAATTAATAGGTTTGTGGAGGGAGATTATGAAATTAATTGTAAAAGATCAGATATGTGTCTCTGAGACTCGAATTTCCAGGTTATCCTTATTATTGAGAGAGATTCCCCTCTTGGATGAACTCTGTATCTGTCTGGGCTTCTAAAAAGCACAGGTTCCAGGCATGGAGCCTACATGGCTCTCAGGGATTATCCTACCCCATAGAACAGCAAAAGCTACATATACATATACCACAGAAGCCAGGAGATTACAATCCCAGTCTACCATAACATATTATTATAAACTTTGTGAAGCTTCTTCTTCCATTCCATCTTCCAAATACCATTCTATGTCATTTACCACATCTGCTTTGATGCTGCAGTATCATAGTGTCATAGTATCTTAATCTAGGGTCCATGAACTTGCTTTTACATATATATATATATATATATATATATATATATATATATATATATATATATATATATATATTTAAACATAATAGGTTTCCCTTACAATCTTGTATATTTTATTATATGCATTTAAAAATGTTATTCAAAAGTTTTTCCAGCATGCTAAAGGGGCCCATGGCATTAAAAAATATTTTGGGATGTAAAATGAGGAGAGATCAGACTTTGCTGAGCCTTTCCAATTAAAATGAGTCATTGGCAGTAAATGGAGATACTTAACTAGCTTATTCAACAGTTAATCAAATGCTACTCTATATCATCACTTATATTAGTATCCCTTATCTTTAAAAAAATCAAATTTTTGTAATTTAATTTTTAACATTTATGCCTCACCTCCAACCTGGATTGTGATTCCAATTTTAAAGGTACTAAGGGATTGCTGCTTTTGCTCACTTTCTAAGAAGTTTAATTTCTAATTATTTATCATAAGGGCCTCAGGTCAATGTGGGCTGAGAAACTTCATTTTCAAGAATCAGGCATTGTATGACTGCAGACATGGAAAATACAAATATGGTTAAAGGGAGAATTCTTAACAGGAGATAATCATAAAAATAAAATGGACAGTTCTTAGATTATATTAATTTACACAAGCAATTAGTAAATAGTTAACTTGGAAAAATCCTTTTTTTTTGCAAATTTCTCTGATAAAAGATATGATGTCTAAGATATATAAGGATTTGATGCAAATATATAAGAAAAAAAAGCTATTCTCCAACATAGAAACAAAGGATAAGAATGAGCAGTTTTCAAATGAAGAAACGCAAACTATCAATAATCACATGAAAAAAATGTTTCAAACCAATAAAAACAAAAATATAAGTGAAACAATCTGAAGGTTCTGTCTCATAGCCATCAGACTGGAAAAGAAGTCAGTCAAAAGATGAAAATGGCAGTTGTTGGAAGGATTGTAGAAGGAGAAGCACATTAATGTACAATTGAACTATGAATTGATCCAACCATGCTGGAAAGCAATTTGAAATTATACTCTAAAACTAACTAAACTGTAAATATCCCTTGATCCAATATTACCACTACAAGATACACACACACACACACACACACACACACTCCAAAGAGACCAAAGATAGAAGGAAAAAACTCAAATGTATAAAAATATTTATAGTTGTACTTTTTGGGTAACAAAAAATTAGAAACAAAATGGGACTCATCAGTTTAAGAGTGGTTTGGACAATATTTGGCCTATGAATGTAATGGGACATTATTACATTTTATGAAATAACAAATATGATAAATTTAGAGAAATTTGAGAAGGCTTTATGGAGTCATAGAGAATGAAATGAACATACAAACAATTCAATTTTGTTACTAATGGGTCAAATTCTATACGCATTTTAAAACATGCAATAGAAGTTGTTTTTTGTTTCAATCTACTTTTCTTTTCTTTGTATACTGAAATTTTAATGTTGATTTATGATTAAGTTTAACATAAATTTTTTTAAAAGAAGAAAGCAAAGCAGTTCAAAAGTCTTACTTTCTAAAACACCTTTTTGTACTTAACTTTTTGCATTATTTAAAGCCCTAACCTGAGCAGCTAATGAGAATTGTTTCTGAGGGTTCCATGCCAATTCTCTAAATTTCATTGGCAGAGTTTCTATTGTAGTATAGGAGAAGGCAAGGATTAAATGCTAAAGGAATATCATTAAATAATGTTGATCATGCCTTAAGATGAATTTCTTATTCATATCACTAAGTAGGATGCCTTGCTTTGCAAAAGAAATGTGATCCTAAAAAGATTTGTGTAAATCAATTCTTTTTTTAAAATTCTGTTTAAAATACATTGTTTGTTTACTATTCCAAAATATTTTAATGTTAACACTTTTGTAAAGCCAAGAATTCTTTCTACACATAAATAATAAATCCCATGTCATTGGAAATCTCTAAGCAGAGACTGGATATACAACAGAATTGCTGTAAATGGGATCCCATACATTGTGCAGTTCACCTTGAAGATCCTAGCATTATCTAATTCATAATACAATGACCAAACATGATTTCACATGACCAATTACAAAGTATGCTAATTATTTCCTGATAGAAGATGAGCTCAAGAAATAGAATGAAACATGGAGAAGGGGAAGTTGAACTTGACCAATATGAGAGGGAAATTACTTGATTATGCATATTTGTCACAAAGATTTTACTTTCCTTTTTATTTTTTCAGCAGAAAGGGAATAGTGAGTTCAAGGGAAAGAAAATAGATTTTTGTTGAAAATGATATTTAGAAAATTTTATGAATTTTGAATTAATGAATGTTTTAGAACTCTTCTCTCTAAAAAAGGCAAGATTTAGCTGCATAGAGATTTTTTTGATTTCTACCAAATTTTTCTTCAGCAGCCTTAATTTAAAGGAAACTATTATAAATAAGGAAGAGAATTAACCATATGTCTATTTTTAGAGCAAATTATATTACTGTGGTGTTCTATTTGTGAATTATATAAGTAAAAGAAATCAGAAGTTCGATTTCTTAAATCCTTAAGAATTCATATTGAAATAGCTAAAGCTTAGACAGATGGAACCTACATCTGGAGGCAATGTAGTATATACTGTAATGGAAAGAATGTTAATTTTATTCCCAGTAGGGCCTTAGTTCAAATCTTAAGATTATTACCTGAGTAACTTTTGGCAACCACTTAACCTTGTTGGAAATGAGGCAGTTGTACTTGATGGAGTCTCTTCTAATTCTAGATCTATGATACTATGATCTTTCCAGTCTTACTTCCTTCATTTGTAAAATGAAGTCAGACTAAATGATCTCTAAGGTCTCTTCCAGTCCTAAATTTATGTTCCATTATCCCTATCACTCCCTCTTCCTCTTCTTTCTTCCCTTCCCTGTTGTGGGACCCCACATATAGGATAAGAAGTCATGGCATGATTGGGGAAAAGGAAGTTATATCGTTGTTTTTTCTTGCCTGAGAATGTCTTTGCTCTGGAGGGATTAAGTCAGACTCTTGACACTCTTTTCATGGGGCTTTTCTTGAGACATAAAAGTCCAACACCTTACAAGCAACTCCAAATAACTGGGCTATAAATGCAAGAGCTATTCAATAAATATGTAGGCTCAGGAGTTGAAGAATCAAGATGTGGAAGTAACTGATAACAATGGAAGAAAATGTCAAAAGAATGTACAGTAAGGGAGGAAGAAGTGGGGGAGGCAAAATATAGTTCAGAAAATTTGATTGCTTTTTGAGTCTTAGAAAGATGGAACTTATTTGTACAACACTTGGCATATTAGTGTTCTTCCCTTCCTCCCCATCACCAATTTTAAGGAAGGAAAGTTGGCATCATAAGTTAGCAAAAATAAGATGGTTGCAACAACCATTCCCAATGGTGTGCATTACCTTTCCATAGATCAGGAGTGTCCTTTTTTTCCCCAATAGTTCTGACCACACAGTCATAAATCCATATGTGTGTAGATTACATGAATTTCTATTTTATCAGTTCTATGAAAGAAAATATATTTTCACAAAGACAAATGGAAACATTTTCTAGTGTGACATGCTGTTCATCATTAGAACTGCAATTAAAAAATTAAGGACGAAGGGGAGAAGGGAAAGTCAAGATGGCAACCTAGAGGCAGCAACCAAGCAAAACTTTTCCAGTATTCCCCTCCTTACAAGTTTAAAATAATGCTTCAAATTGAATTTTAAAGTGGCAGAACCACCAAAAAGTCAAGGTGATACATTTGCTCAGCCTGGAGCAATTTAGAAGATTGGCAGGAAAGATCTGTGACAATGGGGTGGAAGCTATCTAGAGCCATGTGGTGGGGGCAGCAACAATAGATCTTGGAGGCAGCCAAGAGCTTTGGGAGACAGTTGGGAGGAGATCAGACAACTGATAAGAGATTACAGGGATCCTTTGCTGGCACTTAGTGCAGGTGATGCTGATTGGTGGCAACTCTATTACCTGTGGGCAATTCTGGGTTGTAGTTCCATGGTGGAGAGAAGTGCTTGTAGTCATTGACAAGTCAGTCACAGAACAGAAGCACTGGTAGCAGTTCCAAGAAAAAGAAGAACATTAACACTTGGGATTGCAGGAGAACAGGGATTCTTCTTGGAAAAAGATGGTAGTGCAGACGAGGGGAGCTGTAATGACACTGTTCTTTTCCTGACACTACTTTAGAAGCATAAAAAACTTGTAGACCACCCAGAACTAGTTCTGAAAACAGCAGTACACACAACCTGAAGCTTAGAACAATGTCTCTCCTGCCTAACTTTAACATAAAGTTAAAAGTCAAGAAATAGGATAGAAAAAGGGCAAATAATAAAAGAAGAACTTGACCATAAAAAGCTACTATGGGGGCAGGGAAGTCCAAGACGTTAACTCAGAAAACAATAATGTAAAAGTAGCTACAACCAAAGCCTCAGAGAATAAACTACTCATTTAAACCAATTCCAATAAGAGTTCCTGGAGGTGTTAAAAAGCTAAAAATGGGAAAAGAAAAAAAATGGGAAAAGAAATAAGTCATATGAGAAAATTATGAAAAGAGAAAAGTATCACTTGGTAAAAGAAGGGCAAAAAATACTGAAGAAAATAACATCTTAAAAAAACAGAAGAAAAAGAAGGTACAAAAATTTACTGAAAAAAAAAAAAGAGAGAACTGGCCAAATGAAAGGGATGTTATAAAATTTCACTGAAGAAAATAAATCCTTAAAAATTAGAATTGGACAAATGGAAGCTAATGACTCCATGAAATATCAAAAAAAAAAAAACAATAAAGTCAAAAGAATAAAGAAATAGAGGAAAATGTAAAATATCTCATCAGAAAAACAATTCACTTAGAAAATGGATCAAAGTTAGATGATTTAAGACTCATTGGATTTCCTGAAAGCCCATTTGAATACATAGTTTTCAGAAGAATACATCAAAGTTCTCTATAGTCATGTGAAACAAGTTCCAAACCAGTACTGACTGGAAAAATGCAAATTAAAACAACTAATTAATTGCAGTCATTATATACTGTGCTGAGATGACAAATGATGGAAGAGTTGAGAGAAAATATACTAATAAACTGTTGGTGGAGTTGTGAACTGGTTCAACCATTCAATTAGACTCCAAGAGCTATAAAACTTACATACTCTTTGATGCAGCAACACCCAAAGTGATATAAATAAAAGGAAAATGAATGCTATGCACAAAAATATTTATATCATATTCTTGTGGTGGCAAAAGCTTAGAAATTGAGGAGATATCAGTTGGGGAATGGCTGAAAAAGATGTAACACATGATTGTGACAGAGTACTAGTATATTATATGAAATGACAACGGTTTCAGAAAAAAAAAAATTAGTGCAATATGAAGTGAGCAGAACCAGATGATCTTTGTATAACTTTACAGTTGTTTTGTAATGATGACTAATTGTAAAAGACAACTACTCTGATCAATATAGTGATTCAAGAAAATTCCAAAGGATTCATGATTTAAAATCCTATCCACTTCCAGAAAAAAAGACTGATGAACTCTGAGTCCAAATTGAATTACGGTTTTCTCACTTTGTTTTTCTTGCTTTTTTGGAATACAATATGGCTAATGTAGAAATATGTTTTGCATGATTTCACATGTATAAGTGATATATTGCTTGCTTTCTCAGTGGATGAAGGATGGGCAACAAGGAAGAAAAAAATTTAAAATTCAAAATTTTGTTTTAAATTTTAAAAATAAATAATTAATAGATATTTTTAAAAACAGATACAATGAATAAAAATGGAAGAGAATTTAGAGCTCATAGAGTCCAATATTGCTCAACCCTATTTTGTAAATACAAAACCCTGTGAGACCCAAAGCTTTGCAAAGTGTTGCATAACTAGGAACTATCTCAGTCAAGATAGGAATCCTCCTGACTCTGAGTCCAAGGCCTTATCCACTGTGCCACGCTGTCTTAGAAATTATCTTATTTGTTAAATGACAAGGTTGGATGATATAGTACAACAAAATTAAAAAGGCACTATATTCAGAGTTAGGAAACATAGATCAGAGTGGAGATGACATTTTCTAACTACATGATAGTGGAAAGTCCCTCAAAATATTTGACCCTTCTCTTCTCTGTTATTTGTTTGTTTTTTTTTTAAATTAAATGATTCTACTACTTTTCACAAAGGGTTTGTTCTAAGGAAAGTATCTTGAAAAATCTGTAAATATTAAATTAATATGACTTGTTTATAACTAATCTTTTCCCCTTTTCATATATATATAACATTAGTTAATTAAATAAAATTGTTTTGCTTAAAAAAAAAAAAAACTCAAGCAGCACATACCTTAGATTAAGATGGGTTGAGTGCTAGTCACCCAGGCCAGATTACTGTAAAATGAATAAGGTTATGAAACTTGCCTACCCTTCAAAGACTATGAAATTCGGATTATTCTGTACTCCTTTGCAGCCTCCCAAGGGCAAATATATGGGTTCTTGGGCAAGCCATTTAGACATTGCTGGATGCCGTAGAATAAAATAATCCCCCTTCCCTAGGTTGTTCCACAATGAATAATTTCTCCACTTCCATCATTGCCCCACTTTTTAGCTTTCTTTCTTGTATTGTTTTCCTCCATTTGAATGCATACTCCTTGAGGGGAAGGACTATCCTTATTTCTGCTTATATTTGTATTCTTAATACTTGACACATTGTCTGGCACATAATAGTGATTAATAAATGCTTGTTGACTGACTAATAGACGGTAAAGGAATTCCTCCTGGCATTACACTGGGAAGAGAGAAAATTTCAAACTTGATAGGAAGAGTTCTAAGGCTATTTTTTAAATACTGTCTTATAGAACAAATACATTGAAATAAATTGTGTTCCACTGAACAATTCCCGCTTCCACAAATACTGGTTTGACATTCTCTGCAATGATTATGCAGGGAAAGGTACATTGATTCCAGAAAACATCTTGAATCAGATCATTGCTATTTTTTCTTGCCATGATGAGGTCTTGCTGAGAGAGAGACTATAACTCCAGTACTAATACAGTTTTATGGAAATCTACTAGCAAATCTTCAAAGAAGAATTATTCTTAATACTTTTATTAGATTAATGAAATGAAATATACATGTTCCATACAGTGGAATTTTATGCATCAAGATGGATCATACATAATCCACAACACTGGATTAAATCAGGATTCCTGGGTGCCTGTTTCAGGCTCTTGCCACTAACTAGCTAGATAATCTTCATCAATTCAGTTCATTTCAATTTAACAAATATTTCTTAAGTCCATATTGTGTACCAAGCACTAGGTGAAGCACCCAGAGAGCTATAAAGAATGGATAATGGGAGATTCCTGTTCTCATGAAAATGAGTCTCTAGGAAGGGAATATGACACAACATTATAATACAGAACAATATATAATGACTGCAATAAATTAGTGCAAAGTACTCTGTGAGGTTCAAAGGAAGAAAGATTATTAATGATGAGAGGGATGAGGAAATGCTTTATGGATCAAGTGGCTTTTGAGCTGAAACTTGAAGGTTAAGGAGAATTTCAAGAGACTGAAACTGGAAGAAGATATGAGTAAAGCATGAAAGCACAGAACATGAACACAGATGGAAGAATAGTCCAGTCTGGCTGGAGTACAGAGAAAGTGGAGGAGAATAGTGTGATATGTAATAATAACAGTAATAGTAATGATATTATTTATATAGCATATTAAGGTTTACAAAGTACTTTCCACGTTATCTCATTTAGTCCTCACTGCAATCCTATAAGGTAGGCACTATTATTATTTCCATTTTACAAATGAAGAAATTGAGCATTGTCACTGATTTGAAGTCATAAATCTAATATTTGAGGTGGTGTTTGAACCTACATATTCCTGACTCCAACCCTCATCTTCTATCCATTGAACCATCTAGTCACATGGATAAAATTGTTGCCAAATTGTGAAGAGCCTTGAATGACAAGCTGAACTTTATCTGGCAGACCACTAGAGCCACTGTAGTTTTGAGCAGAGAAGTTATATAACTAAATCTGTTCCTAAGGAAATTCAATCTGGCAAATGTATAAAGGATTGATTGAAGGGCAGAGAGGGTGAAGGTGGAAGGACCAGTCAATATACTATTTTTTAAAAGTATGCATAAATAATAAGGGTCTATGCTAGGACAGTGGCAGTTAAAATAGAGAGCAAGAGATAGATACAAAAGATATACTAAAAGTAGAATCAATGCACTTGGCAATTGATTATATCTAAGAGGAAACAGGAAAGAAAGATTCAAGTCATACCTCTTAGGGCCTCAGTTTTCTCATTAGTAAACTAAGAGGATTTAGCTAAAATGCTGATTAGTCAGTTCAGTTCTAAAATTCCATCAACATATGATTTTTATGTAATTATTATGAAAGTTCATTTATAAGTCACATTATAAACTCTAAAACTTATAGGAATAAAAAGTTTCTCACCTGTATCAAAGATACTCAGTGCTCAGCTTGCTAGAATGATGCAAATTTGTCAGAATGAGAACTATCTCCCAAATAATAAATGAATTAAAGATATGAACTGGCAATTTCCAAGAGAAAAAAATTCAAGATCTTCATAGTCATATGATAAAATGTTCCTCATCACTAATAATCAGTGAAATACAAATTAAAGCAACACTGATATTCCACCTCATATTCATCATATTGGCAAAGCTGACTAAAAAAATAAAATGACAAATGCTGGAGGAGATGTGGGGAAAGAGGCACATTGTTTCTCTATTAGTAGAGTTGAAAAGTGGTCCAACCATTTTGCAAAACAATTTGGAATGATACCCCAAAAGTTACCAAATAGTGTATATTCTTTGACCTATTGATATCACTACTAGGACTATACCATTAAAGAGATTTTTTATGTTTGTGGAGAAAATCTCATGATACATAAAACATTTGTAACAATTATATTTGTTTCCACCAAGAACTTGAAACTAAGGGGATGTCCATCAGTTGGGGAATGGCTGAATAAATTGTGAGATATTATAAAATGGAATACTATTATGTTATAAGGGGCAGCTAAGTGGTACAATGTATAGAGTATTGAGCCTGGAGTCAGAAAGACTTGAATTCAAATTCAGCTGCAGATACTTACTAATTGTGTGACCCTAGCCAAGTCACTTAATTCGATTTGCCTCAGTTTCCTCCATTGTAAAATGAGCTAGAGAAGAAAATGGCAAGCCATTCTATTATCTTTACCAAGAAAATATGGTGAGCCAAATGAGATCATGAAGAGTTGGACAGAATTGAAATAACTAAGAAGTAACAATCATGTTATAAAATATGAAGAAAGAAATGGTTTCAGAAAGACCTGGGAAGACTTGTATGAACTGATATAGAATGAAGTGAGCAGAGTCAGGAAAACAATTTATATTATATCATCAATATTTTATTTTAATTAACAATTACAAATGACTGGAGAATTCTGATCAATGAAATAATTAACCATAAATCCAGAGGACTGTTGGAGAAGAATGTTGCCCATCTCATAACAGACAGAATATGAACGCAGAATGAGAAATATATTTCTTTTGGATTTTGCCAACATAGTAATTTGTTTGGCTTGACTAACTCTTATATGATAACAAGGTTTCTGTATTTTGGGGAGGGGGCACAGTGGATAGAATGCTGGGCTTAGAATCAGGAAGACTCAAGTTCAAATTCAACCTTAGATACTTATTATCCATGGGACCCTAAACAAGTTTGCCACAGATTCCTTATTTGTAAAAGAAGTATAACAATGGCACCTACATCCCAAGATTGTATCAAATGAGATACTTATAAAGTATTTAACATAGTTCCTAGTATATAGTAAGCACCATATAAGTATCAGTCAGTATTATTGTGCTCTATTATTATTATTCAGTTCTTTTTTTAAGAGGTTGGAGAAGGTATGAAGGGTGAAAAATAAATACTTGATAACTGAAAAAAATTTAAGGAAAATAATTTGAGAATAGAGAGGAAAAGTATTCAATTGACTTCATTAAAAAGGGTCATGCAACCTTAACCTGGTGAATTAGGAAAATACTGTTAATATAATCCTTAGATTTTAGCCAAACATTTAACAAAGTTTCTCATGTTATATTTGTGATTAAAATAGGGAGATACAGTAGACAAGAGTGCTAGCCATGAAGTCAGGAAGACCTGAGTTCAATTTAACCTCAGACACTTACTTAATACTTCCTAGCTGTGTGACCCTGGACAAGTCATTTAACCCCAATTGCCTCAGCAAAAAAAAAAAAGGGGGGGGGGGATGCAATCTTAGATAAGATAAAATACAGGCCAGTTAAGATAAAAATGTGTTTCCAATTCTTCATTTTTTTTTCATCTCTCTGTTATGAGATGCAGCAATCTTCTCCAATAGTCCTCTGGAATTATGGTTGATTATTTCATTGTTAGGTGGATTAGAATCTCTTGAATGACTAGACCTAAGAAAAAATCATTAATAAGTTGATATCACCTTGGAGGCAAGTCTCTATTTGAGTAATCTAGGAATCTATCCTTGGCCCTATATTGCTCAGTGTGTTTGAAGTGACATGAAGTTTGAAGGGATAGCCAGCAATAGATGATAAAGTATGTTCCAAAAAGATCTTGACAGCCTAGAATGATGCATTACATTAAACAGGAGAATGTTTAATAGGGTTAAATGTAAAGTTTTACACTTCATTTCTAACAACCAACTTCATCAATACAGAATTGGGAATATGAGACTAGGAAAAAAAAATCCTGACATTTCCCTGACTGTAACATCCCTTTCATATTCAAGCTGTTGTTGAAGAATGAGTTTCAGTTTCTCTTCTCCAATGAACATACTTCTCAGCTTCTCACTTAACAATGTCTTCCATGGTATTTGTGCATATTGCGAGTCTCAATTTCTTCACAAGAAAAATGAGAGGGTTAAAATTTCCTTTCTACATTAATTGAATAAAACTTGAGATGGGCCCAGAATTTTAGAACATATTATGGGGAAGACATATGGAAGACACTATTCTTGTCATAGTTATCATCTATAGTTGGTTGTACCAATCTAGATGACTATGTAAGAGTAACAATCCTCCATTCCAATTATTTTCATGTAGATATATAAGCTAGTTTTCTATAGGACAAAGGATCTGAATTCAAATTCCATCTCTGCCAATCAGTTGCTGTGTGTTCTTAAGAATAGCTATTTACCTCATTAGTCCACAGTTTTCTCAACTATAAAATGATTTCTAAAGTCCGTTCCAGTTCTAGAACTGTGATCCTGTGAATAGATCATTTCTAAGGTGGTGTCCAAACCCAATACTCTAAGACTATTTAACTTTCAGACACAGTTACTTTTTTTTAAAACAGACTAAATTTTATTCCCTCTATGCATGTTCTACAATTTTTTTCATTATTTAATTTTACTTTTAATTATGCAATAAAACAAGTACTTCCTTAACACAGTATAATAAAAAACATGCTGCACATAAAACTGCAAATCTACTGTGCAGAACTTCTAATTTCTTTCAAATATAACAGAATTATCATGTAAATTTCTTTTGTTTCTTTCTTCCCATTCCCCATCCTAAAGATGGCTACTATTACACACACACACACACACACACACACACACACACACACACACATATAATATGTAAAATTATATACATTTAAATTTATATTTGTATTAATCAGTTCTTTCTCTGGATGTAGATAATATTTTTCTTCCTATGTCCTTTATAGTTAATTTGGGTATTTATAATAGTGAATTCATTCAAAGTCATTCTTAAAACAATCTTTCCATTACTCTATACAGTATTCTCTTTTTTCTTCCTTACCTTCCAAAATGCTTAATGTATTTAATGGCATTTAATACTAGATGGATAAATGAACAATACTTAATATCCTCTTATCTGGGCTAAGGCTCATCTCTGTAACATCAGATGCTTGGAGTCTAATCAGAGACAGTTGTAGTCTGTGGAGCTCAAGGTAAGAGCAGATCAGAAGCATTTAAAACCAGAGTAGAAGTGTTAATGGTAGGAGAATAGCATACTGTATTAGCATTTGGGACATAAGGAAAAACCTAGCCACAAAGGTCAATTAACCATTGTCCTTTCTGATTTCTATTTATCAGTTCTTTCTCTGGATGTAGATAACATTTTTCTTCCTATGTCCTTTATAGTTAATTTAGGTACTTATAATAGTGAATACATTCAAAGTTGCTCTTAAAACAATATTGTCATTACTATATATGGTGTTCTCTTTTTTTCTTCCTTACCTTCCAAAGTGCTTAATGTATTTAATGACATTTAATACTAGATGGATAAATGAACAATACTTAATATCCTCTTATCTGGGCTAAGGCTCATCTCTGTAACATCAGATGTTTGGAGTCTAATCAGAGACAGTTGTAGTCTGTGGAGATCAAGGTAAGAGCAGATCAGAAGCATTTAAAACCAGAGTAGAAGTGTTAATGGTAGGAGAATAGCAGGCTGTATTAGCATTTGAGACATAAGGAAAGCTCTTGCCCCAAAATCAAGTAACCATTGTCCTTTCTGACTGGGCCAGAAGGCCTGAATTGGTAAAGTAGGTTCAAGGACCTCCCAGAATTTAGATCACCATTGGGAAAAGTCTTACTCCTTTTCATTGGAAAAAACCTTCTCTGAAGGGCTCAACTTCCCAAGTCTAAAAGCAAAACTCTTGAATCTCAAGAGAGATCCTGAAATTAAACCACAGAAGGATACAAAAGCTAGACTCAAAATTTCAGAGCCACAATGTAAAAAATTCTGTTATAAATTCCCTGTCACATTCAACATCATAACCCAGAAATCTGCCAATCAGGTAGAAGCACATGGGGGAAAGGGCAAGGATGACTCTCCCCTGGCTAGGGCCCCAGGAGGACCTGGGCTGGAGGAAGGAGGCAACAAAATGGGGCAGATGCCTTCGTGTCTCTGAGTATCATCTTCCTCCACTGCAAAATGAGAAAGCCGAATTTGCTCTCCAAGGTCCTTGATGACACTTGTGCTTCTTGGAAGAAAGTTCCAGGGGTGGCAGACTTCGTGAAGCATTGATGGTGGGCAGAGGAGTAGACATCAGCTCAGGAGTGATGGATTCTTCCTCCACTTTGGAAAGAAAGTCATACAAGAGAACTGGAAATCTAACAAAACCTGTGTGACTTGAAATCGCTTCTATCGCTGAATTCCAGCACTACTTGGCGTGTCATCTCCGGGCTGAAAGCGGGGTATGTGGCGTCCCGATAATCCTTTTTATTGGCTGACCCGCCATCTGAACCTATCCACAAAGTCATCTTTTAGACTCATGGAAATGCGCTGTGCCACTGGATCAACGAAGTGTGACATGTGTTTGAAAAATAGGGACAGCCACTCCTAAACAGAGACAGTTGGCGTGTGGGCAAATCCCCTATAAGCAATTTCCATGCCAGGAAACCTGCATATGCTGGGAAGCTGACACGTTGGTGCTGGCCTTATAGCAGCATTGTAGGAAAGCAGCTCGGCTAAATCTGTCCCAAGCTTCCCTCCGCATTGTCCAAAGGGACTCGTCCGGACAGTCAAGAGACTTGTTGAGAACCCGTCCAGAGAAAGGAATGAGACACCCGCTGGCCAGTTTAGCAAATCAGAAAAATAAAATGAGAACCTTTTTCCCTGGAATGATGAATTCACTTCAAGTCTCATAATGAGAACAGGGGAAGTCTGAAATCTGACCTACATTAAAAACAATGAGGCATTAAAACCCTTTTGTAAAGAAAGAGTTCTCTATAGTGAAGCTATTTCTGTATTCTGCCAGATGGTCCACAAAAATGGCTCTTTGCTGATCTGATTACAGCAAATTTTCCAATACAACAAATGCCTTCTCAGCTCCTTCTCCACTGTCACTCTCTATATTAAAAGTTCCTGCTTATGTGTCTTTTGCTTGGTTGGCACAGAGAAAAGGTGATTTTTTTTCTTTCTTAGGTCTTCAAGCTCTATCACCAAAGTATAACTTTTATTTTAACTCTTCACATCTCTTCTGGCCTCCAATATCCTAACTAAACCTGCTAGGAAAATCACAATTAATATCTACACCATCCATCACACAAGAAAAAAGACTCCAAAAGATACAAGGCTTCATCTAGAATCTTCTTTTGTGTTCTGTTATGGATAATAGCTATAACAACAATGGTAATAACAATAACTAGCACATTTAAGATGTATAGGATGCTTTATAAAAATCATTTCATTTTATCCATACAATAACTCTGGGAGGTAAGTGCTATTACTATCCCCATTTACAGATGAGGAAACTGAGGCAGACAGAAGTAATGTGACTTGACCAGGACCATATAACTAATATGTGTCTCAAGCTGGATTTGAATTCCTTTTCCTAATTTTGGTACTCCAGTACTCTACTGCACCTCCTAGATATTTCTCTATATGGAAATGCTCTTTATATATACATATACACAAAAGTGCCCATGGGTATTTGAAGGATTTGAAGAGTTTGAAGAATGAATATAAGCTCTTTGAGAGTAGAGACTTCATTTTTGTCTCTGTATATCCCTCACAGTGCCTTATATGTAGTATATAATTTTAAAATCTCTCTTAATTTGAATTATTTAATAAAAGTGAAGGAAGAAATCTATCTTTGTGGTAGGCAGAAGTCTGTGAAGTTTTTCTATAGATCATAAAATATAAGTGCTAACAGAAACTTTAGCTATTCCATCAACATGGAAATTGAAGTGGTTATTTCCTCTTTTCTTAAGAATGAGTGATGATCCTAAGAAAGTCACTTAACCTCTTTTTATCCCAGACAAGTCTTTAAAGTATTAAGGTACAAAGAAGATGAGAATCTACATTAGTAGGAAAAATTCTAATTAAGTGCTCCCTACTCTTAGACTCTTAGAGGAAAATTCATATACATTCTAGAACTGTTTTCTTACCTAATTCTGTTTTGTTTTATAGTTGATTGTGTGGTTGTTTTCTTCCTCCTACATTGGAAATTCCTTGAGAGTAAAGACTATTTTTTTCACCTAGTATATAATAGGTATTCAATAAATGTTTTCTGGTTGAATGAATACATGTTTTTATCTCTAGATAAATCACAAGCTTCAAATATGTGCCAGGCACTGTGCTAAGATTTGGAGATATAATGAAAGACAAAAATTAGTCATTTCCCTCAAGGAACTCACAATCTAATGGGGGAGACAAAAAGAAAATACATATAAAAAGATAACTTGAGGGTCGGATCTTGGAAGAAAGGTACTGGTATTAAAGAGTGCCTGGGAAGGGCTTCTTGTAGAGACTTGAAGGAATCCAGGGAGACCAAGAGGCAGAAACAAGGAGAGAGAGCATTCCAGATCTAGTAGACAACTAGTAAAAATGTTTGAAATCAGAAGATAGAGTGTTTTATGTAAAAAGAGCAAGAAGCCAGTGACTTTGAATTGTAGAGTACACAGAGATAACTACTTCTTCTATCCATCCACTAGACAAGCAATTAGCTAAAATACCAAAAACCACTAAACTATCACCTTGAAATATTTGTTTCATTATTTAATTTATTGTCAAATTAACTAGGAAATTGTCTTCCCCAAATAGCAAAGGCATTATCACCCATTCTTAAGAAAAGAGGAAATAACCACTTCAATGCCATGTTGATATAAAATCTCAAAGCCCCAATTGGGGAGGGAGAAATACCCCGGTGAGAAGGATGAGAAATCAGTGTTTCCCAAATGAGCATGAACAGAAAGAGGGAAGTCAACATATTAACTTTCCATCTTTTCAAGGGCTTAAGAGAGCTACAAGAAAGATGAATAATTTTATCTCATCTAATTAATTAATTGCAAAGGCAAACATACATGCATACTGCTCTGGAGGACTCTTTGAAAGTTTTAAATTATTTGAATTACCATATTTTCATAGAATCTTAGTATTGGAAAGGACCTCAGAAGTCATTTCACAGCCAAAAAGAATCCCTATTATAAAAATAAGATCTCAGAACTAGAAAGAACTTCATACAACTCCTTTATTTTACAGACAAAGAAACTGAGGCTCTAGAGGTTGAGTAAACAAGTTGATTTGAAGGATTTGAAGGGTTTGAAGGATGAATATAAGCTCCTTGAAGGTAGACTTCATTTTTGTCTCTGTATATCCCTCACAGTGCCTTATATGTGGTATATAATTAATAAAAATCTCTTCATTTGAATTATTCAATAAAACAAAAGAAGAAATCTATCTTTGTGGTAAGAAAAGGAAGTCTGAAATTTTTCCACAGATCATAAAATATAAGTGCTAACAGAGACTTTAGATATTCCATCAACATGACATTGAAGTGGTTATTTCTTCTTTTCTTAAGAATGGGTGATGATCAGGGCAGCTAGAAAGGATATTTGAACCTAGGCCAGCTGACTCCAGAGCAAATTGAGTTTTTTTCCTACTATGTAATACTACTTCTGTATTCATCAATTGATCAGTGAGACTCTGAAGACCTCCTTTACCAAAGAAACTGACCATCTCCTAAGGTAGAGTCATTCTACTTCTAGTCAATTCTAACAGTTAAGAATTTTTTGCTAACGTCAAGACTAAATTTGTGTCTATGTAATCTCCATCCATTGCTCCTGGTCTGCTGTATGAGGACCAATAGAGCATGTCTATCCCTCTTATACATGCCAGTCCTTCAAATACTTAAAGACAGAAATTGTCAGCCCTACTGAGACTTCTCTTTGCTATGCTAAAAATTCACATTTCTTTCCACCTTCTTCTATATGATATAGACTTAAGGCTCTTTATCTTCCTACCTGCCTTTTTCTAAAGGCTCTCCACTTTAGTGATTTCTTTTATAAAATGAATTAAACACAATATTATAGACATTCTTTCACCAGAGCAGAAAACAGAAACTATCACTTCCTATACTCCCTTGATGCAAATATCCAAAATCTCATTAGTTCTTTTAGTTTCTATATCATTCTGCTAAGTCATAGGGAGCTTTCAGTCCAATGAGACTTCCCTATTTTTGTCAGACAAATAACTGTCTAAGCATGTCTCTGCTATCCTGCACAGGAATGGCATACCTTTTCCTACACAGCCTATCTTATTCCTGTTTTGTTGTCTCAGCCAAGTAGAAAAAGTACTAAATTTTACTTCAAAAAACTATACAATACATATACAGAGAATCTACACATCAAAGGAGCACTGTAGCACCCCAAAGACTCCATGGGAGTCTAATATTCTTATTCCAGCAATGAATAGCAATGTTCAAAACATTTCAGAGTCAGCTTATGAACCAAACAGCAAAATCTCATCACCTTTAAGGCATGGCTCATACATGAACATACATACATACATACAGTCAGGTATATATTTATATCTTCTATATAATAGGCATCATTCTAAGCATTGTAGAGCTATAAGAAGGGTAGTCCCTACCCTTCAGGAGCTTACAATTTAACGGGTAAGACAATATATAAAAACAAGCTGAAAAATGGGAGGGAGATGTAACTGGGGGAGGTATATAGCTAGGGTGGGAAATGATCGGTGGGAAATGATCTGAGGAAGTATGAATTCCAGAGTTGATGTTATGCCACTGGATGAAGTCCAAGAGAGCAGACAAATGGGAAATAATAATAAGATGTATGTTCTAGTTGCCCTCCTTAAATGGTAGAGGATCTGGGAGGAGCTTTTCAATAATCATTTTCTACCTCTAAGTTTTTAGAAATCATCAAGTCCAGGAGGGCAGTCAGGTGGAAAATGATGTGAATTTCTAGACATACACAAACATATACTGAATTTCAATTTCAATTCGTTCTCAGTTATGGGGAAGTTAGTACTGGATTGGGTTAAAGAGACTTGAATTTGAATTATGCTTCAAACACTTATTTTTAATATGACTCTGGACAAGTCATTTAACTAATCTCTGTACATTTATAATTGTAAATTACAAATTGTAATTGTAAATTTGTAAATTGTAAATTGTAAAATTGGGATAATAATGCACATACCTTACAAAGTTCTGGTGAGAATCAAATGAGATAATCTACAAAAAAATGATTTGCAAATCTTAATGTGATATCTAAGTAGTAGTAGTGGTAGCAGTAAAATATTTGCAAACCTTAAAGTTATTTGCAAAACTAATGGTGGTGGTGGCAGTAGCACAGTAGATGGTAGCAGCAGCAGCAGTAGTAGTAGTAGTAGTAATAATAGTAGCGTTAATTATCTAAATTTTTGAAGAAAACCACTAAAGTTCCTTTGTCTCACAATTATGATAAGCAAGTTACTCCAAGTTTCTTGAAAATTGTAACAAGAAAGCAAAAGTTCTGGCAGGTTCTGCTAAGTTGGAAGGACTTCAAGGATGGACCCAGAAACAGACTCTATGTCAGCTGTCCAAAGACCATCCCAGTTCGGAGAGGTTTATCAGCAGAAGGCTAGCCATCTGGTGACAAAACTTCCCAGACCAAAACAAGATGCTGAAGAGAGAGGATTTGCATTGGTGAAAGGAGTAATTGTGTAAATGAGATCATGGGTTCCATTCAACAAGCATTTATTAAGTCCCTAATTTTTATGAGACATTGTTCTTGGTAGGAAAAAAAAAAAACAAATGAAACAATCCATGCCCTCAAAGAGCTTATATTCTACTCGTAATTCATAGTAGCTCTACTGAAATAAAATGTAAGATAGGGAGTGAAGGGGTCAAAACAACAATAACTAACACTTATGAAGTACTTTGAGGTTTGCATACTTTATTTATCCTCAAAATGATCCCGGAAGGTGAATGCTATTATTATCCCCATTTTACAGAAAGAGGGAAAGGAAGAAAAGGGATGGAAAGAAATGAGGAGAGAAAGGAAGGAGAGGGGAAGAAAAGAGGGAGAATGAATGAATATTAATAGCTGAAATGATCGGGGAATGATCAGGGCAGCTGATGAAAGAAAGAATTTGTTAGAGAAAGGTAAAGAAGAAGTAGATTCTAGGTATGATAGATAGATTATATGAATTCACATAGGTGAAAAATGTTATGTCAGATTTAGGGAACATCCAGTTAACCAGTTTGGTTAAAATGACAATATTTCATTCTCACAACAAACCTATGAAGAAAACATGTACAAGAATTATTATCCCCATTATATAGACTTAAAAATTTTACTTTCTGAGAGCAACTTTCATTAAGAACAATAGTCATTATGTGTCTGAGATCACAGTTAGTCCCAGGCCTCCTGATTTTAAATCCAGGACTTTATCCGTTTGCCATGATAACTCCATGTAGAGTATATGAGGAGGAATCATGTGAAATAAGGCTAGGAAGGCAGGCTGGGGGCAGATTGTAAAGAGGCTTAAATGCCAGACTGTAAAATTTTAATTTTTTTCTTAGAAAAAATGGGGAGCCACTTAAAGTTTCTGAGCAGAGGAGAGCTATGTCATCATAATTAAAGTACTGAAATAAGTTTAAGCATGGGGGACTGCAGGCACATGTAATCAAAAAATCATTTGGTTTGGCTTTGGGATATGCTGTTATATTTACATTAGAATATAACTGTTTGGGATGTTTGGGAAATTCACTTCAAATAAAATAATGAAGCTACATTGTAAAGACCCATTCTGGAACAACCGGGAAGCTGTCCACACTTTCCCCATATTTCCCTTGCTGCTTAGCTCTTCCTCCCTGCTACTCTTTTCATGCTAAGAACAGAGAGATCTGCAAAGCATCTGCTTAAATAGAGTTTCCCTGACTCAAACCTTCCTTGGAACAAGGAATGTGGCTAAGTATCTCTCAAAGGGCTTTTCTGATCATCTACAGCTGCATGCATTGCCTCCAAAACATGAAATTAAACAGAATGCTCTAAGAGCTGTCAGTAAAGTTGAAAGCCACAGATAATACATATAGTCATCAATGAGAGTTGAGGGTATCAGTTTATATATGGGCTATTTTTTTCAAATGCATCTTTTTTGCCAGCTGCCCACAAACTAAGTTTCTTTAAAGATTATTTGTAATGCTCTTTTCATTTAATCTAGTAGTTTGTATTCAAACAGACATGTAAGTTGTACATAATAGAGACTGATTATTTCAGGCCCAATCCTCTTTTTCTGTTCTATAATGTTTATAATCCAGACCAAATCTAGTCAGATTTTTAACTTAGCAGGATGATGTCTTGTCCAATTAATTTGAAGCAAGAACCTACATACATATCTGTGTATATACCAGACCAAATCTAACCAGATTTTCAATTTACTAGGATGTTTTCTTATCCAATCAGTTTGGTGTAAACACATATAAACATCCAGATGTTTATTTATGACACATATATACATGTGTATGTTTATTGTGTATCTATGCATGTTTCTATGCATGTATGTGTTTGCACATTAACATATGTGTATTTTGGTGTTGCTGTGATTTAGTTGCATATGTGTATCGGATTTGGTTACATATATAGATGAGATTTAATTGTATATATGTAGATTTAATTGTACATATATGTATGCCTTGTTGATGCTGAGATTTAGTTACATATATATAAATCAAATTTAGTTACAAATATATGTATGAGATTTACTTGCATATATATGCAAGTAAATATGCAAGTAAATCTCATACATGTATTTGTAAGTAAATTTCAGCATCAACAAGGCAGCAAAATTTTTTCTCATTCTGCTTTTCCCTTTCAAACCAAAGTGGGGAAGAAAAAAGAAACATGAACTTCTGGGGTATTTCTGGTATCTTTTAAACTTGAGGAAGCACTAAAGGTCAATTGATATAAAGTCAACAATCTCTTCAAATGATACTGAGCTGCTCTCCAACCAATAGGGAAACATATATCTGAAATGATTATTTTTGCTTCTGATTTCTTCAAAAAGCTTTGAGAAAGCTGTTTTTGACCTCACTCTATCCCCCCCTCACTACTTAAGCTCTTAAACTTCTGCCTCCTATCTTTTATATTTTTCAATGGCTTAAATCAAAATGTTATGGCATTCGGTGACTCACCTTTCATTTAAAAGGGGAACTCGAGCCATTTTAATCATCTTTCAATCTTTAAATAGATGATTTATTTTTTTAAGTTTTACCTTTTTTAAAATAGCTGTGTGCAAATGTCTTAAGAAAATATAATACTCTCTGGCTCCTAAGTTCTCAATATGCTTCACCGTTTCACGTTTTGTCCTTGAAACTGAGTTTCTTTGTATCCCTATTTTCCCATGTTTTATGTAATTGTTTTTCTCCATACTCTTTAAGCCATTTAACTATTCACATACAAATAAAGTATCATCATGTGTTTTTACAAGATGCAGTATGTTGTGATATTCATGCCACAGTTCATGGCATGAACTAATCAAATATCATCTGAAAACTACTGATTAATACACAAATCTTAACAGTTTATATTAAGCCAAAGTTATTTTCCTAAACCTTTCAGGCAACAAAGCATTTATCTATAACAGCAGTGATATATCAGTTCATATAATTCTTTTCCTTTACTCATTCTGCCCCTTTAACCATGAAACTTCTCCTTATAAAAAGGGCAGTAGTCTAAAGAGATAGTCTCTTACATACATATATTATCTCTTCATGATATTCTTAGAAAGTCAGCACTATATATATCATCTCCATCTTAAATGAAAACACTAAAGCTTAGAAAACTTAAGCAAATGTTTAAGCAAAGAAAACTGACCACTTAGCTTGTGCCAAAGGCACAATTCAAATTCATATTTCCTCTGCCTCTAAATCCAGTGCTCTCTCCACTATATCAGACTGTTCCTTATGGTTCTAGCCTCCATTAAATTGCATTCTTTAACATTTAGCTTTTGTATTCATAATCACAGAGCTTGGTGCAATGCTTTTCCCATTCATTATAGCAAACTTCCCTTTAATAGGTCATTCCTTTATGTTGGTATAAATTCCCTTCAGCTACCACTAGATATTCTATAATCCTTTTTAAGTGACCTGCCTCTAGTCATCCAATGTTCTTTTAATCTGTTCACTGCAGCTCCTCCAAACTAGATCAAATGATCATTCTCTCAACTCAACATCTTTCAATAGCTTCCTTTTCATTACTTATCCTAGTATCAATCATGTCCATCCACATCCAATCAACTACCCATAGATCATGATCTTTTTATTTCCAATAGCCATTCATCTCCTGTCTATAGGAGGAAAATAGTAGTCAGAATCCAATATGTCAAGGACTTGTAATCAACTTCATGTAGGTACTTCCTCTTACCCAGCATTGATAGTTTTAGTTTTTTAAAAGCTTATACTTTTTCTTAGTTTTAAAAAAACTGTCTGAAGCTCAGAGAGCTTAAATAAATTGCTTATAGTCATATAGTTAGAAAATGTCAGAGTAAAGATGTGAACCAAGATTTTTCTGTCAGTTGAGTATTTATCTAATATACCAAGTAGTTGCTCTACAATATAAATGATATAAATTGGAAAAGGGGGTATTGCTATTTATAAAGATAAATGTAACCTTGGACAAATGAAACTTCCCTATTTCCTCATCAATAAAATGAGGATATTCGGCTTGATGATCTGAAATTCCTTCCTCATCAAGATCCTATGATTCTAGGACCTCAAAGTACATTCTTCAGTAGGTGGGAAAGAGAACAGATAAGAAGATAAATTGGTTTTTAAAAATCAAGACTAAGTAGATCTAGTGAATGTGAGTGATTGGAGATGTGGGGTTGCCAGAAGAGCCATAAGGAGAGAAAAACAAACTGGAAACATTTCAGGGATTTGACAACATGATATGGTTCTAGCCCACCATTAATGAAATTCTATGAATTTGGATGTCACTAGGTTACAAATTCTGGCAACCCTAGCAAGAATTCAGAATAACCCTACCCAAAATCAAGACATTAGGGAAACTCTAGTTGTTGGTGAAAGACATTCCTTATATAATCTCAGAATGATAGATATTACACAAGACTAGCTCCAAGAACCCCAAATGAAATGATCTTTTCCCCACAGAGTTTATTCTGATTAGAGTGATATCAGGTTCCATATCTCCCAAAGAAAGAAGGATAAGAATATTTAGCCTTGGAGATTTGTATAACAGTGAAAAGAAAAAAAAAACTAATGAGTGGAGAGAGGTTAACTTGTATTTCTACAAAGGAGGTATAAGATCAATTTAACCAACATCCATTGACTTGCACTTGTTGCTTGCCATTTGTTCTTAGATTAAAGAATATATAATTCTCTCTAGGAATCTGACAATCCTTACTGCCTTCCAATAGAACTATAATTCTTATAGGACAAATGAGGCTTTAACTGAAGTTGTCAACATTCAGAGGTACTTGCTTCCTATTGAGGAAGCATACATTATCATACCTCATCTTTTGTCAGTTCTTACTACCTTTGCTACCCACTCCCCATTGGACTGCCCTCTTTGCTACTCCAACCTAATTTTTTACCTCAAATGAAACAATTCCTAATTGGAGTTCTTCTTCCCAAGAGGCAGTAAAGAGATAAGTCTTATCCACACTATTCAAGTAGAACTGACCATGTGTTCAGATTCAAAGAACTGACAAATTCAGCATAGTATTTCCAAGAGAAGGAATTTAATTCTTAAGTCTATAGAGGCAAATATCCACTGCTAATAAGTAATAGAAACTCTTATGTTTCAGATGTTCAATAGACAATAGCAGGAGCTATGTGATAAGCAGGAAAGGCATTAATTTGGGAGTATTTTCGTATTTTGGTCATTTTAGTAAGGTCCCTGAAGTTCAGGCATAATGCAGAACTGCTAGGATGACAGGGCAAGAATGTAACTATTCATTCTTGTTGGGAGGAGAAGGGGAAAAAGAGGAAGGGAAGCAGATTTATCTCCCAAAATGACCTAAATGCCTTCAGAACTAAAATATCCTCCAATCCCAACTAAGGGATGCTTTTAAATGCTAAAAAAAATCTTGGTAAAAGGATCATTTATATGAGATAGAAGTAATTCAGAGAGTCTTGTGAGAGAATCATCTTTTCTTAAAAATTAGACCTTTCAAGTTTTTCAGTCTTAACATTTTAAGACATAGCACATCATATACCATCCAAGAATAAAATTTCTAATCCAGTCCCAGCTATTTAGTCCTTAGAATCTAGAATCCTGGCATACTAAAACAAGGAAGGGGGAGGAAGGGAACTTAGAGATCGTCCAAGCTCCTCCAGATAGAGATGAGAGAATTAAGGTCCAGATAAGTAAAGTAATTTAGGCCACAAAGCAGAAGTGGAGCCCAAATCAGATGAATCCAAACCCAAAAATGGGTCACAAAGACTTGGACAGGGCTAAAACAACTCAATAATAATCACCCCTTACAGCATATCATCTCCAAATGTTCCCAATGATATATATTGCTTCCTACCATGCTCCTATTCAAGGCCACGTAAAGTAGGGAAAATACCATACTTAATATCAGAAGAATTGTCTCTGCATCCTGACTCTGTCACTTGCTGCAAGTTGCATAACTTTGAATAAATCACTTATGTATAATGTATATATTATCATATTTTATTTTATATATCATCTTGTTATGTCATTTTCTTCACATGTACAGGAGGAATAATAACAACTGCATCACCTATTTCTCTGTGTTGTTGAGAGCATCAAATAAAATAAAGTGTTTTGTAAATTGTTTTAGCTATATCATTGTTATTGAGAAGATCAAATAATATGATGCAAACCACTTTGCAATAATAATATAAATAATAACATGCTTATGTAGCACTTTAAGGCTTACAAAGCATTTTTCTAACAAGAATTCAGTGAGATAGGTGTAAAGCATTATGTCACTGTTAGCTTATTATTCTCCCCTGACTCCTTTTCTCTCTGTGCATCCTTTCTCCTTTTCTTTGCTCAGCAAAAACAATATTTAATTGGTAAATTACTGCCTTTATATTTCTGTTTTCTAGGGAAATTTTGTAGTTGGTCCAACTTGTCTTTCTTGATTGGTATTCTCTATTATGGCCACATAAATTTCTTCTCTGACTCCTAATCTTTACCCTTCCTCCTATCCTGAATAGTTCAGGTTTATTCCTCACTAGTTTCACACCCTTGTCTAAGGATAGATTTCAGGGAGTCTATAAACTTCTATAGGGAAAAATTACATCATTTTCAATAATCTCTAACTAAAATTTAGTATTTCTCTCAGTCATGAATTTTTTATCAAAATATTCTAAGAAAGGTTTCCATAGATCTCATTAGATTGCCAAAAGTATTCATGACACATGCAAAAAAGTTAATAGCATTTGGTGTACAAGGGCATTTTGTCTACCCAGATAGACAGTAAGCTTCTTGATGGCAGTAATTGTTTTACTTTTATCTTGGTATCCCCAAGGCCTTGTACACTCCTTGCTATATAGAAATATATTTGTTGATTGATTTCTGGCAGAATATTCTGCTCTAGATTGTGAAAATAGAGGTGCTTACATAACTTCTTACCTTAAAGTATTTATAATTTCATCAGTGCCATCAGTCCACCAATACTTCAATATCTGTGTGAGGTGTTTCATGAATTGTTGCATCTGAAAAAATGCACCATCTATCACCGATCTTCTGGGAAGGTGTTCATCTGCACTTAGAAGAGCTAACTTTGTGGCCCTCAAATGAAAGACATAACTTCCACTTCCAGATCCATATTCAAACCTTCCCAGCTTCTCTAGAGGCTTACTACTGTTGACATAAATTTTAAGAACCCAGGGCCACCTATATACCATAATGACAATGAGTAATCTCAATGAGAAAGTTCAGATAGTGGGGACAGTCAAGAAAACCAGCATCATGAGCCAGCCTCCCCAAATGAAAATACCTACAGTAAAATCAACATAATTTTCCTTGAATTGAGGATTATCATTGGATCTGGCATCTCAGATCAAGGACTCCAGGGTTGGGTTTTTTGGGTGACATGTATGCCTTTGACAATCTTGGAATACTTAGGAACTATTGTCAGAATAAAGTTTTTGAATACATAAAATAAAATATTTAGAATTATAAAAGAAGCTATGATATTCAAACACAGTTATCAAAACAGCAATAAGAACCACTATCCTATAATATATGTGGCTTATTCAATAACTAAAGTGAACTTAAAACAGATCACTTCAAAATAAGAACAATATAGTCAGCTTTACACTGTAATATAAAGTAAAAAATGCATGGCTAGATAGCACATTCACAAGATCAGGGGCAGGAAGGATGATATAGAACAGCTAATCTTACTCCCCCATTTTACAGATGAAGATACCAAGTTCAAAATGGTTAAGTAATTTTCCCAATGTCACACAGGTGGTAATTATTAGACCTGGGTTCCCAAGTCCTCTGATTGCAAATCCAGTGCTTATCCTACTATAACACATTATCTTCTCAGAGACAGTAATAAAGTATCTGCAATATTTATGGGAAAAAATGAAAATTTACCTAATTCACCAACTCCCCCTCATACATGTTCCATTTTTAAATCCTTGTAATTGGTTCTACAACCTTGGTAAAGACTAGGAGACGCTGTTCCTTTCTACCTAATAATAACAGTCTTAATATGGGATTATTGTCATTCCCAAAAAGACCCTGCTGCCTGCAGACAATCTATCTTCTTGAAGCAGCCATAATGGTCTCTGATGCAGATCCTTTTTTTAGCATCCTATTGATTTGCAAGCACCCAGCCAGTCACCACACAACTAGTGATATGTGTAATAAAAGCTGAAATAGACATGCTGCTGGCCACCTATCACAAGCACCATTTCTGGAGCTGTTAACAACTCTGCTGACCCATAGGAATTAAAAGCTATCTTCCAAGTCTTGCAGTTCCTCCTAGGATCATGGATTTCATGATGAAAGTCTTTAAAAGGAGACTTTTTTTCCATTTGGAAAGCATACATATTTTAGGAGAGTTTCACTGTAATATATATTGCCTTATCAGCAGTATTTTTAAACTTAAATACAAAATAAGAAAAGGAAAAGAAACATTGCTATATGCAGAGCAGGACATAAGAGAAGATTCATAATATAAAGAAATAAATTTCTATTTCAAAAAAGCCTATATAATAGATATTATACATTGTGTTTGGAACTCTCCATCTTTTTTTGTTTCTTTATAGGTTTTCTTTTTTTAAATTTATTTTTCCCCTTTCTCCTCTCACCCCAAGAAAGCTACAATTAAGTCTAGGGATACATATATGTGTGTATATATGTGTGCTTATGTATATGCATGCATACACATATGCATTTAAATACATAGAAATCTATATTCATACATACATATATCATACATGTAAGATCTGCTATGCTTATTTCCACTTGTCCTCTGTTTCTCTGAAGATGGATAGCATTTTCATTCATAAATTCATCTTTCCATATTTTTCTAACTCTATCAGCTCATCATTTCCATTATCACAACAATATTCCAACTTTATACTATCTAGTTATTTTAAACAGCCTAAAACAGTATTAATTAATGGGACTAACATATAGCATAATTTCCCTAGCAATTGTTTTTTAGAAAACAGACAGAATTTCAAAAGGAAGATGATAAAGAAAGATAAAAAAGGTTGCAAAATGAATTTGGCCACAGTGGTTAATCCACTTAGTATAGATTGTACCAAAGGAATATGGGAATAGAATCTGAGATCCAGAGCTGGACAGCATCTTTAAAATTACCTAACCCAATCTCTTCATTTTACAAATAATGTAAATAGAGAACAGGAGTGATTTGCCCTAAGCCCTTACAATCAGTTAGTGATAGAAATGGCATTTAAACTTAAGAACATAAATCATAACCTAGTGAAAAAGGGCTAGAAATATAGTTTGGTGACATTTTAGAGAACTTTCAATGCTAGACTACAGGGTTTAGATCTTAATCTAGAAGACATCAATAAATGAAAACCCCATACAAAGTTGGTAAATTACAGAGTAATCAATTGTACTTGATTATTCTGTAGAACCTGGACCATACTCAAAACTTTCCCCAATAGAGCAAATCAGAGTTTGTACTCTACTAGCATAGTCTTTGAGAACTCAAGACCACCTGGATGTTTTTTGAGAAGCCAAGGAAAATGAAATTTCATAGGAGCAAACATAAAGTCCCTCTTAAGACCTCCCCCAAAAGTCAATATAAGGAAAAGAATGCATGACTAAATAGTAAATCCTCTAAAAAAAATTTTTAGAGCATACAAGCTGTGAATCAGCAATGTGATAGAGAAGCCAAAAAAAAAAAAAAAAGAAAAAAAAAAGATCAAGGCTATATTCAGAGTGCATGTTGTCTCTAAGGTACTCTAAGGTTGTCTCCACCTGTCAGATTTGTTAATATGACAAAAAAGAAAAATGACAAAAGTGGGAGGGTATATTAAAGCATGGGAATATGGTGGCAGAATTGTAAGCTGATCCAACCATACAGATTCAACATGCTTGCACAGTACAGAGGGCGGCAGGAATACGGCAAAGGCTGAAGACAGCATCCTCAAAGTCCATAATCACAAATATGTTTTCAAATTCTGGCGAATCTGAAGCTTCAAAGTCTTTCACTGATTCCATTTTTAGGTAGGGCACTTTTATTTCCATGTTAATAATACTTTTTATTAACTTTTCATCCCCTTTTCCAGGGCAACTTTCTTTTATCTTTATAACTGGGACTTACATTATTTTAATGGTCTCTAAGGCCCTTATAAGTTGTTCTTGTCTTTCAGCTTCTTGAACCAGTATAACTCGAGTTTCAATCTGAGGCATTTCTTCTTCAGCATCTGAAGTAGATCCCGTAAGTTCATTTTCTTTAGAAATTTCAGGAACTTTAGAATCAAAAATAGAGGTGTCTGCCAAGAGACTCTTTACAGCAGTAGATACTAATAAACTATTGTCAGCCATTATTGATTCTTCTTTACTTTTTTACCTCTTCACCCGCTGTCACGAATACTCAGGCCTCCAGAGCCTCCAAACATTTATAAGACTATGCATATTCTTTGATCAAGCAATATCACTACAAGATCTGTAGCTTTAAAATATTTTTTAAAAGGAAAAGAAAGGATCTATATGTACAAAAATATTTATAGCAGCATGGTAGCAAAAAAATTGGAAAGTGAAGGAATGCCCATCAAATGAGGAATGGCTAAACAAGTTTGTGGCATATTATTGTGATGGAATACTATTGTTCTATAAGAAATGACAAGCAGGATGCTTTCAGAAATATCTGGAAAGATTTACATGAACTGATACAAAATGAACAGAAACAGAATTTGTACATAGTAATATATATATATATATATATATATTATATATATATATTATGCAATGACCAACTGTGAATGATTTGGCTGTTCTCAACAATACAATGATCTAAGACAATTGTAAAAGACTTATGATAAAAAATGTTGGAGTCTGAACAAAATAGAACAAAGAAAACTTTTATTTTATTTTATTTTTCTTGGATTTGGAGTTTTTGATTTGGAGGGTTTGGGTCTATGTTTTTTTTTAATAATGTGACTAATATGGAAATATGTTTTACATGATTTCACACATGTATAACCTATATCATGTTGCTTGCCTTCTCAATAAGGGAAGAAGGCAGGGAAGAAAGGAAAGAATTTAGACCTAAAAATTTGTTTTTACACTAATTAGGGAAAAAATATTAAAGGAACAGAGGATGTGTTGCTTAGAACTAGTACTGTTCTAATCTATTCTGGTCAGAACATATCTAGAGTATTGTGTTCAGTTCTAGAACACCACATTTTATAGAGGACATTGCCAAACCAGAAAGCTTCCAAAAGAGGGAAATTCATATAGAGACCAGTTCTAAGGTCACAGTATACAAAGAACAATTGAAAGCAATAAGACTGTTTAGCCTAGAAAAGAGGAAAGTTAAGGAAGACTTGATTACTCCCTTTAAGTCTTTGGAGGATTATCTGATGGAAGAAAGAATAGATTTGTTCTGCTTGTCTCAGTGAATAAAACTAGGTGCCATGGACAGAGGATAAGGAGAGTTACATTTAGTCTTGATTTAAGGAAAACTTTCATAACAATTAAAGCTATCCACAAGTAGAATAAACTCACTGGAGAGGAGAAGCAAAGGGATTCTTCTAGATTCTCTAGAGTCTCTCTAGAGGATTTCAAATAAAATTTGATGACAATTTGTCATGGATATTGTCAAGGAGATTCTTGGTCAGAGAAAGAATATCCTGGATGGGCCTTTCTTTTAAGTCCCTTATTTATGACTCTGTGATTCATTTTACAAAAGAATTCTTACAAAGCGAGTTCATCTAGTATGCTTCAGTTCACCCTTCACACAACTGTCAAAAGAATATTCCTGTAGCACAAGTCAGAATATGTCCCTTTGGTCCTTAATAAATTCCAATGTTAATTACACACATTCTTCTTTTTGTCATTTTGTCATATAAAGCCCTTTGCAATATGAAGCCAGCCAACTTTTCCATATTTATTACACATTATTCCCCTTTGTGCAATACATTCCCTCCAAACTGGCTTGTTTGCTGTTCTCTCCACACATCTTCATTCCTATCATTGGTTGTCCCTGCAACCTGGAACATATTTCCATCTTAACTCTGCTTCCTAGTTTCCTTCAAAGCTTAGCTCCAAATATCTCTCTTCCATAAGTACTTACCTGAAATCCCACCCTTATCTGTTGGCCTTTTACCCTCAAAACTATCAGTATTTGCTCTTACTATATTTTATATTTATATGTGTTTGTATTGTTTCCTCCCAACAAAATGTAAGCTCCTTGAGACCAGGAATTGTTTTATGTTTACCTGTGTATTCTAGAGTTTAACATAGTATCTGACATACAGTAGGATTTAATAAATGCTTGGTTGAGACTATTTTTAAAACCTGATTTTAAAGTAATTTTAGGAACACATCTATAACAAAGAGTGAAGTAGATTTATACATACAAAACATTGTCAATCTTCATTATTAGTAGATTCCATATTTGTGCATTTTCCTATTCACTAAAATATATTTGTAACCCTAAAATCAATGGTTATGAGTACTTTTGAGATCATTCATGAACATGTACAGAGAGGCTAAAAGTTTGAGTCATCCACCATATACTTTCTCAGCTGAAGTTGAACAAGATAATAATCTGTCTTCTTGTTACAAGCTTTCATACTGTAAACAAGCATTCTTTTTGTGCTCTATTTAGTGCCATGTTTTCTTATTTTTGTGCTTTTTTGTAGTGATTTTGCTATTTAAAAATGGCCCCCAATCATAGAGCTAAAGAGCTGTTTAGCGGTCCTAAATACACACAGGCTGTGATGGGTCTTACACTGAAAATACATGGGTTAGATAAGCTCCATTGGGGCATGAGTTATTGTGCTATTGGCCATAAGATCAATGCGAATGTATCAACAATATGGTACAACCAGGAAAAGGAAAAGGAAATTTGCCAATCTATAGGTAAAACTGCTCCAGAAAATGCTAAAGTAAATGCTGTGATCAGTGGCTCACAGGAACTTAATTTTTTCTTTTCCTAGGAACAATGATTCAGTATTTGTTAATTCAATGTTTACAGCAACTATATAAAACATAATTGCGGTGAATTACAAGAATCAACTATAAATTTGGTTGCATCCTCCCACTGAAGAAAATGCTCTTGTCCACAGGACCAAAATTCCATTCAAGCACTGAAGCATATATTAAATTGTGGTGCTTTAGTGAGTAAATGTGATTTTTTGAACAAAGAAAGAAAAGAAAGTAGGAAGAGAGTTAAAAGAAAAAGAGGAAGAAAAGAGAGGCAACAAAGAAAAGAGGGACAGATGCATAGAAGAGATTTGATAGATGTTTGCTGAATGAATAAGAGAAGAGAAAGAAAAAAAGAAGAAAGGAAGAAGGAAGACCCAGTGAGATTCAAAATGTCTCAATGGGAAACATACTAAGAAAGGCACAAAGTCGTCATTCAATTTTTCTTTCTCATGTTAAATATTTGTTCAAATCAGGAACGATGTTACCTCTTTCCTTAGACATTGTTAAGAATAAATGAGCAGCTGGGTAAAATCAGCAGAACCAAGAGAACTTTGTAAAGAGTAACAGCAACATTGTGTGCAGTAACAGCAACATTGTGTGATGATCAACTATGATAGGCTTATCTCTTCTCAAGCAATACAAAGATTCTACCATTCCAAAAGATTCATGATGGAAAATGTTATCTACATCCAGAGAAAGAACTACGGTGTCTGAATGTAGATTGAAACATACTATTTTCATTTATTTTTGTTTTTTGTTTCATGTTTTTTCCCTTCTGCTCTGTTTCTTCTTTTACAACATGACTAATGAGGAAATATGTTTAATATGATTGCATATAAGCTATATCAGATTGCTTGCCGTCTTGGAGAGGGAGGGAGAAAAATTTGGAACACAAAATCTTTTAAAAATGAATATTGAAAACTAAAAAGAAAATAACGATGAGATTGTCAGTCAAAAAAAATAAATGAGCATCAACTATTCTGAAGAATTTATATTCGCTCTTAAAAGCTTTATTTGCATAATGTTTTAAAGTATACAAAGCACTTTATATGCATTATCTCACTTGATGTTTAGAACAATCCTGTGAGATAGGTGTTAAAGGTATTATTATCCTGACTTTACAGAAGAGGAACCAGAGAGTCAGAGAGATTAACCTGCTTACAATCACATAGCAAGTAAATATCAGTGTTTGGGTCCAAACCCAAATCTCTTGTGTCTGTATCCTTTCCACCATGTTATCTAACGAGAAGATATACTTATAACTACTAAATCTTCCATAAAACCTTTGTGAATTTGATGTTATTTCATAATTTTATTTTGAATTTCCCACTTTAAACAGAGGGGTATTTAAAAACAACTTAAGTGTGTATGTGAGTGTGAATTAAATACAATGGATGGCACCAACCTTCACAAACAACTATAAGATCAGCACCTTCTCTGTAACTTAGAGACTTACCTAATGCACTAAATTAACTCAGGGCAATACTGCTTACATGTGTCAGAAGTAGGATTAAAACCAGGTCTTCCTGGCAAAGCCAGTTCACTATCTACTAACAATGTTAGCTCTCTTAGGTAGATCTAAAACCTGGAGTGGGCTAAAGCCAGCTGCAAACTGCTCCCCATTGTTAATTTTTTGGTGTATATTTATACCTTAGAAATCAACACACTACAAATTAGGATTTGATTTATCATTTTATTGATTGTCTGAACTTAGGGAAGTGACGATGAAGATGCTAATAATAGAGTAAATTTAAAACTATAATGAGAAAATGGCAAGGGGAGCAGTTCTTAAATATAAATACAGTATCTTATTTCAATTGATTTGTATGTCTGTATATTTTTCATAGTTATGATTTTCACCAATGAAAGATTTGCTTTAAAAAAGAAACAGTAACTGGTGTCTACTACAAAGAAGAGAATTAAATTCACTTCCACAAATGTTTTTTTTTTTAAATATTGACTATAATAAGCACTTCTGGATGAGATCAAAAGGTCTAATTAATTCAATTGGCGACTGAATAAGTTGTGGTATATGAAGGTAATGGAATATTATCGTTCTATAGAAAATGATAAACAAGCTGATTTTAGAAAGGCCCTGAAAGATTTACATGAACTGATGCTGAGCAAAACAAGCAAACAAAGATGATCAACTATAAAAGATTTGGTTATTTTCAGTGGTTCAGTGATCTAAGGCATTCCCAATAAATTTTGGGTAGAAAATGTCATCTGCATTCAGAAAAAAGAACTATGGAGATTGAATGTAAACCAACACATGCTATCTTCACTTCTTTTTTCTGTTTTTTTTTTTCCTCTGCCATTGTTTTCCCCTTTTGTGCTGATTTTTCTCTCCTAAAATGATTCATAAAGAAATGTGTATTTAAAAAGTCAAAAAACATATATAACCAGAAAAAAATAAAACAATGATAAAGAAAAAAATGTTTAAAAAATAGATCTATTTTATATAGTTCCTGTCTAGAGAAAACTTACAGTCTAATAGGGGCACCCAGAGTATATATAAATAATTCTATTATTAAAATAATGCTCAATCACAGTTCTTTTATAGTGGCAAATAATTGGAAATAAGCAATTGCCAATCAATTGTGGAATGACTAAACAATCTGTGTTATATGAAGATGATAGAATACTATTGTGCTAAAAGAAATGATAAAGGGAATAGTTTTCAAAGAAATCTGAAAAGGCTTATATGAATTGATGCAAAGTGAAGTGAACAGAACCAGGAGAATAATTTATACAGTAATAATAATATTGTAAAGACAAACAACTTTGAAAGATATTAGAACTTTGATCAATGATTGATCACAATTCTAGAGAATTCATGATGAAATATGCAACTTATCTCTTGCCTCAAAGTGATAGCCTCAGAATGCAAACAGACATAATTCTCTCTACATGTTCAGTGGAGGAATGTGTTTTGCTTGACTATACATGTTTATAATAGTGATTTTATTTTTCACTTTTTCTCAATGCAGAGAGAGCAGAGAAAGGATAAAAGGAAGAAAAGGCATCTATCTGTTGATAGAAAAGAATAAAATTTAGTTTAAACAACAAAAAGTAAAAATAATATATAAACATTATGTAAGAGTTTCCAGAAAAAATATGTGAGATAAGTAGGGAAATGCTATGTGTAATAGGGCATATTCAGGAGGGCTTTATTGTGAATAAAATTTAAATAAGATGTTTAAATAGAGATTTAAACTGCTTTCATTACATTCCTTCTATCTGGTACAGCTAATGGTATATAACTCCTTCAAAGAAGAAGCAATCTTCTCACTTCCAGATATGCAAAACATTCTAAGATCTTTGGTGGCAGTGAGAAGCATTGCTGCTTAAATGGAAAGTCATTATAATGATGAAGAATGCAGTTTAAAATGATAAAAACAGTTCTACAACAAATAAAGTCTATTAGGCTTTAGACTATCAAGTTTTGAATGTGGAGTAATAAGGCTCTCTTAAAAATCAAGAAACAATATAAATTTATGAAAATGACCTCACATGATTTTTTTATTGGCAAATACTGATACTGAGAAAATACATACATACACACACACACACACACACACACACACATACATGTCATTAGAAATAATTAAGAGACCACATTCTTTCAAAACATTCAAAACAACAAGCAAATTTCTCAACTCCCTCTGAATGCATCTCCTCAGACCCAAACAACTGCCTGCAAATAATCCCAAATGACTTTTGAGATCTTGGTCTATATTACTGACAAACTGAAACACATTACTTCTCATTCTTAAATTTCCCCATATGTTATCTGGCATATATTTAGACTCACTAAATGTATAAATGATGTATGTATATATGCTATATGTATATATATACATACATATGTGTGTATATATATATATATTTAAAATATATGAGTATGCACTTATATTCATATAAAACTTGATTAGTGAGGTTTTTCTCACAATAAAAGAATGCCTTTTATCTCTATTATCTCTCTTAATTATTGTTATTAATACCATTGTTTTTCCGATATAGTCATTCATGATAAAACCATTACCACTAAGTACTGAAAGAATATGATAAAAGTTGGCTGCTGATAGGTACAGACAATAAAAACAATTATAAATTTCAAACAATCAATGAAGATTTATTCAGTATCATCTATGTACCCAAAGCTTAAGATAGGGTCTTTATCCCCATTCCAGTTGGGTAATAGAATTATCATACATAAAATCATTTTAAAAAAAAAAGAATTAAACATGTGGTGCTAACAAGTATATTGGAAGTTTAGGAAAGGGAGAGATCATTAAGGAGCAGAAAAGCTCACAAAGATTTAATGGAAGGGGATAGGTCTTGATTGGGCCTTGAAAAATGAGTAAAACTCGTAGAATTGAAGAATACGTAAGAGCCATTCAAAATAAAAGAGAAACATCATGAATATTTAAGGTAGGGAGGCAGAAATGACAGTGGTGTATATTGGAGAAAATAAATAAACCTGTCCCATCTGGCTAGAACACAAATGAGTATAAAGAAACAAGACTGGGTATGTACATTGAGTAGAGGGAATGGAAGACCTCAGATCTTCCATCCAGCAATTGGGAATCATTGTAAGGTGACAAGATTAAAAACTGTTATTGATAGCCAGAAGACACATAAGATAAGAGAATCTAGAGGCATGGGAAATGGCAATCCAAGCATGAAGTAATAAGGATGCCATCTAGAAGAAGAAATAGAAAATAAAGAGTAAATCTGAGACTCATTCTGAAGAAATTGCTCTAAATGATAAATGATATAAAATCAAAGAATGAGAAGATCCCAAAGCCAAAGATGGCTTCAAGACTTCTATTTCAATTCAATCTGATTTACAAAATATTTAAGTATGTTTTAGTATTAAGTGAAGTAACTACTGTGTAAAGCACTGTGCCAAATATTAGAGGAGGTACAAAATTTATAGAAAATTGAACTCTGCTCTAATAATGAAGGTTACAGTATAATAGGGAAGTCGTACACATATTACAATACAAAAATAATGCATGATAAATACACTATTGTTGCTATTGTCAAGCAATCATTTCAATCGTATTACTCTCTGTGACCCTACTTGGAATTTTCTTGGCAAAGATAACTCTAGTAGTTTGCAATTTCCTTTTCCAGCTCATTTTACAGATGAGGAAACTGAGGACATGGTTAAGTGATTTGCCCTGGATTTACAAACTAGTAAATATCTGAGACCAAATTTGAACTGAAGTTTTCTGATTCCAGAGCCAACACTCAATCTACTGAGCAAAACAGTTTTATGCAAAAGTCAGGAAAAGAGGTATTCATTGACTGAAGGTGATAAATAACATTTAAGTAGTGGTTTAAAGGGAGAAATTGAACAATCTAACAGGGAAAAGAAAGAACGTTTGAAGTATTATAAAAGGAACAATGTGAACAGAGGCACCAAGGTAGAAAAGCATAGGATATATTTGGGAGATAGAGAATCTACCATTTGTTGTCAAGCCTTTGTTCTCACAAAGGACAAATGGCACCAAGAGAGTGATGTCTTAATCTAGAAGTGAATTAGATTTGAATGAAGCAGAGCTGTACAAAGTTATCAGCTCATTCAGAGACTCTACTAGATTAACTAAAATAAAATACATATAGTAGAGCATTATATGAAATAAAACTAAAAAGAGTTGTACCAAATTACAGAAGCCTTAAATGCCATACAAAGGCATTTGAACTTTACTTAGTAAGTAATATAGAATCACTGAAAATTTTTGAGCAGAAAAGTGGTATAACCAGGTCTACGCATAAAGATTTGTTTGGCAGTAGTAGAAAGGATGGTGGGGGGAGAGAAGTGAATAAAAGTAAAAAGCACTATTAGAAAGTTATTATAATAGTTCAGATAGGTAGTAATAGTAGCCAAAATCCTAGAATAAACAGTCCTGAAGTAATATAAGCGGAAGATTTGCCACTTGTAACTTCAGCATTACTAAAGTAGCATACTAGCCATAAGGTGTTTAAATGTTAGAGAAGATTCAAATTCTCCTCCTCAGAAAAACCTAAGGTTGTTTTAGAAGATAACATGATATATTACAGTTGTGCTCAAATCCTGACAAAATAATAAGAAATTCTGCTATTTGATAAAATGTAATTCAGATGAACTTGCTCTTATATGTTACTGTACCTGTGCTGTAGAGTCAACTGTTTACTGTAAGACTTTCTTCCTCTCATCTAAGAGTAATAAATATTAGTTCAACAGGGCAGTTTCAGTTTTCCCTTATTAACTTATTTGAAATATAAATTAATCCACATAAAGGAGAGGAATTCTATGACTAAACTAAAAATAATGGAAACTACCTTCTAAGTTTAAGGAAGTAAGAATTGCATCCCTGCTTCTATTAGTTGTCCTTCCTTTACGAGGAGAGCCGATGACATCATGGGGTGATGTTTTGACTTGCTATATATTAGATTTAAGAGAGGAAAAGTTGTACAAAGTGCTCAGCCTCACTCTGTCTTCCAGAGTCATGGAAGTCCAGTGGCAAGACAAAAGTCAGGATGACTGGTGATAGTCCAGATGCAGTAGATGACCTTGGCCGTCTTCAAGATCTGACCAAGCTCAAAGTACTCCACAGCTCCTGCTTCAGCCTCCATCAAGCTCATTGGAATGAATTGTTCTCATTCACATATTCCATTTAGAGAAGTCTTCACAAGTTTAGAGAAGATATCCCTTTAATGCACTAAAGGCTTTGAGGACTCTTGGTTACCTTCAACCCAGTTTAGCCCATTTGTCTAGACAGTTTTAACAGGATATGTTACTTGCTACAGCTTCTTTGGAGCCAGAAGAGAGAGATGGGTGACAGGGGGAAACCAAAGGTAAATTAGCAGCAGCAGAGGGTAGTCCTCCCTGAACACCCCATACGCCCTTAACCACATCAGTTAAGGGGCATAGATTTGTCTTGTTAGAGAAGAATTTATCATTACAATAAAATATACTCTGTTTGGGAGTTCCATCATTAGTCTAAGCCAGTAAATATCTAAGAGTGTTAGATGATATTTGCAACTCTGGTCTCTTATCTTTGCTTCCTTTTCTTTTCTCTAAGTAGCCTCAGGTGTGAAAATTCACTGAACATTGATCCAGAATCCAATTTTTTATCTTGTTTTGTTTAAATCTTCTAGCTACAATCTACAAGGTTTCAAATTGATAGGATAAGTACACCAGAAAGAATGTATTTAAGTGAATTATTATAACATTGATGTGCATTGATGAGAAATTATCTGCCATGTTTTCTTTGTTTGTTAGTTATAAACTAGCATCCTAGTCACATTAAGGACTATTAACCTCTCTGTTACCCATACTCCTTGTCACCCATAATCTCATTTTATCAACCATTTACCTACATACCTATTCCCTCTTACTCAACTCTAATGGAGACAATATAGTAGTATGGAAAGCATATTGGATTTGGGATTATTGTGCCTTAGTTTAAATTTTGGCTATACTTAATAAGTAGGTGACTTTGAGCAAATTGTTTAACCGGTCTCTGCCCTTCTCTTACCTCCAAAGTAATAATAATGACAACTGACATTTATGTAATGCTTTAAAATTTACCATCCTCTTTATAAACATTTTCTCATTTGAGCTCCATTATTATCATTTCACTGATAAATAGAGGGAGACGGAGGAAGTTTAAATAACTTGGCCATCATTACACAATGAGCATCAAAGGAGGAATTTGAACTCAAGTTTCTGTTTCTAAAGCTTACTTTCTAAACACTGTAACATGCCACCATTCATCAATCCAATGAACAGGCTTTAAATCAATTATTTTTAAGGTTCTTCCTACCTTTAAAACAGGAAATCTTTTCTTCCACTGGCATAATCATCTATCAAGCAATATACCCTCTCACTTCTCAATTAGCCTGTGGCATATAACCATATATGTTCATGGATATGCATATCCAAGTGTGTGTAGTGTGTGCAGGATCAGAAGAAGTCAGAGAACAATTAAGATTTTGCTTTCTGTCTTTTGGCATAAAGCAAAAAATTTTAGGTCATAGAAAGCAAGAGCACTGATTGTTTTCACTGTCAGGTGTGTAACACCTGAAAGAACTATTAAATTTCTGTTCTGAACAGTATTTAGGTTACTGCTTTTTGGTTAATCTAACATGGTTGTTGCCCCTAAGGTAACTAACAATTAAGTGTCCATACTAGCTGAACTGAAGGATCAATCTCTGATTCACTGTACCATATTAAAAAAGGGGGAGGAATAGAAAGAGAAGAGAAAGTCGAGGAGAACTAATTTAAAATCAACATGTTATTAATGAAAAACTAGCATAATGTTGATTATATTTATTTAATATATTGTTATCATCAAGTTAAATTATTATGACTTTTTCCCCTTCACCCTAATTCCAGCCTCTATACAGTGGTTCTCAAAGTGTGGTGCAAAGAACTCAGGGGGGGTCTCTGAAACCCTTTCAAAAGGACTACAAATTCAAAATTAGTTTTTATATCTAATATGGCAAATATCAATAAATATAACTCCATAAACAAAAACTCTTTGGACAGATCCTCAATCATTTAAATAACAAATAAATAATTATTTACTAGTAAGTAACGACACTGACAACAAAAGTTTGAAAACCACTGCTCTATATTGCTATGTCCAAGTAACCATGTTACTTTATGTTATCCTTTGAGTTCTAATATAATCACTTAAAGCAATACATATAAACATGATTAGAAAAGAAATATGATTTTATATAGTTAATTATCATAAGATATATAACTTATCTTTAATAATTACTAAACAAATTTATGTGTAGGATCAGAGGTGGCAAATCTCACAACTTCAGCTCTGAAGGAGTCAGAAATGAAACTTTTGCCAATTTGCAAGGTCATTATCCTTGCTTTTAAAAAAGCACTGAAATACTCCAGCTAAAAAAGAGAGAGATAAGATTCCATTTAGCCAGAAGACAAAGACAATAGGGCAAGCCCAAGGAATCCAGAGTATCAATGGACCCTGCAGAATCACCACATCCTAAGAAGACTGTAGCAGCTGATTGATGTTTGGCCTAGCAAGGAAGACCACAACCCAGTAGCCTTTTAACCTTTTAAACACATTCTATCAACAGCTATCCAGTAGCAGAGAGATCTGGTCAGCCAAGTCTGGTAACAGCCTAGCTGCTGAGGTAAAACTGGCTTCCATCAATAGCAGCCAAATCCAAGTAAGCAAGGAGCTAGCTCCATAGTCAAGTGACCTGTTTGACTCCACTTGATATAACATTGACCCAGAGAGCTGAGATACTGTGCCTTTAAAGGAGTCAATCCAGCCATGTGAATTTCATAAAGACTTCAAAGTAAGAGAAAGAATACTGAAACTGAAGTTCCAGAGTTTTTTGTCTTGTTGGCCATGTGTATTCCCTACATTTGTATCTCATTGTCACTGTATTTTAAGATCACGTACACTCTCCTCTCCATGTATTCTATGGGTATTTGAGAGGTAGAACACCTCAAATTCCAAAGCAAATTTATTTAGTAACTATTGTTTTTACTATGCCATATAAGCAAATGTCTTTCTTAAAGACAACAAAGTGGGGAGCAGCTAGGTGGCACAGTGGATAGACACCAGCCCTCAAGTCAGGAGGATCTGAGTTCAAATATGATTTCAGACACTTAACACTTCCTGACTGTATGACCCTAGGCAAGTCACTTAACCCCAATTGCCTTAGCTGTATATATATGTAAGTGACATGGGCTAAGCCCCATTTTAAAGAAATTTCAATATAGTAAAAAACTCTTTCAAAACACCAACCAATGGCTCAATTATTTTAAAGAATAGTCAATGCAACAGTATATAAGAATCAAACAATTAGAAATAGTTTCATTATAACAGAATTCAACCTGTAGCTACTTTCTCTGGTTACTCTAGAAGTCTCATTTTATTTCTAAATCTGATTCCACAAATTATCTGTACTCATTTACAATTGACTTATCAGAGTGTCTCCCATGAGACTTGATATAATAACCTTCATAGAAGCAATCTAAAACGAAATAAATCACAATTTTATTTGCACCACTACCTGGTGTCATTGCACAAATTCCAGATTCAAACCCTCACTAAGAACATTCTCATCTACCTTGGGAAAGAAATTTATTGGTGATATTTATATTTGATTACATATATAATTAAAGTATTTAATTTACACTATTCTTCTCAGGTAAGACTTCACCCAAGAAATTTTTCATTGGTACACTTGCATACATTTCGATCTTTACCAGTCTCTAATTCCCAGCACAGTGTGTAAAATGCCTGGAATCAATGAGCCCTGAGTTCAAATATGATCTGACACTTACTAGCTCTATGACTGCAGATAATTAATCCTATTTCTTCATTTACAAAATAAGCTGGAGAAAGACATGGCAAACCACTCCAGTACCTTTGCCAAGAAAACTACAAAAGGAGTCACAAGGAATTGGTTATGTCTAAAAAAACAACTAAACCACAATAATTCGCACCTTGTATCAATTTTAGAAATCAAGATTTTGCTCAGTATATCCTTTAAAAATAGTTTCCCATAGAATTATCCCCACCGGAATTGGATGAGCTCTTGGTAGTTTTATTTCTATGAATTCAATTAAAATGAAGTTGAATATTCTAGTAAATAGTGTCTCAGTCTCTGGTCTCCTACCTCTTCAAACCATCTTTCACCCAGGTGCCAAAATAATCTGCTTCATGCACAAACCTGACTATATTACTCTTCTGCTCAAAAAAACATACTCTTTGGTTTGATGTTTAAGGCTTTCCACAATCTGGCTGATTCTACCTTTCTAGCCTTATTTCACATGATTTCCCTCCAAGAACTCTATAAACTGCTACAGATCTCCTTAAACTCAATATTCTGGTGTTTAACATAATCCCAGACACATAGTAAGCACTTAAGAAATGCTTATTGATTAATTGATCTTCCATTTCTCTTTATATATATGCATAGGCTTTCCCCTTCCGTGCATTGTACTTCTAATCTGTGCCTGTTAAAATCCTAACCTTCCTTCAAGGCTTACTTCAGTTTTTTTTTTCCCCCTCAGTGATGTTTTTCCTGATTCTCTCAGTTGAAATTTTTTCTTCAAATTATCCTTGAACATTTTTTCTGAATATCACTTTATCTCTATTATATTCTAATTTGTATAATAATCCCCTATGTACTTGACATTTCTTTCTCAATAGAAGAAAAGTTCTCTGAGGGTAGGGATGGTGAAAATTTTCATTTTGGTAATCCTAGTATCCAGGGCAGTAGTTTGTATTTGATAAATGTTTATTGAACTAATTTGAATGAGAATCTAAATAGTAATTATTCAACAAGGATTTACTGAGAAATATAGATAGAGTATGACAGTGTAGTATGTCCTTGATTTACAGCTTTCTTAAAGAATACATACTGTCCCTTCTTTCAAGAACTTAATACTCTAATAGAGGAGGCAGGACAATAAACCAAATAGTCAACAGAAATCAGTACATATGAATTACATCATTATAAAGTGCATTGAGATAAACAGGATTACTGAATGAATTCAGGAGATTTTTTAAAAAATATCTACAGCTTTGACTTTTAGATGCGTATTAATTATGTTTTTAAATTTTGTTTTAAAATATATACACAGCATTTTTTAAAGTAATAAATGTTGATTTCTCAAATGACTAAGTTCTTTAAGGCTGTATCATCATTCAAATAAATCGCTAATATATTTAAATTTATATTTAAACTATATATAAACAGCCTGCTAGTTACTTCTCCTCTGTTTCTTTAATATACACTCATAAAAAGTTAATACTAAACCAGAAAATTTGTTTAAAAGGTTTAAGACATTATTTTTAAGACTGATGAGTAATAAAAGATATTATTTCAAACAATACAACAAAATTAAATACATGCATAGTAGCTCCTTTTCTATCTTCCTACTACCTAGGAAACAGGTGATAGTTAAAAAGTACATTAGTATAATTTCTACTAGCAATAAATGCATATACTTCAGAATCTTTCTCGGATTAGTTAGAGAAAGAAAAATTGATCTTTAAAGATCATAGTGTTAGGTTAAGTGGATCTTTCTTTAACCTTAAAATGAAGACAGTGACTATAAATCTTTCTAGATTTGTAGCCTTTGACCCTATCTCCAAAGCAATAAACCAACAAAAAAATTATTCAACAAGCAGAAGGAACTGTAGCGATTACATATATTAAGGAGGCTGACAGTAATATTAGGCTATGTTTTTGGTGATGATAAACATTTCCATTAGTTCAAGTGAGATACAATATCCAAAAAACTTTAGAAATTGAAACTTCCCTGCTATTTAGTGTCCAACTTCTGCCATTACAATTAAAATGCAGTCAATAAGGAGGTTAAAAAAATAATACTTTCATCCATCCATTCCATTTCTTGCAATATACTTCTATCTTTACTGAAAGAAAGTGTCACTATAGTAACAAAATAGCCAGATCCACAAGCCAAAGAAAGCTTTACTCTCATGTTGCCAAGCACAGAAATACAAAATCAGAGAACTGCAAGGAATCTAAAGAGGTCATAAATTTCATCCCCTGTCTCTGATCAGGCTTGACATTAACGCAACAGAAGGAGGAATATTTGTTCTTAAAGATTATTAGAAAAGACTATTCAACAACCTCTTCCAAGAAAGCCTTCTAGTATTTGCCAATCTTTACTGCCTTGATTTCTTTATATTCCACTTAATTCCCTGCAGCAGCAGGTTTTGTAAAAGTAGAAGGCTGACAAAATAATGCTATTAATCTTAAACCCATTATCAAATTTCCTATAAGTCTTCTTTAAATAATCCTAATCCCCCAATTTTATAACTCTTTATTCTAACTCTATATTGGTCTCCTCTGTATTATTTTAAAGCAGAAGTTCTTAACCTTTTTTGAATCATGGTTCCTTTGGCAGTCTCATGAAATTTATATACCTCAGAATAATATTTTAAATGCATAAAATATATAGGATTACAAAGGAAACCTATTATACTAAAATAGTTATTGAAGTATAAAGACAAATTCAAGGACCCATGTTAAGAACCCTTATCTAAATCATTATTCATTTTTTAAATCTTCAAATTGGACACCATACTCTAAAAAGGTTCTGATCATTGAAGGTGGCTTGATTTTTGCAATACTGAACAGTCCACAATTTAACTGAATTAAGATTACCAGGTTCACTTGACATATACTTCAAAGTAGATATAAAAAGGAAATGCCTTTCAAATACAATGACCCTAAAGTAGATCTAAATTCAAACACCTACAAGTTATTCATTGCTTCATTAAATATTTTATTTTTTTTCTGATTGAATTTTTTTTCCCCAACCTTTCCCAACTTTGAGAGTTTTTTTTCAAAGGGTCTAGGGAGGAGAGAAGTGTGGTAACAAGAATAGTATCACTTGTCACAAATCCAATCAATAAAACTGTTACACCAGCATAGCTATATTTTAAAATTCTAAATTTCAATTCCTTTATTCCTTCCAAAGGGAAGTTACAAAGCATTTTGAAGCACACTGTTTTCACCCTGAGCACTATTTAACAGATTATGAAAGTGAAATATAGAGTGATGCCCAAGATATACAAAAATCTGTGTTCCATTCTCATAGGATTAACTCTCCTGGCAAAGATCAGTAGTAATCTTCAGTGATGGTACCATAAAACCTCCAAATAATCTTTTAGTAGGTTTAAGATCATAGTACTCCATAATGGTTGTGTAACATAAGTATATTTATAAACATTATTAAATGGGAGAAGGAATAAATTTAATTGGCTATATTCTAACAATTATAACACATTTATAAGGGGTTTTTTTTTAAAGATTATGGTTTTTTTTTTCATAATAACCCTTCGAAGCAAGTAGTACGAATATTAACACCATTTTCTAATGAGGAAACTAAGAAATTAAGAGACTTGCAAATGGTCACTCAGCCAAGTGTGAGTCAGGATTCAAATACAGATCTCAGCTTCAATTCCAAAGTTCTTTTAACTATATTATTAATTTTTGAAATGAATCCTCATTGGCAAGTCTATTGGTTTCACTTGCTTATTAGAGATACAAGTGTCTTTAATATTAGCATTTTTCAAATGTAAAAATGGTGAGCTTTTTGTTCTAATATCTTCTTACACTTCCCCCTCCCTATTCAGTGACAATGTCACTTTTATTTATCACTTGTTAAGAAGAGAGAGAAATAAAATCATTTTAGGGCCAATAGATAATACCTTTCCTGAAATAAAATTGGTCTCCATTGTGGGTATCTTGATGTCAGTTTAACATTTAACAACCCTCTAAAGCTGAGATTGGTATTAAGAATTGTCTGCCTACTCCTTCACATTCCTCTGTAAGAGAGGTGTTTTGTTTTTTTTTTTAGTTTAGTTTAGGTTTTTTTTTTGGGGGGGGGGTAATTTGTTTTATTTTGGTTTATTTTTGGTTTGCTTGTTTGCTTGTTGGGGGGGTTGGGGTTTAGGGTTTTTTATTTTTATTTTTGTTTTTTTGTGGGCTTTTTGCTTATGATAACATGAACTTTACAACAATCTCTTGTTTCTTAGAGGCAAACCAATACAGTATAGAGCTGATAAAGCATTTTCCTGAGAATTACCGTGGGAAATGATAATTTGAAGAAACCGGCTGGACAAAAACAAACTAAAATTGTCAAAGCAAACATAAGTAAAACCCTAAACCAGTCTCTATCATAAACAGCAGAGGAATCAAAGCATTGCTTACCTACAAAGCCTACAGAATATTCGAGACTTGGGTAAGTGAACGCCTAGAATCCGGAAATCTGAAAAGGCAACTAAGTTAGCCTAGGGCAAGAAAGAGGTAAAAGGCTGTGGAATTCCTAGGTTTTAGGTTTTATTTGCGCGTTCTCAAAAGCTGACAGCCTGGATGAAACACTTACCTTTTTGAATGAGGTCATCCAGGTCTTGGTCAAATCCCTGCCTGTGGCATTTCCTCCAGAGCCCCATGTTGGTAGAGTTGTACTGACGGTTGCACTCGTCCATAGCGCTCAAGGCAAACAGCTGCCTCCGGTTCCTGGCCCGGAGGAGTTTCCCTTCCCAGCGGTCCAATCTAGACCTACTGGCCCTGAGCGGCAAGTTATTGTTGTTATTGTAAATGAAGCCTGGATCGACCCGACGCGTAGTAAAGGCTTTGCACCTGTCCCGATGCTTCCTGGCGTCTGTCTCGTACCAGTGGTCTGAGCAGATCGCCACGGCCAGCATGCCGAGGGCACAGAGAGCTAAGGAGAGGCCAGTGTAGAGCAGTAACCTTCCAGCAGCCATACCTTAGCTTCACAACAACACCATGGGCATGTTTCACAACAACCTAGTTCTTCAGCCTCTGAACAAAGCAGCCAGCTGAGCCTGAGAGATTGCAGCTGAGTGCCCTGCTCAACTGAGTCTCCCCACTTAGAAGTCCACGATTTGAAGCAACATTCAAAGCACCAAGGCTTCTGGGAGGATCTAAAAAGTTCTAACCCCCCCAAAATCTAGTGGGTTGATTGACATCTCCTGCAGCCTAAAACCACTAAAGGTGTCAGAAGAGACCTCCACGTCTCTCAGAAAAGGATTCCCCACTTAAAACAGCGGGGTTGCTCAGCTCAAGACCACCTTTGCGCAGAGTCGACCTTCTTCCGTTTCTCCTTTTCTTCCCAGAAGGAAAATAATAAAAGTTCTTTCGAGATTAAACTGGAGTTCCTTGACTTTCTTTGTGCAGTGTACCAATGCTATCGATCCACCTCTATAAGTGTGGTGATTTAAATAGATGGGGAAAGGGGTTGTTAAACTGGGCCACTTTACAATAATCAGTTGAACTGTAGCATCACTGGTCAGCGCCTAGAAATCTCCCGATTCCAACGGACCAATTGTCCTAGGTTTGCAAGCCGGCTCTGAACTGTTTTCCCTTTTAAGTGGATAGCCTTTCCTTTTTGCAATTAGTGCTTGTGGACGGGCAATGCAGCGCAGGAAAAGGTTTCTCGCTTCAGTCTTGGACTAAAAAAAAAAAAAAAAAAAATCTTTCTCCTTCAGCAAGAAAGGGATTTTACCTTCCCTCCTATAGGTTTTGCTCAGAAGCAGGCTTCATGTAGGTTTTCAGCCCCTGACAACCTTTGTTCCGTAGCTCTTCTGCTTTCTTTCTCTTGCCTTTCCATTCAGGCGACTCGTTTTGTTGTCGGCGCTGTCAACCAGGCAACCTAATTGGACGATTCCTTTCCCTGGATTAGATGAAACTCCGTAGCAGCCGGAGAACCAGGAGAGATCGACTCTGACTGGGACTGGAGTCCAACCCGAGAAAGGCTGCAAAGAACTAAGAAGCTGCTTCAGCACCATGGACAGAATGCTCTGCCCAGAGGCACCCAGAGCCTTAGGGAGAAAACCCCCGGCTTCATACCGCTGACATCCTCGCCCTGTTTTGCTTCCCGGATGTAAATCGGTCAGTCGCCTCCCAATCTGATTTTTCAACAGTGCTTTACTTCATCTGGCAACCAAACAGCCTCTGAAACGTGCTTCCCATATGCAAGGAAAATGCAGGTACAAAGACTGGGGGAGGGAAGGGGACCCAAAGTAATACCTTCTGCCCTCAACACGCACACATACACACATGCACACACCCTGACACCTCAAAATAAATAAGTCCCTCAAAAAAACAATGTCTGGAGCACTATAGAGAAGGGGAAAGACACGCAGTCTGTCTAACAGTTGTCAATGGCTCTCATATTGCACCATTTCCCTTACATGCACAACCAGCGCTCCCACAAAGGAGCCCAGATGCCAAGATCTCTCTCTGCCTCAGCAGCTCCACGCGAATAATATCCCAGCATCAGCAGTTATTATATTCAGGGTGCGTTTTTCCCCCTTTGGTGGTCGTGGTGGTGAGGGGGTGGGGGATAGGGAAAAGAGGACTGTTGGTTATTCAATTTCCCCTCCCTTCTTTCAGTAGCGATAGTCTCACTACCTCGCGGGCACCATCAGAGACCTGGAGAAACCGAAGAGAAGGCGACGTCCAGGAGTCTCTGGAAATCTCATCTCCCCGTTCTGAACCTTGAAATAAAGGAACGTTTTCTGAGCTCCCGGATACCTGAGGATGTTCCCTTGTTCAAACGCTGAGAGCTGCAGCCTTGGCTAAAGCCCACAGACAGAGAATACAGAGCACTGAGCCAAAAGCTAGTGATGTCATCCGTGCAACGTGAGACTCATTTCTTATTTTTCTAGCCTCCTTAAAGATAAACTGCACCATTTTACCGGTAGGCGATGTCTAAGTCTTACTCTTTGAACAGGCAAGTCAATGGTGTATATGTATGTATGTGCTTAACCACATACATATTTATGCACACATACATATGTTCTTTGTAATGTGTTTGCTGCACATACTATTATAAATTTAGAAACAATCCCTGAATCTCATATTCCTATGCTTACAAAAAAAATGGCTAAATCCCTCAAATCAAGCATACAGCTCATTGAATTTATGTGTATTTATGTAGATATACATATATCTGCATGTGTGTTTGCTTAATGAGGAGCTGATAATCAAAGGGACTTTCTGCTTATATGCAGAATTTTTCTTCTCACCACACTTTCCCATTGATAATGTCTCAGTTTGTAGGGAGCTTTTTGTTTTCAGAGGGAAAGCCACATACTGTCTTCCTGGCTGCAGGCATTTCCATCCTTGAGCTGCATGGCTTTCTGGGGGCTTATTAAAGGTTAGCCCCATTTCAGTACAAAAAAGATTAGAAATTCTCTACCATGAAACTCACCTTCACTCCTCTGAATGTATTTGAGAGAGACAGAGACAGAAAGAGACAAAGTGAGTTCTAATATATATAGGATGAAGGTTGAAGAATTTAATGGGTATGCTTTTTAATATTCTGAAAAATATTTGAAGGGGAAAATTGGAGAGAAGGGTTAATAAAATACCTGGAGGTGATTTTTCTTTTTACAGAGAGGGTTGGCTGGATTTAAGATATGTACTTATCTACAGAGACCTGTAGAAAAATGATGCATGACTAATAGGTGACCAGCAAAGCCTGACATGAAGGGCGCTCACGAGGATGGGCTCCCATCCTGAACAAATTCATTAAGACAAGCTGTTTGCATTGTCTGCTCTGAGACCTCACCACAGATGTTGTCAACACCACTTCTGTGTCTTATAGCTTTGGGTATATTTTATTTTTACCCAAAAGCCTTATTATTTTCATCCCCTACCCAATAGAGCCAACTCTATGAACATTTCAAGAAAGTGTCAAGATAAAAGGCTATAGCAAGATGAGGGCTGCAGAATAAGAGAGGAGCCTTCTCGGGGATAAGAATGTTCACAGTGTTTTGCTTTGCCCTCCAGGGTTTTTGAACCAAAATGAGCGCCTCTCCACCATGTTCTTTTTGTCCTTCCTCTCCCTTCCTCCTCCTTGCATTTTAAAAATAAATGAAATAGGGGTTTCAGTGCCATCTAGTGGGGGAGGGGAGTCTTTCAGTCCCCTTCTCAGGATTCTAAGATAATGTGATTTATAAAGGAATAGGCAGTGGCCTGAATTTGCCCCTGCTGTCCTTATGCTATTTGGCTAGTAAAGTGAGGTAGGCAGCCTGAAGTTGTTTTCCAGCTTCGGACTACAAAGTCCAGAGACATAGTGAAGTGGTAACATGGATTACTAGTACCTAGCCTATTCCCATCTTCTTAGTCCTCAAATTGTAGGCTTCTCAGGAAAAAAAAAAAAAAAGAAAGATGATTAAGTAAATAAAAACAATGTAAATTTTCTGAAGCAATTTTCTCCCAAAGATCTAAGAAAATTTTCTCATGTGTAATCTCACTTATTTTCTTGGAATTCTTATATTTGATAGGCAAAAAGAGAGACCAAGAGATGATATACACAAGGTCACACAATGAACTAAATACAAGGATGAAACCCTAATCTCTAGGTTCCCAAGTTTTATCTATTCCCTCTAGGCCAGGTAATATATGTAATTTTTGATACTAATGGCACCTGAGTCTTTGGTGATAATTTACCAATATCCACTTTTCTCTTTTAACTCCAACTTTCCTTCACCATTTATTTCTTTACTCCATATTTTTCCTTCCTTTTTTATCTTCTCTTCCTGCCTCGGGCCTCATCCACTAGTTGAATAAACTTTTGATGACAGAGAGGACCCTTCTCAAAGCCATAAGTATTCTTTTTCCTCATAAAACAAGTTGTGAAAGGAGAGCTCACTTTGAATTTCCCAGGATATTTGGAGGTTTCTTTGCTACTACATAAAAATCATTGCTGGTAAATAGAAGAATTTGGAGAGAATGAGGACCTGTAGTACATCTATCAAAGAGAAAAAGCCCATCTTTGCACAGTGCTACTGTCACCCACTAATAAATTTCTTAATCTGAGACAAAATCTCAATGGTCCTCCTCTAGTAACAGATCTACTCCTGCTGGTAGGATGACTACATTACCTTTATTAGGTGAGTTACTGTTCTCTCTCTCTTCTTATCATCAGTGGTTCTTCCTGATCTCGATAAGCTCTCTTATCTCAGTAATTATCGTAACTGCCCATTCACCAGTACTTTTGATGATTTCACTTCATTTTTTCCATCCATTCCATTTCCACTGATATCATCCAATTTTTGATTCTAACACCAACCATCTCATCAAGGTACAAGAAATTTCCAGCTGGTCTGCTCTGCTAAATATGCTTTAACATATATAATTCATAGTTTTATCTTTTCACCTCTGTTTATACACATGAAAATATATTGCAATGATCACTTTCATTGCTTTACTCAAAAAAATTTAACAATTTTGCCGAAAGATCCTGGCATTCAAGGACTTCCACAATATGACTCCAACTTATGCGTCAAACTTTATCTCATATAATTCATTTTCACATATTCCATATTCTACCACACTGAACTACTCTCCATCCTCATTTCTCATCATGCTCTCTCCCATTTTTATGTTTTTGCTCACATCATTGTCTAAATATAAAATGGCATGCTCTGTTTGTTGAAGTCTCTCAACTTTCCCTGGCCTCCTTCTTCCCTTTACTCCTACTTCTAATCTAAGTAAAAGTGAATTTTCCCTACTCAAATCTTTCTTAGCCCTTTGTCTTTTTTACATATTTCTCTTGCTTTCCTTTATGCCTTAGTTATTTTTGCATATGCCCTCTCCTCATTGGATTGTAGACTCTTTCGGATCAGGATTTTGTCTTATGTATTCTTATATCACCAGGATCTAGCACAGTACTTTGTATGTTGTAAGTGCTTAATCAATGTTTGTTTAATTGACAGTCTTTATTATAGTATTGAAAAGAAAGCCACAAAACTATTAAGAACTGCACATTTACAAAGTAAAAGTTTATTCTGATACTTCATTTTCCATGGATCTAAAATTAAAACAAAGTTCCAACTGAAAAGATCCATTTAGTAATAAAGAATCTCTCTTTTAAAAGCACCTGACACTCAAAATGAAAAATAATCCTTTTTAGAAAAAATTCTGCCTCTGAGTCCTTTAGTCTGTATTTTTTCCCTCATCCTTTCTGACAGTTAAACTTCCTTTCAAAGGAAAAATGCCCATGATTTCTCCAGGGTCCTTCTATTTCCACTTAATATTTTGTTCACCTGAAATTTTCAAACCCTGTGTGACATTTGTGAGGAAATTTTACCCTCCTTTAATTGGAGTTATCTGTGTTTGCCAGGTATCCATGACTATCGCAGAGTGACCTTGGACAGTCATATCAATTAGCACTATTATTAAGTTCCTATTATGTGCCAAATATTGTGCTAGCCCTGAGGATACAAAAAAAAAGACAAAAAAAAAAAAAAAACCCTCAAGGACCTCACAATCCTATTGGGGAGAAAACATGCAAACAATTATGAACAAAAAATACATAAACAGAATAAATAACATAGGCTTCAGGGAAGCCTTGAAGCAGAAATGAAAGAGAACATTCTAGACATGGGACATACAGGAAAGAGAAGGGGGAAAGGGGAATAAACATGTATACAACTCTTGTTATATGTATCAGGCACCATGTCAAGCATTTTATAAATATTATCTCATTTGATGCTCACAACCCTGAAAAGTAGGTAATAGCACATGCGAGTGTGTGCGTGCGTGTATGTATGTGTGCGTGTGTGTGTGTGTGTGTGTATGTGTGTGTGTGAATTTGAATTCAGGTCTTCCTGGTTTGAAGCCTTCTCCTCTGTCCACTGTGGTACCTAGTTGTTTCATGCCATTGAGACAACCATTGAAAGGCACAGAATCAAGTATCTTATTTTAAAAATATCAAGAAATCTAGCATCAAGTAATGGAGGGGAGTAAAGCATAAGAAGCCTGAAAAAGTAGGAAGGAGCCAGGTTATTTAAAAAAACAAAAAAACTTTACAATCCAAAGAGATATTTTGTATTTAATCCTAGAAGTAACAAGAAGCCAGTAGAGTTTTTTGAATAGGAATAAGGGAGGAAGAATGGCATGGTAAAATCTATGTTTTAGGAAAATCATTTTGATTAGCTCAGTGGAAAATGGAGTAGAGTGGAAAGAGACTTGAAGCATGGAGACCAACCAACAGAAAATATAATGGTCCAGGTATGAGGTGACAAAGGCTTGTATCAGTGTAATGGACACTTTTGCCTTTTAGTCTCATTTTTCTCACCTGTGAGAGGAAAAGGTTGTACAAAATTACCTCTAGGGTTTCCTTAAGCTCTAAACATCTATGAATTACTCTATAAAGGTAACAGTAAATTGTTGTAAAGAAGCAAAGATATTGTGCAATCAATGTTTTAGGCATTTTGTTTTAAAGTACAAAATTTTGAATAATAAATAGGTTATGGATAGGCAGAGCTATAAACTCAACCAACTCAAGTAAGTGGGAACAAAGAAAAGATGAACTTCCTCTCTAGAGCAAGAGGAGGGCACAATAACAGGAACAAAAAGGAGGAGGGTTCAATGAAAGGGGAAAACTATCAAGGAAATGAGGAGGAGAAACAGCATAATCTGAGTGAGATGGTTGGTTTAAAAAACAAAGTGAGGGGACAGAATCCATTCTAGAAGAGAATGAAAGAGAAAAAAATAATATTCAAAATACATTTAAGAGATAGTACAGAATATTTAAAGGACGTACAGAATCAGAATAGAGAGGAGACAGTGGTGAGAACAGAATTTCTAGAGTATTTATATCTAAGTTAGTCTATAGGCCAGGAACTGGATCTGTGATTTCAGTGAGAATCCCCAGGTATGGAAACTTAATCTTAGAAAACTTAGAAAACACGTAGGTGGTACAGTATCTAGAACATTGGCCCTGCAGGACCTAAATTCAAATTCAGTCTCAGACACTAGCTGTGTGACCCTGAGCAAGTTACTTAACCCTGATTGCCTCAACAACAACAACAACAAACAAACAAAAAAGCTACCTAAGGCATGAAGAGGATTAAGTGACTTGGAAAGCTGAACATATACATATGTGTCAGAGGTGAGACTTGAAGCCAGATCTTCCTGACTTTGAGGTCCATTCCCATTCATGTTATCTCTGAATTTATACGAACAATCTAAAAATTGTATTTCATGACATTTTCTGTCCTTTTGCCATTCTTCCACTTCAGTATAAAGTAGAAGAGGATGCAAAGGATTAAGGAACATCTTTAATTATTGTTTAATGGATTGTTATGGCCAAAGAATTAATCACTAAGTATCCACTCTACCCCTGGTAAACCTTTACACCCTTATTTGCCTGGCCCTTGGAAAACAGAACCATACTTAAAGTCTTTCTAATGTAGAATAATCTGTCAAAGGTTATGCTCTCCCAACATAGACTTTTAAACTTAGGTTCTCCTCAGTATTATGATGAATAAAACATTGGAGGAGGATATTAGTGAGTTGAGGGTAAGGAAGACATCATGGAGAAAATAAAGAGCACTGTGTTTGTGGGTCATTTCTACTATCAATCTGGTCCTAGGCAAATCACTTAAACTTTTCTAGGCTTCAGTCTTAAAATCAGTTTTTTACAGTCTCAAGGGAATCAAAAGAACCTAGAAAATGATTCATCCAGTAAATACTTGATCTCCTTATAAAGCAGAAGTTAAATCAATTCCAGTTTAGAATATAAACTTATTTCATAAAACCTTACATGGAAGGATGGTTAAAGATTATGAGCATTGTCAGCCATAAAATAAGCAAAAAGTAGTAGAAGGAAAAACAAATTAAAAAAAAAACTTCAGAGATATTAAACTAAGGCAAATAATTCCAAAGGCATTTAAGGATGGAAGTGGAATGAAGACAACAAACAAGCAAAAATTGGAAAAGATTTTACAAAAACTGTAAAGATTTTTGTGACAAACTCAGCTCCATCAATGACAGAATTATCACATATAAACCCTAACATAATAATCCCAGATGACAGAAATGTCATAAAAAAATGGAAAGAGCCAGAGAAGATGAAATATATAAAAAAGAAGTTGATACAGGCTATGACGTGGTTATTAAGGGATGGAATCTCAGGATATCTCAGAAGAGGATGCTGAACACTTTGCGGGTGGGGGAAATCACTGCCTCTCTCTGTTTGCTTATCTTGCATGATTCTTTTCCATGCCCTCCTATAAAGTGGCGAAGAGACCACCCAATGTGTTTAGAATATGGAACAATTAAGAATATCCATCATGTAACTTGTCCTTTTTTTCTGGAAATACATTTCTTGGATGGCACCCTTTATGCTGTTTGTCCTATACAATTATTCATTTATAATATGTTATAGCTACCATACATTTCTCTATTATACTTTAAATAATTTTCAATTTCAATTTTTGGAAATTATAATACTCATGATATTATTTTTGAAGATTACATAAGAGGCCAAAACCATTCAATGTTATTAGAAAAATATTAGTGTTTTTAAAATTTGTCTTTTGTTACAGAGAAAAGGCTTGAGGTCTCTATGAGAATTTTACTAATTTACAAAGGCAATCCAACCCACTCTCCTCTTTCTCTTCAATTCTGGCCCCAGCTTACTGTCCATTAGCAATTTCTTTCAAAGATAAATATACTTATGTTTGAGCTCTATGTATCATTCATAGCATGACTTCATATTATAATCTGAATGATAGGCACTCTTCATTGACTTGGTTTTTCCTGTGAAGGTAGTTATCCAAATTCTTTTGATTTATTATCATTTAGGAGGCTTTTTGATGTTCTGTGGCTCCATGTGATTGACATAGTATCTTTCAAAAATAGGAGGATCTGGAAAATTTCAATAGTGAGATCTTTCATCTGTTCAGATATTCTCCATGATAGTCAAAATAATCACTTGCAAAGCTTAATAATCAGAAGGCCATCAAAAATATTATTTTCATTGTTTTCTTTTTAAAGAATAATGATTCTGACAGATGAAGGTTATATTTTCCCCACAAGAACAATATTGTGTGTGTGTGTGTGTGTGTGTGTGTGTGTGTGTAGTCAATAAACAAATATGATGGGATCTTATATTCTCTAGACTTTTCTGCAATTCTGTAATTGTAAATATAGTCTGGTACAGAATACCTTTTGCAAAACTCTGTCTGTTCCCATTTCATATCTCCATCAAAAATGCCCTTGATACATGTTTAGACTCCTTTTATAAAAATTTTATAAGGATGGAATATGAGTTGTTAGTTATTAATATTCATTTCATCACCTTTTTTAAAAACAAGATCCTAGGCATCTCTCCTTTTATATATTTTAAGAATAATTATCTTCACATACTCAAAATTGTTGTTCTAGCCTCCTCAATATATGTTAGTATAGTCCAGCTTCTTTTTCCATATTTGTTTCATCCCATGTCATTTCTACTTTCTCTATACAATATATCCAAAGCTATGATGTAAGATTCAATGGGGTGATTTCACTTTTCTTGATGGAAAAAAAGGTTGTTATAAAAAGTGTTCATAGATCTTTTCCACTATTTTCCTTGCCTGCTAAGCCTCTCTGCATAGTAAGGAACTAACAGTATTACCTGAGCTACTTTTGGAGTTCTTTTGCAGTGTTGTTTATTTGCAATTTTGGTCTGTATTTATGATTTCATTGGTGCAAGACATTCCTTCCACAGATAAAGATCTGAAACTTAGAAAGTTTCCTAGTATTGTGTATATTATTATCAAAATGTCAATCCAAGATATATATATATATATATATACTTATGTTTGAAATGTATGTATTATGCATAATCTGACTCAAAAATCTAGTGTCAAGAATGACTTGCACCCAGGTTTTTCATACTTTAAGACTGACCCTCTATTTACTATCCATGCTGCTGTTGCTGCTTCTTATGAAAATGCATTTATATAAATTAAATGTAAATGTTATTTTATATTATTAAATTAATATTATAATTATGTAAATTATAATAATATAAATAATGTTACATTATTGTAGATAGGTTAGCTTACAGTTGTTTTAATTTCATGTAATGTCACTTTTTCACTTTTATTCTTTTTCTTGGTTTTGTATTGGTTTTTATCTTTTTTCTAATAAGTCAGTGGTCATTATTACTCAAAAAAAGTGACTAAGACTCTCAATGACAAATGACCCATATACGTATTTTCCCATCTCTTTGAAATCCTTATGAATATAATTTGCATCCATGCAAGGACATCCCTGACTGATGTATGAAAAGGTAGACAGGAGATTTTTTTCAAACAGTATTCTAGAACAAGCCACATCTTAGAGTCACAAAATTGACAGAAAAATACAAACAACACAATATCCCACTATGTGTATTGTTTGATGACTGTAAAAAGTATTTAATTTGATAGAGAAACAGACCTCCATAAAAACTCTCTTCCAGCAATGTGTTTTCTATGCACATGTCAAAATCCTAAAAGATCACTTGAAAAATATAAAAATAGAAATAACTTTTACAGTGAGCCTCTTATTGTAAATATCAAATCAGGCATAAAAAAAGGAAGCTCTATACTTGCCAAAGATATTTGTCATCATCATGAAGTTTTCTAGGACAAAGTCCAAATAGAAGAATGTTTTGTGATGTAGCATCTGACACACCCACTCTCGTACCTGGGGCCCTTAGGAAAGTTTCTCTAGCTTCAAGGCATTCTATAAATCTATATCTATTTAAAACCATAGTTCATAAGCCTCCATCCATAGTTTTACTTCTTGTAGGGAAACAATTACTTCAAAGTAAAATTATTTAATGAAATAGAATAAGAAAAATTACAAGAAAATATTTCTCCCATAACTTGGAACATACTTCCACCATCAGTGGAAAGAGAGGACATACCTAGAGAATATGTTTGGAAGGGCATGCATGTAAGAAATATATCTGGCAATACCATATGCATGGAGAATACACAGATGAGGAACACATGACTAGAGAATAAGGATCAAGGGGAACACAACAAGTTCCATTGTAGCAATGGTGCACATGGAAAGAGCAAATACATCAGAAACACATGTGATTGCCAGCAGCCTACAAGACAAACTACTTTTGAGAAATTGCCCATTGACTTTAAAAATGTTTTTATTTTGTTTTTTTCTCAATTACATGTAAAAACAATTGTAACATTTATTTTAAAAAAAATTTTTAGTTCCAAATTCCTTCTCCTTTCCCTCCCCCCTCCTTGAAAAGGCAAGTACTTTCATATAGATTAAACATGTACAGTCATGCAAAATATGTTTCCATGTTAGCCATGTTGTAAAAGAAAACACAGACCAAAGAGAGAAGGAGAGAGATAGAGGGAAATAAAGAAAGTTTGTAAAAGTATGCTTTGATCTGCATTCAGACTCCATCAGTTCTTTCTCTGGAGATGGATAGCATTTTTCATCATAAGTCTTTTTGCCCATTAACTTGAATCCCAGTTCTGCTTCTTAAAAGCTCTGTGACTTTGGACAAGAAATTTAACCTTTCTAAGCTTCAATTTCCTTATCTCTAAAAATAAGTAATTTTAGATAGCCTCTAAGGTTTCTTCTAGGATTAAGTCTATGATCCTATGACTTCCTCCTTGAAATAAAGGCTCATTTTTAAGCATAAAATAATCAATCAAAACTAGTAAAAAAAAAAAAACTGTTGAGCTAGAAAAAATAAGCTGAAAATAGAGGTGAAATAGTACAGTGTATTAGCACAGTGGAGTAAAGGAAAAAGACTTGAAAATCCTACTCTTGACAAAAAAAAAAAAATTAAGAGTAAAAAATAAAGTTAACAAGGGAAAGATCAATAAAACAAACAAGAGTACCAAATTTAGAACAACGAAATTTGAATAGTTCCTTCCTCATTCTGGTTTCCTTTGCTCTTTTAATGAAATCTGGGAGTTTTATCCTGTTGTCTAATAATTGATAGGGCTTTCTGAGGACATTTTCAGGCAAGTCCAGAGATCTTCCTGGAAAAATATCAGTGACATTTCAAGGGATAGAACATGTTGGTTTTAACTGGATGAATGTTCTGTATAAATTTTTGCAGAGATGAGTGATAGATGTGGGAGTTAACTTTTTGTCTATGAGTTGCCTTCAGTTTATAATGTAATATCCTATATAAAACCATTTTTTCTTACAAATATTTATTGTAGAGTTTTTTGTTTTGTTTTGTTTTGATCCTTTCTTTTGGCCATAAAGAAAAAAGCAAATATTTTCTCATGGTTTCTATTTTAGCAGCCTGATTTAGCACAATTAAGAGAGCTCAATCTGGGAGGAAAAAGAGAGGTCTTCTAAATAATCACAATGAAACAGCAATCCTAAATGGCATATTCTGAAAAATAATACAAGAATAGGAACAAAATCAAAGTTCTTATAGATAGAATCCATAGGACACTGATGAAGTAAAGTTTCAAGTGTAACTCACCAAGATACATTGTGGTCAAACTTCAAAAATGTAACGTTATAACAACAAATATTGTGAGTAACCAAGAGAAATTATTTCATACACCCAGTGAAAAGTCCTCACTTATGAGAAATAAAATCAAAGATTGGGATGTAATATTGTGAAAATCAAAGGAAATAAGATTACTCCTCAAAACAATATCCTTCAAAGCAGCATTTAATCAAAAAATTAAAACTGTGGAGAAGCAGAATAAAGAATGTTATCAAAGAGACATATAACAGGAAAAAAAGAGGTAGACCAGTTATATAACAAGTACAAATGATGACCAATAAGTATATTTCATTCACACACTTAGGTACAAAATGTTTAAAGCAGATATTTTTATGATGGCAAAAAACTTGGACTTAAAAGAGTGTTTAGTAATTGGAAAATCTGAATAAGTTGTGGTAAATGAAAAGTTAGGTGGTACAATGGATAGAGTTCTGGGCCTGAAGAGAGAAAGACTCATCTTTCTAAGTTCAAATCTCACTTCAGATACTTACTAGCTATATGATCTTGGGCAAAGTCATTTAGCCCTATTTGCCTTAGTTCCTCATCTATAAAATGAGCTGAGAAACAAATGGCAAACTACTCCATTATCTTTGCCAGGAAAAATCCAAACAAGGTCATGGAAAGAGTCAAATATAATTGAAAAAATATACAAATATTGTGCTATTTTTAAAAATGAGGAAATAGATAAGTTATTTTAGAGGGTTTTTTAAATTATGGACTTATATGAATAATGGTAGAGTGAAGCAAGCAGAATCAGAAGAATAATTTATATGATAATATAAACATTATAAAAATGAACAACTTTAGGACTTTTATAAACTGATAAAAAATGAAATAAGTAGAAGAAAAGAACAATTTATACAATAACATTATAATAAATTATGTTAAAAGCTCTAACAACTATGATTAATGCAGTGAGAATTGATTCTAAAAAAGTGAATATGAAACAAAGATATGACAGATTTTTTGTGCAGAATGAGACATATATGTATATGTATATATACATCCATTGAGAGAATGTCTTTCTTAAGTATACATATTTGTTCAAAGAAATTTGAGGGGGAAAATAGATTTCTGTTAATAAAAAAAATAGAGGAATTAGGAGTGGTTCAACAGATGTAAAATGTTTGTTGTATATACTTTCAGAGGATATAAATGTATTTTTGTTTACTTAACTGTTTTAATTTGTTACAAAAGATCTGTCACAAAGTGGAAAAATCAATAAATGTTTGTAATGTAAAAACAAAATAAAAATTAATAAAAAACAAAACAAAACAAAAAATGGAACTAGAGTACAGATCCCTAATTCTTTGAATGGCTTCCCAGCTGAGGAAGACATGGACAATAGTTATATAGGATACAAAAGCATGGCTAGATTAGCAAATGCCCAGATTAGCAAATGCCCTGCTGGAGGGAGGAATGATATCAACAATTCACAGATTCAAGTGCATTTGTGTATGTATACATATGCATTTATGCATATATACAGAAATAAAGCTCTACACATAGTTATAGTTATTCAAATACATATAAAATATATGTGTGTTTACATATAAGCAAGAGATCTGTTCAAATCACAATGGCTCCAGGGATAGAGAATTCAGTAGGTTTTGAAGTTGACTGGAAAGATAGCAAGATATGCAGGTGTTTGTCCTTCATCCTCAAAGAGGACCCTGACATGGGGAAGGGATGCCAGGACATGCAAGTGAGTTGGATTGAAGTGAGGGGGGCTGGGTAAGCTTACCTGCCTCCATTTCCCCTCCAGAGCCATCTGGGAACAGTGACCAGATGTATATCAGGACAACTGAAGATGGTCCTGGATGCAGTGGGGGACCTGGGTCTTTTAAGCAAAGGCGACCTCTGTTGGAGTAGGAAGCTTCAATCAGAGGAAGGACAGGGACAGATATGAAGCCTTGAGTGGCAATAGAACAAAATTCCAGATAGTAACACTGAGAATTCTATCAGTCATAGATGGGTCAGCAGTAGCATAAAAAGACAATTAGGTAGTACAGTGAAGAGAGAGCTGGGCTTAGAGTCAGGAAGGCCTGAGTACATATTTGGACAGATGCTTATCACCTGAGCAAGTCATTTAACTACATTTGCCTCAGTTTCCTCACTATAGCGTGGAAATGCTAATAGTATCTACGTCCTGGGTTATTCTGAGGATTAAATGAAATAATATTTGTAAAACACTTTCCAAATCTTAACATGCTATAAATCCTAGTTATTATATGTACAGATTATTCACAATTCAGAGTCTATATTCATAAATCTGGAACATCTGTGGTATGTACTTAAATTCAGATACATACACATTAACACTCACAGACCTCATCCCCCAATAAATAATAACATTTACACATACAATTCAGATTCTGTATTCATAAATCTTGAACATGTGCAATACAGTGCTTAAACTCAGAGACATTTTTAATATCCACAAACATTAAATAGCTACAAATAATATTTACCCATAATAATATATAAGCAACATGGTACAGTTAACATACCCATATACACAGACATACAATTGAATTTTATCAACATTGCACAAAATACTGTGTTAAGTGACAAGGATACCGAAGACAAAAAATAAACTGGCCTTGCTCTCAACTGTTTATATTTTAATAGATAAATACATCATGCACAGAGAGAAATATAAGAGCATTAGTCACTGGTTGACCAGGATGAAATTCATGCAGGATGATATAAATAAATACTTATTTAAATATAATTATAAATATAAATATAAATTTTAAAAAGGATTTATATATGACCTTACATCATAATATTCAAATACTCAGTCTCTCTGGACTTTAGTTCTCTTACCTATAAAATGAAAGTTAGGAATAGATGGTCTCTAAGGTCTCTTTTATTGCTAAAGTTCGCTTTTATGATTTTAAAAAGTGAGTGGTTTGTAGCTAGAAAAGATAATGAGTGAATAGATAAGTGGAAGCAGGCAGACTCTAAGTGAACGAGGATGAGATGTGTAAGAGAATGTGAGTGGGCAAGAGAGAGAGTGGTCAGTGATATAACCACAGGATTCTATTACAATATTTAATCTTGAACATTCCATTAGTTTGGTGAAGGTATATATTATGGAACAAATGTCCGTTATTCCCCTTGTGCCCTACTTGGCTGGAATGCACAGATGAATATCAAGACGGCCTGAATGTGTTGGCAAAGAACTTTTATTGATTTTGATTTTGCTTTTCCCTCTGCTCCTGTTTCCTGGAAGGGATATGACCTTCTCCCCCTTAGCTTTATTGGTGGAAACCACTTTATTCCAAATAAAATTCCTCAGATCCATTGCCAGAGTCTCTACACTTCCTGTATCAATTACTCTATCTCCCCATTTCCACATCACTCCTTTCTGACTGCAGAAAATCTGATCTGTTCCTTACATATTTCTCCACCTAGATTTACTGTGAGGGCATGCACATGCACATATACTCACACACACTTCTCTAGATGTAAAACCCTATAACTTGAGAGAAGTTTAAAGTTCCTAACAAGTTCAAACCAGTAAGATTGCACAGACCAGAGATAGAGAAATATTTAATAATGTAGAATTCTAGGTTTTCCTTTTCCATAGTCCCATATAGGGTTAGTAATATCTATCATTTTCAGAACCAAAACCTTGATTTCCAGAAAGTTGCTATTTTCTATCCTTTGCTTCTAAACTAGATTTAAGATTCCCATAGTTAAAAATTAAGCCTTAAAGCTGGAAGCTTAAAAGTCATCTAAGTCCCACACCCTCAAAGTATACAATCCATAAGGAACTGACAAATTGACATCCAGAGAGGCAAATTGAATTATCCAAAATCATGTAGATAGTAAGTCCATTACTATATAATTCAGCAGAATCTCTCTTAAACCAAATGTTTTGCAAAGTTTTCTCTGAATTGTGAGGGGCGTCCTAATAATTTTTCTTTCTCAGCAACAATTGAACTTAGTTCACCAAAGTAGTCATTTTGTCTTCCACCCCAGTGGTTTTTCATTAAAAACTGACAGCTGTTATATTAGAGAAGATATAGAAGAAATCAGAATGGTTTCAAAACCACTCTATCCTTTTAAAACCAAATTAATTTTCTATAATATTTTTCAAACACTAGAATCACTGGATATTTCACAGCAGCATTCACTCTCCCCCAAATATGAGGGCTTGTGTCTATCAACTCTGACCCTGCTTGGTCTGTCACTCATGCTCAGAGGAGCTCTCTGCTCTCTTCCACCAAATTAGAGGCAGGTAGGTGGAGGGAGCCATAAAATGCTATACCTTCGGTCAGATAAGTAGCTAGCTATTTTGGGCAAATTCCTTAGCCACTCTCAGCCTCAATTTTCTCATCTGTACAATGGAGGGTAATAGCACCTGTCTCCCTGGGTTGTTGTGAGGATTAAATGATATAACATATATAAGGCACTTCATAAAGTGTCATATAAATGTTATTTACCTGCATTATTATCAATATTATCATTATTAGGCTAAATTGCTTCCATCCATGAAAGCATCACTTTAACCTCAGTCTCTGTACGAAGTCTTCCCTAAAGCAACATCATAACCAGATCTAGAAGTGAAGTCAAAAGACTGGTAGTTAAGTCTTTGCTTCATCACTTATTAGTTCTGTGAACACAAGCAAGCCATTAACCCCCTCCTAGTTCTTCTATAGCACAATACAAAATGGAAATAACATTGCTTTCATGACTTCTTTCATGGGATCATTATAAACAAAGTATTTTATAAACTTTAAGTTGCTAAATAAATCTGAACTTGAACAGTAACCAATCAGGCATCTTTACCAATCTCTTTATACAACTTTTATCCTTGTCAATTAACACAGTACTTTGTACAATTAGACATTTAATGAATATTGATATCTTAATTGTATGTCTTTGTGTATATGAGTATGTTATCTCTACCATGTTGCTTATATGTTATTATGGGTAAATATTATTTGTTGGTGTTTAATGTTTGTGGGTATTAAAAGTGTATCTGAGTTTAAGTACTATATTACACATGTTCAAGATTTATGAATACAGAATCTGAATTGTATGTGTGTTATTATTTATTGGGAGATGAGGTCTGTGAGTGTCTGTACCCTTTATTTTTGTATACAGATGTAGGCCATGGCCCACTCTAGACATTAGAATATACCTCTACTGAATATAAGGAAAGGCTTTATTTCACCCCTAAATAAATGTAAAGAACAAAGGACTTCTGTGAGCCCCATAAACAGTCAAAAACTACTCTTTTTCCTCTCTAGCCCCTAAAAGGAGAAAGCATTTTATATAGAGGATAGACTTGTGAATCCCTCCAGGCTTTGAGTGCTACCAAGTGGTGGAAGCACCCTCCACGTAGAAGGTCACAGTGAGTGGGGAAACTCTGGGTGAGGTATAAGACCCTTCAGCCCAGAGGAAAACTGCTAACAATGTCTAGTTCAGCTCCCCATCTCTCCTAAGGGCTCTCAGCCTTCCTGAGAAGTCAGAGGGTGGTAACAGCCTGTGTTGAGATTGAAACAGAGTGATACCAGGTAAAAGAGTGATACCAAGTGGCAAACTACAATAGCAAGTTGTTTATGTGGTCCCATGTGCACACTGTTGTTTTTGTTACATTATAAAAAGGGGAAAGCCCTTGAAATAAATGGACTCCATTTTTCCACCATCCTCAGGAGTCCCACCTCATCACTTTTCCACTACGAAGGGATATTTTAATCACCCCAGTGTGGGGGCTCTAGAAAGCAATGGTTCATTTTGTCACCCCAACTTGGAGGCTCTAAAAAGCAGGACTCAATATTTTAATCACCCCAATTTGGGAGCTCTAGAAAGCAGGACACAACATTTGACGCCCAACATGGGACTCTAGGTCAGGTCCTATATATATCAGCTCAACTGATGGGATCGGCCGAGTTCAGTGGAGAAGTCCCCATGACCTGGAAGGGTAAGTATAGAAATGGGCACGCAGGAAGAATTGGTAAGGGCTAATTTAGTCACTTTTGTTTTTCAACCAAAATGAGACAAATACTAAGAGCCTCCCTATCCAGGGAAGTAACACCTCCCTATATGGGAAAGACTTGGAATCACTAAAGAATCAAAGCCTTTTCTACACAAAATTCAAGCATTAATTGAGGTGCCCCTTGTTTCTTTCTCCTTAGCTTCATACCTTGCTTGTCCTAGAGTCCTTTTCCCTATTTCCAGATCTCAGCCTTTGTGATAAACTACTCCATATAAGAGCTGGTCCAGGAATTCCTCTGCTTGTCCATGAATTATTCTGTTGTTATTTCTGTAGCCAAATGATTCCCTAGAGCGATTTTACAAATTCATAGTTCTATCCATGGAGTCTGATTATCTGTACTCCTTCTCCTTCGTATGTCTCTTAGCTCTGGCTCTCTCCCTTTTCCACATGTGTATTTGCTCTTTAAAGACCACATGCAAAGGTAAAACTCAGATAAGCATCAGTCATGATTCAATCAATCATGCTCAGTGTGGTGTCAGTGGGATAGTAAGTACCCAGGATAAGGGTACTCTTTATAACAGTCAGAATATAAAAAAATCAAAGTTCTAAATATGGCATAAATGGAAGTGTGTATACTTTTTATAGGGAGCCACCTTTAGACTCCTGCCAACATTGATGGGTGACTCCTGGCTGGCCCCTCTGTGTGTGTGTGTGTGTGTGTGTGTGTGTGTGTGTGTGTGTGTGTGTGTATACACCATGCAGCTGTAGGTGGGTCTCAATGGATGCTGCCTGCTAGGGTTTCTGGGAAATGTTTCCCCAATGACTGACATTACTGAGATATTTCAGATGTAGCTTCACGACATCACATATTTACAGCTACTACTGTACTACAATCAGCTACAACTTGTTATTTTTGCTGGCGCAATGGAGGAACAGGAAGAAGTGGGAAGATTAATGTCCACATGCAACGAGAATGGGGCAACCCAGTGACACAGTGACTAAGGTGCTGAACCTGGAATCAGGTTCAAATCCAGTCTTTTAAATGTATTAGCTGTGTAATCTTGGGCAAATCAATTAATCATGTTTGTCTCAGTTTCCTCATTTGAAAATGATTTAGAGAAGGAAATGGTAAACCACTCCAATATCTTTGCTAAGAAACATCCCCCAAGGGGTCATGAAGCATCAGACATGAAAGACCAAACCAAACTCAAACCAAGCAATTACAACATTTTGGTCTTGTTTTGTGGACATTAAGGATGTTATTCTTCTACTTCTCTTGGAGTAAGACAAACCTCAAAGATACTCACCTCTCTATGCTAAGAGGTTTCATACATGAGAATTTGTTCTTGGCAGAAAGCTCCAATTAGGAACATTCCAAAATGAGGTTTTGTTCATTTAATAGTTATGATATACAAAAGCCCTGTGATACTACCCATTAGTGAGTGACTGAAGTATCTTCTCTCTCCTGCCGTATTGGAAGACAAATCTAATGAAAACAAGCCTTCTGATTTCCTTTCCATCAGTTCAGAATTGAGAGGCCAATGAGCAAAGAAACTGGACCTCATCCTATGGAGAAAAAGAGAACTTTAACTTGGTGAGGTGATGGTATCTGATTTTTTAAAAACATTTTTAACATTATGATTTTATTTTTAACAATCTTGTGATATATTTTTACTACCTATTTGATATTTAACATTACCATGTTTTCCTAAACAAATTAAGCAATTCTGCTTATGTCATGAAATTAAATGATTTATTAAAGCTATATCTAAAAGGAGTAAGTACACAAGTCACTGGGAACAAAGGACAGTATTTTGAATCTGGGCTCAAAACAGTCTGAATCATAACCTTGACACATCCTTTTTTATATAAGAGCATAGACCTGGAGCTGAAAGGGAGCTCAAATGCTACTAGTACCACAAAATGTTAAGTGATTTACATAAGGTCCCACAAATAGTAAGGTCAAGTCAAAAAGTATTTATTACACACTATTATGTGTTAAGCACTAAGCTAAACACTGGAAATGCAAAATAGGGCAAGATATACCCTGCACTCATGGAGCTTATAGTCTAACAGTGGAGAAAACATGCAAATAACTATGTACAGACAAGATATATATAGGATAAATTGGAAATAATCTCAAAAGGAAGGAACTAAAATTAGTGAAATGCCTCTTGGAGAAAGTAAGATTTTAGCTGTGTCTTGAAGGAAGCCAAGGAAACCAGTAAGTAGAAATAGTTTTATTCAATAAAGATTTATAAAGCATTTACTATGTGCCAGATGGGGAATGTCATTAGTGGACAGAGTTCTGGATAGGGAGTCAAGAAAACTCATCTTACTGAGTTTGGATCTAACCTTAGACACTTACCAGTAATGTGACCCTGTTTACTTCACTCCATGATCTCTGCAAAAAAAAAAAAAAAATAAAATAAAATAAAATAAAAAAAAACCCAAAAGAGGTCACAAAGGCTGACACAACTGAATTTTACTTAATAACAACAAATGTACCAGGCACTGTGCTCTGCGCTGGGTATCCAAAACAAACAAACAACAAAAATAAAAAAACTACCCTTGCCCTCAATAATATTATAATCTAAAAAGGGAAGGAGGGAGGGCATTGCTGATAACATGGGAGACAGCCAATGAAATAGAGTGTCTTGTTCAAGAAATTCAAGGAGGCCAGTGTCAGTCACTAGGTGGTAGAGTACAAGGAGGTGATATAGGATAAGGAGGCTGAAAAGGTAAGGGTTAGATTATGAAAGTTTTTAAAAACCAGAGAATTTTATATTTAATCCTGGAAGTCATAGGGAGATGACATGGTCAGACTTGTGTTTTAGGAAGATGAATTTGACAGTGTGATAGGAGGGTGATCCAAATAGAGATTTTTTTGTCTCTCAAAACAAAGACAAATGTACAAGTTTATGTGCTCTTTGGAGAATGGATGTTCCTGACAGATGGCAATCAACTCTGATTAAATTAGAAGAATGAATATTGTAATAAGGGTTGTACCTTTTATAATAAGGGTTTGGGGAACATGACTTTGATTTTGTTAGTTTTACTCCTACACTACCCCCAGTCCTAGACAATCTAGGCAAAGATGGGAAGTCCCCCTCCCAAGTCTGAGTAGAACACAAAGGATTTCTACAGTTGGGTGGAGTCTGAACAGGATTGAGGAGAAGGTTAAAACCAATCTCATTATCAGCCCTATTTTTTAGAGGCTAATTTGACCTAAAATGATGAAATAGGAAAAAATCTTGGATTTCCCTAATAGTAATTGGTTATATTAATATAAGACAGACATAATCATTTCTCTCAATCAATTGAAAAAATCTGACATTTTATGCAATATTCCAAACCTATGGACGACCTTTCCCAAACCCATCCCACATTAATCCCTACAAAGTCTTGGGATAACTGTATTCTCAAGTATCTCTTCTTTGGAGCCAAAACTTGTTCTCTATAATGTTGCACAATATATCTTCTATTAGTTATCCTTTAGAACTGTAAAATATTGAAAATTGTAAAGCACTATATTGTTTGACTAACACCTCCCTTATTTCAGATCCCTAGTCTAAAAAACATGCTTAAACCTTGCTTTTTTGTTAATCATACTTTTAAAATAAGAAACTGACAAAAGTTTAATATGTATTCAAATTTGTAAAATACTAGCAGGGGCAGAATTTCAAAGGTATTCATTGGTATGGTCTCATGACCTAAAATTCTAAAGGAAAAGTTAATTGTAAGGATATAAAAAGAAGCCATTTCAATAAAGAAAAAATGGGAACAATAAAAGATTTATCATTATTAGGCATAGCTATTTGTCGTTTAAGTATTTCAAAAAAGTATCCAAGTAGCCATAAAAGTATTTTATGTTGGACTAGGGAAATTTTGAGGAAGAAAGTAATATTTTCAGTGGCTCAGGGACTAAACATAAATGAATCTTGTTACAAATCAGTTTAAGTGATAGTGTTGGACCCCTAGATCAGGATAGAGCATAGTTGTGTCCTCTGTACCTCCATTTTCTTAAGTTGTGTTATAGAAATGTTAGCTATCATTATTAGTTCTAACTCTGCCAACAACATTATGATTTACAAACAAGTACTTGAATCTCCAGTTTTCTCAACTGAATGATATCATGCCTAACAAGTTCTCTGAATATTATGGTAAGTACAGAAAGATTATACAGAGAACTGTATAGAAAAGATTGATGCCAGGTCATGATTGCCACACACTTTATTGAAACAAAACAATCACAAGATGCTAACCAGAATGAAGAGATGGAAAGAAGACGACTTTGGTTGAGAGAAGAAAAAAAAAAAAAGGCTAAATAATGGAAAGATTTAGAGCTGAAAAAGACCTAAGTGATCATCTAGCTCTAATCCTTAATTTGTTTTAGTAACAAAAATGTATTTTCTCTATTCCCTATTTATAAAAAATAAAACCAAAGCCCTTGTAAGAAAAAAGTATCTTCGAGCTAAACAACTTCCCCTCTCAGCCACTGCAAAAGGTGCTAACCCCTTTGCTTGTGACTGCCAAGGTCACCCAAATAGGAAGGAGAAAAGCTCAAAATCCAGTCCTCAGATTCCAAATCCAGTTCCCTTTCTGAATTGCCAACGGATCAGAGAAAGTGACAGCTTGGGATGGGTCTGCAGCCGAGCTCCTCGAGCTATTAATCACCATCCGGCTCATGTCCGGGGCTCGTTTGTTCGTTTCTAAGATCCACATTTCCCGTGGGTGCGGGATCTCCGAGGTATCCATCTCATTGGCTCGCACGCGGTTCCCAAGCCAATGACCGATGATTGATGTTGCTGGGGCCGGGAGGCGGAAGGAGGGAGAGGGACCCGCACTGGCTGTAAGTAAGCCTTTAATAAGCACTTTGGTTGGCGGCAATGACTAGGACGGTGACGATGCTGAAGAGTGCCCGGAGGGAGCGTGGCTTGGAGGGGGAATTGAGAAAGGAAAGGAGGAGTTAGAAGGCGCAGAATCTATCACCACGGCGGCGCAGAGGCCGGCTAGGGAAAAGGGGGGAGGGGGAGGAAAGAGAGGAAAGAAGAGACAAAGAGCAAGGGCCACTTGAGACTAGGAGCCAGTCACTTGACCTCTCCGTGCCTCAGTTTCTGAAATTATTAAAGGAGATTAATAACCTCAGAATGTCAGAACAATCAACTCAACCAACCTCGCGGGGCTGAGGTGAGAGTCAAATGAGCGCAACTATCAAAGCGCTATTTCCATTAATGATGCTGAAAGGGAGAGTGATGAAAGCGCCACTATTTCGACCCCCTCCCAAAGGCCCCGGCTCATCCCCGGCTCAAGGCCACCCCAGGCTGCCCAGTCCGAAACTCGGGAGAGCCGGGAGGTCAGACTATGTGTGGTTGTTTCCTCGCGCAGGCGCCGACTCCAGTCCTCCGAAACCTGCAGGGCGCCCCTCCGGGATTTTTATCTGCGTCCTTTCTAGCTCGCCAGATTGAGTCTTCCGCTTTTCGACTCTTCTTCTCGCGAAGCCTGACGTATTCTCGCCCTCGGGGCCGAACGCGTCGCCCTAAACACTGGGAGGGGCGAGGGAAGTTGAGGGAGCACCACTTCCAGAGGACGTGACGTATAGAGAGGAAGGCCCGGACCTGTTAAATTGGTTAGTGTTTTTTCCTAGCGCATTGGGGTAGTGGGGAGCTGCTGGAATCGGGGGTTTAGTGGGGTCAGGGAAGATTATAAATCGATTCCCGGCTTCGAGCCCAAAGTCTAGAGTCAGGAAAAGAATGTCACTTGCCTCACTCGCCTGAGGTGCGTCCAGAGTAAACTAGAACTGGTGCAAAAAGCCATCCCGAGGGTGGAGGGGAGGGGCAAAAAAGCCCCCGTGATCGTTGGAGATGATGGGGGCTGTAGCCGGCAAATATCCTAGGGCTGGGAATCTGGGCGAGAACCCGCGGAACCTGTGACCTTGGGTGTAAAATGGAACGATGAATGGCCGCCTTGGCGGGGTGGCTGAAAGCAAAAAGCCCAACGTCGGGCTTGAGAGTGACAGTCTTAACACTTCGGAAGCTCCGAAGCCACGCGAGAAAAATAAGTTTACTTCTTGTAGCTGGTGTAATCATTTAGCCAGAGATTCCTAATTGAGTCCACGTGTGCTGGCCGAGCCCCTGCTACGGGCCGAAGCCCTAGGGGGTCAGACAGAAAAAGCGACAGCAGATCACTAGCTCACCGTTTCTGCTCGCCACCCGGCCGTGTGATTATTGGCTTGGAGTCTGGAATGCTGTGCGTGACTCTTGGCAAACTGGAGCGGTTTGCCTCAGTTTCTTCATCTGCAAAATGGGGTAATAAAAACCCCCTTTTACCAGGGCTGTTACAGAAATCAAATGAGAGTGCACTCTCATAATGAACACTCCTTAAAATTAGCTATTGTTATCGATTCATAAATGTCATTCTGAGCATCTTCAATTGAGGAATGGAAGAGAAAGACATGATTAGGAAATTAAATCTTAAACTATTATACATAAAGGCATAAGGAGTGTGTGCGGGCGGGCACCAGGCTTAGAAAGTTAGCTTGGACCACTTGCTCAGGATCGAACCAGCATCCTGACTTCAGGAGTAGCTCTCTTGCCATTATAGTAACCTGTAATATCAAACAATACAAAAATAAAAAGTAATTCAAGACCACAGCTATTCGTTGAGCACCATTCATGGACAAGGCATTGCGTTAGGCTTTGGGGATAGAAAGTCAAATAATACAGCAGCCCCAGCTGTCATCTAATGTGCATTACAATCGGTACCGTTACAGATATGTAAATACAAAGTGACTTTAGGAGGCAGAGATTAGGAAAAACCTCAAGTAGGAGGTAATAACTAAATTGCACTTTGAAAAAAGTTAGGGAATTTACCAGGTAGAGGGGTGGAGGAACTGCATAGCAGACCTGGGAGGCCACTTAGGCAAAGTTAGGAAGTTGGAGGTGGTCAATAGCTAACAGGCTAATTTGATTGAAACAGGGTGCTTAAAAAAGACTAGATTATGGAGGGATTTAAAATATCAAACCAAGGATTTTGTATTTTATCTAAGAATAGGGAGTTTTGAAGATTCTGATAAAGAACCTGCACAGATAAGTGTTTTATTGACATTACTGGGGCAGTTATGTGGAGGATGGATTATAGAGGGAAGAAAATGGAGGCAAGAAGAACAGGTAAGGGTATGATTGGAGGTGGGGGAAGAGGAAGGAGGAGGGTTCTTCATTTATTCCTCATAATGGATAATTTGAGAGCAACTTTTTTTGGAATCATATTCACTGTCTCTTGTTTTTCTATTACTCAGTAAAATTGGTTAATCATTATCAGTCATAAAAAAAATTTCCTTCAGATTATTTTTCTGTGCACTATATATACTTTTAAAAATTTCTGTCTCTTGGAGTCTGGTTTATGATTTATTCTAATTACCTTAGTACAATAGATTGAATATGAAGTAAAGTAAAAAATACTGGATTTCTTAGGCTTAACAAAAGCTGTAATAATAACTTCATTTTCTATAGAGAATATCATCTCCTGACAGGAAAAAACAATGATAAAAGTTGGAGAAGATATGGGAAAACTGGACACTAAGGCATTGTTGATGAAATTGTGAAATGATCCACCCATTCTGGAGAGTAATTTAGAGCTATGTCTAAAGAGCTATAAAACTGTGTATATCCTTTGATTTAGCAGTTCCTCTACTGGGATTGTATCCCAAAGAAATCATAAAAAAGGAAAAAGGACACACATATGCAAAAATAGTTAAAGCAGCTCTCTTTACAGAGGCAAGGAACTGGAAAGTGAGTAGATGCTCATCAGTTGGGGAATGGCTAAAGTTATAGTATTTGAATATAATGTATTATTCTTTTTTTTTAATAATAGCTTTTTTATTTTTCAAAGTATATGCAAAGATAGTTTTCAACATTGATCCTTGCAAAACTTTGTATTGAATATTCTGTAAGAAATGATGAGCAGCAAGTTTATAAGAATACAAGCCATTCTCCAGTTGATAAATGGTCAAAGGATAGGAAGTTTTCAGATGAAGAAATTAAAACCATTTCTAGTCATGAAAAAATGCTCTAAATCACTATTGATTAGAGAAATGCAAATTAAGACAATTCTGAGATACCACTACACATCTCTCAGATTGGCTAAAATGACAGGAAAAGCTAAATGATAAATTTTGAAGGGGATATGGGAAAACTGAGACACTAATGCATTGTTGGTAGAATTATGAACTGATCCAGCCATTCTGAAGAGCAGTTTGGAACTATGCCCAAAGGGCTATCAAACTGTTCATGCCTTTTTATCCAGCAGTGTCTCTACTGGGTTTGTATATCAAAGAGATAATTAAAAAAGGGAAAGGACCCCCATGTGCAAAAATGTTTGTAGCAGCCCTTTTTGTGGTGACAAGGAACTGGAAACTGAGTGGATGCCCATCAGTTGGAGAATGGCTGAATAAGTTATGGTATATAAATGTTATAGAATATTATTGTTCTGTAAGAAACTGTTGTGTCCTACTTTCTAGAGCCCCCAAGTTGGGGTGGCAAAACGTACCATTCCTTTCTACAGTCCCCAAATGGGGTGACTAAAATATCCCTTCCTAGTGGAGATGTGATGAGGCAAGACTTCCAAGGATGGTGGAAAAATGGAGTCCATTTATTACAGGGACCTTCCCCTTTATATAATGTAACAAAAACAACACTGTGCATGTGGGACCACATAAACAACTTGCTATCATACGTAGTTTGCCATATGATCCTGATATCACTCAGCTACATCTCAACACAGGTTGTCACTGCCCCCTGACTTCTCAGGAAGGGTGAGACACCCCAAGGGGAGATGGGGAACTGAACCAGACATTGTTAACAGGTTCCCTCTGGGCTGAATGGTCTTATTTCTTACCCAGAGTTTCCCCACTGACTGTGACCCTCTACAAGAAATGACCAGCAGGATGATTTCAGAGACCTGAAGAGATTTATATGAACTGACGCTGAGTGAAATGAGAAGGACCAATAGATCATTGTACACGGTAACAAGAAGATTATACGATGATCAATTCTGATGGACGTGGCTCTCTTCAACAATGAGGTGATTCAAGCCAATTCCAGTAGACTGTGATGGAGAGAGCCATCTGCACCCAGAAAGAGGACTATAGGGACTGAATATGGATTCTAATATAGTATTTTCAACTTTTTGTTGTTTGCTTGCTTCCTTCCCTCTCCCTCCAGCCTGCTTCTTTTGTATTTTTGTTCTGATTTTTCTTGTGCAGCATGATAATTGTGGAAATATCCTTCAAAGAATTGTACATGTTTAACCTATATTGTATTATTTGCTGTTTAGAGGAAAGAGTGGGGGAAGAAGGGAGAAAAAATTGGAGCATAAAAGTGAATATTGAATATTGAATATTGAAAGGGTGAATATTGAAAACTTTCTTTGTATGTGTTTTGAAAATAAAAAGGTATTAAAGTAAATTTGAAAAATTTTTTAAATGATAAGTAGGCAAATTTCAGAAAACCCTGGAACGACTTGAATAGATGCTGAATGAAGTGAGCAGAACCAAGAGAATATTGTACACAGTAACAAGAAAATTGTGATAATCAACTGTCATAGATTTGGCTCTTTTCAATAAGGCAGTGATTCAAAGCAATTCCAATAGACTTATGATGCAAAGTGCCATCCACGTCCAGAGAGGGAACTATAGATACTGAATGTGGATCAATGTATAGTAGTTTTACCTTGTTGTTTGTTAATCTGTTTGCTTGGTTTTTTTTTTTTCCTTTCTTGTGTTTTTTTCCTGAATTTTGATGTGATTTTTCTTGCACAGCAGGACATGTAGAAATATATTTAGAATAATTGAGCTTATTTAATCTGTATTGGATTGTTTGCTGTTTTGAGGATAGAGAATCTGAGTGAGGGAGGAAAAAAAATTGAAACATGAAGCTTTGCAAAAGTGAATGTTGAAAACTTTTTTCATGTATTTGGAAAAACAAAATACTCTTAAAAAAAGAAACAAGTATAGTCTGTATGAAAAAGAGATTGAAACCTTGCTTTTAAAAACAACATTTTTGAGAAAGAAATTCTGGGAAATGTGTAAGGCATTTCTGTTGTCAAAATGATATCTATTTGACATAATATAACCTCATTGATGACATTATCATTATCAGAAATATGAATGCATTGTGCTGTTGAATATGTGACAAACATTAAAGTTTTTTAGGGATATTTGTTTTGAGAGAGAGAGAGAGAGAGAGACATACAAAAGATACATATACAGAGTATCATCTTCAAATAGTGTTTGATACAGGGACCTAGCACCATATATTTTTGAGTACTTCAAAAATATTTTTTCTCAATAGTATTTTACTTTGCCAATTACATAAAAAGATAATTTTCAACATTCATTTTTGTAAGATTTTGAGTTCCAAATTTTTTCTCCCTTACTTCCCTCTCCCCAAGACAGCAAGCAGTCTGATATAGGTTATATAGTTTATAATCCTTTTAAACATATTTCCATATTATGCCTGTTATAAAGAAAAATCATGACAAAAGGGAAAAACCACAAGAAAGAAAAAGGGAACAAAAAAAAAAAGAAAGAAAATAGTATTCTTCAACCCACATTCAATCCTTATAGTTCTGTCTTTGGATGTGGATGGCATTTTCCATCCCAGTTCTATTGGAATTCTCTTGTATCACTATACTGCTGAGAAGAGCTAAGTCTATCATAGTTGATCATCACATAATGCTGTTACTGTGTGTAATCTTCAACTCTGCTCACTTCACTTAGCATAGGTTCATGTAAGTCTTTCCAGGCTTTTCTGAATTATCCTGCTCGTCATTTCTTATAGAACAATAATATTTTAGTATATTCATATACCATAACTTATTCAATCATTCCCCAGCTGATGGGCATCCACTCAATTTCCAATTTCTTGCCGCCACAAAAAGAGGTGCTATATACATTTTTGTACATGTGGGTCTTTTCCCTTCTTTTATGATCTCTTTAGAATACTGACTCAGTAGTGACACTGCTGGATTAAAAGAGTATATACTATATGAGTATAGTTTCAAATTGCTCTCCAGAATGACTGGATCAGTTCACAACTCTACCAATAATGCATTTGTGTCCCAGTTTTTCTACATCCCCTCCAATGTTTATCATCTTTTCTGTCATTTTAGCCAGTCTGATAGGTGTAAGATGGTACCTCAAATTCTTAACTTGTATTTTTCTAATTAATAGTGATTTAGAGCATTTTTTTTCATGACTGTAGGTGACTTTAATTTCTTCATCTGAAAAGTGTTCACATTTGATCATTTATCAATTGGGAGATGACTTTTATTTTTATAAATTTGAGTCAATTCTCTATATATTTGTGGGGTGTGGAGGAGGGCAATTGGGGTTAAGTGACTTGCCCAGGATCACACAACTAGTTAGTATTAAATGTCATCAGCCAGATTTGAGCTGAGATCCTCCTGACTCCAGGGCCAGTGCTCTATCCACTGTGCCATCTAGCTGCCCCAATTCTCTATGAATATAATTTTAGAAATGAAAGTTTTGTTAAAAACATTGACTATAAAAATTATTTCTCAAGCTTTTTCCTCTTCTAATCTTGGCTGCATTTTTTTGGGGGGGCAGAATCTTTTTAATTTAATGTCATCGAAATTATCCATTTTGGGTTTTATAATATTTTTTAGTTCTTCTTTGGTCATAAATTCTGGATTTGAACTCAAGGTTTTCCTGACTCGAGGACTAGTGCTCTATCCACTGCCATCTACCTGCCCTCATAAGAGATTTTGAAAGCTATTGAACAGATAACAGATTGATGGCCTAAGGGACTAATAATCATAGAGAACATAACTTTTTAAATAGCATTTGAGAAAAGATATTCTGTGTCACTTGTCAAGTCACTGACAGGACCATCTTTCATTTCTTTCTGTTTCATAAATAATATTTTTTTTTAACACTTGAGGGACGCTGGTTTGGGGAGGGGGGACTATCATTTTTCTCTATTCCTCTTGTTAACCTTTATTTCTGATTTCGTTTTTGTAATACAAATATATTGGAGAGGGGAACTTACAGTTTCATTATAGTGAGTTTTGTTACAGATATTTACCATATTTGTAAGGTAGCATGCAAATAACTTTGTAATCTTTTGGCTTAGAATCAGTGGGCCACTTTCCCGTCAGATTCCTCCTTTATTCCAGCTGCCTACTATGTCATTTTGATTTACTTTATACATCTCTCCCATCTATTATCTCTTTTTCTACATACATAGTTATCACACTATTTCAGATTCACATTTTCTCTCACCTGTACTACTGCCTTCTTTCTCCCCTCTAGTTTATTCTATACTCAACCAAAATGTTATTTTTTTAATAATAATAGCTTTATATTTTTCAAAATACATGCAAAGATAGTTTTCAGCATTCACCCCTGCAAAACCTTGAATTCCAAATTTTTCTCTCTCCTTCCCTACCTCCCTGTACCCTAGACAACAAGCAATCTAATATAGATTAAACATGTGAAATTCTTCTAAACATACATAATATTCTTTCAAAGGCCCAGTTCTAAACATGTTACTTACCTACTCAAAAGCCTTTCATGCAACCTTCTCTCTTATAGGACAAAATAAAAATTTTTTAGCTTAAGACTCGCCACAGGTTGGCTGGCACTAATGTTTCTAGCCTTATTGCACTTTTCTCCTTAACATGCATTCTGCTTCTAGCCATATGAGACCATCAGTGCTCCTTGACAACAAATCCATCTCTTACCCTATGTATTGCATTTGCATGGAATGTACTCTGTTGTAAAGGCAGATGTTGGCATAATTTTAGTAGGAAACTCATGAAACTCCCTGGGACCCTTCTTCCCTCCTGTTATCTCCCTGCAATATATTTACCTTCAGGTTTTTTATTAATTAGTTTGTTTGAACACTTGGACTTTGAGTGATCCTTTTCAGGAGACCCAACCCTCCTATCTTCTACTTTAAGAATCATGATCTTCCCTTGCAGTTTAACTCACCTAACACCTCTGCCTTAGCCTTCTCTGGTCTTCTAATATGGTACAACTCCCCTCCCTCTTCAGATTATCTTTATAAGGTATAATATACACATCTTCTATATATGAAATTATAAATGTAGAGCTAAAAGATACATCAAAGGTCATTTAGTTCAACCCCCTAATTTTATGAATATGTAAACTTAAGACCCATCTCATATTCCCCCAGTGTTACATATGTCCCTTGTAGGTATAGAATGTGATTTTTGCACTTAGTAATCATTAAATATTTGTGAAATTGAACCCTCTCACTCAAATAACTTTTTATTCTTCTCTGAGTACATAATGTTAATACTAATATACTTATTTGGGGCTAAGTAATAGTATCTTGCCTAATTTACAGTGATTTATGTAAAAAAGAAAGAAATTCGTTTACAGTTCTTATTATGTTCCAGGCATTGTACCTGATTGGAAAGAAAGCATATATCTTGGGGACATATGTATCTATGGAAATAGATGTCTGGATATCCACCATGGGGGAGAAGAGGGAAGCAGTGTGTGTGTATATAATAACCAAACATTTTCTCAGCTTATAATAATTGTAAAATTTATTCAGGTCAGCAGTTTCTGATTCAAATGCATTTTTTTTCCATGAAAGCATTATTAGAAATATTGAGTTGTCCTTTTAAACACATAATAGACTGAAAGACTATATTCACAGTGAAAAATTTAGACAACAGAATTGCATTATTAGGGCATTACACAAAACACTATCAATAAATTGAACAACATTGGATTTGGGGGAAGTATAATTTATTTTTAATGCTAACAGTTGCAGAAAAGCAGTTTTAATTGGCACAGTGGAAATTAAGCTGGATTTGGAAGCAGATAACTCACTTTTGAGTTCTGCCATTTAATAATATTGTTTGTCCTTGGACAGATCACTTTAACCCCCTCAAATCTCAGCTTTCTCATCTGTAAAGAATGAAGGGATTAGATGACATAGTTTCTGTTGTCCTTTCTGCCTTTAAAATTTATGAGGAGATTATAGCAAAGGTAGAAGGAAATGTGAGGAGATTCTATAGGAAATTTCTAGGCACTTTAAAAGCTGATGACACTGGCTCTTTATTGTCATTAAAATTATTATTTTTCTTTGCTAAAGATGGGATCACTAGTATTTTTATACTTAATTGGTTGCTCTTGGACTCATATAGAGAAAGATTTCCCTTGGGAGGGACTAGAGTTGTAAGAGCAGAGAATGGAAAAAAATGGAATAATTTGTGTGTACATAAAAGAAAGCTTTATATAAGGTAGGTAAAATTAAATTAGCTGTGAGTAGTGAAAAAGGAAAACATGGAAATAGCTATTTATGATCCCTCTGAACTAGAAAGAAAAGAGAACAGATTTCCTATGCTGACCATGAGATGGCTCTGTTCAGTTAGGATAGTTTCAGAGAAGCCTGAAATCTGAAAGTGTAAGGAATGAGGAGTCAGAGGCAGTGAATTTATTCAGCCTTGAAACATGTACAGAACTTTCTAAAGTCTGGTATTTTATTCAGAGTACTTAGACTGTTACTGACCCTCAAATGGGGTTGTAAAAGGTTCCCCTAGTTTAAATCCTGCTTTCTATCCTTCTGAAGTGATTGTGATGTTTTCTGGCACTGCAATGTACACATTGTACTTCATGCCTGAAGAGAATTTTTTTTCTTATAGTAACTTTTTTTCCACCTTTGATTTTCAAGGGTAAGTTGTATTTTTCCTGTTTTGAGGACAATTTATCCTTACTTGGACAGACCATCTCCAAGCCCAGAATGAAACACTGGCTTAAAGTATTCTAGATTATTAGCACTGTGACAGATAAATTAATGTGTTGTGAATAATTCTCTACTAAAATTTCACATCATATAGCTTTATACCTTTATGCCAAGGATACCTGTCTGCTTTTGCCAGCTTTTGATCTGATAATGCTATTTCAGTCATAATGGTAGATAACTTGGGATATGTTGTCTACGTTGCTGCAAGCCTTTATGTAACCATTATTTAGTTTCTAGGGTTTTTTTTTTTTTTATCTACTTGCTCAAAATGTTATAAGAATCATTTTCTTTCAGAAATGCTGAGATCTTTAGAGACATAAACCAACATATAAAGTATTACTGTTTTAGGATTATGGTTGTTCAATTGTTGGCAACTTTTCATGACCCAATTTGGGGTTTTCTTGGCAAAGATATTAGAGTGGTTTCCCATTTCCTTCTCCAGCTCATTTTACGATGAGGAACAAAGAGTGAAGTGACTTGTCCACAATCTCACAGTTTGTAAATGTGTGAGGCTAGATTTAAACTCAACTTGGGTCTTTCTGACTCCAGGCACAGCATTATATTATGTTACCTAGATACCCTATTTTAAGTAGGAAAAAAGCAAAATATACAAAATGGAAATAATCACATCAAAATTCAGAGAATAAATAGTCACCATTTAGGAAATAAAAATCTTGTGTTTGAAGAGTTTTTTTTTAAATGGCTTTTTTAGAGCAAGTTGATGAAAAAACTACAGGACCACTACCACCCTAATCCTTCCACCACCCCTTTCTCAAATTAATTTCAACCCCTAATGACTCAGGTCAAATTCAGTCTTGTAACCTAGAGGCTAAATGACCTCATAATTCATTAGCACTTTCTCAGAGCCTTTTGTAATCCTCTGAGAAGAACAGTGTTCAAAGGACTGATAAGAAAGACAACAGTATAATTATTTTTCTGCAAAGATTGAACCTTTAGATGTCAGTCAGCATATTTATTTTGCAGATTGCTTACGTTGGTGTTTTCTGAAGATACATTAGTGTTAATTGTGACTGGTAATCTGTTTTTCCATTTTCCCTACCAAGCAAGCTTACTTAAAAAAAAAAAAAAAAAAAGATAACTTGAATGCACTAAATGCTTATTTAAGCACAACCTAGTTAATTGCCCCCCCCCAAAAAAAGTATAGCAAAGCAGTAATAGATAACATTTTAATTATATCAGCCCCACATACAAAATAACATAAGCCATAAATATAAAGTATTGTGCAAAGAAATCAGTTATATTGGATCACAAATATTTCTCAATTCCCAGCACAATTCCTCTGCCAATTTGCATGATTCATCATGACTCATCTCTTTCATCTTTTTTTTTCCTAGATGTTTATTGGGTAGTCCTAGAATATTTCATACTAACATGTTTATCATTCTTTTCTGTTTGTGTAGGAGCTATCTTTACTGGCCTTCTCTTAAGATGTCATCCCTTTCAGAATATGCTGTGCGAATGGCTCGCCTGAGTGCTCGAATATTTGGAGAAGTTGCCAGCCCCACTGATTCAAAGTCCATGAAAGTGGTGAAGATGTTTAGTGAACAGCCTTTGGCCAAAAGGAAGGAGACTTTGGCCTGGTATCCCCCTCACAATACCTATTTTTTTCTCATGAGGAAACTTCGTTCCTTTGGTCTTTACAGGTAATGAAAAACCAGAAACAAGGTAGTAAGAGAATTTCTGATAGATGAGAATATAAGCAAGATGCTGAAAATCTTTTTCTCCTTTAGGACACCTCTCTTTGTGTTTAGATACTTTTAAAACTAAAATTGAGAGAAAGTGAGACTTCTTCCAAAATATGTATATAGTTTGCAAACTTTGAAAATCAAACCAGTTTTATGTATATGTGTATCATAAAACTGGCTAAGATTGTGCAGTAGATACTTTATAGTTAAAATCCATAGTTAATGAGTCATGAAAGATAATGGGAAAAACAGGCATCAATACAGTGCAAAAAAACCCAGAAATAATAGTAGGACAACAGATTCAACTCAATAAGGAATTTCCCCCCCAAACCTCTGATTTGTTAAGTATGGAAAACTGTCATTTTTATAGTAGTGCTTTTGCTGGCACTGTTTAGAAAGTTTAATTAATTTTGTACCATTTTTGATGGATTATTTTGTCCTAACAAAGCTACAGATTTCCATTAAGGGTTATGCTTAACAATTAAATTTAACAGAATCTTACACCTGTCTGTATAAGAACATATAGGAAAGATAACATATAGGAAAGGAAAGGGGAATTTAGGCAAGGGGAAAGGTGGAATTAGATATCTTTAATTTTAGAACTCATATGTTAGCATTTTTTAATTTGGCATATCATTTAGATACAAAATATGTTGTTTCTGCTAATGCATTAGAGAGTTAATAAAAGAATATAGTATTTGCCACTCAGGATAGCTAGACACTAATATATTAGTACAAAATTATTTTGTTCCCTCATACAATATTATACACTAAGTCACATCTATTATTTCCATGTTGTTTTCCACAGCATATTTTTAACTTTTAGCAAACTGCCCATTATACTTTGGGTATGTATCTCTTTGCTGACAGTTGATTTTTTCCACTCCATACAAATTTATTTTAAACATAGTTTTAATAGAATTAAAAGGTAAATATGCTGGGAGAAAAAATCACCAGATATATGAAAAATCACATAAATCTTTGGATTATCTTTGCCACTATATTCCACCATTACCCTAAGTAACTTGCATTTGTTTGGGATAAGAAAAATTAAATCCAGCAATTATATGGCAAACTACATCATTTTCTTATGTTTAATTTTAAATTACAGTGTAATCTCATGTAAGTTCTTAAAAAAAAAATTTGAACCCAGTTATTTAGGATATTGATAACCAAAGCCAAGGAGATTTAAGGAAAGAGCTGTAAGGTTTCTTTTATATATTGTTTGTCAGTAGGAGAAATTGATTTTAAAATTTGCAGAGCTAATCCATTTTTTAAAAAATTATTTTAGTTTTTTATTTACAACATATATGCATGGGTAATTTTTCAGCATTGACAATTGCAAAATCTTTTGTTCCAATTTTTCCCCTCCTTCTCCCTTCCTCCCCAAGATGGCAGGTTGACCAACTCAACATTTAAATATGTTAAAGTATATGTTAAATACAATATATGTATACATGTCCATACAGTTATTTTGCTGTACAAAAAGAATCAGACTTTGAAATAGTGTACAATTAACTTGTGAAGGAAATCAAAAATGCAGGCGGACAAAAAAAGAGGGATTGGTGTAATGACCGCGTATTTAAAATCATCCGGAGTCAGAAATTCAGGTTAAGGGAAAAATCTTCAGTCTTTATTGAAGTGAAGAGATGAATAAGGATTGCGATAGCAATATGGGCAAGAAAGATTGGGATAGCAATATGGTCAGCTGCGACAGGAAGCCAGCTAACAGAGAGATCTGACCTGAGCAAACTATCGCAATGGTAATGCAAAAAAGTCTCTCCTTCCCCTTCCTTTTCCACTCCCCTGCCTCCACCCACCAAAATCGTTATTTCCTATACAACACATCAGGAGTTGCACAAAGAGTGGGCGAGGGCCATTCTTTCTCCAAGCTTATATATTAATAGAGTATGATCCAATTAATATTTAGCCTCATGTGCTTGGGACCTCAGTGCATCAACTCAAACCTCAGCCCATTACAAATTGGGAATTCTATGTAGTGGTTCATAGTCATCTCCCAGAGTTCTTTTGCTGGATGTAGCTGGTTCAATTCAATACAGCTCAATTGGAACTGATTTGGTTCATCTCATTGCTGGAGATGGCCACGCCCATCAGAATTGATCATCATATAGTATTGTTGTTGAAGTATATAATGATCTTTTTGTCCTGCTCATTTCACTCAGCATCAATTCATGTAGGTCTCTCCAGGCCTTTCTGAAATCATCCTGTTGGTCATTTCTTATAGAATAATAATATTCCATAACATTCATATACTACAATTTATTCAGCCATTCTGCAGTTGATGGACATCCATTCAGTTTCCAGTTTTTGAGAGCCATTCCATTTTAACCCATATGAATGCTAAAAGTTTTTGTTATAACCTTCATATTAAAAATTGAACTAAATTCCTTAGATAAACATCAGAGATGGATACCTAGACTATAAGAAAGTAGGTGAGATAGAAAGAAACAACAATATTAAATTATTTCACCTCAGCGGGCAGTTTGTTTTGAGAGTTGCTACTTAGGAGGCAGAAAAAGAAGTAACCCTCTCTTTCATACTCTTTCAAGCAGCTGAAGTGGACTGCAGAAAGGCCACTGTCTCAGTAACTTTACATACATGTTGGGCAACAAATTTTTTTTTCAGGTCTACAATAGGATGAAATGCTTAAGTTTCTATAACTTCACTTGGTTAAGAAGAATAACTCATCTTTATCATGATAGCGTAACATAGCATTCTTCTAGACAAGATTCTAATTCATATTTTATGGTATGATGTGCCTTTACCTTTCTGTTGTATTGGTACTAAAATATCCATTACTAATAATATTTTAATTTTAAAACTCTCAGTGAAATTAGATATAAAAAAGTTTTAATAGTATATATCAAATTTCATCATATTTTACCTAAACAGAATACAGCAGAAAAGGAGGAAGGAGGAGGGGAGGAAAAGATAAATGAATAAATCATAAAGTTCATACATTAAAATGATGTATTGCACATGTAAGAAAATTCCTTAGAATCCTTATTTACATACAGTCCTAAAAAACATTGTTATCTTATTTCTAAGCCCAGAATGGATTAGAATCAGCAAATTAGAAGGGAAAAGAAGAGTTGCTATTGTTAAACACTGTAGCAATAAAGTGAGCTCTATTAAGAGCTTGATGTCAAGAAAATAAACAGAAAAACTATGGAAAGTAAGCAGCTCTAACAATAAAGTCTGGGGACCTTTTTGTAGAGGGGATATAGGGCTTTAGTCATAGCATCATTCTGTAATAATACATTATAATAATTTATGTTCATAATGGTGACTATCATTAAGAAAGAGTTAAATTACGTTTGATGTCCTCTGTTTTATAGGTTGGAAAGCATGTAAGGTTTAATTCAAAAAATGGGTGAAGATAAACAAGTTTTGATGCTTAAAGGTCTAAATTCTCAGCTGTCTTAAGCCAAGAGTTCCCACTGGCTGAGATTTTTCTGTATGTTAGGATCAAAATGAATGCCACTCCTAGGAAGTATATATAATAAAAAAGTATAATAAATATAGATTAGTATTATTTGCAAAACAGTTTTAGTTTTGCTCTAATACATACCCAACAAGTAGCAAACATTTCTTGAAGGGTTGTTTTTTAGTTCTTAGAATACAAGCAACTCTTCACCTGAACATACATTCAACTTACAGGTCATCTACATTAATGAACAGCCCTTGGAACCTAATATCCATGGCACTAGAGCTCCCTTCCACCACTGACACCCTTTTCTGCCCATGTTCTCCTTTGTGCCCTAGAACTCTTGTGGTTTAAAATTCTTGCGTTAGCATTTTTTAAATTTGACATGTCATTGAGATGCAAAAACAATATGCTCTTTCTTAGCCATTTCCTGATGGTTCCCTCCACCACAAGTGCTGTGGTAGCTATGGTTCCCCCTGTACATTTTCTTCCCTATTTTCTTGCTGTCTAATCTTACTTCCTATGCTGTAACAGAAATTTTTCAGTTTCTAGAAAGCCTCTAGATTCTACCTTTATTTCCTTAGTTGACTTTTGGCCTTTGCCAGGATTTTAGGGATCATGAAGGATTTGCTGTCCAGAGCTACTGTTATAGACCTCAAGTATATCATTAGTAAAATAGAATCTTAAACCAATCTAGAAGCTTACCACAGTTTACATCATTGTTTCTATGGGAACAGGCATTCTGAATTTAAACAACTCACTTACAATGAACGTTTGAAATGTAACCTATTCATAAGTTAGGAACTGCTTCGTTTTTCAATAAACCTAGTTGGGCATGCTCCCTTGAAAAAAAATCAAATGTTAATAAGTATGATCATATTGTTATCAGAGCTAGCATATATATGTGTGTGTGTGTGTGTGTGTGTGTGTGTGTGTGTGTGTGTGTGTGTGTGTGTATAAAATCACTTTAAGGATTACAAATTATATTACATGTATTCACTTTTTAAAATGATTTTTTATTTTCCCAAATACATGTAAAGGTAGTTTTCAACATTCATTTTTGTAAAACTTTGTCTTCTGAATTTTTCTCCCTCCTTCTCTTACCTTCCCTCTCTCCAAGACAATAAGCCATCTGATATGGGTTAAATATGTACAATCCTTTTAAATATATTTCCATATATATTATGTTGTATAAGGAAAAAAAAACCAAACAGGCAAAAATACTATGATTCAATCCATATTTAATTCTTTGAGCAGGACCAGGAGATCATTATATACTTCAACAACAATACCATATGATCAATTCTGATGGGCGCGGCCCTCTTCAACAATGAGATGAACCAAATCAATTCCAATAGAGCAGTAATGAAATGAACCAGATACACCCAGTGAAAGAACTCTGGGAGATAAGTATGAACATGAACCACTACATAGAATTCCCAATCCCTCTATTTTTGTCCGCCTGCATTTTTGATTTTCTTCACATGTTAATTGTACACTATTTCAAAGTCCTGTTCTTTTAGTATAGCAAAATAACTGTTTGGACATGTATACATATATTGTATTTAACTTATACTTTAACATATTTAACATATATTGATCAACCTGCCATCTGGGGGAAGGGGTGGAAAGGAGGGGAAAATTGGAACAAAAGGTTTTGCAATTGTCAATGCTGAAAAATTACCCATGCATATATCTTGTAAATAAAAAGCTATAATAAAAAAAAATCTTCATTCTCTCTCTGGGTGTCATTTTCCATCCCAGGTCTATTGGAATTGTCTTGAATCACTGCATTATTAAGGCGAGCCAAGTCCATCAAAGTTGATCATCTTTCTGTTACTTGCTATCATGTTCTCTTGGTTCTGCTCACTCCACTCAGCATCAGTTCATATCGGTCTTTTCCAGACTTTTCTAAAATCTGCCTGCTCATCATTTCTTATAGACATGTGTTCACATATTTGAACCCTACAAAGATCACTAAAGAGAATGTTTCTCTTTGAATGTGTTTTACCTTTTAAGTTAGATTTCATTGATTAGTCATTCTCTTTTTCTTTACTCAGAGATGAACATGAAGATTTTAAGGAAGAGCAGAGGAGATTAAAGAAGCTTCGTGGAAAAGGCAGACCAAACAAAGGAGAAGGGAAAAGATCCTCAAAGAAATAGTATTGGACCAATCAATGACTGAGATGAGAAAGAAGTACACATACTTGTTATATTTCCCCATCCAATAATAATATAGCTTTTCTAAATTGATGGTTATTGGTTCAAGAATCATCCCATGTACCCTAATGGGATTATATTGAATTGGGATTGTATTCTTGAACGTATTTTGGGCCCTAAAAGTTATTTTGGTCTTGATAATTTCGTGTATGTCACCTGTTGTAATCTCAAAGAAATTATTGATATGTAAGTATTTGCTAATTTTCTAGCAAAAAAAAAAAATCCTCAATAAATTAGCATCCTGTGGTTTCTTTTGCCTAACTTGCCACTACTTTTGTGTATACATATTTTTCTCCTCTACTCATTCATCTTTTGTTCCCTAGGCAGATGTACTCCACCTAACTGCCCATTCACTCACCCCTTTTCTTTATTTTTCTTTGAACTACATTGCCTATATCTTGTCTGTCTACAAGGTTTTTTGGAGTTATCCATCAAGATATTTGTGTGTCTTTGGGGAAGAAAGGATTTATTAAGCATTTCCTGGAAAATAGGTAGTATGATTATCTTCATTTTACAGTTGAGGAAACTGAAGCAAATAGTTTGTGAGTTGTCCAAGGCCAAACAGCTACTACCTGTTTCTGGATTTGAATCAAGATCTTCCTGGCCCATGATTTTATCTGCTTTCCCACCTAGCTGCCCTAAAAAATATAACTAGGGAAATAGATGAGCATGGCTTCTGAGGATTATATTTATTGAAGGGGTGGTACACATACATAAATATCTACATATATACGCACACACACATCTATTTAGAGAGAGAGAGAGACAGAGAACTGAGCAACTATTAAAAGTATATTTTGGCAGTGGGTCCTAAATTAAATTGTAAGAGCCATTTTAATTTTGCTTCTAGTTCTCCTAGAACTATTGAAATACTCTGATATCATTTCTATATTGCATTGTCCTGGGATGTTTCTGGTTTTTTTCCAACATACATAACATTTTTACTTTTGTTTTAATAGGGGGAGTAAAGAAGAAAATTAATTTATACTATTTGCTATAGTTTCCCAAGCCAGCATTGATTTAAATCAACACTGTAGAAGGTGGCAATAGGATTTTTGAGACAGAGGAACCCTTAAAATATCATCTAATCCAATCCCTTCTTTTTACAGATGAGGAATCTGAGGCTCTGAGAAGTTGTCTATCCATTATTATTCAGCGAGTTAGTAGCAGAATAAGAACCTGAATCCAGGTTTCTTGACTCCAAATCTTATGCATTCTCCCCTGTGGTATGATGGTAATAATCAGGAATAATTCAAAATCCGGGATTGACTTTAAGCTTATATCTGGTGCAGTGGGAATCCTATTTGTCATGTTAGAAAAAATAAACCTTTCAGAGAAACCTTATATAGATGTTGTTATTAAGTTCCAATGTGAAGAAAGACAGCTTCCTTAAAGAATTGGTTGTTTATTTGAGGAGATTTAAAGGTGACAAGGAGATTTAACTGGGAGATAGGCCTTCAGCCTGGACCAAGTTCAAGTAAAAAGATGCTCTTGAATATGTGTTGTCCAGTAGGAAAGAAGTGAACAGTATGAAGAAAGTACTCTAAGGAGGAAGGGAAGAGAACAGAGTGGATAACTTCAAAGTCACATTTTGAAAATGATAAGCTACAAAGATTCAAAGTTAGAAAATACTGGCTTGCTCAGATAAGAGGCCAAAAAGGGAACCATTGTGTAGGGCCACTGATATTGAGCCTTAGAACAGACTGAATTTTGTTTTAAACCTAAATGGTCAGGAAGCAGTTTATGGCAGTAGCAGGTTTGGTTTGAAAGGGAATCAGTAGCTCTAGCAATAGAGGCCTGTGCAGTGGAAGGATTAATTTAGTATTTAAAACTGATATTTGCTGAACATAAAAGATAGATAGTAAATGTTTGGATTTTTTTTTTTTCAAACAGGGAAGAGCTATGCTCTGAGGCTATAGTTTGTAGTCACAATATAGTTTAGCAATAAGAGTTATCAAGGGAGAAAATATGAGAGGATAAATGCTAGATGCTCATTTTGTCTCATACTTCCAACTGTGGATTTCAGCTGTTAGTCATCTAATCCAACTCTTGGCATATCTTATGTAGGAAATATAGACTATGATGTTGATAACCCAGGGCCATAACTACATTGGGAAATTTGAGGACATTGTTTCATTTTCCAATTCCTGATTCCCAGTGGAAAAACACCTATGTTGATTACTTGGTTTTTTTTTTTTAGGTCTCCTTAATACGAAGTTTCTGTTTAGAGCCCTTGGGTGTACCACTCTATTAGTAATTCAGTTCAGCAAGCCTTCACCTACTATGTGCTATGTGGTAAAATACAAAATGAAAGATCAGCCTCTATTTTCAAAAAAGCTATATTCTCCTAGGATATACAAGAGTAAACAGGTAAATATAAGATAATTTGAGGAAGTAGCCCCAGTGTTGAACCTTGATCCAAACAAGGGGAATGGGGGAGAGGGGAGAGAGGAGGAGAGTTTTAAGTCAACAATCATTTATTAGGTACTTAATATGTGACAGGTACTGAGCACAAAATTGAAGATACCAATGAGATATCCATGGGAATAGTTAGGAATATAAATCTAAAACTCGGGAAAGAGGTCAGAGAAAGAATTATAAATTTGGGAATCATACACTTAAGTAACCATTGAAGTTGTGGAAGTAGATGAAATAACCCAAGAAAAAAGCTTAGCACAGTTTAGCTTTCCAGTACTTAGCATTAGCAAACAGAGGGACCTAAATGTTTATTGACTGACAAAAGGCCACGGATGGATCTGTGGCTAATGTTCACATTAAGGGATTGTTTTCTGAAAGTTCTTAAGGATGAACAACATAGCTTTGCATTAGCACTTCATGTACTTTCATGTAACATTTGAACATATAAGTCTTTGTAATTATTTGTGTAGCTTAATAATAGGTTTATATCTAATTATGCTAGATCATATTATCTTCATTAAAAAAAAAAATGCTTTTAGCCTTGTCAGTGGATAAGTACTTCTGAGAAAATAATTTGTATTTTTGGTCTGTATTTTCCCTTATTCATTATTACCTTTTACTGTCCCTTAGCTGTTGGCATTCAGGTATATTTAGGTAAACACTGACTTTTTTTAGACATCTTCAAGGGGAAACAGTCCAAATACCATATTTTACTACTCTGCCTTCATATTAAATTCTGTTTGCTTTTGAAATGATTGAAATCACATCTCAATGTCTACTGAATGTTAAAAAAAAAAAATTTACCCTTTGACTTGCCTTAATAAAAATTTTATTTTTTAAAAAGTGGAAGAAGCAACAAGGTTAATTGTAGCCTAGAACCAAATCTTTCTAACAAGTGAGAATTGGTTTGTTGGGTTGAAAATTACACTCCTTAAAATTTTTCATAGGGAAAATAGAAATAATTCAATATTAACTAGATTTTAGAAGATTTGATTTCAAAGGATTCGGAGGAAGGAGACATAGGGTAGAAATTCTATAGTGATAGAAATTCTTTGAGGAAAGTAAGATTGGAGGAATGGTTGGGAAGTTCTTAAGAGTGAAATTATGAAGATATAAGAAACAAATTCTAATGAAGAGGGATAAGGGAATCTATGATGTTTTTGATGGTTTTTCTGGAGGTCTTGGAGCAGCCTTTGTTTCAGTAGATTAATCACCATCAGAATAGCCAAGTGTTAAAAGTCCAAAGTCCAAATTCTTTATTATCTCCTTGCCTGGGGCTGGGCAGCTTTGTGAAGAACCTTTCAGACCAGGCTTAGTCTCAGTGGGGGAAGTGAAGGAGGAGAGCCTGCCACCAGGAGCCTGACCCAAGATGGAATGAATCTCTCTCCTTGGCTCTGAGAGCTTGAGCTCCCGCCTCCAGTCTGCTTGTCTTCTTTGGCTCTAACTTTGGCTGAATTTGTCCTAGCTTATATGTTCTCTTATCATAGGTGTGAATCTTGTAGAATTATATTAAGTACTAAGTACATGTACTAAACTAGAGAACTATTAATATTAAGCATCATGCTAAATTAGGTAACCATTGTCTTTATCAATTCCATTGACTTAATACCTTGTAAGAAACCTTGTTTCAAATTCAGAGTTCTGGCCCATAACATCTCCCGCTTTTGTTTTAGAACATAAAGTGGTCACACCCTCCCTGACTTCTCAAGGAAGTGAGAACCCCAAAAAAGGAGGTGATCATGCCTTCCCTGATACTCAAAAAAGGGATGAAAAAACAAAAAAGGAGGTGATCACTCCTGCCCTGACATCTCAGGAAGGGAGATGAAAACCAAAGGAAAATGGGGAATCAAACCAGATTAGCGGGTTTCCAAAAGGTCTCACTTGAAAGAGGTATACATAAATCCATCAACATACGTTATACATAATTACATAACAAACAACATGAATCAACATGAGGAATTTTACATGTCCATAAATACTAGAAATAGTCCAAAACCAATCTAATGTTCATTACTTTTTGTGTCAGAGAATCCAATGATTCCTGCAAGTTTTGAAGTCCTGCTATAGTCTCATTATATGTTAGAGAATTCAATGATTCCTGCAGATTTTTAAAGTCCGGTTTCAGTCTTATCATGTCTGGATATAAAAGGCTTTTGTGCTACTGTGGCACAGCATATGATCTCCTCTAAAGGAGCATCCTTTTGTAGTCCCCACATAATTGTTCTACAAACGTCATTAGCATTTTTTTTAGTGAGTTGTCTGATCATTATGCCTATTGCTGAATTTTCTCCAATGGTTCTTGTGATAGCTATCTACAGACATCCCACAAAATCAGCAAAGGGTTCATTGGGACCTTGCTCTATTTTTGTTGAGGCCTCTCCTTTATCCTGTTTACCTGGGATAAACTCCCATGCTTTATTTGCAGCAGCAGCAATTTGCTCATATGCTACTATAGGATAATTAATCTGTACTGAAGTGTCTGCATACTGACCTTAACCTGCTAGTTGATCAAAGGTGATTTGTATATTAACTCCAGTTTGCCTATTTCATTGGGCTCGTATCCTACATAATTCACTATACTCCAAAAGCCACAACAAGTTTTGTCCAGACTCTAAACATGTCCTTGCTATGGATTTCCAATCACTAGGGATTAAGATTTCATAAACCAAACTCTCTACTATCATCTTAGCATTAAGATGATGTAGCCCCATAAAGAGTGCAATCCTTTTTTAAATCTTTAATAATTTCCAGATCAAAAGGAGTGTATCTTCTCTTTTGTTGACCTGAAGAATCAAATTCTTCCATCATGGGGTATGCATTTATCAAATTAGATATATCCTGTGCTTTTTTTTTTGCTTTAATTAGGTCCTTGTGTAATCTTGTCATAGGGGGTAGACAAAGTTCCTGCATAGGTGGTGCTGATGGTATCACTGCCCCTCCCTCTACCCATAAAGGCTTAATTGAGGGGGATAGGTCAGGGGTTGGGGAATGCCCTAATGCCTCTTGCTATGAAGCACCACACTCCTTAATTTCATCAGAATTGTACTTAACTCCTTTTTTTTTTTTAATTCTTCATGCTTTTCACCTAGTTTGTCAGTATCCTCCTTCTGTTCTTTCTTCTTTTTCCTTCTTCTAATACTTATGTAATTTACTAAAGCCAATTGTATTAAGTTATATGTATGCAGGGGTCCTCAAACTTTTTAAATAAGGGGTCAATTCACTGTCCCTCAGACTGTTGGAGGGCCAGACTATAGTAAAAACAAAAAAATTGTTTTGTGGGCCTTTAAATAAAGAAACTTCATAGTCCTGGGTGAGAAGGATAAACATCCTCAGCTGCCCACGGGCCGTAGTTTGAGGACCCCTGGTACAGAGTGTTTCTTTAAGAATTGAATCAGAGCCATTATCATTGTAGTATTCACATAGTTGCTCTCCTACTAATTTCTACTCCTCTGGATCTAATTCTTTTTCCTTAGAGAACCAAGGAGATGTGTACTGTACTGTTTCTAAAAGTTTAATGATCTGCTCTCAAGTTACAATCAAACCTTGACTTTTAATGAGTTTAACTATGCTTACGACACATTTTCCTTGAAGTAGAGAAGGCTCCTTTCTAAACATTTGTCCCATTTCAGCTGAAATACTAGTTTAGCCCTTAACAAAGTTTTCTTCTTGTCTATTTTTGTACTTACCTTAATTTCTAGGTCACAGATATAGGTTCTTAGTCCCACATTTGGACGCCAAAATGTAATGTTCTGCTTTGGTTTTCTGGAGGTCTTGGAGCAGCCTTCCTTTCAGCAGATTAATCACCACAAGAATAGTCAGGTGTTAAAGTGTAAATCTTTTATTATCTCCTTCACAACCTAGTTGCCTGGGACCAGGCTAGCTTTCTTAGAGGCCTTCCAGAGTCTTGGTTTCAGGGGAGAAATGAAGGAGGAGAGCCTTTCAGACTGGTCTTGGTCAATTGGGGAGTGCAGGAGGATAGGCCAGCCACCATGAGACTGATGCAGATGGAATTAATCTCTCTGAGTCCCAGAGCTTGAGCTCCCACCTCCAGTCTGCTTATCGACTCTGGCTCTGGATCTGGATCTCAGCTTATATGCTCTACACTGAGTATAAACTAATCATTATGTCACTAGGGAACCATTATTTGTTGTAAGATTAAACCAATCATACTGAATTTAGAGAACTATTAAGCACCATGCTAAACTAGATAACCATTGTCTTTATCAATTCTACTGACTTACCACCTTGTAAGAATCCTTGTTTCAGAGTTCAGAGTTTTGGCCCATTACAGGGATCCATTAGACATGAAAGGGAACTCACCAATCAGCTTGAATTTTTAAAAGATGTGCAGGTAATGCAAGCAAGGAAAACATGCACAAAATTTCAGAGTTAGAAGGAACCTTACTGGCTTATTACAGCCCACATCTTAAAAAAAAAAAAATGCCCCCAACAACTGATACTGTTGATACCCCTACCCTGCTTTCAACTGTTTTTGGGGAATGTGATTGCTTGGACTTTATATCAATGTGACAAAATTCCCTTTACCTAATTGAATTTGTTTATTAGGGGGAGAAAATCCCACTAACCTCAGTGCATTCTAATATACTTTTTAACTTCCTTGGATTTAAGCCAGTAATTTTGGAATCCTAATGTAAATAGGCTATCAATTTAGCTAATTCTCTCTTTAGTTTATTTTTACATAACCATTACATGCCTTCATGTTAGCGGCAAGATTAATCAGCCTTCTATTTAGCCCATGTTGGCCAGCCTTTCCTATTTGGACAGAAACATTCATATAGCTTCTAGAATCCCAAGGAGGAAGAAGTCAACTTTTTTTTTTTTTTTTTAAGGCTATCTCTACCTTCCTTTCACCCAAAGATTCTGGCATAATAACTTGAGAATTTTTTTTGGCTTTGTAGCACAGGACAGCTGCAGAGCAAGGAAAGAAAAGTTCTTGAAACTTTTCTAGCCTACTTTTTACTACTCCTTTTAAATAAAATGCACTTACTTTTTAAAAAAAAAATCAAAAATATCTGGTAAACAAAAATACATTTTAGAAAACTGAAATAACAAGGAAAAAGAGTAAAGCTTTCATTAGTGAAATAAATGAAAAAACAAAGAAAATTTCAAAAACACCAAAATCAGAACAAGCATTCAAGAATATTGGTCCAAAAAAAGTCTCATAAAAACACAAAGGTGAAAAAGAGCACAATTGCCTAGCTAGGAGGAAATGAAAACTTATAAACTGAAAGGAAATAAGATTGTCTGGTCCAACTTCCTTATTTCATCTATGATAAAAACTGAGGCCTGGAACTCTGACCAAAGCTTAGGACCCTGATATGTTCTTTCTATAGCCACATAAACTGCCTTAAGTAGTTTGAACTCTGAAGAGATCTTAGCCCAACCACAATTCAGCCTTTTCTAAGCTCCAATTTATGGCCTTTCTGACAAAATCAGCTAGATCCTGGTTATGTGGCAATCAGAAACTGTCCTTAAAAGTAAAAGCTGGAGGTCATAGGTTTTGTGGCCTTTCAAAGTGGACATTTATTGTTCTTGCTACTTACAAATTTTGAGGATTGATCTGATACCAGAAGCCCAGAAAGAAACATCTGACAATGACACTGGAATTAAGGCTAGTGCAAATTTATTCCCAATTCTTACCACTCACTTCAACCCTTGATAATTGAGGAAAAGCATGTCTGTTCTATATTTAGGATGGATGGAGAACTATCATCACCTTGAAGCACACCCACCAACTACCCTTAGCTGCACTTTTCTTGTATTCCAATGACCAAATGAACAACCCTTTTGCTCTGATTTTATTGAGTGCAGTAGTTTGCTGAGCCATTTGCAATGGCAAGGAAATGAAGAGATGGAGTTTAGTTTGTGACAGGATATTAGGAAATGGAGCTAATTCCATGCATTTTACTTTTTGAAGGAACCATTGGCTGAGCAGGGACCACCATCTGGATTCAGCAAAAAGCACGAAAGGGTATTTGTTCAACAATATTTCCCACACATACATTCCATCAGTTGAAGATGTATTCAGGTTAAAATCTTTTTTTTTTTTTTTTTTTAATGAAACTAATTCCAGAGAAGGACAAATCATTCACACTAAGGTGTCCCATTACTTTGATAAAATTAACTATTGGCAGACATAGCTCCCAATGAATAAATAACCTGTAGCCTCATCGGAGGCTACATGATTGGTTAAGCAGCAATACCCAGAGTTAGAAACACCTGATATTTGTGATTACACAGGAGGTGGTGTCCAAGTAGCTTCCAAAAAGGAGCTGATGGATGACCGTGTCATGCTTACTAAGAATGTTGCCAGCATGGCTCACAAATACGCTGTGAGGTAATAAATCCAGAAAAGCTAGAGCTAGGCAAGGATAGTAATGTAAAAGGTAGGTCCCCAGACATGACAGGAATCTGAGACACAAGATCAAGACGGGGAGAGTCTCAAACTGTTTGCAGGAAAGGTGGGACAAACTCAATGCCAAACATCAAGGCACAAACGTCCATAAAGACCAGAAAAGGTCAGAAACCAGGAAACCTATAGGAACTAAGTTTGTGTAGTTAGAACAGACTAAGTACCAGTGACAAGGAGACTGGTAAACAGGAAACTATTTTCCACGGCAGAAGGTTTTTTCTGTAATTCCTGATAGGGCAAAACTATCCTGGGGAGTACCCTTCTACTACCCTCTAACCCTGGGAAGTAGCTATATTTTATACACACCTGGCAGATCCTCACAATTACTATATTTCAACACAACGTACCCAGAGCTATAATTTCTACTTTAACATAGTCTCATTTGAGAGGATAAATGTCTTACCCATTATAACATAGCTGACTTAAAGAGATGTGAACTGTTTTCTTCTCCTCCCCAACAATATCATACTGTCATAAAGAAGATTGCATAAATCAGTAGAGAAAATAATTTCTCTGAGGGAGTGACTGTACAGAAGGAAAAGCAGAAGGCCAGAGACTAAGCCTTGGGAGACATCTGGGGGATGAGGGTGGGAGTGAGGAGGAAAATGATGTCCAATTACAAGCAATCAATAGAGATATCAGAAGGGAACCAAAAAAGTGTCACAAAAGCCAGGAAAAAAGGGATTGTTTGAGAAAGAGGGTCTCTACAGTTAAACATTGCTGAGAGGCCAAGGAGAAAGAGATTAAGTATTTGGACTTGATTAGAAAGAGGTCATTAGTAAACTTGGCAAGAGCAGTTTCAATAGAATGGTGGGGAGAGAAGCCAAAATGCTAGAACTAAAAGTACAAGAAATAATACCTACAGGATGTCATCACAAATTCTTGCAAATTCAAGGGCACATAAGACATTTTCTGTTTTTCAAAATTACTTAACCATTTCTGATCTGATTTTTCTAACATAGCATTATAGTCAAGAAGAAAAACTCTAAATCAGTGCTAGGTAGTTTAGTAACATAGGAAATTGGTTTTTATAATTTACCCTTCATGATTGATATGTATTTTATAACTTCTAATTATTTTATTAGTTTAAAAACATTTTAATTCTTTTCTTTTCCAATACTTAAAGTTAAGCATTAAGTTGTGTTATATCTTAATATTCATTTAAAATAATTATTAATTGCTGGGGGAGTTTTTAAAGAGGTAAATAAGATATACTATATGATCTTTACTCCTAACTCCTATCTACTCTTAACTGCTAAGCTTCTTGCTGAGATGTCTTGGGGTGAAGATATTCTTGAAGTTTTGATAAGCATCAAGGAGGGACCAAAATCTTGGGAAGATCTGAGACAGGAGACAAGCTTTGGGTTCTCTGATGCTATCATTACAGCAACACCTTGAAAAGAGTGTGCTAAAGAAAAATAGCTAACAAAAGAAAATTAAAACCAAACAAAATAGAAAATGAACAAATAAGAAAGGAAAATATTGATGCCTACAAAATAACTAAAGAAGAGAATACATACAGATGGATAAAGAATCCCCCTCAAAAGGTTAAACCACACATTTGGAAGAATTAAAATAATTACTACTGGGAAGAAAGTCAAAAGGCTAAACTTTTTAAAAGAAAAATCAGTGGAACTAACACTTTAAAGGATGAGAGAAAATAATGAAAAAAATGATTAATATGGAGTATGTAATAGAAAAACTGAATCAATAAAAATGAACAACACCAGATTTACTGTAGTAAAAAAAAAATTTGAGAAAATGAAGACCAACCAGATTTTTAAAAAATCTTGATAATTCAAGTAATTAATATGAATTATAAATCAATGCCACAACTTCAGGATTACTGCTAGTCCCAAACAATTAGAAAAACAAAAAATTCTGAACATTCTGGTTCAGAAAATCATTTAAAACTTTGTAAAATTAATAAAAGCAAATGGTAAATGTGAATACAAAGAACCTATGGGACTGATAATAACCCAAGATTCAATACTGTGATAAGGAAAAAAAATCCTGTAAGCTTCAAGATGACAGAAATAACATACCAAGGCACAATAATTTAAGATCCCAGGACTTCTCAAGGAAGTTAAGTGACAGCCAAAGAAACTAAAATAAAATTTATGTAAAATTAATGAACACAAGCTCATCCCAGAATATTCTGCCCAGCAAAATGACAAGAAGTAGCTATTCAAAAAACATTTAGACTTTCAAAAGCTTTCAGGGAAACATATGTACTTCAAGAAGTCTCTGATCAACTTGACCAAAAGAAGATGTGACAAATTTCAAATCAAAATAAACAGTTTCTCACAAAATGTGAAAATCACACATTTAGCCAGTCTAAATCACTAAATGTTGTATAAACCTGTTTCAGATAAAAAAGGAGGAAATTTAAGAAAAGAAAGGAAAAGCTAGATAATCCCAAAACAAAGATTCTTATTTTGATGAAGAGGAAATTCAAGCTAAGGAAATCCACTATAAAACAGGAATTTTGTTTAAAATGATTTTGTTTCATTTGGCTTATTTAACTAGTATTTTTTTGGGGAAAGCTTTTTATTTTCAAAACATATGTATGGATAATTTTTCAACATTGACCTTTGCATAGCCTTGTGTTCCAAATTTTCCCCTTACCCTCTCCCCTAGATGGCAAGCAATTCAATATATGTTATACATGTTCAAATATATATTAAATCCAATATATGTAAATATATTTACACAATTATCTTGCTGCATAAGAAAAAATAAGATAAAAAAAAAAGACTGAGTAAGAAAACAATGCAAACGAACAAAAAGAGTGAAAATGCTGTGTTGTGATCCATATCCAGTTCCCACAGTCCTCTCTCTGGGTGTAGATGGCTCTCTTCATCACAAGATCACTGGAACTGGCATCAATCATCTCATTGTTGAAGAGAGTCACATCTATCAGAATTGATTGTCATATAATATTGCTGTTGCCATGTATAATGATCTCCTGGTTCTGCTAATTTCACTTAGCATCTAACTGTAGTATTTTTAAAGTCTGTATTCTCTTCTGAGAAATGTATTGAAAATCTCCCCCAAAAAAGTAAATTTTAACTGTTATAGCATTCATTGTAAGTCAGCTGGATGGTGTAGTGGAGTCCAGGAGCCTTGGAGTCCAGGACCTGAGTTCAAATCCAACCTCAGACACTTAACACTTTCTTATTGTGTGACTCTGGGCAAATCAATTAACACCAATTGCCTCAGGAAACTTAACTCTGGAAAGATTTACACTAAAAAGGTGGTCTAAAATTAAACACTGTAAGGATAAATCACCAAAAGTGGGAGTGGAACTGGGGATTCACAGAAAAGTAACGACAAATCAAGTATGAGTGGGTGACAGAGAATGACAGAGACAGATTATGTTAAATTAAAAGAAGATATTTACAATAAGAGTATACTTGAACTTGAAGGATTTGTGATTTCTTCAGTGTGGGTAGCAGATTGAAACTCTTCTTTGACTTAGTACGGGGTCTTCAAGAGTTTCTATGGCCTGAAATTTCATCACCCTCCTGGCAAGGTGGTAATAAGGCTCTCCAATTTAGCTAGACTGATCTTCAGACAAAAGACATTCAGGACATTACCAAGTACATTCAGAATGAAGGCACATCAATTTTAAATGTATATGTGCCTAATAATTCATTAAACTAAGAGGGAAGTTCACACACTTGAAAGATGAAACATCTCAGAAATCAATAACAAAGGAAATTAGTTCCCTTCCTTTCAAATATTCTGAAAGTAAGAAAATACCTCACAGAGAAATCTAAGGAAAATGTAACAAATATTAGAATAAAGTATTAAGCAAAGTAGGCCTAATAGACATATGGGGAGAACTCAATGGAAAAAGGAAAAACAAATTCTTTTCAAGCATATATGCAATTTATATAAAATTTGACCATGCATGCTATATAAAAAAATAAAATAAATATAGAAAAGCAGAAATATCATATGCTTTACTTATATAATAAAATTAGTAAATAATGATAGAATGAATAAAAGTTATTAGGCCATGTGGAAATTTTAAAAATTAATTTTAAACCATGACTAAGTGAAAAGGGAAATTAGAAAAACAGATGACTTAGAAAATGTGATTCAGTGAAAGCAATATTCAGCAGCTAATTGTTAGCACTAAATGGATCAATAAAAGAAAAGAAAAAAAATGAGATGAGTATATAGGCTAGAAAAAGAATAGAATTGTATATTAACAGAAAAAAGTAAAAAAGATGAATAAGAAATAAATATTAAAGAAAAAATAATGAGATTTTAAATATAAAAATAGTGACAAAAATTAGGAAACTAAATTTTAGAAAAAGAAAACCAAATCACAAAAAATGAAAAAGATCATGAACTCAAAAGAAATCAAGAAAATTAAAGAATCATAGATTTGGAATTGGAAGGGACCTCAATGATCGTCTAATCTAACTTTTTTTTTTTTAATGCAGAAGAGCAAGATTTATAATGGTTAACTAATTCACCCAATATCACATAGATAGTAATAATAAACAACCTATAACCTACTGGTGGGATTCCTTGCCTCAAGTTTCTCTATTTCAATCCACCTACCATTCAGCCACTAAAATGGTTTTCCCAAAACACAGGTCTTAATGTCACCAGCCTACTCAATAAACTTCAATGACTTCCTATTGTTTCCAAGAAACAAATATAAAATGCTCTGTTTGGTATTCAAAGCCCTTCACCCCACTCCTGTCTTTCCAATCTTCTTCTATTTGACTCCCTGCTATATACTCTATGATCTAGTGACACTATATACACACACACACACATTTTTTTTGCATGTTTCCTCCATTAGACTGTAAGCTCCATGAAGTCAGACTATTTATTTCCTCTTTTTGAATCTCCATGTTGAGCACAGTTCTTGACATGTAAATAGGAGCTTAATATTTACTGATTGGTTGATTGAATCTATACAATATTAACAAATGATCACAGGGCTCATCACTCTAAGATAGCTATAAGATTAGCATTTACTCATAAGTAAAACAATTCATATATTTTTAGGACATATCTTAAACAGATTAGAAAACTATATACTTTTGGAATGATAGACATTTTTAAAAGAACAATGATAAGGTCAATAATAGGCAAATATCACTGAATTTGCTGAATTTAATTAAAAGTGATGTTGACTTCTGGATAAAGCCTATAAAATAACTAAGATCCAAGAAAAAGCAAAAACCTTTCATAGATGATAGCTTCATGAACTCAACCAACAGTTTAGTTGACAAAGATCAAACAAATGACTATTTGGGGGAAAGGAGAGCTTTATGCTGGTAGTTCAGGGAGCAGTCATTGCCACCAGATATTACAGGAAGAATATCTTGAAGAAGCAGGGCCTTTATCCCAAAGAAATCTAAAAGAAGGGAAAGAGACCTGTATGTGCAAGAATGTTTGTGGCAGCCCTGTTTGTAGTGGCCAGAAACTGGAAACTGAGTAGATACCCATCAATTGGAGAATACCTGAATAAATTGTGGTATATGAATGTTATGGAATATTATTGTTCTGTAAGAAATGACCAGCAGGATGATTTCAGAAAGGTCTGGAGAGACCTACATGAACTGATGCTGAGTGAAATAAGCAGAACCAGAAGATCATTATATACTTCAACAACAATACTATGTGATGATCGATTCTGATGGACGTGGCCATCTCCAGCAATGAGATGAACCAAATCAGTTCCAATGGAACAGTAATGAATTGAACCAGCTACACCCAGTGAAAGAACTCTGGGAGACGACTATGAACCATTATATAGAATTCCCAATCCCTCTATTTTTGTCCACCTGCATTTTTGATTTCCTTCACAGGTTAATTGTACCCTATTTCAAAGTCTGATTCTTTTTGTACAGCAAAATAACCATATGGACATGTATACTTATATTGTATTTAATTTATACTTTAACATATTTAACATGTATTGGTCAACCTGCCATGGGGAGAGGGGATGGGGGGAAGAAGGGGAAAAATTGGAACAAAAGGTTTGGCAATTGTCAATGCTGTAAAATTACCCATGCATATAACTTGTAAATAAAAAGCTATAATAAAAAAATTTTTCAAAAGAAGCAGGGCCTTACTGATCAATATAAGATTACAGAAGGAAATGGCAAATCATAACCCATCCTTGCAGACTATGAAAATTTAGCACCTAACTAGCAAAACCAAAGTGGCTAGAATCATACCAGAAGCATACTGACTTTCATGAACTGACAGATAACAATCCTCCATCCTTCACACCTGGATCTCAAAATATTCTAGAGAATACAAACAATAAACTATATTGGAACCAGATTATACACACTATCACAGATTTGTGTTCCTTACAGTCTGCTGGGTATAATGCTGTTCTTCGGTTTTCCATGAAAGCTCTCCCAGAATATTCTATATAACTCATTAAAAAAGATGAGATGAGAAAAAGGATGATGAACTTCTTGGAAACTATTGGAACCAGAGTATAAATACAAAGTAAAACTTGCCCATAAATGCCCAATTATAACATTGATCTATAATAATTTAGGCATAATTTTTTTTAATTACAGAGCCATCAGTGTCCTTTTATTATTTTTTTTCATTTATTTCATATAGTTGATGTGTATTTTATTCTCCTGGGTCTACTTACTTCGCTCTTTCAAAAAATTCAATTTTACTTTCTTTTTAGATCCACATGCATATATATGTATGTGTATGTATGCATGTATGTAGATATATATGTATATGGGTGTGTATTTACATATACCCCAGTCTGTACTTGGAGTCCATCATCTATAGCTCCCCATGGGTGGTTAGCTAGGTAGCTTAGTGGATAGAACATTAGGCCTGAAGTCAGGAAGACCTGAATTCAAAACTGGCCTTAGACACTTAGTCTGTGTTACCCTGACCAAGTCACTTGACTCGTTTTTCTGAATTCACTAGACAAGGAAATGGCAAACCTTCTGTATCTTTGACAAGAAAACTCCATGGACAGTATGGTTTATGGGGTAATAAAGACTTGGAAATGACTGAACATACATACATTAGATATATAGATGTGTCTCAATCCACTCAGAGTCCATCACTTACTTAACTCTTTAGAATTGAGAAGCATGTTTCTTCATAAATCCTCTGTCACTGTGGTTGGCTACTGTTTTGATCAGACTTCTTAAGTCTTTCACTGTTGTTGTCTTTATAATATTGTAGTTAATGTATAAATTGTTCTCCAGGTTTGGTCCATTTCATTTGGCCTTGGTTCATAGAAGCCTTCCTACTTTTCTTAAAAACCACCCTTTGTGGATATGAACAGACAATTTTCAGATGAAGAAATTGAAACTATTTATAGTCACATGAAAAGGTGCTCCAACTATGCTCAAAAAGTCACCAAGCTGTGCATACCTTTTGATCCATCAGTATTTCTACTGAGCTTACACCCCAAAGAGATACTAAAGGAAGGAAAGGGACCCACATGTGCAAAAATGTTTGTAGCAAAAAATAAAAATAAAAATAAATGTTTGTGGCAGCCCTCTTTGTTTTTTTTAATTAATATTTTATTTTATTTAATAATAACTTTATATTGACAGAATCCATACCAGGGTAATTTTTTTTACAACATTATCCCTTGCACTCGTTTCTGTTCTGATTTTTCCCCTCCCTTCCTCCACCCCTCCCCTAGATGGCAAGCAGTCCTATATATGTTAGATATGTTGCAGTATATCCTAGATACAATATATGTTTGCAGAACCAAACAGTTCTCTTGTTGCACAGGGAGAATTGGATTCAGAAGGTAAAAATAACCCGGGAAGAAAAACAAAAATGCAAATAGTTCACATTCGTTTCCCAGTGTTCTTTCTTTGGGTGTAGCTGCTTCTGTCCATCATTTATCAATTGAAGTTCAGTTAGGTCTCTTTGTCAAAGAAATCCACTTCCATCAGAATACATCCTCATACAATATCGTTGTTGAAGTGTATAATGATCTCCTGGTTCTGCTCATTTCACTTAGCATCAGTTCATGTAAGTCTCTCCAAGACTCTCTGTATTTGTCCTGCTGGTCATTTCTTACAGAACAATAATATTCCATAACATTCATATACCACAATTTACCCAGCCATTCTCCAATTGATGGGCATCCATTCAATTTCTAGTGGCAGCCCTCTTTGTGGTGGCAAGAAACTGGAAATTGAGTGGATGCCCATCAGTTGGGGGATAAATTGTGATATATGATGAATGTTATGGAATATTATTGTTCCACAAAAAAGGATCAGCAAAATGATTTCAGAGAGGCCTGAAGAAACTTCCATGAACTGATGCTGAGTGAAGTGAGTAGAACCAATAGAACATTGTATACGGCAACAAGAAGATTATAGGTTGATCAATTCTTTCAGAAGTGACTCTTTTCAACAATGAGATGATTTAGGCCAGTTCCAATGATTTTATGAGGGAGAGAGCCATCTGCACCAAGAGAGAAGACTGTGGGAACTGAGTGTGGACCACAACATAGCATTTTCATTCTTTTTGTTGTTTGCTTGCATTTTGTTTTCTTAGTTTTTCTTTTTCTTCTTTCTTGATCTGATTTTTCTTGTGCAGCAAGATAACTGTATAAATATGTATACATATGTTGGATCTAATGTGTATTTCAACGTATTTAACATGTATTGGATTACTTGCCAGATAGGAGAGGAGGTGGGGGGAAGGTGGGGAAAATATGGAACAAAAAGTTATGCAAGGTCAATGTTGGAAAAATTACCCATGCATATGTTTTGTAAATAAAAAGCTTTAATAAAAAAAATAAATAAAACCATCCCCTTTGTTTCTCATAGCACAATAGTATTCTATCACATTTATATCCCATAAATTTTTCACATTCCCCAGGCAATGGAAATTCTCTTAATTTCTAATTCTTTGCCACCATGGAAAGCTCTGTTAGAAATATTTTTTACATAAGAAAAAAAATTCTAGTAGCTGTCAACATACTTATAATCTCTAAACTATATGGAATGAAAAACATTCAAAATACAGAGTTAATTAAAGAAATCAGAACCATGTGGGAATAGGATAACATGCGCATCATTCTATCCTCTTCTGGAGATCTCTCAATGATAATTTCAGTGAACCTTCAGAATATAAGCTTCCATTCTACTACTTCTCAGTTATAAAAAGCAATCATTTCATTCAATTGTTCAGTATCATCTTCATCAAAAGATGAAAAATAAGAAGAAAAAGAAGAAGGAAAGGAATAGGAGAAAAAGGAGGAATGAAAATAAAGGAAAGAAGAGAACAATAATTATGGGATTTGAGGTGTTTTTTACTTCTTAAATCTGGTCTCTCCCACCATAATGGTGATACTTTTAGTGAGTATACAAGTATTTGTTTTATATATAGCCTGATGGTTATGTCAAAAGATCATTGAAGAGAGTTCCTGTTGAGATTCTTAAATAGTTTTTATATGGGAATGGCAAATTCACATTTGTAAAAAAAAAAAAAAAAAAAAAAAAAAAAGCCCCAAAGAAAGCATTTTGTTCTATTGAATCAAAAGGTTTTTCATAATCAATAAACAATAAATCCAATGGGATTGTGTAATCTCCATATCTTTTACATAATTGTGATATGATCCTTAGTTAAATATTATTTTAAAGCCTGCTTGTTCCCTATTGAGGAGTAATCTTTTCATTGGTGTACAGAAAAATTACTAATAATGATTTTTTATAGATAGGAAAATTATGTTCTCTCTTTTCTGTATTAATAAGGCCTGAGATGTTTAATGTGAAGATGAGAACATCCTCCAGATGATCCTGTGTGTGAATGACATTGTGCCACTTGCAAAATGAATATTGCATAATATCCTGAAAAGAAGTTTCGTTCATACATTCACACAAGAAAGAACAAGTCAATAAAGAATGGCTATTGCCCAGATTTCAATATGCATTTGGTTGGACAGTCTTTAAAATTTGTCTATAAATATGTATATTTAATACATTCTATTCCTTTTCTTCAACTACGAGCAAATTCATTGTATATCTGAATTGTCTGTATTAATGTATTGAATTGCCTTCAAGAAAACAGAAAACTTACTAAACTAAGCTTTCTCACAAAAGCAAAAATCCATCTTTTTGATACTAATATTCTGCTGGTGTTACTATATGGCAAAAAGACATGGGATGCAACTGGGATTCTTCTGAAGAATTAAAATTTGAGAATCATGGAAGGCAAAGAAGAGATATGTAGTGGGATGCAACCCATAAAGAATTCCAAAAAATAGAAATAAAAAGCATCATCAAATAATTGTCCATTAAGAAGAGAAGACAGGCTGGTCATATAGCAAGAATGAGGACTGACAGTGGACAGAAATTAATCCACAGATATTCTACTACAACCCTAGCAATGTCAACACATTGGTTAGCGGTCCTGTGACAAATTTAGTTGAGAACATAGACAAGAATCACTCAGGTTGGATAGGCATGGATGTGTTACAATCCAAATTATAGAAAGGAATTTCTGAATTGATGAAATCACAGATCCATTGCATTAAATGCTTTTCAATAGCTTATATCCCAATGCTATTATTCAATTACAAAAAGCAGATTTTTATCTACTTGTGCAACAGTCTAAAGAACATTAAACATAAAATAATAGCAAAATAGAGAATTGTAATAAAGCACTTTCTATATGAATTCCATCAAAAGATGAAAATGAGCTGTTGATTTAGTATGTTTTTATAAGAAATTATTTCAGACAAATCTATCCTTATATATTTAAACATCTAAAAGAACTATATTTTTTAAAAATGCACAATATTGAAATTAACAAAATAAAATATTGATAACCTATGTAGATTAATCATAGAAGGAGAAGTCAAACAGGCCATTAAAGAGCTGTCTTGCAAAAGATACTATGCATAGACAAATTCAAACGTGAATTCAATTAAATGTTTAAAGAACAAATACTGCTGATATTATATATAGTTATTCCTTCTATAATGCAAAGGAAAATCTGTATAAAAGTTTTGGCCCTCCAGTTGACCCAAAGAAGTCAGAATTTTTTCTTTTTTCTTTTATGGATGTTTAAAGTACTGTATTGTAAAATTAGGATTAAGTATTTGGTCATAGGTGCCATGTCATCTGCTGGCCTTTGTGTTTCATCTATGGCTTCCTCAAAACTTCCCAAAATTCCCATTTAATTTCAACTCACAATATAATATAACCTTGATAGGGAAAACCATTATATGGAAAGCACAACTGTAATCTGCTTAAAAGAAAAGGCTACCCAATTCCAATTATGAAACAAATGTAATATTGATCCCTAAATTTGACAAAGATAAAATTAAGAGAAAATTACAGTTAACTCTCATTGATGAGTATCCCTGTGAATATATTTAATAAAAAGCTTGCCAATAAAATGCAGCAAATAGTAGATGAAAAAAAAACTTTTCATAGTAACCAAATAGGACAGGTAGTTTAACTAGGAATTTAATCAATATAATAAATCACAACAATAAGAAAAAAATTAAGATCCTATTATATCAGCTGAATAGGAAAAGCTTTTGAAAAAATATAGTATTTCTATATATTTAGAAGCATTTTATTATATAGGAATAGATTGATCCTTCTTAAAAGATATGTAATCAAAAGAAAACATTATGTTTCTTACAGGGCTTATTTTGAGGCTTAAATTAGATCACTTATATAAACTACTCTGCACATTTTCAAGCACTGTCCACTTGAATATTGTTATTGCCCAAAATAGGTATAAAATAGGATTGTATATTTTTGCCACTCCTATTTGACATAGCTTTAGACATTCTAACTAGAATAATAAAATGGGCATGAAAAAGCAATAAAAGTTAGGAATATTGGAAAAGTTGGAGAAAAAAGAATACTGGAAAAGTAGTCAAAATATCTGTATATATAAATGTTTCAGCTATATATCTAGAAAATCCAACTCAAGTCAACAATAAAAATATTTTGAGGTAATAAATACCTAGTGAAGTAGCAGGATATAGAATAAACTCACTGAAATAATTTGCATTTCTACATAGGAAGAATCAAGGGAAATATATAAAAAATATTCTTTAACATAATGGCAGAACATATCAAATATTTGAGCACTGAATTTCAAGATATACAAGAAATACATATAAAGACAATTTCAAAATAATAACAAAAATCAAGTAAGAACCAAACAGATAATCACCTGCTCATACTTAAGTTGAGAAAATATAATAAAAATATATTCCCCAAACTTATTTACATATTTAATGTATACCATACCAACCAAGATACTAATTGGCTAATCCATAGAATTGGATATAACAAAATTTATTTTAAAAATTCGATTGCCAAGAATATCAAGAAAAATAATGAAAAAAAAAAAAAGAAAAGAAAACTGAAGAAGTAATACTCGTCCTGCCATAAGGCAATAAAAATTATTACCAGATGGGAAAATAAAGAATTGGATCAATGAAACAAAATAGACAAGTCAGAAATTAAACTATATCTATTACACATACACACACAGAGCTAATTTTTGGTGAACTTAAGTCTAAATAACACTAGATATTTGAATAATAAAAATTTTAAAGGAAATTGAATAAATTGTTTTGGATTTATTCTTTATAATATATGCTATAATAATCACTAATTTAGCTTTATTAGTGATCTAACTTTTAAAGATGTAAAAAATAAGGATAGCATATTTGTCTCACCATAAACATTTTATGAATCAAACAAATGAAAAAATGATTGGAGTGGAAACCAAAGGATACTACAGGAGGGAGGGGGAGAAGCAGCATTTCTTTATTATTCTGAACCTCAAAAACACTTTTTTTTAATTATAGCTTTTTATATACAAAACATATGCATGGTAATTTTTCAACATTGACCAAAAACTTCTGTTTCAACTTTTTCTCTCCTTCCCTCCACTCCCTCCCCTAGATGTCAAGTAGTCCCATACATGTTAAATATGTTAAGTATATGTTAAATACAATATATGTATGCTTATTTGTATAGTTATCTTGTTGCACAAGAAAAATTGGATTTACAAAGAAGGCAAAAATAACCTGAGAGGAAAAAACAAAAATGCAAGCAACCTCAAAAATATTTTAAAAAACAAACATTTCCATATAAATTGTAGAATAGGAGAGATTTGTACATGAAATAGCAAATTTCTTGTGTAGAAAAAAGTATTTGTAAAATGAAGTAAGAGGATTATGAAGGAATTTCACTAGTGAGAGAACATTAAGTGTGGGAACTCTTTCCATAAATGAAGATCTCAACTTATCTCTAATTATTCACTAAATATATCAAGGAGTTGCTTGGAGCACAGAGTTTAATTGGTATGTCTGGAGTAACATAGCAAATTTCAAATATAGGATTCAAGTATTCCTAACTCCAGGCCCAGGTTATACTATGTTACATATCTCTTGAAAACGAATATTCACAGTAAATAGAAAAAAAGTCCGAAATATGACACAGATTTATAAAACTAATACATACTTCCCAATGGAGAAATAGTCAAAACATATGGACAATTTTTGAAGAAAGCAAAAATATTGATACTTAATAACCACGTTAAAAAGATGTTGAAATTTCCTATTCCGTAAATGCAAGTTGGACTTTTAAGTTTCCATTTCCAACAACTATCATTTTAATTTGTTTGTTTGGTTGTTTGCCCAGACCTATGCTTTTCTAGATGGAAGAGATACTTGATGAGGAATCCATTCAATCATTGCAGATTAGCTACTGCTCTGTAACTCATTGATTGGAAAGGTGATTTACCTAGAGTTACATAGCCATCATGAGAATAGCAAGGAAGCATTCCACTCAGTATTCATCCATTATCTTCCATCCTTGCCTTGTGACCAGACCATGTCTTTCAATCATATATGTTTGCTAACATTGTTGTTTGTACTGTCTTACAGCCTGCTTATGCTCAATAAGCAGTTTTCCATTAATTAAACTAAGTATTCCTTAGCTTCAGTTCTTTTGAAAGGATGGTGTTCCATGATGTTTCACAATACTACATCATTATCAGAATATTAATATTAAAAGGAGGGAATTTTGTTTCAGGGGAAAACTTGAATCATTAAAATAACTTTTCAGTTTTCCAAAATAATAAAACTCAGTTTTTCTTTCTTATTTAATTTTAGGCTCCACTAATTTTCTATTTGCAGTCTTGGTACAGGATATTAATGTATAGGAATATTATAGTGCCATAAACAATGTTAAATATGAAAGGTGCTGGGAAATATGAAAATACCTGTACAAGGTAATGTAGAACAAAATTAGCAGACCTAGAATGGAAAGAAGGAAGGAAGGAAGAGAGGAAGGAAGTGAGGGAGGGAGGCAGGGAGAAAGGAAAGAAGAAGAGGGAGGGAAGGAGGGAGGGAGGGAGAAGGAAGGAAGGAAGGAAGGAAGGAAGGAAGGAAGGAAAAAGAGAGGAAGGAGAGGGAGAGAGGGGAAGGAGAGAGAGAGAGGGGAAGGAAAGGGAGAGAGGGGAAGGAGGGAGGAAGAGAGGAAGTAGAAGAAGGGAGGGAGGGAAGAAGGAAGGAAGGAAGAGAGGGAGGGAGGAAGGAAAGAAGGAAGGAAAGAAGGAGGGAGAGAGGAAGGAAGGAAGGAAGGAAGGAAGAAAAGGAAGGAAGGAAGGAAGGAAGGAAGGAAGGAAGGAAGGAAGGAAGGAAGGAAGGAAGGAAGGAAGGAAGGAAGGAAGGAAAGAAGGAGGGAAGGAAGAGGAAAGAAGGAATATTGATTATTTTATATGTTTATATGATTATTTTTGTTGGATATTATCAGATATAATAATTTTTAAAATAACATTAGAAATGGAATAGTAGCTTATAAGAGATAAAGTGTTATATAATTTAGAGACACATTTTCAGCACTGGCTGAAAGGGAGGGAGAAAGGAAGGAAAGGAGGGAGGTAATAAAAAAGGGAGGAAGACAGTAAGAGAGAAAAAATGGGATCTCCTTTACAGAACACATGCTTGATGATCACTTGTGCTTTAGTTCTTTTTTTTAAATATATAAAATGAGGAGGTAGAAGGTAAAATTTCAACTACATTGCCTCTGAGTTTCCATCCAGCTCTGTGGTACTTTGTTAAATGTTAAGGGGTTCATAAAAGATTTCACAGCTTATTTTATATGGTTATTCAATTTTTTATGGGATATTATCAGATATAATAATTTTAAATAACATATTAAAGATAGGATAGTAAGTTATAAGAAATAAAGTTATGTAATTTAGAAACAAATTTCCAACCCTGGTTATCCCCAGTATTGAAAGTTTTCAAGGCACCAAAAGAGTTTTATATTGTACAGCTCCTTGGAGTTCATGCAGCAAAGGAAATCATTTGCAAAGAAACAGAGTATTAATTCCATGATCTATGTAACTCCAGATTTCTGAGATACTCTTTCAGCTCAATAGCCTAAAATCATTAGGTAAAAGTCTTTAAGAAAGTAGTCCAAACAGTGGAGTAGCTAAGTACATAATATAAGTTAATAAATGACTAAAGTAATCTAATGTTTGATAAACCCAAAGATCCAAACTTTTGAGTCAAGAACTCACTATTCAACAAAAACTACTGAGAAAACTGGGAAAAAAAATTGGCAGAAACTAGGTACAAACCAATATCTCATACAATATACTAAAAATACCCAATTTAGTTATAAAAGGTGATACCATAAACAAATTAGGCTAGTATAGAATAGTTTGCTCGTCAGATCTATGGAAGTATCTATGACCAAACAAAATATGAGGGAGTATTACAAAATATAAAGTGAATAATTTTGATTATATTAAATTTAAAAGTTTTATACCAATAAAACAATGCAGCCAAGATTTTAAGGAAAGCAGAAAGCTGGGGGAAAATTTTTTAGATCATGTCTCTGATAAAAACTCCATTTCTCAAATATATAGACAATTGAGTCAAATTTATAACAATACAAGTCATTCCCCAATTAATATGAAGGATGTCAAAGGAATTTGAATTAATACCAAAGAATATGAACAGGTAATTTTCAGATGAAGAAGTTAAAGCTATCGAGAATCATATAAAAATGCTCTAAGTTAATGATGTTTTCTTTTGATTTTGAAGAGGACCAGTGACATTATAGAGTTGTATAAAGTTGTTGACTTCAATCTCTCTTACAGAGTCATTGAAATCCAGTAGCAAGACAAAATTCAAGATGACCAACAATAGCCTGGGATGCAGAAGATGACCTTGGTATCCTCACACCTCGTTCAGCCACCTTCCTATCTGATGATTCTGCTGTGGAAGATCTTTACTTGCTTGAGGTAGACACGCCTCCCCCCCCCTCCCCCCACCTCATTGATGGTTTTATGGCTGGTTGTTTATCCTCAACCTGGTTTAGCCTCCTTGTTTAAGACAGCTTATTGGGATGTGGTTGCTATAGCTTCTTTGAAGCCACACGTGAGAGACATCAGAGGTGATAAGTAGCCCTGAAAAGGGCTCAGCAAGTCCTCCGAGCAGAGGTGCTAGTCCTCCTTAAACACCTTATAATACCTTCTAAATCACTGTTCATTAGAGAAATGCAAATTAAATTGGCTAATATGACAGAAAAAGAAAATGATAAATGTTGAAGGGGAGGGGGGAAATTGGGATACTAAATACACTGTTGGAGTTGTGAACTGATCTAATCATTCTGGAGATCAATTTTGAATTATGTCCAAAAGGCTATAAATGTGTGTGTACCCTTTGACCAAGCAATACACTTCTAGGGCTGTATCCCAAAGAGATAAAAGAGAAAAGGAACTATACAAAGATATTTATAGCAGCTCTTTTTGTAATGGCAAAGAATTGGAAATTGAAGGGATGCCCATCAGTTGAAGAATTGTTGAACAAGTTGTGGAAGATGATTATAATGGAAGACTACTGTGCTATAAGCAGGATAATTTCAGAAAAACAAAGAGTTACATGAACTGATGCAAAGTGAAATGAGCAGAACCAGAATAGCAATATTGTAGAATGATTAACAATGAATGACTTAATCATTCTCAGAAGTACAGTGATCTAAGACAATCTCAGAGGACTTACGATGAAAAATATTATTTACATCCATAGAAAGAACTGATGAAGTAGGAATGTAGATTGAAGCATATTATTATTCACTTTATTTTTAAGGGGTTTTTTGGTCTGTTTTCTTTCATAACAGGACTAAGAGGGAAATATTTTGCATCACTGCACATGTATAATCTATATGAAATTGTTTATCATTTTAGGAAAGGGGTTAGGGAGAGAGAGGGAAGGGGAGAATTTGGAACTCAAAAAAATTTTTTAAATGAATGTTAAAGTATTTTTAAACTACCTATACCCTGTGGTCTTAGATATACCAGTACTAGGTATATTTCCCAAAGTAATTAGGGAAAAGAAAAAGAATATAAATGTTCTAAAATGTTCATAGTAACTTTTTGTGGTAAGAACTGAAAATTTCAGGGATGTTCATCAGTTGGGGAATGGCTAAACAAGTTGTTTATATGATGATGATGAAATACTATTTTACTATAAAAAATGATCAGCTCTATGATTTTGGACAAAATAATGAGGAATGAAATTAGTAAAACCAAGAAAACAATGTATATAGTAACAGAAATATTGTTTTAAGAACAACTTTGAATGAATACTTATTTTGACTATTAGAAATACTCAAATTAGTTATAAAGGACATATGAACAAAGAGAAAGATTTGTATCAAGTGGATATCAAACTTATGCACCCAGTGAAAGAATTGATAAATAGAAGTATATATAGAATAATGTTATATCTATATACCTATTTGTGTTTAATGGTAGTCATCACTAGGGTGGGGAGAAAGAAGAAAAAAAGGGGAAAATTACATGATAATTTTGTACTAAATTTAAAAGGAATAGCAAATTGTACATGATAGATTTGAAGTTTCATGTGCAATCAACTTTTTTATTATACTATGTTATGGAAATACTTGTTTTATTCCATAAATTAAAAATAAAACATTTTAAAGAGAATGTTAAATATTCTTTTTACATATAAATGAGGGAAAACAAAATATTATTTTAAAAAAGTAATCCAAGAGATACTTCAAGTTAATGGCTATATACATAACACATATATATATTAAAAACTTTAAAATAATTATGGGAAACTTTGCTAAATCAATGCAGTACCCCAAACTCAGAAGAAACATTGAGATGATCATACCAGTGCTCATTTTATGCTGTTACTGTTAAGTCATTTTTTAGTCATATCTGACTCTTTGTACTCCTTTTGGGGTTTTCTTGGCAAAAATACTGGAATGGTTTGCCATTTCCATAGCTCACTTGCCAATGAGGAAACTGAGATTAAACAGTGCAAAGGAATTTGCCCAGGGTTAGTAAGTGTTTGAACTCAGGAAGGTTTTTTACTGTCTTTTTCCAATGTACAACAATCTAGCTTTCCCTACAAGGGCCAATTAATTTTTTTTTTTAATGTATAATGTTGTGGGGGGGGTTATATGAGTAATTTTCAAATATACTCCTCCCACGACCAATCAAAATCTTCCTTGTAACAGAACAAAAAATTATCAAAACCAACCCATGTGTATGTAACCAGTAGGTGGTGGTGTTGGGCAAAGTGGACATGACTATCTTAAAAGATAATGTCTCTGTCTCTGTCTCTGTCTGTCTCTCCCTCTCCCTCTCTGTGTGTCTGTGTCAGTGTCTCTGTCTCTGTCTGTCTCTCCCTCTCCCTCTCTGTGTGTCTGTGTCAGTGTCTCTGTCTCTGTCTCTTTCTCTCTGTCTCTGTCTCTCCCTTTCTCTTCCTCTCCTTTTCTCTCTTTGTCTCTGTCTCTCTCTGTCTCTCTGTGTGTCTGTGTGTGTGTGTCTGTCTCTCTGTGTGTCTGTGTGTCTATGTGTCTCTCTGTCTCTCCCTCTTCCTTTCTCTTTTTCTCCTTCTCTCTCTGTCTGTCTGTCTCGCTCTCTGTCTCTCTGTGTATCTATGTCCCTGTCTTTGTCTATGTATTTCTCTCTATCTCTCCCTTTCTCTTCCTCTTCTCTCTCTGTCTGTCCGTGCCTTTTGTCTCTCTGTCTGTCTCTTTCTCTCCTTCCCTTTCCCCTCTCTCAACTAATCCACCACTGTGTCACTACTGTTATACTTGCTGTCTTTCTGACATAAAAAATATAATTTTTACCCAAACTTTCCCACACTTAGATGCTCCTTCCCAAAAATTTACAATCCATTCCCTCCAAGTAAGAGGAACTTAGATCATCTATTGGAAATAAAATGTCTATCAGTCACAAAGCCAGATATCATATCCTTTCCCTGCCAACAAGGAAATTGGTCTAAATACCTGGTTACACATGACAACATATACAACATTCTGTAACCATAGTTCTCTACAATGTTAATTTGTTTCATCCTCTGTTCTCTGGAGCCGAGACTTTTCATTACAGTTATTCTGAGTTCAACTGCCTTTTACTGTTGTTTGTATTTTTTATATTATTATAATAACTGCATACTGTTTTCTTGGTTCTGCCTCTTTTACAGGCATTAGTTCATACTACTCTTCCCATGTTTCACCGAGTTCATGTATGTTGTTCCTACGGTACAATAATATTCCAGTACATTCAGCTACCATAATTTCTTTAGCCATGCTCCAATTGATGAGCCTCCACCTGGTGTCTAGTTTTTTTGTTCCCATGGATTCTAATCCAATATTTTCCTTGGCAACAGAATGATGTAAGCCGTCACTAAACTCTGCTACCTGGGTACTACATTATCTAGTGATGCACAGAGAAACAGAAAACCAAATTATTAAGGTCATCATGTTCTCTGGAAGATAGGCAGAATTTCATACCAATGTGATACAAGTTTCGAGATAAATTGATTCAACAGAATACTGGTCACTTGGAGCAAGGAAATGTGGAGCATATATTATAAACTAAGACTTGTTTATTTGTGATACTTGGCTTATAAAGGGCAGAGATCTTATTTCCTTTAGGTTCTGTACCTTACCTGAAACCAATATAAGCAGCAAACCCTATTTGTCTCAGTTTCCCTGTGTATAAAATGAGCTAGAGAAGGAAATGAAAACCACACCTGTATCTTTGCCCAGGAAACCCCAAACGAAGTCACAAAGAGTCAGAAACAAGTGGAAAAAATTACTGAACAACTCACTGATCCTAAAACTAACACATCTATTGGCTTATTCTCAAAGCCTAGAAAAATTGACTGATTGATGGGTTAATGTGAAAAAAGCACTGGCTCTGGACTCAGAAAACATGGATTCAGACCTAATTTTCTGATCCTTGATATATGTGGGGTCTTCTAGATCTGTTTTCTTTTCTGTATAAGAAAGATAGATGTTGAACTGAATGGGCTTAGATTCTTTCTAGCTCTTGATCTATGATCTTATGTTAGGGAATTAATTGAAGCAGTATCAAATGGGAATGAAAGGATAAAACAGCTGGGGCCCAAATAGAGGCAGCAGCAAGCAACAATCAATATGTACAGGGACCTCCCTGATGAAAGCTGGAAGGCACTTCAAAAATCTAGTCCAGACCCTTTCCAAAGCCTGAAAACTTTCTATAATGTCCCCAAGAAGGGGTCATCCAGCCTCCATCCAGAAAATTTCAATAACTGAGAACTCACTTCTGCTAAAAAGTAACTCATTCTTTTTTGGAATAGCTCTATTGATTTTGGAAGTTTTGCCATCTGTTAAATTTAAGTCTTACTCCTTAAAGTTTTCACCCATTGGTCCTAGTTGTAACATTTGGGACCGAGAACAAAAAATCTAAACCTCTCTAACATAACAACTCTTTAAATACATGAAGACCAATATGTGTTTTATTTCACTTCTCTCTCTCTTACACACACATAGACACAGAATGTACACAATTTCTTCAAACATTTTTTATGAGATAGGAATACAGTCAAGCTTGTAAATTCTCTTTCAAAACTGTGGTACCTAGAATTGCATGGAATAGTCCAGATAGGGATTTCTCCACAGGCAATAGGAATATCACTTCCGTCAATCTGGACATTTTGTCATGAATCCTAAAAATGCATTCCTCTGCTGAAGTCCTATTTGACAATGGACTTTCAAAGTCTATCTTAGATGAGTGTAGACACTAGCAACTCTTATCAAGTTGGAAAGGATTTGAGTCTAAAAATAAGTTTAGCTAAGTAAAATCATAGATTTTAAATACAGAAGGTCTTATAGCTCATCTATCCCACCCCTCTCATTTTACTGTGTACTAAGGTACACAGAGGTAAAATGATTTGTCCAAAGTCACACAGGAATTAGGTGACAATGACCCCAGACCTTCTGGCTCCAAATACAACATTCTTTCTATTCTATCACACTACCTCTCATCATGTCTGGTCCTGACCATCTTTCTTTTGGTTTTGGGTTTTTTTGGTAGGAAAGGTACAACTAAAGAAATTGTCTAGTAAGAGACCATGATTTGCATTAGCCAAAGGAGTGCTCACACGAATGAAATCACAGGTATTTTTGAGGTATTTAAATAAGATCACATTATTTTTCTTGATTAACACAACATTGCTAACTCATATTAAACTTGTACTCCACTAGAACCCCAGATGATTTTCACGCAACTAATTTCTAGTCATGTTTCCCCTAAGCTATATTTGTACAGCAAATTGTTTTTAACCCAAGTGAAGGACTTTAGTTTTATTCATATTCATCTTTTGAAATTTATGAAATTTCATCTTGTTCCATTCAAGTATTACTCTGATGCGTTGTAGTATCATGAAGGTGACCATGGGCTTCCAAGAGCTTAAGCCAGTGGCGTAAAAGCTCTGTCATTTTCCATTAAAAAGCTTTAACTACAGTTCTGGGAACAGACTGTTTTTTTGTCCAAGGAACAGCCTAGCTAAATATGGAGAGGCTTGTCACCAGAAGATTAACTGTTAGGTGATGAGTTCTTTGCCCATAATGACCCATGAAACACACAGAGACATAAAATATCTCTCAGTGCTGTATAGACCCCTTCCACTTTTGTGGTGTCAGTGATGGAGTAGCAGAAAAGGGAGCAGAATACTAAGGATTACACAGGTTTTAGGCTATCTACAAATTGATTTGCTGACTCCAAATCTGAAACCATTGTCCAATGACCCAGCTGATACATTACTAAAGGAAATGAACTACATTTATATTGATATTTTAGGTATAAAGAAGATGTAAAAACATTTCAGATACATGGAAATATGTTTCGCAGGATGTCTTCAGAGAGGCAAATATCTAGAGAGTAGTTTTTATTATTTGTCTCCAAGACTATAAGATGCATATCTTAATGAGTTTTTTAGTCATCTCATATTGTATTGCTTAATCAAGTAGATAATCATGAAGATAATTGCAATTTATATGCCAATATTTGCTGTAAACAATGAGTGGTAAAAGTCTATGAAGAAACTGACAAAATCCTACAATCCATCATATATTTTTATACTCAGAAGCTTTGATGCAAAACTGGGCAAGGAAAATGATAGAAAAAATGTTGAAAATTATGGTTTTAGATTAAGAAATGAAAGAAACCAAAGATTTATAGAAGCCTTTTGTCAGTATATCAAGAATTTTCTTCAAAAAGAAAATGAGAAGGAAGTGGACATGGCAAGAATCAAATAGCATTAACAAATGAAATTTAATCTTTTTAAGAAACCTGCTTATCATTATAGCAGTTATTTCTGGGTCTATGTATAGTCAAATCATCTTCTGTTTAGAGCATAAGTCAAAATCCATCCCAAATGAGAAGGATAAAGATAAGAAGGTAATATACATAATGACAAAAGGCCCATATCTAGTCAGATAAGCTATTGACTCTGAAAAGTGAGTTGTAGATAAAAGTAAATTCCTTTGGCTAACACAGATCATGACCCCTTACTAGACAATTTTATTAGTTTTGCCCTTCCTTCCAAAGAAAACATAGCCCAGTGCCAGACCAGATACGAGAAAGAATGCTATATTTGAAACCAGAGGATCTAGGATCACTGCCACCTAATTCCTGTGTTGGATAAATCATTTCACCTCTGTGTATCTCAGTTTCCTAAATTGCAATGATTGCCATTTCTTAAAGAAATTTAAACAACATAAAGCAGGTGCTAAAACTAGGAGGTCAAAAGATTCCAGAAATCACCACAAGTAGCAAAGACTTGATCTCTTTGGCAAGTGAAGAGAAAGGGCAATCAAAAGCAGCAAAGGTGTAGAATTCTGGCTCACTTTATAAAACAGTAATAAGCTTGGTCAGTGATTGTCTAATTATCAACATTAATAAGGCACAAATTAGAAAGATATGCTCCCCAAAAGTTTCCCCCATTATCATAAGTAATATCCTACACAAAGTCCAAATAGAAGAGGAAATTCCTGTATATAGTTCCTTCCTCCAGGTGATGCTTTTACAGACAGCACTGTACTAAAGAATTGTGTCAACTCTGCAGATTTCAGAGCCCAAGGAGATCTTGACCCTTATGGGACCTTGGGAAAGTGGCTTAAACTCCTGGTATTTCTGCTTCTTTATCTGTAAAGTAAGGTAGATAGATTAGATGACCTCTAATGTCTCTTATAGCTCTAGAAATATGATCTAATGCTCATCACTTAATCTAATTTAGAAGAGATCCATGATCCCTCAAAAAGAAACTTGTCAATTCACATAGAAAAAATCTAATGGATGAAGAATGACAATTGTCCAGATGATGACATGTAGTATATGGGAAAACTTCTATCTGCCTCAGTTTCCTAAATTGTAAAATGGGGATCGTGATAATAGCTGCTTTGTATGGTTGCTGTGAAGACAAAATAAGATATTTTTTAGCACACTGCCTGGAACTAGATGGGCAATTATTAAATCCTCATTTCCTTCTTTCCTTCCTTCAAAGATGATGGTTCCCTTAATAAAAATAGGGAACTTTGAGAGTGTTAGATTTTGTAGAAAAACCTATGAGTTCTGTTTCAGATATATCAAGTTTGAGATGTCTATAGAACATGCAATTTGGAATGTCCATTAGACCGTTGGTGATTGAGATTGGAACTCAAAAATAGACTGAGGAAATAGATAAAAGACAGATAATGGATAGTTAGATATAGCTTTGGGAATCATATATATGGAAATGATGCTTCTACCCACAGGAGTTGATGAGATCACTGAGAGAACATAGAAAAGAGAAAAAGAGAAGAGGATCTAAGATAGGCCCTAGAATACAGGGATGGAGGAAGATTCTACACAGAAGATTATTGATATGAAGAGATTCTATGTGTTAGAGGAGAACTAAGGAGAGAGGAATGTCATCAAAAACCAGAGGGATACTACTGGGCTTATATCACAAAGAGATACTAAAGAAGGGAAAGAGACCTGTCTGTCTGTGCCAAAATGTTTGTAGCAGCCTTGTTTGTAGTGGCTAGAAACTGGAAAATGAATGGATGCCCATCAGTTGGAGAATGGCTGGGTAAACTGTGGTATATGAACATTATGGAATATTATTGTTCTGTAAGAAATGACCATCTGCATGAATACAGAGAGGCTTGGCGAGACTTACATGAACTGATGCTAAGTGAAATGAGCAGAACCAGGAGATCATTATACACTTAAACAACAATACTGTATGAGGATGGATTCTGATGGAAGTGGATATCTTCGACAAAGAGAAAATCTAATTCAGTTCCAATTGATCAACGATGGACAGAATCAACTACACCCAAAGAAGGAATACTGGGAAATGAGTGTGAACTGCTTGCATTTTTATTTTTCTTCCCGGGTTATTTATACCTTCTGAATCCAATTCTTCTTGTGCAACAAGAGAACTGTATGGTTCTGCACACATATATTGTATCTAGAATATACTTTAACATGTTTAACATGTAAAGGATTGCTTGCCATCTAGGGGAGGGGATGAAGGGAGGGAGGGGAAAAATCAGAACAGAAATGAATGCAAGGGATAATGCTGTAAAAAATTACCCTGGCATGGGTTCTATCAATAAAAAGTTATAACAAAAAAAAAAAAAAAAAAAACAGAGGCGGGTGGGGGAAAGAGTCCAAAATAAGAATTTGGTCAACATTTCAATTACTTAAGACAAAAAAGGTTTCTGGCCCTGGCAAAATTAAAAGATATTTGAAAATTTTGGAATAGACAGTTTGAGTTGAATGATGATGTCAAAAGTCAAACTGCAGAGGTTTTAGGAGAGAGTGAATGGAAAAGAAATGGGAGCACCATGTTTTGCAAGGAATTTAGCTAAGGGATAGTAGAGTTTAGTGAACCTGATAGAGAAAGAATCAAGATTAAAGAATAAGAATGATAGTGGAGCAAATTGGTACAGAAAAAAAAGGGGGGAGGGATAGGATCAAGAATAGATATAAAAGAATTGGCATTGACAAAGAGAAAGACCACTTCATCAGAAATCATAATAAAAGAGAAGATAGTTAGAGGGTGTGAAATGTGAGATGAAGACAAGGGGAGAATAAGATCCTCAGCTGAGAGGGTGGAATGTGGAGATATTGTGGGAAGCTTGAGAAGAGAAAAAAAGAAACAGTCACTGTGGTGAATAGAATAGAAAACCAATTAGAAAGGAGCAGGAAAAAAATGATCTTGATAACTCCCATAGGTTCAATGATCATCTCTAGGCAAATAATTCTTAGATCCATACATCCAGACCTAGTCTCTCTTCTGAGCTCCAGACCTGCATCACCAGTTATCTCTCTCAATCTAATTAGATAGCCTATAGTTATCTCAAACTTAACATGTCTAAAATGGAACTAATTGTTTTCCATAACATCTATATTCAGAGAGAGAACTATGGAGATTGAATGTGCATTGAAGCATAGTATTTTCACTTTTTTTTTTGTTTGTTTATTTGTTTCTCATCATTTTCTCCTATTTGATCTGATTTTTTCTAGAAAAAAACATGACAAATATGGAAATATATTTGAAAAGAGTGCACATATTCAACCTATATCAGATTGCTTACAGTCTTGGAGAGGAGGGAGGCAAGGGAGGTATGGAGAAAAAATTAAAATGTAAAGTTTTATAAAAATGAATGTTGAAGAAGCAGCTACACCCAAAGAAAGAACACTGGGAAATGAATATAAACTGCTTGCATTTTTGTTTTTCTTCCCGGGTTATTTATACCTTCTGAATCCAATTCTCCCTGTGCAACAAGAAAACTATTTGATTCTGCACACATATATTGTATCTAGGATATATTGTAACCTATTCAACATGTAAAGGACTGCCTGCCATCTGGGGGCGGGGGTAGAGGGAGGGAGGGGAAAAATCGGAACAGAAATGAGTGCAAGGGATAATGCTGTAAAAAATTACCCTGGCATGGGTTCTATCAATAAAAAGTTATTTTTTTAAAAAGTTATTAGCCAATATTTAGTCACAGGCATCTCCAAATTTGTCTGGACTGACCTTCTGAAAATAAATATGAAGTTTTTCACTGAAAAAAAAAATGAATGTTGAAAACTATCTTTCCATGTATTTGGAAAAATAAGATAATTTTGAGGGGAAAAAAGGAAGGAGCAAAAGGATTGTTATGTTATAGTAAGAGCCTAGTTAGATAATGTAAGTTTATAGTGATCCAATCAGCACAGTTTTGTAACTTCTTCTAATTCCATGAGCAGCACAAGCGTAGGGGCAAAAGAGGTGGATAATAGAGTGATCCAGAGTTGGAGTTTGGTAAAACATGAGAGGACAAGGGAACAAGTGATTGAAGAGCAGAAGATTGTATGGAATTCATATGATTTACAAGGGGGCTGAGATTGAGAAGGAAAAAAAGTATAGCTAGAACAAGGATGGTTACTTGGGAAAATGCTGAAGGTTTAAGAGACTGGAGGTCAGAGTGAGAATGATGAATGTATTTGAATATGACTAATATGGAGATTTGTTTTAAAATGATTGTACACAAAAGTGACTGTTGAAAACTATCTTTACATGAAATTGGATAAAATAAAATGCTATTAAATGAAAAAGAATGAGCTTTTAAAGATTATAATTAGATTATTAGACATTGGTTCAGGACTTCCCAATATGGCATGCCCTCATCAGAGATAATGCTTTGCTCTATGAGCAAAGCAGAATTGAAGTAGCACAAAAGAAATGCAAGATGCAGAATTTAGAGAATCCACCCCAAATCTTCAAAATGGACTGTTTGTGTCCAACGTGTGGTAGACCATTTCCAAGTTCGTGTTGGTCTGTTTGGCCATACTGTAGTCTGACTCCAACAAGGACAAAGGACAACTACCAATGAAAGATCACAACTGTTAGACTAGGCTTTGGGAGTTCTTAAACTTGGGAGAAGAATGTCTGTAGGTGATGGCAAGATCAAATAGAAGACTATCACTATGTTCAGACGTGTAGATGAAGTAAAGTAGAAGAGTAGTTCCTGATAATTGTGGGGCTAGGAAGTTATCCGAGGAAACATCAGCACATATGATGAACATAGAAGTTGGAGTGGAGAGGAACATGAAGAATCTGCACTGAACTCATTGGGAATGAGGAAAAAATATCTTGCATGTAAATAAGGGAAATGTAAATTTAAAAATGGGATAAGACCCACTAGGATCCAGATTGTGTAATAAATTTGGATGGAGTGAAACTCCAATAAGAAGAAATTGATGACTAATGGTAGAGAAAAAGAATGTGGAAGTGATAATAAGGAGCAAGGATATTCCCATTCCATTGAGAATAGTAAGAGGGTAAGTTTTGAGAAAAAGTAAAAGCAATGCTAGAAAGGTAATGTCTTCCAAGAATGATGTTTTAATGAATTTCAAAAGATGTAAGAACCATGAGAGTAAAAGTCTAAAATGAGAGTGAGTTTCTTAATTGTTGTGTAGGAGTTCCAGAGAATACAGTAGAACAGAAGGGCAGATTTGTGGCAGAACATTGGTGACACAGGGTTAATGTGGATGGGAGAGAGGAGCAGATACGAATTGAAAAAGAGAGCTTGTTCTTTGGCAGTCAGGGGTTCAATATCACGTGTTTGGGGAAAGTAAGAAGAAATGGAAATAGGCCAACCCCTGGGGAATAAGTCCAGGGTTCATATCAGGTGGTAGATATGATGGTCTGAACAGTATGATTTCAGAGAGGCTTAGAGAGACTTACATGGACTGATGCTGAGTAAAATGAGCAGAACCAAGAGATCATTGCACACGGTAACAGCAAGACTACGTGAGGATCAATTTTGATGGAAGTGGATCTCTTCAACAATGAGATGATTCAAACCAGTTCCAATTATTCAGTAATGAAGAGAGCTTTCTACACCCAGAGAGAGAACTGTGGGAATTGAGTGTGGATCACAACATAGCATTTTCACTCTGTTATTGTTTGCTTGCATTTTTGTTTTCTTTCTAAGGTTTTTTTCTTTCTTTCTCGATCCAGTTTTTCTTCTGCATTAAATATGTATACATATATTGGATTTAACATGTATTTTAACAAATTTAACATATATTGGATTACCTGCCATTTAGAGGAGGGAGTGGGGAGGGGGAGGAGGGGAAAAGCTGGAACAGAAGGTTTTGGAAGGGTCAATGTTGAAAAATTACCCATGCATATGTTTTGTAAATAAAAAGCTATAATAATAATAAGAAGAAGAAAGAAAGAAAGTAGATAGTCTGAAAATCCAAGATTTTTTTATGGCCTTAGCCCTTAATATTTCATCAAAGACCTCTCAGAGAGAGAAACAGAAAGAGACAGAGACAGAGATAGAGATAGAGACAGAAAAAGAGAGAGACAGAGAAAGAGAGAGCTAGAGAGTCAGAAACAGAGGGAAGGGAAGGACAGAGATAGAGACAGAGACAGGAACAGAGACAAATAGAGAAGAAAGAAGAGAGAAAGAATGGAAGAGAAGAGAAGAAAAAAGAGGGAAAGAGAAGCCTAAAGAAGAGTCCAGAGAGAAACAAAAGATAAGATATAAACAGGGTAGAACAGTGGGAAAAGCACATTTATCCAAATTTTTCCTGGCTCTAATGCCAACTCAGTATCTACTTCACCAGTTAACCTTTCACACAGTCAATGAAAAATAATTGTATTTAAGGGGAAAAACATTAAAAGCTGGGTGGATCAAGAAAGGGCTACTATAGTAGATTACTACTATAGGTAGAAAAGCTCGAAAGTCTTCAGGCTGAGCTAAAGAAAAAGTGTCAACAATCAAGGGAAAAGATACAAATTAACCAAATAATTGTAATTTTCATCTGCCCCTACCCCCACTTTCAAATCACATTCTTCACAGTCTCTTAAAACTTCCTCCTACCTATGTTTGCACTGATGTGTTGGCTGACTTCAACATTCATGCAGGACAATGAAAACTCTCCTGTTGTGGCTAGGAGATTTCATAGAGTTCTCTGCAATAACATGTGTGATGATCTTTAGCAATCACTGCAATTAGGGGGTTGCCAAACTGGAAGTATCACCTTGCAAAAGAAAAAAAAAAAATACCAGAAATTCAGAACCAACTACCCTCTGGAAGGAAAACAGTTGTAATTAGCTCTACTTTAGATGGCAAGATATTTCTTCAAGGAATTCTAAACAGGTTCTGTTTTGTTTTCATGCCAATCTTCAGTTTCCATCACAAGCTTTAAGAGAGTCAGGTGACACACCAATGGCATCTTCGAGTGGAATCTTTGGTCTGTGTTGCTAACTTTTAGGACAAATAGCCAGGCTGGCAGTATATTAGGACATGGACCCCTTAACGGTGGAACAATTGACTTTTCAAGTAGGTAACTTCTCAAGTTTCACTGTGAGAACCAATTTTCTCAAGTGGAACTTAATTGCTACCCTTAAATTAGCAAAACATTCATGGTGAGGACTTAATATCACCAATCACTTGTGAGGGCCACTGGGCTTTTTGAATGAGCCGACTTTTACTGACTGAGAGATTACCACCCAATGACCTAAATAAGGTGTATGGACCTCTCAGCTTCTGTGGCCAAAATGGAATTCATCTTCTGGTTTATAAGGTCAAATATTGTTCCAGTGCTTAGATAGGGCTCTCCGTGGTTTCTTTCACAAGACAAAAGCCTGATGCATCAAGGTCAACTTGTGAGTACATTCATAAGGAGAAACAAAAAAATTGAAACAATTATCCAGATAGTTATTTTAAAACAACTCTACCACAGCCTCATTTTGATATTCTAAAAATCTATAATATTTTAATATGTCCACTTTTAACAAAGGGAAAATTAGCGCAGGAGGGGAATAGCTGGACAAATTATATAATCTGAATTTAATAGAATATTATCATACAGTAAGAGATAAAGAGAAACCTGGGAAGACTTATATGAATCAAGAGAATGAAATGAATAGAACCAGAAGAACCATTTGAATAAATATTACACGGTAAAGGAAAAAAATACCTAACATTTATGTAGCACTTTAAGGTTTTCAAAGTTATGTTAGTCAATTTGATCCTCACAACAATTTTGGGAAGTAGAAAGTAGATGCTATTATTATTTCCATTTTTCAGATGAGGAAACTGGGTCACAAAGACTTGTGCCTAGGATCATGTAGCTAGTTAGTATCTGAGGTAGAATTAGAACTCAGATTTTCTTGACTTGGGAGTTCTATACTCTATCCATGTTGCCACCTAGCTGCCTTAAAAATAATCAAGGAAGAATTAAGAATGCTGATCAATACAATGACCAACCATAACTCCAGAAGAGGGATGATGAAGTAAACTATCCACCTCCTGATAGGTGATGGAATAAATATGCAAATTGAGAAACACATTATTAGATACTACCAATGTGTGGATTTATTTTACTTGATTGTGTTTATTATTATAAAAATTTTGTTTGTTTTGTTTTGTTTTGTTTTTCCAAAATGTTTAACCATATTGTTTTACCCAAAATAAAAGGTAAAGAAAAAAAGATGGTCACTGAAGCACTTCAAAGAAAATTTAAAAAGAGAACTGAGGGAACTTTAGAATGGGATATAAATAAGAAGGATGTGTTTGAAATAGCATGTTAAATTTATTATATTATTATTTCTATCTCTTTCATATAATTATACATAATTATTTATATTCTTTTAAAAATCAAACTGTAAATAATACATGTTTTTGGTTTCATATACAATCTACTTTTTCTGCTCTATTTTGTATGTGGAAATACTCAAGTTTTTTTGATGTTTGTCAAGCATAGAATTTAAAAGAAAGGAAATTTTTAAAAGGAGAAAATAAATGATGAAAGGGACGAATTCAAAGAAACTTGGGAAGACTTGTATGAACTATTGCTGAGTAAAGTGAAAACAAGCAGGAGAATGATTTATACAATGACTATAACATTGTAAAGAAAAACAACTTTAAAAGACTTAAGAACTATGACTAATTGTGACTAACCATGACTCCAGATGATGAAGCACGCTAACACACCTCCTGACAGAGTGGTGTTGGCCTAGAGACGCAGAATGAAAAATACATTTTCTGACATGGTCAATTTGTGGAAGGAAGGAAGGAAAGAAGGAAGGGAAGAAGAAAGGAAGGAAGGGAGGAAGGGAGGGAGAGAAGGAGGAAGAGAAAAATAACATTGAAGTATAACACCCTATTTAAACTTTCCATCTCAAAATCTACTTATACTGGCAATAAGGTCCCAATAAGGGCAGATAACTATTTCTTCCCCTCAGAGCCCTTGAAAAGATATGGATTCTAATACTTTCATTCCTAAGCCCCAATCTGATATGATCCCCCAATATCAATTATTCAGTTACATAATTACCTTTTTAAATTAAAAATTTTAAATTATCAAGCATTTTTTCTTCTTATCTTACCTTAATGCATATAGAAAAAGAAAACTTATGACAGATACGCATAATCAAGAGGCAAAAGTATCTATATTGGCCATATCCAAAAATGTGTTAGGACAGTGCTTAGCACAGGGATTCTTGACTTGACTTACTCATTCTGCATACATAATACATCACCTCTCTATCAGCAAATTGGTAGCATTCATCAGCAGTCCTATGGAACCATAATTTGCTACTGCATTGATCAGTGTTCTTATAACTTTCAAAATTGTCCATTTTTATAATGTTGCTCTAGTATAATTTGTTCTACTGGTTTCTGCTCACTTTACTCTGCCTGAGTTCATACAAGTCTTGTTAATCATTTCTAATAAAAATTGTCTGTTTTATCTTCTGTGATTTTCTTTATCACTTTATTTGATTATGGACTATTTTCCTATCTATAAATTCAAAAAGTAATTTCTTCCTTACTCTTCTCATTTGTGTATGCAGTGACCTTTTATGTCTAGCTTGTATGCATTTGGAGCTTGTCTTGGCAAGCTATTGATCTAAACTTAATTTCTGTCAGCCTGCTTTTGAGATTTCAGGAGTGTTTTCTCAAATAATTAATTTTTATCATATTATCCAGGTATTTGGGTTTATTGAATCTAATCTATTAAGCTCATTTGCATTTGTATTTTGTATAACTAATCTGTTCCATGGATTGATTCTATTTTTTAACTAATATCAAATTGTTTTGATGATTACTGCTTTGTAGTATAATTTGAGGTCTAGTTCTGTGAGGCTTCTTTCTTTCTCACTTTTTTCATTATTGCTCTTGAAATTCTTGACTTTTTGTTCCTTCGTATAAATCTAATTATTATTTATTCTAGCTCTGTAGAGTAATCCTTTGGTAATTTGATTGGTGTGGAACTGATTAAATAAATAATTTAGTGTTGTCATTTTTATTATATTGACTCAGTTTACTTCTAAGAGATTAAAAGTCCTCCAATTATTTAAGCCTGTTTTTATTTGCATAGTGTTTTGTAACTGTATTTATATAACTCCTAAGTGTACCTAAACTCCCAAGTATTTTATATATTTTCTAGTTTTTTTCAAATAGAATTTCTCTCTCTCTTCTTTCTGAGTTCTGTTGGTAATATACATAAAATTCATGTGGATTTATTTTATATCCTGTAATTTTGCCAAAGTTTTTCCTTCAATTAATTTCTAAGTATACCCATCATACTATATAGAAAAGGTATTTTATTTTTTGTTTGCCTATGTATACTCCCTCAATTTTTTTTCCTTGCCTTATTTCTATGGCTAACATTTTTAATATTATATTAATTAGTAGTAATAACATTTGACATCCTTGCTTTACCCTTCATCATATTTGAAAGATCTCTAGTTTATTATTTCTATAGATAATCTTGGCTTTTCATTTACAGTACATATTTTTAACCATAATAAGAGTAGTTTATATGTTTTTTAAAATAAAAATCAGTATTATATCTTATCAAAAGCTTATTCTGTCTACTTATGTAATCATATGATTTTTATTGTTCTTGCGAGCAATATGGTCAATTATATTTATGCTTTTTCTAATATTGAACCAAACTTGTATTCCTGGCATAAATCCAACTAGTCATAGTGTATAATCTTTATGATGTTGCTTTAGCCTTTCTACTAATATTTTGTTTAAAATTAGGCACAGTGTACTATAATTTTCTTTCTCTGTTCCATCTCTCCTTGGTTTAATAATATCATAGAAGGAATTTGCAAAAAGTTTAAATAATGTTGGAATTGATTATCCTTTGAATGTCTGATAGTATCTGTTTTTAATCAATCCGTTGTCAAAGTTTATTTCCCCACCCCACTCCCATTCCCTCTGGGAGTTTATGATTTGTTTCATTTCCTTTTCTAAGATGAAGATGTCTAAATTCTCTATGCCTTGTTCTGTTACTCTGAGTATTTTATATTTTTCTAAAAGCTCATCCATTTCATTTAAGTTGTTAGTACAATAATGATGGCACATAATTGAGCAAAATAGTTTCTAACAATATCTTTCATTTCTTCATTTTTAATAAATTCTTTTTCATTTTTGATATTAGTGATTTTGTCCTTTTTATTTAAAAAATCAAATTAGCTAATGGTTTATGTATTTTATCATTTGTTTCATAAAAGTCAGTATCCAGTTTTTATTAGTTCTATGCTTTTTGCTTTCAATTTGTTAATCTTCATTTAACTTTCTTTTCACTCTCTTCTTAATTCCTTATAGTCTATCTTCTGACCTTATCATTTGAACAAAACATTCTCTCTAAAGTTACTAATGACCTCTTAGTTGACAAATCCAATGGCTTTTTTTCAATCTTCTTTCTGTTTGATCCCTCTGCAGATTTTTAACAATATTGATCATCCTTCTCTCCTTTATACTCTTTTCTCTGTTTTCAGGACACCTCTATTTCCTGTTTCTCTTCCTTCTCAATCTCCTTTGGTAGGTACTTTTCCAGATTGGAAGCTTTAATTTTAAGTGTCCCTCACAATTCTCTCCTTAGCTCCCTTTCTCCACCCTTCTTAACTGGGTGATTTCATCAGCTCCCATGGATTTAATGATCATCTCTAGGCTGATGATCCTCAAATCTACTTATCCTGCCTGACCTGCAATCTTGCATCTACAATTGCCTTTCAGACATCTCAAAGTGGATGTATAATAGACATTTTAACCTAAATATGCCCTGAAACAGAACTCACAATCCTCCCCTCCACCTGCCCTTTACTGTAAAGGGTAATACCATCTTCCCAGTCCCTCAGACTTACAGTCGTCCCCAACTCCTCACCATCTCTAGCCCCCCAAGTCCAAGGCCTGTCAATATTTCCCAGATGCCTCTTTCTCTGACAGACCCTCATCACTTTACACCTTGACTGGTGGTCTTCCTGCCTCTTCATTTCAATCCATCCTCCATTCAGTCCCCCAAAGTGACTTTCCCACAGTACAGGTCTGACCAACCATGTCCGGTGGCTCCCTAAAACTCCAGGATCAAATATAAAATCTCCGGTCTTCAATCCATCGACTGGCCTCCTGGTCACTTCAGAAGGAGCTACTCTATCTTTCAACTGCGAGCATTTTCTTTCCCCCATCAATGTCACCTAGTGACTTCCCCTCCTTCCTTCAAGTCCAAACTGAAATCCTATCCTTTATGGGGAGACTTTTTAATCCCTCTTAATCCTAGTGACTTTTTCTCTATTCATCATTTCTTGTGTGTCCTATATGTAGCTTGCTCTGTCTATATTTGTTTGCATGCTGTCTTTCCCATTAGGATTGTATGCTCCTTGTGGACAAAAGACTGCCTTTTCCCTTGCTTTGTTTCTCCAGTACTTAACACAGTACCTGGCATACAGTAGGCACTTAAATGTTTACTAATTGACTGAACTTTGGTTTTCAGCCTGCCTCTTTTCTACGTGGCATTTCACAGTATCCCCTTTGCTGGAAAGCTGCCAGGGGAGAGAGCAAAAGATATAGAGGCTCTGGGAGCTTGCTTCTAGACATGTTTAATGAAGCAATTTCCCCCCTTTTTGGAGCATGCATTAAGTATGTTCCAGCTGTTGCTCATTGGCAATGATGATGAATAATCTTTAAATTGAATGTTGACCTTTGATGAGTCAAATTCTACTTGACCTTGGTTTTACCAGATGGCCAAAGGGGTCTGCAAGAGAAAAAGGGTTAAGAGCTCCTGTTCTAATGTTCCCTCTTGCCTAGATCTGAGTGGGAAAACACACAGGCATCATCACAATAAGGAGGCACCTTCTCAACCATTTTCAAATTAAGTGTTTTTGGAAGCTGCATTAAAACACTTTCAGGCCTGCAAGTCATTTTAGATGACTGACACAGTTACAAGAGTATTTCCCCAGAGGCAAAATGATTTTTTCAGCTTCTAAAGCTACATCATTTATAATTGCTTAATAACTTGGGTACTGACAAAATCTGGTTCAATATCACAAATTTGTAGACATTTTAAAAACTTGGCTTTTTTTCCTTTTTCTCATATTAATTAATCACAACAATAACAATGTGGCAGCAGTTTTAATATAGTGTGGTCCAGAGGAACACATGCTGGCTCTGGAATTGAAGATCTGGCTTCAAATTCCAGCTCTGCTATTGACATCCTGTTTGCTCCTGAGCAAGTCTTCCCATCTTTTGAATATCATGGAAATCACAAGGATCTTGTTTTTTTCTCCTAAAACTGTTGCTTGACTAACAGAACTTGCCTCAAGTTTACCTTTTACCTGAGAAGCAAAGATGCTTATTTTTATTTCTGTTATTTCCTGAATGAGATATGGTTTTAGAAAGAATTTGAGAAAAGAATTTTGGTATTTTGTATGTGTGTTAAAAGGAAATAATGGAAATAATGGTGACTAATGCTTAATCTTTATAAAATGCAGAAAAAATGTTACTACATATAGACAGAAGGACTGCTATAATATAAATCCTAGGATGATAAAGACTAATATCTGTAAAGTGCTTTGCAAACCTCCAAATGCTACTAAATGTTAGTTATTATTGTTATTACTACTGCTCCTTTAGTTAAAGCTTCTAGATTTGAACATGACTCATTTGGAATTTGGAATTGTTTGGTCAGAGCAGACCTGAAATTCACCTTTTCATTGTATATAAAGAAAGAATGTGCTAAGTAAATTAATAGTTTATTTAAGAATATTAAGAGTCAGCATGCTATAATGGATAGAAAGTTGACCTTGAAGATAGATAGACATGGATGTAAGGCCTTCCTCTGACAAAAACGCCAGGCAAATCATTTTGCCTCTTGATGTACCAACCACCTTTCTAAGATTATAAATTGAAAAACAATTGCAGAAATGCACTGGGAGGACTTTTCTACTTATAGTAATGAAATCAAAGATCTATGTATACAAATTCCTTCCTGGAGGCATCAAAGTGCACACACAAACACATATATGTTAATTATAGACACTATTATTATTAGTTAAACCTGTTCTTATAGGAGTGCTTATCTTGTAGCTTTTCATTAATCTAGTTCTAGTTATTTTATATATTGGGAAGTAATAAAATTTTATTTTTAAACTGTCATTCAAAATTTTCACAAATGCAAACTGATCTTTTCCTCAGTTGGTCCAAAATTATTAGATGTTTGCTATGCTTTTTTTTTTTACTTACCAAATTGTTCCTCCTAGTGCATGTACTATTGTGATCATGAAATGTTCTTGCTGTAATTGAACACCTTACAAAATGTGCTGTCTAATAATTTGTCAAGAAAAACAAGTCAACAATATAATATAGAAAAGAAGATCTCAAAAAGATGGCTATATTTTTGAAAGTTATTCTGAAAGGAAAAGTAATGTTAATGATTATCTCTCAAAAAGACTTATTTTCCACTCTTAATAACCTCCATCAACTTGAATCTTGGAAAGTCATAATTGACACAAAAATGTGTTTGGGAAATCTAGGGACAGCTTAGCATACTGTTCAACAATCTGACAATGACCTTGACCTTAAGTATCTTGGTTTACTTTGTGAATGTTTTCTGAGGCTAGTGTTGACCCCATTTTCATACTGTTATCCCTTTATTCACTTTGCTCCTACAAATTCTAATTAGATTAAGCTTTTTCTTATTTATCCAGGTGGCTATTGAAATACAGGTTTTGTCTCAGAGGAATAAAATCTTCAAGTAATCTTTGAGTGATTTGGTTTTTTTTTTTTCCCTACATTCAAATCCTTAGACTGTATTTGTTAATAAGAAGTTGCATAATAAATTCTCGCTGCTTATCAAACTTATCAAAATTATAGAGCAGACAGACTTTTATAATCTACAATACTTGTGTAGGCCAGCAAAATCTTCAGTAAAGATACTATGCAACTGATTTTCATATATACCCTAGATAAACACTTCTGAAGGCTGGAAGAAGAAGGGAATAAAAATTCTGAAAGTTCCTTGACTGTTTAATAGTGTAATAAAAAGCGCAGGTTTATTGCTCCTCCTGTAGAGAAGTTTGAAGTCATCTTTGATTAGGATGGCTGCATCATGAGAGTTTCCTGGAGTTGTGAGTTCAAATTTAGCACCAGACACTTACTAGCTATATGATCCTACATAAGTCATTTATTCTCTGTCTGCCTCAGTTTCCTCAAATATAAAATGGAGATGATAATACCAATTACTTTATAGCATTGTGAGAATCGAATGAAATATTTGTAAAGCCTAGTGCAAATGCTTATTCTCTTATCTTGTTTCCCCTTCTATTTCTTCCCAGCATCACTGGCAACATGCAATTCAAGCCAACATCCAGTATCTACTCTAATGAAAAAATCAGGCAGGAATCATAAATTAAATATCCAAGTATTTCATTGCCATCCTGGTGCATAGCACAGTGCCTGGCACTCAGCAAAGCCTTAATAAATGCTTGGTGACTGTAACTGCAAAATCTCTTAAAAGTGACATAGTAGAGGGAAAGCTAGAAAAGGTTTAGAGCCTCCTCACTCAGCATTTTTGGAAATATCATCCTCAAAGGTGAGAAATGGTTTGGCTTCTGGGCCCTTGTCTTATGTTGTAACTTGAGTACTTCTGCCTGAGGCCTTATGTTTCCATCTTCTGTCAGCCAACTGTATCATGTTATTTCTTGGCTCTGCCTTCCAAAGCTCTTTGGTAGAGTCCAGAAATTCCCAAGCCCCCTGGCCATGCTACTCCATCTCTGCTCCTAATCCAGCTTGCCACCACAAGTTAAATCCCACTCACTGCTGCCATTCTTCACCTACAAAATTGCTCTCTGTGGAAGCTCTCTCCCCCTTCTATTTTTTGACACTACTATTGGTGTTTCATAGAAATGACATTGCATTTTTCCTTTGTTTGTTTTGCAAGGCAATGGGGGTTACTTGCCCAGAATCCTACAGCTAATAAGTATCTGAGATCAAATTTGAATTCAGGTCTCCAGGGCCAACTGTACCACCCAGTTGCCTCCAAGGTTGGGGTTTTTGAAGAGTGAAAATACCTGGATCAACATACCTTAGAGCTAGTCAGTATTTGAACTCTGAGCAGCATGACTTTTCCAGGAAAGTGTACAATGGGACTGCTCAGGAAACCAAGTCTTTTCCTGCCCTTGCTTCCAGCTGGTTTCAGCTTCATCTCCAGCTGAAGGGAGCTTGCCTCCCACATGTTTAGCTCTCCTCACTGGGCCTTCTGATGGCTAAAATAAACACTGACACCATATTCCATTTGCTATGCCAAATCCCACCATCCTAGTGCCAGGCCATGTTAATGACCTAGGAGCTCCAGTAAACCTCAAGAAAGCATGAGATGCATTGTTGGTGGGGCTGTGAAAAATGCAATGTCATTTCTATGAAACACCAATAACAGTGTCAAAAAATAGAAGGGGGAGAGAGCTTCCACAGAGAGCAATTTTGTAGGTGAAGAATGGCAGCAGTGAGTGGGATTTAACTTGTGGTGGCAAGCTGGATTAGGAGCAGAGATGGAGTAGCATGGCCAGGGGGCTTGGGAATTTCTGGACTCTACCAAATCCATCATTCTGGAGAGCAATTGGAGCTATGCTCAAAAAGTTATCAAACTATGCATACCCTTTGACCCAGCAGTGTTACTATTGGGCCTATATTCCAAAGAGATCTTCCCCCCCCCCCTAAAACAATTGGGGTTAAGTGATTTGCCCAGGGTCACCCAGCCAGGAAGTGTTAAGTGCCTGAGGTCAGATTTGAACTCAGGTCCTCCTGACTTCAGGGCTGATGCTCTATCTACTACACCACCTAACTGCCTCTCCCAAAGAGATCTTAAAGAAGGGAAAGGGAACCCACAAGTGCAAAAATACTTATGGCAGCCATTTTTGTAGTGGCAAAGAATTGGAAAATAAATATATGCCCAAGTGGGGAATGGCTGAATAAGTTATGGTATGTGAAAGTAATGGAATATTATTGTTCTTTAAAAAATGATGAAGAAGCTGGTTTTAGAAAGGCCTGGACAAATTTACACGAATTGATGCTGAGTGAAGTAAACAGAACCAGGAAAACAATAGCAAGATTGTGCCATGATCAACTACGAAAGACTTAGTTTTTCTCAGCAGTTCAGTGATCCAAGGCAATCCCAATAAACTTTGGATGGAAAATGCCATTGGCATCCAGAGAAAGAACTATGGAGACTAAATATAAATCAACACATGCTATGTTCACTTTTTTTTTCCTTCTGTTTTTTTTCTTGTGGTTTCTTCCTTTTGTTCTGATTTTTCTCTCCCAACATAATTCATATGGAAATATGTAAAAAAGGAATGTATGTATATGACTTTAAAAAATATTTTACATGTAACTGGAGAAAATTTAAAAAGATCAAAAAATAAAAATATATTTAAAAGAAGTCATTAGAAACATTCATTGAAAGGGAAGAAATAAAAGTTGACAGTTTCTTTTGGCATCCTTGCCATCAGGCTAATTTTTATTAGTCAAGTAGATTGATGGAGCACATCACAACCAAACACAATATTAAAAATCATGTTGTTATTGTTCATCCTTCATTCTCAAAGAGGATTGGTGACAATGATGACCCTTCTTATTGACACACTAGAATGTTATCAGTATAAAATAAAGCAAACTGAAATTACTGCAGTAGAAGTTTGTGTCTGCCTTTTCCTATCCTCTTTATTCTTTAAGGACTAGTTTCAAATTTTTAATTCTCCAAATACTCGTTCATATTTTTATTCACTATTTTCTGAGCTTTTTCAGTACTTGCCTTTTGTACTCATGTTTAAAAATACAATTTTTAATTTTTGTTTAAAATCCTTGCTGAAAGAGACAAGTTCCTTCTCTAACATAAAGCATTTTATTTCTGAACCAAACCTATCAGCCAAAACTAGTAAGAAGAAACTTCTAGGTTACATGACTAACAAGATGGAAAACTACATTTTCTCTAATTTTCATGACCTCTCCAAACTCTTCCAGAAAAGAAATATGACAAGATGTGAAATAAATTTTAGCTGCTGTCACAAGTTAAGACACCAATATTCTCATTGAAGTAACAATCTAAAGAATTAACAACAGAGAAGGCCAATCTCTAATATACTCAGTATTCCCTGTTCCTCTATACCCCATTTTCTGGTAGGGTAGCTTAATAGAACTCCCTGGCTTTTGCTCTGAGATCCACTCAGCAATTTCCATGCTGCTCTTGCAGCAAGAACTGTCCTCTGGCCCTGTCCTCACTCCATCATTCTATGGCAACAAACAATAGAATTCAAGGTCCACTCTTCCCCCAACATACTTTTGTGGAGGATATGGAGGTATAAGAAGTCGGGAAGCTTCCTTTCCCTTGGATGACAGTTTCTGTATTGCAATAGTATTCATCCAGAAAGCTAAAAAAAAAAAAAAAAAAATGAAGCAAAATGCTAATGAATACTGATCCAGTGGATCCACTAGGATGTCCAGCTGATATTCAGCTGGGGGTGGTTCTATTCCTTAAGAAATCACTTGAAATTGCATATATTTAACCTATATCTGATTACTTGCTGTCTTGGGGAGAGGGGAGATAAGACAGGGAGAGAGAAAAATTTGGAACACAAATTCTTAAAAAATGAATGTTGAAAATTATCTTTACATGTATTTAAAAAATAAAATGCTATTGAAATTTTTTTTAAAGAAATCACTTGAGGCAAAGACCGAAAAATCCAGACATCTTTAAGGTTCAGTTCTCAAGGAACAACTATGAAAAGGGAAGGAATCAGAAAATAAACAAAATATTATAAGGATAAAAAATAGAAATTATCAAAAATTTCAGGAGAAAAAAGTTCATCTTGAAATTTTAAGCATAAGCAAATAGGTAACAGGGAAGATTTTAATACCAGAAGAGATATGGTCTCTAGGATTTCTAGATAAGTTCAAATGTATCTGAATAAATATTGCCCCATAAAAGGGGAAATGATTCAACACAAGATGAAGTAGAAAATCCTGTGGTATCCCAAGAGATCATGGAACTATAGCAAGATTTTCCTGAATGGTTTAAGAGGGAAATGAAAATTGTGAGACAGAATTTACACAGAAATAATTGGCAGAATAGGAAAACTTGACTCTATAGCAATGTCTCCTCAAAGAGAGGGTAACTGAGTAGGAATGCAAAAAATAGAAGTGAAGTGCAATAAAAGTACAAGAGAAACAAGAAGTTATCATGTTAAAATGGTGTATAATCTCTATACAAACCAAACAGGTTGAGCTGAAAGGCAGAATAGGGATACTTTAATGATCAAATTTCTCCCCAAAGAGCAAAACAAATAAAAAATCCTGACCACCATAAAGCAATAAATAATATATCTGTCTAGATCTTGTAAACCCAGAAAACAAAGTACCAAGGGAAAGAATCCACAGATTGATGTTTTAGAATGCACAGGAAGGGAAGAGAATTAATTAAAAGGCTGAGAGAAAGAAATTTTTTTTTTTTTTTTTTTTACAAAAAGCACAAAAAAACTGAAAATAAAACAAGGCAATAAAGAGGAATTTTACTTAATGAGTTAATGAGAGAAAAGAAGAAGGGATGAACTAGATAAATAGATAAAAGAAATAAAAAGAGCTAAAAAGCAGGACTCTAAAATTAAGGGAAGGAGTGACCAAAAAAAATTGGAATAGGACTGGGAGGTAAAGGGAAGAAAGAGAGTACATTTCACATATTTTCAGAATTTTTTTTTAAATTGATGTTTTCATTAATTTTTCCTTCTCTTCCTCTTATTTTTTACTTTTAAAAATATTATTTGTTTCATGCATATTCTTTGACCTAACAATGCCACTATTAGGCATAAATCCCAAAAGAGATTTTTTTTTTAAGTTAAAGGACCTATATGTACATAAGTATTTATAACGGCTCTCTTCTCAGGGCAAAAAATTGGAAATTGAGGAGATGTCCATCAATCAGGGATTGACTAAATTGTGGCATGTGATTATGTCGGAATATTATTGCTCTGTGGGAAATGAGGAGCAGGATGCTCTCAGAAAAAAATCTGGAAAGTCCTCCATGAACTCAAACAAAGTGAAATGTATTGTATATAAAGTAATAGAAATGTTCTGGGATGATCAACTGTAAATGACTTTGCTCTTCTCAGCAGTACACTGATCTATGATTACTTTGAAGGACTTATAATAAAAAATCCTATCCAAACTCAGAGAAGGAACTAATTGTATCTGAATTCAGATTAAAGCATTCTCTCTCTGTCTCTCTCTGTCTCTGTCTCTGTCTCTGTCTGTCTGTCTCTCTCTCCCCTCCCTCTCTTTCTCTTTCTCTCTCTCTCTCCATATTATTTTTCTTGAAGGGTTTTTATTTTTTAGGGTGGGAGACCGATGTTTTCTTTTATAATATGAATTTTATGGAAATATTTTGCATAATTTCACATGTGGTTTTTTAATGGGGTGGGAGTGGGTATAAAGGAGAGAATCTGGAATTCAAAAGGATTAAAAATAAATTTTTTAAAATATTATTTGTTACTTGACTAGTCTTCTAGGAAAGGAAAGTGGTGAAATTCTGTTGATATAAAAAAGTTATCAATAAAAAATTTATATTAGAAGAGTAAAATTAATAAAGCAACTTTTGATAATTAAAACCTTCTCAAGGGAAGGAACCATTATTTATCTTAGTAACCCCCCAGATAACTATCTTGCATATAGTGACATGCAAATTTTTTCTGAATTAATTAATGAGATGTAAAGCAAAATATCCAAGTGCAAATGAGTTATCAAAAAGAAAAAACAGGCTAACATGTAAATAAGACTGTAATTACATGTAAATAACATGTAAATAATTATGAAAAAGGCAGCTCCTGGGTTTTATGCAAACTGTCAAAATTCTATTATATAATTCATTCAGCCATCCATAAAATATTTAGCAATTGCTCATTTTTTAAGCATAAAAAAAAGAGGACAGCAACAAGAAACCTTAGGAAAAAACTTTTTCTAATCCTCCCCCAATCAATCAATTAATAATCAGCAATTATTTACAGAATTACAAGTGTTATAGTACAGACCTGACTTGGGCCACTCTGATGTGATGATTTAAATTTGTGAATGAAATGAAATTAAATATTCCAAGACCATTTAAAATTTAACAAAAGATCTATAGCATGGAAAAGACATTCAGCAAAAATACAGTATTGATTCTATTTAGCTGAGCTGCTCTGCCTCTGTGTTGATATAACTGACTCCTCACTCCTCCTGTTCTGGCCTTTCATCAGAGGACCTCCAAGAAGCAATGCCAACAATATTATCCTTAACCCCTGGGCCAGTTAAGGCTTCTGTGGCTATTTTAATACCTTTTAAAGAAAAATTACCCTGAGTCCCAGTAGAATAGGACTTTTATATATTGTTCCTAACACAGAGGACACAAAGTAAAAAGAGAAAATCCTTGCCTTTGAGGAGCTTACAATTTGGCCAAAGAAATCAATATATGTGTGTAAGGTAAAAAGATATTTCTATATTTTAATATATTTACATATGTACATATTCATATATGTATATTTTGCATATAGATGTGTATATATGTGTACACATTTTATATTAATGTATGTATATTTATAATTCTATATTAATTACTATACGCATGCATATACATGCATGTATGTGTATATATGTGTGTGTATGTATATATACACCCAAAATAGGTAAGACAGTTTTGAGAAGAAAACATTTAGCAATTGGGAATGGGTAGGTCAGAAAAGCTTCATTCTAAGAGTGGTACTCATACTGAGTCTAGGGGGAAAAAACAAGAGGTCTACTAGGTGGAGATGAGAGCTAGTGGGTTTCTAGTATTGTGCAAAGTCAACACAAAGGCAAGAAGACTGGAGATAGAAGGCCCCGGGTGATGTACAATAACAAGTAATATTTGGCTGGGATATAGAATTCTTGAAAGGAAGCAATATGTAATAAGGTTGGAAAGGTAGATTTAAGCCAAGTTGTAATGGGTTCTAAATTCTAGAGAAGTTTATATTTAATCTCAAAGGAAATAGGAAGTCAAAAGGGCTAATCTATTAAGGTTAGATTTGTGTTTTAGGAAAATCACTTTGTTACCTAAGGTGGCAGATGAATTGGGATTGGGGTTTGGGGGAACTAGGGAAACCAAGCTACTAAAATAGTCTACTTGAGAGGGTAGGAAGACCTGGCAGTGGCTATGTGAGGGAAAAGAAAACAGATGCAGAATGTTATGAAAGTGTAAACAATAAAAACTGCCAAATGGCTTGATATATGGAATGAGTAAGGAGTCAGAAAAGAGTCGATAGTTGAATATACAGATCTGAAAATCATGAACACAGAGATGGTAATTTAATTTATGTGAGCTGATGAGGTTAGTAAGAGAGAGTGTATGAAGACGGCCTAGGACAGAACCTTAGGACATATCACCAGTTAGAGAGCAAACATGAATGAAGATTCAGCAAGGGAGATAATAAAGTTGTCAGATAGAGAGCAACCACAGAGGAGAGAGTGGTTAACAGTGTCAAATGTTGCAGAGATCAAGAAGGATGAAGATTGAGAAAAGGCCATTGGATTTAGCAATTAAAAGATTACTGCTAAATTAAGAAAGAGCAGTTTCAGCTGAGTGCTGAAAAAGGAAGCTAGATTACAAAGGGCTGAGAAGTGAGTGAAAGGAAACAAGGAGGAGATAAAGCACATAGACTTTCAGTTCAGCAAGAAAGAAAAAATAAAAGATGAGAATTTGTGTAAAGCATGTTATAAACCTCAAAGTTGTTGTTAGAGAGAATTATTTTTTTGTTTGTTTTTTTTTTAGTATGATGAGAGAGATGAAGATTAGGGAGAAAAAGAAATTATTATGGGGTAATCTGCAGAGAAGGTGGGGAATGAGATCAAGAGTATATAAAATTTCACCAAAGGTTAGCTTTGTTGAAGAAAGCAGACACCTCCTTATCACAGTCTTGAATAAAGAAGGAGAAAACAGAGAATCATGCCAAAGGATTGTGAGATAAGAAGGGAAGAAATCAAATAAACAACAACAACATAAATAAGACACATTCTTTCCTATTCAGCATACTTTCCCACAGATGCCCATGCCACTGGTGGGAGAAGGAATACTTTGTGGGAAAGGTAATTAACAGCTCAAACAATTTTTAGTAGTATTTTATTTTTTAACACTATGTATAAAAAGTTTTCAATATTCAATATTCATTTTTTTAAGATTTTGAGTTCAAATTTTTTCCCTTCATTTCTCCAATTTCCTCTCCCCAAAAGGTGAACAATCTAAGTTATACATGTGCAATCATGTAAACATATTTCTACATTAGTCATGTTGTGAAAGAAGAAATAAAACAAAGAGGAAAATCATTTTTAAAAAACAGCAAAAAAGTAAAAATAGTATCCTTGATCTGCATTTAGAATCCATAGTTCTTTCTCTGGATGTGGATAACATTTTTCAACATAAGTCTTTTGGAGTTCTCTTGGATCATTATATTCCTGAGAAGAACCAAGTCAATCACAATATTATTGCTGTGTACAGTGTTCAACTGACAGTACTCACTTCACTCAGTATCACTTCATCTAAGTTTTTCCAGGTTTTTCTGAAATCTGTGGGCTGATCATTTTTATAGCACAACAGTATTCCATTACATTTATACATCATAACTTATTCAGCCATTCTCCAACTGATGGGCATCCACTCGGTTTCCAGTCCTTTGCCACTACAAAAAGGGTTGCCACAAACATTTTGGCACGTGTGGGTCTTTTCATATGATCTCTTTTTTTTTTTATCTCTTTGGGAAATAAGCCCAGTAGATACTATTGGGTCAAAGGGTATGCACAGTTTGATAGCCCTTTGGGCATCATTCCAAATTGCTCTCCAGAATGGTTGAATTGGTTCACAACTCTTCCAACTGTTAAGGGACAGGTCAATTTTCTGAGAGCCTCCACAGCTATGGATCATAGCATCTGAAGGAGCTTCAGGGCAGCCTCTGCTGACACAGGTGTTGTGGACTGGGAATGAGATAAATTGGAGGCAGAGGGAAGAGGAGAGAGGTCGGACAATGCAACAGCTCCTCAGTCGGAGAGGTCAGAGAACAGTAACAGCCTCTCAGTCTCCTTGTATCATCCTCTCACAAAAGGAGATCCATTCTGGGTTGGATTCCAGCAGCCACTGTCAGGTAGCTCCCATGTATTCCAACCACCAACAAAGCATTAGTATCTCAATTTTCCTCATCATCTCCAAAATTTATCATTTTTCCTTTTATGTCACTTTAGCTAATCTGGTAAGTGTGAGGTGGTACCCCAGAGTTGTTTTAATTTGCATTTCTCTAACAGATTTAAGAGAATTTTTTCATATGATTATAAATAGCTTTAATGTCTTCACTTGAAAACTTCCTGTTTATATCCTGCCCATTTATCAACTGGGGAATGACCTTTATTCTACAAATTTGACTTAGATATCTCTACATTTGAGAAATGAGGACTTATTAGAAATACATGGTTTCCCATATTTCTACTTTTCTTTTAATCTTAGTTATATTGGTTTTAATAGCCCAAACAATTGGTAATCCCAGGGTTGCATCCCAAGTAGAATACCTCTCTACCACTTGTTGCTTTCCTGAAGAATTGTAGGTGTCCTGTTTCCATCCCACTGGATTCTGAGTTGCTGTTGTCTGAGCTGCTAATGCTTGCTCTAACCTCTTGGCTGCTTTCTCCACTGTGCTACATCTATCTACAAGTTTTTCAGAAGAGAGTGCTCAGTTATAAAATAGCCTTGGGGCTTTTAATTTCTTTTATGAGTATCACCAGTAGCCTCTGGGATATTTTAGCTCTTTTGTGAATTAAATCTACAACTACACTGAACCCAGAGTCTCTTAGTTAAAAATCTAACTTTTGATTGCTTTTAACATTCCCTTTCAAAACCTCCCCCAGGCCTTCTGCTATTAAGGTTGAAGTGAATTAAAGTTATTTTACCTTGTATTATGCCGCAGGCAACCAACACTAGAGTCATGAAGATTAATCTGGAAGTTCACTTAGCAAGACAAAAAGTGATAATAGACAGAAATGGCAACTTTTGTACTAAGTTGTTTTAATTATGTTTGCATCATTGCTCTTCCTATACAAAATCAAATATAATGAGAGCAAGGAAAGATGTTGTGGCATTTGAAGGATGGAGGAAGAGGCAATCATCCAGATTGATGAACATGTGGGGGAAAGATTAGCAGATTTGGAGTGGAGATGACTTGATTTAACAAAAAGACCTGCTCTAGAGATCAGGATAAGTAACATCTGAAGTTATTCTGAGGCCAAAATTGAGAAATCCATAAAGGTGCAAATAACTTAGATTGCAGAATATGGTCTGTATCTGAAAGCCACCAATTCAGGACAGGTCCATGCAGGTCAAAATCAGGAAGCATGAGGCACTTACAACTTGACAATTTTATAGAAATTCTTAAAAAGTCATGATATCAATAAAGGATGGCCTACCTCTCAGATCTGTGGAGAAGGAAGGAATTTGTGGTCAAAGAAGAACTAGAGCTCATTATGAAATACAAAGTGGATAATTTTGATTATGTTAAGTTTAAAAGTTTTTGTACAAACAAAATCAATGTGGGCAAGATTAGAAGGGAAGCCGAAAACTGGGGGAAAAAATTACATCCATAAAATTTCTAGAAATCTCATTTCTAAATATGTAGAGAATTGAGTCAAATTTATAAAAACACAAGCCATTCTTCAATTAATAAATGATCAAAGGATATGAACAAACAATTTTCAGATGAAGAAATTAAAACCATTTCTAGTCATATAAAAAAATGCTTGAAATCACTATTGATCAGAGAAATGTAAATTAAGACAACTCTGAGATACCACTACACACTTCTCAGATTGGCTAAGATGACAGGAAAAGATAATAATAAATGTTGAAAGAAATGTGGGAAAACTGGGACACCAAAACTGGGACATGTTGGTGGAGTTGTGAATCAATCCAATTATTCTGGGGAGCAATATGGAACTATGACCAAAGGACTATCAAACTGTGCATATCCTGTAATCCAGTGTCTCTACTGGGTCTATATCCCAAAGAGATCATAAAAAAGGATAAAGGGCCTATGTCTGCAAAAATGTTTGTAACAGCCCTTTTTGTAGTGGCAAGAAACTGGAAAGTTAGTGAATGCTCATCAGTTAGAGAATTGCTGAATAAGTTATGGTATATGTATATTATGGAATATTATTGTTCTATAAAAAATGATCAGAAAGATGATTTCAGAGAGACCCGGAAAGAAAGGCATGAACAGATACTAAGTGAAGTGAGCAGAACCAGGAGATCATTATACATGGCAACAACAAGATTAGTGATGACCAATTCTGATGGACGTGGCTCTTTTTAACAATGAGGTGATTCAGGCCAATTCCAATGGTCTTGTGATGGAGAGAGCCATTTGCATCCAGAGAAAGAATTGTGGAGACTGAGTGTGGATCACAACATAGAATTTCCACCATTTTTGTTGTTCTTTGCTTTTTTCCATTTTCATTTTTCTTTCTGATCTGATTTTTCTTGTGCAACGTGATAATTGTGGAAATATGTATAGAAAAATTACATGTTTAACATATTTTGGATTACTTACTTCTAGGGACGGGGATAAAGGAAGGGAGGGAGAAAAAAATTGGAACAGGATTTTGTAAGGGTGATTGTTGAAAATTATCTTTGCAAGGACAAAATAGTCAAAAACTTTAATAATATAGTGTTTGACAAACCCAAAGACCCCAACTTTTGGGATAAGAACTTACTGTTTGACAAAAATTGCTGGGAAAATTGGAAATTAATATGGCAGAAACTAGGCATTGACCCACACTTAACACTGTACACCAAGATAAGGTCAAAATGGGTTCGTGAACTAGGCATAATGAGATTATATATAAATTAGAGTAAAAATTATCCTGGCATGGATTCTGTCAATACAAAGTTATTATTAAATAAAATTAAATTTAAAAAAAATATATATATATATATAAATTAGAATATTTTTCTAGGATTGTTTACTTCTCAGATCTGTGGAAGAGAAAGGAATTTATGACCAAAGAAGAACTAGAGATCATTATTGATCACAAAATAGAAAATTTTGATTATATCAAATTGAAAAGTTTTTGTGCAAACAACTAATGCAGACAAGATTAGAAGGGAAGCAATAAACTGAGAAAACATTTTTACAGTTAAAGGTTCTGATAAAGGCCTCATTTCCAAAATATATAGAGAATTGACTCTAATTTATAAGAAATCGAGCCATTCTTTAATTGATAAATGGTCAAAGAATACGAACAGACATTTCTCAGGCAAAGAAATTTAAACTATTTCTAGCCATATGAAAAGACGCTCCAAGTTATTAATCAGAGAAATGCAAATTAAGACAACTCTGAGATACTACTACACACCTGTCAGATTGGCTAGAATGACTGGGAAAGATAATGCAGAATGTTGGAGGGGATGTGGGAAAACAGGGACACTAATACATTGTTGGTGGAATTGTGAATACATCCAGCCATTCTGGAGAACAATTTGGAACTATGCTCAAAAAGTTATCAAATTGTGCATACCCTTTGATTTCTACTGGGTCTTATATCCCAAAAAGATCTTAAAGAAGGGAAAGGGACCTGTATGTGCAAGAATGTTTGTGGCAGCCTTCTTTGTAGTGGCCAGAAACTGGGAAACAGAGTGGATGCCCATCAATTGGAAAATGGCTGAATAAATTGTGGTATATGAATGTTATGGAATATTATTGTTCTGTAAGAAATGACCAACAGGATGAATACAGAGAGGCTTGGAGAGACTTACATGAACTGATGCTGAGTGAAATGAGCAGGACCAGGAGATCATTATATACTTCAACAACAACACTATACGATACTCAATTCTGATGGCCAGAATCTCCAGCAATGAGATGAACCAAACAGTTCTAATAGAGCCGTAATGAACTGAACCAGCTACACCCAGGGAAAGAACTCTGGGAAATGAGTATAAACCACTTCATAGAATTGGCAATCCCTCTATTTTTGTCCACCTGCATTTTTTATTTTCTGCACAGGTTAATTGTACACTATTTCAAAGTCCTATTCTTTTTGTACAGCAAAATAACTGTATGGACATGTGTACATATATTGTATTTAACTTATACTTTAACATATTTAACATGTATTGGTCAACCTGCCATCTGGGGGAGGGGGTGAGGGGAAGGAGGGGAAAAGTTGGAACAAAAGGTTTTGCAATTATCAATGCTGAAAAATTACCCAATCTTGTAAATGAAAAGCAAAAATAAAAAATTTAATTAAATTAATTAAATTAAAAATATATAAAAAAGAAAAGAAAATTATCTTTGCATATACTTTGAAAATAAAAAGCTATTTAAAAAAAAGAAAAGATAGAGAGATATGCATTAGACAATAATTAAATCAGATGGATTCAGGACTGGTTAAAAAAAAGTCATAGTATCAATGAGTATAACTGGCTGGCTGGTATGGGTGCTTTTGGGAGCAGTTTAGTGATAGTTTTGAAGCCAGTGTGGGGTTAACTTCTTCCCTTAACTATACTGACTCTAATTTTATACTTCCTGTGGTGAGAAGAGAGCCCTGGTTTGGGCCATAGATGAATGGAAGTATATTTATACTTATATCTACTATATCTAGGCAAAGCTTCTGGCAGTTCAGGAAGTGAGAAGTAATTTTTCTCTTCTCTTCTCTGCTTTCTCTTTTCCTTTCTCATTCTCTTTTCTCCCTCTTTCCTTTTCTTCAATTTCCCTTTCTTTCCTTCTGTGCTCCTTCCTTTTTATGCTGATTCCTTTTCCCTTCCCTTCCATTTCCTCTTTCCTTTCCTTTCTTTCTACTTTTTAATCTTCTTTTCTTTCTCTTTCTTTCCCCTCAACTTTGCAAAGCCAGCAAACAGCTGGGAAGACAGAAAAATGAGTGATATACAGGGTTGAAAATTTCACAATTACCTCTTTTGGCTTCTAGGGATTTAGTCTCATGTATCTGAGAAAAATGGACCCTGCCAGTTACTTTATCTAACATTTAGGATGCACAGAGTTACAAGGATACCTATTCCCATTGAACAGGTCCATAAAATTCCCAAACTCACCAGAATAATTTTTGGACCTGAAATATTTGGGAGCTGGGAAGTTTAAACTTAAACATCAGGAACAAGTTAGGTTGATCATTGGGAAGTATTGAAAGGTTTGGTAAGAACTAAAACTGAGGGTGGAAAGGGACTATATTTGTCCATGAAACCAGATGGGTGGTCTTCTACCTTCAAAAAGTAATTGGATGAGTAATGTATGACTGGGATTGGTGAATGATACATCTGCAAAGTCAATGCCACCCTTAGGCAGTGCTTGGGGCACAAGTGGTAGGAATGGACCAGGTATGATGCCCTCAAGTTGCACAGACCTCCCTATATTAAATGTGGTGTTACTGATGGGAAGGCACAGAGACCTACCTGTCTATAAGCATTTATTAAAGTACCTATGATGTGTTAGGCACTATGCTAGATACTGAAAAATATATATTTTTGTTACAAGGAAATCTTATTAGGTAGGTAAGGGTAAGAAGAATATTCAAAAATGAAGGTAATGCAAAACCAAAAGACATCAATTTTTAAGTAAATAAAAAGAACGAAATGGAGAAAAGGAAGAGAGGGAGAAAGAAATCTCTTTGAGCCTCTAGAGAACTCTTCTATATCATTTAGTAGAGAACTGCATCCCCTTGTTGACATAAAGAGTTCCCAGGGCCAGAGATATTCCTTCCCTTCCTCAACAACAAAGTATAGTAGAAAGAGGGCTGGATTTGAAGCCAAAAGACCTGGGTTCAAATCCCATCCTATTACTTGCCACATGTATGATTTTGGACAAGTCACAACCTATTTGAGCCTCAGTTTCTTGACCTATAAAATTTGAAGATTGGACTATTCAAAGGTAGTATTTTGTTCTATCTCTGAATGAATGGATAAATGAATAAGCATTTATTGGTTGTTGTCCTTTGTTCTAGAAGAAGACCAAAATGACATCGCTATGGTGAGCCAAATTACAGTGTGTCCCCTTATACGAAGATAAGGTTGAAGAGGTATCATGATTTATACATAAAAGGTAATACTATAAACAAATTAGTAGAGCAAGGGATAAATCTACCTGTCAGATCTGTGGAGAAGGGAGAAATATATGGCCAATGACGAACTAGAGATTATTACAAAATGAAAAATGGACAACTTTGATTACATTCAATTAAAAAGGTTTTGCTTAAATAAAACTAATGCAGCCAAGATTAGAAAAGAAGCAAAAATCTGTGAAACAATTTTTACAGCCAGTATTTCTGATAAAGGCCCCATTTTAAAAACATAAATGCTTTGTAAATAAAAATTTAATAAAAAAATAGAGAGAGAGAACTTAGTCAAATTTACAAAAATACAAGTCATTCCCCAGCTGGTAAATGGTCAAAGGATATGAATAGACAATTTTCAGATAAAATTAAAGCCATTCTAGTCACATGAAAAAATGCTCTAAATTTTTATTGATTAAAGAAATGCAAATTAAGGTAACCCTGAGGGACGACTTCATAAGATGACAGGAAAAGATAATGATAAATGTTGGAGAGAATATGGGAAACAGGGACACCAGGGCATTGTTGGTGGAATTATGAAATCATACAGCCATTCTGGAGAGCAATTTGGAACTACGCCCAAAGGATTATAAAACAGTGCATACTCTTTGATCCAGCAGTGGATCAAAGTGAATACTGGGTCTGTATCCTGAACAAATCATAAAAGAGGGAAAAGGATTCACATGTACAAAAATGTTTGTGGTAACTCTTTTTGTAGTGGCAAAGAATTGAGTGCTTGCCTCTCAGGTGGGGAATGGCTTAATAAATTATGGTATATGAATGTAATGGAATATTGTTATTCTATAAGAAATTATGATCAGGCTGATTTCAGAAAAGTCTGGAAAGCCTTACATGAATTGATACTAAGTAAAGTGAGCAGAATCAGGAGAACATTGTATACAATTAACAAGTTTATGTGATGATCAACTATGATGGACTTGATTCTTTTCATTAATGTGGTGATACAAAACAATTACAATAGACTTAGGATGGAAAATGCCATCTGCATCCAGAGAAAGATCTGAATGTGGATTGAAGTTTAGTATTTTCATTTTTTTTATTTGTTTGCTTTTTCTTTCCCATGTTTTTTTTTTCTCTTTTGGTATGATTTCTTTTGTACAACATGATAAATCTGGAAATATGTTTAAAAGGATTGCACATGCTTAACCTATATCATCTTGTATTTTGGGAAGGGAGGAAGCAAAGAAGGGAGGGAGAAAAATTTGAAACACAAAGTCTTACAAAAATTAATGTTAATATATTGGCCATACTTGCCAACTGGGGGAAGAGATAGGAGAAAGGAGGAACAAAAATAGAACACAAGGTTTTGTAGGGGTGAATGTCAAAAATTATCCATGTATATATTTTGAAAATAAAAAAAATTTATTAAAAAAGAAAAAAGAAAGAAAAATAAAAATGAATATTGAAAACCATCTTTACATGTATTTGGAAAAATAAAATATTGAGGGGAAAAAAACTCTACAAACCACAAAAAAAGCTACGGTATATCTGATTCTGACTGCTCAGATCAATGTGAGCTTGGAATCCTCTGTCACAGGTGAAGGACAAATAATCCATATGAACATTTGGGTGAATTCTCTATCTGCACATCCCACATTTCTTCTGAATTACTTCAATCTGCTTTACTCATAGAGCAAAACATTTTCTCCGATGAGGGCAAGCCATGCTGGGTGGTCCTGTGTCAGTATCTCATTGCATATCATGCAATCAGTTCTAAAGTTCTTAAGGAAGACCTTAAAAGTGTCCTTGTATTATTTTGTAAGTGAGTATCTTGCCCTGTGCGAGTTTTCCATAAAATAATCTTTTTGGTAAGTATACACTTGGCATTTGGACAATCTGGCTAGCTCAATGGAGTAGCATTCTCTGTAATAGAGTTTAAAGCTTGATGGTTTAGTTTGAGAAAGGACCTCATGTCTTGTATCTTATTCTAGTGGGTGACCTTCAAAATCTTCCTAAGACAATTCAAATGGAAGTGATTCAGTTCCTGGCATGGCGCTGGTATACTGTCCAGGGTTCACAAGCACACAACAATGAGGTCAGCACAACAGCTCTCTGGACTTTAGTTTGGTCATCAGTCTAGTACCTCTGCTTTCCTACACTTTCCTTTGGAGCCTCCCAAACTCTGAGCTAGCTCTGACAATGCGTGTGTCAATCTCCTTATCAATATGGACATCTGTGGACGGCATCCTGCCAAAGAAAGTGAACTTATCCACAAAACTTTTCCATTTGCTGTGACCAGTGGTTCCATGTATGGATAATGTGGTGCTGGCTGATGGAGGATCTGTGTTTTTTCAGTGCTGTTAAACCAAAATCAGTACAAGCAGCAGAGACTAGATCCACACTTTGTTGTATCTTGGCTTCAGAGGCTGCACTGAGTGCACAATCTACAGACAGAAAATCATGCACCAACGCTCCCTCCACTTTAGTTTTGGCTTATAGCCTTTTCAAGTCAAAGAGTTTATCATCAGTGCCGTAGCCAAGTTCATCCTCATTGAAGGCGTCTTGCCAGCGATGAGAGAGACTGCTCTGTGATTATTGCAGGACATCAATTCCCTTTACCTTTATAGAGATGGACAATGCAGGACAAAGGAGGCATCCTTGAACTCTTGGGGGTAACCTCCTCTTGCCACATAACCTGGAAAATCTTAGTTAATTTTTGTATGAACAATAAACACCTCCTCCCCCCCCCCCACTCTTCTGCACCTTATAAATCTCAGCTGGAATAGAATCAGCACCAGGTACTCTATTGCACAAAAGAATCCTAATAAACACTCAAAACTTCTTCAGTTGGACTTTTAGTTAGAGAGAGAGTGATTGAAGTAAATGGTCAATGGCTTCAGCATTGATTGAGAATGGTCTGTTGAGAACTCTCTGGAGTTGTTCAGCCCATCACTCTAGGATCATATCCATATCTCTAATCAATGTGGCTCCATAGGAAAGGGCAGAGAAGCTTATCTTACTCTAGACAAAATCTGACTTTTCATGTTGGTGAATATAATTGAAATAAAGCATTGGAATAAGCAGAAACTACCAACAATGATAGTTGAGAAACCAAAACGGATTATATGGAGTTCCACTGAGAATAGTTGTATTTACTGAACTGTGTGGATTTGGAGGATTTTTGTCAAGAGAGAAGCAACTAAGGGGAACAGTAGATGGAAAGCTGGGTCTGGAGTCAAGAAGACTTAAGTTAAAAGCCAGCCTCAGGCATTTATTAGCTTTGTGATCCTACTGGATAGGTCATTTAACATCTGTTTGCCTCAGTTTCCCCAGCCATAAAATGGGGATGAAAAAATCCGCACAGTGTCTGGTACATAGTAGGTGCTATCAAAATGCTAATTATTATTATAATTTATTAGTGTTATCTCCTGTTTATTTCCCTCTCCTTTTTTGAGAAATGTTTTCTGCATCTCCTCGATATCAAGGCAGACATTATATCCCATAAAATGTCAAAACAAACTGTAACAATGTTGATATGGATTTTTAATGAAATAGTGGATTTTCAAGCATTCCTGATGAAAAGATGAGTGTTATGTAGAAACTGTGAGGTTCAAACACAAAAATTAAGAGAAACATAAAAAGGTAACTACAAACAATCATAAGGGACTAAACAAGGATCTAACTTTGCTTGTCTCCTTTGAATCCTGCTAGGGATCACAAAAGTAATTTCACTGGGAGTGTTTCTATCATTTGTGAATTTAAAAGAAGAATGGAAAGAGAAGGGAGGAGGAATATACTAGTAGAGGAATAGAAAGGAAGGCAAAGTAATCCACATATCTATATATCTAAGTAAGGGAGAGGGAATGACTGAAAGATAAGAGGGGATCATCTGAACTAATCAAAGGAGGAAAGAGAATATACTCACACATAGCTGGGTACAGAAATAGATTTCACTTAACAGGGAAATTTGAGGGAAAGAGGAGAAGGGAGGAGTCCTTAAAGGTAGATGAAAGGAGGGATTAGTGCTAATCAAAGCAAACTAAGAATGCAGAAAAATATTCATATTTCCTTTTGAGGTGGCAAAAAAGGAAATCTGAGAAAGGTGGCTTTTAATTGAAAAATGGCTACACAAGTTATATCATATAAGGGTGATATAAAACTACTGTGATGAATGAAAGAAATGATTTCATAGAATCCTGGGAAAACTTATGTAATAAGCTGATGCAGAATAAAGTGAAAAACAGGGAGAGGGAGAGGAGGGGAAAAGGAAGGGAGAAGAAGAGGGAGAGGAAGAGAGAAAAGAAAGCAATTTATGCAATAAAAACAGTATTGTTAAAATAAACAACTTTGAAAGATTTAGGAACTCTGATCAATAAACACAATTGGCCAAATACAATTCAAAAGGTTTTTTTATTTTTTTTTCTTTTGGATATGGCCAATGTAGAAATTTTTGCTTGACTATACAGGTTTATAAAGAAATTTTGTCCTCTTTTCATTCTCATTGGAGACAGAAGATTTTTACTGATTTAAATTTTTTTAAATCAAAAAATAACAATATTGATAGTTTCATTTGTTCTCTTTTCATAAATTGTAAAAATTAAGAAATGCTAAATTTTAGGGTGCAACAGCTTAAAACTCTATTGTTTTCCTTTTTCAAGAGTACTTTATTTTTCTAAATAAAGATAATTTTCAATATTCATTTTTGCAAGATTTTCCAAATTTTTGCTCTCTCCCTTATCTTCCCCAAGATAGTAAGCAATCTGATATAGGTTATACATGTACAATACTTTCAAACATTTCCATATTTGTCATGCTGTGCAAGAAAAATCAGACCAAAAAGGAAAAAAACACAGGAAAGAAAAAGCAAACAACAACAAAACCACAAAAAGTGAAAATACTATGTTTCAATTTATTCAGTCTCCATGGTTCTCTTTCTGGATGCAGATGGTATTTTCCATCCCAAATCTATTCGAACTGTCTTGGATCACCACATTGCTGAGAAGAGCTTAGTCTACCATAGTTAATCATTGCATAATCTTGTTGTGAACTGTGTAAATTTCTTCTGGTTCTGCTTCCTCCACTCAGTATCAGTTCATTTAAGTCTTTACAGGCTCTTCTGAAATTAGCCTTCTCATCATTTCTTATAGAACAATAATATTCCATTATATTCATATGCCTCAATTTATTCAGCCATTCTCTACATGATGGGCAGTCACTCAATTTTCAATTCTTTGCAATTACAAAAAGAGATGCTACAAACAGTTTTTTGCCTACGTGGATCCTTTCTCCTCTTTTATACTCTCTTTGGGATACAGAATCTGTAGTAATACTACTGTATCAAAGGGTATGCACAGTTTAAAATTCCATTGTTAACAAAATCAGAAAAATATTTAATAAAGTTTTACTTATGGATTGAATAAACTATTTTTTAAAATTTTTGTAAGGCAATTGGAGTTAAGTGACTTATCCAGGATCACACAGTTAGGAACAAACTATTCTTTAAAACAATACTCATAATATGATAATTTAAATATTAAGTTATATATAATATATTTCATGTTTCTAAATTAACAATATAAATGCACTCTCCCCAATTAAGTACTGCTTGTATATTGGTTATCCCTTAAATTTCCATTTTTTACCTTCATTCCACAGCTTTTTGAAAAGCTCATTGCTTCAAAATTAACAACAAATTTACAACTCTGTCATTATGTTGAAAATAGTTGTGTTAATGAAAGGACAAACTGGAAATTTTTTTATCATCAATATATTTTAGTCTGGATATACAAAGAGTAGCAATCTACAAAATAATGACTTATTTTTCTTGTGTAAAATAGATTCATTTTATAGTAATTTTTCAGTAGGATATGTCCATTCCCAAATGATTATTCTAGAAGAGTTGATGGGGTTTGCCAGTGATGTGATATAGAAGCAGAGTCCTGAGAAACTGCAACCCTAATCCTTCACTTTCAACTTTAGTTGTAAGCTTTCATTATCTAAGGTAACAGTTTCAAAAATTATGCTGTGAGGATTTGGAAGACTAAAAGTACATCAACTGTAATGTTTCTCCTTGAGAAATTATGAGAGACTAGGGAAATAATTTATGCAGTAACAACTTTGTCAAGGTGAAAGACAAAGCTGGTCAATGCAGAGGACAGATAATGAGTCATGCTATCCACCCTGTGACAGCAGGAAGATGGACCCATTGTGCAGAATATGACTAGTAGGAGTGATGATTACCTAGTACAAAGCAAGTGTGAATCAAATGTTTGTTGATGTAAAATAAGCACTTTTAAAATTGACACATATATGGATTTGTTCTGCATATCTAAATATGTGTTTATATTTGTTATCAAAAATGAATAAATTTAATAAAAGAGCCTCTAAGGTGTTGCTGTTGTTTTAGAAGAGGAGGAAAAAGATGAAAGAAAATCTCCAGAGCTATTGAGTCATTTTTGGTAGCCAATCTATTGTCCCTTTGATGCAAGTATACCACAACATCCAACTGCCAAAATTTTGCAATATCTCTGGCTCGAGCATGAGAAAGAAAAAAGCAGAAAGAATAGGGAAGAACTCGGAAGAAGAGAGTGTCAATACTGCCCACATCCTTTGGGGGTCCATTGCATGAGTTTCGCCCTAGAGTCACAAACCTCCAGACACATAGGGACAGTCACTCAGAAATTCAAGTCTCATCTGGGTCTTTGGTGCTTTCTGACAACATAGCCAGTTCTGTCAATGTGAGGCCTTGACCAGAAACATGAGCCCAGAATCCTCCATTAGGTTTGACTTACACAGGCTAGCTACATGAAGCCTGAGAGGGGAAGAGAAACTGGTACCCTTTTGAGAATTATTGGCAATGCCAGAGATCAATTATTCTGCCTTTCTTATTGTTGTAACACCTGCATAAAAGGAATCATTTCCCTTTGACTTCTTTCCTCCCATTGTAATAGCCATCATTTATTTGGGCATTTTCAAATTGACCTTCCTAATAAAAGTTACCTAGTTACCTACAAAAAATACCTAGATGTTTTTCATAGTCCAACAATTGCTATTGATTTTTCTATTAGTACCACCTGAAGACCCTATGATACTGATAGCCATTATCCTAAGTGAGTCCTGAACTAAATGAAAACACAATAGGCAAATATTTAACAAGCTAAATAAAAATACATACCACAGATTATATTAACATGTATTTTTCGAATCCAATATATAGTCTCCAGGCATCCTTTATGCACAGTTTGGTAGCATTCATTGCTATTTGAGTTTACTTCCATGAAACTCAGCTAAGAGCATCCAGCCTCCCTATACCTGTGAGGCTGAATGTAGCTAGCCTAAATAAGAATAAATAAGATGATTTTGAATATTTTACTGTTTTAAATTCTAGGATCCTGTACTTTTGCAATCTTCTTTAGTGATTAATGACAAGATATAATAACATATACACCGTTCATATTTTATTGAGAAAAATCCTAAATATTCATAAATAATATTGAGCAAAAAAGATCTGAGGTCTGAATCTTAGTTCAATAATAGAAAGCAAATGGGGATAAGTCTGTTTAATATATTTTGCCTATATTTTCCCTCTATTATTTGGTAACATTCTGCTGTCTGTTTTCACTGCCTTGATATTTGTTCTGGGGAAATTCACATGACCTTCAACATTAAAAAAAAAAAAAAAGAAACTTAGGGTTATCTTTTCACTTAAAGTACTTATTCATCTCAAACCTGTCTACCCCCTTTAGCTTTCCTCTACTTTAGTTAGTTACATATTCTTGAACTAAAAGAGGACAGACCTCTAAAACCTAGTTATTATCCAAGCAGCACTAAAATATATGGGCCAGAGCATTGGGAGAATTTGACAAAAACAGAGTGTGAGAGCCTTTTCTATTAGAAGATTATATTTTGCAGTTAGCAAAAAAAAGTAAAGTAGCCTTATTATAAATTTTTTGGATTGTCCACAATTTAAACTTCCAAGATGACTCCAAATACCCCTTACTGTTCTAAATCCTAGGATCCCATAAATTATATCCCTATTATTACAATCTTTTCTAGTGATCAAAGACAAGATATGATTACACATGATTTCACATTTACTTATTTATTGAGAAAAATTCTAAATATTCATAAATAATATTGAGAAAAAAAAAGGATCTGAGATCTGAATCTTAGTCCTTGGACTGTGTGACTGCTGTAGAATAGAAGATGGCTGCCTCTACAGGGAAAGGACCAGGAGAAACACTTCTGAGGAGGTTGTCTGCTTCTCTGTGAACACCAGACAATATTTTATCACTGATTTCTAATAAACAAGCATCCAACTGAAAATAAAGGCTCTAGTCTCACCTACAACTTGGTTAATACAGCAATTCTAACAACTCTCCCTTATTTATTAATGATGCCAATCTAGTCAGAGTGCCTTGATGTTTTAAGTCCTTTTGTTATTTAAGGTCTTCTTACCAATGGTAATTTATCTCAAACACTAAAATCACTATTAGAGGTTTGCTTCTCAAAAGGTTTTTCTGGGAAATGCACTTTTCCTGGTAATAGGAAAGACTCCACTCACATTTGAAAGCAACAGAGTGAATGGAGCAATGTAATATTTATCATATGACCTGGGTTTTATTTCTAATTCTGCCACAGGTGTAGTGTGTGACCCTGGGTGATTATTTTGCTTTTCTAAACCTCAGTTCACTCATTTGTAAAATGAACATATATACTAGGTATCAAGTAATATACAATAAAAATAGTTTAAAATAACAAAGAGTTTCAAAATGGGAAGAGATGCAAACATTACAATATTCAGAGTTCTAATTATAGTTATTGAGTTCCTTTCTTATCAATTTGTTAATATCAACCATAAAGAACTATATAATGTCAGTTGTTTTTCATATTATTATCATTGTTGTTACTTGGACTGGTGATTACCTAGTGCAAAGCAAGCATAAATGGGGTAGATACTGGTGTAAAACAAGTACTTTGTATGGCTTGTGTGGAAAGCAACATTTAAAAAAACCTCACAAATTCTGAATAATGTGAATAATAAAAGGCCAGTAAGTTTATTGATTGAACATTTGAAAAGAAATGCACATTTATCACTTTCTAATACAGAGCATATTCCAAATCAAAAAATAAATGGATATCAATAATCTGAGATAAGTTAGTGAAAAAAATATTCAAAATAGTTCTCCATTACATAATTGTCACATATGCATCAAAAGTTCTCTCATGATATAAAGGAAAATTTTAGGAAGGGGGTGCAACTATGATGGTCCAGTAGATAAAGTATCTGCCTTGGAATCAATAAGACCTCAATTTAAATCCAACCTTAGACACATTTCTTAGCTGTGTGACCCTAGTCAAGTCACTTAACCCCAACTGCCTGACCAAAAAAAAAAGGAAAACTTTAGGAAATGATGCCACTATCTTCCTATATACCCTCCATTTAAGCAAACCAGGAAAATAGGAACATTCTGTGATTCCCCTTTAGGTTTTTATACATTAAAGCCAATTTCCCACTTGCAGACATACATTTACAAGATATATGAAAAAAATATTTATTGGAAAGAATGAAATAAAATATCCGTTACTAAATTATCATTACTCCCAAAGAGATTTTGAAAATCCCCAGACACACTTGCAATCTCAAATTCTTCCATGGTTCATCTGATTAAAAAGTTGGTATCTGAAGAGTAGTTAACTGACACTATTTTCTGGAAGAGAACTAATTAGTGAGGAGTGATGAAACAAAGCTCAAGAGAGATCCAGATACACAGTAGAAACCATAATATGTGAATGGAACAAAGAACAACAAAAATAAAGCAATGGAGCTCTAATAAGAAGAGAGGTGCCTAAAAACAGAACTGGAGCAAAGGACATTTAATATAGAAGACTGATTTCTGACCTTCCATCTTGCTAGATTTTCTACCAGGCCAGTCATGGAGAACATATAAGTCCTGGAGCAGGGGACTAGAGTCTCCCTGAGAGTATGGAGAAGACTATTCTGACTCCATATTGGTTTGAAGACAGGTTTTTTTACTTGAGGAATAACAATGTTATTTGCTTTAAAGTTTTGTGAAGTTGAGTGATTGTAAGGGGAATGCTTGGAGAATTTTCTGAAGTTTTTAGATTTTATCTATGTGAAGGTCAATCAGATGGCTGGAAGGTCCTTCAGGAGTTTCTGTATCCTTCGTGTCAAATAATTCTAAATGAAAAAATCCATGAAAGAGGGAAAAAAAACAGTGAGAAGGAGCTTTTGCAGGATATTGGAGAGAAAAAGCATTTCTAAATTAGTTACAACAAGGACAACTGAATTTTTTTTCAACAGAAAGCAGTGATCCCAACAACTTGACTTCCAAAGTTGTAATAGTAGAAATACAGAAGTTAGACAATGCAGTAGATAGAAATGTCCTGCCCAGAATCATGAAAATTCTTCCTGAGTTCAAATATGACCTTACTAGCTGTGTGATCTTGGGCAAGATAGTTGACCTTGTTTGCCTCAGTTTCCTCATCTGTAAAATTGATCTGGAAAAGGAAATGGCAAATCATTCCATTATTCTTACCAAGAAAACCACAAGAGGGGTCACAGAGAATCAGACATGACTGAACAACAACAAAATAACAATGGAAGGATGAACAAAATCAATTAACCAATACATACTTATTAAGCACTCATTGTGTGGTAGGCACATGCTAAGTAAAGTTGATATTCAATTGAAAAATTTCAGTAACCCAATTACTAAATGATTGATAGAAATTAGCTCAAAGCACTGTTCTGTTTCTACCCTGTGTTACATGAAATTACTGGGTTAAGACTCCTTGAAAGAAAAAATTGAATAAAGAACAGAGAAGACTTGGCCCCCAAAGGTAAAGATAATGATAATAAAAAATGAAAGCATTTCCCATGTTTTCTTGGAGTCAAAGAACAAAAAAAAAAAAAAAAGGAAGCAATAGTAAAGCTTCTAAATGGAAGAAAGATAAGTCCTATTGATAATATATGCATCTAGAATATATTCAAGGTTAGATATAAGACTCAGAGGCAAAAACAAGACACAGAACATCCTTGCAAAAGCTGAAGAAACAAACCCCAGGACTTCAAAATAATGTCCCAGAGGCTTAGAGATCTTAAGGAGAAGGCCAAAGATGATCCCAAATTTACATCTGGATCATACCTTAGAGATTACTGAATCTGACCCCTCATTTTGCAGATGAAATAACCAAAAACCAGAGGGTAATAATAACAATAATCAATTAATATAACAATAACTAATAAGAATAACAATTTAAAATAACTAATAACAAATAATAACTTTCACAGAAAATCCATGCAAGAACAGTATAGCATTACTACTCTCAATTGAAGAAAAATCAATGTAAATGTTAAGATTTGCACAGAATTTTCCTATTATCTCATTTGTTCCTTCTAACAACCCTGTTACAAAAGGTTTGGTTATGATTCTCATTTTACAGATGAGGAAACAGATTAGAAGGAGGTAGTAACTTGCCCAAGATGACAGAGCTGATTCAAATCTTAGTATTAACTCCACTTCCAATAATGTAACCACTATATTTACTGTTTCTCTGAAAGAAGTAACTATCTCTGTGGACAAAAAAATTAAGTATCCTTATGGCTCTTATTTCCTTCCATGCCACCATACAAAAGAAAAATTTTTATTGATAACGATGGCCCCCAAATGCATATCAAATTCTGAAAAAAAACTAAGGTTTTTAGCTTCATGGCATTTTGCTAGAATAGCTAGTTAGAGAACAATCCTGGCATAGTAATATTACATTAAATATACAGAAACTTGTCTAATTAGTTAATAATACTACTGAATTATAAATGGGTTAGCAAGAAGTATTGCAAAACTAATGATTAAGAAAATTTCATTTGACATGTAAAATCTAGAAATAAATTCAAAAGACTAGATCAAAGCAATTTGTATTAACAAATTGTTAGCAGTAATCTCAGTTTATACCTTCAATACTCAAAAAAGAACATTTATATCTCAAGCCTTTGAAATATTACAAAACCTTTGGGATGTTCAACTGAAAACTGGAAGAGACTTATTGTAACAATAAAGGTGGTTGAATTTACCACAAGTGGCTATAAACCATAGAGATTCATATTTGTAAATACTTGTGTTCATTACAATCCTCCAGTGAGTAGCAAAGTTTGCCCTAGACTTCTACTTTTTACTCTTTTATATATAGCTTACTCAAGATTGAATTCTACTCTAATGTCATCAAGTTAGGCTCAATTATGTTGAGATAGAAAAATCATTATTCTCAGACCATGCCAATGTTTTCTGCAAGCTTTTAAAAATTACAAGGATGATAAAGGAGTAGATTAGAAGTTTAACAGTTAAGTTTTGTTATAGGACATAATCTATATAATACAATCAAAATTAGAGGAGCAGCAATGTTTTCTGTCCAGCTCCTACCAGCTCCAAAAGACTCAGCGTTAAATGTTCACTATGAGTGTTTACACTTCAGAAATCAGCAAATCCTACAAACCAGGGCTTAATTTATTGCTTGAGTATTAATAATGTTAATTAAATTTAAAATTATGTCCATTCTCCCCTAACCTCCCAGACTAATTTTTAAACATTTACCAGTATATTGCTTATGGGACGCAAGTTTGTCAAAAGACACAATAAAAACCGGAGTCGGGAGGACTTGAGTTCAGATCTGACTTTGTTCACTTACTAGCTGTGTGATCCTAAGCAAATCATTTAACCCTGTTTGCCTCAGTTTCCTCATCTTTAAAATGAACTAGAGAAAGAAACAGCAAAACACTCCAGTATCTTTGCCAAAAAAACCCTAAAATGGGATAACAGAATCTTGACTAAACAACAATAAAGATCAAGAAAATGATAAGCCTGATGTCTCTCAAAAAAAACTTTGTTTCTGCTTAAATTGAACCTCTATTGTTCTCATGAAAAAAATAATACCCCTGCAAAGGAAAAGATATCCCAGAAAAGCTTATAAAACATATTACTCTACTGCCTCAGACATACGTTACCTAAAGTTCAAAATTCCCAAAGTTTCAATTATAAAACTATCAGACTCTTTCCAAAACTTCTTGATCACAGAAAAAGCAAGCACTGACAATCTTAAGAACAACAACAAAATAGAGTAAGGCAGATTAACTGTAAAATGTCTCGATTTCTGTTTAAAAAAGGCAACTGTCCCATGAAACACTATTTTGGTAGATAAGCAGTATGGTGGAATGAACTAGAGCCTTGAAATCTGGTTTCATATCCTGGTTCTGACACTTTCTATCTGTGTGAATCTTCCAGTTCTTGGTATTTCAGTTTCTTCATATGTGAAAGAGGGATAACAGTACCTACTTTTAAAAGTTGTTATATTAAAAGTGCTTTGTAAACTTTATAGTGCTATGATGTGAGCTATTATTGGTTAAAGATAGGGCATTATAAATTTTCATTTTTTGTTGGATCATCAAGTCTAACATGAATGCATAACAATAACAAACCTGTGAGTTTTGAGAAGCACACTAAGATTATGAAGTCTATCCTGAAGACAGTGACCAGGAAGATGAGGAAGTCTCAAAAATCACATCATAAAATGATCAGCTGAAGGTACTAGGTATGTTTAGCATGAGGAAGGGAAGACCTATGAGGACATGATAACTATCTTCAAGTATTTGTAAGATTGTCTCATAAAAGAGAACTTAACCTACTTGTTTTACTTGACCCTAGAAGGCTAAGAAAATGACGGAAGTTAAAGAGAAATATTTTGGCTGCTCACAAGGGAAAATTCCCTAATAATTACAGTAGTCTAATAATTACAATTTCTTCAGAAAAGCTTAGATTCCTATGTCTTGAAGCCCAAGTTAAATAGCCACCTGTTAGAATATTTTTTAGGTAAATCTTTTTTGAGGTAGAGTGAAGAGTGGAAGTGATGGGAGTTCAACATGATAGTTAATAGAAAATCTAATGGGATATCCTGGCAGGGGAAGAGAATTTTTAAGGACAATTCAAATTCATTCCCAAATCTATTTGGGTCCTGTGGGATCTTGTTTGCTTTGTTTTTTAGCACATAGTTCTACCATCTCTACTCTGATTTCTTCTCATATTTATCTAGTTATCTACTTCTTATATCATTAATTTTGCTATATTATATATTTATAAATGATCATTCATCTCATTTAGGCTCTCTAATTTACCATCATATCCATTCATGAAGCACTCTGTTACTTGCAGCTATATAACCTCACTGGAAGTTTAATGATGTTAGAAAGATAGGCCTTTGCTTCAGGAAGAAGTTTGGGGTCATTTAAAAAATTGTGCAATTTTGTGAAGGTAATCTAGCCATTTTCCTCTTCCTTTTTTGATCTGGGACCAAAATCATTGCCCATCTACTATGTCTATTGAAGATGTACGAAATGAAAGACCAGCTTATTATCTACTTGAGTACATGTCCCAATCTGTACAATAGCCATTCATCATCTGCTTGATTTTTTCTATGTGTATACTTAGGCTTGAATCTTTTCAGAGATTATAAATGACATTTTAGAATCTGCAATGGGGCTTGATATACGATGTCATTCACAAGGGAGTATTTGAAGAGTTTTATCATGTTTAAGGAATTCCTCTTCTGTATTAGACATCCCCTATGACAGGAATAAACATTTTTGATGAACTAGTGTATGCTTTAAAATGTTTTTTACCTTATCTGAAATGAATAATCATAGGATTATAAAACAAAGTTACCTCTCTTAGTATATCTTTCAAGGAATCTTACATAACTTTAACAAATATATGGAATGTATACATACACACATATGTTAAGAAACTTTAAGGAAGTATTTTGAGATATGTTACAGTTTTAGGGATATTTTTATTTGTATATTGTTGGTTATGTGTATGTGTGGTTTGTGGTGTGTGTATGTGTGTGTGTGTGTGTGTATGCAGTGATAAGTCTAGAAAATTTCTACAAATGTTTTCCTGAAATGTAAAGTGTACATATTTCTATTTCTCTAAACTTTCTAAAATGTCAATAATACTCAAGTCACTCTAACTTATCTGTCTTCTAGGTCTATTGCTTATATTCTTGTGTTTTTTTTTTTTTTTTGAGTGTGGAAGAACAGATAGACAGGCACCTCCTTTATCTCTTAAAATTTGTAATTTCTGTCAATATTCAGCTCAAATACTACTCCAAAATGAATCCTTTCCTGACCTATGTTGCTATACTACTCCCTTCCATTATTTTGTATTTGGTATTTTTGGTATCTGCCTCACACTTTCACATCACCACTCTTGCCCTCAATATTAATATTAACCTCCCTTGACTAATTTCTCTGTCCTACTACAATCAACACAGAGACAAGTCTTCAATCTTTTCATTATGCACCAATGTACCACTCTCACATCCAAAAATTTTGCTTCACAAATTTGCCTGTCATCCTTGTGCAGGAGCCATGATAATTTTCTCTGTGTCATTCTAATTTAGTCTATATGCTGCTGAAGCAAGCATTACATCCAAGAATTTTGAATTCCCCTTCTCTGCCCATAATCCACTGGCTTTTCCCTCTCCCTCTGTCATTCCTTACCAAACCTGCTCTTTGTCCACAATGTGGATAAATCCCTTGACCTCTCACTTCTCAGATCATATCCCTTCTTTTCTCTATCTTGATCCCTCAGGGAGCTAATTGAATTCCATACTTCCATCCTGAGTTCCCAGACTCATTATTTCATGAATTGCACCTGCCAAGCCTTAGACTTGAATCACTTTCATCATCTGTTTGCCTTTATTCCTATATATGTGCTACTTGAATGAAGGAGGAGAAAATCCCTCAAATGATTTGAGTCATTGCAAATGGCTTCAACTGGGCTCTCACTGCCGTTAGGCAATCTTTCTGTATTTCTCTCATTAACTCACTTTCCATTCTCCACAAAGTTTCTCCAAATCTTTACTTCCTTCCCCAAACTTCCCATAATTTCTCTTTCCCTCAATCTCTCAGCTAAGATTCTTGCTTCATATTTTACAGGAAAAAATTGAATCCAAATTGAGAAAGAGGGATCTTTCTCATCTCCTATCACTCTCTCCTCCTTCATCCCTGTTACATGATGAAGTAGCCTTACCAAATACTTACTAAGTACTCCTTACAAAAGCTAACCCCTTCATTTGTTCAAGAAATCCTATTCAATTCTGTTTCCTCCAACAGATTTCGCCCTCTGCACTCCCACTTTACTGGAGAAGTAACTGTTGATATACCACTGGAGGGGCTGAACTATATCCAAACTGATACTTAGTATAAATGAAACAGGAAGATCAAAAAAACTGCAATTAAAGAAATGTTAGACCCAGAGTTTCTCCTTGAATATGTAAATAAAACAGTTGAAAAATTAGTTATATCATACAAAAAGCAACAAGACATCCCATTTCATAGGACACTTGGTCACCTCTACTTGCCCTATTACAATGAGCATAAGCAAATAACCATTCAGAAGGAGAGACTTACATGAACTGATGCTGAGTGAAATGAGCAGGACTAGGAAATCATTATATACTTCAACAACAATACTATATGATGATCAATTATGATGGACCTGGCCATCTTCAGCAATAAGATGAATTAAATCAGTTCTAATGGAGCAGTAATGAACTGAACCAGCTACACCCAGTGAAAGAATTCTGGGAGATGATTAAGAACTATTACATCAAATTCCCAATCTCTATATTTTTGCCCGCCTCCATTTCCAATTTCCTTCACAGGCTAACTGTACAATATTTTGGAGTCCGATTCTTTTTGTACAGCAAAATAATGGTTTGGACATGTATACCTATTTTGTATTAATTTATACTCTAATATATTTAACATGTATTGGTCATCCTGCCATCTAAGGGAGGGGGTGGGGAGAAGGAGGGGAAAAATTGGAACAAAAGGTTTGGCAATTGTCAATGCTGTAAAATTACCCATGCATATAACTTGTAAATAAAGAGCTATTTAAAAAAAAAAAAACCAAATAATTCCAAAGATAAATGTAGCTTATGTGTCAATTTCTGTTAAAAAAAAATCTTCCAAACTAAATCAACATATACCTTATTTTTCATTAACTTCATTAGACAAAGTTCTCCACAAAGAGAAAACTAGACTGGGAAATATGGCTTAAAATCAAGAATTAAGAAGTTTGTATATTAACAAGGAATCTGGGAGGGAAGGAGGGAAGAAGGGAGGGAGGAAAAGAAAGAAAAGAAATGACAGATGATTTCAGAGAGGCCTAGAGAGACTTACATGAACTGATGCTAAGTGAAGTGAGTAGAACCAGGATAACATTGTACATGACAAGAAGATTATACAATGATTAATTCTGATGGACATGGCTCTTTTCAACAAAACGAGATGATTCAGGCCAGTTGCAATAGTCTTGTGATGGAGAAAGCCATCTGTACCCAGAGAGAGGAATGTGGGGACTAAATATGGGATCACAACATAGTATTTTTACCTTTTTTATTTGTTTTCTTTCTCATTTTTTTTCCCTTTTGATTTGATTTTTCTCATATACCATGATAATTGTAGAAATATGTATAAAAGAATTGCAATGTTTAACTTGGCAATTAGTAATTGAATTACTTGCTGTCTAGGAGAGGGAGTAGGAAAAGGGAAGGGAAAAAATTAGAACACAAGGTTTTGCAAAGGTAAATGATGAAAATTTTCTATGGATATGTTTTGAAAATAAATAGTTTTAATTTTAAAAAAGAATTAGAAGGTTTGGACTGAGACAATAAGTATCACAAAAAAATGAAATTACGCTATCTTAACAGAATTGGATCTGGTGTTGCAGTCCTTTCACAATCAAATATCTATGTAGCAAGATCATCAGTTAATAGATTAAAAGTCAGATTCTGCATCCAATTTGAAGGAAAGATAAAGATAAGGTTATAATAGCCCCCAATTAATATATCTGATAAGGCTGTTGACTTGGCAAAAATAGAAAATACCAAAGGTTAGATACTTCTTCTGTCACCATTTCTTAAAAAGTATGTGATATAAAAATCACCCAATGGACAAAGGAAAAAAGCCCAGAAACCAAATTATCAGGAAGCATTTGCTCACTTTAGTATCCAATGCATTACTCAAATATTAAGGAGCCACAGTCAGGCTTATACAAAATTTAGCAGCCATCACTATGAAGAAGAAAAGAACTTGGAATATGATATTCCAGGAGGCAAAAAATCTAGACTTACTATCAAGAATAACTTAGCCAGCAAAACTGAATATAATCCTACAGAGAGAAAAATGGATCTTTTGAGAAATAGAGGTCTATCAAGCATTCCTGATTAAAAGACTAGAATTGAGAAGAAAATCTGAAATACAAATGTTAAGAGTCAAGAGAACAATAAAAAGCTAAACATGAGCCAACAATCATATTGGTCCAAATAAAGATAAACTATTTATATTCTTGTTGGTAGATTGTTCTCAAAAAAACCAAAGTGACATCAGCATGTTAGAGTAAGTTAATGAGTCCAACCAATATGAGCTCAGAATGCTCTGCCACAAGTTAGACACAAATAGTCTTGGGATAGATTCTCTAATTTTGTGCATCTCACAATTTTTTCTAAGCTAATTATTTATATTCTAACATGAGAAAAGAATACATATATTGTCTTCAGAGCTCTATCATCAGAGATAATAGAGAAGGTCCAATTAGACAGCCAGGAAATAGCTTTATTATGTTTTTATTATCTTAAAGAAAAATAAAAAGGGAAGGGAAGAAACGGGGAATACATTAGGAAAAAGGTAAGGCAAGGGAAGGGACATGGAAGATTATATCACATAATTGAGGTGTGCAAGTAAAAGTCTATACAAACAAGGAAGAAGGAGTGGAGGAGGAAGAACAATCAACAGTCTCATACAAACAGGTCAAAAGAGGAAAGAATACACACAGAGCTAGTTAAAGAAATACATTTCATTCACAGGAAACAGGAGGGAATTGGAAAAGGGAAAGTAATGAATAGGAGGGATGGTAGGTTATAAAAGGGATTATTTTTAAGCAAAACAAATTCCTAAAAAAAGGTGATGGGAACAAAGAGAAGGAAAAATATAAAAGTGAAAACAGACCCAATTAAAGGAGATAAACAGGGAAGCTGCATTTTGTTGAAAGGCATTGTATAAAATGAATTAATATCAATACTAATATACGTGTACCAAATAGCACAACAGCTAAATTCTAAAAGGAAAAATTAAAGGAGCTATAGAGGGAAAAAACACAGTAAAATTATAATAGTGGAAAACTTCAATTTACTCCTCTCAGACCTAGATAAATCTAAAAAACAAAATTAAAATAAAAAAAAAAGGCTCTGACTAGAATTTTAAAATTTGAATTTGATTGACGTTTAGGAGATTGTTGAATGGGAATAAAAAGGAATATACACACAAATAAACTAGGGACTGGGGTACAAAAATCTTACAGATAAAAAAGAAAACCAGAAATATTAAACATACCTTTTACAAACCACAATGCAATAAAAATTATATTCCATAAAGGGATTCTGAAGCAAAGATTAAAAGATAATTGGAGACTAAATCACTTATTAAAAAAAAGAACAAATTACATAAACAATAATTTTATTAAAGCTGATAACAATGAGACACAAAAATTTTGGAGGTGTAGTCAAAGCAGTATTTAGGGGAAATTTTATTATCTTAATTAATTATGTGAGAAAATGGCAGTAGTACTTAGGAAAATGAAGTTCAGAAAAGAAGTTTAACAAATAGACAGAGGAGAAACCCATGTTGGAGATGATACAATTTTAAAAGCAATTAAAAATCAATTTGTAAAATAATTCAAATTAAGGAAGATTCTCCCCAAAAGGAAAGATTATACACAGTACCTTTACTCCAAAAAAGAGGCCTGAGAAGATATTATAAAATATCTACTGTATGTCTTCCTAATCCTTTTGCAGTTTTTATAGGAATTATCAGCAAATAGCAAGGACATCCTTGATTATAATGTGAGAAAGAAAAAGAAATAGTTTTGCATATGATTTTCTACACAGTTAGATACCTGACTTTGAGGTTTAAAGAACATAAAATCATATTATCTATAGTTGACTTTAATGACATATTTTTAAAATAAAATGTTGTTTTAAAGACTGTTTTCAAAGATACCTCTTATATATATAAATCACATATGAGGAATTTAACATAAAAATATAGCTTTAAGGTGTCAATAATGTGATGAGGAATGTCTTATGCAAATTATGAATAAAAGAGGGAATCCTTGTTGATGACAAGATTATCTGAATAGTCTAATCTACAGATAATATTGTGCTAAGTGCACTGAGCCCTATAGGAAATGCTATAAGAATTTCTCAGTGACATACATAATCTTTTTCAAAAGATCAACCTATCATCTCTGGAAAAATCATTGGATTCCAATTAAGTAATTGGAAAAATGAATCAATAATTCAAATGACCCAAAAGATAACAGAAAAGATACAGAGGAGGTATAATCAAAGCATATTATCAATGGTGGCTTACATTCAAGAAATGGTACAAAAGATATCTCATAGGAAACAATGACATCAAGAACTAGAAAAGAGTGGATTGCTGATGTAGTGAGAGCAAGGAAAACAGATGGCCTGTTCAATTATTAAAATGGTGTGATGAGAGGTGGGGGGAGTGAAGGGGAGAAGGAGAGAAAGAGAGAGAATATGAGTATTTTTTGAGCTATGTGTCAGGCACTGTGTGCCAAGTGCTAGAGAGATACAAATACAAATAAGTAAAACAATTCTTGCCTTCTAGGAGTTTACATTATCACACACACACACGCACATACACACTATAAAAGTGGGATGAGAGAAGTGTCAAAGCCTGGTTATGGCAATATAAGTCAAAAATTTATCTGTTAAAGACCATATTCACCACCTATTAAAAAAAAAAAAAGCCTCTGCAATATCAGGTAGATTCTTTAAGGAGGGTTTACAGAAAAAAAAATGTTCTTTAATAATTGGGAAGGCTTCAACTATAAATTAATATGGTCCCATTGCCTTTTTATGGGACAGTTCATTCATTTTATGCACAATTCCTTCTTCTGAGGTTAATAGGCTATTTCTTGTCTTTTCAATTTGAATGTTAAATACTTTGTAGGTTTTCATTCATTTCTTTAAGAAATTTCATTGGTCTGGAGAGCAATTTGGAACTATGCTCAAAAAGCTATCAAACTGTGCATACCCTTTGACCCAGCAGTGTTATTACTGGCTTATTTCCCAAAGAGATTTTAAAGAAGGGAAAAGGACCTGTATGTGCAAGAATGTTTGTGGTAGCCCTCTTTGTAACGGCCAGAAACTGGAAACTAAGTGGATGCTCATCAATTGGAGAATGCTGAATAAACTGTGGTATATGAATATTATGGAATATTATTGTTTTGTAAGAAATGACCAGCAGGATGATTTCAGAAAGGCCTGGAGAGACTTACATGAACTGATGCTGAGTGAAATGAGCAGAACCAGAAGATCATTATATACTTCAACAACAATACTGTATGAGGATCAATTCTGATGGACGTGGCCCTCTTCAACAATGAGATGAACCAAATCAGTTCCAATAGAGCATAAAGGAACTAAACCAGCTACATCCAGCAAAGAACTCTGGGAGATGACTATGAACCACTTCATAGAATTCCCAATCCCTCTATTTTTCTCCACCTGCATTTTTGATTTCCTTCACAGGCTAATTGTATACTATTTCAAAGTCTGTTTCTTTTTGTACAGCAAAATAATTGTCTGGACATGTATACATATATTGTATTTAACTTATACTTTAACATATTTAACATGTATTGGTCAACCTGCCATCTGGGGGAAGGGGTGGGGGGAAGGAGGGAAAAAGTTGGAACAAAAGGATTTGCAACTGTCAATACTGAAAAATTACCTATGCATATGTCTTGTAAATAAAAAGCTATAATATTTTTTAAATTCATTGGCATGAAACTATACAGAATGATTTTTAAGTTTTCTTAATTTTTTTAATAAATTATGATTTTCCTTTTCTTATTTCTAACATTAATAATTTGTTTTTGCCATCTTATTTTATGGATTAATTTCTTGTTAACTAGAAATGTTATGATTGTTGGCTTTCAGCTGCTCTTGGTTTTATTCATAAACATAATTACTTTTTGACCTCATATTTTAATAATTTCTGTTCTTATTCTAACAATCATTGCCACTTTTTCTTTAAGTTATTCTATTCATACAAACACACTTCTTTAATTGATCTTTTTCTCTCTTATTATTATAGTAAGTCAGGGCTATGTATATAATTTCCCTATAGCTACATAATTATGTTTTAAGTAGATATTGTTTCTATACTTCTTTAGTCATTTTTCAGTCCTGTCTGATTGTTCAAGACCCAATTTGGAGTTTTCTTGGCAAAAATACTGGAATGGTTTACCATTTCCTTTTCTTGCTCATTTTACAAATGAAGAAACTAAGGCAAATAGGTTTAAGTGATTTGCCCAGTGTCACACAGCTAGTAAATATCTGAGGCCATGTTTGAATTTTGGTCTTCTTGACTTCAGGCCCAGCACTCTAACTACTGCCACAGCTAGCTGCCCCAGCTATTGAATAGCTAAACTTAACTAAAAACAATTAAATTCAAATACTCTGTACTATTATATCTATAAGAACAACAGAGGTAAAGTAAGGGAAAAGACACACAAGCCCATTTTACTAGGAAATATACATTTTTTGAAACTCCAGACCCAGAGTTAGAAGGGACACTCCAGACCCAGAGTTAGAAGGGACCTCAGAAGTCATCTAGCACACCCCATAAAGGAATATGAAACCTCTCTACAAAATCTTTGAACACGAAAGATCATAGACTTGAAGATCTCTATTGATGGGGAGCCTTTACCTCCAGGACCAACCTACTCATTTCTGAATAGCTAACTTATTTTTTTTTTAAGTACTTTTAAGGACTTCTTCCTTATATTGAGCCAAAATTTGTCTCTTTGCTACTTTCAGGTATTGCTTCTAATTTTGGTCTCTTCACCAAGAAAAACAAATTTAATCTCTCTTACGCAAAATGGCCTTTCAAATGTCTGAAGTCAGCTCTCCTGTTTCTCAGGAATTTTCTCTTCTCTGTTAGAAGTAGCCCTAATTTCTCAATTTGAGTCTCATATGACATGGACCCAAGACCCTTTACCATTACAGCTGCCTCCTTGAGGTGCTTTTTCCTGAAATTATCAGTGTATTTCTTAAGGTGCTTAGAATGGAATATAGATGTGGTTTAAATAGGGCAGAGTAGCAGGGCTCCTCAAACTTTTTAAATAGGGGGCCAGTTCACTGTTCCTCAGACTGTTGGAGGGCCGGACTACAGTAAAAACAAAAACTTTGTTTTGTGGGCCTTTAAATAGAGAAACTTCATAGCCCTGGATGAGGAGGATAATCATCCTCAGCTGCTGCATCTGGCCCACTGGCCGTAGTTTGAGGACCCCTGATATAATGAAACTATCACCTGTTTTCTATGATTGCTATGCTGGACCTGAAATCAGCAAGACCTGACTTCAAATCAGACACTTACTAGCTATGTGATCTTGGAAACTCACTTAACCTGTTTGCCTCAGTTTCCTCACATGTACAATAGGGACAATAGCAACCACCTCCCGGGGTTTTGTAAGGATCAAATGGAACTGTAAAGCACTCAGCATAGTATAGGTCATATAGTAGGCAATATATAAATGTTAGCTATTAATTATCTATTTATGCGATTATATCACACTTTATATTGAGCTTGCAATCTACTGAAACCCTCAGATCTTTTTCAGATTGCTCTCTAACTATAGCTTTTCCAATTTGTAAATGTGAAGTTGATTTTCTGATCTCAAGTATAAAACTTGGCATTTTTCCTGATTAAATGATATCTTATTTTATTTGATAAAGAATTCTATAATTTTTTTGTCTACCATATAATGTGTTAGTTATCTTGTCAAGCTTTTTGATATCTTCAAATTTGATAAGCCTATCTTTAATCAAGTCATTAACAAAAATGTTAATACAGCCAACCACAAATTCCTGTGGTGCTTCACTGCAGCCTGATCTTTGAGTCTGACCATTCCACTACTCTTGAGTTTACCTACCTGTACTATAATTAAGCCCATATGCTAACAGTTTAACCCTGGGCCTCCTTGTCCTTATGTGTAAAATGAATGAACTGGACTAAATGCCCTTTGAAATATTTTGCTGCTCTATAATTCTGAGAAGTACCTAGATCAGTATTATTGAGGGCTAAGCTTTGAAAGCCAAGTCAAGATATTTGTATCAAAAGTGTGGATGATTGCATTTTTCAATCATATTGTGACTACCTACATCTACTAGCTGTGTGACCTTCGACAAGTCACTTAGCCTGTTTCTGGAAATGGAGATAATCTTTCTCCTATTTATCTTACAAGGGAAAGTGTTTTATAAATATTTTATTATTGTTATATAAATGACCAAGTTATTAATGTTCAACAAATATTTATTGAGTATCTCTGAAGTATAAGGAGTTAGATGCCTAGGGACATTCAAATATCACATGGTCCTTGCACTCAAAAATCTACCATTCTCCTTTCCTCTCCTTTCTTTCAAATTCCTGGGATTTAAGCACTGAAAAAAGTTTTATTTCCTTAACTCAAAATAAAATTCCAAGTTAAATTACTTTTCAAATGGATTTTACTTTTTTTTTTTTCCTATATCTACATTTGGAGCACTCCCTTTCCCTCCTCCTCCTCCTCCCCCTTCCTCTCTCCCTCCCTCTCCATCTCTGTCTCTCTTCTCTCCCGTGTCTCTTTTTCTATCTCCCTCTCCCATCTCTCTCTGTCTCTGTCTCTGTCTCTCTGTCTCTCAAGTCTTGCATTGCCAATTGCTGAATATCCTGCCTCTGATACACTGTGACCTTTAGCAAGTAATTAAACTGCCTGACCCTGAGTTTCCCCCTCTGTAAAATAAACAAATTGGACTAGATGGCCTAAGCTTTCTTCCAGTTCTATAGCTGATCTCCCCCTGGATGTCATAAAGGTGTTTCAAAATTGCCATGTCCAGAACATAATTCATTACCTTTTGTCCTCCTTCAAGCTGACCCCTCTTCATTGATTGTATCACATTGGGCAAGTTGCTTAATTTCCCTCAACTGTCAAATGGAGACAATAATCGCACCTACTTCTTCTCACCAACGAAATACTTAATGCAATATAAATGCTTATTATTACTGTAAATTCCTATATTTGGTGATTAAAACTCTTCACAATCTGATTCCAGCTTACCTTTTTAGGCTTTCTTCATGTGACTCCCCTTCACACACTAGTTTCAGCCACACTGGCACATTTGCTGTTAATCAAATTCAGCATTCTATCTCCCAACCTGTCTTGGTAAATTGACTATCTACATCTGGAATGCATTCCTTCACCATGACTTTTATTAATCTCTAGCCAATTTCTTAGATTTTATTCATTTAGTTCAAAATTTTAACTTGTCGAGTTAGGGATTCGATCATCCTATTTCTAAGTGCTACCTATCTCCTTAAATTATCATATTTATTTATTTGTTTAAGTAAGTTCTCTTCCAGAGAATTTCTCTAAGCTCTTTAAAAGTCAGGGACTATTACATTTTTGTCTTTATTTCGAGGGCCTAACACAGTATTTTGTACATAGTTATCAATAAATGCTTTCTAAATTGACTTTTTTGAATGTATTCTGACTCTAACAGTAGTTTTAAACGGTAATGACTTCTTCATATTATACTCAATGAAGTAAAAGAAATGCATAAGAAATTTCCATCAGAAATATTTTTAGTTTTTTGTAGTGTCAATTATCTGTAAAACTCTCCAGTTTGGAACACATCCTCCCCTCTAGCTGCCGGATAGGTGACCCTGGACTATGTAACAAAATCTCTGTGTGATAAAAGTCTTCTCAAACCAGGCCTGTGACCTACTTAACAGGTCAAATCTCTTTACGAAGAACTACAAAATAACGCTCCAGTTCTTTGGTTGGTCGAAGATTTGTTTGTATGCGATACAGCTTGAAATAAAAATACTTGTAAACTGGGGATAGGGCAAGTTTTTAAATTTTTTTTTTTTTTTTTTTGGCAAATGTTTCGCATATCCTTACTATTCCGGCTCCTAAATTCCAAGCAGATTAGCCTAGTGACTCCAGTAGACGTCCCTCCTCTTGCCCCTCTCTTCACTCCCCCAAAACCCCATCCGTCCATCAGAACCGCATTCTTACACTCCCCAGGAGGGGAGACAACAGAAAAAGGGGAGCCGCCGAAAGGGGATGTGGGGTAGCAGGGATGCCGCAGCCTCCCACAGCAGGTCGACCCTTTGCTTGGAGCTGGTGGGAGGGGGGGGGGGGAGAGAGGGGCGGCGCACGGGCAGAAGTGGGCGTGACTGAGGCCTCCCGTGACGACATTGGGAGGGGTTCCCGAGTGACGCCACGCAGCTCCCCGCCGGTGACGTCACGCCGGTGACGCCACGGTCGGCGCTCTCACCTCCTCCCCCGCCCCACTCCGGACTCCCTTCCTTTTCACATTCCCTTCCCTTTGCCATCTGGGCTTCCCTCTCCCGCCTTTAAGGACGCGCGCGCGCGGGCGCGCGCTCCAACACACTCACTCATACATACACACACACACACACACACACATATACATACATACACATACACGAGTCACACACATTCGCTCCCCCTCAGGCCACGCCCCCGCCCTCCTCCCCCTCCTTCACCGTTACCCCTCCTCCTCCCCGCCCAGCCGCGGTCGCTCGGGCTCCAGCTCTTGGTTACAAGATGGCGGCGCTGAGCGGCGGCGGCGGCGGCGGCGGCGGCGGCGGCGCGGAGCAGGGCCCCGCTCTGTTCAACGGGGACATGGATCCTGAGACTGGCGCCGGCTCGGCATCCTCCGCTGAGCCGGCCATCCCCGAGGAGGTGAGTAAAAGAGACCTGCCGAGCTGCCGGGCGGGCGGGTGCCGGCCTCCCCCCATTTCGACCGCAGATTTTTGGGGGAAGGGGCGCTAATGAAGGTGGCCCCTCATCTGCTCCCCCCCACCAGGGATGATGGGAGACCCCCCCCTTAGACGCGCACGCGCAGCCCTCCAACACGTAAACACCCGGGCCCCCCCTCTTTCCCCCCGGGGACAGCGCTCCTCTCGGCCCCGGTTCGGAAAAGGGGTATGTGGGGGGCAGCTGAAGTTGAGAAGGAGGAATAGAGCCCAGATTTGGCCCTAGAAGGTCACGACCCGTCGCGATCCCCGGACCTACGTTTTCCTTACCCTCCACCCGGGATGTGTTGGGTCGGGGATGTTGCGAAGGGGGAGGACCCCCCCCCCCCGCCCGCTCGAGTGGCCTGTGTCTGCTAGGGCATGTGGACGTGGGTGGGGGTGGTGAGGAGGAGGATGGGGGCCTTCTACAATCCAGGCTACCCTCTTCTCTCTTCTCCCCTGCCTCCTAGAGTGTTTGGAGATTGTTTCCCAGTCAACGAAGACCGGGTTTTCCGAAGGATCCTTCTGCCCTCCCATGTCAGACCCCCGCCTCTTATTTTTGTAAACACCCTGTCACTGATATCCTTACTCCACTCTCCTCCTCCTCCCCCAGGGTCGTGACCTGTCCCCCCCTTCACCTCCCTTCGGTTGTGCTCCGATGGCCACTCTGGGCTTTTTCTTTTGCCAAATCCCCACTGAGGCTTCATACTTCGTTCTTTGCCTCTCTCCCATTCTAGGCTACCTCCTTTATTTTCTCAAATTTCTTTGGACAGCTCTGACTATTGTCTCTAAAGTTATTGAGGTCCCACAAAGTTTCCGTAGTACTATCCCTCTATATCCCCATGTTGAACGATTTTCCACAATTGAATCCTATTATTTCACATCTCCCCATCCCATCCTTAATATTTCTTTCTAATGTTTTCATTTCAGTCTTCTCTCTCTTGAATTTCTCACTCTTGGCTTTTAAAATTAGAATTAATCTTGTCATATTCTCAAATTATAATTATTATTTTGTTGTAACATTATATATTATAAATAAGGTAATCCCTGATAGGTAACTTGTTTTACAATGCTTAATTGGCAGTAAGTTTAGGCTATTGATTTTGTTCCTCTCCTTACTTTAATAAGTTCTTGCCTTTCCTTCCTCAAAACTTCTTTTCAGGGCTGTATTTAATCTATTGCTTTACCTTGAAATTCATATGATCTATTTTCGTCATTATCTGATTGGTAACCTACCATTCTGTTTTCGAACTTTCCTATCTTGAAGTTGAAGTTGATATTGTTGTTGCCCAAAATATTACCATTCCTGTCCTATCATCCAGACTAAATCTCTCCTGGCAATAAATATTACACCTATTTTCAGTAACTACTTCTGTTGAGGTCCCCGTTTCTGTTCAACTTAATTTCTTGTGATATTCCTTTTAATTTCTTCTAATTTCTTTTCATCTATAAAACCCTTACCCATTCCTCATTTCAGCTTCTACTTTCATGTTTCACTTGTCCCACTTTTCATTCATTCTGTTTGGTTTCCTGCTTTTGCTCCTTGGTGAAGCTTCCTCTTATCTTCCTCACACCTCCACATTCCTTCTTATTTATAAACAGCTTTGTTCTGTTGACATGGAAATGTATTTTTAGGAGACATTGTTTTTAGTGGTTTAATACTAGGGGCTAGCAGTCTATTTTTTCCCTTAAGTTGGATGTCTTTGTCTGTTGGCACAGGTGCTTCCAGGTTAACATTCCTTGTGGTTGTATGATACCCTTACTTCAAAGTTATTAAGCTAGAAAGATAGATTATACAAATAAACAAAGACTTCTTATGAAATTAAGGAGCCCCAAACATTTGATCACAATATTGTTATTATCAGCAGTCTTTTTTAATTTTACTAATATCAGATCAATTAACTTGTCAGGGTGTTACCTTAATAGACTATCTGGTTTTAAGCCTAATTTTTATGATTGAGTTAATTCTCCAAATCCCTGAAAAAAAAATTTTTTTTTCTTTTTCTATTGTAGAATCACTCATGGAGAAGTAGTTTTTCATTGTTTTTGGACCTTGGGATTCAGTTGTTATGGATTGAAAATGATGTGGAATTTGTTCCCTTTATTATAAATGTTCTGAATACTATAACTTTTGAATATAAAATAGTTGTCAGCATTGAAAAAGGTAATTTCCCCTAAAGTAAATGTCTTTTCTGTCAAAATTAATATTAGTAAATAATGAAACCTGAAATGCACTGGGGTCCAGTTGAGAACCTAGCTAGCCTATTATTTTATGAATTGTAATCAGAACAGATTCAGCAAAGAAGAATGTTCCTTGTATGTAATGAAGTTTTTTTTTATATTGAGGAGAAATAAGGAATAAACAAATTTCACGTATTCTCTTTGTAAATATAATTTGACATTTTGAGTTTTGAACAAAAAGTAATTCAGATTTATAGACGGTATCCAAAGTATATCTTTTTTTAGAAGAACTACTGGACCAGTGTGCTTTGTTAGCTTATGTTAGCAATCCAGTTGGCTCTTGATATGAGATATTTACTTTTGAACCTTCCTACTGTTTAGTCCCAAAGTTAATTTCACCCCACCTGTCTTGGTATTGAGATTACCAGTTGTGTAATATCAGCATATACATGTTATTTTTATTGTTCTACTAAATCATCTTTCATCTTCAATAAACACTTATTAAAATAGTGCTTACTATGTGTTGGAGGATAAGAAGCCCAAAACAAAACAGACTCTACCCTAAAAAGCTTATGTCCTCTTGGGGGGGAATATGTAAATAGTAAAGTCTATAAAAAATACATTCAAGTAAATACAAACTAATTTCAGGGAGGTGGTGCACTGACTTCTGGGGAAAATCAGGAAAGACCTCTTGTAGGAAGTGGCAGTTGAGTTGAGCCTGACCACAATGAGGGTTTCTAAGACTTGGGGAGGGAGACAGGGGATGTTGTTTTCAGCAGCAGAAATATGATTTTTGGCTAGAACATAGAGTGTTCAAGAGGGAGTGATGTCAAATCAGTCTGGAAAAAAAGATTTCTTAGATCCAGCAGTGAAAGATTTTAAATGCCACACAGGTGAATTTGTGTTTTATCCTCACTGATGTGGAATCAAGTGAAGTTTTTAAATTGGCATGTGCAAAGTTGTCAGTGTTAGATGGTAGCTGTGTAAAAGATGGGAAAGCCAGTAAGGAGGTAGTTGCAGTGGTTTAGGTGTGAGGTGATTAGAGTTTGAATTAGAATGGGGATTGTAGGAAAGAAGAGTCATGCATAATTCCAAGATTGGAAATCTGGCCTATATGGGAGAATGGTAAATTTAGGGTATAAGGAATGAGTTCTGTGGTGGGCTTGTTGAGTTGAAGACACCAAAAGAGCAGATATACTTAGGCAGTGAAGTAACCTCAGTTAATAAATTCTTTGGGTATGAATTCTTTTTGTAGGGGAAGAGGCTTCTATTAAAACAAGTAAAGATAAATCATAAATAAAATGACTGAATGGCAGTGTTTCTTTTATGCCTTGTATTTATACAAGAAAAAAAATTACTTTTTGACCAGATATTTGCATAAAGCTTTTGAATTTTGTACCCCAAAACTCCCCTTTTTATGTTCTTTCGCCCCTATTCTATATTAATCACCTCACTGTTCTCTACCTCCCTTTTCTGTATCACAATATCAAAGGAACTAACATCAAACTTATTACATTTGTTGTCTTCAGAGTTTTCAGAATTCTTTTTTATGACCATTCCCTCTATTCACTGAGAACAGTAGTTCCCTAAAGATTCTCAGTGCTGGCTCTATATTTATTTATTTTTATTTTGGTGATGAGTGCATATCAAAACATGAACATCTGAAGAGAACTTGTAAAGAAAGAATGGCCCCCGAAATAAACATTCTCCTTGTTTGGCCTCAAAGGGAACCTACCTCTTTAAGATCTCAGGGGAAGAGAGAGCTGTTTTGGAGAGATGTGATTCTGTTTCCCTTTCCTAAAACCAGAAGATGATAGCTAGATGCTTTTTTTTGCTTGACATCTATTGTTAGGATTTTCTGGATGTGGGAGGAACTTAGCCTTTTCTCTGTCTTGGAATGTAACTTATTACTTGAGTGCTAATTGAATCCTTTTCTACCATCCCTAAACTTAATTAACTCTTCCTTCCTTGTCCTAAGTCTTTCAGATTTGAATTTTTGTCTTCTGAAACATTTAATGATGTTTAAGGTGACATTTAATGTTTTCATGTTCTATAAATTGTGATATTAGTAAAAATATAACATTTTATATAAATTGTTTTTTCCTAGCCTGTGGTAGAGTGGTTGTTGTTTTTGTTATTATGTATTATTGTTTGAGAAGTGAATTTCTATATTTTTGGTGTGAATGGACTCCTCTGTTAGCCTAATATGTATTTAAAGACCTTATGTTGTCTTACCTTTGAGAAAAGTGATGACATAAAGTGAATTGTTTGCTTATAACTTCTTTGATAGGATTATTATCATATAAATGCTGTCTATCTGAATGTCAATAGTTTTAAATGAATTATTTCAGCCTCTCTCCCTGTCTTGCCTACCATTGGTTTGTTTTGTTCTGTTAGAATCTGTTAGGGGGAAACCAGTTCAAAATAGAGTAACCTGTTTTAGGAGTCTTAAATAAATCCCTGTAGACTAAGATTAAGTAGTTATTTGCATAGTAATAATGTTTTAGATAGCTTAATATTAGTATAGACACTAAAATTAGTCTCCTTTAAATTTTTGGTGGCTGGATTAATTTTTCTGGTAGGTAGCTTTATTTCCAAGGTCTTTTGTTTTGTTTTGCTACCAACCTAATTTACTATCATACTTAATTAGCTTGGTCGCCAAAAGAAGCTCCTAGTACAGTCTCCACCCTGAAATTAAACAATTATTTTTCTCCCCCTACCCTCTGAGATTATTTTTGGTCACCACCTCCTATTCTAAAATTTATCATTATTATTATTATTATTATTATAATTCCTCCCCCACATCAAGATTATGCCTACAGAGTGAAATTGATGCTTAGTCGGTTTCACATTCCATCTTGGTAGGCCCTGGGGATGCCCTCTATGCATAGTGTGTAAACTACTTTGAACATAATTAGCTGTGTATATATTCTGGAAGCCTTACAAAAGTAGAGGTGAAACTGACCAAACTTGCATCAGTTTCATTCTTGTAATGTTCTGTCAAATCCTTACAGTACTTTGAGGAAAGATATTATTTTAGAAAAAGTTATTGGTCTAGAAAAAGCCTCCTTGGTATAACAATTCATCAGAGATATTTTAAGTATTTGTGTTAGGGAAAACAAGAAAGAAGTATGGAAACATGGATATATCCCACATATAACTGAAATTCCTATATTTGATAATTCTTTCTTTGATTTCCCAGAAGTATGTCTTTTTGAAAGTTTTTTTTTAATTTCCATAATAAGTTGTCTTACTATCTATCTTTTTATGTCACTCCACAAAGTTGTCTTTTAAAAATAGTTTAATGGTGTAAACATACTTGTTTTAAAGGAAACATTTTAATGGAGTTTTTAAAATCAGTTTTAAAGTAGTTAACTTTAAAATAAGGGTAGTAGTTATTGTTTTGAGTTTAAAAATTTATAAAATAGGCTTTCTCCTTATATCCTAAGTAAGCATAAATTCCTTTGGCAAATACTCATAATCTAAGCATTTATTCTTCTTTGAATGTAATTTAGTATATTTCACTAGAAATGTTTTAATGTTATTAAAACTTATATTTTCTATACTTCCAGATAATGAATTTTAACACTTGAATTCTGTGCTTTTAAAATCTATTGCATTTTGAAACCAATAGAGAAATCTGTTAGGTCCAGCTTGAAAAACTAAGTACAGTGGTTAAAATGTCTTGGATAAGTGAGCATAATAAGAGTTTTTTGAGAATTTGTTTATAGTCACTCATTATGAAAGCATCTTATAATCTTTTTTTTGGCTATTTAGTGGGTACTATTTATGGATGTATTGACAGTTAAAGGATAATATTTTTAAGTTCAGTTTGTTAATGATTCCACAAACATCTTTCAGTTCAATAAATATTTATTAAACATCTATTTACTAAATGCTAACCACTGTTTTAATCATTGAGGGCATAATAAGAAAAAGAGATGGTTCCTGCCCTTCCTAATGAGAGAAAAGAGCACATAAATAGAAGCTGAAAGGAGAGGGGGGAATTGTTGTGAGAAGGGAAAGGGAAAATGTTATTCTATGTAGTGAAAACTAAGCAGAACTGCTGATGGAGAAAGGAATAACTAGGAAAGTTGTGAGCTTTCTTTAGAGAAAGGTTTTGGGAGGAGTTTTGTACAACATCATCCAGCTTTCCTATCCAAAGGGAGATGTAAATGAGAAAAGTGTAGAGTATCCAAACCTAATTCATTGTTCATGATGGCAAGATTTCAAATCAATTTATTCTAGGCTGGGTGAGGGCAAAACACTTATTTTTATTTCCATATTGCTATGTAACTTAAATTTTGTTAACTTTAACTTTGAATGGGGAAGAGAGCTGATCAGTAAGCATTTAACTACCTACTATGTGCCAGGCACAGTGTTAATCATTGGGACTGTTTGTCCCAATACTGGAAGAGTACTGTGACATCAAAGAGATGATGCCCTGACATGCAAATGAATTGGATTGAATTGAGTGAGGGTCACCTGCTTCCCTTTCCCCTCTAAAGCCACCCAGTGGCTAGATATAGATCAGGACGAATGGAGAGGGCCTTTGATGCAATAAGAGATCTTGGCCTTTTTAATAAGTCTTCAACAGTTTGAGGCAGCACCCATTCAGTGAATTACACAAAGTAACAATGAAGGCAAAAAATCTGTTCTTTTACCTAGTCCAAAAAAAAAAAACCCAAACAACCCCCCCCCAAAAAAAAAAAGTAAGACGGTCTTTTCTTTCAAGCAGCTTATAGTCTAAGGGGGGAGACAATACACAGACAATTGTGGACAAACAAACTATATATGGTCTAAGTTGTAAAAGTAGGAAAGCATTCAGGAAAGTTGTAGACGATAGACTATTAGTTGAAACTTGATAGAAGCCAGAGAAAGGAAGGAATATTCTAGTCATAGGGAACAACCAGTGAAAATAGCTAGTCTGGAGTTGGAGTGTCCTGGAAATGTCAGCAAGGAAGCCAATGTCACTGGATCATAGAATATTTGGGAGTAAGTAAGATTTAAGAAAATTGGAAAGTAGGACCAGGTTGTGAAAGGTTTGGAATGCCAGAGGATTTTGTATTTAGTTATGGTCCTGGAAGTGATAGAAAGTCAATGTAGTGTGTGTGTGTGTGTGTGTGTGTGTGTGTGTGTGTGTGTGTGTGTGTGTAAGAGAAAGAGAGAGAGAGAGAAGGAGGAGGAGGGAGGGAGATGTGTGACGCAGATAGATGATCACATGGTCAGATCTCTGCTTTAGGAACATTAACTTGACATATGAGTGAAAGATTGGTTGGAGTAGAGAAGGACCAACCCAGTAACTTGTGGCAGTACTCTACTTGTGAGGTGAGCAGGGTCTGCACAAGGGTGATGACAGTGTCGAAAGAGAGAAGGAGACATATTTGAGAGATGCTGTAAGAGTATATATGCATTAGATATTAGAGTTGAGAAGCAGTAAAAGGCAAGAATAAGAATTACATTGAGAGCCTGGGTAACTAGGAGAACAGTAATGTGGAAGTTAAGAAAAAGAGAGCTCAAAAAGGTTCAGGATTTTGAGGTAAAGTTAATGAGTTTAGATTATGGTATACCCAGTTTGAGAATCTGGAAAATTGGGGAACATGTTAGAGCTGTAAAAGTAGATATGAGAATCAATAGCATAAATTCTCTTTGTAATGGCAAGGAATTAGAAATTGAGTGTTTGCCACTCAGTTGGGAGAATGGCTGAATAAGTTATAAGTATATGAATGTGATGGAATATTATTATTCTATAAGAAATGATGAGCAGGCTGATTTCAGAAAAGCCTAGAAGGACTTAAATGAATTTAGGCTGAGTGAATTGAGCAGAACAAGGAGGATATGGTACACAGTAACTAACCACAAGGTTACTTTAGTAAAGTAATCACAAAATTGTGTGATGATTAGCTGTGATGGACTTGGCTCTTTTCCACAGTGAGGTGATTTAAGATGATTCCAATAGACTTGGGATGGAAAATGCCTATCACATCCAGAGAGAAAACTATGGAAACTGAGTATGGATAGAAGTATAATATTTTCACCTTTTTTGTTGTTGTATGTTTGTTTCTTGTGATTTTTTTCCTTTTTGGTCTGATTTTTTTTTTTTTTTGCACAACATGACAAATATGGAAATGTGTGTATGATTATACATATTTAATCTATATCAGATTGCTTGCTGTCTTGGGGAGGAGAGAAGTTAGGAAGGGAAGGAGAGAAAAATTTGGAATACAAAGACTTACAAAAATGAATGTTGAAAATTACTTTTACATGTATTTGGAAAAATAAAATACTATTGGGGGAGAAGAGTATTAATAACATAGAGATGATAATTGAAACTATAGAAACTGATGAAGTTTCTGGTAGAAGAGGTAGAAGAGAAGAGGGCTGAAAATAGATCCCTAAGAAATACCCATGTTTAATGGACATGACTGAGATGAGATCTAGTAAAAAAGATTGAAGACTGGTCAGACAGGTGGAAGAATCAGGATAGAGAGATGTCTTAGAAACCTAGAGAGAAAAAAGTAATTGACAGTGTTAAAGACTGCAGAGCATTCAGGAAGGAAGAGGATTGAAAAAAAAGGCCATTAGATTGGGCAATTAACAGATCATTAGTAACAGGAAAGATCAGTTTGGTTAAATGATGAAATTGGAAACCAGACTGTATGTAGAAAGTTAAAAAGAGTGAGAAGAAAGGAAGTGGAGGCACCAATTATAGATGTCTTTCTCAAGGATTTTAGCCACAAATGAGAAAAAAGACATGAAGTGATGACTAGTGGAGATAAGTCAAGTGAGAGTTTTTTAAAGGATAGGGGAGCTGTTTTAGGCACAGTGAAGATAATTGTTCTCATTCACCGTGATTTCCTCAACTTCCCCTAGACTCCATAAACCTAGACTACACATAAATAACATATCTTTGTCTATAGTGAATGCATAGTAATCCAACCATGATCGGACTAGGTACTAGAATAGAGTCGTGTGGACATCTTATTAAAGCATAGAGAAACACCGAGGGAAAGAGCATCATCACTAAGGGCAAAGGAGGAGAAAGTATTTAGAAAGAAGGGGCAGTAGGCAATGCATAAACTATTGAGAGCTACAAAAGAAAGAGTGCTAACTTAAAATCATTTAATCCAGCTTTTAAGAGATCCCAGGTAACATTGGAAAGAATTATTTTAAACTTCTTAGATTTAGAATTCAACTTTCAAGGAGATAATGAAGTAAAAGTCATGAATAAAGTCAACTTTGTTGGTTTTGAAAGGAAGAAATTAAAGGATGATAGTTTGAGGATGACAACCATAAATGAAGTGTTGGGTTTGTTTTTGTTTTTGTTTTTTGTTTTAAGATAGATATTACAATGTTTATAATCTGGATACTTGAAGGTGACAGGATTCATACCATAAAGAGATGAGTGAAGGATCAAGGGAAGGGCATGAGTAGAGAACTTGCCTTTGACAAGGAGAAAGATCATCCCTTCAATTAATCAAAGCAGATATGAGCAAAAGAAAAGATGGGTTTGTAAGTGTGGAGTTAGAATTAAGAACAATTCAGGATGGATTCTCTTGTTAAGTGAAAACCAACTCCTCTGGTGAGAAGAAGTATAGAAGATGCATGTATTAGAAACCAAATTAATTATGCTCCTGATGCACTTGAAAAGCTTCAATGACTCTCCTTTGCCTCTAGGATCAAATCTGAATTAATTCTGACATTTTAAAACCTTCTGTGGTCTTGCTTCCAGCCTGTTTTCCAGGCCAATTACCCAATAGTCACCCTCATACATTACACACTCTAGTCAAACTGACCCAGTGGCTATTCCCATATATGGCATCCATCTTCTTTCTCCATATCTTTACACAGGTTGACCACGAAGTCTTTCCCTCCTCATTTCTTCCTCTTAAAAGCTCTCTCTGATTCCTCCCAGTTGTTAGTGCCTCCTCACTTGAATCACTTCATTGTTTTGTGCAATATCCTACATTTATTTCTAAGTGATTGTGTTGTATCCCCTTAGTAAGAATGTAAGGCAGAAACTGTTGCATTTTTGTATTTGTATCCCTAGCATGAATCACAATGCTGAGCGCGTGCTTAATAAATACTTATTGGCGATCTGCTTTAGAGTTAATTATTTATATTCCAGATGATACATAAATCTATTTGCTCTTGAACTTACCTTTTGTTGGGATGTAAAAACAACTAAATCTTGGAATCACAGTGTAACTCAAGATTTAATAGCAAAGAGGCAGCTAGGTGGTGTGGTGGATAAAGTGCCAGACCTGAGTTCAAATTTGGCCTCAGACACTTAATACTTCCTAGCTGTGTGATCCTGGGCAAGTTTCCCTTAACCCCAATTGGCTCAGCAAAAATAAATAAATAAATAAATAATTTAATAGCGAAATTTCAGTGTTGAAACACTGAATGCTTTTCTCTGATATCTCATAATCACTTTTTCTCCCATGTTACATTCATCAGGAAACCAGACTATTGTGGCATGTTATAACCTTAAGTTTTTGAGAATAAAATTTTTAGCAATTCAGAAAACAAGCATTTATTTGTTTCTTTATGTGAAACACTATGCTAGATGCTGAGTGAGATAAAAAATTTAAGTCAGATATGGACTCACTTATGAAACATATAGAGAAATATGGCACATAGATATTCAGAATAATTTGTGAATATTGTGAATTAGAAAATTGCACGTGTGGATCCTAATTTAAGAATCTTGTTCTGTTTTATACTTGACAAATTCAATTTTTTAATACTTGAAACAACAGGAATCTTACTACCTCCTGACACAGCATAATTAATATTAAATGTTAGCTTTGTGAGTTCCCTCCTTGTAATTTTCATGATCTTGGTCAACATGGGAAATTTTTTTCCCCTTTTGTTTGTACAATCTCTTTAGCTATTTAAAGATATTTATCAGATAGTATTCCCTCGATTTTCTCTTCTCCAGGAAATAAACTACCTAGTTTTTAAAATAATACATCAGATGATTCTGGTTTCCAGCCCATCACTATTTCAGTTTTTGGTGTCTGAATGTGCTGTCATTTGTCAGTGTCCCTTTTAAAATATGATGTCCACAATTGCTGGTTGTCATCTCATCAGCTCAGGAAATTGTAGGACTGTTATTTGACAAAAGCTTGGCACTATCTTTGTATTATTGTAGTCTAAGATTATATTCATTTTTTTAGCTGATTACTAAAATTTTCTAGTTTGTATTAGTTGAATTTATTTTAATTGCATAAATATTTATTAGACAGCTACAACATGAAAAGTACTGTGCCAGGCTCTGGAGATAGTACAGAAACAAGAGTTCCTGCCCCCAAGGAACTTGCACTTCACTGGTTAGTGCTTATATCTTAGCACATCTGTAAATATAAAATATATGTCAAATAAATACAAAGTAACCAAGGAGGGAGAAAAGAAACCATTGGAGAGGTTCAGGAAGGGGCTCCTGTATGAAGTGAACCCTCATCAGAACTTCAAAGGAAGCTAAGAGATTTTTAGAAGTTGTAGTGAGGAGGGAAGGGACTACATTCCAGACATCTCAAGTTAGGAAATTTAGTGTGATTCTAAATTTATCTCTTTGAAAATATTAGAGAAGGTAGATTCATGGAATGTATAGGGAGTAACAAGTAAGCCTGTTTATCTGAACCCTCATATGTGAGTGGCAGTGATCAGGCTGGAAAGATAAGTTGGGTCCAGGTTACGGAGCCTTTTCAATTCCAGGTTGAGTAGTTTTTGCTTTATCCTAGAGTTACTAGATTAATACTAAAGTTTCTTGAACAGAAAAATGATATGCTAATACTTAATTGGGCTTTGGCACCTGTGTAGAGGATGGATTGGAGAAGAGAGAGAGATTCTAGTAGGGAGACTTAACTTTCTAATAGAAAAGTTGACGGGACCATAGATTGTGCTATTGCATAATATGAGTGGAAGAAGACCTTCAAGGCTGTTTACTTTAATCTGTTCCTAGAAATGATTCCCTGAACTAATTTGGAGCAAAGTCAAAATGGTGGAATAAAGGCCAGGACTTATCTGAGTTCTCCCAAATTCCCCTCTACACAATGTTAAAATGCCTCAGAATGGTATGAAACAATTTTGTAGTCCAAGATCATTTAGAAAGCTGATAGGAAAGGTCTATCTCATTAGGGTGAAAATGGAGCAGAGTCCACAGTGGCTTCCAGAGCTCTCAGCCCACGGATAGTAAAGGGGTCAAGACAACTGGTCAAAAGGAGATAATTTTTCTGACAATAGGATCAACACGGTTGCATTGCCCATAAACAGTTCTGGGTCATAGTATCAGAATGTGGAGAATTACTAGCAGGAGCGGGGACTGCAGACATAGTGCTAGGATATAAAAGAGTACTTGTAAAAAGTCAGAGGCTAGAGCACAGGCCAGAAGAGCATTGACTATACCTCTCCTTAGGTTGTACTATCTTAGAAGAACTGAAAACTTATAAACTTCTGTTCATCTTCTCTCCCCCCCCTCCCAAAATAACTCTGAAAACAGCAGCCCAAAAAATCTGAATTCCTCCACCCTAGAAGCAGAGCCCAGCTTTAACATCAAGTTTAAAAGTTAGAAAGCTGGGAAAAGTTAGCAAATGAAAAAAGAACTGATGGAAAATTACTGTGAATGACAGGGAAGATCAAAACAGTCTCAAAAGGACCACATTCAAAGCCTCAAAGAAAAATGTGAATAAATCTCAGTGCTTCTTCCCCTTCCCCTGAAAAACCAGCAGTTCTTAAAAGAGTTCAGAAAGGATTTTAAAAGTCAAATAAGAGAAGTAGAGGAAAAAATGGGGAAAGAATGAGAGTAATGTAAAAAAAATAACAACAAACCCATGCAGAAAGAGTCAACAGTTTAGTAAAGGATACTGAAGAAAATAACACCTTAAAAAAGAGAATAGGCCAAATGATAAAAGAGGAACAAAAAATATACTGAAGAGAGAATTCCTTAGCAGAACAGAAATGGGAAAAGAGTCCCAAAAAGTCACTGAAGAAAAGAACTCTTTAAATAGTAGAATTTGCCAAATGGAAAAGAAAGTACAAATATTCCTTAAAAATTAGAATTGGGCAGGTGGAAGTTAATAACTACATGAGACATTGAGAAATAGAAGAAATATTTCATTGGAAAAACAGCTGACCTATGAAATAGATCAAGGAGAGAGAAAAAAAAACAAAACACTAGATGTCATTTTTTCAAAAAATTATCAAGGAAAACTGCCTTGATATCCTCAAACCAGAGGATATAATAGAAATTGAAAGAATCCACTGATCACTTCTTGAAAGACGTTCTAAAACAAAACCACCCAGTAATATTATAGACAAATTCTGGAGCTCTCAGGTAAGGAGAAAATACTGCAAACAACCAGAAAAAAAATTCAGATATGATGAAGTCATTGTCAGGATAGCATAAGACTTAGCAACTTTTATATCAAAGAATTGGAGGGCTTTAGAGTATGATATTCTGCAGGGCAAAGGAGCTAGAATTACAACTATTATTTACCCAACAAAACCAAGTACAATCTTTCGCTGGAGGGGAGATGGTGGAGGGAATGAAATAGAACACTTTCAAGCATTCCTGATAAAAAGATCAGAGCTAAGTAGAAAATTTGACATTCAAACAGAAGACTCAAGAGAAGAGTAAAAAGGTGTAAACAGGAAAGAGAAATCATAAGGGATTAAATAAAGCTAAACTGTTTACCTTTTCAAATCAACAGCTAATACTTGTTTCTCCTAAGAATTTTCTTTTTATTAAGGCAGTTAGTAGGAATGTCCTCGACAGAATTAATTATGATGGAATGATAACTCTCCCCCCCCCAAAAAAAAATTAAGAAGACAGAAGCACTGGGAGAAGAGAGGTAGAATGGGGCATATTATTACAGTATTGGGAAGATGGAAGGGATTGTGGGCAATGCTAGAACTTACTCTCATCAAAACTGGCTCAGAGGAAATAACATAGAAAAATTAGCTGATGCAAAATTTATCTTTAAGTGAAATAGTGAGGAAAGGAAATAATGAGGAAGGAAGGAGAGAGGAAGCACTGATAGATGGGATGGTGGATTGGGGGAAGCAGTAATCAATGAGAAGCAAAACACTTTTGAAGAAAGAGCAAAAGAAGAGAGAAGAATAAGTGGGGAAAAAAGGATGGAAGGAAATACAACAGTAATCATAACTGTGAGTGTGAATGGGTTGAACTCGTGCATAAAACAGAAGTGTATAGAGAATGAATTACATGATTTAGATATAAACAGTGATACCATAAGCAATTTAGGGGAGCTTAGAGTAGTTTACTGGTCAGATCTAAGGATGAGGGGAAAAATTATGACCCCAAAAAGAGATAAACAGCTTCCAAGGTAAATAATGGCTAATTTTCATTTTTTCAGTAACTTTTTTATGTTAAAGGCCTCGTTTATAAAATATATAGGGAACCAAGTCAAATTTATAAGAATACAGATCATTCCTCAATTGATAAGTGGTCAAAGGATATGGACAGACAGTTTTCAGTTGAAGAAATTAAATCTATTTGTAGTCATGGAAAAATGCTCTAAATCATTAGTGATGAAAGAAATACAGATTAAAAACAGCTCTGAGATACCATCTCATAATGTCAGATTGGCTAATATGACAGAAAATAACAAATGTTGGGGGAATATGGGAAAATTGAGATATTAATGCATTGTTGGCAGAGCCATGAACTGATCCAATGAACTGATCCAATCTTTCTGGAGAACAACTTGGAACTCTGCTCAAAGATATCCTTTGATCTAGCTATACAACTACAAAGTCTATTTCCCCAAAGAGATTTTATAAGGTAGGGGAGGGGAATGAACTATTTGTAGAAAAATATCTATAACAGCTCTTTTGGGGCTTGTAAAGAATTTGAAGTTGAGGGGATGCCTATCAGTTGGAGAATGACTTGTTATTTGTAGTGTATGGTTGTGATGGAATACTGTTGTGCTATAAGAGATGATAAAGGGGAAAAAATGTGCACAGGATCGCTTCAGAAAAACCTGGAAAGACTTCATGAACTGATGTAAAGTGAGGTGCATAGAACAAGAGAACACAGTAACAATGATACAGTATAATGATGTATGACTTGGCTATTCTCTGCAATGGACTCACAATGAAAAATGCTATCTATCTCGAGAAAAGGAACTAATGGAGGCTGAATGGAGATCAAAGAATACAGTTTTCCTGTGTATGTGTGTGTGTGTGTGTGTGTGTGTGTGTTTTTTGGGGGGGGACTCTTTTCTTTTACAACATGACTTAATAAGGAAATGTGTTTTGCATGATGGTACATGTATAACATCAAATTGCTTACTGTCTAAAGGAAAGTATAGGGATAAAAAGAATTTGAAACTCAAGAAAATTTTTTTTGATTCAACAAACATTTATTAAGTGATTCCTATAAATAGACTGATCTAGCAAAGTTTAGATAAGCCACACTCCTTTTTAGATTTTCTAGTCAAATATTTTTTTAAATGTTAAAAAATTGTTTTATTTACTAATTGGGAAAAATAAAAAAAATTTGAAAAATGTACTAAATTTTTTGGGGAAAAATTAATCCCCTTTGCAACATACCTATTTAGTGATCATTTAGCTTTTCTATAATGTCTTCATGTGAGGGAGAATCAACTATCTTTTGAAGGAGCCTATTGCACTTTTGAATATCTTTTAAATATCAGGAAATTTAAAAACAATGCAAAACATATCAAGTTTAAATTTGTGTCTTTGTAGCTCCTACTCATTCTGCCTTTTAGGGCCAGCAAGGTGGCTACTTCCTATTCTTCATGGCAGCCTTTTAAATACTGAAGATCACTATTATATTCCTTCTTAATTTTCCTCTTTTTTCTTTTGAATCACTTTTGATCAGTTCAGATTTTCTTCCCTAACCTAGCCATTTATGAAATGTAGAAAGGTCAGAAAAAATTGTCCTGATGATTTTCATTGTTTCAAGAGATATTTGTTGTTTATTTCCTGTGCATTAAGAGAAGGTCAGGAATCAAGAGTAGAGTCAGAACTGTATATATTCAGATGAAGGTTAAAGCTGGAATTGTGGAAGGATAGATAGATCAGGTATTGACAGAATGAAAATTCAGTAATGATTTCAAAAAATGGATACTGAATTGAAGAGATTAATTAATCTGTGGAGAAATGGACAGGTTATAGCAAATGCTGTTAGCTTTAGTCTAAACAGTCTATGATCTAGGGTTTCAAAACTAAACAAGGGTGGGTCCAGTGATCCTTGAAAGCCTAAATTACTGGTAGTGATAGAGATTTAAACAGTTGTGCAGTTCATATAGCTGGTATTGGTATTTCATGAACTAAATGATTTGAGATCTAGAAGTAAGGAAACTAAGCAGACATTGCAGAACTGGAGTCAAGATGGCTTCTCTCTTAATTTAGTAAATTCAGAGAGAGTTGCTTATATTTCTGCTGCTTAAAACTAGGGTTTTGTTGCAGAGTTTAGGGTGTGGCATAGCTTTATAAGTGAGAAATTAAGTTGGACCAGATTTTAGAGAAATTTGAAAGTAGAGTACTTGTCATACTATATACCACATAGCACTGTGCTGTGGCAGAATTTTCAGTATGGTGAAGTAGCTGTGAAAATATGTGACTATCTTAAGGTAGTTTATGATTAAGTACCAAATAAGTGGTATAGGGGAGAAATTAGTGAAAGCCGCAGTGTTCAGGCAAGGTTTTATGGAAGAAATGAGTTTTACTTAATCTGGGCCTTAAAGGTAGAAGAGGATTTGGATGGGATGGAGTAGACTTTGAAAACAGGGAAAAGAGTGTGATATGTTCAGTTTGGGTAGCAAAAAGTAGTTTCCTTTGACTAGAGGAAATAAGTTTCTTTAGAATAATAGTGGAAAATAAAGTTGGAAATATAGGTTGAAGCCAAATTTTCTTGGGTTCTTTCCTTTTTAACATCTGAAACTCATGGTGAATCGTATGTGCTATTCTCTATAAGCAGCACATGCAAAACTAAAAGTTTAATATATGCAGGTAATTTTAAAAATCCATTTTCAAATTTATAGAAAGGTGATGAACATTACTAAAGTTTTACTTATATATGTATGTGTACATCTACATCCATAGACATATTCAGAGATGCACTTTGGTGTTCTGGTTTTCTCTCTCCAGTTCTTCCACAGATGCACAGTCAACCCTCTAAATGCAACCCTTTTTCTTCTAGAATAATATACTATAGGCAGTCTGGTGAGAACTAATTCTAATATGGTTATCCTACATTCATCATCAGAAGGAACACTAAATTTCAATTAGAAGTTAGAAAATATAAACATGCAAATTTTTCCCCATCATGTTTCTTAAAGTTCCTGAAATCTAGTCTCAGATCCTTTTCAGGGGACCCCAAGTTAAATATCCATGGTGTGGTGAAAACTAACAGAGCAAGTTATCATACTTTGACTTCAGAGGACTGAAATTAGCTAATCGGTGAGAGTATGTGTATAGTTGTCAGGATCTGCCCTTCTTTCTTTTGCTAGGTTACTTTGTAGTTTTTCTATTGTGGCTTATTTTTTTTCTCCTGAATGCTAGCCATAAAGTTTCTTGCTGGTTGAATCCCAGCATTGGCAGAAATATTCCAACAGAAAATGATTAGAAATTTATGCAAGTGATGCCAGTGAATGTCATAATTCTATAAGAATGTCAGGAAGACTCATATCCAAAATAATCTGAGACTTACCAAAAAAAAAAAGCTAAGAAAACTTGGTATGGATATGGGCAGTTATTAGATTACTGTACAAAAGCAAAACTCCAAACTACTTTGTTTCTATTTTCTTCTTAGTTGTTTTTATTTAATTTCTGAATTTAAGCATCAAAATAGTGCACTTCTATATACACAGAACACAAAAAGAGGATTGTATGAAATGGCTTTCAATTTATGTTGATATTTAAAAAGTAGGTGATTTCTACATTTACTTTGAAAATTGGCTTTATGTGTATTTTTCTTCTGCACTTCCTTTTTTGTGCATTAAAAAATTTTTTTTCATGGCTTTTGAGAGCAGTGGTGGTGGAGGGAGCAAACCTAGGTCACTTGCACAGGTTGAAAGTGACTTGGCCCCAACATGGAAGCTTTAACTTGTTCTTATTTCCAACTTTGGGTCGCTTTACCCTCCTTAGGCAGCCTCCCTTTCCTCCCCCAAACCACACACTCCTGAGGGCTCCTCATATTGGTGCCAGATTTCATAAGGAGCCTTAGTTAGCCCTACTGCATTTCAGAACTCCCAAGTTCAAGTGTTTGAACATCTTTGATCACCTTGATATATCTGGGATTACAAGCATCTTCCACCATATTTGGAAACTCTCAATGGGGTAGGATGGGAGGAAGAAGGGGCGGTTAGTTAACTCCCTACTCCTGTCTCACCTTCCAATGAAAAAACAAAGAGGATAACAAACCAAAAAAAAAAAAAAAAAAAAAAAAACCCTCAAACAAAATGAATCCACAAAGTAATCATGTTCAAAAATGGTCTTTCTGCACCTTGAATTTATCATCTCTCTCTCTCTCTCTCTCAGAAGGGGTAACATTCTTCATCATAGATACTCTGCAATGTGAATGTTCATTGCTTTTTATCAATTTTAAGGATTTTTCTTTACAATGCTGTTAGCTTCATAAATAATATTCTACTGATTCTGCTCATTTTACTTCGCAACAGTTGCTACTTCCCAAGATTGTCTAAAAGCTTTTCCTTTGCCATTTCTTGGCACAATAATATTCTATTACATTTACATATCAGTTTATTGAGCCATTCGCCTATTGAGATTCCATTGTTCTCCCCTCTTTTTTTATCCTCTTTAAATGAAAAACATACAGCTATCCCTTCCACATTGTGGGAGGGGTAAGAGTACCCTGCCTCACCCAGATCTGGAAAATCTGCATAGAATTTTTTGGCCCTCTTTAACTGAAGTTTGCATTATAGTTTTAAAAGATATATTAGCATGTGATAATAAAATATAAAACATGGTATTATATAATACTATTTTTTATGAATTTTATGAATTTCTGAGTTTCTAAATTTTGTGTTTTCTGCTGGCTTTTGTGTGTCATCTGAAGCTTCCATAAAACTTCCCAATAATTTCTGTTTAATTTCTTATGCTCACCCCCAGTATATTGAAAGCATGCTGGGAAAAGCTGCAATATGGAAAGGATAACTATTTGTTTTGGATAAGGAAGATAGTATCTTATCCCTGTATCTCAATTTCTTTCTGAATTTTATATATTTGTTTGATGCCAAACTGTCTGTTTATTCCTTTTTTTTAACTGTTTTTTTCAAGTTGTGATCCTCCTCCTATATTCTAAATACAATGTGTAAACACATTTCTTCAGTTAATCTTTTTAAAGTGATTCTTTCCCCCCCTAATTTTCTTCTTTTTATCCCTTGATTTTCCTCTCCCCCTTTCCATTTGTTACTTCTTTTCTTTTGGGATTTTATCAAGTGCCTTTTTTTCCTTTTGCTTCTATCTGATTATTTAATTTTTTTCCACCTTTGTTTCCTTTCAGTGCAATTGAGCAAGTAAAGTTCTCCCTTTCCTCCTCTTCTACTAGTCCTAGTTTGTTTTTTTTTTTTTAGATTTCACTTTTATGTCCCTTTCAAGAGAAGATTTCTTTCACTTTCTTCATTATCTGTTTTCTCTTTCTGTTTACTTAGATCTTCATTCTCTGGTTCATGACCTCTTTAATTATCTGGTCTTTATTCTTTAATTTCTTATGGAATCAAAACTTAGACATTCTTAATTATCTCCTTTATAAAACTTCTACCATTGTTTTATAAAGCTTGTCCTACAATTCCCATTTTCCACTGCATTTTACTCTTTGAACAGTGCCAATTATTGCAGGTGTCACATGTCATCCCATCCCTGATTATGCAGCCTGCCACTGGTTATCTTTCATTTGTTTGAAAATTTTCCTCCTTAGGTCCAAGCCCTCCCGTCCCCCCAGGGTCCAGTTGCCTTTCTTCCAGTGCCAAATTAGGGCCAACCACCTAATCTTCTGTACCACACCCCCCACCAACCTCCCCCTCCTCCCACAGAACATTTCTTTTTACCTCTAGGAGCATTTATCAGTGGAACTCCCTCCCACCTCCAAGCAAGCCTGCCTCCTTCCTCCTCCTTGTTCACCTGCTTTCTTTTAGGCTTTTAAGTTCCTAAGTTCCTGAGCTCCTGACACAGGAGTCACCTTCCTCTTATTAGTATCTCTTAGTCAGGCTTATTTTTTACTCTTTCCTGTCATCCCGCTGCCCTACCCCCCTGTCCTGTACCTTTCAATTTTTCAAAGTAGTTCTCCAAAACATTATAGGCAGGGTGTTGACAATAATGCCCCAGTCCCATATCTTCATGGTTACCACCACCTGACTTTTATCTCATTCCTGTCTCTTTGTATACATTTAGAATGAAATGCATGGGTTCACCTCTTCTGCATTTTTGGTGTCTTGAAAATAATATTCTCAGGTGTGGTTTTCTTTCTAACTACTTTCAAACATTTTTTTATTGTTAAATATTCATATTTTTTCATTTATGGTTAAGTTGAGATTTTCAAGGTAGGTTGCTGTATCCTGGACCCCATTGTGCATTATTTTATTTCCTCCTGCATTTTGTAGTGGGTGCAGAATAGTTTGGGGCTATTTGAATTTCCTTTTCTTTTGTATTTAAAGTCCTTTTTCCAGATCTCTTGGGAAATTTATTTCTGAATTGAATTGTTAAATTTAGCCAATATGTATCTTGGAAATTGCAGCCTTAATTTTTTTTGGGGGGGGGGGTTGTTTGTTTTTGTTTGTTTCTGGAGGTGATTTAAAAATTCTTTTCCATGAATATTTTATATATATATATATAGCATTCAGAAGTTCTAGGCAGTTCTTTTCTATTATTTTCTGCTTTGTGTTTTATTTTTCTGTATTATGATGTTCAGGGTTTTTAAAAGCCTTGTAATATGCTTTTGGGAAATCTTTCTGGCATCCTTAAATTGCCTCTATACATCCTGTCTTTAAGATTATTTTGTTTTGCTTGCATAGTGTGCTTATTTTCTTTTAATGTTAAGGAGGATATTGTTTCTCTTCTACATTGTCTTTTACTTCTATGTACTTGCATATCCAATAGATTGTTCTCTCTGTCTCTGTCTCTCTCTTTCTCTGGTGAGACTTCTTATCAGACATTCAAGTGTTTTTGTTCTACCCGTCATTTTGACTGTACAATCCATAAATTCTGCTCTTATTTTCATTTCTTTTTTTTAAAGCATTTGAGAACAGTGTGGTCCAGTTCCATGTCCTCAGTCTCATCAAATATGAATTGTTTTTCTTTATTTTTTTTATCATAGATGCCTGAATTAGTTTATTAAATATAAAGTCCAAATTTCTTTGAGTTTTTTTCTTTCTGGAATCTTTAGTAATGTCCGGTCTATACCCTGTCTTCCCCCCACTTATTTATCCCTATTGTTCACTTTCTGACTCCCTCCCCTCTTATAGTGGTTTCCTTGGGGCACAGACCTTAAAGCAGGGGTCCTCAAACTTTTTAAATAGGGGGCCAGTTCACTGTCCCTCAGACTGTTGGAGGGCCGGACTATGGTAAAAACAAAAATTTTGTTTTGTGGGCCTTTAAATAAAGAAACTTCATAGCCCTGGGTGAGGGTGATAAACATCCTCAGCTGCCGCATCTAGCCTGCTGGCCATACTTTGAGGACCCCTGCCTTAAAGCATCTCTGCCTACTTCCGTGCTTGAGCAGTTCATGTTCATCAGTCTTAAGCCTGCCCCCGAGTTATTTTGGGGGAGATAAAACTGGCCTTAACTGACTGCCATGTTTTTTCCCTCAGGTTTAATGGAGTTGCTACATAGCTCCTTCCAACCATTCCCCGCAATGGCAGTTTTTCACTCTGACCTGTTCCACTTGCTCTATTCCTCGGTTCTCTTCCTTGCATTGACAGCTTAGAGAATTATTGTGCTACGGGATAGATTTCTGTAGTTTGAATCTTTTTGGCTCTGGGAGGAGAGAATGGTTGGGTTGTGGGATTAAGATCTTGTTTTAAGCCAGGACATGTGTCTTGCATCTTTTCCTTTTTTTTTTCTACTTCCTGTAAAGATCTTTTGTGGTACAGAACACTGCTGCTGAGATGCTGGGACCCAAACTTCTGCAGTCTGGAATCTAACTCTCCACAGCCAGGAGTTTGGGGTGGAATTGATTGTAGGCCCCTATGTCAAGGGTGAGGGTGTGTGTGTCACATCCTTGGATCTTTAGTGCAGCCTCACTATTGGTGGTGTGGTGGGGATGGGAGAGAGAATGCTGAGCGAGCTCTGCTTTGGGGGATTTTGGATCCAGTGTCCCAGACGACAGAGACAGCTGAAGCTGTTTTATCTCTGGTGGATAATTTGTTTTGGAAAGTCACGGGGATAATAGAAAGTGTCTAGCCCTCTATCTTGTTGATCACTTGAGTTAGAACCTCCTTTTTAAAAGATAAGAATGAGTTTCATCTCATTTCTGTTTCATCATCCCTTCTTTCATGTTTGTGTATTTTTCTTGTCACCCAATTGTGAGGAATAGCAGGTTCTTCCTTCCTTTCTTTTTTTTTACATAGGCGTATCTATCTTCAGGTTATCTATTCTCCTTAATGTCTGAAATACCTTTTGAAGATAGTGAAGTTCTGAAGGGATTCTTTTTCCTTTTCTCTCTATTCCTTACTGCATCATCAGATAGCCATTTGCCATGCTCCAATAAATTTACTTTTTAACGTTTTTTGATGTTAGGGTTTTTGTTTGTTTGAGTCTTGTGTTTATATTTTAGAGTTACTACCTAACTCTAACCTTTTCATCTGGAGTATTTAAAAGTTTTCCTTTTCATTTAAGATTCATTTCCCCTCTCCCCCTTCTTTCTTTCCCCAAAGATCATTCTTAGCTTTGCCAAGGAAATTAGTTTTGATTGCAGCTTTCTCTTTTTTGCCTTCCAGAATATTGTTTTCTTAGATCTCTCATTTTTAGTACAGGTTACAAGATCTTATGTTGTTATTCCCTTCTTTGGTTCTTTGGTATTAAAACATGATCTTTCTGGATGCTTAAGATATTTTTTCTTTGACATAGGAGTTCTAAATTTTGGCTATCATATTTTGTCTGTCTTTGCCTTCTGGCTCTAATAGATGTGATAATAATACTGTTCAGGTCTTTCTTAAAAATTGTAATTTTCAAGGAGTACAATGATTCTTAAGTTATCTGATTTGTTTTCTGGGTCAGATTGGCGATCAGATAAACTTAAATTTTCTTCTATTTTTTCCAGTCTTTTGATTTCTAATATTGCTGATTCATGAAATTACTGGTTTTGGTTTAATTTCTTCTATGTTTCACAGAGTCTGTTGAGTAAGATTTACCATTTTCCCTTTAGAAGCGATTTATTCTATTTCTAGTTCTTTCTCCTGGAGCCTTTTCTTTCTTTCTTTCTTTCTTTTTTTTAATGTTCTTGCTTTATTTAGGTAGTTTATGGTCTACATGTGGAAAAAATGAATTTGCTAGCTTGATGATCTTTGTCAATACATTTAACTTCCCTCATTTTTAGTTTTCTAATCTGTAAAATAGGGAGTAACAATAGCATTAATATCACAGATTTTTGTGAAGATTCAATGAGATAATATATGTATGCCAAAATGTTTGTAGCAGCCCTGTTTGTAGTGGCTAGAAACTGGAAAATGAATGGATGCCCATCAATTGGAGAATGGCTGGGTAAATTGTGGTATATGAATGTTATGGAATATTATTGTTCTGTAAGAAATGACCAGCAGGGTGAATACAGAGAGGCTTGGAAAGACTTACATGAACTGATGCTAAGTGAAATGAGCAGAACCAGGAGATCATTATACACTTCGACAACGATATTGTATGAGGACATATTCTGATGGAAGTGGATCTCTTTGACAAAGAGACCTAACTGAGTTTCAATTGATAAATGACAGACAGAAGCAGCTACACCCAAAGAAAGAACACTGGGAAACGAATGTGAACTATCTGCATTTTTGTTTTTCTTCCCGGGTCCAATTCTCCCTGTGCAACAAGAGAACTGTTCGGTTCTGCAAACATATATTGTATCTAGGATATACTGCAACATATCTAACATATATAGGACTGCTTGCCATCTAGGGGAGGGGTGGAGGGAGGGAGAGGAAAAATCAGAACAGAAACGAGTGCAAGGGATAATGTTGTAAAAAAATTACCCTGGCATGGATTCTGTCAATATAAAGTAATTATTAAATAAAAATTTAAAAAAAAGAGAGATAATATATGTAAAATTCTTCAATCCATAAGATATAAAGTGCTATATAAATGCAAAAATTTTGTACATTATATACATACATGCTACTTTATTCAGACATATTGCAATCCAAAACTCATATAAGTTACAGTTTAAGTGCTTCTAGTGATTTTTTTGGAGGAATTTTAGAGAACAATTAAAGGTACTTTTCAGAACTGAAAATGAGTAAAGTTCCAAATTTTAAAAGAGGGGGAGAGATGAAAGTAAAGTCTATAAATTCTTGCTTGGTTTTGATATTCTACAAAATTCTAGATTATTAAATGGATGATTTTTTTTTTTTATAATTAGAAATGAAAGTGGTGATTTTTCTGAACTCTCATGAATTAATTGATAGCTAGGTACCAGAAGATGAGAATAGTGCTTTCATGTATGGGGGCTCCACCTAAAAGAAATGGAAGAAAAAAAATTGGTAATAATGGAAAGAATCCATATATTATCTCCAGGAAAAACCAAATACAGTGCCCTATGCTGCAAATGCCAAGACATAAAGTAGTAAAAGTGGTCAATTCCAATGACAAAAAATTCTGCAAGTGATCAGGAGAAAGATCTTCAAATATAAAAGAAAATAATTTCTCCAATTTATTTTTTTTATAGTTGCCAAAATCTTCAGTATTTAGTTGCTGAAAACTTTTCAGTGACTCACAATTACCTCTAGAAAAGGGTGCAGATTCTTTTGCCTATTATTTAAGACCTCCATTAACTGGCTTCAGTGTACGCCATTTTTCTTGCTATCAATTCCAGACACATTTGACTGAAAAAGCATAATGTTTAATAGTTCTATGACCTGGACAAATTATTTAACTTTTCATATCTTTAGTTTCTTGTTCTATAAAATGGGAATAATATCTGACATATTTACAGGATTATGAGCATCAAATGAGATGATGTATATAAAGCAATTGACAAACCGAAAAGCACTATATAAACTTAAGTGTTACATGACAAAAATTAATATTTTCTTGTATTCCTAGTACAGAGCCATGCATATTGAAAATGTGTGTTAAATCTAATATGTGTATATTAGTATAATGATAAATATCATATATTAGTACCAATGATATCATACATTAATGGCATTATTTACTGAATCCTCTGTGTTCTCATATGCTGTAGGCATTTCTCCTTCTAGACTTATATTATTCTTCTTTATATAACACTACATTCTAGCCAAACTGGCTTACTTAAGATTACCTTGATTTTATATTATGATCATCTTTGTCTTTGTACAGGCTGCCCCAAGTGCTTGGAGAACACTTTTTCCTCTCTGCCTCTTTGAAGCTTTAGCTTCCTTTAAGGCTCAACCCAGTTGTCATGAAACCTTCCTAGATCCCTTGTTCCTCTCACTCCAAGTTGCAGATTGTTGAGTTTTCTCCCTCTTCAAATTATCTTTTATCTTCCAGCTCTGTATAGAGCTAGAACATAAACTCCTAGAGCAATTTGGGCAAGAATTATCTTATTTGTATCCGCAGAGACTAGCTCATTACCTTATATACAATTGGCAGTTGCTTGTTGAAATGAACTTAATTTCTCCTTTTGTCTTCTCTTTGTATTCTCTTTCTTCTCTGATTGTATTAGAGCACTTTTCTTTGTTTTGCCCAGGTTACTTCTCTCTTATTATACTGTAGGATAAATATTTTAAAATTAGTTCACAACACTGTATTATTGAAAGCAACAAGATGAATTTGAATAAGGTTACTTATAACATCCTGCATTTTTTATTAATAAGTAAACTGCACAAGTAAAAAATGGGCAGATCTACTTTGACAGTAGTTAATGTGAAATTTATCTGAAGGTTTTAGGTGACCACAAGTTTATTTTGAGGCAATAGTGTCATGTGGTTACCAAAATAGCCAGTGTCATATTAAGAATAGTAGAACACCTAGATTGTAAGAAATAATAGAACTTAAATTGTCTGTTGATCTTGACCATATCTTGGAATATTGTGAGTACCACATTTTAATTGAGATAAACTGGCCATCTTTAAAATATTTGAACATCTGTCTTGTGAAAGAGAATAAACTTTGTATATGTTACTCTACAAGACAACTAGAGGGGTTCTTTGAAAGTTCTAGTTAGATACTTTAGTTAAAGGAAAGGAAACGCTTTATAAAAACTAGAGATCTTTTATAGTGAAACTGAATGCCTCCTCATGGGTGAGTTATCACTTTCTAGAGAGTGCTCAAACAAAAGCTTGTTGGACACTTGTCTGAAATGTTGAGTGCTCTATCATAGTAAATTATTTATTTACTAGTTAATGCTAGATATACTAAGTATATATTATACTTTATTATTAAAATGTTCTGATTAGAGATAATGAACGCAATGAAAGACCTGAAAGGTATGGGTAGCACTTTTTCTGTTTTTTTCCTTTCTGTCTTTATAATGCATCAGCTTTAGTAGGCCAGTGTATGCATTTAGTTTGCTTTGTAGTTTAACTCATAGTTCTATATTTAGTTGATACTTTTACAAAATAATCTTTTATATTTTACCTTTGTTTTCTACTTGCCCCCATAGGGCAGAATGAGAAGTAATAATGCTGGGGGTGTGAAATTGTGTTCCCTTTTGATCGGTAAGATTAATACTATGAAATTACGATCCCTTTGATTCCTGACACCCCCTTCCCCCAGACTCCAAAGAGTCTATGAGAGCATATCCTCCTGGCTGGGCCATTTCTAAGGCAAAGCCACCTCCATTAATAGCCAGATCTTCATTCAAATTTAGTCTGAAAAAACCTTCAAAGAAATTTTAATTGGGAGATCTTGGTATGATCAGCTCAAACTGCCCCAGGGTGCCGCCCCCCCCTTTCCCCATTCCCGCCCCCCCCCCCCCCAGCTAAGATCTGCTCATACAATAGGATTCTGTTTACTTATTTCTTTGCAGAAGGTCAAAAGTAGCATGCTCTACCTCTTTGGTATAGCTACAAGGACCCTTCCAGCTGAGAAGGCATTCTCTTATCAGTGCCAGGCTCCATTTCTCTAATAGGACTTTGTCACTGAAGAAGTCAGTTTTTCAAGCAAAGCTGACTTCTCATCCAACAATAAACTTCCATTTTTGCCACCTAACACTCTTTGGGTTAGTGAATTCTTTCATGAAGAACCTGCGCTGACTAAAAGGGGATTTCCATAACTCTCTGACTGCCACTATAACCTTATCAATAATGGATGAAAGGGAAATAGTTCTAATGAGAATAAAGAAGAAAATTTTCTGATGGAACCAGCATGAATATATGGGAAACTTATTAACCAAGAGAGATTTTAAAAAAAAAATTAATGTTCAGAATCAGAAGATGGAAGCAAAGATAGTCATGATCTGTTTAAAAAAAAAAAAAGAGTATCAAGAGTGTCAAGCTTAGAATAAACTGAGACAGGTGAGGAAAGTTAAAAACAACAAAAAAGTTTAGTGTTTTTTTTTTTTTTTTTCTTAATAGTACTGGAGAAAAGAGAGTTAAAGAAAAGATACTACTTCTACTTGGCTTGAATGGGATGATAACTGACAACTGAGAAAAACATAGATATGTCAAATTCTTGTTTTGTCCCACTTTTCCTTATCAAGGAGAATGATTTTTGACTAAAGAAAGATGAAACAAATGTGATAAGTAAATCATAGATTTAGAGTTTTAAGGGCATTGAATCCAACAACCTCATTTTACGATAAAATGATAAAAGCTTATGATAAAACTGAGCTATGAAATAATTAAGTTATCTTCTATGCTCAAGAGTGTTGGAGGTAAAATTTGAGCCAAACACTGAGTCCAGTACCTTATCTCATGACGTCATGCTCGGCTCTGATACACAGTATGAGTAAGGAGAAGGTAAAGAGAGCTGCTAGTTGTCCTTAATAAGTTTTTCATTTATCCTAAATGAACTAAAGCCTCAGGTACTGAAGTGATTGTTGAACCGCCCTCCATGAGCAGAATTCTAAAAAGCTATTGCAGACCTGAAAAAGAATAAATGTTTTTTCTTCTTCTCCTTCTCTGTCTTTTTAATGGAATCTGGCTATTGAACTTGATTTCAATTCCTGGGAAAATTTTATAAATGTATTATTTATAATGGTTAATGAATATCTACAAAAAGAAGAGTGGTCACAAAGATCCAACTATTTCCCTATTACCAACATAAGTAACCCTATGATAAACATTGTCCTCAGAAGGGGTCACATTGAATAGCTTGCCAAAGGATTCATGACCCACCCATGTTAAGAATCATTGGTCTAAGCCATACAGCTTCTGCAAAGAAGTCTTATCGGTTTACTTCAAGGGAGCCAAAAGAAATATAAATAACTTCAGTCATAAAAATTGTTAATCTCTTTGCCATTAGAAGTGAGATAACAGATAACCCTGACTTAAAATAAAAATTTATTTGTAAAATCTTATGGAAAAGTATGGTGAAGTATTTTGATCAGTATCAAAATGGGCAGCTAGATAACAGAGTGCTTGTCCTGGGATTTGGAAAAATTGTCTTCCCGAGTTCAAATCTGGCCTCAAATCAGCAGTGTGACTTTGAGCACATCACTTAACCCTCTTTGCATCAGTTTGCTCAGTTGTAAAATGAGCTGGAGAGGGAAATGGCAAACTATCCCTGTATCTTTGCCAAGAAAACCCTAAATGGGGTGTTGAAGGATGGGACACAGTTGAAAAATGACTGAACAACCAGAAAATCATCTGATAAATCAATGAGAAGGCAGGATTGGATATCATTGGAAAGATGTATGACTGGAGAAGAAAGTAGGACTATTCATGCCAGGAGGGTTAAGAGGGAATTGATAGCCTCTGTATCCATTGGTTCAATTAGAAGGGTCTAAAGAAATGACCTCCGAGAAGCTATTGAGATCCCAAAAGAAGAGAGGCAATCCATGCTAGATATAAGTGGGTTTTATTGGAGGGGGTTTGCTCACAAGACCAGTGGGGCAGAGATAGGACAGTGACAGATCTCCATAGGACCTCAGGCAAAGCCAGATATTGTGTAGAAACAGAAGAAGGCTTTCCAAGAGTTGACCCATGGTTTCCTGGGAAGTTACTGGTAAATATTCTCTTGGGAGCTATTTTACTGTTTACAATAACTTTGATTTCATGTTCTCTGGCTCTTATTCCTACTATATATAGATACCTTTTGGAGAATTTATAGAAAGATATGGACTGAAAGTTTTGGTCACAAAGATGGGGTGTCAGAGGTTTATAATCTATACCATTATAAGAAATGAGATAACATGTGTATCAAAGTAAATTTTAGAATGAAAAAAATACTTTATAAAATTTAAAACAATATATACAATTGAGTTGTTTCTTCATAGTTACTGTTGTTTGTCCTTTTACAAAGACCACGAACATCATGGGATGCAGTCTTTTGACTAGAGGGTGAATTAGATATAAATGAGTCAGAGTGGCATCAAATTGTCAGCCTGTTTTTCTTCAAGTCATTGAAATCAGTAGCAAGGCAGAAGCTGGGATGCAGGGGTCACTTTGGCATCTTTGATGTTTTGACCAAGCTCTTAGCACTCCGCAGCACCTGCTTTAGCCACCTTCAGAACTATTGGAACAAATTGTTCTTATCCACCTGTGCTTGGGGCAGGCACATCCCCCTACCTCATTGATGGGTCTGAGGCCCATCATTTACTCTCAACCTGGTTTAACCTGTCTGTCGAGACAAGAAACTGTGCAGGCTGCAGCTTTTTGGATACACAGGTGAAAGTTAGGTGAACCAGGGCAATACCAAAGTAGATGATGGGCTAAGAAAAGAGCTATTTCTCCTAGAGTAATCTTGGGAAGTAAATGAGGGCAAGTACTTGATCTTGATTTGATAGTAAGAAACTGAGCCTTAGGATAAGATTTGCCCAGAGTCGTGGCTATGAAGAAATGCTTAGATCTTGGTCAGGGACAGGGTTGTCCTCTGCATACCAGGCCACCCCCAGTCATCGCTGCTGTCACTGGTTAGGGAGAACTTGGATAAATCCAATTTACTCAGGAATCTAGAGATATCACCCACATTGTTTGACTTTCGACTTATCGCCATCCTGTGGTGATGGACCAGTGATGAATTAGCAGCTGCTTCTACTACTTCTACACTGGGAACCATGATGGCAAATTGGCAGCCCAGGGTGACCCAGCCCCCTGAGTGTCCCAGCAAGGGGTGGGAGGGACACTTAAAAAGCAGGAGTCCCAGCTTTTTAAGGATGGCATTGTCTATGTTAAGTGTAAGGAAGGGACTCTTATATTTGTCTAGAGTCACATCTAAGTTTCTCAGGAGAAATTTGAAACTCCTGTCTCCTGACTAATTTCAATGTCTTTTTCATTATGGGACACTGCCTCTCCTGAATGGCTCGGTTTAGTTGGAATAGATTATTGGTAAAAAGGAATAAAGGAAACTAATTTGAAAGATGGCTTGATAAGAGAGATCGACTTCAGATTTTTGGCAATGCAAAGTGATTGAAACTTTTGAAGCCTCAGAATTGCAGTTTTGGATTTTACTTTTCATGGCTTCATTTTCTTCCTCTGTAAAAAATGGGATAGAGAAGGACTAGAAAGTTCATCTTTAAGATTCTTGGCTCTATCAGGGGTCCTCAAACTACCGCCTGCGGGCCAGATGTGGCAGTTGAGGACGTTTATCCCCTTCACCCAGGGCCATGAAGTTCCTTTATTTAAAGGCTCACAAAACAAAGGTTTTGTTTTTACTATAGTCCGACCCTCCAACAGCCTGAGGGACAGGGAACTGGCCCCCTATTTAAAAAGTTTGAGGACCCCTGCTAGATCATATGTACCGTGTTTTCCCCGATAATAAGACCTATCCCGAAAATAAGCCCTCCCCTTACTGTGTAAGATTCCTCTAAAATAAGCCCTCCCCCGAAAATAAGCCCTCTTGAGATTGCTACTGTAGTGAAGGTGATCCCCTGCGCTACACGCTACATTACGGTACCCTCTGTATGCACCGTCGCACCATTCCCCCCACTTCCTCTTTCCCCTCCCCCCCCAGTGAAATGCATGCCGCGCTCCAAGCTGCATCCAATCAGAGCTGCAGCAGTGAGCGTGTCATACTGTTGTTCTTCCCCAGTGATTTGCTTGCTGGCGCCATTGAGAGCATTAAAATAAGCCCTCCCCTGAAAATAAGCCCTCTGGTGTTTTTTCTGTCCAAAAAAATTAATAAGACAATGTCTTATTATCGGGGAAACACGGTAATATCATCAAAGTGGGATTAATTTTAGTGTGAATGGAGAGGGTATCTAGAGGTAGAAAGGCCAGTAAACAAAGTATTCTTCTGAGAGTTGATAAAGTTAATAATAAGTAGCAGTGGAAATGGAAATGGAGAATTTGGTATAAGGAAAATAGTTGTTGAAATCTATAAAAGAGAAGTCTGGGGAAAGTAAACATCATAGATTTTAACTTAAGCATTTATTTGAGTACCTAATATATGCAAAGCAATAGATTAGGCAGAAGACTTTCTTTGTAACTTTGTAACTTATATCAGTAAGTGGTAATTACAAGGAGACAGATTTTGACTTGGTATAAGGATTCCTCTGTAATTATAATTACTTTACAATTAGAATTGTTAAAAAGAAGTTAATATGCCTCATGAGTTAATCAGTTTCCCATTAGTAGAAGTTTTCAATCATGGCCAGAAAGCTACTTTTCTGGAAATTAAACATGACTTTGAAGTTCTTTAATACTCTTAGGATTCACTTCATACTTCTCAGATTGGCTAAGATGACAAGAAAAGATAATGATAAATGTTGCAAGGAACTGGGACACCAATGCATTGTTGGTAGAGTTGTGATCTGATCCAACCATTCTGGAGTTCATTTTGGAACTATGCCCAAAGGGCTGTAAAACTGTGCATACCCTTTGACCCAGCAGTGTTTACTGGGCTTGTATCCCAAAGATCTTAAAGGAGGGAAAGGGATCCACATGTGTAGAAATGTATATGGCAGCCCTTTTTGTAGTGGCTGGAAACTGGAAACTTAGTGGATGCCCATCAATTGGAGAATGGCTGAATAAGTTATGGTATATGAATGTATGGAATATTATTGTTCTGTAAAAAATGATTAGCAGATTGATTTCAGAAAAGCCTAGAAAGACTTACACTGATGTTAAGTGAAGTGTGAGCAGCACCAAGAGAACATTGTACACAGCAACAATAATATTAAGTGATGATCAATTGTAATGGACTTGGCTTTTTTCAACAATGGGATGATTTAAGACAACACCAATAGACTTATGATGAAAAGAATCATCTACATCCAGAGAGAGAACTATAAAGACTGAATGTGGATCAAAGCATAGTATTTTCACCTTTTATTGTTTGTTTGCTTTTTTTTTCTTCCTCATTTTCTTTTACCTCTTTGATCTGATTTTTCTTGAATAATATGACAAATTATTCAGAAGAATTGCACATATTTAACTAATAGTGGATTCCTTACTATCTAGGGGAGGGGGGGAAAGGAGGGAGAAAAATTTGGAACACAAGGTTTTGCAAAGGTGACTGTTGAAAACTGTCTTTGCATGTATGTGGAAAAATAAAAATGCTCTTAAGATTCCATGTCTTTAACATAAAGAAAGAAGAATCAATAGAATTTGATGAACAAGGTCAAATTCAGTGAAATGAATTGTGTCTGTGACTGACAATTTGAAGTGAGTAAAGAAATTTTTGGAATAATGATTTTGAGAAACTGATTAGAGCGTCAACAAAAGCATTAATACAAATATTGTTAGGCAAAAAGAAGGAAAGGACTGAAATTTGCATGAATTCACATGGTATTATATCTATGTGATGATGGAGTGATAAATTAGACTACATGAAGATATTTTGATATTTTACAGATAAAATCTAGCATATTTTGATACTTCAACAGATTCAGGGGTCTCGTTGATGGGGGTGCTATCCCTAAGAATCATTCTATGATTCTTTTTTCCATGTACTTCTTTAAAACCTCCATATGAGAATTAGCAGATTAAGTTTATAGTTCTTAACCAATGGAGCAGCCTCTGCACCATGTTTTTGGCCCTCCCTTTCTTTTTGGATTTTGCATTTTTCTAATCATAACCTTTATGCTGTTTCTGGGCAGTTCTTTAGTGATATGTTGCAACCTACTCATGTCCACTATATATTCCCTTTTAGGAGACCCTCAACTTTAATTCTTTGGACACTATGTTCCTTGACTTAATTATGGAGCATCACCAAGATTTGCTATTTATTTTAGGAGGAATCTTGAGGTTTCCTTAAAAAAACAAAAACAAAAACTCTCAGAACAGTTCTAGACCAAGCTCATTGTCCATCTGGACTGTGTAGGCTCTATGTCCTGACGGACCAACTCTGAATTGCCACCAGACTGCATATGATGATCTTGAAATAAACATCCTTTATTTATTTATCCACTTTATTCTGTGTGTATAGTTAAAACCAAATTCTTTTGAGTGATGATGGATTTTTTTTTAAAGGCTTTGCAGTGTCCTGTGGCTAAATGGAATTGGCATACTAACCAAAAATTAGTTCATCTGGATTATTTCACTGTCTGTAGGAAATTCCCTTTCCATTTGGACATTGCCCTAGATATTTTCTGTGACAATGACAAATAATCTTTGCCCAAGCATGTGTCTTTCTGCTTTATGCCTTGCCTGATATTAGTCAGATAATTGTTGAACATAATTGCCTTTTATATTTTTCAAGGAATTTTTATGATTTTGAGGTATACAAGAAGCACCCTCTTGGAGAAAAACATTTAAGGTGATTTTTTTTTATAGTTAATATTAGGTCAGCAGAATTGCTGAATTTCAGTAGCCTTTAGTGTCATAAGACAAGATAATATTGGAGATAGAACACCTTTCACAAAAGTTTTCCTATTTCCTTTTCATATCCTTATGAAGACTGCCTTTGATATCTAGCTACATTACTCTCATTGATTTTACAAAAAAGACAAAGTAATGCACATAGGCAGGTACTTATATTTTCTCAGTCACTTTTCTTTTTTTGTAAAGAGTTTTTTCTAAGCCTTTTCATTCTGTATTTAATTAATTTGTATGTATCTGCATTTATTAATTTTATGCTATATATATAACATATATATAATTAAATATATTTGTCTCCCTCATTAGTGTGTAAATTCCTTGTGACTAGAGATTTTCATTCTTTGTATTTCTCCATCATCCAGCAAATGATTGATACAGAGAAGGAACTTAGTAAACACTTATTGATTGATTGATTTGATTATCTTGGATTTCCTTGTCATTTTCAATATAGATCTCGTCTGTGTATTTTTTCTAATCCAGTCTTCTTTAGTGCCTGCTATTTCCAGTTCCTCGTACAGAACATCTAGGTCTGATGTTAAAGGTTCAGATGTAGTACATTATTCTTGATGACAAAAAATTTGTAATAAAAATCATTACAAATATTTTCCATTTTTAGTCTTAATTGTTGCCCCTCTTTAAATGCTTTCAGAAGGAGTTGGCTGACTTGGGTCTCTTGCCAGGCTTTCTTTAAACTTTATTTCTTTCCACTGCTTCTGTTTTATATAGTGATATTGCTTATATAATCAGTACAAAGACTGAAGTGAAATAGTCACTGGCTTCAAGGAGTTTACACTCTAGACTAGGGAGACAACTTCTGTGTATGTAAATATCCACAAAATTAATATAAGACTATTGGGAAATACTAGTTTCTGTGTGGCATCAATGCAAAAAGTGGTATTGGAGCTAAATCATGAAAGAGACTAGGGTTTCTATGAAGTAGAACTGAAAAGAGACTCTGCCTGTCCCAAACAAAACATCATTTTCCCCTGAAAACCATTCCCTTTTCTTAACTTCTTAGTACTGTCAAGATTACCACTCTCTTCTCCAGTCAGTCACCAAGACTTGAAATCCAGATGTTATCCTGATTTCTTTTACTTCTATGTCTATTCTGTAGCCAAGGCTTATCAATTTTTATTTTGCAACATCTCTTGTTTATGTCCCTTTCTTTTAACACCACAACAGCACTTTGGTATAGGTCTTTATTGCCACTTACATGGATTATTCCAATAGCCTGTAGGTTTGCTCCCTACCAGAAGTTTCCCCACCATCGATCTGCCCTCTTTTTCTGTAAGATTTTAAGAATGAGTTTGTATTCTAATCTGGCTGCTATATCTTTGTAAGTGGTAAGGGGACCAAAAGTTTCCTAGTTTAGGTAGGTTCTGTGCTCTTTTCTGGTCTTGCAGGAATTAATTTAGTTAATTCCATTAGATTGTGAGCATTTTGAGCTTTGTATTTGGCCTATTTTTGTATCCCCAGTACGTAGTACAGTATCTTACACATAGTATTCATTAACTGGCTGATTATTTTAATTTTCTCAGGCAATGCTAATAATTTCTGATTATACCTGATAAATTATCTACATCCCTTTTTTTGGCCCCAAATTGGTGCAGTTATTTGGGAAGAGGGGAAGGTTCTAGCAGTTAAGAAGTTCAGGAAAGGCTCCATGGAGAAGTTGGTACTTGAGCCATATCCTGAAAGAGATGAGTTTTTGAGGAATGAGTAAATTCCAGGCACAGGATATAACAAGTGCAAAGACATAAAAATGGGAGATGAAGTGGCATATATAGGGAAAAATACTTCTATGTGGCTGAACTTTAGAATATAGAAAGGAGAATAATGTGGAATAAAGCCAAGAAGGCAGATTGAGGCTAGACTGTGAGGGTCTTTAAATGCCAAACAGAAGTTTATGTTGGATCCCAGAGGTAATAGGAAGCTGATGAAATTAAACGAGTAGGTCAGTGTGACATCAGCACACTGTGTTTTAGGAATATCATTTTGGCAGGTGTGTGGCGAATAGATTAAGGTAGGAGAGGGGAAAGAACTTGAGTCAGGAAAACTGGAGATTATTTCAATAGTCTAGATGCAAAGTGTGAAAGGCCTGAACTGTGAGAATGGCTTGGTTGAGTTGATTTATTTTTCAGGGCCTCAATGAGTCCTTAATAGAATTTTTCTTTTTCCTCCTTTGCAGCAGATGTTGCTGAATAGACAACAGTTATCTTAATGGTTATCTTTTTTTTTTATAAGTACATTTAAGACCACCGCACTGTGAGGTAACCCAATTAGCCTATGAATTCTTTTTTAATTGCCTTTGGATGATAGATTAAAAACTCCTTTCTTTGCCTCTCTTGAACTGTCATATCTCCCCTAGTAGAATGAAATCTCCACGAGGGCAAGGACTGTTTATATCTCCAAGAGATATTATAATGCCTGAGATATAAATAGGTAAGTGGTTAATAAATCCTTGCTGAATGATTTAATTTTCTGTTTAGTTTTCACTTCCTTTTGATTTGCATAATTTATACCAAAGATGTCATGAGTAATATAATTCAGTTTCAGTACTGTGTCTATTCTGATCATTGGATAAGAATCTTAATAGGTAGGGTATCAACAACTAAGCTAATATCTTTAGATGCACTGAAAATTACATAGTGTTTAGCACAACCTGCTATCATTGACTTTTATTCTGTCACTGTCTCTGGGCAAAAATGAAAGAGCTTTGTGTATGACTGAGGACCATTTCCTATTTGTTGTGACAGGTCCCAAAAAATTCATCACCAATTGACCAACTTATTGGTGATTAAGTCCCTCCTTACCTGTGGAATCTGGTGAGGAATACATGAAGTCTTCAGCTAGAACTGCACTTGAACCCTATCTTGTAGGGCAATAAAGATAATTTTAAGTGTTAATATTTATTTGGTATTTTGTGATTTACAAATACATATGTGTGTGTGTATGTATAAAATCTTATTCTCACAAAAACTATATTAGAGTAAGACTTTCATTATTCCCATTTTGCAGATGAGGAAACTGAAATTAGGAGATTTATTTGCTGAAGGTCTTACAACTAGTAAACCTATGAGGCAAAATTGGAACTCAAGTATTCCTATTTCCAAGTTTAGTACTCTATCCATTTCACCACCTACTTTCCAAAAGTTCTTCTCTATGCCACTGATAATAGACTAAAAACCAAGAGTCACTGCTTCTTTGCCATTATAAAATATCATTGTAGGACTTAGTGAAGAACTTTAATGAAGCAAAGTCAACTCTTGAGAAACAAACATCCAAGCAAAATTACAATATAAGTGTCATTCAGTCCAACTGTCATTGAACTCTGTTGGGTACAGGGATGAGGGAGGGAGAGAAAAATGAAAGTAGAACAAAAATGCCTTACTTTCAATTGACTAAGGAATTTAGATATTCTATTGGAGTGAATGAATTAATGAAAAAGCATTTATTTAATAAGTGTATATTGTGTACAAAGCATTGTGTTAAGTGAAACAATAAAAAGCAGTGGGATCAATGGAGTCTGATTGTACAGGAAATTTCTAGCCCTCTGCAAAGAATGGAGGAAAGTGCATTTTTTCATCTTTTCTTTATGGCCAAGAATGATCATTACAATTATGTAGCATTCAGTTTGGGGTGGTTTTTTGTTTTGTTTGGGGTTTGTTTTACATCTAGTATGTATGTATATTGTTTTCCTGGAAGTTTTGCCATGTTTTTCTGAATTTTTAATATTCATGTTTTCTCATAGTATACTAATTATCCTTTACATTTGTTTAGCCATTTCCTAGTCACTGTGCATAAGTTTTGGTTTTCAATTCTTTGCTACCACAAAAAGTGCTTCTATGACTTATTCATGTATATAAGACTTTTATTTTTGTTTTTGACCTTCGTAAGGGATATACTTAGCAATGAGCTCTCTGGATCTAATAGAAGGGACATTTTAAATACCTTAGCATAATTGCAAATTGCTTTCTTTCTTTCTTTCTTTTTTAAAATAACTTTTTATTGACAGAACCCATGCCAGGGTAATTTTTTACAGCATTATCCCTTGCACTCACATCTGTTCTGATTTTTCCCCTCCCTCCCTCTACCCCCTCCCCCAGATGGCAAGCAGTCCTTTATATGTTGAATAGGTTACAGTATATCCTAGATACAATATATGTGTGCAGAATAGAACAGTTTTCTTGTTGCACAGGGAGAATTGAATTCAGAAGGTATAAATAACCTGGGAAGAAAAACAAAAATGCAAGCAGTTTATGTTCATTTCCCAGTGTTCTTTCTTTGGGTGTAGCTGCTTCTGTCCATCCTTGATCAATTGAAACTGAATTAGCTCTCTTTATCGAAGAGATCCACTTCCATCAGAATACATCCTCAAACAGTATCATTGTTGAGGTATATAATGATCTCCTGGTCCTTCTCATTTCACTCAGCATCAGTTCATGTAAGTCTCGCCAGTCCTCTCTGTATTCATTCTGCTGGTCATTTCTTACAGAGCAATAATAGTCCATAACGTTCATATACCACAATTTATTCAACCATTCTCCAATTGATGGACATCCATTCATTTTCCAGCTTCTAGCTACTACAAACAGGGCTGCCACAAACAGCAAATTGCTTTCTAAAGTGGTTCCCAACTCCATCAACAATCGATGTATGTGTATGTCTATCTTTACATTACCCCTCCAATATTGACTGTTCACATATTTTGTCATCTTCCCCAGTATTCTGAATATAAAGAGCTATTTTTATCTTGAATGATCTGGAGCATTCTTTTTTGATTATTAAATTTGTACTTCATCTTTGGAGAGCTATTTGTTTATTTCTTTTAATTACTGTTCATTGAGAAACAACTTTAAGTGTTAAATATTTTTGTTAATTTTCTGTCTTAAATACTTATCCTTATTAGATATTTGATGCAAAGATTGTTTTTTCCCACTTGCCAATTTGCCTTACTCTAAAGCTGCATTGAGAAAAAAGAAAGAGACCTAAACTAGAGATAAAATCAAAAAACATGGAACCCACACGGGTTAGTGTTAGGAGAATGACCTTAGATTGTTCATTTGAGGGAAATCAAAGGCTTCATAGAGATTTTTTTTTCCCTCTGAGATTCTACCTGTGAAATGCTAGAAAAATAAGTGTTCAAATTTTTTAAATAAATACTTTAATTAGTGTATAAAAATCTTATTTATTGTCTATGTATAAATGTGTACATACATAATTATTTTCTTTAGCAAGTAATATTAATTCATGAACAAATGACATTGTTCAAGATCAGGACAAATTCTAAGAGGCAAAATCATATTCTTATACATTCTATTATAAAGTTATATAAAATTGTGAGGTCTAGATAGTTTGGGTACAGAGAAAAGTATACTGACTCAGAGGGTCAGAAGGTTCAAATCCCACCTTTGAGATCTGCCTGAGTGACTTTCAGCAAATCACTTGACTTCCCTGGGTCTCAGACTGGGAGGGCAGCATTCTGACTTTATCATAGATCAGAACATTTGGACAGACTAAAAGTTTGTAGATTCCCTATTATTGTTCTGTAAGAAATGACCAGCAGGATGAATACAGAGAGGACTAGTGAGACTTACATGAACTGATGTTAAGTGAAATGAGCAGAACCAGGAGATCATTATATACCTCAACAATGATACTGTTTGAGGATGTATTCTGATGGAAGTGGATCTCTTCGATAAAGAGAGCTAATTCAGTTTCAATTGATCAAGGATGGACAGAAGCAGCTACACCCAAAGAAAGAACACTGGGAAATGAATATAAACTGCTTGCATTTTTGTTTTTCTTCCCGGGTTATTTATACCTTCTGAATCCAATTCTCCCTGTGCAACAAGAGAACTGTTTGGTTTTGCACACATCTATTGTTTCTAGGATATACTGTAACCTACTTAACATGTAAAGGACTGCTTGCCATCTGGGGGAGGGGGTGGAAGGATGGAAAAAAAAAAAAAAACAAAAATAAATAAAAGAAAACAAACAAAAAAAAAAGTTTGTAGATTCCCAGCCTCAGCTAATCCTGAGATCCTTGAATATTACAGCATTCAGTACCCTTAACAAAACAGCATTAGTAACTATGAAGACACAAAGCAAAACCAAGAAAGGTTTACTAGTTGTTTCTAGAAGTGTGTAGAATGTGGTCCATTATTAATACCCAAAGTCAGGATGTACTTGGAAGAATGAACAAATAAAAAATCCCCCCATAAAGAGCTATCACTCTTAACAGGGATATCCAACACAAATTCAGAAGAGTGATAGAATGACTCCAAAACATCTACCCACAGAAGTCTCAAAGGAATATACAACTTGGACAATACGTTCAAATAACATTTTTAGAAGAGAAGACATTATTAACTCCAGAAAATGTCAAAACAAATTCAAAATATTGGATGAAAAAATTGAAGAAAACGTAAATTATCTATAATAACAACTAACATTTAGGTGGAACTTACTAATGCTAAGTGCTTTACAGTCATTATCTCATAGAGAAAATAGCTGACTTGGAAAACAGATCAAGAAGGATTATTTAAAAATCATGAGACTCTCTGAAAACCATGATGTCTCCAAAAAGCCTAGACATCATATTTCAAAAAGTTATGAAAGAAAACTTCCCAGATCTTTTGTAAAATGCTTAGCAGCATAGTGCCTGACTTATAGTAAAGTGTTATATAAATGTTTTTATCATCTTCATTATCTCTTAGAACAGAAGGCAGAATAAGAATAGAAAGTATCCACTGATCACATCCAGAAAGAAATTTCAAAATAAAATATCTGAGGAACATTATCGTCAAAATCCAAAATTATCATGTCATAGGAAAAAAAATACTTCCAAGTAGCCAGAAAGAAAGAATTCAGGAACTAAGGAACCATGTTCAGGATCACATACTATTTAGCAGCTACTACTATAAAAGAGTAGAAAGGTTGGAATACGGCATTCTAAAAGGTGAAAAAATAAATTGATCAGTAAACAGTATCATTTTGGGGGCAACTAGATGGTGCAGTGTGTGAATAGAGCACTGAATTAGAAGTCTGGAGGACCTGAATTAAAATTCAGCCTCAGACATCTGAAAATTATTAGCTGTTACTTGGGCAAGTTACTTAAAAGCCCCAACTCTCCAAAATGAATATAGTCTTACAGAGGGGAGAAAATGGATTTTTAATCAAATAGAGAACTTCTAAACACTTCTAATGGAAAAACAAAAAACAATGCTTCATTGACACTTTGAAACATAAAAAAATAAAATATGAGCTAGGAATCAGAAGGGACCTAAAAAATAAGTTGTTTACTTTCTAACCTGGGGGGAGAGTAAACTTGTTTTGCCTTTGACACATCATCAGAAGTCTTAGCTGAAAAGATAGAAACCTGTAAAGTGTTGTTTTGTTGTTTTAGTTTTTAATGATCTGATGATTTAGAAGAAAGAATTTAGAAAGAAGGGGAAGCAGTACATTCACTAGAAGAGAAAAAAAGAATGGGAAAAATGATCTTCTATAATTGCAATAATCAGGAGGAAGGTGACTTTTGAGTCACTTTCATCTGAACTGGTTAAAGAGGGTTACCTGTACAGGCTGACACTCACTAGAGTGGAGATAGATGTTTTACTCAGAAGGCATAAATAGATTAAAGGAGAGATTAATCCAGTGCAAAACAAGCAACCCATTGAGGGAGCTATCTAAGAAAATTACTTGAAAGAAAAAAAAAAAAGGATTAAAAACTTATCATTTGGTGTGAGGAAGAGAAGGGGCAGAGGAACAGAGATAGATTGCATCCGTGGTGAGCTTACTTTTCTCTCACCATTCTCTTCTTTATAAAGTTGTTCAATTGTTTTTTAATCATGTCTGATTCTTTGTGACCCCATTTGGAGTTCCTTTTCCATTTCATTTTAAAGGTGAGGAAACTGAAGCAAACTGGGTTAAGTGACTTGCCTAGGGTCACACAGCCAGTAATAGCTGAGTCCCAATTTGAATCCCAGAAGAATCCTGAGTCCAGGCCTGGTGCTCTAATTCACCTGTTTCAAAGTATGGGACAATGTCTGCAAGATCAAAACTATTTTCGTAATAATACAAAGATATCTTAATTTCTAGGACCATAAATACACACTGTGTTTGTCCTCTAAAAGATTCACTTTCTGGATACATAAAAAAGTAATCCAAATTTATAAGAACACGAGCCATTTCCCAATTGATAAATGGTCAAAGAATTTGAATAGGCAGTTTTCAAAGCTATCAATAACCAAATGAAAAGATGTTCCAAATCAATAATAGAGAAATACATTTTAAGGTAACTCTGAGTTCTAACTTCTGCCTCTCAGATTGGGAAAGTTTATAGATAAGTGAAATGATAAGTGTCAAAAGAACTAAGACACTAATTCATTTTTGGTAGAATTGGTCCAGCCATTCTGGAAAGCTGTTTGGAACTATATCCTAAAATTTGAAACAGAAAATATGCTATTACATACAAAAATATTTATGATAGCTCCTTTTGCTGCGACAAAGAGCCAGAAACTAAGGAGGATGCTAATCCTTTAGGGAATGGATAAACAAATTATGTATGAACGTAACCAAATGCCATAAGAAATTACGAGGGATAGACTCAGAGCAACACAGAAAGATTTGTATGAAGAGATATAGAGTGAAAGGAGCAGAAATAGGAGAACCATTTATATAATGTTAACAAAACTATAAAGATGGACACCTTTGAAAGACTTAAGAATTTTTATTGATATATTGACCAGCAATGTCATTCTGGAGGATTGATGTTGAAGAATGCTATCTTCCCATATTCTAACAGAGAATGTGATCTCAAGATACAGAATAAGACATATATTTCTATGTGACTAGTGCAGGAAGTTGTTTTTCTTATTTCTTACAAGAGTTTAATTTTTCTTTTCTTTGGGAGAAGTGGGAGAGACACAGAACCTAGGTAGAGAAAACAAATGCTTATAAATTTAAAAACAAAATTGGTCAGTTGATAACTAACCACTTGAAGAAAGGGAAAAAGGAATAGTGTTGGAGTAGTAAGGCTTTGAGATAGATAGAATTGTAATTTACTATAATTAAAGGAATTTCAGAGATCTTGAAAATTTAAGTGGAATACTTATAAATGATGGCTAAATCAAAAGTATTGAAGCGGGTTGTGGTCCCTTTAAGAAACTGTATTTCCTATTGATCTGTGATTCCTTTCAGATTCCTAGCTCCTCCTGGCTGAGGCATATCCTCCCCAGACAAGTTGTCTTTCCAGGATGCCAGAACCTTTGATTCAATTACAAATCCTGGTCAAAAAGCATCCCTTTGAATTCCAATAGGACATCGGGCTTGTTTGGGCCTCCCAGTTCCCACTGGTTCTGTTCTGCTCAGGCTTCCCAACCCCTACCAAGACACCCAATATAATAAACTTCCATTACCTAAAGTCTTTACATATGGACCTCAGTAGCTCACTCAGCTGCCAGAACTTTCTGTCCACTGAGAACTTCATTCTCAGTGCAAAACTCCATTTTCCATAGATCTGCCACTATAGAAGTCAGTCTCTTGTTAAACTTATTTCTATCTAACAATAAATTTTCATTTTGCAACTAATATTCGGGAATGAGTGAAGAATTCCCTTCCCCTAAAACCTGCGGCCATTTTAAAGGGGATTCTTAATAACTCTCTTATAGCCACTAACTTCTAGATACCAGGAATCTAGACTACTCTAAACATCATCAGTATGACCATCTGTTCAGCTGCAGTGGAAAAATAGCAGATCATGGTAATTGAATAAATTGAGGAACTGGGAAATTAGGGTATTTGAGAGACAGATACATTGAAATGCCCTAATAGGATTTGGGGTCTCTGAGCCAGACACTGAAGTCATTCAGAAAGAAGGGGGATTATCTGTAAGTGATGTAATAAGTGTAATCTGTAAGTGATGGCTTCCAGAATCTAGATTGAACAATCATTTGAATAGTGTAAGCTTTAAGAAAAGAATTTCCTGAGTGGTGGAAATAGAAGAGTTTGGAGGAACCAATTGGGAGCTAGGAATATTCTATTCTGACTGTCCCACTTAGACCATGATAGAAAAGTACAGTTAGTATTGGAAAAACTGGCCACAGATGCAGTATTATCAAGGGAAGCTAAATCTAAGGAGATGCAAAATAATGTGAAGAGCATGAGATGGAAAAGTCTAAAACGTAAGGAGGTTCATTAAATATGGAGTAGGAATTCTAGAAGACAAATTAAAATGGGGAGGACAAGTTTGAATTAGAACATTGGAGTAGAGTTGAGATGTATGGAAATGAGAAAGTGAACAGCAAGAATAAAAGGAGGACTTGTTCTTCAGTGGATGGGGTGTACTCCACTACAGGAATAGGAGAGTACACTAACCATTGATAGCTCTTATTCTTTTCTTTTCTTTTTTTAATAGCTTTTTATTTATTAGGCATATGCAGGGGTAATTTTACAGCATTGACAATTGCTAAACCTTTTGTTCCAATTTTTCCCCTCCTTCCCCTCACCCCCTCCCCTAGATGGCAGGATGACCAGTAGATGTTAAATATACTAAAGTATAAATTAGATACACAATAAGTATATATGACCAAACCATTATTTTGCTGTACAAAAAGAATCGGACTCTGAAATATTGTACAATTAGCCCGTGAAGGAAATCCAAAATGCGGGCAGGCAAAAATATAGGGATTGGGAATTCAATGTAATGGTTCTTAGTCATCTCTCAGAATTCTTTCGCTGGATGTAGCTGGTTCAATTCATTACTGCTCCATTGGAACCGATTTGGTTCATCTCATTGCTGAGAATGGCCAAGTCCATCAGAATTGATCATCATATAGTATTGTTGTTGAAGTATATAATGATTTCCTGGCCCCACTCGTTTCACTCAGCATCAGTTCGTGTAAGTCTCTCCAGTATAGCTCTTATTCTTAACTATTAATTCTCCTTCATTGATGATAGTCATATTTATGTTTAAATGTGTGACAACTTCAATCTTAGGTCTATTATGGTAGACACCATCTGATTTTACTCAAAAATTAGCATAGGAATGTTAAGAAACCTGAGGCATAATATAACCAAATATTTTATAAATAGTTTTCATAAATTTTTGGCTATAAAGTTTGTAGATGATAATAGAAAAATAGAATATTTATTTGAGAAGCAGAATAGCACTCATCACAAAACAGATGATGACAAACAATCATCAAGAAGGCAGGATCACAAAATAGAAAATTTTGATTATATCAAATTGAAAAGTTTTTGTACAAACAAAACAAATGCAGACAAGATTAGAAGGGAAACAATAAACTGGGAAAACATTTTTACAATCAAAGGTTCTGATAAAGGCCTCATTTCCAAAATATATAGAGAATTGACTCTAATCTATAAGAAATCAAACCATTCTCCAATTGATAAATAGTCAAGGGATATGAACAGACAATTCTCAGATGAAGAAATTGAAACTATTTATAGACATATGAAAATATGCTCCAAATCATTATTAATCAGAGAAATGCAAATTAAGACAACTCTGAGATACCACTACATACCTGTCAGATTGGCTAGAGTGACAGGGAAAGATAATGGGGAATGTTGGAGGGGATGTGGGAAAACAGGGACACTGATACATTGTTGGTGGAATTGCGAGCACATCCAGCCATTCTGGAGAGCAATTTGGAACTATGCTCAAAAAGTTATCAAACTGTGCATACCCTTTGATCCAGCAGTGTTTCTACTGGGCTTATACCCTAAAGAGATACTAAAGAAGGGAAAGGGACCTGTATGTGCCAAAATGTTTGTGGCAGCCCTGTTTGTGGTGGCTAGAAGCTGGAAAATGAATGGATGCCCATCAATTGGAGAATGGCTGGGTAAATTGTGGTATATGAATGTTATGGAATATTATTGTTCTGTAAGGAATGACCAGCAGGATGAATACAGAGAGGACTGGCGAGACTTACATGAACTGATGCTGAGCAAAACAAGCAGAACCAGGAGATCATTATATATCTCAATAATGATACTGTTTGAGGATGTATTCTGATGGAAGTGGATCTCTTCGATAAAGAGAGCTTTAATTGATCAAAGATGGACAAAAGCAGCTACACCCAAAGAAAGAACACTGGGAAATGAATATAAAACTGCTTGATTTTTGTTTTTCTTCCCAGGTTATTTATACCTTCTGAATCCAATTCTCCCTGTGCAACAAGAAAACTGTTCAGTTCTGCACACATATATTGTATCTAGGATATACTGTAACCTATTCAACATGTAAAGGACTGCTTGCCATCTGGGGGAAGGGGTGGAGGGAGGGAGGGGAAAAATCGGAACAGAAATGAATGCAAGGGATAATGTTGTAAAAAATTACCCTGGCATGGGTTCTATCAATAAAAAGTTATTTAAAAAAAAAAAAAAAAAAAGAAGGCAGGATCAAATTTGTAGAAGATGGAATTTTTTCTTTTTTATATAAAATACACACTATTGTCCAGATTAGTGGCTCTTTGTTATTTTTATCAAGACCTCAGCTTCTTAATCCGTGGAGGTTTTGTAACTGAATGTAAATCACGAAATTATGATTTATTAGTAGTAATTGTTACGATTTGTATACCTATTTTATATTCCCAGGGTCATGTAAAAATTTCTCAGGCAAAAAAAAGAAGGCACAAGTGGGAAAAGTTTAAGAAGCCTTTCTCTAGAGCAAGGTTTTACAAATCTTGAAGTGTTTTAATTTAAAAACTGGGATTTTCTTAATTTCACGCAGTTGCCATCTAGTGACCAAAAATAGTAACTGCAGAAAATGAGGCAGGTATTGGAGGTAGGGAAAGAGGGTACTTATTACTGTTGATTTTCCATTCAGTTATAGATTTAGATAGTGTGTTCCTATATTTGTCATATTTCTTAGTTTGCCATAATCTTACTTCAGAGTTATGAAATGGTAGATTTTATAAGGACGAGAAAGAAATGTAGTGCCAAAGATTTTTGTTTAAACTCATGGTATCTTGTTCTGAATTTTAAAAATCTAATGTCCTAGTGCATTGTCATTCAATTCAGTTAAATAAACACTTATTATGTATATACTGTTGCTTCATTTTAGGCTGGGACTACAAAAACAAAAACATCAACCCACAAAGTGCATGTACACATAGGACTACAAAAACAAAAAAGTTGACCAATAAAGTACATGTATACACATAAGTAAATGTGCAAATATATTCAAAATATCAAGTGATTTTGCTGGGGGCTTGGATTGGGGAGAAAACGGGAGAGTAAATGAGTAGAGGTGGAGAGAATGTTAACAATTTGAAGCGATGGTAAAAGACCCATTGGAAAAAAATGAACTTTAAATTGAACCTTGAAGTTACATAGGAATTACAAAAAGCTAAAAATAAGAAAAAAGAGCCCTATAGGGAAACAAGATGTGTATATAAAGGCATTTATGGATGGAGTGAATAGGAATAGCCCTTGGCCTAGAATGGCTGTATCACAGCAAATTTGTGGGCAATAATGTGAAATGAATCTGGAACTATAACTAAGACAAAATCATAAAGTGTTGTAAATGCCAGAGGAATTTATATTTTATCCTAGTGGTAATAGGGAGCCACTCTGTTCCCCTGTTCTAGAAGCTTTGTGGTTAGGTCTGTGTTTTGGTGATAAAAATGTTACTGATGGAACGAGATTAAATAAATCTAGAAATTATAATTTTTTTTTGCAAGTACAGAACTTTATTGTGCTACCTTTAATCATAAAAGATGTAAAATAATGCATTGTAAAACTTGAAAGTTACTTTATACAAATTCTAATTTTTAAAAAATATAATTGAATGTAGAACACAGAAGTTAAGTAACTGAAAGAAGTTCAAATAGTAGAAGAGATGGTCCTTTTCTGAAATGTTTAAGATACACTCAGAACCATCTATGCATAAATCACAAGAGCTAAAATAATAAATGCCAGAAAAATCTTCAAAGATACAGATGTGCTTGGATGTCATATTTTAAGACATTATAATTATTAGAGTCTGAATCTACCATTTCAACTTCTTTGTATATGTTGGAAGATTTATTATCATTTTAACTGAATTCTATATTCAGCAAAAAAAAATTGAGAAGAATGGAGACAGTAAATGTGAAGAATTTAGGTCAAAGTGAAAAGAATGATTGAAATGATCTAGAGATGTGAAATATAATAATAGTTAAAGACAAAAAAAAAATAGATAAACTAGTAGTTTTTCCAGTCCTTTTCTGAAGGCCAGGAAGGTATTAGGCTAGAAAATAGTTTGATCAAAAGGGCTGTCTTTATTGAATTGTAACCTTTGCATTGCAAATACTTCGTCGTCTTTTTTTTTTAATTATAGCTTTTTATTTACAAATTATATGCATGGGTAATTTTACAGCATTGACAGTTGCCAAACCTTTTGTTCCAATTTTTCCCTTCCTTCCCCCCACCCACTCCCCCAGATGGCAGGTTGATCAATGCATGTTAAATATGTTAAAGTATAAATTAAATACAATATATGGATACATGTCCAAACAGTTATTTTGCTGTACAAAAAGAATCGGACTCTGAAATATTGTACAATTAGCCTGTGAAGGAAATCAAAAATGCAGGCGGGCAAAAATATAGGGATTGGGAATTCTATGTAGTGGTTCATACTCATTTCCCTGAGTTCTTTAGCTGGGTGTAGCTGGTTCAATTCATTATTGCTCTATTGGAACTGATTTGGTTCATCTCATTGTTGGAGAGGGCCATATCCATCAGAATTGATCATCATATAGTATTGTTGTTGAAGTACATAACAATCTCCTGGTCTGTGATGTTCTATTCTTCTTTAAAATATAAAGATTCTTTCTGTGGAGCAGGTTTCTTGGGGAGGTTTTCTGGAGGCAGCCTTAGTATCAGTTAAAAGTAATAATCACTCCAAATGCAGCCAGGTGTTAAAAGTTCAGATCTTTTATTGCTTCCTCCAAAATAGCCTGGTTAGTTTTCTTAGTAGCCTATCTCTCTGCTTGGTTCCAAGAGTTCCCTCCAAAGGTTTGTCTTTCAGCCTCTAGCCAGCACAAAGGTGGAAAATGGACTGAATCTGTCTTGCCTCCGAGAGAAGGCTTCTGGCTCTCAATCTCCCAGAGTGTTTCTGTGTCTGTCCCAGAGTGCTCTCATCTCTGTCAATCTTCAGAATTAACTAATTTGAAGCTTTAAGAGCTTCTTTATATATGATTTCCCAAAGGTTGACTCCTCCTCTGAGGGAAGGATTAAGGGAGGTGTGAATTCATAAAGTTACAAAGTTCACTTTGTGAATCTCCCATACTTGTGAATTCCAATGAGTACTTAAATACTTCTTGCTTATATGAGCTCTCTAAAGGTGTAAACACAAGCATTGTTTCTATCAGTTCAATGATACTGAACCATGCTAAATTAGATAATTCTTGTCTCTATCAACTCTAATGAGTTAACATTTTGTAAAGATTCCAACACTGGTCCTGCTCATTTCACTCAGCATCAGTTCATGTAAATCTCTCCAGGCCTTTCTGAAATCATCCTGTTGGTCATTTCTTACCGAACAATAATATTCATAATATTCATATATCACAATCTATTCAGACATTCTCCAATTGATGGGCATCCACTTAGTTTCCAGTTTCTGGCCACTACAAAGAGGGCTGCCACAAACATTCTATTGCAAATACTTCTTGACAAGTTTCCTTTCCAATGCAATATTCTTTTGTAATGAGGAAATAAGCAAATAAACCAACATATATTAGTTCTGACAACATATTGTAACACTGAGAAAAGACATGATGCTGTTGGTCTTGTGATTTGGATAGAGAAATGCAATATAATCAAATATGATTACTAATAACATTGCTCATGTTTTTCAAGTTTTTTAAAAAATATATTGTTGTGGTTATCATATTGAATCGTTCCCTGCTTACTTCAGTCTACACCAGTTTGTAGAAATAGTCCTGAGTGTGTTTTTCCGGTCATTTTGATACATTAATAATGGTGCACCATTTAGTTTCAAAATTTTTGTCTCTGCAAAAAAATCCTATAATAAAAATTTTCATATGTCTGGCACCTTTTCCTCTGTTTTTTTAAATTTCCTTGGGGTTTATGCCTGGTAGTGCTATTGTTCTTTCAGAGGCTACAATTTATTGACTTTTCTGATATAGATTCATATTGTTTTCCAGAATAGTTGTACTTATTCCCAATTTTACCAATAGTGTATGTATTACAGTATGACCATTTTCCCATAGTTTCTCCAACATTCTCTCTTATCAGTTGTTCCTAGTCTTGTGTTTTTGAGGTGAAATCTCAAAGTTGTAATATATTTTTCTCTCATTATTAAGTGATCTGGAACATTTTTTTCAGATGGTTTTTGGTATATCTTTTTTTCCTCAACCTTTCCTCCTTTCCTCCTTCCATCCCTTCCTTTCTCTCTCAGAAATTGCATACAGAAACCTAATTGCTCTCTTTCTTTCATTTTTTTATGACGTATTTTTCAGTATTTGCCATGTCCACAGCTTTATGAATCTCTTTAAAGAGTGTAATTATGAAGTAATCTATAAGCCTTGAATCTCTTTTATTCACTAATCTCAAGTCATGTTTCCATATTTTCTTTATTTTGAAGTCACAAACTCAGATACCAAAGTATCTGATGACTTGGTTTGGAGCATCTTGTCAAATTCTTCTTAGAATGTTTCTATTATTTCATACTTAGCAAGAAGGTGTCCCAGGAAATGCTTCTAGTTGCTTTGTTGAGTATAATAATTCCAAGTCCACCAATTACTTTACATTCCTCTTAGAGACCTTTGGAGTTACTATTACACCTTAACTGTATGCTTGTCTTCTAGGTTTGGATTTGGGTTTGTGTTTGTTTGTTGTTGTTTTTTTTTTTTCCACAATTAAAATAGCAATATAAATGTATTTTGAATTCCTCGAGTATAGCATATCTACTCTTTGTTCCTAATTCAAACATTTCAAATTATGAGAATCAATAGTTTAATATTTATAATTGAGAACTATGAATCTCATGCTTTTCCCCTTCTATTTTGCAAAGTATGGGATGACCAAATAGGAATAAAAAGTTTTTTATTTACTTTATGCATCACAGTAGCCATTCACAAGCCATTGGCCAAACCATATTTGGTAATAAGGTTTTTTGAATGTAGCTAAATTGAACTTTTGTTTCATTTAAACTGATCAAAAGAAGGAAGAATATGCACACACATGCACAAAATTAAGTATAGAAATCCTTTTACTCAACAGGGGAATAAGGAAGAAAAGGGGAAAATAGTGAAGGGGTAGAGGGAATATTAAGGGAAGAGCTAATTCTCAGCAAAACTTAAGAATATACAAAAATACTTAAACTTTTTTTTTGAGATGGCAAAGAATGGAAATCTGAGAGAATATTTATTCATAATTTGGGGAATGGGTGAATTAGTTTTGGTATATTGATGTGTTGGAATACTGATATACTAAACCCTTAACAGCACAATAATTAATATTACAGAGGACTAATCATGGAAACTGCTGCCCTCCTCATGACAAAGACATGACTCAATTCAGAATGAGACAAATTTGGGGGGCAGGGGAGGAGAGGAGAGTAGCCAGTTTGGAAATTTGTTTTTTCTGTAAGTATGATACTGTTTTTCTCTTCATTTCAAATTGCTGTGGGGTGGGGGCAGCTAGGAAAAAGAAAGAAAGGTGAGAAGATACATCTTGACTGATTAAAATTTTAAAAAAATAATTCTTCCTCTAAGGAAAAAAAACATCTAATATGAAAACTTTTTCATGATCTGTCACTTCTTTAAATCCTAGTTATAATATTTTTGTTATACAGGATTTTTTAAAATATATAAACAGATTTATCAGTGAGTACTAATTTCTCCTCTCTAACATTCCATTTTCTTTACATCTCACTAATAATTATAATTGTGAGCAGCTATTTTTTTCTTTTACAACATGACTAATATGGAAATGTTTTGCATGACTGTCACATATATAACCTATATCAAATTGCTTACCTTTTCAGTGAGAGAGGGTGGGGAGGGACAAAGGGAGAGAATATGGAACTCAAACATTCTAAAAACAAATGTTAAAAATTGATTTTTACATATAACTGGGAAAAATAAAATATGAAATAAATTTTTTAAAATGACTCAACCACTTCACGGCTTCACCAACACTGCATTGATAGGGCTGTTTTTCCTTAGCTCCTTCAGTGATTGTCTTTTGTCTTTTCTGTCATCTTTTTCAAACTTCTGGGTGAGTTGGCTTTAATATTTATTTTTCCAGTTATTAGAGATTCAAAACAATTTTTTTTGGTGGTTAGCTGCTTGCATTTTTTCCTTTGAAAATTTTGCATTTATTAATATAGAGAACCAGCCTATCTATTTATTTACATACATGTATGTAGGTGTGGGAATGTATATATATTTATGCATATGTATGTACATCTCTTAATTTTAAAATTAAATTTTAAATTCAAATGAATTCAACAACAAGATTGTCTAACCGGGGAAAAGTTATCTAAGCTCCCTGATCCTGTTTCTTTATCTTTAAAATAGTAATCATATATATCAGGGACCTACTTTAGGCGATTTTTATTACAATCAAACAAGATAATATATATAAAGCACTTAAGCAAACCTTCAAGTACCACATAAATATCAGTTGTCATAGGTAATTTATTTATTGAGCTGAAATTTACACAATTGTTATATACCCTCTCAAGCATTTATTATTTCCTTTAATATTAGCCAATCTGATAGGTGTGAAGTGGTATTTCAAAGTTATTTTTATTTGCATTTCTCTAACTGGTAGTGATTTGAAGCAATAAGATCAAACTGGAAAATGATTTACAAAGGATGATTATTATAAATAAATTAGGGGAGCATGGAAAAACGTATTTGTTAGTGACATCTATAGATAATGGAAGACTTTATGACCAAATCTAGATAGATTATTATAGGAAAAAAATGGATAATTTTGAGTACATGAAATTTAAAAATTTGCATAAACAAAACTAATATGGCCAAAGTTAGAAGAAAAACGGTTAACAAGGAAAAGTTTTACATCCAGCTTCTTAAAGACTATATTTTTCAAATATATGCAGAACTGAGCCAAAAAAAAAAAAAAAAAAAACATGGTAAGTAAAAAATTAAGTCCTAATTATTATATAAGTTCTAATTATTAAATGATCAAAGGACATGAGCAGGCAGTTTTCTTATCTTTGTATAGAATGTTAGCATTCTTGTGCTAAGCTCTGAAGATATAGAGTGTCTGCTTCCAAGAAGTTCATGTAGGATTAATCAACATACTTAAAAGGTGTGCTGCAAGTTAGATGGAATGGTCAAGTGGCCCTTAGATAAAATTGGTCGCTAACTGTTTGGCAGTGTCAAAGACTTTGATGAAAAGAACTTTCTTGGTTTTCAGTAGCCTTGAATTGCAGCTGTTCTTGTAGTACCAAGAAGAGCAGCTTCCAGGCTACATCTCTACAAGCCTGGTAGCTGTAAGTCCTGGGCTGGAAGTCTTGCTCTTCCAAAGATTCTTGGATTCAAGGGTCTGAATTTTCTCCAATAGGGTCTGAGGAAGGACTGTTGTCGGGGTTTGACTTGCTTGGTGCACGCTGCCTTTTGTCTCTGTGGGTGCGTTGCTCTGTCAGAGGGGCTGGCCTTTCTGCCCTGTGGACCGGTGGCTACTTAGCCATTGATGCGGTGGCTGACCCTTGTCCATAGGGATTGTTTTCGCAGATAACTGCTGGGGAGACTTTGTGATGTTCTTTGCCACTCTGATGGCTCTTGTTCTTACTTGTCTGTTGGCATTTGGTCTGCAGTTGTTACTGGTAGCTGTGAGTTGGCGGGCAATGATTTTTGTCCTCATTGATGACTCCTGGTCTTGGACTGAGTACATGTTGTTTCCAAGGTTCCTGGGTGTATCGCTATTGAGATCTGGGGGCCGTTGTGGTTTGACTTGCTTGGCACTTGTTTCCTTCTCTTTGTGAAAATGCATTGTGGCTTTTTAACTAGGGTAGTTGGTCTGTAGATGTTTGTCAGCCAGTAAACCCTCTGCTCGTGATCAGGACTAGGTATGTAAAATACGGTTCTAGTCCTCAAGTTCACAGTTTAATAGCTGAATCTTTACTATTTAGGCCAAGTTTGGATGAGCATATGTACAGATGAAAAGGGGGTTCTTCTTCATTATGGGTTAGCTTTGGGGTCTCGTAATTTTTTTTAAATTCTGAAATAGGTTAAATGATTGTGTAGGATGAAAGTACAGATAAGGTAGCTGGGCTAGCATTTTTTTCCCTGTCAACCCTAAATTCTAAATGATAAGGATTTGTTTTGTCTTAGTATTCCCAGTTTCTGGCACAGTGTGTTGCCTCATAGTAGCATTTAGTAAATAGGTGTTTTAATAAAGGAAAAAAGGAATGCTAGGAGATGGAAGTTTGTTACCTTTGAGCATTTGACACTTTTGACTGCTCTCTTCTCCTGGATACTCTCTCCTCCCTGGGATTTCACAGTACTCTTTCTACCACTCTGATCAATCCTTTTTGCTCTTTGAAGGATCAGTCTGTGTTCCTTTGTAAAATCTAATCCTTTGGAAGGAAAAGACTGTCTTACAAAATAGGTTCTTAATAAATGCTTATTAATTGGTGGTCCTCCTTGATTTATTATGGGTATCTTCCTCTTAATATAAAATTCAGGCCTAGCATCTGAGTCAGTGTGTGGTTCTATGACTAAACTTATACCTTTCAAATAATCAGCTTTATTTGAAGATGGTAGATGAGATCTGATTAGAAAATATTCAGTTCATGAAGTTTGCACTAGAATCCAGGGTGGGTATCTATTGGAACCTGCCTTGTGGTAGATTTTTGTTGTTATTTGTTTCTTTTTTAAGGCAAGTTCTTCCTGGATCCCATCCATTTCTCAGGAACCTAAGGCTCTGATATAATTCCTTTTGTTCATGATTAACATCACAGTAAGACATGCCTTCAGTGAAAATGTCTCATGTTTCACAATTAGCCTCATTTCCTTATCAAAACTCCCTTAGACCTAAACCATCTCTTTTTTTCTTTTTAATATCACTTGTTATTAACTTGTGATTAAATCATAAGCATACTCTTTCTAGAAGTTTTGATTTCAGGATGATTTTATAAACCACTTAAGCCAAGCATTTAGGGGAAATATGTTTTTGAGCAGCTTTCTGGAACTTCTTGTCAACTTCAGACACCTTCTCTGATACCTTCCAGACTAATAAATCAGTCAGTAAATAGCAGGAATTTTCTGTATTTTTCATTTAGCATCACATTTCCAAATTTATACTGCTCTCCCATTAAATCGTTTTGGGGATCCCATAGTTCAATTAAAGTAAGGGTATAATGGTTGTGGGTTGATACATTGATTATTCAAACCATTCTATTTGTGAATTGGTTCCATTTAAGTTTTGTTCTTTCTGTCTACACATCGTTTCCTATCCCATTTAGGAAATTCTTTCTAGTTTATTCTCCATAATTTAAAAAATTCTTTCTCCTGAAGCATGTGTATATAATGGTCTAGACCTGTTCTGAGTTAATGGTTTTAAAGATGTATCTTGGGGCGGCTAGATGGTACAATGGATAGAGCACTGGCTCTGAAGTCAGGAGAACCTGCATTCAACTCTAGTTTCAGACACTTTAACACTTTCTAGTTGTGTGACCCTGAGCAAGTCATTTAATCTCAACTGCCTCCAAAAACAAACAAAAAAATCTGTATTTTAATCCAATATAGGTAACAAATTGGAGATTACAGGAATGATGGGCTATTTATTGGGGGAGTTAATTATTCTTTTGTAATCTAAGATGTTAATTTTTTATTATTATTAAGTGATTAGTTCATATACTAAAGGAATTTTATATGTTATTTTGTGTGATTTTAGGTATGGAATATCAAGCAAATGATAAAATTGACACAGGAACACATAGAGGCCCTATTGGATAAATTTGGAGGAGAACATAACCCACCATCAATCTATCTTGAGGTAAGATGTTACATATCATTTTGGGAATTTGGGAGAGTCATGAGCAGAAAATATTTATTTTTAAAATAAGCTAAAAAAACTTAAAATATTATAATAATAAATAAAATAAAATACTATTAAAAAATAAAGCCAAAAAAAGGCCTTTGGAAAGTTCATAGAACCTTGGAGAAGAATAAGACTCTAGATTGGGGGAAGAGAAGGGGGGAAAAGGGATAGAGTAAATGAGGTGAAGTTGAGAGAAAAAAGAAGCTACCATTCAGTTCAGGGAATTGCATAGTAAGCAGCCCTGAAGAGCTAAGGCTCAACCCTAAGACTGATGTAGGTGAGCAGGTCTTCTGTCAAGAATTTATGGAAAAACATGAACAAACATCACAGATTCTGAGTTGAAAGAGATTTCAGTGACTCTAATTCAGTCTTTTTCTAAGTAAGAATCCTAACTACAATTTCCCAAAATGGTCGTTCTTCCCTTTCCTTCCCCTTCCCCTTCCCCCCTTCTCCCTTTCTCCTTCCCCCTTCTCCCTTTCCCCCTTCTCCCCTTCTTCCCTTCCCCTTTCCTCCTTCTTTCTTTCCCCCTTCTCCCCTTCCCCCCTTCTCCCCTTCCCCTTCTTCCTTCTTTCTTTCCCCTTTCCCCTTCCCCTTCCCCCTTCTCCCCTTCCCCTTCCCCCTTCTCCCCTTCCCTTCCTTCCTTCCCCTTCTCCCCTTCCCCTTCTTCCCTTTCCCCTTCCCCCTTCTCTCCTTCCCCTTTCCCCTTCCCCTTCTCCCCTTCCTCTTTCCCTTTTCTCCCCTTCCCCACTTCCCTTTCCCCTTCCCTCCTTCCCCTTCCCCTTCTTCCCTTTCCCCTTTCCCTCCTTTCCTTTTCCCATCCCTTCCCTTCCCTTCCTTTCTTTCTTTTAACTATTTCTTGAAGTAGTCTATTTTTCTTTTTGAATATCTTATTTTTAGAAACTATTTCTTTAGATAGAACCAAATATGCATTACTCAATTTTTTACCCAGGAATTCTTAAACTGGGACCCATTTACTTAAAAACAAAACAAAACAAACAAACAAAAAAATCCAACCTTTCTGGAGTAATATTCCAATATAATAAGTTTCCTTTGTCATCTAATATATTTTATTTTATACACTTGCTTCATCAAAGACTGTTTAATATTTAGGGTCTAGGACATAAAAAAAGTTTAAGAACCTCTGTTCAAATTAAGAACCCAGTTATTCATTCTGCTATTTGAGGGGAAGAAGAGCACAGCTCTTTAGCTATTCTCTCTGATAACTTGTCTCCCTACTCCACCCCCACCCCCAACCCTCCTCAAGCCTTCTGTTCTCCATGCCAAACATCTTCATTTCATTAAATTTTGCTGTTTGTTGGCATCTTGAGTCTCTTCACCAACAAGTTTGTTAGATACTTTGTAATATGTGACATCCCGAACTGAGAAAAATAATTTAGGTGAAGTCTAACCAGTAATGAGTATAATAAATATCATTTCTCTCATAATGCCCTTGTGCTTCTGCCTCTCTCAATGAAGCCTGCAATTTTATTAGCTCTTTTGACTGCTCTATCACAGTATTGATTTAAACCAATTTTACAGCTCACTAAAAAGCTCCAGATACCAAAAGATACTTATTTTCTAGGTCTTTTCTACAGTTGGAAGTCTTTTAGTGATCCTGAGATCGAGTACTTTGTTATAGGTATCCTTCTCTTGATAAAATGTAATTGGTTGGGGGAGAGGAGATTTCAGAAAAAAATCTCTTATATATGAGTTTTTTTGAGTGTCTATCATGCTGAACTGTTCAAAAAGGAAAGAAAGGGATTTGAAAATGATTAAGAATTTGGGGATCACAGACTGTGGAGGTTCAAATGCTCCACATGAAAATTGACAAGGGGAACATGATTGGTAGGCTGACCCAATGACTGAAGTTCAGAGGCCAATGGGAGTGGCCGTCAGGAAATCTATGTTCCCAACTCAGCTCTCTCACTAAGCTAGTTGTGGGATCTTTGTAGACAAGGCAACTTAATTTCTGTGCATCAGTTTCTTTGTCTATGAAATGAATCAAGTTCTATTATATGACCTCTGTGGTCCCTTCCATCTCTAATATTCTACCATTGAACTTAATAGTTTTAGGGAGAGGATGAGCTTCCAAAGTAGAAGGTGAGAAAACATTTCCAGAACAAATAACTCTTTAGGGGATTCTGAGAAAAGGTCAGGTTTTTAAATATCAGCATCAATAGAAATAGCATATTTGAAGATGCCTGCTCCTATCTTATGGGGCACAAGCTTCCAAGAAACTGAATGGGGATATGAAGGAATGAATGGGGTTGCTGTCCCATATCCACTCAATGTTTTACCCATAATATAGATCCATCCATAGATGAAGTACAACTCCCAGCTCTTTCCATAATTCGGTGCTCGGCTTTGTCTAACTCTCAGCAAATAACATAAGTTTACTATACTGATTTCAAGGCCAGCATGAATCTTAGGTGTCATTGTTGTATATTTTAGGAAATTAATTACTAGAGCGCTTCAATGAGTTGCTCAAGGTCATTGAGCTAATATAATAGATTTAAGAAATTGTATTGTTTTGGCAGTCAGATTATAAAACTAAACATGGTTTTTTAACTGTTGTAGCTGTCCTATTCAAAGTAGAGTCTCAGAAGCCAATGAGAAAATAAAGTTACTTAAATTGTTGCTAATTTTTATTGATGTTACTTATTATTGATACTTTTGTTTTTCCATCCCATTAATTTCTGAATATATCTTTTACAGTAAAACTTCCTTTGCAACAAAGATTTAAAAAGAAGAAAAAATAATTCCAGTTTTTAAAAATTTTTCCAGTGTATACAACTTTCACTTTGATCATAGTAAGATTTTGTTAAATTGACTTTTATTGAGAAAAAATTGCAAATTTAAAAAATGCAAGCTTTACATAGTACTGAGGCAGAAGATTAAAAAAAAAAAAAAACCCAGACATGACAATTTGAAGGTCATATATGTGGAGGTTCATATAATAAATTGACAGATTTATTATTGTTCAGTTGTTTTGTGTCATGTTTGACACTTTATGAACCCATTTTGACTTTCCATAGCAAAGATACTAGTGTGACTTGCTATTGCCTTCTCTATTTTAGTTTATAGATGAGGAAATTGAGGCAAACAAAATGAAGTGACTTATTCAGGGTCATACAGTTAGTATGCATCTGAGGTTAATTTGAACTCATATCTTCCATATTCTATTCAATGTTATCACCTTGCTGCCCAGAAATTGACAAATAGCTTAAGTCATTTATTGTTTTGGTATGAGAGGCAGGAGGGAAGGAAATCAAGACCTAGGATTAATCAATATGGGAGATCCAATGTTGGGAAACCTTATACTGATAAGACACTGGTAATTGATTTATAATATTAGATTCTTGTCTATGGAGATTTAATAAATACTTTGTTTGCATTAAGTAGTTATTTGAGGCACTGAAGTTAGGTGACTTACCCTTGGTCACAAAGCTAGTTTGTGTTCCATGGGAACTTGAACCTCAGTTTTTTTTTTGACTTCAAGATCAGCTCTCTATTCACTATATCATGGTGCTCTTTATTACACATAATGTTTATTGCATCATGATCTGAAAAGGATTCATTTAATATTTCTGCCTTTCTGATTTGATTGTAAGCTTTTTATGCCATAATCCCTGGTCATGGATTTTTGTTTTGGTGCCACGTACCATGATCAAGTGTGATGGACTTGGCTCTTATCAACAATGCAGTCCCCATTCAGTTTTCTCCAGAGGTACCATAATCTAATTTCTTAAAAATTCACTTCCTTAATGTCTTGTTTATTTTGTGGCTAGATTTATTTAGTTCTGAGAGAGGGAGATTGAGGTCCCCCAATAGTATAGTTTTGTTACCTATTTCTTCCTGTAACTCAGTTAACTTCTCTAAAAATTTGGATGCTGTTTTACTTGGTGTATATATATGTTTAGTGTTATTACTTCATTGTCTCTTTTAGCAAATGTAGTTTATTTCCTCATCTCTTTTAATTAGATCGATTTTTGTTTCTGCTTTGTCTGAGATTGGAATTGCTACCTCTGCTTTTTTTTACTTCAGGTAAAACATAATGTAATTCTGCTCCAGCATTTTACTTTTCCTTTGTATGTATCTCTCTGTTTTTAAGTGTATATGTTGTAACAACATATTGTAAGATTCTGTTTTTTAATTCACTCTGCTATCCACTTCCATTTTATGGGAGAGTTCATCTCATTCATATACAGTGATTATTAATTGTATATTTCCCCCATTTGTACTTTTCTCTCTCCTTTCATTCTGTTCCTCTTCACCAATGTTTTACTTCTGACCTCTATCTCCCTCAGTCTCCCTCCCTTCTGTCAGGATTTCCTTTCCCTTTTCTTTCCTCCTTCTGCTTTCCCCTTCTAATTCCTTAAAGGGTAATATAAATTTGTATGCCCAACTGAATGTGTATGTTATTTCATCTTTGAGCCAAATCTGATAAGAGTAAGGTTCAGTGTTCACCCCCCTCCTTCTTTCCCTGTATTTAAATTGGTTTTTGCATCTTTTCTTGTGATGTAATTTAACTTATTCTGCCTCCCCCTTTCTTCTTCCCATACAATCCTTTGTTTTTTCGCTTCTTAACTTTCTTTTATATCATCACATCAAAGTCATTTTATAACCATACCTTCTGTCTGTATATACTCTTTCTAACTGCTCTAATAGAGATACACTTCTTAAGAGTTAGAAATAGTGTCTTCCCATGTAGGAATGTAAACATTTTAATCTTATTGAATAACACGTGTGGTTGTTTGTATTTTTTTTTCTTTCCTGTTTATCTTTTTATGCTTCTCTTGAGCCTTGTACTTGAAGACTGAATTTTCTGTTCAGCTCTGGTTTTTTTTATCAGGAAAGTTTGAAAGTCTCCTATTTTATTGAATGTCTAACTTTTCCCCTGGAACATTATGCCCAGTTTTGCTTGGTAGTTGATTTTTGGTTGTAATCCAAGCTACTTTGCCTTCCAGAATATCATATTCCAATTCTTCCAATCCTTTAATGGAAAAACTGCTAAATCCTGTGGAATCCTGCCACTCCTCCATATTTGAATTGTTTCTTTCTGACTGCTTGTGGAATTTTCTTCTTGACCTATTAATTCTGGAATTTGTCTATAATATTCTTTGAAGTTTACATTTTGGGATGTTTTTCAGGAGGTGATCAATGGCTTCTTCCTCCACACCCCAGTAGTATTTTTTTCCCCAAATACATGTAAATATAGTTTTCAACATTCATTTTTGTAAAACTATGTTCTAAATTTTTTTCCCTCCCTCTCTGACCTCTGCCCCACCCAAGACAGCAAGCAATCTGATATAGGTTAAATATGTGCAATCTTTTAAATATATTTCCATATTTGTCATGTTGTACAAGAAAAAATCAGACCAAAAGGGGAAAAAAGAAATGCAAGAAAGAAAAATAAACAAACAAAAAAAAAAGGTGACAATACTGTGTTTTGACCCACATTCAGTCTCCATAGTTCTTTCTCTCCAAAATATTGGCATTTTCCATCCCAAGTCTATTGAAATTACCTTGAATCACTGCATTATTGATAAGAGCCAAGTCCATCACACTTGATCACATAATATTATTTTCTTTGTACAATATTCTCTTGGTTCTGCTCACTTTACTCAGCATCAGTTTATATAGGTTGTAATGGGCAGAAGCTGAGCAGATGCACTGAGGTCCAGTCTAAGCACTTATGGCTAATTACCAATTGGACAATACTTTATTAATATATGCTTGGAAAAAGAATGGCCTCACCCATTCTCTGTACAAGTTTGATATGTTGTATAGGAAATTGGGTGGAGAAGTTGGTGGGTGGAGTGTGAGAGCCAGAGACACTGCTGGCCCTATTCCTGTGGCGATTGCTCTCACTTCATATTGCCATTCCCCTTCACCTCCACAAAAAATTAAAATCAAGGACTTTCATTTATCCTAATTCGGGCGGATTTAAAAATACACTGGGTGCTAAACATGATCATCACAGTAGGACTTTCCAGGCTTTTCTGAAATCAGCCTGCTTATCATTTCTTAGAACAATAATATTTCATTACCTTTATATACCATAACTTATTCAGCCATTCAATTTCTGGTTCCTTGCCATTACAGAAAGAATTGCTACAAACCTTTTGTGTTTGTGTCCTTTTCCCTTTTTTTAATGATTTCTTTGGGATGTAGACCCATGGATGAAAGAGTATGTACAGTTTGATAGCCTTTTGGTCATAGTTCCAAACTGTACTCTAAAATGGTTAGATCATTTCACAACTCCACCAACAATGTATTATTGTTCCAGTTTTCCCACATCCCTTCTAATATTTATCATCTCTTTTTAACATCTTAGTCGATCTGAGACGGGTGAAGAGTGGTACCTCAGAGTTGTCTTAATTTGCATTTCTCTAGTTAATAGTGATTTATTTAATTTCCTTATCTGAAAATTGTCTATTTATATCCTTTGACCATTTATTAATTGAGGAATTATTTGTATTATTATAAATTTGAGTCAGTTCTCTATAAATTTTCTTAGAAATGAGGTCTTTATCAGAAACACTGGATTTAAATTTTTCTCCCCAGTTTTCTGCTTCCCTTCTAATCTTGACTGCATTGGCTTTGTTTTGCAAAAAAACTTTTTAGTGTAATCAAAATTAATCATTTTGCTTTTCATGATATTCTCTTGTTCTTCTTTGGCCATAAATTCCTCCTTTCTCCACAAATCTGAAAGATAAACTTGCATACAGTATTATCCTTTATGTCTAAATTGTGAACCCATTTTGACCTTATCTTGGTTTAGGTTATTAGCTGTTGATCAGTGTGTAGTTTTTAACCATACTATTTTCTAATTTTCCCAGTAATTTTTGTCAAATAGTCAATTTTTATTTCAGAAGTTTATCAGACATTAGATTACTATGTCGTTGACTATTGTGTTTTGTGTAACTAACCTATTCTTCAGTTGATTCTTTCAATGACTATTTTACCTTTTGGTTCTATCGGCACAGTTTTCCTTGATAATTTCTTGAAAGATGCTGTTTAGGCTCTTTTTAAATCACAGCTTTGAAGTAGTCCAGTAATTCTTAAATTGTCTCTCCTGGATCTATTTTTCAGGCCATTTGTTTTTCCAATGAGGTATTTTATATTTTCTTCTTCTTCTTCTTTTTTTTTTTTTTTTTTTTGGTTCTTTTGATTTTGTTTTGATTGATTCTTGATGTCTCTTCACTAGTTTCCACTTGCCCAATTCTAATTTTTAAGGAATTCTTTTCTTCAGTTAACTTTTGTACCTCTTTTTCCATCTGGCCAATTCTCTTTTTTAAATCATTGTTTTCTTTAATTTTTTGTGCTTCCTTTTCCAAGCGATTGATTCTTTTTTCATAATTCTGCTGTATTATTCTCATTTCTTTGCCCAATTTTTCTTTTACCTCTCTTATTTGATTTTTAAAAACATTTTTGAGCTCTTCCAAGAGGACTTTTGGGACTCAGTATCAATTCATATTTTCCTTTGAGGCTTCACATGTAAACATTTACTATTGTTTTGATATTCCCTGTCACTACAATAGCTTTCTGTGGTCAGGATTCTTTTTGGTTTTTTGCTTATTTCTTTTAAAGTTGAGCTCTGCTCCTGAAGCACACTTGGATACTTCCCCAAGCTTCTTGTGCTGAAGGTCAGGGGTCTGGTCACTGGTGTTCTGTGCCAGGGTCTCAGGTGCTTGTAGCTTGCCCACCATCCTGGGATGGCAGGGCCTAGTTGCGCCTATTATATTGAACTTCTAGGGCTGACAGTTTGCACTGGGGCTGGGAACCTCACAGCTGTCCTGCTGAACCAGGATTGATGGACCTTGGTTGCTCATCAGTGCTATGCTACCTGGCTTGTCTGGACACCATCTGCTCTGGGCTGCATTCCCCTTTCACCGAATTGAGACAGACATTTTCTGAAGTCCTTCTAAATTATCTTAAACTGAAAATTTGTTTCACTGTCTTTTTGTCTTGTCCCAGAATCCATTCAGAGGCTTGATTTTAATGTTATTTCCAAGGAAAACTGGGGAGAACTCGGGCTTCTCTTCACCATCTTGGCTTCACCTCCAAACTTGAAGGTTTTAAATGTAATTGATTAGAAGGAAAGTCTTATTCACAACACAAGAAAGAAATTCAGGAGAAGGTTGAGGTAGGGTATGAATGCTGAGGGTTTTTTTAGACATGTTTAAAATCTGTAGAATATCTAAATGGCAATGTCTGCAGGCTGTTGATGATTATTGAACTCAAGAAAATTCAGAGAAAGATAAGAGAACCTATCATAAAGCCTTGTGTACATAAGGCTTTCCATACATAGAAAGGAATGATCTGGCTTAGGGAGCCAGCAAAAACAACTGAGAGGCTCAACAGGTGGGAAGATAACTAGGAAGGAAGGAGCAGTATCAAGAAAAACTGACAAGAAAAGTGTCCTCCAGTAGTGTAAATAAATCAAGGAAAAGGCCTGAGAAGAAGCTATCAGTTTAACAGTTAATAGACTATTGGTGTCTTTGAAAATAATTGTTTCAGTTGGCCAAACTAACCTGAGTGGAAAAAGTAAATTCATGAAGAATGCCTGTTATCCTAACTGAAACAGACAGGCAATCTTTAGAGACTATCAATCTTAGACAACAGTACAAATGGGACATTGACCTGGACTCGGTACAACAGGAGGAGCAGGTCAGATCTTTGAGAAGAGAAATGCACTTTTTTGGGAGGTTAATATCCACAAACTAACTGATTTCAGAGGTTATGTAAAAGATGTGGCTTTTCATGATCAGTGTATACCTTGTAACAAAAAGATTATTAATTTAAAGTAAAAATCTATCATGAACCTACTTTCTAACTCTTTATATTCTGAGGATTACTGTGATATTTTTTCATTCTAATTACTAATCTAATTTTATTGACCTAATTCCATTAAAATTACTATTATCAGAACCTTAACTTTGAGACCTTCTTTGAACTCAGATTGCAAACTCAAGATTAAATATTTAATTCTACTTTTCTTTATAGGCCTATGAAGAATACACCAGCAAGCTAGATGCACTTCAACAACGGGAACAACAATTATTAGAGTCCATGGGGAATGGAACTGATTTTTCTGTTTCTAGCTCAGCCTCAACAGACACAGTTACATCTTCTTCCTCTTCTAGCCTGTCAGTGGCACCTTCATCTCTCGCAGTTTTTCAGAATCCCACAGATGTGTCAAGAAGCAATCCCAAGTCACCACAAAAACCAATTGTTAGAGTCTTCCTGCCCAACAAACAGAGGACTGTGGTAAGTAACTTTTGTATGTCTTCATCTTGCCTGCTCTATCTTCTTTGTACTTTTTAGACAGAAAAGACATAGAATACTATATTACATTGTATTAATTGAATATAAACTGCATATTTTTCCCAAACCAGTCTTGTATAAAACTTAAATACCGCCAAATAATCAGTGTTATTTTTTCAGTGCAAACCTGTTTTTCCTTTTTAAAAATGACTCGTTTTAAGTGTGATTTTGATCTATATTTGATATAGATTTGATTTGAGCTATATATGATAATTTACAAAAAGATTGCCAATATAATATAAATATAATTCTTTGATGTTTCATTAAGTACAACATCTTTTAAAAATGCATTTGTGTTGTCATCTTCAGTATTACTTCTGATGATTTGATATTATTAATCTAATTACAGAAAAGGTGTTATCAAAGCCTTTTATTCAATATCCTTTTTAAACTCAGTCTAAAGCCAAATTCTACACCAAGAATTACTAGTTGAATTTGAAAGTTATAGTGTGCCTTAATAAGATATAGTATATGAAGGCTGTGAAATACTATCATTCTGTTAAAAAATGATGAAGGGAATTTCACAAAAATCTGGGAGAACTTTACTGAAATAATGCAGAGTGAAGTGAGCAAAATCAGGAGAACATTTTATGCAAAAATAATATTATAAAGATAAACGATTTTGAAAGACTTAGGAATTCTGATTAACATAATTATCAAGTTTAATTCCAAAGGACTCATGATAAAAGATACTGTCCACTTCCACATAGATGGCTGATATACTCAGAATACAGATTTAAACATCTTTTCTTTTGACTTTCTTCTTCTGACTTTTAGGACATAGCTAATATGGGAATTTGTTTTACTTAGCTATACGTAGTTGTTACAAGTTTTGTTTTTCTTGCCTTCTCAATAATTGGAGGAGTTGGGTGGGAATGAATTTGGAATTGAAAATAAAATTTAATTTAATTTTTTTATTATTATTATAGCTTTTTATTTACAAAACATATGCATGGGTAATTTTTCAACATTGATCCTTGCAAAACCTGTTCCAAATTTTCCCTTCCTTTCCCCTACCACCTCCCCTAGATGGTAGGTATTCCATTACATGTTAAATATGTTAAATCCACATATTTATACAGTTGTCTTACTGCACCAAAAGAATCGGATCTAGAAAGAAAGAAAAAAACCTGATAAGAAAAACAAAAATACAAGCAAACATTAACAGAAAGAGTAAAAATGCTATGTCATGGTCCACACTCAGTTCCCATAGTTCTCTCTTTGGGTGTAGGTGGTTCTCTTCATTACTGGACAATTAGAACTGGTTTGAATTATCTCATTGTTGAAGAGAGCCACGTCTATCAGAATTGATCATTGTATAATCTTGTTGTTGCCATGTATAATGATCTCCTGGTTCTGCTATTTCACTTAGCATCAGTTCATGCAAGTCTCTCCAAGCTTCTGTATTCATCCTGCTCATCATTTCTTTCAGAACAATAATATTCCATAACATTCATATACCACAATTTATTCAGCCATTCTCCAGTTGATGGGCATCCACTCAGTTTTGTTTCTAGCCACTACAAACAGGGCTGCCACAAACATTTTTGCACATATGGGTCCCTTTTCTTCCTTTAAGATCTCATTGGGATATAAGCCCAGTAGAAACACTGCCAGGGAAAGGAACCTGTATGTGCCAAAATGTTTGTGGCAGCCCTGTTTGTAGTGGCTAGAAGCTGGAAAATGAATGGATGCCCATCAATTGGAGAATGGTTGAGTAAATTGTCATATATGAATGTTATGGAATATTATTATTCTGTAAGGAATGACTAGCAGGATGAATACAGAGAGGACTGGCGAGACTTACATGAACTGATGCTAAGTGAAATGAGCAGAACCAGGAGATCATTATATACCTCAACAATGATACTGTTTGAGGATGTATTCTGATGGAAGTGGATCTCTTCGATAAAGAAAAGATCTAACTCAGTTTCAATTGATCAAGGTTGGACAAAAGCAGCTACACCCAAAGAAAGAATACTGGGAAATGAGTGTAAACTGCTTGCATTTTTGTTTTTCTTCCCGGGTTATTTATACCTTCTGAATCCAATTCTCCCTGTGCAATAAGAAAACTATTTGGTTCTGCACACATATATTGTATCTAGGATATACTGTAACCTATTCAACATGTAAAGGACTGCTTGCCATCTGGGGACGGGGGTGGAGGGAGGGAGGAGAAAAATTGAAACAGAAGTGAGTGCAAGGGATAATGCTGTAAAAAATTACCCTGGCATGGGTTCTGTCAATAAAAAGTTATTTAAAAAAAGAAAAGAAAAGAAAAGAAACACTGTCAGAGCAAAGGGTATGCACAGTTTGATAACTTTTTGAGCATAGTTCCAAATTGCTCTCCAGAATGGCTGGATGTATTCACAATTCCAGCAACAATGGATCAGTGTCCCCGTTTTCCCACATCCCCTCCAAAATTCCGCATTGTCTTTCCCTCTCATTCTAACCATCTGACAGATATGTAGTGGTATCTCAGAGTTGTATTTGCATTTCTCTGATCAAAGGTGGTTTGGAGCACCTTTTCATATAACTAGAAATCATTTCAATTTCTTCATCTGAAAATTGTCTGTTCATATCTTTTACCATTTATCAATTCGAGAATGGCTTGATTTCCTATACATTTGAGTCAATTCTCTGTATATTTTGGGAATGAGGCCTTTATCAGAACCTTTGAATGTAAAAATGTTTCCTAGTTTATTGCTTCTCTTCTAATCTTATCTGCATTAGTTTTGTTTGTACAAAAACTTTTTAACTTAATATAATCAAAATTATCTATTTTGTGATCAGTAATGTTCTCTAGTTCTTTGGTCACAAATTCCTTCCTCCTCCACAGGTCTGAGAGGTAAAATTATCCTGTTTTTCTCTAATTTATTTATAATCTCATTCTTTATACCTAGATCTTGAATCCATTTGACCTTATCTTGATGTATGGTGTTAAGTGTGGGTCAAGGGTGGAGGCATTGCACTGTGCTTAGCTGTACCTAATTCTACATTCTCATGAGTCAAGTCGAGACAGTCTTGTGAGGCGGGAGATGGTCTAGTGTGACATGGCATGAATATACTGCACTTCATTACAGAGACAACTTCATTAATAGTTAGTGGCTTCTCCAGGCACCTGTGTATTTTTAGCTTTAGTGCGATTTTTCTTATAGGAAAGGTTTGTTATGTGCTTTAGTAAGTCCCACTAATTTTGATTATTTTTATATAGAAGGATGAAATTGTGCTGAGATAACAGATCTTCATAATTTGGTTCCCTGGTTATTCATTTTAATCTGAGATGCGGCTCCACGTCCAATAGTCTTTTCTTTTTTCCGACTTAATGTCTACAAGTGCTGAAAAAGCAACTTCACATAAATATGAAGTTGGAAAAGACAAGATGTATTTCAGAACTTTTTCTGGTTAAAACAGGATACACGTGTTACATTTGTAACCAGAATGATGTTAAAGTCACTTCTTATGTTTATTTTTCAAGAATCCATCTGAAGCCAATTCCAACAATTGCTCTTCTTCCGCATGCAACAAACCTTCTGTCATGGATTTATATTTTATTATGAATAATTTTATTTTTCATTTATTATTATTTTGTGTATATACCAAAAAAAGAAAAAATATATATTTTGATTGTTATTAAAAATACATCCTTTTTTTGATGAGAGGTACTCAGTGTTACAAAAATTATAGAAGGGGTACACATATATCAAAAGTTTGGGAAACACTGTTCTAGATGAATTTTGTTATTTTTTCTAGATGAGCAAAATAACTTCTTGGGAATTTGATTGGTCTAGCACTAAATAGATTAATTTAGGTAATATTCTTATCTTTATTCTATTTGCTCGACCTATCCAAGAACACTCGACATTTTTCCAATTGTTTAGATCTGACTTTATTTGTGTGGAAAGTGTTTTGTAGTTTTGCTCATATAGTTCCTGACTTTCCCTTGGCAGATAGATTCCCAAATATAAAATTGAATTTTAAAAAAAGAAATCACAAGTTATTGAAAGCAAAAATGTGTATAATACCAGGCAAAATGGTAATGATTCAAAGATGAAGTTAGGCATAGATAGACAGATCCCTCTGGGATCTCAGAATCCAAAGGCAAGGAATACCCAAATAAATAATACAAGGCAGACTGTGGTTGAAGCAATATGCAGTGGGAAATTTGAGAATGGAAAAATCATTTTTAGTTGTCAGGCATTGAAAAGTTAATTTTGGGGAAGGGAACAAAGAAGCTTCAAATTTTAAAAGGACCAAGAACATCTTTTGCAGATGGAAATAACTGTTCAGTTCAGGGAACACATAGCAGTCCTCAAGAGCTAAGGCCTAGCACTGGCATGCAGTTGTTGATGAGTAGATCTTTTATCAAGGACTTATGAAAAAATATGAACAAGAATCAGTTTCTCTAATTCAGAGTCTGAGTAGAACTATATCCTCAAAATGTCATTAAAAATTTCCACTATTTGTTGAAGTAATTTTTGGATATTTTTTTTGGAAATATTTCTTTGTATAGAACCAAAATCTGCCTTCTCCAGTTTCTAATACAGTAATTCTTAAATTTGGGTGCATATACTTTAAAAAAAAAAAAAAAAACTTTCTGGAGTAATATTCCAGTAAAAAATTCCCTCCCAAAATAAGTTTGCGTTGTAATCTAATATATTTTATTTTATACATTTGAGAACTTTATTCTGAGATGGGATTCATAGGCTTTAACACTTGATTCTTGGCATTCTCTCTGGGTATCTCCATTGCTTGGATTGCTCTCTCTCTTCACTCTGATACTGATATTCCTGGCTTCCTTTTAAATTCCAGACTCTTAAAAATATTCTCACTACTTTAACTTTCTTATCACCCACTCACTCCTACCCCCTTCCAATGTAGCTTAATTTGGTGCATATTTTTAGATGCCTGAGACCTCTATTTTGAAATATCTGCTAGGCAATCTCACATTCAGTGTACCTCAGACCAAACACTCGATCCTCTCTCCATTTATATTTATTCTTTTTCCAAACTTGCCTACTCTGTTGTTGGTACCATCATCCTAATAACCCAGACTAAAACATTAGTATTGACTTTTCCCTCTGCTTCAACTGATTGTATCTAGTCAGTTCTCAAGTTCCATGAATTGTTCCTCTGTAGCATCTAGCTCATCATTTACTCATTCTGTCTTTTAGTACCTCTCAGTTGCTTAATTGATCCTTCTGATCAAAATAGCTACCAAAATAATGTGGCACAAATTTAATGTCAGCCTGCTTCTTAAAAATCTTTAGTGTCTTTTTTTTACTTCTAGGATAAAAAACCCAAGTTCTTAGGCCAAGAATTAAGTAACTCATACTCAGTATTCTAGGCACTGTGTTAAGTGTTTAGAGCAGGGTCCTCAAACTTTTTAAATAGGGGGCCAGTTCACTGTCCCTCAGACTGTTGGAGGGCCGGACTATAGTGAAAACAAAAACTTTGTTTTGTGGGCCTTTAAATAAAGAAACTTCATAGTCTTGGATGAGGGGGATAACCGTCCTCAGCTGCTGTATCTGTCCCGCGGGCCATAGTTTGAGGACCCCTTTAGAATATAAACACTGGCAAAAAGAAAGGCAATCCCTGTCCTCAAGGAGTTTACTTTATAATGAGGGAATATCACAAATTAAAGGGAGCCAGTAACCTGAAGGAAATTGTAGAGAAAAGCAGAACTGGCAAAGTGAGCCTGTTTTTCTAGCTTTGGTTCATATTTATCCTCCTTCTCACCCTCTGCATTCCTAATTGTTCATGGCTTTCTTATAAACTCTTCATTTTTTTCAAGGGATCAGCTTGCTATTTTCCTTTATGATTATGATATATATTTCCTTCCTGATTGCTCCAGCTGTTGAGTTCTTTCCTTTCTTCAAATACTCCTAAAGCACTGCCTCATCCTTTTTTATAAGGATTTTTTAAAGGATTTAAAAAGAAATCCTTTATTTCTTTTTTTTTCTGATCCCAGTCAACTCCAACTTGGTTATATTCTAACAAATAGATATATTCTGTATATCATATCCATCTGGTAGCTTATGAGTACCTTAAGAGGAACTGTTGATCCTTGTATTCTAAGCACTTAAATACATAAAAAAAAATTAAATACTTGCTTATTGAAGTAATTATTTACCTATTAAATTTAGCCTTATGTTTCCTTAAATTTCTTTTCATATTAAAAACATCTTCTCTGCCACCTACTACAGAAATTGAGGATCTTCAAAAAATGTGACTATTCATGGCATTAAAATTTTTTGTGAATTTAGACAATTAAATGCCATCAAATGCCATTCTTCCATACAAGATTACCTTCTGTTTTGTTCTATTTGCTTAGAGTATGTATGACCTAAACTTTGAAATTTTGGATAAATAACTTTCTGTACTGTTGTCTTTATTGCCTTATGAATGAAACAGGGTGTAGCACTTAATCTAGAAAAGAAAAGCTCTCCATCAAAGACTTCATTCAGTTTTAATTGCTGTATCTTTCCCTTCCTGCTCTTCCAGCTTCCTCACTGTGCTCACTTTAGCTTAGTATACAGAGATTGTTCAGTTGCTAAAATAAACTTTAATATAAAGTTAGGTATATTTCAAATACAAATTAGATATAATTGAGATGAAAAAAGTCAACAATACAATTTCATGTTACTTAGCTTAGCACAAGTTTAGTATAACAGACAATCTAATTCCAAATTATTCCCATTTTTATCCCTTTTTCTACAAGCCCTGAATTTAGGAGGTTTGGTCATTTTAACTAATTTCCATTCCTAGACCATGTTGTTGATGTTAACACTCTGATCCCTAAAGGAATAAGTTCCTTTCTTATTTTAAGATTCCTTTTGCTTTCTATTCAAAATTCTCTATACTCATATCCCTTCTTATCTTGGTTAGTTTTTCCTTGGCACCAAGGATATAACTGCAACTAAAATCTTTATATGGAGAAAACTTTAATAGAGTGAACTTCAGAGGAGACTTTTCCCAGTAATGGTAGTAAATGAAGGGGAAGTAGGAAGTAGTCATATTTCTAGAATTGGTGGGATGACATAATGTGAGGAGGTATTAGTAAATGTATGGCCTATACTAAAGAGCATGGGGATTGGGGGAGGAATGGGTACCAAAGTGGAGTCGAATAAAGTAGTTGGAAGAAGTATAAGAAAAAGAGGTCCAGAATAGAGGGAAGTTTGTCCATTATTCTGAAATAGGAATTCCAGAGGACACAGTGAAAGGAGATGGATGGAGTTGTAGTGAGACATGAGTGTAAAATGGAATTAAAGAAAATGGAGATGAAAAGAACAGGAGATAGACACTGGGGAGAGGGAGATTAATAGGTGATGGTGTTGAGGGGTGAGATACCCTAACAGCAATGAAGGTCCCCAGGCCGGTGTTTCACCCTAGGCTGAAAGGCTAAGAAGGAGTTAGCACCCTATTGGCAGGGGCCACAGAATGACATCAAGAAAAGCTGGAGAGAAAATGCTAGGAGCCAAGTTCTCATCCTTGGAGTGGGAAAAAGTAAGGAAGAAAACTAGAGTGAGAGAATGACACAGACAATTTCACTCTTCTTTCTCCAGAGTGTTTTCAGGGGTCCTGTGGAAAGTAGCTTCAGGTCCTCTTTGGGTTCACAGGAATATTCTGAAATATCTGAAGAAGTAACAGAAGCAGCATTTTTAATCCTAGAAATAGGAGTCCAGCTGGGGATTTCGCCCACATATTTAATAGGAGAATTCTTTGCTGTCAAAAGTTCCCTTTCTTTCCATATAGCCCTGTGAGTGTGCAAAATATAAAAAGAATATTGGAGTCTGAATAGATGTTCCCTCTCCTTCCCTTTCCCAGTTCCACAGCTCTAGTTAGGGCAGTGAGTTTAGCTTTCTGGGCAGAAGTCCCAGGGCGATGGCTCAGCCTCCAGGGTGCTGTTGAGGGTCACCACAGAATATCCTGCCTTTCTTTCCCCATTTTCAAGAAAGCTGGACTATGTGTAAACTATCTAGGTTGTCAAGAGGAATGTCCCTCAAATCAGGTAGGCTGGAGTAGGCAGGATCTAAAGCTTCCTCACAATTATGAATGATGTTTTCTGACTGAGTGTTTTCAGGGAACAGGGGGCAAGTTAAGAGTGTGACACACCTGGAGAATCAAGAAGCAGGTGTCTAGCAGAAGAGCCTGATATCTGGTGAGCCGCCCACCCTTGAGCCACTGGGGCCCTTTGGCTTCTAAAATGTTCTGAATCTAGTGGGGATTTAAAAGCCCTAGAGTGAGTTTTGAAGCTTCTTTAATTAGAAGGGCTGTAACAGCCACTGCTCTAAGGCATGAGGGTCATACTAGGGAAACCCAGGTCAGTTTCTTTGAGAAGTAGGCATCCACCTGGAGAGACTTACACGAACTGATGCTGAGTGAAATGAGCAGGACCAGGAGATCATTATATACTTCAACAACAGTACTATATGATGATCAATTCTGATGGACGTGGCCCTCTTCAACAATGAGATGAACCAAATCAGTTCCAATAGATCAGTAATGAATTGAACCAGCTACACCCAGGGGAAGAACTCTGGGAGATGACTATGAACCACTTCATAGAATTCCCAATCCCTCTATTTTTGTCCGCCTGCATTTTTGATTTTCTTCACAGGCTAATAGTACACTATTTCAAAGTCCAATTCTTTTTGTACAGCAAAATAACTGTATGGACATGTATACGTATATTGCATTTAACTTACACTTTAACATATTTAACATGTATTGGTCAACCTGCCATCTGAGGGAGGGGTAGGGGGAAGGAGGGGAAAAATTGGAACAAAGGGTTTTGCAATTGTCAATGCTGAAAAATTACCCGTGCATATAACTTGTAAATAAAAAGCTATAATTATAAAGAAGATGATGAAGAAGAAATGGGCATCCAGGCTGGGATCAGGTCCAAGAACCTGAGTTAAGAAGACCCTCAGGGCATGTTCCCCCCAACCCCCTGCTTTTCATCTACATATAGAGTGAAAGGCTTTTCTAAATTAGGTAGAGCCAGGGCAGGGGTGGAGGTCAGTTTGGCTTTCAGGGTCTTAAAAGCCTTGGCCTGATCAGGGCCTTGAATGGGGATTAGATTATGGCCCAAATATTTGACAGACTGGCAGGCAATGTGGGCTTTGGATAAGGAGACCCTGTAGCTCCTAGAGGGCCAGAAAATTAAGCGTTTTTAATAGCTGTGTCTAAGGAAGCCTCTGGGTTGGGATTACAGATGAAGATACCATCATGATACTGGATGAGACTGCTATTGAGCAGCTCCAAATTCCTTAAATCAGGAGTCCTCAAACTTTTTAAATAGGGGGCCAGTTCACTGTCCCTCAGACTGTTGGAGGGCCGGACTATAATAAAAACAAAAACTAGAAACAAATTCCTATATATGCTGCATATATCTTATTTTGAAATGAAGAAACAAAACAGGAACAAATACAGTATTTAAAATGAAGTAAAGTTAAATCAACAAACTTACCAGTATTTCAATGGGAACTATGGGCCTGCTTTTGGCTAAAGAGATGGTCAATGTCTGGTTCCATATTTGTCATTTCTAGTTGTAAGAAGTGATGCAAGTGTGCATCCATTAGTCTTGATCTGGTTGGAGATTTCAAATGTTTCATTCTAGAAAAAGTCTGTTCACAGACATAAGTGCTGCCAAAGATGGATGCCATTTTGAGTGCTTGGTTCCTGAGATGAGGATATGTCTTAGAGGGCAGAGATGCATAGAAATTATGAAGACTGCTTGACTTGAATGCGTCTTTCAGAGAGTCATAATTCTGCAGTTCTGCCAGTTCCATTTGGTAAATTGTATCCACATTTTCAATGTCAATAGAAAATGGGTTATGGAAAAGCTGTATGTCCTGTTCAAGGAGATGAAGCTCTTTAAATCTAAATTGAAACTCCTTTTGCAGTTTTTCCAGTGAATCCACACATGTTTTGTTTGGGAATGCAATCAGCGGTTTTTCCACTAACAGATTTTGAGTTGTGGGGAGATGGCAGAAGTTTTCCTCCTTCACTTGTTTGATGAGGAGGCCTAATTTTACTTCAAATGCTTTGACATGTGATTGCATATCACAGATGAGCTTCCCCTTTCCTTTAAGTTGCATATTGAAATTGTTGAGTAGCTCTGTTACATCTGTCAGAAAGGCAAGGTGCCATTTCCATTCTGCATCATTGAACTCTGGTACTTCTTTGTTTTTTGAAAGCAGAAAAGTTGTAATCTGTGGAAGTAAGTCATAGAAACATTTCAAAACTCTTCCTCGACTCAGCCAATGGACTTTTGTGTGATATAGAACATCTTCATACTCAACATTTAGCTCAGACAGAAATTGCTGAAATTGTCTGTGATTTAGTGCATTAGCTCCAATGAAGTTAACACAAGATACCACAATTTTTATAACAAAGTTCCACTTCAGTGATTTACTACACAGCGCTTAATGGTGGATGAGGCCATGTATGGCTATTGGATGAGAATGGTTATGTTTGTCCATCTCTTGGTTAATGCGAGCAATTACTCCTTTCTTAGACCCCACCATGCTAGGAGCACCATCAGTTGTCATGCTGGCCAGTTTAGCCCAGTCCAGCTCCAAACCATTCATAGTTTGGCAAACCTTTTCATAGATATCCTCTCCTGTAGTTGTTCCTTTGATGCTTTGCAGTGCAGCAAGTTCTTCTGTGACTTCAAAATATCATTCGTCCCACAAATAAAAATTAGAAGTTGTGCAGAATCACGAACATCATTGCTTTCATCAAGGAAAAATATGAAATTTTTTTTATGGAATTTTGCAAATGCTGATGCAGATTGTCTCCCATTTCTTCAATCCTCCATGTAATTGTAGGTCCTGAACGACTCGCTGTACTAAATAAATTGGCCTTCTCTGGACACCTCTCTTTGGCAACAGAAAGAAGGCATCTGCCTCCATGAATGGTCTGCCAGTGCATGCTATTAGCTTGGCAACTTGAAGACTTGCTCGCAGTGATGAAATATTTAGCTGCTTCTGCTTCACAAAAGTATTTTGCTGAGTTGTCAATGTATTTTTCAGTTTTAATATTTTATCTTTTCTCACTTCTCCAACCAAACAATCATATTTATCTTTATGTTGAGTTTCATAGTGTTGATGCAAATTATATTCTTTGAACACAGAATGTCTGGCATATCAGACATAGAGCTCTTTCCTTGTACTGCATGAAAAAGTAATCATAAGTCCACTGTTCTTTGAATATCCTAGACTCTGAGTCAATTTTTCTTGACACCATTATTTCCTAGGGATTCCAAATTGCAATTAGTAAAATACCAACATATATATACAGCACTACAAAAACAATATACCGGCAACAACTTTGCCCATACAGAGACAGACTGCAATGCAACTTCCTCCAAGCTTCCTCTGCGCTGTGATGCCTCCGTTTCCTGTCCTCTCTCTCCCGTTCTTCACACTCCCGCTTCCGACCTTCACTACTGCAGTGAATTCCCCCTGCAGCGGTCGTGACATGTGCAGCATGCACTGTACATCCCCCGTGCCTGCCTGTTGCTGTGGCTGCCGTTAGTGTACAAGGCTGCGGGCCGTCAGTTCTCCATCTTCTGCATCTCTCTCCCTTCCCCACACCACACATCCCGGCCTGGGAACTCACCTCACCTCGGTATCACCTCACACTCTGTCTCCGCCGCCTCAGCCCAGTGCTGGAAGTGTACATTGCTAACGCGAGTTTAGGTTGGACGTCACTTCCGGTCTGATTTTGCCATAACCCCACAGATCGCATAAACTTTCTCAGCAGGCAGCAGTTTGAGGACCCCTGCCTTAAATCTTTAGCCAATGCTAAAAGCTTGTGCTTAAGAAATTTCTCAGTCAGGGGTTGCAGTCCCTCTCTAGCTTCTGGCTTTATTAGGTATTGGCGGTTATGGCAGAATACACTGGGATCCTGCAGCCTGACTTTGGGGTGGCCTGAGTGGCTCGCCCAGGGATTCCTTGGTCTGAAACAGAGGAATCTATTTTCTTCCAGATTTCAAGGGGAATATGGGAGAACTTTGAAAGCAACACAAAAAGATCACCTGGAGGTCTGAGAAAATTAGAAAAATTAGTTCCCCAGTTTCACTATTAAATCATGCCCCATAAAGAAGCAGGAGAGGAGGGAATAATAAGAAAGAAGTGTTTAAACAAGTCACCAAACTGTCAGGGCAAAGAGAAAGTCTCCAAACAATTAAGTTTCCCTTCAATCTCTATTATCCTATGGGGAGGAGCAGCTGAGAGCAGAGTATTAAAGTGAGACAGAAAGAGAGGGCCCATAGCCAAAAGAAATTCAGTGTAAATTGGCCACATCTTACTGGCCACATCTGAGGATACCTATGGTTTGGCTGTCCTGGTGGAGTGAGGGGGAGCTTGACCAAGCCCCAAACTCCTGCTGAAGGGCAGAGCATTGGGGGGCAGCTTGTCACCTGTGGGGATAGTCTCTTTTTCAGTGCTCCTTTTGGTTGTGCTTAGGGCAAGGACCAAGAAGTTTCTTCCAAGAACAGTTTTCAGGCCTGATGGCCCCATCTCTTACACCTGAAGCACAAACTTCTATGGTACCCGGATATGGGAGCAGCTAAAATGTGGGACTATTCTCCATTTCTCTCTTTAATTCTGCAGTCTTCTTCCTTTGCTGCTATTCGGTCCCTATTTGACTCTGAAAGCTGTTTTCTAACAGCTGGGTCTGGGGAATTTGACAGCTCAAAGCTGACTTCTGCATCTTCCTCCATATATCTGGGGCAGATTGTTTAATATTAACATCTCCCCAGGAAAGCTCAAATTGGAAGGCATTAGCCTTAAACTCCTCAATAAACTTGGTGGGGTTCTCAGAGTAATAGCCAAATTTTTCCTTAATCTGGGAAAAGTCTGACATTGAAAAGGACACCTTTCCCCTGAGTGTCTCCTTGCTTCTCTCAGGGGGCAGAGGTTAGAAGGGGTGGCTGAATCAGTATCCTGAGGAGGAGAAAAAGGGTCTTACTCCTTGTATCAGAGGGAATAAGGAGTGGTATCAAATCCAGACTAGCTCTCTGGAGGACCTCGGGATCAGCCCAAGTCCTTACTCTTAGTGGAGTAGTAAAGGAGGAAAGCCATGAGGATGGAGTCTAGAATCTGGTGTCTTCTCTTGTGTCTGTGGCCAAGAGAGTGTTCCCAGCTATCCCAGCCCTTAAATACTTCAGTATTATTACATAGCTACACCACACTGAGCATGTGCCAGCTGCAGAACATTACATCACATTAAGTATGTGCTTAGCTAGAGAATCATTATCTCATCAATCATACTGAGTCTTAAGTATACCTCTTCAGAGTTCTGGCCCTCTACAGAGTGGGGCTGAGAAATCTCAGGATCTGGTTCAGGAGATGGGGGGGAGGGGGGAGGGGAGATAAAGTTGAAGAAATATTGTCGGACTTTGATCCTGACCACTTGAGGAGTGGTTCTAGAAGGGATTCACAGGCCTCCTGATAAGGACTCCATGGGGGTGCAGAGAAGGGATCCTGTTTCCCTAAAGGAGTGGAAAGTAGGGTTTTTTTTAAAAGATCAGTATCTATTTTCAATTCCTCTCCAATAAATTTTATCAGCAGCATCCTGCTGTGCTGTCTTAATTTAGGATCTTGAGACAAGGCCATGAAAGCTTGAACGTAGAGAACTTCGGTCCACTTGCCTTGCTTTTGGCAAAACTAATCAAGCTGCTTATAGTTAATTGAGCCATTGATGAGCCATTTCTCCTGATTCCCCAAAATATATTGAGGCCAAGCAGTATTACAAAAAAAAAATTAGTTTTTTAGTTTTGAGATCTTTCAGGCCAAATTTGTCTGTTTTTTAAGAGACAGCCTTAGGGATAGAGACAGAGGTAGATTGTCCCATTTTGCCACAAGTCTTAGATTTTTGGGATTCTATAATGCCTCATCCTCTCAGGCATTCCCAGAAAGGGAGACAGGTGACAGAAGTTCCCTAGTTAATGGTACTTCTGCTAAAAGATACAGGAATTACAAGTCTAGGTGTCATTATTCAAGGAAGTCTGCTGAGCTTAGAGCTCATGACCAAACCTTCCCAGGTATTTGGGTGTCCCAGCTATAGAATAGACACAATAGAAGCAAGAGGAGGCTTACATTGGTGAGGAAGATGAAAATTTGGGGGATTCCCTTATGGGCCACCCAATGTTGAGGGATGAGGATACCCTAAAAGCGATGGGGCCCCAGGCTGGTATTGCAGGTTTTGTGAAAGAATTCACAGTCCCATCTCCAAGGTTTTTGGCAAAATGGGTTTATTTTCACTGAGAAGTCTCAGAGGGCTAGCTCCTTGTTGGGGGATTAGCAAAGATTTGGGATACAGAGTCTTGATTTTATTTAGCCTCTTATGGTTTGGGACTAGGCGCTAATTTTCAAATCAATAAGGGTGGTGATTCCCAGATCAATTGGAGATGGGAGTTTCCCCAGGGGAACCACGTAGTTTCCTCAGAGCCAGAAGGGGTTGAGATTCAGGGTTTTTCTAATCCAGATCCATCCCCCCCTAAAAAAGATCAGGGGGACACAGAGTTTTATTACATCAATGGGAATTTGTTAGCCGTTAGGTAGTGTTGTGGGTGGCATCTGAATTATAGCCCAGGGAATGTTGCAGGGGAAAAACCAGGGGCACTGGGCCTTGGTTGCAAGCTGCTCCTCAAAAGAAAATCTGTTACACGTACTCTTTTCAGTTAGTTTCAACTTCATTGTGAGTTCTGGCCTCATTTGTATTTATATTAAGTATTTCAGTTTTAGTTGGTTCTTTTTTTTTCTACCTCACATTTATAATATTTGGGGCCATATTTGGTTATAAGTACCATGCTATATGTGCTATTTTAAAATCAGGGGTAACTATGGTAGCAAACCCAAGCAGATTAGCCATTAGACAAGGTGCTAATGATAATGACTGAGTAAATCTATAGGTTCTATTATAACTATAGTTCAAATATATCAAAGCATGTTCAAAATTATTTAATCAGGTTTGTGTCCAAAATGAGTATAAGTATTTAACCTTTATCAGACTTGCATGCTGTCTTGGAGAGGGAAGAGGGAGGAGGTGCAGGAGAAAAATTTTGCAAAGGTGAATATTGAAAACTCTTTGCATATATTTGGAAAATAAAATAGTATTTTTTAAAGTGAGTATAAAGAACAAGATAAGGAAATGTAGTTTTAATGAAACTATCCAAAAGTAATATAGTTTTAAAAAATATATAATCCATCCACCCTATTTCCAGATGTAACAAGAAGATAATGTTCACAGCAGAAAATCTAACATCATTTTACATATTCAGTTTTTTTTAAAAAATGCAATTACCATCAACGCTCCAGCTTCTAGTGCTGTGTTAAAGAAATTTCTTATGAAAGATGATTCTATTAAATATGGAGTTAATGATAAAGGAAGCTATAATTGTGTTTGGTGGTGTACTATGCTGTCAGTATTTTCAGATCTTTAGGATTATGCTTTTAAAAATTGGCTTAACCAATTTTTACTTTAGGTAAACTCAAATTCGCATCACAGGTAAAAAGAGAAACAATTCTGAGAAGCATTCTTATACCAGAAGCTCAAGATACTTTGCAACAAAAATTAGATTTGATTTCATGTGTCCCTATTATTATAGAGTTAATAGACTTAAAAGTTGTTCTCAGTAGATATTTTTATGAAAATACTATGATTAATGTAAAAGTTACATTCTAGTTGTCAAGACACTTAACAAATTGGTAGATTTAGAGCAAGTTGGAGAGTGGTGAAGGTTACTTTGCTATTTTGGCTCTACTTTCATCCCTTTTAATTTACAACACAATTAAGTCTCAGTATTTTAAGCATATTGGTAGATTGAGACTCTCTGATAATCATTGTCCCCTCTTCTATACCTTCTCCTTCTCCCCCTTATTGTGGGAAACTTAAAAGAAAATAGATATTTGTTATATGACTAGAGTAAAGAAAAAGATTCAGGAATAAGACTACCTTCCTTCATTTGCTATAATTTTTAACAATTACTGATATCCATACACCATTTTATACTTTAATGGATTTAAAGTAGTCTGAGTATGATGTGGGAAAGATTCCTTTCTTTGTGACTCCCAACCCCGCCTAGTTAATGTAATTACCCTTTAACTCACAAATCCTGGTCCCTTTGTATTCCAATAGAAGATCGGGACCTGTCCCAGCCTCCATCGGATCTGAGCCAAGTTTGGAGCTACACCCAAAAGCCCCTCGAGCTAAATCTCCCATTATAAAAGGGACATGCTTTGCAGAGGTCCCAAACATGCTAGCCATGTGAGGACCCTCTGTCTACTGGACCCTCTGTCCAGTGCCCTCCTTATCTCTACCTTCACCTAGCTCCTCACTTCCAAAGCCAATAATAAACCTCTTTTATCAATCTAGCTCTGGACCCTCTGTCCAGTGCCCTCCTTATCTCTACCTTCACCTAGCTCCTCACTTCCAAAGCCAATAATAAACCTCTTTTATCAATCTAGCTCTTGGGCCAATAAATGCCTTTATTGGGGACTTGAGCTGCTACTAAACCTCATTTACTGCTGTATCCTTGCGCAGAATCCAAGGGGGTTGCAGGGGAGCTCTTTTTGACTCCCTGTACCCCAAACCTGCCACTAGACCTCAACTAAACCCTAATTTCATTTAGGTATCCCATATCTAGACCTCACCAAGTACATTCCTTTAAGCTTTTGTATCCATATCTTTCAAAATGTCTTCCATTTAAGATCCCATATGCTAGAGTAGTCAGAAAGAAAGAGTTTGAGTACTGAGGAGCCAGGCTCACACATGATTTAGCAGCCACCAATATAAAGTAACAGAGAGCTTGGGACAAGATATTCTAGAAGGAAGCCAAGAATAACTCACCCAGCAAAGTTGAGTATAATTCTACTGGGGGAAAATGGAGGGCTTCCAGGCTTTTTTAATGAAAAGACCAGCTTAGAAACTGAAATTCAAACATAGGAGTCAAGAAAACTCATACATAACTATCTCTCTCTCTCTCTCTCTCTCTCTCTCTCTCTCTCTCTCTCTTTCACACACACACACACACGTCCAGATGAAAAGACCACAGAAGAGAGGCTCCCCCAGGGTGAGAAAGCTGCTAGGAGAGGAGGAAGGAATAAAGATTTGGGGAGTTATGTCCATTCAGATGGTAGTGTGTTAATATATGTTTGTCGAATTGAAATGTTAGAGGGAACCCCCTAGTTAAGGAGCTCATCTTGGCCAGCTCTCCCCTGGACTATTGTAGCTTTATAACTGATTCCGCTATAGAGAGGAACCCTGCATCTGCTCCTTGGTGATGTCCTCCCACCCCTTTACCACTTTCTTGCCTTCCTGTGTATGTGTGTTCTCTCCCCTTGTATTGTAAGTGTGAGGGAAGGGCTTTCTTTTTTGTTTGATTGTATCCCTAGCACTTACCGTGTTTCCCCGATAATAAGACACTGTCTTATTAATTTTTTGGACAGAAAAACACCAGAGCTTATTTTCAGGGGAGGGCTTATTTTAATGAACATTGACAGCAATTTTAATAAACAGGTAAATGTGAACAAAAAAAAGTACCTTTATTCAATAATGATCATGTCATCTTCTTCAACAACATCGTCATAAGTGTCCATATCCTGAATTCCGTCCTGGATGTCTTGCGCCTCTATTTCCTTCAGAAGAAGTGGACCCAATCTGTCATGTCCAGCAATATAGCTCTCTAAATGAACATGTCTTGTCCAGGTAACCTGCTCGTGGTGCCTTGGCGACACAGCTGTCAGTCATTTTATCCCATGACTTCTTCATCCAAGTCACAACTTCTTGCAGACAGGGCTTCACAAAGTTTCCACGCTGATTTCTTTCCATTCTATTTTCAATGTAGTCATTGACTTCCATGCGCAAATGGTTCTTGAATGGCTTGTTTATTGCAATATCAAGGTCTGGAGATAGGCAGTCATTCCTGCAGGAATCATTACTTGATCTGTTCTTCTCTCTGCAAGGAAGTTCTTCATTTCTTTAGTGCGGTGAGTGCTGGCTGAGTTCTTCTTTTATCCTCCATCATGCCCCCTCACTCCCACTTACATACCAGGTTTTTATGTTGTCCTGCCTCAGCTGTCCTCCGCGGCACTGCTCTCAATGGCGCCAGCAAGCAAATCACTGGGGAAGAACAGGATGATGCACTCACTGCTGCAGCTCTGATTGGATGCAGCTCGGAGCGCGGCATGCGTTTCACTGGGGAAGGGGAGGGGGAGACGGTGCATACAGAGGGTACCGTAATGTAGCGTGTAGCGCAGGGGATCACCTTCACTATAGCAGCAATCTCACTAGGGCTTATTTTCGGGGGAGGGCTTATTTTAGAGGAATCTTACACAGTAAGGGGAGGGCTTATTTTTGGGATAGGTCTTATTATTGGGGAAACATGGTAGCATGGCCTGGCCTGTCATGGGCACTTAGTGTTTATTGCATTGGCTGGAGGGGAATGGGTGTGGGTGGGGAGCACTCTAAGAAGGGATTAGAAGAAGCACTTTGAGCTTTCTAGTCATTAACAAGAGTGTTCTGATGAGGTGCAAGAATTGAGGGCAAGAGATTCCCTCTGTTTGATGAGGCAGATTCCTTGCAAAAGAATTTGCAAACTCCAATAAATACAGATCCGAGGTTGTGGCAAAAATGGGATTTATTTACACTAAGAAGAAAGCTTTCTTAATGGGCAAAGAATCCTGGCAGGATAGTTTTTTTGAAGGTGAATTTACACTGAGAAGAAAATATCTTCATCAGTGGACTAATTCCAGAAGGGCTACTAGCTCCTGATTAGAAATTAGCTAAAGTGGGTTAACATTGAGAAAAAATCTTCACCTGTGGGCAAAATCCTGTTAGGACTTCTGCAACCATTGGAGATTCATTCCCCTTCTATTAGCCTTTCAAACCTTGGGGCTTCAATTCAATTCAAAACTGTATGAGATTCAGACTTGTGGAGGAGAAAGAAATTTGTGACCAAAGATGAACTAGAGACCATTACTGATCACAAAATAGAAAATTTTGATTACATCAAATTAAAAAGCCTTTGTACAAACAAAACTAATGCAAACAAGATTAGAAGGGAAGCAACAAACTGGGAAAACATCTTCACAATTAAAGGTTCTGATAAAGGCCTCATTTCCAAAATATATAGAGAACTGACTCAAATTTATAAGAAATCAAGCCATTCTCCAATTGATAAATGGTCAAAGGATATGAACAGACAATTTTCAGAGGATGAAATTGAAACTATTACCACTCATATGAAAGAGTGTTCCAAATCATTATTGATCAGAGAAATGCAAATTAAGACAACTCTGAGATACAACCTCTGAGACACACCTGTCAGATTGGCTAAGATGACAGGAAAAAATAATGATGAATGTTGGAGGGGATGCGGGAAAACTGGGACACTGATGCATTGTTGGTGGAGTTGTGAACGAATCCAACCATTCTGGAGAGCAATCTGGAATTATACCCAAAAAATTATCAAATTGTGCATATCCTTTGATCCAGCAGTGTTCCTATTGGGCTTATATCCCAAAGAAACACTAAAGAAGGGAAAGGGACCTGTATGTGCCAAAATGTTTGTAGCAGCCCTATTTGTAGTGGCCAGAAACTGGAAAATGAATGGATGCCCATCAATTGGAGAATGGCTGGGTAAATTGTGGTATATGAATGTTATGGAATATTATTGTTCTGTAAGAAATGACCAGCAGGATGAATACAGAGAGGACTGGCGAGACTTACATGAACTGATGCTAAGTGAAATGAGCAGAACCAGGAGATCATTATACACTTCGACAAAGATATTGTATGAGGACATATTTTGATGGAAGTGGATTTCTTTGACAAAGAGACCTGAGTTTCAATTGATAAATGACGGACAAAAGCAGCTACACCCAAAGAAAGAACACTGGGAAACGAATGTGAACTATCTGCATTTTTGTTTTTCTTCCCGGGTTATTTATACCTTCTGAATCCAATTCTCCCTATGCAACAAGAGAACTGTTCGATTCTGCAAACATATATTGTATCTAGGATATACTGCAACATATCCAACATATAAAGGACTGCTTGCCATCTAGGGGAGGGGGAAAAATTGGAACAGAAATGAGTGCAAAGGATAATGTTGTTAAAAAAAAAAAAAAATTACCCTGGCATGGATTCTGTCAATATAAAGTAATTATTAAATAAAAATTAAAAAAAAAAAAACTGTATGAGATTACTTAACTGGGAGTTTGAGCAACTCAAAAAGGATGTTGACTATGCCCCAAGCAGAGATTTCCAATTGAATGAAATTACTTATTAATAATCTCTTTGGAAGGGCCAGAGACTAGGAGAGTTTGAGACTCAAGAATTCCCTCCCCAAAAGGGGGATGAAGTTTCAGGGCCCCCTCAAAGGTTAAAGGGGATACAATTTATATCAGTTCTGTTTGACTGGGAGAAGGGAAAGGCAGAGGGACAAGGTGATCACAGCTCCATACCCATTCCCCTAATTTTACAAAGAGCAAACTCAGGCCCAGGAAGGATCAGTTACTTGCATATGGAAAGAAGCAAAAATTGATGCCCTAACCCTGGACAAAATCTAGTTCTCCTAGGTCCTAAGTAGATTTATAAAGTAGAGCCACCTAGGGTCTGATAGTTCTGAGCAAAATCCAGTGAAATACAATGTATTTTTGGCTTATTGGTAAGGGAGAGCTTAATGGTAATAAAGTCAGGTGGTAGATCTACTGAAATGAGGCAAAACAAAGTAAAAATAGACCAAAAAGACAATAGGTTAAAAAGATTGAAGGGAAGTCTCCTTACCTAGTAACTTCTAAGACAGATCAATTATTGCTTTCATATGCTCGGGACTTATACAGTTAACTACAGAAATAAAAGAATACTTAAGACAAATATTCTTTGTTGATGCTTTGTTACACCAATACAATAAAAACTGGAATACCAATCTAGTTTATAAATTTAATATTTATATAGATAATTACTTAATAGAACTAGATAAGAATAATGAATATTATATACAGTTCCTGAAATAAAAGATCAAGAATCTCAAGAAAAATTGTAAAAAATATGAGGACTTAATACTAATATATCTTTTTTAAAATTATTATTATTATAGTTTTTTATTTACAAGTTATATGCATGAGTAATTTTGCAGCATTGACAATTCCCAAACCTTTTGTTCCAATTTTTCCCCTCCTCCCTCCATGCCCTCCCCCAAATGGCAGGTTGAACATGTTAAATATGTTAAAGTATAAATTAAATACAATAGAAGTATACATGTCTAAACAATTCTAATAGATCTTAATAGCACACTAATCAACAGACTATCTAAGAAATACTGAGAATTGACTGAACACAGACAACTGCGTAATGTTGGACAAACTTGAGGACATAACCTATTTAAGGAAATAACTTCAGATTCAATAAGAACTGGAAATTCCTTTGACAGAAAATAAGTTTTAGAACAGCATTTTCAGTCATGTAACCTAACAATGAGAATTAAACCTGTGATTTCATTAATACAAGGACCCTCTAGGTGAGGAAACTCCTACTAATCTATATTAGAAACATAGCTAATAATAGAATAATAGAAATAATTAGCTAATAATCTTTGAGATTGTCTAGAGTATTGATAGATTAGCCCAGAGTTATATTGCCTCTAGTTCTCCGGTTATATGGACTTGGACCAAGGTCATGGTAGCTCTGGAGCCAATTTTTTATTCATTGTGTCCTGCTGCCTCTCTTGTATAATCTGATAAGCAATTTGAACACAAAAGCTTGCATCAGAAACAATTAGAGGATAATAGAAGGAAGTACATTTTATAAAAATGGTTAGGACTCAAGAGCTACAAGCTCTTGTGATCATAAAGGAAAATGATTTTGATTTCATCGAATTAAGCTTTTGCTGGAACAAAATATGTAACTAAATAAAAAGAGAAGCTGCCAAATTAAAAAAAAAAAAAAAACAACTTCATATCAAATATCAGCATGTAACTATATGTAAAATACATAGAATTGGTATCACCATATAAGACCAAGAGCCATTAATAAATAAACTTCAGCATATAATAGAAATGGAAGTTTTCAAAAGATAAATGCAAAACATCAGATCAATTTTTATATGAAAGAGTGTTGCAAGTCATTAATAATAAGAGAAATGTCAATTAAAACAACTCTCAAGTTTCACTTCATACCCATTAGATTGGTAAAGGTGAAAAAAGACAAAAGTGATAAGTGGCAGAAGACCTAAGAAAAGACAGTCACATTAATTAATATACACTTTGGGTGATTTGGTTCATCAGTTTCAGAAAGCTACATAGAACTATATGGGAAATCTGTAAATTCTGTATACTCTGAGTTAGCAGTGCCTCTATTGAATATAAATCTTCAAGGAGGTTAAAAAAAATAGATGCCATATAGATTCCAAGGTGTTTGTACTAGCTTTTTTTGTGGTAGCAAGAAACTAGAGAAACTGTCTGTCATTTGGGGAAATTGCAGAAGAAATTGTCCTCTTCCCCTACCACACCCCCTCTTATCCCAAAAGGAAAAATTAAGCAATACCAGTTGACATAGTAACCATATCTAAAATCCTTCCCCAGTAAGAAGAGAGTGGTATATGGTATCTGTATAGCTAGTTTTGGTCACTGCCATTATTTTGAGTCAGCTATAACTTAATGTTGTTAACATTTGGCATAAAACAAAAGACATCAAAATTTATTTTTTAAAAATTTTTTGTATTATTACACAGTCTTTTGTTGTTGACATCTGATCTGTCTTATCACCTAAATCATAATTCTGGTCTAACTATACAGATGATTTTGTTTTGATTATTTTCTTCCTATTTTTTGTTCCTGTTTTACCACTACCAGCAATTTTCTTGAATGTCTTTAGGCTTTTTCTTTGATTAAGTTTGTAAAGGATTTTTCCACCCTGCTATTTAGTTCACTAGTTAATTTTGGGTTCTTGAAATTAACTTTCATTGATGATTGTAATTTTAAGTATGTGCTATCCAAATAAAAATGCACAGAGTAGTTCTGGTTATAGAATATATGTTATAAAAGCAAACTGCTTTCTTTTAAATGCCATGTGGAAATGGAGAAATTTCTTTTTGTATTTGTGAAAATAAATATTATCTGATCCCTGCCATATAATTTCTGCTCTTTCAGGTACCAGCAAGATGTGGAGTAACTGTCCGAGATAGTCTAAAGAAGGCATTGATGATGAGAGGCCTGATCCCAGAATGCTGTGCAGTGTACAGAAGACAGGATGGGTATGACTTGTACAGAGTGCTATAGATCTTTGTGAAACTTAGTTTCTCTTAAGGAATAAACTCAGTTTTAGAAGAAATTATATAATTTTTTTGCTATAATCATAGAAGTATAATTATAGCTGGAGTTTCTTATAATGATTTCACGGCTTCTTATTAGACTAATTGGAAGTGTAGAACTTTTAATTCCAAACTTGTTCCTTTAAAAGTTTGACTCCAGTGCCTCATTAATGGTGTAAAGGAGACCTTGGGTTCTACAAGATTGTGCCATGTATCACAGGCACTGATAAATCCTCCCTCCTATGCTAGAAAAAGTCCGAATGTAGATCCAGTGATAGAATGTGAATCTTTGGTTCATGGGATTCTAAATTCAGAGAGGTTCATTACCAGAAGGCTGGCCACTAGGTGGTGACATTTTTTTGGCCACAGTAACTCATGAAGACTAACTGCTGAGGTAAAGAGGGGTAGTGGGTAATATGAATGTTATCTCTGTTGGTGAAGGAGCACCAGCATTGAGGAAGTCACAAATCCTAGAATATGAAAGTGAGTACTTATTGAGCTTTTAAAAAAATATAATAATAATAATAAGGCCTCAGTTCTACACAAACTATCAGTGATTTTACCCACTGTTTAATTTTTTTTTTTATTTGAGCATCCTTTCTTCCAAAAGGCTTGTACTTAGCATTTTGTAAAGGCCTTACATTAGTAAATCCTCTAATATTCTCCTTTTGAGGACATCTTATCACATGAGTATCCTTTTCTGTGAATGGATAGAAAATTCCATATGTCTGGTTTTTGGATCCCAGGAACAAGCCGTTCTCTGCTGTTGTAGGTCTTGGCTGGAGCTGACTGGAAGAACAGAATGCATCTCTCTACCCTGCTGTTTGCTCAAGAGTGATGCATGTATTTGGGGTAAACTTAAAAATCAATTTATTGCCATTCAAATTTCTAACAGTGGAAGACTAGACTCAATTATATCACTCTGCCCTCAGTAACCACTTTTCATATCTTCATCATGAGGTGTATTAAAAGGATTTTCAGGTACGATAACCAAGAAAGACTCATGTCTGCATTTTCCAGAGAGAAGAAGCCTATTGGCTGGGACACTGATATTTCCTGGCTTACTGGAGAAGAACTGCATGTAGAAGTTTTGGAGAATGTTCCCCTAACAACACACAATTTTGTATGTACCCTCTGATTTTTGAAATGGTTCAGATGTTCACAAACATATATTTCAAGTTCCTGTGAATGAACTTTTAGGAGAGAGAGGGGAGAAAATAAGAAAGTAATGATGTAGAGGATAGCATTTTGTTTCAGGAGAAAAGCTTTAATTTCAACCATGTGATCATTTTAAAAAATTTGATAGAAAAGATTGGGTCACTTCCCCAGAACATGGCCTACAACTCTTCACCATATAGGCTTGATGGAAACTCCATTATGATGGCATAAGTTATCATACAAAGTTCTGAGTCACCTTTGGTGTAAGCCACTCACCTGAAGTCCGGTTTTGGTTCTATAGCTATTTCTTTTTCACTGCTACCTTTGAATTCCTTTATATTCCTCCTTTATGGATTTTTACTCTATCTTATTGACTTGTTGAAGGAACCATTATATCCCCAAATGATCAAAATGTTGCTAAGGGAAGAAGAAAGAAAGCTTGCTGCTTTTGTGAAAGATATTGGTATTTGAAGGGAAGCTCAGTTGAGGTGGGCATTTTTAATGCATAATTTTATTATATTTGCATTTTGTGTTCGGTATGTTTTTAATAACGTTTTTGCTACTTGTTGCTTCATGAACTAAAGATTGTGAAATGCTAGCTGGTGGTTTTGTTTCTTGCAATAATATTTTTCTTCCTCCTCAGTTTTATGTACATAAATATTCATATTCAAACATGTAGTAATATATCCTCCCAACTTCCCCTTTGAGTCTCTGAGTACTTTTCTTTTTCAGTGCCTTATTCTCTTGGTAGATAATGGCATATAATATCAAAGTCTGTTCATGTAAACATAAATTAAGATTATCCTTCCTCATGTTAATGGTGAAACATCTCCAATCAGAAATACCAAAGGCAAAGCAGAAACCTGTACTAGAGCATTCAATAAGCCCTAGGGTACATATCCTCCTTTTGTGAATATCTTTCCCACAAAAATCTTATGGTTGGGATTAATGTTCTTCCTGATAGAGCTGTTCTGCTTTTCTTAGTTATTCTATTAATCTGATGAGGTGACCTCACTATGCTTTTAGACTTCATTAAAAATATGTTATAATGCTGTCAATTCTACTGTACTGTTATGGATGTAAATATTACCTTACAACTTTCTTTTGACCTGTTAGACCACAACTTTCTAGATGTCATCTAAAATGGGTTCATCTATTAAATTCCACAAAATATTCTGTTATCCTATGGAAAATGCTAAAATTTATATAGTTCATATTCATACATATCCTCAAAAAGGTGATTTGTTTAAAAAAACAATTTGAGGAGAAAACATTTTAAAGAACATTAAGGTGTAACTCTCTTAAATTTATGAATGAAATTTTATGCCCAAGTATAAATTTGTTGGAGAAGCAAATTCTCCTAGGTATTTAAGATATGGAGGAATAGTTGAGTTAATTATCCTGAACATTCTTTTTCTCTAATTTGCCTGTATAGTCATGTGTTATTAGTCATTGTTCTCCTTATTTATATAAATAATAAATAAAAAATATAAATTTATATAAATAAATAAGAATAAGTTTATAAATAAATAAATGTATTATTCTTTAAAAAGTGTAGATTGATGTTAAATATCTGTTTCAATGTTAATATGATCTTCTTTATGTAAAAATTTTCATAGAATTTTTTTGATTAAAGATTTGCTTTTGAAAATGACAAAGAAAGCAAGAAGAAATATATCTAATTATTTGTAAATTATCTGTCAATTTTCCCAAAATCTTGTTTTTAATAGTGCTGGTATCTTATTTTTTAGGTACGAAAGACATTTTTCACTTTAGCATTCTGTGACTTTTGTCGAAAGCTGCTTTTCCAAGGTTTCCGCTGTCAGACATGTGGTTATAAATTTCACCAACGCTGTAGTACAGAGGTGCCACTGATGTGTGTTAATTATGACCAACTTGAGTAAGTAATCCAAAGTGTCTTCTGTTTTTAGTTTTAGATTCCTGCTACATTCTACAGGTTTTCTTCATTTCAAATTATATGCATACATGTTGAAAGTTAAATAAATGAATTTTCATTCTTGAAAAAGGACCATTGGAATAATATTGTATATCCAGACACACTTGTCACATCCTAATTCTGGTCCAGCTATCCAGTTAACACTTTTTATTCAGTATTTTTTTTCCTAGAGGTTAAGAGTTTTAAGATTAAATGCTCTTTTCTAAAAATATATTAACACATTGAGCTTCTATTTTTGACTAGTTTCAATGGTAAGCTTTTTGATATAGGTTTCTCTGTTTCTATTATCTCCTTTTGATATTACTTTTTTCCCCTGCAAATTGACTTGGAAACTAAATTCATTGGTCATTTATTTTGCTTACAGAAATTTATATAAGCCTATTCTTTGCTTCATGGTGTATCTCATGAAAATTCCACATATTACATTTTCTATTTGCCTAGTTTCCTTTCCTAAGATAATCCGTGCACATTTATATTTCCCATTATCACTTTATTTCTTCCTCCTATGGTTGTCATTTGAACCAATAAAGTTAGACCTTTTCACTTTGACTAAGTTAAACTATTTCTAACTTTAAAAATAATAATTTCATATTTTTGTGAGGTTTCTCAGTGGGTTAAACTTTCATTTAAAATATATTTGATAGCTAACATTTTACCTTTGAAGTAATTATTAAGGGTTTCCTTGTTTCTTTTTATTCTAATTCTTTAATTGTCATGAATATTTTTTCAGAATTTGCAGAAATTTTTTTTCTAAATTGGCAGAAGGTTTTTGAGCTTTATTTTTAGATTATTCTGAAATTAAAAAGTTAACTTCATTAATTAAGCAAAATGACAAGCAGTTGAATTTCTTTCAACATTTGTTTTTAAATGTGGAATTTGGCCCATGATTTTCCTGTTAATGCATTTATATATTCTGGTGTTTAAAACTTCTGGGTTTTGCACAAGTTAGGTTTGCTTTGTTTTATTTTTGTTTTTGCCTCACAGTTTGCTGTTTGTCTCCAAGTTCTTTGAACATCACCCAATACCGCAGGAGGAGGCCTCCTTAGGAGAGACCACCCTTACGTCGGGATCATCCCCTTCAGCACCCCCCTCAGATTCCATTGGGTATGATTCGACTACTGCTGTTCAGTGACATGCTATTTCAGAATTGGTCTTTGTCAGATTTTAGATGATTCTTTAAAATTTAACTTTGAATTGTTAACAAAATGAATTTTTTAAGCTAATTTCTTATTTTTATAATAAAGTAGGTATTTATGTGCATCAGGTTGAATGAGATTAAAACCGACATAGTATAATGTTTCAGGACCCTTTTCTCATCGATATGCTAATTAGAAAATATGTACTAAGTGCTTTGTAACAGGATAGTTTCTATGAGGAGTACATACAAAGTTTAATATGGTCCTTGCCCTTGGGAAGGTTATAGTTTGTTTAAGGAGGAAATATTAAGAATGTTAAATGAAAGAATGTTAAATAATGAAAGATCGTATGTTATTAAGTGCCTGACATAGGAGTTGAAACTATTTAGTATTGTGAGAGTTTAGAGAAGAAGGAGATAATTGGGAGTTGTTAGGATAGATTCACTTAGAAGGAAAAGGTTTGAGTTGGGCCTATAAGTCTGTGTAGGATCTAGTTAGAACATGGGTTTGTTAGATCATTTCAGATAAGAGAAACATTGTAAGCACAGAGACAAGTCGAGTATGCTACTTCCTTGGGATGATGTTAAGACTAGCTCTCTTAGGTCACATTCCTAAATTTAACTGCATGCTAAAGGCATTGTTTTTTTTAATCTTATCATTTGACCAAGCCTTTTACCTGACCAATTATTGATTTTCATTAATTCAGCCTATAATTTTTGAAGTTAACTGTATCTTGAGGTATCAGGTTACCACTCACTAGAGATCTTCAAAAAAGGGCTAGTTCATAATTTTTCTCATATATTTGGGGAGGGGTCTTGTTCAAAACCCCATTGGAATAGTGGTCTTTGAGGTTCCTTGTGATTCTGAGAGTCTGTGATATGGCAGACCTATTAGTCTAGGCAAGGAGAAAAGAGAGTTCGGGTTCAAAAGTAGGAATACAAAGTTATAAACAGACTTTGGTATTTAGATGCTACATGTGAAGGAAAAGAAATTATCATAATTCTGAGGACATATGTATAGGAGATAGTTTAAACAGGGGATCTCAGAAGTCAGAAAGAGAAGCAAATTTGGGTGAAAAGATGATAAATTTTCAGTGACTTACCACATTAACTCAATGTATGCAAGCTTTATTATACATTTTCATTCATGCTCTACCTTTTGCTTTGTCTTTTCTGGTTGCATAAATTAGGTTTAAAAATAAGCAGGTATTAATTTTAAATATTTATTAAGTAGCTAATACAATTGAATTTTATACTTGTTTTCTCCAGTACTGCTTGGATTAGAGCAGCAACTAACAATTGCTTTCTGGGTTGGTAATGTAATCCTCAGCCTTTTCCTTATTGCTACTTTTCTATAATTTATATTTTTGACATAACCTCTTTTAATACCTTTATTAAAACAATACTTTTTGTGCTTAATATTGGAGGAATATCCACAGTTTTTAGCATTCTTCTCAATTGACTATGTAATACATATTAACATGCCAAAAAGATTGAAGTAATATGCATCAATATGTTTAAAATTTTCTTTGACATTTACGAAATATACCATACTAGAAATGAACAGTCAGATCTGATTCTTCTGAAACAAATCCTACACGTGCTGTGATCTTTTCTTTTTGCAGTTGTTTTTTGGTCACTTTTGCACAGTTAAAGAAATCACAGTCTTTTGCCAATAATTAACTTGACTGACTATATCATACATTGTGAATAAGATCAAGGGGATTTGAGTAATCAAAAGGAATAAATGTAATTTCTTCAGTGTCCAGTTTAAGAAGTAGTTAAGCCAATATACATTATTTGCACTTCCAATATTTATTACATTAATTTTATCTTTCTCTATTGGGGGATATACTTTTAATTATTTTCCCAATTCTTATAGAATAATATGGAATAATATGTGTCACATCCCTCAGATTCAAATGACTTCATTATTGAAAATATTTTCCATGTGTTAGTTGCCAAAAATTATGCCTCCCTAGATAATTTGTGGCTGGGGATTGATCACAAGATCTTAGCACAAAGGTTCATGACAATCAGTCATTGTGAGTGTAACTTTTGCCTATATAAAACATGTATGGATGTATCTTGTGACTTGAGAATCCAAAAGGGAAGTCCAGGTAACTGCCATAGTACCAGTTTCCCCTTTGATGTAATCTTTTGTTGTAAGGAACTTCAGTTTTAAAATAGCCTTGATAATTTTAATTGTCCTATTAAATGACATGAATTAAATAATAGTGGCACTTAGTATTAAATTAAGAAACAATATTGGCAGTGAGCAGTGCAGTATAAATACAGTGATGCACTCTTTGTACCATCATTTATATCTGTTCCATTTGCTAATATTACCCCTGATACCTTGTTTCACACCATCAACTTTTAGGCACATTTACATTCACATCCCATAACACACCTGTGTGTTCCCATTGAGGTTCATTTTTTTGTTTCCAAATGCATTCCCCCAGTTGTTTTCTTTCTGATAGCTATAGATGATAATATTTCTTTCTGAACTTTCTTCAGTTCTCTTCTATATACTTAAGAAATGCTTCATTGACTTTTTAAATATGCTATTATTCTTCCCTGAATCTTCTCCTCCCTCATACTAAAAAGAAAAATACCAATAAAAATACACATCAAGTAAACATAGGATCAATGTCTAAAAACATGTCTTATTCTGCACTTTGAGTCCATCATTTTACTGTCAGAAGGTGGGCAATATGCTTAATTATCATTATAGTTCCTTTAGAGACATGATTAGGGATCTGCATTAATTGGAGATTTTAATTTTTTTCCAAGCTGTTTTTCTTTACATTGTTATTGCTGTGTAAATTGTTCATTTGGTTCTACTCCCTTCTCTCTTCATCATTTCAAGTTCCTAGTGTCTTTCATCATTTCTTTCTTAAGTTATCCTTTTGGGGGGGCTGCCTTCTAAAACAGCCATAAAGGCATTCTTACACCTCATGTGGTCTAACAATTTGTGTTCAGTTTCCTCTTACAACTAAGCCATTGTAATACCAGTTACAAATATCTTTTCACTGTAAACAGAACTTATTACAGAATTGAAATAGACCTTTCTGGCCAGCTAAGTCCAGCTGATGCCTAAAAGAGAATACACACACACACACACACACAATTTAGTCTTATCTGAAGGAGGAATCCATTACCTCCAGAAGTAATCCTTGCCACTTTTAAATAACTGTAATTGTTAGGAAGTTTTCTTGACATCTATATCCTTTGAAGAAATCAAACTTCTGAAGAGGTGCTTGTTTCTTCTTCCCCTGTTAAAAAATGTTTACAATACTTCATTATACAGCTTCTTCTAGTTCCTCAATATAAACTTACTTTTTTATCTTTCTCTGGACTTAGCTCTCTTTTCATCCAAAATGCCTTAAAATCCTCCAGAATTAAAAGTCCAAGAAAACTATCTGAGACTAGCAGTCTGAGAGTAGCAGGTCTCCTTTCCTAATGCCCACCAGCTTCTGGATAGCCTCTTGTACTGTTCTGGGATGGAAGAAGTCACTTATAGTTTTTCATCATATTTCTTAATCACTATTTGGTCAAGTGCAAAATTCAGGGTTTTGCTAGATTGGACAATTTACCTCTTGTTTAAGTAGTCATCTTGGCTGGAAGTCACAAGATGAGGCAATTGATACCCAAAATTCGTGGGTAACTTTCTCAGAGTCACACAGATAGAAAGCGCAAAAACTGCAGCTTGAATCTGTGAGTTCACTGACTCTTCTATCATATTTCTCCCTGTTTTATAGAAGGCAACAGAATTTATTTTGATACCCCCACCCTCAAGGGAAGTGTGGCTAAATAGAATTTTAGAGCAGCCATGCTTTAGAAGATTTCTTCTGTAGAGTTAAGGATCTTGAGACATGGAGCTTTGTCGGTTTTAATCCCAGTTTTTTCATCCTACAGGATTCAGTGTTCAGAACTCTTATTTTATATCATTAGGTCGAGTGACTTTCTGAAAGAGAAGAAAAAAATAGTACATTTACATAGACTTACTATGTTACAATAAATTCTGTATTTATAGTGCTAGGTTAGTAGGAATTTTAGTTAAAAGTTTGTGTAACAATTTCTTTGGCTAATTAAGAGTAACTACACACTCTAGGGCGTCCTTTATCTTAGTTGCCTCTCTCTTTAATGATGCATGGCATCATTGGCCTAGAATAATTGTATACCACATCTCAGAAGATCATTGTTAAAATGAGTTCTTAATAATTCTTTGACTGTGGCATGCACTGCTCACAATTCTAACAAGCTATGGATGCCTTTCTAACGGTAAGTCTTGCTTGCTCTACTAGCACAATTTGTGAACTACAAGGAAAATTCACTCTGACCTCTCTCATTGTTCATTGTGATATATATTTGTCTTCCATTCAGTTATACCTAAGGATGAGAAACTGTTATCTTAAATCACGGATATTTTATTTGCAACTTAGCTAACTTGTCCTGAGCAAATGAGGACAGCAAATAAGATGGCTAACCTCTCATCCAAAAAGACCCTTTATTGAGTTCAGGCCTTATAATACAGGGCTGTACTGATAGTAAAAAACTAAGCTCATATTGAATATAATCAAGATTTGTCTGAGAAGCAAGGTAATACCTTTCTTTTGGATAAAATAGAGATTGATGCTTTTTTTTTTTTTTTCCCCAAGAAGTAAAAGATTTGTCCCTCATTAAAAAGGTCAACCTTTTTTTTTTTTTTTTTTTTTTGCATATCACTGAACAGCAGGAGCAGCCACTTTGTTTCAAAAAATTTTTATAAATGTTTGAGACTAAAAATTAGTTACACATCAAAATTAGCTTGTATAACAATTTTCTGAAGATGATAGAGGTTAATAATAGCCTCTTTACTTTTGATTTGGTACTAGTGACGTGGATTATATTAATAGAATATTTCATTGATAAATCTAGTATTCAATTGAAGTTAGTTGTTTAGGATATTTTCCCCCTTTATTGCAAGAGTCCTTTCCTAAAAGCATACTTTTCTCCCGCTCAGAATTCTATATATCAACATGTTGTTAAAAGTCAGTGGGCCTGTTTTGTGCAAATTTATTAATATGATTATTCTTGCCCCATCTATTCATTTGGCTAACAGCATACAATTGTCCTCAAGAGTTCTCCTAGAAATGAAATTTCCATGACAAGCTCAAGTGGAATAAAGGATGATTTTAGACTAGCTTTAATTTGAATTGACTTTTCTAATGATTCTCACTAGGGCAGTAGTCATTTGTTCTAAGCATTACTGTCTGTTAGATGTTTTAATGGCAGCCTTAAATGAATTCGTTGTCTATTATAAGATATTAATTTTTATCTTCATAAACTGCATTACCTTTTTGCCCTCAAGTAGTATGGTCTGAAGAAGCAACACTGACTGGCTAGTGGCCTTTAAAATATCAAAGTATGGTTTATTTGGAAGTTGTTTACTACTTTTTGCTTCTTCTTCCTCCTTAAACATGTGTTAACTTCTGCTAAAACCTTCCCTCCTTCCAAACCCTCCCCTTTTTTAACTCATCTTCAAGACACTTAGATTGCCTTTACAGCATTCATGAAATGAAAGAATTTTCTTCAGCTTGAACAAATATTGTACAAAGATCACATATAATTAAGATTACATTTCTAATCCTGAAGTTGTCAATCAATATATTAATGCATTATCTACTATCATATTTTGGTACTTAGAAAGATGATTTTCTGTTATCATTTTGCATATTGGAAATCTGAAGCATGAGAAATTTAAGGAACATAAATGTTTATTCCATTTTTCTATCCTATTTTGCAATGAATGTTGGCTTAAGAAATGTTTCAGGTTGATTCCTTTCCCCTCAGCTCTAACATTCCAGATTTCCCTCTACTTTCTGTGTATGAAATACACAGAAATATAAGGAAGTTGAACATATCTCTAGTCTTATTCTAAATGAGTTTGTATCTCTTCTGTAGAGAATACAGACTGAATCTAAATTTCCTCTCCTTAATTATCTATTTTACTTCCTTTGATGACTTTCTTCCATTTTGTGCAACCCTTCAGGCTTCTGTATAATTTCCATACATAAACAAGGATATGTTTATATATAGATATATGCATACATGCACACACAACTCCTTGTCCTCCCCTCCACCCCATTATACACACACACACACACACACACACACACACACACACACACACACACCTCTTTTCTATCCCTGCTGACTCAGCTTTAATTCTGCTCCTTAATTTGCCTTGTTATTACTTAATTTCCCCCCATCTATGGATCCCTCCCTTGTCTCCCTTTACTTCTCCCTCCACTCATCCCTCCCCACTTATTTCATTATAGATTTTGGCGGGTTCTATCCCCTTCCTGGTATATATGTGGTGTTGACGATTTAGTCTAATTCCAATGTGAGTAGGTTTTCAGAACTATGAGCCCTCCTTCTCCCTGTAATGCCATTGTATGTATTTTTACTCTGTACCTCATTTGTATAACATAATTACTATTTTTACCTTCTATCCAATTGATGATATCAGTCTTAAGCATATGGTATACATTTCCATGTAAAAAACAATTTATCCATGTTAAGTTCATTGAAATTGATCTTTGAAATTAGTTCTTATATGTTAAATTTTCTATTGAGTTAGGGTTTGGTTGAAAGAAAATCCTGAAAATCTGCAAGTTAGTTGAATGTCTTTTGTTTTTCCATATATATTTTTGGCCACAGGCCTAATTTTTTTGATTGCATATGATTCCAGGACCTGTAATCTTTTATTGTGGCTGCTGATAAGCTCTGTACAATTCTAATTGCAGCTCCAGCATATTTAAATTGTTTTTTTCTTGTTGTTGTTGTTTTTGCAAAAATTTTTTCTCTAATCTGAGGGTTTTGAAATGTGGCAATAATATTCCTATGTGTTTTCCATAAAAGATTTCTTTGAGATCATGACTGGTGAATTTTTTCTATTTCTACTTTTCCTTCATGTTCTATCATTCCAGGACAATTTTCTTGGATTATTTCTTACATTATTATGTTTAGGTTCTTTTTTTGGACACAACTTTCAAGTAGTGTCATTATTCTTATATTTTTCTCTTCTTGATTCATTCTCCAGACCTGTTGTTTTTCACATACTGTTCTTTTTTCATTCTTTTTATTCTGTTTTGTTATTTCTTGGTCTCCTATAGCCTCATTGGCTTTCCCTTTCCCAATTCTAATGTTTAGAGTTATTTTCATCTTTCGAGTTGGTTAATTTTTTTTTTTCATAATCTTATTTTTCTTGGATGGCTTTTATTTATTTTTAGCTTTTCCTCAATGTCTCTCATTTGATTTTTAAATTCTTTTTAGAGTTCTTCTATAAATTCTCTCTGGGCAGAGAGCTATTTTATGTTACTCTTTGGGGTAGAAGAAGCTTTTTTTCACTTGAGTCTCCTCTGATGATGAACCCTGATCTTCCCTATTCCCATTGTGAGTTTCTATGATTGAGTTCTTTCTTTTTTGCCCATTCATTTTTTTAAGGAGAAATATTAGTATAATCCCCTCTAATTATGGGGTGAAGGATAGTGTTTTTGCCTTTATTTAAGCTCTTACCTCTGACCAGGAAACCCAAACCCAGGGTGTCCCCCTGCTGCAAGTCCCCTCAGCATTCCTGCCTCCCCTGCCTCTGTACTTAGCCAGTGGGTTGGATCCTTTTCACCCAAGGTTGAATCTCAGCAGCACAGCGGGACCTGGCATTCTTAATTAGCCAAGGCTCCTTCCACCATCCCAGACCCAAATCCTGATTCCACAGTCCAGGAGGTGATGTCTGTAGTTCCTGCTGAAGCTCTCCACTGAATGTTTCTGTGGAGCTAGTCCAGAGGTGTTTGCACTTCACAGTGCTTAATCATCAACTTGGGATCTCTCTTTAGATCTTCTTGGATTGTACTAGGAGAACTCCTGGTCTGCCCCAAGACTTCTGGATTTTTCACCAGTGTGTGTTCACCCTGAGGCACAAAGTTCTGTTTGTGGGGGAAATCTGGAGAACTTGAAATTTAACAGCCTACTCCATCACCTTCCCAAAATCCTCCCCGACAATCATTTCATATTAGCAGTTGAGCACAATATCTACGTATTGATCTGCTGTGTCATTGTTGAGACTGTAGACTTCCCACAACTTTCTTCTCTGTCTCTTAAGTACAGAATATTCTGCCTTGTTTCACGGGCTTCAGCATGGTTCTTAAGGATTTATGGGTTGTAAGGAAGATTCAGGTACTCTCCTCTCTCCATACCTCGTGTCCTCTTTCCCTCAGAGAAGAGGAAGCAAAGCGGGCGAGAAGACAACAAGGAAGGGATCTATGGGTGGCAGGAGGGTAAGAATAGCAAGGCAGGTTAGAAAAAGAGTTAAATTAGAGGAATTCCTCACATTTCTTTAAAGCTCTACACAATGTCAGAGTAAGGAAAAAAGGAAAGAGCAAGTGTTTATTAAGTGCCGGTTATGTCCTAGGCACTCTGCTGAATGCTTTACAAATATCTCATTTATTACAAGCATATGTGGTATCATCAGGAAGAAGCTATTATATTCCTATTTTCATTTTGCCATATGAAGAGTGAATTATTCTGTACCTTCTGGAATAGGGAGTATATCCTGGTGTCAGGAATGTCAAAAAGCTCAGGCATACATCATGCTTGCAAGCCCAAGATTTATATTCCTCTACACTGCAGGGATCCTCAAATTTTTTAAATAGGGGGCCACTTCACTGTCCCTCAGACTGTTGGAGGGCCGGACTATAGTAAAAACAAAACCTTTGTTTTGTGGACCTTTAAATAAAGAAACTTCATAGCCCTGGGTGAGGGGGATAAACATCCTCAGCTGCCGCATCTGGTCTGCGGGCCGTGGTTTGAGGACCCCTGCTCTACAGGATGCGGTCAAAGTTCTTTTTTTAAAAATTCCTATTTTCTTAGCCCTCTATTTTCCTACCTCCCATAATATATTTCCTGACATTAGTGATTTCTAGCATTATAAAAATTATATAGATAACTAGATATAGATAATTATATAGTTAGCTATTTTCTCTGAGTACAGAATTAAAAATAGCAACTGGTGACCATAGATGATTTCTTGCTAGCCTAGGAATCTACTAATGTAATCAGGCAGAATCCTGAAGGCTTCTCCTTAAGGTACTGAGCAAAGCTTCCTTCTGAAGATTAATTGTGGTTGTGAAAAATTTCATTAAACTGTTACTTAATGGTAATGATTTTAAAATGTTCTCTCAACTTTGATTACATTTGAGAATATAAAGACAAAGAAGTGTCCGCTGTTCCATTTTAGAATCTGAGTTAGCATGCATAGTAGCTTTGAATCTTATTTTCCAAACTTGATTTTCCAGGCCCCCACTTCCATCGCCTTCAAAATCCATTCCAATCCCACAGCCCTTTCGACCAGCAGATGAGGATCATCGGAACCAGTTTGGGCAGCGTGACAGGTCCTCATCAGCTCCCAATGTGCATATAAACACAATAGAGCCTGTCAACATTGATGTAAGTATTCAGTATTTTTAGAGTCACAACAAACTGAATTATCCTTTTTAATGTATTGTATTAATTGTAGAGGGAAAGAACATTTTTCAATAATCAAAGATCAGAAAAATTTCATAAATGTAAGTCCATTACTGATTAATGCTTTAAACTAGTTATAATGCTCTTTATTCTTACAAGTCATTCCCTGTAGTCTCTACTCAAGAAGCTCTTCTTACTTTGTGGTCATTATGAAACAAACATCACTATAACTAATATACTTTAAAAAGTAATTTTAAATTGTTTCATTTAATTGTATTTATCTTTCATCTTTTACATGAGCACACCCTTGTGGTGGTGTACTCAAAGTACATTTTTGTACAGATAAATATATCCCCAGGAGGTAATTATTGATTTAGCTCCTATATAGCCATGGACACCTTCTTTCTTCAATAATTCATCTTAATCCATTCAAACAAATATCTTCTCCTTATGACATGCTTCACCAAATTATAATGCTATGAGCCAAGCACCTGGAGAAGAAAGATCCAGGGGAGAACCTGTCTACCACCTGGTCTGGAATCCACTTGTAACAACTAGCCTCGGATCTGGCATGCTCAAGTCTGATATTTTTTCTCACTTCTGTCACTTGCCATCTTTTTCATAGCTTCCCAAGCATTTGTCTCCTTTGTCAGAAAAGAATGTAGTTTCCTTACTTTGTCTCGTTCCTTCCAGTTCCCCACTTTTCTTTCCTCACTAGCTGTCCTTGTATTTACCTCCCCCTCCCAAACAAACAAACAAACAAACCCAGAACAGCTCACTACTACTATAGGTTAAATTTAATTCAAAACATTACAGAAAAAACATACAGGATGAGGCCAGAAATAGGAAATGTGGCCAGAAGTATGTGAGTTATGAGGCTTCTTCTGTTGTGTTAATTTTGTTCCTTTTTACAATTGGAAATTCAACCTTGCCCTTTTCTTAGATGTCCTTCTGCTTGGTCTTCTTACTTTCACCTTCTAGCTACTATATAGGATTAAAAAGATAGATCAATTTCTCATCTAAGAAGCCAACCCCACCGTGAAGCATGGATTTTTTTCTGCACTGTCCCTGTCGATTCATACAGCTTTTACTTAAGCATATCCAGGGTTGAAAAACCCATTATTCCCCAGTACATCTTTGTTCCACTCTAGGTTTTAGACTTTTCCTATTGCAAAGACTTTTTCCTTATGTTCACCCAAAATTCGCCCATTTCTGCCCATTGGGCTCTGTTCTGAGGTTCTTTGAAAGCAATGAAAATAAATCTAATTCTTACGCAAAATTATTAATCCTTTAAATATTGAAAAGCTGCTTTTTACCTTCTCCCCCAAGTCATCTCTTTTTTCAAGTTAAATATCCCAATTTTCTTCCAAGATCTTCATTTGATGAGATTTCTAGTCCTCTTCCTATCTTGGTAATCATATTTTGATAAGTCCTGATTCAGTGTCCTTCTATATCATGGAACCCAGAAGTTAGCACAGTACTCCAGATGTACTCCAGATCAGGGTCACATGCAGCAGAATTATTGGGTCTCTTGCTATAGACATTATATTTCTATTAACACAGCTAAAAATTGAATTAAAATTGTGGCTTATTGATTGAACTTGTAGTCCACTAAAATCCATATTTTTCAGGTGAACTACTTTATAGCTGTGCTTTATTCTTGTCTTCCCCCACACAATACTTGTGTGATTGATTTGTTGAACCTAAGAGTAAGACTAAAGTTATCTCTCTTAAATTTACTTTTGCTAATATCAGCCTGCCATTCAGATTTTTCAAGATATTTTTTAGATCTGATTTCTATTATCGAATGAATCAATTGTTTTATCCAACTTTTTGCCAATCACATAACTTGATGAGCATACCATCCATGTGATTTCATTTTTTTTTTCTAAAAAACACCCTCTCATTCCAAGTTGTATAATGTAAAAACACATTTGCCAAGTGTTTTGAGTTTAGAACCTGTAGTGGATATCTCTACCTTCTATCCTCTCCCTCCCCATTTCTTTACTCCAAGACTGCTCTTCCGTCGCCTAAATGAATAGTAAGCTCTCTTTTCTCCAACTGTACTTATCCACCTATTTAGTCACAACATTTTTCTTTCATCAAACCTGGGATTTCATTGGTGTCTAAGGATACATGAGGAGGAATTTCCTGGACCCATCCCTGTGGGTGCCTTGTCTGCAAATTGATAGTGCCGAGAATGGCCACTGGCCTGCAGCCATTATGCATTAAAGGGAAAACTCGAATTTTTTCACTGTGCTCTACTCTCTCCTTCCCAGAATCAGTTTAATGGCTGTTTGTTATCTGCAGGATAAGATTTAAGCTCTGTAGCTTGACTTTCAGTGCATGCGCTATATCCTAGCCTCAACTTAACTCTTTAGTTATATCTCATGTTACAAGATCCTTTTATTTAAAGCAAATTGACACTTTCAATTGATTTTGAACACCTGAAATACAAAATCTATATTAACCTGATCTCTTATCAATAGGTTCATGTTAGGAATTGTTTTTTCTATTGGGTGACATCTTCTAAGAGGTCAATCAACCTTTGGATTTTAAGTTTATGAAATCAAACTGGCCTAATTTTAATAAGTCCAGCTACTAATGATATTTAGAGGGAAATGCATTTTTTTATAATTTTTTTATCTTTAACATACAATCAAAGTAAATACACATTATTATTTATTTATAGGACTTGATTAGAGACCAAGGGTTACGGGGTGATGGAGGTAAGTAGTCATTTTAATTTTGCAAGAGAATTTGGGAAAAAAAATGCAATTGCTTTGCTGCCTCTATCCTTTTTTACTGGCTCGTTTCATGAAACACAGACACAGAGAGAAATGTGTAGAGAAAGCCAAATTTGTCAGCTTTACTTTTGTATAATATTTATGCATTTGTTCTGATAAAATATGTATTAATTCATCTGGGTAAAGTGAGCACATAAAAGAAAGAAATTTAAATCTCCTATCAATTATTTTGAAATATTTTCACATGGAGAATTCTGCTTGCTTTATTGATCTGTAATCATCTTCAAAGTGTAATTATTAAACTTCCCTTTGGAATATTTCTTTTTTAAACTTGATTATCGGGCTTTCTGATAATCAGAATTTCTCCTGATAACTGCTATCTTCATATTAATATGTCCTGGAAATTTTCTAACCTCCCTCAATATTTCAGCCAATTTGTAGAATGCCAAGTGACTAGGAGAGATAGAACAGTATTTATGACTTCCTCTTGTCTTCCTGAAAAAAGCATAAAGTGTATATGTGTTATAGCATAGGTAACTGGGCAGATGTTCAGGTATCCCTTGGAGTAATTCACTTCTGCCTAAAAATGAAGCAGACAAGTTAAATTCAAACCCATTGCAACCTGGCACTGATTGCAGTATCCACTTATAAATTTGGAGGCTAATGAAAATATTCATTATAATAATATTTCTCATAAAATATTGCCCAAAGGATCATCTTGTTACCTATCAAGATCTGTTTTTAGTCTTCTAAATGAGCATAGTTAATTGAATGCTTTTAAAGCTATACACAAATATCTCTTAATATGGCCTCTTTATTTTGATTTGCTATATACTTTCAGCAGGATATCTAAAATCTTTTCTATCCAAATCCACTGTATAATTGTATTTTGTTGTACTGCTTCTTCACCTTTAAAACTAAAAAAGTGCTGGATCCCCTTACCTTGTAGCTTTTAAAGTGGCTAAGATAGAGAATTTTTTTTTGTTTGTTTGTTATTCTGTGAACCCACCAGATAATGTTGTTGCCAGTTTGACTTTCATATGTCTTGATAACTGTGGCTTTTGAGAATTTTCCCCAATACATCCAGCATTTAAATGTTGCGATCATGTTGGCATCACAAAGCTATTAACCTAGTCATTAAAAAGTGCCTGCTTAGTACCTAAAATTAAATGGTAATTTTTACCCTTCATATTAAGTTGCTTTGGGTTCGGGGAGGATTTTTTGGTTTATTTGTTTTAGTTATTGGGATTTTATAAAAATAAATATTTATTTGTTGTTTTTTTTTTAATGACCAAAATTATTCTGTTAAGCAGGCTTCGAGTCATCTTATTTATTCCCCATGACTTCTTTCATTTCTTCTGTGTGTCTGTCTTCCTGTCTCTGCCTGCTCCTTTCTTTCTCTCTCTAACAGCCCCCTTGAACCAACTGATGCGCTGTCTTCGGAAATACCAATCCCGGACTCCCAGTCCCCTCCTACATTCTGTCCCCAGTGAAATAGTGTTTGATTTTGAGCCTGGCCCAGTGTTCAGAGGTAGTTGGGCTCTTCTTTCTTGTTTTCACACCACCCTAAACCCCCCAAAATAAATAAATAAAAATCACAAATGCTGTTTGTGCCTCACCCTCACAGCGTGTGTTTGTAAGTGTGAGAGTTTTCAGAGAAATAAAAAAACTCAATTTTCTGCTTGGCCTGGCTGGAATGCTCTGAATGTGCTTCTTATACATATTCACTACCACTAGCTTTCTGTATGTTGTCTGACATAAACTTTTAAAAGCAAGGAAATTCTGAGCTGAAGTTTCCATGTTGTTTTTACCTTGTAACTATTGGTCACATTTATTGCAAATTTTTCTCAACAGGAACTAAGATTCCTATATGGTAGAGGCCTTCAGTCTGAATTCCTTTGATTTTAATTCATTTAAGTGACATCTTTGTGGTGATTAATGTTTTCATTTGTATTTTAGCAGTCATATTCTATGAAAATGTAAATGAAATAAATTATTCAGGAACACATTATTAAGACTGATTTTTTTTGAGTGATTCTCTGATCAACAATATTAATGCTCTGTGCTATCGAAAATAGAATTTTATAAAGCTCTTAAAAACAAGGTACTGAGCAGAAATGAAAGTTTTTGTACCTGATTATACTTAATGTACTTAAGAAAACTTAAGTTTCTGTTCTTTGGTTATATACTATGTAATGTTAGATTCAGCATTTATTCTGGAGAGAGAGAGGAGCAGCATGTTTTTACACTATAAAAAGTGAGATAACATTTCATGTCATTCCTCCATATTTCAAGCACTGTGGATACATTTATTTTAATACATCTAATGGTACAAAATTGGTATAGATATATTACTGTATTTAATCTAAAAGACAAAATAGTGAGGCTTAATATAGTGTAGTAGATAGAAAGAGCACTTCTATAAAGTCCAGGAAGATCTGGTTTCACGTTCCACCTCAGACATATGTTGACTATGCGGCCCTGAGCAAGTTAGTAAACTTATTGCCCCAAGCAACTCTTAAGAGTGTAAGAAACAAAATTTTTGCTCATGTATATTGGTAAAGGGAGTTTCCTTACTGGGATTGCCCTATACCAATAATTTCATGGGAGGACATACAGCTTAGTACAGTAAGAATCAAAAGACCAATTGAATTCTGGCGATTCACTTAATCCTGCTTCCCCAATCTATAAAATGGATATAATACTTGTTCTGCCCTTGTCAGAGTTGTTCCCAGGAAAGCTCTTTGTAAATGTAAAATATTAAATAATTGTGTGTTGTTTTTCAAAGATTTTGTTAAAAGGTATTGCTTACTTGGGACTATTAATTTGTGCTTCAACATTAAGTTTGTTTTAGACTTTATAATCATTTTCCTACTTCTTGGAAAGTATGCAGAATTTACTGAGAAAAATTAGTTAATTAATGTAGTTGCTTAGAGGAGTTTGTCAGCTGAACATCCTCAAGCAATTGAGCCTGTTTGTTGCAGAAGTTATATTTAGATAGATTAGACCAATTTCAATCATTGTTTTGTTCTTTCGGAGAATTGAATATAAAAGATGAGCTGACCAAATTCTTACATAGACTTAATCTTTGACTAATGTTACTGTTATTTTTGACTTTTGTACTAGATTGAAGTATAACTTTTCTACTAATAACAGTAAACATCTTAAGAAGTATCTCCCTCAAGCCTTTTTTTTTTTTTTTTTTTTGGAAGGGGGGAGAGCTATAAAGAGGGATTAACTTGAGCTGTGTTACCAAGTAATTATCCATATGACAAGAACTCAGAAAGACCTTTTAAGATGTTTAATCTCCAACTTTAAACTAAGGAGAATGTTGTGAGAAAATATCAGTACTACTATACTTTTAAAATAGGGGACTAGAGCACCCCAAGCCAGATTCAAAAAGACTAGATTTGGCTTATTGACATGACCTCAGAACCACTTTCCTACTACCTTTTCCCGTAGTTTCCCATATCCCTTTTTAAAAGGGGGGGAGGGGTATTTTAATGGTTTCCTCTTGAATAAACTTGACAGGCTCTTGGATATGTTCCAAAGATGCTGCTGCCAGAATCTAGTGGATCTTTGAGCTTCACTAGTGAGTGCAAATTTTCTCTCAAGTTCTTGCATATGAATCATTTTTTCAGAAGGAGTGTGTAGCTAGGATTCCCTTCAGTGAGAAACAATTTGCATTAGCAGTAATTTAACAACAAAGGCATGGAATTTGTATTATTAAGTTTTAATCATTTATAAAGGAATTTTGTTTTGTTTGGGTTTTTTTGACCAACAAAACCTACTTGACTTTGTGTATACCATTAACTTTACAAATAAATAAAGAATCCCTCTCAGTGTTTAACAAACCCCAGGGAGTCAGTAAAATTCATAGTGGCTTAGCTTATTAAAGTATAGTGTATTTCTTTGGATTAAATATTTTATATTTCTAGATAGCATAAAGAAACAAATGATTTTTTAAAAAGAATTAAAGCTATCACAAGCACATTGTCCCGTCTTTTGTGATCTGTGCCTTTTAAATTAGATTGGATATCCCAAATATTTGGAACATGACAGATTTTTTTTTTTATTGCAACTAGTTTTCTCCTGCCAGGAAATAGACATATAATTTGTTATTTTCATTAGTATTAGTTGCTTTTTTTTTAATTTAAAGAAAAGTTTTACCCAGACTCATCATGGAGCTTATTTGGTAAGAATTACATAAATACATTAAAACATGAATATTCCTCTAAGACATGGAGATACTGCATCTTTAAACAGGTCTTAAATTTCTTAATATTTTTTAAGAACAATATGTTTGATTTGCCTTTAATGGATGCATTTTTTAAAAAAATGATTTAGGATCTACTACAGGGTTGTCTGCCACTCCTCCTGCTTCCTTGCCTGGATCTCTAACTAATGTGAAAGCATTACAAAAATCTCCAGGACCTCAGCGTGAAAGAAAATCTTCATCATCTTCTGAAGACAGGAATAGAATGGTAGGATAAAAAGTTATCTTTCTACTTTTCTCCAGTTTTTCTTTTTTTTTTTTGGGGGGGGGGAAGCCATGTAGTGACAGCTTAAAAGAAGGATAGACATTTGCTATTAATCTTGTTGCATTATTAGTATCCAAGTAACATCTGACAGAAATTAGTTTCTGTACATGTCACTGGTTTTGCTTCAGGCAATAACCAAAATAATTTAAATTAATTGTAGTCATTTAAAAATTATTCAAATGTGCTGATTTGGTCTTCTGTGATACCCAATTTCTATTGTACCAAAAATTGTCTTTGAACTAATGATCTTTTGGTAAAGAAATTATTTCTGAATGTCTGATTGCTGTTCCTACCTCTGTCATGGCTGAGGCAAAGGTATTGGTAGCTGAGGAAGGAGACCTGTTGTTTCTGATAATTTAATAGTAGGAAGAGGGAAAAGGGAATAACATTGTGTAGATGTTTACTTAAGAGCTTGTATGGCCTGTTTTGCTTGGGAAAAGGATGCTTCAGACAAGGTAAATTTAAAAAAAAAACTCCTTAAGACACATTGTAATGGGGAGGGAGAGTATAGGATTGTGGGGTAAAATTGATCTTGATATGTTAGATTTAATTATTTATGTTTAAGAAATTAGTATTAAAGTAACAGTTCATTTTGTATATCCCAACACTGATTTGATTAATGTTTTTTGAGTGCCCTAATACGAAATTATAAATCAGATATTGCTAATTCTGATGGTAAAAAAAAAAAATTATACTTTAAATCCCTTTACATATCATATCATTACCAGACTTAGGCAGGTCTGAAGATTCATTTTCTTTATTATGAATGAATCTGATTTTATATTATTTTATTGAATTTTATTTAGAAAACCCTTGGTCGACGGGACTCAAGTGATGATTGGGAAATTCCAGATGGGCAGATTACAGTTGGACAAAGGATAGGATCTGGATCATTTGGAACGGTCTACAAGGGGAAATGGCATGGTATGTAAGCATTAGAATAAAATTTAGCTTTTAAGTTTTTACTATTGCATGGTTTTGAAATCTTTTGTGAAAAGTGCTAATGTGAGTATTATTTATTTTATCCTTTGGCATATCACTCAGTGGAATTCTCCAAAGATTTGTTTGTTTGTTTTTAAACTACAAGGAATAAAAATAAATTATAGATTCATGATATGAATACACTTTCCTACCTTTTATTAAAGCATAATTCAAAGTGATTTTCGAAAGTTGATTCATATATGAAAAACCTCAAGCTGATCTCAAATACAAATTCATAGCAAATTGTTTTGTTTTCAATGTACCTGGTCACTCTAATGGAGATGTTAAGCTACATTAAAAACCAGAATTGAACATCTAAATCTGTATCAATGATTCCTTTCCTAGGTAAAATCAATTTCCTAGGTAAAAATTTATATAAAAGTAACAGATGAGATAGATTGTTATTTGAACGTAAAGTAATCCATAAATTGCAAAAGCCTTAAAAATTGCACTGCTAAAAAGTTGGTTTCAGTTTCCTTGTTTTTCAGGCAACATGGATATAAATCTGAAATTTTTTGCTTCAGCATAATCCAATGTTAACTGCATTTCTTTTTATCTGTAGAAGTTAACCACTCTTGAAAATTGCTTAGAATGTAACTGACAAAACTGAATTCCCAATAACTTAAACAATTTAAAATTATCTGGCATGCATATCTCTCATTGGTTGGGTTTCTCTCCCCTCCCCACCTCCCCCAGAAAATAAGAAAATTTAAGCTATTAGGGTGCAGAGCAGCTGGGTGGCACAGTGGACACAGTGGATAGGGCACTGGCCCTGGAGTCAGAAGGACTCAAGTTTAAATCTGTTCTCAGATGCTTCCTAGCTGTGTGACCCTGGGCAAGTCACTTTAACCTCGATTATTTCCTAAAAAACAACCAACGGAACAAAAGGAAGGTGTAATTTACAACCGCATTTCCTAATGATGTGGATTTTAGCAGGTCTATGGTGACTGATGAATATTTCCAACCATTCTTCTCTTTTTAAAAATACTTTTCTCTTGGGATGACAATTATTTCTAGGTGATGTAGCTGTGAAAATGTTGAATGTGACAGCACCCACACCTCAGCAGTTACAGGCCTTCAAAAATGAAGTAGGAGTGCTCAGGTGAGCATTATGTAAATTATTTTCCAGGGAATTAAGATGCTTGCCATGATGTGTTTCCTATTATTTATTGGCTTTGCAGTTTTTCCTCCCTCCTCCCTAAGCATAGGAGTCCCCTCTCTACTAAGCCTTCATCTTTTTTCTCTATGTACTTTCTTCTTTGGTTCTTATCCATTCGCTTAAGATTCACTTCTCATTTTGACATAAATGAGCCCTCCCAATTCTGTATGTTCAATCCTAATAAGTTCTCTTCTGCACCCCAGTCTTCCAGAGCTCTCCATCTGTTTTCTGGATGTTTGCACCTGGCTGGATGTTCTACAGGCATCTCAGATGCAGGGTGTCCCCAATTCAATGCATCCTTCTTCTCCCCTACTTCCTCTAATCCTACTGATACTTCTTCCACCTTTAACTAGTTCTCTTGAAGACGGCACCATCCTCCCAGTCACTGACATGCAAACACTCAAGACTCCTTTGCCCCTCCTATATTCCATTTTCGTTGGTCTTGTCAAGTCTGCTCCATAGCACCTCATATTCATCCCTGTTTCCATTCAGGTAATTCTTCATTCTTGTCCAGGTGTCTCTCACTCTCCTCTGTCTTCCTTCATTGTTCACCTTGCCACCAGTCTTTCCATTCTGAAGTCCATTCTTCAACACCAAAATAATCTTTTTGAAGCCAGGTCTGACTATGCAAATTCACTTCACTTCATTTTTTTCACTTCATTTCATTTTACTTTTAAAAGTACTTATCAAATGTCTAGTGTATGCCAAGCATCAGACTTAAATATACTGAGAATGCTACAGTTGTTCTCAAGGAACTAACAATTTACCACAGGGCTGCAACATGCACACAGAGAAGTAATCACCAGGTACTGGAAAAAATTACCCAGAAACTACAGTGGGAGCAGGGGAAAACTAACAACTTGGGGAATTAGGAAAGACCTATTGAAATCAGGGTCATTTGAATCAAGCCATAAAGGGAGTTAGGGACTCAAGAAGTGGAGATGATAAAGGAAAGATCATTCCAGTTTATAGTATAGTGCTGAGGTCTTAGAAGGTGGAAAGCAACAGCAGACAGACCAGTTTGACCAGAATATAGAATGTATGAGACAAAGTCATGTTTGAATAGCATGAAAAAAACGGATTGGAGCAAGATTGTAAAAAACCTTTAAGTACCAGAGGTGTTTGTGTTTTATCCTAGAGGCAATATTAAATAGTTAAAGCTCTTGAGCAAGTTGATACTGTTGTCAGATCTGCAAGTCTCAGGTGTGAGAGAAGTTTGAGTAAAGAAATGCAATGGTCATTGCCCTAAAGAAGCTTACATCCTAATGAAGAAACAATATTTATGGAGTGAGGTAAAAAACCAAACATGTACAGAGGAGAAGCTATCACCAGAGAGGCAGTCCAGCACCTGAGAGACCTAGGAAGAGCCTTTATATAGAAGATGGATTTGAGCAGAGTCTTGACAGAAGACAAGAAGGGCAGCAGTCCAGGTGTGGAGGACAACCAGTGCAAATTCATAACTAAGAGGTAGAATGTTTTTTTTGAGGAGCTGCAAGGAAAATAGTGTCCCTATGATGCATTGTTGGTGGAGTTGTGAATGAATCCAACCATTCTGGAGAGCAATCTGGAATTATGCCCAAAAAATTATCAAATTGTGCATACCCTTTGATCCAGCAGTGCTACTACTGGGCTTATATCCCAAAGAGATACTAAAGAAGGGAAAGGGACCTGTATGTGCCAAAATGTTTGTGGAAGCCCTGTTTGTAGTGGCTAGAAACTGGAAACTGAATGGATGCCCATCAATTGGAGAATGGCTGGGTAAATTGCGGTATATGAATGTTATGGAATATTATTATTAAGAAATGACCAGCAGGATGAATACAGAGAGGCTTGGAGAGACCTACATGGACTGATGCTGAGTGAAATGAGCAGAACCAGGAGATTATTATATACCTCAACAACGATATTGTATGAGGATGTATTCTGATGGAAGTGGATTTCTTTGACAAAAAGAAGATCTAACTGAGTTTCAATTGATAAATGATGGACAGAAGCAGCTATACCCAAAGAAAGAACACTGGGAAACGAATGTGAACTATTTGCATTTTTGTTTTTCTTCCCGGGTTATTTTTACCTTCTGAATCCAATTCTCCCTGTGCAACAAGAGAACTGTTCTGTTCTGCAAACATATACTGTATCTAGGATATACTGCAACATATCTAACATATATAGGACTGCTTGCCATCTAGGGGAGGGGGTGGAGGGAGGGAGGGGAAAAATTGGAACAGAAACGAGTGCAAGGGATAATGCTTTAAAAAAAATTACCCTGGCATGGATTCTGTCAATATAAAGTTATTATTAAATAAAATTTTTTAAAAATAGTGTCCCTAGATGGGGAAGGGCCTGGATTATGAAAACTTTTAAAAAGTCAAATCAAGAATAAATAATGTTTTCTAGGAATTTGATTGTGAAAAAATGAACGAGATAGAAGACAGTAGATTGAGGAACAATATGGATAAGTTAAGGTTGTTTATAGACATGATTGATCTAAGCATGTTTGTAGGTGTTTGAAATAACCCATTGTAGACAGAGAACTTGAAAATTGGAGAGATGGAGAAGCTATCCAAGGAGTGAGTTCCTAGAGTAAGGGAAAGGGATGTGATGACAGGGAGGCATAGAGGGACTTCAGCTTTCCCAGGTTGCTGGGCAGTGCGTGTGTGGAGCACTGAGCCTGGAACCAGATTGAGAGTGAATACAGCTGGCCTTGGAAAAGGCCCTGAGCTTTGCCCCCATGTCCTTCTCTCATAAAATGGAGGTACAAAGAAACTCTTGTCAGGGTTGTGGAGAGAATCAAATGAGATATTTGTAAAGGACTTTGCAAATCTTAAATTGCCATGTAAATGTTTGCTCTCATTGTTAGAATAAAATGTAAACTTAGCCTACTGTCTGAAACCTAGGGGAAGAGGATAGGTTTCTGAGTCTACAAATCTAGGTTTGAATCTTCTCCTCTTACCATGTAGATGACCTTGAGCAAGTCATTTAACTTGGTAGGGTCTGAAGGGCAGGAACTCCCGGACCCTGGAGCTCATGAGCTCCTATTCTTCTAGCCAGACTGGATGATCCGTCATGTCTGAGAGCTCGGCATCTGCCTTCCTGCATTTACCAGAGCTGTCCTCGAGCTTGGGGGAAATTTCTTCCCCCACACAGCCTTCAGCATCCTCATCTTCAGGGCATGGCTTTTTTTGAAGCTGTCCTTTATTACCTTCAGTTTTGTAAATACTTTCTCCTTCCTCCCCTATTAGCAGAGATTTTGGATCTTTTCTTTGCCTTTGCTGTGGTTACACTTCTCACTGCTGTATGCTGTATCCTCATCTTACCATCTCCCTTACAATAGAATGTCACATTCATGAAGACAAGAACCTTCTAACATTGCCTTTGTGTCCTCAGTACCACCTAGAAAAGGATGCTGCTGTTGAAAGTGTTTAATCAGGAAAAGCAAGGAGTGCTAAGCCCCGCAAAAAGAAGCAAAGGTGTAACGGTTTCTTGAACTAGCTAAAAAAAAAAAGTCTTCTGATGTTGTTTATACCCCAAAAGTTCAGGTTGGAGTTGTAAAGCATTGGTCTTCCTTCATATCCACAGCTATTAGTGCTTTTTGCCTCAGAACCATTATTTTATATTTGCTTTGTATGTTTTGTATTTCTTTCTTTCTCTATTGTTTTCCCCTTATGCCTGTCCTTTACTTCGCCCCTTGATGAATGTAAGTTCTTTGAGGATCAAGAACTATTTCATTTTTTTCTTGGTAGTACTAGCAAAGAGCCTGACATATAGTAGAGGTTCAGTAAATATTCATTGAATTGAATTTTAAAAAATTTTTTTTGCAGGAAAACACGACATGTGAATATCCTACTCTTTATGGGCTATTCAACAAAACCACAGTTAGCCATTGTTACACAGTGGTGTGAAGGCTCCAGTTTATATCACCATCTACATATCATTGAGACCAAATTTGAGATGATCAAGCTAATAGATATTGCACGGCAAACAGCACAAGGCATGGAGTAAGTATTTCTTTGTTAAAACTCTTTGAGTTAACTTGGAAAGAATATTTTAAACACACTTTACATATTTGGGCTAAAAGCATTCTTTTAGCCCAGTGATTTGACCAGCACTTTGAGTTGTTGAGTCCATGTATTATAATATTTTATCTCATATGCTCTAAAATATTAACAATAGTTCCCTATAATATTTATCTTAATTTTTATAATCTCTTACAGTGACAGAATTCAAACTGTTACTGAAAACATAGCTGTGGATTATATTTAATAAGCAATGTTTTTAACTCTAAAGCTAAGAATTCAAAAAAATAAGATCAGGTTTCTTTGAAAGTATACAATACTTAAAATTCTTAAGTATTCTAAATTGTTTTGATAATGTTATTCTTTCAAATAAGTTTTTCTTTATTTTTATTGATGCCAAACTTTGGCTCTTACATAGTATTTTTTCCAGGAATGTCTTAACCTTAACAAAGATTTTAAAAGGGGAAAAAGAAAAAAGTTGAGCAAAATCAACCAACATATCAGCTGTGTCTGATATTACATACAACATTCATGCCTGTAGTCCCCTACCTTCACAATGAAGAGAGGGAAGTACATTTTTTCCATTCTGCTCCAGAGTCAAACTTTGTCATTTTGATTTCTTATTTTTCACATAAATATCCATTGATATGTATCAATCAATGGATATTTCTTCTTTTCTTATAATTTTTATTTTGTACTTAGCAGCTAATTGGAAAGGATACTTTTAAGAAACTATTGGGAGAATAAAATAGGAAGCATAATCTTGAAAGATTATTTATAATTTTTAATTTAAACAAAGAGTGGTAATTTAAAATCAAAGAGTTGAGTTAAATGGAAATTTTAAAACCAAGAGCTTAAATAAGAAGCTTTAATTTAAGTACAACAAATTATAATACCTTAGAAGCTACAGATAGGTGATTGGAAAAGTATACCAGTATGTTTTTAAATTAGAATTAATGATATATTTATACTAGTCTCATCAAGGTCTGACTTGGATATGGGTTAATCACCACTGAATCCTCATGGACTATCTTTTACTGAACTGACACTTCAGTGTAGACAATTTCCAGTTGGCTTAAAATATATTAGCTATACAATGGTATTTGTGAATTACAAATTATAAAGAATTTACTTAAGCTTCTTTTTAATGAGATTTAAGTGTGAGATAACTTGTCTTGACTTTTGCTAAGGTAGGATTTTATGTTTTCAGCATAACACCTTCATTATACTAGGTCTAGTTATATGGTAAGACATTAGTCACCAGAGCTATTTCTTTGCATTATGTCCCTGTCACCTCTACTAGATTTTTTTTGTCATTCAGGACCTGCTATTAAAAAAGATAAGGTCTAATATGTGTTTTATTATCTGCACCAGAATTTTGTTTCTCAAATCTGTTTGTCTTTTAAGTTGATTCTTCCATTCAACTTCTCTTTTACAATTCTTACCCTCATACTCAGGAACTTCAGTCTACACAATAATGTTCCCGCAACACATCACCAACCCCTTCAACTTCCATGACCTTCATCTTTATCTCAGAAATCCATGGCCCTGAGATTTAAATCTTATTAACATCTCTATGTGACTTTTCCATGATCTTTAATTCTGAAATACACCTCTCTACTCCTAACCTTCTGCCTTACTTTTGCTGAAAATTATTTGTCCTCTTCATTTGTAGTCCTTTCATTCCTCCCTGATCTCCTGATCTAGCATCCCCTTTTCCAACTTCACTTTCTAACCTATCTTTTCAATCTTACTCCATATTATTCCCAAATAATCCTAGTTGAACTGTTCCTTATTTGTTTATTCCCTTTTTCATTAACCTTCACCTCTATATAATATTAGTTTGCATGTACCATTATTCCCTTCCCTCCTCTTAAAACCCCTTCTGCCTTGGAAGACTTTCTGTCTTCCTCCCAGTTTATTAAAATCTCATTCTTCATAAAGAATTCTGATCTCTACTATGAGTGATCACAGCTTCAGAGTACTCATAAGGAATCTTGCCATATATATCTCTTGCCAGGAGTTGTGGTTTCAAAGAATAGAATTAAACATATATTTTGGGCCATAAAAATATATATAGATTTGTTTTTCTTAATCTGGTTTATTTGTTACAAAAATGTTATTATTTTGGGTAAAGAAAAGAGAGATAAGAGAAAAACTGCCAATAGCATTGATAAAAGCAAGAATTATAAGAGGATCTTTGAAGCATTTTTTAAATGCATAGAGGAAAATTGTAGAAATTCAGAAGAAGCCCACAGATAGGCTAGCTTTGATTTCATTTAATACTGTTAAAAAATGTGTATATAATATATAATGATCTTTTCACATATGAACCTCTTTTTCTCTTTTTTTGTATGTGGAAAGTCAGAGTTGACCTAAAGTATAGAGAGAATGGGATATAGACTCAGGAGGATATTTAAGAAGTCTCCTTGCCTTCAAATGAATAACAAATGTTAAAGCTTTGTAACTATAGAGATTCAAAGCCACTCTGACTTGTACCTGTCAGTGAGGGCTTATAAAATAAACATTAGACTATAATGATAGAAGCCAATTCAGAGATGAAGATTTGACCCTAAAAAAAAAAGGAGTATTAAAGCTGGGATGGAAAGGAGTAAGGAACTCACCAAAAGGTGAAACAAGGAACATAAATGTCTTCTGTCACGTATTCCAATGCTGTTTGTCAGCCAAACATAAATCTCAGAAAGCAAGTAAAAATGACTTTTAAGTTTGCCAGGTTTGTTCTTGATTTAGATTTATAAATAAGTTACTCACTTAACAGAACTAAGGCCTGACGGAACAGGTGACCATTTTGAGAAAATGGAGAACACAAGTAGAGTAATCCCACCCACATTCAAGTAAGAGAAAGCAACATCATTGAAAGTTTAGGAAGAAATAGCTGTTGGCAGGGGTAAAAGCTGCAGAGAGGGGAGACAAATGGGGACTCAGAAAAGATTTAGCAAATTGCAAGAGAGAACAGTTACAATCAAATGACAGTATAGAAGTCAAATTTCAAAGGGGTGAAGGAGATAAGGATATGGAGCTCAATCAAATGACAGTATAGAAGTCAAATTTCAAAGGGGTGAAGGAGGTTAGGATGTGGAGGCAATGAGCTCTTTCTAGGAGTTTGCTATTAAAAGGAGGGAAAATATAGCACAATAGCTTGAGGGAGATGTCAAGATCAAGTGAAAACTTTTGGAGAGAGATTTGGCCATGTTCATACATAGCAAGGAAAGAACTAGTAAATAAAAAGAGATTGAAAATTGGAGCAGGAATGATTGAAGGGATAAACTACCAGAGATGCTCAGGCATTGATGTCAAATGGAATTGGCAAAAAGAGCTATCTTTAAATACTAGATCCAAGAAGGAGAGTATGTGGAGTGCTATTGAGAGAATTCAAGGTAGATCTTGAGAGAGCTTACAACTAACATGTCCTTTTCTTAGTAAAGCTAGAGAAAAGGACCTCTTCTGAGAAGGGCAGGAATAAGGGATTGTGAAGGAAGCTTGAGGAGTAAGAACAAATTTTGGAATAGCTATTGAAAGGAGCTCTTTAGGACATGAATCTGAGAATAACAAAAAGATTACTGTGCAGCAGTGATATCCAGTTAAATTGAAGTCATTTTGTGACTTTTTCTGGTGGCATTTAACAGCATATAAGAAGAGTCAAGAAGACAGGTGGTGGGGATAATAACCTAGTGTTTGAATCTAGTGATACATGAGTGACAGTAGAACAAAGGAGCAATTCAAGGATCAGTTATGAAGTACAACATTGGTTGGCTCAGTGGTGGACAATTTTGGAGGGTAGAGTTAGAAGGGAGGACGCTGAGGGCAGTTCAGGGCTACTAGAAGGGGTAGTAGCATCATGGGAGACTATCTGTGAAGGTAAAGCATAGGATTAGCTGGAATAAAGCCAGTGGAGGACAAAAGGATGGATATTTGTGATCCAAGAGAGGAATTTCATAGTCCTGGGTAATGGAAATAGATCCCTTAGTGGTATTCCTGTGTGTGACCAAAGAGAGAAAAAAGGAACCTGTGAAGTAGAGGATCATAGGAGTTGAAAAAGCTAATAAATTAAGAAGCCCAGTTGTTCGATGGATATCAAATGTATGTATTGAAATCTCCAGATGGGAACAAAACTTGCAAAGAAAAGGATTACAAACCAAATGCCCAACTCTTTGAGAAAATAGGGAAAATCAAAGAGATAAAAAAAAAAAAAAAAAAACCAGAGAAAAGGATCTATATGTTAAAAATATATATATATGTAGCCCCTTTTTTAGTGGTGACAAAGAATTGTAAATTGAGGGGGTGTCCATCACTTGGGAAATGACAGAACAAGTTGTTGCATCATGTGCTATAAGATATGAAAAGCAGGATGCTCTCAGGAAAAAAACAAAAACAAAAACATACCCTGGAAAGACTTACATGAACTGATGCAAAGTGAAATGAGCAGAAACAGGAAAACATTGTTCACACTTAACAGTGATATAGTATAGTATGATGTAAATTGTGAATATTGTGAATAATTTGCCATTCTCAATAATACAGTGTGATCCAAGAAAGTTCTGAAGGATTTAGGATGAAAGGTGCTGTGTTCCTCCAGAGAAAGAACTTGTAGAACCTGAATACTAATAGAAGATTCTTTATTTTTCTTGACTTTTTTCTTGATTTGTGTTTTCTTTCACACCATGACTTATGTGGAAATAGTTTTGCATGACAACACATGTATAACCTATGTCAAATTGCTTGCCTTCTCAATGTTGGGGAGGGGATTGAAATTGAAAATTTGATAAAAAGAATATCAAAATTATTTTTACATGTAATTAGAGAAAATAAAATGTTGAATTGTTTTTTGTATGGAAAAGAAAACAGGGAGCATGGCTTGGGGGCCAGTAGATGACTATAACTAGGACCTGGATGGGGTTCATATACATGGATGGAACAAATCTCTGTGGAAGAGACATTGCTGAGAGAGAGCAGCTGAGGAAACTACTTTAGGTATGGAGAGAACACTGGGGACCAAAGAGTATGCCTGTTGTTCCTTTAGCCTGTGTCAGGAGGTTTGAAAGAAATACTGAAAGTAGCAGAATAAGGGAAGTCAGGCTTCTATGAATGAAAGAAGAGGAACAGAGAAATAGAGAACTTCAATAGAAATTTGTTGATAACAACATGGAAGATCAGAATAGGGACTCAGGAGGAGTAAGGCTGAGGCAAATGAAGGAGAAGGGAGCAGGGAATATTGAGGGTCTGAATTTTCATCTAGGTATCTGGCAATTCTGAATCATAAAGGTTATGAGAAGAGAGTGTAGGTATTTAGCAGTCATATGATAAAGATGTGTTATACCTTTTGATAACCATTAAGATGACTATGTCAGTTTACTCCTAAGCACCAAAGAATAAGAGAAATGGGTTCCAGCATTTGGATATATAAATACCTAGTGAACAGGTCCCCAAGGGCTAGACTCACAATTCATGTTTAGTGTTGGTATATAACATGATCATCCTCAACACAAGTGACATGAATTTGTAGGCATTTTGAGTTATTACCAGATATTAGATATAGGCATACTTCCTATCCTAGTTCCCAACATGACTAGTGACTAAATAAAGGGCTTAAAATAGAAACATCATTTTTTTGGAATGAGATAATGAAATCTGGTTACAATGCTGCAGCTTTGGAACCAGCTAAGAAGACACTATAGGGTGGAACTAAAAATTAGTGTTCTACCTTGGATTCCAAAAGCTTCCTGGCACTCTACCAAGTGCTTTTATTTGTTATAGCCAAGTTTTATGTATTCAGTGATTCTTAAGTCATTGTACTATATAAACAGCATTAGATTAGGGGCTGAGAAAGATACTGAGAAAGATTATATAATCCTTAGCCACAATCAGCACCTGAAGTTTCTTCCTCACCTCTCCCTTCTCATTTCCCACTGAACTTAAAATGTCTATTTGAGGAATGACTACTAGGATTTTGACTGGAATTATGAGCTTTGTGTCCTTCTATTGATAATATGCATAAACAAATAGTGATATACAGTAGCTGGGAGTCAGAGTGGATAGAAAGTGAGCCTCATCCTTAGAAAACTTGGGGTGAGATTCTGCATCTTTGATACATCCGGCTGTGCTGTCTTGGTAAGTCACTTCTTAGTATCCAAGGCAACACCAAGACTAATCTGCCAAGCAGAGTCTATTGGTTTTGAGAGAAAAGAACCTGGTCTTGGAGTCAGGAAGGCCTGGATGGAGGTATGGCCTCAGACACTTGCTTAGCTGTGTGGTCCTGACCAATCACTGGGCAGGCAGTGAACTGCCATCTGCCTTGGTTTCTTTAACTGTAAAATGGAGATGATAACATCTCCCTCCCACGTTGTTGTGAGGGTCAAATGAAAGTGCTGGATGCCATGCCAGGCACAGAGTAAATGTTTTTTACCTCTTAGCATCAGTTTCCTCTTCTGAAACATGAACATTTATAGCATCTTCCTCATAAGATTGTGGTGCAGATCAGATGAGATAATATATGTAAAACTTTGCAAACCTTAAAATGCTGGAGTTTCTTATTGTTAACATGATACAGTTACATTTTCTTTTAAACAGTATACAAAAAATTAAGACACATCTCTCAGTTTAGAATCCTAATATGTTTGACTGAGAAGTAGTTAAATGTTGAATTGTAAGCTTTCTATTCTTGAAACAATGTCTACTGAAGAATATTGTAATATATAGAAAGGGTTAAGGGGTATGGGGATGTGTTTGTGTGATTTCACTGGTTCTCTAGGCCCTCCAAATGAAGAAATTCCCTCTACCTCCAGTGCACATCACCTGTTTAAAAAGACTTAAAGAGTTGCCCAAGACCCTAGAGTTTAAGTGTTTTGCCCCAGGATCACAGACTGAAATCCAGACCTTTTTGGCTCTTATGCCAACTTTTTCCAATCTGGAGCACTTCTTCCAATTAAAGTTAGGGATTAAACTTCTTTTCTGCAAAGCTGAAATTGGATTATTGGATAGCATTAAAACCTACATTCTATCATTTGACTTTAAAATAGATACTGTGACTATTTGTATGTGAAATCTGATCCTTACAATTATAGAAGTTATGTGAGAACATTCAGTGCTATCCCTTTTGAAACTTGTAATCTAATTAAGGAAACAAAATAAATATGCTGAAAAGATAACTTATTGTCCTTTGCCATTGGTTATAAGTAAAAAATAAATGATTTAACATAAGCTTATTAGGAATTTAAAAAAAAAAAAAAGATCCCTCCCAACTGGTGTGGTCATGGAAAGTCTTAACCAAGAAGCCAATTTGAGAGATTTTTTAAGAATGGGTTATTTAGTTAGGTAGAGAAAGAGACCAAGAAGAACATTCTTAGAATAGGGACTAAATAGTAAAGAAGAAAAAATAATAACAACATATATTCAGTAAGCAAGGAGTAGACTTAAGTGACTGGATTGGAGGATTCATGTATGACAAGAGTTTAATTTTATAGAAAACCATATGAGGTTGGTTCTACTATAAAAGTGCAGTGTTCTCTAATCTAAAATTTTATTTTCATCATATAATTTTCATCAGTGTAACTTTGCATTTATAATCATTTATTGTTGTTTTCATGATCTGAATGTAAACTTCAAATTTTGAAGTTAGTGATTTTAATCATGCTTCTCAAGCTAAAATAATTTTGGTTTGTTGTTTTCTCCCTCACAGTTATTTACATGCCAAGTCCATCATCCACAGAGACCTCAAGAGTAATAGTATCCTTTCAGAAATGTGACTACCTTTTCTATCACAGAACTTACTCCTGTTGTGTTAAAGTTTGCAAGTTAAATTCCATAATACTAATGTGAAAGGTATTGATTGGAAATTATTCATGACTTTGACTTTGAGGAACATTGCCAAATTTTGGTTTTTGTAATGACTAAGCCTAAAGGTAGCATCTGCCAAAGTTCTCTAATAGCAGCTTTTTATTTTTGTTTTGCCAGCAAATTACATGAAGATAAGTAAAAGTTTATAGGACTTTTAAGGTTCTTATTTGCCTGCTCAGTGATAGCCTGCAGTTATAAAATTACATAATATATGAAGTTTTTTAAAAGGAAGCAAAGATATTTACTCTATCTTCCCTTGGCACTAACCCTTGTGAGTATGTGGCCTTAACTACTTGTGTTGCTCCGAGATGCTTCCTGAGGAGCAGATATTTCTGACCAAAGTGATCCAAGTTTTCATCCTGCTAAATTTGGTAGCTGTTCTCAGCTGGTTATAGGTCTTCCAGAAAGAAAATGAGAAAGGCTTCTCACCCACTCAAAGTTCATTCCTAATGTTGAAAATATAAAAGTTAGGAAGTGAGTTGTGTAGTTTTAAAAAGGATTCATGATTTTTAAAGCAAACGGGCTAACAAGGAAAGTCATAAGAAGTGATGCTTGTTTAAAAACTACACCAGTGTGTTCACAGAGTTATAGAAGTTAGACTCCTTCCATCTCTAACTTCTTGTGATGTTTTTGCTGTTAAAAATTTAGATGTTGTTCTTCTTTTACTTACTACACCTTAGATATATTTCTTCATGAAGACCTCACAGTAAAAATAGGAGATTTTGGTCTGGCTACAGTAAAGTCACGATGGAGTGGTTCCCATCAGTTTGAACAGTTATCTGGATCCATCTTGTGGATGGTAAGAATCAAGATTGTTTCTTCATTATAAAATTATAAAATATTACTCTTTTGCTCGTTGAGAATGTCATTGCCTTATTAAAAAGTATTGTTTTTATAGTTTTCAATGATGACACAGAGGGTAATGAAGAGAATAATGGTAGATCTAAGCAGACAGTTATGAGTTGCTGCCCTGTTGTGATTAATTTGTATGACAATATAGTCCAATTTACATTAGGGTTGTGGTTTGGTATGAATGGATAGATCGAAATCTGCATAATTGTAGGAGTAGCTATACTGATGAGATCACAGGCTCAATCAGGTATTTTAAGTTTTACTCTTGACACATTTTGTAAAAGATAAGAGAAAAATTCATCAATTGTTAGCTGGATCTCAGATGAGAAATACATTTTTAATATGTTAGTTCAAATATTAGCACATATATCTAAAATGAGATCTTTGACAGGAAAGAAAAATAGGTATACAATGGCAAATCATTAATTAAAATTATCATATATCTACCATAAAAAGTTTTGGGGGTTTTTTGGCTTTGTTTATTTGTTTATTTTGCATATTTTTTTGTTAGAGGATTGGGCATAGTAAAGTCAGCACTTGTATCTGTTAATATTACCAAGTCATCCCTAACTTAGAGTATTAGAGAGCTCTCTCCGAGGCACTCACTGAAAGGTTCAGTCTCAGTGTGTAGAAAAAGGTCTCATTACTTTTCATTGTCATTCTTTTGCTTTTGGGCAGCTAGGTAGTGAAAGTAGATTGAGCACTGGCTCTAGAATTTGGAGGACCTGAATTCAAATTCAGCCTCAGATATTTGCCATTTAACTAGTTATGTGACCCTAAGCAAGTCACTTAATCCCTGATTGTCTCAAAAATAAATGAGTGCCATGTTACACTTGGTACATTATGAGAGTTTGGTTTATCATCAAAGAGAGATCTAATAGTAAACTTTTTATACCTAGAACTATTCTGTTGACACAGCTTTCAGTATTAAATATTCTAAAGCAGTCACAATCTAGAAAGGGATTTTGGCCAGAATTAGGATACTACAGATTTTTGTATTCCTCAACTTTGATCTTATAAGAAAATTTTAAAAATTATAATAAGGAAATTACATTTCTTCCTCTGGAGGAAAAAAATTGCTTGAATTAAAATGTCCTTATATATTTTTTCTTGTTAATATATGAAATTAGTTCCAATGAAAGGCCCTTTCCTGCTACAATAGAGATTCAAATCATACTCAGAATGGAATTATTCTTTCTCTTAAAATTCAGCATTTCTTTATTCCAACTTCTCTCACAGGATACTTCATTTCAGATGAGATACTCTGTTATAATTTTCTTTCTCCAACCTCTAGGTTAGCCAACTTTCCTTAGGATTTTCTTATCAAGTAAAACAATTTTTATTTCATTTAGGGCAGAGTTCTTAATCTGATCTACCATTCTTTCCATCAAAAAACTAAAATTAATGATCAGCAAGTACTGAAAAGTTCAGAATTAGAAACTACAACCTGGCTGAACTCTCTCAATATTTTCCTTCAAACAATTTTAAAGTAATGCCTCAAATCAAATTTTGAAGTGGTAGAACCAACAAAAGGTCAAGGTGTGAGACATTTTTCCAGCCTGAAAATACTTAGGAGGGTGACAGAAGTCTATGACAACAGAGTAGAGGCCAGTGTGGAGTGCATGTAGGGGCAACACCTATAGCAGGTCTTGAATGTGTCTGTAACAGTGGTAACAGCAGCAGTTTCAGGAGCTCTTGGCTCAGAGATGTTCTTAGTTGCAGTTCCAGGGCAGAAAGGGGAGTTTTTTGATTGCCCAAAAGGGAAAAGGGCCTGGGTGCAGTTCCAGGACAAAGAAAAGTATTAGCACTTGTGGCAGCAGAAGAACAGGAGACCTGGTATGGTTCCGTGGCCAAGAAAAGCTCTAGCTTTTGTGGTTGCAAAAATGCAGAGACCTTTCCTGGAGAAAAACCAGAGCAATAACTACTCCTCTCTGGATAACAAAACCTTGGAAGTACGTACCGGAAACCAGAGCTACCTCTGAAAAACAGCAACACAAAAAGCCTGAAGCTTGGGACAGGGTCTCCCTACCTCCAGGGTAGGAAAGGTCAGTTTTAATATAAAGTTCAAAGCCAAGAAATTACTTGAAAAAATGAACAAATAATGACAACAACTAAAAAGAACTTAACCATAAAAAATTGCTAAGGTGACAGGGAAGACCAAGATATAAACTTAGAAGAAACTAACAGAGAATTGCTACAAGTAAAGCCTCAAAGAAAACTGCTTATTCGACCAAAGGGCAGCAAGAATTTCTGGAAGAGCTAAGAGTAGAAGAAAAAAATAAAAAAAGAAATGAGAATGATGCAGGAAATTTATTGGGGGGGGGGGGGAATTTATTGGTAAATAAAAGAGGCATTGAAAAATACTGAAGAAAACATCTTAAGAACTAGAATTGGCCTAATGGTAAAAGAGGCATAAAAATTCACTAAAGGAAAGAATTCCTTAAAAAGTAGCCATATATAAAGAGGTACAAAATCTCACCAAAGAAAATAATTTTTTAAATTAAAATTGGGCAAGTGGAAGCTAGTGATTCCACAAAGCCTCAAGAAACAGAGTCAAAAAAATGAAAAAGATAAGAAAATGTGAACTAATTCATCAGAAAAACAACTAACATAGAAAATAGAATAAAGCAGGATAATTTTAAAGATTTTTGGATTACCTGAAAGCTATAATCCAAGAAAAAACCTAGACATCATATTTCAAGAATTTATAAAAGAAAGCTACCCCAGGTATCTTAGATCTGAGATCTAGAGAATAAAATAAAAAAGAATCCACCAGCCACTTTGTGAAAGAAATTCTAAAAATAAAAGTCCTAGGAATTAGCCAAATTTCAGAGTTCCCAGGTCAAGGAGAAAATATTGTAAGAAGCCAGGAAAAAACCATTCAGACATCATGGAGCCATAGTCAGCATCACACAAAATTTAGAACCAGAGGAGAAACATTTTCGATGGGGGAGGGAGGAAAGGATATTTAATAAAATAGAGGACTTTCAAGCATTTCTGATGAAAAGACCAAAACTAATAGAAAATGTGACATTGAAACACAAGACTCAAAAGAAGCATTAAACGGTAAACATTTTTTTAAAAAGAGTTCTAAGAGATTAATGAAGGCTAAATTGTTTAAATTCCTACGTGTAAAAATTATACTTTTAATTTCTAATAATTTTTATTGTTATTAGGGCAATTAGGAATCTACATGGACAGAGAGCATGGGTGTGAGTCAGTTGTTGGAGTGATCTCCAAAGAAAATGGAGTAAGAAAAAGGAATGCCTTGGGAAAAGGGGGAAGGAAAAGAGAATGGGGAAATTTTTTGAATATAAAAGAGGAATTCAAAGAAGCATCTTTTTTTTTTTTAATTTACTGTAGAAGGGAAAAATAAGGGGGAGAATTGGCATCAGAATTGGCTCAAAGTACGAAGAATGTGTGTATGTCTCTTTGTGTGTGCATACATGTATAGAAACATCTATACATACAAACAATTGTGTATAGAAATCTATCTTACCTAATGGGTTAACAGAAGGAGAAGTGAATAATAGAAAAGGAGAAGGAATGATAAAAGGAAAGGTAGATCAAGGAGAGCAGTGGTCAGAAGCAAAACTGATTTTTGAGGAGGGATAAGATAAAAAGAGAGAGAAAAAATAAATAGAAAATGTGATGGAGAAAAATACACAATTAGTGATCATAACTGAAAATGAATGGGATGAGCTCATCCATAAAGTAGAAGCAGATAGCAAAATGGATTAGAACTTAGAATCCAATAATATGTTGTTTACAAAAAACACAGTTAAAACAGAAAGACACATACACAGAGTTTTAAAAAAAAAAGTACAGAATCCAATATGCTTCAACTGAAGTTAAAAAAAAAAAAAAAAAAAAAAAACAGGGATAGCACTCACAATCTCAGACAAAGCAAAATCAAAAATAGACTTAATTCAAAAAGATACTTAGGGAAACTACATGTTGATAAAATACAGTGAAGTAATATAAAAAAATTTTACAGCAAATTTCTCCAGAGAACTAAGTCAAATGTATAAAAATAAGAGCCATTCCCCAGTTGGGTTTTAAAAAAAAAAAAAAAAAAAAAAAAAAAAAAAAAAGGATATGAATAGGCAGTGTTCAGAAAAAAAAAAATCAAAGTTGCTCTAAAAAACTATTGATTAGAGAAATATACTTTAAAACTCTGAGATGCCACCTCAAACCTATCAGAAATGAAAAATCCTGGAGGGGATGGAGAAAAATAGAGGCATTAAAGCCCTCTTGGTACAGTTATGAGCAGGTCCAATCATTCTGCAAAACGATTTGGAATTAGGCCCAAAGGGCTGTCAAACTGCATATCTTTTACTGAATAATGCCAATGTCAGATCTGTAACTCAAAGAGATAAAAGGCATAGGACCAATGTAAAATAAATTATTTATAGTAGCTCTTTTTGACAAAGAATTGGAAATTGAGGAAATGCTTATTTCATCCATTTGGCTGAACAAGTTGTGCATGATTGTGATGAAGTAGTATTCTGCTATAATAAATGACTAGCAGAGGAGTTTCAGAAATACATGTGAGACCTACATGAAATGATCAACTGTGAAAGACGTAGCTGTTCTCAAAACCATGACAGTTCCAAGACAGTTCTAGCGCATTCATGATGGGAAAATGCTTTCTACTTCAGAGAGAAATGATAAAATATAATTGAAAGTGAAAATTGAAGTATAACTTTCTCACTTTTAAAATTGTTTTCTTGCTTCTTTGTAATATGCCAAATATGAAAATGTGTTTTGTGTGATTTCACATGTATAATTGATATAATTGCAAATCAGGGCAAAGAGCTTCATGAAACTTGAGACAAATTGCTAAACAAAATGATTGCCTTTTCAGTGGATGGAGTAGAGGTAAGAGGAGAGAGATTTTGGAACTCAAAATTTAAAAAGAAAAATTGGCTAAAAAAATAAATATTTCTTTTAAAAAAGAAAAAATATGCATTTATGTCACAGTTAGTTATTGAATATTCTTCTTGCCGTTGAATCAGAACTACATTGGATTATGTTGTTCTATGCATGGATCTTGATTAATAAAAAGAAATACTGTTCAGCAAAAAAGGGATTTTTCTCTTTTTTTTTACCTCTTGCTTAAAAGGTCAATAGGTCTCCCTAGCTACAAGAGCATAAATTAATAGCATATGCAATTATTCATTTCTCTTTATTTTCACCATCTGTGTCATCACCTTTGGCCATTTCTTCATTTCTCAGTAACTCACAAAGCCAGTGAGTAGTGAAATAAGACCTAGATCTCTGAGAAAATAAAAGGTATATTTTCATAGTCTAGTTACTTCCCTGACCAAAAACTTCCTGAATTGAGTGACTGATACCTACTTTCTTTCTGTTCCTTAGAAAACCTGAAATAGCAAAGATACCTTGTAATCCAAGGCAATCCACACCATACGTGTTTTAAACTATTCATACAGTTTTAAGAGCTGTTGTTTTATATTTTATAATACTTTCTGACCTTCTGGGGGAAATAATATATATGCATACATGCATATAATTTTGTGTACATACATATATATACTATATATATACATTATATATAATAAAAATGGGTGAATGGATAAATGAATATGCAAAAACAAAGCAGGTATATTTTCTTCTCTTTCCCCTAGCCTTTCACATTTCTTTTAAGTCACAACATGAATATTTCTTTTTTTTTTAAATTAAAGCATTTTATTCACAAAGCATATGCATGGGTAATTTTTCCAGCATTGATCCCTGCATAACTCCCTGCCACAAATTTTCCTCTTCTTCCCCCCCATCCCCTCCCCTACCTGACAGGCAGTCCAATACATGCCAAATATGTCAAAATACATGTCATTTCCAATGTGTGTATACATATGACTATTTCTTTAAACTTCCATTTGAAAAAATCCAAATGGAAAATCTAGTATTCCTTTAACTACAGCCTCTCCCAAATCAGTCTATCCTACTTTGCCACTGTGCCTTTTTGCAAATCTCTTTACCCTGGCTGCTACAGAGTCTATACAGCTTTTCATTGTCACTTGAATAGCTTCAAAATTAGCCATTAAAAGCATCTTCACCAAGCCCTTGTAATTAGAACTAAATAAAGCATGAAAGAAAGGATGCAGCACTTGATCAGGTATTTACTTTAAAATCATTAGACCATAAGTAATAAGAAAGATGTTTATGCAGTTACTGTAGCACTGTTGAGTTCTAAGCAGTCAGTCAGCAAACATTAAGTCCTTACTGTGTGCTGGGAATGTATAGGCAAAAATGAAGCAAGCCCTGTCTTGAGGAACTTGCATTCTTTTCTAAGAGAGGTAATTTATGATGAGATAAAGCGAGTAATGAATACAAATGTAAACAAAAAAATTCTTAGTAGCTATCTACAACCCAAGGAGAATGAGAAAAGGGAAATGACTGCCGGCAGGGTGGATGACCTGAACTATTCAAATCCGATTTTGCTTGTCTCCTTATCCAAGAAGAAAAGTCTTTGAATTAGGAAGGATAGAGTGCAAATAGAGAGGTATAAACAAAGATAAACTGAGGAAGTAAGAGAATCCTCAGCTGCTTCCATTGAGAAGTTCTAGATGAGCTACATCCTAAGAGAATAACTTTTTTTAATTGGCTGATAGGATCACAGAGCCATTTGCAGTGCTGTTTTTGGAAGATCTTAGGAAATCGAGTTGGTACAAGATTAAGGAAAGGGCAGATATTCTGATTTTCAAAAAAGGGAAGAGGGTACTCTACAAATCATAGGTCAAAGAGCTTCACTAGATTCCAGGCAAATTGCTAACGCGTTTTATGAAAAAAAAAAAAATGCACTTAGAAATGGAAGAAGTGATCACTAATAGTCAATACGACTTCATCAAGAATAGATCATGCCAAATCAACCCTTATTTCATTTTTTGATAGAAAAATAGAGCAATAATTCAGGGAAATATTGAAGACATATAACATACTTAGACTTCAGCAAAATATTTAATAGATTCTTATGTTATTTTTATGGAAGAAATGGAGACATAAAAGGCTGAGCAATAATATAGATAGATGGATTTTACAAATACAAGGTGAGGCATAGCTACAGTATTGTCTCTGTTGGAAAGACCTTGGTTTTCATGGCTAGTGACTGAGCAGTGTGATGATAAGCAGAGAAGTGAAATGAACCCTTAAGCTACCCTGGCACAAGCATCATCTCTGAGGGAAGGTCCCTGCTTAGACCACATCCAAAACATTGCTCACTGTATTCTAGGGATGACGCAAATGGCAGTGTATAACCTGGAGAAGAGATGACTTGGGAAACATAACAATCATCTTCAAGGGTTTAAAGTAGAGATCCAAAACCTGGAGTGAAATTTAAAATGTTTTTAGAACTATTTCAGTAGTTATCATCTTTTGACAGGAACAAATAATGATAAATGTTGGAGGGGATGTGGGAAAACTGGGACACTGATGCATTGTTAGTGGAATTGTGAACAGATCCAATCATTCTGGAGAGCAATTTGCAACTATGCTTAAAGAGCTATCAAACTGTGCATACCCTTTGATCCAGCAGTGTTTCTATTGAGCTTATATCCCAGAGATATTAAAGAAGGGAAAGGGACCTGTATGTGCCAAAATGTTTGTGGCAGCCCTGTTTGTAGTGGCCAGAAACTGGAAATAGAATGGATGCCCATCAATTGGAGAATGGATGAAGAAGTTGTGGTTTATGCAGGTAATGGAATATTATTTATTGTTCTATAAAAAATGATGAACAAGCTGACTTTAGAAAGACCTGGAAAGTTTTACAAAAACTGATGCCAAGTGAAACAAGCAGAACCAGAAATACATTGAATACAGTAACAGCAAGAATGGGCGATGATCAAGTATGAAAGACTTAATTCTCTCAATGGTTCAGTGATCCAAAGAAATCCCAAAAGGCTTTGGACAGAAAATGCCATCTGCATCTAGAAAAAGAACTAAGAAGACTGAATATAAATCACCCCATGCTGTGTTCACCTCTTTTTTCTGTTTTTATACTTCTCCCATGGTTTTTCACTTTTGCTCTGATTTTTCTCTCCCAACACAATTTATAAAATAATATGTATTAAAAAATAAACTTACTACAATAAAAAAATATTTTTTACAAATTATGATTGTATGCATTTAAAAGCTTGTTCTGTAAAGATCTGTAGGCTTTACCAGACTGCAGAGGAGACAGGTCCATGCACAAGCATAATAAGGTAAAGAATCCTTAATTTAAAGGAGTGCTTTGTGGAAGAGGGATTACCCTTATTTTAGTTGATCCTAAAGGACGAAATTAGGAACAATGAAGCAAAGTAACAGAAAGCCAGAATCAGGTTTGATACAAGGAAAACTTTCCTAATAATTAAAACTTTGCCAAAGTGAAATTGATTACCTTGGAAGTAGGAGTTCTTCAAGCAAAGGTTGAATTATACTGCATGTTGACAATTTTGTAGAAGGAACCTTTGATCAATTATGTATTAAATTTAGTGATTTCAGTGCCTTTCTAGCTCCTCACTTGGGTGAGTATTGTACACAAGTCATAAACCAGCACTGATTGAAGCCTATAGGCTCTTATGTCTCTCCATTGCTCTCTATTAGATCACATAGAATTTTGATTCTTTGGAGAGTGTAGTGTTGTAGGAGTCATAGTAGGACAGTGTTACCAGGACAAGAGGGATTTTTAAAAGAAAGGTTTTGGTTTTGGAAGCAGTTTAAGATTGGGGGAAGAGTTATATAATTTCCCAAATATAAAATGTAAATTTGCCATATTGTGAATATAAGCCACTAAACTCTGAGTCAAGTTTTGAGCAGCCCTTCTCAGTATTTCTTAATTCTCTTTCTTCTTTTCCAACTCATTTTTCTCATTGCTTAGGACACTAAGAGATTATTATAAGGAATTTGAATAGTTTTGCGATATGGATTTTTATATAATGGAGTTCAAATACTAATCTTGCTTATAAGAAAGAGACAGTAAAGTGAAGAATAAACTTTTTTTTTTCTCTTTATGTTTTAACAGGCACCAGAGGTCATTAGAATGCAAGATAAAAACCCATATAGCTTTCAATCAGATGTATATGCATTTGGGATTGTTCTGTATGAGTTGATGACAGGACAGTTACCTTACTCAAACATCAACAACAGGGACCAGGTAAATAGTTGGTATAATTTGGGGATTGTCTTACTGTTTATATAAAGATTCACATAGATTATGTATTGAAAAGTTTCTACATGAAATGATCTAGTACTTTTTCTGTTTTGGGAGGTTATGTGGAGTCTGAGCATTAGTATCACTGCTCATTATCTTTCATTGAACAGAATTGAAATACTGGATAAATTAACAAATAATTGATTTATTTAAATTGATATTCAAAATCACCTATTATTGCCCTAGTGAAATACTAAAGTCAGACAGAATCCAAAAATACATTTGACATTCTTGAGATCTCATGTCCTTTGAGATGTTAAAAATAAAATCAGTTCTGTTTACTCTTCCATCTAGGTTTTAATACCTTTCCCTCTGTTGCATATCTTATATAAAATGAATAAATTTTGATTGTTATGTAGTAATTCCTTAAAGCACAATTTTCTTGAATGACTTGATGCTTTTTCTTAGACTTTTTTTTCCCCATCTTTAGAAGTTGAGAACAGAAAAAAAAAGTTGAGAATATAGAAAAAAAAATATCATTCTTCCCCAATTAGAAATAGGCAAATGCCAGATTTCCCTATATACCACAATTTCTGTCTTTTTACTCCTCCCTCTCCTGTTTATCATCATCTTATCCTAATTTTTCCCTTCCCACCCCCCCCTTAAAAAAGTTCAAACTAATTTGTTAATATATCTGTTTTTCAGGAGCTTGAAATAGAATTAAACTTATAGGATATTTCAGAAAAAATAAATTAACATTAATAAAAAACTGCCTTACATTCAGTACAGCACCATAATTTAAGATTTCAGCAATTTTCCCTTACCTATTTAATTACAAAGAAAAATCATTAGATACATAAGCCTACCACAGGGGAATAATCCCTCACCTTCATCTTATACTCAGAATAGAAAAGCATGTGTTTTGACCTTTTAAGTTTGTGTTCATCTAACATCCTAGACTTGTTCATTGAGTTTTCTTATTATAGCTTATTATATAAATATCTGTCAAGGCATTTTAATGGTAGCTATTTAAGTCATATATGATGTTGGTTGTCTTTTTTAAACTGTTCGTGTTTCTGTTTCTCAGTGTTTTAATTTGTAATATCTGAGAAACTGTGAAGTATAACCCCTGTGCCATATATGACAGAAATGTATTATTATTGAGTTTTCACTCCTGTATTTATTGATTTGCTTCCCATTAAGTTTCTTACTGAATCAGCAGTTAGTTTGATGAGCATTTTCAGTCAGTAATTTAAATTTTACAACGGGTTTATTCCTGCCTAGTTTAATGCAGTGTTAATTTTACTGTTAGCCTATTTTACTATATTCAAAGCTCTTAGACACCTATCTTGATTTTGGATTTTAATTTAGATGACATGGATACTGACTTAATGTTTTAAGTGAGGTATACCCCCCCCCAAAAAAAAAAAAAAGAATGAATTGACATTTATTGCATATTTAATACAGATTTAGGCCATTGTAAGCATGATGTCATTTTGTTAGCTGTGAATTTAAATAAAAAGAGAGGCTCAGTAACAAAGTTCCTGGTATTCATCCTTAGGTGTACCCTATGCCACATTCTCTTTTCATCTTCCTGTTGCATATCTGGAGAAATTGCTGGGACTTCCAATGTAAAGTTTATTGATTCATGTTCATAATGAAAATTAGCAGACTCATGGGCTCAAGCCCTTTAAAATAAAATCCAGTTATCACTTGAGGAGGACTATAGTGTGGAAAGCAGTCATTTCTGAGTAATCTTGCTGTAAGTGGTGTTCTCACACTATTTTTGGAATTTGGAAAAAAATTTTATCCCCATGAGCATATGAAATTTACTATGAAGGGCTATTAAGCTTCAACCCGGAGTCCATTTTTTCATTTGAAGCTGAGATTAATAGATGGGAATGAGAGAAGACATCTCTGCCTTACTGCCCACCTTAAATTCTGTAAGGGGAAAGTCATAATGAGCCTTTATAGCCCCATTCTAATTGGTCATTCTTCTCTTGCTCTTAGGACTAGCCCTCTTCCTCCTGGCAAGATCGCAAATGGGTCTCCCCAAGGGAAGTCAGCATTCATTTTGTTTTCTTTCCCCACATCCAAGTTATAGTTTCTCCATTAATTATAAAAAGGAAACCATCTTTTCTAAAACAGGTTTCATATTTTCCTGAATCTCATCCCTTCCAAGCCTGTGTTAGGGGTTTTCTCTTCCTTTATTGTATGCACATGCCCTCTTCTCATTTTCTCTTAAGTAGTACTGCAGTCTATTAGAATGGGACATGACATGACAGTATATTTTATTTACAATCCAGATACACTGAATATATGCCCCTCTCATTGTTTTATCTCTTTTTTTCTATACTCCCCTCTTCTTAATTAGCTTTAAAATTTCTATTCCAAAAGAAAATGTCACAGATGCTAAAATATCCCATCCACTTGGAAAGTGATTTCCTGCAAGGAAATCTGCAGCTGCCATATAAAAGACTTATTCTCTGGTTTTTACTTTTGGTGGTAAAGTATCTTTTTAACCAGATGATTACTTAAGAGATAAAGATTAGCTTGGTGAATGATACCTACCAGGTATTCTAACCCTGAGGTTTTTGTTTCAAAGAATTCATTTGACAACTCCACAGTTATGCGCTCCTAAACCCCCTTGAAAACTTCTGCTGTCCCTATTACATTGACCTCTCCCCTTTCTCATATGTCTGTATTCAGGTGGCCACTGTGTGCAATTCATTGTGCCCATGGGCTTTAAACCCAGCTCTCTCTCCCCTTTTCTCTCTCTATCCTCACATATTTTAGGGAGATCTTGGAGCAGTTCTTTTTAGGGAGCTGCTTCTCCCAGGGCCGCGAAGCAACTCAGCCAAAGTCAGGTGGTCCAGAGTTCAGTGCCAGCCGCATGACCCCGAGCAAGTCAATTTACCTCTGTCTGCCTCGGTTTCCTTCATTGCAGAGTGGAGATCATGACATCTGCCGCACAGGGTTGTTGTGAAGCTCAAATGAGATGATCTTTGTGAAGCCTTAGCTCAGTGCCTGGCACATAGTCAGTGCTTAATAAAGGCTTGTTTACTTCCTTCTTTTCCTGAGATTTGAGTCAAGATAGTGGAGGAAGAGGAAGCAGTTGAGTCTTACTTCCTCACTATCTCTTCTCCACAACAATGTAGGAAATATACTAGACCAACTCTGGATCAGAAAAGCCAAGAAAAGGTCAGCGAATCATTGTTCCAACTTAAGAAGAGAGAAATGAGAAAGAAAGAAGTTTATAGACACTGAGGACAGGCACAGAGTATTCCCGCGCTTCAGATGTAGAGGAGGGCCAAGACCGCACCGGGGCAGAAAAAGATCCTGGTCAACCCCTGAACTAGCACCCCAGAATGAGAGCTCTCTGGCAGCTCAGGCCACCCACTCCCCAGTTCTGAGTCCCCTAGATCCGGAGCAGAGGGCCCTTGCGGAGCAAGTTCTAGGAATGTCATTGTGCAGGCCTGTCCCCCGAGCATCAGTAGCTTGGCTCTAGCTTTGAAGCCGAGACATCAATGCACAGTGGAACATCTGGGCCGGGTATCCCGTACCCAGGGGAGTCAGTTCACTCATCCAGAACTCTGCAGAGCCTTGCAGTAAGCTGTCCGTCACACATAAAAACAAAAGGCCCAAACCTGATTAAGGAATTTATAAGACAAGGAAGGCAGTGAACAGGCCTCCCCCTCTCACACATTTGGAGAACATTAAATACTTAAAGGCCCCTGGATTGAGCTGTGAAAGCTGTAGAAGGACATAAAAGGACCAAAGTTCAGGCCAAACATTTCTCCCAGAAGTGGGTAGAGCCCAGTATTAACATATCCAGAATCAAGAAGTAGGCAGGATAAATGGGTAAATAACAACAACAAAAACACCTGACCATAAAAAGCTACTATGGTGACAGGGAAGTTCAAGAAATAAACACAAAAGAGGAGAATGACTCAAAAACATAAGCAAAGCCTTAATAAAAAATACAGCCTGGGCAGAAATTCAACAAGAATTCTTAGAAGAGTTAAAATTTAAGCAAGTTAAAATTTTAAGCTAATTTTTAACAAATGAGAGTGGTACAGAAAAATAAATGGGGGGAACAAACAAGTTACAGAAGAAAAATGAAAAGAAAAATAGCTGCTTGAGAGAAAAAAAGATACAAAACTTTACTAAAAAGAAAAATTCCTTGAAAAGTAGAATTTGCTAAATGTAAGCTAATAGGTCCATTAGATATCCAGATATTATAAAGGCAGAAGCTTTCCTTCTTTTTCTGCTCTGTTCTATTACCAGTTAACCAGACAGGAAACAGGTATTTCCTAATAGTTTCAGCCATTTATATGTTTTTATAATTATAAAGCTTTTCACATCTATTATCTTATTTAGTCCACACAACCCTTTGATGTTTGTTAGTACATGAACTATGTATCCAGTTTACATTTGAAAAGATGGAGTTTTAGAAAAATGAACACATAGTTCTGAGGATTATGTCTATAGTCGGTTGATTTATGGTAGAGACATAAGTTAGGCTCCCAAGGTGATCATTTTCCCAGAGAGTCATAAATAGAGAGCTCTCTGTGGATGACTATCTCCTCCATTAGGAGGCACCATCCAACCAGCATAGAAGTTGGCCTTTTTAATCTGGGCAGCTTTGGAGAAGTGACTGAATGTGTGATCTTGGGTAAGTCACCTAACTTCTGCCTGTCTCAGTTTCCACAATTGGTCAAACTGGATAATAGCACCTTCCAAGGTTCCTGTGAGGATCAAATGAGATAATGTTTGTACAAAAGCTCTCAGCACCATGCCTGGCAGGCACATCTTGGCGTATAAACAAATGCTTATTCCCTTTCTTTTCTTCCCTTTTTAATCTAGTAACCCTCAGTCCCATATTAAAGACTAGCTGAGTGGCCCTGGCAAAGGGCTAGAAGGTAACTAAAAAGGAAGATACCACTTCTTTTTCCTCTTAATAGAGGCTTTCAAGATCTAGCTATGCATCTGAGAGATGTAGCAGAAGTTTTTAACGTAATGAGCCACAAATCATACCTGAATGAAAAAATAAAAAACTGTACCAACAAAGGCAGGGCAGCTAAAGGGCAAGCCACTTTCCCCCTGAATTGAACTTTACACTGTTTTTAAGCCCATTGAAATAGATGATTGCCCAGGACCTAATCATATTTCAAGATATTCAAGTATTTCCCTCTCCTTTGATAATTTTATATTTAGTGCTCTGTAGACTTCCAAAACTTGGGTCTGAATTTAAGGTTTAATCTATCAAAGTGGGTGTCATTGCCATTCTATCATTCCTTATTGGAAAAGGAACCCACTGATTGATTATGGTTAATTTCTCCCTTATGTAAAGATTTTCCCAAATGAGACGTTCTAGCAATCTTATATTTGATTTTAATTCCATTAAGAATTTTGGAAAAAAAAGATTTCCTCAATCCCTACCTTTAAGTTCCTCTTCAAATTGATATCTAACTTTTAGATCAACTGTAGCATAATCTTTTTTTGTCATCCTGAATATCATTCTTTCCTTGATCCTGAAAGTTTAATTTCCACGCTATAGAGGTAAGGTGGTCCATACACATACACATATACATATGGGGAGATTGTAGAGAGGCAAACATTAATCTTTACCGATAGATTTTTGTCTTTGACATAATCTCTTGGGCTGTCCACCATTTAAAGAAATTGTTATGTTTAATTAATAGATTGTATTGCTTCTTTTTTGAAAATACTGGCCTTTTTAAACCTGTTTTCCAAAATTCAGTAGCAAAAGTATGGTAACAATTTTTAGGGCTGTTATCCTTTTTAAACATGTAGATTTATCTCCTAGTACTTACATAAATCAATATTGCTTGGCCCTTGCCTCTCCCAGAGAATCTAAGTTTGTTTTCATAGTTCTCCAATGACTATTTTTCTCTTGACCTTATGAAACCTTTCATTAGTCTCTTAATCATTGTAGCAGCTGTTAGGGACTATATTTCCAGTCTTTAAAGAACTATGGATTACTGCCCAATAGTTTCTTTTAAGAAGATCCATCCTAGGAATGGCTGCAAATTTTCTTCCTTTGTCCCATAGAAGAGAGTATCCAAGGTCTTTTTGATATCTTGATCTTCAAACAAGATCTAGAGCTCAGGAATCAGAAAAGAAACTCCTCCCATATGTACCTCAAATCGAATATAATGGTAACTCACAAGGCAGCTACATTATAAATCCTTTGAGTTTAAAAACTACAAGTTACAATAAATGAGATAAATATCACCCCTTCAGTGCCTTTGGTACTCAGATAATTGTTTGATTAAAAAGTCTTTTTTAAAAGCTTCAAGATCTTGAAACAGCATCACCTACTATAATAGCTGCCAGAGATAGTGCACATCTTTGGAGAAATAAAACTGGTAGGTAACTGGACTTTCTTTACCTGTCAGTATTCGAGTTTGCTTAAACTTTTACTGACAAGCATTATGATTTTGTGAATTTCCCCTCCTATCCCAGATAATTTTTATGGTGGGGCGAGGATACTTGTCGCCAGATCTCAGTAAGGTGCGGAGTAATTGTCCAAAAGCCATGAAGAGGTTAATGGCAGAGTGCCTGAAGAAGAAGAGAGATGAGAGGCCACTCTTTCCCCAGGTAAGAAAGACTTTGTGTTGACTAAAGGAATCTGGACTATATTGTAATTAATATTTCTGTGTTCCTCCTCAGTTTTTAATAGTGTTAAACATTAAGATTTTTCTCAAGGTAAAAAGTAATATCCGTAGCCATTTGGGGTTCTCATACAAAATTGTCTGAAAGGTTCAGTTTTATCTTTTACTGTGTGTGTGTGTGTGTGTGTGTGTGTGTGTGTGTGTGTGTAGACACATACATAACATATGTGTATTTTTATTACATAAAGGCTGATTTATTTATTTAAATCAACTTTTCTGTAATTGAGTCCATTTTCTTAAATCACATTTCCATCTATGGAGGGAAAAAAAGGAAGCAATTGTCCAAGAAGAGTCTCTTTTTAAAAAAATTCTAAATTGCTTTCCCTTGCTTTTTGTAACTAGTAAGTTGGTTGAGCAATATTTATTTAGCACTTAATACTGGCCAAGCACTGTGCTAAATTCTGGGGATACCTCAAATCAAATGTAATGAGACAAAAACAGAGTCCCTGACTTCAAAGAACTCAGCATTTTAATGAAGGAGACAGGATGCAAATAACTGTGGATGTGATTACTTTACATATACAGTGTAAATGAAGGGTAATCTCAAAGGGAAGACACTGGTAATTGAAGGCACCAAGAAAGTCCTCCTGCAAAAGATTAACTATGAGCAAGGCAAATAATTAAGGGGGTAAAGATCAGGAGAAGGAACATTGCACACATATGGGGCAGCCAATAGAAATGCAGGCAGTTGGCCAACAAAAACATAAAATACTTAAGTGGTGAAGTGGAGTAACAGCAAGAAGTCTGTGAAGAGGAATAAACTAAGGAGACTGGAAAGATGTAAAAGAGTTTAAAAGGCAATTATGGGATTTTATATTTTATCTGGAAGTGATAGGAAGTCACTGAAGTTGTGCAAAGTGGCTCAGGGAAGGGTGATCAGATCTGCACAGAGGAAAGAAGACTTGTAGTGAGGAGAGATGACAACCAGAAAACTCTTTCTGTAGTCACTCAAGCAAGCGGGGATTTAGTGCCTGCTGTGCTGCAGGCACCACACTAAGCCCTGGGGATCAAGAAAAAGATAAACAAAGGGCCAACCTTGAAGGAGCTCAGTTTAATGGGAGAGACAGCTGGCAAACACCTCTACAAAGTGTCAGGTGATGAGGGAATGCGCTGGGGGCAGCTGCATGAGTGGAGACTACAAGAGATGTTGTGAAGATAGAAATAAGAAGACATGACCACAGATTGGACATTGGGGCAAGCTCAGGTGAGACATGAGATATCTGGCCCATTTCAGAGCCCTGGATGCCTGCCCCCAACAGTAATAGAGAAAATGGGAAGAAAACTGGGTTTCAGGAAGGGGAGGGGGTTAATGAATTTTGTTTTGGACATCTTTAGTTTGAAATGATTATGGGACTTCTAGTTCAAGACATCCAGAAGGCAGATGATATTAGAGTTCATATATTTGTGTGTAATGTATGTGTATGTGATAGATGGATGGGTTTGATTTATATGTGTGTGTATGTGTGTATCTATGTATGTGTATAGATTCATTAAGTTTATAATAGCCAAAGTGAAAGATCGCTGCTAACCAATTTGACTGGCATCCTCTGCTATATGCTCCTTTGTATACTAAAGCATATAATTTGTTTGTGATTTCCATTCAGTGAGCAAGCATTTATTAAAAGCTTACTATGTGTGAGGTGTTTATTTGAGCCCCGGTAATAGAGAGACAAAGTCATGAATTAACTGATTCCTGGCCCCATTTTTTAATGTAACTTAATATCTGGTAATATCTAATGACATGTTACTGGATCTGAAATAACTACCTGAGGACATTTTTCATCTAAGTGAAACTTCCTTCTTCACTTTGTTGAACTTCTTAAAAATCTTCTTAGGAAACTTTCATAAAATGCATCACACAAATAAGAGCATCAATGAAACATTAAAAAATACACAGAAGAACACCAAAAGTTCAGAAGGGAACACAAATAGGATGTTTTGTTACTACATAGTTTCTCTCTTAAGTAGATATTAAGTTGAACAAAACTCAGGAGTTCAGATACTGTCATTCTTGATATTTTAAAATATGTAGCAATTAAATTTGCTGTGAAAAAGAAAAGTATATTACATACTCATTTTCTGAAACAGATTTTACTATAAACATCATTTAATTAACTGTCCAGAAGCTGGAGTTAGGAAGACCTGGGTTCCAGTTTTCCTTCAGACACGTAGTAGCAGTTTGACTGTGGGCAGGTTACTTACCCTGTGTCTGCTTCCGTTTCTTCACTTGCAAAATGGGAACAATAATGTCTGTCACACAGAACTATTATGAGAATCAAATGAGATAACATTTGTAAAATAGTGGGCACAGAACCTGGCATAGAGTAGGCCCTATATAAATGCTTGTGTCATTCCCTTTGCTGTAAACAGTCTGCTACTATACTGTGCTATGGTAATGTAACAGGCTAATTGAAGCTTTTGTGTTGCTGGATTTGGGGGCAGGCTTCTGTATCTTCCTTTTTTGTTGTATTATTTGTTGCTTATGTCTCATTGCTCTTATTATGCTTCCTCTAGCAGCTTCCTCCCTCCTTCCCCTTTTCCCCTCTTAAATAGCTTCCTCTTTGTCAGTTCAGAGCGAGGAGACCCCATTAATTAGGCTTCTTAAAACTGTGTGCAAAATAAGAGCCCGTTGATTCCAAAAGTGACTAAACTGTACAGATTTGCGACAGAGACTTTGGGACACTTCTTATTTAGCTGCTTAGAGAGGTTACTGACTTCAGGGTTCCTCTTCTGCTGAAAGTTTGGCCATTTGAAAAGTGTAGGGCATGAAGAAGATGCTGGATTGGACTGAGGACAACCTAGGCTTATTTCTAACTACAGACACTTAATAGCTGTGTGACTGGACAAATCACTTAACCTCTCTGAGAGACTCACTGATAGCAAAAATGGCTTGGGGACACTGGGTACAGTACTGGTTCCATAGTGTCTGCATCCCAGGATGGTTTTGGGTTTTGGGTTTTTTGTTTTTGTTTTTTTTCCCCTGAGGCAGTTGGAGTTAAGTGACTTGCCCAGGGTGACACAGCTAGGACGTGTTAAATGTCTGAGGCCAGATTTGAACTCTGGTCCTCCTCACTTCAGGGCTCTGGTACATCACATGATTGTTAAGATGATCATATGAAAGTTATAGATTTAAAATGCTATGTAAATTGCAATTATTATTACTTATAATTGTGTACAAAATCCATCATTACTAAATTTCTTTATCATGTGATTTCTTTATGGTTCTGTGCTAAAGATACATTTCTACGTTCTGCTACTCCCTTTCGGCAGACTTGTAGAAGTCAGATGAAAATAGCTTTGTTGAACAGTTCTAGATTCAGTTTATATAGTTATAGGTTGGGAGGCAGGGAGGCGGGAAGATAAGGAAAAATGGCACTTTCTCAAATTATTTTTTTTAATTTAAATTTTATTTTATTTAATAATAACTTTGTATTTCTCAAATTATTTTAAAGAAATTAAGGAAGTACTAGGGAAAGTAGAGGGCAAAATATTGCAGCAAATTTTAGAAATTGCTAGTTAAATTGATTCACTTATTCCTAGAAGAATTCTATATTCTCTGTTAAATGTTAAGTTTCTTGACAGTATCTTTAGAGGTTTTTAGTCCTTAATTGCTTGTTGTTTCAGATTCTTGCCTCCATTGAACTTCTGGCCCGCTCATTGCCAAAAATTCACCGCAGTGCATCTGAACCCTCATTGAATCGGGCTGGCTTCCAAACGGAGGATTTTAGTCTGTATGCTTGTGCTTCTCCAAAAACGCCCATCCAGGCAGGGGGATATGGTGCGTTTCCTGTTCACTGAAAAAAATTGAGTGGGAAAGGGTACAGGGCAGGACACACAAAAGTAAGATGAACTTACATAGTTTGAGTTCTTTGAACTCAATGGAATCTTTTTTTAGAAGGTGCGCCAAAGAACAGATTCAGTTTTTAAAAGAATGGGAATCAGTTTCCTGGTGTAAAAAATCATTGCTACCATTGAATTTGTCAACATGAAAAACATTTTTAACACACATAGGACAAAAGATTGTGATGAAATAACTTAATAATATATATCCAATTTTCCAAAGACTTTATCTTGTCCTATGTTTGCATAGTTTACAAATTTGCTCAATCGGAATGTTTTTATGTAATAAATGTTTCTCATACAACTTTTATTAGCCATAACATGTCCATTATGGACTAAAGTTAATAGTACATCTGTTTGAAACTGAAAGACATTCCCATAGTTACTTTGTTGTAATTGAAGCAAACTGAGCTTGTGCAAATTGGGAAGACACTGGAATTGAATAGTCCTATTTTTATACTCCATGCCAAATTTCTATAAAAGTTTCTTTTTATTATAACATGGAAAGTTCTGGATTGCCTTTAGTTCCCGAAGCAGTAGACTTAACTGCTTTCTGCAAATAATAGGGATGATGAAGGGATTCCTATAATGTATGTACATGGGAATATTGATAAATATATTGGGAAAGGAAAAATTTTATTACATTAGTAAACGTTTTCATTTTGGTTTCCCGTGGAATATACATGGGGGGAAGGAGGGTGTGGGACAGGAAAAGAACACACAGTGGTTCTCTTTTTTTTTTTTGAAATATATGTTTATATTATTAAATTTCTTTGTATAGAGAGAATGTCTTTGTTATATGAAGTTCAATTCAGTTGCAAATTCAACCTCAAAAGAAGTCCTCACAAATGATGTAAGACTTTTAGTCTTCACTTTTAGAATTTTTTTTTCAGAAATTACATACACTTTATTTTTTCAAATTAACACTTAACCTCTAACATCATGTTTCAAGAAGGGCTTGGTCATTGTGTCCAGTGTAATTTCTTTTCTTGTTTGTGTATCTTCTCATATGCTTTGTAGGAGTTTAAAATTAAATTCTTTACCCCAAAAGAATCTTCTTACTATGAGGGCTATTCTATTTATGATGTTCCAGGGTTAGGAGTATTTCCTACTTGCTAATAAAGTTTGGTGATGCTCCTTTTCTAATATGGAAAATGTCTTTAGCAATCAGTACATTTTTTACTGGTATTCAGAGAGAACCAAAGGTGGAAAGATAGTTCTGAGATAGTCTTAGCAAAACAAATTATCATAACTACTTCAGTGCTAATCTAAGAACTAGAATCAATCTGTTACCTTAACTACATTGTCACTCCTTCAGTTTGAATCTAGTGATTTTGAAATCTAAAGATAGCTAAAAATTAAGAATGACAATCTCAACACAAGTGACCTTTTCTATCCTTTACAGTTCAGTATAAGAGTGGAAAAAAACTTCAGAATAATGCCATTTCTTTTAGTTTTTCGGTTGCACAAGAAAACATTAAAGCACTTTCTATGTCATACTTAGCTGCCTTTATATGAATGTTAGATTCCATTCATATAACTTATTCATTGAAAATTAGTGTTTACCTTTTGTCTACCTTCTGTTGTAGAGTCTTATATTAAAAAAAAAATTTAAAGAAATTTGTCTGTGGTAACTAATTTAGGAAAAAAGGACAAAAAAAGGCAGAAAAATGGTTCTATCAAGCAATAAAATATTAAAGAATTTCTAAACTCTCCAGTAAAATTAAAGATATTCCAAATTTTTCCCAGTATTTGTTAAGTATGGTTTTATTATTTATATAGGCTGTTATAATAGTAGATGCTTATATAATGTTTTTTAAAAAGTGGCATCAGTCTATGGAACACTCAAAAGCAAGGGGAAGAGCATTTGGTGACAATAGTTGTCATCAAAATGTGTCTCTGTTTATCAAGGGGTTTATTCTTCACAACTTCCTTCTTTCATTCTTAGCCTATTCCATTTTCTTTTCTTCCTCCCTTTTTTGTATCAGTGAATGCAATTTAGCTCTTCTTAATGTTCCAATCCAAGAGGCTGCTGACTTTTCTATAGCCTGCTGGGCCATCAAACAGAACTTTCCAGTGGGCTTATGAAGTCCCAGGGGCACTTCACATTTATCTCTTCTCTGTCAGGCTGAAAACTTAATTAGTTGGAGTCATCTTGGCTTGTTAAAATTGAAAATGTGACAATATGTTTAGATGCTTTGGAGAAGAGACGGTGAAGATAACAAAAGGAAAGTCATTTGTGGATCTGATTTCCTGGTTGAGACAGTTGCATTCTTCAAACTTTGAGACTAATATCTTCCTTTCTTCAAAACAAAAGCTTTTATTACATATATATTTAATATACATGTATTTTATATAGTGTTTCTTATTACATATTTAGAGATCTCATATATGTATGTTACATACATATAAAATATCTCATTTTTGTTATTGTTCACTTCTTCATTGACATTTTTTTCATTCTACTCCACTGTTTCCCCCAACATCTTAGATACCTTGGTTTCTTCCATTATAGAGAACTGATTTCACTTCACATTCATTTAAAAAAAAAAAAAACTTCCCTTCTGAAATTCACATTTTTAAAAGTTTTTTCCAATTAATAGTAATTAATTTTTCAGTGATTTATAACTAGTAGAATTTTTTTAATTTAATTGAGGAAATATGTTAAATTTTCTTTTTCAGGGGATAATGTCAAAATAAAAATGCCATTTAAAAACTAGTAGTGTTTAAAGGTACTCATTTAAAACAGTGCCTATTTAATGACAGTGGGATTTTAAATTGCATGCCTCAAAACAAAATATATATGAAGTCTTTGAATAGCATATATTTTGAACTTCCACATATATAGGGACCATCTTATTGAATTATTTTATCAATTATAGTCTTAGATTTGTAGAACTAACTGGTAAAATCTTATTCCAATTATTTAGCATTTTAATGATATTTCTCATTTTGAAAGATTTCATCATTTTTTAATGACCCTTTCTCAGAGCCCTCTTTAAAAAAAAAAAAAAAACGGAGATAACTATGGCCAAAATTCCCCTAAGCACTTCTGAAATCACTTGAAGAATTATTTAAATTCATTTAAATTCCTGATGTTTTGATTTTTCAAAAATACCAGAGTCTGCATAAGCTCTACAGAGATTGTCTGGAATTTACTAGGAATACGTAGATTTTTTAAATTAAGCTAAGCTAGTTTAGCCCAGACATTCTTGGTTCTTTTCCTACTTGAAATGGACATTGTTACATTGAAAAGCTATATGATAAGAATCCCAAGTATATGCATTAGAAGAAAGGAATAATCTTTCAAATAAACAATAAATGTTTATTGAATTAAATTGGTTTTAATAGCTGACCTTTGGCTTATCATCCATATCAATTTTCATGGAGCCTGTAACATAAAAAGAAGCAAGTCTGGTTCTATTCTTCCTATCCCTTGACCAATGGTTTACTTCCTAGCTCTGATTTGTTGGGGGGAAGTTTGGTTATAAAATTTGATCCTGTAAAATTACTAGAAATTCTGGATTTACTTTAAAATATATATTTATGTGTGTATGTATGTGTGTGTATATATATAATAGCAATTAAGATACATACAAATTTATGATTATTTTCTATTTATTTGATTTCATGTAAGTGTTACCCCAAAACAGAACTATAAGTTCTCTTACCTAGTGGTCATATGACAGAAAACTTCTTTAAATCTTTGTTTAAAAAAAAATGGAAATTGTGTTTGTTCAGGTTTAGAGTTTGAATTGTTTTTCAGCAAAATTCAAAGTGTAAGAAGTATTCATTATAATAGTACTTATTTACTTTTCTAAATAAGGTAATGAAGTGAGGGCTAGCTTAGAAATAATCATTTTACATATATCAGTCACTTAATGGAATAAATATAATTACCAGAATATTGTTTGAAAAACATTGAGCACTGAACAAAGTTGCATTTGACAATATAGCCAATTTTTAAAAATTACACATTTGGAAGAATAGAGTAAAATGCTCAAAATAATAGTAATACTGAAATCCAGAATTATTTTCAAATTAAAAATATTGGAAGTGAAATGTGGTAACACTGTCTTTGTCGATGTAATGGATGCCTTCACCCTGTCTCCTGTGATGTTCCTGCTCTATAGGTAGCAGTTGTTAAAGAACTGGCAAATTTTCAGATTTTCTGTACCCCCAGATTGCCGTCTTTCTTTTAATTTTTGTACGTTTATCATAATTTCAACTTGCTTCACTTAAGTTACATTTTCCTGATCTACTGGTTGATTAAGAGATAGTAAACAATGAAATAGCCTGTCCTATAGCACTGTGATGTCTGCTGGGCAGACGGTTAGTAATCAGACATCAGCTGGTCTCCATAAACATGTGGAAAATAGGTCATATTTACTAATTATTAACACCTGGTAGCTTTTTCTCTTTTCATCCTTCTTAAGTTTTCTGTACCTTGTGACATTCGGCCATCCCCTTCTGTCAAGAAACTCTCTTTCTTCCATTTCTCTGATATTGGACTCATCTGGTTTTCCTTCTCCTTGTCTGATAGCTTCTTCTTCGTCTCCTTTGATGGGTCATGTAGTACAGTAGTACTAGATAGAATATTGGACTTGAGGTCAGGAAGATTTATTTCAAATCCTGCCTCAAATGCCTGCTAGCTGTGCCCTCAACCTGTTTCAGCCTCAGTTTCCTCACCTGTAGAATGGGGGGTATTAATATTTACCTCCCAGAGTTGTTGTGAGGATCAAATGAGATAGCATCTGTAATGTGTTTTACAAATCATAAAAAATGCCATAAAAATGTTTGTTTTCATTCCTTCTACCATCTGTAGACTTCTGTCCTTCATAGCTCTGTCCTCAGCCTTTCTCTCAGTAACTCTTATCTACTCCCTTGACTTTGATCATAACCTCTGTGAACACGAATCCCAATTCTGTATATCCAGTTTCCATCTATTCCCTTAGCTGTAGTCTTGCTTCTCCAGCTGCCGATTAGACGTATCTATCCAGATGCTCCAGTGGCACTTCAAATTTCTATTCAAAACTGAAATCATTTCTACCTAAATATGTACTCCCGCCAACCCCCAATTTTGCTGCCTTCCTAGTCACCGAGTGAAACATCCTTAACCCTCACTCCCCAATTGGTCCTGACCCTGTCAGTTGTGCCTCTGTCATATCTTCCCTCCCTCTGTCTTTCATGGCTCCTCTGATCTGGTCCTCATGCATCCAAGAAAATCCTCTTCCCAAGACTCGGTTCTGAGCATGTCTTCCCCCTGCCCTTTGCCTAGAAGATAAAGTACAAGATCGCTCCTGTTCTAGTTCCAGCCTAACCTTCCAGTCTTTCCTCCTCTTCTCCTATGTTCGCCATTCTAATGAGACTCTTAATTGTTCCCCGATATTTCTCTTTTTTGCCTCTGCACGTATTCAGGCCACCCTTCATGTCTAGAAATAGACTTCCTCACTTATGACTGTTTATATCATTTTCTTCCTTCAGTACCAAGGGGCTCAGGTGCCACTTCCTCTAAGAAGCCTTTCTTTCCAAAAAGTGTGGCTTTCCTCAAATTTTTCTAATGTGCCTTACTTGCTTTTGTCATATTATACATTGATTAATGTGCCCCTTATTAAATAGTAAATAGCTCTAGGGGAAATTGTTTTTCATCTTTGTATCCCAATTAATTAATACAATGACTTGCACATACCAAGAACTTAATAAATGTTTAGTAGATTGAGTTATTGATTTATGACTGTTGATAGTTCTGTCCCAAGCTATGTAAGAGTGTTCATATAATTGTTGATTGCTGTCTTCATTATGGACCCTAATACAACAAAGTTATTTTTGTTCAACTGAGCAGAGAGTTACTAATTGTCAGATATTAACAATTCCCAGAGTTTGCTATAATCTATAGGATAGGAGAAGCTAACTTCTTCTAGCTCTAGAGGAGCAAAGGACAAGGTAATGAATACAATATGATAGCCTGGGAAATGCAAAATTCACTGAGCTCAGAGTTTCGTCCCTTAGACTAAATTTATATGTGATTTAATTAATGAATTCCTTGCATTAATTCATCAAACAATTAATTAATTCCTAGCTGAAAATCAGAAGATCTGAGTTGAGATCCTATAGTTGCCACGGTGTGGCCATGGGTTCATCATTTAAGCTTTCTACCTATACTTGAATTCTTCTTTTACATACTGATAACTCCTCCCCTGTCCTGTGTCATAAGATTATAATAATAAAATAAGTGAAAGTATATTTGAGTTCTTAGAAAGAGTTGTTTTATTAACCTAATTGTTATTCTAAAATCATATCATTTGCATTTTTAGCTATTCCGTTACTGTAAGCATTCATCAACAAAAAGAGTGTGAGCAAATTTTCCTCTGGTTTTCAATTATTTATACTTATTTTCCCCCTTCGTCAGTGTGGATTATTGAAAGTGGGTTTTACCATATTATATATTCGTGGTGTAAGTTGTGTAACTTATCATAATGGATGTGATCTGCTTTTAGTTTTAAATGCATCATGCTACTACTTCATACTTACATAGTACAACCCTAGCTTATTTTCAAGTGAGATTCTCTGTGTCTCCTGGCTATTTCAGAACACTTTTGTAAAATTAGCTCTTGTCCTCCCTCTACAGGAGAATTTGCCGCCTTCAAGTAGCCACACCATCATGGCAGCATCTACTCTTATTATTTCTTAAGTCTTGTGTTCCTACAGTTTCTTAACATCAAAACTCAGTTCTGTTCCTCAAAACCTTTTTTAAAGATACAGAAATTTCAGTGCATAAGCTAGAGTGGAACAGAATGAAATTTCCCCTCCAACAAAAGAGGGAAGACTATTTTAGGAACCAGAACTCTGTGCTGCCAATGTTTCTTCTTCAACACAGACACCACGTGCACTAACCACGCCTGCCCACTCCCTGGAGGAGAGAGGAGAGACCGAGCATTCTGACCTTTGGGGGTTCAGGCAGGATGGGAAGGAACTGCTGCTACGGCTTGGGAGATTGGCTGTGGAAAGTCTGCAGATCAACTTTTCTCCTTCTAACCATCCGGCCAGCAAATGGCAGATCATCTGATGGGGCAATTCCAATCACAAGAATCATTCCTCTTTCTGTTCTGGGATTTTGTTATGGGTTATTTTCCCTCTCCTTTCCTGATGTACCTTCTAAGAGCTGGAACAAAAATGCAGTATAGCCCTTTCAATGTTATGTGTGTCCAATATTCATCCAGATTTTCAGATTTATCCTCCAAAAAAGATCACTTTAGTTGGCAAGGGGTACAGGAACACTGTGCAGCTGGGATGGGAGAAAAAGGGAATACAGCGTATTTTTTCCAGGTCTACTCTGGTATCTCTTCTTTCATTTCCTTTCCAAGCTACGGTGTGTGATTCATTGAGGGTGCCTTTGAAGCAGGCTGGGATGTGTTCACATACATTAGGTTTTTCTCATTGGTCCAGCAATCTAGAAATTTTTGTTTGTTGTTTAATATACTAGGTCCTCAGTGTACTCCCATTGAGATAATACAACAAATTTATTTTTAAAATCAGGCAATCAACAAATATTTATTGAGTGCCTATTGTGTGCAAGGCACAAGGGTATCTGACTATAATTGATTAAAATCATTTAATAAAGGACTTGATTGGTAAATTATTTTATAAATTGAAAATTAAGGTACATATTTAACACTGAGTACCTTCCCAATATGGATTGTTAAATAATGGGAAATAATTCTCAGGTTAGATTGAGTCACAAAATAGAACACCCTCCCCTGAATTTGACATTCTGAAAGTGGTATTTGGAATACGGAATGACTTTTTTTTAAGAAGGAAAAAAGGGGTGAGGATTTTTATCACTTTATATGTCCTCTAAAAAGTTTGTATACATATGGGGAAATTTGTCATAATGACAAGTAAAATTTATATCATTTTTATTAATGATTCTGGCTGGATCTGCACTAATACCTTGTTTCATTTCTTCCCACTGACTTTCTTTTACTCTGCCTAGTTTTCTCCTTTATCTAGTTTGCAACCTAAAATAAAAATGGTGGTGTGTGCATTAATTTTCCTTCTTCCTTTCTTCTCAAGCCTGGTCTTCAAAAGGTTGGTAACTTTGGAACTAAGTTTCTCAGGGAGCGTATAAAGTCACAAATGAAGATGAGAGGAATTGTAGGAGGATATTTTGATGTGCTCAGTTTGAAGAATTTGGATGCTAGACCTCAGTGATTTGTTAGGATTAGATGCTGATTAGCTTTGAGATCATTACCCTCTCTCAGCATAAAGCAGAAATGTTATCCTCTCAGAGCATCTTTCATTCTTTTGCTGAAAGTGAACATAAATCATAATAGTAGTAAAGAAAGTGAATGTGTATTAATGGTCAGGTTAAATTTCTCCCTAATGATAAGAATAAAATCATTCACTTGGGTGGAGAAGAAAAATTTATTTGTGCAGTTGGTTTAACCAGCAAAACATGAGAGGCTAAGAACCTGCATGAAATTGGGCAAAGCCTAAAATAAATCAGGGAACAAGAAAACAATACTTTTATTTCAAAGTATGGCTTATTGCACTGCTCCTATACTTCTAGCTACTTACAACTCACTGCCATCTGATACATTTTTCTTTAAATATTTATAAATATAAGATAGCAGCTGGAAGTTAATGTGGAGTGGTCAAATTTGCCACTAATAAGTATGTGAAACTCCAAATGTTCAGGAATGAATAATCCATTTGAAATGAAATATGTTTGTAATTATTCTTACACGTATGGACAAAGATATGTGATATAGAAATGGCTGAGTCTGAGAATGATTCTAACTGGCATGTTTCCTGTATGTGTGGTGTAATCCCTTCAAAAGATGTTTGCTTTGTTTTTTATTTTTAATATATAAGCTTTGTCCCTACAGATGCTGTATATGTTTATTTTCCTCTTAGATTATCATACAGTCTCTTTCCCAGGATGAAAGTGAGCAACAGTAAGTTTATTCAGTGCTCCTTTGAAATAAATAGAATCTGCTGGAGTGATGCTGAATCAAGGACTACCTCAGCAAATCCATCTAGGGAAAGGAACTGCCTATGGAAGAAGCTTAGAAGGTCCTGTCTGAGATTTTACACACTTCAGAGATGCTGCTTTTTACCTCCCTTCCATTGGGTTGCCGTCTTATTTGAAAAGAAAAAAAAAAAAAAAAAAAGCAAACTTGACTTGTATAGGCTGGTTTTAAAATGAAGATGAGTCCAGAGTCCAAGCTCAGGGTATTGTTGAGTGATTTCAGGTCACTTTTTTTTTTTTTAATCCCTTTTTCACTTCCATCTTTTTTTTTTTTAAATACAAATGATCTTTTTCAAATTCTTTCACTCAACCTTACAAAGGGTTTCCTTTGCTTTTCTTTTTATTATTTGGTGTTTCGGACTCTAAATAGACTAGAACCTGTAAGTTCCTAAGAAATATACAAGGAAACAGTCCTTGTTTGTGCAAAGCACTTTATAAATAATGCAATGTAATATGCACATTATGTAGCTGCTTTATTAATGATCTTTTAAGGTTGTGATTCTGCTGCCTTATTAGTTTGCTTTTCTTATGGTGGCTGCAGTGCCTTCATTTTATTTTTGGTAATGATAGGTGAAAAAAGTTAAAACTTTTTGAAAAACTGGGAACAATTGCAAAGGATTCAGTTTTAGGTTTGATGTTCTGACTCATTGATTCTTTAGTTTCCTGAACATTTACCATGGAAATAAAATTGATCAGAATATTCATGTCATGAGGTTTTATATGGGAAAAAAAGAGAGAAGAAAAAAAAGCCCAAGGTGATCATCTGTACTTCATTCCCTTATGTATAGAGTCTTTAAGTGTGGAACTGGTAGGCAAAATAGCTGTTAAATACCATTTCCTAAAAGTTCTATTACTGCTTCTATCAGGAACCTATCAGCAAATGTTAGAGTGACTTAGAGCACAGGAACTCATTCACTTGGGTGGAGAAGAAAAAATTATTTGTGCAGTTGGTTTAACCAGCAAAACACGAGAGGCTAAGAACCTGCATGATATTTTTTTAAAAACATTTACATTGAGATTTTGGGAGAAAATCATAGTGCCATGTTACTTTAAAAAATAATACAAAAATATTCCCCCCAACTCAATCTGAGCACCCACAAGTAGGACACAGCACTTTATTTTGAACACGTTTCAAAAAAGTACTGTTATGGGTCCCTCTACAGATCTCATTGTTTTTTCATATGTATATTTTCATATCAGTGCTTGATGCTGACAGGATATTCTACAAATGGCTAAGATGAATAAAAGATAGTGTCTCTTGTTTGGAATATGTTGATATTCTCAATAAATTCATTGATGTGTGCATTCATGATCCCCCTTTTGAAGTAGGATGAAGTAACTATATCAGTCTAAGACTTAAATGAATAAAGTGAAGATGTAAATTTATGTGAAGGTGTATATCCCAAAGGACAGACAATATACTTTAGCACTAACTGTTGAAAAGATTTAGAAATGTCATATCCATTGAAAAAGGTAAAAAAGAATGGCACCAAGGAAAGCCTGATCTGTTTGGGTGCTGCATTTTGATATTGTTACTTTTCAGTCTGTTGACTGAAGGGAAAGGAAACAGGGAAGGGAATAAACATTTTTAAGCACCTACTATGTGACAGGCGCTGTACTAATAATGAGCTTTTTAACAGATATACAATAAATGATGTGGCATTTCTTCACTTAACTGCTCTGATTTCAGGAAGATGGCTTGCTAAAAGCACATATTCTAAGCTAGATTCAGTTTTCTCTAAACTGTCAGAAATGTAGAAAAAACAAATTTAAATAAATTTTTATCACATATTTCACTTTTTACCTACGCAAGCCCACTGAGCCAGGAGCATGGATTTTGTAGATTTTTTTTTAGAACATTCTGATTTTTCTAAGTTGCCATTTTAGCTGCTATCAAGTCAGCACTTGAGAATGACAAATGGGCATAAATGTAATGCAGTGGAAGACTTTTTGTAAAAACTAGATAAAAATGCTAAAGGGACAAAGGCAAACTAGCCAATGATAAGTAACGTGCTCCTTGATGTTTGATGAAAATTTCCATTCAAGGCCCTAAGATGACACTGTGCATGTGAGACTCCAGTAGTTACCTTTACAATTTGCCAAATGATCTCACTGTGCCTTTGTGATGCAATAAAAGCTAAAATATAGCAATGTAGACATGAGAGCAGTGACTGGTATTAATTGCTGTTGTTTGTTATTTGGGTAAAGCAGCATAGACATCATCCCCCATTTCCCTCAAAAAAAGAAATCTTTAAATTTTGTAACCTAAACCAGAGATGAGAGAACCCACTAATGGATCTTTGCATACAAAAAAAAAAAAAAAAAAAAAGTTGTTTTTTTTTTTAAATGGAGCCATTAGATTAAAAGTAGAATTGTGGCATTTTTGGAGAAATTATTTCTATTCCCTTTTAGCCACTAAAGCATGAATATTTTGCACAATAGAAGTGATGTTGGGCGGATGTTTGAGAAGTGAAATTAAGATTCTCTGTTTGCTGACCATAAGTGTGAACTTGATGCAGATAGTCAGAAATGAAAAAATATACCATGGGACAGCATTTTAATACCAACTTTCTAGACTACTGCTGCAGTTGGTAGAATTATTCCACCCAATGCCTAAGTTTTGTAAAGCCACCTTATCTATGTCACCAAGTGAGGAACTCCCTCTTGGGATTCAGCTTCCTGTGCACTTTGCAAACTAGATAGGATTATACTACTAACACTGTTTGTGTGATCTGAGAGAGCCAGATGGGAAGGGACTGTCCAGTGTGGGCAAGATCCTGATTTCCTAGAAGAATGTTGACAGTATATTGAAAAGGCAAAGGTCGTCTTTGACAGGTAAATAAGATTGGGCAACATGGTTTAGCTTCTTAGATCTTTCTTCCTCCTCTGTGCCCATACGCTTTGTCCTTTGTCCTACCCCCCAGAAAGTCCACAAGCATACTCTTTTAGTTATTGGGTTCTTCATTAGAAACCCCTCTTAACACATGTTATATATAAAGTAGCCTGACTTTGCCAGCAATGGTGGTATGTCTTGACTAGAGTATAATGGCACATCCATTGTGTTCATTTTCCCATTTCGAGCTTCAGTAGAATTTTAAACACTGATATAGTTTGTGATGTATCAGCATCTAAGAAGGTAATCTTTATTCTTTCCCTCTTCAGATGTTTGTTCCTATCAGATTCCAGGCCATGTGTGCACAGATGTGCACATGTGTACACTTGCACAATTTTGACAAAGACAAATTTAGGCTTGAATGATATGGTAAAAAGCAATAACAGTTCCCAAAAAGAATATTGAAGAAGGTAAGCAGGATGGAGATTTAGCTTTGAGTTCTTAAATCAGGATTGCAGTATTTTATTGGTTTTTTTTTTTTAAGTCATGAGTAAGTCACGTCTTTGACTTAGTCCCCACCTCAGAAAAGATATGATTAAAGCAGAGCCTTCTTCTGTTAACAATGATCAGTTCAGGTCTGCATTTTGTATTGTTTTTAATTGTTGGTTAAACTAAATGGTATGTGGGGTTGTTGCTGTTTGTTTTTGTTTTTTTAACTCTCTTTGACTATCATAATGGTCAAACCAGTTGTGCCTGTAGATGCGTCCAAGTGTTTCCTTCCCCCTCACACCTTTTTTTGTGTGATTTTGGATGTGATCTTTTTTGTTTTATGTGTGTTTTATTTCTTTTAAAGAAATAACTTTTTGTAGTAGAAGTACTCTTTGTCAATAAAGAATAAAATATTTGTATTACTGTCAAGAGAGAGATTTGTTCCAACCATCTGATCATCTTAGCAGCAAGTATACCTTGTCTAGTCCCCATTGCCTGCTTATCCTGTTTCAACCATAGTTTTAAGAGAATCAGGCATGAAATTTGCATCTGAAATAGATGAAAGCAATGGAATGAGCCTCTTTTTTATTGAGGGAAGGGTCAAGTCAGGAGTGGGAATGTTTTGAACCAAGTCAGGAGTGGGAATGTTTTGACCAATATTCTATGTTGCATTTGTATTTGTTAAATCCTGGTTGAATACTGGGTGTGTGGGTGTGTGGGTGTGTGTGTGCGCGCTCGCCGTGCTGTATGCATGAGAATTAGGAGGAAATTTCAGGATAGTTTAAGCATTGAAATTCAATCTGGGCACAAATGGATAGAAAATGGACCAAACTTGGGTGGTGAGTATTTAGGGGGGATGGGAGGGAAGAGTTACAAGAATAGGGGAGATGGTGATGAGGGTGGGAAATAAATTATAATTATCTGAAAATAAAATGTAAGAGTGCAATAAATGTGCTTTTTATTCAAAGCTGTGAAGTTTAAAAAAAAAAAATCCTACAAAACACATCATTCCTTCCTAATCCTTTTGTGTGCTCCTTACCTGATTGAAACCAGCTATTTAAACTTCAGCCTTTTTGTTCTTGTTCATTTCTAACAAAAATGTCTTGTTTTCATGTTCTATCATTAGTTTATATACTTGTACATATATAAGCTATGTTTTTACATCATTTGAGAAATTATTAGGTCCTCAATGTATTCCTTTGTTCTACCATGTAACATATGATCTGATGGTCAGATTTGGTCTCCATTAACACAATCTAGATTTGAAGGATTAAATCTCAGTGATGTGTATATGTGGTGATCTCATGTGTCGGTTTGCACACTTTGTTCTTCCTCTCTATGCCTCCCTCTCCCCACTGTCCCCCCTTCTTCCAACTGAACTGATTCTCCTAGAAGGGTACAACTGATCTTTTTCCCCATATAGGGGAATTCAGTTTCACTGTTGTATTGACATAGTTCCCTGGGTGTGTCACGTTCAGTAGTTTAGCTAAAAAAGATAGTTGTCGTTACTATTTGGTTTGAACAGCGTGCAAGAGAAATCTTCTTTTGTCCTTCCTTTGTCATATCCTGGATTGAGGGATCTCCCTGGGAGAAGGGGAAAAGTCTTCATTTAAATGACCCTCTCACCCTATCACTTTAAATTATGTAGTACAACATGCAAGCCTTCCTCTCTACTATGTTACTGCCAAAGTTTGGAGAGGATCCCATAGAGTTTGTGGTATATAGGCAGTGAAAAGTTTGGGTCTTTTCATAATTGTTTATAGGTATCTATATCTGCTTTTGCAAAAATGATGAGTAATTTTATTTAACTTTTTTCAAGTCATAAGAAATTCAGATCGGTGACATTCCCTCTCCTATCCTCTTGTCCATGGAGTGACTGCTTGTTCAAATTATTTTTCTTTGATTCCTATGCCTTTTTTTATATCTAGGTCCTTTCCTACTCAGGTCCCTTCATTTGTACCTTGGAGTTTTTTCTCATGTAAATCTAAACAATGGGAAATACTGTTCAGTTGGCGAGAGAGCATGGAGATTTAAAACAACAAAACTGAAATTCAGATTGAGGAAAATTATTTCTGTGTAAAGTTATTTAAAGAACTCTGTATTATATAAAAGGCAAAAAGTTCTATGTACTTGATGTGAATATGAGAATACTGCTATAATAAAGATTGACTGCATGGAGAAGTCTTTGTCAAGGCCATTATTATGAGTGTTGTCATTCAGTAACAGCAAAACAGAGTATTGTCCTGTGTGTTTTTAAACAGCTTTAATGAGTGAGATGCTAAACCTGACAACTAAGAAATTTTGATCCTTATGTCATACATATTAACTGTTGCCTGATTTATATTATTTTTTTCTAAAATAAATTTTCCGGGCTAATCATTGATTGTTGTGCACGGAATGATAATGTTATTGGTGATGTAATATTTTGTAAGAGGCAGTGCCGTATTTTGAACCAGTTGTAATTTTGCAACTTCGTGTAAAGTGGCTGCTCTTAAAATTATATACTTTTTGTCTCCAAAAGTACACCCTGTGATTGTTTCTAAATAATGATAATAATAATAGATGACATATAGAACATATCATGTGCCGGGCATGTTGCTAAATGTTTTCCATATATTATCTCCTTTGTGGAAAACGGTTTTGTTGTGTAAATTGGTTCATTCATTGCCAGATGGTTGAAATTTATTGTATCAATTCAGTGTATTAGTGTGTTATGCAAAATTTCAGGAAGAAAGGCAGAGAAGTGGTAATGAAACTAATCCAAGTCTAACTAACTTTCTAAGAGAACAGCCATTTTAACTGAACACACCAAGCCACACAAATAATCCTTTTATTATTGCCTGTCAAATATGCCTAATTAAATATGGCATTTTCAAAGGTGATTAGAGAAATGCATGATCCACAAGTAAAATTACCTCTATAATTTTTTTTGAATAGTTATTTGTTCAGTAGCAATATGCTGCTGGAAGTGCCATCTTTTTCAGGAGGCAGCACATTATACAAATTCATGGAATTAACCTTTTTTCCTTAAGAATGGTAAGTGCCGGGGCAGCTAGGTGGTACAATGGACAGAGCACCAGTCCTGAAGTCAGGAGGTCCTGAGTCACTTAACACTTCCTAACTGTGACCCTGGGCAAGTCATTTAACCCCAGTTGCCTCAGCCAAAAAAAAAAAAGAATGGTCAGTGCCAAAATGATGAATCACCTTTGTTTTAAATGCTACCCTGAGAGGCAAACCATGATGAAAATAGCGGGCACTCTTAAGTAAGACTCAACTCTCCCGGTGCTCCTCAGATGAGGTTTCTTTAGTTCTCTAGAAACTTTAGAGAAGTTTAAGTGACCTTCCTGTAGACAAACCAATGGTATCGAGTCTTCTGACTACAAATCTGGCGCTGTTTTTGTAATTGTCTTTATACATACAGATATTTGAATAGGCCAGAAATAATGCACATCGTCATGTCCTCTCCCAGAGCTTGCTGTCTTGTCTTGGCCAGGCCTTCCCCCTAAGAACTTTCTCAGATTTTTAGGATTCTCCCCAGAATCTAAAGGAGTAAAAGACACATGAATCTCAGAGAGAGAGCTGTATCCCCAAATCAAAGGCAAATGGCCATAAAGGGGCCTGGCTTCCTACTTCTGCTGGTGCCTTTGTGGGTGGCCAGACATGTTCATCTCCTTAGCGCAGCTCCGGAGCCCAGCGGGTTTATGACATCCAGATTTGTAGTCAGAAGACTCGATACCATTGATTTGTCTACAGGAAGGTCACTCAAACTTCTCTAAAGTTTCTAGAGAACTAAAGAAACCTCATCTGAGGAGCACCCGGAGAGTTGAGTCTTACTTAAGAGTGCCCGCTATCATGGTTTGCCTCTCAGGGTAGCATTTAAAACAAAGGTGATTCATCATTTTGGCACTGACCATTCTTTTTTTTTTTTTTGGCTGAGGCAACTGGGGTTAAATGACTTGCCCAGGGTCACAGTTAGGAAGTGTTAAGTGACTCAGGACCTCCTGACTTCAGGACTGGTGTTCTGTCCATTGTACCACCTAGCTGCCCCTAGGTGTTTGCCCTGTGGCTTGCCTCGACAGGTACCCCCTGCACTTTTGTTCTGGTTCCTGAATCAGCGTTCTTGATAGCAGTAGATCATTACAGTATGGTTGCCACGAGGCACCATGGGTTGTCAGGAACACCCTGAACAAGTCATTTAACCTCCTCAAATATAAAACAGAGCCCTTTACAAGCTGCCTCACAGAGTGTGAGCATCAAATAAGGGTCAGTTCTATAATGTGAGCTAATTAATAGCAGGGGGAGGATTTTTCAAGGATCCAATTCAGTCTTACCATTAATATGAGTCCATCATGAGACCTCGATTCGGGGCTTCAGAAGTAGCCTAGTACATCCCTATTGCTTTTTGTGTGTGTTTTAGATGAGAAAAATGAGTCACAGAGGTTAAGTAGTTTTCTCAGTCACTGAATAAATGAATATTTCTAAAAAGACTATGAGACAGAGTGGATCACACCCTAGCCCAAGTTTCAGGAAAACATGATCCCTATTCTCAGAATACTATAGAACAGGAAGGGTCAAACCCCAGGCCTGAGCTTTAGGGAGTCCCGTGCCCCACAGGAGCAGACGGCATCGCTGATCACTGGTCAATAGCTACTTCCCTTCCAGTTCATTCGATGAATTTAAAGCCAACAGGAAGGGGGGAGTGTACTTCCACCTTGGTACCCGTCTGCCCTCCACACAACCCACTCTGTTCTGAACGGCTCAGGCCCTCTTCTTGCAAGAACTGAATGAAAACTTTCTATTGTACCTAGCAACGCCTCCAAGTACTCAAATTGGGGAAGAGGAGTTTACTATAACCCCATCCCAGAGTCACCCAGAAGTAGCAGAACATCTGAATACAGACCAACTATCTCCCAATCTGCTGCTTTGACAGCTGCTGTTCTTGGATGTTTGCTCAGGGATACCCCTCCCTAAAGGTTTCAGGTAGTATAGAATCTGTCCCAAAAGTCTAGGTGCTATTTTAAGCTTTAGTAACTTAGAGGTGTGATAGTTCATTAAACTAAAGCTTTAAACCTGCACTGAGACTTTCAAGAAATACTTATATTTCTTCCCACCCCATTTCATTAATACATTGTTAGTATTCTTTCATAGATAAAATTTTTGCTATTGTTCCTTCCATGGTTTATTCACTATTCAATTAGAAAACTACAAAAATTAATATTGTTTGTTTGTTAGTAATATACCTTGACTAACACACTTTTATTAAACATTTGAGTGAGTTTCCTGTTTCTATGTATTCTTACTCTAGAAACAAAGGTACTCATTGCCACCATGAAGCTCTATCTTGATCTACATTCCCCGTGACATTGTGGACACTTACGCCTATCTCTGTTCACCTATTAATGGCTTCTATCAAAATCCACCCTCTGCACCTCCTTCATTTGTAGTTTTAAGTTCCATAATTCTATAAATGTAGATGGAACTGTGGAGGAGTAGAAAAGGAAGCTGCTTGGCTGGACTTCCCTTTGGGTGTATCATCAGTGTCCCCAAGCCTCTCTCCCTAATAAATGTTTCTTCATGCTGAGGTTAACTCTACCACTGTTCTCGGTCTCATTACTTTCCTGAGTTTGCTCCACTGATGTTTGCCCTCATTTTCGATATCTCTGTTTATACTAGTTTACTTGTATATAGAATGCTCAGGAATAACCTATTCTGAAGACTTAAGGAGATCCTGTTATTCCCTCAAACTATCTTCCTATAACTAACAAATTTTTGTATACTCCTTCTGTATATTGGTTGCCAATCTGGTTTCCAGCTTCACTGTTCCCTCTCAGCTCACTGAAGTTAGTTACCAGTAATCCTGTGGCTTTATTCTCCTTGACCTTGTGGTAGCTTTTGATGCTGTTAATTCCTCCTCCCTTCTCCTAGATCAGGGCTTTTATTAACTTGAGACTTGTGAAGTTAAAAAAAATATACATTTCAATAATATTATAATAATTAGTATATTATTTTTATGTTATATTTATTATATAAAATAGCTCAATATAGAATTGGTTTCTTGTGTAATGCTCTGCATTTTATTTGCGACATTTAAAAACATGATGCTCACAAAGTGATCCAGAGACTTCGCCAGCCTGCCGGAAGGGTACATAACCCCAAAAAATGGTAAGGACCCCTATTGTGGACACTTCCCTTGGCTTCAGAGACTGCTGAGTTTGGACTTTCTCAGTGTCCTCTTAAATCATCATCCATCCCTCTTGATGCAGAAGTTCCCTAGCACCTAGACGTGGCCTTTTTTTTTTCCTCCTGTACATACTTGGTATTTCCCATGGCTTCGTCTCTGCAGGTAACTCTCAGATCTATACTTCAAGCCCAAGTACAAGAGAAAACTGTTACCTGTCTAAAACAAAACTCGGCCCTGCTCCAAGCTTTTGGGAGCATCATCATCTCATCTCCTTGCCCACAGCCTTGACTTTCTCTTTTGCCTCCTGTCTATCAGTCAGCTGCAAAGTTGTGTGGTTCTTCCTCCTCCTCATCTTTCACCTTAAGTCCCTTTATCTCCACGTCACCTTAGTTCAGGGCCCCTTTATCTCTTCACCAAAATGCCAGACCAGCCATCAGTTTTCCTGCCATCCGTGTCTCCCCTCTTTAAGGCAACCTCCATATATCCGAAGATAATTGTAATAATTTTACATTACTCCTGACTCTTATATGTTAAGTGGTTTTCTGTTGCCAACAAAACAGAATAGAAACTCCTTACCTGGGCTTTCAAGGCTTTCCACAATCTGACTTCATTTTACCCAACTCTGGCCCCGGAAGAGAGCTTCCTCTTAGCGGTTAGTACCTCTCCCTCACAGCCAAGAGGCCAGATAGTACAACGAGGGGACACTGGATTTAGATAGACCAATCAGGTATTGATTTTACAGCTGAGGAAACTGAAAGCGGATGAGCACCGGGCCCGTGACCAGCAAAGGCTACTTGATGTTCACAGAAGGCCCGATTCTACCTTTAGATTAGGGGTACCTCTGGAGGATCCCTAGCTTACAGCTGGGATGTGGAAACCCAGAGGAAGAACCTTTAACCACCGGCTCTCTGGAAATGTTGGCACCCCCTTTGTAAAACCAGCTCCAGTGCAGCCTTGGACCTAACAGTGGCAGGGGCAGTTCAATCCCGAGGCTCCTTCCCTCCACCACCCCTTCCCTGGGATGGCAGTCACAGTATTTTAAGACTGTGTCATCTCCTCGGGATCTCACAAAACTGTGGTTATTATCCCCATTTTATAGTAGAAGAAACTGAGAATCAGAGAGGTTCACTATTGACAGAGACCCAATGGGAGGCATGGAAGATCTGACAGGCCTAAGACACACACTTGGTGAGGAACCCGGGACAGTCCTATAACGGGTTGCCTCAGTTTGCCCAGCTGTAAAATGTGTTTGCAGCCCCTCCCTCTCAGCCTTGTGAGGCCCTGTGAGGCACAGGGCCCGCACACAGGCTCCTAATCAGCCCTTCCTGCTTTTTCTCCTCCCTCACTCCTTCCCAGTAGGCCCTCAGCCTCTTGCCACCTCTTTTCAGACACTGTAGGACCCTTCCTGCACCTCACCTCCCCTGGCATTGGAGGGGGGGCCTCTTCTACTTTGGGGGACATAGAAAAGTTAAAAATAAATGATGTCTCTCCAAACCCTCCCCCCCCCCCCATTTGGTTTGTTTTATTGTTAAAAGCTGCTAGTCTGATAGTTAGCACATCTGTTGGACACTGAAGTCTCATACCTAAATCAAACCGGAAGTGAAGTCTGTGGATTATTTCTACATAAACACTAAATTGTTGAATATGTCACAATAATCCAAGACTCCAAGAAGATGAGCCCGATGTACTCACTGAACATTTATAACCCAGATGAGCCAAGGCTTGGTCACCATACCCAAAGGAAAAAGGTAGACCATCATTCATGTGAACATAGTGTTAATGAGCACCTTTCCATCTGTACCAACAAAACAACTTCTCCTGAAGATCCTGGCTGGCCCCTTTGGGTACATAAGTGAGGGGTATTTAAAATATTTAATCAAATCCAGTCATTAAAACCCATGCCTCTAAAGAACGAGATTATAAATAAATTAGAGGAACATAGGATAGTTTATCTCTCAGACTTGTGGAGGAGAAAGAAATTTGTGACCAAAGATGAACTAGAGACCATTACCGATCACAAAATAGAAAATTTTGATTATATCAAATTAAAAAGCCTTTGTACAAACAGAACGAATGCAAACAAGATTAGTAGGGAAGCAACAAACTGGGAAAACATCTTTACAATTAAAGGTTCTGATAAAGGCCTCATTTCCAAAATATATAGAGAACTGACTCAAATTTATAAAAAAATCAAGCCATTCTCCAATTGATAAATGGTCAAAGGATATGAACAAAACAATTTTCAGATGAAGAAATTGAAACTATTACCACTCACATGAAAGAGTGTTCCAAATCACTATTGATCAGAGAAATGCAAATTAAGACAACTCTGAGATATCACTACACACCTGTCAGATTGGCTAAGATGACAGGAAAAAATAATGATGAATGTTGGAGGGGATGCGGGAAAATGGGGACACTGATGCATTGTTGGTGGAGTTGTGAACGAATCCAGCCATTCTGGAGAGCAATCTGGAATTATGCCCCAAAAGTTATCAAACTGTGCATACCCTTTGATCCAGCAGTGTTTTTATTGGGCTTATACCCCAAAGAGATACTAAAAAAGGGAAAGGGACCTGTATGTGCCAAAATGTTTGTAGCAGCCCTGTTTGTAGTGGCTAGAAACTGGAAAATGAATGGATGCCCATCAATTGGAGAATGGCTGGGTAAATTGTGGTATATGAATGTTATGGAATATTATTGCTCTGTAAGGAATGACCAGCAGGATGAATACAGAGAGGCTTGGAGAGACCTACATGGACTGATGCTAAGTGAGATGAGCAGAACCAGGAGATCATTATACACTTCAACGATACTGTATGAGGATGTATTCTGATGGAAGTGGATTTCTCTGACAAAGAGACTTAACTGAGTTTCATTGGATAAATGATAAACAGAAACAGCTACACCCAAAGAAGGAATACTGGGAAATGAATGTGAACTATTTGATTTTTGATTTTCTTCCTGAGTTATTTTTACCTTCTGAATCCAATTCTCCCTGTGCAGCGGGAGAACTGTTCGGTTCTGCAAATGTGTATTGTATCTAGGATATACTGCAACATATTTAACATATATAGGACTGCTTGCCATCTTGGGGGGGGGGGGGGAGGAGGGAGGGAGGGGAAAAAACGAAACATAAGTGATTGCAAGGGATAATGCTGTGTAAAAATTATCCTGGCATGGATTCTGTCAATACAAAGTTATTATTAAATAAAATTAAATTAAAAAAAAATGCCTCTTTAGAGATTTGTAGAAGTGAATTGTTTGCCAGGGATGGGGATGGGGGGGAGAAAGGGGTTCTTTTCTAAACTGAGATTGAGTAAAGGAAAACATCTTTCAAAAACTTTTAGCACTCTAATAAATGCAGTGAGTAACCATGATTCCACAAAACTGAAGAGAAAACAGGCTTCCTACGTCTTGGCAGAGAAACTACAGGCCAACAGGCCCAGGATGAGAAATTTCAGATACAGTCATGTAGGACTTGGCTTTGCTCTACTCTTCTTTGTAACAAGAGGCGGGTTTTTATAGGTGGGAAGGAAAGTAGAGCGAGGGAAATGTGTTAGCCTGTGAGATGCCCCCCCAAAAAAGTGAAAATAAAACAGTAAATACACAGAAGGCAGTTCAGAAGGGAACAGACAAGTAACGCAGTTGGTGCTACTCCACTGGGAAAAGGAATGGACTTATGTCAATTGGTATAGAGAATTCCTAACAACTGCAGGTTGGTATCTTTTCTGCAATTTATAATCTTAGAAAGTTGCCCAGAGTGCTAAGAGGTAAATAAAGTGCCCAGAGTTACACAGCAAGTATCCATTAGAGATGAGACTTGAACCCAGATCCTCCAGGCTCTGAGGCAAGCTCTACCCATCATACCAACCTGCCTCCCAATATAATGTATTTAAACTAAAAATCAAGCTGCATAGAATAGATTCATGTTTTCAAATATAATTCTCTTTATTTTTAACAATATGAACATATTTATATTTGTTGGTATTTAAGTTCATAATTTAAAAAAAAAAATCACTGAGCTCACAATTTGGATGAAAAGGTTTGTATACATGAAAAGAAAAAGACAATTTAAGAGAATATGATCAAGTTCCAAAATGGCAAGTATAGAAACCATAAGAATTAATTGAAAGTCAGGGAGGGGAGAATTAACTGTGACCACAGATATCCTAATATAAGGTGACCAAAACGTCTAAGAGATCTGGATGAGTCTTATTGACTGCCCCTGATTTTCGACACAATTATTTTGTGATTACACATACAAGCTGTTGCTATGACAACCTTGTATCCTCTCCCTAGAGGCTGTAAAAAGTAGCTGACTTTTGAAACCAGCCTCTTCCCTGTCCTTTCATCAAAAATGGCCTAGTAGAAATGGAATTTGCCCCAATCCCACCTTGATATGAATTTTTATAAAGATGTCTGCACCATAAATTTTGAACCATATTCATGCTGCCTTGAGACTGTCCCTACCCAAAGGGCTCAAGAGTTCAACTGCCCCAGATTCCTCAAAGACTCATTTTGCCGCAATGTCTTGCTCAAAGGTATTATTGTTACTTACTCCAAACCCCTTTATTCAACTGGAAAACTAGAAAAATTGTAACATTTTTCATTAAGAGTGAATACTGTGCCCCCTAAGGATTCCTACATTCACCAAAAATGAAAGAAAATAGTTTGATGATCATTTGAGCACACCCAATTTTTAACCATAAAGTTTATTTAATTTCTTGTGTAAAAAACAAGTTTACCACCTAAAAGATATATAAATATTACAGTTCTGGATAATTCTAAGAAGCAGATCCCCTTAGCACAAAAGCTTAGGCTGGCTTAAACCTAAGAACACTGAAAATGGGTTTTAAACAAAAGCCTTTCTGGAGGAATAGTTCTGAAATGTTATAGAGATATATAGCTATTTATCACACATAGCACTAGTGAGCTTCTATCACGCACCCTCTATGAGGCAAGTTGTGAAAGAAGCTCAGCATCTGAGATGTTACTTCAGGGAAATCAGAGAAATTTGCCCTTCAGGCCCCCCTCAAAAAGCAATTACTTCCATATAAATGGTCCATTTAATGCAGTGAAAACAATCCCTCTGTGCCTAGAGATAGAAGCACTGGACTTGGAATGAGGAAAGCTTGACTTCAGATCTTGCCTCACACATTTATTAGTTGTGTGATTCTGTGCAAGTCCCTTGCCTATCTCAGCCTCAGTTTCCTCATCAGTCAGACAGGGATAATAGCATCTATCTCACTGGCTTGTGAGGATCAAAAGAAACAACATGTCTAGTGCTATGCAAACCTCAAAGCACTATATGAATTTTAGCTATTTCTTCCCTCAAAATCCTGAAGAGGCAAACATCTAATTTACTAAATCACTGCCTTTGAAATATTTTGGTTTGGGACATCAACATTCTTAACAAATTTAAATTTTCATAGTAATTAGCTACTATAAAGCAAATGTTCCATAAGTTTTCAATAAGATTTCTCAGTTAAATCCAATAAATACAGTTTGAGTTTGTTGTTGTTTTGGGGGCAGGGGTAGAGGACAGAACTTTTTCAGTAGCCTCATTTTTAAAAGGAGGGAAAAAAACCCTGATTTTTTGCATTCTTTAAGTGAAACAGGACCTAATAAGTTGCTTTCCATTCTGAAGACTTAAGGAGATCCTGTTATTCCCTCAAGCTATCTTCCTATAACTAACTTATTTTTGTGTACTCCTTCTGTATATTGGGTTGGAACTCTGAGTTTTTGTCAGCAAAGACAGATGGCAGACACTGGGGATCTGCAACTCTAAGCACAAAAAAGGGAGGACAGAATTTTAACAAATCAGTGTTTCAGAAAAAGAACAGAATCAAAATAAGGAAATAATTAAAAGTAGTTGGGGGAAAAAAAATGAGAGAGCTCAGGAGGAAAAAAAAAAAGGGGGAACAGAAGCAGAAATAAAGGATTGTGGTTCATTCTGCTTCATATCTTACACAGTATATAGCTTGCTTCTGAGAGATCATTTCCAAAATAGAGGAGGGCATATCCCTCCAAAGTGAATTGTGTCTATCATCGAATGTAGGAAGCTCTCGATGGACACATCATCTAAATATACAATGATCACATTATAGAAAAATTAGAGGAAAATGGAAGGAGATGCCTGCCATAATTATGGCCAGGGAGAGAATCCTTAAACAAGAAATAGAGCATTACTACAGACAAAATGGACAATTCTGACGACAAAACCGACAGGTTTTTGCAAGGACAAAATCAACACAGCTACACTTAGAAGGGAAGCAATTAATTGGGGAAAAGATTTTTATAACAAACACCTAAAAAGGTTTGATAACCAAGATATTTAGGGACAAGTATATAAAACAAGAGCCAGGTGGTTTTCAAAAAAAGAAATGCCAACTACCAACAAATATATGAGAGAACATTCCAAGTGACAAAAGGCATGCAAGTTAAAATAATTGAAGATTCACCTGGCAAGTTGGCAAAAATTAAAGTGGTAATAGAAGGGCTGCAGGAAAACTAACATGCTAATAGAGCACTGGTGGAGTTGTGAATTAATTCATTCTTAAAAACAATTTTCCAAAGTCAAACTATACATACTCTTTAAATCCAGTAAATAAAATCCAGATAACCCAAAGAAATCAAAAGAGGAAAAAGTCTCATGTTTACAAAAATATTTTTTGTAATAGCAAAGAACTAGAAAAATGAGTATCCTCTGACTAGTAATTGGCAGAACAAATTATATGATTAATGGAATATTATAACATCAGAAAAACTATAAAGAATTCAAAGAAAAACTTGTATGAACTAATTGAGAACCAAAAAAGCAGAACCAGGAAGACAATTTCCAAAATGACCATAATATAAGAGAAAATAACATTAAATGTTATCAGAACCCTGATTAATGTACTGCATAATCCTGACTGTGGAGGACTGATGGTAAAACCCTCTCTTAAGAAAAGTGGTTTTCTATAGGTGTGAAATGAGACATACATTTTAAAATGTGGCCAAGGGTTTTCCTTCACTGCATTCATTTGTTGTTAAAAAAAAAAAAAAAAAAAAAAAAAAAGTCCATTGGGAGGAAGGCGCATTGTTTATTGTGAATGACAATGAGATTGAAAAAGAAACATTAACCTTTTTTAAAAATTTAAATGATAGTTGTAATTGCTGAGAAACAAGGTGCTTGGTAGCACCTACTTGTAGTGGTCATGACACTGCTTTAGTTCTCTTCATCAGGGGGAATACCCAATTCTTCATCTGTCCATTGAGAAGGATCTGGATATGGGAAATGACCCTAGGGGGAACAATTAAATAAAAATCAAGCATTCATTCAAATAGAGAAAACAAATGTTTAAATAAACATAAGAAACAGCATTATGTACTCTCTAACTGGCTCCTCTTCACTCAGCAATCAAATGCTACTGCCTACCTTACTGGATGCCCTAGCCTTTCTTCTGTTCACTGCCCATCTGTGTGTAAAATGAACTCTTTTAATCCCCCGTCTTTGTCAATAGCATCCTGGCTGGCTGCTTGTCCTTCCTCATGCCAAGTCCAGCTTATTGTCTAACTGCCAAGCTTGGCCAAGACACACGGCATGGTTGGGTCATTTCAGCAGTATCCAGTTCTCTGACCCCATTTGAGTCTTTTCTTGGCAAAGAAAAGACTGAAGGGTCTCAGTGCTACTAAGCAACTAAGCCAGATTTGAACTTGGGTCCTCCAGACTGCAGGCCCTGCAGCTGCTCAAGATATAGGACCTGATTGATTCAACCCAACCTGGACAAGATGCATTCTTCACACATGTGTTTGTTCCTGGGTAGATTGCTTAGCTGATCTGAGTGGTCTCAGCTCTCAAAGAGGCCAGACAACTACCCACAAAAATGGCACCCACACACAAGAACATAAGAGAACCCCACCGTCTTTAAGCAATCTCTTTTACGCCTGGACTTTCCACGGGAAAGTTGTTGTGACACTAAAATTCATGGTACGTATTATCAACTGGGACTTCAATGCTGTTCAACAATCCTTTTACTCTACCTTTACCACTTCCTTAGCTAATTAATTGATTGTTTTAAACTTTTTCTTCTTGCCCCCTCTTGCCACTACTGGTACCTTGGTTTCACATACTTATACTATATGGCAATGGCCTACCTTACTGAGAGAACTGAAGTCACCTAACTCAGAAATAGAAAGACATGAACTGATGCAAAGTAAAATAAGCAGAACAAGAACAATATACACAACTACAACAATGGGAATGGAAAAAACAACCACTACAAAACAATAAAAATACTGCAAAAAAATTGCAAAGAAGCTTGGTCCGAAAGAAGAGATGAGGAGATCTCATCCCGCTGCTTTGCAAAGGTACAAGGGGCAACAGATGTGAAATGTAGCATCAGATATTTCTGATGAAATGGTCAACTTTAATGATTTTTTTTTATTATAAGGGTAGCCTCTCTAGATTGGGATATCAATACAGGAGGAAATTTAGATCATGTAAAAACAAAAGACAGCAATAAAAAACTTATTTTTTAAAAAAGAAATATGCCAGAAAACATTGTCCTGTCCTAGTCTTATATAAAATTGGTACTTTTGCGCAAGGAATATAATTCCATTAGAATGTGAACTCTTTGAGAGCAGGGATTGCCTTTTCAATTTGCATCCTCAAGATGTGGTACATAATTTCTGCATATAATAAGAACTTCATGAATTCAATCATTCTTGCAGAATAGACCAAAAAAAATTAAAGAATGTCAAAGTTGGAGGGGACAAGAAAGTCAGCCATGAATTGGCAAAAATTCAGGAAATAACTGAAATAACATGAAGATGAGCAGACTTTAGTGGGAGAAAAAACTAAAAGAAAAACTCTTTAGTCCAGAAAGACAACCACAATGTAACATGAGAAAAATTTATGAAAATCATGAATATGATTAGGGTAAGGATGGATTTGTTTGCTAAAAAGCAGAATACTAAGAGAAAGCCATTAAAACTTGAAGAGATGCTAAGTTAAAACTTACAGGACATGAAAAATATCATGAAAAGTCACCCAGCATATATTCTGAGGCAAAAGTTTAACAGACTCTTAATTGGACAGGCCCTTAAAACCTGTCCCAGATTATAGCCTAAACTGAAATTTTCTGTAGAAAAATCAATTTTGAAACTCTACTTGCCATAGAAATCAACCCTTAAGCGCTACCATCAAGCAAAAACAACCTATTTTATTTGACCAGGTATGCATGACATAGCCTCTCTTTTGTGGGGTTTTATTCGGGAGCTATTTCTCAATGGTTCTAACAACAGCTTCTTATTCCACTTTGCAGATCTGACAAGAGGTTATATTGAATATGAAAGATTATTAAGAATGTATCATAAATCAAGACCTGACAGTCTCTCATGATCTTTTGAGCTGAGATGGGAAACAATGGCATAATGGGAAGAGCAATGAAAGTCAGGTCAGAGAGTCAAGCTCCAAATCCCAGCTGTTTCTTACTCTCTGGGTGATCCTGACCAGTATCCTCACTAGGAAAATGAAAGGGCTGGTCTACTTGACTTCTAAGGTTCTAATTCTAAATCTATGACCCTAAGATCTTACTATTTGAAATACAAAGAAAACAGCAAATTTATAGAAGTTTAATCTCCTCAGCCTCAAGCCATCCCTCCCAAAAAAAGAACAGGAAGCTGAAAATATAAATTTAAGATCTAGGTCAGCTCTTAAATCTTGTTTGTGTTGCCAATCCCTCTGCCATTCTCTAACTGAAGGAAATGCTAAATTTCAATTAGAGGTTAGTAAAAATAAGTTTTTCTTTCCCATCCAAGTCAGCTTAAGATTGGATAAAGTCGTGGATCTCTGACTCATAAATGACTGTGTCAAAAGAAAGCTAAGATATTGGTAAATCATCCCTAACTTTTAAAATTGATGTCCCAGAAGGCAAGCATGATCTCACACAAAGTGTCCATTGACACCCCCATCAGACAGTTCCAGGTTGAACTAATATGATATTTAAGAAATGGTATCTATAAATCATGATCCATAATGATGGATTACAGAACAAAATTTTCGCAAATAAAAAAATTATATTCCAAAGCTTACCAATACAGCATCCGAGTCATGCCAAAAACGCCAGAGAATCCAAAACCACATTGTAGCACTTAACAGCTCAGCTTGGAACACCTGAGATTTTGTCAGTTGGGGATACTGCCGGTAACGGGGTTTAATGTGTATACCACCTCCAGCACTATAATTCAAAAAAGAACTTTTTAAAAAATGCTTGTTACATTAGCAAGGCATTTGATGTCAAAATTATAAATCTCCAGCTATCATTTCAAATCATAAATATGCTTGTCCTAATTACAACTCCTTGTGGTAAGATGCAGATGAGATGTAAAAGTGCTCTATAAATTCTAAAATACTATGGCAAACTAAGGAAGACCTCCAGAAAGATGGGGGTGCATTTCTTCTAGTAGACTTATGAAACAAGGACATGAGTCACACGGGATGTATAAGTTGCAAACTGCAACGATAGATTGAACTTCATTAATGAGATCCCAGATCCATAGGAATATACTTCATATCACAAACAAACAAAAAAAAACAGGTTGGGACTAGGTTATGAGGGATTTTAAATGTCAATAAGAAGAGTTTCTATTTAATACTAGAATAATGAGAACTGGGCTTTATTGAGTAGAGGAATCTCAGACTGTGACTTTTAATCCCATCAACTCCCAGGATTCAATTATCATCTCTATTGTAATGATTCCCAGATCTAGCTCTGAGCTCTCTCCTACCCACCAGGCCCCCATCTCCAGCTGCCTATCAAAGTTAAAACCTGGATGCCCCATAGGCAACCTTTCAAAATAAATTGATTTTCTTTTCCCCAAAAACTTCTTCCTTCCTAACTTCCAGTCAGCCAGGCTCACAACCTGGGTCACCATCAACTCTTCATTCTCACCGCTCCACAGCCAATCTGCTGCCAAGGCCCACTGATTTTCCTTCCTAGCATTTTTCCTGAGCACCCCTTCCCCCCTTTGATACCACCCCCCCCACCTCAAGTCTGGACCATCCCAAAAGCATTCTGGTCTCCCCACCCAAAGGCTCTTCAAAGCTCTCCAATCAGCTGCCAAACTGATCCTCCTAAAATGCAATCGAGTCACATCACCAGGCTTCCTTTTAGTAAACGTCACTGGCCTTCTGTTAACTTATAGGATCAAATAGAAAACCCTCTTCTGCCATTCATTTATAGCCTTTCATAAACTGCCCCCCCCTCCCGCCCAGCTCCCTCCATGTAGGCTTGGGGGCGGCCTTCTCCACCCTCCAGGACGTCTCTCAGCCCAAGGCATTTTCAGTGGCCAACTCAAACTCCATCTCTGCAAGAATCTCTCCCAGGCCTCGGTGCCAGAGCTTACAGCCCACTTATCCTGCAGAGATTTGCACACGGCTGCTTGCCCTTTGCCTTTTAGCTCCATGAGAGCAGGCTGTCTTTGTGTCCCCAGTGCGGGGCACAAAGCAGGTGCAAGAGGGCCACGCCAGGCAAGGGAAGTGGACTTTTAAGTGCGGGAGGGCAGGGCACGGTCACCAGCCTCACTGCCTCGCTCCAAGTGTCTGCGTCCGGTGGCCAGACAGAGGTCAGGACTGGAGAGTTACCGAATGAATGAATCTCCAGCCACTGCCTGCACGTGGCTGTTCCCGTGCTGTCTGTCCCATTAGACTGCAAGCTCCCTGAGAACGGGGTTCTCTGCATACATGTTACTGAATGAATGAGCACGGAGCCTCAATAAAGTTGTTGACTTGACTCTGGGCTTGGTTTCTTTATTTCCTTCTATCCTCGGCCAAATAGAAGATGCTCTCTCAGTGCGAGGATAGGAGAGATTCTGTCAACACACACAGGAAGTGGGAAAAAAGGTAAAAACGGGAGGGGGAGGGGAAAGAGGGAAGAATGCACATGCGTAGACAAGGTGAAACAGTCGGAGTGGACAAATCACCGCCTCTCCACCGGATCGCCGAGCCCCACAATGCCCCGGGACGGAGGCGGTCACCAAGCTCAGCATTCTGGGACTTGTAGTCCCGCCAAGCTCCCTTCAAGGTGACCACAGGTCAGGGAGGGTGGGGAACAGAATAATGCCACTGAAACCCCCTCCATCCATCAGTCAACACTCACTGCCGGACTCCTCCAATGGCGCAACCAGTAGTCCGCTCACTCGGACCCTCCAGGAAGCGCCGGCCCCCCTCGCGAAGGAAAGGCCCCAGACGCCTCAACGCCGACATGACCGCGGGAATCCGCAGACCCGGGACTGAACACAGCGGAGTCTTCCCGACCTAGACCCGCCCCTTCCCTAGACGTCACTTCCCCCGTTCGACCACGAGCCCCGCCCCTCCAGCGTGGTGGATTGCCTCCTATCCTTTGAGAAGTTGCTTGCGAGATCGTCAGTCGCTGAAGTGTTAACGCGGCCCTGGGGACCGAGCTGGCCTTTAACAGTGCCTTACCTCAGCCTACGTGGGAAAGAGGCCCTGTGGGGCAGAGACCCCAAAGATCCTGGATCTGCAGCCGACTACGTATACTCACAATGCTGTTACTGTGCTAACCACCTAAGTGCCCTTCCTCTGTGCAAGTGCATTGAGTTATGCTTTGGCGTACAGCTAGCCTTGTTCTACCCAGGTTGAGTTGAAGCTAAGATTGTCTCTCCCCTCCCGGTGCCTGTGGTTGTAATGAATCCCTTCTCCGCCTCGTGTGTTCTTTCGCCTCCCGGAATCGAAGTGGGGCAGGACTGACACCCTCCCCCGTAGAAAAACGAATGGATTCTTCCAGTTTCAAACCCAACTGCATCTCCCGATTCGCGTGGGGAAGGGGCTTCGGATGTGATCGCGGGGAGCAGCAGGGTTCTTGCCGGTCTGGAGGCAGAGAGAATGTCTTTCCTCCGGGAGACTTCCCATCACGTCTCTTCAGGGTAGGTGCTAGTCCCTGAGCTCTCTACAATGGTTTGGCCCTGGGCGGGCTTAGGTAATCTCCTAGCAACGTTGACGCCATCCGCGGCCTGGGAGTGGTGAATCCCTTAACCACGCCCCCTCCCCCGGTACCCACGTGGAGACTTTGCGGCACCTAGAACCAAAACAAAGCTAGGGGTGTTCTCTGTGACATTTGAAAGATCTGATAAAGTTTTCATTTTATTTTATTTCCCAGCATACACCGATTTGTCAATGAAAAATTATCTTCCGTTACCACATATATTTACTATGAATATTCCACTTTAATTTCTTTTTAATTCAGACAAAGATGTTTCATACATCATTGTCACTGTAAATTTTACCTTTGTCAGTTTAATTACTCTCTTATGAAGAGCATATAAGGAGAGGCTGGGCTGAGGGAGGTGGAGTGTGGCCTATATTTGAAATAATATGGTATTTTCTGCCTTTCAGCAGGCCCAGCTATTCAATTCAAATTAAAAAAAAAAAAAAACCCTTAAGTCCTACTATTCAGAATGACAGCATTTGTCTAACTATACAAACACTAATATAATGCAACCATAATCTCCCAACTCTCTTCTCAAAGAGAAGCATATCTCACAATCTGTACTCTGGAGCCAAAACTAGTCATTGCAGTTAAAGTGACACAATCTAGAAAATACCCATCCTGCTCTCCTAGAGCTTACAATCTCCCAGGTGCCAAAGGTGCTTCTCCACCAAGCCCCAACAGGCTCCGCATCTTCACATCTCCCTGTTATCTTCTTGAAGAGCGGTCAGAAGACGTAGAAGTAAGAATACCTTAATAAGGGTACTACCCTGACACAGAATGTCATCCTAAATAATACCTAGAACTCCCCCACCTAATAATAAAAGCATTTGTTGTTATTAACATATTATATTGCCAGGCATGGTGCTATGCATTTGACAAACATCTGATCTGATCTAACCAACCAGCCGGTGAGGTAGGTGCTCTTAATTGTGCCCATTTTACAGTTGAGGAAACTGAAGCAAGCAGGCAGGGGTCACAGCTCAGAAGTCCCATCTGCTCAGGTCTTCCCAACCCCAGACCCAGCACTCTGTGCACTGTGGCACCCCAGCGGTCTCCGGAGTACTGAGAGATTAAACAACCTAGCCAGTTAAATGGCTCTTGGGTGTCAGAGGTGAGACTTGAACCCAGGACTTCCCAGCTGGCGTTCTAACCACTAAGCCATGCTGCTCCTCACAGAAACAGACGCCAACCAAAACCCTGTCTGCTGCTTACAAACAGCGATAACCCTGCGACTGGGGAAAGCAGAAAGGTAACAGCCTAGGAGTCTCTTTGTGTGGCACAGACACTGCGTGCCTTCAGAGGAAGTGGGCCTGCCTTCGGGCTCCTTGTTCGGAGCGCTGTAGCGCCCTAGACCCACGTGTGTTATGTTGTGTGCAGTAATGGCGCACTCCTTTCCAAACTCTGAAGGCTCTTGTAATGATGCCTGTTTCTTTCACTATCATTAGAATCATCATAGCCTTCTTGTATGTAAAAAATTTTAAGGTTTGAGAAGCTCTTTCTCTATTTTAACTCATTTGTTTCTCCCAACACCCCTGTGAGGTAGGACAGTCATTATCCCCATTTTACAGATGAGGGAACTGAGGCTGAGGGAGGATAAGTAAATTTCATAGAGTTGCACAGGTCTGAGGCAGGATTTGAACTCATCCCTCCTGAGGCCATGTCTAGGACTCTATTCACTTTTCCATTCCAAAGGTTCACCATGAACCTTTAAAGAAAGAGACAAGGGAAGAGAGAGAAAGAAAAACAGAGAAGGAAGGAAAGCAAGAGAGAAACAGACAGAATGAGAACATGTACACTGGGGTGGGATGGTAAAGGAAAGCATTCTCTTATACAGTCAACATTCACAGCAGCAGGGGCGACACTGACCAAGAGTGCTGGTTCTAGGGATACTCTGTGGGACCCGTTCCTCTCCACAGCTTCTTCAGTCAGTCAAGCCATCTCAGAATCTAGCATTCAGCCTTCTTGGAACCAACCCAGGCGAAAGGAAGGTGGTCCCCTGGCTGTCCCGGAAGGCCTCAGGAGTCACGCTGGCAGTTAGCTGGGAAGCCCTCTGCCTTCACCATTGCAGCCAGGGGGGGAAGGTTGAACTTTTTATAAGATATGGTTTGGCAGCCTCGAGGATATCCATTTTGGGATCTAGTGAGCGGCCAAGACCTTCCAACACCATGATCGCGAAGACAATGGAGGCAAAGTTACTCTCGAGCTTGACCTGAAATAGCAAAAACAGAGGCAGAGAGGTGCTTTTCCAAGTCTCGTCACATTCACTCCAAGGCCTCCAAGCACGGCCTTACCGATCCCTTCTCTGCCCCCACCAAGCCCAGCTGCACCCAATCTAACCAGAAATTTTTCTTAGCCAACCTTAATCACTGAATGGGTGCACCCTCAGTCAAACTGAGACCTGGGAAAGACTCAGCCAAGGCCTCCCACTGTACCTGGAGCCATCTCCAGTCATTCTGATCTATATCTTCCCACTAGATCCAGATGACTCCAAAGAGAAAAGGAAGCTGGAGCCTTTGCACAACCTCCCTCACTTAAATCCGATTACATACAAGTCATGGCATCACCTTCCTGATATCATGGTCCTCTTTGAGAGCAAAAGAACAAACAATTGTACATTCAACCACTATCTCCTATGCACCTACAAAACCATAAATGTAGAAAATAAAAGGAAAAATGTAGCTACTTCTTGCAAAGGTTTTGTTTTTCCTTTTTTTTTTCAAATGGCAGGAGGGAGAGGGAGATAAAAAGGAGAGGGAGAGAAAGAATATAATCCTCTCCCCCCCAAAAAAAAATTCTAGAAAGAAAAGAACACTAATTGAAGCATTTTTAAAAGAAATACCCAGTATAGAACAAAAGGAACTCCACAAGAATTCAGAGACTAGCAGGATAGGTTTGACAGTTACATGTTGAATTTATTATATACTTGAAAAGAAAGATGAATGCCATTTAATAGCAATCAACACTTTCATATATAATCCTTTTTTTTACATTTTCCTGTGTGTAAGTCATTATTTTATTTGATATTAAATTCAGAATAAAATATATTTTTAAAAAGTAGCAAAGCTGTATAGTACAACATTGGGATATAGAAATATAGCAAAGGGTTGGGAGAAAGAGAATTTCTTGAAATTTCATAATTTCAAGACTTCCACATTCAGTTACATTTTAAGAAGCCTTAGGCTAGATGACCTCCTCTAAGGAATACTGCTGTGATCCTTAGGCTGGAAAAAGATGGCCTTTAAGCCCCTTTCAAGTTTAAGAATCTACTGTGTTTGTTCACCCCTTCCTTGAGACACTACTCCCATACTTTCTAACTGTGTGATCATAGAAAAGTCACTTAACCTAACTTTGTTTTCCATGTATATGTGTATATATATTCACATATGCATATATATGAGGGGAACATACACACATGTACTGCATATGTATGTGTGCTCATGTGTATACACATACACATACACATACGCAGCTAGGTGGTAAAGTGCTAGACCTGGAGTTCAGATCCAGCCTCAGCCATGTACTGGCCATGTGACCCTGGACAAGTCATGTCATCCTGTCTGCCTCAGTTTCCTCATCTGTAAAATGAGCTGGAGAAGGAAATGGCAGACCATTATCTTTGTAAAGAAAGCCCAATGAAGAATTGGATGCTACTGAAAAAGGATTGAAACACATTGTGCATAGATCTGTATACACATATCCCTATTATACACACACACACACACACACACACACAAACACACACACACACACACCCCCCTATATTGTTACTCAGTAGTTTGATTGTGCAGACTCTTCATAGTCAGACCATAGCACACCAAGCCCTTCTGACCCAAGGGATTATATTCAGCTATCATTATCTTTTAGCCTTTTAATGCTGTCCGTGGAGTTTTCTTAACAAAGATCCTGGAATAGTTTGTCATTTTCTTCTCCAGTGGATGGATCAGTTTTTGTCAGAACTCTCCACTATGGCCTGTCCATCTTAGAAAACTGAACAGCACAGCTCATAGTTTCTTTGAGCCATGCAAGCCCCTCCATTACAAGGCAATGATCTAGGAGGGGACATGTATGTGGACATGCATATGTTTGCATGTGTGTGCATGTGCACATGCAGGTATATGTGTGTGAATGCACCTGTGAATATATACTAAGTTATATAACATACCTTTATATGTGTGTTTTATGCATATATACATGGTGTACATATATGTAAATACATACATTAAATATTTTACTACTTCTAATTCTTTATCAAAACAAGAAGTAGGCTAACGACTGAATATAGAGATTCTTGGTACCTTCCTGATTTTTACATCCAGTACTCTACTACGTCACACTCCCTAATAATGGATAGGTAGTCAAGTGTCTTGTAACTTTCAGCAGTTTATAAATAAATTGCTGCTACTAAAGTGCTTTAAAAAGAGTTTATTTTCTCACCTAAATTAAACTGTACTCACCACTCCTTCCCCAGATCCTGCTTGTACCATCAGGATGTAACCACTACCACACTGCCCAGCTCCAGGCTGTCCCACCCCTGCTCAGTGTCTTAGGCAGAAGTTTCAGTTAGGGCCCAGGCTCACCTTATGGGTCATCAGCAGCTTAAAGACACTGGAGAGCAGGTTTGCTACTTGAAGCTGTAAGGAAAAGCAAAGTTTAATCCAGAGCTTGAGGGTACCACTCCCGCCCCACCCCCAAAAGTGGGGGAAAAGGCTCACTGACTGCTCTAAAAGGGTACAGGGACTCCTCAAACCCCAAAATCCATGACTGGTTTATTCATAAGGACTGTTTTAAAAAGAGAGGAAAGGGGTAGAGGTGGGAGGTCTTAAAACTGTTCAATCTAAGGATCCTTTCTTTCTTCAGAGCAAAAAATCCCATAGATCACCTCCATCCATTTTCCATCACGCAAAAAAAAAATAAAAAGTCACTAGAATGAATGAGAAGAATGCTCCTACTTTCAATTGGGTCTCCAGAGTTGACCTGTAGTCATTTTCTAACATAATTTAAGTGAACATTTAAGTTACTTATTATCGATATAGGCTCATAGGTCTAGAAGATGGCTTCTTCTGCAATTAAGAGTCTTAATCACAGCAAATCAGCAACTCATACCCTCAGTCCTGGCTCAGCAGAGGAGCACAGCAGTGGGGGCAGCTTCCAGTCCTGGCTCAGAAGGCAAACTTTGGGAAACCAGTTTCCTGAACAGAACAGGCAAAGCCCAAGACCTGCAGACATAAGAGGACCCCGGGCTCAAAGCCAAGGCTCAGAGCTGCACAGAAAGCTTGGGGCAGCATCCTCTTTACCCCAGGAGCAGAGCTCTACCTTAAAAGTAAAAAAAGAGGAAATACCAAAAGAAAAGGAAAAAAAAATAAGGAAGAAATGGAAAAGAACCTTGATCACAGAAAGATCCTATGGTAATAGGGCAGAACAAAACACAAACTCAGAGGGCTGAATGTCCACAGAAGAAATCTCAAAGCGTGATAAACTGGTCTCAAGCCCAAAGAGATGTCTTAGAAATGCTCATAAAAGAGTTTAACAGTCCAATTAAGACTCAGGAAAGTCTTTGCCTGGGTTACATATATGGTAAGCTTCAGAAGTGGGATTTGAACTCAATCCTCTGATGCCAGATTTCTTTCTATTATAACATTTTACCTCGAAGCAGCTCACCCAAGAGCACTGAGGGAGAATATTACACTTGGGAGAGCCTATGGCTGAAATGGTTAAAGGAAAGAAGCACGACGACTGCAGGCCTCCTGAGGGAAGGGAACATCTTCTGTTTTATCCTAGCAGAGGGCCTGACAGATAGCAGGTGCTTAGTAAGTGATTGTTGGGTAAGATTGTTCCAATCTTCCTTAAACCAGAGACTGCAGCTCCCCAGCTCCTCAGCTGGGATTCACCGTGGCAGGGGAGGAGAAAGGAAGCAGCCTGGCCACTGCGGGGCAGACACCCACCTTTTCCAGGGTGATGGTGTTCTTCCTGGCCTGGGTCACCAGGACCGCCATCTCGGCTTTGAACGTCTCCACATCCTGGCACTCACTGGCCCGAGCATGCTGCAGGATGAGCTCGGCCACCCTTTCTCCCTGAAGACCAGAGGGAGAGAAGGCGGTAAGAGCCCCATCAAAGGCACCGGCCCAAGGAGGAGAACTGCTTTGGGCTCCCATCTCCCACACGGATAACGGGAGACACTGGGCATGCTACTGCAAGCTCACAGATTTGGAGCGGCCACTTAGCCACGCAGTTTAGCCTAGCTAACAGAGGAGATTTTGGAGGGCCTTCAAGAGTCCGATGAGCTCATAATTGTCTGGAGTTAGATTCAAATCCAGGTCTTCCTGACTTTTACATCTAGTACTCTACTATGTCATGCTGCATCTAACCCACATGCACTTCCCCTTTCCCCTACACCCCCTCAGATACATTGTAGGAACGCAAACATAAGTAAGATAACCTGAGTGCTGCAGTGGGCCTGGAGGCAGGAGGATGCATCTTTGTGAGTTCAAACGGGGCCTCAGACAGTGATCTAGGTCAGTTATTGCACTGGCTGCCTCAGTTTCCTCATCAGTAAAATGAACTGGAGAGGGAAATGATAAATTGCTCCAATATCTGCCAAGAAAATCCCAAATGGGGCCAGGAAGTCAGACATGACTGGAATGTGTGAATGACAACAATAATTCCCACATCCTGGATACAATTCTCGGGGCACTTGTGCTACTTAAAAAGCTTTCTTAAACCATCAGCAGGCAGAGACAGACTTCAATTTCTTACACAGTCCAGCTCTTTCTCCTCTCTCCAAATACAATTTGACTTTTAGATCACCTACCAGCTATCATAGGTTTGTTACCAAAAGCACAAGCAGCCAGCAAACGCAGGCAGGACACCACACGCTTGTCATCCATGTCCTCAGAGGGAAGAGAAATTTCCCTGTTCTACTTCCTAGCTGGGAAGACATTCGCCACTAGAAAAAACAATCATGAGCGCTTTGTGTATGGCCTGACTCAGAGGCCAGATGATGATGGAGGGAAAGCAGGTGATTTATCTGGAGTCAGGAAGGGCATCTGTTCTGATCCTCTGACACCCCTTGGAAGGGAGGGATCATGACCGCTCTACAGACGCAGAAACGGAGAACGACAGAGGCTCATGCTGCTGGTAAGTGTCTGAGTCGACAGCAGCTCGTGCCCCTGGTAAGCGTCCTGACTCCAGGAACTCCAGCCATTGCAGCACCTAACGGCTAAAATTCAACGTGGTGTCTTGGGGATCACAGACTTTTTCCTTTTGTAAATGTACAGTGTTCCCCTCCATGGCAAATTTTCAACATAGCGTATACACCAGCCACTTTGGGGGCAAAGCAATTCTATTAGAGTGGAGGGAAATCTAAGGATTTATGCAGATACACACACACACACACACACACACACACACACACACACACACTTTATTATTGTTATTTTCCAGTTGTGTCCGACTCTTCATGACCCACTGGGGGGTTTTCTTGGCAGAAATACTGGGGTGGTTTGTCATTTCCTTCTCCAGCTCACTTTACAGATGAAGAAACTGAGGTAAACAGGGAAGGTCACCAGCTAGTAAGAGTCGGAGGCCAAACTCAGGAAGTGAGTCCTCCTAATTCAAGCCCAGTTGTCCATCCAGTGTCCCACCTGGAAGCCCATGTGCAAATATTCACACACACAGATAGATAGATAGATAATATGTTATCTATCTATAATAATATGTATTATAATAATATATATTATCTATCTATATACCCATATACATATAATGTGTGTGCGGTGTGAAGATGCATGGATAGAGTCGGGCTTGGATTCATGAGGCCCTGAGTCAAATTCTGCCTCTGGCTTTGCTACCTACGAGACCAAGCCATATACTACCTTGCTTATAAAGAAGCCTCCAAGGGCCCTCTAGCTCCAAATCTATGATATTATGTTAGATGCATTCTATAGATCAAGGGTACCAGTATTTAAACTAGCTGAATTTGCCTTAAGAAAATGATCAGAGCTTTACTCCCAGTTGACAGCTGGCGGGAATGTTGTAGAGAGGATTCCTGTACTGACAAGGCGGGGACTAAGTAACCTCTTGGCCTTTGTCTTTAGGGATCCAAGGTGGAATTTCTCCACAAGAAATTTATCAGCTCAGAACCAGTCCCAAGCACAGAGAGCACTTGGGCTTCTCATTGTGGCAGCCCTTCTCCCTCCCCTCCATCCCATGGCCTTCTCTCTATAGCCAAACACATATTTTTCCAGGCCTATTTCCCATGTGTACACCACCTACCCAAGTCAAATTTTACCAGTGCCTTCATGACTTCCAGATGTTTTTAAGCCCATGGCCTCCAAGTAAAATTAGACATTCGTAAGCTGAATGGCAAAGTTTGAGAACTCTTGGAATAAAAATACTGCCTCACCTCTCCCTGAACCACAAGTCTTACCTGCCCCATGGCCACTGCAGTGAAGACTGCCCGGAAATTCTCCAGGTCTGCAGCCTGCAGTCCCGCCACGATGCCCGCGTCCAGCAGGACCAGCCTCAGGGGGGAAGAAGCAGGTCTGCTTTCCGACACCAGGGTATCAAGTGCGTCCCCCAGGCTCTTCTGGCCTCTTTGGCTCTCCTTAGGAAAGTCTGCTCCCTGCACCAGGATGTTCCCAGGGTGTAGGTCGGCATGGACAAAATTGTCAACAAATACCTGGAAAGGGATCCACCTCATCAACAGAATGCTTTCTCACTGTGAAGGGGAAAATTCTTCTAGACTTGTGTTTAGTTCTCAATTATCTATATGAATGGGGGGTGGGAGGGATGTATACATAATTTTTTTTGTACTAGATCTCTTAATTTCATTATATAAAGCAACTCCTAATGATAAAACTCTATTAACAGAGATCAGCATGTTGTCTGCACCTTGTGGCCCAAGAGCATTCCCTGGAGCATTGAGAGATTAGGATCTCATCATTAAAAAATCCACAATACCAATAAGAACTGGTGGGATGGAAACTTTTTTTTTTAATTTTTATTTTATTTTATTTTATAATAACTTTATATTGACAGAATCCATACCAGGGTAATTTTTTTACAACCTTATCCCTTGCACTCGCTTCTGTTCCGATTTTTCCCCTCCCTCCCTCCACCCCCTCCCCTAGATGGCAAGCAGTCCTATATATGTTAAATATGTTGCAGTATGGGATGGAAACTTAGTTTTGATTTTTATCTAAAAAAATGGGGTAAAGGTGTCCTCTAAATAAATTAAGACTATAAACTAGGTATGGGACTATTTAACCCATAACTATGTTAAATGCTTTATGTGGACTTACTGAGTTGAACTAATAATTTACCAATAACAAATGATTCTTATTCATTAAAGCACAAGTCTTAGATCACCTATGACCTCAAAAAAATTTGATGACAGTATTAATCTCACATTTTTAACCTTATTCTCATAATTAGGTGTGTTTAAAAATAACAGACTTTCTTTAAAACATCTCATAATTTGTATTCTAATCAGTCATTCTTTCAAATATTCCAATTAGCGAGGCTCAACTAACTATAATCTTAAAAATGACACTGGGGCCATTCCCTTTCATTTGCATGTGTGGATAGTGACAGAAATGATGCTGAGGGCACCAGGACCAGTCTGCTAGTAGGCAAAAGGAGATATTATTCTGAGCCCTCAAGCATGCAAAGGAAGTCACTGGAACCCTAGCAGAGGGGACAAGCAAACAATCAGGCACTAGCTGTGTGACAGGGAGGTCTCCTGAGGGAGCCATGAAGGTTGTAGAGCCCTCTTTCCCACATTTAGCAAAGAGTGGCAGCAGAAACTACCACAAGCCAAGGAATGAAACTTTCCAGAAAGTAAGGGATTCTTTTATAATATGAATGAACTTGGGTTCTGACATTGGTGCATCTGGGTTTCCTAGCGAGGGGCTACACCTGTAGATGACTTTTTTCATCTCAGTCCTGGGCACATCCTAGTCCATTCTCCCAGTGGGCAGTCAATAGGCAGCGGAATTCAGGGATTTTACAGCATCCCAGTTCTTACCATCTTCAGAAGCATGTCTATTCCCAGCTTTGCTATTTTCCCCTTCAACTTCGTAGGAATCTCTGACTTCTGATACCAGGACACAGGCACACTCTCCTTAAAGCAAAGAGAGAGGAAAGATGTCAGTTTGATGACCCTACCCCCAACCCAAAAGAGGAGAGAAGAATCCTTTTAGGGTCTTCCCCTTTCCTGGTTAACAGAAAGGTTGTTTTCCTATAAGATTCTTAAACAAGTTTCACTCAGCTAAGTCAGTCCTTATATTTACAAAGAAGGTGTGAAAATGAGAGCATGGGATATAATGCTCTTATGTCACAGTGGGCTAGAATTAATAATCCTGGATCCAACCATTCCAGTTAGCATTCTATGGGACATCATAGAGCATATGGTGGACATCTCATTTCCAATGATAGCACTAAACATTATGATAGCCATTGATTTATTCATAATGACAAAAAACTATGAGCATTATATCATTTGCTGCAATCCTGCAATATAGATCCTATATTATAACAATCCTGCAAAGTAGATACCAAGGGTATTATGCCAGTTTTACAGGTAACAAAACTGAGGCTCAGCAAGGTTAAGTGATTTGTCTGTGTTCAGACAGCTAATATTAGGAACATAAGTTAAACCTTGATCTCTATGGCCTCCTTGTCCCTCTCCTATTACATCACACTTCCAAGTTAGACATTCCCCACAGGAATCACAGATCTAACATCTAACACAGGTCTAACATCCAAATAAGAACACTCTCTGTGACACATATCTGCCCAATGTTCAGCCATCCAGATTTTGCTTCAAGAGCTTTGATAAAGGGAAATCTACTACCTTCTGAAGCATTTCATTCCACTTCTGAATAGTTCCAATTACTAGAAAGGCTTTTTTTTATATGAAAGTAAACCTGCCCTTCTGGGGCTAAGAGAGAAGAATCTTTGAAGCTTTATTTGCCGATGATCAGCAAGATAATAAATGTCAAAGCTTGAACTCAAACTGACCAAGCCAGTCTTTTTTTTTTTCGTAGATCATGCTGCCTTTATTTCTTTCTTTCTTTATGAATTCCTTATTTGTCATTTCTTTTTCTTTTATACTGAAGCTTTTTATTTTCAAAACATATGCAAGGATAGTTTTTCACCACTGAACATTGCAAAATTTTGTGTTCCAATTTCCCCTTTTTCCCTTCACCTCCTCCCGTAGATGGCAAATAATCCAATATATGTTAAACATGTAAATATATATGTAAATTCAATATACTGTAGTTCATAAGAGATGAACAGGACTATCCTAAATAAGTTATAACACATAGTGTGTGTATAGACATAGACACACACACACACACACACTTTAGATTTTATGTAATAATTACTAATTTAATAATAATTACTTCCTTTCATTCTTACTTCAAATGTTTCCACCAGAACATCTCTGGTGACAAAAGGCTGCAGAGGTGTGGGGAACCTGACAAAATTCACATCCATGAAATTGTGTTGAAAGCACTCTAGGTTCCGGGCTTCATAACGCAAGTCAATCTGTACAAAAAGAAAAGACAACAGATGAAGATGCACTTTGTTTAGCTTCTGAAGCCATTTAGAATCTGCCCTTCCAATCTCATTGGCCACTACTCCCCCCATAGACACACACACACATGCAGCCAAATTGGCTATCTCTCTATACTAGGTGCACCCCATGGACAAAATGCACTCCCTTCTACCTCACATCATCTCTCTCATCTCTCCAGATGCCGTTTAAGCACTGCTTCCTACAGGAAGCCTTTCCCGATTCCTTCGACCTACCTTTGGGCATTTCAGTCATGTCTATCTCTTCATACCCTTTTGACACAGGGATGGTTTGCCATGTCTCTCTCCAGCTCATGTTACAGATGAAACAAACAGTGTGATATCCCTTACTAGTTAAGTATCTGAGGCCAGATTTGAACTCGGGTCTGACTCCAGGACAAGTATTCTATCCACTGAGCTATCTAGCTATCCTGCATTTTACTACTCAAATTATAAGCTCTGGTGGCAGTAAGCAAAACAAAACAATAGCACATGAATAAACATTTATTAACCATCTTGTAAGTGCCAGACACTTATGAAGCAGTCCCTAAGATAGCCCATGTCCGCAAGGAGCTTATGTCATGATGAGGGGGCAGGAGGAGAATGGCAACACATAAAAAGAAGTAGTAGATAGATATAATTCTACATCAAATCTCGAGATATGGCCTTCCTCTAGTTCCCACTAATTCTCCTCATATCTTAGGTAACTGTCTTCACATATTTCATGGACTACCCTATGCCCCTGAGACCCTATGTTGGCAAATCTTCTGTATGTAAATACAAAATTACACAAAGCATTTCCAAGAAAGAGCACTCAGAGAAAGACTGGGAAAGACCTCGTGAGAGACTGAACCTGAGAGTTGCCCTGACAGAAGCTAAGGAATCGATGAAGCACAGGTAAGGGCAGCAGACAACCTTGTTCAGAGGTTCTCCAAAGCTTGAAGGAGGCTTAATAACAACAGACAGGCCATTCTTTACTGGACCTTTACTATCCTTGTAGATGCTAGTCATTAATCATTCTCTAGGGGACATCCATCCTATTTGACTTTTCATAATTGTTCTACAGTAGGGGAGGCCCCAGATGTGCTCACCTGTTGGACCATGAGCTTCTCAAATTCTTCTACTATCTCAGTCAAGCTGAGCCACTTAACTCCCGGAATGAGTCCGAGGATTTGACTGCCTATCTTCATCAGGACCAGATCCACCTGAACTTGAGCCAGTAGCCCAGGATGTAGCACCTACAGAGGAAAAGGGGGTATCAGTGAGCAGGCCACAGCCCAGGTATGCGCATGCTTCCAAGGACCAGGTAACCGGGCTGGCATCAGACCAAGGCAGTCCTGACAGGAGGGATCTCCCTGCCCTCAGTCCCTCGCCCTGCAGCCCATCCTGTGCATAGAGCACACTGGACCAGGGCTAGGGGTTTCAGACCCCCCATGATTCAACTAGTATTTTCAGTGAGTCTTCTCTAATCATGGAAGAGCACTTTGATCTTCATACTCAGAGACCTGAGAAAGACCCATTAGACAAGTAATTTCAGTTTTCCCATATATCAAATTAGGATTCGCATGGATGATTTCTGTGCGCCCTTATAAATGTCCCACAAGTAACCAACTAAATGTATACCTTATGGTGCCAAAGGCACTTGACAAAAATGGGTTTGACCCACAGAAATGAGTGGAGGGGGTTGCAGGAGGCGGATGTGCCTGGGAAGTAGGGCTAATCTGGGAATTTTGGAGGAGGAAAGCCCCTAGTTAGACAGGGGACTGGACCCACAGCAGTATGAACTTACTTTGATAGCTGCTGGGATGAAGTGCTTTGGTCCACGTGGACAGTCAGCAGGTGGAGGATGGGGCGGGGCCTGTCTTGAAGCAGTCAGGTAGGCCATGGGCAGAAGCAGATCTGGAAAAGCCTGATCCGGCGGTGCCGCTTTAGGCTTCTCCCCCTTCCAGAAATACCCCAAGAGCCTCCCCAGTCCTGCTGCCTCCCAGCCTTCAAAAGAGGGGGTCCCCCTGGAGGCCTCCACCAGTTTCTGGAAGCAGGCATGGTCAAGGAAGGCAGTGTCAACATAGGCCTTATACACTTGGGCCACACAACCCGAGCCCACCGGCTCCTGACTCTCAAAGCGGAGGGCTCGCCCCCACTCCTTCCCGAAGACCTTTTGCAGCAGGCGCCGGGTGTGAGCCCACGTGTGCGGGGCCACCTGAACGTGCAGCCGCGAGAACTGGGCGCAGAACTCTTCCGAGAAGAGATCGCGCCTGGTGCTGGCCCACTGGCCCAGTTTGATGTAGGTGGGGCCTGAGGACTCGGTGGCCAGCAGGAGCCACCTCAGCCAGAGCCGGTAGAAGCTGGGCACCAGGTAGGTGAGAGGGTAGAGCAGAAGAAGAGGGGTGAACTTCACCAGCAGGACACAGGCCCGGAACCCTGTTCGGAGGCCAAAGGCCAAGTTCAGCCAAACCCAGCTCCCGAACCCAGATGTGGAACTGTCGCCTGCCAGCGCCACTTCCTCAGAGGCACTCTTACACGGTCCAAGCTGATGCCCCGGGGACACCATCGCGGTCCCTCCCGAAGTCAGAATGAGTTTGGGTAAGGCGCCCAAGAGAAGCCAACCGATTCTAGATTTGGGCGGGCACATGACCTGCCTGTGTCTCCATGTAAGCAAACAAGATCTCTGTCCGACCTCAAAGCACCTTAGGTGGGCCAGGTAAGCCTTGATAGGGAATCGCCAGGAAGTCATGGTGACCCTGCAAGCAAAGGTGAGTGCATCAGTTCTCTTCCTTCCCAAAAGCCAGGGACGTCCAACTCCCTTGGACTACGAGGAACCACCACCGGCCGCGTGTTCGGTCTTGGGGACCAAAAGATCCGAGGGAGCCAGATGGATTCCTGCTTGCTCCCTTATCTGGGGGGTGGGGGTGGGGGGCGGTGGCCGGCCAAACCGGCAGGTCCTGCCTCTCCTACCTGTGGGCAGGCCAGCAAGTGCAGACTCCCAGCTGGGAGAGCCGGCCCGGGCAGTGGGCGGCCGCCCCAGCACGTCACCTTTTGAATGATTCTGCCGGGCCTGGCACTGGGCTCACCCTCCCACGCCGGTGCCTTTCCCCCGGCTGACAGCCAGCCCCCGGCTGCATGCTTCCTAGGCTCGGGAGTTAAAATGGGGCTTAGTCCCAAGGGCAAGCGGGCATCCCGGGAGGCTGTGGCCCGCCGACCCCGAGCAGTGCCCCGCGGCCCGGATTACTGGGGACGGCCCGCCCCTCAGGGGCCAGCAAGGTTTCTGAGATCAAAGGCCGGGAAAGCCCACAGAAACAGACGGTGCAAGGAGTGGAAGGACTTCCGGGAACAGACGGAGCCCCGCCCCCTTAAAGGGGCAGGCGCCCTGAAGGTGGAGCCTTTCCTTTGTACCTCCTCCTCCTGCGTAGGAGCCGGCTTCGGTGGGCGCCGATTCCGGAGCAGCACGCGGCCGTCCCGGGCTCACGTTAGCGCTCTGCAGACCTGTCAAGATTTCAGGCGGTCGTTTAATTTCTGATCTTAACCCAGCAGCCGGCTCATCGCAACTTTTACAAGACGGCTGCATTCGAGGCAAGCAAAAGTCTCCATGCTCCTAATACAAAGACAACGGGAATATAAAACGTGTTTTGGCTGCGGACATGAATGGGCTCCCTCGTTATCCTCTTCTAAAGCTGTCCCGGCCTGCGGGGCCCGAAGAACGTCAGAAGTTACCGGAGTAGATTCCTAGACACAAGTGGAGGGGGGTTTAGAGCAGACCACTGCGTCATTGCCCGCCTGGGCACACCCCGACTTTCGTGGTGGCTCTTTCAAAGGAGGCTGCCCCAAGGTCGGGGTACCCCCAGTCCACGCCAAACCCCAACCCGGGAGCCTCGACCAAAGTAAACTTTTATTAGCTCTAGGGCATAATTCCTTCGAGCAAAGGGAATTAAACAATCAGAAGTACATTTGTGTTCAACTAAATGAGAAACAGACCAAAAAATGAAATAGCCCTTAAGAAGTTCACATTTAACTGGAGGAAACAATGTGTACGACTATAATCAATAGCCAATAAATCGATGAAGATTCAAATACAGAAAAACAACAAAACCAAAACACCCCCGTCCCTGTCCTCAAGGCGCTTATACTCTAAGGGGGAAAGACACACACAATTGGAAGCTGGACAAGTTAGGAAAGAGGCGAATACCTGTAGGGGCAGGTAGAGAAGTTCCAATTACGTGCGAAATGAGACGTTGAAACTGGACGCTCTTCCTGAAACGGAGGTTTAAATATCATGGTCCCACCCCTCTAATCCAAGAGTCCCAGGTTAAGGAACCCTTGCTGGAAGAGGAGTTTATCCTAACAATGAGCTTCCTGAGGCAACGCGAAATCAGGCAGGGAGGTAAGGACTGAGATGTCAGTGCTAGGCTCTCTCCTTAAATGGAGGCTCCGAGTTCAGAGCTCCACCCTCCAATCTAAGGAAGCCTACATTTTGAATACGAGCATTTGCTAGGAGGAAATGAGGGAGATGCTGGTTGCTGGGAGATTTAGCCGAGATCTCCTGGAGGAGACAAAACTTACTTGAGCTGAGCTTTGAAGGGACCTACACATTTTGAAAAATAGAAGGTCAGAAATGAATGCATTCCAGGCATGGAGGACAAGCTGGGGACGTAGTAGACAAGAATGCTGGATTTGGAGTCAGAAAAACTTGAATGCAGATCCAGCCTTGGATGCTTTCTGGGCAAGTCACTTAAATGAGAGCTCTTGTTGGGTACACCAAAGATGTTGGGATACCAAGGCATGAATTGAAAGAATTCAGGTTCGGACAGTCTGGGGCATTTATTTGGGCATTTACTTGGGATAAGGGGTGATGCACCCTCTGGGCCTCCTCCATAAGGACACAGGCAATCCTGTCAAATGAGTTTAGGGATTAAAGAGAGAAGGGAAAGTAAGGGGGGGGGAGGGGAACAGAACTGGGTGGAGCAGGAAAATTGGATAATCTCACATGAGATTTTGCATACCTTTGGACACTCTCTGGTCAATGATATACATGGGAAAAGCCTTTGTGATTATTTGGATTGGGGAGAGGGGACAGGAGAAGGAGGGAGGGAGGAAGAGGGGGAGAGAGTGGGGGAGGGGAAAGAGAGAGAGAAGGGGGGGAGAGGGGAGAGAAAGAGAGAGAGATACAGAGAGAGGAGAGAGGAGAGAGAGAGAGAGAGAGAGAAGGGGGAGAGGGGAGAGAAAGAGAGAGAGATACAGAGAGAGGAGAGAGAGAGAGAGAGAGAGAGAGAGAGAGAGAGAGAGAGAGAGAGAGAGAGAGAGAGAGAGAGAGGAGAGGAGAGAGAGAGAGAATTATTGGGGCTGAGGTAGTAGCTAAAATAACACCATTCAGTCTCAACTTTTTTCATCTGTAAAATGGGGATAACACTTACAGGGTATGCTGAGAGTCAAATGTGATAATATGTGTAAAATGCTTTGCAAACAAAATTGCTATATAAATATATTATTATCGAATTTATTCTCTGTGAATATCCAGAAAGCTAAACTAGATGTCAAGAGGTTGAAACTAGAGTGTAAAAAGTTTTACATGCCCAAGAAAGGAATTTGTACCTGATTTTGAATTCTTTGTTGTTTAATGAGCAGAGAATTGACAAGAAAAGCTCTGGTACAGGGAGTAGTATTGCTCCCTCCTGGTCTCCAACTGGTAACAGAGTCTCTGTGCATAGTCTTCCCTAAACATGTTTTCTTGGCCACACACTTTGTTGCTAGTCCCATAGCTGCCAGATCTGGCTTTTCTTTCTGTTCCCAGATTTTGGGATTCTTAGCTGAAGCACTAATTCTCTCCATCATGAGAAGAATGGGTTCTACCTTTAAAGAAACTTACATTACGACTTTATGACATATTTAAAAAGTGTACACTCATCTTTTACATATATATGTATATATATATACACATATACATATATATATACTGTTACAGAAATACTTGTTTTATTCCATAAATTTAAAATAAAATAAAACGTAAAACTCCAAGGCTTTCTACAGTTGTTTCAGAAAATGATCAAACCAACCTTAATTATTTTAACTATGGACAAGGGAGGAGATTTTTTTTTCCTCTCAAGGAGAAATAGTTCCTTAACCCAAACTCTATATATCTTGATTGTTTTATTGTTCAATCATTTACAGTCAGTCATATCTGACTCTTCATGATCCCATTTGGGATTTTCTTGGCAAAGATACTACAGTGATTTGCCATTTCCTCCTCCAGCTCATTTTACAGATAGGTAAAGTGACTTGTCTAAGGTCACACAGCTAGGTCTGAGGTCAGAGTTGAACTGTCCACTCTCCACCTAGTTTTAGCATACAGAATAGGATCAATCAGCTAAAGGGTTAATGTCCTCAACGTTCAAGTCTAACTTCAGAACCAAACTTCTAATCAAGGGAGTTTGCCTCTTTTAAAAATCTTAACTCTAGCTATAAGGGGACATTCCTTTTGTCTCTAAGTTATGTTCTGATCTTTGATGGCTAAAGGAGCATATGCTCGGGACATCTAAAGACATCAGGATATCTAAGGACATTCTAAAGGTATCTAAGGGTATCACTGTCTAAGGGATTGGTGGTTTACCTCAAATCTTTGTTGTTGTTTTTTTCTTTTTGCAAGGCAATTGAGGTTAAGTGACTTGCCTAGTACTTCAAATCTTAAATAGTTCATGAGCCTCCCTCCATGTTTCCTCCACCATGATTAACAGTTGATTTTCATCAGTTCTACTCAATTATCTTTTAGAAACAATTATTTTCTATGGGACAAAGTTAATACCAAAAAAAAGTTACAGAGATGATGAATTTAGCCAATTTGACACAATATTTCCAAAAATAATGGCAGTGCTAATTTGATTACTGCTCATTGATCAAGAAGTGGGAAATGGGGGTAGGAGAGGAAATGCTGGCTACATATAGTGGGATCTCATCAGTCAGGACAGCATGGAGTTCCAAGGGTAAATGGTTTAGGTCCTCTAGGGCATTGTCTCTGGAGGTCCTGCTTACAGGGTACCAACAACAGCAAGCAAACAGAACAGGAAAGTGACTGGTGTAAAGCCTGCCATTCCCCAACCAGCCCAGCTATAATCTTGCCTTAATTATAGAGGGGTAGCCCTCTCTGTGGCCCCAAAGCTAGGTTCTGCGCTTTCTTTCACTGAACTTGCCTATACATCCTTTCTCCTGTTCCTCTCCACTGCTTTGTTATGCACATATCCAAAACTTGTTTTTCTCTCCCGCATTTTCTCACTTGTCCATTATGCAAGAAGATTGCACAGTTTTGGATCCTGACCATACCATGATTTTTGCCTTCTACCATGCATCTGGGAAATGGCTTCTGGATTCTGTCAAACAAATGGAGTTGAAAGAAAGAGAAAAAAAATTCTCTACCACTGTGTGAGCACCATTCAAAATCATCCGATCTACTACATATGGCATACATAGTTTGCCAACCCCTAAACTATCAGTCCTTGGTGGTCTTGATTGTTGATTTCAGTATTGATTTTTCTTAATTTAATGCATGGATCATCACTCTAAGCTCCACCATATGTGGACTATATCCAACCTTGAGGGATACTTAAAGAGTATCATGTTTATCTAATTATGCTCCTACCTAGAATTTATTCTGGGAAAATCTTCAAATACAGCTTATGGATGGACTTCTGTAGATGTGGACAAAAAAAAAAAAGGTTTCCCTCATAGAAGCACTCAAGCTAAACATATAAAAGGGTTCCTAATGACCTATCACAAAAGCATCAAAATTTGGAGAATTCATAATAAAAAACAAACATATAATTCCTCCCTCTCCTTTAAGTCCCATTTTCCCATAAGGGACTCAAAGCATCATTCTGGGGTACAGACTCTCCTCAAGAGGTAAATAAACTTGGGCTGCCAATAAAGTTGTATTCTGTTCTAGTGAGTTCCCCTTTTCTACACTGAGAAACGAAGCTCCCTATAATATTACAGTCACCCTGCAGGTTGGATTTTCTTTAAAGGGAAATGATTCGAAACAAATCCAAAAGATTCATCATTAGCAAATACTATCCACAAATTGAGAAAGAATCGATGGTATGTGAATGAAGATCAAAGCATACTATTTTTACTTTATTTTTTTCATAGTTTTTTCCCCCTTTTGTTCTGTTTCTTCTTTCACAACATGACTATTATGGGAATGTTTTACATTATTGCACATATAGAATCTGTCTCAAATTGTTTAATAAAAAAGGCAGGAAGGGGAGAAGGAAGAGAGGGAGAAAAATTTGGAACTCAAAATCTTGTTAAAAAATCAACAACAAAAATTATCTTGACATGTAATTGGAAAAATTAAAATACGATTACATTTTTTAAAAATTTAAAGGGAAATGAATTTGGATTTTCTAAAAGACAATTTTGATGAGTTCCATTCTCACCCCACAGAAGGGGCTAAATGACAGGCAACCCTGGTTCTTAGTGTCTATACACCATCCAAAAAACTCATGGTAAAAGTAAGGTGCTGAGCATTAATAACTTCAGTTTTTGTAATTTTTCAGTTTTAGAGGCAGGTATGATGTTGCTCTCTCTCAACAATAGGCTTTTTCTTTTTTTCATTTCCAGGAATTCATCTTCATGTAATGGAGAAGTTTTATATTACTGAGAGCAACCCCTGAGGTGGGTACTGCCCTGAAAAAAATCCCTCTTCTCCTAGGAGAAGGCTAGACTGCAGGATTGGGCTTGTTCAGGCACTAGTGAGAACTTGCCTTTCTCTAATAGAAAGATAGATTCTGGAACTCTTCAACTTGAAGTGGCTAGAGGGGAGTCCTAGGAGAGGAGCTCTCCCCAGAAGCTGGGGTTCAGGAATTGTTCCCTTCTCGGTGATTTCCACAAATTCTCCCTCTCCCTCTCTTTTCCTCCTCTCCCCTCTTCCCATTAGATTGTAAGCTCTTTGAAGGCAAGTATTGTTTTTCTTTTTATTCATTGTATCTCTCATGCTTAGCCCAGGGTCTGACACATAGTAGGCACTTAAATATTTTATTGGATTAGTGGAGAGTATTAGTAAGGAAAGCAACATTGTCCCACCCACTGCCATGTCTTAGACTCAGAGGCACTTGCTGAGAACATCTCCCTCTCAGCTGCCTCAGTGCTGAGAACATGTTCCTACCCCCACCTCCGCACCCACAAATTCTCCTAACTCCACCAAAAGACCACTGGGCAGAAGGAAGAGCCAGTTGCCTTTCATAATCCACAAGAGTGCAAGCCTATCAACTCATCCAAGGACAGCCCCATCTGTGACATCCATCCTTCTGGAGATGGGCTGTCCATACCCTTCCCAAGAATCTGTCATCAAAAATCCCCCCAGTAAAGGAAGGCTTCATAAAGGAGAATGTTATGGGCCAGAACTCTGAACTTGAAACAAAGGATTTTTACAAGGTACTAAGTCAGTAGAATTGATACAGACAATAGTTATCTAATTTAGCATGGTTCAGTATGATTGATTTAATCCTACAAGGAGATGTTATGGGCCACAACTTGAAACAAGATACTAAGTGGAATTGAGGAGACAATGGTTAAATCTAGTTTAGCATTGATTTAATCCTACAACAAATGATAGTTTCCTAGTGATATAATATATACTCAGTGTGGAACATAAAAGGAGAAGCTCTCAGGGCCAGAAGGACAAGCCCACTTCAAGTTCTTGGATCCTCAGCCAGGATTCAGTCAGGGAGATTCAGAGGGCACAGAAGGCAGGCGGTAGCTCAAGTCCAAGGAACCAAGGTGAGAGATAGGCCTCCAGAAAAACTAGTCGAGCCCCAAGTGAAGGAGACAATAAAGGATTTGGACCTTAATCCCTGGCTGCACTTGTGGTGATTACTGAACTGAAAGAAGGCTGCTCCCAGAGAAACCCAAGAAAACCCCAACAAGAAAATATTACATTTTAGAGAAGAATATTACAGGAGAAGGCTGTTGAACTAGATCTTGAGGATACACAGGCCTTTAGATGTCAGACAGTAAGCATAAAAGTATAATTCAGACTCACATCTAAGTTCAGCACTTTTACCATGCTGTCTGATTTTAATTCATTTACAACTAGTTATTAATATGGCATAGCCAATTGTGTCTTTTAGAAGAAGAAATAGAACTAAAGTGAATGATGGCACAATCATTTGGGGATATTGATTTAAAGATACAAAGTTTATTTAATAGCAAAAACCTATTTATGGCTCAAAGAAATTTGATTATCCTTTTGAACCACAAATATTGATTGACTATAATCTTGTGTTATATAGGCTGTGGCAATATCTGAAACTTTCAACTCTTTTGAAATTCTTTATTAATAGACTTTTAAAAATTTATTCTTCTTCAATGGACATATTTCTTTACACTTTGGGGAAAACCAACATCTTTTGCAAGTTATTAAGCTATTCTACCACTAGGTGACACCCATAGACTTGTGAAATGAATACATTACCTTTTCTCACCCCACTTCCAGATTGTTGGCAGCCGGCTTTATTCCAGTGGAATTTATTCCATGGAAGGAAGGAATAGAGAAACATATGGCTGTGCTTATCATTTGAGATTAAATCGTTTATGGCAAATGTGTATCTTGCATGTAACACCATGGCAGAGGTGAGACACACACAAAATCTAGTACAATCCAACAAAATCATTCGTTGAATATCTATCTATATTAGGGCTATACTACTCCAGAAAGGGGCAGCACAGTGGACAGAGTGCCTGCCGGGGAATCAGGAAGGCTCATCTAACCTCAGATACAGAGGTATGACCATAGACAAGACACTTAACTCTATTTATCCGTTTCCTCATTTGCAAAATGAGCTGGAGAAAGAAATTGCCAAAAAATTGGAAATTAAGAGAATACCTATCAAATGGGGAATGGGTGAACAAGCTATGGGGCATGAATGTAACGGAATACTATTGAGAATAAGAAATTATGAATGGGTAGATTTCAGAAAAAATAGAAAGATTTGTATAAACTGATGCAATATGAAATGAGCAAAACCAAGAAATCATTGTAGCAACATTGTATAATGATCAACTATGAATGACTGGTTCTAAATTTTTCTCCCTTCCTCCCTCATCTCCTCCTCCCGAAGACAGCAAGCAATCTGATATTAAATATCAGTTGTTTTAAACATATTTATATATTTTGTCATGTTATGTAAGAAAAATCAGACCAAAAGGAGAAAGGAAAAAAAAAAAAACATGAGAAAGAAAAGAAAACAAACAAAAAAGCAAAAATACTGTGCTTTGATGCACATTCAATTTTTATAGTTTCTCTCTGCATGCAGATTGCATTTTTTTATCCCAAGTCTCAGAATTGTTTTGAATCATCACATTGTTGAGCAGAGCTAAATAAATCCATCCCATAATCTTGTTGTTACTGTGTACAGTGTTCTCTTGGTTCTGGTTACTTCATTCAACACCAGTTCAAATCAGCCTGCTCATCATTTCCTATAAAATGATAATATTCCATTACCTTCATATATCATAACATTCTCCAACTCTATTGCCACTAAAAAAGGAGGCGCTACAAATATTTTTGCATATGTGGCTCCTTTTCTGTTTTTTATTAACTCTTTGGGAAAACAGTGGGGGAAAACTTTTTTTTTTTAACTAGCCTCTTTAAATAGTAAAAATTAGTTGAAAATGAAAGGTGACCTCAGAGCAGAAGCAAAGACCCAATAAAATCTTTAACTATGAATAATAGTAGCTAGCATTTTAAATATATAGCACTTTTAGGTTTGCAAAGTGTATCACAGGGCTAGGACAGCTCAATTATTAATCCCATTTTACAGATTTAGATTAAAAGAGGTTAAAGTGACTTGCTCAGGGTCAGACAGCTAATAAATGTCTGTAGCAAGATTTGAATTTGTTTCCTTGCCTCCGAGTCCATGGTCTTTCTGTTGTGTCACCTAGCTGCCTAAAATGCGCTAAGACATGGAATTTGGGGGCCAGCAGTAGACAATGGCAATTGCCATCTAGGTCAAATGGCTACTATAGGGACTGTTCACTGATATGTGAACATTTTGTATGTGCAAGTTTTACATGTAGAATCCTAACATAAATGTTTGCTGTGGCAGCAGAAATACTTTCGGGGGATACCATTCTTGCCCCTTGCTCTCAAGTGTTCCTAAAGTTTTCTTGATACTCATTTGGGCATTAAGGCCATTTGCAAGACCTGAAATTAAGTCAAGCAAGTTGGAAAAGCAAATAGAAAGGACTCAACCTTTAAGAGATTCAAAGAATGTGCAAAAGGCAGGAAAGGGAGGGGCACTACTTTTACTCTAAGAGAGATTTCAGTGCACAGCAACAAGATTATGTGATGATCAACTATGATGGACTTGGCTCTTTTCAATAATGAGGTGATTCAGGCCAATTCCAATGGTCTTGTGATGGTGAGAATCAGAGAGAGGACTAAGAGACTAAATGTGGAACACAACATAGTATTTTTTTCTTTTTTACTATAAATATTTTATTTTATTTTTCAAAGCTTTTTTATTTTCAGAACACATACATAGTTTTCAATATTCACCCTTGCAAAACCTTATATTCCAAAAAAATTTTTTCTCCCTCCTTTCCCCCATCCCCTCCCCTAGCAAGCAAGTAATCCAATGTATGTTAAATATGTGCAATTCTTCTATACTTATTTCCACAATGATCATGCTGCACAAGAAAAATCGGATCAAAAGGGGAAAAAATGAGAAAGAAAACAAAATGCAAACAAACAATAACAAAAAAGGTGAAAATGAAATGTGGTGATCCACAATCAGTCCTCACAGTCCCCTTTCTGGATGCAGATGACTCTCTCCATCACAAGACCATTGCATCTGGCCTGCATCACCTCATTGTTACAAAGAGCCACATCCATCAGAGTTGGTTATCACATAATCTTGTTGTTGCCATGTAGAATGTTCTCATGGTTCTGCTCACTTCACTCAACATCAATTCATGTAAGTCTCTCTAGAGCTCTCTGAAATCTTCCTGTTGGTCATTTCTTACAGACCAATAATATTCCATTACATTCATATACCATAACTTATTCAGCCATTCTCCAACTGATAGGCATCCACTCAGTTTCCAATTCCTTGCAACTATGAAAAGGGTTGCCACAAACATTTTTGCACATGTGGGTCCCTTTCCCTCCTTTAAGATCTCTTTGGGATATAAGCCCAGTAGTGACACTGCTGGATCAAAGGGTATGCATAGTTTGATAGCCATTGGGCATAGTTCCAAATTGCTCTCCAGAATGGTGGAATGGTTCACAGTGCTACAACAATGTATTAGTGTCCCAGTTTTCCCACATCCCCTCCAACATTCATCATTATCTTTTCCTGTCATCTTAGCCAATTGGAGAGATACCTTAGATATGTCTTAATTTTATTTCTCTGAATAATAATGATTTTTTTAAAATTTTTGTTTAATAATTACTTTATATCGACAGAATCCATGCTAGGGTAATTTTTTTTACATTATCCCTTGCACTCGTTTCTGTTCTGATTTTTTTCCCCTCCCTCCCTCCACCCCCTCCCCTAGGTGGCAAGCAGTCGTTTATATGTTGGATATGTTGCAGTATATCCTAGATACAATATATGTTTGCAGAACTGAACAGTTCTCTTGTTGCATAGGGAGAATTGGATTCAGAAGGTATAAATAACCCGGGAAGAAAAACAAAAATGCAGATAGTTCACATTCGTTTCCCAGTGTTCTTTCTTTGGGTGTAGCTGCTTTTGTCCATCATTTATCAATTGAAACTCAGTTAGGTCTCTTTGTCAAAGAAATCCACTTCCATCAAAATATGTCCTCATACAATATCGTTGTCGAAGTGTATAATGATCTCCTGGTTCTGCTCATTTCACTTAGCATCAGTTCATGTAAGTCTCGCCAGTCCTCTCTGTATTCATCCTGCTGGTCATTTCTTACAGAACAATAATATTCCATAACATTCATATACCACAATTTACCCAGCCATTCTCCAATTGATGGGCATCCTGAATAATAATGATTTAGAACACCTTTTCATATGACTAGAAATGGTTTTAATTTCTTCATCTGAAAATTGTCTGTTCATATCTTTTGACTATCATTTGGAGAATGGATTGTATTCTTATGAATTTGAGTCAATTTTCTATCTATTTTAGAAATGTGGCCTTTATCAAAAGCCTTGGATGTAAAACTTTCCCCCCAGTTTTCTGCTTCTCTTTTAGTCTTGTCTGCATTAGTTTTGTTTGTATAAAAACTTAATGTAATCAAAATTATCCATTTTGCTATAATGTACTCTAGTTCTTCTTTGCCCACAAATTCCTTCCTTCCCCACAGATTTAAGAGGCAGACCATCCTTTATTCTTTTAATTTGCTTATAATATCACTGTAATGTCTAAATCATGAACCTATTTTGACTTTATCTTGGTATAGGGTGTTATGTATGGGTCAATGTCTAGTTTCTGCCATACTAATTTCTAATTTTCCCAGCAATTTTTGTCAAATAATGAGTTCTTATCTCAGAAGATGGGATCTTTGGATTTATCAGACACTAGATTACTATAGTCATTAACTATTGTGTCTTGCAAACCTAATCTATTCCATTGATCAACTACTCTTTTTCTTAGCCAGTACCAAATGGTTTTGATGATCATGCTTTATAATATAGTTTTAGGTCTGGTACAACTAGGCCACCTTCATTTGCATTTTTTAAATTAATTCCTCTGAAGTTCTTGGCCTTTTCTTTTTCCAGAACTTTATTATTATACTTTCTAGAGAATTTGTAAAATAATTTATTGAGAGTTTGATTGGTATGATGCTGTATAAGTAGATTAATTTAAACAGAACTGTCATTTTTATTATATTAGCTCAGCCTTCCCATGAGCACTTAATATTCTTCCAATGGATTAGATCTGACTTCGTGTAGAAAGTGTTTTGTAACTGTGTTCATAGAGTTCCTGACTTTGTCTTGACAGGTAGACTCCCAAATATTTTATATTATCTACAGTTATTTTAAATGGAATTTCTCTTTGTATCTCTTGCTGCTGGACTTTGTTGGTAACATATAGAAATGCTGATGATGTATATGGATTTCTTTTGTATCCTACAATTTTGCTAAAGTCATGTAAATTGTTTCTAATAGTTATTAAATTGATTTTCTAGGATTCTCTAAGTAACCATCATATCATCTGGAAAAAGTGATAATTTGATTTCCTCATTACCTGCTCTAATTCCTTTAATTTCTTTTTCTTTTCTTATTGCTAAAGTTAATACAATATTGGATAGTAATGGTGATAAGGGGCAAAACTTGTTTCATTCCTAATCTTATTGAGAATGGTCTTTGTTTATCCCCATTATTAAAAGATAAGGAAACTAAGGGCCAGGTAAATGTCTGGCTCAAAGTCACATAGCATTTGAACCCAGTTCCCCGGACTCCAAAACAAACTGCCTCTTTGAATCCAGTGAACAGGAATGGCAAAGAGGTCCTCAGTTGAAAGAGACCTGAGGAATTCAGTCCAAAAGGAATAGGAAGTTGACTAAGTCCATATAGGTTCCAAATTCTCTTCCCATTTTCTTTACTCTCCTAACCCAGTTCTACAGATACATCCTCCAACAGTCATTTTTTTCCTCTTTGAGGTTCTCTTAATAAGACTCCCAATGCTGCTGGACTCTAGTGGAAATTCAATGTGTTTTTTTTCCCCTATCCCACACTGCCTCATCCTTGCCCCTCATGTAGTGTTACATTATAATAAGTTCATTTACTCAATTGCCTTTCCCCTAATTTTTTAGTAATTATCACATAACTTTTAAAAAGTCAACTCTTGTAGGATAATGGGAAAGAAATTTAAGATTTCCAACTTTTATCCTTCCTCCCTCTCAACTGTATTAGCAGAGAGATGCTAGGTTTCCAGCCAGTGGTCCTAAACAATGGTCCTATTCCTATAGACAGTCTTGGGGGTTTCCCCAGCTGACTTATTCTTTCATTCTTTTAAGATTGAGAAGGTACGGGAGGATTCTGGGAAGATGGTGGAGTAGGTTGGTACATTTCAAGCTCTACTGATTTCCCACACAAATAGAACAAATTTGTGCCTCAGGGCAAACAAAGACTGGTGAAAAATCAAGAAGCCCTGGGGCAGAATAAGGTCTTCCAGATACAACCTGAGAAGATCTGAAGAAAGGCTCTAGGGTCAGGATGAACTTGTCTGAAGTGCAAACACCTCCGGCCTAGCTGGGCAGAAACATCTAGTGGTGAGCCCTGGGGCTAGCTGGCTGGAGCCTTAGCAGGAACCACAGAGACTCATTTCGTCGAATACTGGGGGTTTGAGTCCAAGAAGACTGAGTGAACCTGGGCTGATTGGGAAGAACAGGCCCACCTGTACTGCTGAGACCCGGCCCTGAGAGAGAAGGAACCAGTACTTGCACAAGGTGTAGAAATATCGGGGCAAGGATTATAGGCATTTGCAGGAGAATGGAGCTTTTGGTTTGGGGTTCCTGGTCACAATGGAGAGCTAAAGGAAATGTTGAGGTACTATCCTCGACTCCAGAATTAGAGGTGTTTACACTAATAGCTCTTATTTTTTTTTAAAAAAAATGAACTGGCAAAGAAGAAAGAACCTCAACATCAAAACATATTTTGGGAACAGGGAAGACCAGGATGTATCTTCAGAGGACACTTTAGTTTAAAAAAAAAAAAGCTTCTGTCCCAAAGAGTAACATGAAATGGCTCCCTAGCTAGAGAGAATTAATAGAAGACTTCAAAAATCAAATGAGAGACATTGAGGAAAAGCTAAGGAAAAAAATTAAAACCATCCAAAAAAAACCCAAGAAGATTATGAAAAAAAAGTTATCCAATTAGGAAAGGAGGTACAGAATCTCAAAGATGAAAACAATTCTTTAAAAATTAAAATTGGGCAAGGGAAAGCCAGTGACCAAGAAATAACAAAACAGATTATAAAAAATGAGAAAATAGAACAGAATATAAAACAGCTTATGAAAAAAATGACAGATCTGGAAAACAGATCAAGAAAAGAAAATATAAGAATAACTGGATTACCAGAAAGTTGCAACTAAAAAAAGAGAACCTTGACACAAAAATGCAAGAAATAATCTTAGGAAATTGTCCTGGTATGATAGAACATAAAGAGAAAGTAGAAATAGGCAAAAAATCCATGGATCACCACCTCAGCCAGAGCCTCTGTGGAAAACACACAGGAATATTATTGCGAAATTTCAAAACCCCCAGATCAAAGAGAATATTTTGCAAGAAACAAGAAAAAATCAATTTAAATATGTTGGAGCTACAATTAGAATTATACAAAACTTATCAGCAGCTATAATAAAACACCCTAGATCCTGGAATCATATTTACAGATAACCAAAAGAATTAGGCCTCTGGCCAAAAAATATTCTATCCAGCAAAATTATGCATAATCCTAAATGAGAAAAAAAGGACATTCAGCAAACTTGCAGATTTTCAGGACTTTCTATCAACCAAACCCAAAATTAACAGAAAATTCAACATAAAAGAGAAAGATGGAACTCAATGTGGACAAACTTTGTTTTTTTTTTTAAATGGTAAATGTATACTTTATGTTTAAAATTGACATCAATAAAAGGGAAGCTCAAAAGAAAGACTGGCAGAATAAAGGTTAAAATAGTAATAATGCTATACAAATAAAATGTGGAGGAAGAATTGACACAGAGGCATTAGAGTGGGGAGGAAGGCTCATTGTTATGAATACTTACTTACATTGGGAATGGATTAAATAGGCAATACTACATATATATACCATGGAGGGTATAGCATCCTCCCAAATCTATAAAGATATAAGGGGGGAGGGATGAGCGGATGGGGAAGCAAAGGCTGTGGGAGGAAAAAAATGGAAAAATCCTTGCGTGGGGCAAGTTATGGAACAGAATTTAATGAAAGAGTCAGCAGTGATAGGAAAAACATCTGTGTGTATCTGGGATGGTGTGTGTGCAAGTGGGTGTATGTATGTATATATCTACATATGTATATATAAATATATAAATGTATATATAAATATGTGTATATAAATAACTATAGCCTGCTTGGGGATGGTGGGGGGATGAAAGAGAGGAAAAGAAGAAAGCAAACAATGTGTCCAGCAGAGAACAAAAGAAAAATTTACAAGAAAGAAAAGACAGACATTCATGAAAATAATTTCTTTTAATTATGTATACTTTCATAAATTAATATTTGTTGTTATATATTTTGACCCCTCTCTGATGTTCTGCTGGGCATATGATAATGTTCTCTTGTTTTGTATTGCTTTTCTGTTTGTTGTTTTTTTTTCTGTTTCTTCAAACTAAAATTTAAAAAAAAAACAAAAGATTGAGAAAGTCAGATGGAGTCTCTAATTTGGGAGATCAATTTGGGAAGGCCTGGGTGAGTTGTCCAAGCATTAAAATAAATTACTTCCCTCCATGGTCTTACTGGTCTTTACCTGTCAAGTGGATAATGACTGGTCTTCTTCCCCAGGTACCCAACATAGTTAAGTATAGAATTAAAAAACTACTGTTCTTTATTTTACCATCTCTCCCATATCATGGGGAGGGAAATAGCTACTACTGGGGTTGAATTCAAATCTCTGTGCTCCCTTACTCTCCTCCTATATAAGTTTTTAGCTCCCTCTAGGAGTTTCTTGACTTGGCTGCCATCTCCTCACCCTCATCTCCCATCTATGGAAGATGGAGAAAAGATTGCCAATGAAAGCTCCTTCATGGAAATCGGACTCTAGCGAGGTCCATATCACCCATAATACACAGTGATCCTCACACATGCCCAGAGTGTACGTTTGGGAAGATGCTAGTTGCCTTTCTTACTCTAATAGACATGGAAAATTGTTCCTTTTGACCAGGGGGATAGGGGAGTCCATTTGCCCTTGCCCTCATCTATCTGTGTCTTACTTCATCTTATTAAATACTCTTCTACACTTATCTACCCCCACTAAGCTCATCTCTGCACATGGATTTTTTGGTAGAGCAAAGGTTTACATTTTAAACTCCTACCTGTGTGTCACTCTCCCAGGGCAGGGTAAAATGTTCCTAATGAAAACTGTTGTGTTTGAGGTGACTTATTAGGTGGAGGTAGAAGAAAGATGGGGGTGTTTTTGAGAATGGAGGGCAGACTGATAGGATTTTATTTAAATCAAAAATACAACTGGAAAAAAAAGAAAGAGAAGAGTGGGGGCCATAGTATCTGTGCTATTTTGAAATAATAGTAGGGTGACCCAGCAATAGAATAAACTGGTATTAAGGAATTGGAATGTTGGGATATGTGAGACATGGTCATATGGAGTTATGAAAATAACTTGCTAAACACTGGTCTAAAAGAGAACAGGAAGTCTTTAGAAATGCTTTCCTATGGCAATACTTAAAAGTATTGATATTAAATAAGGAATTATTTCCGTGGATATGTGCCTCAAGGAATGTTATATGCCTGTAAGATACTGTTAGAGAACCTGTTTTTTGAAAAACCAACTAACAGGTAGTATAGTAAGATCATGTACTCTATTTCCCAGGCTGTGAAAATGTGATCTGTTTGTGTGAAAGTCAGCCTTTTTCCTTTTCATATTTTCATCAAGAATATCTTCAAAGAAATGAAGCTCTACTACTTTTTTCCCTCAAATTATCAAGCATTTATTTCTTTTTTTTCTTCTTATCTCTCTCTGACTTTCGGGGGGGGGGGAGGAATGGAAAGAAACAGAAAAAAAAAATCCTTTTAAACATGTATGCAAAATCAAGCAGAACAAATTCCTTAATTGGCCATATTAAAAGAAATATAGGTCTTACCCTAAACATTTAGTCTGGCAAGAAATATCTTCTTATCATTTACCTTCCTGGAATCATGAGTAATTGTTGGATTGAATAAAGTTTTTAAATCTTTCAAAATTGTTCATTTTTATAATATTGTTGATAATATAAATTATTCTCCTAATTCTGCTCACTTCACTTGGCATTAGTTAATACCATTGTTCCCAAGTTTCTGTGAAACTGTCTTTTTCATCATTTCACACAGCACAGTAAAATTCCATTACATTCATATACCATAATTTGTTCAGCAATTCCCCCAAATGATAGATACTTCCTTAGTTTCCATGTGTTTACCACCCAAAAAGAAGAGCAGATATAAATATTTTGGTACAAATAGGGCTTTTTCTTCTTTCTTTAATTTCTTAAAGGTACAGGCCCAATAATGGTATTTGTGCCTCAAAAGATATGCAGTTTTTTAACCTTTGAAGGATACTTCCCAGTTGCCTTCCTGAATCAAGTCATAGCTCCACAAAGAATTCATCAGTATGCCTGTTTTCCCACAGCCCTTCCAACATTTGTCATTTTTCTTTTTTATCAACTTTGGGCATAAGAAGGAAACTAAAAGTTGTTTTAATCTGAATTTCTCTAATTATTGGTAATCCAACATTTTAAAAAATATGATATAGGTTTCTTCCCTATCTCCATTTGGATTTCTTCTCTTTAAGAATTATCTATATTATCTGACCATTTATCAATAGGGGATTGGCTTTTATTCTTACAATTTTGAATTAATTCCTTAAATATTTTAGAGATGAGACCTTTGTCAAAGAAACTTGCTGCCAAATTCCCTCCCCCGCCCCCAGTTAACTGTTCTCCATCTAGTTTCAGCATTACATTTGTTTGTGCAAACACTTTTTAATTTTATATAATCAAAAACTGTCCATTTTATCTTTTTGATCTTCTCTATTTTTTGTTTGGCCATGAACTCTTTCTCTAGCCATAAATCTGAAAGATAATTTCTTCCTTGTTCCTTTAATTTATTTATGATGTGACATTTTATCTAGGCTATATATCTCTCAATTTAGAACTTAATGTGGTATGTGATATAAGGTGTTAATCCCAGCCTAATTTCTGCCAGATCTGTCCAGTTTTCCCAGCAGTTTTTGTCAAATAGTGTCAATCCTGTCCCTGATAGCTGAGGTCTTTGGATTTATTAAATACTAGGCTACTAGGTTCATTTGCTTCAATATGCTATGTACCTAAAATGCTCCACTGATCAATTTATTTTTTAAGCAATTCCAAATTATTTTGATGATTATTATTTTGTAGCACTGTTTGAGATCTGGTACTGATAAGCTTGTTTCTTTCCTCCCTTTTTTGGGGTCGTGGGAAGAAAGCCCTCAGGGCTAAGTGACTTGCCCAGGATTCCACAGCTAGTAAGGGCCTGAAATCAATTTCGAACTCAGGTCCTCCTGTTTCTAGAACAAGTTGTCCTATCCATTGTACAACCTAGCTGCCCTTCCTTTCCTACTTTTCCCTCCCATTATTTCCTTTGAGATTCTTAACTGTTGTTTCTCCAGATCTATTTCATTACTTTCTCTAGTTCTATTAAGTATTTATTTGATAAAATGATTGGTGTGGCATTACAAAAATAAATGTAGGCAATATTTCATTTGTATTATATTGGCTCATTCTACCCATGAGCATTTAATATTTCTCCAATTATTTAGATTTATCATTATTTTCATAAACAGCTTTGTAGCTGTAGACATAGAGTTCTTGTGTGTTTCTTCATAAATATAGTCCTATTTTACATGTGCTGTAGTTATCTTAAATGGAATTCCTTTTTCCAATTCTTCCTGTTGGATTTTGTTGAAAATATAGAGAAATGCTGATGACTTATGTGGATTTATTTTACATCCTGCAAGTATGCTGAAGTTATTAACTTTTTTTGGACTCTAAGCATAGCATCATATCATCTACAGAAAGCAATAATTTTGTTTCCTGTTTGCCTGTACTTCCCTCAATTTGGGATTTTTAAAAAAAAATTGCTGTAGCTAGCATTTCTAGCACTAGTGACTAGTAAAGTAGCATTAGTGACAATAGCAGTCCTTATTTTATTTCTGATTTTATTGGAAAGATCTCAAGTTTATAACCATTACATATAATGCTGGCTCTTGGTTTGAGATATAAACTATTTACCCTATTAAAGAAAGATTAATTTATTCTTATATTTTGAAGTGCTTTTTTAACAGAAATAAACATTACCTTTTATCACAAGGATCTTCTGAGTCTATTAATATCATCATATGATTTTTCTTGTTCTTATAATTAAGATGGTCAATTAAGTTTATCGTTTTCCTAATACTGACCCATATTTGCAATTCTGATAAAAATCTACCACGTTCAAAGTGAATAATCTTTGTCAAATGTTGCAATAGCCTGTTTGTTGATGTTTTACTTAAAATTTTTTACATAAATATTCATGAGAGATGTTGGGTTATAGTTTTCTTTTTCTATTTTGACTCTCCCTGTTTTAGTTATCAAAACTATATTTGTACATAGAAGGAATTTGTTACTCTTGTTGTATTTGCCTGTTTTTTTTTTTTTAAACATTTTGTATATACCAGCATTACTTGTTTTTTGAATGGTTGGTGGAATTCCTTTGTAAGTCTGTGGCATAATTATAAAAAGTACCTTTTTAAATGATGTTTCAGTTGTGCCACCTCCTTGATTTGATTCTGAAACAAACCTATCCTTCCATTCAACTCTATTGAGAATGTCAATGTGGATATAGTCCAACCCTTCAGTTATGCGACAATCAATTCACTGAGTATAAATAAAGAGCTCAAATTTAGAATTTGGTGACAGTTTAAAAACCATGTGAATCTTAGAGACTCCTGCCCTATTTAGAGGAAAGATAATGGATGGAATCAGATTTCAAATCTGGCCTTAAACAACTATTAACTTGTATGAACCTGGACAAGTCATTTAATCTCTATTTACTTCAGTTTCCTCATCTATAAGATGGGAATAATAACAGCATAGATCTAAGGATCAAAGGAGATAACATTTGTATAAGTGCATAGCACAATGTCTGCCACATAGTAGGTGTTTTATAAATGCTTATTCCCTTCCCTTCCTTGTTTTCCCAACACTGACTGCAGAAGAATGCTACATAAGAAAGAGGATCATTTGTATCTTTTTTCCCCACAGGTTTCCACAGGCAAAAAATGTGTCACAAAGTCATCAACTTTCAGATGGTTAAACTTTCTGTAGCTGACTAGGGGGATCTTTGTATAGCAGACCTATTTGTATCTTACCTAGGATCATACTCAGTGAGGTTGCTAGATAACACTGTAGATAATAATAATAAAATAATAATAATAATAATAATTTATAGCACTTTATAAGATTTGCAAATGCTTTACAAATATTACCTCATTTTATCCTCATAACAACCAGGCTAGATAGATGCTATTATCATTCCATTTTACAGATGAGAAAGTTGAGGTAGACAAAGTAATTTTGTATCTAGTAAGTATCTGAGGCAGAATTTTAACCGAGATCTTTCTGATTCTAAGTCCTGTGTTCATTATTCTCTATCTGACCACCCCTATGCTTTGAGAATAGAATAGTGAAATCAGTAAGAACTGAGTCTGACTTACAAACTATGTGACTTCAGTTTTTAGGGAAGACAATTGGGCTTCAGTGACTAAATGTCAAGTGTCTGAGTTCTAATTTGAACTCAGGTTTCCCTAATTCTAGGACTGGTTCTCTACCCACTAGGCTATGGGGCTTTGGGCCTCAATTCCCTTATCTGTAAAATAAGAATAATGACATCACCAAAAGTTGTTTCGAGTTGATGCACACAGTAACTCTTTGCAAACTTTTTTGTTCACAGGGTCCAGGATCACCCCAAACCTACTATGACACATTAGTCTTTCAGGGAAGCTAAGTAAGGAGGCAGTCTCCCAGGAAAGATTAGCTGGCTGCAGCTTTGCCTTTTTTTTTTTTTTTTAAACTTCACTTTACTGCATTTAATCCGACCAATTAGAAATTCATTTGGATTAATAAACATACTCTTTAAAAACTACAAATACCTCTGGGAGGATTAAAAGACTTTCACATATTAGTGTGGATTAATTAAAATATAACTTCCTGCTGCACTGAGGAAATAGGACTTTTCTTTGGAGGTTAAGTCAGAGCTGAGTGAGGTGCTAAACTTGGAGATTTAAGCTAATTTGAAAGCTCTGAGTTACTGGAGCTCAGCTCGATTACCCTGGAGGGAGGGGGAGAACTCGATCACCCCTTATTATTTTAATTTCTGCTCGCTGTTGACCGTTGCGACCCAGAAAGAGCAGAAGAAACTTTTCCTTCTCTTTCTGTACTTCTTGCCGCTCCCCCGCCTCCTAGCCCCTCCGCAGGCTACCACTATAGCGGTCCTGCAGTTTCGCTAACATTTCGGATCACGTATAACTCTGTGAGCTGACCCGCGGAGCTAATCCCCATTTAAAGCTTTGTTTCTGCCGGGAAATGTGTCCCTCGCTCCGAAGCCCCGAACTTTTGGGAGCCATCGGTCTGAGCCGGAGCTCCCTCGCCCCAGCACCTGGCACAATTAGTCCGGGTGGAGTGGCTCCTAGTGGAATTGGAATTGCATGATTTGTCATTTGTCATTTGATGATTCGCAGCAGAGAAAGAGTTAAATTTTAAAAAGAGGGAGAGAGACCAGCCGAAGGTCCTCTTTACTGTAGTTCCTCCGAGTCCATCAAGTATTCAGAGACATGGGTTGCCGTAGTAACTGAGTCTGTTCTTCAGCCAGCTCGAGATTAGCTCATTGGAAAGGAGTCAGGATGGGTCAGGCTAGGCAAGGGTGGGAAGTGAGACAGAGAGGGAGGAGGAGGAGGAGGAGGAGGAGGAGGAGGAGGAGGAGGAGGAGGAGGAGGAGGAGGAGAGGAGGAGGAGGAGGAGGAGGAGGAGGAGGAGGAGGAGGAGGAGGAGGGGAAAGAAGGGGAAAGAAGGGGGGAGGGGGGAGAGAGAAAGAGGAGGGGAAGGGGGAGGGAAAGAGTGGAATGAACGTCACTAGAGATAGTCACAAAGTCAGGAAAGGAAGGAAAAAGAAAGAGGAAGGGGGGGAACACCCGGGAGGACTCCCGAGCAGGAGGGAGGGGAGGAAAGGAACCCGCTCGGCCGCAAGAAGGTCCTTTTAAAGTGGGGGGCATGAATCGGCAGCAGAGGCAGCGAGTCCCATGGCTGTGAGAGAGGAAGGGGCCGGTGGGGGAGCGAAGCCCGAGAGAAGAGAGAGAAAGATTTCCCGTGCTTTGTGAGAGCCTCCAGTAACAAAAGGGCGGAGGGTCGGGGAGCCATGCAGCCCGATGCTGCTGCTTCCACCTCCCCCTCCCCTCCTGCGGCGGGGTCCCGGCTGGACGCCCCCAGAATGAACCGTGGGCGGCGAGGAGCCCGGCTGGGGTGTCTGGCAGCGAGCAAGGTGAGTGGGGAGACGCGAGTGGAGGTCCCCGCCCTAGATTCGAGCACCCTTCGGGCAAGTCATTGTCGGGAGACCGAAGCCGCGGGACCCCGGGAGGGAAGTGGGGGGGGGGGGGGAGTAGAGAAAGGAAATGGCCAAGCTCGGCTTGAGCTTGGAACTGGAGGAACTTCCCAGCTGGGAGTGGGCTCGGCTCGGCTCGGTGGGTTGCCTTTGGAATGGATGGCTGGAGAAGGTGTGTAAGTGTGTGTGAGAGACAGAGATCAAGTTCTTGAGTGTGAGGATGAGACCAAGTTGTGTGTGTGTGTGTAGATGAGGCTACATTTTCAGTGGTGGGTGTGTGTGTGTGTGTGTGTGTACAGATGAAGCCAGGTTTTCGCTGGACGCCTAGTCTGTCCCCTGGGTCTGCAAAGCTATCATACGCCTTTGGGGAGGAGGGTGTGCAGAGAGACAGTGATCTACAGGGGAAGACTGTGAGTGATTTTTGAAGTGCATTAGGTAAGCCAGCTGTTCCAAAGCACCTACATCCTTTTGGAGCCAGAGGAACTTGAAAAGTTCCTCCCCCAAACTGGAGGTAGAAGGAAGAGGGTCGGGAGGGAAGTCGAGGCTCCTCAAATTGAAACGCGCTGATGAAAAGTGAGCATCCGCTCGCCCAGCACCTGTGCCAGGAGGTTTTGGTGGTTTGATTTCAGCCAAGTGGAAATGAGAAATTGTTTCTGTTTCTGTTTTGTTTTTTCTTATTGTGAGAGTGTTGGAGAGGCAGGTGAGATTCAATGAAGGTGAGTTCTGACTAAGTGACACATGATAGAGTATTGAGATTTATTCAGAGGTGAGTTCTGAGCGTTGCTTGGACCTTGGCAAATCGGTGGCAGCGTTAGTAGCAGCTAAGCTGTGGGCAATAGTGAAGAAGTTGGGCAGTATTTTCTCTGTGAGCAGGGAAGTGGGAGTTCCATAGCTCCTCATTATAAGAGGGCTAGAGAAAGGATAACTTGCTCACTATCTTCTAATGCCATTTAGTTATGTTTCAGGGCCATAATTTAACCAGCAACATAACTGATTCTTTGTAATAATGAGCAAGTTTTCAGTGAAGTGCTTATAGTAAGTGGTATCTTTTTTGGAGATTTTTGTTATTCAGAATCCTTTGTTGTTGTGCTGAGCTATAAGCAGTTATTAAATGCTTTTATTTGTTTATTTATTTGTCCAAAGTCTCTTTACTTTTGTGTGTAAGAGATGCAGCAATGAAAACAAAATAGCCCCTATTTGCAGTAAGCAATATTGCAATAAGTGCAATAAGCACTCTAAGGGTTGGGGCCAGTGAAAGGGAAGGCAGGGAATGCAAATATAAGTGAATGTAAGTAATATATAAGTAAAGTATAAGATAAACATATATATGTATAATATAAAGTAAATATAAGATAAGCCTTGAAAACTAGGAGGATAGGAAGACATACTTTTAGAAAATTAAGAAATCTGATTCAAAGGTGACATGCAAAAGAATGAAATTTCTTCCTTCTACATCAGCCTAAAGTATCATATACATCAGTCTTACTCTGAAGACTGTTTTGGGCCTAGGCCCAATTGAGTAGAGAAAGCAGAATCTTGAAAGTCAGGGATAAACAGTGATTTTACTGAGAAAAGGAGTCAGAAAAGGAGGGGGGTGGGGAGACTAGCCTCTTGTACTTTGGGAAATATAAGATTTAAATAACAGACGGATTGAGATCTTTTTCAGATTAAAGAGTGGCAGTAAGAGCCGAATGCATCTCAAGGAAGCAGATGGGTTACTTTCAGCCATTAGAGTTGAACAGATTGTGTGACATTTAGGCAACAATTCTTTTTTTGGCCGCTGAGGTAAAAAGGATAGGGGTTCTGATATTTTCACTTTTCAACAGCCAAAAATATGAAAATGAGTGTGTATGAAAAAATCTTCACAAAGATAAAGTCAAGGAGGAATATGGCACACAGATCTTTTTAAAAGGGCACCATGACATAATGGATACTTCTCCGTGACCTCCAGTCACCTTACCTTTGCTCTGGCCCCACTTTCCTCCCTTTACAGTCTTGACCTTACAAGTTGGCTAATCTATTATGGTAGTACTACATTCTGCCCCCTTGATTCTCTACTACCATAGTGCCCTGCCAATTTTCAACCTTGGATCATCCTAATTATGCATTTTCTCCAATCTTCTGGAAACCTAAATCATATGATTTAAAGTGTAAAGAAAAAGACCTCAAACATCATCAAGTTTAATCCTGTCATTTTTCAGAGAGGGAAGTTGAGGCAGTAGTGAAGTGACTTGGTGAAGGTAGGCCCACCACAAATTTGTTATTTCAATTTGCCTTTCACTACTGAATGAAATCTTTTAGTTTTTTCTTGATGGCTGCTATCCTGGTCTCCCTAGTTGTTGTTTTTTTCCCAAACCTCTTTTATTATCATGCCTCCCACACCAGTCTTCCTAAGATTGACCTCTTTCTACTAAGAAAATGGAGACAATTTATCTTAAACTTCCTCCTCTCCCCTTTACCATATGTCAAAACTTTATATATCTCCAAACAAATAACTCCCAAATCTTTAAATACAGATGTTATCAACCTTTCTTCTGAAATTTTTGCACTGCTGGAGTCACCTCTTATGCTGGGTCATTTTTGATTCTCTTCCCCCTACCCCCAGTGATTGCATTCTCCTTGAAATTATTTTGTATAAATTTATATAGCTGAGGCAGTTGGTGGAGTGATTAGAGAGCTCAGATCTCATAGTTTGAAGTTTTAAGTCTCACCTTTGAAAGATCCTATCTTCATTACCCTTGTCAAGTCACTTAATCCCTTCATGCTCTATGTACCTCTCTAGTAGGTAAGTTGGGTAGAAAGTATTTCTCTATACTGATAGAAATTGTTTATACCAGGAATTTCCCATACTGATTAAAGCCCAGGATATTTTAAACTCTTTTTACTTACCTGTTTATATATTCTATCACCCAATGAAATGTAAACACTTTGAAGGTAAGAACTGTTTTTTTTTTTTAATTTTTGTATCCCAAGTACCAGCACAGTACTTTTCACATAGTAAGTTTATAATATGTTTTTGTTGAATTAAAGATAAACTGTCTAATCAAATGATTATTATTTCCATGATTATAATATCAAACTGTAATTCATTGAATCATTAGGGGTTTGATTTATAAGCAACAGGAGCAGGTAGGTCAGGAAGAACTAGAAATGGAAATTAGAGTAGGTTAGCAAGGATATAGCCTAAAGTTCATTATACAAGAAAGGAGTCCAAACTTGGGGGAAGATGATGTTCTAGTTACAGACGTTGGAATGATGATAAGTATCACAAATCCAGAGAGTAAAACTGAGGCTAGCAGCTGAGGTGTCAGGGAAAGAAAGGGGAACAGATGTTAGCATTCCAAAGAAGGCAGTGAAGGTAAGCCAGAGAGAGGAAGAAGAGAGAGCAGAGCATTTAAGTGGGTCTGAAGACACTGTTGTCTTTTTTATTCCTGAGGCTGTGCACTCCCTGGGTGCTATGGGGGTTTGAAAACAAGGGGAGGCATTTGGGTTAAGCAGCCTGAAGTCCTGTAGTAGAATGCAGGCTCCTTAGGGGCAAAAATCATTTCCTTTGGGTCTTTCCATGGAGTGACTAGTACAAAATTTGAGACACAGTAGATACTTATTAAATGTTTGCTTAATTGGACAGAATAGCAGAGGGGTATGGTAAAAGTGAAAATTATGCCCTTAACACTGATAACAATGTTGTTTTTTTAAAAGTTTGCCAAGTGCTATATAGTATCTCTTTATATGTTATAAGTTTAAATATTGTATATATCCACATATCTTTATATGTAAATATGTGTAAGTATATACCTGTGTATCCATAAGTAAAAATAGCTGTTGTTCAATTATGTCCAACTCTTTATGATCCTGTGGATCATAGCGCATCAGTTCTGTGCATGTGAACAAAATTAAACTGAGCAAGGGTGATGTCTGCTGAGAAATTGGTTTTTAAGTGAGCTTCCAAGCTCACAGTTAAAATTAGATGGGAAATGGGAAATTATGCAGAAGGTTCTCCAGGATAGTAGTTCTTAAAATGTGGGTCTTTGAGACTTCTTCAATGGAACTAGTTTCACATGGGCTTGACATGTAGAGAGTCGCAGGCAAAACAGTGAAGCAAGTTGAATATGCTTTCCAATGCGTTAGGTTAATATATTATATTATAACTTCCAAGAAAATTAGTTTAACTGGGGGAAGTTGGGGGTGTTGGTAGGAGAAATAACTCAGGAAGCCAGGGTTCCCAAGGTTTTCAGTTTGAGAGCCTCTTTTTAACAAGGACTCCCCTCCCATTTCCTAGTAGTTACGCCATTTATATCCAATGATTATGAAAATCTGTGATAAACCAAAATTACTATGAATTCAGTATTAATTTTACATGGATTTATATTTCATTAATCAATCTTCATACAACTGAAAAATAATAATACTTATATGTGAGATAATTTATTTATTCAGCCTGCAGAAGTATGTTTGCTTATCATATTGAGTCATTTCATGGGATAGCTAGTGCTGTTTAGTACCTTTCAGAGAAAGGAAGTCTGGTGGATGCCCTAAAACTTTCAGCCCTTGATCTGATTTCACATTAAGCTAGTTTCATTATTTACATTTTGAAGCCACAAGTGCAGAACATCCACTTTCCCAAAACATATACCATGGGGGGGGAAAAGCATTAAGTATTTCATGATTTTCCCTCCAAATCCTAGTACTTATAATAAATATGAAGCCAAAAATCAGGTAGGTGCTTTTATATAAAGATTTATATTCATTTGTTCATTCATGTAATTATTCACTCATTTATTTAAAATATTGACTTTCTTTCTGGACAAGATTGGAACTGACAAGATAACCCCACTTTGTTTAGCAGTGGCTTTTTGAGCTGATCTGTTTCTGACATGAGCCATTCTCTTATTCTTAGGGAGTCTGGTGGCCCCCTGTTCCTGGAGTTCACAACATTAAGGCCAAATTTAGTGCAGATGCCCAATCAGTTTATTCCTCTGAAGCTTAGAGCTCCCAAATTTAACGGATCCACTGGCTTCAGCTTCCCCTGGTAGCTGGAATTCCTTGGAGCCCTCCAGTGAGAGGGAAATGATGACCATCACGGCAGCTCATTCAGCTTTTGAAGATTTTCAAGATTAGGTTTATCTCTTTACTACAAGATATCAGTTGTGTCCTAATTCTGCCTGCTGGGGCCCAAGGGAATCTTTCCCATTCCTCTTCTAGGGGACAGCTGCCTGGGCCCTTTTCTCCTCCAGGCTGCCCATCCCCAGTTCCTGGAACTGCTTTTTGTAAGACAGGAACCCTAGGAAGCCCTTCGTTATCCCTAGTAACCTCCTTTGGAATTCCCTGGCTTATCGTATCCTTTCGAAGAATCTTGCAGCCCCACTATTCATGCTGCATATTTTATTCCCAATTAAAATTGAGATAATGCTTCAAAGTCCTGTGAATTTCTGCATCTTTTGCATTACCTTCACAGACTCCTTCTGGGGTCTGAGAACTGTTAATTTAACCCAAAACAACATACTTTCAACTGTTGAATTATATATATTTCAGGAGTCCAACTGGGAAAGTATTTTGGGAGTAGGAAGGCCTTCTTGCTACTTTGCAGATCATAATAGATTTTAATAATAAAAACTGATGTTTAAATGGTAATTTATGTTTCATAAAGCACTTTCATATACTATGATGATCTTATTTGCCCAAGTAGACAGTGATTTATTTTGCCTTTGGGTAATGCTGACCCTAAATATAAGGCCATAAAACAGTGGCTATACTTTTATTCCTAGGTGAATCCGTAATATATTTATCACCATTCTCATTAGTGTTTTTTTGAAAACAGTGCCATTCTTTTGATTTAATAATAATAATATTGTTATTTTATATTAATAATATTAAATGCCAACTATGTGCCAGGCAGGAGAGCCCCCGACTTTAAAGAAAGAGCATTAATCAAACAACAAACATGTATTAAGCACTTATATACCAGACACTGGGAATACAAATACAATGCATACAGACTAGTAGCAACCAAGCATACAGAGGGATTTCAGGAGAGGAAGAGCTAGCTATGGGGAGATGAGGCAGGACAGGTGGAAGGGAGTTAGGGGTGCCCCAAAATCAGAGAGAGAACATTCCAGGCTTGGTACCTAGCCTTTGTGGAGGTAGGGAAATTGTATGTTAGCTGCAAGTCATTTTTGGTGAAAACAACACCTGTGAGGGTAGTAATGTGGACTCAATCTGGAAATACTGGCTGGAGCCAGATTGTAAAGAACTTTAAATGCCAAACTGATGGGCTTGTGTGTTATGCTAGAGGCAACTAGAGGTTGAAGTTTTTCAAGCTGAATTCTGATATGGTCAGACCTTTCTTTGCTTTAGGAAAAATCATTTTGGCAGCTGAGTGAATGATGGCAGAAAGAGGGGAGAGATCAGAGGTAGAAGGCTATGGAAATATAATGATGATGGGATGAGTTAGGGTGCTGACTTGTGAGTAGAAAGAAGGGAATGATAGGTGGAGGAAAATTTGATAAGAATTGACAATTGATTCAATATGGAAGGTAAGAAAGAGTTGGCAGATGACTGAAATAACAAACCTAGGTAAGTGGAAGGATGGTGATGACTTTCACAGAAATTTGGAAGACTTGGAACCATATTATATAGCATCTTTTGCCCACAGATGGAAAAATTTGGAGAACCAATGCTCTAGAGTAGTGAATTCTAAAGTAGTGGTTCTTAAACTTTTTGGTCTTAGAACCCCTTTATATTGTTTAAAATTATTGCAGACTTTCCAAAGAACTTTTATTTATGTGGGTTATGTCTACTAATATTTATTGTATTTGAAATTAATATTAATATTAGAAATTAAAGATACATTACTATGAAAATATTTTTGATCTCACAGACCTCTTGAAAAGGTCTTGGGGATCCCCAAGGAACCCTGGATCACACTTTGAGGACAGCTGTTTTGGAATAGTGTTGCATTGGCCTAATCAACTGTCATTTAAAATTTTTATTATCTCAAATCCTTTCTCACTGCTCCCAAACCAATTTGTTCCAGAATCCTCAAGAGTGAAAAAGCTCAACTTTTATGAGGAAAATAGAATTTGTAAAGGCTCTACAAGATGAAAACATTACACTTGTAGTAGGTAGAAGGGAAGTCTCATGCACATACAGTGGCTGGTCTTCCCTTCTATTTCTTTTGCATGATTCCCAGATGGAAAGATTGACAAATACATTTTTCCTTTGAATTATGTAGAGCAAAAGCAATAATAAATTGAAAAAACCAGAGCCCAATTTCAAAACTTAAGGCTACAATATACACATATGTACATGTATAAACTTTGTGTTTATGTGTTTATATATGATATATACTATTTCTTGCTGGAAAGAAGCAATAGGATGGAGAAACTACCTTTGTTTCTATTGGATCCCTCAGAACTAGAGATGTCCAAACTATTCCATCTACTCTTTTTGCATCAACAAGAGACTTTACTTTGAAATTTTACCTCCTCACACTGTTGCCTCCAGTCCCACTTTTTCTTCTTTGTCATTGTTTGGAGTGGCCATTTCTAGCATGGGCTAAGGAGCTTTGTATGATTCTAGAGCAATAAGAATACAGCCAGCCATTATCATATTTTCTATGACTTATTCAGATAAGGTGAACAGATATATACTATACAGAATTTTCTAAAAGTCTTCATGCAGTTTTAAGCTATTAAAGCTTTTGGGACACCAAGTGCCTAATGATATTCTAACCCAACATACCTTACCCTAAAAAAACCTCAAAAGTTCATTATTCTGGGGGTTTTCCCACCATGGTCACACAACTAGTAAGTGCCACAGTCCAACATAGAACTCCATGAATAACAACTTTTTTTGTGCTTCTAATTTTTAAAATAGGGAGACTAGGATTACTACTTTATAGATGGCCTAATTGTACCCAGCAGGGGTTAAGTGCTTTTGTCTAGGATTACCCAACAAGTCAAGGTTAAAAATCTAGGTCTTATGATTCCCACCCTGGTCTAATGGAAAAGAATACTGATGAGAGTTGTGGAGAAAGAGTTGTTTTCCTGTGGTTTGTTCTGGCAAATTTGGACATGGTTCAGGGGTGGGATAGGATGCAAGACATTCTTAGAACTCACACAGTGCATACAAAGATTTAGTTACTCCTCTGCAGCCAGGAACTGTGACAGAGGAAGAAACCAGCAGTTTATCTGATGTATAACAGGAGAAAGAACACTAGACTTGGAGTTAAGAGATTTAGTTTTCGGGCCTGGTTGTGTGACATTAGACATGTCACTTAACCTTAACAAAGACTTTTCATTTCTAACATGAATATTCATTTCTAATATGATAAATATTGATAGATAGAACACACATCAATAAAAGCTTTTTGAGGAGTCCTTAAGTAATTCTTAAGATTATTCAAGGGTCCTTAGGCCAAAAAGTTTGAGAACTGCTTTTCTTCTCCTTAGAATGGAAATAACTCACCTTTCCTCCTTTGTAAGATGATTGGGAGGAGCAAAGGAAAGTGGGAAAGGGTTTTTGCAGAGTATTACACACATGTCTGTTAGTATATGAAACCTTTAACTTTCTCTGTCTCTCTTCTATCCCCTCTTAAGAAACATTAGTCTGTGCTGGCTCATGAGGATTCTGCAAGGTTCTTAACTTGATTGAGTAGTGGAAAAAGCATTGGATTTGGCAATGGAGGCAAAACCAGAGGTTTAATCCTGGCTCTGGATGACCTTAAGCAAGTCACTTACTGGCTAATTTCCTCATTTGGGCTTGACTACATGACCTCTTGAGGTTTCTTTCAGCTTGAAATCTTATAATCCTTATGCTGTAGGTGAGGTTGTTTGCTCAAGTTTGGAATGGGGACTTCTGACCCCAACTCTGAAGTCCCCTTCCTCTCACAGTTACTTGTTCAGTCTTGCATTCAATCTGCTGTTCTATTTTATCTTCTGTGGTTGTGTGATCTAACAAATATAAACAAGCTCCCAGGACATCAAAGAGTCACTGATGGTCTCTGTTTAGCCCTCAGCTGGACAGAGGCATCTAATGGAGTGAAAAGACATCAGAAATGAGGAATCCTCTTAATGCAGCCCAAAATAAACGGCCCAGAAATAATCATAGTGGAGATGAGATCCCAGTTCTGTGGATTTAGCCAGAATTCTCTATTCAATAAATATTCCCTGCCTTCTGGCAAACCAATGATGGCACCCAAACTTTAGTGACTGAGGGCAGAGAGGGCTGAAAAGTTTTCAACATCCTTCAGGGTTACCTATGAACAAGGTATTAGGAGCTTAGCCAAAGGAGGAGACTGCTTTTAGCATGCTTGCTGACAGATCAGTGGAGGAACTAACTCCTGGCGACAGTAGCATGGATATTTAGCTGGCCTTTAAATCAGGAAAAAATCAAATCTTAATTGATACATCCTGGCTGGGTAACTCTGGGCCACTCATCTAATCTCTCAGTGTCCAAGGTAACTCTCTAAGAAGATAATTTGCACTGAAGGGGCTGACCTCCCTACTTACATGCTTAACTGGAGTTCCTTACACCTATGAAATCACAGATCTAGTTTAAAGAAAGAAAAGAAATAGCTACTGGGAAGAATAAGGTGAAGCAGAGAGGAGGAATTATGAGGCTAATGAATAGGTTATTAACAATAATTACAGTGTTTTACATATCTGATGTCGTTTAAGATTCACATCAACTCTGTCCTCTGGAGTTAATTGTCCCCATTTTACAGGTGAGGAAACTGAGTCTCACAGAGGCTGTGTGACTGACACAGCTGGGCTCATGCAGTTGCTGTGGCCCAGAACAGGTTCAGGGATCCTGAACTCATGATTTCTATTTCCTTATTCAATTCTATAATCCTCTGTTTCTCTAATCAGGCATCTGCCCCACAGTCACCAATGATTCCTTATCCCAAATCCATTGATCTTTTCTCTATTCTCATCCTCCTTGACCTCTGTGACATTTGAGACTGTTGACCCAACATCATCTCTTTTTCTTTTTCTTTCCCCTTCTTCTCCTTTCTCCTCCATTTCCTCCTTCTCCGAATTCTCTCTTCTTGGCTCCTTTGATATGATACATGACTGATTGTCCTCCTAATTTATTCCCTTTGATGGAGCCTGATCTTCCTCCCATTCATTCAGCGCTTTGGATGGAAGAGCTACTGTGTTCTTTTCTGTGCCAGGCTGTACTGAAACAAATGAGGGCTGTTTGAATCCCTTAACCAAATGGAAAAGGGCATGTCTGAGGTTTCATGGATAGGGAGAGGGTAATAGCAGTCCCTGAGCTGATAGATTGCCTTGGCCCATCAGAGCTCATTCTGTATCCAGCTGTTCTGGGGAGGGACCCTTAAATCAAGAACTCAAGGGACTATTGTCCAAATAGTGATTTAAATGGTCTTCCAGCCCAAGTAATGCTGGGATTGTTAAGGGGATAGATGGTGTGGCAGAATGGCTCCTTTCCAAAGTGCCTATGGGAATTTAGAGTGACTTTAAATAAAGTAATGGCTTTTGAGGGCAATAGTTTTGACCTGGAAACAAGGGATGCCTCTGGAACTGATTCAGAAAAGATCTTATTTCCTTTTGGGACCAGGTGGACTAAAAAAAAGTTCTAGTATGGAGTTAATGTTCCTTTAAAGGTTAACAAGAAAGTAATAAGGGGAGTATTGATGAAAGAGTATTAGCAAAAGCTATTTGGACTTGCAAAGTATTCTACCTGAAATAACTGATAAGATCTGATGATAATATATCTAAAGCTGGAAGGAACATGAGGGCATTCAGTTTAAACCTTTCATTTTACAGAGGGGTTTATATGACTAACCAAAGATTGCATATTTGGTCTTTACAACCATTCTGTGAATGGCTAAATTTAAAATTTAAATTTAATTCAAAAGGCTAATTTTTTTTATATCTATATTTTTATACACCTATTTAATATATATATAAAACATATTTATACAAAATATAGATGTACACATGTATCTGTACAGATATATCCATATCATTCTCCTAGTTCATACATGATTGACATACCAAGTTTCCTTCATAGGAATATAAGATTGATTGTGCCATGTTCAAAGAATTGATGAGAGAAAAGACATCACTGGAAAGACTGGTATTTCATTTTGGTATCTCAAGCCTTCCACAACATGGCTTCTATCTAGCATCATTTCCTATTTTCCCTCTTCCCCCATTTTCCATTTGGTCAAACTATCCCACTAGCTATTCCCCATACTGGGCATCCCATTACCAGCCATTGTACCTTCATACTCATGGCTCCTTTCCCCAGGTCTCAAACGTCCTCCCTCTTCACTTCCAACTACTAAGATTCCTTGTACAACTCAGACTCTATCGTGTGATAATTAAAAAAAAAATCTTCCTCCTTATTAGTATCCTCTATTACTTTGTATCTACAAACTTACATGTCTGTTATATCCCCATAATATAAGATCAGGCACTTTGAGGTTAAATGACTTATCTAGGACCACACTGACTCCAAAGCCAGCCATCTACCAGTTGTACAGTAGGATGTTTGTTGAATTTAAATTCTGAGAGAATGTCTATATCCCCGCTCCTTAAGTTGTGGTTCATAACTCCATGTAGGGTCTCATAACTGACACAAAATTATGATTTATCAGTAAATGTTTGATTTGTATACTTATTTTATATAATCATATATCTGGCATGAAATAAAAATTTCTAGGGCCACAAGAGATTACAAATGGAAAAAGTTTAAAAAGCCCTGCTTTAGAGGTCATGGCATCTATCAACAGAGAGAGTGGCAGTTTGTGGAGGGATAAGGCCTTTGCTAAGTCGTGGGCTTTATATTTTGTTTTTATTTGATTTTTTTTTATCATAAGTGAAGTAAAAAAAAAACCAGAATAACCAAATCTATATTCTATTTTCCCATTGCACTTAATTTTTTAATCCTTATGGGCAGAATTCCATTGGTGCAAGACCACTCTCTAAATCAGCACTTTCATGATTTGTAAAATTATTTCCAATTCAATGATTGCTATCCAGTGTTGATAGATCCATGAAAAGAAGAGAATAAACACTACAGTAGGCTCGTGTTTGCAATTAAGTAAATGCTTTGGTGGGAACCAAGTGAGGAGAAAAGGAAAAGAGTGAGACTAATGAAGTGAACCCAGAAATGAATTCAAGTTGTCGGCCTTCTCCTGAGGCTGAGGGAACCATTTGAAGGGGAGAGCCTCAGACAGGGCAGTCTGAGCTGAAATGGGTTGGCCCACTCCTGAGAGTATCCAGGCTCTGAGAAGAGGTCCTTGGAAGGAGAGATAGTCTACTCAACCCTCTCCCTGGTGCCTCAGGTGTGGCAAAGAGCAGCCCAGATTTCAGGATTGGGACCTGACATAGAGGTATACATGCCTTAGGAAGGGGTAGAAGACTTTTCCCTAGGAAAAGCCTTCTGCTCAAGTGTTGCTGGCTCTGAGTCAAGTATGGAAGTACTCTGTTCTTGAGAAGAAAGGGGGGAAAGGGCAGGGAGGAGGAAAGTGGAAAATGGGAGGGAGCAGAGAGCAAGAGAGAATGGGAGTGAGAAAGACAAGAGTTCCAGAACATACAGCCGGAACTGGAACAGGGGTACTCAAAAGCAAACAAAAAATGACCTTACGGTGTGTTATGTCTGAAATGTTTGGGAACCATTGGACCCAAACAAACATCTGTCCCATGGGATGGATTAAAATGGCCATTAAAGTTGCATTCTCCATTGCCCAGTGACCAAAGTCTCTCTCACAGAGTTTGGGACCCCAGGAAAGATCACAGTATTTGGTTTCCCTAGTGGACAAGTGAAGATGAACATCTAGAGGAGTTCTAAGTTGCAAAAGTGACAGACTAAAGAGTGTACGCAGAGGATGGTAATACAGTTTGCTTTGATGACTGACTGGGTATAAGGAAAAGATTTAAATATTTCCAGTCAACTCAACAAAGTTGTTTTGTGTTTAAGCTTTGTTTTTGCCTTTAAGGAATTTAATTGATGAATCAAAATTAATGCAGGAAATTAAAAAATAACGCAAGAGGTAAATAACCCAAAAAGACACCCAATAAAAAACTTGTTATAATATAGGAGGGCACTTATTTTCAGACTTTTTTTTTTGTTTCAGGACTTCTTCACACTCTTAAAAATTACTGAGGACCCCAAAGAACTTTTGTTTATGTAGGTTTTATATCAATATTTATCATATTAGAAACTTGGCTACATTTTAATGTATTCATACATTTTAAAATAGCAAAAATAAACCTCATTTCACGTTCATATAAATAACATTTTTTTTTGGTGGGGGGAGAAGAAACTTCCAAAACCAAAAAAACTTAGTAAGAAGAGTGCCATTGTTTTCCATATTTTTGCACATCTCTTTAATGTCTGGCTTAATAGAAGACATCTGGATTCTCATATTTGCTTCTATATTCAGTCTGTTGTGATATGTTGTTTTGGTTAAAATATATGAAAAAAATCCAGCCTCACAGAGATAGGCAATTGAAAAAGAGGATTATTTTAAAAGGCAAATAACACCTAAATATTATTATATACAAATAATTTTAATCTCACAGACTCTCCGAAAGGATCCTAAGGACCTCCAGAGGTCCATGGACCATCCTCTGAAAATTGCTGGAGTGGAGCATTCATTGGAAAATTAGTTTTACCTGATGATCAATCATGACTTTCTTGTAAAGCATGCCTTGTGCCTTCAGCTCTCAGACAGGTGATGGAGCATGAGAATAGAATGAATTCATGCATGTTGAGACCTGGCCAGGGGTTAATTTGTTCACAAAGGCTTGACTACGGTTTTGCACAGGGTTTGAATAAAGGTCTACCCGGTAGACACCTACCCGGTAGGTGAAAGAGCATGAGCAAATGATGGAAGTGATAGAGTAGAAGAATGAGCCGCTTTCATTGGAGCAGATGGTTTTGGGAAAACTGGGCAGTTGGAGATGAAGAATCACATGATGTAAATACCTCACTATGGACTTGGGATTTTATTCAGAGGATCCTAAGTAGGGAAGTGGTGTGATCAAATAGTTTTTTGGAAAACCAATCTCATTACAGACACAAGATAGACTGGAAACAAAATGATTAAAGCTAATATACCGTAGTAATATTTGTAGTAATAGATCAGACATATGTGGTTGAGGGCTCGGACTAAAATGGAAATAGGAAAACTGAAAAGGAAGGAAATGGATTTCTGGCATATTGAGAAGGAAGAATCTGTGTGATTTGCTGACCAGTTAAAGTGGGGATGACTTAAGATAAATGCCAGTACTTCGAGTGTAGTCTCATTTGAAAGACTGATGGACTCAAAAAAGGAAAAGGGAAATGTGGAGGAGCCAGTTTAGGGAGGCAAGAGCAAGGTGAGCTCAGTTTTAGGCCTTCTGCATTAAAGGAAACGGTAGGGTCTCCAAATATATGTGTCCACCAGGCGGATGGAAATGTGAGACTAGTTGAGGAAAGAAATCAGGACTTAAGAGACAAGCATGGAAGTCACCTACGGGCAGGTCATAATCAGAGCATGTCCAATCTCCAGAAAAAGGTGAGCAGAAAGCCAAAGATCCAATGCTGCTCGGACACTTGACCTTCAGCTTAATCTCTCTGGGGTCCAATTGTGAAACAAGAAGGTTGGACTCCACGGCTTCTGGCTCTCTGAGTTTTTGATTCTGTGAGATTAGAGTTCTGGTCCCAGCTGCCTTGTGTGGTGTTGGCCAAATCACCAAACTCCTTTGGACTCCAGCAGTTAATCCCTAAAATAAGGACGTGTATTAGTTAGTCTCTCAGGGCCTGCCCAATTCTGAAAGTCTTTACATCAAACTGGAAGCCTTCCATCTTCTTGAGCTACTGTTTGCCTTCTCCCAGCCTCTTCTCATCTGAATGGGGATATTAATAGCACTGACTTCCCAGGATTGAATAAAATAAAGACTAAAATAAAGCACTTTGTAAACCTTAAAGTATTGTATAAATGTTAAGTATGATTAACGTTATTGTTGATCAGAATTCTTATGTCTTTCAGAGCTGTTTGTCTTTACATTGGGTTACATAAATGGTCTCCCTGGTTCTGCTCATTTCACAAGCATTTTTATTTATAGACTTTACTAGAAGTACTGAAAGGATTTGACTAAGAAAGATGTCACCAAAGGAGATGTTCACCAAGGTTGGAAGTTGAGGGGCCCTGTGACAGGGGGGGTAAGCCATCAAAGCCAGCTAAAGAAGGCCTGGCCTGCTAGCCCTACAGAAACCCTGCCAGAGAGGGCTTGACATTTCCTGCAGGGAAGTGATTGTCTGTGAATAGACTAATGTAGGGAAGGGAATCACAGACTCCAAAGTCCTCCTGTCAATTAAGCTCTTCCATTGGACCTTCTTTCTAGACCTTGTCATGTCTTGCTGACCTGAGAGGACATCTTTTTAATTTTTAATTTTTTGGACTGAAGCAAAGAAAGACAGCCAGTGTCCTCGTCTCTGTCAGGGTCACTAGATTCAAACAGTGGACAGTGGGGAGTGTCAGGAGAAGGAAGCTTCTGGGTGGACCCAGAGAGAAGGATGGCAGTGGGGGCAGCAGAAGAACTTACTAAATGCTTTGTAATGGTAGTTAGGTAAGTCATTGGCTCTCTCTGGGAGTTGATTTCTTTATTAAATTCAAATAATAATATTTACAGAGTTTTGAGGAAATCTTCTTTTGGTAATCTGTTCCATTCTATAGAAATGAGAACTGTTTGTTTTTATTGGAGATTTTAGTCTTTAGATCTCTAGAGAAAGGGATGCTAGCACAGCATTTGATTTCCTATTTCCTTACAGACAATAGATTCCTCTGTTTAAAGCCTGGTTAACCCTTTTTACTCTTCCTTGAACTGAATAAGTAGCAAACTCTCTTATCTAAATGATAAGGAAAAAAATTCTTATTTAAGGAAAATCGTTATCAGTTCAATCCTTGTCTTTACAAACTCCAAGGACTCAGGGGTCTTTTCCCTGGCTTGATTTCATTTAGGGCAAAAAAGAATATTACTTTGTAATTATATGTAAAATAGAGTCAAAATAGTTTTTTTTTTTAATTTCTTTAATATCTTTCTGACGTTTGTAGTTGTATAGGGTAGAGGAAAACCTCCAAGATTTTAAGGATAAAGAGTGTTCTAAAAAACTTAACAGATAAGGATAAAAACCATTCTAAAAACTGAATAGTAGCTACTCAACTAATCTGGCTTTCCGAGAGTGATTAGAGATAGTATGAAGTAACAGAGAAAAGCATTGGATTTGGAGCCCAAGGCTTTAGGTAAGATTCTTAGCTCTACTACTCACTGGTTGTATTGTCTTAGACAAATTATTTTACCTTCTCAATTTGCTGATCTGTAAAATGAAGGAGTTGGATCATTAGGAGATGGCAGATTAATTCTCGAGAGCTAAATTTGGCCTTTTCCTCTTAATTTGTATGGGTCACAGAGAGCTCAGAATGGTAATTATATTTTAAAATAAAATATAAAAACTATTCCTCACTCACTAGCCTGTATTAAACAGATGAACAGCCAGATTTGGTTCTTGGGCTGTATTTCTCCCAACCCCTGAACTAAATATTTAATATCCCTCCCAGCTCTAAATTCTGTGATTCCAAGAAGTTAATAATATTTAGAGCTTCACAATTTAAATATACAGCAACATGTGGCAAGATTGTAGTTAACAATGCTTTTTGAAGTCATTTTCCAGAGGCATGGTTTGTTCAAGAAAATGAAAACAAGAACAAAAAACCTATTACTGGAAATAGAAAATAGTTCAGAAGGAGTAGGTATGTATTCTAGGACATTGAAAAAAAAAGATTGTAATATAAACTTTTTCTGTATGAGATGTAAAATGAGCTCTGTCTCTAGGATACTTGGGACAAGAAAGATTGATACCTGACTTGAAAACAGGTACAGAAAAAGGGATGAGAAAAGGAAAATGTTATCACAGGGGCTAATGTGAAAATTTCCCCACCCCAGTAACTCTTGGGAATAGACATCTTAGAATCTAGAGCTGGGCCCAGGTCCTAGGGTCCTCTTTCTTATGGCTTCAAAAAGCTCTTTGTTGGGCAGAGGAAAAAAGGCCCTCTCTGCACCATTCTTTCTGACTCCTACAAAGAAAGAATCCCATACACTGCCCCAAGCAGTAGTTCTTAACCCTTTTTTTTCATGGATCCCTTTGGCAGTATGGAGAATTTTATGGACCCTTTCTCAGAATAGTGTTTTTAGCAGCATGAAATAAAAAAAGATAGTATTGCAAAAGAATAGGGCAGGGATGGGGAAAGAAAGAAAAAAATTTACATGATAATTTTGTTATATATTTGAAAGGAACAGCAAGTTGTACATAGTAGATTTACAGTTACATGTGTGATCATCTTTTTATTATTATTATAGAAATGCTTGCATGATTACCTAAATTAAAAAAAATTAATAATGATTCAAAAAAAGAAAAAAGAAATATATTGAAATAGTTGTCAAAAATATTAAAAACATCAAAAAATTTATAGACTCCTGCTTAAGAATGCCTTCCTAAAAGATTTACTTTCAGATCCAAGATGGTCCCAGGAATCACTCTGCTCTCTCAATACTGAGTATCCCATAAGTCTTAATATCTTAAAACTGCACATAGACTTTTGAAACACCTTGTCTATCTCCCTACTGGTTCTTGATTTGGGTTGTGTGTAGGTGTGTATGTGTGTTGTGTTAAAGGAAGCTTCCTTCCTTCCTTCCTTCTTTCCTTCCTTCCTTCCTTCCTTCCTTCCTTCCTTTCTTCCTTTCTTCCTTCCTTCCTTCTCTTTCCATCCTTCCTTCCTTGCTTCCTTCTCTTTCCATCCTTTTTCTCTCCTTCCCTCCTTTCTCTCCCTCTGCCCAAAGCAATATCACTAAAACTTCACAAGCTCTCTTGGGATTTAGGACTAAATTTCTTTTTAAAAACCATGCCTTAAGCCCAAATCACTATGACTCTCATTGATTAACTTACAGTAGATCCTAGACTAAGCTTCTTTTGGTCACTGTTTGGACTTTCTTGGCTCAGAGTAAGTGTAAATATCATTTGTTTCTGTCTTCCTCTCCCAGACTGATTTTTTTTTTGATTAGGTAAAAAGGCCATCCTTTGCTTCATTTCTTTTTTTTTTCCAGAATTTCAAATTGCATTTTATTTTTCTAAAATTACCCACAGTACTAGAAATTTCTGAAAATAAGGCAGATGTTTTAAAGAGGAGAGAGCTAATGATATCAACAGATTTCCATTTCTCATTCAAGGCCCACACACTTCAGGGCATCAGGCTGGCTATATCTGTAGTCAAAAAACAGCTCTTCACCAGTCTGCATGGTTCTCTTAGCAAAAATACTTATCCTGGGATCACCATTAACTATCATAACTTTTGCATAGCAGTTGGGATTTACCGAATGATTTTCAAAATGAATTTTGTTACCCTTGCGGGTTGCATCCACCACAAAATCATTACTCCAGTTATGTAGTTATAAACCTTTCCTCTTCTGTCTGCCTCATCCTGAGAAATAATCCTGCCACAGTACTCAGAGATGAATTTGTTCTTTTGCACGGGATCTTGGATGAGAGCCCCCCAGCCTGGCGCGTCAGAGGGTGCCAGCAGTAAATGCTTTTTGGATCCTCTCTGAACGCTGCAGTTCTTTCTTTGCCTCATTTCTTACCCAGCCTTAATCACGGAAAGGGCACGGGAAAGGCCTTGGATTCAAAGGCCAAGGCCTCCCATCACAGCGGAGGGCATCTCCAGTCTTGGCCCTGGGCCCAGCTGACTCCAGAGAAGGGATTCACGGACATCATCTTCCCCATCCAACAACAGTGATAGCAAACGAGAGAAACCGGAGAAGGCTTCATGGAGGAGATGCCCTCTGAGAGCCTTTTTAAAGGATAAGTAGAGATTCAACAAGTAAGGGAATGGAGAAAATCCTGGGGATAGAGAGCTGGCAAGGGCGCCGAGGAGCTAGCATTGGAGCCCCAGAATAGGCTGGTGGTCAGATCCCAGCTGGAGTATTGGGAAGTAGGGATCAACAGAGAAGTTAAATTTGGGGACTAATAAATGAAGTTCCCTGAGGCTGGAGAGCCTTGTTCTGAGCTAGACCTGAAGCCGGGATGTGCCAGAGACAGCCAGTGATGGAAGAAGCCAAAACACCCAAGGAAGGACACCCAGGATGCCTCTGCTCGGCCATCCCTCGTTCCTGGAACGCTCCTATTCTTCACCCTGACCTGCGACTCCCTGACCTTCTCTTCGGGGTGTTTAACAGCCAGCATGGTCCTGGAAGGCTGGTCGCTTTCCCTCCATTGTTCGGGATAGATCCTGCTTACACCGAGGCAGGTTGTTTGTTGTCTCCTCCATTGGGCAGGAACTGTTTCCGATTTTTTTTTTTTTTTTTTTTTGTATTTAACAGTGGTATCTGACATCACTAAGCCTGTAATAAATGCTTGTTGAGTGACATGAATCAAGGAGTTTGGGGCGATGGGCCTTCGAGAGCTCCTATTTATGTGTGGGCTGAAGGAAGGGAAACTTCTGGTCTTCTTGTCCTCGGTTTTAATGGCTGTGTTACACTGGGATTGCTTTTAAAAGGCAGTTTCTATTGATTGAAGCCATACATCTTTCTTTAGAGGTTCGGTGTTTGTTGTTTTGTCTCTCTTTGAGGAAGTGACGTAAAGGCACCGGCCTGTTTGATTTCTGGAGACAGATTTTTATCTTGACTTGGGAGAATATCTTTGTACTGAGGGTACTTACTTGGATGACCTGGATTTAGGTTTTAAACAGTGACTGGGGGTAACTTTTGTGCTTGTGCTTTGGATAACCTTTTCCTCCTTTCTGGCAGTGGTGCCGGGTTTTCAGACATGAGACACACATTTTTCCTGATCTCCCCATTCCAATCCATCCTCCCCACTTGGTGGTCAAATTCAGCTTCTAAAAGCACAGATCAGATGTGCCTCACATAGCAAAGTGGTAGGGGAGAGTTCCCATCCAAACACGGATTATCCAAGAAGCATGAGGAAGACTAAAAATTGGGTCTGGTGGTCACCTGCCACAGTGAGGTCTCAGAGGGGGTCCCATGAGCCCACGTGGCTGTGAGGATGCTGTGGCAGTGTGGACCTCCTCTCAGGGTGCTGGTCTGCGATCAGGAGCCTGAAATAAGCCGCACTGAGGGATCTCCAGGATGGAGAAGGAATTCCCTCTGACCTGGCGTGGGTCCCCGATGATCGCCGCTTGTCCGACTCCAGCAGCTTCCTGTTACTTCCAGGATTAAATATAATCTGTTTGGCCCTTCACAACCTGGCCCTTCTAACTGTCCGGTCCTCTTACACCCTAAGTCACCTCCATAGACTCGGCGACCCAGTGACCTGACCTCAATCTCCCCAAGCTCAGCCTTTCCTTGTCCTGTCCCCCTGCCCTTAGGAGTGCTCTCCCACATCTCCACTTCCTGCCTTTTCCCTTCACATCGCAGCTAATACCCGCCTTCTCCAAGAAGTCTTTCTCTCTCCTTCTCAGTTTTAGTGCTTCCCCTTAGACTATGATATATCCTATCCATAGGAGTGTGTTTGTCATTTCCTCCACTAGCTTTTGAGCTTCTTAAGAACAGGGGCTGTTTTTTGCTTCTCTTTGGATTCATAGTGAAAAGTCTAAATAAATTAAATTTACTGAATCTCCCTTTCCAGATGATACATGTCTACAGGCAATCACAACTTCACAAAATTTATGGGTTATTTTAAGAGAAACAAACATGAATGTGGAATCCAAAGAGTTTATAATCCATACAGAAGTTTGCATTTTTATTTTTTTTGACATTTTCTTCAATTAAATTTATTTTTGTATAAAGCTTTTTATTTTCAAAATACATGCACAGGGGCAGCTAGGTAGTACAGTGGGTTGAGCACCAACCCTGAAGTCAGGAGGACCTGAGTTCAAATCTGATCTGACACTTAAGTCTTCCTAGTTGTGTGACCCTGGGCAAGTCACTTCACCCCAATTGCCTCAACAACAACAAAAAATACATGCATAATTTTCACAATCACCCCTGCAATCCTTATGTTTCAAAAGTATTTTTCTCCCTCCCTTCTCCTTATCTCCCTAGACAGCAAGTAATCCAATATATGTTAAACATATGCAGTTCTTCTATACATATTTCCACAATTATCATGCTGCACAAGAAAAATCAAATCAAAAAGGAAAAAAATGAGAAAGAACACAACATGCAAGCAAACAACAAAAAGAGTGAGACTGTTATGTTGTGATCCATACCCAGTTCCCACAGTCATCTCTCTGGATGCGGATGGCTCTCTCCATCACAAGATCATTGGAACTGGCCTGAATCGTCTCATTGTTGAAGAGAGCTGAGTCATCAGAATTGATCATCATATAGTCTTCTTGTTGTTGTCTTTAATGATCTCCTGGTTCTGCTCATTTCGTGTAAGTCTCTCCAGGAACCTCTGAAATCTTTCTGCTGATCATTTCTTACAGAACAATAATATCCTATAACATTCATAAACCTGCATTTTATAACAACAGGACAAAGGAAGAAGAAATACCAGAAATTTTCACCAAAGGAAGCATGGAATGGGTGGGGAAAAGGTGTGCAATAAAGTGGAAAAAGGACAAAACCCCTCCTGAAGAAGAGAAACTGATGGCAGAAACTACATTCTTTTCCCTGGGGTGCTGCTGGAGGTGTTCTCCACCAGCCATGGAGATATGATGGTCTGCTTCTCTTCAAAGGTCCCAGAAGTGCAAGCCTCATGCGGACTGTTGGGAGCCTGCCTTACCTCCCAAGGACATACAGGGAGTCCAGTCTGGTGGGGGATGCAAACAATGTATTGGGTCAGCTGGCAGGGGTGGGGTGGGGGGGGACTTTATTTTTGACACATTCTGGGCTTGGTCCGCTCTGGGGAGACATTTATAGAAATACAGCAGCTCAAAAAAGCAAGTTCAGGGGCCCCTTAATAGTCCTTAGCATATAATTTCAATTCATATAAATCCAATTGATTCGACCTTTCCTTATTATTAATTCATTCAATGGACAAGCATTTATTAATCACCTCCAAAGTCACCTCCCTGAAGATTCAAAGACAGAAATGAAATGGTCCCTGTCCTCAGGGAGCTTATATTTATTGATCAGATCAAGTCAACAAACAACAAACTATGTGCCAGGTAAAGAAAGGCAAAAATACTCTCTGCCTTCAAGGGCTCACAATTTAGTGGGGATAAAAAAGACAAACACCCATGTGAGAGAAAGTATACACAGTATAAATATTGGTTATTGATTTGTTAATCAATGATCTTCTCCTTTATTAGATTCCACAACCTAGCTTAGTCAAACAAACCCTGCCTCTCCTTTCTCCTCAAAAACTGACAGTGATCCGGTACCTGAGAGGGAACTATTCTAGGTGCTGGGGATATAAAGAAAGTCAATAACACAGTCCCTGGTCTCAAGGTACTTACATTCTAATGAGGGAAACATGTAAATAACTAGATTTGTATATGTGTGTGTGTATATCCATACATATAAACACACACACACAGACACATACACACACACATACATATACACATTCATATACATACATACAATGTAGATGAAGGTAATTTAATAAGAGGAGAAAGATAAATACAAAATAAATAGAGTTAATCTAAAATTGTAGTCCCTGCCATTGTAAGCCAGAAAGTTTAATCATAGAGTTTTTTAGAAGAAAATGGAGGTAAGAAAGTAAGTCTAGAAAATTCAATCAAGTGGTTTCTGTACTTAATTGGAGAGGGTTTTAGATGCTGTCAAGATTGGAAGCTCCTAAAGATGCTGTTTTCTGAGGTTGTCTTAGAAAAGATTATCGTTTATCCTCTTGCTCCTGACTCCTAATTTCTACCCATCAAAATCCTACTCATCCTTCAAGCCTGCCTCAAATACTAGTTCTTCCACAAAGCCATCACTTACCATCACAGCTGGAATTGAACCGAGACCCCATATGGCATTTGTTTCATACCATTCGCATGGCACTGAAAATGTGCATTCTTGTTATTTGTGCACGGCTTATCTGCACAATGAGTTTATGAGCTCCTTCAGAACAAGAACTGCATCTTACACGTTACTTTGCATAATAGGTGCTCAATAAACGCTGGCAAAACCAACGAATAAATTAAACGAATATTTGCCTCAGTCATCCATCACTAGACTATCTCTATTCGCTTCTATGGAAACATCTGCTCAGAGCCGTGATTAATACACACTGGGATCTAAAAGTTGGCACATCTCACTGGTCACTATGGAAATGGAGATAATGGGAATAAAGTACTGCTTACCAGTCAGCTTGCCCAGAGACAGTGGGCTAAGCAGTCCGGGTCATCAGCCAGCTGGGCTTCGGGGTGCATACTGTGTGACTGTGTATGGAGCTGCTAGGTAACACAGGGGTCTTCCAAGGGACACCCCAGAGCTAGACACTGACCCTTATGAACAGGAAGGCTGAGCTTAAATTTTGGCTCCAAAGAAAAATCTGCGGAGGGGTGCAGAGAATGTGTGCCCTAGGAGAATGGGAAAGAACATGGTTTTCAGAGACATAGCCCCAAAGCGGCACTGGCTGAGGCACTGGGGTTAGCATTAAGCACAGAAAAAAGATATGCCCAGAAACCCTGAAAAATTCAAAATATGGGACTTGGAGTCATTCACTGTGGGCTCTTTTCCTTGCTAGCTAAGAAAGTCACCTCAATGCCCCAGGCTTACCCAGTTTCCTAATTTATAAAATAGAAGAATAAAATAGAATTTATAAAATCCAATAAATTGGATTAATTTGGTCTCTGAGACTCTGTCTTATTCTAAGATTTCATGATTCTAAAGCTGCACCAATGTAGGAAAATCCAATTATCATTAATTTCCAGAGAGTATTCAAAAAAAATTTATAGACTGGAATGTTGTTTACTATTACTGCAAGTACACAGACCTGGGACCTTGTAGTTGACATAGAGATTTCCATGAAGCTGCTGTTCATTTTATCATAGGGTTTAATGCACATACCTAGGAGGATACTCATATTCACATGGTCTGTCAGTTTAATGTTTCTCAGACATTTAAAATTGAATGTGCGTGTATGTAGAGCATTAAGAAACCTAAGCCTTGTAGCTTTACAGGAATTCTGATGGGAAGCCTTTCCTAAGGCAAATAATTATTTTTTTATGTGAATAATCACTCTCTAATTTATTTGTTGAGATGTTTTAGATTTCCATATATTGTTTTTTCCATATATTTAGTTATGAACATAGCAAACTGAATATTCCTATCCACACATAGAATTACAGGGTCACACAGACACAAAAATGTACATTCAGGTAGACATATACTCGACTACGGCATCAATCAAGCATTCACTGAGTGCTCATGAGGCTCCACCTGTGTGCTTGGTGCAAAGGAGGATACAAAAGATGAATAAAACCTCTTCCATATTATCTGCTTACAGAGAAGACAAGCTATACATACACAAAGAATAATTAAGGAGCAAGACCATTTAAAATGATATGTAGGTGGGGCTAGAGAAAATTAGAGACAATGGCTTAGTCATCCTGGCAGTAATAAGAGAGATGAAAGAAAGGTGAGAGGATGATGGGGGTTTTTTTTGGGGGGGAACTGCCCCCCCACTTCCAATCCCCCTTTTGTCATCTTTTTTCTTTTATTAAAAATTGGAAGCTTTATTATTAATTTTTAATGACTAAAATGTTCAAGACACTTGGTACTTTAGATCTGTGATTTAGCTGATGTAGGCATAAACTCAGGCTTTCCATGCAGCTCATAGCTTCTTTAAGCCTTTGGTGTTAATATATTGCTTCAGAGTCATTATTCTCCCAAGGCATATATGACATACTCATCCAGAGTACATATAGCACCTCCTCATTTCCAAGAGCTGATGGTTTTCTCTTCACTGGGGATCTCAAAGCAGCCATTTGTAGGATATATAATGTACAAACTAACAAAGCCAAAACCTTCATGGGTATAAGGATGGAGAAATAAAATGAAGAAATTGTAAATTTTTTTTTCCATCATATTTTCAGGGCATAGACTTAGGACACCTAAGCCCATGGGTATGGAAAATTCCTGTCTTATGTATAAATGACGTTTGGGGTACCTTTTGACTCTGAAATTCTAACCTTCTCTAATTTACTAAAACCCTAAAAAATAATTTGTTTTTTAATATGTAAAGTAGTATCCTGAGATCATAATAGTTCCTATAATACTTCAGGACAAGTAATTCAGTGTGATGTTCAAATACAAGACCAAGATGTATTTGTTTCCAAAGGGAAACTCATTTTCACCATTAAGGGAAAATGATTCCCCATCTTTGCTTCTGAGTTTACTTATAAGCTTCATTTTAAACAAAAATTTGGCAGATAAATTTTATTCTAATCAAGCCTCCTACCATGTCAGTTTACCCCTGTAGAAAAAAAAAAAATTATTGCCCTATGACTCAAATAATTCAGGACAAAAGGGTAAGAGCATTTCTAAGATGTTGTCATTAGAAAGATGTTGAAATTTGGCTCTTCATGAATTTGTGATCCACAAGGGGAAAAAATATAAGAGAAAGAATTTCCTTATTGAAAGTGTGCAGATTTAATTAAATTCAAAATATTCATTTTCAACATATCTTCATTAACATATATAAATCGTAACAATAGAAGCTTACCTAATGCATAGATAGCATAATGCATGGGCTGAGTGTGCAGCACACATTTTGGGGAGTGTTCATTTCCCTTGGGGAAAGGCCAATAGTAATGCTTCCACAGAGTGTCCCAGAACATCTGGCACAGACTGTGACTGCTTATGATCTGATATCTTATGACAAAATTCTCTCATAGAACTTTAGCAATGTAATGAGTCTGTCCAGGGCTACAAAATTATGTAGATTATAACTATATTATTATATGATTATAATATATTACATATATTATGATGATACTTAATAAAAAATTATTTTACCTGTACTCATTAAAGCTTAATGTTTGCATATAAATTAGTCAATAAACTATTTTATCCTTTTTCCCCCCTCTGCAAAATAGTATAATTGACTTCTGGCCAAAGCCAGCATTTCTATGCTACATGTTATTCTGTGGCCAAAACAAAACAAAGAAATGAAATATGTATTTCCTTATGGTGCTAGGATGACCAAAGTAAGAAGTATTCTATGGGCATTATTAAAAAAAAAAAAAACAACCCAAACCTTCATGGGTATAAGGATAGAAAAATAAAATGAAGAAAGTATGAAGTATTTTTTTCATCATTCTCAGGTCAGAAGCATCTCTCCTTCTGCTGCTGCTGTTATTTCAGAAGGGTTGTCCAATTAGCAACTTCAAAAAGTCTAAAATCATGAGCAAATATCTAAAAATCACTCTCAGAGGATTTTTCATGAATGTTCAATAAGGGATCTGTAATCTCCTTAATGGGGAAGGTATTCCCTCAGTGCAGGTTGTAGTTCATCCATACCTTCTCATCCTATATACCTTTAGTCCATTGCCTTCTATAAATAATTTCCTACAGTGATCTACTCAATGTCCTAGAGGTTTCTAAATCTTTTGATGTTGTGCAAATACCAATGGAGGCAGTGCTACTCACATTTGTAGATATGCTTAAGAAAAAATAGAATGAATTCTCCATTAAAAAAAAAATCCATCTAACTTATTTTTATACCACCTTCATCTCCAAATGTATCATTCTCCCTTTATCCAGAAGCCATCTCTTGTAACAAAAAGGAAGAGAAAAAAAAAAACATCAACAAACTAATCAGCACATTAACCAAGTTTGATAGTATTGTTAATTATTGGAACCTATTTGTCCTTTCCTTTGTAAAGAAAGGAGTTAATACTTTTTTTTCTTTTCTTCAGGGTTGAGTTTAGTCATTATAATTACACACCATTCCGTTTCCTTTTGTGTTATTGTCGTTCTTTCTATTTACATTGTTGTAATCATATATATGTGTGTATACATATAAATGTATATATGCATATGTATGTGTGTATATATGTGTATACATATAGGAAATTTTCCTAGCTCTCCCTTCACTCTTTTCCAATTCATATAAGTCTTCCCACGTTTCTCTGAAGTCATCTTATGATACAGTAACTGGGCTCTTGAAAGAAGCCCTTCTTTTGTAACAAAATGGTCAATAACTAAGACTGCAGCCCAGCAGGAAACATTTTAGATGACTCTGATTGTTTGTAGCAGAGCCATCTCCTCCATGAACCCAAGCAGGTTGGGCTAATTTTCCTTAGACCTTTCTTGATACTTGATTGGTTCAGGGAAGAAAGGCTCAGGCTGTTGATGTCACTTCCTGGACATTTGGATATGAGTATAAAATAGCCCTTTGGGACCCCAGGTGCTCTCTGGTGCTTGGTGGATTATAATGGATAACCCATGCAAGGTGTTCTTCTTGTTGAATGTCCTTCTCTTGCTATGGCTAAGTGAATCTCTTTTTGTGACCTATTCACTTCCCTGCAAATGTCTCATTTTACTCTAGTATGGAACCTAAACCACAGGGGATTGGCCCGAGTTGGGCTCCACTCTGCCCGTGGGCTTCATTCATTCATTCCTTTCCTTCTCCAGTTCATTTTACAGAAAATTAAGTGACTTGTCCAGGATCATGCAGCTAGTCAGTACCTGAGGTCAGATTAAACCCAGGTTTTCCTATTCTAGACCTAAAGCTGCTCCTATACTAAGCTGTTAAATCGATAAGGCCTTCCAAGACCTACTCTGCTGTGAAAGTGCTTTCTTTGCCGACCAACAATTCACATAAGGTTAAAGGAACATAGCCACAGTTCCTTGTAGATTCTCCATAAATTTCTGTTTTGTGACTCCAGTGGATAATGAATCCATGCACACGCTGCTGCAATAGTATCTCCATCCCACGTCCTGAATTTGCTGCTATTTAATGACATCATGTAGTTGGACAGTCTCCAGAAGATCCTGAAGAAAAACAAGTTACGAAACATGTAAAAGCTGTTCCTATATTTCAGTTGCCATCTTCAAGAAGAACAGAACACAAAGAACAACATAGTGATGCTGACACAGTCTGATGGCATTAGGGTGTGTTGGTATTAAGCCGATAAGGACGATGGAAGCATTCCAGCTAATGGTAGCTTGTCTCTGTTGGTTTGGGGCAAGCGATTTTGCTTTGGGGGGGATTCCATTTTCTTATCTATGAAATGTGAGTTGAATTAGATGGTTGAACCCTTCTAATTCTGACATTTCATGACTTTACTTCCATAGACTAATGGAAAATTGGTTGTTGGACCTGGAAATCATCATCTTACCGCTAACGTTTTCTGGTTGCATAATCATGAATAGTTCTTAAACTCTGTATGCCCTCACCTGGTAAATAAGTAAGTAAATAAATGAATGAATGAACAGACAGAAAAACAGATGATAGATAAATGAATGAAAATAAATAAATAAAAAACTGATAATGCCCCAGGTAGCTACCTCTCAGTTATGAAAATTAAATGAAATAAAATTGTGTCAAGCAGTTTTGTAAACCTAAGTAATATGTGAGAGGCAGTGGGATATAGTGTCATTGTAGTCAAGAGGTCCTGGTTTCTGGCATTTACCAAACTGACTGACGATGAACAAGTCACCACTTCTCTGTGGCTCCCGCAACTCTCTTCAATAATAAAGAACAGATGAGTTGTGGATCGGCGAGTTTCTCCATGGAGAATTAGCTCCTACAGCCGGTGAAATCGGATCCAGACCACATCCCTTCCCTTCTCCCTCTCCCCATCACGTCACACAAATGCCCATCGGTGTGTAGGAGGTCCCGTCAGCTGTCCACGACTGTGGCCGTGTCACAGGGCGACAGGATCACGCCCACCTGCCCACCTTTCCCCTATGGGCCCAGGGTAGCCCTTGGTAGATAAACCAGCTGATTCACTAGGCTCTTCCTGCCTTCTTGACAGATGGAGGTGAAGGAGCAGAACAAGAAAACACAGTTGCCTTGGAAAAGTGGGTCATGTGGAGAATTGGTGACCCACAGAGCCGGTCCTGGGCACTCCGCTGACTGCGCTCCCGCTTCAGCTTAGGGAGGCTGCCAGCTTCGAAGGGGAGGGAGGGAAGGAGGCTCGGAGCGGGCTGATTGCAGGTTTCTGTCTCAAGTCTGAGCCCAGATGCAGGAGGGAGTGGGCGGTGGGGGGAGGGCCAGGATGGCCAGCATCCTTGAAGTCTCCGTGGCCCCCTGCCAAGCGCAGGATAGAAGCGCAGTGTCTGCTGGGCCGGCCAGATGGAGGCTTTCCAAGAGCTATTGGCTGCGCGGAGCGCGAGGAGAGGGACAGGGAGTTCCTTCCTCTCCCTGAAAGGTCTTTCAGGGCCCTCCAATAATGCCTCAGTGAATGTGAGAGGCCCTCCGGGCTGGCTTCTTAAAGGCCCTGGCTGGCTGGGCCACAGATAGGCCATAGATTGTGCGCCATGAATGAGCTGTGTCAGCAGAGTGATTAGCCGAGATGCATTAGGCAGAACAGAACTAGATTCCCTTTCCTTCCCTTCCCCCCGAATTGACACAGCTATTCTTCACTGAGCCTTGCTCAATTCTTCCCTCCTTTCATTATTTTTCCCTTGAGTCCCCTGGCTTCCTCTGAACCTTTTTTTTTTTTTCTCTCTCTCTCTATTTAAGTTTATTAACTCTTATCTTTAGTCACTAAACCATAAAGCCTTTGCAATTCTCTCAGATGGCTCCATCACTTGGATTGGTGAGAGAGGTCACCTCAGCCTCCAGATCACTAAGCAGAAGACCACCCTGAAAGACTGTCTTTTATAGGAACTGATAGCATGAGTGTTACTACACTGTAATCACACTCTAATTTCTTTTTTCTTTTTTTTTCCCTGAGGCAATTGGGGTTAAGTGACTTTCCCAAGGTCACACAGTCAGGATGTGTTAAGTGTCTGAGGCCGGATTTGAACTCAGGTCTTCCTGACTTCAGGCTGGTGCTCTAACCACTGAGCAACCTAGCTTGAGAGCTAGGAGCTCAGGAGAGATTCTTAAAAAGGGGTTTGTGGACTTTTAAAACATTGATAATGATAATTAGTTCCCTTTGTAATTTTATATGTATATATATACATACCCACATGCATTTAAAAATAGTATTCCGATAAAGGCTCCATAGACTTCAAGGAACAAAGAATTTCCTGACTCCCTATCATTTAAGAGTCCCTACTCCGGAAAGGTCACCGAACATCTACCTTGAACTTGATGTCATTGCTTCAGAGCTGCCCCGTCCCAGGAGGCTTCCGGCAGGGTACCTTTGCAACAGACTGGCCAGTAATATAATTAAGATGGAAATGTGAGGCAGGTTGAATGAGCTCACAAAGCTCAGGAGCCCCATGAGTTGAGTTCAGGGCCATTCCCAAGGATGGCGTCCGTCTTGCAGAATTCCATCCAGACACCTTGGGGAAGTTGCACATCTCCACAGTCTGATTTCAGTGAGTCTGCAGTTCTCCATCGTGGCATATTCATTGCCCCCCTGGAGGCTGGCCAGGGTAATTTAGACTTTCACAATATATTGGACTGACTCTTGAGAATAGATCAAGATGTCATCAAGATGAATGACTGCTGACTGATCCAGTAGGATGCATAAAATGGCATTCGTGAATCACGGAAATAACACAGGTGCGCTCTGTAGCCTGACTCCTGGCCAGATCTGAAATGTCTCCTCCAGTCATCCCCTTCCTGAACTCAGAGCAGGTGTATTTGTGTGTGTTTGTGAGAATATAAGGGGGTAGGGAGAAGGAAGATAAACAACTTAGAATTCCGATGTCTGCCTTCAAGGAAGTTTATTGGATAACTGTACTGTACAATGTACATGGTAAGTATGTTAGGGAATTTAAAAAACAGTAGATATCATGATACACATAAAGAGAGGATTTAGATTAAATAGAAGGATTTAATAAAATCAACATTTATTTATTAAACACCTACTATATAACACAAGTACTGTGTTAGATGCTCAGAATACAAAGGGGAAAAAAACCCATCCCTACCCTCAAGGAGCTTATGTTCAAGAGATACATTTTTGGAGTTGTTGGGATGTCATTTCAGTCATGTCTGACTCTGTTGATCCCATCGGGGTTTTCTTGGCCGAGACACAGAGTGGTTTGCCACTGCCTTCTCCAGCACATTTTACAGATGAGGAAGCTGAAGAGGCAGGATTAGGTGACTCGCTCAGAGTCACATAATCAGTAAGTGTCTGAAGCCAGATTAAAACTCAGGAAGAGGAGCTTCCTGACTCCAGACCAGGTCCTCTGTCCACTGCACCACTTAGCTGCCTCTTGGGGGGTGGGCGATAACCTTTAAGAGTATAAAGGAGGTCTCAAACCCCAAGGGAGCTTTTGAGCCGGAAGCTCCCTCCACCGATGATGTCATTGGCCCAGGCCAACATTGGGGCCCTAGCACGGGGCTTTTGTGGGGGATAGGGAGTGGGCCCATTTATCCAGTGCATAAAATGAGTAGGCTCAGACCCACATCATGGCTCCCCAGACCCAGGAGAGCTCATCAGGGAGCCAGGGGATGATTGAGGGCTTTTCTAGTTGTTGTCCCACTGGGTCCTGCAGGGAACCCTCTGCTCGCCTTCGCCTCGGAGGACCTTTGTACCTGGAGGACGCGTGCCCAGGTCCTGGCTGCTGACTGAAGTGGGGGAGCATTTAGCAGTCCAGGCCCCCGTCCACCCTCGGATTGATGCTGTGGCAGTGCCCAGGGACGACGCCCAGACCTGGCCTTAAGGTCAGAACGTGGGCTTCTTTGCTCAGGGACCATTGGGTGTTCTTGCATCTCCAGGGAGTGGTACCAGGCGGGTGTGGAAAACAAATGTTTACTGAATCCTATCAGCCCTGGAGGGGCCCGAGAGGGAATTTAGGCGGACAACCCGAACTTACTAAGGATGAAACCGTCCGTCTGCGGCTGTGCCAGAGAAGGCCTGGATCGCGCTGTTTCACCATCACATCCCACAGACACTGGGGAGGTGGACGGCGATCTTGCCACTTTTGAACCTCACGTGTTCCTGAGACTAAGTCTCCATGGATGGCCTTAGCAAAGGGGGCCTTAACAAGTCATCAAAGTCCTGCAAGATCCTCAGATCAGTGTGGCTGGTTCGGAGGCTAAGCTGGTCCGGAGCGTGGAGCTCTCGGGCAGCCCAGCTCAGGAACAGTGTCAGGAGAATTCCGGGCGGGTCAGCACATCCGCCCTTTATCTGAAACAATTCTTAATCTGGGGCCCATGAACTTCAAATATATATACACACAAACGTGCATGTATACAACACACATGTGCTTGTCACGCACACGTATGTGCATTGTATGACCACTCACCCATACATGTATGTGGTAAATTCACATACAGTGTCATGTGTGTGCATGCATGGTACATGTCTATGCATAAGTACATGTGTGTACATGTTTCTGCCTACATAGAGAGCTGTGGTTTTTATTTACAATCCTTTCATTTTATTTTATGCAGGTAAAGCATTATTCTCAGAAAGGGGCCTTAGGGCTTACCAGACTGTCACAGGGGTCCATGACACCGATTTATATGACGGGACCACCAAGGTTCCCCTCTGCATCCGGCTGCTTGGCAGGCCGAGATTCTCCGTAAGCCAGTGTTTTCTGCTCGCGTAGGCCCCTCCCACGTGTGTTGGCTCAGAGATTACGACACTAAAATAATTACCATCCAAGAGTTACCAGTGCATCACATACAACAACCCATGAGAAAGGTTTCACAAAGGAGGAAACTGAGGCTGGGAGAAGAAAACGGCTTGCCCAGGTTCACAACAGTCAGGATCTGTATGACTTGAACCCAGGTCTTTCTGGCTTCCCATCCAGTGCTTTATCCCTCACGCTACTGCCAGAGAAGACCTGGATTGGGATGGGGGCTCAGAGAATGATCGGCCGCCATTTGTACAGCACTTGCCCCTTCGTCACAATCCCCGGCGAGCTCACAACGCGGGTTTTGTATGAAACAGTTGCCCGGCGTATTTCCGGCACACAGTAGGCCCTCCATAAATGCTGAGTGACCGATGGGTGGATGAATTCTTGTTGAAGGAATAAATAAATACACGGTGCATGACCTTTGTTCATTTCTGGGTGGGTGATTCAGTCAGTTGGCATTTATGGAGTGTCTAAGTCAGGGGTCCTCAAACTACGGCAGATGCGGCAGCTGAGGACGATTATCCCCCTCACCCAGGGCTATGAAGTTTCTTTATTTAAAGGCCCACAAAACAAAGGTTTTGTTTTTACTATAGTCCGGCCCTCCAATGAGGGACAGTGAACTGGCCCCCTACTTAAAAAGTTTGAGGACCCTTGCTCTAGATGCTGGGGACTCAAACCAAAGCCGTCGCATGTGATAACGGACGGGCGGGTCTGGGGCAGCCGGGCGCAGGGGCCGCCAGAATCCTGGACTCGGAGTCAGGGAGGTTCGCGGCTACCTTCGGCCTCCACCTTCGTCAGTGCTGTGTGACCCCCATGTATCTCCCCTTTACCCGTAGAACGGTGGTAAGAGCACTGAAATCTCACCGAGCTGTAGAGGTCAAAGGAGACGGGTCTGGCAGGAGTATGTGTGGCACACAGCGCACCCGGGCGGGCGTCTCAGTGAACCAAGCACCCAAGTCCGCACAGAACGGACCAAGGGGGGTTTGGAGGGAAGTGAAGTGTCCGAGGACACTAAGGCTGGGAGAGGGGGCAGGGAGGGCATTATGGGGTGGGGGAAGGGGGCTCCTGGGAGGCTGGATGGCAGAAAAGGAGGAGACATGAAGGTCATAAAGATGGCTGAACCCAGGCCCTGCAGGGCCGAGGAAGCAGGGCTCCCAGAAGTTCCCCAGCAGGGAAGTAGTGTGATGGGGAATATCGGCTGGCGGCTGTGTAGGGAGCGGGCTGAGGGAGCCAAGGGGGCAGGGAGGCAGTTCTCGGTCCCCCGGGGGGGTGTGTGTGAATGGGGTTGGGGTCAGAGTGTCTTCCAGAAGGACAGAAACTCCTGGGAAGTGCCGCTGCCTCTTAGCAACCTGACTGTATATAGATGCGTATTTATTATATGCATATTTTTAATTACACACACACACACACATTTTTAATTGCATATAATACAGTAGCTAGGTAACAGGGGATTTAATCAAGGGCCTTGGGTTCAAATTCTGGCTTGGAGCAGGAAGATCTGAATTCGAATTTGGCTTCAGACACTTACTGTATGATCCTGGTCAAGTTACTTAACATATTTTTGCCTCAGTTTCTTCATTTATAAAATGGGGATAATAATAATAGCACCTACCTCCTGGAGTTGTTGTAAGGTTCAAATGAAATGAAAATTATAAAGCGCTTAGCACAATGCCTGGCTGGTGGCTGGTCCCCTTTTCTGGGCACATTCCTCCTTCCCACTGCCATGGAAGGGGACCGGGGTGGGAGGGAACTGGCCATACTTGGTACTGTCCCCCTTGGGATCCCCCTGAGCGGTGGGAATGAGGGACTAACGAAGGCAGGAGGAGGGGGCTCGTGCAGCAGAGGATGCTGAGCATGGGGATGGGGATTCCCACGCGTCCCCCGGACTCTGAGTCATGTCTGTACAAGCCTTTTTGTCAAAAAACACTTTGGGTCCTCTCTGGAAGACCACGGCAAACTGCAGAGAGTTGGTATTGAATCATAAATCCCGAGATTTCATCAGATTTTCTCTCCACCGCATTGGGGGCCAAGGGGCCTGACGGGGCTGAGGGTTGTTGGCTGCTCTCAGGGGGTCCGCCTGGCCCCCGGTGCCCGTTGTTCTCAGACCCCCACTCAGGAGCTTCGTCTCCTGACCCTGCCCGGGCCCAGCGGCCTTCTCCTGGCTGCCCAGAGCTGGGAGGCCGCTTGTGTCGCCTGAAGGTTCTGGAATTGGGGGTTTTGTGTTGTTTTTACCACAAAAGATAAGAAGGCTTGTCAAGCTGATGCGGCCAATGTCAGCAAAACAGCAGATTCCCCCTGTGGTGATAAATTTGCTTTCAACATAATGGTTTGTTTATTAAGTGAGCCGCTGCTGTTCTAATTAGAGGCTTTTGACTTAGCTGAATGATTTTGAGAGAACCTGGCAATGGGACAGACTTTACTCTTTGAGTCCTGAGGTTTGGAGGTTTTTGTTTTGTTTTTATACCAGCCTTTGGATGATTTTGGTCAGAAAAATACAGGTCAGTAATGCATTCTGGGAAGGGGATTTTAATCAAGGGCCTTGGGTTCAAATCCTGGCTCTGGCCCTCATTCTCTATAGTGGTGTATTCAAAACTCTGGTTCTCAACAACGTGATGCTCTTGGATGGCCCTCCCAGCGGAGTCTGAACTCACTTCCCAGAAAAAGTTCCTGTTTCTGAATCCGTCTCTCTTTATCCCCACCTTAGGTGACCGGTAGTTGTGCCTAGAGCTGACAGGATGACAGCTAGCAGGACAGCTGAGACCAGGAGCAACAACCAGACGGAAAAGTCGAACTACAAACTTGATAACAAGTAAGAGTTTTTTGGTTTTGTTTTTACTTTGGGGAGTTCAAAATGGCCAGAATCCTGACCCTTCCCATATCCAACTTACCTTCCCAATTCCAGATAGAGTAATCCCATTTCTTTTCACTTCATAAATCTGATATTCTACCTTGTAAACAGTTTTGGCTTAAACATCTTGTGAATTAACTCCTTGTTTAACACTTGTTAAATTCAGTAAAAGCTGGTCTGATCAGGACTACTTCTACGAATGTTTATGTATCTATTATGAACAAGGTACATTTTGTCTTCATCACAGTCAGCAAAGGACGATATAAAGATGAATAAGACACAGTTTCTCATCCCCACAGATATTACCATTAAATTAAATTAAATCTCCACTCTTATGAAGAGAGTATAAATTGAAATATGGGAAGCTCATTAGAGAAGTATCAGCAAAGAACTCTGTATGAGGGATCTGAGGATGGGATCATTCCAGTGGAGATAGCTGTTAGAGCTGGATCTCATTAAAAATGAGTAGGATTTCAACAAGGGGGTTATGAGGGTGAAAAGATCAGGTGTTTTCAAAATTGCATTTCTATTCATGTTTTCTATTTTTATGTTTTATTTTTTCCCCCTGCGGCAATTGGGGTTAAGTGACTTGCCTAGAATCACACAGCTGGGAAGTGTTAAGTGTCTGAGGTCAAATTTGAACTCAGGTCTCCCTACTTCAGGGCTGGTGCTTGATCCACTGCACCACCTAGCTGCCCCTATGTTTTAATTTTAAACTACTATTTGGGCTGCATTGATCAGTAAGGAGGCAGTGAGGCCCAGGGATCTGGAGTCAGGAGGACCCGAATTCAAATTTGATCTCAGATATTTATAAATTGTTTGAACTGGTGCAATTCATTTAAATTTTTATCTGCCTCAATTTCCCCAGCTATAAAATGGGAATAATAATAATAGCATCCACCTGGAAGGTGTGGTAAGGATCAAATGGCACATTTGTAAAGGGCTTAGTTAGCTAGGTGACTTTCACATAGTAGGGACTTAATTGCATTTTTCGATCCTGACATAGTAGGGATTTAATAAATGCTTGCTCTTTTCTTTGTGCTATGACCCCCTAGATCTTTTTTTGGCAGAAATTCAGTTCTTCCACGTCTTATATTGCTTCCTTGTATCGCATCCCTTCTCTTATGTGCCTTCTAAGATTCTGCACGTTATTTGAACACTTGTCCCCTCAATAGCTATATTTTCACATGTGGGACACTGACCCTTTGTTTAGTCATTTTTTAATTGTGTCCAACTCTTCACGACCTCATTTGAGGTTTTTTTTGGCAAAAATATTACCATTTTCTTTTGCCATTTCCTTCTCCAGCTCATTTTACAAATAAGAAAACTAAGTGATTTAATGTAGTGTCACACAGCTAGTAAGTGTCAAAGGCCAAATTTGAACGTGGTCTTTCTGACGACTCCAGGCCCAGCATTCTATCCATTGCTCCCCCACTTCCCACCCCGAGCTGGCCTCTGGCCATATCCCCTCATGGCAATGTCGGGTTCCAGAAACAATAATCTAGGCCGCAAACTTAGAATTATTCTGCACATAAGAAAAAGAAGAATATCCCACTTCTCCTTGCCCCTCTCCCTATTCACTCTACCTTTGTAACCTCATTTTATGAGCAGTATTCTTGCCTCTACACTACAGAGATGGAGCTTCAATAGTCAAATCATCATTTCAGTTATTTACAGTATTATACACTAACATTAAATGCAAGATGTGCAGATAAGTATTATGTGCTAAAAATCTAGTACTCAGGATGGGCTTATTTGGATTAGCATTTACAGGCCCCGTTTTCGGGACGATGAGGATGGCTGCCTCACTGATGTTTCTCTCCGCTGTGCAGGGTCCAGCTCGCAGGTCCGAAGGCGGTGGAAGATCTGGGGCGGCGCTCCTTCAGGGCCTGCAGCGGTCACTCTTCACCAGCTCCCTCCAGCCCCTCTGCCTCTCTCCGAGAGACCGCTCAGGGCCCAACCACGAGAAGAAGCCCTCTGGAACCGCTGAATGGTCTGATGCTGGGGCGGAGACTGGACCGCGTGCCTCAGAACATGCTTAGCCCCAGGATGCTCATCAGCGACTCGGCTGCGGATCTGAGCTCCAAGGAGGGCCGGGCTATGAGGCGGCAGGGGGGCGCTGCCCCAGACCCCTGCCCCGCCGGCCGGGCCCCTGCCCGACACAACTCCCTCAGCATAAAGGACAAGATTTCTGAGTGGGAAGGGAAGAAGGATCTGCCGGCTCCCCTGACGGGCCAGAAGGAAGACGGGCAGGGGTCCCCGGGGGAATACAAGGCGTCTGGCGTCCCCGAGAAAGTAAGGGGAGACCGCATGCAGGCGAAGAAGGCACCCGCCCTGGAGCCTCACAGCAAGGAAAATGAAAGAAATGTCGGGAAAAGAAGCGTCAGGGGGCCGGACCCGGTGGAGAAGGACGGGGACTCGGAGCTCGGCGTGGCCAGTGCAAGAGCCAAGCTGGGCACGCCGAAGGCTCCGAGAGACAGCCTGTCCGTGCTGAGGCAGGTCAGAAGGCTGGAGCAGGTCCTGAAGGAGGGCGCCGCGGACTCGCACCCCCAGTTACCAGGGACTTACTACTCGCCTCACTGCTTGCCAGAGAGGGCCGAGGAGGGGGTCCAGGGGGGTGTGGGGGGCTCTGAGCTGAGCAAGAGGCTCGTTAACCTGGACTTAGAAGCCAAGGAGCCCGTGGAGGAGGCCAAGGGGCCCTGCAGGAGGCCGTGGAACCAGAGTCTAGAGAGTGTCTACAGGGGCTCGGAGACGTCCCCCCCAAAACCGTTCATCAACCCGCTGCCCAAGCCCAGGCGGACTTTCAAACACGAGGGAGAGGCGGAGGAGGAGTGGAGCCGGACCCCCAGCCTCAGGAGGGACAAGAGGAGCTTGCCCCCCCTGCCCTCGCTGCCCCCCCCGCCCCTCCCTTCCTCTCCTCCTCCTCCCGCCGTGAGCAGAAGGCTGTGCAACGGAAGACAGAAAAACAACTCGGACCACAGGTGAGTGAAGGGGAGAGCCGGCTCTTCTGGTCCCGGGGCTCTCACCACTGAGGGTTACCCACAGGGAGCAGACCAATAGGGGTTTTGCCTGTGCCGGCGTTTCTATGCCAGAGAATGTCTGTGAAATTTAATGGGTGACTACATTCGTTTCTAGGACCATTAGCACTTTAACCCGCCGTATTAGCGCCAACAGTGGATTGGAGCCTTGGTTGAACCTGGTCAAATGGCAGCTGGTGGCTGTGTGTTTGCTTTTTTGCTCTAATAAGAATGGCAGCCGTCAGCTGAAGCAGCGCAGCCTAATGGACAGAGTCCTGGGCTGGAGCCAGGCAACTCCCGTTTAGATTCTGCCTTATTCGCTTATTAGCTTTGTGTGCGACTAGGCAAAGCGCTTAAACTCTCGTTTCCTCGTTTGTAAAAAGTGGGGCTGGGAAAGATCCATGATCTAACTAGAGGTTAATATTGTTATAAAGAACAAAATGGTAATACAGACACAGACTACCACAGTAATCGAGGACCTTCATTAATTTTTATTAATTCATTCTAACTGGATCTTCTTTCTCATTTTAAAAAATTTATAATGTCCCCGTGACTCGGGAGAGGCCATACTGTGTTATTAGTGGCAAAGTGAGGATTTGCCCGTGGATCTCCCAATTCCTACTCATCACTCTTCTGAGTTTTTTAACAAAATCACCTTAAATCATGGGTAGTTATCATAGCTGGAAAAGATCCTAGATATACATATATATATGACATACAAAACACTTTGCAAACCTCAGTCATACAATTGTTTCATTTGTATCAGGTTTTCTTGGTAGAGATGTTGGGATGGTTTGCCATTTCCTCTTCTGACTTATTTTCCAGATGAGGAAGCTCAGGCAAATAGGATTGAGTGACTTGCCCAAGATCACACAGTTAATAAGTGTCTGAAGCCAGATCTGACCTCAGGAAGAAGTCCTCCTGATTCCAGGCCCAGTGCTCCATCTAGGCAATTAGAGGGAAAGAATATGGTTTTTTCAGATGACAGACAGCCTCCTTTATGACCTCTTTTTATCTGCCCACATCAGAAATACTCTGCAATTCTCTAAAGCGTAGCATCCCCCTGAACACATGTACAGGGTGCCCCAACAGTCAACAATTATGGATATTCTTTTAGCCATTTTTTAAGGCAATAATATTCTCTGTGTCTTTTTCCCTATTCTTTTTATGCCTCTGGGATGATGTGACTTAATGGAGTCTCATGTTGAGATTTCTCTGTGCCTATTTTAACTTCCATTGTTTTCCATCTTACATGAAACAACACTACTAGTAATCTTCCATCATGTTTCGTTGTAGAGCTTTACACTAAACTGGTGTTGCTCTTTGATAGTTGTATCGTTTTGCTTGATAGAGACTTTGTTGCTTTGATTATCCGTTGTGGCCAACTCTTCATGATTCCATTTGGGATTTTCTTAGCAAAAATGCAAGAATGGTTTGTCATTTCCTTCTCCAGTATTATACAGATTAGGAAACTGAGGCAGACAAGACTAAGGGACTTGCCCAGGGTCACCCAGCTATTAAGATCAAATCTGAACTCCAGTCCTCCTGACTCTGGGGGACTCTAGCCATGAAGCCACTTTGCTGCCCATTGGGAGGTCATACAGTATGGTAAAGAGGGCATTGAACTGGGAATCTGAAAGACCTTAGTTCAAATCCTGCCTCAAGACCCACAAGCTGTGTGACCCCAGGCGTCACTTAACCACGTTTGCCTTCGTTTCCTTAGCTGTAGAACAAAGGGGTTGGACTTGAAGGCTACTTCATCCAGCTCAAAAGCTATGCTCCTGGAAAGGAAATGAAAGTCTGCTGGTGAGGCTGTTTCTGAGCTCTTTTGGCTTTCTTGATAGGGCAACTGCTATATCAGTTAAATTCTAAGGAGAAATGGTGATTAACTGGTCAGAATCTCCGCCTTTTCCCATCTCCCCTCCTTTTTTTAAAGCATCCGTGGCTCGTTTGAACAAGTTCCACTGAATCTGTTGCACCATCTTTCTCCTTTCTTCTGATCTGATGATTTTTGTCTCTGCCCTAATTTTGTTGGTGGCGAGTCCTTATTCAGGTGTCTGACTAGTGGACGCTGTGACCACACAGACAGCAAACTAGTCAATCACGAGTCTTTTCTCATCTACTAAGGTTTGTTAAGTTTCTTTTGTGTGTGAAGTTTGGTGCTCATCATATTCAATGTTTTCCATCTTTCTTCTGGAAAAGATACTATACCTGATATAGAGAGAGCAGGAATTTGTGTGTCCCTTCAGGAGTAAAGAACAAAGGTGACCAAGACCTCACCTGAGGCTTCTATCTCACTCAAAAGAAACTCCAGGATAGTTTTCATAGCCCTAATATTAGCTAGAACACAATGCTAGGTGAAAGGAATTTGTCCCTAGGGGAATTGCCCCTGGGGTGGAAATAAATCAGTTCAAATCAGTACAATTTGGTCTAAGGCAATGGTTCCTGTTTTGTTGTTGTTCTAGACTCTTTCAGCAACTAAAAAAAATGTCATGAAGACCCAGGATGATTTACTTGATTATTCATAATATTCTTTAAATTTATTCACTAAGTGCTTATGATAATTAGTGATACCTTTTGTCCCCCAAAACTCCAATCATCCAGAAACAAACCTTTAATATTCACACATGCTTGTTGTCACAGAGGAAAAATATATTTATAAATAACATAATTGGGTAATGATTTACTACCCAGAGCATCTGGGTATGTAAAGAATCTTTAGCAATCATCCTCTTGAACTCCTTGATCCAAGGTCCTTTCACTGTGATGCTGCTGAAATCAACAAGATGAAATTTAACAGAGATGAATATAAAGTTTGAGGCTTTAAAAAAACTGCAAAAGTGTAGAGTTATAGGGGGACCTATTTAAGTGAGAACTTATATGGAAAATTAGGAGATGGTTAACCACATTTCATTATGAGCCAGTAGCTTAAAACAGTTACTAAGAGAGTTAATTATTTGGAACTCAAATTTTTCTTTTTAATTTTTAGTATTTTTATTTCTCCTTTACCTTTCTAGAAACTCTAAAAACATTTCCTGAATTGCCTTCTCATTACAAAAGAGGCATCTTGCAAGCCTCCATTCTCAATCTTTTATTTTCTTGCCGCCTTTTTTTTTAATTGTAGCAAGTTTGTTTATTTTTAATACATATTGCTTTATGAATCATGTTGGGAGAGAAAAAATCAGATCAAAAGGAAAAAATCATGGAAGAGATTAAAAAAACAGAAAAAGTGAATATAGTATGTGTTGATTTATAGTCAGTCTCCTTAGTTCTTTTTCTGGGCGCAGATGGCATTTTCTCTCCAAAATCTATTGAGATTGCTTTGGACCACTGATCCACTGAGAAGAACCAAGTCTTTCACAGTTGATCATCACACATTCTTACTGTTATTGTGTACAATGTATTCCTGATTCTGCTTGTTTTGCTCAGCATCAGGAACTCAAAAATATTTTTAAATGAATGTTAAAAATGTTTTACATATAATTGAGTAAAACAAAAAAGCTTAAGTGTAAAAAAGTAAAAGTTAATTTAGACTTCATCAATATTTCAATGGATCTGCCTTCTCTCTGGTGTGAGTATAATATTGCCTTAATATATATCACAACTCACCTCTGACTTCCAACAGTGCCTGAGTCTTGTTCATGTACTTCCTTAGAAGGTTTCTGCATCCTAGGGAAGACTTTCCTCTAGTCAGTTTTTAACATTTCATGAGTTGGTGTATCACTTAGGTGATTTATCTATTATCTCTTATTTTTGTTCTGTGATCAACCTAACTCCTTTTCTGATTATACCTCTCCTGAGGATATCTATCCTTGGCCACTTCTTGCAAATAAACTATTTTTAGTAAAATGTTTCCGTTTATTTGCAACCACTGTGCATTTTTCCACTATTCTTCTGATCATCTACAATTTTGAATGTTTGGAAATTGTGACTATTTTATGATTTGCCATCATATGAAATGAGCAGGAGAATTTTGCTGTTAAAAATATGGGTTCTAGAAGAAGAAAAACAAATATGTGTGTATACATATGTACACATGCATAATTCCATTTTAAATGAAAACAAGATTAAAATATAAGTAAACACATTAAATATAACAACCTATCTTAAACCTAAAGAATAGATGAAATACTTCCATCTTTTTGGTAGAGAGGAAGGGGATTATTGTATAAAATGTTACATATACTGTCAAATATAGTTAGTGAGTTGGGCCATTTTTGTTTAACTGTTTTGCTCTGTTATAAAGGAGGGATTATGGGTGAGTTTAGAGCAGGGATAATAGAAAAGTGTAATCTAAAAGAACAAAAGACATTAATAATTTTTTAAAAAGATGGTTCATGTTGGGGAATATTGTCAGTGCTACACAGTTTCCCCTATAAAGCCCAGCCTACTCTATTCCTCCTTTGTAGTAATATGCCTGTCCAAGATATTTATACTGTTGGACTAACTCAAGTTATATGCAATAATGAACTAACTGCAAGTCAAAATCTGGACAGTACATTTTTTCATCCCCTTGACTTTGCCTGTGTATATTGATAATAATGATAACTAACATTTATGTGGCATTTAATATATATCAGACACAATGCTAAGCAAGTGCTTTACAATCATTATCTCACTTTATCCTCACAAATGAGCATACTAGTGAGATGGATGTGCTTGTTTATTTTTACATAAAGAATTAAATCTTAGTAGAATATCTGATGCCTTTTACTGTTGCCAAATTTTTCATGACATCCCCTTTGTCAGGCTGCTGAAGTCTACAGACCTCTTCTCAGAATCATGGTTTTAATAGCATAAAAGAAAATTCTTTGCATTTCAAGGGAAATCAAATGTATCAAAATATAATCAAGATATATTTTTTTTAAATCCAGTTCACTGACTTCAGGTCAAGAACTCCTGGTTTAGAATGAGAGAGATAGCATAGATAGTGAGATTCAAATGTCTTGCTCCGTCTGATGTCTAAAGTACTTAAATGTATGAATTAAACAGATGAATGAAAAAGCATTTTTTAGGCACTATATGTGCATTGTGCTTAATTTTCATAATTAAAAATGCAAATGCAAAAAAGTTGTCCCTGCCCTTAAGCATCTAATAGGAGAATAGTGACGCATGAAGAGCTACAGAGATACTAAGTGGAATCTCCAGAGATTGATGGCGATCTTTCCGATAGCACTGGCAGGAGTCATTGGCTCATGGTTCCAAAACTGGACTGGACTTGGAAGGGTAAAGGCAGAAGATAGGGACAGGGAGAGTAAAATAAAACCTGGCTGGAGCTGGTTATTGGCAGTTAGGGAGGGTGATATTCAGGGAGTGTGTGAGGTCAGCATAGGAAAGATAGGAATAGTAGCAATTCCAGTTCTTTGTCTCCAGGGGAAAATATGGACATATGCAGAGGGATATTCCACCCAAGTCCCTCAGAGCTTCCTCCCAAGGGCTGGGTGAAGTAGTGGAGAAGGAGCTAAAGGGATAGAAGAGGAAGCCCCAGATGTGATCCAAGGCTCCTCTGCTCCCAAACTCATCTGTCACTCACTAGTTGTAGAACTTGGGGTGACTGCTCAGCTCCAGCACAGGGGAGAGTTTCTGGGCCTGGAGATCGGGATTAAAGGCCTGCCCTTTAATAATAATGCTCCCCCTGCAGCAGGTCCCACTCTCCCCCACCCCCAAATCTCCAAGGCTCAGCTGCTTTTGCAAACCCTGCAGGCTAATCTTTGACTATTTATTCCACAGGCCTGTTATGCAGCTCAGACAAAAGTGTTCATAAAACAAATGGTAACCATAAAGCTTATTTTTCCCAATTCTACAAATCTTTATTAGGACCTCACTATGTACATGGTTTATAATATACTAAGCTATTATTTGTGTACGGTTCTTGGAAACATAATCCCCTCTAATCCTCTATACCCCTTCATATAATAAAACATAATGTTCAGGCTAATCTCCAGCACAGTGGTAAATAAATACTTCCCTGAAGGAAGTGAGGATTTTATGGGTGTGTGTGGGTGTATATATAAATGTATATATACATATAATACATCAATATATATATATAAACATTAGCAAATTAGGAAATGACAGGTATGTAAAAAAAGATAAAGAGTTTCATTTTAGACATCGTTTTTAGTGATTCTCTTACATGTTCCATTTCAAATCCACTCTCTTTTCCATCCAGATCCCAAGAACAGATTCTTTCAATTTCTCTAACAAGAGTCTATTGTCCAAAGCCTGAAAACTCGATTCTTTTACTATTTTGAATGTGTCTTGCCTAAACTCTGCTCTCTTTAAAATATAGAATAGATAATAGATATATCATACATCTCTGTCTAGCCTATATCTATCTCTATATTTAGTCTATATGTACCCAATCTATCTATATCTATATATCCTCCTGACATTTCTGCATCTCCAAGACTGATCCCAGCTCGATCCCACTGTTTTCTATTCCCAAGAAATGACCAGTGCCTCTGGGTAAAGGAAACAAGCCCCCCTGTCCATCTGAACTGTTGGCCCCTGCTGCAGGGAGACCACTCATTTCAACAGTGCCAAATGTTGCTGAATGTTGCCCCAGTGCCAGAAATACAGAGAGACATTGGGCACCTTCCTCCAAGCCAGGCCGTGACTTCAGCTTTCCTATTTCTCTCTCTGGGTCAGCTAGTGGAGAGAGTGAAGGCCCAAAGTCAGGAGTATCTGAGTTCAAATCCTGCCTCAGATACTTCCTAGCTGGGTGACCCTGAGTAAGTCACTTAATCCTTTTTGTTTCAGGTTCCTCACTTATAAAATGAGCCAGAGAAGGAAATGGCAAACCATTTTAGAATCTTTGCCAAGAATTACTTGCCATCTAGGGAGGAAAATTGGAACACAAGATTTTGCAAGGGTTAATATTAAAAAATTATCTGTGCATGTTTTGAAAATAAAAGGCTTTAATTAAAAAAAAAAAAGAATCCTTGCCAAGAAAACCCCAAATAGGTTCATAAAGGATCAGACATGATTAGTTGACTAAACAATTTTTAAAAATTTAATAAAGGTTGAAGCTTGGTGTCTATGACCTGGAGGAAAAAACCCCCAATGGGATTCATAGTCAAACATTCCCTTCTCACCTTTCTGAAAATGGACAGGAAAGGAATGGTGATAATGATGGTAGAAAGACGAGGAAGCTTGAATCTGTTGTCAGTTCAGCTGTAGTCTAACATGGGATCCAAACACTGGGATATAAATCATAGTGCATTGGGGTTCAATTGCTGCCTCTGCAGTTTATTACATATGTCACTTCAAGCAAATTTTTTTTAACTTCTCTGGGCCTGGAATTCAAAATAAAACCCCCAAACTCAGACATTTTGTAGCACTAGACCTCTGGGACAACAAATCAAGCTCTAAACCAAAGGAAATGCCCCCTATATTGATGCTTACCCCTAACTCTTCTGGTTTATGCTCAGAAGCAGCCCCACCTTCCCATCAGTACCTTCATCTGCCATCAAGTTACCATTCCCATAATTTTTTCTTTATTTCTCTACAACCTGCTCTTTCCAGGTTTCTAGCAATTGCTTTAAACTCTGTTTTAAAACCAAGGCCAGAATTGCTTAGTCTCAGTCTAAAGTTTAAATTTTTCTTGGCTAGCTTCACATCACCTGGGTTTGAGGCATTTGGAGTTATTGAGGGTTATTTTGTTTAAATGAAGTAGAGAGGGAAAGAGAGAAAAATTAGGAATGTACTTTTTACTCTTTTAAAAATATGTATTTTAACATTTGTCTATAGCCCCATCTCTTAAAAATGGCTGTAGCCAAAAAACACTAAATTTCACAAGCTTACAGGCTTCTCTGATGCAGGAAAACCAGTTCAAGTTTAAAGAGAAATGATTAAGAATTTTGAGTTTATGAAGGTTTAGAGTTACAGGTCTGGTCATATACTTTGGACAGTGTCTGAAACTTATTTTCTTAGACTGATTATTCTGTTTTATCAATCATCAAAACAAATCACTTGATCATGACTTCCTTCTTCCTCCTTTTTGTCCATTTTCCCCTTCCCTCACCCTCTTTTCCTCCCTCTGTCTTTCTCCCTATTTCCTGTCCTCCCTGAAAGTTTGACCTCCCTTTTTCTCTCTTTCTCTCTCTTTTCCATTATCTTTACTCCCCTCTCCTTCCATTCTTTCCCATTCTTCTATCCCTCTCTCTCCCTTCCCTCTTCCTTTTTCTCTTCCTCTTCATTTCTATGAAATCCCAGGAAATTAAATATAAACCAGGATGGGAAATGAAAGTTTCAAAGTATCAGGAAATTCCAGAAAAGATAAGGCTACTCCTGCAACATTAGTTTCATTGTACATATTTTATGGCATACATATATTTAATAATACTGAAAAGAATAAGTAAAAGTCCACATTTAACAAGAAAAAATTATATTCCACCCAAGTATTCCCACGTGTAGGGATGCTAAATAAACATATGTCTACACAGAAGCTGCTTTTACTCAATTAAATGTCATTTAGGGGTTTTTAACTTTAGGTCTGTGAACTTGTTTTTTAAATATTTTGTTAAGTTTATTTCAGGATAATTGGTTTCCTTCTTAACCCTATGTCTTTTATTTTATGCATTTAAAAACATTCCTTAGAAGGCACCAGATAGCCAGTGAGGCTCATGATACAAAAAATAATAATAATAGTAAGATTAAGAACTTCTGGTTTAAGTTGAATTCACAATTGCATTGTCATTTTATTTGAATATGAAAGAGTAAAATATTCATTAAAAATTAAATGTACAACCACAATGTTATTTTAATTTACCTAAAAATAAATAACAATCCTGGTTGATTTTTTTTTCTTTTTTAATTGTTGCTTTGGTAACATGGAAATATAATCTTATTTTAAGGACTTATGAAGTTTCTAAAGCTATAAAATGTTAACTTATTCTGGGCTTTAAAAAATCCAACTTCTAGTGGCAGCTATGTGGCTCAGTGGTTAGAGCACCACCCCTGAAGTCAGGAGGATCTGAGTTCAAATGTGACCTCAGACACTTAAAACTTCCTTGCTGTGTGACCCTGGGCAAGTCACTTAACTCCAATTGCCTTGGCAAAAAAACAAAACAAACAAAAAACCCCAAACTTCTGAGGGTTATGAGATGTTAGAATTATTTCTGTACTTTCTGCATATTTTTGATTCTCATTCATATCTAATCAACAATAATGTAATCTATCAATAAATATTTATTAAGCACCTACTATGTACCAAATACTAAGGACTCAAAGACATAATAAAACAGCCTCTGCCTTCAACCATTTTTCATTCTATCATAAGAAATAATGGCCACACACAGAAATACACACACACACACACACACACACACACACACATATATGTATGTGTGTATCTATGGAGAGGTATATGTCTGCATGCATATATGTACAAGTGCGTGTCTATATATAGATATATATGTGTGTGTATAGATTTAGATACATAAATATACATAAATATATGGAATGTGTCTTGCTCTGGTTCTCTCTGTGTAAAAATATTTGCCCTTCCCTTTGTACCAGAGAAGTCTGGATTATTATGATATGAAAAGGTAACTATTATGCAGTGCATATATTTTATATGTTTCTGAGTTTCTAAATTTTTTCTGTGTCATTTGCATGTCATGTGGGGCTTCCACAATATTCCCCCAAAATTTGCATTAATTTTTTACATTGACTACAATGTTATTTTTGAGATAGAAACTTTTTTTTTTTTTTTTTTTACAAAAATATCCTCCTCTGAAGGATACAGATATATTGTACAATATATTGAAACCACCATGGAGAAAGTCACAATATGGAAGGGAAAATTGTAGTTATAAATATATCCATACATGCTATAGTCATCCTGATTTTTGTAGAAGCAGCTCCTGCTATCCTACAAATAGAGATGCTGTTTTAGCAAGCTGATGAGGCGTGTAATATAAACCACGCAGTTGTTTACAGGAAGAAGGAAGACACCAGGAGTAGGAAGAGGGTCAGGAAGATTCTTGTGTAGGATATGGTATTTAAGTTGAATTTGAAGAAAGTTAGGGAAAGAAGTAATTCAAAGCTAGTTGGTTAAAAAGCACCAGCCCTGAAGTCAGGAGCACCTGAGTTCAAATGTGGTCTGAGACACTTAACACTTCCTGGCTGTGTGACCCTGGGCAAGTCACTTAACCCCAATTGTCTCAGCAAAAACAATCAAACAAACAAATAAAAAGAAGCAATTCAAAGACCATTAGACTCCTGGGACTCAGTGTCAGAAGATTGAAATTAGAATTCTGGTTCTGAATTTTGTTAAGTAACCTTCTACATAAGAATATGAAGATATTGAAGTATTGTGGTGCCATAAGGTAAGACAAAGTGGATAATTTCAGAAAAACTTGAAAAGACCTGTATAAAATGCAGAATGAAGTATATAGAATTAGTAGAATGAATTATAACAATTTATAAAAATGATAAATTTGAAAGACTTGAGCATTTTGATCAATACAATGACCAGCCTTAATTCCAGAGGACCCAAAATAGAAAATGCTATCCAATTCCTTACAAAGATACAGATGGATTAAATATGCAGAATGAAATATTTATTTTTGGACTTGGTCAATGTGAGCATTTGTTTTGCTTAGTTATGCATAATTAATTGTTATAAGATTTTTGTTTTTCTTTGAGGGAAGAGGAAGGTGAAAAAAGGCTTGTTAATTGAAAACAATTTTAATTTTAAATAAATTAATCTTTTATGAGCCTCAATTTCTTTATCTGTAAAATAGGAATATTACTCATACTACTATGGATCAAAGTACCTCTGACATCCCTTCTATTTTTAGTGCTATGCCCTCATGTTCTTAGATTATTATTATATAAATTGTTCTCTTGGTTCTGTTTACTTCATTTTGTATCCATTCATTTCAATCTTACCTAGTTTTTCTGAAACTATCTTTCTCATCATGATACAATAATATACCACTATATTAATATATCTGTATTCCATTACATTAATATAATTTGTTCAAACATTTCCCAATTGACGGGCACACCTTAATTTCCTGTTCTCTGTTACTACTAAAAATGCTGCCAAATATATTTTTTAACATGAGTCCTTTTCCTGCTTTTTTGATCTTTTTTGGCATATGCCTACTAGAAGTATCCGTGGGTCAAATGGCATGCACAATTAATGACTTTTTGGGCTTGGTTCCAGACTGTTTTCTAGAATGACTGCACTAATTCACAGCTCTACCAATGGTGTGGTAATGTGCCTATTTTCACACAACCTTTCTAACACATGTCATTTCCCCTTTTTTTCTTCAATCTTTTTTTATTGCTATTTCTTATTAGAAGTTTTTCTCTCAGGAAGGATTCTGGAAAGATGGTAGAATAGGTTGGTAAATTTCAAGCTCTCCTGATTTCCCCATAAATAGAATAAATTTGTGCCTCAGGATGAACATAGATGTGAGAAATCAAGAAGATTTGGGGCAGAACTGGGGTCATCCTGGTACAACCCAACAAAATCTGGAGAAAGACCCAGGGCTGGGATTAACCCGTGTGAAGTGCAAACACCTCTAAACTGGCCCTGCTGAGTGGGCTAGCTGGGTATGGCTGGAGCCTCGGGAGGGACCCCAGAGACTTTCACCTTCTGGACATTTGTCTAGTCAGGGTTTGAGTCCGGAAGGGTGAGGGAACCTCAGCTGATTGGGAACATCAGGTCCCTTGTGCTGCTGAGACGGGCCCTGGGCAAGAAGGAACCAGCACCTGCTGAGTGCAGGAGCAGGGACCCTGCTGGCTGTGGGCATTTGCAGGAGGATGGCCTCTTGGTTTGGGGTTCCTGGTCAGAGTGAAGAGCTGCTGAAGAAAAACTTGAGGCAGCATCCCCTTACCCCACAATTAAAGGTACTTATACTAATACCTCTTATATTAAAAAATGAACTGGCAAAGAAGAAAGAATCCCACCCATAGAAACATACTATGAGAATAGGGAAGACCAGGGTTCATCTTCAGAGGAGGATATTTTTGTAAAAAAAAAAAAAAAAAAACAGTTTCTATCTCAAAAAATAACATGAAATGTCACCCTGTTTAGAGAGAATTTATAGAAGAACTCAAAAAAGAATTTAAAAATCAAATGAGAGACAATGAGAAAAAAACAAAAAAATTAAAATCATCCAAGGAAAACAAGATTATGAAAAAAAAAAGTAAACTAGGTAGAAAATGAGATACAAAGTCTCAAAGATGAAAATAATTCTTTGAAAATTAGAATTGGGCAAGAGAAAGCCAATGAAGCTAGGAAAGACCAAGAAATAACAAAACAGATTATGAAGAATGAGAGAATGGAGCAGAATGTGAAACATCATATGGGAGAGGCTATGGATCTGAAAAACAGATCAAGAGGAGAGAATATAAGGATGGTTGGACTTCCAGAAAGTTGTGACTAAGAAGAGAAACTTGACAAAATAATGCAGTAAATAATCTAAGAAAGTTGTCCTGGAGTGATAGAACATGTGGGGAAAGTAGAAATGGAAAGAATTCACCAATCACCACTTCAAAGAGATCCTTTGTGGAAAACACACAGGAATATTATTGCTGGGTTTTGAGGCTCCTGAGATCAAGGAGAAAATTTTTCAAGAAACAAGAAAAACACAATTCAGATGTGCTGGAGCTACAGTTGGAATTGTGCAGAATTTACCAACAGCTACAGGACGAATTGGGCCTGCAGCCAAAAATATCATATCCAGCAAAGTTGTCTATGATTTGAATGAGAAAAAGTGGACATTTAGTAAACTTGCAGATTTTCAGGACTTTCTATCAACCAAGTCCAAACTTAACAGAGAATTTAACACATAAAAGCCAATGTCAGGGATCAATTTTAAAGAACTTAACATGGACAAATTTTTTAAACATAGACAAACTTTTTTTACGTGAGAAACTATATGTTTAAAATTGACATCAACAATAGAGTAGCTCAAAAGAAAGACTGGCAGAGTTAAGGTAAAAATAGTAATCATGTTATACAAATGAGTTGCGAAGGAAGAATAGACACAGAGTGGAGGGGGGTTAATAGTTCTGAAAACCTACTCACATCAGGAATGGGTTCAATAGATAACACTACATATATACCTTGAAGGGTATAGCACCCACTAAAATCTATGATGAAATAAGGCAGGAGATGAGTGGATGAAGAAGCAAAAGGTAAGGGAAGAAAAGGAAGGGATCCTTGACTGGGGGGAGGTTAAGTAATAGCAAGGCAAGTTATAGAGCAGAGTTTAAGCCAAGAGTCAGCAGGGATAGGAAAGATAGATATGTGTATGTGTGTGGGGAGGGATGTATGTATGTATATATCTACATATGCATACGAAAATATACATAAATATATCTTTTCTTAACTATAGCCTGCTTGGTGGGTTGTGTTGGGGATGAAAAGGGGAAAAAGAATAAAGCAAATAAGGTATGTGGCAGACAACCAAAGAACAATTTACAAGGAAGTAAAAGAAAAAATGGACATTCATGAATATAATTTCATATATATATATATATATATATATATATATATATACACACAGTTTTTTGATCTGATAATTTGTGGTTATATATTTTGAATCCTCCCTACTGGATACATGACAACATTCTTTCTTGTTTTGCTTTATTTTGTTTTGCATTACTCTTCTGTTTTATTTTCTTATTGTTTTTTCAAATAAAATAAATTTTTTAAAAAGTTTTTTTCTCTCTCTCCAGTCTACTGTCCACCTCTTCAGAGCTACCACAATGATTTTCCTAAAGCATGGTTCTAACTTTGTCACTCTAGTGACTCCCTAGTACCTCTTTTTGTCATTTAAAGTCATTCCTGCAATAGTTTGATTGCTTGGCAGTTGACTCAAGAAGGGACCTCAGATGCTTACCTTAGGAGGTGACTTCAGAATCTTCCTAAGATAATTCAGATGGAAGCGATGTCATTTCCTGGCGTGCTGCTGGTGGACTGTCCAGGTTTCCCAAGCTCTGTCAGCATAATGGCTCAGTAAACCTTCAGGTGGTAGGTAGTCTAAAAGCTCTTCTCTCACACACCTTCCTTCAGAATTTCCCAGACACTGAGCAAGTTCTGGCCATGTGTGCATCAACATCAGCATCAGTTTATGTATTCCAGGAAAGCACACTCCCAAGGGAAACGATGTTATTGCCAGCATTCAGAATTTCTCTATTTGCCGTAACCATGGGTGCCGTGCCAGCTGGTGGAGAACCTTTGTCCTCCTGATTTTGATTGTTCACAATTAGCACAAGAGGCAAAGTCCATACTATTTACTGATAGCCAACCTTGATGCCTTTTTCATCCCTCTTTGAAGATGTCTGATAATATCATGCTCTCTATATGTATTGGATTACTTGCCATCTGGGGAGGGAGTGGGAGGAAGCAGGGGAAAATCTGAAACACAAGGCTATGCAAGGGTCAGTGTTGAAAATTATCTGTGCATATGTTTTGAAAATCAAAAGCTTTTTAAAAAAAAGAAAAAAAAAACTATCATCATAAAAAGCATGGGAACAAGCTCACAGCCCTGATTCACTCCACTGGCGACCAGGAAAGTGTGAGAGCATCTTCCACTATCCAGAACCCAAGCAAGCATGGAATTGGCATGTAATACTGATGAACTTCCCTGAGCAACCATATTTTCCAATGATCTTCCACAAGTCCTTACAGCTAACAGTATAAAAGGACTTGGTCAAATCAGTGAGTGTCGTATATAGACCTTTGTTCTATTCCTCACATTTCTCCTGGAGAGAACAGAAGGGAGGGCAGAAAAGCAGAAACTTTTGAAAATAACATGTAGAATTTTTACATATATATGTGTGTATGTGTATTATATATATATGTATACATGTATATATATACACATATATAAAAGCAAATGCTGAAAATGTATGGTTTTAGAAGGAATCCTTTTCAGTATTCATTGAATATTTCATTGTGGAAATGCTCTTTTTGTGTGTTTAAGATAAAAATAAAAAATTAATTTAAAAACCATAAGGCACAAAAGTATTTTGATATGCATTCAGAGAAGATGTACCCATGTTGATGAAATCACAGATCTACCTAAAATGTTGTGGATTATATCTGAAGAATGACTAAACTCTTCTTTAATCATCTTATTATTTGATACACAAGAAGGTGGGGGGGAGAACAGACATTTATTAACTACCTGCTATGTGTCAGGTACTTTGCTAAGCACTTTAAAAGCATTAACTCATTTGATCCCCACAAAAATTCTGGGAGGTAGGTGCTATTATCATTCTCATTTTACAGATAAGGAATGTGGTATCTCACCATCATTAAAATACCGATAAGATCATATATTATACAGATCACATCATCTGCTGTTTCATCAGACTTTAAGACTCTATAGTCTTAAGTTATGTTGGAGAATGTTATCTGTTGTTCTATTGTGGATTATTCTATTCTTTTATTCTATTATTCTAAGTGGATTGTCAGCTAAAACTTGGAAATCTTTTAGTTACATAGACACTTTTATTGTACTAATATTTATTGTAATGAGATTTAATCTGTACAAATATTTATGCTTCTATAAGTTTTTTGGTCCAAAGCTTAATAATTAAAAATAAAAAAAAAAGATAAACAGTCTTTCTTGATCCATTTACTAACTAAACACATAATCTTAAATACTTCTAATGAGATTATTTGAAGTCATTTTTGACACAGTAGCAGTTCTCTACTTCTAAACACTCACTTGACAAAAGATTATACATACAAATAGCTTCATTTCCCATCTAGAGAAGAAGTATTAGGACTTGAAAAATCCAAACCCACCATTTTGCAGATGAAGGAATTGAAACTTAAGATGGGTGAACATCCAATCCAGAGTCTTATAGCTTAAAAGAGCTAAGACTCAAATGCTAGTTTTATAGCTATTAGTTCATGGCTTGACTAGTTGGGGTATATTGGTCCTCCCCTGTGACCTTATTCACTATCCCTATAACTTTCAAAACCAAAATGCCTTTTCTTGGTCACCATTCCCCATGTATATTTTTCTCTCCTACTAGAATATATGCTCCTTGAGAGCAGGGATTGTCATTACTTTATACTGGTAACTCTTAATTTAAAGCACTGAGTGCAGTGTTTCTCACATAGAAAATTCTTAATAAATACTTTTTCATTTTTTTCCAAATTAAAGGTTTTGAACCTGAGAAAATGGAAGAATGGAGGATATTGATAGAATCTTGAGGGTGTATTGTACTTGAAGTATTATAGAACCATTGTATAGGTCCAATTTTATTATAATACCGGTACAATAAAAAAAAATCTGTATATAATTAAAAGATTTCCAAGTTTCAGTTGATAATATACTGAGAATAAAATTCAAGATAACATACTCCAATGTAGCCAAAGAGGTTACAGTAAAACATTCAAGTAGAAATGTTTAATAGATAATTGGATATAAAGAACTAGAAGGAGCAGCTAGGTGACATAGTGGATACAGCACTAATCCTGGAGTCAGGAGGAGTTCAATTCAATCTTGGGATACTTACCAGCTATGTGACTTTGGGCAAATCATTTAACCCTGTTTTGCCACCAAAAACAAAACAAAACAAAACAAAAACAAACAAAAAACACCTGGAGTTTTTGGAGATCAAGTGAAAGTTTATGAGTGGAGAGATAAATTTTCTGGGAGTCATAAGCATAAAAGTGATAGTGGAAGCCATGAGAATGAATAAGAACTCTTTGAAGGACAGAATGTATAAAGAGAAGGGCTCCGGACTAAGAGGCACAGAAAGATTTATTAAAAGATTGGAGAACTAGGGCAGTGGTGTGTCATGGAACCCAAGAATGGGCTGGTATATATAGAATCAAATACAGCAGCACAGTCAAGGAGAATGGAAAAAGTTAGAAAAGTGTCCTGGTTCCAACCCTTACTTCCTTTTGGGCCGTAGGCAAATTACCTAATATTTGTAAAAAAAAAAAAAAAAAATTTGTAAATTTTTTGGGTAATACGAGGAACTTGTATTACCTATCATACACGGCCAGTTGGGATACTGATAGAGTTTATGAAAATTTCACACTGCCTCAATTGCCTAACAGATTTCTTTTCCTTTCTGAGAAGAATCCCGACATCCCTAAATGATATACCAAGAAAGACTCAACCAGTATATATCAGAATTGAAATTTTTACCCAGTTCTTCATGACTTTCTATCCATTACACAAATGCTTCTCATTTAATAATTCCAAAACTCTTTGAGAGTTCAGAACAAAGGTCCAAGGGGTTTGCACTACACATTTTTTAATGAACCTAAACAATAAATAATTGCCTAATTATGTTATAATCATATTTTTCCTCTGTGACAATAAGCATAAGCACATTTGAAGTATTATGAGTTTGTTTCTACAATGATTTGGAGCTTTGGGGGCCAAAAGTTATCATTGTCGTTATTGTACATACTTAATGAATAAATTTAAAATAATATTATGAGTAGCATATTAAATTATACCAGGGATCCACAACACATTTCTTTTGTTGTTAATGATAGTGATGATGATGAAAAGGGGTTTAAGGAACAAAAAAAGTTGTGAATCAATGCTGTCTCTCAGTAGTAACAACAATATATGGTAGGTATTATGTGCATATATTATGTATAAGACATAAGTTGTAAGAAAGAAATATGGAAGGCACCCACCTCTGCCTGCTCTGAGGTCTAACAATTATAGGTCTGTCTCAAGTTTTTCCCTTAGTTATGGAGCTTAGAAATATGAGACTTAGAAGTGAAGTTAAGGCAATAATATATCATGCTTGTATCACTCTCCATTCCAGGCTGATTTGTATTCTTGTTATTTCCCTTCCTGCCCGTCCTCCCCACCCGATTTACCTCTTAAATACTCCAGGAAGTCATATGAGTTTGAGGACCTCCTGCAGTCTTCGTCTGAGAGCAGCAGAGTGGACTGGTACGCACAGACCAAGCTGGCACTCACACGCACTTTATCAGAGGAGAACATCTACGAGGACATTCTGGGTAAGAGGCTGGAGCCTGGGGGAGTTGGTGGAAAGGGCAGTTTGTGAGGAGAAGGGCCCAGTAGAGAGTGGGAGAGAAAGGCGTGAAGGGGAAGGAGGCCTTCACTCCAAAATATTTATTTCCAAGGTCAGAGAGATGAAAGAAAGAAACTGGTAAATGAGAGAACAGGCAGAAAATGAAAATGTGAAAGGAAGTAAAATCCAAGGAAGGGAGTGATTTCGCAAGCATTGACCAAAAAAAAAAAAAAAAAAAATTCCAGTTTTTTTTCAGAAAACTGGAATGGTAAAGAGGAAAGAACCGTGGTCAGAGCATCTCATTCAAATCCTTCCTCTCATACTTATTGCCTGGACTCTTATTACTGGACCTTGGGCGAGGCACCTCATCTCTGTGAGCCTCAGTTTCCCCATCTGTGAAGTGAATTAAATGACCTTTGAATCCCTTCCAGCTCTAGATCTCTATCTTCATCTAGATCTATAAATCTCTGTTTAATCAGAGGCTAACAAAGAAATATAATATGGCACCAAAATGGTAGCAAGAGGATGTCTGTAAAGGAGATAAAAAGCTTTATCCTGTTTTAGGAGAAATATCCAAAATGCTGACGTGGGGCCTGAGTTAAGGAGGGAGACATGATCTCGTGAGATCTGAGACTTAATTTCCCAGTTTTCATAAAATGAAAAAAAAAGACATCACAGGCTCTTAAAACTGGAAGAGATTCAGAAGTCATCTAGAAAAAAATGAATCTTCAGCCATCTTTTAAAACCTCCAGTGACGAGATAGCAGTGCATACATTTCACTTTTGAACAGACCTAATTATTAGGAAGTTTCCCCCTAATATAGAAGCAAAACTCGCTGACTATGACTTCTAGTTTTGCCTTCTGGGGCTAGTCATTCAGTAGGGAGTCAATAAGCATTTAAGTGATTTCTGTGTGTCAGGGATCATATTAAGTGTTAGGGATGCAAAGAAAGGCAGAAGACAGTCCCTGGTTTCAAGGAGCTTTACAGTCTAAAGGGCAAAAAGAAAACAAAATATAATCCTATTTTATGACATCATGTATAAAAAAGATGGCCTGGTAATCTTTAAGGAACCTTGAAACCATACAGGAACTAAGTTAAAAGGAAATACAAGGCCAAAATGGAAATTTAAGGCAGAGAAGAGATGTTAACTTGGTTGAGCATCAGTGATCCTCAAGACTATTTTCTTAACTAGTTTCACTTACATAACATATAAGAAAAAGCCATCAAAAATTCCCTAAGTTCAAACTGAACATTTGAAATAACAGTAGTTCACATTTATGTAGTGCTTTACAAAATATTGTTACAGCAACCCTGTGAGATAGATAGTGGAAGTATTATTATACCCATTTTTATGTGAAGGGTAAGAAGTTCAGAGAGGTTGGGTGAATTGCCCAAGATGATACAGGTAATAGGCAACAGAGCTGGGATGGAGGCCCCTGACCTATTGCCTTTGACTGCAGATCCACCACTGAAGGAGAATCCCTACGAGGACATTGAGTTACATGGTCGCTGCCTGGGAAAGAAGTGTGTCCTGAACTTTCCATCGTCCCCTACCTCCTCCATCCCTGACACTCCCACCAAGGTAGGAGAGCAGTACATGGCAAAGGCTGGGGGGGTGGGGGGGAGAAGGGAAAAGTTGTTGAGCTTTTTGAGTGTGGGAATTCCACTGGCTCATCATTCCTCTGGAGCACTTCATCCAAGCTCCAAAGACTTCCACCTGGATTGTGGCAGTATCTACTCAACTCTAGGTGGGCTCCCCACATCTGATTCATCAGTAAATTAGATTCATCTTCCTAAAATCCCACTTTCATGATATCCCCTCTCCAAATTTCAGAGAATAAGATGTTCAAGGAAGATCTAAGTCCTCTTAGAAGTTTAAATCACAGCACTTAGGTATATCTATGATTTTATCAATGTGAGTTAATCTCTGCCAGAGCAAATCCTAATACTTTCTTTTTCTACATGCCTTTATAAAATTTTACTGGTATAATTTTTTAAATCCCAAAGTTATGAAATTAAAGAGTGATTATTCACATTATAAACATATTCATTGTTTTACAAAAAGGACCCATTAAAAGTTGTCCTTATGGGAGAAGGCACTTCTTCCCATTTCTTTGAAGAGGTGGGAGACTATGGAAAACTGCATATGAAGTCAGATTTTGTTGAAAGGGTAGGCTACTTTTGCCAAATGGATTTTTTTTAATACTTTGTATAAAGGATGACTCTTTGGGAGGAGGAAGACTATAAGGCAAGCCACTTTACAAATCTCAAAGTGCTATATAAATCTGAGTTATTATTATTATTTCTACATAAACCCTCTATTGCAACCAAATTTAAAATGTAGATTTAACATTAAGAAAAAGATTCTTGAGGTAAACTCATCGAATATCTCTTGTTTTACAGTTGAAGAAACTAAAAATTTAAATAACTTGCGCAAGACCACATGGGTAGCAGGTCTCTAACACAGAGTTACAACCCATGTCTTCTGGGTCTTGGCCAAGGTATTGCCCCACAAACATCCCTTGAGCATTTCTGTTTTCAATCTCACTTTATTCCTCTGGAATATCCTCTGCCCTCCTCTTTGCCTTTCCAACTTCCTTTCCATCCTTCAAAGTTTAGCTCAAAGCCCACCTCTTCAAGCAAGTTTTTCCACATGATCTCTCTCCTTATTTGAACTCTTAAAACACTATTGTCTTCTTCATTCAATTGGACATTAAATAGTTTATTATATTGAACTATCTTGGGTATCTCCCAATTATCAATATACATGGAACAGTTAAAGTTGATACATCATTAAGTACCAAAATGAGTTCAATTGTGCTTAGAACAATTCAACTTAAATTATATTTTGAGTGTTGTGTTGTTTGAATTATGGAGAATTGTTAAGATTCTCTAGAATTATTAACCCTCTCTACTGAAGACACTAAGCACAGTCAATAAATCAAAGCATTCCTGAAGCACCTACTATGTGCCACACACTGTGCTAGATCCCTCTCACTCCTAGGAATAGGGGAAAGGGATGAGGACAGGTATTTGTTAAGGAGTCTACAAAACATACAACTTAAGAACCTATATCCTGGAGGAAGAATAGGAAGACATTGGGGGCATCCTCTATGGAGAATGTATGGAGGAACCTAAATAAATATCATTATATGGAGTAAAAAAACAAACAAACAAACAAACACAGACAGGTTGCAGTCTACACCAGTAGAGGGAATACCCACATTATGAGATCTCAGTTTATTAAAGGGAAGCATATCTGTTGAGTGGTCCTCAGGCTGATCTCTTCCTGGATCAAAGGCTCCATCCCTTTTCTTCCTCTTGAGACAACCTTCACTTTCATTTTCCTTCCCTCTGCTTCCCCCATTTTCTATACCTGTGCCCTTTCCACCTGGCTTCTTTCCTTCTAGCTGGACTAATCTTCCTTTTTCAACTCTGATTTCCAGTACCCAGTTCCTTCTTTTTTTTTTCAGGAGTACTCCCTACTTCATCTCCCTCTCCCTTTTTCTCCCTCACACTCTTTCCCATCTCGAGCACTATTTGAAGTCTGGGGAGTATGTTTGGAAACAAGACTATTTGATGGTAGGACATGTGTCTTCCTTCCTTTTTTGTGTGCTTGCTATAGATGTTCAGAATGGAGGAGCTGACCAAATACTTGAATAAAGCAGCTAGAAAAAATTAAGCCCACAATGTAACCTACCTGAACTTGGGGTATAATCCACCTAAGCTCTTTAACAAAAATTTTACCTAATTGGTTCTTCCATGAACTCATAGACCAATAGAGTCCAATCACCTGCTCATCACTACAATCCAGGTCCAGGTTAGTATGAATAATGAATTCCCTGAAGTGGTCCTATATATTGAATTTGCCCTATTTAAAGTTAGAGTTATGTAAAATATGATAACTGGACCCAGCCTAATGGAAATCTATGGTATTAATTTGAACATTACAAATGCTTCTGGGAATTCTTTGTTCTCGCTAATCAGGACCCGGCTCTACCATTTTGTAACTAACTGTTTGGTGGGTTTAGATTAATTAGAAAGTCTTTGAAGTTAAATGCAATTTAGCATATAATTAAGTGACTTCAGGCCATAGGAACCACACTTGGATACTCTTAAGCTAAACCAAGTTAGATCAGTTGTGTTTCTATTATTTTATTTTTATTTTTTATTTATTATTAAATGTTATTATTTATTGTTTTATTTTATTTATTATTTTATTATTATGTCTTTCAGTGCTATAGTTAATTAGTTTTAGATATTGACTAAGAAGCAGTTAGAATGGAAACACCCCCCCCCCCAATCCCATTATGTTGTACTTTTAAGCTCTTTGGGAAATAAGAGAAAATAATATAATTTTTAGGAATTTTGACATCATTCTGTATTAAATAAAACCAACATTAATTTCAAATTATGGAAATTCTCCCTCATTAGTATATAAGCTCCTCAGGGTCAGGGTCTATCTCTGGTGCTTGGCACAGTAACTTTAGTAAGACTTAATGAATGTTGGGTCATATACTGATGGATTTTTGAAGGATTACTGTTGTAGAAATTCCCAAGAGTGCAGAGTGAACATAATGTGAAAATGTTGGGGTGCTTCATGGGCTTATTGATTTACATATTACTTTTGCTTTTTTGTAGGCTTTTTCTTCCTCGTGGTTTTTCCCTTTGGTTCTGATTTTTCTTTCACAAAATTATTAATATGTAAATATGTTTTAAATAATTGTACATGTATAACCTATGTCAAATTGCTTGTTGTCTTGGGGAAGGGGGAAGGAAAGGAGGGAGGAAGGAGAAAAACATTTGGACCACAAAATCTTACAAAAATGAATGTTAAACTATCTTTACATGTAATTGGAAAAATAAAATTCTATTGAAATTTTTTTTAAATTTTTGCTTTAGAAGGGACCACCTCCTACCTCTTCCTCATTAATTCATTCTTTTTTTTTTTTTTTTTATCATTCTTCTTCTCATCAACAGTTAGCCTCCAAACCTGCATTTTTCCGGCAAAATTCAGAGAGAAGGAATTTCAAGCTGTTGGACATGAGAAAGCTAAGTCGAGATGGTGCTGGATCTCCTTCCAGAATCAGCCCACCCTCTACTCCCAGCAGCCCAGATGATACTTTCTTTAATCTGGAAAATCCCCAGAATGGAAGGAGGAGAAAAAAGATACCCAAGGTATTTCCTCTAACTTTCCCCACCAACAATCTTTTCCAGAAAAGTATCTTGTTGTAGGGCTGCCATGGAGGACAACAGAAGCCTGGACAAAATACAGATTGATAGAGCTCCTCTTCCTTGATCTCTCTGTGGCCTGAGTGGGTCACTCTTTCATGACCAGTTTTGCAGCCACACCATTCAGGTACATTTAAAGTGGGTTGACTCTTTACCTACACAGTAAAGCATTTGATCCTTCTTCACAGAGGTATGTGTTCCATATGGTATGGAATTCACCATAGGTGAGGTATGAATTCTAAGGAATTTAGGCAAAATCTGATGAAATGGAAATGGACACCAAACACAACCCTAAAGGGGAAAATAAATCATCAAACATAATAATAACTCAGATTTATATAGTGTTTTAAGGTTCACGGTGCTTTCCTCATTGTAAAATGTATATTGTTATTACCATTTTAAAGATAAGGAGATTAAAGAAAGATACAGCTATATATATAGCATATATGGAAAGAGTCCTACCCACTTTGCCTTGCTCACAGGGGAAAAAAATTATAGGATTATTGTATACATGCATATATTTGAGTCTTTGGGTTGTTCTTTAAGTATTAGCTCATGTATCCATATTCTTATTCCTTGTTAGGTTCCTCTAAGTCAGTGCCATTGACCATCACTGTCAATACAGTTCATTGTGCATAGAACTGAAAGTGATTACCTTAATTCATTACACCTTAGTAATTGCTCTGATGTGGTTATGTTTAAAAATTTTTAATATATTTTGTCTTAGTATCAGACCAGATGCTTTCTAACAAACACTCAAACTAAATAAACCCCCCCTAAAAAGCACATTAAGCCAAATTGCCTAATATGATTATTTGCCATTGATGATATAGGTTAATTTCCATGTTTGTAGTTTATGACATGGTGCTTTCTTAAACACAATGTCAGAGAGCCTACAATTTGAGAGAAATTGGGAGGTACTCAGATTATACAGGATTTCCCCCCATTTTAAGTTTAAATATTGGCCAATGAGATATGCAAATGAACTGGTAGACTTGTATCCATAGCATCTATCGAAGTACCTGGCTTATAATTATTCTGAGGGATTGGATTAGAGCAGGATTAATCTGGCGGATTGACTTCCACCACTAAAATCCTCATTGTGCCATGGATGTGACCCTAGATTTTTGGAAGTTCTTATAGATATTACCAAATGGAAAGGGGTTTGAGAGTATATGCTTTAGGCATCCTATTTAAGCTTAGAAATGCTTACTACATCTGTGCATATGTTTTGAAAATAAAAAATTTAAAAAAGAAATTCTTACTACCAGAAAGTTGTCCAGTAAGTGATAGTGTTTTTTAGCTATAGAAACTCATGTTGTCATCTCCAAAGGCATGAAGGCACTGTGATCCAAATTGACAAAGGGAGTACGTAGACTAAGGAAATCACAGACCCTTGAGATTAAAAAACTCTAGCTAGAGAGAGGTCATCTATCTAGAGACAGGCATCTGTCTAGAAGAAGGGAACTCAAAAGCCATCTAATCCAACACCCTCCTTTTATATTTGAGGCAATGAGGGCAGGGGATTTTAAGTGATTTCCTCAAAATTGGTCAGGCAGTGTCAGAAATAGAATTGAAATCCAGCTCTTCTTGCTCTAGAGTCAATTCTTCCACTGTACCACATTGCCTCCCTAGATCTCTAAATATATGTAAATATTAGATACCCATTTGACAAAGATGTGAAGAAAATAAAAAGTATTATCTATAAGTATATGTGCTTGTATTTCTGTGTGAGGCATAAATAAAAATGTGCATGTTTTTGATGAGGTTTGGCCCCTGATTAGCATTTAAGGACCTTAATTCCTGCTCCTTTTCATTCAGTCAGGAAATTAATTCACAATCATTAAGCACTCATTTTGCTCCAAACACTGTGCTAACTGCCGGGAATACAAAGAAAAAGGAGTAGTCCCTGCCTTCCAGTAACTTACATTCTAATTGGGAGACTCTTGGATGTACATAAATAGGTGCATAAAAGATCATTTAGAATAGATGAAAGCTTTAGACAGGAAAGCACTAGCAGCTGAATATCCTCTAGGAGACAGATGATGAAATTTTCTGGCACCATTCCCGTATAATGAGGTCTGTGCCTGGGAACATTTTTTTTTCAGCTCTTTCTTCCTTTTTTTTTTTTTTTTTTTTTGTTTTGTTTTGTTTTGATTTAGGAAAAGTTTCTTCCTAAAATAAAGTACTGACTTCTCATAATTGTCAGTCTATGAGAAATAATGAAATTATTTCCCAATTAGTGGGAGCCCTATGTTATGTAATTGGGAAAAATAGATATGCTAAGACTGAAGTGTCTCGTAACAATATAATGAGCTGTCCAGGTTCATTAGACATTACTGACAACTGCTTCCCTGTCTCATCAAGAAGAGCACAGCCAGAAAACAGTTCAACCCAGGTGCGAAATGTTTCTCCATTTCCATACCCTTTACTGGTCCTGGAGCCTAACTGAGTGCACAAAGCATGGGATTTCAGGTTTGTCCACAGTCTGTTCTCTATAAGAGGTAGGCAGAACTCAGAAACACACCTTGAAGGCTGTAAGATTGATTTTTTTTCTTCTTTTGATGTTGGGTAGTTGGTCTTGCGGATCAATGCCATTTATGAGGCCCGCCGAGGGAAGAAGAGGGTGAAAAGGCTATCGCAGTCAACGGAGAGCAATTCAGGAAAAGGTAGAGGCACCCAATCACGGGAAACCTAAAAGTGGAATTTTGGAAGAGGTGGATAGAATTGGGTTTTGACTGGTTCAGCAGTAGAACAGAACAAGCAAAGCTCTATTTAAACTGCTATCCCTAGTGCCCTATGTATGATTTGGTGACCAGTCAGGTGTGAGAGGGACTGGGGTCTCATCTATCGTGTCTGAGGCTTTCTTTTGTCCAGAGCACCCTTGGTCTTAGCACTAATCCTGTTCTGCCCCCCACCTCCCCATTCTGAGCTGAGTTCCCTATTCTGTTTGACCCATCATGGCTGTCTACCACCTTGGACAGTAGAAGCAAAAGCATCATCATATTCAGGATTCTTAATCCTTTTTGCACCATGGAATGCTAAGGCAACCTGGTAAAGATTAGAAACTCTCTCAAAATCATGTGTTTAAATGCATAAATACAGGATTACCAAAAAATAATTATGCTAAAAAATTTAAAAACTAAAAAGAAAACAAGTTTACCAATCCCAGGTATCTCAGTCAGATTTTTGAGATTAATCTTATTATACCAACTAAGACATGATTTGTCAAAAGTGTGCTAAAATGTAGGCTAAAAAAAAGCTCTTCTGAACCAGAAAGCTGGGTTTTATGATATTGTGTACCATATGAAAATTTGATTTGTTGGGAAAGTTTGCATTTACATTTCTTTGCCTTGTCCCTTTTGGCACAGTGACAGATGAAAACAGTGAATCAGACAGTGACACCGAGGAGAAACTGAAAGGTGAGAAGAGGAACGGTTGTGGGACGTGGCCCCCCCTGTATATTGGAAATGTTTCATTGTTCCTGGTTTTAAGGCTAAGGGGAAAAAAGAAGCTTAGCAAAGACACAGGAAGGTCTTTTCTATTAAGTAAGGGAGGCCCAGTTCTCAAATGCAAAGTCAAGAAATAAAATTCAAAGAGGTTAAATCTTAGGGTAGAGGAAAAAGGGGAGGAGAAGCACAGGGACATCAGAGGAGGATTCACCATGAACAAACTTGAGAAAAAGAATCTTGCCATTATTGACCAATGCTGAACATTCCAGAAGACTAAAATCGACTAGAAGCAATTGCTTGACCTTTACACAATTTCTTGTGGTTTCATCACACGCAAAAAAAAAAAAAAAAAACCAAAAAACCAGAGAGTAATCCTGAATCTCTGTGACCAGTGATCACTCACTTCACCAATTTAAATGTTACTTGACTTATGTGTATTATGATGGGGTTGGACAAGATCATTTCTAAGATATTTTCCAGTTTTTACAATTGTACTGTATTTCTTTGATGGCTCTATTTATAAGAGATGAAATGAGGGCTTTGATGAGCTACATCACCAGAATGGAGAAATCTATAAACTAAGTTTCCTTACTCAGATTTCTAAGGTTTGGCTATTTAAGGGTTAAAAGGCCATGGAAGCAATCAGTCCATTTTTATTGAATGTTACAAGTTGGACCAGACATTACTAAGCAGTGGTATGCAAGGATCCATTTAGCAAAATTAGCCTCTCTTTCTCTCCCCAGCTCACAGCCAGCGCCTGGTCAACGTGAAATCCCGTCTGAAGCAGGCCCCTCGGTATCAGTCTCTGGAGAGGGATCTCATTGAATATCAAGAGAGGCAGCTATTTGAGTATTTTGTGGTGGTGTCCCTACAGAAAAAACAGGCAGGGGCTGCATATGTGCCAGAACTCACCCAGCAGTTCCCTCTAAAGGTAAGGACTGAGGGAGGCTTCCATTGCACAGAACCGCCTTCAGTCATGGAGCTTCTAATTTCTACTTGCAGTCTTATCTTGCACTACCAGAAAGACTTGGCAGATATTGAAAAATGTGGAAACCTAAAGAAAACATAATTATTGCTTGAATTTTGCAAATAGGAAGTAAAATAATGATTAGATCGTAATTTAAAAGAAAAGATCAATGGAGTTTACTGGGTATGAGGCTCCATAGGGGAAGACGATGGGGAGATGCATGACATCCTTGGGAGAAGAAACAAAAAAACTACTGGATTGACAAATCCTGAGGATTCTTTTCATCTTGCTTACCCTTCTCTCTATCCATTCCTTCTCTCTTTCAGCCAAATCCCATATTTTTTTATCCATTTTCTTCTTCTAATTTTTCTTTTAGTTATATAATTTCCATATTCTATTTGCCTATCTAGGTCTTTTTCTTTTTAATCTCTGTACATTGTCTTTGGATCCTTTGATGTAGCTCAAGATATAGAACAAAGGAGGTACTAAAATGATTATGGGAATGTAGGGTGAATGAATGTATATGCACATACAACAGAACTCCATTATAGCTTGAGTTATCATATGGATTCAGGTTTTTTAAATTAAGAATTTAAACTCATAGATTAACATCATGGTCTCCAGAAAAGAACTACATATAAGAAGTCTTCTATTATACAGTAGTTAAACAGTAACAGATGTCATTGCTGTTGCCTTAATGCCAGTATGATAAAGAGGTTCTACTATATTTGTGGAAGGAAGAAAATGTGCATTTCTTAAGTACCTGCTGTTTCAGTGCTAAATGCTTTACTAATATTATCTCTTTTCAGCCTCTCAATAGTCTTGGAAGGTAACCTTCCTATAATGATCCCCATTTTACAGTTGAGAAAACTGAGGCAGATCAAATCTAAAGCGCACGACTAGGAAATATCCAAAACCTGATTTGTCTTCCTGACTCTGTGTTTAGGGCTTTTACCCACTACTTCACCTTACTGTCCTATTTGTGATTCATATATTAACGGTTATTTGTCACAGAACAGAATACAGCATCCAATCCCCTCTCTTTAATGCTCATATTCTTTTCATCTTTTAAATTCTAATTAATCACCAAAAGCAAACATTTAAATACATGATTTAAAATGCCAACACATAAAACCAGAATGAAGTTTATTCTTTACTTCTAACACTTAAGAAGAAAAAGAGGGAGACAATTTTTCCATCAAAGACACACACACATATATACACTCACACACTAATGAACTTCCCCATGGTGTCAAGAACTTAAAACAGGTAGAAATCACATGTTCAATCACAGGTACCTGACTTACTTGGTAAAAGTTCAGAGCACTAAATAATATTTTCTTTTAACTCCCTCTCTTAGTCGTTTTCCTCTGAGCCCTGATCCTCACTATTGTGGGGGCTTTTCTACCTAGAGTTCACCCTACTTTCACTCTTTAGACTCAGGTTGAGCTAGCTTCTCCTTGGGGTCTCTGTGCCTCGGACTTCATATATATAAAATCAGACTATAACCAATGGGAAGAGGAGGGGGGGGAAATACAATAGGAGTTCAGCTCCAAGACCATTTTCCAGTTTCCACAAGCTGGATTGAAACTCATTCTGTATCCCATGTCTTACTTTGCTTTTATTTCCCTTTGGTCTTTCTGTTTACCTTGCTAACTTTATTTCCTAATTCCAGCACCATCTTTGATCTTTTCCTTCCTATATTTATTTTTCACTCCTTCCTCCTCTCATCCTATCTTCCTATGTTCTAGAGAATATCTCCATGTTCTAAAAAAGCAAATCCTAAAAGTATGGGTTGAGGATACCCAAGACTCTTTTGGGAGTCCACAAGGTCAAAGTTATTTTCATAATGACAAAACATTATTTGCCTATGAAGATCCTTCTTTCATTTCCAACTGTATATTTGTGCAAGACCAGATTTTGTTCATAGACTTCAACCAAAATAGCATATCACCCTACATTGCATATTTTCTAAACTTTTTTTATTTTGGGAGGGAGATTTTTTTCTAATATGAAAATATGTTTTACACAATTGTGTATGTGTAACCTTTATCAAATTGTTTGACTTCTCAATAATGGAGGAGGGGAGAGTAGGAAAGAATTTGGAAATCAAAATTGTAAAAAAAAATGAAGGTTAAAAATTGTGTTTATATGTAATTGGGAAAGAATTTTTTTTTTTTAAGTTTGAGAGGGGGCCCTAGACTTCTGCTTAAGAGCATTTTTTAACTCTACGTAGTTCTTCCAAATTGTCTTCACTCCTTTACCCTCTCTCTCCATACCAAGAGCAAACTTATTGCTATATATTATATTACATACATATATGTACATATGTGCATTTATATGTATACACACATACACATATAAATATATTTGTGTTACATATAAATATTTTATATATATAAACTAGAGAAGCCTCTTTCAGACATAAGTTGAACCAGATGTTGTTAGGAGCATAGAAAAATTTATCAACATCTAGAGGGGCTATATCTAGAAGCCCTCAAAGACCATCTAGTCTAACCCTCTGATCTTACAACTAATTTTTGAGAGAATAGAAATAGATACTATTTTGACAGATGTCAGGGAGAGGAGGGAGAAAAGATAATGTACTTTGAAGCTATATACATTGAGAGAAGGTTGTGAAGGATTTTAAAAATTAAACAGAAGTCTTTATGATAAAATATAAACTCAATAGGGAACCACTGAGACTTATTGAGTAGGAGCAGAAAGTGGTGAAATCTGCACTTAAGAAAATCATGTTATCAGCCAAGTGAAGGATCACTACAATGGGGAGTGATTTGAGCCCAGAAGACCAATTAAAAGGTCATTGAAGTAATCTAGGTAATAGATCATGAGGACTCAAACTCGGTGGCTGTTTGAGTAGAAAAAGGGATTTTTGCAAGAGATGTTATTTTAAAAAATTGAAAAAAAAATCAGGATTTGAGGACTGATTGGTTTTATGAGATGAGTAAGATTGAAGAGTCAAGCATGATCCTTTGCTTATAAACCCAGGATATTGGAAGAATGGTTGTGTCTTCACCAGAAATTGGGAAGTTTGGTAGAGGAGTGAGTTTTTTTTGGGAAATAATAAGCTGTTTTGGACATAATGAGTTTGAGATATCTCTAGGACATTCACTTTAAAGTGTGTCTAATAGACAGTTGGTTTGTAGTACTGAAACTCAGGATAGCAACTGAAGCTGAATATAGAGATCTAGGAGTCATTTACATAAGTATAATAAAGCCATCAGAATTGATGAAGTCATCAAAAGAGACAGGATCCATAGGACAGTCTGATGGAGAAGACTATCACGGGGATGTATGGTAGTTGACTTTGTTAAGGAGGAGAGCCATCTTACTATCAGAGACTGATGGAGAGGAAAAAAGAATGGGAGATGATGTCAAGGGGTTTGAAATGAAGAGAAAAAAGAGATATTATGTGGAATGGTCTCAATTAATAAACAGGAGGGCAGGTCACAAGGGAATAGAAGGTTTGGAATAGTTTCTTTGATGCAGTGAGGGCCAGATGAAATTAGATGATATGATTTTATAGTGTCCCGCTTAGCAGTATAATTTCTCCCTCTCTATTCAGCAGCAATTTAAATAGGACCAGAAGAAGAAGACCGTGAGTCTGGGGCAATTTGTAGCCATAACTTTCAAATTCATGATTTTCTTTCCCATTTTGCTCTCCTGTGTGTTGGTTCTTTCTGTTTGGTCAAAGGAGTGGGGCAGGGGGTAGAGCAGCATAGTTGTGATTACTGAACTGCATTATCTTAATAGAAAAAGCACAGACTATACTTTTAATTATGGTTCTGATCTTAACTACCTAAGCTGATCATGGGGGCCTCAATTTCTTTATCTATAAATTGAGGAAGTGGGGAAAGATGACTTCAAAACTTTCTTTTGGATTTAAATCCTTTTCCTTTTTTTTTTTTTTTTTAAGAGTTTATATATTTTAGAGTTATATAATTTTTATTCAATTTTATTTTTTTAGAGTTTATATTTAGTTATATATATTTTTAGTTATATATTTTTTAGAATTATATATTTTTATTCAATTTTATTTTATTTTCAGTTCTGAATTTTTTCCCCTTTCTATTGAGAAGCCAAGAAAAACAAAATCCATTTCAAATATTATAAACAAAATAGTCAAAAACCAAATCTGAATAAATCTTCAGATCTTTTGATTGAAAGAAACAAATAGCCTTCCATTTTTTAGGGGGGAGAGAGGATAGGGACAGTTCAGAAATTTTGGCTATGAGAAAATTTTCATACAAAAAAAAATGTTTTGTTGTTGTTTTTCTGTATACAATATTAGACTTGTAAGCTTTTTGAGGACAAGGATCCTATCTTATCCATCACACAATTTCAATCAATACTTAGTATAGTGTCTTGTGACGAGAAAACATTCAATAAATGTTTGTTAAATTGTTAAATGTGTAATTATGTTACCATGAGAAGAATAACACCCAACAACCTAAGCCCAACTTCTCATTCAGAATTAGATAAGATAGTGGTTAGGTCCACGGACTGGTGGGGGAGCAATAAATTAATATATTTTTTTCAGACACCTAGGTGACTCAGTGGACAGAGCACGGGCTCTAGGAGGACCAGAGTTCAAATCTAGCCTCAGACGTTTGACACTAGCTCATCACTAAATGCTACCTTGCAAGAATATATTTTTTCAGTACCCTGAGAACATTGCGGTATTTTTCCAGATCCTGGCCCACGGCTCAACTCTGCTAATTTTTCTCTCTGCAGCTGGATCGATCATTCAAATTCATGAGGGAAGCAGAAGATCAGCTTAAGGCTATTCCCCAATTCTGTTTCCCTGATGCCAAGGATTGGGTGCCTGTGTACCAGTTTACTAGGTATGTGCTGGCATCTCCCCAGGAGGCTAAAACACTAATTAGGAATTCTGATTCTCCGCCTGTAGGAAATGCGGGCCCATTTGCCAGAGGAGACACTTGGGATATATCCCCCATTGGCTTGTGTTTCCTCTGATTAGTTCATGCAGTGTCATTTCTCGCTAATGTAATAGAAAAAGCTCCAGTCTGACTCAGCAGGCTTCACATACCAGCCATAGTATTTAGTTGTGCTTTTTCCTTAGACCAGTAATATTTTTTTTCTCTCAGCCTCAGTTTCCTCATCTTTAAAGTAGGGATAATAACATCATTCTGTCTACCTTACAGGCCTGTTATAAGGAAAGTGCTTTGAAAGTACTCTGTAAAAAGTGAATGATTATAGTTCATCCAAAACCAGCACTTTATCCCGTTATGTTATTTACTGAGCATTTTTTTTTATTAATTATTTGAGTTTCTGAGAAAAACTCATTAAACTGTACATTGTGGATTTTTAAGTAAGACCTTGTTCACTGAAATTGGCCATGTAGTCTAAGACAGGGGCCCAACCTTTTGTGTCATAGATCCCTTTTCAGTCTGGTGTCTCAGAGTAATATTTTTCATTAGGTAAAAGAAAATATATAGGATTACAAAGGAAACCCATTATATTGAAATACAATTATTTTAATAACAAAAAACCAAACTTGCAGAATCCCAATTGTCAGGGGTTTTCTACATGAGTGTAGTCAGTCAGATGTCTGGAATTTTCGCTCAAGAAAACTCATAAAGTCAAGTGTAAGCAGGCAGGAGCAAGAGGGTAGCTATAGTGTGGCATCTGAAGGGGCGCGAAGCTGTACTAGGCTTATCCCCCTTCCCTTATTCCCCATGCATGGCTCCATAACCACGTCTTGTATTTCTCTTATTCCCTATCCTCTTGCTCCCCTCCTGAGGCATCCTGTTCTCACAGCTCAACAAATGACAACCTATTGGAGTTCTTTCCTCAATATTTGGATCAGAGATTCTTAACCTAAGAGCCATGAATTTGGTTGGTTAGTTTTAAATACACACACACACATATGAGGCACAGCAAAGATTAGATTTATTACAAGTGATGCTTCAAATAGGTTATATTAATTATATCACATATAAACTACATTAACATTAAATACTCTACATTGAAGTCTAATTTAATATTTTAAAAATATTTCAGCACTGTCCTTCAATATCCAATGGTTTCTTTGGTAATCCTATATATTTTATTTTATGCATTTAAAAACTTGATTCTGAAAGGGTCTCCATGGGCTTCAGCAGATCACTAAATGGGGATACATGGCACACACAAAGGGGGCTAAAAGCCCCTGATTTAAGTGTTATTAATGAGGATATGCTTTCCTCATCATTTAGATCATTTTGTTTGGTCAAGGAAGTGGAGCAGAGGATAAAGCAAAAGGAGAAAACTCTAGTTACTGTGTTCTGGAAAGGGCATCTTAGACTCCTTCCCCGGAGAGTCCCACTAGTCCAGATTACTCATCCTTGGCCCAGAGTTGGAAAACTGGAAAGAATCCCTCCATCATCCCTGTGCTTTCCTACCTGTGTCTCACCATGAGCTGGCTGGCCTCCAGGTGCATGTATGTAGATAGTGATTTTTTTCTTTTCTTTAAAATGCATCTTTATTTTCTCAAACAAACAGTGAAACATTCTCGTTTGTCCTGACTGGAGAGGATGGAAGTCGAAGATTCGGGTACTGCCGCAGGCTTCTGGTAACTACTCTTTATCCCCTGGTCCCCAGGACAGCCAGGACCAACCCAGGGCTTTGTCTGTCACTTGCTCTGACCAATAGAGGGAACAGCATCTTCCTTTCAGTCACTTGAGGGCAACAAAGGACCAAAGGAACTTTGATGCTCTTCCTGTGTTTTCTGCTTCAAGGCGATTACAGAAATACGGTCTCCAGGTCTCCCCAATAAACGCCTTTATCCCAGAAATGCATGAAAAAATGTTCTAAAGTGCTACGCTTTGAGGACAGAAAGTCTTTGTACTCAAAGAGCTCCCCCCCCAATAGGAGAAGGCTTCCCATGGGAAGTTTCAGCTGCAATCACACCATTGCAGAACTTCATTTAGCCTGTAGCCTGGAAGAGACCTTGTCTATAGACATGTGCTATGTACCATTCCTCCATTCAATGGACAAGTCTATGAGGTATGAGTCTAAAGCAAGATGGCTTTAAAAAATGTTTAAAAGAATTCTCATCTGAATAAAGATTATCCCCATCAAAGAGGGTCACCTTGAGAAACCATGTACCCTTACTCCAATGTGCTGCCATTATTCAAAACATTCTGTGACTCTTTTTGAGATTCTCTTGTTTAAATTATAACTTTGATTAATATAGAAATATGTTCTGCATGACAGCATGTGTATAAACTATATCAAACTGCCTACCATCTTTGGAAGAGGAGAGGTAGGGCAGAAAAAAATTTGGATTTAAAAATCTTATAAAAATGAGTGCTCAAAATTTTCTCAATTATTATATTATAATCATATACATAATTATAAATATTATAAAATATAAATAAAATAGGAAACACATTCTTGGAAATATACTGTCAGATTCACAAACCTTCATCTTAGGGATAATTAGCTTTGTGGTGGTTAGAGAATTGGATTAGGAGTTAGAAAGATCTGAGTTCAAATTCCATAGCAGACAACTAATTACTGGCCATATGATTTTATTCTGTGACCCTTATTAATCTTTAAAGAGAATAAGTAGTGGGTAAGAGAGATGGTGGGGCACCTGGTGATGCAGTGGTTAGAGTGTCAGGTCTAAAGTCAGAAACACTCATCTTCCTGAGTTCAAATCCAGCCTCCAACACTTACTAGCTGAGTAATCTTGAGGCAAGTCACTTAATTTGGTTTGCCCCAGTTTGCTCATCTGTAAAATTAGCTGGAGAAGGGACTGGCAAATCACTCCAAGTCTTTGTCAAGAAAACCCCAAATGGAGTCACAGAGAGTGGGGCACAATTGAAAATGACTGAACAAAAGAGAGGTGATAAAGGGTATTACTCCAGGTTGTTTTGGCCATTTAAAAAACACTCCTCTATAAAATGAGAATAATAACTTCACCAGCTTCACAGGGTTATTATGTATCTAAAAATATATCTATAAAGTACTTTTCAAACTTAAAATGCTATAATAGTGTTTTATATTGATTTCTACTAATCATCACTATTACTCCTCCTCCTCTTACTACTCCTACTACTACTATCCTTTGAAGATGAATTTGACTTTTTAGGAAATTTCAAAAAAGTAATTTTAGTCAAATTTGGTGGATAAAGTGGTTGACCAGCTGCATAATACTTATTAGAGTCAAAGTATGATGAATGTTTACATAATAATGAGTTTTGTTTTGTTTTGTTTTTGGAGTAGAGGGTGAAGGATAGCTGGTCTGGCTCATAAACTGTCCCTGAAAGAATTCCAAATGAAGAGTTCGAAAAATATTTTTGAACAATAGTGACCTTTCTTAGTGAAATAAGTGTAGCTTCTTAAAAAGATTACTTTGAAGGGGATAACACACATTTGCATTTATAAACTCTGGTGTTTGCATAAAACAAATCAATCACTAGCTTGTGGTCTTATCTTTTATAAAATGTCAAAAAAGCTTGTCTTTTTATAGAGTGGCCCTATAGTATAGGGCCATATTTGAAAGACATACCCAGTTTATGTTTGGGCAGAAAGAAGGGTTTATGGAATCCCTCTTGTAATTTTCCCAGTATAAAGAAATTTCTAGTTTTTCCCTGCATATAGTGGAATATTGGAATCCATTCTAAGAGAATCATGTCACCTAAAATTGAACTAATTGATAATTTCTCTGAGAATTTCTATGTGTTTCTTTCCTAAAGCCTGGTGGCAAAGGGAAACGCCTCCCTGAAGTTTACTGCATTGTGAGCCGCCTAGGGTGCTTCAACCTCTTTTCAAAGGTAAGAGCTCAAATCATAAGAAGTCAGTGAGAAAAAGAGAGTTTGCCATAATTATATGCCATTCTTGGATAGGAGAGAGGAGAAATCTTTCTTTTCTTTGTAGATTAAATCCTTTACGTCTTTTTAATGGCCCAGAGCTACTTAAGATGCTTCTCTCGATCATCTCCCTCTTACTATCGACTTTCAGAACTCAGCTAATCTCATGTTTCTTCACCAGCAAATTCAGATAATACTAGGATTCAAGATCTTGAGGATCCAATGGGTCATATGTGTAAAATATAATGTCAGCGAGATAACTAGAGCAGGGCTTCTTTTTAGGGAGAGCATTTTAATCATTTTATGAACAAGTCCAACAGGTTATTAAAAAGGATCCTTTTAGACCATCCTTTTAGACCAAATACAAGCACTTAATCAGGGGTTTCTTGGGACTTATGAGGAAAGACAATGTGAAAGGAAAAATGCACTTTACAAAAATCAAAGGGGACAGTCCCCTTTGATAAGTAGACCTTACAGAAAAAACACGCAATAAGAAAAAGTAGATATCTCCCTTCCTCTAGAAACATCTGATGCAGTCCTGTGGTAGAGCAGGGCTTCTTAAACTTTTTCTACTTGCAACTCCTTTGTGTTCAAGACATTTTTTATGTGACCTTGGGTATATGGGTGTATGAAATAAATATACAAACAAAACACTGATAATAAATCTGAATTTTGTGATTCCTACATTCAGTTATGAGACTCCATTTGGGTCACAAATTACAGTTTAAGAAGCTGGGGACTAGAGGGCCGATCTAAGAATGTGGAAGACATGATTTCAAATTTTCCTGCTTATAGCTATGTGACCATGGACAAATCCTTCCTCAATCTCTCTTTCTTTGTAAAATGGAGATAGTGATAGTACCTACTGCAGATTATTGAGAGGATTAAATGAAATAACATAATAAAGTACTTTTTAAAACTTAGTGTTAAATAAATGCTCATCATTATGCTTTATCTTCTTACCATAAAATTTTACAATATGTAAAAGTTTATTGTTGTTATCCTCTCCCACGCTCTTCTCTAATATCTTCACTGATACTGAAAGTAATTAAAGATCAGAGTCATGGGGGATGAGCAGGGGTGAGGAGGAGGTAAGAATAGTAGGATAATTCTGGTTGGAGAGGTGACTCTTCCCACTCTGATCCTTCTCCTTCCTTCTTTGAGCACTGGCTTTTTTTTTTTTTTTTTTTTTTAATATCCAAGGTATTCTTTTCATTATCATGAATATCTTATACCTTATATCTCTTCTCTGGTGAATGGGCCAGAGATAATGAATGGGCTCAAGAGAGAAAGGGGAGAGAAACAATCATTTGCAACGTAGGCCCTATGCTGAGTGCTTTACAGATATTACCTCGTCTAATAGAATATAAGAGCATGAGATTTTTCAAATCGGGTTAATGCCATTGTTTATTTGGGACATTTCCTATCTCTGACAATTTCAAGAATGATCATAACAAGATGAGTACCAGTTAAATGATGCTCTCTGTACCTTTCTGGTTCAACACCTCAGATGATTTAAACATTTTAAGTGATTTTTTAAAATTAGTATTAGTTTACCACAACTCATTTTGAATAGTGAAAAGATTAATTCAATTAGATATTTATGTGTTGAATATATAATTATATGTCCAATATTTACATAAAAGATTTATATATTCTATGTTCTTTTTGTATATGCTGTATAAGATATACATATATACATATATATATATACATATATATATATATATTAAAATAAGGAATACAGATTACATGCTCCATAGTGTGTATATATATGTAGAGGTATATGTATATATATAAATATATATATTCTATATTCTACATGATAACAGAATATATTCTATGATCTAGAATGAATACATGTATGCACATATAGTCTAGCTATAGAATATATACTTAGTATGTCCTCTTATGTATATATACTATATAGACAAAAATCTATATAGTATGTACATATTTATACAGAATGTATATATACATGCACATTTGTATATAGATATGGAAAATGTACATAGTATATATTCCAGTTTTTATAATATAATACACATACTATGCAATATGTAGTCATATAATCTCTTTATGATATATAGAACTTGAATACATATGTTTTGTGTATTTTATATGTATATTCTGTGTATTGTATAGAATATAAGGTATTTATTTATATTGATAAGTTCAGGGATTTATGCTATTTCTAAGTTGCAGTTTAGAGATGAAAGTTAGAATTTTAGTAAGTCCTTAATAAACATGTGCTGAGAATAAAATTAAATTGAATGGAAGCTCTTAGGACATCAGGTGGATCAAAGAAGCGTTTGATTTAGCTTGATGAGGGTTATGCAGTGGAACTCATGACTAATCTAGTGTCATAACTACTTCATCAAGATAGGTGGTGGTTGGTACGTTTGTAGGGCTGTAATTAGGAATTCTTGTAACTAGAGCAAATTCAGTTGATGGAGAAGGAGAAGAATAAAGTCCACCCTCAGCCCTCCCAGGCAAGGCATTTGGTGTCAGCCAGTTCCTTAGAGAGTCCACTCTGGAAGTGGTCATGGGCCAAAGCGTTTAGGGTCCTCGGGGCAGAGGATGGCTTAGGATGAACTAGTCACCCTGCCCAGCGATGGCTCTGCCTCCTGGCATTTGTGTCTTCCATCCTGCCTGACGGTTGTATGTGACTTTTCTTCCTTGCAGATCTTGGATGAGGTAGAGAAACGCCGGGGCATCTCACCTGCCCTGGTGCAGCCGCTCATGAGAAGTGTCATGGAAGCTCCTTTCCCAGCTCTGGGCAAAACCATCACTGTCAAGAACTTCTTGCCGGGCTCTGGGACTGAAGTGAGTGATGGGACTTTTCTTGTTCTTGGAAAGAGGAGCGGCCCCAGACACCAAAAACAGTCCATAATTCTAGTCTTTCCCTCATTTGGATTCCCAAGAGCAGTGCAAGGCACTCTCACGGTCAGGACCACTCATGCAGTCAATCTGTTAATAAATATTTATTAAGCACCTACTATGTGCCAGGCACTGAGCTAAGTTCTGGGAATACAAAAAGAGTCAAAAGACAAAACCTGTCCTCAAAGAGCTTACAGTCTAGTGGGGGAGACACCCTGTAAACAGATATATACAAGCAAGCTATGTACAGGATAAATAGGAAATAATTAATAGAGGAAAGGTACTGGAATCAAGACAGATTGGGGTTGTGTAGGGTGAATGTCAAAAATTATACATGGATATTTAGAAAATAAAAATCTTTAATTTAAAAAAAGATAGGTTAGTAAGGCTTCCTGGGGAAGGTAGGATTTTAGATGGAACTTAAAGGAGACTAAGGAAGTCTGTAGTTGGAGCAGAGGAAGGAATATGTTCTGTGCATAAGGACAGACAAAGAGAATGCCACGAGCCCAGATTTAAGACCATTTAAAATGGTCTTGTTAACTGCATATATTTAACCTATATTGGATCATTTGCTGTCTAGGAGATTGTGGTGGGGAGAAGGGAGGGAAAAAAATTTGGAATACAAGGTTTTACAAGAGTGAATGTTGAAAACTATCTTTGCATGAATTTTTGAAAACAAAAAAATTATTATTTATATAACATATATATACATATATATATATACAGGTATTATTTAGGGAAATAAAAAGCTGTTTTAATATATGGACACACATACACACACACACATATATATATATGATGGTCTTGTTTGTGGAATGGTCAGGAGGCCAGTGAAGGATCAAAGGACTATCCCTGTCAGAGAATTAAGTATAAGGAGAATGAAAAAGTAGGAAGGGCTTTGAATGCCAGCATATTTTGTATTTGATCATGGAGGGGCTAGGGAGCCACTGGAGTTTATAGTGGGAAGATGGGTGACATGGTCAGACCACATTTTAGGAAAATCACATTAGTGGCTAAACAGAGGATGGACTGGAATGGGGAGAGACTTGAGGCGGGCAGACCCCTGAGCAAAGCCCGAGATGGAGAGGGCCTGCACCAGAATGTGGGAGTATCACAGAGAGAAGGGGTGCATTCAAGGGATGTGGGCGAGGGGAAATCTACAGGCTTTGGAAGCAGATCAACTGGGGGGGGCGGGTTAGAGAAAGTAGGAACCCAAAATGACTCCCTGGTTTCAAGCCTTCGGGCTGGGAAACTTACTATGTGCCAGGCCCTAGGCATATAAAGAAAAAGGGGGGGGGGGGGAGCATGAATAGAGTGAGAGTCTGGCTCATCCTGTCTAGAACCATGTAAAACCTTGGGACGGAGGTTTTGGAAGAACATAGTTGTTTTTCTGCCAAGGTCATTTTTGGGGGCCACTTTCCTAACCCCAAATCTCAGCAAATTTTGGTTATTTAAGCTAATGTTCTGATACCACCTGTGGCTGTGGGCAATGAAAATAGGAGGGATTCCAGAATTCCCAGATTGATTGAGCTGGATACATAGGGCCTTAGAGATGAGCCAGCAAAGCCTGCTTTGTGTGGAGACTGACCAAAGGTGACCAGCCAGGAGTGATCTCAGGGGGTCCTGTTTCTTGTGTACACTCCTTCCCACTACTTCCTTCCTCCTCCTCAATGCTCTTCCCTCCCTGACACCTCATGGGCCTGTGAGTCTAATAGACTCGGCTCTGCTGTTAATGAGCTGGACCAAGCTGAGTGAGTCACAGTCCCCCCGCGGGCTGGCTCCCCCTCTGCCCAGTCCTGTGCCCTCACCACTGGACTCCTTCCTCTGGCAGGTGATTGAGCTGTGCCGGCCCCTCGATTCCAGGCTCGAGCATGTCGATTTTGAGTCTCTCTTCTCATCCCTCAGCATCAGGCACCTGGTCTGTGTCTTTGCCTCCCTACTGCTGGAGAGGAGGGTCATCTTCATCGCGGATAAGCTCAGGTACACTCCTCACCTTCTTATTGTTGTATTCCACTTTGTGCCGGTGATAATCACTCATATAAAACCGTAAGGTTTACAAAGCATTTCCCCATTCACAGCCTTGACAAGTGAATAATGTCTGACTGCTGTCCAACCAAGTGCTCCAGCTCCTCCATCCTCTTAAGAAAAAAATAAGTGCCTAAAAACAAAATAGCCACCCTCAGATCCCACTTAATTTATTCCCTAATTTTCACATCTAGGAATGAGGCAAGAACAGAGAGAAAAGGAAGGGAAAAAAATTAGATTAAATAAAGGGTCAAGCACTGGAATTAAGAGATTTGAAGTCTTTCTATAAAAAGTGGGACTTTAGTTGGGATTAGAAGGAAGCTAGGAAAATCAGCAAAACTATTTCTACTCTCAAGGGGCTTATATTCTTTTTTTTCCTACTTAATAGTATTTTTCCCAATTATTTATAAAGTTAGTTTTCAGCATTTATTTGTTTTATTATAGCTTTTTATTTACAAGATATATGCATGAGTAATTTTTCAGCATTGACAATTGCAAAACTTTTTGTTCCAATTTTTTCCCTCCCCTCCCCCAGATAGCAGGTAGAGTAATACATGTTAAATATGTTAAAGTATATGTTGAATACAATATATGTATACATGTCCAAACAGTTATTTTGTTCAGTATTTATTTTTATAAGATTTTGAATTCAAATTTTTTTTCTCTCCCCTTCCCCATCCCTAAGACAGCAAACCATTGGATGTTGGTTATACATGTACAATCAATATTAAACATTTCCATATTAATCATATTGTGAAAGAAAATCAAAACAAAAGTGAAAAATCATGAGGAAAAAAGCAAACAAAAAGGTGAAAATATTATGCTTTGATCTGCATTCACATTCCATAGCCCTTTCTCTGGATGTGGGCAGCATCTTCCATCATGAGTCTTTGGGAATTGTCTTAGATTATTGTATTGCTGAGAAGAGTTAAATCTAAAGGAACTTATATTCTAATAGAAAAAAAGTCAGCAGATAAAAAAGAGCTAGAAAGTTGGAGAGGGGAAGAAGGAAAAGGAAGCTGGTGAAAAAGTAGAAAAAAGAAGTCTGAAGAGTGAGTTGGGCTGGAAGAATTGGAAGAAGCAAAGTGATTGGCCAAAGCCAGAAGTAGCAGGTTAAATTAAGAGAGAAAGTGTTTGATATTCAAACTAACAAACAAAAACTCAAGACTGCTTTAACAAGAATACATGACTAATGCTGAGTGAAGGAGGAAGGTGAAAGGAGGAAAGGAGTAGATAGCATATAGATAACATAGTGGTTAGAATTCTGGACCTGTAGTCAGAAAGATCTGAATTCAAATCCTGCTTCATACAGTAGCCATGTGACCCTCGACAAATTTAACTTGTCTCTGTCTCAACATCCTCATCTGTACTATGATTTATTGTTTCTTAAATCAGAGAACTCCAGCAAGAGTCTCTGACTTAATATATAAATTCTTGAACTTGCTAAGATTTAAGTTGACTTTACCAGGCTTAAACTCAAATCTTCCTGACTCCTAATCAGTTTTCTTCTGAACAACACTTAAATTGTTCCTTTCCGATGGAGATTCATAGCCTTTTTGGGGTCATGGAATTCTTGACTACTTGGTGAGGTCTAAAGACCTCTTCACAGTATTCAATCAAGCATGTCTGCACAGGACATGAGAGATAAGATATGATAATATCGAAAATTTGTCAGGGTCATTTTGTGGGGAGAGATAGAAAGTCAAAATTTGCAGTTATCCATCTTCCAATGGTAGGTCTATACCTACCCTAGTATTGACTCCCCCCCAATTAAAAATGTTGACAATTTATTCTATTTTGTCATATGCTAGCTTAGATTTTTAAATTATTTATTTTTTTTTGACTATTCATTATAGTCTCGTTGATTGTTTTTTAATGTTGCCTTTGGCAAATTAAAGAAAGAAGCCTAAAGCTGGAACCTGGCAGCTGGGCAGCTCCCCAGTTCTCTGGGCACTGGGGAATTCAGACAAGAGAGATGAAAATCGGCACTTCAGTGACCAAGATCTGATTCCACAGCAGTATAGTAATACCCTCTGTTTTTTGTGGGTTTTTAAAATTCCTGCTTCCTCCCAACTCCCCCATGTTGGTGACTTTTAGTCAAGCAGTTCCACAGTGTTGGGTTTGGAGGGGATAGAGTCACAAGGCTTCAGAAACCAAGGCAGGATGTAGAAGATAAATCAGATAAATCTAGTTATTGATCTCCTGGCAGGTAGAAGTAGAGGTATCCATTGTGAGATTGTACAGAGAGGCATTGTACTGAGTGGAAAAACACTATAGTTGAAAAAACTCGGCTATGGACTCAAAAAGTGGCCCGGGAGGTAAAGTGCCAGGTCTAGAATCAGAAAGGCTCACTCATCTTCCTGAGTTCAAATCCAGCCTCAGACATGTTCTGGCTTGTGACTCTGGACAAGTCATTCATCCTGTCTGTTTCCTCATCTGTAAAATGAGCTGGAGAGGGAAACGGAAAACTACTCCAATAACTTTACCAAGAAAACCCCAAATGGGATCATGAAGCATCAGACAGAGCTGAAAATGACTGAACATCAATAAAAATAGAGTCAAAAGTCTAGAGTCTTAAACTTGTCTCAATATATGACTATGGGCAAGTGTCTTTGGACCTTAGTTTCTTTGGCTTGTCCTGAGTTAGTGCTTCTTAACCTTTTTGTGTCATAGATCTCATTGGTATTCCATCAAAACTAATGATTCTCTTCTCAAAAAATTTTTTTTAATTTTTAAAATTATATTTAAATTTAGTTATATTTATATATGATAATTATATTTAAGTATAATGTAAACTAAATTTTTACATTTATAACTGAAAAAAATGCTCAGTTTCAGTTAGAGATTAGTAAACATAATGATGTAATTTCTCTTTTTCACCCAGCTTCACAGATCCCCTGAAATCTGTCTGAATCCTCTGAATTATATGATCTCTCAGTTCCTTTTCTTGCTCTTAACACTCTGTGATCCTTTCCTAGACTTGGACTGGGGAAAGTACAACCTAGGAAGAGGAACAGGTTCAGGAAGGTGATGGAGAGGGAGAAAGAGGGTGAGTGAGGGGAGACAGAAGAGAACCACCATTCTCTGAGGGATGCTAGCCACACAACACATTGTCCATAAGGACACAATATGGTATAATAGAGCACTAAATTTGGAACCGGATCAGGGTTCAAATCCAGTTCTGCCATTACCTGTGTGGTCTTAGCAAATCTTATCTTCTCTCTGTGTTTCCTTATCTATCAACTGAGTAGATTGGACTCCTATTTCACTGATTCAATGGAACTGGCTGATCTAGTTGTAGTAGATGAAAAATCTCTTCTAGCTCTAAATCCCATGACTTTTTCTGAGATCTGAGAAGAGAATGAGGAGCCCTGCTCCTCATATTGCCAAATTATCATATACCTAGTGCCACTTTTCGCTGCACAGAAGGAGAGAGGTTCCTGGGAAGTAGTGAAAAATCAATTATTTAGAAGTTTATTGGCATATCATTAGAAATAATGATTAACTTTCTTAATTACTGAGGGCTGCTCGGAAATTCAATACAAAACATTAGATGGGGAGATATGTTCTTCCAGGTCTTAACTTTTAGCAAACAACAATATCACTTGTTCAAGATCACATGAAAGTCAGTAATACAGTAAGCAAATGAGGACCAAAATTCAGATTTTCTTTATTCCCAGTCCAGAATGTTTCTTCTTGAATAAAACTGACATTCTTAATCTTTTTTGAGGTATTGATCCCTTGAACAGCTGGGTAAAGGCCATGGAACACTTTACAGATTAATGTTTTTAAATGCCTAAAATAAAAACATAAGATTACAAAAGATATAATTTTTCCTTTCCAACTATCCATAATTCCCAAGTTAAGAATCATTGTTTAAAGACGAAGACTTAGGTTTCTATGGCCAAGGGCTAATTGTTTAAGGGAGAAAGCTTCCCCCCCACCTGAATTGTGAAATGGAAGGCTTGTAAAGAGCAGACATACTTTTAGTCACTAATGGCCATGATCTAACAGAGTCCTCAAGTTCAACAAGGACAACAATAAAAATTTTTTTAAATGTAAAAAAAGAAAAGCTTTGGGTATTGAAAGAAGGCTAAGCAGAGTCTCAGTCCGTGAATTGGCTAATTGTTCTTGCCTCATGACAGACATTAGCCCACATAGGTTTATTAGCCAACACATAAACATCTATAGTCTTATTTTCATGGTTACTGCTACTGAATTATTAACCCATTGCAAGAGGAAATACCAGGGAATCACACCACATACTGTGTAAGCGAGGGGAGTGTTTTTGAGTTGAGCCAAAAAAGCAGATGTAACAAGTATACAGTGCCTGCTTGATTCTGTTTCATCTTTAGAATGGACATTGAGTGTTTCTTAAGGTCCTGTCAAGCCAAAATTTGGTGGATAGAAAGGAAAGAATGTTGGGGGCGGGGGTGATGGAACCTACTGTTGTCAAAGCAACCCACGTAAATATTCCCATAATATTTCTATTCCCATTCTCCCTGCTGATAAATCAAAAGAAAAAAAGTTTATACTCTCCCTCCACATCCTTGTGCCCTCCCCCTTTCCAAAGCTTTGGTCAAACTACAATAAAAGCTAAATCTACATCCAGGAAAGGAAGCAAACACATCTTTTTATAGTTAATATAAAAGGAGAGTGTGATTCAGGATAAAGAAATTATTTTCCTTTTATCTTTTTAGGTAATCTCCTTGGTCCCTTCTGGGGAGGCTACCACCCTCTGCAATATTAGAAAGCATTTATTAATGCTAAATTCGGACCACTGGCTAGTGTACCAATTAGGTAGTCGATCTTGATAATTACTGAAATTTTATCTTATCCATAACATTTGTTTATATGGCATATTTGTGTAACTCCATCATTAGCAAGTAAATACATCCCTCTGTGTAGGCATAAATATGTTTTTGTGTTCCATTAGCTTATTATCAGTGATTTTCTCCTTGAACTTATAAATCCTTCAACTTTAGCTACCATATCCTTAGAATTTATAATTTTTCATCATGTTTGCAAGGTACACCCTTTCTAGGCAGATTAATTTATTGGAGGCACCATGCCTGTAATTTTAGTGGCTTCTATGCTTTGGATTTTAAAATACAATTTCTACAATTAGCATTTTCCTAAACACACATGATTCAACAACTCAGAGATTATAATACATTATCTAAACAAGTATACATTTACTTTTAAATAAGTTTATTATACTAAATTAAATTTTATTATAGTCATTTAAGTGAGTAAAGCAATGTATAAATACAAGCAATAATATAGAGAAGCAGGAGTGATGACCTTATTCTGAGGTCAGACCTTCATACCCATTTTAGGTTCATAGGATTTAGAACTGAAAGAGACTTCTCAAATCTAGTTCAGCTGAAGTGCTGAATTGTTATTTTAAGATAACATATCATTTGAAGCAAGATTTAAAGAAATATTCAATGTACATACAGGCTGATGCCTTTTCACCCTGATCTTTATTTTTCAGCCATTGCTATTTAACAACTTTTTTTTTCCAGGTTAGATTCCTTCCCCCATTATGTTCAATTTCCCTATTTTGAAGGTTATGGATCAACTGTATTGTGAAAATTTGATCTTCTTAATCTTGCTAACCAGCTTAATGTGTTCCAGAGCTTCCCTCAGACACTTTTATTTAATGATGTAGTGGAGAAATCACCAACAGGATCAGAAGATCTGACCTTTAGTCTTGGTACCACCACTTACTAACCAAGTGACACTGGGCAAATTACATACTTTCCAAGCTTCATTAACTTTATTTGTAAAATGGGAATAATAACGTTTTGACTTTTTTATTTCCAAAGTTTTTATAAGTGATGAACTTGGCAAACTGGAAAGCAGTATGTAAATATAAAATTATTATTATTATCAAAATGAGCACTTGGCCAGTGAGTCATAAAAACAACTTTCTGTAGCATCTCTTCATTCTTTTCCTGTTCTAAAAAGAAAACTCTTATTGTCCACACTGGCTTCTCTTGTATAGACTCTGTTAGAACTAGAATAGACCTTCAAGATACTTATTCAATCCTGTCATTTTATAAGTGAGGAAATGGAAACCCCAACAGATAAATTAATTTATCCATAGTTATACAGTTGGTTGGAGTCAGAGCCAGGTTTGAACAGTAAGTCTAATAATACCTTTTCTACTACCACTTTGTCTTTCCTCATGATTCAAAACTGTCATAAAGAAAACCTGATGGCCACATACCTACCACCCTCCCACATACACACACACATACACAATGTCTAATTGTCAATTTGACATTCATACCCTTTTAGTTATCTTTATCACCCTTTACCACCAGACTGGAGTACTATTTTACTGAATTCTGAAGAGATCCAATGAAATGATCTTAGCAACTATTATGATTTTTACAACAGACAAAAACATACTGATCTATTCAATCTGGCAAACATATAGAGAGCACCTCATATATACAACCAACTGGGTGAGGTATAAGGATATGAAAATTAAAACTGACAGACTTTACCACAAGGAGTTTATATTCTCTTCCTAGGCCCAGCGGATCTCCAAAGTTTCTCTACAACCAAAATTTTAATCAGAAATTCATAAAAATCACAAAATCTCCCGGGCATCTAACCCAACATGTACCTGTTCGAGAATCCTCCAAATAACCAAAAGTAATATTCAGCCCCCACTGGAGGACTTTAATGATCAATGGAATAACTGCCTGACAAGATATCTCCTTCCACTATGGACAGCTCTGGTTGTGAGGGAAATTTCCTTCTATTACACTAAAATCTATCTCTCTGCAACTGCCGCCTAGTTCTTCTGCCCTCGGGCAGAAACAACCTTTTTATATGACAGTCCTTCCAGTATTCAAAGATAGTCTTTTTTTTTTTTTCTTCTCCAGCCAAACATTTTCAATTCCTTCAACTAATTCTTGCATGGGTATGATTTCTTTTCTTCTTACCATCCAGGTCACCTTCATCATGAAAGATGACATAGTATAGTGAAAAGAACAATAGCCATAGAGTGAGAGGATCTGAGTTCAAATCCCAGAGGTCCTGAATTTAAATCCCAGAGGTCCTGAATTTAAATTCCATCTCCACTATTTATTCCTTATATAAATTTGAACAAATCACTTAATTTCTCTGCACCTCCGTTTCCTCATCGACATAATAAAAAGGTTGGAGTAGACGATCTCTAAGGTTACTTCCAGCTCTAAGTCGGTAATCTGGACATGCTTCATTTTATTAATATCCTCCCTGTAAATGTATTGCTCAGAACCGAACACTCCAGATGTGGTTTGGCTTGTCTTATTTACAGACAAATTAAGAGCAGGTTTGGCGTAGTGGTTCCCAGTTGGGGGGCAGGGAATGGATTAATGGGGACATTCCACAATCTTAAATGAGGAGGCCATCCAGAGCTGGAGTCGGAGACTCTGGATCAGTGTCACACCCTGCAGAACTCCTCTCCACCCATCCGATGCCCAAATTATTTTTGCAAATCTCCCTTTGCTTTTCTGTCAACCAATGGCCATTCTGCATCCTTCCCCAGTGCAGATTACTCTTCCCTCCCCCCTTCTACAAGCTGAGCACAGCTGCCAGAACTGGTGATTGTCCCACCACCCCCACCTTAATTAGAGCCAGCTGTGAGTACACTCCCAGCTCCTGCAGAGATCCTGGCTCCCCATCCCCCTGTCCTCCTTCCAATCTCATAAACTGAGAAGAGACTAGGTAGAGCCTACCTTGAGGAGGTGAGCAGTGGAGGAGAAGGGATATCCTCCTCCACCTTCCAAATTGGCGCCCACCTTTGTGCATCCTGAGAAGACATGTCATCCTTCCTAGACACAGGGCTCCTCCTCTCCAGCCAGACTCCCCTGGCCCTCAGAAATCAGGGAAGGAATTCTCATCAGAACCTTGGAGGGGAGGAGAGGCAGCCCAAGAAATGCACGTACTGCCATCCAAACTGCTTTCTTTCCTCTTCCATCGCCTCTTATTTTCAGGAAAACCTTTCTGGAACCCACAAAAGCATCCTTTTATCTTCCTGTTCGTGCACATTTGGATTCTGATAGCACTGGAAAGGAAAAAAGATGTTGGACAGCACCGGTTGCCATAACCCACAGAGGAGGACTAGCCATTCCCCTGCTCCCCTTGCTCTTGCTTAAGCTTGGACTCCTGGTTCTGCTGCTGGCCCACAGGGCTTCTGTCTTGTTCCACATGTGAACATGGTCTTATTGCTCAGCTCCCTCGCTAGACTTTTGTATGCTGTCCTCTGATACTCTCTTGTAGACCTTCAGTGATTATAACTTAAATGTAAAGTAAATATAGAAATCCATGTCCTCTTCCCTCCCCTACTATTTTTTTTCTCTCCTTGAAAGTCAGCTTTCTTTTAAAGTTTGGGATGTGGAGACCTGGTTCTTAATTTAACCAGAAGCAGGCCACTTATTTCTTGGTTTTCCAGTGGGGGCTGAATACTACTTTTGGTTATTTGGAGGATTCTCAAACAGGTACATATTGGTCTAGATGACCTTTGAAATCCCTCCCATCTGGGAGATTAAAACAAAAGAGTTTAAGCTCATTGATATTAATTGCTTAAATGAAACTGGGATAATAATCACGAGTGATTAATATTGGGACAGACACAATAATCTGAGGTTATGAGTTGATTGATAGCAAAAAAAAAAAAAACAAAACCCCACTGACCCTCAGGGGTATCTCTTGAACCTCAGAGGGGATATATGCACAAATCACGAGTCCACTAAGAACCTGACATTTCAAGTGGGAGTTAGGATGAAGGTCCCTAAGGTTTTTTAAAGGCTATATATAAAATAAATTCAACATGTAACTTTTTTTAATAAAGAGATTGAAAGGATGCTTTTTGAGGGATATATTCCAGGAATTCTATAATTCTATATTCCATGACTTTTCCACTAATGAAGCTGGGCCTCTATTGAGGAAAGAATGAGGGAGTGACTTATGTGACCAAAGGTACAAAAATTTGGGGAAAAGTATCTTAAGCCTCTATTTCCTGCCCTAAATATCTGTGAGAGAAAGAATATTATCTTCTGAAGAATGACATTTGGGGGGGAAATTTTGTGTAGAAGTCACCTCATTTTCACCAGCCCTCGGGAAGTCCTGAGTTCAAATACAGCCTCAGACACTTAACACTAATCAGCTATGTGACTTTGGGCAAGTCACTTAGAACCCGAATTGCCTTGCCTCCCTCTACGTCACCTCAATTCTAAACCATTTGTCTCAACTCCTGTTATTCCCATTTATTTTCTTTTAGACTATGGTAATAGCCTACTAACTGTTCTTTCTGCCCCAAGCCTATTTTCTGTCAGCTAAAGCTCCCACATCTGAATAATTTTCCTTATACATTGAGGGTTTTTTTTTTCTTTTATGTCATTTCTCTACTCTGTAGCCATTGGTGACTCCCACTTGCCTACTGAATAAAATATAAATTCAGTGTTCAACATCTCCCATGATTGGTTCCTCCTTATCTTTACATTTCTTCTCATAAATTCCACTTTATATTCCTGTCAAAATGGATTACTTATTCATCTCATTTTCATTGTATTTTCTTTTGTCTCTGCATTTCCTTGAGCCCTCCTGCAGACTGGCAGTGGATTCCTCCATTCCCTAAATATCTCTCTTTTGATGTCCCTCCCTGCCTTCTGTCCAGACTCAACTCAGGTGACATCTCCTCTACCTAAGATTTCCCTCGCTCCTCCCAAATGAAAGTAAACTTTCCTTCTCCAACTTATTCATGCTTTTTCCAAATCTTCTACCTGCTTTCTCATTTGTGCACTCTGCTCCCCACATTAGATACTAAGTTCTTTGAGCACTTACTTGTAAATTTTTCATGCCTGTATTTCTAGAACTAATTACAGTCCTTTGCACAGAGTAGGCAATTAATAGCTATTTGTTGAATTTGATGTTTGTTGGTTGAATCTCCCTTCATGGAAGGTTTGACTTAACTGTGTTGTGTTCTCCTATTTTGATAAAGAGCAGATATTCAGGGAACAACTTGCGTATATCTCCTGGAGGATGGTCTTTAAGAGCAACAAGACACTAATTAATTGGTATTATCAAATCTGGTGTCCTTTCTCCTCTCTGAAGTGATTATTCAGTAGGAAAGGCATACTATGGTGTTAATTAAATGTCCAGATATTCCAGCTCTAGGAGGTATTTTAGAACTCTACTGAGTATTGAAGAACATAGATATTTGTGAAAACTGAGAACCAGGGAGATTAAATGATCCAGGCAGGAAATAACTCAACAAGATTTAATTTGGAAAAATGTAATCCAATATCTCTGGGAGGTGAAGGAGCTAGAGGAGAAGGGAGAAAGAATCTCCTATGTCAGGCTTTTTTTTTTTCTTCTTCATACTCAACAGAAGAATATTTTCCAAGGCAATCAAGGAGAAACAAAATGATATCAATGGTGCCATAGATTGATAGCATAGAAACAAGACTGACAAATTCAGTGGAATTCCCAGAGGTTCCAAAGTTTATTTTACCTCTTTTTGTTTTAAATGGAATTCATCAGGGTAGGGAGCTCCTGGTGCAGAACTTCCCTTGTCATTTCAGTTCAGATCCATTGGCTTTCTCCAGAACTTAAAGTTTCGAAGAATCACCTTTTAGGGCAACCAGGTGGAGTCCTGGCCCTGGAATTAGGAGGACCTGAGTTCAAATTCAGCCCCAGAGATTTACTAGTCGTGTAACAGAGAAGGAAGGGAGGGAAAAAGAAAGAGAGGGGAGGGAGAGAAATAATGGCCTCTAGCACTAAAAGGTTAAATGAGTTTTCTAGGGTTATAAAGCCAGTATAGAGAAGAGGTGAGACCGGAACCCAGAAATTTCTGACTGGCTAGTTCTCTCTCCACTATAGCATCCTGCCTTTCCATATACTTTGTACATAAGTAGCCCCATACCACATTTACCAGTGTTTGATCCAATAAATCTTCAAGATTTATGTTGAGTGGTTATTATGGAAATATGTTTTGTATAACTTCACCCTTATAACTCATATCATATTACTTGCCTTCTCGGTGAATGGGGGAGAAGCTAGAAGGAAGAAGAGAATTTGGAACTCAAAATGTTTAAAAATTAATATCAGATAAAGTATGTGTGTGTATATATATGCACCCACATATTTATATATGTGTTAAATACATATAAATATGCAATATATTATAATATTATATATATAAAGACCTATGTTGATACTAGACATTGAAAGGATTACCAAAAGATTTTAAAAAGTGAAATGTAGCTCCTGCTTTTGAGAAGTTTACTGCTAATATTTGTATTCGTATCTTTTCAATGACAGACCTGCAAAAGGCAAACCTTCCAAATTCTTGCCATTGTCCATGACATTTGAGTTAAAAGGATATGTGTGTGACTCAATACATACAAATCCATTTCTCTCCCTCCCTCTCTCCCTGGCACGCCCTCCCTCCCATTAGAAGAGAAAAAGGAAAAAAAACTCAATGTAAAAGGACCATAGAGATCATCTTGGAGAGAGGATGGAGGATGGGGAGATGGAAAGAGGGCTCCAATTTAAGTCACAGAACCCGAGTTTGAAGCTCAGTTTGTATTGGTGTGTGCTGGTCATTATTTATCAACCAGTTCTCTACCCCTCAAAAAAAAAAAAATTGTTCACACAACATACTTTTAGGTGTAGACTGCACTTTTATCCATCAATTTCCTAAGTCCATATAATAATTAAAACAATTAGTCAAGCTGTGATTTATTGTGTTTGCCGATTTTTGAGGTATAAATGCTTATGCTAAAAATTTAATAGTGGGCTCTCTTAAGCTAGCTCCAGTAAACCCCTGACTCTTACCATCTGGGTGGTCTTCAACAAGTCACAACCACCATGATGTCAGTCTCCTAATTTGTATAATGAAGGAGGTTGGACCAAATATATCCATATTTATGACTTGGTAAAATCATAAATCTTCAAAGCTATTAAATCCCTTGTGTAGTCTATTTTCTCTCATTTTCTCTTAGACTGTTTTCCTACAAAAGATGTTATTTTTTATGGCTTAGAAAATCTATCTCTTTGTTTTCAATAGATCTTCATTTAGACCATTTTTTCAGATGGGTCTATTCCATTTCTAAATGAAGCTAGTATTTAAGTAGTGCCTTAGGAGATAAGAATATTTTTATTTTAATGTAAATCAGGAGGGTTCTCCCCTACTTCCACTGACCTTAACCTTAAGAAATCCCAATCCTGTAATCCAGAACTCAGCTATCGAGAATGAGCAATTCTGCAACCATTTCTTTCTAGAATGTAGCCAAGAAGCAAAAAGAAAACAAAAAAGATCCCAAATATCAAGCACAGTCCATTGCCATTTATTAAATGCCTATTATGTGGCAATCACTCTACATATAGCACCTGGCCTCAAGAAATTAACAATATAATAGGAGAGGACAACATATAAAAGGGACATGAAAAGGGTAGAGAGTGGAATTAAATAACAGCATATAAATATAAATAAATCATGCATAAGTAATAAATACATAATAATATGTATGATAAAAATAAATAATATAGAGATAAGTAATTGATGGAAGAGTAATGCATGAATAGTACATAAATAATAAAAGTACCCAGCGGGAGTAAGTCCTGCAGCCAGGTGGGAAAAGATGAGGTGCACTGTTGAGGTCATGTTGCAGGATGATGAGTTAGTGGAGGTCACAAAGTCCAGGAGAGCAATCAGATGGCCAAGTTTGGCTCTCCCAATAGTTTAGAAAATGTACTTCACTGTCTCCCTTATGGAGTTGGGGACTATAATATGGAACATTGCATCTATTGTCAGAGGAAGTTGCTAAATTGGTTATGCTGAATGATTTTTTTTCCTCTTTAGTTTTTGTTATAAGGAATGGCTCACTGGTATGAGGAGCAGGGACAGATATATTCAGAATTAAAGACAATATTGAAACAAAGACATCAATAAAAATAAGATTCACAAAATTGCACACTCTAGAGTTTATGAACATTATTTATGAGACAATTCCCTAGTCTCAAAAATTTACTCGAAAATCTATCTTCTTTTACATACAGGTCTAATGGCATTTTTATTTTGTTTCTAAATCTACAACACATCAACAATAGCAAATGAAACAGGAAAGGAAGGGCTGAGTACAAGTACATTGATAGTAAAGAAAAATGATCTCTAGTGACCTAACAGATTATAAAATATAGACAATAAGGTCTCAAAAGCACAGCACAGTCTGAGACACACTGCATACTTCAATAGACCCTCAAAGGATATTACAAAACTGAGCAGTAATTGACGTTCCTAATGACTCTTTAAGAAAATAATTAAATTCTAGTTAGTATAATCTGACTTGAAAAGGCAGATGAGTGCATCATATTTTGGAAAACTTTTTTTTTCAAAACAATGAAAGAAAAAAGATTAGCTTGAGTAGTTAGGGGGATAAACCAAGACTCTCTAGAAAATTCATCTTTCTTGAATAACTCCTGTGGAACTAAAAAGTTTGGAAATAATCTCATAAAACAGAAAAATTAGTAAATGATTATTCACATTTCAGGAAAACTGTGGTTTATAAACAGATTGTCCCCAGATTGATTTTTACCTAAGGAATACCCTTAATGGGTTTAGGTGATGGCTTGATAGTAGAATAAAAGGGGGAGGGTAGGTGACACAGAGAGAATCAAAGTTAAAACTATTAGGACTTATTGCCCATTGAAGATCAATGATAGTTACTAAGAAAAAGAAGCTTTAATTGATAAAAATCTCAATTACAAGCTTTTTTTTTTTTCCAGGAAGCAAGACTCAGATAGATAGGCAATGCAGTAGATAGAATACTGATGGGTCTGGAGCGGGAAGATTGCTTTTCCTGAGTTGCAATGGGCTGAAACTGAGTTGATGCACTGAGGTCCGAGCACTTAAGGCTAATCACCAATTGGACAATACTCTATTAGCATATGCTTGGAGAAAGAATGGCCCTGCCCACTACTCTGTGCAGGCTTGATTTGTTGTATAGGGAGATGGGGGAAAGGATTGCTCCGGGTGGGAGAAGGAAGAAGAGATTCCTGTGTCCACTCTCGCTCCTCTCCCTTCAACAAATAATAAAGATTAAGGACTTTTGCTTATCCTGACTCCGGCTGATTCTAAAGTATCCAGGGTGCTAATGCTTGTCACACTGACTTCAGATCCTAAACAAGCCACTTAATCCTGTCTGTCTCATTTATTCATCTGTAAAATTTACAAACCACCACCACAAATAGCTCTATAGAGCAACATTTACTATGTAATTTGGGGCTTGAACCTGTAAAAGTCTTAGGTGGGAATTTGGGATAGCCTCATAGTAAGATGGGCTTTGGGGAAATTTTGAAACAAAGTAGAGGAAATTAAGTCTATTTTCTTATCTCTGTTCCCCTTTTCCCCCAAAAAAATCCAATCCCAAATGACATATGAAGTAGTTTGGGAAATGCTTTTATTGCAAGGTAATAAGCATGGAAAGCTTTGGTTGAAATTTTTCCAGTCAACTGTACAGATTTTCAGGCTCAGTAAGATAAAATAACATTTGAGCAAGAGTCCATTTTCCACCATAAGCTAATTCTAAATATCATAATTATAAATATGTATGCATATATTGGATTTAACATACATTTCTACCATGTTTAACATATATTGGGTAACTTGCCATCTAAGGAGGGGGGGGGGGATTGGAGTGCAAAGTTTGGCAAGGGCCAACTGTGAAAAATTATGCGAGCACACGTTTTGTAAATAAGAAGTTTTAATTAAAGAGTGCTTCAGCCCTCCCCGCACTAGGCTCTCTTCTGTTCCCCATCCTGAAATAACCTTGTCTCTGCTCTCCGGCTCACCCCAGCACCCTCTCCAAGTGCTGCCACGCCATGGTGGCCCTCATCTACCCCTTCACCTGGCAGCACACCTACATCCCCGTGCTGCCGCCCTCCATGATCGACATCGTGTGCTCGCCCACGCCCTTCCTCATCGGGCTGCTCTCCAGCTCGCTGCCTCTGCTCAAGGAGCTGCCCTTGGAAGAGGTGAGTTCCCTGGGACGGGAGTGTGAGGATGGAGGAAGGGCCGTGCTCGGCCTCGCATCTCCCCTGTTGTAGAGCCCATATGTGGGGTGCCCGTAATGGAGGTGCCTTTGGGGGATGGGGCACATAGCCGGTTACAGCCAGCTAAGAGAATGGCAACCTTGGGGTCCTCAAACTATGGCCCATGGGCCAGATGCGGCAGCTGAGGACGATTATCCCCCTCACCCAGGGCTATGAAGTTTCTATATTTAAAGGCCCACAAAACAAAGTTTTTGTTTTTACTATAGTCCGGCCCTCCAACAGTCTGAGGGACAGTGAACTGGCCCCCTATTTAAAAAGTTTGAGGAGCCATACTGGGGGCACTTTTAAAGGGCCTTGGAGAGCGTTCGCTGCCATTTGGGGGCTGTCCTTTCATCATCTGACTCGGCTGAAAGGGAGCTGTAAGGTGGGCCTTTTCCCCCATGAGAAAAGTGAAGGCCTTTGGAAGGAACCCAGTTCCCACCGTGAGCCACTCAGAAAGGCTTCTCCTCCCGAGTGCTAGGTACAGAGGGTCTCCAAAGCGCTTCGGTCGCAGCGCTCCCAGAAATGGGCTCTCGCTTCTTCCAGCAAACCCTTGAATCCTTGCCCATGAATCCTTAGTTAACAGCCCATTATCTCAAGGATGAGCAGTGTGCCTTCCTGCTGCCATTCACCGCTGTCCATCCGTGGTGAGCAGCTCTCTCCGGACCTGGAGGGATTCCCACCAACCAGGGCTGTCTTTTGCAGATTGAGCAGAGATGTTGTTTCTTTTCAGTTCAGAGGAAGGCCCTCCCCAACCCTTCCTGTTCCTTAGCTCCCGACTCCCAGGCCTAAGGCGATTAGAGAACATCAAGTTTCTCTACACCCAATAACAGGGTCATTTATGGCCATTCTTTTCAGTGGGCCTTCTTTCAGAGAAGTGCTTTTAGAAATTTTAAAAATGTAAGCCATCCTTAAGTTCCTGTTGTTTCATAGCCTAGTCATCAAAGTGGGAAAGAGTCTAGTCAGCATTTCCAAATTACATGAAATGATTTTCTTTGCCCCTTTTTATTTCTGGGCTGGCTAGTTGTCAAACAAGTCTAGGAATGGGGGAGATTGGGAAACATTGGGGATTCCATCACACAGTTTGGTCCCATTTTACCTCTAGAGACTATTAGGGGAAAAAAAATTTCCTACACATTCTAAACAAAGCCTTAAACATTGACACAGTTCTTAAATATCTCTTCATCCTTCCCCAGGACTGTTCAGGGGCTGACCTTGGCAACCCCCCTTGAAAACCCCTAGCCAAATGCCTCTTGGAACTCAAACCAAATGTGACTCATCAGTCACAGGTTCTCTGCTTCAGGTCTGGAGTTAGAAGAATGCTGTCCTTTTAGTCTTTGAGGATGGCCAGAGAAGCAGGGAGGACCATCAAATTTAGCTTTTAAATCCTCTATGGCCAAGGTTAGCACCTACTTTTCCTGAACAACTTATCATATTCAGCCTTGGCTCTTTCTCCAAAGTAGAAAACAGCTCAGGGATCTCTTGAGATAGGTCAGAGTTGAAGGAAGCTGCTCCAAGGAATTTCTAGCCTGGCCCAAAATGCCAAGGCAGGAGGTGCTGGTTCCTAAGGGAGGTGGAGAAAAGCATAGAGAACTGAGTTACTGCTGGAAGTCTACCAAGTGCTGCTTGAGAACCCTGGGTCTTCTTCCTCCCTGCCTCCCATGCTTAGCCCACTGGGAAGCCGGGACCCCATCCCTCTCTGAAGTGTCACTGGCCTGGGCCAGCGAGATGTTGATCGAAGGGCAAAGGTGTGTTCTACTGTGCAGCTGGAGGGAGGGGGTCCGTGTAAGGGAGAACACTTACAAGTCCGTTGTCTTTTGTCCTATCGCAGTCAGCCAGAGCTGAAGTGAGCTAAGAAACACTTAGGAAAAGCTGGCCAAGTCCAGTGTGAACAGCCCAGTCTGTGGCCTCTCTCTGTGTACCAGCTTGTCGGCCCAGGGTTGAATTAAAGCACTTGGGAACAACCCACCAGAACTTTCCCTTGTCATTAGTGGTGGCCCTGAAGCCACAGCAAGTGCCCTCCTGCCTTCAGGCCTCCGCTCTGGCTCTGGGAAGCCAGCGGGCATTCCTGCATTTCAGGAGCTCCAGCAACAGCGGATAACGGCCCTTTCTCTCTCCCATCCCTCAGGTCCTTGTGGTAGACCTCGTAAACAATCGTTTTCTCAGACAGGTAAGAGGATCCGCTGCTCTGCTGCCATTTACTTTGTTTTGGGGACACTTCCGATGGGCTCAACTTTCTAGCTATGGAAGCGTTTCTGGGTTAGGGAGCAGGGGAGGGCAGAGGATGGGCAAGCCGTCTCCCTTGTACATGTCCGTTTTGAGAATGACCAAAGAGAGCAGGACAAAAGTAGAAATGCTATGGAGTTTAATTACAATATGTTTTATAACTAAATCATTTTTATTAAGTAATAGAGTATATGTATCTAAACATTAATGTTATTTTATTTTATATATTATATTGTTTGTATTATTATATTACATAAAATTCACATTTTTATAGCTTTTTCAAGTATTACAAAGTACTTTCTGCACCGCAACCCTCTGTGATAATTTCATTTATTTATTTATTTGATGTGTTGTAATTAAAATCTAAACTCTGGCCAGTTTTGAAATTATCTGACTAATAATCTTAAGAACAGAAAAACTTGGCTCACATCAAAACTTGCACAGAATAGAGAATTTCTTAAAAATCAAATGACGATGTCATCCATGAATTTGAAATTCCCATTGATAATAGATGTACTCCCTTTTGCTGATAGTCAGTATTGCAAATTTGTTTCATCTTCCAAAATGTAGCATTTGTCTCCCTTCCCTTTCCTTCTCCCCAAGATCAAGTTAAGTTCTGGGCACCCATTGCTCAGTTAAATCCCTAAGGCCTCCTCGGAGGCCTCCCAGGATGGAGCTGGTCACCCCAAGGCCGATCCCCTGATTCACACTGGCTGAGCTCAGGTCCGCTCCAGACGGGCCCTGGGCCTTGGCCAGGCCCGTCCCCATGATCTGGGGCAGGCCCTGCTGCCCCACTGCTCATGGCTGCTCTGTCTGCTTTGTAGATGGAAGATGAGGATTCCATTCTGCCCCGAAAGCTACAGGTAGCGCTGGAACACATCCTGGAGCAGAGGAATGACTTGGCTAGTGACCAAGATGAGGGTCCTTTAGACTGTAAATATGGTAAATGCTCAAGTTTCACCTAAACTGTGCCTGCTGCCAATCGTTTCCCTTCTTTCACTGCCCTCTGCTCTGTCATAAATAGAAGGCTGCCATTCACCCAGACAGCTTGGAAATGGGGTGTTCTGGAAGAACAGACAAAATAGACAGGGGAGAAGAAATGCTCAGAGCTTAGCTTCTCGTGGAGTCCTAGGAGTCACAGCTGGAGAGCATCCTAGAGCTCATCCGATGGAGCTGCAGCTCTAACCTGGGGTCATCCTAGACCTAAGGGATCAGGGGGTCTGAGGACTTGGAGAGGAGAAACAAGTACATTTTTATTTTAATCTACTCGGTTTCCTTTGCAGTCCTACATATTTTATTTTGTGCATTTAAAACCATTATTCTGGAAAGGGAATCCTATGTTTCACTATATTGCCAAAGGAGATCATCTCTCTCCCTCTCTGTCTGCCTGTGTGTGTGTATGTGTGTGTGTGTCTCTTTCTGTCTGTCTTTCTCTCCATCTGTCCCTCTCTCTGTCTCTTCTCTCTTTATCTCTCTCTGTCTCTCTCTCCATCTCTCTTTTCCTCTCCCTCTCCCTCTCCTTTCCCCTCCCTTCTCTGTCTCTCTGTGTCTGTCTCTCTCTGTCTCTCTCTGTCTCTCTCTGTTTCTCCTCTCTCTCTGTGTCTCTCTCTGTCTGTGTGTGTGTCTTTCTCTGTATCTCTGTCTGTCTCTGTCTCTGTCTCTTTCTGTCTGTCTCTCCATCTCCCCCTCTCTCTGTCTCTCCTCTCTTTATCTCTCTCTGTCTCTCTCTCCATCTCTCTCTTCCTCTCCCTCTCCTTTCTCCTCCCCTCTCCATCTCTCTGTGTCTGTCTCTCTGTTTCTCCTCTCTCTCTCTCTGTCTCTCCTCTCTCTCTGTCTTTATCTCTCTCTCTGTCTCTTTATCTCTCTCTCTCTTTGTCTCTCTGTCTCTCTCTCTGTCTCTGTCTTTATTTCTATCTCTGTCTCTCTCTTTCTCTCCCTCTCTGTTCCTCCCCCACACCCACCCCCCCAGAACTCCTGCCCTTCCCCTTTATATGAGCCAACGGGGCCCCAGAAGGCTGAAGTGTCTTGACCACTTTGCCCAAATGTGACAGACTCAGGGTCCCAGGCGAGTTGTGGGGTCCTTCCAACCTCAGGCCCCGAGTGGACCCCGGACTGTGATTCCATGGCCATAAGCAGGCAGTTCCTTCTGCTAATACAGAGCCACGTTCTTGGCTGCAATGGGCCGTTCTTTTCTCAGGGCCACAAAGCCGCTCTCTCGGGCCGGCTCTCTGTCCCCTGGGGCAGACCACACACGGGCCTCCTTCCCCATCCCTCCATTCATCCCCTGGCTCTGAGGTCAGTGCCCTGCAACAGAGCCGTGCGGGGAACCCGGCGGCGAGGCCCGAGTCTGCGCTTGTCCGCGGCTCACGCCCTCTGCCCCGGCCTCTCCCCCGCAGGCCCAGAGTTCAGCCCCCTGAACGAGGTGGTGTCCGAAGCCTTCGTCCGGTTTTTTGTGGAAGTCGTGGGCCACTACTCCCTGTTCCTGATCCCCAACGAGAAGGAGGAGAGGACCTTGCAGCGCGAGGCTTTCCGGAAAGCCGTCTCTTCCAAGAGTCTCCGGCGCTTCCTGGAGGTCTTCATGGAGACCCAGACGTTCCGGGGCTTTGTCCAGGAACGGGAACTCCGGAAGCAGGAGGCCAAGGGTCAGGCTCACCGTGGATCTGGGAAGAGGCGGGAGGGAAGAGAATGGGGAGGGGGGGTACCTGAGTTAGTCAGGAGCCTGTCGGGGTCTGCCTGGGAGGGAGGGGGGAGGACAGAGGGGAGCCCAGCGAGAGGAGCGCTAGAACTCTTCTCTGGAAAGCTTTAAGTTCACCCTATTAATTACTAGTTAAGTGGGGGAAACTGCTCCAGACGGCCTTTCATGGGTCTGACCAAAGCTCACGTGGTCCTTGTAACAAACCGCGGGGGCAGGGAGGGCGTGTGTTCTCATCCCTGCTTTATGGACAAAGAAATTGGCTCTGGGGAAGTTCCATGAGTTAACAGGTGCCTTTAGACTAAGTGTCCCACGCCCCTTCCCTAGCTTTTCATTTTACAGATAAGGAAAGGTCTAGAGAGGTGAGCTGATTTGTTAAAAGTTAACTGACGTAGTAAGAACTGGAAGACAACTTGAATTCGAACTCCATTCCTCTGAAGAGAACCAGATTTAGCCCCAAAGCCTCTTGTTTTAGGAAATTATCCCTCTAAAGCACCCTCCAGAATCTATAAAAAAATAAGGGAGGAGGGATGGGGAGAAGGGGAAGCAAAGGGGGAGGGAGGAAGACAAGGGAGGGATCCTCTGAAGAGAATATCCTCCTGGTTTTTTCCTCTCCCACCCAAATCCCTGTTTAGACTTTTAGGCCAGAAGTATTAGTGTAGGGCCTTGTAGATGCATTTGATGTCTCAAATTTAGTGCCTGAACACAAAACCTATAGGAGTAATCTTTCAGAGATTTGGTTTCTGCCATTTCAACCTCAGGGCCAGCCCCAAGGAAGCTCACCCCAGCTCCTAGTTTGAGAATCAGCGGCGGATCCTCAGCAGACAAGGTTCAGGTGAAATAGTGGCCCATCTGATATTCTCAAATCTCTGTACAGATCAGTATACAAGGGTAACAAACTTTAGCAAATTTTGGCATACAGAACTCTGATTTTTCTCAAAACAGATTTAAATTGTACCCACTATGTAAAAAGAATTGTACTAGACATTCTGAAAGGTACAGTTATAGACCCAACTTCATGGAGACGGAGGCCTGCTTCAGAAAACTGGTCACAGAAAACAACTAGCAATATTTGTAAGCAATATTGTAAAATAAGTAAATCCTGTTTACTTAAGGAAGTACAAAGCACAAAGATATTTAAGGAAGAGTTAGATTATTAAAGAAGTCTTAGTCCTTTAAAAGGATTCTTTTAAAGTAGAACTCCACTAATACCAGAAGTATTTGCGTTGATTACACTAAATATTTCCCTGAGGCTGAAGGAATAGAAACTTTTAAAAATGCTTTATTGATACTTTTAAAGCATCTCAATGACCCTTTCCACCCTTGTGATAAAGAGGCAATTAAATAAGACATATTTACATTAATCACGCCCAACAAGTATGTTTCATTCCATACATATAAGGCACCACCTCTCTGAGGAAGAGTGAGATTTATTTCATTACTGGTCCTATGACATCAATAGTCATTGCACTGACCCGAGTTATGATATTTTTAGTACTTTTCTTTATATTATTGCGATTATTGTATATGTTGCTCTTTAATGTTGTTCTACATAAATTCAAACAAATCTTTCCAAATTTTTTTTTAATTTTTCCTATTTGTTTTTTCTCCTTGCTCAATAATGTTGTATTACATGAATAAAGCACAATTTGTTGTGCTGTTCTCCAATCAAGGGGCACCCATTTTGTTTCCAGTTGTTTTGTTTTATTTTGTTGCTACCACAAAAAATGCTTCTGAATATTTGGGTGTATATTAGAGGATATATCTCCTTGGGGATTTACTCTCCTTGGGAAAAGGGGTTACTTTTTTTACATAGTTCCAAATAGTTTCCTTAAACGATTGGGCCAATTTATAATTCCACCAATGATGCATTAGTGTGCCTGCCTGTGGAAACGTCTCCAAAATTGTTTCCATCTTTTATTGCTTTTAAGGCACAGAACTAGTAATGGCATATTGATGATCAACCAAAAATGGGAATAGAATATCTCTAAAAGGATAAATGTGCCCAAATGAGAAAATTAGGTTAAATTTATAAAATTAATCTAAAAATTATTTAGTTGTGACATTGGCTCCAAAGAAGAAATATAAGATGAATTTCCCCCTCCCTTCTTTACAGAGATGGGGGGTAGGAAGGTCTATGGATGTGGAATACTTCATATACCGTCAGACTTGATTGATATATTGGTTAGTTTTGTTTTTCTTTTTCCCTTTGTTTTTTATACTTTGTTATAAAAGCATGACTTGCTGGGTGAGAAAGGGAGGAGGAATATATTGGAAAATAAAGGTAATGTAAAACCAAAAGATATCAATTAAAAATTGAATAAGAATAGAATTATCCCCACCTCTTTGCAGAGGGAAGAAGTCCACAACTGTTTTACATTGCACATATTTTCAGACTTTTTTTGCTATATCAATCAGTTATGCTGATTTTTTTTCCTCTCTCTTTTTCTGTCTTAAAAAAAATACCATTTCTTTTGTGGGGTGGTTCTGTGAATAGGGGAGGGGAGAAGGAATATTAGAGAAAACTGTGGTGATATAAAAACAAAATACATTTTAAAAATTATTTTTAAAAAATTAAAATAAAATTAGGCATTTAGAAGTGTCTGGAAGACAAGTAAAAAGGCTTATTTCTGTTTCCAGCAGGTCTGTTTGAGGTCCGAGCACAGGAGTACCTGGAGACACTCCCCAGTGGTGAACAAAGTGGTGTCAATAAGTTCTTAAAAGGACTAGGTAAGGAATAGGGAGCCACCTCTTCCCCTTGCTAAATTTTTTGTTTGAATTTTTTTACTGAAGAATCCTGCTTGGCTAGCTCCTTCTAATCCCTAACAGTTTAGATCTAGATTTGGAGTTTTCATCCCTCTGGACAATTTATCCCATGAAATGTCCCTCATTGATATCATCTTACCTTAATACTTCTTCAATCCTTCCTTTTCTTTTTATCACACACTTATTTGTTAAACTAAACTCTTGTGCACTAAGCCATTTGGAAAAAAAAATTAGTAGTAGTGATTCACATTTCTACAGCATTTCCATGGATTCACAAAGAGATTTCCTCATAATAACCCTATGTTGAAAGTAGTGAAAGAACTGTTGTGTCCATTTTACTGATGACTAATGATTACATGATTTGCTCATGCTAATAAATATAGAAAACCAAGTTTCAAGCCTGGGACTCATAATTCCAAGTCTAGTATTTTTTATGCTATGTCATAGGTTTTGACCTGGTAAATCTTGTGCTTATTGCTAATTGTCCCCATAGATACAACCTACAAAGGAGGGAGGGAGCCAGTGGAAAGATGGACATGATGAGAGAGAAGATTAATCAGGAAGGGAAGATGATGGTAGTATTTAAAATGTACTAGAAAGTAAAAACATGTACATATATATTTGTATGTATATCTATATATATCTATATATCTATGTATATAGATATACATACAGACATATATATACACATATAAATGCATGCACATAGATATATTAGAGAGCTACAGTTTCTTTATTATGTCCAAGGCTTAGTATACATATGACTCAGTGAAAAAATAAAGAGATAAAGTAACAATACTAAAAATATTTAGGTGGAGTGTACACATGTCCCACCAAGGGAATATGTGTCAAAAACAAGGGACCTATAGATAGACATATTGAGAAGGACAGTGAGTTGAAATATCAAATTGTTCTTACATGAACTGATGTTAAGTGAAATGAACACAACCAGGAGATCATTATACATGGCAACAAGAAGATTATACAATGATCATTTCTGATGAACGTGGCCCTCTTCTACAATGAGATGATTCAGGCCAGTTCCAATGATCTTGTGATAAAGAGAGCCATCTGTATCCAGAGAAATGAGCGTGGGGACTGAATGTGGATTACAACATAGCATTTTCACTCTTTTTGTTGTTGTTTGTTTGCATTATGTTTTTTCTCATTTTTTCTTTTTAATCTGATTTTTTCTTGTGCAGCAAGATAATTGTATAAATATGTTTATATGTATTGGATTTATATATTTACCATGTTTAACATATACTGCATTACTTGTTATCTAGGAGAAGGGGTGGGAGAAATGGGGGAAATTAGAACACAAGATTTGCAAGGGTCAAATGGTGAAAAATTATCTTTGCATATGTTTTAGAAATAAAGAGCTTCAATAAAAATCTTTTAGAAAGAAATACCAAACTGTTCTGCCTAATGCAAGAGAAAATGCAGTGGAAATTTCCAGGGTCCAGAACTTAACTGTATCCTTGGAATTTCTAGGGCCCTTCATTCCTTAGGGATGGCATCCACTGAATGCCCCTTTTGTCAGTATCTCGGGAGCAGTCTGCTGACAGTTCTTCAGGTCTGAGTCATATACCAGAAAAATGGGGAAGGGGACTTGTGAAAGGAAGGGGAGAGAAACTCCCTTGTGGGGAGCACAGATGGTAAACTCGGGTGCTATATTCGTCTGGATACCTTAAAATCCTGTTTGTACTCCACGAGAGCACAAAGATGTCATTTTAATCTAGGGGAAGCTGGGTGGCAAACAGAAAGAGTGCCAGGCCTGCATTCAGGAAAACCTGAATTCAAATCCAGCCTCCAGGATGCAAGTCACTTAATTTCTGTCCACCTCAGTTTCCTCAACTGTAAAATGGGGATAATAGTAACAACACTTGCCTCCTGCGATTGTTGTAAGGATCAAATGAGATGCTATTTGTGCCTGGAACATAGTAAGTGCTTGATAATCAATAATTAGGTTTATATTGACTGAGGAGCCCAGAACTCAAAAGCCTGCTACATGTGGCCAATTTGATGGAGGTTAGAGGGATTGGGAAACAAGAAATGATTGTCAGTCAACTCTTTTCTGTGGATGATGAAGTGTTTCCTTATTTTCTCTTTACAGGAAATAAAATGAAGTTTCTCCACAAGAAATAAGCCTTGACACAGCTATTCAAATGACTTTATGACTCAGCCAAAAAAAAAAGAGAGAGAGAGAGAGAATCCCACTTGTGCCACTACGTATTTTGAAAACCATCCCTGTGGGCTCTTCTGAAGGGGATGAAATTGTGGGAGAAATGGAAAATGTCCCAGGTCCCAGGTGAAATCTCTCTCAGGACCGAGAGCAAGAGAGAGGGACATAACCTAACCAGCCTGGCTTCTTCCGTCCCTGCACTGGAAAAGGACCTTGGGATCCAGCACATCACTGACATTCAAGTGGATTTTTTTATACATATATATCTTAGATATTAAAAAAAGGAAAAAATATGGGTTTTCTTTTTCCTTTCTGTTGAGGTTAGGAACAAATCTTTAACTGGTAATACCCCCAGTTACTTAGAGCTTCCAGAGCTGATGAAAAGATGCTGATGGGAGGGGTGATTATTCAGTGTCCACATATACGGCACTTATCAGGCTTTCCTCTCCACATCCCAGAGCAACAGTTGGTGCGGGGATTGCCCCTGCTCGACAGGTACTCTGCTATTCCGACTGTCATCGGCAGCAGAATTTGTAACTGGAAAGGACCTTAGAGATCATTTATTTCCTCCAGCTCTGTTATTACAAGGATTCTGGTCCACTGAGATGAAAGTACTTGCCCAAGGCCGCACAAGTAGTAAATGACAGACCCAGGATTCAAACCAAGGTTGGTCTTCTCTCTATAAATCACTAGGCCTTCCATTGCACCAGCGCATCCAAGGCCACACAGGGACTTCATGTTCAGAGCGAAATTCAGACCCGGTTTTCTTAGCTCTGAAATGAAGGTACATTCCATTATACCTTGTGCCTCTAAAAGGATATTAAAGGGGTTGGACATGGGTTCAAAAGCTGTTTCTCTAGATGGGACAGTGTGATAGGAAAGGAGGGATGCTCAGTGGTAAAGATAGTCAAGGGGGATGGAAAGCAGGCAATATAAAATCCTTATTGAGCCCCTGATGCCCTTAAGAGGTGGTGGTTGTGAAGTGGTGTGAGTATTAAGAGGCACCATGTTACAGTGGATTGGGCACTGGACTTAAAAGCCGGAAGATTTGGGTTCAAATCTTTCAGCATAGATATAGACAGACAGACAGATAGAGAGAGAGAGAGAGAGAGATGGATGGATGGATGGATAGATGGATGGATGGATGGATGGATGGATAAATGGATGGATGGGTGGGTGGATGGATAGATGAATAGATGGATGGATGGATGGATGGATGAATAGATGAATGGATAGATGGATAGATAGACAAACGGATGGATATATAGATGATAGATGGATGGATAGATAGACAGATATTAACTGAATGATCTTGGGTAAGTCATTTACCTTTGTGCCTCAGTTTCCTCATCTGTAAAATAAAAGATTTGGACTCAATGGTCCCTAAACTTCCTTACAGCTTTAATTTTATGATCCTATCAATTCATGTTGAAATAGAATTAAAAGCTGTTCCCATCTTTAAGCTCAGGTGAGAAGCATAAACAGGTAATAAGGATTTTATTTCTTGCCATGGGACTGTGCCCCTCAGCTTACTCCAGGCCTAACGATGCTGTCACCTAGTAGTCCCAGTGAATTATGACACATATTTCATTCCTGATTTTCTGAATAGATACGCCAAGGATGGCCCTTTTGTAGGTCCCTTTAGTTTTTAAGGATAACCACTCAAGCATGTCTCTGATTTTCAGTAGGGTAGAAAGTATCAAGAGAAGAACTCCACAGAAAACTTCTTTCAACATTAAATGGAGGAAGGGGCTTTCTGTGAAATTAGCTTGAAGCCCCAAATTTAGCCTTCTGATGCTGCCTGAAATCTGTTTGAGAGCACTGGGCCACACCCCAGTCATAGCCCAGTATTGATACTTAGGTACCTGTAGGATGGATGATTTTATTAGTGGGAGGGCTCTCATCCCTGGCGTAGATCAGAACTTTGCAGACAGCATCCATGAGCCATTGGGTCTAAAAAACCTTTATCACAGTGCAACCAAAGTGGTCATAAGCCCTTAGGGAAATGTCGCAGGGTCTCTCTGGTTTGGTGGAACCCCCCAACTTTACAATCTGGTAACACAGCCTTTGAGAACCAGTCACCTCTGTCCCAAGATGAGTTACGCATGGGGCCGAGGCAACTTTTGCTTCCCCACACTTAGTACGTGATATGTCTAAAATAACCATGATTATGCATATTTGGCTTGAGTCTCCATCCAGTCCATCCTCTCAAAGATATAGGTCATATAACAAAACTTGTAATTAAGTGAGAATCGCAAAGCACTCTTAAAAGGAAAACCTCCTTTTACCAAAGGACCTCAATCTGCTATAGAGTCCCATTCTGCTGGTGGGTGGCGGGATGCTCCCTGAACAAATCACAACCATAGGGCTGCTTATCTAGAACCCGTCTCAGACCTTCATCTCCCAGCATCCAGCTAGAACTTCTATCCTCTTCAGCCCTCACAGCTGCTATTCCTCTCCTCCAAAACCGCTGCTTGCTGCTGCTCCATGAAGCTGAAGAAGTGACTGGCTGCTACAACAAACTGGTACAATGGGTACTCACCAACAGAGCGAGGGTTAATCACATTTTCACCTTTTTTTTTTTTTTTTTTGGTCAGGTCCATGCTGACACCTAAAAAATTTCCTAAAGTTAAAATCATTTTTGGTAATTAACCACGTCCATCGTCCTCCTCAACAGGAACTCCCTAGGTTCCTCTGACAGTTATTGATGTTGGGAAATTCCTTTAAACTCCCCTTATGCTCCTGGCAGTGAGCACTGTGCAGATGACCTCAAGGAGCCAGATAATGACAATGGAGCTGGTAGAAAGAGCCCTTTAATATCCTATGCTAAGATCTACTTACATAGATGTTAGAGAAATTTAGCACTTCCATAGTCCTACTTCTGCCTTATTTATAGTCAAAGTCTTAGACTGAACATCCTCCTTGGTAAATGGGGAGGATAAAGGGAGAAGGTTCAGATTATTTCTTATATTCTATTTGGAGAAAATAACACGCACAAGTAAACAAATACAAATTCTACAAATTGGAGAAGGAGAATAACTGGCACGAGGGAGAGTCGGGTTGAGAAATTATCAAGAAAGTTTTCCTCTAAGAGCTGGTCCTTGAACTGAGCCTTAGAGAAAGCTAGAGAGTCTACAAGTAAAATGAATCCCACAGTCTAAAGCTATGATTGTCTAAGTACCTTCAGACTGTTTCAAAACAGAACCAGACCTGTTTTGGAATCAAAACAGCTGAGTTGGGAGGCTCAAGCGCTTCCAGGAAAAAAAAATTGCCCATCCCAAAAGGCAGCTTACCAAATGCCCTGGCTGTAAACCAGAAGGGCTGCATCAGACAAGCTTGGTGCATTTTAGACTGAGCCACACAGATATCCAGTGCAGATCAGAGGGCTGACCTCTGCTACATTCCTACAAAATTCCTGAGTATGGCCACAACTAGACTAAAATGTAATTGGGAAATGTTTAATAAAATAAAAATACAACACAACATAAATAATGTTAATTTGTGGTTTTCTAAGTCAATAGGCATCCCAAAGGAATCCATGTCTTTTTGACTTTCATACCACTGGCACAGATGGTAGGAACAGAAATATCCATGTATTCAGCATGTACAAGTTTCCTGTAGGGCAGCCATCAGCGGGTAGGGATAAAAGCACTTGATGTCCAGCAGTTATTCCAAAGACAGCTAAACAAGACTTTTTTTGATCACTTGGAAAGGTTAGGAAGAATAGATTTTACTCTTATCAATATTCATTAATTAAAACATATGAAATATGTCTTCTAATATGAACCTTGGAGCAGCTATGTCCTGATGATATTGGAGACTCTCAGATTTGCTATTGAGGTTGGGGATGGGAACCAAAGGAAAATGGGGGACAGGGCTAGAGGGACCAAGGTATAGTGTAGGAAGTGCTATTTTCTCTGTCCTTCACCATGATCCAGATGGCCAAATAAGCTACGAAAGGTGGAAGGCGATCAGCTCTGATGGGCGACTCTTTTTTTCTCTCATGGATGGATGGTTTTAATTTTTGGAAATAGCCAGAAGTCAATAATAATGAAAGGCAAACAAGCCCGCTGAATAAGGCAAGGGAGGAACTCAATCTGCAAACACAGGGCATGGTTATAAAGTCAGGAGACATTTTGCTGGGGATGAAGTGGTTCTACAAGGCATTTCCAAAGGAGAAAATCTACAAATATTCTGAATAACAGCATCATCATAGAGACACAGAAAAAATTTCCTGTCAGAATTATAGATAGAAAAAAAGTTTATGACCAAACAAGGGATAAAGAAGATCACAGAAGACAAAGTGGGATTATTTTGAGCGCATACAATTAAGAAGGTTTGTACAAACAAATCCAATAAAGCTAAGATTCAAACAGAAATAATTATCTGGGGGAAAATTTTTGCAGCAAGTTTCTCTGATAAAAGTTTCATTTCTAAGATATATAAGAAACTGATACAAATTTATAAGGATAGGAACCATTCCCTAATTGATAAATGATGCAAAGATATAAACAAGCAGCTTTCAAGGAAAGAGACCCAGGCTGGATGGAAAAAAAAATCTCCAAATGACTGCTAATTAGAGAAATGAAAATTAAAGCATTTCTGAGATTCTACCTAGCCCCCATCAGATTGGCAAAGATGATTAAAAAAAAAAAAGAAAAGGGAATATATATTAGAGGGCTGTGATAAAACAGACAAAAATGATATAATGTTGGTAGACCTATGGATTGGTATAACCATTATCAAAAGCAATGAACTATATATATATATAAAACAAAAAAGGAGTGGAGAGGGCAACTAGATGGCACAGTAGTACCTATCCTGAAGTCAGAAAGATCTGAATTCAAATCCAGCATAAGCATGCAATCCTGGCCAAGTTATTTAACCCCAATTGCCTCACAAAACTAAAGCAAAACAAGAATTATATCCAAAAGGATTCTAAATAGTTTGTACCTTTGACCAAGCTATACCATTGTTAAGTCTATACCTCAAAAAAGATAAAAAACTAGAGAAAAGCTCCTGTATGGACATATTCAAATATTTATAGCTGCTCTTCTTGTGAGAGTAAAAAAACAAACAAACAAAAAAAAAAAAAAAACTAAAAAGATGCCCATCAATTGAGGAATGACTGAATGAGTTGTGGTATATGAATATGAAGGAATACTACTGTCCTGTAAGAAATGAGGAAATAAATTATTTCAAAACATAATAACTGATGCAAAGAGATTTAAGAAAAACCAAAAGAACAATTTATAATATAACATCAGTATTTGTTTTCTTTTTTTCACATTTTTATTTAAAATCCCCTCCTTTGCCCCCTCCTTGAAACTGTATCTGATTGATACAGGTTATACATGTGCAATTATGTAAAACATTTCCATATTAGCCATTTTGTACAAAAAGACTTGAATAAAAGGCAAAAAAGAAAGAAAGTAAAAAACAGCATGCTTCAGTCTATATTTATTATCACTTGTTTCTCTGGAGGCATTATGCATCATCATTATTTCTTTGGGATTTTCTTTTCTCTTTTTTTAATGGGGTGAGGAGAGAAATAGATTTCCAGTTTATTTTTTTAAAGAGATTCTACAGATAAAGAATTATGGAATTAACACTTTCAGATGAGGTCACTGTATTACTTGTTTTACTTGTTTTATTTTCTTACAAAAGAACTCTCATAGTTTATATTGTAATGCAGAATTAATCATACCAATAAAACTTTAAAAAAAAAAAAAAAAAAAGACTGTCATTAGAACAAGTATAAGGACAGATAAGGTGTAATGGATAAAGTACCAGTCAGGGAGCCAGGAGCACTGAGTTCAAATCCAGCATCAGACACTAGCTGTGTGACCCTGGGCAAGTTATTTAAATCTGATTGCCTCAAAAAAAAAAAAAAAAAACAAATATAACTTTTCCCTTGAAGGAACAACAATTTCAGTATATAAGTGCTGGTACATTTATTTTCAAAACAGAAATTCTTGATTATTCCATCTCACTTTCTAGAATTGAAAGCAATGATTTATGCTGGTAAATGTTTAATAACAGAGTGGAAAGGACACATTTTAAAGTTTAATCATCATTCTTTTTTTTTTTAATTGAAGTTTTTTGTTTTCAAAACATGCAAGGATGACTTTTCAGTATCAACCCTTGAAAAAGCTTGTGTTCCATTTTCCCTTCCTTCCCCTCACCTCCTCCCCTAGATGGCAAGTAATCCAATACATGTTAAACATGGTAAAAACATATGTTAAATCCAATATAGACACACATATTTATACAATTATCTTGCTACACAAGAAAAATCAGATCAAAAAGGAAACAAAAATGAGAAAGAAAATTCAAGCAAACCACAACAACAGCAGTTTTCTTTTTGTTATGTTTTCATTTAAAGCATTTACTATGTATCAGAAATGATCTAGGTCTTGGGAGAAATAAGCAAATAAAATAATGGAATAAAAATCAGAGGAGCTAGCAACCCTTACTTTCTAGAAGCTTCTGTTCTACTGGGGGAAAATAAATGTACACAGAGAAGCAAATACAAAATCTATACAGAATTGGCTCAAAAAGAAAATAACATAGACACTCAATATAAGTAGAGAAATCTATTTTACCCTGCAGAAAAATAGTAGGAAAATGGAATGTGGAAGGGGAGAAAGTGAGAAAAGAGAGGGCATGTTGGGGGAGGGAGTGGTCAGTAGCAAAACACTTTTGAGGAGGGAAAGAGTATAGAGAATAGAATAAATGGGGGAAAATACAGTTAGTAATAGTAATTGTAAAAAGAATTTTGAAGCAGGTTTCTCTGATAAGGCCTCATTTCTCAAACATAGAGGGAACTGAGTCAAATTTGTAAAAAATAAGAGCCATGTCCCAGTTAATAAATAATCAAAAGATATGATCCTTGCCCAAAGAGCTATAAATTCATGAATATCCTTTGATCTAATAATACCAAATCTTTAAAGAGATTTAAAAAAAAAAAAGGGAAAAGGACTTATATGTACAAAAATATTTGTAGCAGCTCTCTTCTCAGGACAAAAAATTAGAAATTGAGGATATGCCCATCAATTGGGGATTGGCCGAATAAAATTGTGGTATGTGATTGTCATGGAATATTATTGTTCTATGGGAAATGATGAATAGGATGCCCTCAGGGAAAAAAAAAAAAAAAAAAAAAAACCTTGGAAAAAGTCTTACATGAGCTCAAGCAAAGTGAAACGTACTGTGTAAAAGTCATAGAAATGTTCTGGGATGACCAGCTATGAATGACTTTGCTATTCTCAGTAGTACAATCATCCACAACTACTCTGTGAGGAACTTAGAATGAAAAATTCTATCCATATCCATATCACTGATTGTTCCTGAATATAGATTGTAGCATTCTCTCTCTCTCTTTTTAGTTTTTGGGTTTTTTTTGTTTTTTTTTTTTTTGTTTGTTTGTTTTTTGAGGCTTGTTTTGTTGTTTTTTTCTATTGGGGTGGGAGATCTGTTTTCTTTCACAACATGACTTTTATGGAAATGTTTTGTATAACTTCACATGGGGTTTCTTAATAAGGATTGGGGATAGAGATAAGGGAAAGAATCCTGAACTCAAAAGTTTAAAAAACAAATATTAAAAAAAGTTTTAAATGTGGCTAGGGAAAAATACTAAATAAATAAATAAAACACACAAAAAAGAAAATTTGAGAGGAAAAAATGTCGTATTTCATATGAGATCTAAGCAGAGCAGAATAGAGTAGGACATTACTTTGCTTACTGTAAACGTGATATTTAATTTAATGGAGCATAAGGTTTCATGAATTTTTTTCTTGCCATGTAACAATGTTGTTGACTTATTCAGTACACCAAAGTTCCAAAGTCTTTTGTCACAGTGATAAGGTCCTGGGAAACGAGGTGGGGTTAGTAGAGAAAGCCTAAAGTACTGATAAGACTACTCACTAAGACTAGCAGGGAGGGTCACTGATGGGAATCAGCTCAATCTTACAGTACCACCCCCTGTGGAGTATATCCAACCTTACAATAAACAATAGAAAGCCAAGTTATGTCAAACCCTTGAGGTTAAATTTCCCCCATATATCTTCCTATGACCTCTGCCATTTTTGTAGAATCCCTTTTGGATTAGCCCATCACATAATGCCTTCTTCCCACCCCCCACCCCTAAATCTCATGATGTCTTTCTTCTTGTTATAGCTAACTACCTCTTTTAGGATGCTAAATCCCTTTTAGAATATAGCCTGCCAGTCAATGGCATTCTCCCACCTCATGAAATATTCCCCTTCTCCTGGTTAATTGTAAGTTTCCACTTTGGAACTCGTCTTTTCCGTTGTTAATTGTTAAATACCCCTTTTCTTATTTGCTGTCTATGGACTAGGTAGGGTATAAATATGGAAAACTGCACCGCACAGTAAGGGCACTAGGTACAAATTAGGTGTTTTTGATGTGCAGGGAAAGAAGAGGATATGGTGATAATGGAAAACAAGTATATTAGTGTATCTTTAAAAATAATGAGTATGTGACAGATTTGTGAGAAGGTAATAATGGAGGAAAAAACCCTTTCCTTTCTAACTATAGGCTCTCCCAAATCTATTTCATATTTACTACTCCTGGTGTCGATTTTACCTCTTCATTTTTTCTGTATCCTCTTCTCATAAATAAGCCTACCTTTTGCCAAAGATAAAAGCCATTATGAATTTGTCATGCATTCACATGACCAAACCCCAACATTTGGTTCCAATTACTCTCCTCAATCTCATCATCATAAATTGCAGCCCGCTCACAGCTCCCCAGTCTATCCTTAAGCAGTTAATTTTTTGAAGCCATGTTCAATTTCATATACACAGGTTGGTGTGTGACTAGTGACAAATAAGTACTCAGAAAATGAGTACCCAAAAGTACTCAGAATATTACAGGAATTAGGATTCTGGGAGAGGTTCCTTGGGCTAAAAAAAAGGCTAAAAAAAGACCCTTCATAGGAGTCTTTCTTGCTTGAGAAACTGGGTTTTATTTCAAGGAGGTGAGTTTTAAGCAGAATCTTGAAAGATCCCTAGATTTTGATAAAATAAGTGAGGAGGGAGGTAATTCCAGAAATGAAAAGAGATGGAAAAGTGCCAGCGTGAATAAGGAACACTAAACAAACCAGCTCAGACTTGTTCACTCTTATGAATCTTATTAATACCAATTAACTCTGCTTTGTATCCTGAACCCCACCCAGTCATGTGAAGTGATCTGGGGCCTTCCAATTTGCCTCAGCCCTGAAGAGTTCACTTGCAGTCAGGGCTATCCACACTTAAGCAGCACAAAACTGGACAGATTGCAAATGGCCTTTGTCCTGCAATCTGAGTTCTGGATCTCTAGTTCTCTTCTTGCTGACTCTGACTTCCAACACTCTGTTTGCCTTCATGAACTTTATCTACCTCAGTTGATCACCTGGGACTTGATCACTTGGCTGCCCAGAGCTGTACAGACTCCTACAACCCATACAATTTAGCCGGACTCAGTGTGGCTCCGAGGTAACTGGGTAGCACAGTGCTGGCAGAAGGCAGACCTTGGAATTAGGAAGGCCTGAGCTGGAATCCTATTTCAGAGACTTACGAGCCATGTGTCCCTGGGCAAATCATTTCTTTTTACCTCATTTTCCTCATCTTCAAAAAGAATAGTGATAGCACCCACCTCCCAGGGTTATCAGATGAGTTAAAATGCATTAAGCACCCTGCAAACCTTAATGTGCTATTTAAGTGTGAGCTATTACTCTCATCAACATCATGGCTGTTATTGGATAGTCATCATGTCCCTCTGCTGCCCATTTTCTACCCCACCAGTATATATGTAGATGTATCTGTGGACATACCCATGCCTTTTATTATAAGAAAGTCCAGAAGAGAGGATGTACCAATACCAATCTATCCCCAACAACAGAAAAATAACTCAAAACACATATACCTAGTGGTAAATAGGTCACAATTATTGCCTTTGTGAAGGAGAAGCTCATAGGAGCCTTGATATTTATCTGCAAATATTCGAAAAACTGTCATAGACAAAGGAGTTTCATTTGTAGGGGAGAAAAAAAGCACTTGTTCAGTGTTATTCAGGTACAGATTTAGCCTCACTATAAGAAAGACATTTTTATCAAACTGCCAAGAAATTACTTTGTAGAGCTAAAAAACAAAAACAAACAAGCAAAAAAAAAAAAAAAAAAAACTAACAAAATTCATATGGAAGAAAAAAAAGGTCAAGAACTTCAAGGGAATTAATGAAAAAAAAAAAAGCAAGCAAAGGTGGTCTAGCTGTACTGGACCTAAAAATATAATATAAAGCAGCAATCATCAAAACTATTTGGTGCTGGCTAAGAAATCAGTGGAATAGGTTAGGTTCACAAGACACAATAGTCAATGATTATAGTAATCTAGTGTTGATAAACGCAAAGACTCCAGCTTCTGGAATAAAAACTCGCTATTTGACAAAAATTGCTGGGAAAATTGGGAAATAGTATGACAGAAACTAGGCATTGACTCATATCTAATACCGTATAGCAAGATAAGGTTGAAATGGGTTCATTATTTAGACATAAAGAGTAACACTATAACAAATTCGGAGAACAAGGGATAATCTATCTATGCAGAAAAGGAAAGAATTTATGGCCAAAGAAGAACTAGAGAACATTATAAAATGCAAAATGTACAATTTCGATTATGTTAAATCAAAAAGGCTTTGTACAAATAAAACTAATGCAGACAAGATTAGAAGGGAAGCAGAAAACTGGGGGAATTTTTTTTTCATCCAAGGGATCTGACGATGGTCTCATTTCTAAAATATATAGAAAATTGATTCAAATTTATAAGAATAAAAATAATTATTGATAAATGGTCAAAAGGATATGAACAGACAATTTTCTGACAAAAAAAATTAAAGCCATTTCTATTCATATGAAAAAATGTTCTAAATCACTATTGACTAGAAAAGTGCAAATTAAGACGACTCTGAGGTACCACTACACACCTCTCGGATTGGCTAAGATGACAGGAAAAGATAATGACAAATGTTGGAGGGCATGTGGGAAAACTGGAGCCTAATGTATTGTTGGTGAACTGTGAACGAATCCAAACATTCTGGAGAGTAATTTGGAACTGTGCTCAAAGTTATCAAACTGTACATACCCTTTGACCCAGCAATGTTTCTACTGGGTTTATATCCCAAAGAGATTTTAAAGGAGGAAAAGGGACCCACATGTGCAAAAATGTTTGTGGCAGCCCTTTTTGTAGTGGTAAGAAACTGGAAACTGAATGGATGCCCATCAGTTGGAGAATGGCTGAATAAGTTATGGTGTATGAATGTTATGGAATATTATTGTTATATAAGAAACGATCACCTGTTACCAACACTGTAAAAGGAATTCTTGTGTTGGATGAAGGCGGACTTCATGATACCTAAAGCCCTTTCTGACTTAAAAGAGTCTATGATTCTATGAATTCAACATGTTAGATTAAGTAGGAATGATCACACATTCTTTTTTTTAAGTTTTTTATTTTCAAAACATATGCATGGACAATTTTCCAACATTGACTCTTGAAAACTTTGTGTCCAAATTTATCTTCCTTTCCTCCACCCCCTCCCCTGGATGACAAGTAATCTAATATATATTAAACATGGTAAATGCAATATATGTAAAAAATACTTATACAATTATCTTGCTGCAAAAGAAAAATCAGATCAAAAAGGAAAAAAAAATTGAGAAAAACAAAATGCAAGTAAACAACAACAAAAAGAGTGAAAATGCTATGTTGTGGTCCACACTCAGTTCCCACTCTCTTCTTTCTGGGTGTACATGGCTCTCTCCATCACAAGATGATGAAACATTCTTGACCATATATGAAGGAATAGAACGAAATAGGCAGTGTTATGAGCAAGTGAGAAAAGCAATAGTAAGGAAACTAGAGAACACTGTCAAAAGTCTGTTGCCACATGGAAGTGGGGATACCAAGAAGACAAAGAAGACCACAAGGAGCTAAAAATTGGCAGTTCAATCAAACAGGTCTGGCTACATCTAAGCAGGCAAAGTGTTGAAGCACAGGGAGATCAGATAAGGCTGGTATGACATAGTCAGGCACATAGACAAGACCCCGGGGGATCAGAAGGAATCAGCAAATATGGGAATAAGGAAGAGGACTAGACTCCAAACCTAAAACAGAGACTGTTCTCTAATTCCTGCTGGTTTCAAAGTAATTGATGCAAGTATAATTATGCTTATTTACAGATAAAAAACTGGAATTCAGAAAGTAAACATAAATCTTCCAGATTCACAGAGAGAAGTTATAGCACTAAGGCCAGAACCCAAGTCTCCCAATTCTCAGTCAAACATTCCTTTCAGTATATCAGAACTGTGCTTAAAAAACAAAACAAACAAAAAATGCAGAAATTTCATGTCTTCCTAATGTTGCTTATCAACCCTTATTCTTCTTTGATTATCTTTTCCACAGTTTATAGGATCGAGAGCTGGAAGAAATCTTGTCAGTTATGTTATTCAGGGTCCTTAACTTTTTAGTGCCAAGGAAACTTTTTTGACAGTCTGGAAGAACTTATAATCATTTTCTCAGAGGAATGTCTTTAAGTGCATAAAATAAAAAACCCATAGGATTATAAAAGAAATCAATTATGTTGAAATACAGTAATCAAAACAATTTTTTTTCAAAATAGTTTCACAGACCCCAAGTTAAGAACCTGTGATCTAATCCAGTCCTCTCATTTCTTAGATAAGGAAACAGATACAAAGATCCAAAAGAGTGGGAAAGGCTTAACCTGAGGTAATATAGCTATAGTCAAATAGAGATTCAACAAATATTAGGTTATCTGATTTTAAAATTAGAGAACAGAAAGGGATAACTTACATAACCATGGTTAAGAGGGAGAATACTTAAATAAACAAGAGTTAGAAGTGACCACAAAAAATAAAATAGATCATTTCAATCACATAAAATTAAAAAGCTTTAGCATAAATAAAATGAATAGAACTCAAATAGAAAGAGAAGCAGTTTGGGGGAGGGGGAAAATCTCAGAATAAACATCTCGGCCAATAGAAGGATATGCAGGAGAAAGGAAACAGGAATGATCTGGCAATTAATCAAAATACCATACCACCTTCCCTAAAAAAATAATATAATGATGCTACGTTAACCAGTGGAAATGTTTCTTGTTCCAAATAAAAGGCAATTCAACTCAATGTGAAAAGGCCTCGATCAATTTAGATGTCTCCAATGAGATATCAGATGAACTAAAAGTGATGTCCTAAAGCAACTCTTCATATTGGACAAGGAAACATGGATAGGCTATTAGATATTAAATTATCATCTTTATGCTGATGATTCCCAAATCTTTTTATCCTATCCCAAGCTCTCTGCTGACTTTCTGTCTCACATCACCAATTGCGGTTCAGATATCTCAAAATAGATTTCTAGTGAAAACTCATTCAAAATGAAACTCATCATCTTTTCTCCTAATCCCTCCATACCCCTTACTTTTCCTATTACTGTAGAAGGCAACCCCATCTTCCATCCTTTAAGCTCACAACCTGGAAGTCCTATTCTTCACTATCTCTCATGCCCCACATCCAATCTGTTGCCAAGTCCTGATGATTTTACCTTTCCGGCATCTCTCACACCTCACATCTGGGTTATTATAATACATCCTAGGGGGTCTGCCTGCCTCAAGTCTCTGTCACTCCATTCAGCTACTGAAGTGATTTTCCAAAAGAGCAGATCAGATCCTTATCATCTCCAGGTATATCCTAAATCTTGTTTGGCATTCAAAGACTTTCAGAACCCAGCCTCCATACAAACTCTTTAGTCATTGATTCTTGTCATCATACAAACAAAACACTTTTATCCTAGTCTCCAGACATTTTCTCTGGCATTCCCCTATACCTACAATGCATCCTTCATCATCTCCACCTACCCTGAAATATCAACTAAAATCCCATATTTTACAGCAAGTGTTTCCCAACCCTTCTTAATTCTAGTGCCTTAAGGAATTCAAAATTGAATGGATGCCCATCAATTGGGCAATGGCTGAACAAATAGTGGTATATGAATATAAAGGAATTTTGTTATATAAGAAACTATGAGTAGACTGATTTCAGAAAAGCCTGGAAAGACTTACCTGAACTGATGCTGAGTGAAGTGAACAGAACCAAGAAAACATTGTATACAACGACAGCAAGATTATGTGATGATCAACTGTGATCTTCTTAGCAGCATAGTGATCCAAGACAATTCCCCTAGACTTGAGGTAGAAAGTGTCATCTGCATTCAGAGAAAGAACTATGGAGACTGAATGTGGATCGAAACATTATATTTTCACCTTTTTGTTTTGATTTGGTTTGTTTACTTGCTTTTTCTTTCTTGAGGTTTTTTTCCTTTTGGTTGATTTTTTTGTTGCACAATGTGACAAATCTGAAAATATATTTAGAAGAATTGTACATGTTTAATTTATATCAGATTGCTTGCTATATTGGAGATGGAAATGTAGGAGAGAAAGGGAGAAAAAATTGGAATTTAAAATCTTACAGAAATGAATCTTAGAAAACTATCTTTACAAGTATTTGGAAAAATAAAATACTATTGAGAAAGAAAAAAATTCTAATGCTTTCTTTCTGTTAAATTATTTCCTATTTATCCTGTGTACAGCTTGTTTGTGTATATTTGTTTATATATTGTGTGAAGTCCTTAAAGACTACTTTTTGCCTCTTTTTTTTAAAAATAACTTTTTATTGACAGAACCCATGCCAAGGTAATTTTTGTACAACATTATCCCTTGCACTCACTTCTGTTCCGATTTTTCCCCTCCCCCAGATGGCAAGCAGTCCTTTACATATTAAATATGTCACAGTATATCTTAGATACAATATATGTGTGCAGAACCGAACAGTTCTCTTGTTGCACAGGGAGAATTGGATTCAGAAAGTATAAATAACCCGGGAAAAAAAAAACAAAAATGCAAGCAGTTTATATTCATTTCCCAGTGTTCTTTCTTTGGGTGTAGCTGCTTCTGTCCATCCTTGATCAATTGGAACTGAATTAGCTGTCTTTATCGAAGAGATCTACTTCCATCAGAATACATCCTTAAACAGTATTGTTGTTGAGGTATATAATGATCTCCTGGTTCTGCTCATTTCACTTAGCATCAGTTCATCTAAGTCTCGCCAGTCCTCTCTGTATTCATCCTGCTGATCATTTCTTACTGAACAATAATATTCCATAAACAGTACAGTTTACTCAACCATTCTCCAATTGATGTTGCCTCTTTTTTGTAACATGAGGCACTCCTCCTGACATATAGCAGGTATTTAAGAAATGTTTCTTGATGTTGAAACAATATCAAGTCCCCTTTATTTACATGTCTACTAATTTGCTCAATCAGTATTTATTTGGTGCCTACTATTTGCCATAAGTCCTCATAGCCAGAAAGTCAAAGGATTGAGTGAACTCTTTGTGGAAATGAAACCATATTGCCTTTCCCTCGATAAGTTATTTTTGTATACACTCCACTAGCTTTCCTGATAAGGAAGATGTACAAGGAATGTAGATGACAGATGCCATAGCTAAAGATATAATTACAGTTCTATATTTAGTTATGAAAGAAAGACTACAAATACATGCAAATCTGTATTCTGGACCAAACATCTGGTGATCAAGGTTCTAGTCTTTCATTGTTGAGTCATTTTTTCAATCATATATGACTTTGGGGGTTTTCTTGGCAAAGATACGAGAGTGACTTGCTACTTCCTTATTCATTTTGCAGATGAGAAAACTGAGGCAGATGAAATTAAGTGATTTGCCCAGGGTGACACAGCCAGTAAGTATCTGAGGCAGGATTTAAACTCAAAAAGCAGAGTCTTACTGACTCCAGACCCCACACTCTGCCCACTGCGCCACTTTGATGTCCGGGTTCTACTCTGAGCTCTGCTAAATAATTGACATGATCTCAGGCAAGTCACCAATCCTATATGAGCTAAATCACTTCATCTAAAAAATGAAATCTTGGACAAACAACTCATCTTGAAAAAAATGAGAGAATTGGATGGGATGTTCTTGAAGGTCCTTTTAGCTATAGCATTCTATTATTCAATGAATGTTCTATCCTGCTAACTTCATATGTAACTTTGATTTAACTACTTCCCTGTATATTTCAATTTTGTCATCTGTAAAATATCTATTCTTAGTATCTGGCACATAGTAGGTGCAAAATGTTTATTCTCTTCTTCCTTTTCTTCTTCCCTTCCTCTCCTTTTCCCCTAGCTCCTATAGTATAAATCCCACCTGTCCTCTTCTATCTATTGCACCATAATTCAGCTCCTCATTACCTCTCTTGGATTATTATAATATATTATTTGCTGATCTTTTTGCCTATAATCCCTTACCCCTCCAATTCATCCTTCATATAGCTATCAAAATTCTCTTCCTAATTCACATTAGTTAACATGACTATGATTCAAGAACTTTCAGTGACTACCTCTTGTCTGAAGAAGGAGTTTTCCAAGTTATTTCTCCTTTTAGTGGGTCATTCTCATTGTCATTTTCACATATATAAAGCAAGGGAGAGGCAAACACTGCCTAGAATTTGGCCATATTATCAGAAATTTCGGATGATTCAATTATTCTACTAGTTCAATGGACTATTATAAATTCATCATAAATTCAGGCTGGAAGATACTTTATGGATCAGTTAATCAAACCCCTTAATTTTATAGATAAGAGGGAGTGATTTGCTCGTGATCAATGAGATAGTAAATGACAAAGATTGGATTTGAAGCTAGGATCTCTTGACTTCTAATACAGTCTTCTTTCTACTGTGCCATGCTGCTTCTCATTTTCATATGTACTGGATACACTTTGTCTAAGTTTTTAAATTTTATTATTATTATTATTTTGCTAAAAAAAAAAAAAATCTAAGGTAGGGCATGGCCTCAGATCAAATGGCTCACATTGGCTGGATTCTTGGAGAAGATAGTCTCATTCAGCCCTGGGACCAAACCATGGATCTATTGGTCCCAGTAAATTTCTCCCTTTTAAATAAATTATTAAATACTCTCTAATCTCTATTTTGCTCAATTTCTCCATTTTACAATATGAGTAAGAGAAAATAAAAATAATTAGATTACCTGAAAGTGGTGACCAAAAAAAAAAAAAAAAAAAAAAAAAGGCTCACATTGTGCCCATGGGCTTCATCAGGTCTATTAGATGAAATACAATTTTTTCATCCAATTTTAACTCTACTTCTTTGTCTTTTTATCATATTTATTTACCTATATGAATTTCATAGAGCAAGAAATGTCTATCTTCTCTCCATCTCTCTATCCCCAGTATCTATGACAGTATCTTGCACATATTAGGTGCTAATATACATGTGTTTAAGTGATCTAACAGAAAATTGATGTAAGTCTAGTAACAACTGCTGAAATGGAATATAATTGATTTGCAGATTGTTCTCAAAATAAGAGAAGTAGGTATGAGTTTGGGGGGTGAGGGGCAGAGTGGGTCAAGAGCAAGACTAGCCAGCTGGCATCCTTAAACAGGAGACCCCCTAAAAGAGAGGGACTCTAGGACTAAACCACCTTCTGGAACAAGGCATGTGACAGGGATGGCTCAGCCGGGCTTGCCCTCCTGCCAGTCCCTGTCCCTCCTGTCTCCAGCGCTTCTTCTTGCTGTCACCACCCAGAGATTCCAGAGGGATGGGCCTTTCCCCTTGTGGAAGGTATTTCTGGGCCCATGAGGATCAGTCTCTCTTTTCCTTCCCACCTGTTCCCTGACTTCACAAACATGCTGAGCTGGTGTGGGGTTCAGATCTCTTTACTGTCGGTAAAAGGGGTTAGAGATGTTCAGATTACACTGTATCAGCTCTTGGCTGAGTAATTTATTCCATTTAGACTAAGTGCCTCTTCCAAATTAAGTTCAGGCTCTGCTTTTGCAGTCCGAGTGCTGTCCCCAAGGTCGTGACTTTGACCTTGTCTTTTCATACCGCTCTCCCGAATTAGACTCCCTTGGCCCCCTCTTTCCTTTGCCCTGTTCTCTGAACTGAAGAGATAATAGCCCCTGAGGATTATTTCTGCTCTTTGGGGCCTTTTCAGAGTTAATTTGCCTGACATCTGCAAGCTTCAGTGAGAGTCTTCCTGCCATGCTCTTTGTAGCCTCGAGATAATCCTGGGTTCTCAATGGCTATGTCAGTAGGGCACAGGCCCTGGCAGGACTTATTGAACACGAAAAACTTTCGAGTATGGGTCCAGAGACAGACTGTATGTCATCCAAGGACCGGTATAACTATGCTGAGAAAGGGGTAGCCCCCCGCTGACTGGAGAATGACAAAATTGTCAGCTGTAGCAGTACTCAGAGATCAATATCTCACTAGCAGAAGGGTTATGATCTACATTAGGGGATCACATAGGGAATGCCCATACAGCCAAAATCTTTAGCCAAAATAATATTTGCACAGGAACTCCAAATTCAAGACATTATGAATGCTATATTCTTTTTAAAAAATTTTTATTGAGATCTTTTTCTTTTATGTCATCTTCATTTCCAAATATATCATTTTTCTTCTCCCCAGACAGCCATCCCTTGTCACAAAAAAAAATTTTAAAAGAAAGGAAAAAAACAATTTAGGAAAATGAATCCACATACTGAGTCTAACAGCGTAAGCAATTTCCATGCTCATAATCCCCCACTTACAACAATAACAACAACAACAGTTTCATCCTTTGGGATCAAACTAATCATTTTAAGGTTCAGTTTAGAGTGTTTTGCTGATGTTCCTTCCATTTACATGGTTGTAATCATTGTTTCCCTAGTTTTGCTTATTTCATTTTGTGATGGAACTCTAACTCTCCCTCCTATTCTCACTCTCGATCATCCCTATCTGGGGGATGAAAGGCCATCTCATTGTTGCCATATTTCAGCACACTGAAAGAGCTTCTCATACTCATTTTCATGTACACAGAGACAGACATTGGGAGTAGCTGTGCAGGTGGTAGATGTAAGCATGAGGAATGGAGAAATATTTAAATAAATTATATTCAGTTAGGATTGTAGCTACCTGGAAACAAGTAGCCATTTAGTGGATGGGCCATTTGCCCATCCTTTGCCCAAGGCTGGGAAGGAGCAAAGGTCTCCTGGAAAACCCAATGAGCAGACAGGGCAGATTTGCCTGGCTCGTTTTATGGAAAGCATCCCCATTCTAACAGGAGATATGGGACTTAGAAGGTTTACACAGATGCATATGGTACGTACAGAAAGGTACCTGCACAAACGCCTGCAGAAGAGCAGGCTGGCCTGTTTCATTCTACTCTGTTCCTAGACATAGAAGAGAGCCTGGAGTTCACAACTGGTCTGTGCTTCAAGTCCTCTGGGAACTTCTTCGTCCTTACCAGAGACACAAAGTCATCCAGCAGCCCTGGGTGCCAAAGATGGAGTCTGCCAAAGCCTCTGTGAGCTCATGAATGTGAGTCCCAAATGAATGACTGACTAGATGGATAATAATATCTTACAGTTGTGGGATGCTTTACAGTGTGTACAGAGCGCTTTCACCACTACCCATCTCCTTTCAGCTTCAGAACAACCCCAGGAGGGATCTGGGATAGGGATGAATAACCCAATTTTGTAGATGGGGAAACTGCAATGCAGAAAAACTCAGAACCTTTCCCAAAGCTAGAAGGCTGTTGAGGTTCAAGAAGAGAGCCCAGGTCTCCCCCTTCTTAGATTCAATGTTCTCTTCATTATATATGTGGAACTTCAGATGGTTCAAAAGTGCAACAGCCCTTGGTTCATTAATGCTTTGATACTTGGACCTTGCAGTAAGCACTTAATAAATGTTTTTTATTCATTCATTCATCTCATCAGATGGGGATTTCCCCCTAATGGTGCAGAGTGTAACTCATCTACACCTTTCATCTGTATGACTCTAGCCATGTCCTTTTACATATGTATTCTCCATAGGGGATCTGTCCAGAGTGCTAAGGGCTTTTTCTATAAATATCATTACTGAAAGTACAATGGGTGTCCATCTTCATGCTGCTATGATCCTTCTATGCAGCCTCTACCTCCTACCTGGTATTCTAGTTCTCACCCTGAGGAAACCCTGGGTGTCTGCTTGGTGAGTTTTTAATCACATCAGTGTTTGTGACCAGGCCATCTCTGTGCCCATGGCACTGCCTGTATATAAGTTTGCTTCTGACCTGTCCCAACACACACACACACACACACACACACACACACACACACACCCTTTCTATCTCCAGCTCCAGATTACTAGAGCAGTAATCAAATCAAGACTGTCATTCCTACAAAAGATGTGGCAATCATTTGCTGCATGACTCCAGTTACCATCCCTGAGACTTCTCCAAGCAAAACATCATTGCCTGACCACTATTCCTCAAATATATTTTCTTTTCCTCGTAGAAAATAAGCTCCTTATTCTGCCCAAAGGCCTGTAAAATGTACATATCCTTTGACCCAGCAGTGTTTCTACTGGGCTTATATCCCAAAAAGATCTTAAAGGAGAGAAAGGGATGCATGTGTGCAAAAATGTTTGTGGTAGCCCTTTTTGTGGGTCCAGAAACTAGAAACTGAGTGGATGCCCATCAGTTGGGGAAATGGCTGAATATATTATGCATATGAATGTTATGGAATATTATTGTTCTATAAGAAACGATCAGCAGGATGATTTCAGAGAAGCTTGTAGAGACTTACATGAACTAATGCTAAGTGAAATGAACAGAACCAGGAAATCATTGTGCATGACAACATCAATATCTTAGAATGATCAGTTCTGATGGATGTGCTTCTCTTCAACAACGAGATGATTCAGGCCAGTTCCAACAGACTTGTGATGGCAAGTGCCACCTGCACCCAGAGGATTATGAGGACTGAATGTAGATCACAAAACTAGTATTTTCACCTTTTTTGTTCTTTGCCTGCATTTTTGTTTTCTTTCTCATTTTTCCCTTTTTAATCTGATTTTTCTTGTGTAGCATGATAAATGTGAAAATATGCTTAAAAGAATTGCACATTTAGAACCAGGAGATCATTATATACCTCAACAACGATATTGTATGAGGATGTATTCTGATGAAAGTGGATCTCTTCGATAAAGAGTTCTAATTCAGTTTCAATTGATCAAGCATGGACAGAAGCAGCTACACCCAAAGAAAGAACACTGGGAAATGAATATAAACTACTTGCCTTTTTGGTTTTTTTTTCCCCAGGTTATTTATACTTTCTGAATCCAATTCTCCCTGTGCAACAAGAAAACTGTTCAGTTCTGCACACATATATTGTATCTAGGATATACTATAACCTATTTAACATGTAAAGGACTGCTTGCTATCTGGGGGAGGTGGTAGAGGGAGAGAGGGGAAAAATCGGAACAGAAGTGAGTGCAAGGGATATGTTGTAAAAAATTACCCTGGCATGGGTTCTGTCAATAAAAAGTTATTAAAAAAAAAAAAGAATTGCACATTTAACATATATTTCATTACTTGCCAACTAGGGGAGGGGGAGGAAAGGGAGGGAGAAAAAAATTGGAATACAAAATTGCAAGGGTGAATATTGAAAACTATGCATGTGTTTTGAAAATTAAAAAGTTTTATTTAAAAAAAAGAAAAGAAAGAAAAGAATGTCCTTGAGAAAGGAGAATTTCTTGCTTATTTTTTTATTGATACTCTGCCCAGTACTTGGCAGATAGCAAATACTTAATAAGTGCTTTTCCAATCATTCTATATTTTATTCTTTCTCTAATTACATGACCATTTCACTTCCTTTTCTATCTTTTATGTAGTTCTGCGGCAACATTCCTCATCAGTAATACTCTATAGTCCATTTATAATCACCATGAATCTCTGTATTAGCCTTTGTGTAACCTGTAATTTCAATTTTTCATAGATTGCCACATTTTAATAAATGTTTATTGAATTAGATCCATATTAAATAATTTCAATTCACATAAGTAAGAGTCTTGAAGAGGAGGTTGCTAACTTGGGGCACAGAACCCTGTGCCCTATGCCAACAGCAATCTTCATCCATCCATGATACCTATTTACAGAGTTCAAACTTAGTCATTTATGGGAGTGTCTTTCCTCTTCCTTTGAGATAACTCAGGGGAATGTGTCACAGGGTTCAGAGAAACCTAGAAGAGACCTAAAAGATCATCCAGTCCAATCTCCATATTTTATGTGAAATGTGGATGAGATAAATGACTTGCCTAACTCATATAGGATATGCTAACGGCAGCATATGAAACCATATCCTCTGATGCTAAATCCAGAATTTAGTCCCCTGCACCACAAAATGATCGCTCATACGAAGGGTAACTAATGATAGCAGACTTTTACTTACAAAGCAGTTCCCTCACAACAAACCAATGAGGTAGGGAATGCGAATGTTATCACCCCCATTGTATAGATGGTGAAAGGGAGGTTCCCAAAGGCACTTGTCCCGGTGAAACAGCTGAGTAGGTGTCAGGCCACTTCTCACTGACTTGTATAGGCAAGAGAACAAGCCTTTCTTTCCCGGAACTCAGTCTGCGCCAGGAACTGGGCTGAGCACTTTTTACAGAGATCTCATTTGGCCGGGATAACAACCCTCCCACATCGAGGGTGTCACCCTCATCCCATGACTGGGGCAGAACTGACTAGCCCAAGGCCACACAGGCAGTAAGAGACACGAGTGTTCTGGGTCTTCCTGTCCCCTGCACCGGCCGGCTGCCGCCAGGAGCAGAACCCGGGCTTCTTCCCAGGGCTTGGGACGCGTTCCCGAAAGACCCTGGCCAGCCCATTTGGCACAGCACTTGGAGACGGACCAAAGAGCTTCATGACTTACAGCCTCACAGGTAGCTGGCTACCCAACAGCCTCTGAAGCCAACTAACAGCCAAGCTGCCATGTCCCCGCGGGGGCCCGGGAGCCTGAGCAGGCTGGACAGGGCTCCCATGGAATCCTAGAAGCAGACGGAGCAGCAAAGGTGGAACTGGAGATGTCTGTCGAGTCAGTGTGTTCCTCTTAAGGGTCTGCATGAACTGTGCTAGGCCACGGGAATGCAGAGACAGGCAAAAACAGCCACTGCCCTCAAACAGATCACACCTATGGGAAGGGATCTAGTCTCGTGCACAGCTTACTCTGTAATATCTGATTGCGGGGTGTCTCCCCATCACCCTAAGTTCCTTGAAGGCAGGAATTTGCGTTTTGCTTCATTTATAACCCCAGCATTTAGTACAATGCCTTGCACGTAGAAGGAGCTTAATACATGTTGATTGAACATGGCTTATCCAGAAATACATTTTGTATGGTTGTACATGTATGTATAACATACAGCATACTGTTTACCATCTCAGGGAAGAAGAAGGGGAGCAGGAAGGGAGAAAATTAGAACCTAATATATTTTATTTATTTATTTTTTAAACTTTTTATTGATAGAACTCATGCCAGGGTAATTTTTTACAACATTATCCCTTGCATTCACTTCTGTTCCGATTTTTCCCCTCCCTCCCTCCACCCCCTCCCCCAGATGGCAAGCAATCCTTTACATGTTGAATAGATTACAGTATATCCTAGATACAATACACGTGTGCAGAACCGAACAGTTTTCTTGTTGCACAGGGAGAATTGAATTCAGAAGGTATAAATAATCCGGGAAGAAAAACAAAAATGCAAGCAGTTTATATTCATCTCCCAGTGTTCTTTCTTTGGGTGTAGCTGCTTCTGCCCATCTTTGATCAATTGAAACTGAATTAGCTCTCTTTCTCAAAGAGATCCACTTCCATCAGAATACATCCTCAAACAGTATCATTGTTGAGGTATATAATGATCTCCTGGTTCTGCTCATTTCACTTAGCATCAGTTCATGTAAGTCTCGCCAGTCCTCTCTGTATTCATTCTGCTGGTCATTCCTTACAGAACAATAATATTCCATAATGTTCAAATACCACAATTTACTCAACCATTCTCCAATTGATGGGCATCCATTCATTTTCCAGCTTCTAAACACTACAAACAGGGCCGCCACAAACATTTTGGCACATACAGGTCCCTTTCCCTTTTTTAGTATCTCTTTGGGGTATAAGCTCAGTAGAAACACTGCTGGATCAAAGGGTATGCACAGTTTGATAACTTTTTGAGCATAGTTCCAAATTGCTCTCCAGAATGGCTGGATGTGTTCACAATTCCACCAACAATGTATCAGTGTCCCTGTTTTCCCACATCCCCTCCAATATTCCACATTGTCTTTCCCTGTCACTCTAGCCAATCTGACAGGTATGTAGTGGTATCTCAGAGTTGTCTTCATTTACATTTCTCTGATTAATAATGATTTGGAGCATATTTTCATATGTCTATAAATAGCTTCAATTTCTTCGTCTGAGAATTGTCTGTTCATATCCTTTGACCATTTATCAATTGGAGATTGGTTTGATTTCTTATAAATTAGAGTCAATTCTCTATATATTTTGGAAATGAGGCCTTTATCAGAATCTTTGATTGTAAAAATGTTTTCCCAGTTTATTGTTTCCCTTCTAATCTTGTTTGCATTTGTTTTGTTTGTACAAAAACTTTTCAATTTGATATAATCAAAATTTTCTATTTTGTGGTCAATAGTGATCTCTAATTCTTCTTTGGTCATAAATTCCTCCCTCTTCCACAGGTCTGAGAGGTAAACTATCCTATGCTCTTCCAATTTATTTATAATCTCATTCTTTATGCCTAGGTCATGAACCCATTTTTACCTTATCTTGATGTACGGTGTTAAGTGTGGGTCAATGCCTAGTTTCTGCCATACTAATTTCCAATTTTCCCAGCAATTTTTGTCAAATAGTGCATTCTTATCCCAGAAACGGGGTCTTTGGGTTTGTCAAACACTATATTATTAAAGGTATTGGCTATTTTGTCCTTTGAACCTAACCTATTCCATTGATCAACTATTCTATTTCTTAGCCAATACCAGATGGTTTTAGTAACTGCTGCTTTATAATATAATTTTAGATCTGGTACAGCTAGGCCACCTTCATTTGATTTTTTTTTCATTAATTCCCTTGAAATTCTTGACCTTTTGTTTTTCCATATGAACTTTGTTGTTATTTTTTCTAGTTCATCAAAGTAGTTTTTTGGGAGTCTGATTGGTATAGCGCTAAATAAATAGATTAATTTAGGTAGTATTGTCATCTTTATTATATTTGTTCGTCCAATCCAAGAGCATTTAATATTTTTCCAGTTGGTTAGATCAGACTTAATTTGTGTGGAAAGTGTTTTGTAGTTTTGCTCATAGTTTCTGATTTTCCCTTGGCAGATAGATTCCTAAATATTTTATACAATCAGTAGTTACTTTAAATGGAATTTCTTTTTGTAACTCTGTTGGGTTTTGTTAGTGATATATAAGAATGCTGATGACTTATGTGGGTTTATTTTATACCCTGCAACTTTGCTGAAGGTGTGGATTGTTTCTAATAACTTTTTAGTAGAGTCTCTGGGGTTCTCTAAGTATACCATCATATCATCAGTAAAGAGTGATAATTTGGTTTCCTCATTGCCTATTCTTATTCCTTTAATCTCTTTCTCAACTCTTATTGCCAAAGCTAGTATTTCTAATACAATATTAAATAGTAACGGTGATAGTGGGCAACCTTGTTTCACTCCTGATCTTATTGGGAATGGTTGTAGTTTGTCCCCATTACATATGATGCTTACTGTTGGTTTTAAATAGATGCTACTGATTATTTTAAGGAAAAGTCCATTTATTCCTATACTCTCAAGAGTTTTTAATAGGAATGGATGTTGGATTTTATCAAATGCTTTTTCTGCATCTATTGAGATGATCATATGGTTTTTGTTAATTTGATTATTAATATGGCCAATTATACTGATAGTTTTTGTGATATTGAACCAGCCCTGCATTCCTCGTATAAATCCTACTTGATTGTGGTGTATTATCCTGGGGATGATTTTCTGTAGTCTTTTTGCTAATATCTTATTTAAGATTTTATCATCAATATTCATTAGGGAGATAGGTCTATAATTTTCTTCCTCTGTTTTCAACCTACCTGGTTTAGGTATCAATACCATGTCTGTATCATAAAAGGAATTTGGTAGGACTCCTTCATTCCCTATTTTTTCAAATAGTTTATAAAGCATTGGGGCTAATTGTTCTTTGAATGTTTGGTAGAATTCACATGTAAATCCATCTGGTCCTGGGGATTTTTTTTTTAGGGAGTTGATTAATAGCTTGTTCTATTTCTTTTTCTGAAATGGGACTATTTAAGCAATTTACTTCCTCCTCTCATAATCTGAGAACCCAACATATTTTAAAATGAACATTAAACATTGTCTTACATGTAATTGGGGGGAAAATAAAATATTATTTTTAAAAAAAGAAAAAAATGTTGATTGATTAATAGCATGCAAACAAATATATACAAATGAGATATATGGGATCAATTGAAGATAATCTCAGAGGGAAGGCACTAGTATTGAGGGAGTTGGAAAAGACTTCTTGCAGAAGTAGGGATTTTAACTGATACATGAGGAAAGCTAGGAAGCCAGGAAGTTTGTTTGGAGAACTGCACTTTATTCTTCTTCCCACTGTGTCCTTTCTCTACCAAAGCAGCTTTAATTTTATCCCATCCATTCTGCCACCCATCACTTATACATATGTTATAGAACTAAGAGCTTAAAGTAGACCCCTGATTTTACCCATGATTGTAGGCATTTCCTCAATCCCTCCATGCTTTCTTACCCTAAGACCTGAAGTTCTAAGAAGGGAAATGCATAAAGGAGTTGTGAAATTTCCAGATTTAGAAATGATATATATCCATTCTTTCTCCTTAGGATCATAAGAATCTTCATATCACAAGGAGTCATAAAGACAGTCATTTGAAATAGAAGACCTAGAAATAATTGTGTTTTAAAGATGCCATTTTAAAAAGAGAGAGGAGAAGGGGAGATAGGACACATCAAGTTAAATGGGAGTAAAGATGAAGGAACTTGTTAAGGCATTTAATTTAGGTTGTTCAAGTAGAACTATATATAAACATAGAAGAAGTGAGAGGAAGAGTCGTCACTTGAACTTCTCTTACTTCTAAACCAGTCAAAGGAGGAGGCAAAAAAAAAAGTTCCTAAGACTTTGAATTAAAATACATGTTAGAGTTTACCTGATACAACATAGTCATCTTATGGATCAGATTTACAGCTGGAGACCTTAAAGGTCAGAGGGGTTACGTGATTTGCCTGGAGTCAAACAACTGCTAAGTGTTTGGATTGGATTGGATTGGAACCCAGTCTTCTTGACATGGGTCCATTTCCCTATCTACTACATCATGCTATCTCTCATGATGAGGTTCTGTGTAGTTACTTAGGTGGGTTTTTGCAGTGATAGCCTGAAGCACTGATGAGGCAAACAGGAAAGGCACTGATTACCTCATCATGAAGGGTAATTTTACCTCTTCATCTCAGATGTAGCAACATGTTATGGAAAGAACATTCAACTTAGAATTCAAGAACCAGCGTTTGGGGCCTGAGACTGACAGTTATTTATAGTATAACATCTGAGCTTCAGTTTCTTCCTTTGTAAAATGGGGAAAGTAATAATGATGCTATTAAACAGAGATGTCATATAGAAATCGTGACACTCTCTATGTGGGGAGGATTTTCTATAGTAAAATTTAAAACATTGAAAATATTTTCCTCTAGAGCCCTTTCCAGAATTTCTGGGAAAACTCTTTAGAAAGATAGATAACAATTCAGGACAAAAAAAAAAAAAATAGACAACTTGTTAATATAATTGTTTCATGAGTTGGCTATTGACTCATATAAGAATGGTCTACTCAATACCTGTCCACCTAAAGTGATTGGGTGAGCTAGCATTTGCTCTTATCCACTAAGAAAGGATTAATTAGGTAGACTAGGATGGAAAATGCCATTTGCATTTTCCTAGAGGGAGAACTATGGAGACTGAATGTGGATGGAAGCCTACTATTTTTACCTTTTTTGTTGTTTGCTTTTTTTTTCTTGTAGTTTTTTTCCCTTTTGTTTTGATTTTTCTTTTACAACATGACAAATATAGGAATATGTTTAAAAGGACTGCACGTGTTTAACCTATATTGGATTGCTTGATGTTTTAGGGAGGAGAGAGGGACGGAAGGGAAGGAGAAAAAATTTGGAACTTAAAATCTTACAAAAATAAATGTCAAAAACTATCTCTACATATAATTAGGAAAACACAATACTATTGAGAAAAAAAAGAGAAACTATTAGGATATAAACAGAAAAGAGAAGATCCTTTTGTTTAATTTGTGGAATAAAAGTAGTGATCTTTGAGAAATGGGATATAGGGACCAAATTGTTCAGTACTAGGTGGTAAAGTTAAAGAGATGTGAATTCAACTTAACCCTCTTTGCCTCAGTTCCCCTTTTTGTAAAATAAGCTAGAGAAGAAAATAGCAAATGATTCTAGTATTTTTACCAAGAAAACTCTAAGTGGGACCATAAAGAGTTGGACATGCTGTCAATAAAAAATTATTTTAAAAAAAGAGTTGGACATGACTGAATAATAACAGCATATATTTTAAAACCTTTTTCTCATTCAAGATATGTATAAATGTTACCTATCAATCAATAAATATTTATTAACTACCTACTATGCACTTGACTCTGGCCTAAAGGCCAGTGGTACAAATACAATTAAAAGAAAAATAGTTCCTTACCTCAAAGAGATTATATTTGAATAGAGGAAGACAACATACAAAAAGAAGATGAAAAGTTATGGGGGTGAAGGGGAAAGACAAGAAGGTACCTGGTGATAAAGAGTTCCAGAGAAGTCCAATAGTACAATTAACAAGAAAAGTGCTCATGGTTCTGTGCTCCTGTCAAAAGGGCAATGGACTCTGAAGAGATGTATGTACAAAGACTTATCAGTCCTGCAGGTGAGATTTCTCCGTAATGAGTTTCTTTGGGTTTACAAAACATAATGGGGAAGTTCAAAAGCAATGCAAATGGCAGGAAACCATCTTGGGGCAGAAAATCATATTGGAGGGCAAAGGGGACAATGCCATTTCAGACAATCTTCTTCTCTTCAAGCTAGAAATGGCTTGGATTAATGCTAAAGTAAATAAGATTGTTGTTAGTGGAATTGAGTCTAAATCATAGAATACAAATTTCTATTGATTTTTTTCCTAAAACAAAAAAAAGACAATTTTTTTTTCCTGCAGCATACTTAAGGTATTGGTGTTCCCCATGATAGAGAGAAATACACGAGGCTTAAGGAATTATGTGATTTGTCCAGGATGATGATTTAGGTATCAGAGAGAAAACTTTGAACCAACTGTTGCAGGGTCCAGGTCTCTTTCTTTTGCTCATAGCTTCCACCCTGGTTCAGGCCTTTTCAACCCCATCATCCATTTCACCAAACTGTCTTTCATGGGAATGATGAGGGAGTCCTCAAAGTCCTCAAAGAGATGCTGGATGACCACTTCTCAGCTATATCTTCACTTCCTGAACTGCGGCTTGTGATCCCCATATGTACCTGAATATGGGAGTCATGAAATTATGATTATCAGTAAATGTTTGGTTTATATACTTATTTTATATACTCATAGAACCAGATTTACATAAAAAATATCGTGGGAGAAAAGGGATCACAAGTGAAAAAAAATTAAGAAGCCCTGAACTATATTTTAGTAAAGATTCCTCTTGGATATGGGTTGGACTGGATGGCCCAAAGATTCTCAAATTCTTCGGGATTTCGAGTGATATGAGTGTCGGTGTAAGGCCCTCATCACCTCATGTCTGCACTCTTTTTTTTCCCCTGAGGCAATTGGATCACACAGCTAGGAAGTGTTAAGTGTCTGAGGTCACATTTGAACTCAGGTCCTGCTGACTTCAGGGCTGGTGCTCTTCCCACTAAGCCACCTAGCTGCCCCTCATGTCTGTATTCTTGAAAAAGCCTCCTAAAGGGCCTTCCTGCTCTCTTAGGTCTCTCCCCATTCTGATACATACTTCACTCAGCTATCATGGCAATCTCACCATTACTATCACCACTTCCCTATCACCTTTAGCCAAAAATTAAATCTCTGTCTGGACTTTCAAAGCCAGTTATAACCAGGCTGCCTCCAGTCTTTGGAGACTTCTTATATCTTACTCCCTTCCATGTATTCTTCAATCCAATGACAATGGCCTCCTTGTTATTCCTTCCAGGAGACATTCTATCTCCTAAATCCCTGAATTTTCACTAGCTGTCTTCCATGCCTGGAATTCTCTCCTCTTCTCTGCCTCCAGTTTTCCTTCAAGTCATAGCTAAAATCTTACTTTCAACAAGAAACCTCTCCTGATCTTCCTTACCATTTGTATCTTCCCACTGTTGATTATATCCAATTACCATCCATCCATCCATCTACCTACCCATCTTCTTTGTAATGGATACCTAAATGAGGAAGTGAATAAAGCATTGGGCTTGGAATCAAGAAGACTCCTCTTCTTACATTCAAATCCAGTTTCAGATACTGTGTGACCTTTGGCAAATCATTTCAGCTTGTTTGCTTCAGTTTCCTCATCTGTAAAATGAGCTAGAGAAGGAAAAGGCAAACTACATATGAAGATAATGGAATATTATTGCTCTATAAAAAAATGATGAATAAACTGATTAGAGAAAGGCCTGGAAAGATTTACATAAACTGAAGTTGAGCGAAACAAGCAGAACCAGGAATACATGGTACACGATAATAGAAAGAATGTATGATGATCAACTATGAAAGGTTTGGTTCTTCTCAGTGGTTCAGTGATCCAAAGCAATCCCAATAGACTGGACAGAAAATGTAAACTGCATGCAGAAAAAAAAAAAAAAAAAAAAAAAAAAAAAAAAAAAAAAAAAAAAACTAAGGAAACTGAATGCAAATCAACATATGCTATGTTCATTTCTTTTTTTCTTTTTTTCTTTCCCATGGTTTTTCCCTTCTGCTCTGATTTTTTTCTCCCAACATGATTCATTAAAGCAATTTTTTGCTTTAGTAATTTGGGTGATTATGAGTTAACGCCCTAGTTTCTTTGCCCAAGGAAACTCCAAATGGTGTCATAAAGAGTCAGTCATCAAAATGACTGAACAACAATATAATTTGTTTGTACATATTGTTCGCAGGTTGTCTCTCTCATTAAAAGGTGAACTCTTTGAGAACAAAGACTGTTTTTTAATCTTTCTTTGTATTCCCAGTGCTTAGCATAGTGTCTGGCACATAGTAAGTGTTTAAGAAACACCTTGACTTCTGTTGACTTTGTGTTCTCTCTTTTAATTTTGCTGAATTTGGGGTGAAAACTTAAGAGTTGTACTTTTCATTTCTCTTGCTAGTAATTTAGATAAAGATCATTTTTCGTAAGGTCATTTCTAGCTTGTAATTCTTTTGAAAGATGCTTATTTAAATACTTTGACTACTTAAAGAGTCACTCATTTAAAGAGAACTTTCAATTTATTTTTCATCCTCAATGCAATCTCTAATGTCCTCATGCCTCCCAGTTCTCCTAGTCCATCTTCCTTGTTCTGGCTTTCCTTCGTATACACCCCACAAGTGACCATACATCTAAATACACTGCCCTCCTATCCTTGAAACTCTTGATCCCTTTTCTTATTGCCCTTCATATGTTGCCAAGTTCTAACCCTGGTTAGAATTTCTTTTCACCTCAACTCACAAGCTACAAAAAGTTGCTACATAAAATAACAAAACTGAGTTGACAAATCACTATTACCTTTGATGGCTAAAACAAAATCCTCTCTTTTTCTACTCCTATTCTACAATTCAGGGACACTGGCCTCCTTGCTGTTTTGGATACACTTTGTTCCATATCCTAACCCAGGGATAGCATCTGGATATCCTGAATGTTACACTGGTGTGAAAGGAATGTAAAAGTACCTGAGAGCCTCCATCATTTGGGGTAGCTTTGATAAAATGTAAACTCCTTTGAGGGAGGGAACGTTCCCTCTTCAGCTTTCTCTTTGTGTGTTCATCACTTAGTACAATATCTGACACATAGTAGGTGCTCAATTAAGTGCTCACTGGGATTACCCCCCAAAATTGAATGAGATGATGGGTGGATAATGGGGGATATAACACATAGATAAGAACATGAATCCATTAGTACAACACCATATATTAAGGGCAAGAGAGAGGAACCCCTGCCTGACATTCTATTAAAATAACATAGATACTTCATAAGATCTTCCTGATCTTCTCCTTTCTAGCTGGTACCACATGTTATTCAACACAAAATAAAATTCAATTCAGCTCAACTAGCCTTACTATGACAACAGCAAAGATAAGTCATAGCTGCTAATCCTCATTGAGATGAACCAGATATTTTACAATATATAAGATTAGACTGAATCAATAGTTCTCCTAATAAAGGATTCCCCAAATGTCACTCATTGAACTTCTGTTTTACTGAGCCCCTAGTATTTCTTCCACTCTCACCCCTTCTACTATTTCTTTTTGTTTTTAATTCTTCTTCCCTTGAACAGGGAAAGTTGCATGGCCTTGCTAAACCCAATCTTTAAATTTCTTTTATTTTCATTCTCCTAAAACACTTTTTTGGCTGGTCTTTAAATTTGTACACAGTCTGGAGTTGTGAAAGATCAAGTATTTGGTATACGAGACTATCATCCTTTGTGAGGGGGAGGGGATAGCACTGTGGACAATTGAGGTTAAAAGACTTGCCCAGGCTAGTAAGTATCTACAGCCATATCTGAATTTGGGTCCTCCTTATTTCATGGATAGTGCTCTATCTACTGTGCCACTTAGGACTATCATCTATTATCCTTAGGTAAGCTGGGTCAGTCATCCTGGCTTTCAGAAAATTCACAAATGTGGGATCTGAAGATCACAGATCTAGAATTGTGAGGATGCTCAGAGACAATCTAATCCCCTCATTTTATTTTTTTCAAGCACTTATTTTCTCTCCTCTACTTGGGGAAAAAAAAAGAAGAAAAACAAAAACATTCTAAGAAATATACTTCATTAAGTAAATTTTCATATTCTTTATGCCCAAAAATATATTGTTCATTCTGCACTCAGAGTCCATCATCTCTCTGTCAGAAGGTGGGTAATATGATTCATTATTAGATCTCTTAGACCATGGTTAGGCATTGTGTCTATCAGAGATCTTAAATGTCTTTTGAAGTTGTTTGTCTTTACAATCCTGTTGTTATTACATAAATTGTTCTCTTGGTTCTGCTCAATTCATTTATTACTCTCTAAAAGTTTACCCAGGTTCTTCTGAAACCATCCTTTTCTTATGTTCAATAATATTTTGCTAACTGATAGGCATTCCCTTAGATTCCAATTCTCTGCTGCTACAAAAAGACAACTGATTTTTTTGTCCATCTGGGTCCTTTTCTTTCTTCTATCACTTCGGGGAATAATGTTATTGCTGGATATACACAGGTTAGTGACTTTGAGGACATAGTTCCAAAATTTCTTTCCAAAATGGCCATACCTATTTATAATTCCATTAGTAACTCATGTTTCCCCAAAATCTCTGTCATTTTTCTGTTTTGAACATCTTTGCCAATCTGTCAATCCCCTTCATTTTATCAATGAGGGAGTTGAAGCTCAGGTGTTAAGTAACTTGCCCAAGATCACAGAGCAATAAGTTTCAAAAACAGGACTTGAAGCCAGGTTTTAAGTTTTTAAATTATTATTGGGTGTTAGTTACTGTTGTTGTTGCTTTTTTTGCCAGGAAGGGTGGCCCTACTCCGGGGGAGTCTTAGGCTAGTGGATTGCTTGAGTCAGGGAGTTAAGAGCTGCTGAAGATCTACACTAAGTCTGACACCAATACAGTGAGCTTCTGAGACTGGATAAGCTACTAGGCTGCCAAGGAAAAATGAACTGGCTCAACTAGGGAAAATGCAATAGGTTAAAGCCTCTATAACAATAATATCAGGTTCCTAAGTAGTCACTACATTTTTTGTCCGGACAAGTTAGAGAGACTTTGTCTCAAAATAATAATTTCAAAACTTTAAAACAAAATTTTTCAATTAAGAAAAATCTATTTTCTCTCCCTTTCCTCAAACCTTCACTATATTCCATCAAAACAAAAAAGAATCCTCATAACAAATCCACAAAATAATTTCCTTCACTTACCATGCTCAAAAAATATATGTCTCCATATGTCAAACCTATATTAGATTACTTGCTGTCTAGGGAAGGGGGAGGGAAGGAGGAAGAAAAAGTTGGAACACAAGATTTTGCAAAGGTGAATGTTGAAAACTATTTTTGCATATATTTTGAAAAATAAATTATTATAGAAACTGTATTTGTGTGTCTCATTCTTCACCATTAGTCCATTCATCATTTCTCTGTCAGGAGGTAAATTGCATTCTCCATCAGTGGTCCAGATTTCATTTCATGACTCCAGAATTAGAGTTTATTCTACTGTACCAAGCTGCCTCCCTCAATCAAAAGGTCAAAAAATTCTAGTAGGCAAGGACAGGATTAGAAGAGTTAATAAGCTTAGCTCTCTGAGGCCTTCAGTCAGTCCTGGCAGCCAAGAAAGGTTACTATAAGGGTAGGAATTACTGCAACAGCTGCAAGGAAGCTTCGACTGCCTTTTAAGTTAAAGTAGCTCAAACCTATGTCCCCAGCCCTTCTGAGCTCATCCAACCACTCTGCATTTAAAGAAAAGATCCTCTCTAGCCTCTTACTAAACTCACAACATGATTCTATTCCAGTGACATTCTCCTGGCTAGTTCTACCCAGCATTCCTACTACAAATTCACACTAAGACAGTCCCTGTTTATTATTAACAGCTTAAGCACCTGTTATTCTCTCTGGGGTAGAGGTGAGAGCTGTGAGAGTAGTTTAAAGAGAGTGTCCTGGGTTTATTTAGCTCAAGGCTCAACCCTCTCTTAATCATAGGTGCTCCCAAAGGAGCTGAACAACTAAATCCCCCTCTCTGGAGAGCCCTTTTAGCAAAGGAAGCCCCCATCCTTTCCCAGAAATGATACTCTTTTTAAAAAAACGAGAACTCAAAATAACAAATAAGCATTTCCCAACTATAGCACCCATTATATGAAAGGCACTCTGCTGGAAGTAATGGATACTAAGACAAAAATGAAATCATCTCTGCCCTCAAGAAGTTTCTATTCTATGGAAGGCAATATAAGACAAAATCCATCCTCCGGGAATAATATATACATAGAGAAGTGTATAGTTAAATAGAAACAAGATAATTGGGGGTCAGGAAAAATGAGAGGGGTGGGCGGGGAGAGGGGAAAGGTTTTAAGGAAATGTTTCATGTGGAAGGTGTTAGTTGACCAGAGTTCTGAAGAAAAAGGAGCATTCAAGGACATGAGGGACACCCCGTGCAAAGGTGAAGAGAAAGGAGATGGAGCCGCCTGTTCAAGGATCAAAAGGCTTTTTTAACTGGATTGTAGAGTGAGGAAAGGCAAGTGATCAAATATAATGGGGGAAAGAGGGGAAGGGATTAAATTAAAGGACAGAATTAAAAGAGGAGCTCATATGTAGTCCTGAAGACAAGAGGGAGTCATCCATAGGGCAGCTAGGTGGTATAGTGGATAGCGCCCTGGAGTGGGAAATTCTAGAGACCTGCAGCCAAACAAATGTGCAAAGTCCAAGCTCTGAATTCTAGAGTTAGAAATTCAAATCTAGTCTCAGACACTTACTAGCCAAGTGATCTTTGGCAAATTTCTTTATTGCTCTCAGCCTCAGCCTCCCATGCAAAATGGGAATAAATAATATTCTAGATAATAATAAATTATAAAGTGAAGATAAATTATCACCTATCTCTCAGAATTATGAGGATGAGATATTGTGAAACCTTTAAAGTATTATGTAAATGTTTTCTATAATTATTATGAGTCAGAAGTGAGATAGATCAAATCTGCCATTTAGAAGAACTAAATGGAACACCTTGTGTGTGTTTACATTTTTATGTATAAACACACATCTATCTATGTATATTATATATGCATATATGCACATGCATATGTAGATATTATTTCTATATTATAGGCTAATAATGAATTGAAGAGGCAGATAGGATTTTGTTTTGTTTGTTTGCAGGATTAATAATTTTACTCTATGATTTTCTTTTGATAAAGGTTCTTCTACTCAGCTGCCCATCATCATTTCCAAATCACAAATTAGTCCAATCCCTTAATTCAAAAATCTTCAATGGAAAAACAAATCAAACATCTTCAATGGCTCCCTATTTCCTCTAAGATTCAAAATCTTCAACCTGATATTTAAAGCCTTCTTCATGCTGGCTTCACATACTTATTTTTTTAAAAACAGGCCTGTCTCTTATTACTGCTCTGCTGAAAATCTCTTTTCCAGTTAAACTAGCCTTCAGACTCCTCCAATAGACAACATTCCATCTCTCTCTTGTGGCTCTAACCCATGTCTAAAATACATTTCTCTCTTAGTTTCCTGCCTCTTACTACGAGAATATCTAACTTCTTTCAAAGCACAGTTAAAGTAAATTTCTTCTCAGAAACTTTTACTTATTTCCCCAATTAACACTGCCACTCTCTTGAAACTTCTTTAAAGTTTATTATTCTTTTTAAATCCATAAGCATTATTTTCTTTCTCTTCCTCCTCTTCCTTCCTTCTTAGAAAGAGGAAAAAAAAACCAAAATCCTTGTAACAAGTAATGTATGTCAAATCAAACAAAACAAATTGCCACATTGACCTCATCCAAAAACATGGGTCTCATTCTTCATCAGGAGTCCATCTCTTCTCTGTCAGGAAGTATCCCCCTCTAGAAATTGTTTTGTACATACTTTGCATTTATTTACTTAATTATGGACTATTTCCCTCTAATAGAGTATAAGCTCCTTCAAGACAGGGACTATTCCATTTTTAAATTTAGATCCCCAGCTCCTAATACATTAATGTCTTGCACACAATATGAGTTTAATAAATGCTTGTTAAATTGAATCAAATCTTTTCCAGTTTGAGATTCAAGCAAAGAAGGAAGTCAGTTGACTGTATAGAAATCTTGTTTTTAAATTAAACCTAGGAAATTCTTAGAATGCCTGGCTTCCTTTAAGGTAAATCCCTATTTCTACATAAAGCTTTTACTGATCTCCCCAACTAGTACCTCCCCAACTTAAAAGAAAGAATTATCTGGTATTTATTTGGGGAATATCTATATGTTCTTTCCTCTAGCAAGATTATAAGCTCCTCAAGGACAAGAAATTTTTCACTTTTGTTTTTGTATGACTAATTCCCAGCACAGTTCCTGATACTTATTTATTAAGTGCTTGTTGATGTATTGAATGATGCATTTTCAGAATCTATTTTTTAACAGAGGGTTTACAGACTCCTAAAATTACTTTTAATGAATATTTTCTACATTACCTCAACTAATAATTTCCATGAATTGGAAGGCTTACAAATGACCCTTAAAATCAATTATTTAAGACAAATTCTGTTGGGCTGGAGGGGAGGGGGGAGGTGGAAATGATCAAGCTAGAGATCCCAATCAGTATGTAATGCAGCCAACCCCTAAGAGAAGTTCTGATTTTAACCAGTTCTTGCTAAGTAGGTGCTAAAGGAAAGTACAATCAGCAAATCTAGATTTTGGTGCCCCAGTTAAAAGTTCTGATATTCTGTTCTGTTTTTCACTTCCTTGACTAAATGTGAGCTATTTCCTTTGAAAAGTATAATTTGGCTAAAATAGCAAAGCAATGGAGCCAAACAGATGTGTAAGGTCCATAAATGATGGGGGCTGTTAATCCTCCACCACCTGCATGCCCCCATGCTTTTGTAGCATTAGAATTCCTCTACTCCCACCAAGAAGTTGGGGCTGATTGCACAGGAAGGAGTCTTTTTGCCAATGGAGATTTATTCAGTTTCAATTGCCTGAATAAAGAAGTCTTTTATACTAAAAAGTCTTTTACATACTTTTGTTCTCCATATATTTTAATTGTAGATTAACTATGAGAAAGAATATAAGCAATTAGTATCTTATCAGTTCACTCAATTCAATAAAACTGTATTAAACATTTATAATAAAGGCGGCTTTGTGGAGGTATTCAGAATTCCCCCTCCCTTCCCTAAAAAGAGTTCCTTAAACAAGCTTACATTTTATTAGGGAATATGTCATATGTCTGTATCTATCTATATAGCTACATAGCTACATACATACAAATATGTAATTCAGTCAGTTAATAACATTTACTAAGAACACACCATGGGCCGGCACACCATGCTATGCCCTGTGTATATAAAAAGAGGCAAATATATTTCTGGCCCTTAATGAACTCACAATCTGGTAGGGGACACAAAAAACAGACAAATATTTATATACAAACTAAATACAAGATAAATAAGATATGATTAGCAGAGTGATAGCACTAGAATAAAGAAGAGTTGGGAAAAGCTTCTTGTAGAAGATCACATTTTAATTGGAACTCAAAAGACAAAAAAGCCAGTAAGCAGAGATGAGTAGTGAGGCTGGCAAGGAGGTTGTAGAGAAAATGCCAGGAGCTGCAGATGGAGTGTCTTGTGACATTTACAAAGTTTGAGAGACATAGTTCTGCGTAATAAATCATCTTATTAATAAAAGGAATGGTTGTTTGGCTGTCTCTTAGATGGTATCATGTATCATAGTGGTGGGCTTACAGTTTATATGCCTTTAGAAGACTGGGTGTTCCAGAGTATGGCAATCAACTGATTGGTTAACAGTTAACAAGAAGAATGAATATTACAATGAGATGTGGAATCATTCTAATGAAGGGATTTGATTTTATGTCATTTACTTCTTCATTTACTTCTAAATTGCCCAGTTTGGGGCAATCTAATCAAAGACTTTGTCCTTCCCCAAATCTCAGTAGAACACCATAGGCAGGAATTCACCTAAATAAGATGGTCTAAGTGGCAGAAATTTTTGACTGAGGTCAATGATATCCTTCAAGGGCTAGACTTTAATAATTCAGGGAATTAGTTGTAATTAGTTGTAAATAATTATTTCTCTCAGTCTTGTTTATGGAAAAGTCAGGAGGCTGATATCACTGGGTTGAAGAATATAAGTTGTTAGAAGATTAGAAAGGGGAAAAAGCAATGGTTACCCAAAGTTTTGAATGCCTAAGCAGAGCCTTTTATATTTGATCCTGAAGGATCCCGAAGGAATGACACTGTCAGATTCACTCTTTAGGAATATCATTTTGGTAACTGAATGGAAGATTGGAGTGGGGAGAGACTTGAGACTTTATAAACAAAGTATATGCAAAGTAATTTATTTTTTTTAAATAACTTTTTATTGATAGAACCCATGCCAGGGTAATTTTTTACAGCATTATCCCTTGCATTCACTTCTGTTCCGATTTTTCCCCTCCCTCCCTCCACCCCTTTCCCCAGATGGCAAGCAGTCCTTTTACATGTTGAATGGATTGCAGTATATCCTAGATAGAATATGTGTGCAGAACCGAACAGTTTTCTTGTTTATGCAAAGTAATTTAAAGAGGGAGAAAGCACTAATGAAGGTGGGCAAAGGCCACCTATAGGAGGGGACACTGAGTTACGCTTTGAAAGAAGATAGGCAAGTTTTCAGATTCAGAATGGACATGGGAGAACAGTTCAGACAAGATGAACCACGTGTGTAAAGACAAAGAGGTAGAACAAGGGATATTTTACACAAGGAACTCTCAGACCAGGGGGACTAGACCAGATGGTGTATAAATGGTAGGACTTGAAATGTTAAGACAAATTATTTTAATTTTGCGATTTGTCCTAAAGACAATAATGAGCCACTGACAGTTTTTGAAAGGGGTGAGATAGTGTAGATAAATCTATTTTAACAAATAGCAATTCAGTTGATATCTAGAATGGTTAGAAAAAGAAAGGTCTGGAGAGAGAGACCCATTAAGTGACAACTGCAGTAGTTCATATCTGAAGTTATGAGTCTAACTTGGAGTAATGTCTGTAGAGAAAGGGATAGAAATATTGTGAAGCTGATAGGACATGGGAGATAAATTAGAAGAAAAAGTGAAAGATCACTCCATGGATATAAATCTGACTGACTGGTAGATTGGCAATGGTATCCAAAATATATTATCATTTTGTCACTTTCTCTTCTACTCACCTTCCCCTCTCCCTGCTACATGTCTGGTCCATATCCCCTTCTCTCACTCACTAAGCCCTTTAACAACCTAACAATTTAAATTTATGTGGCACTTTCAATGTTTTCTTTACAATGACCCAGTGAAGTAGATAGTGCAAATATTACTTTACCTTGTTTTAAAGATAAGAAAAAAGAATCAGAGGGGTTGTGACTGGCACTTAAGTCAGAATGCTCTTAAATGTCAGAATCAGTACTTGAATAAATCAACAAGCATTTGTTAAGTAATAACTTGCATTTATATAGTGCATTACAGTTTGAAAAGTGCTTTGCAAATATTAGCTCATTTTAGCCTCACAACAACCCTAGTCTCTTTTGTCTTTTTATAATTCAGTTAATTTTTCCTTTCTGAATTTAGATGTTATACATTTGGAACATATGAATTTAACATTATAATGGCTTGTTGCCTATGGTCTCTTTAAGCATATATAATTTCCTTTTTTTGATCTTATGAAAATATTATGAATTTTTGGTTTTGCTTTTTCTGATAGCATGATAGCAATTTCTCTTTTGGATATACTTAATACTTAATACATTTTATTCAAGCATTTCATTTTTATTTTATGTATATATTTGCTTCATAGATGTGTTCCTTGGAAACAATAGATTGTGAGGTTGTTTTCTTATCTGATCTGTCACTCAGTTTCATTTTATTAATTTAATTTACACTTAAAATTTAGAAAGGGAGGTTTATATTTTCCTTTATGTCTCTAGCATTTGTCTTTTTTCTCCCCTAAATTAGGATTGTTTTTTTTTAAATTCCTCTCAGTGGGTTTGATATTGGAAGCATGTCTTCTTAACCTCTGTTCCCTTTCTTCTCAGAGTTACTTTGAAGATCAATGACATTCTCTGAAAAGATATTTTTAAATATTTCTTTTTTTCTATTTTACCAGCATTGGCTTCCTCATCCATGTCCAATCACTCCCCACTTTGCTCCCTACACCTAACCAAGGCTGACTTTTCTTCAGAATTTCAGATATTGGTTTGAGAACTCTCTCTGAATCAATCAAATCTAGGTTTAGAAAGCCTTCTCATGCTAATGAGTATCTTGTGTGTTCCAAGTAGCCAGATTTAGGAAAGGTCTGATGATGAAGCTGCTGTTGGAAGACTAGTCAAAGAGGCCTGAGAGTACAATTTCTCCATGGAGACAGAAAAATAGACAAAGATAGCAGTGGTTTTCCTGCCACTGGACCCTCTGTCCTTGCCCTAGTTCCTGAGAGAGAAAGTAGAAGGCTTAGCTTCAGCCTATTCCATCAACCCTATTTCTGAGCATGGCATTTCTCCTGGGTCCCCCTTTCTCCAACAGAGCTGAAGAACTGATTGCCAACCTCCTTCAGATATGACCCAAAGAAATTAATTCAAATCCATGAAGGGACTGCTTTTCAGGTCAGGGCTAATGATAGTATATTCACCAGTTACTGGTGGAATAAGGCAAGGTTTTCTTTTTTAAATTAATTTTAATTTTTTCAATTAAGAAGCAATTATTTTCTTAATTATTTCTCAATTATCAAACAACTATTTGATCAAATAAGATATTTGTATTGCACTTAGCATAGTGCCTAGCACATATTAGGTACTATATAAATGCTAGCTATTATTATTATTATTATTATTATTTCCTCCCAACTCTCTCCCTTACCAAAAAAAAAAAGAACAAATCCCTTTCCCTTGTAATAAATATGCATAACCAAGCAAAACAAACTCCCATATTGACTATATCCAAAAACACATTTCTCTTTCTGCATATTTTGCATAGTCTCTCCCAGGTTGTGGGTAACATTTATATCAGTATTATGAAATTATGGTTAGTTATTATATGAATCTTGTATCTTGTCTTTCAAAATTGTCCATCTTAACTATGTTATTATTGTATAAATGGTTCTCTTGGTTTTGCTCACTTCAGTCAGCATCAATTCATGCTACCCCTTTTGTTATTTCTTACTCAATTAAATTCACATTCAATATGTAACATGTAAAAACTCATTTATTGAATTATTCTCTAATTGATGGGCATATTTGAGTCTTTCTAGTTCTTTACTAATACAAAGAATGCTACTAAAATGTAATTGTAAATATGGGTCTTTTTTCTCTTGGCAAGGAAGGCACAATTTCAACTTAGTTCAAACCTACCAAGGGCTAGGCACTGGATTCAAAGGTAAATCCTATAAAACCTTTTCTCAAGAAGCTTAACATCAAATGGGGAGAGGGGGTGAAAGTGACATATATCATAAGTAAATATAGCATAAAGAAAAGACTTGTACATTCAAAGGCATGAATGAGTAGTGTTCTGTGAAAATTTTGCAGCTAATGAGATCACTTTTACCTGGAAAATTAGATTAAAAGGGACTGAGAAAATTTAAAGTGGGGTGAGGAATATTGAGATTTATGGAGGAAACAGCACTTGCAGATGGCTCTTGAAGGTAGAAAAGTACTTTGATGGGCTTAGACTAAAATATTGTTGTTTTGTCCTTTGTTTCCCAAGATCATGATATCAGGGAGGTGATGTCATGACATGCAAGTGAACTAGATTTAAGTGAGGGAGGGCTGTGCAAGTTCACCTGACTCACTTTCTCCTCCAGAGCCATCTGGGTCCAGTGGCCAGATCAAGATGACTAGAGATGGGTCTGCATGCAGTGGGAGACCTTGGTTTTTTTAAGCAAAGGTTTTAATAAAAGCTACTTGTCAAAGTTAGACAGTTTTTGCAAACACAGAGACAGTAGGAGGCAGGATCAGGAAGAAGGATAAAGGGTTGTCCTTTTTTAATGGGAAACTATATGTGGGAGAATTCTGTTAGATAAGATTGGGAAGGTGGGTTTTAACCAGATAGTGGAACACTAGAATCAATAAATCACCAAGCATTAAGTGGCCTCTATGTACCAAGCAGTGTGGTAGGACCTGTGGATACAAAGACATGTGAAAATAGCCCAGAGAAGTAAACTAGAGCCAGATTGGAAAGGGCTTTAGACAACAAGAGTTTATATTTTATCCTGGATGTAACAGATGATGGAATAGTAGGCCTCTTTTTAGGAATATTACTTTGGCAATGGGTGCAGAATAGCCTGGAGAGAGGAGAAAAGTAGATAGAAAGGGGATAAATCGCGGCTAAGGAAGAATGAAGATATGAGAAGAATACCGAGGATTCAAATCTGGATGCCTATAGGAAGAGTTAAATCCTTGACAAGTATAAGGAAGTTAGGAATACGCTTTGTTTAGAGGGAAAGTAGTGAGTTTTGTTTTAGATATATTGAATTTAAGATTATTTTAGGATAGGAATAGAGATTGGGCCTGTGATTTCACTGGTGCAAAAAATACTGGGTGAGGAAGCTCCCTGGAACAATGCAAGGTGGTTCCTCTGCCACTTGTCTGGGAGTTGCCCAAAGCATTGAAAAGTTAACTTATTTACTCAGGTTCAGGTAGCTAGTAGCATGTATCAGAGGCAAGACTTGAACCCCAGTCTTTCTGGCTTGCTGACTTCAATTCAAAAATAAAAATAAAATTGAATTGAATTTTTCTTTTCTCTTCTTTTCTTTTTTTTTTGCTGAGGCAATTGGGATTAAGTGATTTGCCCACGGTCACACAATTGAATTTTTTAAAAAAGAAATTAAAAATATGTAACTTTTTAAAAATTATCATGACCACACTGGATTTATATTTACATTCACAAATATAATATATAAATATCCTTCAGGATATAAGAACATAGGAAAATAATGAACATAATCATATTAATACAAAAACATCCCAAACCACATGTTTGTTTCAATAGATGCAAAAAAGTCTTTAAGTCCAACAACCTGTAAAAAGAAAAACCCTACAAAGCAAAGGCACAGAAGGCTTTTTAAAGATGATTAAAAACTCAAATCACAAGCCAGTTTTATATGCATCAGGGAAACTGTAGAAGAATTTACAATAAATAAAGGGACAAAGCAAAAATGTCCTCTTTGTCATTGTTATTGGACATGGTTCTAGAAATACCGCTGTAAAGATTGGGTTCCCAGAGAGTATAGATTTGAATTTAAAGTATCATTTCTTCAATATTCTTATAAATGTTACCTAAAATTGTTTTAGGGAAGATATGTCAGAGAATATAGGAGACTTTGACAGTTTGGACATTTCTCTCTCCAAGCTACAAATGGCTTGGATATAGAAAATTATATTAAATAAAATTAATTCTGGCAAACCAATGCCTAAATGCAGAGTACAATATTAGTACTAATTATTATTTTTTTCTTCAACAAAGCTTTCTTTTAGGAGATAAGATATCATCTATAACATTTGTTGTCTAGAATAGTCTTTGATCATCACCATGATTAGAGTAATTAAGTCTTTCAAAATTGTTCTGTATACTATTGTTTTTATTGTATAAATAGTTCTCCTACTTCTTCTTGCTTCATCCTGCATCCATTTATACAAGTCTTCCCAGGTTACTCTGAAACTGTCCTCCCATTTCTTACTAATGTTTATTTCTTACATACACACACACACACACACACACACACACACACACACAAATATTGTATATATATATACATATATACACACATGTATATTCTCCATCTTTGAAATGTCCTCCCATCCTTTATAAAATCTTATCCTTCCTACCCAACAAGGTAGGAAGTAGGGTGATACCATGAAAGAAGTCCTGGTGTTGGTACTTAAATATCCATGTGGTTTTGATTGAGTGACTGGGTTTCACCATTTCCTTTTTTCTAAGAGGAGATAGTTAGAAAGATGGCTTCTGAAATCTTCCAGATCTGGATCATAGATCCATAGAGATCATAGATCTTATGACACTTCTCTCAAGTATCTATTCAAATTTCAACACTGCCCTGCTGGTTTAATTTCTTCTACTCTCTAATGATCTCTCAAAATCTAAATCTGATGCTTTTTTCATTTATCATACTTCTTGCCCTCTCTGCAGCACTCAACACTGTGGATTATCCTCTCCTGGACACTCTCCAATCTGGACTTTTAAGACATTGGTTCTTCTCCTCCCTGTCTCTTCCCTCCTCTCAGTTTTTTGGGGTTTTTTGCTGGCTGAACACCCTCTCTTGGGCCTTCATCACTTCTCTCCTCCTATTCATAAATACCTCATCAGTTCCCATGAGTTTATTTGTGATGTATATATTGATGACTCTCAGATCTCTATATCTAGTCATAGGTCCCACTTGAGTGTCCATCATAAACTATGTATTGTTCATTATTGGTTATGCTACAGACACCTCAAACTCAACATTTATAAAACAAACTCATTTATCTTTCTCCTAAAACCTACATTTCTTCTGAGCACCCTTCTTTCAGTAGAGAACCCCCATACTTTTAGTTACCTAGGTTTGAAAATTTCATGTCATCCTACACTCTCTCCTTTTCCTCATACCACATATCCAGTTTCCAAATCTTGTGGTCTATAACATCACAACTTCTCCTCTTGTATCAAGCAGATCCTGCCTGAACAGGCCTTTTTATGCCCTTAGTGATCAGCTCCTAGGAAGCTGAAGCAAGGAAGGCAAAGCTTGAATCTAGTCCTATCTCTCCTGGCCAATCAAGTCCAGCTTTATTGCCTGTTGGTGAAAATCTAGCATGAGCCATTAGGCTTTCCTTCCCAAAAGGGAACTCTGATAGATGCTAATGCTAAAACACCTTCCTTATCCCCATACTAAATAGACTACAAAAATGATTTTTCCTAAAAACAGAGATCTCACCATGTAATTCTCCCATTGAATGAACTACAACGGATCCCTGTGTTCTAGGGATCAAATGTAAAACCCTCTGTTCCTTTGCAACGAGGTTCCACCTTATCCTTTCCAGATTTACCCTATGTTACTTCTCCTCTTCCATAACATGTGGCAATGTTTCCACCATAGGCAGTTATTGTTCCTCACATCATCTGCAAACTTTTGATTTAGCTGTTTCCTGATGCCAGCAATATACTTTCTTCTCACCTTCATCTAGCAGAAGTTTCCTTCAAGGCTCAACTCAAGCCCCACATTAAGCCTTTCCTGATTTCCCCATATAGAAACTAGTTATTTTTCCACAGCATTATAGCTGCATCATACAATTTTGTATATACCTACTTACATACATGTCTCCCATAGGAATATTACAAGTTCCTCAAGCTCAGGAACTGTTTTCCTGCTGTCTTTGTATCTTCAGTAATAGCACAGTACTTCGTATATAATAGACAATAAATGCTTTTTGACTGACTGACCAGATAATGATATAATCTAGGAGAGGAGCTCTTAATCTTTTTTTTATCATGGATACCTTTGGTTGATATACCTTCTAACACATTCTGATTAATGACAACTAATTTTTTTAATACTTTTTTCCTAATCACTTCAGGTTACATTGATCTTCTCTCCTTGGCTAAACTTTAAACTAAAGTAGCTTTGCAATAAAGTCTTCTACTTTCTTTCTGTAAAAACTTTGAAAGGGATAAACTGAGTAAAGACCTCTCATAAGAATATGACCTTGACCTAAGCCCTAAATGTGATTTGAGATTTTGCAATAAGTTGAGCTACAGCTAAAAGTTTCAGATGTTGGATTATTTTAGATAAACATTTCCTATTCCTCCCTCCTTTCTTTTCATTAGAAGTAAGTACCTAATAGAATAAAGTATTCTTTGTTTCTGGGGTACATATTTAGTCTCTGGGTAAATTAGCCCCAGCCAATGAGAGAAAAGATCAAAAGGGAGAGGTGGGAACTTCTGCATTAGGGTCTATATAATGCTGTGTTTGCAACTAGTGCTTTGCACTTCTCTATAGACAATTTGTCTGTTCAAAGTTGCCCTTTCTTGTGAGAACGAAAGAAATCTTGTTTTTTAAGTTAAGACTCTCTGATTCTAATGGGTAAGGATCGCTGTCCCACACAACTTCACAGATTCTTACAGCTGGAAGGAATCCTAGGGACTAGAATTCAATCTCCCTTATCTTAGAAATAAAGAAATGAGATTGAAGGGATTTGAAGGCCCTTTCCAGCTGCAGCACTTTGACTCTGAAGACTGAGAATGCAGGGAGTCTAATGAAGGCTTTGCAACAAGTATGGAGCCCTTTCACAAGTGAATCAGAAGTCAAAGAGCATTTCAGTTCTTACTATGTGCTTAGAAGTGCTGGGAATACAAATACATATAGAAACAAAGATAGTTCCTGCCTTCCAGAAGTTTATATTTGAAAGAGAAGACTACACAGAAAAGCACCTGGAAAAGGGAAAAGGAGGGAAACTGTACCCATTAAGAAGGCATGGTAGAGAAAGACTGGAGTGTAGCTATGTTGAATACTCTTTTTATATTTAAAGGAGGTTCTGAGAGAAGTCACCCAATCTGAGGGAAAGGCCATGGGAGAGAAGGCTTTTCCAATGTATCAATTCAAGGGCAGGAATGAGTCTTCAGGATGAAGAATAGAATCATGGTATAGAAAGTCCGGAGTGCAACCTGAGGGGGGGAAATCAGAGGAATATTAAAGCTTTGGCCATAGAAAGCTACCTCATGAGACAGACTTAAATATTGTCATTCAGGCCTTCAATTATGTTACAATACTGTCAAGTTCTGACCTTAATAGCTAGAATAGCCAGATCCTCCATGGACAAAAGACATGTGATTGGAAGATTGGGAGGAAGCTTTGATTAATAGAATTGTTTGTCCTTTGTTCTCTAAGAGGACCATGACATCAGGGAGATTTAGTCATGATATGCAAATGAATTGGATTTAAGTGAGGGAGAAATGGACAAGGTCACCTGCTTCACTTCCCCTTCCAGAGCCATCTAAGTCCAGTGGCCAGATATAGAACAAGAAGATTGTAGAAGGCCCTAGATGAAATGGGAAGGAATAAATTACAGATATATCTCTCTCTTCCAGTAAAAGGGTCATTTCTGAAAAGTAGCATATAAGTAAAATACTATTTATTCATTAACATGCATTCCTTTCTCCAAAATGTTTTATCCAAAATTCTGATTCCAAATAGCCAAAATTAAATCTATTAGGTTATCATTATAAGTATTATTATAATTAATGATCATTATATATTATATATTACTTAACTTATTATACATATGTACTATATTCTATAGTTATAAAAGGTATTAATTATAATTCCACAACATTGATATTCAGTATATTACTATAAATATTGTGATTTATTATAATTGATCATAATATTCAATTAAAACAATTATGTAATGTGTTGTTTCATAGTTATATAATATTATTAATTATAATTCTATAACTTCAAGGTCCCCTAGCCAAAAATCTAATCTTCTATAAGAAGCTTTTCTTAATCCTCTTTAATCTAGGGCCTTTCCTCTGTTGATTATCTCCAATTTATCTTGTATACAACTTGTTCCTACATAGTTGTTTTGAGCAAATATCTTCCAAAATGGATTGTTAACTCCTTGAAAACAAAACCAATCTTTTGCCTTTTTTTGTAACCCCGGTGCTTAGCACATGTCTGGCAGCAGCAAGCTGCTTAATAAATGCTTGCTGATTGAATGATTTATGTAAGGTCACATTAAGAGAGACTTAAGCATTTTGGTCGGATATGCTACTTAAATTAGGACAAAGCTTTTGTCAATCACAGAGCCTTGAGGTAATGCAAATATGATGTATATGAACATGAATGTGTATCCATGGATGTGTATAGAGATAGACATAAATTGCGACCAGTCAGACCCTCAGTAGGCATTTATTAAGTTCCTGCTTCATCTCAGCCCTAAGCTAAAGGGCATGACGGAGCGTACAAAGAAAGGCAAAGATGTTGCCTTCCCTAGAGGAGCTTACAATCTAACGGGAGAGAGGACGGGCTAGGAACTGCGTAAAACAAGATAAACTGGAGATCATCAATAGAGAAGGCATTCAAATTTCCAATTGTTCGGATTGTGCTGATGCCGCCGACGATGATTTTGATGAAGATGCTGATGATTGGCGACGGAGCACACCTGGACCCGGCCCCAGTGACTAGCCCCTCCTGTTTGCCGGCAGAAAACGCACTCCACCAATCAGAGAGAAGCTGGAGGCGCCTTGTGGGCGGGCAGAGGGAGCTCCAGGCCGAGTCCCCCCCTTTGTTCAGCGCAGACCGCAGGATGGGGGGATGGGGAGGGGTGGCGCGACGCGGTTTGGGGAGGTGGTGAGGAATAAGGAGAGGCAAGTCTTGTCTCTCCTCCCTTCTCTCCTCCCTCCTCCCCCGCCGCCTGACCGGAAGTATGTGATCCCGGAAGTTCCGGTGCCATTGCTGTGTGGGATAAACAGTAATGGCGGAGGCTGCAGCTCCCGGAACAACAGCCACAACATCAGGAGCGGCAGCGGCGGCGGCGGTGGCAGCGGCCTCCCCCACCCTCACCCCCACAGTCGCTTCCCAGTCCCCGGCGGCGGGAGGAGGAGGGGGAGGCAGCGGCGGTGGCTGGACCAAACAGGTCACCTGCAGGTAAAGCGGCTAAGAGGTTGAGAGAAGATGGGGGGGGCGGGGAAGAGAGTAAGCCGGCGTTTCCATGACCCCCGCCCGGGGGCGCCGCTGCCCCCGCACCCCGCGGCCTTCTCTTCCCCAACCGGGGCGACCCCAAAACTGGGGGCGCCCTTCTGGTGGCTTCCCCATTTCATTTCTAGGCGTCCTTGCGGGGGGCCCCCGCCCAGTCTCTCCCCCCTTCCTTTTTTTTTCTTTAAGTCATCGCAGGCCATGAACTGGGGGGAAAGCGCCATTCGAGGAGGAAGTAGAGTGATCGCCCCTTTTCCCTCTCCGTGTCATGCGCGAATTTGTCCCCCAAATCTCATCTCCCGGGTTTCCCTGGGAGAAAGTGGGGGTTGGGGGGTGTCGTTCTTCCTTTGCTCTCAAGGTCTTTTCTTGGGGCCTTGGAGTCCCCGAAGAGGGCCCCGGCGACATTGCCCTGATTCTCCAGCCTCCTCTCCTCGGGGCCACCCGGCCACAACCGGTTACAAAGGCTGTTATTTATCTCCCCTGCTGTGAGAAGTCGCTTTTGTATTTTTCCTTTCCCCATTTTTCCAACTTGGCGATTCTGGGCTTTGTCTAGAACCAGATCCGAGGCCCAGAAAGCTATCCTACCTTAACTTCTCTGGAGGACGCAACTCACCTTCCCGGTTTGGAATCTACCTCTCCACTTTTTGGAAGCAAGAAAACCTTGGTTTCAGATGATTGCTGCACTCCCCATAAATCAGCTTTGCTCTAGTATAAAAAGGAATTTCTGCTTTGTCTTAGCTCACTTTATAGTGTACGCAGTGAACCGAAGGATCATTTTCAGAGAAAAATATTTTATTTGCAGCATGAGTATTAGTCACTTGAAAATACTTAGTCAGCATTTAGGCTTTACTATTGCTGAATTAAGAATTTTAAAAAAGGGGGGTCCAACTGAGTATTAGAAAAGAGACTCTGATGAATGAGAAAATATTAGGATATATATGTTTTTTTAAGTGCTATGTAATTTTGATGTTGTAGGCATGAAGTTTGTTATTTTTTAGTATTTTAGGCCCTTTTTTTTCCTTTTATGTAGGTATTTTAAGTAATCAAGACATGCAAAATTTCATTCAAGAAACCTTCCCTTCAATAAAGTATAAAACATAAGTGGACATATTTTCCATTTCAGATGTTTAAAGAGAGCTAGGTTTAAGTAGAAAATCCATCCAAACTAGGAATTTCAAAATTCCTTTTTTATGAAACCAAAATTTGGGGGGTACAGTTCCACTTATTTTTGCTATACTATGAACAGTATAGCACTTTAGTTGGTATTTAAGTCTCTTTTTTTTTTAACCAGAATGATGGAATAAAAAGTTGATGTTCAATACTTAATTCTTGGAGTACTTGGTTAGTTTCCTGGGTATACTGGTCTTTTATTCCAGCATATGATCTTCCATATACAACTGCTTGAAATAAAATTCCTTGAATAATTTCATAATTTTAGATTTTCCCCCAGCATCAGTTACTACCTAAAGTCACAAAGACTCTGCTCCAGATACTTATTATCTCTGTGACCCCGGGGCAAGTCCTTAAGCTCTTTTAGTTTCTGTTTTCTCATCTCTAAAATAGGGATGATACCCCAATTCACAAAAGATAGAATATTTAAAAATACTTTGCAAACTTTGAATATATTAATGTCAGCTATTATTAGCGATAATATATAATTATAGTAACAAATTCTAATTTAGTCTAACAGTCAGAACCCATCATCAAATTGATTTTTTACAAACATCTATTTTTATTACCCTCCTTTGACCCCTCTATTCTTAGCCAACCTTTCTATCCCTTACATCAAAATTTCTGTAGAAAAAAGAATTGGATTCTGGTCTCAGTTTATTATATGAGCTTGGACAAATCAATTTAGTGCTCTTTATCCCAGAAGTCTAATCTTCAAAATAAATCTACAATCTTGTGACCCCTTCCAAATCTAGTATCCCTCAAAGATACATGTAATTAGCCATGCAGAGGACCTTTTTTCTTTCTAACTTCTGATTTGTATGCAACTTCACCCTTGCATTTCCCTGACTAGTTATGCCACAAATTCTTGGTTTTCCTTTAGCAACATAATGGATCAGAATTTGTCTATGAGCCTAACTTAGAGGGTATTACTAATTCAGTGGAGGAATCCTTTTGTGTTATGGACAGTGAGGAATTTTTATAGTTCAGAACCTTAGTATACCTGATCTGCAGAGTGTGATGTAAAAGATTATACTGCTCTAATCCCAGTATTTGGTTCTTATGTAAAGCAGTGAGAGACAGATCAAATAGGCAAATAAAGAACCAACCTTGGCATACTGAAAGATCCAGTTTCAAGTCCCAATTCTGACAAATATTAAAGTTGTAACTTTGGTTGAATCACTTATGTTCAAGGCACAGGATATAATTCTTAAGCTACAAATTCCAGAATAGTTGGGTTGGATATACATTTGTGGCTGTGTGTATTTTTATACACATGCACACCTTTGATTTTTATGTAATAAAATACCAAATAAGAATTATCATGAATTTAACAATGAATTCATCAAAATATAGTCGTTTCCAGTTATTTTCAATAGACTCCATTTCCAAGTGCAACTGTCATTTCTACATAGTGATTATCCTTCTTTTCCTTGAATAAAGAAATAAGAGACCTAGAAATGGAGACTTATTGTTAAAAATTACTTGACTATCATTTAAAAAAAACACACAACAGAAACTAGGAAGTTGGAGAACAGGAAAAGGAATAGGGATGACTAGGCATCTTAATAAAAATCATGTCTCTTGGAATCAAACCAAAGTTCTCTGTAATACAGTCCATGATGTAGAATGACATTATAGGTAAGACTAAGTTATAAATAGCTTCTTCCAGTACTCCTTGTAACTAAACTCTTTTGGAAAGGGTCCAAGGTGGTCCTGTGTTATACAGTTGGTGTTACAATGAAGCTACAGTGTACATGTTTCTTTACCACATATCATCTACAGATCTAGGCATTTGTCCAATGCTGCTTTCTTCACAAAAGGTCTAAGGCCTTCTAGAAGCTGGTTAAAGCTACTAATCTCTGTCCCAAAATACAAAACTTGTTCAACCTTTTTTTGGAAAGTACTTATTTCATTGATTGTATCTGAAGTTCTGTTGCTATTTTTCATGACGTTTTTCCCCTGCATCTTAATGATAACGGTTCGTGGTTCTGTATTATGTAGCCTTCCCCTCCCAAAACTGTTAATGTTTCCAAATCCTTTTGTTTGAGAATCTGGATGAGACCTTAGGATTTTACCATTCCTCAACATCTTTAAGGGAAAAATGGGTGGAGTTAAAACAATTAAAAGCTTAATCATAACTTATATTTAGGAAGTATTTCAAATGCATTCCTCAGAGGCTTATAAGGAAACTGAAATCATTCAGCAGACATTTATTAATCACCTACTAAGTGCCAAGCATTGTGTTCACTAGAAAAGACCAAAAAATCTACTCTCAAAGAACAGTATAATAGAGGAGAGAGAGAGAAATAAGCTATATATATACAAGATACATACCCCAAAAATTGAGGTAATCAAGAGGAAAAAGGCAGTAACTTTAAAGATGATTGAGAAAAGTTTCTGATAAAAGGACAGATTTTTACCTGGGATTTGGAAAAAGCCAGGAAAGAATTCCAGATATGGGGGGACAACTAGAGAAGGTACCTAGAATTAAGAAATGGAATGTCATGACAGGAACAGCACAGGAGATTAATATCACTGGAGAGTATGCAAGGAGAGGAAAAGGTGTGTGTATATAACAAAATTGGAATGGTAAAAGGGATCCAGGTTATGAAGAACTTGACCCTAAGTGATAGGAAGCTGTAGAGGGCTCATTATCTCAATTCTATTGAGTTAACGCCTTATAAGATTACTTGTTTCAAGTACACCTGGCCTAATACAGAAAGTCATTGGGATTTATTAAATAAGGTGCCATGGTCATGTCCTGCATTTTAGGAAGGTCAGTTTGACATCGGGGTGGAAGATAAATTATAATGGGGAGAGACTGAGTCAGGCAGATGAACTAGAAGGCTATTGTAGCAATCCAAGTGTGAAGTAGTTAGGGCCTAGATCAGGGTCTTAACATCAGATGGGAAAGGGGGGCATTTAGGAGAGATGCTATGAAGAGCAAAATGATAGGATTTAGTAGCTACTTTGGGGGCTGGGGTCTGAGAAATTGTAATGACTTGCTTAAGGCAACACAATATTCAGCAAATTATAATCTCATTTACTAGTGTGATTTCTGCAACATTCAGGTAAGTGTTCTGCCAAATGATTTGTAGAAAATAAAATAGATTAATTTCTTCATCAATTTAATCAGTGTTATTTCATTCTCTCATCAGAAACTTTAGAAATAGCTGTCCTTATCTTAAATTCTCTTTCATTAAAGGTTGTTAATTTAGAACTGATCCATAAATAATTGTTGTATATATATGTTTGGATTTTATCTGGACACTCCTATTATTGAACGGTTTCAGTTAATATATCTTGCTACTATATATCCATTAAAATAAAGCTACTAAGATGAAAAATTGTTGTCCATGTGCTTTGATATGTTACTCAATTTTTTAACCTAAAAATTATTTGAAATTGCTTTTGTGTTTAAAAAAAAAACACTTCCCTTATTAAAATCTATTAATGAAATGATCCAATGAAATCAACTAAGTATATCTGAGATGTGTGCTAGGCAAAATGGAAATTACGAGGAAGTAGAACAAGCACGCTGCCATCAGAAAACCTCCATCTAGTGGCAAAGATTATTGTACCAGCAAAAAGAATTAAATTACAGTAAAAAAGATTTCATGATTAAACATTAAATTAATCAACAAAGACGGATTCCTAAGTCGCTAGGGAATTGTAATTAATGCCTATAAGCATATTGGCTGGTTCCTGAAACTTTAACAAGCTCCTGATGGGTTCCATCTGACCACAGAGTTCAAGTTTTCAAGAGGTTCAACTCTGGGCAAAGTGCTGGGTATGTAGAGATGGAATAAGGAATTTATAGTGAAAATTAGCATGTTGAATGAGCATATGAAGAGACTATAGTATGCATTGAGCTGGATAGATATATTGATCAAGGAAGTGGTATGATCAGAATTTTGAATTCCAAGATTAGGCCACTATATGTTGATGGACTTTGAGTTGGGGAGGTGTCTTAAGAGACTGTTATAGTAGTCTAAGTGAGATTATGGAGAGCTAGGATAAAAGGAATGAAAAAGAGAGAAAAATTAAAGAAATGTTGCGTTAAAGCGGACAGAACTGAGTTTGGCAACTGATTAGATGTAAGAGAAAAAAAAAGCAAATATCTGGAGATTTTTATTCCTGGATAACTAAGGAAAATGCTGGTATAGAAATATCAGGAAGATGGGCAGGTTTTTGGAAAGGGACAACAAATTCAAATTTGGGCATTTTTGAATTTGATCCAAGAGATGATCAGCAAGTAGTTAAAAATGTGAGCCTCGTGCTTAGGGGAGAGAATGGTCCTGGAGATAAAAATTAGAGAATCATATAAATAGAAATGATTAATAAAGATGAGATAATCAAGAAAAATAGAGAAAGTCAAGGATACAACATAAAATTACTAATGTCCAGAAATTCTTAAAATTTTGAGGGAATTTCTGTCCACCAAGTTCAAAAATTGTTTCTGTATTTCTTCCTTTCTTAATCCTCTCATCCTTCCTCCACCTCCCCCAGTTAATTTCAACAGTGGGATTTAATTGAGCTCTTATTTGTAAGATCCTCTGCTAATTGAAGAGCATACTTACTTAAAAATGAAACTACCCTTACCCTTGAAGAGTTGACAATCTATTTGAGGATATAAAATTACAAGTGTAAAGAAAAAACACACACATACACACAGTAATTCTGAGAGGGAGATGGGAATATCTGGGGAAAATAGATCTCTTGTAAGAGGTGACATCTAAGCTGTGCTTTGAACAGCAAAATTAAGATTAGAGAGGAGTGCATTATAGACATTGGATCCTACTTGGACAAAGACATGGAAGCAGGAGATAGAAACTCCCATCTAATTGGGGACCAATTTATCTGTTCTTCCTCCAGAATATCCTAGTGAGAGTTGGAATTACCTTTTGCCTATCCAGGGTGATTTTCCTGCCACAGATCTCTACTGTTTTAGTCAATTTTAGCTGTTGCCCACTAAAAATTCCTAACATCACTCTAAATTTGAACTATGCCCAGAAATATTCATTGGCTTTAAATTGCCTGTGAAATGGAGCAGGGCTTCTTAAACTTATTTCCATTCATGACCCCCTTTCACCTGAGAAATATTTACTTGACCCCATATATGCAAAATAAGTATACAAATCAAACATTTACTGATAATTTAATGATTCCTTCACTTACAAGACCCCATATGGTGTCACAACCCACAAATTGGGAGATAATAGCATAGACCTAACATTCAAGGTCTATGACTTGGCTACAACTACTGTTTAAAGAGACAGCATGAAATAGTGAATAAAGGACTGAACTTGGAGTCAGGAGCCTAGGTTAAAATCTTTGACTCTTAGCAAGTCACTTAATGTCTTGTTTCTTCATCTATAAATCGAGGGGGTTGGATTCAGTGGATTCTGTATGGTTCTCTGATCATTTTTGCTCTTACACTGAGAGTATTTCCTCATTCATGTACTTGCTGCCTCCCAAACTCAAGTGACATAATGGATTGAGAACTGGACCTGGAGTCAGGAGAATTCAACTTCCTCTGGCCTTAGACCCTAGCCTGCTGTATGACCATGGGCAAGTCCCTTAATTCTCTTTACCTCTGTTCCTTTATAAAATGAGCAGGAGAAGGAAATGGTAAAACATGCCAATATCTTTGCCAAGAAAACACTAAGAGATAGATGTAACTGAACAACAAACATTTCTATGAAATGTCCTCCTTCCCATCTTTATTTAATTCTTGTCCAGTCTTTGAAACTTAAATGTAATTCATGAAGTTTTCTTGATCTTCCTCAGGTACAAATAATTTCTCTTCCTCTCAACTGTTATTTTGTATCCTCTTAGACATTTGGGTTGTCTTTTATGTTACAATCACTTGTAATAGTTGCTATATTTTATAGAGTTTCACTTCTTACAAAGCAATTGTATGTCTCAATCTATGTTGTCTCAAGTGATCTACGAAACAATTCTGAGATGGATATTTACAATGGAGAAAACTGAGCATCTAAGAGGTTGTGACCTTTCCAAGGGTATACAGCTACTAAGTGGCAGAACTAGAATCTGAACTGACATTTTCTGTCTCCTATGTTATCTTTGATGTTATTTGGTTGCTGCATCTCTTTTACTGGATTATAAATTTCCTGGAGGTAGGGATAATAATTCATTTAGTTTTTTAGCCCTTTCAGTCCCTGGTTGATTGGTTGGTTGGTGTTCTTCGTTCTCAAAGAGGACTAAAACAACATCTCTATTTTAGAGTCGAATTACAGTGTGTCCAACTGTGGCTGATCAAACCAATATGAGCTTGGAATGCTCCGCCACAGGTCAGACACAGGTAGTCCCCATAAATATTTGGGGTAGGTTCTCTAACTTTGCGTATTTTTTATGTCTTCTGAGTTAATTCAATTCTACTTTGCTTATAGAGTGAGTACACCACCTTCTCTGAAGCACACCATGCTGAGCCTTCCTATACCATGTCATATAATTGATTCTCAAGTTCGTAATCAGTGTCTCGAATAGAAGTACTTAACTTTCTAAATCTTGAATCCAAGTCACATGATTAGCTAGTTTTTTTTGCGTGTCCACTACAACTTGAACTCATTCCTTTGTGAAAAAAGTGATCTTGTTAAGTCAGTTCTGTCTTTTTGTAATTATATACTGATTTTTCCCCATTTTGCTTTCTGGAGCAAGACAAGCAGGGAGACTCCCTCTTTTTCTTTTGATTTGATTTATTTTTAATCAAAGCTTATATTGATGTCAAAATTAATTTGATGTATTATGTCTCGTATCTCTTTTTTTTTCCTAAACTCATAGTGCCTTCAAACTTCACACCTAAGTTATTCTCTGAACAGACTCTATAGTTTTTAAGTGGCTGTGTTAAGACGTGGCATTCAGAAATGAACACAGTACTCCACTGTGTAGTCTAAGTAGCACATAGTACAGTGAGACTTTTACTTTCCATGATGTGGGTACTATATTTTTTAATGCCGCCTAAGGTTATGTTAGCTTTAGCAGTCCAGTTATAATGTTGACTCATTTAGCCTGCAGCCAACTAAAACTTCTTCAAGTCTTTTTTTTTTTTTACTAAAACAACAACAACAACAACAAAAAAAAAAAAAAAAAACCAACGAAACCAAAGAAATCTAAATAACATTTCTGTGCACTTTTAAAAGAAATAAGTAAACCTACAATGCTTGCTTATCTATTGTGGAATTGCACACAGTCTTTATATTGGAATTAATGTCTATAGTAGGGATACATCTCTTAACCTCAAGCTGCTAAGAGGAATACATATATCAAAAGAAGAAATACTTGACAGACAGAGAGAGAGAGAGAGGTCCATCCAAATGCTCTCTTGGCACTGCTTCCTTTGGGAGAGAAAAACAGAATTGGCCCATTAAGCCTTTGTACTAGCCATCAATGAGTAGTAGATCTCCTTTCTTTTGATGACCTTTTCCTCTTCCCCTTCAGGGATGCAAGCATTTTCTGTCTGTCTTGATGAAGCTTGGGGGAAGGAACAAGCAAGCAAAGTGAAGTATTCGGTGCCTATCATATGTTTTTGAAAAGCAACTTCCCCAGTCTTTCCCGGTATGGCTGCCTTGTTAGAACTACCTACTCTTATAGTTTTCTTTTTATTTCTTTTCTTGCTTTAAAAAAAAAAAAAACTTAAATGTAGAGATGGTTTATCAGCCTTCCCTTTAATATCTAAGAAGTTTGGCCATTAAAATACAGCCAAATATAATAAAGAGAACTTTCCATTTATCCTTGTTAAATGTCATCTTGATGTTTCCACAATAGTTGTTTTTGTTCTTTTAGATGCCTCTTCTTTTCTCTTTTTGGTTATTTATTATTGGATTGGTATATATTTTATTCTGTCACCCCCTGATCATGCCTATATCATGAGCAAGATTTTGCTTGCTTGTTAAGATCTTATTGAATTTAATTCTATCATTTTGTATGTTGACCTGTTTTTGTATAATCTAAAAATTTGATAATTGTATGAGAGCATCCATGTCACTTAACTTTTTTGACTAGACTAGAACAACACAGCCATTTAATCAAATTCTCTCATGTAGTTATTCATCAAAGTTCAAATTAACACTTTAAAATTTTTTATCTACCAGGCTGTTATGAAAGATTTTTATATCTACAATATTTCATTTGCCTATCAAACTAACAACCTTATTAGAAAAGGGAAAGTAGGCAATTCGGTAAATGTATGATTATCTTGGCCAGACTTGGCTTGTAAACATGTGTTGGCAAGTCACAGCGATCACTGCATTAATTTCTGGATGCTTACAAACTGTTCTCTGAATGATCTATTTTTAAAATTTTTTAGAGATCAGTGTCAAACTGACCTGTAGTTTCATGGATTCTCCTTTCCCTCTATTTTTAGCATAAAAGCCCTAATTATGCAAATCTTCTGCACTTTATAGTTCTTTAGAGATTTCCAACAAGTCAGTGGTTCTGAGATTATTTCTGCAAATTATTAAAGGCCTGAATACTTGAACACATTTGAACAGCTATTATTCTTTTCGTCTGTCCTCCCCAGGTATAGCCCTGCTTACATTGCCTGTTCTGTAATTTCCAGGGTGAAGACTAGTCTACTTTTTGAAGATGAAAATAGGAACTGAGAAGTTCTATATTTTCACTGCCTTCTGGTTAACATTATCACCTTCCCTAATCAGTGGTGCCATCACCTTCACTTTGTTCTGAGTACAATTTAAAAATTATTTTTTTAAATAAGCCTTAGTTTATTCAAGGGCTTTAGGTTTTTTTGCAGGGATATATATACACACATATATTTTGTATGTATTTATTACTTGCCCCCATCTTTTTACATGCCCTTTTACATAATTATGAGCTCATAAGTTAATCATCAAATGTTTATTAAATGCCTCCATTGTGTCAGGTAATATGCTAAGTGGTAATATACAAATACAACCTTGCATTGCTCCAATAATAAGGATCTTATATAAGGTAAATCCACCATTTTTGCAACTAAGTAAATAGCTCAGCATATAAAAAATACATGGTGATTAGAGAAGAGTAAACAATCCAGGCATTGGATATAGCCCTTGGCAAAGAATTGGGAAATGGTACCCTGAGATTCAAGGAACCCAGTAGATAGGCCAGTTTGGGTGGACCATTGTGGGAGATGAGTATAATCACCCTAGAAGGATAAGTTATGGAATCAAATTGTGAAGGACTTGAAATACCAAGCAGTAGTTTGTATTTGATTCTAAAGGCCATTAAAGCTTCATGTGTAATTTCCTCATCTATAGAATGGTGATAATAATAGCACCTACTTCGAAAGCATAAAGATAATATTTGCAAAACACTTTGCAAACTTTTAAATGCTATGTAAATGTTATTATTAAAAGAACTGGAAATCTATTGTGCATTAGTCTTAAGAGCTAAAGGCCTGGATTAGGGTGATATCTGTCTCAGATGGGAAAGATGATATGCATGTAGAATCTAGAAGTGTTAGAAACTAATAATTTAGGAAGGTAAATAAAAGTGTGAAAAGTTGGGGATAATCACTAGTTAATTAGAAGCATGTTGGAGACCTCAGCAGATAATTGAGGTAACTTGGCATAGTAGATTAAGGTTTTGCTTTTGGAGTTCAGAAATCTGATTGAAAATCCATTTCTGGCACATATTAGCATGTGATCACAGGCAAATGAGTGATTCTCTGTCCCAGGCAACTTAATAAGATTTAAGTTACAGAAAGTCCTTACTAGTTCAATTGATGAATTGACTCTGTATTTTTTGAGAGAGGATCTATACTTGGAGTTATGTGATAATCATTATTTTTCACTCCAACCTACCCCTAAAAAAAAGTTTCAAAATGTATTAGAGAATTGATTTCTTTTAAATTAAGACAATTCTGAGGTACCACTACATACTTCTCAGACTGGCTAAGGTGATAGGAAAAGATAATGACAAACATTGAAGGGAAAACTGGGACTACTAATACATTGTTGGTGGAATTGTAAAATGATCCAACTATTCTGAAGAGCAATTTGGAACTATGCCCAAAAAATTATTAAACTGTGCATACCCTTTAATCTAGTAGTGTTTCTATTGGGCCTATATCCCAAAGAGATCTTAAAGGAGGGAAAGGGACCCACATATGCAAAAAATGTTTGTGGCAGCCCTTTTTATAGTGGCAAGAAACTGGAAACTGAGTGGATGCCCGTCATTTGGAGAATGGCTGAATAAGTTATGGTCTATGAATGTTATGGAATATTACTATTATATAAGAAACAATCAGCAGGATGATTTCAAAGAGTCGTGGAGAGATTTACATGAACTGATGCTAAGTGAAATGAGCTGAACCAAGAGATTCTTGAACATGGCAACAAGATTATAGCAAGATCAATTCTGATGGATGTGACTCTTTACAACAATGAGATGATTGAGGCCAGTTTCACTGATCTTGTGATGAAGAGAGCCATCTACACCCAGAGAGAGAACTGTGGGAGCTGAGTGTGGATCACAACATAACATTGTCACTCTTTTTGTTGTTGTTCATTTGCATTTTGTTTTCTTATTCATTTTCTTTTGGATCTGATTTTTCTTGTGCAGCAAGATAATTGTATAAATATGTTAAATATATTGGATTTAACATGTGTAACATATATTGGATTGCTTGTCATCCAGGGGAAGGGGTGGGGAGAAGGAGAGGAATTTTTGGAACATATGGCTTTGTGAGGGTCAGTGTTAAAAAAATTATCTGTGCTTACATTTTGAAAATAAAAAACTTTAATAAAAAAAAAAAGAGAAAAAAGCCAATTATGTACAAGTTATCTGTGTAAAGACTAAAAAACAATTATTTCCTTCAGTATTTACTGGCTTGGACACCTGACTTCATATCTTGAGACCTAAATTGTTTTCACTTATCATAAAAAGCATTCTTCATGTTAGAATAGAAGCAATTTCTCTTTAGTTGATAATTTAGTATATTCTCTATATAACAGTAGAATTGATAAACATTTATTAAGTCCTTAGCCAAGTGCCTGGTATGTAGTAGGTGCTTAATAAATGCTTATTGACTAAGTTACTATTATGTACCTGTGCTAAATACAAAAATAAAATTGAGATAGTCCTTATGCTCAATGAGTATACCGTCTAATGTGTGAAGATAACATGGAAGGCTGAAAAGCAGGAGGAAGTGGGGAAGGTACCTGAAAGGAAAGAAACATGATGAGAAATCTCAGAGTAGTACAGCCAGGTGAAAAGTGAGAATAGTAACTCTTATTAGAATATTTAAGATATATTCTAATAAGAAAAATGCTAATAAAATTCTAATTCTGAGAAATATTTTAATAAGAGTTACTATATTAGAATATTTGAGATCAAACAGTTTTATGTAAGACTTTTTTATATGTGAAAAGTTTTTAACTAATAATAACGTAATCCAGATGAATAATTTATCTTCTGAGGTGTAGTAACCCTACATTTTAGCCTAATTCAGTTCACTATCCTCAAATTATGCCTTGCTATATTTTATCTCTTCCCCTTGCCTGAAATGTTCTCTCCCACCCAACCACTGCTTATCAGAAACCTTGCCCATTTTTAAACATCTAGTTCTCTCGTGAGAGAATACTTCTCTCGTGGCAGAATACTTCTGACCAGAAATCTTTTCTGGTGGATTTTGATTGTTCCCCTTTTATGACACTTGATATTAATTATTTTGTATTGTAGTTACTTGTATTCTATGAGAGACAAAAGGTAAATTATACATGGGCATAGTTTGCAGTCTTATGCATAGTAGCCATTTAATAATTATTTTTGAAGGAATAAAATGCTATCAATATAGGGAATATATTGTTCTGATAAACTTCTATTGTGAGACCTTTGTTTAGAGATTAAGGCAGGGATGCTTAATGGTATATATGAGACTTCTTATCCTGGGATTTGATTCCCTCATTTACTGATGTAATGATTGAGGACACTATATGATAACTCTTTCACTTCCCTCACTCTGCCTCCCAGACATGCAAAGTTGCTTTCTCTATAAATAAGGAAGGATGTCTATAGTCACCTAGACAGGTGTTTTATAATCTTATCATATATCCCTTGTTACCTCACAGTACTTTTGACCACAGTTAAATAGATGTGTGTTGAATGAGTACACTATTTTAAATATGTGTTCTAAGAAGACAATATTAACTTCCAATTTTCAGGTCTGTCTTTGACCATTGCATAGATTCTTTAGGAGGGAGTTAACCAACTATAAATTAGTAATAGAATTTCTCTTACTTGCTAATGCCCTTCTTACAGTTTTTTAGGGCAGTGGTTCTTCTCAAACTCTTTGATTTTGGGACCCTTTTATAGTTTTAAAAATTATTGACTATTTCCCCAGAGAGCTTTTCTTTATGTAGTTTATATCTATTGATGTGTACTGTTAGAAATTAAAATATCTTAGTATTATGAAAATAGTATTGGCTTTCAAACCCCCCCCACCACCACCCTTTTATATCCTCTTCATGGAACCCTGAGAACAACTGCTATAAAGTATGGAATGATCCTTCTTCAGGATGTTTAAAATTGCTCTAGAGGAAGAACATAGTTATTTGTTGTGGTGTACCAGCCCCCCTGTTTGGTCATTGGTTTCCTTCTACTCTTTTTGAATCATTCTGTCTTCCTTCTAAAATTTATCCTGCGACCCTTAAATACTTTTAATAAGTGACATATTTAAAAACACTCACCAACAAGGTGACATTGTGGGCAAAGACAGAACTGAGAGAAGTGAAAGAGTATAACTTGGACAAGTCACTTAACTTCTAGGCCTTGGTTTTTTCATATTTAAAATGAAAACTTGGAGTCAGACCAAATGATTTTTAGAAGATCCCTCTGAGTGCTAATTTGTGTGATTCTCTTTAGCATTTTCTGGGGCTCACCATCATAGTCTTAGAATGAGGTAATATGAAAGTGAAGGTCTTTTTAAACTATGAAGCATATAAATGATAATTTTAGCTATTCATATTTCCTTACCAACAGTTCTCTTATAACCTGCAAAGTGCAGATTGCTATTCCTCTAAATTGAACATCACTTCTGTCTTATAGCCTTCATTAAACATTGAGATCCTAGGGATATAGGAACAAAACATTTAAACATTCTTTACCCTCTAGCAATTTATACTTTTTTTTTTCTGGGTGTGGTGAGGTGCTGGTAAACTTTATATTTAGCTGTTAAATTTATACAAGGTAATACTAGAAGGGAGAGGACATTAACAGGTGGAGATCTAGGAGGAGATGTTGCTGAGTTGAGCCTTCATGGAAATTTGGGGCTTCTGAGAGTGAATTATGAGAAAAGGTGTATTACAAGGATGGAGGATAGTCTGTATATTTTGAGGGTTTCAGATTTTGAGTTTAGAGAATAGCTAGTAATTTAATTTATCTGGAATGTAAAGTCCTTGAAGGGGAAATATGAAATAAGACTAGAAACATAAGGGAAAAGCAAAGTAAGGAAGACTTTATGTGCCAAGCTTAATAGTAAACACTGTCAGCAAAATCTTGGGTCTTGGAAATATTGACCTGTCCACTGAATATATTTTCTATCATTTTCTGTCTGGTCCCCAATTAGAATCATAGATTTAGACGTGGAATACCTTAGGAGCCCCTCAGACCGCCCCACATCTTTTTTTTCTCTCATTAAAAAAACTGAGACAAATGTTAAATGATTGGGGCAAGATTTGAACTAATTAAGTCCTAAACTCTACCTACTAAGCCAATCATGGAGGGACCCTTCAAAAAGACACCATTTCTGCTTTCCCAGCTATGGAGAAAGGAAGGGAGAAGGTTAGAATAGGTAGAGAAAGAAAGACTATCTAGAGCTGGCCTTATGGACTGTGGCAATCGGACTTTGTTCAGTTAGCAGTCATTCTTTGATTATAGATTATCCATATCTTGGGGAGGAGGAAAGGAAATGCGAGTTTGTAACTCCTTAAGTTCCAAGATTATAAAGCTGAATTGGTTTACAAGTTAGGAACCAATAGCTTTGGTTTAGAATATAAACCATAGCTTTAGAATATAAATGAAGTCATAAGAGGGTAAGTGATTTGCCCTGTGTTGGGAGAGTCACCATTTAAAACAAAGTCTTCTGACTCCACATCCAGGAGCCAGTTAAATATATCTCAACTGCCTTGATTTTCCTATTTCTCTCTTCTTTTTCTCTGTCTTCTTCCATTTTCCTTTAATTTCAGATGAATATAATTTTCAGTTTTTTACTATATGACTCAAAAGCCTTCTGTAATTTCTCACTGCCCCGAGGATAAATTCAGTTCTGCAAATATTTATCCTACTGTGCAGGGAATGTGTATTATGCTAAGTGATAAAAGAAAGAAAAGGCACACTCATTATGTTCAGTTACTATTGTCATAATTAATAATGATAATGATATGGATTGTGAAGAATATTATTAGGTGTTTTAAAAATTCTTTCCAAAACTGTGACTTTCCTATCAACTAAGAGTTAAACTTATTGATAAAGCAGCAAGAAATGCAATTGAATTTGTCTTCTGAAAACTATATCATGTTTTCTAACTCGGCTTAAATTCAACTGTACTTTAAATCTGCATCTGCAAATTATGTTTGAATAAGGTTTGGGTGCATAAATTATATAATCATGCTTTTATTTGATCTATTAGTAGCATGTTTGCATATTAAAGGAAATGACCCAATACACAAGAATTCAAGCAAGATTTTGCCAGAAGTAGATAGTAGAGACCGTAATTGTCAAAACAAACTTTCTTGAAGAAAATAAAAATAGTAACCTTTTTTTAGTGTTTCTCCAGCATTAAGATATTGAAAGAGCCAATGCAATTAACTAAGCAGTCATCCTCTGCTCTCTGCTACCATTACCCTTCTTTCCCTTTCCTTGAAGATCTCAGTCCTCAAATACTGAAGTTTTATGGGTACTCATCTCTCTGATAACACTGATGACTTTCCCCCCTTTATTCATTTTATTAACATTTTTTGTTATCTTTTAATATTGCAGTCATTCCCATTGTACTGTGCTCTGCACAGCCCTCCTGCACTTAAATTCAATTGACTTGAATGTCATAGCATCATCTCTCTGATAATCATAGTCCTCTTCCAGAACAAAGGACAAGCTACAAATTGTCGTAATTGAACTTCTAATTGAACCTTCCCTTTTAATCAGGAAGAGTAGTAGTGTGGGTAAAACAAACTGAGCAAGCAACCAAGTTTAACAAAGTAGTCAGCATTCTATGCTAGTAATTCCCTTTCTACTATAAGTGATGTATGTTATATTGTCTGTTCTCTGGAACTAAGATTATTCAATGCAGTTAGTCCAAATTGACGCGGCTTAGTGTTGCAGCTAGTTATTGTATTTATTCTTCCTTTTGTTCTACTTTCTTTAAATGTAGTATCACAGAGCAGTCTTCCTGTTCTGAATTCTTCATTATTTCTTATGGTGGAATGATAGTTCATTTCATTCATATAGAGACAACTAAGTGCATAATTGATAGAATGCTGGATCTGGAGTCAGAAAGGCTTGAATTCAAGTCCTTCCTCAGACATTTAGTAGTTATAAGACTTCATAGACATAGGCAAACCCTGTTTGCCTTAGTTTCCTCATCTATAAAATGAAAATAGTGCTTACCTCTCTGTGGTAGAAATAAAATTAAATAATGTAATGTGCTATGCAAATCTCAAAAGTGCTAACTATAACTAAATACTGTCTATTATTGTCATATACCACAATTTCTTAAGCTGTTCTGGGTACCCCTTGGTTTCTAAGGTTTTTGTTTGTTTTGCTACCACAGGGTACTTCTATTACTTGATATAACAAAAATAGACTATTTCTTTTATTGACCTTTAGGATAAGTGCCCATAGTGTACTTGTTGGGTCAGAGATAATAAAGATTTTAGTAACTTTTCTCATCTGGTTCCAAATTGTTCTCTAGAAAGGTTAGATTGATTCAAAGTTTCACGAACTGCATGTGTTACTGTTCCTGTCTTTCCACAGCTCCAATGGAATTTTGGGAGGGATTTTTTTTATTATGTACATATGATGAAACTTGAGAGTTGTTTTAATTTGTCTTTTATTAGTGATTTGTACCATTTTATTTCATCTGAAAATTCTTTATCCATATCTTTTTACTATTTATCTATTGTGAATAACTCGTGGTCTTTTGTGTGTTTCAGTTCATTCCTTACATACTTTTCAATGTCTGACTTTCATCTAAGATTTAATGGAAAGTTGCACTAATTTTGTTCAGTTTCAAATGGTCATTATTAATCAACATTAACTTTTCCATCTCATTTTGACTAGATGTTCTACTAAAAGTGTTTTTAATTCTCTTAAAGAAATTCTTTAAAGTGAAGGATGGAACTTCAAAATCCATATCGTCTGTATTGTATTTTGATTCTTTTTTCTCACTTTATTTTTTTATTTTATTTTATTTTTGTATTTTTCCTCACTTTATTGAGGCAATGTGGCTAAAATTGACTATAGGAGAGAATAAGAAGTCAGCCCTCCAGATGTGCTGTGTGGTTAGACATTTTTACATCTTAGTACCACCCTTTTTTAATTGGTGGTAATATAGTTAATTCATCCAATAAGGTGGTGAGAGTTTAGTGGTGAAATAATTTTCATTGCAAAATTTAAATCAATTATTTGTTCATTGATCATGGTGATATAAAATAAGAGAAATGTTTGAAAAGTGGTAATAAAATTAATATATTGTATCTAGATTGTATGTGTGTGTGTGCACATGCATGTGTGCTGTGTAGTACCACTTAGTATGATGGGAAATTGATGAGTCACTTAAGTAAACTATTCATATTGGCATTTTTATATAAGAAAATGATTTTTTTTTTTTTTGTCCATCTTACAGGTATTTCATGCATGGGGTTTGCAAGGAAGGAAACAACTGCCGCTATTCCCATGACCTCTCCACTAGTCAGTCTGCCATGGTGTGCAGATATTATCAGCGAGGGTGCTGTGCTTATGGAGACCGCTGCAGGTGAGGGCCTACTATTCAGTTTTGAACTGTGTGTCCTTTAATTTTTATGGTATGGTCTTATATTTATTGTTATATTGGAGTTTTGTTACCTTTCAATGTTAGCTTTATTTGTATTATCATATTCACTGTTTTATTCTGTGGGTTGTATTTTCTTTACTCTGGATCACTTCATTAAAATCCTCCTATGATTCTCAGATTTCTTCCCATCTTTCATTCCTTATTATGTAATGTTATTCTATTACATTCTCTAGAAGTTTTCTACATTTTCTACATTTCTCTAGCAGAAAAACCATTTCCCCTTTCTATGTAACTATTTTCTGTCCTTTTTGTTTGTTAAAGAAAATCCTATTTTTAAAGGATCTCTCAGTCTTAAAAGTAATTTACTCTTTTTCATTCTTTTAGTGACTTATATTTTAAAATTCTTCTAAGGTTTGTTCCCTCCCCGCCAAGTTTACAAGATGTGATAAGCTTGGGTGTTGGGGAGAACTTTGTTTAGGGTGTGTCAGCATAGGAAAATCATCAACTATTAACTTTAACTTACTTTACCCCTAGTTAAAAATAGCATTTCTCCTAGTACACATGTGGTTCCTTCCACATCCTTCCTGTGGCTTTAAACTTATTTCAAACAATTTTGTTGCATAATTGTCTTTAAACAACAAAACAAATTATGTATATTTGGCATTGGATGAAGTGAACTGTGAAAACTATCTCTTAAGATGGAGAGAGTGTTGTAAAAATTGAGTGAAGGTCAGCTGGGCCCCGGGGCTAGGTTTCTTCAGAAATCACATGGTTTACAAGGAGTGGGACTTTTTCTTTGTGAGACTAAGTTGGGGCCACCTTGGCACTGAAATTCCCATGTAAAGTAATTTATTAATCCTAAAGTTGTGGTTGGGGTGAAAGTTTTTCCTCATTTATGACTTAGAATGTGAGATCATTTGTCCTGGCTAATCAGGGCAAAGATCCAGCCATAGGGAGTGTTAGCCCGGACCCCTATATAGTTCTTGTCTGTTAACTGGGCTTTGCCTGTCCTTGCCTAACTGCTTGTGGGGAAGGAGACTCCCTTTCTCTCTGGGGATCGTAATAAAATTCCTTTCTGTTTTTACCTTGAAAAACCTACTTAATTTATTTGATTTATTTGAGCCGGTGGTCTTTGTCCCATATAACATCATTAACTCTAAAAAAAGATTTTGTGTAGTTACTAGAAAACAACTTAAAGCCTTCTTTTTTATCCCTTTCTCCTTTGTTCTTTTCTTTATATATATTTTCCTTTTATATAATGTATGTATTTTTGGTACTATTTCTAAAATTACATATATGAAAACAATTGTTCTCTCATTGTCGTCCATTGTAAGAAGCTCTGTGGTTTAGTTAATAAAGAGCTGGCCTCATTCAAGAAGACTTGGAGTCAGGTTACATAGTCTTTGTCTCTACTGGCTGTGTCAGTAGTCAAATCAATTTAACTTTCACATTTTATATCTGTATTGGTAGAGGGAATTTCCTCACTGGGTGGTACTGGACTTTGAATATTGTCTCAGATATTTACAAGTTAGTGCAACCCCTCTTAGGCTCAAGATAATAATAATGTCTTCCTCACAGAGGCAGCTAAGTGACACAGTGGATGGAGTGCCAAGCCTAGAATCAGGAAGACCTGAATTCAAATGTGATTTCACATACTTGCTAGTTTTGTGACCCTGGGCAAGTCACTTAACTGTTTGCCTCAGTTTCCTTGTCAACAAAGTGATCTGCTAAAGGAAATGACAAACCACTCCCAGTAACTTTGTCAAGAAAATCCTAAAAAGGATTATAAAGAGGCAGACATAACTGAACATCATTATCACCATCACCACAAGGAGCTATGGGGATCAAATGAAATAATAATTATAAAGTACTTTGCATACATAAAAAATGTTAGCTATTATTGTGCCAGTGAAAGCTTATATGTGGATCTATTTATCTATATTTCAATCCTAATTTGTAAAATTTATGGAAAAATAGATTTCTTTACCCTGATATAACAGAGTTTGACTTCTACATTTAAGATGTTTCTAGTTATTTGCTATAAAAAAGCAAATTCCCCAAACCTTAGGTACCTCTTTGATACTTTAACTAGAAACCTTATTTCCACACACTTAAAAGGTTGGCGGTAATTTACTATAGAAAGATTATTTGGATAGATAGAATAAATATTTATTAAATTCCTAATATGTGCCAGGCATTCTTTTAAGCAGTTTACAAGTATTACCTCATTTGGTCCTCAAAATAATCCTCAGAGGTAGGTGCTATTGTTATCCGCATTTTACTAATGAGGAAACTGAGGCAAATGGAGGTCGACTTGCCCACGATCACACAGTAGTATCTTGAGGCCAGATTTGAACTTAGTTCTTACTGAGTCATTAAAGTCCATGTTGATCAGAATTCCTCCTATCTATTATTCCTTACTACCCAATATATATATTTCATTACATTTGTATATCATATGGTAAATGATGAATTCAGAGAACTCTGGGATGTTTTGTATGAACTGATGGAGGACATAGGAATTTTAAGTCCTTGTTTTTTCCTTAAGTGAAGTATTTGGGTTTCATAAATAGATCCTTATTTTTTACTCTCCTTACTTTAATGATCTCAATCATCTTCAAAACTAATAATAATGATAATGATGAAAAAATTAATATTTCTAAAACTACATGACTAAAAATCATATCATTTATCATTATGTTAAATGAGAAAGACACTAATATATTGAGTTAATTTGGAATTCATGATTAAGTATGGGCACATTATTTTAAAATTTTGAGTATCCTATACATAAAAAATTTTCCTTGAAAAACAAAGATTTGGATATAGGCCTTGCCTTTAGGAAGAAGACAAATACAAATGACTTTGATAAAAAGAAATACACAGGAGAGGTCTAGACAAAGTGTTAGAAAAAATTTGAGATGTGAAAGATTGTGGGGGTGGGGGAGCAGAAAGTGAAGGGTAGGATAAAGTGAGGGATAACTGCACAGAGGAAAGGAAGACTCCAGTGGGCTAAAAAGATAAAGGGGAATCTACTTCAAACATAGATGGTAGTATAAGCAAGGACAGAGCAGAACAAGTTCCATAGAACTGAAAAATTAAGAATGGAAAGGTAGGTTGGGCCCAGATGTTGTACAAAGTTTTGAATCCCAGAATCAAATATTATACTTTAGCATGCAAATAGATTGGTCAACAGTCATTTTTAAGATTTATAAGCTTAGGTAACTATCAATCTATAACCATCTATTAAATGCTTGTAAGGGTGCTGTTATCAACATAGATAAAAGATATTTTTTTAAAAGAAGAGAAAAAGCTTATCAAAATCAAGATATTGAAAAAATATGAAATTAAATGCAATAATCCACATCCACGAATATCCTATTTCTGCATAGTAGTGCAGGAAGATGTCTTCTCAAATTTTAAAACTCTTTTCAAAACTTGTGGTCATTATTTTAGATTCAGAAAAATTTTGGTGTATTTATTGAATTAGTGCTTCCTTTAATATCCTGAAAATGAATTTATTAGAGAAAGCAAAAAAGTTCACCTTATATGAAAACAAAATATCTTGATAAGAATTGCAATAATATTTTTATAGCTTTTTTTTAGTTTTCTTGGCTGCCATATCTATTAACTCAATGAACTGGTGCACATAATACTTCCATTGGATGATGGGCATGTACTCATTTTCTTCCATTTTTTTGCTGTCCTAATTGCTATGGATATTTTGGTATGTATAGGATCTTTATAAAAATACAGATTGAGGATTATTCAGTGCTTTTTTCTCCTTCACTCTAGCTAACTGTCCCATCTTGCAATGCCCACAGTGCCTTTGCAGGATGCCACTGACCAGACCTGTTGCTTGAGGCACACTAGGTCTTCTTGTAATACATCTACTAATGCATCTGCTTTTATAATTGTATATTTAGATTTACAGATAGGACTTCTAAGAGTTTCTTACTGTTTATAGATTTTGAAGAATTATATCAATGTTCATGATTAGCTTGTAACAAGTAGTTAAAGGAATAATTTATAAAGTTCAGCAAAACTAACCAATGTGACAAAGTTTGGCCCCATACTTTATTATGGATCAAGTTTGGTAATTAAAATTTTACAGCATTCATTTTAAATTATTTTGTTATTTTTTCCATATATTTTGTTGTAATAATTGTATGCATTGTTATCCTGGTTCTTTTTCTTTCTATCACATGAATCTTGCCAGCTGTTATGTATTTATAGTATTCACTATTTCTTACATAGTATTTCATTCGCAATCTTTTTTTTTTTTTTAAGTTTATTACATCTTAACATTAATTAGAGTGCTCTGCCACCAGATGGCAATGGTGCCTCAGCAATGGCCAGGTACTCATTTTTTGCCTTTGGGTGACTTACTTGAGGTCAGAGTTAGGCTTTTTCTCCTGTTTTGCAAGAATAGAATTTTTTATTAATAAAATAGTTAAATTCAGATAATCAAGTGGGTTAAAGATATACAACTAGTTCTTAGTTTCAAAGAAAATAAGATAAAGATAGCTTTCTCCCTAATCCTTGTTATAGTTAAATCTAATACCCAAATCTTATCCCAAGACTAAATTTAAATGATTCTAACTTTTTGCTAAATTAATTTCTTGGAAATTAGCTGCCATCATTAAATTTTTCTGTTTGTGAACTATTGGGCTAGGCAGTAAGAGGAAATGTAAAGAAAGGAGCCCTATTCTGAGACTTTCGGTCACTTAATGGAGTCCATGTGTATCACAGCTACTGGCTTTGTTCTTTAATGAGTCTTCTGACTATCATAGACTTTATTTGTCTAGAAGTTTCTTGGCACTGTTTAGAATCAAAGAATGTTAAAGCTAAGTTTGAAAAAAAGACCTTAGATATTATTTTATCAAAAGCTTCTTATTTTGTAGAAGGAGATCACTGTCTTATCTTCCTAGTTTCTTTTTCTTTAGTAGTTTGAAGAAAACACTTCTGGGTAAAGAAAGAGCCCAGAGCTCTTCCACATGTCTCATCCTTTCACTCCTTATTATTTATTACCACAAGAGTTAATTACAGGATATTTTGTGGCTTCTAGAAGGTAATTTTTTTTCCCCTTGCTGTTATCTGTTGAGTATTATACCTCTCAGGCAGCTCTCAATTCATAACTTGTTTCTCAAATTTTACTGACTGCATTCTTTTCTTTAGTTAAATTTTTTTTTTCTTCATGTCCCTTTCATTTCCAGCTGTATTCTTTCTTCCATGCTCAGAGAATCATTCTTTGTATCAAAGAATAAAAGAGAGGGAGGGGAAAACAAAGCCTCAGGTCACTCCAACACATGAGCTTGTGATTTGTATTATGGACTATTCCAAACCTGTAATCCTTTCACTTCTACAAGAGATAGAAATACATTTTTCTTCAAGTTATTCTTGGGAACAAACTCGGACATTATTCATGATTTTGAAGTAGTCCTTGGGGGAAGGGAGAGAGATTCTGCTTATTACTTCATTGCACGACCCATGCTTTTCTGAATCATCTTACTGTTCAGTAATATTCCATTGCATTCTTGTTTCTTTACAACAAGCTCTTTTATAATACTATTTACTTGACTAGGATATTAAAGTGGTTTTGTAATTTGTTCAAAGGCAGTTGTTTCAAACCTAAGTTTTATGTTTGCCTTATAGTGCTCATCATTTCTAAAGGGAAATGATAATGGAGGATTCTACAATAGGCCTACTGAACTACTATTTAAATTCTTCCTCTTCAAAAATACTTATCTATGTGATTACATATTCCTTCAAACAGAGAGTAGGGCAGGGCAATGTGAGATCCTTTCTTCCTCCTAAGCACAGGAAACATTTCTTTTGAGGGGAATAAAGAGGAAGTTTGGTTAGAAATATGGATTGCGGTAGCCAGATACAAAAGAAGGTAAGCATATGCTGGCATCTTTTTGTATGTAGATTGAAAACACATACCAGCTTTCTATTTTAGAGAGTTTTACCTTGTGGAAGCAGGCAAAATACTTCACATTAATGTTGTTGAATATCATAGCATTGCTTGTGTGTTATTTGTGTGAATATATTTCATGGTCAAATTTAGAGAGAAACTTAACATAATTCAAACTAATGGAAATTGGCTGTCCTCAATTAGAATTGAATTTTACCAGAATGAACTTACAGCAAGTATCTCCATCAGTGTCTGTGTATCTATATACAGACTCCAACTAGACAGTGATTAGCTTTTTTTTTTTTAATTTGTTAGATATGAACATACCAAGCCATTGAAACGAGAAGAAGTGACTGCTGCCAATCTAGCTGCAAAACCCGACCCGCCAGCCTCTTCGAGCCTCCCTACACTGGTTGAACCACTTGCTGAAGCCAGTACTGGTGAAGCTGAATCAGAAAATTCAAATTTTGCAGCTGCAGGAGCAGGTGGGGAAGACTGGGTAAATGCCATTGAGTTTGTTCCTGGGCAACCCTACTGTGGACGTGGTAAGTATTTCAAAGGATAAAATTAAAGCTGTTGGGTATGTAATAGTTTGTCATTTTCAGGAGTTGTGACATTTTTCCTGCAATCTAAAATCTATACTAGTTTAAAACTAGATAGACAGTATTTGACCTAATCAAGGTTTTAAAAATTCAAAGAAATATGAAGATGATTGAAGGAAAACATAAATCAACAATGAACTTATCATGGTTAAGAATTAGAAACTTATGTTGCCTTGCCCTGCTGAGAAAATAGTATTAGAAATATAGTTTTCATTTCTTTCTGAGTTTTTTAAAAAAGTTGAACTGGAAAAGATGCTGTGGGTTTTAACATAAAAGTTCTTTTGTATTTCTGCTCTCTAGCCATTTAAAAAAATATGTATTATTTTGCCTTCAAGACTCAGGATGTAACATTTCTTAAATGTTCCCCAGCAGCCCCTTCCTGCACTGAAGCACCCCTGCAGGGCATGGTGATCGAGGAAGAATTAGAAAAACAGCAAACCAATGTGGAAATGAAAAAGCAGCTTTGCCCCTACGCAGCAGTAGGAGAATGCCGTTATGGGGAGAATTGTGTTTATCTTCATGGGGATGCCTGTGACATGTGTGGTTTGCAGGTTCTGCACCCAGTGGATGCTGCCCAGAGATCACAGCATATAAAAGTAAGTCAACAAGGAGACTTAAGACATTAATGGAACCCTCACTTTTAATGTGCTTTACAACACGATTGTTTCTTTCTTTTTCACTTTGTGAACCCGTAACATTTTAACCTTTTAAATAAAATTAGAAATATTTCATTGGTCCTACCTACAGTTTTGTTGTTAGGCTCTCATTCTGAGAGATGTTGTCTTTCCTGTTTGTGGAATATGGAGAACAAAGGGTACAGAGGAAGAATGGGGAAATTGGGCAGGTTCCAACTTCTCTGGAATCAAGTCTTCACAATATAATGCAGATTTTTTTTGTCCATTCTCATAATAACACTTTTACCTTTGTTCAAATGTGAAAAATAAAAACACATTTTTAAATACAAGTATATGTGGTTTGGGCATTATTCTCACTATTTCCTCCCATTGTTGTGTATACTCAAAAATTAATTAGAGTTGAATATCTGTATATGAAAGATCTAACCCCAGTTGGATCATAAACTCCTGAAGGGTAAAGACCATGTCTTTCTTATTTTTATATTTCCCTTAGTTCAGTGCATTACAAGAAGGTTAATAAGTATTAGTTGAATGAATTGCTAGGTTTTTTTCCCTTATCCTTTCTTCTAGTCTTGCATTGAGGCTCATGAGAAGGACATGGAACTCTCATTTGCTGTCCAGCGCAGTAAGGACATGGTGTGTGGGATCTGCATGGAGGTAGTCTATGAAAAAGCCAACCCTAGTGAGCGCCGCTTTGGGATTCTCTCCAACTGCAACCACACCTACTGTCTAAAGTGCATCCGCAAATGGAGAAGTGCTAAGCAGTTTGAGAGCAAGATAATAAAGTACGGTTCTTTTCTAATCTCAACCAGGCGGGTGGTAGTAGTAAATGCATCTTGTGCCAACTTAAAACAGACTGAACAAGGCCACATTTAAATAAAACTTATTGTAAAACTGTTAATATTCTGATGGAATTTTTTTTCTTTGCATTCAAACTAATGTCTTTGTTGGCAAGATGCATTCTTATTTGGATAGAAGAGCTTTGCAGAACATTCAATGGGGAATGTATATAATGAATAGATTTTATTTAACTGATTTAGGTCAAGTGAATCTAGTAGTTCTGACCCTTGTGTCCTCTAACATGTACCCGCTAATGGTCTTTTCACTATATAACTAATAATCTACTATCATTTAGATAGTGTTCTTATTACTACAACAAAACTGCAAAGCCCAGAGAGTAAAGATATAAGAAATAAATTTGTTTAAATAGAATAAAAAAGGATCTATTTAAAATGTCTCTTTTTCCCAAGTTGTTTTGAAATGTATTGGCTAACCAAGAATTCCTAAAACTGTTATATCTGAAATGGTCCAGAAGAGTTTCCTGTGTGTCTTTCAGTAATGATGCCTTAAATCCGCATGTGGCGCACCAGGATGTTTTTAGAGGAAAGAGTTCATAGTGAATTTTACATTTACATTGTAACTTGTTCTTTGTTTTTTAGGTCCTGCCCAGAATGCCGCATCACATCAAATTTTGTCATTCCAAGTGAGTACTGGGTGGAGGAAAAAGAAGAAAAGCAGAAACTCATTCAGAAGTACAAGGAAGCAATGAGGTAGGAACTCTAGAATCTTTTCTCAGTGCCCCAGTAACTCCTGGAAAGAAGTGCCTTTTCATACCCATACTGCTCTACTCTCCCTCCTTAGCTTTCCTCTCTATTCTTTTCCATCTTTGGCCTAATCCCTGTATCAGGATAAAATTTGGGATCCTTGCCATAAAACTTTCCTCCTAATAATACTGGTTTACTAAACCGTGCTATATGATGGGGTGAAGGGCACATGTTGTTTTTGTGAAACTGCATTTGTTTTTAATAGGTATGTGGTTGAAACTGATGGCAAAAAGGTTTTAGTTTATTATTCTCTAAAGGGCTTTTCAGTTTTGACATCCTATGATGTAATAAGATTTTTTTTCTTTTCCGGTATAAGGAGCTAGAATCACAAAATAATTTGGCTTTGAAAAAAATGAGTATTTCTATATAGATTTAGAGGGTATATCATAGAAGGAATGGAGATGAGGGTTTTACAGAAAATTATATTCTGTTCCAATACTGTTTTAAATAAATTAGAATAGATTTAAGGACCGTTTGATTTCTGTGAGAAAAAAATGTGCAACTTTTTTCTCCCAGCAACAAACCATGCAGGTATTTCGATGAAGGACGTGGGAGCTGCCCATTTGGAGGGAACTGTTTTTACAAGCATGCGTACCCTGATGGCCGTAGAGAGGAGCCTCAGAGACAAAAAGTGGGAACATCAAACCGATACCGGGTAAATCTTTTTTTTTTCTTTTTTTTTTTAAGAGGGACAATGTCAATATTTATCATCAAAAATTTTTATATTGGAACTAGGCAAGGAAAGAGAAAGATTACTATTGTGTAGAAATATATGTAGTCCATATCTGCCCTATTAGAGAGAGGATGTGGAAAAGAATATCATAGTTCTTCCCTCGCATCCTAAATAACAAAAAATAACTAGAGGGGAGCAGTTATTATGGAAGCCCCTTTTGAGAAGTTTGCTTCCACGTGCCCCTTGGCATGTTGGAAGTTTTGCCTTACAAGTAGATTAGAAGACATTGATCAGCAGTGCCATCCCTACCATGTCCACCATATCTCTTACAGGCCCAAAGAAGGAACCGCTTCTGGGAGCTTATTGAGGAGAGGGAGAGCAGCAACCCCTTTGATAATGATGAAGATGAGGTTGTAACCTTTGAGCTGGGCGAGATGTTGCTTATGCTTTTGGCAGCAGGTGGGGACGACGACCTGACGGACTCTGAAGACGAGTGGGACTTGTTTCATGATGAGCTGGAAGATTATTACGACTTGGATCTATAGCACCTTTCATTGGAGTTTGGACTTGTCTGCTCAGCCTCAGACAGTAGCTATTTCCTGTGGTGTTGTGGCAGTGCCTGTGTTTCTCTCCTAGGCAGGCCTATCAATTCCAGGTGCTGTTGTAATAATTTTTACCCCCAGGGTCTGTCTCCCTTTCCTTCCCAAATCCCTGCCTTCTTCCCCCCAGGAGTGTGTTGTTTTCTCTGTTAAAAAAAATAACAAGAAATAAATCTTAAAGTTAGTTTTTGTAAAATGAATTTAACTGTCAGACAGTTAGCTTAGGGTTTGTTGCATCATCTCTGTTTTCAACGGGATTCACACAGTTCCAGGTTAGTGTTTACAGAACTTCCACACTCATTTTGAAGAGCCCAGATACAAACATGAGCAATGGCCATTCTGGGGGAGGGCGGGAGGAGGGGGGTAGGAGTAGGGGCGGTGGGATATGGGAAGGAATCTAAATTGGCCAAGTAATCTTTTGTCACTACCTGACTTAAGAATGGTTATTTCAGATTTCTGGTCAGATCTCTACATTTGGCTGTTTTCAGCTCTGTTCCCCACCCTGTAATTCCACCACACGCACTTGTTCAATTGTGGTTTTGGTCTCTTGTTTACTTGCACATAACTTACTACTGGGTAACCAGAACCAGGTGCGAATGTGTTCAGGTTTTAGTGTGTTTAGCATGAAAGGAAAATTGTTTGTATGTGAAAGGAGAGAAGTTTATTATCAAATAAATTGTAGAATTGGTCTCAAGGGCTGGGAGACTTGGGTGGCTCTGGGTGTGGTTGTGTGTGTATGTGTGTATGTGTGTGAAAAGAAAGCTTTCATCCCTATATTGGTGTATTTCATCCTGGTATAGGTGCATGAAATCTAGCCTCCAGTCAGATGGGAAAAATTGGTTTAGTGGTCTCAGCCCAGTCTGTGGCAGATACTGATCCTAAAGGACACAGAGGTAACTTGATATTTGGTTGTCACAAATATAGCAGTGCTCGCTCTCTCTGTCTATATAAATAGAGAAATGGGGTTAGCCATAGAGTGGCGCATCATCTGATTATCCAGAATAACAGCACAGTTTGGGACTCAGTCACATGGCTCACTTTATTTAATATTGTATACAATCTTGAGCCTCTCCAAATAAGGCACTTTGGGAAAAATCTTTGTTCTCTTTGAGAGGTTTGGGGTTTTTTTTTTTGGTGGGGTTTTTTTTTTTTGGTGGGTATTTGCCTTGTTCCACCCCTAAGCTGTGCAGGTAGCATAGTTATAACTCAACATCAGTTTGCAGTACTAAGCCTTCATTAAGGGGACTAATCCATGAGAAGAGCTCAAGTAAGTTGTTACCGGATTCCTTAAGGAGGAATTTTAGCTTTGTAATTTGTTGCTCTTTTTCTTGAAATAATTCATGGAAGCCCCATGATCTGTCCACCTACTGCTCTGGTTCCTTGGACCCACCCATCCTTTCACTTTAAGATAAAACAAGTAATTGTTGCAGAGGTCTCTGTATTTTGCAGCTGCCTTTTTGTAAGAAGCACTTTTCCCAAATAAACAACAGAAAAAAAAAATAAACAAGTAGTCTGTTTTTTCTTTAATCAGTTTGAAGTGTACAAATTTCAGTGTATTCCCATTTGTTCCCCTTATTGCCATTAAGTCTTTGATCCCTCATCAATTAATCATATTCCTGTTGATGTGGTTTCATTGAGAAAAATGCCACCTTTGGCCTTCTGAGGAAAGTATATGAAATATAAATAGAGAGAACGAAACACTTTTAAGAACCCTGCCAGCTGAGACCACCAAACTATTCCAGGTTGAAAAGAGTTGCAAGATGATCACTGTGTAAGTAGAGGTCATGTCCCTTTGGAAAACAAGGCCTAGGTCACAGCATCTCCTTGCCAGAGGGTCTTACCCATCTTACGCTAGCGTGTGCTTGTGGCATGAGCATGGTTCACGTCCTTAACTTTCAGGTGGGTCACCAACCACATGCTGTACTTTCACAATGTATTTTCTGGTAGGTCACCCTTTTTGCTTTACGCTCCTCTGTGTATATGCATATATTCTATTTTAATAAAATAAACTCCATCCCCATGTTCCTTCACTCATATGGAAGGAATTCAGGTAACTTTTTTAATTGCATGTTTGTGAAAATGTAACTCAACTTTTAACATGTGTAGAAAATTTTATGCTGTTAAAACTGCCCCTCTCCCCCATCTAGCAAATGTGTTTGTTGTGGCGGCCATATTAATAGTTCATTCTTGCCTAGCCATGCAGCATGTTGCTGAACTTTATGTAGCCAGAATGAATTTATTCCCCTTACCGGCAGAGACAGATCTGCCTTTCAGCTGCTAGAATCTGGCATCAAGTCACGCTGGGACTCCCATCCCACTTCCGAAGCGAGGTGAAGAGCTAAGGCGATCCCATTGACTGACAGGATGATATGGTTCAACCTCTACTACTTTCTGTAAGGTCTTCATGTTTACATTATGCTTTAAGGTTTACAGGGCACTTTCTTCATTGGATAGGAAATCAGATGACCATTGTTACAGATGAGCAAATGGGCTCGGAGGAGCTAAGTGAATTCTCCTTGGTCACTTGGCTGTTAAATGTCAGGTGGGATTTGAATGTAGGTCTTCTGACTCCTGAGTCCTGTACTCATCCCACTACACCACATTGCCTCTTCTTTGCAACCAAAGAAAGGTGCTGTAGGATAGGAGGAGCTGGCTAGTTAGGCCTAGAAAAAGTCCTTTAGCCATAACTTAGGCATTTGGGGGTTTGTGGGGAAAATTAGACTGTTAGTGAAGTTTAAGTGAGTGATTTTTTTAGGACTTTGCAATTAAATGGATGCTTAGGTTTTGATTCTGAAAACTATTTTTCCATGGTCATTCTGATTTCTGCTGACTGCAATGAAAGTGAATTTTTCCTTCTCCAAAGCCATCTACCACAGCTTGGCAGCTACTGTTGTTATGACTAATAATAATAATAAAAATAAAAATAGCATGTGGCGCTTTAATGTTTGCAAAGCCCATTACAAATATTTCATTGTATCCTCAAAACCACCCTGGGAGGTAGGTGCTATTGTCCCCATTTTACAGATTGAAAAACGGTTGGCACACCAAGGTCACACAGTTAACCACTAAAGAACTCTAGCTTCATTTGAACATCAGGTCTTCCAGATTTCAGGTCCAGCACTCTCCATTTTGCTGCCTAGTGAAGGATGCAGAAGGAAAGCAGAAGGAAGAGATGCCATCCTTCTTTGTCTTTCTCCTTAAGGCATAGACGAGTTCTCTACAAAGGACATGAACACAAATCTCAACCCACTCCTTGTCTTAGTGACTTTAGGTAAGAAATTATATATGATAATTGCACCCACACGTTCTGTAAAGTTGGGTAAATTTTTTCTTATTACATAATTTATCACAGCAGTCCCTTTTAAAGAAATTAACCATATAGGACATAGACAACTGTTATTGTGGAATTTAGTCTAAATTGCATGGATAGGAATCATTTCCAGACTAGAGAGGCTAAGAATGAGAAGTTATAGACCTTCATTTCTTAAAGATACTTTCTGAATTCTTGCCAAATTATATCCCCCTTCTTGAACTTTCACAGCATTGTCTCTGTGACTTGAAATATCACATTCTTCCTGAGGTTATTTATGGGTGTGTCATATGGTAGGTCAATTGCATCATGTTCTTACTGATAACATATTTGAAGTTTTAAAAAAATTACCAGCAAATGATAACTGGTTTTGTGGGAGAATGAAACAAATGGACAAGCTGAGTGATACATTGGCACCCCACCTCCAAGGTAGTAAAAGAAGGAGGGATTGATCCCATGGAGAATTTATAAATAAGAGGGCTTGGAGAGCTTGAATTCTTTAGTGTCACATGATTCCATCCTCCTCCTCTGGTTCCCCATTGCCACAATCAGATTCCTACAACCACTGCTGATAAAACTCCCATTTTTCCCTGGAACAATTGCTCACCAGTGTGATGTGACATAGAAATGAAGTCAAGTTTTTCTCGGGTCATCCATTTTTTAAACTATAATCTATACTTGGAAACAATGTAGATTCCATTTCCAAGAATTTATGAAATTTGACATTAAGCTAGAAGAGGAAGACATTTTACACTTGCTAAACTGTTCTATCAGAACACTACAGTTTAGGTGAGGGCAAAGGGTAGTAGGGATTTGGCCATTGAGCCAACCCAGGAGCCTCAGAGTCTGAAAGACATTGCACTGTCTGCAGAGCAGTGAAATCTTGCAGATTTGGAGCAGAGGCAGGACCTTTGCAGCCTTTGCAAAATAGTGCTGAAAACAAAAACCTTCCTATTAATGATTTTAGCACCTGATTTAACATCTACTATCATCCTATTTAAGATTTGATTTGGGAAAGAAATGAGAAACTCAAGTCATTGGACAATTGAAGGTTTACTTGGCCCAAAGCAGCAAGGATGTCTAACCTTTGTGACATTTGGATTTGTTAGGTTCAGTTCCTATAAACTTATCTCCATATGGAAAATTCTCACCAAGGCAGGGTATGATAACTCACCTAAGTATTCTGACATCCATCGAGTCAGTTCCAGGTGAGTGGCACTTTTTATGCATTTAGGACACCAGGAGATTGCTTCAAGGAGGGTGGGGGCTAACCTGATGGCTGGGACAATTTTGTTGTCTTTTAGGGAAAGTTGGTCTTTACTGAGGGGATGGATGAGGAGAGATAGTGGGATAAACCCTTGTCCTCTCACAGGTTAACTATAACATCTTGGCTGTAAGTCTATTTTGGTCTCCCCTGGTGTCCTCTTGATCTTTCCATATTCTGTCCTCCCATCAAGAATGCTGCATATACCCCCAACCAACTAGAATCCATGTGGGAACAGCAATACCTATTGGTGTGGTTCCTAAGGTTCCCACCTTTCCAGCCTTCTCCATTACCCCCAAAACAGTCCCTGCAAGTTATATGGGTTACACAAGTGCCTGAAAAATGCATCATAAGCATTCATCAGTATGTAGCATAATAATAGTTGTAGTTATTATAAATAACATAAGTAAATATGATTATAATGTAGCATAAGCAATTATCCTAAATAAACAGTACACTTATCGGTACATAATATTTCACATCACAATTGTGTGCTGCCAACAGAGAACATAAATAGGAACAGAGAACAAACATTTATTAAACACCTACTATATGACAGATACTGTGCTAACTATTTTACAAATACATTATTGGATTCTCACAAGGTCCCTGAGGAGCAGGTGCTGTTATATCCCTATTTTACACATAAGGACACTGTGGCAGACCAAGGTTAAGTTGACCTGGTCATTCCACTAGTGTCTGTCACTGGATGTGAATTCATGTCTTCCTGGTCCTAGACCCAAGTCCAGCCCCAGGCCTCTATCCAGACTGTCACCTAGCTGCAAGTTGCCTATGTATAGACCCACCAAATACATGTAACTCATGCAATGTATGTATGATGTGCTGCAGATAGCATGTAGTGGTGTGCATATAGCAGATCATATTAAGAATCCTTGTGCAGGACATCCATATAAGAGGTGCATATGGTATAACCAACTAAATTACATGAATGCAGTATCAGAGGTTGAAAATACTGGCCATTATAGACATTTTTATCAATGTTTATCTTCTCATTATGTCAACAATACTTTTCCTGTTTATTCCTGGAGTCTTTATAAGTCAACTTGATTGTTGTCAGCATGGTCCTGACACTTGTAATACTACCTTCTGTCAGTTCTGTACCTTTGGTATTGCCATCATCATTGAGCTTTATCCCTAATCCCTGAGATCTTAGATAGTTCATAGTTCAGGCTGCCTAACACAGCCTCCAGCCCCTGAGCGGTCAAACTACCCATGCTCCATTGTAGGAATTATTAGGCAAGAATGACTCAGCTTCTGGATTTAGCCTGTCTAGAGAGAGGACCTTCTTTAGATTTCCTTATATATATCTCTTGACTACCCTGAACCTCAAATAATCTCAGATATCCTGGATTTTTCTCTCATCAGAATCTTAATTTACTGCTTGTAAACCATAGTTCAGTTCTGACAGTCCATATAGTGGACTGATTTATTGGACAAGGTCTTTAAAATTATGTACGCTGAACAGAGGCTTTTGTGAGATGCAAAATGCTAGGCAGATCTGCCCTCAGTCTAGTAAGATTCTAGAGCTACACCTAATTTAGCCTATTTGATTTTAGGGGAAATTCAAAGTTATTACTCTGGGTAGTAGTCGTAGCTGCCTTCTTGTATCTTATTTCTTCTCATTGTCCCAGCTCTCCTCCTCCCCCCAAACATACTTTATTTCCCTTAAACTCATTCAAAAGAAAAAAATCAACTTTTGTCTCTGCTAAAGTGCAGAAAACTGCAAATTTGACCTGTGTTGATTGCATTATTGGAGGTGATAGACATGATGAGAACTTGGCTCAGCTGAAGCTAAATAGTCCCTTATCTGAGAATGTTAACTCTGTGATATCTCTTAATAATGTGCTGGTAAATATTTAACTCGTTTTTTTAGAGGGAAATGTACTTGGACATACTTTATAGTTTCATTTGAATTATTTATATTTCCTCCATTTCTTTCTTTAGTCTAGACCAGAGGTGTCAAACTCATGGCCTCAAGCCTCATACTGCTATTAACACTCAAGTGTTGCTTGAACTAGATTAAAATGTAATTGGGAAATATTAAATGAAATAAGAATCCAATAAAATATAGATAAGATTACATTTTAAAACTAAGTCAATATACTGCCCAAAGGGATCCTTAAGTATGGATTAGCTGCCCTGTTTCTATTTGAGTTCCACACCACTGCTCTAGACAATCAATAAACAATAAATCAAGCCCTGATTTGCCCATTTCAGAGGTCTAAATACTTACAATCAAAAGTTAACAGTTTGCCAGCAGGCTTCAGCACAGGCCTGAGTACATCTTACCCCCGTTATAAAGGATAAGATACTACCCTCTTTATAGAAGCATGGGGATTGAACCTGTGATTTTCTTGGCTGGGGCCACTTCCAAAGGAGAACACTTCCTCCCCCAGACCCATCAGTACTTTCTCTGCCTTGTGTAGCCTTAGAGAGTTTACTAAGCCACCCATAGGTTAAGTTTGGAGTTTGGCATGTGGAGACTCTTGAGACCAGCTCTCTATTCACTGTGCCTCAAAATCTCCCTGCAGTGGTACCCTCCTCTTAGAGGGAATTCCAGGATCCTGACAGTGTGATGAAATGTGACAGTGTGATGAAATGGAGCATTGGATTTAGATTCAAGACCTGTGTTCAAATTCCGCTTCTCCTAGTTAGTTCTCATATGATTTTAGGAAAGTCACTCAACTTTTCTTGGGTCTGAGTTTCATCATCTAAAATGAGAAAGCTTGCCAGAAGACTTCAAAGTCCCCTTTAAGCTCTAAATCTATAATCTTATGATCTTGCTTAGTTGGGATGGGATTTCCAACCTTCTATGTCAAATTTTAAGACCTGAGGTCTTTAATTTCGTGATTAACATGTAGACACATGAACTTATGAGAGGCAACAACAAACAAGGACTTTGACCCAATGGTGAGCAGACAGACACTTTTTAGCTATCCCTACCTGTAAGGTCCCTGATTTCCTGAGAGCACAGGGAGAAGTTCCTTATGCCATCACTTAAAGCAATGAACCACAGGGATACTCAAATTCACACAAGGGACCAGCTGATAAAGGCATTCCCAGGAGCTAGTAGTGGAATTCTTTCAAGGACAAAGTCCTGCTGAAGTGTTTCAACTCTGGAATGACTCGATCATTATTCTGCAAAATCCAAATTGATCCAAAATGTCAGTGAGTTCTTAACACAGATAAATATGTTTCTAAGTCAGTGATGGAGGAGAAGATGGCAATTGAAGTCGCAGTGACTCCAGCTGTACCAAACTTTCGCCCAATGATGAGCCGACAGATACTGTTTTTGGCTGTCCCTACCTGTAAGATCCCTGATTTCCTGAGAGCACAGGGAGAAGGCATATATTCCTTGTGGCATCACTTAAAGCAATGAACCAGAGAGATGCTCAAACTCACACAGGGGACCAGCTGATAAAGGCATTCCCAGGTGCTAGTAGTGGAATTCTTTCTAGGACAAAGTTTTGCTGAAGTGTTTCAACTCTGGAATGACTCCATCATTATTCTGCAAAATCCAAATTGATCCAAAATGTCAGTGAGTTCTTAACACAGGTAAATATGTCTCTAAGTCAGGGATGGAGGAGGTGGTGGCAATTGAAGTCGCAATGACTTCAGCTGTACTGAATTTTCTTTTGGGCTCTCCACTATAATAGTTGGTTCTATTGACTATCTAAATATTGGGCATAGCTGTGGTTGCTGACAGAGGCTTGTATTCTGATATCCCAGGGCATTTCCCCTCTTATCAACTAATGAATTCAAGTAGCTTATATATCCCTTTTAAAAACTAGATTTCAGCTACCACTGATCCTTCTCTGCCTTCAGTGCAGTGGTAACCTATCTCTGTCCACTTGTTCAAAGCAGTGCTTGGCCCTTAATAGCCACTTAATAAGTATTTATTGAATTGGTAATATTGATCAGATTTTAGGCAATAGACTTCTTTACCTCATAATTATGATTTAAGGATTATCCAGTCCCTTGTTTTTACCAGATCCAGCTGGGCATGAATGAGAAGGCTGTGGTATTCAGTGTGGACTCTGCTTAGTATATATTTAAATGGGCAACATGAGTTCTTTGTATGAGAGACAGCAAAAGGCCAGTATGGACTATAGTGTGAAAGAAGGGAAGTCTATAACCCATGCCCCATTCCTAGTTATGTAACAGATACATACAGAGACACCGTATATCCTTAATCCTAACTCACATATATTGAAAATCATTATGGAGAAAGTCAGATATATCAAAATTCATTTTAAAACATAACAACAATAATGGCTAGCATTTGGACATTGAAAGTTTGCAAAGAACTCTAATATGTCGTTTGATTTACTCAATAATCCTATAAAGTAGATGCTATTATTAGCCCCTCTCCTAATTTTTTTTTCAGCTAAGGCAATTAAGACTGAGCAAAATGAAGTAACTTTCCCAGGTTCACATTGTTACTTTATGTCAGAGGTAGGGCTTCAGATTCGGGTCTTGCTAACTCTTAACACTCACCTAAATCCTGTAGCCTAAAATGACTATAATTGATAAGACAGAGCTTTTCTTCATTTACAACTCTATTCCTTAGACTCACAAAGATTGTCCTGAAGTTTTTGTTCAGCACTAGTGATAACAGCCAAAATTTGCAAAGGAATTTCCATATATTGTCTCCTCTGAGCCTTAAAACAATCCAGGAAAATAAAGAAAATATCTCCATTTTCCAAATGAGAAAGTATGGGTTTAGGTTCAGTGACTTGCCCTAGAGTCATAAAGTTAGAATTAGAAGGAAAATTTGTATCTAGTTATTCTTCAATCCAAATTCAATTCTCTATCCCCTTGACCATCTGATGTCTATTATTTTATTCATTCATTCCTTTATGCATCCATTTATTTATTAACTTATTTATCCACATATCCATTCATTCATCCATTTTTAAATTTATCTATCCGATTATTTATTAAGACTGATTCTCCTCATTTCACCTGAGCCAGTGCAGGGGGCTACTCATTGCCCTGATCATACTGATCATCAGTGAAGTTTGACCTTCTGTTTTTCCCATCCTGAGCTAATTCTCCCCTCTTTAGACAAATTACCCCATTTTTCTTCCCAAAGACTTACCATATTGATTCTGATCTTAATCCAGACACCCAACAGACATAACCCAATACTGCTCAGAACTCTGTAGTCTAAGAGGTCTATCATCTTCAGTCCCCAGTAGATGATGGGACTAAAGAAATGTCCCAATATCCCTGGCCACACTACTACTTTAAAAATTTATCTAAGTACTTTTACTCCTTATAGCACTTTAGAAACAGCAGCCCAGAAAGGTTAAGTGAATGTGAGTTCACATGTTAGTAAGAGGCAGAGCCAAAATTCAGACACAGGTCCTTTGTCCTTCCATGCTGCCTCCTTGTTATAAAATTCCTGGAGATTAAATTTGAATATTCTCTCCTCTCTTCATTTTAAGTTTTAAAATTTTAAATTTTAGAATGCTCTTCTATCCATGATTGTCCAAAACAGAAGTACTTCATGAATTGGCCATTCCAAAATTCTCCAAGCTCTTTTTGTTCTCACCCATTGTTTTGGTGCTGACAAATTATTTTTTAGAGATCTGATTTTGGCTTCCTTGATTCAAGATTCTATTTCCTATACATAATTTGACATTTTCTTACTTTTACCATTTTATCTTCTACTAATGATATCTGCATGGTTGACACTTTAAGCTTTATTCTTTTTGATTCTCTAGATATTTATTGAATTCTCCCACTTCTCTGCCTTCACATAGAGATTTCCCTGAACATGAAATGTGTCCTGAAATTTTACTCATTCTAGAAGACACACTAGTGCACTGTTGGTGGATTTATGAATTGTTCTGGCCATTTTGGAATGTAATTTGGAGTTAGTGAGCTATGAATACTCTTTGACCCCCTACTTTGTGTAAATTATTCAAAACATAAGTTTAAATAATAATGTTTAATAATAAATTGAATTTTAAAATAAAATTTAAAAAAAATTTGTGGAGATAAGTTAGGTCTTTTGTAGCAACCAAAAAATTGGGAACTAAGAGAATATTTTCCTATGGTGAATGACTAAATAATTATGATATACAAATGTAACAGAACATTATTGTTTATAAGAAATTATGAAATGAAACATTTCATAGGAAGTCAGGAACATCTGTAAGAACTGATGCAAAGCAAAACAAGCAGAATTAGGAGAACAATTTCATATAATGATAACATTTTAGAGAAAAAAACTCTGAAAAAATATATTTAAAACTCTGGTCAATGCAATAATAAACCACAAGTCCAAAAGATTGGAAATGAAACATGCTACTTATCTTTTGCTAGAGATGTGGTAAACATAGAATACAGATAGGCAGAACATGGTAAATATAGGAATTTGTTCTGCTGTTATGAGGATCTTATTTTTCAGTTTTATTATCAATTAGAAGAAGGATAGTGAGAGGGAAAGATTATACATATAAAAAAATAAATGCATTAAAAAATATGTTGTGTAAAGTCTTACCCATTCCAGAAGATCCAGATCAAATTCCATCTTTTTCATGAAGCCATCCCTTATTCCTATCACTCCCCAATTCAAATTTCTTTTTCTTCATAGTCTACATATACTACTTTTGTTTTTAATCAATATTTCCCATTACAAACCCTATGTGAACCAACAAAATCTAAAATTTCTATTTTGAACTATTCCTCTTTCTATAGTCTCAATAGAGCAGCTTTTAGCAGTTACTAGAGCAGGGACCAGGAATCTGAAAGAAGGAAATCAGAGATAAGAGGATCTAGATACAGGGAGAAAGAGTATCAATTTATTGCTTTGTTTTTGTTTTTAAAGTTTAAGATCTAGCTTATAATTTTTTATAGTTTACTTTTGGCAGAAAGGACATTGAAAAGAGCAGTGAGAAGCCCAAGCACATTGAGGCCCCATTAGTGGACTTTGCAAAGTGGACATTCTAGTTTTCAGTTTTTCTCATATAACGGGGAATCTGGCCAATGAGGGTTGAATCTCAGAAGTATGTGCATTAGATTAAAGGCTTCTGTAAATTTACAATGGCATGTCATAGACAGGGTTTTCTTCATTCTGGCCAATAGCTGGGGAGGCTGAGACCAAGTCGCTTTCCTCAGACTAAATTGACTCCTTGGGGGCTTGGCTGAAATTTCTTGGTTTCTGGTTTGTCACTTTGCCACTCCTTTGATTCTTTATTTTGGAATTTGTTTGCACAATGTCTCCCCCCTTCATCCAATGACTTTCAACAATTTTTCACACTTTGTAAAGTATTTGATTAACACATATACTCACTTGGCTAAGGTATCAATTTGTTACTACTTACTTTGTGGGGCTTGAGGATAATTGATCCAATAAGCTCTATCCTTACTCAAGAAAAGTGATTAAAGTATTCATACCCTCCAAGGAAGTGAATGACAGCAACAAAGATCCAAAATATTGGCAGGTAGCAAAGAACTGGAAGCAAAGTATGGCGCCCATCAATTGAGAAATGTCTGAAAGATTATGATATAAGAATGTAATAGAATATCATTCCTCAGTAAAAAATTTAAAAATATGAAGAGTTCAAGGAAACATGAAAAGAATCACACAAACCACTTGATGAAATAAAATAAGCAAAATCATAAGAAGCAATATATCCATTAATTATAAAAGTGTACATTAAAATATTACTTAAAGAAAATTGAACTCTGAATAATGGGGCAGGGGGGAGAAACAGTCAAGACCCTGGGAAAGAGATAATAAAATGTACTTCAGCCTTCAAGCCAGGTTGAAGACTATTAAGATAGACTAATGTCTAAACTGTTTTTGCTTAATTATTTTTCCTTGTCACAAGGGAGAGTTTTGATGAGGATGGAGGTACTGATAAAAAAAAATGACTGATATAAATGCAAGAGGTATCAATAAAACATCTTTTTTGTTTAAAAAAAAAGAACTTCTTGAATAGTTAACTTTTTTAGAGAAGTAAAAAGTTTGCAGTGAGTAAGTAGTAATGTCAGTGTTAAGGTCTGTACTTTGGAAATGAAACACCATTGCTGAGTTTTTTGTGCACTTTGGTTTTGTATCAAAGATGTGTGTGTGTGTGTGTGTGTGTGTGTGTGTGTGTGTGTGTGTGTGTGTGTGTGTATGTGTATGTGTAATATTCCTCAATGGAGGCAGGCAATAAGTATTTAAGAAATGATTATTGAGGGGACCTGGGTGGCACAGTGGATAGAGCACCAGCTCTGAAGTCAAGAAGACCTGAGTTCAAATTTGACTTCAGACAAAATACTTCCTAGTTGTGTGACCCTGGGCAAGTCACTTAACCCCAATTGTCAGGGAGGAGGGGAGAGGGGAGCGATGATTATTGAACTGAATGAGTCTGGGGGACCAGAAGATTGTTTTTATCTGAGAAATTTCCGGGATGGTGAGGAGAGTCATAGAACAATTGATGGACCGTTGTTCTACATTGATAATATTGATTTAATTACAACTTGCAGAGTTATTACAGCGAAACAAACAAAAAAATGTTGTTGAAAGCTGATCGTGGGGTGGAGAAGAGGAGAAACCTTAGCTATTTAACAAAGCTGCTTGAGGAAAGGAAATACTTGCATGTCTTACTCTTTGATATCAACTATGGCTTGAGAGGGGGAAATCCCAAAGTTTAGCTAAGAGATCAAATCTGCATATTTTTACAAACCAGGTTTTTTGTTGAGTCATTTTTCAATCGTGCCTGACTCTTCATAACCCCATTTGGGATTTTCTTGACAAAGATACTAGAGTGGTTTGCCATTTCCTTCTCTAGCTCATTTGACATATGAGGAAACTGAGGCAAACAGGATTAAGTAACTCGCCCAGGGTCACCCAGTAAGTGTCTGAGGCTGGATTTCAATTCAATAGCATGAGTCTTTCTGATTCTCAAGTCCAGTGCTTTCCACTGCACCATGTAGCACCACTTCCTTGCTTCCCCCAATAGGTTTAGAGAAATTGCTACTGGAAAAAAATTACAATATTTCCTTACCATCCAGTCAAGATTTTTTTTTCTTTTTGATCTGGAAGTTTGCATCCTTGCTTCCCCATGGGTGCTCTGTGCTTTGGTGGTAGAGTGTGACCCAGATATATGGGTAGACATTATATTATCTTTTCTTTTCATTCTGTTCAATAAGTGTTTCATGTTGAGAGTTACAGGTCTCATCTCATCTCATCTGATTTATTTAAATAGGAAGTACACAGCTCGGGAACTTCAGTTGTGAGTCATATGCTATAGCTCCCTTTCTTAGGGTTCTCCCTAGGATCCTGGCAGCCCTCGCCATCCTGCTAAAATGGGCTTAGGTGAGCAATCCAGCTCAGAAAGAGAGCCTAGAGAGACACAGTGGCAAGTCATTCCTAGGCTGCATCAGTGCAAAAAACAAGACTTCCCTTCAGGCATTTGTGAAGAAACAGGTTCCAGGCTCGATCAAGACTGGTAAGTTTCTCTGAGGTTTTATTAACCTGTTTTATTAGCATCCCGGTCTGATTTATTTGGGACCTCTTCCACATCTCTCTACTATGGCCTTGTTTAATTTTCAGGAGACTGCCAATTTTCAAATCAAAAACTATCTCAATTTTCATGTCAGGATTTAATGGGGTTATTCAATCCCATTATGGATGGGATTATGAAACAGAACACATCATCTACTCTAGGAATAGATGTCATCTCAGTGTATCTCTTTCTCTGATCTCTGTGGTACCAATCCAACCTTTTTGCCATGGTTGACTTTTGAATATTTTGCCTGATGGAGCTGAGTTATCTGTCCTAGTCTTGCCAATTCCTTCAGAATTTAGCCTCTTGCCATCCTCATTTCATGGGGCCTTCTAGTTCCCTCCTCTCCAGTCAGTTCCTGTTTCTGTTGGTTACTATTGACCAAAACTGTAATATTTGGTCTAGAATTCTTCACAGAAATTCCAGGAAGCTCAGAGTCACCTGAGTTACAAGTGAATCAGAGCAGATAAAAGTACTACATGTCTGTTCTGTCCCATGGGCACAGTAAATTTCTTTATCTGATAAAAATCTTTATTATTTTGTCTTCTGCCTTATTACTATTAACCCTGTTCTGTGACCTCCAATAGAAACAACTAAATGGAGTGAACACTGGGCCTGAAGTCAAGCTGAGCTCGAACCCAGCCTCAGTTACTTACTATCAGTGTGACCCTGGGCAAATCTGCCTCAGTTTCCCCAACTGTAAAATAGGGATAATAACTTACCTCCAGAGTTGTTGTAAGGATCAAATGAGATAATATTTGTAAAGCACTTAGCTTAATATCTCGTACATAGCAGGTACTGAATAAATGATCATTCATTAATGCTCAATATCTCTTTACCTCTCAGCGCCTTCACTAGATACACTCTCCTCTCTTCCCTATCTCAACCCCTTGATGAACCAGTTCAATTCTACACTCAGTTTCCTTGTTTCTTTTTCCTACCTTCAAATATGCCTTGTCAATTCCTAACCTTGCATTACTTCCACCAGCTAATACCTTCTCTCCTGACTGTGTCCGCTACATATTTATGTTACAGAATAGCAGTTGAGCCCCCACCTCAGCAATCCTATACAATTTTCTTGGACAATTCACTTACCACATGGGTTATTCCAGACCTCTTCATCCCTCCTCAAGCCTCCCAGCCACCCTTTCTCAGCTAGGAACTCTCCCTATATTTCAATTTTTAAAAATGAAGCTATTTTCAAGAGATGCCTCTTCTTTCCACTATCCAGATGTTGTCCCACATTGTCACTTCCTTCAAATGTCTCACACAGAGCTAACTATTCACCTTGCCAAGATGAAGCCCTCTACATGCTCCCTTAATCCCATTCCATCCAATCTCCTCTAATAGATTTCCCTGTCTCTCATCCTCACTCACTCTTTACTCTTCAGTCTCTCTCTAGCTTCTGGTTGCTTCCCTATTGTCTATTCTACCCTTTTAAAAATTACCAAATAAGATAATATTCGTAAAAAGTTATTAGCATTAATTCCAATAGACTTGTGATGGAAAGAGCCATATGCATCCAGAGAGGACTATGGGGACTGAATGTGGATCACAGCATAGCACTTTCACCTTTTTGTTGTTGTTTGCTCACTTTTTTCCCCTTATTTTATTTCCTTTTAGATCTGATTTTTCTCATACAGCATGATAAATGTGAAAAATATGTTTAGAAGAATCATACATGTTTGCTTACTGTCTGGGGAAGGGGAAAAGGGGAGAAGGAGGGAGAAAAATTTGAAACACAAGGTTTTGCAAGATTGAATGTTGAAAACTATCTTTGCATGTATTTAAAAAAAATAAAAAATATTATTAAAAAAAAGTTATTTGTATTGTGCCTAACACATAGTGGTATTCTCTTCCCCCTTCCCTGCTAATGACATTGGTTTTCTAGCTAATTCCCACACAAGATATCCTACTTCCCAACTTCATGTATTTTCACTGGCAATACCATAGCATAGAAGATGTCAAGGTCATCCACTGCATCCCGGCCATCAAATGCCGTCATGACTTTTGTCTTGTCACTGGACTTTGATTACTCTGGAAGAGAGAGAGTCTGATGACTGTATGCAATTCTGTGTCACTTAAATCCAATTTATAGGCAAGTCAAGACATCAGCCCAGTGATATCATTGGTCTTTTCAAAAACAGAAAACAAACAACAATCCCATATTGGGAATTCTCTCTCTCTTTACCTCTGCCTCCTGGCTTCCCTATCTTTTTCTTTTTTAAAATTTATTTATTTAGCTTTCAATATTTAGTTTTATAAGGTTTTGATTTCAATTTTTTCTCCTTCCCTTTTTTCCCTCTCTCCTCCCCAAAATGGCAAACAATCTGATATAGGTTATACACATACAATTATATTAAACATATTTCCACATTAGTCATACTGTAAAAGAGGGGTCAAAACAAAAGGGAAAAACTACAAGAAAGCTTAAGCCCCACCTTTTGCAGGAAACCTTTCCCATTTCCTAAGTGCATAGTGCCTTTTCTCTATTATTTCTCAATTTGCCCTGCATAGATCTTATTTGTGCAGGATTGTTTGTATGATATCTCCATTAACTGTGAGCTCCTGGAAGGCAGGAATTGTTTTTGCCTTTAAAAACTTTGAAGGTCAAGAACATAGTGTTGTACCATGTACCCTTCTTTGTGTGCCAGTCGTGACAAAAATTGGATTCTCCTCGAACCCTAAGTGACTCAGATGCTTCATCTTCAAAGACTATGTGTGTGACCTTGGAAAATTGTCCCTGGGAGGATCAAGCCCCATCACTGCACCTTCTTCAAGTTTCCCTTGGCCACTGAGTTTACTTTGTTGAAGACTGAAAATGTGTCAACATGTTGTTTTTCATTGTCAATGTTAAGGACAACAACATCAAATAAAGTCAACCGTAAAGAAACTGAAATGGTCTAACATCCAATTGACCAAGTTCAATCGAGAAAGACACACAGACAGTCAGAAGCTGAGAAGGAGAAGTGAGATCCTGATGTGTAAATAAGATCTGAGACTGCCTTGGGGATAAGGTTGGAACTCCTCCCCATGGTGAGTATGGTGGTAGGGGTAGAGCACCTGCCACAGTAACTAGGAACTCCCATCAGAAGATACCAAAATGGCCCAATCAGTGGTGATTTAACTTAACAGATTAGTATATCTGAACTATGCAGCTTGAGCTCAGCTGAAAATTTCTATTTCCCATAGAGATTGTTGGTAAACAAACATCCAGATTAAAAGGACCTGTGATTTTGGGTCTCAGCTTAAGTTCTGACAGAATATGAACTCTTCAGCATACCGTACATTTCTGTTTCCTGATCTTTGACAGATTCCATCAGCTTTGTCTCTCTACAAACTTACTTTTGCTGCAGCTGGGTGGTGCAGTAGAGCCCTGCAGGTGGAGCCAGGAAAGTGAGTTCAAATCAAGCCTTGGACACTCAGGAGTTGTGTGACCCTCAGCCAATTACTTAACTTCTTCCTGACTCCATTTCCTCAACTGTTAAATGGGGACAGTAACTTCTCAGAGTTGTTGTGAGCACTGAATGAGATAATATTGGTCAAGCACTTAGCTCAGTGCCCGACACATAGTATGGGAGCTTAATAAAGGTTTTTTCCCTTCCTTTCATCTCTCTTTTTTTTTTTTTTGAAAGTCAGTCCCACAATCTCTTGAACACTCACTAAAGACACAGCTCTCATTCTGTCTCTATTCCTTTCCCCCTCTACTCATCAGAGAAATTAGCCTGTGTTTCCATTTTCTACTCCCATACCCAGAGATTTCTCTAAAAATTATCATTTACTGGACCTGTCATAGATGGCACCTGAATAATCTTCCGAGGCAGAAGGATTTCAACAGACATCTCATCCAGCTTTTGTTTAAAGTTTTCAGGGAGGGGAAACAGTTGCCTCCCAAGGCAGCCCATTTCACTTTCAAACAGCCCTAACTGTTTGGAAGCTTTTTACTGACACCACGCTTAAGTGTTCCATTGCTCTATCCATTGCTCCAAGTTCAGCCCTCTGGGGTGAAACAGAATAAATTGAATTTCTTCTTCTGGTTGACTGCCTTTCTTAAATACTTGGTCATAGATAGATATCCCGTATTTCCCCTTTTTCCTAGTCTTCTCTCCTCTAAGTGAAGCACCCAAAATTCCATTAACTTTTTATACTATGAACTCTAGGCCTTTCATGATTCTGGATATTTTCCAGCTTATTAAATTCCTTCCTAAAATCCAGAACTAAAGATTGTACTTCAAATTTGGCCAAACCAGGACATAATATAGCTAGCTTACCACCTCTTATTTCTGGAAAGTGTAACTTCTCTTTATGTAATCTCAAATTACATTTACTTTTTTTTAGCTTCTGTACCATATTGTTGGCTCATATTTGATAACATATAGTACTTTAAGGTTGGCAAAGTACTTTAAGCATATTATGCCTTTTAATTCTTGCAACAGCCCTTCGAGGTAGGTATTTTTGTTAAATCAATGGTTGCCATTTCCTTCTCCAGCTCATTTTACAGATAAGATAACTGAGGCAAATCATATTTAAATAATTTGCCCAGAGTCATATAGCAAGTGTCTGAGGCTAGATTTAAACTCATGTCTTCAGGTCCCCAGGCTATATCCACTGCCACACCTACCTGCCACAGGTGCTATTTTTATCGCTATTTTAAAGATCTAGAACTAAAACTTAGAGTGGCTAAGCAATTTGCCTGGAGTCATACAGCTAAGTGCCTGAGGCAAGACTTCCTAACTCTTCACAAAAAGAATTCTCCATTACTCCAAGCTGCCTCTTCATAAATATCTGCAAATATTTTTCAGATATTGCTGTTGAACCAAGCCTCCTCTATTTTGTATTTGTAAAAACTCTTCTTTTTTTTAGTCTAAGTATAACATTTTATACTTATCTTTACTACATGCCATTAAAGCTAGACCAGTGTTCTCACCTGTCAAGATCTAATCATGAATCACAAGACTGGAAGGCCCCTTAGGGGCCCTCTAATCCAAAATGCACAGGAACAGAAATTCCCTCTCTAACATATTTGACCATAGGTCATTCAATCCTGAAAAATCTGAAAAAAATCAGTATGTGAAAAAAACAAGACTCAAATAAAGTACTTCCTGATTCAGCTTTTTCCTCCTTTACATAATTTTAACTAATAGAAAATATTTTCTTTTATCTAGCCAGAAATCTGCCTTTCTGCCATTTCTACTCATTGCTCAAATTTCTACCCTTGGGACCAAACAGAATAAGTCTAATTCTTTCATATAAAATACTTTTAAATGTATGAAAATAGTTATGGGAAAACTGTAACACTAATGTACTGTTGGTGAAATTGTGAACTGATCCAACCATTCTGGAAAGTAATTTGGAATTACACTGAAAAGTCTGTGAAACTGTGCATACCCTTTGATCTAGCAATAACACTTCTGAGTCCGTATCCCAAAGACATTAAAAAGGGGGGAAAGACCTATATGTACAAAAATATTTATAGCAGCTCTTTCTGGGGTAGCCAAGAATTGGAAATCAAAGTGTAGTGTTCTTCTTCTTTAAAATAATGGTTCTCTGGGAGAAGGTAGATTTCTCGGAGAGGTTTTCTGGAAGCAGCCTTAGTTTCAGTTAAAAGTAATAATCACCCAAATGCAACCAGGTGTTAAAAGTTCAGATCTTTTATTGTCTCCAATATAGCCTATTTAGTTAGAGACCTATCTTTCTTCTTGGTTCTAAGAGCTCTTGCAGCTTTGTCCTTTGCTTCTGCCTCTGCTGTCTTCAGCCTCCAGCCAGTACCAAGGTGAAAGTTGTAATGAATCTTTCTTGCCTCCCAGAGAGGGCTTCTGGCTGAACTCACTTGCCACTCTCCTCTCAATCTAATTCAGCTGAAATCCCCGAGAGAGCCTCTGTCTGTTTCTTATATATGATCTCCTCTGAGAGAGTGGGATTATGGGTTTCTCCCAGCATGCTCTCTGGTCCTAAGAGCTTCAGGGAAGATGTGAATTCGAATATCTCATACTAAACCCTAAAATCTCCCAAACATGTGAACTCCAATGAGTAAAGGTGTGAACACAAGCATTGTTTCTCAATTCCACTCAGTACCTTATTTCTTCTGGCCCATAACATCTCCTTGTAGGATCAACTCAATCATACTGAGCCATGTTAATTAGATAATTATTGTCTCTATCAATTCTAATGACTTAACAATTTGTAAAGATTCCAACATCAAAAGATGTCCATCCAGACACCAGTATTATCTCAGAAAAATCTTGGAAAGACTTACATGAACATTTAATACATAATGAAATAAATAAACTAGAACGCTGTAACAACAATACTGTTCAATGAAGAACTATGAATGACTTAACTATTCCCAAGACAATCCAATCCCAAAGGATTAATGATGAAGCATACTATCTACCTCCAAGAAAAAACTGATATTGTTTGAATACAGACTGAAGCATACCATTTTTCACTTTCTTTCATTTTTTCTTTGATTCAAGTCTCCTTGTATAAAATGACTGATATGGAACTGTGTTATTTAATTGCACATATACAAGAAAAGAATGAATAATGAAACATTTAAAAAAAAAAAAGAAAATTGTTACCTATCTCCTTAAATACTCTTTTTCTCAGGCTAAAAATGCTCAGTTCCTTTAACTGAACTTTGTAATATGGTTTCCAGGATTCTCACCATCCTCATTCTCTGGACACATTCTAATTTTTTGAAATCCTTCCTAAAATGTGGCACATAGAACTATATGTGGGACAGCTAGGTGACACCATAGATAAAGCAGTGGAGTTGGAATTAGGTAGACATCTTCCTGAGTTTAAATTCAGTGTCACACATTTGTTAGCTGTGTGACCCTGGGCAAATCACTTAACCCTGTTTGCCTCAGTTCCCTCCCTTGTACAATGAGCTAAAGAAGGAAATGGCAAACCACTCCTGTGTTTTTGCCAAGAAAACCCCAAATGGCATCAGGAAGATGGATTTATTCTCTAGTAGGTTGGACTTGCTTCTTGAAAAGCACAAAGTTGCCATGGATAGGCTAATCCACTGGACAGTATTCTCTCTTTGAGATAGCTATAGTGTGTGGTAGTTCCAGTTTCATGTTCATCTGGGTGTATTGTGCTCTTTTAGAAAGGGGGCCCAAGATTGGCAGAAACTTTGACAATTCTGTTCTTTGGGCGCTTTAGCTATGAAATTTTTATCCTCTAGGCAGGAGGCAGGAGATTGTATATTCTCTATTTTTAAAACTTTTTCTGGTTTGAAGCTAGGTTCCTTCATTTTTAAGGGGTTTCACTCTGATTTATGGTGACCACCAAGTACAAATTTTCCTCATGAAAATGAGTGAGGTAGAGGGGAATCTTGCCTTGGTGGCAAGTTCATTGTTTCTACTAGCCTTTTCTTATGCAACTGAGCTACTCAAATCCTCAGATTAATTAATAGATCAATTAAGAAGTATTTATTAAGCTCCTATTAGTTGGTACTAAAATTCTGGGAATGTAAATATAGTGAATGAAATTGTCCCTATTCACTAGGAGTTTACACTTTAATGGTGGAAACAAGGGCCTGTATAAGTAGGAGCAGAATAAAAGTAAAGAGAACAAATATAACTAAATACAAAATAGTTAAAAAAAAAAAAAAACAAGATAATTTGAACAGGAGGGAATTCTTAGTTAAAGAAATCTGGAAGGCCTATGAAGAAGATAATGTTTGAGCTTTATTTTAAAAGAAAAAGATTCTATGACGTGGAGTGAGAATGTATTCTGAGAATAGGGAATAGCCACTACAAAAATAAAGAGACAAGAGAGGAAGTAAGGTATGTGAAGGACATAGAGAAAGTCAATTAATTAGGTTGGAACTCAAAGTATGGGAGAAAAGGTAATGTTTCAAGAGGCTAGATAGATTGGGTGCAAACCAATGCAAAGTGAAGTGTGCAGAACCAGTAAGGGCTTCTGGTCTCATTGCTTCAGTATCATTAATGGAGGATAAATTTGAGTACTTTGAAATAGATCTTACCCTTTTTTTTTTTTTTCAGTTATTTATTTCTTAGCTCCATCCAAAAACTGGACATTTTTCACTTTCATTATTTTATTTATCTTCCTAATACAACTAAATTTTACTTTTCATCTATTGCATGAATGTGGTCTAAGGGATTTGAAGAATTGAAAATCCCAAATTCTGACTTATAGTTGTTGTAGAATGCAAGGGAAATATCTAAAGAAAAGAGTACAGAGTCACATCCCTTTTAGCCACAGCTTTCTCCCACCTCATACCCCATCTCAACCCCTTACACAAGTACATCAATTATAAATATAATCTATAGCTAGTTTGAATAGAGAGAACATATAGATTAATAAAAAAAGCAATTTTTATTTATAAATTTATTAATAAAAATCTACTAAGTACTAAATAAAAAACAGCCTCCCACAATCAAATTTCATATCTGTCTTTTAGATTTCAAGAGCTTACTAAGTTAGCCAATGCGTATAAAAGAGATAAAAAAGAATCAGAAAATTTAGGCAGTGTATTTCGGGTTATGACCCTGGTTATAGGTGACAAGAATGAGACTGTATCTATGGACTTGACCAGAAGCTTTTCTAGGTATTTACTTTGGGTGGATGTGATTTGACCTTTGGAATCATCGAAGTGGAGCTTACTTTGTAATGGGCTTTTGTGGCTTAAGGTTAAACTTCAGCACTATTGTGGGCCTATCCATTAAGGGAAGAATGTTTGCACAGAATAAACAGGCTTAAATTTCACAAGGCACACCTTTCACTCCAGGGAGTTGGGCCCAGCAAACTACAGTTTGAGAAAAGATATGAAAAGAGCACAGTTCATGAATTTGCTGTTGCCTCTTTACCCACTCTTCAGAAATCATCTTGGCCACTTCCCCAGAAGATAAAAGGCCCTTAGAGAAGGACATCAAGTTATTTTGGGAAATGATGAAAAGGGTACCATGAAGCTGTTGGAATGAGATGATCATCAATGAAAGCATGAAAAAAATTATTTTTTTGGTGAGGCAATTAGAGTTAAGTGTCTGAGTCTGAATTTGAACTCAGGTCCTCCTCACTTCAGGTCCACTACTCTATCCACTGGGCCACCTAGCTGCCCCACAAGAATTTTTTTGCTTGCTTTTCCTCTTCACCATTTCAGAAAGTGCCCTCTAATTTTGCCCTAGCACAGAATGAATGAATCTTTAGCTCCCTGCAAGGCAAAGCCACTGAGCAATCTGTGCCTCTGAAGAGAAAAGACAAGTTTCTAAAAGAATCTTTTTTCTGGGATCATAGATTTTTGGAGCTGGAAGGGACTTTGGATCTAGGCTAATCCCAACTCATTTTATAGGTGAGCAGAAGCCCAGGGAGGTTGGACCTTGCCATAGAGAAGGAGACAAGCATTTGTTAAGGAACCTGCTGTGTGCCAGGCTCTGTGTGAAGAGCTTGACAGACATTTTCTCACTTATAAATATCATCCCATTTTCAGAGAGCCGGAGAGACTTACATAAACTGATGCTGAGTGAAGTGAGCAGAACTAGGAGATCATTGTGCACGGCAACAGCAAGATTATGTAATGATCAATTCTGATCCAGATCGTGGCTCTTGTCAATAGTGAGATGATTCAGACCAATTTCCAATGATCTTGTGATGAAGAGAGCCCTCTGTGCTCAGAGAGAACTGTGGGAACTGAATGTGGAACACACATAATATTTTCACCTTTTTTGTTGTTGTTTGCATTTTATTTACTTTCTCATTTTTTCTTTTTAATTTGATTTTTCTTGTGCAGCAAGATAATTGTATAAATATGTATGTATATATTGGATTTAACATCTATTTTTGCCATGTTTAACATATGTTAAATTACTTGGCATCTAGGAGAGGGGTGAAGGAAGGGGGGAAAATTGGAACACAAAGTTTTATAAGGGTCAATGTTGAAAATTTATGTATATGCTTTGAAAATTAAAAAGCTTTAATTAAAAAAAATAAATATCATCCCATAAGTAAAATGGATAATTAAGGGCAGAATGGAGATTTGAACTGAGGTCGTCTGATATCTTTTTAAGAGATAGGGCTTTTTCCTTCTTTGGTACCAATGCTTTTTAAAATTGACTCTAATTTTCTTTCTATTCTTTACCCATTTTCCCCAGACAAGCAAGAGTAACATGTGGGATTAATCCTCAGCCAGGCAAGTAGCAGATATTCTTTGTTGTTGGTGAATTATTTCAATTGTGCCTGAATCTTCTTGATTGAATGTTCTTGGGAAACATATAGGAAGGATTTGCTATTTCCTTCTCCGGCCCATTTTATACTTGAGGGATGAGACCAATAGGATTAAATAACTTGCCTGGCATCCACAGCAAAAATACTTGTTGTGACTCTGAGGTGGAATTTGAACTCAAGGAGATGACTCTTTGTGATTCCAAGCCCATTGCTCTATTCACTCACCACCTGGCTATCCTAAGTGGATATTCAATGGGTGAGTATTCCTTAAAAGTTTAGAGGATCTCATTGTGGACCTAACTGGCCAGATACAGTAGGTCCCCAGTGGGGTAGCTCCTACTTCTATTGTTTGTTCTTCGTTCTCAGAGAGGACCATGACATTAAGGAGGTAATGCCATGGTGTGCAAGCGGATTGGATTTCAGTGAGGGCCTCTCTTAGACATGGGATATTACGCATGTGGATGCTGCCTAAAAGAATGCAAATTTTGATATCTGAAACCTGGCAAGACATCTTGGAGCTTACGGGCTAGATTTCTTCCTTAAGGTCTGTGCTTTAAACTTAAATCGCTCTGGATCTCATTGACTGATCAAAGTTAGGTCCCAGGTGAAGCCCCACTAGTCATTGTTGGGCTCTGAATGGCTAAGAGTGAATGTAAATAGCATTTTTTTTTAAATTTTGTCCAGAAACCCTAAGAGATTTCCCTTCCCAGATTTTATAGGTAAGTAGGTAGGTAGATATATAAAAAGGCTGATAGACTGAGATAGAGTTATGTAGTATGTATATATGTGTATGTATGTATAGTGTGTACATATATATATATATGTATACACACACACACACACACATACAATTTTGACTAGTTAAAAGAGGCCTTTCTTTGTCTCATTTCTTACCTAGCCTTAATTACTGAATGGGTATTTCCTCCATTAAAGACATTACTTTACTGTGGCTCTTTCCAACAAGGAGATGATTCAGGCCAGTTCCAATGATCTTGTGATGAAGAGAGCCATCTTCACCCAGAGAGAGACTGTGGAGACTGAGTATGGATCACAACATAATATTCTCACTTCTTGTGTTGTTTGCTTGAATTTTATTTTCTTTCTAATTTTGTTTTCCTTTTTAATCTGATTTTTCTTGTGCAACAAGATAATTGTATAAATATGTATGTATATATTGGATTTAATATATATTTAACATATTTAACAAATATTGGATTGGGGTGGAGGGAAGGAGGAAAAATTTGGAACACAAGATTTTGCAGTGGGTCAATGTTGAAAAATTATCCATGCATATGTTTTGAAAATAAAAAGCTTTAGTCAAAAAAATAAAAAATAAAAAGACATTACCTTAAAAAGGCCAAGATTTCCCACTGCATCCAGGACCATCTCCAGTCATCCAGATCTGTATCTTGCCACTGGACCCAGAGGACTCTGGAAAGGAAAGTAAGGCTGCTGATCTTGCCCATCCCTCCCTCATTTAAATCCAGTTCAGTTGAATGTCATGGCGTCACTTCCCTGATGTCACAGAATGAAGGACTAACAATAACAGAAGGTCTCATTAATGTGAGTATCATGGAGAACCGCACTATCATATGGCTCCTCAGTAATCTCTCCTGTATCACCTGTAAAACCTAAAAGGTTTTAGAATGTTCTTCAGGTAAGAAGGCTGCTAGCTGCTTTTGTTCTAGTTTAGTTAAGGTGATTTATGGGTACCTTTGGCTTTTGGCCCCCAAAGACTTGACAGGAATGCTTTTATAAAACAGTGGCCATCTAACTATCCTATCCAACAGTTTCTTTTCTAAATATGGCTTGATTTGAATGAGGAATAATATTTCAAATAGTAATTTATGCTGGTTTCAACAACCCTTCATTTGTTTATCTAGTAAACATTAAGTGCCTCCTATGGCTATACTAGGTGCTTTAGGTGAAAGAGCAAAGTGGTGTTTCTGCTCTCATATCCAGTCTAGTTAGGAAATAAAATACACATATTTGTGTGTGTGTGTGTGTGTGTGTGTGTGTGTGTGTGTTGTGTATGGCTATTATACAAAGTCTGAGCTATATCATGGAATCTGAACCAAAAAAAGAACTCAGACAAGTTTATCAATGATCCAGTTAAAGAAACAAAAGAATATGAGGGAGAACTGAAGAAATGGAGCAGACTTAGGTTTTTTGGGCTTACACACATTTCCCTCCCAGACCCTTCAGGGAACATTTGTTGACTTCCAAAATGGTTTTGACAGCCCTTAAATATTCCTAAATAAGGAACTATTTGTCATTAGTAGAAGGGGAAACCACATATCCCAAGACATAGCACCAGGATAGGATTGAAGAGAGCAAAAGCTCCTGGGAATAGAGAGAGTTCCTGGATCCAGTAACCTAGAGAAAAGAGAAGTGATTACAAACTATATGGTATTTATAAATTTCATCATTCTGTTGGAAATTTCTCTCTAAACCTAGGAAGCAAAGTGCTATCTACATCCATTGAAGGAATGATAAATAGAAGTATGTGTAGAATGGTTATTTATCTATATCTGTATGTATGTATGTCCATATATAGACACATACACATACACACATACATATTTGTGTTTAATAGAAGCCTCCTCTAGGGCAAGGTGGGTAGAGAGGGGAAAAAAAATTAAAAGTACACTGCAGAGAACAAAAGAAAACTTAGAAAGAAGCTCAAAAATGCATGGTGGTTATGAAAATGGTGTATAATCTACCAAGAAAAGTAAATTTATCCATACTATTCAAAACTTCTCCACTTACTGTAATTGATCGATACACACACACACACACACACACACACACATATATATAGATAGATAGATAGATATAGATTCATGTCTAATGAGAAAGAAGGAAGAGAAGAAAGAAAAGTTACATGTTAATTATATATTTAAGAAGAATAGCAAATTGTATATAATAGATTTGGAGTTCCCTGTGCAATCATTTATTTTTCTCTTCTATCTTATGAAAATGCTTGTTTTATTTCTTAAGTTCAAAATAAAATAATTTAAAAAAAGAAAATGATGCATAGCATTTATTACATAGTTTTCCAAAAAGTAAATTCATGATTTTATATTGAATCCTTTTTTATGTTGTTCAGTGTATATGGGTTTTGTTTTGTTTTTTGGCATTTTTGAATTGAAATGAATTTTATCAAAGTTTGAAATACATAAACATTTAAAAATAAGTAAGTAAAGAAAAAAGAAAATCTTTATCTGGTATCTGTCTACCATCTATCTGTAATGGATGTGTATGTATATGCATGAGTACACACAGAGACATGTATGTATGGATGTGCATGTGTTTGTATGTGGTCTGATAGTTCAGTTCTTCTGCCAACAGCTAAGCCTCACAGATGGACTGAATATGAAATTTTATGCAATTGATTACAGATTTAGAGACGTAAAACAGTGGAGCATATGAAAGGAATTATGCCCAGTGAGGAAAGATATTTATTTAAGACGGTAAGACTGCTTGCTGTAATATTGCTTTTTAATGTACATTATGATACAAAGTTCTCTGGAAAAAACAAATTTGGTTTTAAATTTCATTAAATGTTAACACATATTACAACATCTGTGAAATCCCCAAATTCTTATATAAGAAGTTCAATAGCAAGAATAATTATATAATATATATGTATTCATGTATATATCCATTTATACATATGTGTATATGTGCACACACAAAGATGCAACCTTATAAAATGTTGCATGTGCATCAAAACATATACATGTATACATACTTACATGATAACTATACTGTGTATATGTATGTGCATGTGTACACATGTGGAGATCTTTATTTTTTTACAAATACTAATATATAATACATGTCTGCTTACATAGCTATATACATACATCAATATATTTTATGTATCTGTGTCTTTCCTCATGTGTATTATATATGTTTATGTATCTATCATCTATCTATCCATCTATCTATCTATCAAACTTTATCTATCTGTCTTTATTTTCTCCCCCTAGGGAGTAATAGTTTTTCTCCCTCTTTTGAATAGCAGTTATTTCATTCTTTTAATTAGCATATCCATTGCTTATCACAATGCTTGGCACAAAATAGATATTTAATAAATACTTTATTGGTAACCTAATTAATTAAATGGCCCCAAATTTCTAAGAATACTGAAGGACAGAGCCATGATGCAGAGGAGAAATCTGAACTTTGCCTTTCACTATTGTGAGATAATGGATGAGACAGATCCTGCAGAAAGGGTGTTGGCTTTTAAGCAACTATAAATTCAAAGTTCCCTTTTATGAGCGTCCCAAATTCATAGGAAAAAAATATATATATACATATTTATATGTATGTATATATAAAACTCTGGAAGACTGTATATGTCTTTAGGGAGATAAAAGAATTCACAGGAAGGTAAGTGGTTCATTCTCTAGGAACCTAAAATATGCCACAGAATAAGAGAGTGGAGTTGCTAGAGCAGGAATTTTTTTTTAATTTATTTTTATGGGTGACAATTTCTATAGAGGTGGGATGGAAAATGCCATTCGCATCTAGAGAATAAACTATGGAGATTGAATGCATATCAAGACATAGTATTTTTCACTTTTTAAAAAAAGTTTTTTTTCTTTCTGGTGATTTTTTTCCCTTTTATTCTGATTTTTTTTTTCACAATGGGACTAATACGGAAATATTTTTTAAATGATTGTACATCTATAACCTATATCAGATTGCTTTCTGTCTTAGGGAAGAGGGAAGGAGGGAGAAAAATATTAGGAACTCAAAATCTTACAAAATGGATGTTGAAAACTATTTTTACTTGTGACTGGAAAAAATAAAATACTTTTAACACTTTCTAAAACAATTTTTAAATAAAAAAAATTTTATTGGTATCTTTTGTTTTTATATTTCCTAAATTTTTCCCTATATCTTTCCCTGGACCTTCTTCCAGAAATTCATCCTATATGACAAAAAAAAAAAAAAAAAATTAAAGGAAGAAAAAGACAAAGAAAAGTGAAAAAATAGTATATTTTTAAAGCATCTAAAAATATGTGCAATATTCCACACTTGTGGATCTTTGACCTCTGAACCAAAAGGGAGATGTTTTCTCATAGCTCTTCTTTGGCAACATGTTTATTTTTTGTAACTTTGCAAGATTCACTTTTAATCATTTAGCAATTGTGTTCTTTCCATTTACACTTTGTAGCTGTTGCTTTGCTTCCTTCACTCTGCATTAGTTCCTGTGAGTCTTTCCATGTTTCTCTATATTTATCATAATCATTGTTTTTTACAACAAAATAATAGTCCATGCTCATGCATCACAATTTTGCCATCCCGCATTTAATGACCATTAACTTTATTTTCTGTTCTTTTGCTAACACAAAGGTAGATTATTGTTCAATTGTGACTGATCCCGTGGATTAACTATCCATGGGGTTTTATTGGTAAATACACGAGAGGTTTGCCATTTCCTTCTCCAGTTAGGAAGGGGTTAAAAGTGGCTGGGCTAGGATCACACAGCTCTTAAGTATCTGAATCCTGATCTGAACTTTTATCATTTTGACTCCAGGCCCAGTCTGGAGTCTTTATCCCCTGTGCCACCCAACTGCCCTAAAAAGTAGATCAGGGATTCTTAAAGGTCCATGGATAGGGTTTTTTTTTTTTTTTTTTTTGGGGGGGGGGGGGGGGGGGGGGGAGCGGGGGGAGATAGGTAAAAATGGTGCTGATGAATTTGGATGGAAAAAAAAGTGACATCTTTATTACTAATCTTTGGTTTTCTTTGCAATCTTGTGCATCTTATTTTATGTATTTCAACACATTATCCTGAGAAAGGGTTCATAGGTTTCACAAATTGTCAAAGAGATCCATAACACAAAAATGTTAAGAGCTAGAGAGATGGAAAATTTATCTTGATTGTTCCTGAGCTCCTGGGAATCCTTTGTTTCATTGTCTATTTTATTTTATTTATGTCTATTTTATCATTTATAGTGTTTTTATTTTCTAAGGCTATCCTGAAGCCATTATATAGATCATCAGCAGGATTGCCTGCATCTGAGCTGAGAATGTTACTACATCTGTAAAGACCTAGATATGGATAATTTCATCCAGAATTTCCAAAGAGAAATTGTGGGTTGGGGTGGGGAGGATGGAGGGACGAGACACACAAAAGTGATTTGTGGGAAACCCTGAACATTGAACCTGGTACTTTGTAAGACCAGAGCTTGTGATTCTGGGACACAGGTTACACCATGTATGGCAAACTTTCTATTTACTTCCTGCTGCTCCTGAAAAGTCCCTGTAGGATTGTGATCAATTGCTCCTTTTTTCAGCTACTCAGCAAGAGGTGGGAAAGCAAACACTGTATAAAGGAGAATACAAGAGTACCTTTCTCCCTCTTAGCTCAGCATTATCCCAATATCTAGTTTGTGAAAACAAGACTTGTCTTTCCTGGGCTGATACTTCAGTATGAAGCCAAATCATTTAGAAGAATTCTACTTGTTTTCTGGTAGTCAAGAGCTCAATTTACCCATATGAATGGCCATTCCCAGAGAAGGCTTTTAAAAAATTTTTAATCATGTAGTTGACTAAAATATTTGTTTAATGGATACTATAAAAGCCTGGATTCTGTTATGGATCTATCATTCCTATGGGATCACAGGCTCTATTAAGTTCCTAAGTAATTACTAATTTCTGTTGAATAGAGCCCACTTTGCTTCTCATGGGAATTACCCGTTTAAGCAAATGTTTCACTCAACCTCGGGATAGGCTTTGAGGTATGCGGTGGAGCTCCATAAATGATGAAACAAATGGGCCCAAGGCAGGATAATGTGTCATAACTTAAGACCAATCAAAATGTATAATTATTTGCCCACCTTGTGGTTATTTCAATAACCATTCATCATGTCTATTATTCACCCACTCTCTTTCTCCCCATCACTACTCCCATTCACTTTCTCTCACCATTTCTGCCTTCCATCAACCTGTCTGCTCATTTACCATATCTAATGATTCTTTCTGCCTTAGTGGTTTGGTAATAAAAAATTTTCCTTCTCTGCTTTGTTGAGGTAATCCTCTTACAGTCAAATTTCCTACCTCATCATTTCTTTTGCTGTCCTTTAGCTACTTATGTCTCCCATATGTTTTCGGTGTCTTGAAGTCAAACAGCAGGCCCAGACAGGATGTCTGGAGATGTCAGTCCCTGGGAGTCTGAAGTAATTAATGTGCTGTATCACTAAGATCCAGGGCATAGGTCAGGGAAGCTCCACACTTTTTGTCTAACAGACAAAAAACAATACACAGATCATGGTGGGATTTGATGGTGAATAGAGACTTATGGTAATTGATCAACATATTCTTTCCAGGAATGGTGATATTTATTTGATTATTTCTTCCCAGAGCAAGAGGTTGAAACCTAGGCATGAGAAAAATGAATCTGAGGTATAAATATAAATATATATATCCAAGACAATTACAATAGACTTGGGATGGAAAATGTCATCCACATCCAGAGAAAGAACTATGGTGACTAAATGTAGATTGAAGCATACTATTTTTAACTTTTTGTTTTGTTTTTTCTTTCTCATAGTTTTTCCCTTTTGTTCTGATTTTTCTTTCTGAATATGACTAATATGGAAATTTTTTTAAATGATTGTATATGTATAACATCAGTTTGCTATCTTGGGCAGGGAAGAGGCAAGAGAGGGAAGAAGAAAATTCAGAACTCAAAATCTTATAAAAATGAATGTTTAAAACTATCTTTACATATAATTGGAAAAATAAAATACTATTAAAATTTTTAAACAAAGAATCTGCTACTAATGAGCAATAGAAAATGCAAAGAACAAAGCAACAATTCTTGCTTTTTTAAGGAGGTCACATTCTCCTGCAAGAGGAATGCAGAGTTTATGACATATGTGTATAGATAACAAAAAATAAGATAATTTGATCACTGTACATTAAAACATGGAACGTCACAGATTTTTGTTATTGTAAATAGAATAAACATCTACAAAACATTTTTTTAAAAGGTAACTTAAAAAAGGACAAGTAGTGAGATTAGGACAGACTTTGAATAGGAAGTAGCATCTTTAAGGATGCTAGAGGTTTTAAAAGCTGGAAGTGAAGAAAGAGTACATTCTAGGAATAGGGAGAGTTTTTCTGAAAGCCAGATGATGACTTGTTGAATATAGGAATATAGATCTAGAGCTAACGATACCTCAGATGCCATTTAATTAAGTGGTCGATGAACAAGCATATATTAATACTTATTATGTATTCAAAACTGCTAAGCACTGGAGAAAGAAAAGAAAAGTAAAAATACTGTACCTCTCAAGCAGCTTATATTCTTTTTTTCCTTTTATTTTTTATTTTTTTATTTTTAACACATTGCTTTATGAATCATGTTGGGAGAGAAAAATCAGAACAAAAGGGAAAAACCATGGGAGAGATTAAAAAAAAAGAAGAAGAAATGAACATAGCATGTGTTGATTTACATTCAGTCTCCTTAGGTCTTTTTTGGATACAGATGGCATTTTCTGCCTAAATCACTGAATCACTGAGAAGAACTAAGTGTCACTGCAAATTCTTGTTGTTATTTTATTCAATGTATTCCTGGTTCTCCTTGTTTCACTAGCATCAGTTCATGTACATCTTTCCAGGCCTTTCTAAAATCAGTTGTTCATCATTTTTTATAAAATAATAATATTCTATTACCTTTATATACCACAATTTGTTCAGCCATTCCCCAATTGATGGGCATTTATTCATTTTCCAATTCTTTGCTGAATCAATATTTTATAAACAACTCATAAGGAGTAATCAATTTTTTCATAGATGATCCTAACACATTTCCTATATAAGCATTGCAATTGATCAGAGGCTGTTTTACACTTGATTATACTGACTGGTCGATTTAATAGACTACAGGTAGTCTCACTTAAATAAAATGTCAGGGTTTTAGAACCTTAACACTTACTTTAAAAGGGGCTTGGCAATTTGATTGATTTACTCAATAGACTTTCTCCTAACTCTAATTTTATACAGAGTAAATGGAAGATTTCCAATCCATCTTCTCATTTTATAGATGATGAAATTGAGACTCACAGATTACTTACCCAACGTGACACAGTAAGTAAGAACCAGAGATGGGATTCAAACCTAGTTACTTTGACATAGGAACTACCCCTTCTTCCACTGCACCACCTATAGAGATAGATTCTTTTATCTGTATGGTTTATACTATATGATTCCTGAGGTCTATTTCAACTCTAAAATTCTATGATTGAATGAAAGTGTGGAAGAGCCTCTGGAGAATGTTAATTTATAAAACAAACAAACAGAAAAAAAAAAAAAAAAAAAAAAAAAAAAACTTCAGCTTAAAAGAAAGTTTCCTCCATATCTGGAAAAATCTACAAGGCAAAATAATTTTGTTGTTTGGTTGCCTTCTAAACCAACTAGTCTGGACTTTAAAAAAAAAAAATCCATATTGATCACGTTTGAGAAGTTATGATTCCCCCTCTCCTGTCCTTCCCGGGGGAGCAAATTAGATCTTATCAGCATCAAAGTACTTGAAATAAATGTGCATCACCATGGAATGTCTCTTACTCAATATAATTCTTGTAGATCTATTTCTAATCCTAGTTTGAGAAGCTTTCTACTTAATCTTGCTTATTATTATCCTACCCCAATACAAGACTCCTCCTTAGTTATTTCAAATTAGTCTGTCCTGGTTTTTTTATGTCTCTGAGAAATTCAAACAATTCAACACACTTTCAGTCTCTACCTTCTTAAAGCACAGCCCAGAGCCTAACATTAACACTTATAATCATAATGACTGGCATTTATGTAGCAATTTAAAGTTAATACAGTATCTCATATGGGTGTCACAATCCTGGGAGGCAGCTGGCTACAGCTATTATCACCACTTTCAGGAAATTGAGGTTCAGAGAAGTTAAGTGATTTCCTTGTGAACATATTGCTATGAAATGTCAGAGCTAGAATTTATACTCAGACCATCTTCCTGCCATGATGTGGTATTCTAATTCTCATCCTTGGGTCCTGCACTACTGATTGGCAAGAGTTCATCATATCCACGTTTCTACCTCTTGCTCTAGGAACAAATAAACAAATATTACCATTCCTGGAAAGGATGTGTTTATCAATTACTTTAAGACTCTATTCTTCATCCCAGTGACTTATATTTGTTTTTTGTCTATTGAAATAGAATCTCCTTGAGGGCAAGTTTTGGCTTGCTTTTGTTTTTGTATCATTGGTGCCTACCATAGCATAGCATAGCACTTGCTGGAATGCAGTCAGCCCTTAATAAATATTTATTTACTTCATTTATACATTCATATTTGAACTCTAGTCTTCATGATTTCAAGTCCAATTGCTTCTGATAGCTAAAAGGGATCTTGATAGTAAAGTAATCCAACTTCCTCATTTTATAAATTAGTAAACTGAGACTCCATGTGGTTGACTTGCTCAACATCACTATGTGTGGTACGGCAAATCCAATTTACAAATGCTCGGAGATATCTCAAATGAAGAATAGAAATATTTGTTCTTAGCAACTTGCAAGAAGTGACCATTTCAGACTGGATTCCAGACCAGTCTAGAGAGGTTAATTTCCACAGAGATTGAAATGAGTTATATAGTAGTGACCACAAGAATAATGCTTGGAAGTAACATGAACATGTTAAATTTTGACTTGAATTTTATGATGGTCAGTTTTACAACTGTTTACCCTATTTCATTTCCCAGATAAATTTCAATCTATCTTAGTTAATGATTTTATAAGAAACCATATAATCCCCTCACAAAGAGATTTGTTTAGAGGTAAGTAATCCATTAAACTAGGAAAACCAAGGAGGCTTGGTTTACCTCAGACTTCTTCAACAAATAGAGATTATCCATTTTACAGATACCTTAGAACTAAGAAGTTAAGTAGAGATCCAGGAGATCAAATATTTCTACTAGAGGAGCAAGTCTTTGTTCTCCTTTCCAGAGTCTTAATGATTAACAGACCCTTGAAATTGGGTCTGGAATTATCAAGTGAGAGGTTTAAGTTTTGGGGTTCTTTTCTAAATGGTTTTCTTGGGAAGTCCTCAGTAGGAAGGCAATGAGAAATAGAGACAGATGGACAGATAATTGGTAGATTCATGGCATATTTATTTCATACCTCCTTGCCTGGTACTATGCCTGGGAATGCCCCTGGGTTAGGAAGTGAATGTGCTGAAAGGACCAGTGTTTGCTAATTTCAATCTTGTTCCATTTGTATATCTGTAAAAGGAAATAATCTGAAACTCTGCTCTTCTTTTAGGTATGTGTAAATATTAGACCTTCACCAGTACTGGCTTCTAAGTCATGGGTTTGGAAACAACTCTAGTCAGTGTTTTATCATTTCAGACTAACTGGAATCTGGTAGTTATAGAAAAACCATTGAAAATTTAGAGAAAAAAACAACATTCTCTTGTTTTCTATTATGGTGTGTGTGTGTGTGTGTGTGTGTGTGTGTGTGTTTTCTAGAAGATATCAAACCAAAATATATCACCTGAGAATGAGAAAAAACAATGAGCATCCCTGAACTAAAATATTTTAAGTTGTGCCAGAAATAATTACACACATATAATCTATATCAAATTGCTTGTCTTTTCCAAAAGAGTAAGGGAAGGAAAGAAAGAGAATACAGAACTAATTTTTTAAACATTAAAAAATTTTGTTGGAGCAGCTAGGTGGTGCAGTAGATAGAGCACCAGCCCTGAAATCAGGAATAACCTCAGACACTTAACACTTCCTAGCTGTGTGACCCTGGCACTTATCCCCAAATTGCCTCAGCAAAAATAAATAAATAAAAGTAAAAATTTTGTTTACATGTAATTGAGAAAAGTAAAATTAAAATTAAATGTAAGGGAAAAAAAGATATGCTACAAATTGTTTTGTTTGTTTGTTTTTAATGTTTATACTCGGACCAAAGATTCCATTGCTGGGAATATACCAGCCCCAAAGAGCTCAAAGGCACAAAGAAACAAAAATATTCAAAGTAGCACTTTTTATAGGAGCAAAAAAACCTGGAAATATGGTAGATGCATATTAATTGGAGCATGGCGAGTCATGTATCACAATATCAGTATAGTGGAATATTACTGGCCCATAAGAAGACTATGAAAAAACCTATAAAAAGAAGGAGATCAGGGAAACAATGACTACATTGATATAAACAGGAAAATGTCCAATAAAATGAAACTAATAAAATATACTCAGAAGACTTTTAATTCCAAAGGCAGGTACTCATAATCTTGTCATTTCTTGAGTTAGGTAGGTGTGGGGAGAACAAATGTGAAACAAGTTTGTGCTATTTAATGTTTTTAATTTCATATACACAAACTCCCCACTCTCCTCTAAAATAAAACAAACAAACAAACAAAACAGCTATTGTAAACCCAACTTGCAAGTGGATACAAACCAGTCTAAAGTATGCTTTCCATCCCTTCCTTTTTCTTGATATTCTGTTCTACTTTCCTCCAATCTATAGGTCCTTCCTTTTCTTTAACACTTAAGGAAAACATTGTGGCCAAAAGCCATATACAGGATTTGGCCAAGGCTAATGAAATGGAATCCCTCTCCATCTTTCTTGTTTCCCAACTCTAAACCTCATTTTAATAGAAAGACTAAGGAAAAAAGGTGACTTGTCTCTTGGAAAGAGGTGACTTGCCTTTTTACTTTTGGCCCTTAGAATCCTTAATTACCTTCAAAACTCCTCTTCAATACTGCCTTTAAAAAGAAGCCTTTCTTGATAGAATGTAAGGCATCTTGAAGGCAGAACCTATTTCATTTTTGTCTTCATATTCTCAACCCCTACCCCTGTGCTTGGAGCATAGTAAATATGTAATAAATACTTGTATTAAATTGAATTTCCTTCAGTTACTGGATATGACCTCAAAAAGTTTCTTTCTTTTTGTTGATACAGGAGGACAAAAGTAGTGCCATACACACTGGAAAGAAGCCTGGGCAATTGAAAGAGATCACAGAATATCCACTCCAATATCTAAAAGCCTACTACACTGGATAACGAGATTTCTGACTAATTTGGGTTTCAGAGATTGCCTCTCCAACAGCACACTCAACCTCTCCCTTTGTTCCATCCCCTTTTAACAATGGCAATGGTTTTTTGAACTTGGACTTGAAGCTATGAGAATAGGACTAGAATCTAAGAGGAGATTGTTCCGTGGACCCTCCCCATAAAAGTTCAGGTCATTCCTGGCAATTAATTCCTTCGCCATTAGCATGAACACTTCATCGATATTCTTGGACTCTTTAGCAGAAGTCTCCAAAACTGCAAGAAGGCCATGTTTCTCTGCAAGAGTGCAAGCATCTTCAAAAAGAACATGACGCTTATCCCACAGGTCAGCCTTGTTTCCTGAAATCAAAGATAAAGAAATAGAATACTGAGTAAAATAGCTCTATTTTTAAGAATAACACTTTAGTTCAACAAAATGTTCTATAGGTTAGGAAAAAATCTATTAAAAATAAATATCATAAACATTAAATAATTGGGGATTTGCCAAATCAATCCTAGTATAACAATACAATGCAATGTTATTGCTCCATAAGAAATTGGATATGAAGAATATAAAGAAATATGGAAATTTTATAGGAAGTGATAAAGATTGAAAAATGAAGCTAGATCATGGTCATTAATATAACAGTATTATAAAAGAGAATCTTAAAAGGTCAGTGTAGTTTTGTATATCTAGGCTGAAGGAGTGGAAAAGTAGAATATCTAATTATTTTTTGCATTTTCCATTCCCACCAGATAATCTCAGGATTTGAAGGGATTTCAGAAGCTATTAAGTTCAAGTTACGATTGGAGGCATCTTATCCTCCTATAGCTCTGAGAAGTCATCCAGTCTTCCCTTGAAGATTTCTATCAAAGAGGAATCCACTCCCTTTTTGTTGTTCAGTCATTTCTGACTCACTGTGACACAATTTGGTATTTTCTGATGAAAAAAATTTTTTCAACCTTAAATACTAGCCTGGGACACTTAAGTAACTTGGCAAGAATCAAATACTCAGTGGCAGGACTAAAAAGCAAATTTTCCTGACTCAGATTCTTTATCTGTAGCTCACTTAGGTGAGATTTATCATTGGTCTTTCTCCTTTGGGTCAATGATAATGTTCATCCTAGAGTGTGGCAGATCCATGCAATCATTTGTATTCTTAAAATATGGTCTGATCCCAGAACTGATTCTGGCATTCCAGATGTGTCCTGGACCATCAATGTGATTATAAAATGATAGATTTAAAGCTGGAAGAGACCTTAAAGGTCCCCAAGTTCAACCCCTTCATTATACAGATGAGGAAACTTAATCATCCTCTCAAACCACCTATAGACAGCACTTAGTAGAATTGGAATAATCAGATTCAAATTCCCATTCCTCAGCAAATCCAAATAATCCCTGATTTTCCCTTTTGATTCTTCTTTTTCTTTCCTCTAGACTAATGGTTGGGAGTTGTGGATGAGTTTCTGCTCCCCAGAGCCATAATATTCTTCATATTCAATTCAACCTCCTATTTCCTTGATTTCTTTCAGACCTCCACTAAAATCCCATCTTTTACAATAACTCTTTCTTGATCCTTCTTAATGCAATTACCTTAACTCAATTGTTTATCTCCAATTTACCCTGTACATATGTGTGTGTGTGTGTGTGTGTGTGTGTGTGTATAAAATATGGACATATTTGTTTTTATATCATCTCTTTTTAGTGGACTATGAGCTCTGTGAGAGCAAGACCTATCTTTTGCCTTTATTTGTATCCCCTAAGCATGGCATAGTCCCTGGCACATAGCCGGTACTTAATGAAGGCTTATTTTCTCTCCTGATTTCTGATAGAGTTCTGATAGAGATAGAAGCTTACATTTGTAGGAAATTGCTTTAACAGTATGTTGTGAAAGATGGTGACCACAGTAATGATTTTTTAATGTGCTAATAATAACCACATTTGTAAGAAATCACAAGTATGGGCTTTTCAGAGCAAGCTGTCCTGAGTCCCTATATATGGTCTCAGGAAAAGGGTTTCCTCTGTAAGGGAAGTGAGATGAATTGCAAAATAACATTCTAATCAAGTCTTTACATGAGATTAGAACTGAAAAAGATCTTAAGAATGTGTGTAAGATTAGAATGAAACAAGAAATGATACAGCTAATGCTTAAGGACAAAAGTAACCAGATTATACCCAGAATGTTATTTCTTTTTCATTTTATTAGTCCTATGGCTAAAATTTGGCTATTTGGATCATGGGGCCATAACCAAGTCAGCTTAAGGTATATAGTACTGACTAGAGTAAACATGAATTGAAGGCAAAGTGCCTCAGAGTGGAAAAACATATCTTGGATAATAAGCTCTCATTCCTATAACTATAAAGTGATCATAGTAATGTCATATTTGTTTCAGTGAGAAGTAGGAGAACTTGCATTTCAAACATATTAGTTTATTCTGTGTAGTTGAATTTTGTTTTTAATTCTTATTTTAAATTAAATTTAAAAACTAAAATATTAAAAAATATATTATGTATTTACAGCAAGAAAATAGATTCTTTGAGGTCAAAGATTGTTTCATTTGGATGACAATAGTTATTTAATAAGTGCTTACTTATTGTTAGTTATTAGGTTGATAGATATGTTTTAAGATGTTTAATTTATCATTTGAGGACAGATTATCTCCCTGCTTCTAGATTTCTGCTCTCCAATCTGTCTTTCTACTTAGATTTTTTTCTAAAGCATAGCACCACTCAGAAAGTTTGGTTGTTTTTTGTTTTCTCCAAAATAAAATACAAATTCCTCTTTTTCACAATTAAAGCCTTTTACAGTATGGCTCTAGCTTATCTTTCCAGAATGATTTCATAATATTCCATGTTCTAATCTCACAGACTATTAGCTTTTCCTGGTACGTGACGTAGCATCTCTCACTTTTACATGTATTATCCTATTCTCTATTCCCACACCTATCCCTGAAATTACTCTGTATTTTTACATATTTTTCATTTTACATATTGAATAATCCCATAAAATTCTTTTCTTTTTTCTTTTTTTTTCTTTTCTTTTCTTTTCTTTTTTTTTTTTTGCTGAGGCAATTGGGGTTAAGTGACTTGCCCAGAGTCACATAGCTAAGAAGTGTTAAGTATCTCAGACCAGATTTGAACTCAAGTCCTCCTCATTTCAGGGCTGGTGCAGACTCTATTTTCTTTTTCTGTCTCAACTCCAAGAGTAAATGTTAAGCTTCTTGAAGACAAGTATTATGTTTTACATTCTTGTATCCACCACAATACTTTGCACACACCAAATGCTCCATTAATCTTTTTTACTGAATGAATGAAACCCTTATTACCTCCAATGTTAAGTCAAATTAGCATTTTCTAAAATAGCTTCAAGGGAAGGCATATTTCACTTGCAGGCTACAGACTTCTTTCTTGCTATGTGTGACTACCTGCTAGAGCTACCCACGATGCAGTGCAATGATAGATAATTACTAAGTGCTTGCTGATAATTTTCTAGTTCATAATAAAAAATATTAAATTGAGAGGGTATTAAATCAATTCTATTCTCCAAATTTATTTTCCTCTTTAATTATATTTAGACACTTATAAGTTAACTTGTTCTCTCCTATACAGAGAGCAACCTAGTTTCATTAAACAAAGTCTGGATATACTAAAGAAAGGAGATTCCAACTCCAAAAGTCTGACCTCATGGGAGAATCTCCCAGCCTTCCAAATGAACATATTTAGTGCTGCTCTAGATCATATGGGGCCACAAAAACTGAAGAGCCCTCTCAAGAAATTTATGGCACAGGAAGGAGAAACAAGAGTTTGAGGTGTGATACAATAGAAAGTACACTTTAGGGAGAGTCGAGAATGTCAAAATGTTCCATGTGGGCAATGAGCACATAATTGAGGCAAGAGAAAGATCTACAGGATCCAGTTATCAGGGAATGATTCATGGGGAAAATATGACTGGAAGAGAGAGCTAAATAATGAGTTGTAAATTGCTTGAAGATTTGGGGAGCCTAGGTTTGACTCAATAGGGGAAATTGTGGCAAAATTGCTCTGGTGTTTCTATTTTAGTCCAGAGGATAATTTCTCTCTGGTGAATAGCTATGGTTATCTCATCTAGAACAGAGTTATAAGGCTTAAGGATTAGAATAATTTAAGCTCTATTAACAATGACTGATCAACTAATTATTTATTTATAAGTAGCAGTAACTTATTCTGAAGGTTCTAGCACCGTGCATCAATAGCAGCTACTACTGCAATATATTTGCATCATGATCTTTGAAATCTGTTTCCTTTGCTTCCTGTGTCTGTCTCATTTCCTTTTTCTGTCCCTTTCTTCTTTTTTTTTCTTTCTTCTTTTCTTGTTTTTTCTTTCTCTTCTACTTCCCTTTTTTTTGTCCCTTATTCCTTCATTCCTAGGATCTCTGCCTCTCTTTTTCATCTGGTTATGCATAATATGGAGTTAAAATATATGTTTGACATTTTTATCTATATTCCCTGTTAATCTGAAAAAAAGAGAGTATCCTACTTATGAACATTTTGCATTTCAGTAAGGAAAAAAAAAAGCAAGTCCAGTTGCTTCCTATTTTTTTTTTCCTTTTTGGTCAGTGACCCTTTGTATAAAGAAAGGGTCCTTCTGTATCCCAAAGAGACCATAAAAGCGGAGGAAGAATCCACATGTACAAAAATGTAGCAGCTCTTTTTGTGGTGGCAAGGAACTAGAAGTTGAGCAGATGCCCATAAATTGGGGAATAGCTGAATAAGTTATGGTATATGAATGTAATCGAATATTATTGTTCTATAATAAATGATGAATTGGCTGATTTCAGAAAAGCCTTATATGAACTTATATTGAGTGAAATGAGCAGAACTAGGAGAACACTGTACATAGTAACAGCAAGATTATGTAATGATCAGCTATGATAGACTTAGCTCTTCTCAGCAATACAATTCCAATACACTTGGAATGGAAAATACTATCTGTATCCAGAAAAAGAACTACGGACACTGAGAGAGGATTGAGGCATACTATTTCCACTTTTTTTTTCACTTTTTCTTTTCTTGCTTTTTCTGATTTTTTCATTCAGAAAATAACTAATATGGAAATATGTTTAAAAGGATTATATATGTATAACTGAATTCAGGTTGCTTGCTGTCCTGAGGAATGGGGAAGTAAGGGAGGGAAGGAGAAAAAATTTGGGAACTCAAAATCTTTTAAAAATTAATGTTGAAAACTATTTTTCCATGTAATTGGAAAAATAAGTTGAATTCAAAACAAAATGAAAAAAAAGTGTCTCCATCCCCTTTTTAAAACTTTGTGTTACTGGGCCTTAAGCTTAATTACTTTTGAGTTACCTTTACATACATTCACTATTTCCTGTCAATGAGCTCTTCCTGTTACACCAAAAAAAAGTTGTAATACACTGGTGAGTAACTAGTTTAATGGAATGTCCTTATCCTGATGCTTCATGAAATTTAACCTTTTTTTTTTTTTTTTTAAGTCTAACAGGGCGGATGATGTTAAAACTTTTAAGTACTGTACCAATAAGCATTATGACCAAATTCGCTGCCCCATATTTTTCTATTTCATGGATCCAGTGAGGAACAGATTCAAATGTAGACCGTCTTGTCAGGTCATAGGCAATGATGGCAGCATTTGCACTTCTATAGTAGCTCTGAGTAATTGTCCGAAATCGCTCTTGGCCAGCAGTGTCCCATATCTGCATCTGTTCAGGTAAGAAAAAGAGAGTAGCTAAATCAACCCAGCCTTACCACAGAACAAAGTCATAAGAACAAAGTTATAAGAAATCCTCCTAAAATCCCAAATCTCTAAGTGAACTGGCTCACTTACAAAAAAATTTTTGGCTTAAAAAAAATAATAATCATATTCTACTATGCTATTATTCTTATCTCTTTCGCTCACTCTAGAGAACTTTGTCTTATAACAAAGAATTAAAAAGCAGTTCAAGGAAACTAACTTATTTTAAAGGTCTGATAATATGTATAGGTATAGACAGTGCAAAAATGTGAGGATATATTAAAAAAACTACCCATATTAAATTATTATTAATTAAAAAAAACCCTATTGACTTTTCAGGATGATTTCAGCAAAATTTAGAAAGACCTTACATGAACTGATGCAAAATGAAGTAAGTAGAACAGGAGAATGTTGTACATAGTAACAGCAGTATTATAAGATGAATTGTAAATGACTTAACTATTATCAGAAATACAATGATCAGAGAAAGAACTAATGTTATTTGAATAGAGCCTGAAGCATACTATTTTTCACTTCCTTTCTTTCTCTCTTGCTTTTTAAAACATTTTTGTTTGTATCTCCTGATACAAAATGATTAATATGGAAATATTTTAAATGATTGCACTTGTGATAAGCTGTACTGTATCAGATTGCTTACCATCTCAGGGAATGGAGAAGAGAGGGAAGGAGTGATAGAATTTAAAAGCAAAAATTTTAAATAAACAAATACACATATACATATGTAAATATGTACATGTATGTGTGTGTGTATAAATTGTTTCAACATATAATTGGGGAGAGGAATATAATTTAAAAAAATTTTAATGATCCTGAAAAAAAATCTAAATAAATAAACTTGGATTTTCTACTATGAAAGAAAATGTTCTACCCTAATAATGTGTTCTATAGTCAATCACACTAGGTTATTTCACTATTTGAGCATGAAAATAATATAGCAAATTTAACCAACACTTATCTAGGAAACTGGATTTTGTGGTTTGAAAGGATTTTTGTATTGCCTTATGAAAACAGCAAGTTGGACCGGGATTTAAGCTTGAATAATTGAATGAGAAGCCTTGTGATAACAGTGGAAGGAATGGAGACTGAGAATTAGGAACTATGGAGCTCTATCTAGCCTGACATCTATTCCTAGCAGTTAAATTGCTTCTCCTTTCTGGATCTCAGTTTGCCTTTCTTTGCATCCCCAGTCCTTAGCACTAGCACATAGAAATTAATAAGTGTTCTTTATGTTGTGAAGGTTTTACCAGATTGCCGAAAGAATCCCTAACACATTGGGGGGGGGGGGGGGGGGGAGATTAAGTTCACATGTGCCTTCTCAAAGTACCTGGAAGGGAGTGGAGAGGAAGGAAGGGAGATAATCTGAAACTCAAAGCTTTAAAAACAAATGTTAAAAAATTGTTTTACATATAACTGGGAGAAAATATATATATATATATATATGTATATATATATATATATATACATATATATATATATATGTATGTATATTTGGTGAGGCATTTGGGGTTAAATGACTTGCCTGGGGTCACACAGCTAGTAAGTATTTGAACTCAGATATTATTTCAGACACTTAATACTACCTGTGTCACCCCAGGGCAAGTTACTTAACCCCATTTTCCTCACACACAAAAAAAAAAAAAAGAAAAAAGAAAGAAAGAAAGAAAAGAATAAAAAGAAAAATAAAAAATTAAGAACTTTCCACCTAAACTAAACATATTTTGATCCTAAGGACAGGTTTTCAAGTCTTCGGTAACTAATAGTCTGAGCTCTCATAAGCTCTAAAAAATGTAGATCGCCTGACTACATTTAAATGATTAATAAGACTAAAAACTAATTCACAGTTCTGAAGCAGCAAGGTGGCACTAGGTGGATTTTTAAAATAATTTTTTGAGTTTCAATTTTTTTTTCACTCCCTCACATCCGCCTTCCCAAAGACGGCAAACAAACTGATTTGGGTTATACATGTGCAATGATGTCAATGTATTTCCAAATTTGTCATGTTATAAAAGATGAAAAAGAACAAAAGGGAAAAGTCACAAAAAACAAAAAAGGTCAAAATTGTATGCTTTGATCTTCATTCAGACTCCAAAGTTCTTTCTCTGGATGTGGATAGCATTTTCGATCATGAGTCTTTTAGAATTGCCTTGAATCATCTTATTGCTGAGAAGAGCTAAATCAATCATAGTTGATCATCGTACAATGTTGCTATTATGTGTATAATATGTTATACACATAACAGAACTCCTGGTTCTGTTCACTTTACTCAGCTTCAGTTCGTGTAAGTCTTTCCAGGTATTTCTGAAATCTGTCTGCTCATTATTTCTTATTGCACAATAGTACTTCATAACATTCATATTCCACAATTTGTTTAGCCATTCCACAATTGATGGGCATTCCCTTAATTTCTAATTCTTTGCCACCATAAAAATATCTGCTATAAATATTTTTGTACATGTAGGTCCTTTCTCCTTTTTTATGGTCATTTTGGGATATAGACCTGGTAGTAGTATTGCTGAATTACAGGGTATGCAGTTTGATTGCTCTTGGGTATAGTTCCAAGTTGCTTTCCAGAAAGGTTGAATCAATTCACAACTATACCACAATTTCTGAAATTTCAATGTGAGTATTTATACCTCAGAAATCAATCACTGCTACAAATCAAGGCTTGCTTTATTGTTTTGTTCATTGTCCAAATACGAATATAATGGAGGACATATTAATAATGCAGTTTAAACTTAAAATATGTAGCATATTTAGCCTGTAATTAAATATTATTCTTATTAATTGTAACTATTATTTTACTAATTCCTGATTATACCTATTCCATTTTCAAGTCCAGGTATTCACATTTTATATTGGATTTCCTTGCCTGGATACTCTAAATAGTTTCCCTGATTTTTATCTCTCCCCATTCTAGCCCAATCTGCATATGGTTACCAGATTAGACATCCTTAAAGGCTTCTTTCATCAATCAAGACATTCACACTACTTATCAAAAACCTTTAAAGACATATCTAATCCCTTCTCCTCCTTTCCCACCTGACTTTCAACTTCTTCCACAACATCTTCACTTATCCAGTCTTATATATCCCATTTTCTTCTCCAACACATACCTTTGGCTTTATTTCCCAGAAAAACAGTTTCATTATTCCCATCTGGGTCTTGACTATTCCCCTTTTAAATGGCTGGCCTTCTTCCATTTACTTTTCCCAATTTCAGATTCTACCTTTTAGCTCCCAATCCAAATCTAAAAAGCTTTCCAAACCAGACTAATGTTCACCTTTGCTAAACTTTTCTAGTGTTATGGGTTATACCATATAATTTAGAACTTGATTATATATGACTAAGGTTTCCTTCCAGTGAGTTTTTATCTATGCAAAGTGCAATTCTTCTAGACTAATAATCAGGAGAACTGGGTTTCATGTAACCTCAGCCAGCTACTTACCACCAATTTGACTTAAGGGAAGTCATTTAACCTCTTAGAATCCCAACTGCCCCATTTCTAAAAAGAAAATAGTAATATTTACATTGGCTACCTCTCTGAATTGTAAAGAAATACAACAATTAGCTACTAAGCAAAGTGACTTTGAAATAAGAGGTTCCTGCCTTAAAAATATACTACCCGGTCCTAAATCAAATCACTCAATAGCTCTGGGCCAAGTTTTTTTCTTCCTAGGCCAAAGAAAAAAAGAAGAAAATTGGACTAAATCAAGATTTCTTAAACTCATGACTCCTTTTTGCCTGAGAAATTTTAGGTAACCCCCGGCATATAAGTGTATAAAATAGGTATATAAATTAAACATTTTCTGGTAATCAAAATTTATTTTGAAATAATTCTTTGATAGACATATAATTTTACCATTTATTAAAGAGGAAAGCAAATTTGCATAACAGTGAAATGCTTATATTTGTTTATTTTTTCATAGGGAATTGAATCTATCTTTTACTGTTACCAAATTTTTCACAATTCCCATATTTCATTATGCCATGATCAACAGTTTAAGAAGCTTTGGACTAAATTACCTCAAAGGGTCCTTATAATTTTTTATTATTGATATTATGTTACAAATCTTAAGGAGCTATCTAAATTTGTTATCATTATTTATTAAATACTTTTAAAAACGAATTTCAATTGTTTTACTGGTGCTTCAATCTATAGGTAGAAGCCTTTGGGAACTCATAAATATTGATTTGCCCAACCTCCAAGAATAGAAACCTAGAAAGAGAAAGCTAAAGAGCAACTTAATTAGGATTTTGCTAATAAAGGCTTTTTGTTGGGAATGGGTGGGGGTGGATTTGAGCAGTTATTCTTATAGTCTATTTCCTACTGAACCACAGAAAATGAGCTTAACTGAAAGCAGGAAAATTGTGGCTCCATATAAGGAAGAACTGCTTCATGAAACATACTACTCTATGTAAAGCATTAAACAATAGAAGCATTCATTTAAAACTTGCAGAGCCTTTAGAAGACATTGTATGACATCCCTTCATTTTACAAATAAGAAAACTAACGCCCCAAAATAATTTCTGTAATAAGCATAAGAACCAGCATTTGAATTTAGGTCCTTGACTCAGAATTAGTCATGTACCTCTTGGGCTTCCAAAAAAAAAAAAAATCTAATCCTCTGTTTCCTGAGATTCTCCCTCTTGTGTCTGCTCTCTAGTTTTCTGAATCACTCTGAGCTCAGTGTCTGGTCATTTTGACTTGGTTTTGGAAGTAGAGAAAGTTACTAGTGTGATGTTACTTGCCAAATCTAAAGGTCTTTTCTCAATCCCCATCCTTCTTGATCTCTTTTTCTCTCTAGATTTTCTTCTTTTATTGTTAGGTTTCTTTGATCTTGCTATCTGATCAATTCTTCTCCAGTTTCTATGGATGACTCTTCCTCCAAGTCAATGATGGTGATGATGGCTCGGTGCTGGGCCCTCTTTTCCCTCTGTACTATTTTACTTGGTGATCTCATCAGTTCCTATGGATTTAATTATCATCTCTTATATATTTATAAAGGTCATTCTTGTTTCTTCAGAGCAGTAACACATCACTAAATGCCTCCTGATGATTTCAAACTGGCTGACCCATAGGTATCTCAAGCTCAGCATGTTTTTTTTTTTTTTTAAGTTGACATGTTCAAAAGAAAACTCATTATATTTCACTACCTTTTTCTGGACTTGCCTATTTTTGTCAATAGCTTTCTGCCAGGTTCCTGGGTTTACAACCTTGGAGCTGTCCAGGATTCCTTACTATCCTTCAATTTCCATATCAAATTACTTTCCAAATCTTGTCAATCTGTTTCCCCAACATCTCTTGTCAATCTGTTTCCCCAATATTCTCTTAGCTCAATTTATGCAGCCCTTGACCTTGTGTGGGACCTAATTACCACTTAACTAGTACTGTTTCAGCAGCTTTCTCACTAGACCCAACTTTCTTCTTTATCTAATTTATCTTCCATAAAGATGCCAAAGTGAAATTTCTAAAGTACAGGGGTTACCACATCACTCTGCTGAATAAATTCCAGTGGCTTCCCCTAGAATTGAATGTAGAGTGTTCTATTTACCATTTTAAGCTCTCTAAAACCTCATACCAACCACCTTCCCAGCCTTATTATACTTCTCTTATGAACCCTACAGTTTAGACAAACTGATCTTGCTGTATCTTATGCATGACTCCCTATCTCCTGACTCTATAATTTTGTATATGATATTCACATCCTTCTTTCTTCACTCACCTTCTCAGAATCCACAAAATCCTTTGCTGAGCTTATCATCTCCCCATTTCCACCTCCAAAACTTCACACACACATATACACATGTATCCATTGTTTCCCCTATAAATTCTAAGCTTCTTGAGAAAATGTACTGTTTCATTCTTTTATATCTTTAGTGCCCGGCATAGAATAATCAATCAATAAATGGTTGCCAATGGATTGATTAATTGATTGAACTAGGGGGTTAGGAAAAATTTCATGAGTTGAGTCTTCAAAGATGAGGAAAGATCACAGATCCTGAATCGAGCGACAGCAAGGACAAAGGCACAAAGCTGGAAATGGAATGGCAATTTGGGGCAACAGGTTATAGGACAATCTGGTTGTAATAGCAACAGTTAAGGGAAGTAAAAAGAAATGTCAGGAAGTGAGTGAGAACCCAAGACAAAGAATTCACACAGAACTTACAGGTTTGCAAAGTTCTTATCTTACTGGGTCTTTAAAACAATCAGTTTAGGTAGGTGTTATCATGATCCCCATTTTTCAGATGTCGAAATTGAGGCTTAAGTGATTTAATCAGTCACACAAATGAATCTAAGACAACAGATTCAAACTTAGGTTTTCCTGACTCCAAGTCCAACATTGTGGACATTCTAGGCTGAGGATTTTGTGGTTTCACTTAAAAGCAGTGCTGTAAATTGGACAAGCCATTCAGCAAATGATTTGGAACTATGTCCAAAAAGTTACTAAAAATTTGTACACTCTTGACCCAGCAATATAGTTATTATGTCCATCTACCTCAAAGAGATTAAAGAAATAGTCAAAGAATCATAAACACAAAAATATTAATGACAGCTTTTTTTTTTTTTTTTGGCAGTAGCAAAGAACTAGAGATGAAGTTGGTACCCATCAAATGGGGAGTGATTCAATAAATTATGATATGTGAATATCCTGGAATATTACTGCATCATAAGAAATTATGGAAAGAATGGTTTGAGAGGAATCTGGGGAGATTTGTATGAATGAATACTAAGTGAAGTGAGCAGAACCAGAGAACAATTTCTACAAAAACAAGTTTGAAAGACTTAAGAACTCTTTTGAATGCAATGACTAACTAAAAGTCTAATATAATGGTTCTCAAAGTCTGGTCGAGGGCATCCTCGGAATCTCTGAAATCCTTTCAGAGAATCTACAAATTCATAATTGGTTTTTATTTTTAATGTGATCAATATCTATAACTATAACCTACATAAATAAAAACTCTTTGGACAGATCCTCAATCATTTTTAATAGGATAAAGATATTGAAAACAAAAGTTTGAGGACCACTGGTCTAGTAGATGAGTGGGAAAGTATGTTACTTCCAAGATGCAGAATAAGACATATATTTTTAGATGTGACCAATGGGAAAATTTATTTTGATTAATTAAATATATATATATGATGATCAACTGAGATGGACTTGGCTCTTTTCTTTTCTTTTTTTTTTTAATTTAATTTTATTTTATAATAACTTTTTATTGACAGAACCCATGCCAGGGTAATTTTTCTACAACATTATCCCTTGCACTCGGTTCTGTTCCGATTTTTCCCCTCCCTCCCTCCACCCCCTCCCCTAGATGGCAAGCAGTCCTATATATGTTAAATATGTTGCAGTATATCCCAGATACAATATATGTCTGCAGAACTGAACAGTTCTCTTGTTGCACCGGGAGAATTGGATTCAGAAGGTAAAAATAACCCGGGAAGAAAAACAAAAATGCAAATAGTTTACATTCATTTCCCAGTGTTCTTTCTTTGGGTGTAGCTGCTTCTGTCCATCATTTATCAATTGAAATTGAGTTAGGTCTCTTTGTCAAAGAAATCCACTTCTACCAGAATACATCCTCATAAAGTATTAAATATATTTCTTTAAAATGATTTCTTTTCCCCCAGTTGGGATTGAGTAAAGGAGGAAGAGAGTAGGGAGAGAGAAGCCAAAAAAAGAAAAGGAGGAAAGAAAGAAAAGAAAGTCATTGAAACATTTAATATAAAAAAATGTACAAAGAAGTACACAGAGAAAATCAGTAAGAATCACATTACAAGCAGGACAGTTTTGAAAGTTACATATCAAATTTATTATAGTCAAAAAGAAAAACAAGCTGTACATAATAGAGATTTGCATTTTCCTATTACAATCTTCTTTCTTATTCTACTATATATTTAGAAATATCCATGGTATTTGGTGTTTGTTAGGTTCTGAATTTTTTAAAAATTAAAAGCAATAGGGAACCACTGAAGATTCTTGAACAATGAAGTGACACAGTCTTACTTTTATTTTGGGAATATTAATTTGGTAGTTGTGTAGAGGACTGATTAGAGATAAGAGAGAGTGGAACAGGGAAACCAATTAGGAGGCTATTATAGGACTCCAGGTGAATGTTGAGGAAAGCATGAACTAAGTAGTTAACTGTGATCAAAGAAAAAGGGATGGAATGAGAGATGCTGAAGTACAACTGTAAGACTTGACAATCAGTTGTACTTGAGACATGGTAGGCAGAAAGAAGAGTTGAAGTGGAATCTACAGTTGAAATCCTGGGGCATTGGGAAGAATAGTGATAATTTCAACACAATTAAAAAATTTAGAGGAGAATTAATGAGAATCTACCCAGTGCCTTTTTTATCTGGGGATAAAAGGAATGGCAATTTAGAACTCCAAGAACCTCTTGTTGGTAACAGAGCCAATCTTAATCTTGTGGGTCTCTCCTTTTATTTTATTCTCTTACCTTCACTTTTTTCCCATCCACCTCAAGAGTGCGCACAGTGAAGTCCACACCAATTGTGTTTTGCTGTGAGTCTGTATAAAGTCCAGATTTAAAGTGTTGCACCACACATGTCTTTCCCACATTTGAGTCCCCAATGAGGATGATCTTGAACAAATAGTCAAAAGTCTCATCTGGTGTCCTGATGAAACTGGAAAACTGCATGGTTCTTAGGGCTCAGTTGGGTCAAGGGAGACAAAAAGGAAAAATTTAGATTATAGGATACAATTGGATATTGAAATAGGATCTAGGAAAAATTGAATCCTTATTTAAATGTACTACTATATAATAGGCTATTATAGATATGAAATAATTTCACAGATTCCTCTAAGACAAAGACATTCTCACATCTCTCATTTGTCTTTAGTTTAGGGTCCCTTCATAATTCTGTACCCTCTATAGTTAATACTACTGACTGAAACCCTAATTATAGTAAAATCAATATAAATAAATTCCCACATACTAATATAAATAAATTGCCATAATTTAGATACCAAAAAACCTTAGAAAACATACTTGGAAGTAGGGGATATCTAGCAGCTAAGAGTAGCCCCAGTTTAGAAAATAAAATAATTTGTAAAATCTCCCAGAAGAGGATGATGGGAGGTTATGATCAGTACTGCCTCTTAAAACAATGAAAAGTAGTGGAGGAAAAAACAATTTTATAGGAAGCTGAGTGACATCCAACAAGATAAAAGTCATCCCTAGGGCATTTAAGGATAAAACTGAAAAGACAATGAATAGATTAAAAAAGAAAAAGCCTTGTAAAGATTTCTATCATTAACTTTTATCCATCAATGACATTGGAGGTACAATATTTGGACTCTATCATCACAGTTCCCATTGTGCTGTAGGAGGAAGTAGAAAACCTGAAAGAAAACAAAGATGGGAAAAGCAGCTGAACCAGACCAAGTATACACAGAAGAAGTCCCAGTTGGAAGATATACAATAATGAGCTCATTGAGGGATAGATTTTCAAAGTATTTGAAAGAGGGAAGGTCATGAAATTTGGTAAAAACAAAAACAATTGTTCCTTATTATTATTATTATTATTATTCTCCAAGGAAACAGAGAATATAATAGCCACTACTACTGACTTGTAGTCATTTTTCATTTTTAAAAAAATTCTTAAAATAATAATCTATGGGAGCAGCTAGATGGCACAGTGGATAGAGCACCAACCCTGAAGTCAGGAGGAACTGAATTCAAATCTGGTCTCAGACATTTAACACTTTCTAGCTGTGTGACTCTGGGCAAGTCACTTAATTCCAGTTGTCTCAGCAAAAATATATTCATAGATTATATATTAAAGCTTGTTGAAGGTATAAGAAAGAGAATAGGTAAACTTTTAGAAATATATACAATTTTAGGCCACATTTTAACAGTAATAAAACTGATCAAAAAGTATTGTGAATACAAGATCTCTCTGTGTCTATTATTTGTTCAGTATTTTTTTTTAAAGCACTTAACCAAATGATTGGTTATTTCTTGGAAACTGGAATCCATGTCCAATCTTTCAATAACTCATATATCTTGATTTCTTCCAATCTTGAAAAAAAGAACTGACTTTAGAATTAGACAACTCAGGTTGGGCAAAATAAAGTGCAAGGTCATCCAGTAAAGGTCATAGGAAGAAGAGATGAATGATAGTTCTTGGTGATATTTAAGGGCTACAAATCTAAGAGATAAGAAATATGAATAGGCAATATGTAATTCCCTGAAAAAGATATGAAAATTTGAATGAACAGTAAGTTAAATGAGTCATTAGTATCAGGATATCCAGGAATTTCACCAACTATACACTAGTTGCCTGGATCACAAATACCAAAAACAGTCAAACAGTCACTACTCTGATGGACATTCTATCTTTCAAATTGCAGAGTTGAATTCTCTGAATTTCTGCCCGTTAAAGGTCCAACTCAAATGTAACCTTTTCTTTCAAGACTTCTCTAATTCCCTTGCTTGCTAATAAAGTGCACGCGCGCACACACACACACACACACACACACACAAACACACACACACACACACCCCACTGCATATAATGCTTTTTTTCCCTTTTTTTTTTTCAATGATCATTTAATGGATGTAAATATTTTATAGCATGAAAGAACCAGGAAGACCTGGGTTCAAGTTCTATTTCTGACCAGTTTTCCTCGGGCAACTCTCTTAGTCTCTCAAGTAATACACTAAATGTAAATAGCAGAGCAGACAATTTGGCATTTCCTTACCCAAGTGGCTTAAACCAGAGAAATCATAGTTTATAATTCCTTTCTATTGTCTGTTAGATCTTTCTTTGTTGGAATCTTAACTTCCTACTAGAGTGAGTTACATGAGGAAAAGGACTATATCTAATCTAAAATTTTTATCAGCCCAACATCTAGTACTTGATAAATATTTGTGCCATTAAATGAAGGAGCACTTCATGCCTCTTTTCAGGAAGGTCAGAAATCAACCTATTACTCTCTTTTAGCTACAGCTAACCCATTCTTCTAAAAGATATATAAAACAAACATCCAGCTTTCCTTTTTCTCCATTTAAAAGTCAAAGAAAACCCTACCACTTCTGACTTCTTACCACAGGACCATGAACTGAAACCTCATTTGGCTTATCCCTCCCCTTCCCAGGTCTTTTCTAGGATTTCCAAAAAACAACTCTCATCTTCTCTTTCAAGAAAAAAATTCCCCTCCCCTAAATCCAACCCCAACCTCCCCCCAAACCCATCAACTCTAACCCAGCAAGCAATGTAATTGTCTATTCTACCACTACTTCCTCCTCCATTCTATCTTCTGCCTCCTTCATTTTCTAGGTCACCTGCTGCTTACCTGTTTTTTCTCACCTGTGCCAGCAGGTAAATGATTTTTCTTTTGTTTTCTTTCCTTGCCCTTAACCTCCCCCTTCCACCTCCTGTTTCATTGCTTGGTGGGAACTGTAGTTCTATCCCCCAGGTGGCAGCTACAGAAAGTGAAAGGAAAACTCAATCCCCATCCACCCAGCCCCCTTCTAGCTTGCAGTCAAATCCTTCTCTGTACCTATGAAGTAAAAGGCTCTAAACTATTTTCACAATGCTGAATGACAGCAGCTTTCCCACCAAATTTTTTTTTTGTCCACTGTGCAAAAACTAGAGTAAAAAAAAAAAAGTCAATTTACCCCAGTACCTACAAAACTACCTCTTGTTTCTTTTCTTTTTTCCACTCATATTTCCCTCCTGTACTGTTTTAGGGAGAGTGGGAAAGAATCAACATAGACGGTAGAGATTGAGATTTCTGTAGGAAGGTTTAAGAGATTGGGTTTGATCTGTGGAGACAAAACTATTTTGGAAAATTAATTGAAGAAGAGGAGGGGATGTCAGACAAAAAAACAAACAAACACCTGAGCTGAACTGGCAAAGACTTTATTTGTTTGGAGGAGAAGGTGGTTCTCCCATTCCTACCCTTGCAGATAAAGCTGGGAAGGGGAGAATTGAACAATTCTTGTCTCACTTCTAAATAACAATAAGGAGACAAGGCTAATTAGGGGCTATTCGGAACTCAGAATTTATCAGTTTGTCATGGTGGCTGCTGACTTCAGGGGGAGGTTGGTTTAAAAAAAAAAGTTCATCTATAATCTGGATTGAATTCTGCTTCATTTTCACTCAAGAGCTAAAATCACCTTTGCTGTAGTGGGGTAACTTGTAGGAATCCAAACAATAATATGACTATGCCCACTAAACAAGCTGACTATATGAAAGAGAGATCCTGTGGTGTGGTAAATGAAAGATTGGTTTTGAGGGAACAATTCTTGGTTTTAAGGTCTGCCTCTATCTACTACATTACTAGCCCCATTACCAAAGACAAATCACCACATCACAGCATCCCCACGTTCTATTAGATTGGAGTTGCTGATTGTATTGTATCCCACCATAGAGTTCTCTGATGGTGCTGATGAAGGTTCTGATGAAATTTTAGGCTTGTGGGAAAGGAAAGAAGGAAGGGAGGAAAGAAGGGAAGAAAGGAAAGAGGAAGAAGGGCAGGAAGGAAAAAGATTTTAAAATGAAAATCCAGACCAAAAAGTAGATCTATTCTGGGAGTGATTACTTATTTTATACAAGTATTCACTGGGATTCCTTTAAATAGCAAACACCACTGATTATGTAACTAGGATTTGCCTTTTAAAAAATAATTTACATATAATTTTACAAGGATGCATGTCTTTTATAAAGATCTCGTATAAAGCCTTTGACCTGGGTATCAAATTCAGCCAAATTCTGCTAAAAAGCACTTGCAATTTTTTCAGTATCTCCTTATTAGGAACAAAGAAAGAACCTGGATTTCATTTGGAATAGTTAACTCCCAGGTGAGGAAACTTCCTCTACCAAGGTAGATCAATACCTATCCTATAATTGATAGTTTTAGGAAAATGCCTGGGGTACCTAGAGGTTAAATGACTTATCCAAGATCACTACTTAATAATAAAACAAGAATATGGATAGGAACCAGACTTGGGAGTTGAAGTACAAGAAACTCCCAAGTGAGAAACTCCTGACAATGCAGATCAGCATCTTCACAACTGGTGGTAAAAGGTATCTTGTTCAGAATCAGATTAGCAGTGTGTGTCACATAGGACTTGAATGGAGATATTCCTGGTAGGAAGGGTGGTTTTCTAACCATGAATCCATGCTTCCTTTTCTCAAACGAGAAACTACCAGTGTTTCGGTGAGATGGGATCCTCAGCTTTGGGGGAATCAGCTCATTAACCCTGTCCCCGAGGACTCCCCAGAAGGATGGGGGACTCCTACTTATAGTTTGTTCATTGGTATTACTGAATTGATATTTTATGCGTTTATGTAGTTGTGTAGGAAAGAATGAGGAGGTCTCATTTTATGATCATGCTAAATACAATGTAGAACTGGGGCCTTTGATCTATTCTTTGAATAAACTGTAGTTTAAATGTTTGACTTTTTAAAGAGGGGATCTGGGGTAAGGAAAAGATCTTAAAATTTTTCATTGTGCTGGATTTTCATTACCATTTATCAAGCTTTTTCCTATATCATCTTACTTCTTCCCAAATGTAAGGTAGGAAGGGCAGGAATTATTGCCTCCATTTTGCAGGTGAGTAAATTGAGGTTCATTGACTTCCCTGAATTTTCTAGTTTTTTGAATATTTTTGAATAATGTCAACAGGACAAAATGGGGCTCTAACCTGTGGGTGTCCTGAATTGAACAGAGTAGGCTAGAGAAAGGCGAGTCAGGAATCAAACAGAAGTTTAATTTCAAAGTAAAGGAAACAGCTTGTAAGCAAGGGGACAGATTAGATACAAGTACTGGAGCCTAGTTGGGGGACCCACTGAAAACTTGATATATATACTTGTGGCTAGACAAAGAGACAAACAATACAGTGTAGCAGCAGCAGTGAGATACAATAACAATGGTAAAGCAAGTTCATAGCAGAATTTCCTATCTGGGCTTGCTTGGGACCATCAGCTCTAGAAGGTGAGTGCAAAGAACTGTTGTTATGTCAAGCTCAGGGCACAGCTTCCTTGCTGGGCCTTAGCTTTTTGAAAGCTAAGATCTCTTCTAATATCTTGACATTAGCAAATTGCTGAGCTAGGATTAGAATTCAGATCTTTGAACTTTTAAGAAAATACTCTTTCCACTATAGATTGCCTCTTGATAATTATGTTCATCTTCCCTTGGAAGATAAAAATTCTCTTAAATTTTACACTGCGTTGATCTATATCCCACATTCTCTTCTTCTCAGGTCCGTAGGTCTGATGAAATTGTGAAAAGCATTTAGGAGTCATTGTCAGGGATATTTCAGGGGAGTTTATACTACTGTAAGATAAAGGATAAATATGTAGAGGTCAAAACCTATGTTTTTATTTTATTTTTTGTTTATTACATTATTTTTTTTTCTCTAGATTAAAAAAATAGTGATATATTTAACAATTTCATGGATTTAGCCATATAAAAGAAAGACAAAGAAAATATGCTTCAAACCGCATTCTAAATCATCAGCTTTCCATTTGGAGGTGGATAGTATGCTTCATTATACATTCTTTTGAACTGTGAAAACTAATGTTTTTAAAAATGATTTCATGAATCTCCAAGTTGGAAGAGTTATAGGAAATCAATGTAGGAGAGGGAAAAGTGAAAATGTTATTCTATCAAACTGATTTAAATTGGCCACTGTCTCATGAGAAGCCCAGTATCATAGGTTGTTAGACCTGAACAGGATCTTGGAGGTGATCTGATCTCACTCTTTTTTCATTGTGCTTTTGCCCTGCCATGTACTGAGATGGTTCTGTTTATTAATGGAACATCTTGGTCTTGGAGTCAGAAGTTGGATTGCTTGCCCCAGCATTTAGGCAATTCTCTTAAGTGCCTGATCCTCAGTTCCCTTACCTATAAAATGGGTTTAATAAGGATCATACCACCCACTTTACTGCTGTATAAAAGTGGGTTATTATTATAACTATGACTCAGGAAAGGAGGGGAGTTTCTCTCCCATGAGAGTTATTTACTTTTTAATGTAGTGCTTTGGAAGACAAATTTTTCTGCCATTGTTTAAGACTTAATTTAGAGAAAAAAAAATAATGAGAGATGTAGATCATAGGACCTAAACAGGAGATCCTAATACTTAAATGAAATGGTGGTAGGAGATAACAAAGCCACTTGCTCTATGAGAGGGTGGGACACTAAATAATGAAAGGACAGCATATTAATTTTTTAAAACGATGAATTTGGCAAGCATGAACAGAAAAGATTGCACATGAGACAAACTCTTTTATAATCAATTTGTACATTAATTTTTAAAAACAAGGACAGGGACTGGGGGAAGGGAGGAAAGGGAAAACTTTGTTTTCTATTTAATTATTCATGAACAACAATTCCCTTTAGACAAGATCAACAAAGCCTTGTTACCATAGGGATACAACTATCTTCTAAACTGTGAATAGCAAACAGTTTTTCAACACTACAGCATTTCTCCAGTTGGTTTTTCTTTTCCAATTTACAGGCAAATAATAGTTTGTTCTATTAAGGTCTTAAATATTCTAGTATGTGACAATTCTCTCCCTCCCCCACTACCCATACTTTGGGAAATCCATTCTAAAAGCATTCCCTTGGTTTGTGGCTTTGTTTTCACCAATCACACCTTTACTACCTGAAATAGAATTAAAGGGTTTATAGCTGAAAGAGATTTTAAGAAATTCCAATCCCCTAATTTTAGAAATGTGGAATGACTTGGAAGACACACAATTAAGTCCTCCACCAATATATCTCTGGGCAAGTCATTACATAGTACCAGTTTTCCATATCTATAAAATAGCTTCCAGTTCTTAAAATCCTGCAAGCCATACCCCCAAAGTTATTAAATTGTGCATAACCTTTGGACCATCAATATCTTTATTAGGTTTATAGCCCAAAGAAAGGGGAAAAGCCTAACTGTATAAAAATGGTTGTAGCATCTTCATCCCCTCCCTTTTTTTGTAGTGGCAAAGAATTGAAAACTAAAGGAGTTCCCAACAACCCGGGGGAAAAAACAGCTGGGGAAAAGCTAAACATTAATTATGGTATATGAATATAATGAAGACTTGTAGAACTTTTGCAGAGTGAAGTGAAGGAATCAGAAAAATTTATACATACAACAGAAAAATAAAAACAATTTTGAGAGAATTAAGAACACAAAATTAACTCAATCACCAATTACTATTGATGATGAAATATGTCGTACCTCCTGAAGGAGAGTTGAGACACTCCAGATTCAGAATGACAAATATATTTTTTAATATGGATAATGTGAGAATTTGTTTTGCTAAGTGGCATTATGTTGCCTGGATTAAAAAAAAATCTAAGTTTAATTTTAGTTTCAGATATTTATTAGCTGTATGATCCTGGCTAAGTTTGCCTCAGTTTTCTCATCTGTAAAATAGGGTTAATCCTACTATCTACTTTCCAGGTTTCTGGGGAAGATCGGGTGAGATTATGTTTTCAGAGAACTTGGTGAACATTAAGATTGTACATACTAGGTTTAAAAAATGAAACACACCATCTCTGGCCATGAGTAATGTGCAGATTTGTCCTGTTTTGCCTAAGCATAATTTGTTTTGTTTTTTTTTTTAATTGATATGGTCGTGAGAAGAAAAATACTTGTACGTTGAAAACTTTTTTAAGGAAAAAAACCAAAAAACCCCATAAGTCCTTGAGAAGAAACAGGTGAGAAAGATGAGGGCGGGACTACAACTCCCAGAATGCTCCACGGAAACCAAGCCCAGAGCCTGTGCAGCGCCTCGCTCGGGCTCGGCCAGGCCCGTCCGTCACGTGACCGTCCGGAACCGCTGGGCTGGAGGCTGAGGTGAGGTGGCTGAGCGAGGCGCGGGGAGGCGCGGCTGGGCGATGCGGAGGCAGAGGCGGCGGCAGCGGTGTCACCAGCTGGGGACGATGGGTGTTGGGTAAGAGGGTTCGAGGGTTGCCTGTGGTTGGGCGCGGCTCGGCGGCAGGGGTGGGGGGAGGGAGGAAAGGGAAGGAAGGATGCAGCCCGGCTGCGTCTCGGAAACAAGGGGATGCCCTGAAAAGGGCGGTGGGGCTGGCAGCCCCCCCTGCGGTGACCTCGCACCCCCTTCTCCAGCCCCGCGCTCACGGGCGTCTTCGAGCTTGTCCGCGGGGATAGGTGGCCGGGCCGAGCCAAGGCGCGGGGGCTGGTCAGCATGGGGGGGGGAGGTTTGATTGGATGGGGGTGGGCCCTAAGGCTGGCGGGGTGCAGACCAGAAGGACGCTGTGGCAGCGAAGAAGGGGGGAAAGGGGGAGGAGAGGGAGGAGGGGCTGTGTAGGGGGAGTAGGGTGTCGGGGGGGGGGGGGGGGCGCTGGTGGAATGGGCGTGGGGCTGAGGGCTGGCTGGGTAGGGTCGAGAAAGACTAGGAGGCCTCGAAGACGGAGGGATCAGGGTGGGGGGGGGAGAGAGGGGTTGCGGGAGGGGGGTGGCAGAGTGGGAGACTGGTAGAATGGGGGTGGGGCTGAGGGCTGGCAGGGTGGGGTCGAGAAAGAAGCAGTGGGGGCAGGGTTGGGGGCTTGGGGGGTGGGGCTGGCAGGATGTAAGGAAAAAGACAAGGTAGCTTAGAGGACGGCGGGCAAGGTAGAGAAACTCGAGGGTTCAAAGGGTGGGCGGGAACCTCTGGATAGAGGGGTGACCCAGCGAGTAGGTAGGGTTGCACCCCAGCATCTGCCCCAGGGACATACTTTCCGTGTCCCCACCTAAGTGTTGAGCTAGAACAAAGGGGGAGAGAAACAGGCTTCCTGGGTCCCTCATTTAACAAAAGGGGAAACATTTAGAAGGTGATTATGCTCTTTCTGGGAGATGTGTAGGTTTCTAGAGTGGTGGGCTACTTTTTAGTAATAAGATAAAATTACTATGAGAAGGATAAAGGTGTATTCTGATGAGATAGCTAAGCTGGTGCTGTTCAAGCTACCTTAGATACTGTACTGGTTATGGGACCCTGATCCAGTAAGTTAACCTGTGCCAGTTTTAATTTCCTGATCTGTAAAATGGACATAACCACCTCTCAGCACTGATATGGGGATAAAAATGATATGACAGGATCAGCCCTTCACAAATTTTAAAACGTTGTATACATGTTAAGTTAAAAAGGATTTCCTTCGCTACCCAGTGAGGTTCTTACAAAGCAAGTAGTGCCCTGCTTTTGGAATCTTATACCAGTTTTGCTATTTAGGATATTTGGTAACTTGGAAGAGATTTTGATCCTTCCATGTGATCTTAGAATAATAAGGTGTTTTGACTCCAGGTACTATTATTCTGAATTGAGAACAGGGTCTGCAGCTAGAATCGAAGATCTGAGTTTAGATTAGATTTAGATGACTTAGATCTATATTTTAAAGATTTCTTTGAGCTCTAAAATCATAGGATCTCAAACTGGAGCCTTGCCTTTTAGTAGAACTGCTGTTCTACCATACCAATATCCACACACATTTAAATGATTTTAAGGATTCTTTTAGAGTTTAACTCTTTTCAATATCCCTTTTATGTTTTTTAAGAGAAAAGATGATACAGAAAATTAACAATTTAAACATTAATTTCACTATAGACCGAAGGTTTACATAATTCTGCATCTGTCAGGATGTATTTTTGTTTCTTATTTATAAAGGTTCTAGTTTTTACCTGGGTGCATACATATATGTGCACACAGTTATATACACATGTACTTACACACTCTTTGTCACTTAGAATTTAGAAAATGTCCATCTTAAGAATTTAGCATACATTTAAACCAATTGGGAAGAACAATTTGGTTTCTAGAACTTCAGGTTGATTGGGAGAAATCCTAACTGATAAGAGTCTTGATTCAGATAGAAGTTATCAATTTGAGAAAAAGGGTAATTTAGACATCTACTTTTTCCAAATTCTCTTATGTCTCTACCATCAGTCTTTTTTCCCATCACCATAAATTAGATCTTTTGTAGCCTCCTTATTGAACTCTCTGACTCTACCCCTTTCAAATTTATCCTTTCCAAAAAACAGATCTGACCATTCTACCCCTTTGCTCAGGAAACTTCGGGGACTTGCTCTTGCCTTCAGGATAAAATACAAGATTCCATCAGATGTTTAAAACCCTTTTCAATCTGGCTTACAATCCACCTTTCCAGGTTCCTTTTGAGGAGTACTTTTGTGTGTGTGTGTGTACTTTACATTCCAGTCAGACTGACCTACTTGTTCTTTCCAATTTGAACATTCTGTTCTGTGCCTTGGCTCAGGCCATCTCTCATCCCTGGAAAGCAGCCCCTTCTCACTGCTACCCCTTAAAGGCTGAACCTGGGCTCTGGAAGATTGGAATTCAAATTCAGCCTCAGGATATTAGCTGTGGTGACCTTAGTCTCTGTGCCTCAGTTTCCAGTCATGTGTAAAATGGCAACATACCCTCTTCTCTCTGACACTGCCACACTTCTAAGGCAGACCTTCATTATGCATGTTTGAATTGCTGCAATGGCCTTTTGAGGGGTTTGCCTACTTCACGTCTCTCCCTCCTTCATTTTCTATTCAACCACCTAAAGTGATTTTCCTTAATTGAAAGTCTGATCATGTCACTCACCTCTACTTAACAAACTACAGTAGTTTCCTGTTACCACCAAGACCAAATACAAATTGCTTTATTGGGCATTCAGAGCCTTTTACTACCTATTCCTACCTCTGCGCGCCCTCCCCTCCCCGCAGTCTTCTAATTTTCTGACAGTCTAGTAACATTGGCCTCCTGATAAACAGGACACTTCATCCTGGCAATTTCTCTGCCTAGTTTCATCCCTCGAATGTTCTTCTTTCTCAACTCCATCTACTAGTTTCCCTGGCTTCCTTTAAAATCCCACCTTCTACAGGAAGCCATTCTTAACTTCTCGATTACTAGGTTACTATATTTCTCTTTTATTTCTTGTATTATATATAAATTGCTTTGTAGATATTTGCATGCTGTATCTCCATTAGATGGTTAGCTTTTTGAGAACAGGGATTGTCTTTTGCTTCTTTGTATGCTGGTGTTAATCACTGCTCCCTTAGTGGGTGCTTAATGTATTTCTTGAATTGAATTGAGAATAATAATATTGGGGCAGCTAGTTAGTGTAGTGGATAGAGTACCAGTCCTGAAGTCAGGAAAATCTGAGTTCAAATTGGGCCTCAGACACTTAACGCTTCCCAGCTGTGTGACCCTGGCCAAGTCGCTTAACCCCAATTGCCTCAGCAAAAAAAGAAAGAAAGAAAGAAAAAAGAGAGAGAATAATAATACAATCGATTTGCCTTGTAAGGATCAAATGAGGTAATATTTATAAAGTGCTTAGCACAGTGCCTGTCACATTATAGGTGCAATAAAAATGTTAGTTGTTACAGGATCCCTAACTTTCTTCAAACCTCATTTTGTTTGCCATATTCTAGAGAAAATTAGTCCAAATTCTCCTTCCTTCTAGAAATTATTCCTAAGCTACTTTTCAATGTATGCAAACTCCTGAGGGCAGAGATTTTGGGTTTTTTGCCTTTCTGTATTCAGGGCCCACCACTTATGTATGGACACTTATAAGGACTTAAATGTCTATTGGATTGAGTGAGATAAAAGTAATTGGCATCCCAAGGAAATAGTTTGGATTATCATATTGATTTGCATGTAAAATATTAAAAATAAATGAGCTGTACTATCATACATTCACTCAACTCCCCAAATCATATAGTTTTAGAAAGGAACTCAGAAATCCACTAGTTCAGCCCATGGTAAAAATTCATTCTTCAGCAGCCTTTGAAGTAGTTATCTATTTTTGGGTTGAAGGCCTTCAGTAAAGGGGAAACCCACATCCCTCCTGGATAAACCATTTCACCTTTAGATAGTTCTTATTGTTTTCTTATATGGAGCCAATGTTGTCTCTTTGGGAAAAAAAAAATCACTTAGTTCTTTCTTTGGGGCTAATCCCTTTTCCACATGAGAGTTTTTCAGATACTTGAAGACAGCTCTCATATCCCTTTCTTTCTCTCCATCCTCTACTCATACTCACTCCTTCTCATCTCCTCAGACCCTTTTCTGTTTGTAAGGCTACATACACAACCCTTTGCATCATCAGTGTACCTTTTATATGATATGGCTTGGTATGTACGACGTCTATCTTCTTAACCATTCTGAGTGCTCTTCTGATATAGTATAGCTCTTATGGAGGATATAGCAATAACCTTAAGGCTACCTGGCCTTAACCCTAAGGCCAACTGATTTTAGGAATGCTGTAGTTCCATAAAAATTGCTGCCTGTCAGATAACACTGTTGGTCTGTAATTAGTCTCAGAAACTAATGGTATATATGAGACCACTCCTCAAAGTCATAAAATTAGCATATCAGTGACATGAAGAACCTGATCTCTCTCTTTCCTATACATTTATCTTGCTCCTAGTTCTTTGCTAATTTCTCTTGGAACTTAGCCCAAATAAATCTTTGCCCACAACTTGGAGACAAAATGAGTTTGTGAATTCTTTCACTATTCTTGTGATATCAACCTGGGGACCCAACATTGTTGGATATCTTATGCCTCTGCACTTCTCTGGAAGAGTTGTTGTTATTCTTCCTATGAGGCAGCTCAGTGACTTAGTAGATAGGACAATGGACTTGGCGTCATGAAAACCTGAGTTCAAATCCAGCATTAGACACCAAGGACTTGTGATCCTAGACCACTAGAAAAGAAAATTGCAAAGTACTTCAGGGAAACTATGAGTATGACATGATGAACAACTATATCAATACTCTTCCTAAAAATGTGTTCCTGAAGCAGATCTCAGGCACATCAGATGTAATCTGAGGAGGACAGAATGTATTGGACTCTCTCCTTTTGGAATGGATGCTTTTATCTTTGTTGCCTGATTGATTATATTTGCTTTGGAGTCTTTGGTGTGGCATCTGATTCCTTGTGACTTTGAGTTTGTAGATCACTCCCTTCTTTTTAAACCAAATCTATTGCCTATCCTTGTCTTCCTGATTTGATATTCATAGTTGATTTTTGTTTCCACGTATAGAATTTTACATTTCTTCTATTAAATATAATCTTTTTAGATTTGACCCATTTTTTTTTTTACTTTGTAGAAATAATACTAGACATATATGGTGTTATTTTGTATCTTTTGATCCTCATTACACTATAAGATATTTACTGTATATATTAACTTTTCCGTTATAGAAATGAATAAACTTCAGAGATGTTAAGTAACGTAATAGAAATAGTGCTTGAGACAAAATTCAAACCCAGATTTTTTCACTTCTATTTTCAGTCACTTGCAGCCTTTTGTGTGCCCATTTATAACAATATATGTAAATCACTTTAGCATCTATGTTCAGCATCTATTAATGTTTCAGAATTTTGCCAGGTATCAAAATTATGCTTATTGGATAATAGTTTTAAGAATCCATGTTTTTTTTTTTTTTCTGGGATATCAGAACAATAGTCATCCAGTTCTAGTCCTTTAGCATCTCTCCCATGCTCTCAAATTTATAGTCTTCCCATCAAAATATTTTTTTAAATGAGGCTTAAATGAGTTTATAGCTTTTAAGGCTTTTATATATTTACTTCATCTATATACAGGTAAAAATAAGAGAAAAGTTGTGAATGCAAACTTGGAAGATGCTATTCTTTGGTCTGGAAATTCTCTTGTACCTTTTATAATATATCTGATAATATCAGTAGTTTGCCAGTTTTTTCATTATTTAAGGAAATGAATATGATTTTGTTAGGATTGTTGAGGTTCTGAAGGAGACTTCAAAAGGTTGGGGTTGCAGACCAGTGTCCTGAGGTATCTCAAAAGAATTTGCAGGCTTGAACCCACCTTCAAGTCAAGAGCTCATAATTGTAATGCCAATTGAAGTGGGCTAAGGTTTAAAAGGATTTAGCAAAGAACCAAGAGGAAAGAAGAAAAATTTATAGAACAAAATTAGAGAGACCAAAGCTTTGTTAATTATTTGCTAATTTTGTGGCTTACAGGTAGGTTTGAGGGGTAATCTATTCACTATTGACTGAGAAACTTTATCACTGACCAGCAGATCATCTAACAGTCAGCAATGCTTATAAGACTGTTCTAAGGTTAGAAGACTTTTAGAATGATTGACAGTCAGATTGTTAGAACAATAGCATTCTAAGGTCAGGGGACCTCAGGATCACTGCTCTATTTCCCCTAGAGGCTGTACTTCATCAGGACTAGCTAAAGGTCATTAGATAATCTTGTTATAAGCCTAAGTAAATTTATATCTCTGCATACGGTTTTGGTTGATCTATTAAAATAACCTTTATGAATTGCATTCTAATAATTTTTTTTTATCTTGCCAGACAGGAAAGATGATCTAAAATCATTCAGCATTAAGATCAAGGCTGAGGTAGAAAGGACAGGAAGAAAGTATGGCTGGACCCACTACTTTGCAAAGTAGGACTTGGATATCCAGATTTACTCATCATCATGTTGTTGTATTCCTGCTCACTTTCTTCAGGTAGGTTTTTATTGAAATTCGTTCTTATTCACTGTTGGTTCACTCCCAGTCTTTGAATTATTGTTTCTATGTTAGGTAATGCTCAAATCTATATCTCTAATAGAGATAGAGCCCTGATTTCTTTTTCAAAATTCCAAGTCACAGCTACTGGACGTGTACACACACACACACACACACACACACACACACACACACACACACACACACATTTATATATACACATCCAGATATCCTATTGCTATGTCAGATTTAACATTTTAAGCTGCTTATTTTCCTAATAGACCTCTTATTTCTACCATAACTGCTGCTTTCATTGTTCTCTCTGTTCTCCCACATTCCAAACCTTAATGTAATCTTTACTGCTTTCCTCTTTCTCACCTCTAATGTAATTATCAAATACTGTTCTTCTCTTCAGTGTCTCTTGTATCCATTCTCACTCACTAGTTTTCATTAAACATGTATAAATTTTTATTATGACCTGCTTATATTATTGCAATAGCTACAAAACAAGCCTTTCTCTCCCCTTTTCCTGAGTTCCTGAAGCAAATTAAAATGTAACTGAGAAGTGTTTAACAAAATAAATAAAAAAATGCTACTCAACATAATGTTAACATGTGGTTTTCTAAGTTAATATGATGCAGCAGGGAGTTGGTACTACTACTGCATATACCCTTTGTTTTTCTATTTCTGTTCCTTTGTTCATGCTGTTTCTTTTCCTTGGTATGTAAATCCTCACCTCACCAGTGAATTTTCTCCCTATATACAGTATTTCTGTTAAGTATTATTATGTTATTTTGTATCATAATTGTTTGTAGTCTTTCTTAGTCCTGAATTTATAAATTTCATGAAGGTAGAGATCTGATTATATTTAAACTTTGTATCTGCCAGCATAGTACTTTGTACAAAGTAGGTATACAAAAAAATTTAAATTGAATCAAATTGGATCTGCCCAGTGCATTGGTCCCCAAGTCTTGCATCTGAGAGCTGCTTCTATTTGCTTATAAGAATCAGGTATTTAGGAATAGGGTTTTCAAATAGTGGAAACTGGAAGAGTTCATTTATTTAATTCTTGTTGTTTCTAGTGTTTTGGTAGCTGCTACTGAGCGAATCTTTTCAAGGATTCCTCTTAAGGTAATGTTCTAGAGATTGCCAGTGAGAAGTCTGTAAGAGGGCCAGTGACTGTAACTGAAAGACTCCTATTAGTGTTGTGTAGCTTTAAGGGGATTTATACCAACAGATCACTTGTCCCTTATTTCTGTTCTGCCTCACATAAAATACCCTATTCCCTTGTCTTTGTACTGACTGAGTCTATACCTAAAATGTCCTACCTCCTTTTCCTTTAAAGATGCAATTCAAGAACCGTCTTGTCCCTGAAGCTTTTTCTGACCACTTCTCCCTGTCTCCTCCAACTGCTAGTACCCTTCTTAAACTACCTTTTATTTAATTACTGTTTATTGATTTTTTTTATGCTGTATATATGTATGTCTCTTGCTTTACATTTTACATGTATTTTTTTTCTTTGCAAGTAGGGTGTTACATTTTTTATATTTATTTCTTATGAACCTGGGATGTGGTAGTCATTTAACAAATAATTGTTGATTAATTGAACTAATAGTGTCAAAGTTATGTTGCCTGAATGTCAGAAATTCAGCCATTTTGGTACCCATTTCTAAAGCATAGAAGTCATAATTTCATTTGTGTGAAATTAAATTTCATTAACTAATTCCATTTGACTAAATGCAAAATAAGAATATAATTATGGGAAGGCATTAGTTTAAAACTGGAACCAGTCTGGAAGTATGTGTGTCAATATTGGCTAATAGTAGAAAATACACAGTAGACTATTTATTTGCCATGTTGCTTAGCCAAACTTGTTCTAAGGTAAAGCTATTTCTCTCCATAGAGAGAAAACCTTACATGAAAACTTTAGAGTAAAACAGAACTAGATGGGCATAACTACATGATTTTATTGTTTGCTGTTTCTTTTCTCCCTGTTATTTACCTCTATTTTCTTTATTCTGTAGTTATTCACTTCTTCATGCTTCAAGAAAAACCTTTAGTAATGTGAAGGTCAGCATTTCTAGCCAATGGACTCCAACATACTTAAACAAAACTGCTGTGAAACTGGAGCCTGTTGAGGTAAGGAGAATGATGTATCTCAGTGAACTATATCTCTGTGTCTCCATTTCCTTTGATGTTGTTTATACCATAATTTTCCTGTTCAGAATCCTTGTTTGGCTCTTTTTTACCTATCATAAACTTTTTCTTTTAAGACTTTTAATCTGGTCCCACCTTAAAGAACAGATTAATTTCAGTGCTCTAAAAAAATGACTTGAACCAGACTATTCTGTCTATGTAATGCTTATTTATTCCTTTGAGCACATGCCCCTAATGGTTTCCTCTCTTGGAAATTGTCTCTTCTTTATCTGTTCAGTTCCTGCTCATCCATCAAGGAGTAAAAAGCAACTTCTGCCTCTTTCATGAAGTTTTTTTCCATGCACAGAATGTCTTCTTCTAATTTTGTGTTTCATATCTTTAAATATTTTGATGACAGCTTTGATCCTATAGCTTGCTCTCTTTTGATAGTTATTTTTATTTTTTCTTATCTTTTATCTTTTTCTTTCCTAAGTTAGGCACCCTCAGTAGACTAGATGGTTGGTTAGGTCCCCTCTAAGTCTAAACTTCTGGGATTCTGATTCATGGGATTCATCACATGCTCCTTTGGTCAGGGTCTTTCTTCATAATATCCAGAACTGAATATGCTATTTCAGGTGTGGTCCAGTTAGTGCAAAGTAAAAGTGAGACTGCTTCCTTCCTGGACATTGCTAGTTCCATTACCACAAAAGCATTAATTTTAAATATTTTTAATTTTTCCCAGTTACATGTGAAACAATTTTTTTACACTTTTTTTTTTTAAATTTTGAGTTCTAAATTCTCCCCCTTCTCCCCATGCCTCCCCCCCTCCCCCGAAGGCCCTTGTGAAGTTGTGTAAAACTTTTCCATAAAAGATGCAAAAGAAAACATAGATCTCTCCCCCCCCCCAAAAAAAAAAAACCCTCATCAAAAAAAAAGTATGTTTTAATTTGTATTCAGACACAATCAGTTCTTTCTCTGTGTATGGATAGTATTTTTCATCATCATTCTCTCAGAGTAATCTTATATTACTGAGAATAGCAAAGTAAATTTATAGCTGATAATCCCATAACTTTGCTATTTCTGTATAAATTACTCTGTACATTTCAATTTGCTTGAGTTCATGGAGCATTTTCCAGGTATTTCTGATAGTATCCTGTTCATTATTTCTTACAAAACCATATTTTTCCTTTATAATCCCATATCATAATTTATTTAGCCAATTCCCTGTTGATGGGCAAAAAGCTGCTAAAAATATTTTTATCATGTAGGTTTTTTTTTTTTTTTAAAGAAATCTCTTTTGGGATTCATGCCTAGTAGTGGTATTGTTAGATCAAAGGATATGCACAAATTTTATAACTGGGCATAGATCATGCCTTTTGATCATTTATCAATTGAGGAATGGTTCTTTTATATACATACATGCATATATATGTATTTTTTTTTAATAAATTTAACTCAATGCTCTGTACATTTGAAAAATGAGGTCTTTAGGAAAGAAACTTGATTCTTTTCATAATTATTATTGCTAACTGTATTTTCCCCTTGTTTATTCTATTTTTTCTTCCCTTTCACCTGTCCCTCCTCAAAAGTGTTTTGCTCCTGACCAGCCCCTCCCCCAAAATATTCATACTTACCTTCCCCGTGCTTCTTATAATGCCTTCTTTTTCTACTTTTCTGTAGAGTAAGATGTATTTTTATGCCCATATTGTGTGTATGTTATTTCCTCTTTGAACCAATTATGATGATCCTTCCCTCCCTTTTCCATTGTAAAAACTTTTTTCTTGTTACTTTTATGGCAGATAATCTATACCATTCCAACTCTCCCTTTCCTCTATTACTCCTTGATTTTATTTATTTTTTGGTTATTATCCTGCTGAGTCCAATTCTAGTGAAAAACTAAGAATATGAATGAATAACTGAGGACCAGGCAGAAGATATGCTGTGCAGTCATCATTTTATTAATCTGAGTGTCAATATTTTATACTTTCCAGTTTGATTGTCACTGGCATCCTTTGCTTTTCAAAGTCAGTACACAATCCAAACTTTGACATTCCTGTGTCCGCCTTAACTAAGAAAGCCTATCCACAGAATTGCAAATAGCACGGTTGTGGTGTTCAGCAACATCAACAGAATTATAAACAGTTGTGACATTTGTCGCTACATAGCAGAAATTATTGTACTAATATATTTACCTCAAGTATGTCTTTGATTCATTCCATCCTAAATTTACCAAGAATATCTTTGATTTATTGTGTAGTAGAGAATGCTTTTGTTCCAGTTGCAGTTGTTATTGTTGTTTTTTTCTTTTGCTGAGGCAATTGGGGTTAAGTGACTTGCAGGGTCACACAGCTAGAAATTGTTAAGTGTCTGAGGCCAGATTTGAACTCAAGTCCTCCTGGCTGGTGCTCTAAACTAGCTGCTCCAATTTTATTATTTTCAATTCAAGAAACATATTACGCACCCACTAAGGGCCAGGCACAGTGATTATCCTGATTAACACCAGCATACAAAAAAACAAAAGAAATCCCTGTTCTCAAAAAGCTAACCATCTAATGGGAGATATAGCATGCAAATATGCACCACCTAGCTGCCCCCTCTATCAAGTTTTTAACAGGTCTGTCTCTACAATTTATTTTATTGGAAATAAAATTTATTGGAAACAGTGGTGAGCCAGAGTTTGAAATATCCCTAACAGAGAGTTGATCTCAAGTAAAACCTGGACCAGACTCTGACTGTTTTAAGGACTTAACTCCTGGCCTTCTACATTATCCCTTCCTATTCAACTCATACTTGTGCCCTCTGTGTGTTTGTGCGTGTTTGCTCGCTCGCTCTCTCTCTCTCTCTATATATATATACACACACACACACACACATATATGAAGATTTTTTTTCCTTCTAACTGCCATAGTAATGAGAAAGTTCTTATGAGTTATCTTCCCATGTGAGAATATAAACAGATAAACCTTATTAAGTCCCTTATGATTTCCCTTTCCTGATTACCTCCTTATACTTCTCCTCACTCCTGATTTTCTATTCAGCTCTGGTCTTTTCATCATGAATGCTTGGAAATCTTCTATTTGATTGAATGTCCACCTTTTCCCATGAAGGATTATACTCCATTTAATGGGTAGGGTTTTTTTTTTTTTTTTAAAGAAATGATATCACAGTTAACTCCTGTTGAACATTTAGTCAGATTATACTCCAGACATTTTTCCTTTGAATACTATTAAGACAGAAAATCATATTTTTTAGAGAGAGACTAATTCCAGAAGTTTGAATCAGAGTTCTTAACTTGTTTGTGTCATGGACATATCCTTGGCAACTGTTGAACTCCTCAAAAGAGGATGTTTTTAAATTATATGGAATTACAAAAGAAACTTGGTTATGATTAAATATTGTGAGTTTTTGTTCCTTTTAAGTTCACAAATTCCTTTCTTGAAATCTATCGTGATTCCAGGTCAGTAACTCTCTCATCTTAACAAATTGTGAATAAATTAAATACTTGTAGCTCCATGAAGGAATTGGTAACCATTCATTTACTTGCCCTAAGATAGAACTGATGGTACTTCCTCTACTTTATTTTTCTTTCTCCAAGGTTTGTCAGAAAAGAGATACCTAAATGGGTCAAATATAGATATATAAAGTTATCTCTCACTTGTGCTTTTGCTTTCTTAGATGTCTACAAGTTTAGCCTCTTAATCTGCTCCATTCAAATTTTGGAAGAGAGAGGAAATTAGTTATACAAATTGAGAGATGTTCTTAGATCTAAAAGTATGACTGAACCCCAATTTCTGTCTGCACATCATATTAAATATCTAGAAAATCACCAAAAACATCATCAAGTATCTTTGCTATTTGTCTATGGCACTATCTCCAGGTTCTGTATGGTAATAAGAAATACAGACACAGTATAAGCTTATCCTTACCAGCTTATAGCCATGAAGCTCCATTCCCTTTGACGTGGCCAAACATTAAAGAAAAATAAGAATCAGTAGAGGATAAATACAGATAATAAACATAAAATAAATACTTTCTACTACTGAATTACTTTAAGCATTTGTGTTTTTGCTGCTACATTTCTTCCACCAATGCAGATTTCAACCTTTCTAAAACACAAACCTCCAATCTTCAGGAGAGCTGTGGCCTTAAAATGCATCACCCTGTAGTCTAGCCCAATCTTCAGATTTAACTAGATTGGGCTCTTACAGTCTAATAAACAGTTACGTAGACAACTGGCTTTTCAAATGTGTCACAAATACTCTTACATGTATATAGAGATATACTTGTTTTTGTGTGCCTGTCCACACTTCGATCTAGCTTGGAGTATTTATATATATATGTATACACAAATACATATATGTAGAAGGTGAGCTTTGAGCTGAATCTTGAAGGAATCCAGGGAAATCTAAGGTGGAAGTGAAGAGACAGCATTCCACGGATAAGGGATAGCCATTGCAATGGCATACAAGTTTGCAGTGGAGGATGGTGTTTGAGGAGCTCCAATTAGGCCAGTGTAGCTGGATCTTTAAGTGTGTAGAAGGGAGTAAAGTCTAAAAAAACTGGAAAGTACACACACCCACACACATATACACCTACATTTTTATCTAAAGGGACTCCAGAATACACACCAACACTTTATATGTAAAATTGTTTTCTAAAATTATGCTTTTCTGCATATTTTCTGTTGCAAATCTAGGTTCCTAGTATTGATATGTATATACTACCAAGATGCAAAACCTACATTTTACATGTTTCTTGTACTTAGCAATGTTTTAGTCATTGTATCTGGGACTTGCACATTAAACAATTCATCATATACAATCAGACCAATTTCTGCTTCATTGAGGATTCTTCCTTCCTTGTGTTGTCTTGCTAAAGTAAATCTTATTGTAGCTTACTTTTATTATCTTCTCTTATGGTTTTGCTTTGGTCTTTTTTTCTTTTTTTAACTCATTTGGTAGGCAAACATCCCAAAATGTCATTTTCCCTGAGGCATAGTTTTAATACTTCATCCAAAAATCAAACCAAACAAAAAAGCCAGCTGTTCAAGTCTCCCTTTCTCCTTGTCAGAAGCTGCTAGTTGTTGTGAAAGCAGCTTTTGCAAGGAATCTGTCATTCTCTGAGAAATAGAAAATAAAAGAAAAAAGCCACAGCCTTACAGAAATTTTATATAAGGCCTTTGCTCTAACTCTCTCCATTTGCACTTCATTCTTTCAAAAGAATTTCATAGTCACGTTGAATGCATAGCATTTGGGATATCACAATGAAAGATGTAATTAAAGGGAAGTGATGTGTTGCCCAACAGTTATCTTTGAAGGTTAAAGAGCCTTCATTTACACCTAGCAAGACATGGCTTCTTTCTCCCTTTCATCAAATTTATAGAGTTGGAACTGGACGGGACTCAAGAGGCAGCTCCTCCTTTTACAGAGAGCAGCTGAAGCCCCAGAGAAGTGACTTGACTAAGGTCAATTTCACATTGGCAGAGTTGGCATTTGAAGCCAAACTGTCTATTTCTCTGTAGCTCATAGGCCCCTTCCTGTCTTTAGCAGAAACTAGGTTTTCTAGTAAAGTGTTGTAGGAGTTTGGACTGTAAAATAATAAGCCATAACTATAAATCACTGTTTTCTAATTATGTCTGCTTTTGGTATGATATTTAATTTAGTGAATCTTGTTAACTTTAAGAATAAATTCTGTTAAATATATATGATTGTAAAAGGTTTACTGAATTCTTGCAGAACTTTTTTTAAATCCTAAGACCTAATTTTTCCCCCTGAAAGAAAACATTTTTGAAATCTTAATGGAATTGGGGAGAAAATAGTGTGACTTATGAAAAATAAGCTTTTAAATAATATACTGATTATTACTTATACTTATATACTTATAGCTATAGCTGGAATATTCAGAAGTATCACAGAATTTAGATCTAGGAAGAATCTCAGGAATTATCTAGTCCAAACATCTCAGTTTAAAAATGAGAAAACTGAGGTTCATAAATATAAAGATTGAGATGTTATCTGTGGTCATGTCACTACCTTAAGTTCAAAACCAGAACAAGAACTGAGGTCTTATAAATCCTATTTCATCTGTCAATATAAAGTAATTATTAAATAAAAATTTAAAAAAATAAAAAAAATAAATCCTATTTCAGAAGACTAGGGAGATGGATGAGTGTCAGGTGAAAGGAAAATTTTTTTTAAATGGTAAATGAAAAATTTCTTAAGCATCCAGCTTATATGAGTTTTAAATGAATTTTTAAATACAGTCAATTTGTAACCTTGTTGGAGAAGAGGTTTCAAATGGCAGGTGGAGTGCCTTGATTTTTCTCATTGGCTTGTCGTGTGGAACATTTTTATATTGATTCACATCAGTCATCATTTAGTAAGTCTGCTTTGTCTGAGGCACTGTGCAAGAAGCTAGGAGTACATATATAAAGAATAAATTAAGTCCTGATCTTAAGAAGCTAGATGCCATATCTATTAGATTGGTAAATGATACCAAGCTTGGAGGGATAACAAATACATTGGACAATAGAAAGGGCTGCAGAAAGATCTCAACAGGTTAGGACATGGGGTAATAATAGCACCTATCTCCCTGGATTGTTGTGTGGGTAAAACCTTAAAGAGCTTTGTAAATGCTAGCTAATAGTGATGATGATGATGGTAAGTGACAATGACATGGGCAAGTATTAGAAACAATGGGTCCACTTAAATGTTTGTTATTGACCAGGTCACTTAATTTTTGCTTTTTTTTTTTTTTAACCTGTAAAATATGAACAATTCTTTCCATATCTTTTTGAAAATGGTTGGTGATAACAAAATGAGATAACATTTGTGAAAACACTTTGTAAAATATAAAGTACTATATAGATGATTATTCATTTTTTTAAAAATTATTATAGCTTTTTATTTACAAGATATATGCATGGGTAATTTTTCAGCATTGACAATTGCAAAACCTTTTGTTGCAACTTTTCTCCTCCTCCACACCTCCTCCCTTAGATGGCAGGTAGACCAATACATGTTAAATATGTTAAAGTATTATGTATACTAGATGATTATTCTTGTTCTTTATGATTATTCTTATAGCTTTGGAACAGCAACCATTTATTTCCAAATGCAGAGGAAGCAACTCTTTTCCTAGGAACGCTGGACACTATTTTTCTCTTCTCTTATGCTGTGGTAAGTTTTAGAATTCTTAGCATGGGGAACTTGAGGGAAGAAGTAGAGGGGAATGATTCTTCCATTAAAGTTTGGTGTTTTCGATTTGAATAGTTTTCCATTTGTCAATGATAGTTGCTATCCTTCCCATTTTCTTTCTTAGCATTTGACTAAAATTTTTTTGTATACCGAGGCAGTTTTTCTTGTCTTGGCCAGTTGGAATCCTCAGTGGACCCTAAAATTTTTCAGAGGTACTTGTTGAACCTGTTTTGAACATTTATTTAGTGTTGCCATTCACTATGTGAATAGAGGGTAATGACTCCCTTCATTTTTGGGGGGCTTGCTTTTACCTATATGTGATCTCCTAACATGTCAAGGAGAGATCATCATTTTACTTTAAATGGTCAAGTCATGGGAAATGTTGGGTGAAGGTTGTAGAGTAATCTCTAAATGTTTTTGTTAATATGGGCAGTTTCTATGTCTTTTCTTGGAAGAACAAAATGTTGATTTAGAATTGAAAGAGATCTCAAAGGTTGTTCAAGACAAATTCTTAGGGAGATCAGGAATCCTTTCTACAAGACAACTAATAGATTGTCATCCAGTCTCTCCTTTGACATACATACTTATTCTATTTATGAGGAGCTTTAGTTGTGATCTAGAGTTCTTTACATTCATCTGAATTGCCCTTCTTATAACTTGGAGTTCACCAAAATTTTGTGAAGCTGACTTGGACAGTCTAGCCTTGAGTTGGAATTTAAAGTTATTTTAGTGCATCATTTGCTGTATCTGTTTACATCTGGAGCACTTAGCAGCTCGTTATTACCTGGTTTTGCTCTTATTCAAAGCTTCTAAATAAATATTTCCCTTTTTTAGGGCCTTTTCATCAGTGGTATAATTGGGGATCGGTTCAATATGCGATGGGTTCTGTCCTTTGGCATGTGCTCCTCTGCAGTGGTGGTAAGTCTGAAAAATCTGGTGTTTGAATAAATACTTTTCCAGAGAGATGGATCATCACCAAAATTGTCTTCAGTCTCTGCCCTCTGCATCCTTTTATAAGAACGTATCTTGGTCCCAGATATTTTCCCTAGAGGCTATTTTATTGAAACAGACCCTGGTACAGTCTTGCTATGGATGGTGTCAGTTGTTCCTTCTTGATTTTGTAGATTCTGTCTGTTGACAGTGATCTTTCCTATTATCCCCTTTCTGCACCCTTTTCCCGGCAGTTGTTTGCTGGTTCAGATTTGTAATGAAGGATTTCCAGTTAGTTTAGCTGGCCAGAATTGTGTATAAAGGAAGAATAAAGAGGCTTTGTACAGGGTAAGGACATTGCTTTTTTCCAGTGAATGAAATCTGCACATTTTATGCCATCTCCTTTGGTGATTGAGAGGTCTTTGCTTTCCTCCTGTTCCTTATTTGAGCTCATGAATAAATGAGTTTTTACTCTACATAGTTCATATAGATAAGACAATACAAAGTTTGCTTAGCAAAACAAATTGATGCACACTAATTATAAAGGTAAATTAATTGTGTAACAGGATTCCAGAAGGCTTATTAAAAGTACTTAAGAACTTTGTTTTCAAGGACTTGATGATTATACGCAAACAATTCATTAGCCAATTACAAATAATTCTTAAACATTAAAGGATCCATAAGCTTCTCTAGTTATTTATACACACACAAACACATATATACACGTGTGTTTGCATGCACATGCAGACACTTGTTTTGAAACTAGGTCTTCCTTTCTCATGGTCATCTAAGTGATGTAGTAGATAGAGCCTGATGACTTGAGGCCACATTTGAAATTTGACATTTATTAGTTGTGTTATGCTATTCAAGTCACTTAACCCTGTTTATCTCAGTTTTTCCATCTGTAAAAGAGATAGAGAAGGAAATAATAAACTACTCCAAGCATCTTTGCCAAGAAAATTCCAATGGGATCATAAAGAGTTAAACATAATTGAAACAATTAAATGACAAACCTAGTCATTGTGGGTTAAAGATTCCTTATGGTCATTCCTAATTAAAAATACTAAATAAAGTTATCTTTAATCCACATTGTAGTTTTGGAAGTTGAAATAGATTAGTTATTCTATAGTTTAGAGGAAACGAATAGGCACGTCATCATTAATCATAATCTGTGAATCCATAAATAATATTTTGGGCGTGTTCCTTTTAAGGAGCTACATTTTCTGAAAAGGGAGAACAGCATTCTATCTGGCCTTTGGGAAGTAGGAAATAGAAGAGAGATAGCATCTTAATCACTCTTCCTATATTTCTCTCCCATTCCAAATGACTGTGTGATTTAGGGTTTTTTTTTTTTTTTTTGACTGTAGCCATATCCTTTTCAATTCCTTTTGAGCTAATTTATGTAATTATATGACAATTATAGGTGGGGCAGTGGATAGAGCACCAGCCCTGAAGTCCAGAAGACAAGTGTTCAAATGTAATCTCAGATACTTAACACGTCCTAGCTGTGTGACTGTGACCCTGGGCAAGTCACTTAATCCCAATCGCCTCAGCAAAAAAAAAAAAAAAAAAAAAAATAGTTTCAGTGTAATTATATGGCTTTCCAGAAATATTCCTTATCTAGGTTTATTTGTAATTCACTCATCCTTTTGAAGTATATTTTACTTTGCATATTCATGTGATTAAAATTTATTCTGTCATTTAAATTGAGGATGTCTAAAAAAAATAAAATTTCAGACATCTTTTTTTTTTTTAAACTTTTTATTGACAGAACTCATGCCAGGGTAATTTTTTACAGCATTATCCCTTGCACTCACATCTGTTCCGATTTTTCCCCTCCCTCCCTCCACCCCTTCCCCCAGATGGCAAGCAGTCCTTTACATGTTAAATAGGTTACAGTATATCCTAGATACAGTATATGTGTGCAGAACCGAACAGTTTTCTTGTTGCACAGGGAGAATTGGATTCAGAAGATATAAATAACCCAGGAAGAAAAACAAAAATGCAAGCAGTTTATATTCATTTCCCCGTGTTCTTTCTTTGGGTGTAGCTGCTTCTGTCCATCCTTGATCAATTGAAACTGAATTAGATCTCTATCGAAGAGGTCCACTTCCATCAGAATACATCCTCAAACAGTATCGTTGTTGAGGTCTATAATGATCTCCTGGTTCTGCTCATTTCACTTAGCATCAGTTCATGTAAATCTCACTAGTCCTCTCTGTATTCATCCTGTTGGTCATTCCTTACAGAACAATAATATTCCATAATGTTCATATACCACAATTTACTCAACCATTCTCCAATTGATGGGCATCCATTTATTTTCCAGTTTCTAGCCACTACAAACAGGGCTGCTACCAACATTTTGGCACATGCAAGTCCCTTTCTCTTCTTTAGTATTTCTTTTGGATATAAGCCCAGTAGAGACACTGCTGGATCAAAGGGTATGCATAGTTTGATAACTTTTTGAGCATAGTTCCAAATTGCTCTCCAGAATGGCTGGATGTGTTCACAATTCCACCAACAATGTATCAGTGTCCCTGTTTTCCCACATCCCCTCCATCATTCTGCATTGTCAGACATCTTTAAAGCAAATGTAGTAAGCTCCAAATGTAGCCCTTATGTTTAGTTTATTTCTTTTATTTTGAAAATTCAGTTCTTAAAAAACTTTATTCTTTTTAGTACTTGTTTCCTATTAGGGAATTGTCACAATGGACCTCTGTTTTAATGTTTGACGAGTAAAAGATAGACAAGTAGGTTGAATTTGTTTGAATATTTGGTAATTTATCTAAAGAAAACTAAGGGGTTTCTTTCCCCCTCAAATTACTCAAGAGTAAAGTATGCAAATTAGTCTTTGGGATGTATTCTGTTATTTTGTAAGTGAATCAGCATTAAATTGTGTGATTATATTCAGATGGAACTGTGCTTTTATGTATGTGAATTTTTTTCTCTAGTGATTACAATTGAAACCCACCAATGCTTGCCTATCCTGTGCTTTTTTTGTCTTTTCCTTTCATGTCTTTTACAGTAGATTCATCTAGAATGATGATTGTTGACAATTTCTTTTGAAATGAGGAATATGCTAGTAGAGTCTTGAAGTTTTTCACTGGTTTTCTCATTTTTGTTATGTGACTGCCCCAGCTTGTTTTTCAATCATACATGGAATGTGTATTATTATTAAATTTTCATTTGTTTCATAAGAAATTGGGGTTTTTAATTAAAAGTTTAAGTGGGGATACTATATTTCCCTGGTGTTTTATGAGGTTGACTGTTGGTTGTTCAGGATGGTTTTTTTTAGTTGATGACTTTGAACTTCCTGAGCAGTTTCCTGAACATGAGTATTAGAATCAGGGGGTGTATAACTACATTTGGATGATGTGAAACAGGTTGGATTAAGTTAGGAAGATGGAAAGAACCCATAAGGAGACTGATATAGATATGATTTCTTCATGTAGAGCGTGAAGAGAAGAGCAGAGAGAAGAAATATAATGATTTTTTCTAAAATCTATCTAAATGTTATGAAAGTATAAAATGATTTTTGAGTTTTACATTTTTTGACTTGAATCTCTCTACATTCAGAAATTGTGTTTTGTGTTGTGTATATGAAGCTGGCTTCATATAGTAACATTTGAGAGTTGGTTACATTTCCTTCAGGTGCTACCTCATTAGGTACTGATACACAGATGGTCGTCTTGCTTAGCCATATGGGATGTACCAAATAGAAAATGTGAAATTTAATTTTGGCTGCATTTAAATTATAGTTGGTAATGTCATAATTATGCTGTCGTCTTTGTTTTCTCTCCTAAGGTATTTTGCTTTGGCACCCTCACAGAATGGCTTCATTTCTATAACAAGTGGTTCTACTGCTCCCTGTGGATTTTGAATGGCCTGCTCCAGTCCACTGGTTGGCCATGTGTTGTTGCAGTAATGGGCAACTGGTTTGGGAAAGCTGGGTGGGTGTGTCACTCTTCCCTTTTAATTACCTACTAAAGTATTTTATAAAATAGATTATTCAGACTTGTAAAAATTCACCTACCATGTTTTCCTTATCTTTCACCTTTAGGTACATGTAGAATCATATACCTTAATTTGCTGGTAGGAAGTATATTCAGAGACAAGATACTTACACTTAGATTGTTGAATGTGTACACCTTCATACATTGCCCATTTTTGGAATCTGAATAGAGTAGAAAATTCTTTAAACCTAATAAAAAGCTAATACCTATTAGTCTAGGGTAAACATACTAAATTATCTTATGGATCTTCTAAGTACGCTAGAGTTTGATCAACCCAAATTGGAACTTGATTTAATTTTTCTCATTGCTTGCTTCATCCAGAGGTGGTAAAAGTCATTCAGATTTTGGAATTTTTAAAAAATGTAACATTTCTGCATCTGATTTTGTCATATGTAAACTGTTTTCACATTTCTTATAACTTTCTGATATAGACTGTATTTTTAGCTTTTTTGAACATAGTAGTTTAACGTGCCAAGTGTACTTTCAGCAAATGTGTTAATTATTTTTCCCATCTTGAAAACTCATTTTTAGAACCTGAAATCTGAGGTAAAAATAATATCTGCTTTGTAATTATCATTATGGTTGAGAAAAGAACAAACCTTACTTTATCTTATTGACTTTTAGTTGAATAATAACTTTGGTGATGATAGAATGAAGTACTTAACTGGTTGTGATTCAAATCAGCTTCCTACAGGTAGTTTAAAAAATTGTCAGTAGTCTTTTTCTTGGAAAAATTTAGTGGGTTTTTTTTTTTTTTAAGTGTGAATAAGTGTAATTTATTTTATAAGCCAAGTTAGGAATACTGACACACTTTAGTTTCACTGCTAGGAGATGCTATCAGGAATCACATATCTTATGGCTAACTAAAACATCTTCAAGGTACTTAGTATATACCCCCAACCAGTGGATGAAATATTAGAGATATGCTATTCACAAAAAATTGCTCAAACAAAAGTGAAACACTTTATTAATTTCCTTTGTATTTCACCTGAGTGGAAAGGGGGGAAGACTGACACAGACATTCTAAATTTATTGGTCCATTAAGGAGCTATTTTACTACTTAGTTTATTTAATAAATATCCCATAAACAAATACTTAAGTTATTTAACATCCATAAGTGTTACGTAGTTATATTAATTTTAGAAGTCTACTTTATTATATTTGTTTTTGAAGATAGTAAAATTAATAATTTTATAGGAATATATTTGAATGTATTATAATTTGTGGTAAGGAAAGCCATTGTTATTTGCTAATGTACATTTAATAATCATATAAGATCCCCCTTTTAATTCTAATCTCTCTTTCCTAGACGTGGAGTCATTTTTGGTCTCTGGAGTGCTTGTGCCTCAGTAGGCAATATTTTGGGAGCATGCCTTGCGTCTTCAGTTTTGCAATATGGGTATGAGGTGGGTATTTCCTGCTTTTATATCAAAGAAGCTTTCAGGGAGAAGTTAGATTATATTTGATTTAGCAATATTTGGACATCTATCTAAAACTTAGCTAGGTCTTATATTAGAAATTGATCAACTTGTCACAATTTCTGCCATTGAATGATTCTTTCTGCTCTCAGGAGGAGTGAAAAATCTGTCTTCAAGTCTGCCTTCATGTTAAGCTTTTTTGTTGGACTATTATTTTTCCATCATACTAGGTTACTCTTAAGTGTTTAAGAAAACAAACATCTTGACTACTGAATGCCAATTTCTCTGGAAGAGAAATTTATTTTTCTTTTTCACTATCTTTTTTCTATATTTAAGAATTCATATCCTCCAAGCACTGATCCTTGATCTTTTGCTCTTTTGTATCTACTTCCTTGATCTACATTTTAAACTTGTATTACTTATTTAAGAAATCTCTACTTGGGTGTTCTACTGTTATTGCCAGCTCAAGATATCTAAAAATTGATCTTCCTCCTTAACCTGGCCACTTATTTCAATCACTTGTCCCATATTTTAGAACCAAATTTAATGATTTCCTCTCCTTTTCCATGATTTTCACATAATAACAAAGATCTACCAATTCTTTCTTCACAATGTCAGCACTTTTTAAAAAAAATTAAATTTACTAATTTAAAAAATTTGACACGTATTTTCTTTCTTTTTCATCTCCTCCAATAAACAAAAAAAGAAAGAAAATGAAAACCCTTCTAGCTATTATACACAGTAAGGAAAAGCAAATTCTAATTGATCATGTCCAAAAAATGGGTGTATCATTCTGCATTTCAGTTTCATGATTTCTCTGGCCTGTGGTGAGTGGCATGTTTCATTTTTGATCTTGTTACTGCATTGCTCAGAGTTGTAATAAACGTTTTCATACATACAGGCCCTTCTCTTTCCTTGATCTCTTGAGGTATAGGTCTAGTAGTGTTATCTCTGGGTCGTGAAAATCAGTCAGTTAGCATTTATTATTTATTAAGCACCTACTATGTACTAAGCAGTCTCTAAATGCTAGAGATACAAATAAGACCTGTTCTGTGTTCACCCTGAAGCTCTATTTTTGTCTTGTTTTTGTCAGGAAATCTGGAGAGCTTGGAATTTTCTAACCTCTTCCACCATCTTCCCAGATTCTTCTCCCCTATAAGATGATCTTTAAAATATATAGATAGGTTTTTATTCTGAGAGGTGATAAGCTACATCATAAAGGATTATTGAACTCAGTTGGACCCTATTCACATGTATGAAAGTAGATACTATTTCTTTTGAATAATGGGACTCTGCAGCAGAACAAATATCTGGAAATGTTTAGATATTTTTTACTTTCCATAATTATTAGTCTACCTCCCAGCTCTATCAACAGACAACTAGAGTGTCTGTTTTTTTGCAGGCTTTCTCCAATTGTCATTTTTCTTTGTGGTCATCTTTGTCAAACTTATGCACGTGAGATAGAATCTCAGAGTTGCTTTACTTTGCAATTCTCTAGTAGTGATTTGGATCATTTTTTAATATGGGTATTAGTACCTTAGATTCCTTCCTTAGAAAACAACTACCTATTCATATCTTGAATGGCGCCACCATTTCTTGTTTTATCACCTTATTTCAGAGTTACTGTAATGGTTTCCTAATAAGTGTTTTGGCTTCTAGCCTTTTCTTTCCCCAAGCCACCTTTTCTCCCCCTATAGAATTGCAAATTAATAATAATAATTTGCATAGATTTTAAAGGTTTGCAGATTCCTTTACAGTAGTCCTGAAGTAGCTAGTGCAAATAGTCTTTTTTTCAGATGAAAAATTTGATATTCTAACAAACTGTGGCTTTGTCATGCTCATGGAGCTGACTATCTATGATGGGATTTGTAGATCTGATTCAAAGTAAGACCTTTTACATTGCCATTCTACTTTTTGAAACAATTTCATCACAGTACTTTTCTCCCTTAAAAAAATAAAATTCAGATAATGGCTTTTTAATCTCTAATCTTAAATCCAGGATTCTTCTTCTTGGGCTACTTAGCATTCTGTCATAAGCGTCCATCTTTCTTAAGTCTGCTTTATACCCTAGTTTTCCCCAATATAAACTTACTCTTCTATCCAGCTTTATCTTCCCCACTGTCTCATTCTCCTATTCATTGTGTTCATTTCTACCTCTGTGCCTTTGTATTGATTTATCTATTTTAGGTGTGGGCTATAGAGCTGAGCTCTGCTTTGGGTCCTAAATCTTTTGTAAAACCTATTCTTGTTAATTTTGACCAGCAATCATATTTCAATCTTTTAAATTTCTGTAGAATCACTGTATATAATTCTTAATCTTTTTTTGTGTGTCATGGGTCCTTTAGGCAGCCTGGACTCCTTCTCAAAATAATATTTTTAAATGCACATATATATGATTACAAAGGAAACTACAGTTAACCAAATGTTTCTAAAAACAAGTTTGTGGACATTGGATTGAAATCTAGTGTTACTATCTTTTATTAATTCTCTTTGATGTAAGTTTCTTTTTCATGCAGTTATAATGTAAGGTTGAGGGCAGGAATTTATGTTTTTTGAGTTTGCTAGAGCATATTTTTGAATAAAGTATATTTGCTTAATAAGTAGTGGATATATAAAAAGCCTTTTTCTTTTTTTCTTTTCCCTAGTATGCCTTCTTGTTAACAGCATCAATACAGTTTGCTGGTGGAATTGTTATCTTCTTTGGGCTTTTGATATCTCCAGAAGAAATTGGTAAGGAGAAGTAGTCTGATTTGTTCAAAGCTCCTCACTGTTAGGAAAAATTCAGGGCAGAGTTTTTAAGTATTTAGTCTCCTAGAAAGGGAAAATTGTGAAATCTGGTCTACTGCTTGGGGGGGGCCCACTTTTGCTGTAAAAATTGTGACACCACCTCTTCTGCTGGTTATGAAATAACCCAAAGACCACATTGGTCCACAGAAAGATTGAAAGGTGATCCTGGTTTGTGTTTTTCAAATTCTTAAGATAGGAATAGGAAAGTAAATGATTTTTCCTTACTGAAGCCAATGCTCTTTCCATTGCACTGGGTTTAGTTAGGTAGTCAACAAGCATTTATTAATCACTTGCTTTGTGCCAGTCATTTTGCTAGGCATTCAAGGTACAAAGAAAGACAGAAGTTCTTGTCTTTAATGAGTTTAATGAAGGAGGTAGCATACAGACAGCTATCTATATGAGATATACCTACAAATAGGGTAAATTGGAAAGAATCTCTAAAGGAAGGTCATTGTAATAAGGGAGAAAGGAAAGCTTCCTGTAGAAGGTGGGATTTTAGCTGAGACTGAAGCCAGGAGCTGGAGATGAGCAAAGAGGGCATTCAAGACATCAGGGATAGCCTGTGAAAAGGCCCAGGGTCAGGAGATGGCATGTCCTGCAAAGGGCAATAAGGGGGCCATTGTCGTGGGAATATAGAGGATATGGAGGGAAGGGTACTGTGTTAAAGGATTGAGAGGAGTGAGAGCCAAATTAGGAAGGTCTAACACTAAACAGGATTGTTATATGTAATCCTAGAAGTAATTAGGAGCCACTAGAATTGTTGGAATAGGGGGCGTGCTACCTCTTTTGTTTGAGTTTTGTGCTTATACATGTTGTGTCCTTACCCAACTTTTGAATCATTCCCCTTTTTCAGGTCCACAGCAGTCAACTGAAGGAAAATCCTAAACTAGAAAATGAAGTTTACCTCAAAATAGTCTAATTAAACTAGATTATCATATTACTTCATTGCTCCCTAGGAATAGCAAAGCACTCCTTTGGTGTAGATTTCTCGATATTCCATTATATAAATTGTCTATTTAGGTCTCTTTAAAAAACTGAATGTTTTATTAGGATCATAACATTAAGAACTATACAAATTATCGGATTAGCTTAAGGAAATAGGGATAGTTCATCTATGTCAGACTGTTTTAATATTTATTCAATCACAAGAGTCTCAAAGAAATCAGAGTGAGGCATACATTACTTATCCTGTAACTGTTTTGTCTTTTTAGAAACTAAATTTAATCTTATTCTGACAAGCAAAGGTTTTCGAATTATATTATCAAGGGAACAAGAACAGAAAATAAGAACAATGAACAGGCAAGATGAAAAGACCCCAAACCCAAGATTGTAAATGATTATACATGTGTTAGTAGACTATCTGTTTGCCAATTACTTATCCTATCCTTTAAAATGTGTATATTTAACATAACTTGCATTGTCATTTTAGGCTTCTTTATATAATACATTATATATACATATATAATGTGGATTTATCACTACTACTGTTGTCTTTAACAGGTATAGTTAATATACATCATTCCCTTAGTTATGCTTTTTTTCATTCTAACTACTTTAGTTAAGACTTTCCATTTAAAAAAAAATGATGGTAAATTAGTTTAATGGAATTTGTGTGTGTTAAGGAGAAAGATCATATAGTCAATATTTAACTTGGTATTTTGGGGCCTTATCTTTATACATTTAGGTCTTCCAGGGATTGAGGAAGAAGAAAGTTCTGAAGATGACCCTTGTAGACCACTAATTCACAATACTGACAGTGAAGAGCATGAACACAATTATTCAATCCAAGAAATAAGTACACTCCATCAGCCCAAAGCAATCAGCTTTTATCAGGCTTGTTGCCTTCCTGGAGTTATGCTGGTAAGCACTATTTCATGTCTGTCCTTCTGTGTTTACTCTGAAGATCAGCACTGCTTGCCATTGAAACCACCTTGAGTGCTTCTCTTTTTAGTTACCCCAAATATTGCAAAAAGATTGGAAGTTTTTTTTGCCTTTTCTGCTTAAAACCTAAATGAGAAATTGCAGGGGGGGTTTGTTGGTGGTGGTAGTGATACAGTCCAGTGTTCCCACATTCTTTGGTACTAGAAGTAGGTTAGGAAAACTTTTCCTAGTGCCTTAACTAAATAAATCCTTTCTGCCAGTTTTTCAGTCTTGATGCATTCAAATACTGCAGTGGAAATAAGAGATCTAGTTATGTTTCCAACTTGGCCTAATAATTTTTCAATATGACCTAGTATAGGCCACTTAGTCTGTCTTATTTTTTAGTTCCTTCCGGCTCTGTGGAATAAATGTAATACCATGTTTTTCTTATATATCACACTAGGTTATTTTGTTTTGAATTTTAGTATAAGATTATAAAGTTCTTGAGCTTATTAGAATAAGAATATAAACATAAAGTGTTATTGCAGCTTTCCAAATAGGTGCAATATTTTCAAATGACCAGATTGCAGTGGCCTCAACCACACTTATTAATTCCATTATTATTATTTTCACCAGACAATGGCTACAAATATTTTCATAGAGAAGGTTAAATGTGAATTAGTGCCTAAACACAAATTTGCATAATTGTTGGCAATTAAATGTGATAATATGTATTATTTCCCCAAACTCTAAGGTGCTATATAATAATTAGCTGTTATTGTTATATGACTATAATAATGGATATAAAATAGAAAGAAGATAAAAATCTCAGACCATATATACATATATATGGTGTTTAGGTATTGTTTAGCCAGAGTTATTTAACTAATATGCTAAGACTTTTTTAAAGAAATTGTTATGTTTTTCCCCAATTACATGTAAAAGCAATTTTAATCTTTGTTTTTACAATTTTGAATTCTAAATTCTTTCACACCCTCCCTCCTCTTCCCTATCATTGAGAAGACAAGCAATTTGATTTAAAAAAAAAAAATTATACATATGCAATCATGCAAAATATTTTTTGTCTTTAATAATATTTTATTTTCTAAATGTATGTAAAAATAGTTTTCAACATTTCGTTTTTGTAAGACTTTGTGGTCCTAATTTTTCTTTCTCTTTCTTTTACCTCTCCCTTCCCCAAGACATCAAGTAATCTGATATAGGTCAGATATGTGTAGTACTTTTAAATATATTTTCATAGTTGTCATGTTGTACAATAAAAATCTGACCAAAAAGGAGAAAACCATGAGAAAAATAAACAAACAAAAAGTGAAAATGTAGTGCTTTGATCCATATTCAGTCTCCATAGTTCTCTCTCTGATTGTGGATGGCATTTTCCATCCCAGGTTTATTGAAATTGCTTGAATCACAAAATTATTGGGAAGAGCCAAGTTCATCACAATTGATCATCATATATATAATCTTGTTATTGTGTACAATGTTCTCTTGGTTCTACTCTGTTCACTCAGCATCAGTACATGTAAATCTTTCCTAGCTTTTTTGAACTCAGTCCTACACATCAATTCTTATAGAACAATAATATTCATGTAGAAGCTGCTAAATCTTGTGTTAGTCTGAATACAATATTTCAATTGTTTCTTTCTGCCTGCTTAGATTATTTTCTCATTAACCTGGGAGCTCTGGAATTTGTAATATTCCTGAAAGTTTTTGTTTTTGGATCTCTTTCTGAAGGTGATTGATAGATTCTTCCCATTTCTATTTTACCTTCTGGTTCTAGTATATCAGGGTAGTTTTTCTTAACAATTTTCATAAATATTATATTTAGGCTCTTTTTGATCATGGTTTTCAGGTTGTTCAGTAATTCTTAAATTATCTGTCCTGGGGACATGTAGATAACACAATGGATAGAATACCAGTGCTGGAGTCAGGAAAACCTGAGTTCAAATGTGGTCTCAAATTTTGACATTTACTAGTTATATGACACTAGGCAAGTCACTTAACTCCAATTGCTTTGCCAAAAGAAAAAAAAAAGAAATTATTAATATAGAAGTATTTTTAATAACTAATGTTTTTAATGATTGACTTGTTTAATTATAGTATCCAAGTATATGTATTATATAACCTTTTTAGGAAAATCAAAATACTCTGCTTCTTACAATAGAACCATAATAAATAGATTTATCTTGCACATGCTTGCTATGTGTATATGAGTATATACTATTTGTGTGTGGGGGGGGTAGGGGCAGGTTGTAATCTTTCTGAATCATAGTATAGATAATATGTGCCATTTCTTGAAGACTCCAGCCACTGCTATGTATTCGTTCTAGAAGGCTGAAAGAAATAGTGGGGGAGGCCAATGTGAAATAAAGGTGTTGTATATATATCCTTTACTAATGATGCATCACATTCCCATGCTTCTCTAGAAGCTGGGGCAAATAAGGAGTGTCGGGGAAGAATGGGATAAAGATAGGCAAGCAAGAATTTGCAAAAGTGTTTAATTTCTAATACTTTGGGCCTTAACATCATCATGTTAAAAACTACTAAGTTGCCTTTTTGTGTTTTATTCTTTATTGGTTGTTGAATATTTTTTTCTAGTATTCCCTGGCCTATGCCTGCTTGAAGTTAGTGAATTATTCCTTCTTCTTCTGGCTGCCCTTTTATTTGAGCAACAACTTTAGATGGAAAGAGGCTGAAGCTGACAAACTCTCCATTTGGTATGATGTTGGAGGAATTATAGGTATGCTTAGAAAATGTCTTTAATTTCTTGTACTATTTTTAGAAAAAAAATTTAAATAATATGAAATGTAATTTTTTTTTTAATTGCATGCCCTGTTTTCTTGATCTTTCTACCTCCAGAAAATAGTCAAATCCTTCAGAGGAAGAAAAATTCTCCTAGGAAGGAACAGGAGAATTAAAAACAACCAATGGGTTTTTTTTTTTGTTTTGTTTTTTGTTTTGTTTTATAGTTCCTTGGTCTCTTATTTATTAAACTATTCCTTTGACTTAGCTTGTTAGTATTATTTTTAAATCATATTGCTCTTTTGAGTGTAATAACCTCCTCCTTCCTATCTAATGCTATTTCAGAGCACTATAGTTAATTTTTTTGTTTCTTTAGATTAAAGGTAGAATGATTATGGCCATTTTTTTCTAGCCTTCCCAGAAAAAGGCAAAATAATGACCTAGTTACAGATTAGAGAAACAACAATAAAATAGTAACAGTGGGGAACCTTCCTGAATGTTCCACGGGGCCTTCATTTTAAGCACCTTGTTTTAATGGGCTGGAGGTGCTGGACTCAGTTACAACTAAAAACAGTCCATAATCAACAGGCATAGGTCTCTTCATAATAATTAAAACATTTTAAATAGGTGATTACTGATACAACTAAAGAGATCATGAGTGCCCCTTACAAAAAATTTAAATCTAGAATTGATAAAGTCAGAAAGTGTTTTGAGCACATAAAAGACATTGCCTCGAGTGGTATCCTGTTCCATTTCAACTATTTCCAACTCATTCTTAGGCCATAAGCTGAAGGATTAGTTTTGTTGCTTCCCTGTGATTTAAAGCAGTGTTTCAGCCTTACCTGCTGATGAGGAAATAATTGGATGAGTTTATAGCTTCTAGAACTTGAAGCTGTTTGTAAAAGTTGAATTTGATGGGTGTGGATCACTTCAGCTGGTTTCCCATGCATCCCTGGGCTATGAACAGCCCTGTCATAATTGCTGCATTTATATTCCTTGCTTGGTAGATTTTTATTAAATAGAGTGAAAAATAAAAATCGAGAAGCATATGTATTTGCTTTAAAAGTACAGCAAAAGGGCCTTGTTTTTTGGGTTGATGTTAGTGTCCATTATCACAGTTTTCATGGAAATAACATTCTGGGAAATTTTCGTGAAAGAAGTCATTTATAAGAAAAGTTTTCCAAGAACATAAAACATATTTTTAGATGGACAGATTGTGAATGATCCTAAATGATGAGATGGAAAAGAATAAGATACATACTAGCTTGAGAAGACTCAATAGTCAATAGAATAAAGTTGAGAATGTTTCTAAAATGTATCTATTTTCTGTACTTGAAGGTGGAACTTTACAAGGCTTCATCTCTGACATGCTACAGAAGAGAGCGCCAGTGCTTGCTGGAAGTCTGCTTCTGGCAATTGGGTCCCTGGTTGGATATAGCCGTGAGTATACCTTGCACAAAAAGTGCTTTTCTGGACTTTGAAGAAGTAGTACTAGCCTTTAATCTGAGGCCAGTTTGGGGGAATTTGACTTGAAGCAGGCTACCTAGGGATAATATAGTGCCTTTGCAACTGATTGTAAATGACTGGAAAAACCATCATCGTGTAGTTTTGTTTTTTGTCTTGGAGGAAACTAGCATCTCATGGCTTTGTGGATTTTTTTAAAAAGAGCATTCTTTTTAGCATACATGCTTTGTTTAAGGCTAGGCCCCAGAGAGTCAGCATTGCAGCCAATAAAACAATAAAAGGGCCAGAAGTTTCCAAAGAAAAGAGATGTAATTAGTAGGTGTGGTATATATGTTTGAAGATAATGTTGAGGTGTGAGAAGTTCCTTCTTGGTTACTTATACTTGGTTACTTATAACTTCCAACAAGAGGTAGAAGTCTCCCAATCAGAAAGTGGGAAAGGAGAAGAAAAAAAGAGGCAGGATCTTAACAATTTACAAACTTTGTGGGGGTGTGGTGAGCAAACTTCAGGGAATACTAGGTCTTAATGCTGTTGAATTATGACATATGGAATTCTTAAAAGCCAATGCATTAATGAAACATTATTTCTTGCAGGTTCTCCAAACAATAAGACTATTAATGCACTTCTAATGACTATTACAGGTATGGTGTGCTTGATCAAAGTCATTGTGATATCAATATTAGAGAGGCGTATCTTCTCATTTAGTAATTTGGATTATGTCACAAGTTTATTTAATAGTAACTTTTGATTTAAATGAAAAGAAAGTCGTGCACTCATCCAAATTATGTTTCTGCAAATGGTATATGGTGATTTGTTCATATAAAAAATAAGATTCCTTTTGATAAAGGACTAATGTCAGAGTTAGTAATTTATTGATTTGAAATTTTTTCCCAGATTAGTTATTGCATCAGATGTTGATGTTGTGTTAAATAAATGATGCTGTGAGTGAAATGAAAGGAAGTAATTTGCTAGGGATTTGGAAGGGAATGATTGCTCTTTAAACAGGAGGTAGGAAGAGGGGGATAGAAACTACTTTAAAAAAAAAAAAAACACAAATACTTTCTAAGCAGTTCCACCTTTATGGAGACAGTACTAGAGAATTTCAGAGTTTCCTTTAGAAATAATTTAAAGCAGCCCTCTATCTCACATGGTTTAATGAAAAAACATTTTTTTTTAAAATTTTAATATCTTTTTATTGATAGAACGCATGCCAGGGTAATTTTTTACAGCATTATCCCTTGCATTCATTTCTGTTCCAATTTTTCCCCTCCCTCCCTCCACCCCTTCCCCCAGATGGCAAGCAGTCCTTTACATGTTGAATAGGTTACAGTATATCCTGGATACAATATATTTGTGCAGAACCGGACAGTTTTCTTGTTGTACAGGGAGAATTGAATTCAGAAGGTATAAATAACCCGGGAAGAAAAACAAAAATGCAAGCAGTTTATATTCATTTCCCAGTGTTCTTTCTCTGAGTGTAGCTGCTTCTGTCCATCTTTGATCAATTAAGGCTCTCTTTATCAAAGAGATCCACTTCCATCAGAATACATCCTTAAACAGTATCGTTGTTGAGTTGTATAATGATCTCCTGGTTCTGCTCATTTCACTCAGCATCAGTTCATGTAAGTCTCACCAGTCCTCTCTGTATTCATCCTGCTGGTCATTCCTTACAGAACAATAATATTCCATAACATTCATATACCACAATTTACTCAACCATTCTCCAATTGATGGACATCCTTTCATTTTCCAGCCTCTAGCCACTACAAACAGGGCTGCCACAAACATTTTGGCACATACAGGTCCCTTTCCTTAATGAAAAAACATTTAATTGTATATTATACTTCAGGCACTTAGGTTAGAAATACAGATTTTTTTTTTTAAGAGACATTGCTTGCCTTCAAGTAGCTTACATTCTAAAGTGAGAAAACCCTAAGTAGGTAGAGAAGTGATTATGAAAGAAAATTTTATTCTAGAGAATGAAAAGTGGAGGGAAGGGTGGGGGGAGTATATGGAAGGTATAGCTGGCAGATAATGAGCTTGGATGACTGAAGAACAGAGCTTGTCACACATGACCGGGTGCATTCAAACACTATGAGGAAATAGCTTTACATGGAAGACTCAGATTATTCTGTGACTTGGTAATTTTCTCTTTTTTTATTTTTAAATAACAGGTTTTTTTTTTTTCCTGCTGTCTTCAGTCTTACATTTGTGTTTTAAAAATCTAAATGAATAAATTCTCTGGGCATCCATATCAAAATCTCTGTGCAGAGTAGCCTTCCTATTTATTTCTTGCTCATTTCCTTAGCATCCCTAGGTTTCTTTCTCAGTTTTCCAGCTCTCGTGGAATGACCTTCCTTACAAAATTTTAGATTATAGGATAATATTTATCTTTCTTGTGAACATTTGAACTCTGTTACCTTCAAGTTTGGGACACATGGCAAATTTTTCCTCTCTTGCCACAAAACAGAGTAGTGATTTCCTCACAAAAGTTCTCATCTTTTCAGCCCCAGCAACCAGATCTTTCATATTAAAATATTGGATCAGTAGAGGTGGAAGAGCCAAGTAGTCAAACCCTCTCATTTTCAGAGGAGGCAACTGAATTTTCTAGGGAGGCTTAATTCAAAGGTACTCTTAAGAGTTAAAGCTGAAAAATGCGTCTTAGAGCTGGAGAAACTGAGACCCAGACAGGGGAATTAACTTCCCCATTAACAGACATGAGTGGCTGAACCAGAATATGAACTCGAGTTCTGTGACTCCAGATTTATTGTTTTTTCTCTAATTGCCCTTTGATTCTTAGATAAATTGAACCCAAGAAACAAGTAGCTGACACGGGGCTCCCAGGCTTGGATTCAGGTTAGGCTAGGCACCTTTCTTTTGCACCCTAGAGTTCCTGTCTGTGGAATGGACATAGTAAATTCTCTCTGGGTATGGCCATGTAGTGGCCCAAGGGTAATCATTACCACACTGATATTATCCATATCAGTGAGGTCTGTGGCCCCAAACCATATATATTCCCTCTCTCATTTGAATATTCATGTTAGTAGATATACTACTTATCTGTCTTGATTCATTCACTTGCAGATGTGAAATTCTTATAAAGTTCTGGTACAGCTTAACCTTTAATAATCTATTATTTAGCACTGTGTTCTTGAACAAAATCTGATTCTCAGTGTCTTTGTCTATAAAATGGAGTTTTATTTTGTTTTATTTTGTTTTTTAGCTCAAAAGTCCTAATTTATTGTGAAGGAAGAAAATTATGGGTATAATAGAAGCTGTTTATAATTGATATCTAAAAGCAAATCTGTTACAGTTTAGGCATCTCTTATGCAGTTGTGCTCAATCTCTTCTTATTTTGGAATAAAACAGAATAAGCAGATTAACAGTGGAAACTATGTGTAGAAATGGGAACTCTGGGCTTGTAGAACTTGTAGGACATACCTATCAGCAAGGTAACATGCTCAACTAACTTAGTCCAATGTACAAGCTGCATAAAGATGTTTCTAAAGATAAATGACAACATGACAAGCATGTGCCCAATTCCCCCAACCTTGACACTTGCTTTACCCCTGCCACAGACACAGATTTCCAGATACATCTAAGGTGGTCTTTGTCCAAGAGCTGTTGAGTGAATGCTACTGATTCTTAGAGGAATAGCATTTCTCTGTGTTTGCTTAATTACTTTTCTCTATTGAATGCATGCTTCCCTCTTTAAATGCCCCCTTCTGTTGAAGCCTTATGATACAAAAGAGAGAGGCTTGTCAGTGAAGTGGTCATAAGTTGTTGCTGGTAAACTTATTTCAGGAGCTGTTGCATATCCTGATGGTATAGATGAGATCCTACTGAAGCACACTCCGAGGAGCTATCCAAATTATTTCATTTTATTGGAATTTTCTCATATTGACTGTTGCTCAAAATGGGTCAACTGTTGTTGGTAGGCTTGGAAGCATTTTAGTTACGAAAGGCTTTGTAAATTAGAATTTTTTATGAGTGTAGGTTTGTGATTTGAAAATAGGATGTGAGGATGTGACCTATATTGGACAAACCAGCAGAATTTCTTGTTCTCTAATGAATACTCAGAAGTGATAGGAGAGTGAAAAGTACCCTGAAATCAACTTTTTAAAGGCAAATTAATTTGGGAATATAGAAAGAAATCTTAGGCTAATTAGTCAACAGTGAGGGTACTTTGCTACCCAAGGGTTTAGCAGACTGAGAGATGAAGCCCAGGATAATCTCAGAATTTCCTGTTCTGACTAATTCTTCTTAATTTAGTGCTTTTTTTTTTTTTTCCTGTGTTGCTGAAGGGTGCTTCCCATTGGCCTCTGAATTTTGACAGGTATTTAGTTTGGGTCCTTATATCACTACTCCAGTCACCTTGTCTACTTATGACTATACAGTGGTTTACTTAGTAAATATTATAGTTTATGGAAACCATACTGTGGGAGTTCTTTAAATATTTGGATTTCATATGATTTAAAAGAAGGGAGTTCAGAATTTGGATGCTTCTTACTTTGCTTTTCAAGACCTTTCACAATGGGCCTCCAAACTTTTTCCAGCATTATCTTAGCCTAGTCATTTTATTTTTATCCCCTATTTTCTTATCCCTATATGCTCACAGGATAATAGGATCTAGTGCTGGAAGGGACCTTAGAAGCCATCTAATCTATGCTTTTGCTTATGCCATTTCCATTGCCTACAATGTCCTTCCCCAATATCTGTTCTTCAAGGCACAACTCAAATGCTACTGATTTAATGAAGTCTTCTCTGATTCTCATGATTCGTCTTTTTCACATTCATATTCCAATTTATGTTACTGCTTTCTTTGTATTTGTGTATTTGTATCCTACTCTTTTCAACACTCTCCTACTACATATGCACCCCTTGAGTCCAAAGACCATATCTTTCTTATATTTAACTGCTACTTCTGGGGCAAGCAAATCAGACAGCTAAGTTGAAAAAGCAAGATACTTTTGAGGAGAGACAGAAGACCCTACTTCTATTCACACTCGATTCCTGATGGAGATATCACGGGACTCTGAACCCTAAAGCTCTTGGAACAATAGTGACCTCGCATTTCCAATCCACAGCCCCTACCATCTTTGCTACCAAGAATGCCAATTGCTGATGAGTTGTTCTTGATAGGCAGGGTTATGGCTCTTGCCTCCTAGTCATGGATGCTGACATTCTAGAAAAGAAAGTTCTTATCACCAAAGTCCTGGCATTGCCAAATAGTTCAATGGGAGAATTGGATATGGTTTTGGAAATGGACTTTGAAGATGTTTTACCCTCTGCTTTGCCACTGTACTCTGAGGACTATGGGACCTTTCCCACCTGACATGCAACTAAAAGCCCCAGATGTGTGTTGTTTCCCTTGTTCAGATATGAACATTTCCACTTTCCTATTTATATTTCCAGTGCTTGTCACAATGCTTTTTGTATAGTCAATGTTTAATCAATATTTTTTTCATTCATGTTGTATCTCCCTTAGTTTGTAGCAGAGTGACATGTACATAGGGCCTCAATTAGTGTTTGTTCAACTGGATAGAACAGTTTGAGGAAAATAAAAACCTTGGAAAATTAGAAGCTGGAGATGAAGGCACTGATATTTTTGCTTTCTTGTTATTTTTTGCTTCTATTTTAGATTGTTTTTCTGTCAGAAGATGAGGATTATATTTTGAGATTTTAGGGATTACCCTGAACAGTGCTTAGCTTTTAGAGTTCTGAAAATCAAATAAGATAATATTTATAAAACACTTAGCACAGTACCTAGCACATAAGAGGTGCTATATGAATGCTTATTCCCTTTTCTATTTGCTTTTTTACTCTGTGACTTATCAGAAATTATCCTGTTATATTTTCAGGGTTTTTCATTGGAGGACCCTCTAATATGATTAGTGCTGCTATTTCTGCGGATTTGGGTCACCAGGAATTAGTACAAGGAAGCAGTGAAGCCTTGGCCACAGTTACAGGAATTGTTGATGGAACCGGGAGTATTGGAGCAGCAATGGGACAGGTGAGATTATCAAAGAAAAATTAATGTTCAAGCATATTAAGCACATCTCTGAAGATGGAGAAATTCATCTTTACGCTATGTAATACTTCAGTATCCTGGAGTTCAATTTCCTTTTTTTTTTTTTTTTTTTTTTTTAATTTTTTATTTAATAATTACATTATATTGACACTCATTTCTGTTCCGATTTTTTTTTCCCCTCCCTCCCTCCACCCCCTCCCCTAGATGGCAAGCAGTCCTTTATATGTTGGATATGTTGCAGTATATCCTAGATACAATATATGTTTGCAGAACCGAACAGTTCTCTTGTTGCGTAGGGAGAATTGGATTCAGAAGGTATAAATAATCCGGGAAGAAAAACAAAAATGCAGATAGTTCACATTCGTTTCCCAGTGTTCTTTCTTTGGGTGTAGCTGCTTTTGTCCGTCATTTATCAATTGAAACTCAGGTCTCTTTGTCAAAGAAATCCACTTCCATCAAAATATGTCCTCATACAATATCGTTGTCGAAGTGTATAATGATCTCCTGGTTCTGCTCATTTCACTTAGCATCAGTTCATGTAGGTCTCTCCAAGCCTCTCTGTATTCATCCTGCTGGTCATTTCTTACAGAACAATAATATTCCATAACATTCATATACCACAATTTACCCAGCCATTCTCCAATTGATGGGCATCCATTCATTTTCCAGTTTCTAGCCACTACAAACAGGGCTGCTACAAACATTTTGGCACATACAGGTCCCTTTCCCTTCTTTAGTATTTCTTTGGGATATAAGCCCAATAGAAACACTGCTGGATCAAAGGATATGCACATTTTGATAATTTTTTGGGCATAATTCCAGATTGCTCTCCAGAATGGTTGGATTCGTTCACAACTCCACCAACAATGCATTAGTGTCCCAGTTTTCCCGCATCCCCTCCAACATTCATCATTATTTTTCCTGTCATCTTAGCCAATCTGACAGGTGTGTAGTGGTATCTCAGAGTTGTCTTAATTTGCATTTCTCTGATCAATAATGATTTGGAACACTCTTTCATATGAGTGGTAATAGTTTCAATCTCATCCTCTGAAAATTGTCTGTTCATATCCTTTGACCATTTATCAATTGGAGAATGGCTTGATTTCTTATAAATTTGAGTCAGTTCTCTATATATTTTGGAAATGAGGCCTTTATCAGAACCTTTAACTGTGAAAATGTTTTCCCAGTTTGTTGCTTCCCTTCTAATCTTGTTTGCATTAGTTTTATTTGTACAAAGGCTTTTTAATTTGATGTAATCGAAATTTTCTATTCTGTGATCAGTAATGGTTTCTAGTTCATCTTTGGTCACAAATTTCTTTCTCCTCCACAAGTCTGAGAGATAAACTATTCTATGTTCCTCTAATTTATTTATAGTCTCGTTCTTTATGCCTAGGTCATAGACCCATTTTGATCTTATCTTGGTATATGGTGTTAAGTGTGGGTCCATGCCTAATTTCTGCCATACTAATTTCCAATTATCCCAGCAGTTTTTATCAAATAATGAATTCTTTTCCCAGAAGTTAGGGGCTTTGGGTTTGTCAAACACTAGATTGCTATAATTGACTATTCTGTCTTGTGAGCCTAGCCTTTTCCACTGATCCACTAATCTATTTCTTAGCCAATACCAAATGGTTTTGGTGACTGCTGCTTTATAATATAATTTTAGATCAGGTACAGCTAGGCCACCTTCATTTGATTTTTTTTTCATTAATTCTCTTGAGATTCTCGACTTTTTATTGTTCCATATGAATTTTGTTGTTATTTTTTCTAGATCAATAAAATATTTTCTTGGAAGTCTGATTGGTATAGCACTAAATAAATAGATTAGTTTAGGGAGTATTGTCATCTTTATTATGTTTGCTCGGCCGATCCAAGAGCACTTAATATTTTTCCAATTATTTAAGTCTGACTTTATTTGTGTGGAGACTTTTTTATAATTTTGCTCATATAATTCCTGACTTTCCTTTGGTAGATAGATTCCCAAATATTTTATGGTATCAACAGTTATTCTGAATGGAATTTCTCTTTGTATCTCTTGCTGTTGGGTTTTGTTGGTGATGTATAAAAATGCTGAGGATTTATGGGGATTTATTTTGTAGCCAGCTACTTTGCTAAAATTATGAATTATTTCCAATAGCTTTTTGGTAGAATCTCTGGGGTTCTCTAGGTATACCATCATATCATCTGCAAAGATGGAGTTCAATTTCCTAATCTTCCTTGGTGTCAGAACCTTGTGACTTGTGAGGAAATCCTGCTCCTTACAGTAACAGTGCCATTTAGATAAGTCCCTCGTTCTCTTCTCTTTTCCTTTATCCTCCTCCTTTTTCTCTCTGATCTCTGAGAATGAGGATCTCCCTACTTTGTAAAGCTAAATACCTTTATGCATTTGAACTTCCATCTCCTTCAGGATCTTGATCCCCATGCATCAGTCATTCCCTTTCTTTCTCTGCCTGCCAGCCTCTTCTCTACTACCCACACAGATGTTCTTAGCCATCCTTTTGAGCTCACATGCTATTTTTCTTCCCTTTCACCGACAAATTCTTTAAAAGACTTCAAAAGTCTTGTTTCTTTCCTGATACTCCTTTTATCTGTGTAACCATTCTTCTTGTTGATCCCCTAATTATGAGTGACATTTGGTCCTCTTTCCTCCCTGTGCTTTTTCCCTTGCTAATCACATTCATTCCCATGGACTCAATTATTATCTTTATGCAGATGATTCCCAGATCTATGTATATATCTCTCTCTTGAGCTTCAGTCCCATATCTTTAACTTTTGTTGGACATTTATACCTGAATGTCCTGTTAGTACCCTAAACTCAAGTCAAGTGCTGAAGTCTTCAAAGAAAATGGAATTGGGACCAAAGGAGAGGTAGATTGCAATATCAATTATTTGAAGAGAATTTTTATAGATAGATGGTTTCTACCTAATAAGGAACAGATGATGGCATTTAAATGATGAGAAACTGAGAGATGGTGGTAGTTTAAGGTTGACATGACACTGGAAAATATTTCCCATTGAATTCTGAGGAATGGGGAGAAATAAGACGTCCATGAAAGAGAGAGGATTTTGAGGTTTTTATTGCCTTTGAAGAAAGGTCTATGTTTCCTTTAGGACCAAATCATGAATATAAGGGCAAGAGGGAGAAAAATGAGAGAAAGAAGTTTAGGATAAAGGGAGATTCTTCTGCAAATACAGAGAGCTAAGTAAAAGATGATACCAAGTGGCATTTGATGAGAGAAAGGGGTGAGGAGAATCAGGTGGAGGTAGCATAGAAGAGAAGCTTTGAGCAATGGTTTGAATTATAGGGATAATGGAAGCTTTGGGTGGGAAATAGAAAGGAGACAAATGCCAGAAGTAAAAGAAAAAGAGAAGTAAAATGATGGCAACAATCTATGTAGGATGGATGAGTCAGAAAGTGATGAACCAGTTTCAGTGAGGGAAAAGAAAAGTAAGGGCAGAGGGATGAACAGGACACACAAATATACATATTCACAGAACTACATATATGCACAGTTGGCCCAGAAGCTGACAATTCAAATGAAATCTTTATGTGAAACCATAAGCCTTTTCAAACTTCAGTAGGGGCTGATGAACTTGTCCTTCAAAGCTTTTTGTAGTGATGATAGAGGAGGCATGTATCATGAAATAAGGCACTGACCTTTTCAAATCTCAGCCATGGCTAACTGGGCTTTGGATATGCACCTTCTCTTTTTCAGATAATATTTATATACCCTGCATATTTTTGCTAAATAAGCCATATATGTCTTTTGGTCACAGTAATCTTGAAAGATAGAATTTCTCAGAAATTCTGAAGTTATTAAAGCTTAAGAATCTATCAAGACTTTTAAGGTACTCTATAAAATAGTAGTGAAATCCTTAGTTTATGTAGTGTATTTAAAAAGTGAGAGGTCTTTACATATCCTTTGCATACCATTATTAAGTCTGCCCTATGGAGAATAAAGAACAAAGAAAAAGATCCATGTGCATAAAAATATTTATAGCAGCTCTTTCTGTAGTGACAAAGAAATAGAAATTGAAAAGATGTCCATCAATTGGGGAATAGCTGAACAAGTTATGTTACTTGAAATTAGTGTAATAAGTAAATTTGGTGCTATAAGAAATTATGAAGTTTCAGAAAAATCTGGAAAGACATATGAATTATTGCAAATTGAATTGAACAGAAGCAGAAGAAAAATCTACACAATAACAATATTGTAAAAATGATCACTTGTGAAAGACTTAGTAACTGATCAATGTAATGATTGAGCACAACTCTAAAGTATTTATGATAACAAATATTTTTCACTTCCAGATAGAGAACTGATGGATTCAGTGTAAATTGAAATATATTTTTTTTCTTTATTTTGTCTTGTTCTTTTTTTCTCCCTGGCATAGAACTAATGCAGAATTATGATTTATATAACTTTTGTGTAATATTTCTTAACTTCTCAGTGGTTAAGGGGAGGAATGAATGAAGAGAGAAAATTTACGTCTTAAAATTAAATATAAATTTTTTTTAAAAATGAGACCAACTTACGAGCCTAGAAAAGGTTTATATAGCTTAATGCATTTTAAATGAGGAAAAAATTGTCTGAAAATCTTCATCTTGTTCTTCTAAATGGTGAAGCAGAGCAAAATTAAGGCTTTTGAACTAATAATTGTTACCTGTCATACCTGATAAGAGACAGTTGGGGTTGGAAAAGGCTTTTATGTATGGAATGAATTATCAGGCTCTCAAAACTGGGCATTAAAAGAAAACTTCACTTTAATCCTTTCAAATAGTTGTGTTTGATCTTTGATTTTAGCCATTCAGTTTAATAATGGATACACAATCATATTGTAATCTGTTCTTTTATGTTCAGTTTTTAGTGTCTTTGATTCAGGACAACCTAGGCTGGATGTGGGTTTTCTATTTCTTCATTTTAATGGTAAGTGTATATGTTCTTTACCAATTTTTAAAACATTCCATTTTGTCTTAAATTAAGACTGTATTTAAAAACATTCAAGCAAGAAAAGAGAACTTTTTCTAAAAGACTCATTTATTTAAAAAAAAAAAAAACCTTGTTTATCAGTTCATAAGATCTCTCTCTTTTCAGGGGAAAAATGGGCCAAAATTAACCTGCATTTTTTAGTCCATTCAGTATTGGATCTCCAATTTAAGGAAAATCAACAAGAGAGAGCAAATTAACATCATTGATTATTTATTCAGGATTATTCCCTGGAGAAAATCAATCATCTATCCCTAAATTATCATGTTCCATAACAATCCACTTTTCTGACAACCTCAGCAGAAAGATCACTTGGATGCCTCAGTCTGTGCTTGAGGTCAACACTGGAAACTAATTCCAGAGTTACAACATTAAGATAAGGATGGATGGTGGACAATAATAGTGAGTAGAGAAACGCCACTTTACATTTACATGTTGTGTCACAGAAGACATTTTACTTCCATAATATCTTCCAGTGTCTCAAAATTGGCACACTTTAATGTTGTATTTGTAGCAAGGCCATATAAGCTTCAACATCCACAGCACTGAAAATGTCTATTATGTTATCCTTCTAGTGTTCATATTGGAAAGAAAACAGAACCAGTAATTTACAAATCCTCTGTTTTAATCCCAATTCCATCAATTATGCAAGTGATTTTATTTTTCTGTCTCAGTTTTTTCACGCATAGAATGGAAGTAGTACCAATTAAGAAATGACTGCATCCATCCAGATGAGTTTTTTTAAATAATATTCTTAGCAAAGTTAATTATTAGTGTTTGTGTATTTCTTATCCTGTTTTTTTTTTTTCACAGACAAGTTGTACAGTTCTGTTCATCTCACCATTAATAGTGAGGGAAATAAGATCTCTTGTGCTAAGAAGATAAGATATGTTGAATGAATGACCATTGTTCTTCGGAGAGAGGCTGTTGTAGATAAAACAAAGGACACAAACTGGACTGTTATTTAATTTAAATTTCTTTTAAGTCACCATATTTGGAGGAAATTAGGTGATTGGTGGGATAAACTGCTGGACTTGGAATCAAGAAGACCTAAGTTCTATTCCTGCCTCAGACACGAGTTCTGTGACTTCCAGGCATGTCACTTAATCCTTGTCTGCCTGACTCTACCTCCTAGAATTGTTGTGAGCATTAAATGAGATAGCATTATATAAGGTGCTTTTTAAATCTTAAAAGCACTGTGTAAATGGTAGCTATCATTATTATCATTATCATTATCATTGGAGGAAGGGGAAATCCTCCAAAATGACTTGGCATAAAACTTGAGTTAAGCCTGATCCAACATTTAGCACTATCAGTCACAGGAGAAACAGACTTTGAGTGGCCACAAAGTAAAACAACTGGCTACACTACAAGAATGGCCACAGGAAGTTCTGTTTTAACTCTCCTGCTCATCTGGACTTTGGTCAGTTTATACCTGCTGTCTTGATTGTTGCATCTGTTCTCCAGAAAACAACACTAAACCTTGAGCTTTCAAGTTCAGAAAGTTAAGTGAAGATGAGGAATCGTGGTTAGTGAACTGCTTCAGCGCTGTGGTTTACTCTGGCTTTTGTCCGTGGTTGCAGTGCAAAGGAGTAAGTGATTCTGGAAGCATTCTGTTCTCATCATGTCCATGAGTAGGACTTGGGAAATGTTTTAAGTCTTCCTTGTTTGAAAAATTCCTCTGGCATTTCAGTTGTTGGGGGGAAATGATACAACATACTTAATCACTAGCTCTCTAGCTTTAAATCATTCTGATAGCCACTCTTTCAATTCACTTGGCTTCATTAAGAATTACTTTTAACTCCTAGAAGTACCAATTAGCCTTCCTTTCCAAGGATTTATAAGGTAGATTAATTATCTTGGACATTCCAAAGTATAACTAGCAACTGAAGTATTTAGTGGCTCAAATTTGCTGCCAGGGGACTTTAATAACTAATGTAAATGAGTTATAATCTTAAACCCTATTATTAGAAGATTGATCTCTGTTCCAGGTGAGCTCCCCAAGTCATCTCAGTAAAGAATCAGAATTAGAAAGAAAGCAGAGACTTTGTGTGGAAGGTAGCATGCAACAGTTGAGAATCAATATTAGAAAAGTGCTAAAGTCTGGGAGGCAACTGAGTTATAGAAAAATGAAAACCATCTTCAAGGACAAGCATTTTTGACTAGTCACCAGCTTTACCATCATTGTGTCCATAGGTGGGGGGAGGGGGGATGATTAAATTATGTAAACCTGCTAGCTGAGGGGAAATGTGCAATTTTTCAGGTATTTTTAATCATTGAATTGGTTAGGGAACAATGTTCAGCCTCCCTGTTTTCTGTAATATGCTGTATTTATGGACTTGAAGAATCACTTTGTTGCTTCTTGCTGACAAAAAGGGAAACTTTCACTAACAAGGGCCAGAAGTCATGGGAAGAAAAAAATATATACTGACTTTTATATATATTTTTAAATTTTTTCAGGTTCAAATTCTCTTTCTCCATCCACCCCCTTTCTTACACACTGAGAAGGCAAGCAATACTCTACCCAATTATATGGGTGATGACTTTTTCCCCCAAAATTTATGTATGTAAGCATTTCATCGTGTGAGCTGTAAGAATTAGAATTTTGTTAGTGCCTTAAGATTTTCCAGATATTGAATATTTCCCAGGGATGAATCTCTAGTACTTTATTATTGGGAGGATTCATGGCTTCTCTGCTTGGTTCAGATAAGCAATGGCCTCATTTCTGTTATGTTGTTTAAGGGCCTTCCCTCCCCTTTGTTTAATATTGGACCTATTTTCAGCTAAGTTTAGATAAATTGCATACTTTGGATTTAATTACACGTAGTAGATCAACTTCAGTCTAATCTTTACTTTCTGGCATTTGATGATAAGAGGTTTTTTTCCTGAATAATCTGTGTTATTTCAAGACCCATATTAGTCCTTATTTGTTTTATCAAATCTTAACCCACGTGGAGTAATTAAAGATATATAGTTCTGTGTACTTTTTACTTAAATGTATCATTAAGAGTTTTTCATCATGATATTTGGTCTTACATAGTCTGAAATGAGGGATACACTTTTAAAGAACATATATGTGTGTGTGTGTGTATACATGCATAGATGTGTGTGTACACATATAGGTATGCATATCAACTTAGGAATATACATATGTGTGTTCATTTACATACAGACATAAATGTGTTTGTGTGTGCATAGATGGACACATAGCATGTATGTACCTTTTACTTCCTATTGTTTTATCTCCCTTAAGGAAATATGTATCTTAATAAAGACCAACTATAAAATGCTTTCATCCTTTGCTATGCAAAAGGTTCTCAGATACCTGTTATATTGAAACAAAATTCCTAATCTTTTTGTTTTTAAAAATCTGAAACAATTTTAGTTGCATGAAGAATCAGGTGGGGGGAGCATTTTGAAATGTTATTAAAAAAAGAGGTCACATAAATAAATTTTTTTTTAATGAAATGAAATTGGCATTTGTATTTCTTCCCTGAGAAAAGTAAAATGATCTGTGAGTTCCTCTGCTTTTCCTCCCTGCACACCCTTCTTTCTTTCCCCCCATAGTTTTAGAGGAAGGCCGTGTCTTTTCTCTTGCTTTCTAACCCTGTGTTTCCATACCTCCTTTGGATCCAGATTTTCCAGATTAATGCAAAGCTTACATTTTTCAATATACTCTTAACTTTTGGGGGGGTGAGGGAAGAGGAAGTCTCCTGGCTGCTAGATGTAGCAAGTTCTTTAGGACTAGTGCCTGACCTGCCTTTTTTAGGAGATTCCTCTTTTAGTTGCTAGAAGAGCTAAGTTATCTTGGTTTGCCCAAGATACTTAACCTTAATCAGTGCTTGAAGTCACTTGGTTTCTCATTGGAGTTTCCTTTAATTTTTATTTTGACCTTTTAACATCTTTTTGATCCTGTCTGGGAGGTGGCTCAGGACAGCAAGGGATAACTTTGATAACTGATATAATTGGGAGAACTAAGTTTTTCCTCCAGCTGAATTTTACTTAAAATTCTGATCAAGATATGCTCACCTTGGGGGACTCAAGAAATCTTACTCCCTTTTATTTTAACCTTTGTCCTTATTCCTCTCTCTTGATTGCACTAAATTGGGTTCTAGAGGTTAAGTAAATGTTTTTTGATTTGGGAATTTTATAGTCTACTTATTTCTTAAGGGAATTACCTTTTTCCTTCTGCAAATTGCATTTTAAAAAATAATAAAGTAGTTTTAAAGACTGTCTAGATCATTATTTAGACTTAAATGAAGTAGACATGAGGTTCTTCTTCCCTTTTGCTGTAGAATTGACTTAACTTCATACATTTCTTGGTTGATAGTGTCTAGAACACTTGTTTAAAATCATGCATATGTTACAGCTTGTTCTTGCTATGCATCTGCATTGCCCTTTGCATTACCTACAATGTTTATTTTTTCTGAGATTGTTTCATGATTTAGTCATTAATATCTTGGGAAGAATAGTGGTATATAAATTTTTGTACATATGGAGAGGAGTACTTTGGGATCATTGAAAATCCACCATTATTTTCCAAATGCAATCTTTTCCACTCTTCATCTTTTTGAATTTTGAACTTAGGCTCTTTGAGATATTTGTGCTGGTAGACTGAGACTGCCTATCCAACTGCATGTACACAACAGCTTGGGTCATAGGCAATCTTTGTGGTGTTTTTTTTTTTTTTTTGTATAGATTGATAGGCTAATTTTAAAAGGTTTTATTGATGTTCTTTGCCTTTAATTCAATTTTTTCTCATTTCCCACTGCTCCCTGTTGAACAAAGGTTTCTTATGACCAAAAAAGAAAAAAAACGCATACTCAGTGCTAAAGTTAGACCATGTCTGACTATCACATAATTCTGTTTTAATTCCCACCTCCCTGCCATGTAAGGACTTGTTCCATTTCCAAGACTGTCATTGATTTTTCTTTTACTCAAAAGTCACCTTTTTTTTTTTTTTTAGTGATCTTTTCATTTGCACTGCTATAATATGTCTTTTCTTAGTTCTTCCTATTTTTGCATCATTTCACCCAAATCTTGCCAATTTCTCTGAATTCTTCATATCATTTCTTAATTGAACAGAATATCCCATTTCATTCACATTCCATAGTGATTTTTCTTGTAGGGAGAGGGGAAGTGGCCATTTATCAATCAATGGGCATTCACTTTGTTTCTAGTTCTTAAGTATCACAAGATGATGGCTGCTGTAAAAATAGGTTAGTATATGTTGAATCCTGGCTTTTGTCTGTCTTCCTTGGAGAACATACCAGATTGAGAGTTTGGTTTAGTCACTTTTCTTGCATAATTCCAAACAAAGCAGAAGGATTAGGCCACTTCCCAGATCCATTAACTTTACATTAGTGAGTCTTTCCACAGGACCATTCTTACTCCAACATATGTTTGCATAGTATGATGTGAAACCTGAGTTGTTTTTATTTACATTTACTCCCTTTAACACTAGTGATTTGGAGCATATTTTCATGTAGTTATTTATAGTTTGAAATTCTTGAAAATTTTGTGTTTTTTCTTTGAGTATTCATTTATTAGGGAATAGCTCTTGCTGATCTCTTTGGAGGAGTCTTGGATCTCATTAAAAATGTACTTTAGTAGTCTGGAGATTGGGACACTCAACATACTAACTGTAAACTGGCATTGTATGCCTTGTAGGATACCCTTCATGACCTGGCTAGCACCTTTCTGGAATATTTCCCTGTTTTATACCTTGTTTCATTACTCAGAACAATGCTATTTCTGATATATCTATCAAGGAATCAAGTGTCTGAAACAATACATATAATGTATATTAAGATACTTCAATCCTAAATAAATCCCTGAAAATTGGAGTGTATACAAAAATTTTAAAATTTAACTTCTAATCAGCACACAGCTCTGGAGGCTAGTCACTGTATTTTGCCCTCTTGCTCAGCAGAGGGAGACAAAGTTTCAAAGACCTTGTCATACATTAATTTTTTTTGGCAGAAGTGGTGCCACATTGTTTTTATTATTACCCTGTTCATTTTGGCTTTATAGAAACCTTCTTTTGTCTATTTGCTCTTACTCTTTCCCTCTTTTTCTCTCTACCCTTAATTACAATTGATGTCTTCCAGCCTACTTCACTGAGATCATCTGGGGCCAGCTCCCTTAGCTATCTTCCCTTCTCCCTCAAAACTGCTGTTTTTGTATTATCTTATCCTTTCCCCTAGTCTCTAAAGAGGGGAAAGGGGAAAACCTCTCTCTTCTGCTTAGTGTTTAATAAATTGATTGATATTCTATCATTTTAACCTTTAAGCAACATTTCTTCAGTTCCTCAAAAAGCCTTCATTTGCTCCCAGAATCCAATACTAACATTTCATTTATCCTTTACTTTTCAAGGACAAATGGCTTTCATATGGGCAGCCTGTACCTACTTACCTCCATTTCCTCATCAACTACTCCCTCTTTGATCCTGGGAGTCTGGCTCAAAATCATAGAATTGAGGGTTAGAAGGAGCCTTAGAAATCATTAACCCAGGCTTTCACCCAACTTAGGAATTTCTTCAACAATCCATCGTTTTTTGATGAATACAGCCAGTGAGTGGGGAGTTTACTGTGTGGGACATTAACATCAAATAAGTATGTTGTGTGATAGTTCAACTTGTTAGTTCTTAAGTATCACAAGATGATGGCTGCTGTAAAAATAGGTTAGTATATGTTGAATCCTGGCTTTTGTCTGTCTTCCTTGGAGAACATACCAGATTGAGAGTTTGGTTTAGTCACTTTTCTTGCATAATTCCAAACAAAGCAGAAGGATTAGGCCACTTCCCAGATCCATTAACTTTACATTAGTGAGTCTTTCCACAGGACCATTCTTACTCCAACATATGTTTGCATAGTATGATGTGAAACCTGAGTTGTTTTTATTTACATTTACTCCCTTTAACACTAGTGATTTGGAGCATATTTTCATGTAGTTATTTATAGTTTGAAATTCTTGAAAATTTTGTGTTTTTTCTTTGAGTATTCATTTATTAGGGAATAGCTCTTGCTGATCTCTTTGGAGGAGTCTTGGATCTCATTAAAAATGTACTTTAGTAGTCTGGAGATTGGGACACTCAACATACTAACTGTAAACTGGCATTGTATGCCTTGTAGGATACCCTTCATGACCTGGCTAGCACCTTTCTGGAATATTTCCCTGTTTTATACCTTGTTTCATTACTCAGAACAATGCTATTTCTGATATATCTATCAAGGAATCAAGTGTCTGAAACAATACATATAATGTATATTAAGATACTTCAATCCTAAATAAATCCCTGAAAATTGGAGTGTATACAAAAATTTTAAAATTTAACTTCTAATCAGCACACAGCTCTGGAGGCTAGTCACTGTATTTTGCCCTCTTGCTCAGCAGAGGGAGACAAAGTTTCAAAGACCTTGTCATACATTAATTTTTTTTGGCAGAAGTGGTGCCACATTGTTTTTATTATTACCCTGTTCATTTTGGCTTTATAGAAACCTTCTTTTGTCTATTTGCTCTTACTCTTTCCCTCTTTTTCTCTCTACCCTTAATTACAATTGATGTCTTCCAGCCTACTTCACTGAGATCATCTGGGGCCAGCTCCCTTAGCTATCTTCCCTTCTCCCTCAAAACTGCTGTTTTTGTATTATCTTATCCTTTCCCCTAGTCTCTAAAGAGGGGAAAGGGGAAAACCTCTCTCTTCTGCTTAGTGTTTAATAAATTGATTGATATTCTATCATTTTAACCTTTAAGCAACATTTCTTCAGTTCCTCAAAAAGCCTTCATTTGCTCCCAGAATCCAATACTAACATTTCATTTATCCTTTACTTTTCAAGGACAAATGGCTTTCATATGGGCAGCCTGTACCTACTTACCTCCATTTCCTCATCAACTACTCCCTCTTTGATCCTGGGAGTCTGGCTCAAAATCATAGAATTGAGGGTTAGAAGGAGCCTTAGAAATCATTAACCCAGGCTTTCACCCAACTTAGGAATTTCTTCAACAATCCATCGTTTTTTGATGAATACAGCCAGTGAGTGGGGAGTTTACTGTGTGGGACATTAACATCAAATAAGTATGTTGTGTGATAGTTCAACTTGTTAGTTTTTCATTATGCTGGGCCAAAATTGGCTGCTTATAATGTCTACTTAGTAGTTTTCATTCTCCCTGGGGTCACAGAGGGTACCTAATTCTCTTCTATATTATGGCTCCTCAAACCTTTGAAAACAGCATGTTGTCTATTCTCTTAACTCCACTGTGAACTGTCCTAAAGTCACCAGTGACTACTTCTTTGCAGAATCCAGTGAATACAGTTCTCCTTCCCTGCTATACTTAATTTTGAATTTTTTTTTACATCTTTGGCTTCTGTCATAGCAGGGTCTTCTCTCTTTAAGGGTTGCTTCATGGCCTCCATCTAGATTTCTTCCAAAGACAAGTCTGAGACACTGATTCTTTTCTACAATTCTTTAGAGACTAGATCAGCTTCTTGTCACTGATTTGCAACCTGTAAATGTATCTTTCATTTATCTGTATTTTAAATAATCTCTTATTACAAGCTTGCATATTTTCTCCACAAATATGAACATTTAAATAAAATGAATGGGGGAAAATCGTCAATAAATCTTTAAAATCCAATCTATATTTCAATTTTTGTATTTGTCATTTTTTTAACAGCACAATAATTGGTCTTCTATACAAATCATTTATTTCCCAATCACTGAACACTTAGGGAGTTTTTAGAGATTTTTTTTTTTATTGTTGTAGCAAAAAGTGGTTACAAATATCTTTTTTTCCTCTACTAATAACAATCTCAGAATAATAATAGATTTGCTGGGCATTTACATTTATATGGATAATTATAATGAATTAATTATATATTGCCAGATTGCAAATCAAAAAGACTACGTGAATTATAATTTTATCAAAAATGTAATAAATTGCCAGTTATCCCATGAATATTACCAATGTTTCTGTCATTTTAAAAACTTTGCCAATTTTCAGGGTGTAAGGTGGTACCCTAAAATTGTTTTAATTTACTTTTCTCTGATAATTAATTTGAGCATTTTTTCAAGTGATGAGTAATAGTTTGTGCTGCTTTTTCAAAATGCCTCATTATGTCTTTTGACCATATCCACTGGAGAATGGATATTGCCCTTATAAATTTGTATCAATTCTGAATTTTGCACTTTTTCCAGATCTATTTTTGCCACATTTTCCTTTGTTTCCTATTTTGCTTATATTGTTTTAAATTTCAAAACTTTAAAAATAATTTTTGTTCAAAATCCTTTTATGAAACCTAATTTGTTTAATTTGTATCTAATAATTTGAGAGTTTTAATCCACAGTTGAGATAAAAATCATAAGAAATTTTTTTTCTAGTTTAATATTTAAGTCACTTGTTCAATTGGAATCTGTATATAGTGTGAGTTATTGAGACATAGTAGCATAGTGGAAAGAACACTGGATTTGGAGACAAGACCTGGATTTGAGTAGAGATCTGCTTTTCATGATTATCCGTATAATCTTGGGCAGATCACTAAATTTCTTTGGGTCTCAGTTTCCTCATCTGTAAAATAAAGCCTTGGACTAGTTTTTGAAGCCCTTGTCGACACTTACTTTTATAATTTTTTTTTCTTATTTCTATAGTCTTGTTGTATTTTGAAATCTGGTTTAGATATATTGCCCCTTTGTTTTTCCATATACATTTTGATAATGTGTTCAATTCTAAAAAGTAACCTATTGGTATTGGTATTACATTGAGTCTATAAATCAATTTGAAATTTTTGACATTTTTATCATATGAGTTCAATTTATATATTCTTGGGTACTGTACTTATTATCCAGTTCTTCTGTTTCTTTTTAAATTTTTTAAAAGTTGTCTTTGGTGAGCATTAGTTGCTAAATGGCCAAGTTTTTGATCCATTTTGTTAGTATTATAGACAGTATTTTTCTTAGTTTTTAGTATTACATTTTAAAAATTATTTTTATAGTTTTGTTTTCTACTCCAAATGCCTTGCTAAATTAGAGAAAACTCAGTTATTAAGAAAGCTCAAATTTCTTATTGAGTCTATAAAACTTATTAGATGTTATTATACAGTTGTGTCTGACATTCTGTGACCCCATTTGCCAATAAGGTTTTTTGGCAAAGATATTGGAGTTTGCCATTTTCTTCTCCAGCTCATTTTACAGATGAGGGAACTGAGGCAAACAGGAAGAAGTGACTTATCTAAACTCAGATTAAGTGTCTGAGGTCAGATTTGAACTCATGAAGAGTCTTCTGATTCCAAGCTCTAGCTCCTCTTTTCTTGATATACAATCATATTATCTCAGTTGCGTCTGTCCCTGCTTCATTTTATACCAGCCTTGTTTCCAAAAAACGTAAAATTTCCACAGGGTAGCCATCGACAAATGTTTATTAAATACTTACTATCTGCCTCAAGAAGCTAATATTCTAATGGAATAACAAGCCCATATGTGTTACCAGCGCCAAATCCCGCGCAATCCCAGGACCTGGGTGCAAGTAGTCTGCGGGTCTGCAACCTATCACCCAAATAACTTACATGCTTTCCCCAAGATGTCTGTTTGTTCTCCAATCAGCCAGAGGACACGGTTAGTTCAAGAGGAGAGGCGTTTGAGGAAGGTGTACACTAGAACGTTAGCATGACACGCTCTTCCCGACAAGCGTGCTGGGCTCACTCTCCAACAGATGTGCCCGTCGTCAGGGGGGAGGTCATACGGGAGGGGAGGGGCGACTCAAACCCAGTCTGGTGGTGATCACACCGCTCTTAACTAGGACCTCTCCTTGCCAGATTAAGGGATCTCCCCGGCAGGCCAGCTCTCTGCAGTGAGCTGAGGGCCTCTATGGTGCCTTTATGAGGGCAGGCTCTTGTGTCATAGCCTCCATCCCCAGCCAGCAAAAGTCAGAGGGGCCACAAGCTACGATCAGGTATTCTCTGTTAGTCCTAAGTCTGGACTGGAGACGAAAAACTCTGTCATAGATAACTTAGGGTTAACCACTTTTACGGGCACCCACGAGCCTCTACGGTTACGATTCGTTTGAGCCCGAACAAAAGGTAACCCAAGGAGGCGCGGTCAGGGTCCTCCGGCTCCCTAGCTCACCTTCCTGTTTTGATACCCAATAGCCGCAAAGTTTGCTGTCATTTACCCAGTGATAAACCTCCACCTCCCTGTACGCATACAAAGCACATAGAGTCAGAGGGACTATGGGGCATTCTGGACCGACCCCGTGGCTATTTCCTGATGGCCTGACGCCTGCCGCTTGGGAGAAGCCACAACTGCTTTCCTCTTAAGATTTCTGTCGGCTACCGCTATGTCTAGGGGTGTTTGCATGTTTTATGTGACGGGTGTTTTAGACCCTGAGAGCAATCAAGTTGTCACAACATGTGTGGGAGTTAAGTAAGTGGGTCATAAATTCTGTCCTGTGTAATTATGTGGGCCTGTAGGTATTTATCGGAGTCTTGCTTGTGGGGTCCAGAATTCAAACTCAGATACTACTTGGGTCTTTGGGGCTAAAGTAAATCATCAGGTGAGTCATTTGGGTAATTCCACAAACCCTTCCTTTTCCTGGAATAGCTCTCCACCGCAGCAGGGCCCAACAATGGACAGTGAGTGCTGGCCCGAGGTCGGGAAGGCCCGACTTGAAATTTGGCCCCAGACCCTTGGCAGCTCTGCGTTCATCTGTTGGCCATAGTTTCCTCATCTATAGAATGGGAATAATGATGGCACCTACCTGTTACATAATAGCAGCATGGGGTTGTAGGGAGGATCTAAGGAGACCATGATGTCCCTGGCACAGAGCACATGCTACATCAATGTTTGGTTTTGTTATCCTTCGGTTGTGACCCCATTTCAGATTTTCTTGGCAAAGATACTGGAGTGAATGTGAGTGTTAGCTGTTATTATTACTGGCCCATCTGCAGGGTGAAGGAAAGATGATTTTAATTCCAGCATCTGATCAGTGATTGCTAAGCATCACGGAGAGAAGCAGACAGGGCGGCAGGAGCTGGAAGGCTCACTCAAGGCACCCTGTACATGTGAGCACTTGTATCCTGGCAGCCAGACTGGGAAAGGAGGACTGGGGAGGGTGCCAAGGGGTCTGCCAGAACACCCGTGCCCTTGGCAGAGCTAGGAATAGAATCCCCAGCTCCCAGTGACTCATCATTCCTTCAGTCAGCTCCAGCAGTGATGTCAGTGACTGAGGGCAGGGTGAGTCAGGTCTCTCCACGGCTTACTCACCACAGCATCTCAGTCCAGCCATTCTGCTGACACTGTGGCTGCTGGGATGTGGCAAAGGGAAGCTGAGGAGGCAGGAGGCAGGACTGTTTGCTCTGACTCAGGCCTGGAACGGGTCCCTTGAGAGCACTTCGCGAAAGGCTTTTTGCTCTTCCCTGAAGTGCACCCTGGGTGAGTCTGAGAAACAAGGGAAACACTGAAGCTTGGAGGGAAATGAGGGAACAGATTGACCCATCTACCTCGCCAGGAAGATCAGTCCTAGATTCTTAGTGTGCTGTCTTCCTTGAACTGACCTTTCCTGACCCATTTTGTGTGTCCCCTCCTTATTCTTAGTAAAATGGAAAAATCACTGATCTGGGAGTCAGGAAGATCCAGATCTAAATAACCTAACTGTATAGTCATGAACAAATCACTAAACCTTTCTGGACTTTAGTTTTTTCATCTGCAAAACTGATATAATACTATCTACAGGATCTATCCCATAGGGCTTCTGTGAAGATCGATGCTTTACAAAACTCAAAGCATTGGATAAATGATTGTTGCACCAATGGATAAGCCCCATCATCCTTTTCTTCTAACCCCACCAACAGTGCCCCAAAGAGAGATCCATTTCCCTCATCCTTGGGCATAAGCTCTTGCTTGCTGTATTCCTATTGATAGTGAGCCCAATCCCATAATGCAGTTTAAGAGGATGCTTCTGGCTAATGAGTCACCTGGATCTTGGCCCAGTTCCATGTCTGCTAGAATCCATGGTTCTGATGTACACTTAGCTTTCCAAAGCTCCGACCCTCGTCCAGCTCTCTCCTGCTGCTGCTTGCGTTCCACGCCTCCGGGACACGGCTCATTTCTTCTTGGCCACATGTGAAGCCCTGATTTCCTTGGGTCCGCTGGAGTGAAACCAGCAAAATGGCTGGATTCTCAGCTCCTCCTGTAGTCTTTCTCTTTCCCCTTGCCCTTTGGCACTGTCCTTATAAATGACCGTGTCCTCAGAAGGACTTCTGCTAAGCCAGCCTATCTACCAGTGACTTCCTACATCATTAATCAGAATCATTCCAAGGAACTATACAGAAACCAAAGCAAGTTCAGTGATTTGCCTAAAGTGATCAGGTGTGTTCGCACCAGAGCAAGTGTTCCAATTCAGAATTCTAGGGAAGGGAGCCCATCTTTTGTTGCTCTTCTGCACAACACACCCTGTTCCTTGCGTGTGCCAAGACTGAGAACATCTGATAGGGTCACAATCAGTAGCAGGAAGCCAGAAGAGGTGAGAGAGAGCCTTTGCATTTGGACTTGGGTCAAATCTTGTGGTGAGTGTATTTTTGGATCACCAAAAATTCCAAAACCACAGAATTTGCTGTTTAATAGAGTGTGACCTGTGACATTTGTGGGTTCCCCCTTCCATTTTTTTATTCTGAATGTAACCAGCTAAAATGAACACTTCTGTGCACAGAGTAGGACAGAAAGAGGAGGCTTTCAAATGAAATTGTAAATCTTTATTATGTACAGCTTGCTTTTAGTTTTACGTATATAATAAATCCAACATGTTACTTTCAAATATATCTTGGCTGTGATTTTTTTTGGCCTGCCTTTTGTGCATTTCAAAAAATATGTGTATGATCCTCTTATCTTTTTTTTTTTTCCAACCCTACTCTTAGGGCCCCTCTCACTTATTACACACAAACACACACACACCTAGAAAAAAGAAAAACAACTCATAACATGCATAATCAAATAAAAACAAGTCCCTACATTGTCCACGTCCAAGCATGTATGGGTCATTCTACATCTTGAATCCATCACCTCTCTGTCATGTAGTGGAGCATGGTCCATCATCAGTCCCTCTAGAATTAGGACTGGTCACTGTATTGAGAAGAGAGATGTCTTTTAAAATTGATTGTCTTTACAATGCTTTTGTTGTTGTATAAATTATTTGCTCATTTCACTCTGCATCATAAGTCTTCCCAAGTTTCTCTGGAATGATCCTTTTTGTCATTTCTTATGGCACAGTAATAATTGTATTGCATTAATATACCACAACTTGTTCAGTCATTTCCTAGTTAACGGGCTTTCTTTTAGCTTCCAATTCTTTGCCTGGTGGACGAAAGAGTTTTCATATTTATTTCCTTGTTTTTTCCTCTCAGAAATCTCATAGGCAGGCAGGACAATGATCTCTTAATTTCCAAGCTTAATAACTCCTCTTAAATCCTCATTTTTCCTGAATTCACTGACACATATGATGCGGATGACCACTTTTTTCTCCTTTATATACCTTCTTCTCCAGAGTTTTTATGGCACTGATCTCTCTTGGCTTTTCTCCTACCTGTCACTTTCTCAGTTTCCTTTGCTGGATCATCTTCTATAACTGGGCACATGCCATGACTCTGTCCTGTGCCCTCTTTTCTCAGTAAAATTCCCTTTGTGGGAATCTCATCAGCTCCTATGGGTTCAATTATAGTTCTGTGTTGCTGATTCTTCTCTGGTCCCATACCCAGTCCTGGTATTTTTCCTGAGCTTTAATCATGCATCACCAACTGCCTACTGGACATTTCGAACTAAATGTCCTGTGGGTATTTCGAACTCAGCACAAGTCCAAATCAGAACTATTATTCCCCACCTCTCTTTTGAATGTTTTCATTACCATTGAACTAGAAGACTAAAAGCTATGTGATACAGTGGATAGAGCACCAGGCTTCGAGTCAAGAAGACTTAACTTTTTTTTAATTAATATTTTGGGTTTTTTTCCCAATTATATATAACAACAATTAATACCCATTAAAAAAACTTGAGTTCCAAATTCTCTTCCTCTTTCCCTGCTCCCCACACTGAGAAAGCAGGCAATTTGATATAGGTTTTACATGTGAGTCATGCAAAATATTATATTAGTCATGTTGTGAAAGAAAACACATAAATAAGGGGGGGGCAAGCATGCTTTGATCTGTATTCAGACTTTATCAGTTCTTTCTCTGGGGGTAGATAGCATTTTTCATCATAAATCCTTCAGAATTAAGACTCATCTTAATTCAAATAGCCTTAAGATATTTAATAGATTACTGGGCCAATCACTTAATCTCATTTGCCTGAATTTCCTCATCTGTAGAATGACCTGGAGAAGGAAATGACAAACACTACCGATACTTTGCCAAGAAAACCCCAAATGGGTTCACAAAGAGTCAGACTTGACTGAAATGACTAAACAACAATTGCTGTTGAATATATGATTGTCTTTCTAGTCACCCAGGTTTACAACCTCGGTATCATCCTAGATATCATCCTGCCACATATTTAATTAATTGCTAAATCTGATGGATTTATTCTTCCTGATGTCTCTTGCATCAGTCTCCCTTTCCCCACTAGTACAGTCACCTGGTGGAAACTCTCCTGGACCTTGTAATGTTTAGCCTCCCGACTTTGAGTCTCCCTCCCCACTCCGATGCAAACTCCACACAGCTACCAGAATGATTTTCTTAAATGAATATATCTGACTGCATCACCAAGTAAATAAAAACCCCTCTGTAAAATCCAGTGGCCCCCATTACCTATGGGATCAAGCATAAACTCTTGTGTTTGGCATTGAAAGCCTCTCTTTTGTTTGCCATTCTTTTTATATCTTACTCATTTTTTGTGATCACTATAATCCAGCTACACCAGCCTTCTTGCTGTATCTCTCATACCTCTCTCTTTGTAATGGATGTCCCTCTCCAGGCCTAGAAAGCTCCCCACACTTTTCTCATGGAATCTTGGCTCAAATGTACATAGAGACAGTGAGATAGAGGAAAGAGAGAGAGTCAGTCTCTGTTCGCATAATGTAAGCTCCTTAAGAGTATGGCTTGTTCAGCTGTCTTTGTATCCCTTTTCTTAGAGGAGGCAGTTAGGTTAAAAAAAAAAAAAAGCATTTATTAAGTGCCTATTGTGTTCCTAGCTCATATTGGTCTAATCGGTCACCATTGGACTCTAATATAGTGTTGTCATTTTGGTATTCTTCGAAAACAAAGGACAAAAACCAACCAACCAAGTGCAGGGGACATCAAGGAAGGGAAAAGAAAAGGAAAACCACACATAAAGCCCCAGATCTCAAGGAGCTCCCATCCCATGGCAGACAACAACTCTACAAACAAGATATCCAGGTCAAGTTGAGGAGCATTTCAGAGAGAAGGCAGTGGAATTAAGGCAAGTCTGAAAGGGCTTTCTTTGGCAGGAAAGACTTTAGCTGAGCCTTGAAGGAAGGTGTAAACCTTGTAGGAGATGAAGATTAAAAGAGACTTCCAGGCGTGGTGGACAGCTAATAAAAATGTCCAAAGTCACATGAAATGAAGCACAAGGAGGTGATTGGGAGAAACTCAAGATTGAGTGAAGGGGAGAGAGCGACACTGTCCTACTACTTTATTTAAGCAAGCCACTTGGTAGATTAATGAAATAATCCCTATCTTGAAGGAGTTTATACCTTATTAAGGGAATCCTACAGGTATATTAAAATGAGGGAAATACAAAAGGCCCCTGAAGACCGGATGTTTGCTATCTTTAATTTCCCTCGAGTTATAAAGCAGTAAGGTAGATTTATTGCAGCTGTGTGCTGGTAAACATTTAACTACAAGTCCTGGGGAGTAGGGCTTGAGGGCATTGTATGAACTACATGCTTTTAATCTGTTTTATTAACATTTTATCTATCACTTCCTCAAACCTAGGCAACCAACAAAACAATAAATCTTCTACCCTGATTTTCTGGCGGAAATGCTGAGAAGCTATTTGAGTTAGCTGCACCACATCTCTGAATTGTGAGGAGGTTTTGGTGAGCTGATTCCCTGAGTGATTTTGGTAGAGTTGTAAAGAGGGTGGCTAGCTGCCCAGGGAAAGTGCAAAGAGTATGAGTTCATGCTGAAAATGTGAATGATATATCATGTATTAATGCAATTGAGGAATGAGTATAGAAAGTAACACTAAATTGTGTTCATTAGGTTCTTGGTTGGAGGGTGAGTCAAAATCTTGGTTAATATGAATGTTTAGAATACAGTCTCTAAAAATTAACATAAAAATGGTCAGGGCAGTTCTCACCAGCTTGTGAAAAAGCTTCAACATTTCTGGAAAAAGGATCCTTGTTGAGATGAGGAACAAAGGGTGAATTTGGTAGAGGTTCCCAGGGCTGAATATTCTATAAGAAAATAAACTGATAGATTAATTAGCATAATTTTTAGGGTACCCTTCATATGTGAACATAGAAAAAACATTCTAGGTTCAAGGCATTCCAGTTCAGCATTTACTCAAAAACCAAAAGGCTACACCAGAGTATTTACTTTATAAACCAGCCAGAAGATTTACTAGTTCCAAACCAAAGACATTGAATCAAGACTCTTAATGAGGTTTTCTTTGCCCAGATATTGGTGTGATTTGCCATTTCTTTCTTTAGCTTATTTTACAGATAAGGAAACTGAGGCAAAGAGGGTTAAGGGACCTGCCCAATCTCCCACAGCTAGTAAGTGTCTGAGACCAAATTTGAACTTAGGAAGATGAGTCTTCCTTACTCCAAGCCTGGCACTCTGATCATTCTGCCACCTTACTGCCACCCAAACAACATAGTAATGGCACCCAAAATCAAAATTCAGGGGCAGAATCCAAATTTTTAGTCGGGGGAAGGTAGGAAGGATAGCACCAGCCTTTGAATAAGGCATTTTGTTTATTTTTTTTCCATGTCATACTATTGAAACTAAACATTGAATGTTTAGTCCACTAAAAGCTATACTTAGAAACATTTGGACTATAATTGTCATTTCCTCAGGCTCCTAGTTAAAAAAAAAAGAAAAAAAGTAGGACAAGTATTCTGAGATGTTTTTCCCTTGAGTTGGGAAAAGGGCTGTCCCACACTATTTACATGCTTTCATCGGGGTTTTCTTGTATTTACCAGTCCCCATTGACAAAATGGCTGCTTTAATTTTAGGGAGGGAAATCTATAGACATGGAAAAGAATCAAGCTAACAGATTTCATGCTAACTGTTCACCAATCTACACTGAGATGCTGTGGAAAAAAAAATCTGGAATAAGAAAAGAGGTTTAAAAGCATCTCCTGTATGAAGCAAATTTTAAGACTCATTATTCTCAATCATCGTCACCCTTAGAGGTGAATCACTTTGGAGATGAATCATGAGCAATACGTGTTTGTTGTACAAATGAATGAACATAGCTAACTAAGGTCCAAAGCCACTGAACAAGTTAGGTAAAGAGCTGGAATTGGAACAAAAAGTTTGCATTCCTCATTTTAATTTTATTTTACATATTACTAGAGGCATTATGGTGAGGAATAGCATTAGAGTCAGTTTAAGTCTCATTCCTGACACAGTGGCTGTTGGACCTTAAGCAAGTTATACAAACTCTCAGTGCTCTAGGTAACTCATTAAAACTATAAATTGTAGAACAGGTGCCAATCTACATTGGTAGAGAGTGTTTCCTCACCAATGAGTTTATTATGCCTATAAAATCAAAGGCACGATTAAAAAAAAAAGAAATTGCACATGACATAGAAATTATACATAGCACATTTAATGACATCAGTTTTTTTGTGGGGAAGGGTGTAAGTTGGAGATGGTATGAAAATGGGTAAAACTCTATGGGCCAAATCACAGTGGTAAAATCTGGCCCAAACCTGGGCAAAAATTCAACTCAATCCCACTGATGATTGTGGTAGCTGCAACTGGGTAACTAAAACACTGAGTCAGGAACTCTTGGAGAGTTATGAGGGCTCTTGAGAGAGATTATAATGTGCTCAAGGTCCCTCAGTTACTGTGTGACAAAGACAGGTTTTGAGCCAAAGTACTTCTGAGTCTCTAGCCTGAGAGAATATAGTTTAGTTATTTTTGGAGACTCTTACTATAGGGAAGGCTTTCTCTTTCGGTATAATCTGAGAAAGGGTTTTTATCAGCCAACAAGAGCATCCTATTCCTTCCATCCTACATCAGTAACATTATAAGGAGCCCCATTAAGGACAACAAATTTCCATAGATGCTGATTGTTGGGTAGTTGAGAACAATGAATAAAGAGTTCAAAGAGACCAGTCAGTGACCCAGTTAAAATAGAAAATGATGAGCTGGAAAATGATCCTGCAGAGAGCAACGCCAGCTTTTTGTTTATGTTTAGAGATCTCCATTCATTTCAATCCCAGCCCCTTACCCCCATCCCAGGACTGAGTCATTTTGGCAGGTCACTTATTAAAGTCTAGAGGGCTAACCCTAGGGGATCCAACACAGGCTTAAAATAGTTATTTGGGAGACCAAATATATAAGGTGGGAGGGCTTGGGAGTGGGAAAGGGCCTGATAGAGAATTGAGGTCAACTAGGAGCGATAAGGCAGGTCTTGACAAATCAAAAGAACTGGCAGAAAGTACTGTGGTGAATTCATAAATGTTAATTTCTCCTCGGACAGAACACTAATAAGAAAGATAGCCTATTTTAGGCTCACATTTCTACAGATGGCATAGGATAATTAAACATTATTGTAGTTGATCACTATCTGGTTGATTTTCCCAAACTGAGAGATACCTTTATGGCTGTCCTCTTCCCCACTGTGCTTATGAAATGATCAAAGGCAGATACTGCTGGACTCTTCTAGCTCTGCAAAGCTTTATCTGAATCCATGTGCTCTAAAATTTTCCTTTTTTTTTTTCTTACTTTTTTTCTGCTCAATGACTATAAATCTCCCTCTCCCTCCAATAGAGATTTCTTGGGAGTAATTCTTCAAAAAAAAAATATTGCTGTCTTTTGGGTTTTTTTTTTAACATCATTTTTATTTCCAATTTCCTCCTGCCTTATCCCCAAACCTATCTTGTATTATAAAAAAAATTTTTTAACTAGATAACACATTAAACAAGTCTCACAATATATTAAGTGTTCCATACCCATAGTCCCTCTCCTCTGCAAAAAAGGAAAAAAAAAAAAACAAAAAAACGAAGAAATGCATCTTTTCATGTCTCCTTCTAAGGCCAAACTTATTATAATGATTGTGCACAATTCAGGTTTTGTTTATTCTTTAACTATATTGCTATAGTCACTTATATATTATTTTCCTGGTTCTATTTATTTCATTTTGTCATTTCATGTTAAATCTTTCCCTACTTTTCTGTGTTCTTTATAGCTACTAATACTTATGTCAACATATTATTCCAACATATTCTTCATGTGCCATGTTCATTACATTCATCTTTTTTTTATGCTACAAAGTTTTGATTTCCTATGTCTTTTTCTGTTCTTAACTTGTTTGGAGTACATACTTAGGAGTTCTAATAGTAATACTGTATTAGGTAGTTGGCCTGTCTTTCCATAAATCCTAAAGTTATAACTATTGCCATCTTTTGTTACCTTTGCCAATTTTCTAATTGTAAGATGAAATTTCAGAGTCCTTTTGATTTGCTTTTCCTCTACCATTAGTCATTTGGGACAATCATTTCTGCATTGGTGAATGGTTCTTATATTTTTGTTAGTTTTCCTCTAAAACATCTTGGATAACATTTCCTTATCAGAGACATTTGATATCGATTCTCCCCCTCACCCCCATAATCCATAGTTTCCCTTCTTATGCTAGTTATATTGATTTTGTTAATGTAAATACTTTTAAATTTCATGTAATCAAAATACATTTTGTCTTTTATGATCATCTCTGTTCTTTGGTTAAGAACTCTCCCCACTGCTATAACTATGAAAAGTATTTATTTGGTCCTCTTTTCTTTTCTTTTTTTAAAAATTTTATGCTGTGACCTTTAACATTCACAGTGTGAAAGCATTTTAAGCTTATTGTGCTGTGTGATGTCCAAATTGAATTTCTGCCAGATAGTTTTCCAGTTTTCCCAGAAATTCTTGTCAAATAGAATGTTCTTACCCAAGTAGATTATGTTCTCAGCTTTGTAGAACATTGGGTTATTTTGTTCAGTTGTTTTGGATTCTTCTTTATCTAATCTGGCCTATTGATCTATTTTTCTATGTTTTTAATCAGTATCAAGAGTTTTTCTGATTATTGGTTGACAGTGTAATTTGAGGTCTAGAAATGCCATCTTCTTTGAGGGGGTAATTCTAATTAGTATTCCTTTACCATTAATGCTGGCAAATTTCTGATGCATACATTTATGTAAAATTTTGTCTTACTCCCTTTTATTACACTGGCTATTTGAAAAATCAGAGTTCTAGTTATTTGGAATTCTATAGTGATATATTGGTTTGATGACCCCATTTAAAAATTTTTCCCTCAAATTCTAATAATGTTCCTATTCACTCTTACAAACTCTAAAACCATCACTTACTCTGCAGCTCATAATATGATGCTAGTTCTATACTGAATAAATCTTCTAAAGGCCTTTAGTCAAAAGCAATAAAATCTGACGGAATATAAAAAGGTATAATTTTTATCTACAGTAAAGCAGATTTCAAATAATCACATTTAACTGATTTATCCTTAGTAATTCATTTTCAAAGCATTATCCTCAGATTCCCATGATGGTGGTATTCATCTCATTTCATGAAGTTTCTGGATCACCAGTACTGATTTTAGGTATTAGGATGAACAAAAAAAGGTTTCATGAGGCAGGGAATAGAATATTGGATTTGGAATAAAAAAATTCTGGCTTAGCTATACTGCTCATTAGTTGATCTTAAATAAGCCAATTCTTGGGTGATCCTGAGCAAGTCCAGGGGCTGAGGGCCTCAGTTTTCACATCTTCAAAATGAGATGATTGGACTAGATGGTTCTGTGATTCCTTTTAAGTCTAAATCTATGATCTTATTATCTGGGGTTCATTATCATTCATGAAAATTGTCAGAAAATATCCATCAGGAATAAAGCAAGAGAAAGACCAGAAACTTGTAGATTACATAGAAACTTCATGGTGCATGAAGTAATGAATACTTTCTTTGTGAAAAAAAAATCAGAAAACAGTGGACTTGAGAATCACTGAATAACATCACAAAAAATGAAATTGATTATATTTGAACAAAAAACAACTTACTACTGATGTGGGAGTCCTTTTGTAATCACTCAGATGCTTGTGCACTGACAGATCATTGACTTGTTAAAACAAAAATTAAAATTCAAATAATATCAATTTTACTTACATTGATGATGGAAATGGGATAGATAAAATGACAGAGGCACCAATTACAATAATTTTGTACAGAAGTTCAAATGTGAATATGGACTTAATTTATATGTGAATCAATTGCTATAACAGAGACCTTAGAAAAACTTTAATCAGCAAATACTTGACTTACATGTCAGTCAAAGAGGAATGGCAGCCAGGATTAACACTGATTTAAAATAAACTCATTTGTAAAGCCTTATGTGATAGAATGATGGAAGGTTGTAAGCTAAATTGTCTTGTAAAACAGAGAAACAGTGGCGCTTAAGGCCAGTTTAAAAAAAGCTTGGTAAGAGACAGGAAATCTAGGTTTGAATACTAGTTCTACTACTTTACAATCTGTATGACCCTGGGCAAATTACTTCCTATTTCTGGCCCTTAGTTTCTTTATCTGGCAGCTAGAAGGTATAAGGGATAGAGTGCTGGATTTGGAGTCAGTTCAAATCCAGCCTCAGAAATTACCAGTTATATAACCCAATTATATTAACCTCTGACTGCTTTAGCTGCATCATGTGTTTATTTAAAAAAAAAAAAAAAGATAATAACACTTATGTTCCAGGTTGCTGTGAGAATCAAATGAGATAATATTTATAAAGTACTTAGTGCCTGGTGCGAAATAGGTACTTAAATGCTTATTTTCCCTTCCTTCCTCCCTCCCTTCCTTCCTTTTCTTCCTCCTTCCCTTTTTCCCTTCCTCCCTTCTTCCTTCTTTTCTTCCTTCCTTCCTTCCTTCCTTCCTTCCTTCCTTCCTTCTTCCTTCCTTCCTTCCTTCCTTCCTTCCTTCCTTCCTTCCTTCCTTCCTTCCTTCCTTCCTTCCTTTCTCCTTTTCTTCTTTTCTTCCTCCCTCCCTTCCTCCCTTTCTTTCTTCCTCCCTCTCTCCCTCTTTTCCTTCCTTCCTTCCTCCCTCCTTCCCTCCCTCTCTTCTTTCCTTCTTTCCCTCTTTCCTCCTTCCCTTTCTCTTTTCATGGGATAATTCTACTGGTACAGTGGCCTATGAGTTCATTTTTAAGACCCATTTTAACTTTTATATCCCTTGGGGTCCATATCAGGAGGGAGATGGCTCTTAGACCTCAATAGTTTTCAAAGTCCAAAGACCCCAGGGAATCCCTGAATCCTTTCATTGAATCTGTGAGGTCAAAACTATTTTCATGATAAAAGCAAGATGTTATTTGCCTATTAAACTACTCCCTTTTCCAATTACTTATCTTTGTAAACCTGGATTTTCTTCATCTGCTTCAAACCAAACAACAGATTGAAGGCAGAGCAGATATGAGAATCCAGGTGTCTTCCATCAAGTCAGACATTGGAGAGATTTGCAAAAAGATGTAAAACAATGCCATTCTCTCAAAACATTTTTACTTTGGAAAATATAGTTATGTTTTATAAAAATGTTATTTATGTTAACATGTAACAAATTCATTTTTCTTTTTCAATGAATTAGTAAGTATTTTAAAATTTTATTCATTTTATGGGTAAAATATTAACTTCAAGGAGGCAGTGAGAAGTTGGAACGGAGCAGAGCTTGAAATAACCCTAAGGTAATTCTAACCATCAATACATTGCCCAAGCCAGAGTCAAGAAGAGAGAACCCAGCATTAGGGTTGTTTTAGGAGGGGAGGTGGCTACTTGCTGAACTAGTCAGTGGCAGAAACTGAATCATAGAATTATGATCTAAAAACTAAAAGGGGCTTTGTCCCACTTTTCCTGAATGGGCTGCTGCAATTTTTGTACCAGTCACAGAATTCTTTGAAATTATAAAACTCAGGTAACATTTTATGGAAATGCATTTTCTTTCTTTTTTTTTTTTTTTTTTTGGAAGTTTCTTTCTTTTTTTTTTTAATTTAATTTTATTTAATAATAACTTTGTATTGACAGAATCCATGCCAGGATAATTTTTTTACAACATTATCCCTTGCACTCGCTTATGTTTCTTTTTTTTCCCCTCCCTCCCTCCCCCCCCCCAAGATGGCAAGCAGTCCTATATATGTTAAATATGTTGCAGTATATCCTAGATACAATACATATTTGCAGAACCGAACAGTTCTCCCGCTGCACAGTGAGAATTGGATTCAGAAGGTAAAAATAACTCGGGAAGAAAATCAAAAATGCAAATAGTTCACATTCAGGAAATACATTTTCAAAGTTACCATTTGAGGTATCCCAATCTACTTGGGCTTTGGGGAAAGATTCAACTCCAGCTTATTTCTTATTCTTTTCCCCACAATCCCTTTGAAGGAGACAACTCTCAGTAGTTTTAATCCAAATAGATTAACTAACATCTCCAATCACAGACTATTCCAATATCTCCAATTCCCGGACTATGCTCTCCTTCTCCCCCTGCTTTTTTTCTATTTTATTAATCTCTTCCTTATTCTTTCTTCCCTTCAAAACCTCTCTTTCACTCAGAGCTTTTGCCATCTTGGAGTTATTGGTCCTGGGCCAAATACTTCTATACTTATAATGAAACCTTGTTTGTCTAGAACCAGGATTCTTGACTCTTTTTTGTCATGGATCCTTTAGGCAATCTGGTAAAGACTGTGGACTCTTTCTTATAATAATTAAAGGAAATAACATATTTTGGTTAGAGTCTAGTGAAAATAAAAATGTAATTGTATTTTTCCCATCCAAATTCATAGACCCCTTGGAATCTATCCCGGGACCCCTTCGGTGGTTATGAGCACTTGGTTAAGAAGCCTTGAACTAGAGGATGTTGTCTTTTGTGGGCTAGTCTGGTGGTTTAGGATTGGGACTGAAATTAAAAGAGATACTCAAAGACCATCTGACAGTTTAAAAAAATGTTTTACTTAATCACAGCTTAGAAAGATTATCCAATAAGAATACAGCATTGATTCAGCTGGGGACAGCTTTCCATTCTTTGTGTTTACCAATGCTATTGGGTCAGCACTGTGAGGCAAGTCTAAAAGAAAAGCTCTTAACTTCTCTCAGGCTGTGCCTGGGATACCTGAAAGGTAATTATTATTATTGTTAGAACTTTACACCTGTGGACCAGGAGTTTAAATACTATTTAAGGAAAAAATAGCCTCGTGTGAGTGGAATAGATGTTATTCCTATGATACATATGTATGTGTTACATATATGTATATAATACATGTATGTGTATAAATATGTATCTATACATATTTATGTAACTAATCAGCTCCAGTTTACTAGCTGAATAAACTTGAACATGTTAATGTTACCTTTCTTTATAAAGAAGAAACTAATACTTGTACTAACAAACTGAGGAAAGTGTTTTGCAAACCTTAGATCACTATAGAATGTGAATTGTTATAATTTTCTTAATTAAAGTGTAACATAAAGACTGATTTCAATATTTCAGGGATACTTAAGTAGAGCTGCTTCCTTAATAACATGAATTGCAAACCTTTCCTTTACCTTAACCTGATTTTTAAAATATTTTATTTTTCTCAGTTAAATGTAAAACAATATGTTTACATTTGTTTTTAAAACTTCCCTTCTTCCTTATGTCCCATATTGAGAAGATACATATGAAGTTATGCAATACATTTCTATAAAAATCATATTGTGAAAGAAAACAGAGATGTGCCTCCTTCCTTCCCCCCCCCAAAAAAAAACACTCAAGAAAAAAAATGCTTCAATCTGTATTCAGATATAATAAGTTCTTTCTCTGGGTATGGATAGCATTTTTCATCATAAGTCCTTCAGAGCAGTCTTGGATCACTGTATTGTTGAGAATTATAAAGTCATTCATAGCTGATCACCCCACAATATTGCTATTACTTTGTACATAGTACATTTCACTGTGCATGAGCTCATGAAAGACTTTCCAGGTTTTTCTGAGAGCATCCTGCTCATCATTTCTTATAGATTAATAGTATTTCATCTTTATTCTCTACCACAATTTATTCAGCAATTTCCCAAGTAATGGGAATCCTCTCAATTTCCAATTATTTGCTCTGAGAAAAGAGCTGCTATAAATGTTTTTGTACAATATAAATTATACAATTATATAATATAAATGTATTTTTTTTCCAATCTCATTTGGAATACATACCTAGTATCAGTAGTATTAAGTCAAAGAATATGTATAGTTTTATAGTTCTTTTTTTTATCATTTATTGATAGCTTGATTTATTTATTTAATTTGTATTCTGTTTCCTTTTTAAAAAATAATAATAGATCTTTATTTTTTGAAATATGTGCAAAAATAGTTTTCAACATCCATCCTTGCAAAACCATGTGTTCCAAATTTTTCTCCCTCCCTCTGCACTTCCACCCTCCCCTAGTCAAGTAATCCAATATAGGTTGCACATGTGCAATTTTTCTAAAAATATTTCACATATATTATGCTGTGTAAGAACAATCATATCAAAAGGGGAAAAATTAAAAAGAAAAAAAAAACAAGTAAACAAGCAACAACAACAACAAAGGTGAAAATACTATGTTGTGATCTACATTCAGATGTCTTTTTCCATCACAAGTCTATTGGAATTGCCTTGAATCACCTCATTGTTGAAAAGAACCAAATCCATCAGAATCGATCATCACATAATCTTGTTGCTGTGTACAATGTTTTCTTGGTTCTGCTCACTTCATTTAGCATCAGTTCATATAAGTTTTCCAGCCTTTTTCTGAAATCAGTTTGCTCATCATTTCTTCTAGAACAATTATATTCATATACCATTATTGAGCCATTCCCATTGATGGACATCCACTCAGTTTCCAATTCTTTGCCATTACAAAATGGGCTGCCACAAAAAAAAAAAAAAAAAAAAAAAAGTTTGTGGGTCTCTTTCCCTTTTTTATGGCCTCTTTGAGTCAAAGGGTATGCACAGTTTGATAGTCTTTTGGGCAAAGTTCCAGAATGGTTGGAGCCTTCACAACTCCACCAACAATGTATCAGTGTCCCAGTTTTCCCACATCCCCTCCAACATTTATTATTATCTTTTCATGTCTTCTTAGCCAATCTGAGAGGTATATGGTGGTACCTCAAAGTTGTCTTAATTTGCATTTCTCTGATCAGTAGAGATTTAGAACATTTTAAAAAATCTAATTAGAAATGGCTTTAATTTCTTGATCTAAAAATTATCTATCGGTGTCCTTTGACCATTTATCAATTGAGAAATGATTTGTATTCTTAGAAATTTGAGTCAATTCTCTATATATTTTAGAAATAAGACTTTTATCAGAAACATTGGATGTAAATCCCCCCCCCCAGTTTTCTGCTTCCCTTTTGATCTTGGCTATACTGTTTTTGTTTGTACAACCCCTTTTAAATTTAATATAACCAAAAGTATCCACTTTGTATTTCATAATGTTCTCTAGTTCTTCTTTTAGTCTGATTTTTTAAAATTGTCTTTTTTTTAAAATATGAAGTTCATTTCTCAGTTATTGCCTCTAGTCCATCCCTTATTGCAAAAACTAAAAAAAGAAAAAGAAAGGGGAAAAAATCAGTTACACAAAACTAACCAGTTATTCATAAGCAATTTTCCATACTTGGATATACTGAACCATTTCTACATGTGTTATGTAGAAGCTCTTTAGCACAGTGGACAGATCATTTGTTCTGGAGAAAAACTCATCTTCCTGAGTTCAAATCTGAGCTCAGACATTAGCTGTGTGATCCTGGGAAAGTCATTTAGCCTTGTTTGCCTCAGTTTACTCATCTGTAAAATATACAGGAGAAGAAAATTATAAACTACTTCAGTATCTTTGCCAAGAAGACCCCAAATGAGGTCATAGAGAATTGGACACAACTGAAAAACAACTAAACAATAAGAATAATACCCTCACCTCTTCAAAGGAGAGGTACATACATTCTTGTATCACTTCTTTAGAATATTCTGTCTTTTTATTGGATCATAAATATGAAGGAGAATTTAGGAATCATCTAGTTCAATATCCTCACTTTATAGATGAGGAGCTGGAAGCACAGAAAAATCATTTGGCTTGTCAAAATTACATTTGAACCCAGGACTTCAGCTTCCAAATTCATCCTGCTTTCCTCGCTTTTTTGAATTGTAGGGCGTGAAAAAATTCACTAGTAGTGATTTAGAAGTAGTCATTTCTGATGGTGAGCCTCTCCAAACTTAACTGGTTCACTCCCTGGACTCTGACTACAATCTATCACTGATAATAGAGCTAAACTCCAGAGACCTCAGAGATCACCTAGAACAGCACCCTGCCCCATTCTGCTCATTTTACAGATGAAGAAATTGAAGGTCAAAGATCATGTATAGCAAGTCTCTTGGGCAGGATTTGAACCCAGGTTTCCGACATGAAAGTCAGTGCCCGTAGTTGAAGCTCTGCAGCATGCAGAGCACTTTGTCATGGTGGGGGAGCAGCTCTTTAGGAAAGTGAATGGGGCAGGGATTTTTAGTTCATCTCTTGCAGGAAATCCAAGCATAGAGGGGGTCCCTGATCTTCCTTGGGTCTCACCGCAGGTACAAGCTGACAAAAGCCTAAGCCTCGGGAGCCCCAGTCTCGTGCTTTTTTCCTCAGATCTCCTTATCCTAAGGATATTTTCTCCCCATCCCCAACTGGAGGACGGCTGCCTGGTGATGAGAAGGAAAACGTGTCTGGAATGAACAAACTGACCCAGAATTCTCTGAGGGGGGACTAATCGGAGGAGAGAATTAAATCCGAGAGAAAGAAGATTCCTCCCCGAATCCCCCAGCCTGCCTGCTGAGTGACAGTTTCCAGCCTCATGCTTTGATATTTTTAGCTAGCCACACCTCCCGCTTTTGAGAAGACTGCTTCCCCCCCGGATCTCTTCCACATTATCAGACAACTCAGCCAGCTGCTCTGGGGGAGGGAGGGAGAGGCTTGAGGGGATGCAGAAGGGGCAAAAGCTGACCCTTGGAAATGAATGAACGGGCTAGAATTTCTAGCCCGGTCCCCAAGATTAATCAAAGCCTCTGTGGAGAGCAAGACTGGACTTGGGCCCTGCAGGTATCAGTCCCGGCCCTTTTATAGGGAAACTCATCTTATGTAATCATGTTTATAAGAAGTCGCATATCACTGGAATTTTTAGAAACGGAATCATATTTCCAGCATGCTAGTGGATTTCACTATTCAAAAGAAGTCTCTTGTAATTCAAGTAACAATTTCCCTGATTTTTAAGGCCTGGATTTTTATATATTAGCTTAATTTTTTTTTAAAGCAAGGTTCGTTGGGGTTGAAAAATCAAAAAAATTCAGTATGCTAGGAAGAGATATAATACTTAGATAAGACTTGGTACTTGTCTTCAGGAAGCTCAGAGTCCATAAGGAGGAGAATGTGTTTTGTTTCCTCCCAATAGAATCTAAAGTCCCTGAGGGCAGGTACTGTTATTGTAAATCTGTCCTCAAACATGCTCCCTGGAGCTTAGTAGGTGCTTAATAAACGCTTCTGTGTTCAGCGTTGTAGGACTCTTAATGACCCGGTGGACCACAGTATGCCATTACTGTCCACAGGATTTTCTTGGCAGAAATACTGAAGTGATTTGCTATTTCCTTCTCCAGCTCCTTTTACAGATGAAGAAGCTGAAACAAACAGGGTTACGTGACTTGCCCAGGATCACACAGCCAGTGAGTCTCTGACACTGGATTTGAAGATGGGGAAGATGAAGGCTTCCTTACTCCAAGCTCTATCCACTTCACCCATGTATATGCACATACACTCAAAAATGTGTACAAAATAAGATAATTTCAGGAGAGCATCGTCCACAGCAATAGCAACATTGGGCACTGATCAACTATGAGAGATTTAGCAGTACAATGATCCAACACAATTCCCAAAGACTCATAATGGAAAATGTTATCCACATCCAGAGAAAGAACTGATGGAGTAGGAATGCAGGTCAAGCAAACTGTTTTCAATTTCTTTGGGGATTTGTTGTGTTTTTGTTTTTGTATTTTTGTTTTTTTTTTTTTTTTCATTTTGTTCTGTTTCTTCTTTCACAACATGACTAATGTGGACTTTTTTTTTTTTTTAAATCAGGTCAAATGCATTCTTGTACCATGCATTTGAGCTGAGTTTTGAAGGAAACCAAAGATGGTGAGAGAGAGATTTAAGGAGAGCCCATACCATTGGATGTGCAGAGATGAAACATTGGGCGAGGAATAATAAAAAGGCCAGTCTGGCTGAACTGTAGGATGCGGGGAAGGGAATCATGTATAAGGAAGGACACTTTGGAGCTAGGTAGCATAGTGGATATGCCCAGCATAGCTGGGCCTGGAGTCAGAAAGACTCATCTATCAAAGTTCAAATCTGACCTCAAAAGCTTCTAGCTGTGTGACCCTGGGCAAATCACTTAACCTTATTTAACTCTGTTTCCTTATCTGTAAAATGGACTGGTTAAGAAATGGCAAACCATGCCAATATCTTTGGCAAGAAAACACCAAATGGAGTCATAAAAAGTCAGGAATGTCTGAAAAATAACCAAACAACAAGTAGACAATATTAAGTGATTTAAGCATCTTTCTATTACATGAAAATGGGCCAGCTAGGTGCCACAGTGGACAGAGCACCAGCCCTGAAGTCAGAAAGACCTGAGTTCAAATGTGACCTCAGACACTTAACACTACCTAGCTGTATGACTCCAGGCAAGTCACTTAACCCCAATTGCCTCACTCCAAAACAACAACAACAACAAAAAACCATTACATGAAAATGAGATGATCTGAAAAAGTACAGAATAGAATTGGGAGATCTGGGTTTAAGCAGAGTTCCTCCATGGACTTGCTTTTAAGGCAAGTTAGCCAGTTTTCTGCCTGTCTGTAAAATGAAAGGGTTGTTTTAGATGACCAAAAAGTCCCTTCTTCTGGCTCTGAATCTATGATACTGTGATTCCTGGGAAATAGGACCTATCTGGAACTAAGCCTTCATTAAGCCTTCATCATGAAAACATTTCAACTCTACTGAAGAGGAGCATAAATTGTTATCCTATATATATACATGTACACACACACACATATCTATATATGTATGTGTGTGTGTATATTCACACACACACTTATACGCATACATTCATATTCTGTTCATTTTTTTTTCAGAGAAACAGACCTGCAGAGATCAAATGGGTAAGTATAGGAACTAGAACCATAGGTCCTCTAGTATCTCAGTTAAAGATGCTTGAAGTCGAAAAATCTTAGCATTTTTTGGTGCCAGGGACCCTTTGTCAGTCTGGTGAAAGTTGTGGTGAAATCACATTTTTAAACAGAGGATCACAAATGGAATGTATGTTGAAATATAGTTGTCAAAAAAAAAAAGTTCATGGACTCCAACTTAAGAGCCCCTGCTTCAGTAAATATGCTAATTATTAAAGAGGTACAGGAAGGCTCTGGCAATATTTGGAAATACAGGTATTTAAATAGAAAAAAAAATACAGGTACTCAATGCTCAGCAACCTGACTCGTTGCTGTGTGTGTGCTAGTGAGCTGACTGATTTTCTCCTTTTTTAGTCTATCCCTTCCCTTCCCTTTCTGCCTTCCCCTCCCCCTCTCCCAATTGCCTGTCTCTCTTTTCTGGGAGGAAACAAGCAGCATTTAAAAAAAAAAAAAAAAAAAAAAAAAAAGGCTGGTGGGAGAAGAGTGAGTCCTTCACAGAGAGCAGGCGGCCAGGTATCAGTAGGGAGATATTCTGGGCATGAGACACAGGACTCTAGTTAGAAATTGAAAGGAAAGAAAGAAGAAAAGCCTCCTCTGAAAAGGCCTTAGAAGCTGAGGGGCCCTGTTTATTTTAAACACATAAATCGAAGACTCCTACTTATCACACTCCCTGCACCAGGCTGGTGGAAGGATTTAATGCAACCTTGAAGTTAATGATTAAGACACACGTGGCCCATTTGAGCAACTCCAGCATTGCCCCGGTGTCTAAAGGGTATTTTCCTGTGTTGGGGGATGGGGCGGGGGAGAGGAGAGGGAGGGGGATGGGCAGATCAGAAGCCGAGGAGGAAGTCCTTTCACAAGATTTCCCATTGCTCAGTGGAAGGCAGCGAGGGGAACCTGAGGATATTTCTCAGGCTGAGAAAGAATTATGCCTTTCCCTTGCAAGGTTCCCCTGTACTTCAAAGCCAAGCGGAAAGAGACCATTTGACTGAACACAGTCTAGCTTCGGGGGATAACCATCCAATTAGACTACCACCTCCTAGGATCCTTGCAAAGGTGTTAGGTGACAAGGGGGGGAGGGGAGGGGATAATAAAGACCTGGATTTCTCTAGACCAGAATCAGCTTTTTCATTCATTCACTCTACAAGTCTCTTTGGAGCACTAACTGTGGTCTAGAGTAGGGCTTCTTAGACTTTTTCTACTCCGTCTCTTTAAACCCAAGAAATTTTTACAAGATCCAGGCTATATCAGAGAGGTATAGAAATCAAACATTTCCGATAAGTCATATTTAGTTATTATTAGTTAGATATTAACATAAGTTATATGTTAACTAATATGTAACTATATTATATAACTAATATAACTATATTATATAAATTATAAATAACATAACTAACATGTAACTATGTAACATAATAGTTAACATATTAGATAATAAGTTTATTTTAAAACAATTCTTCAGTATACATATAATTTTACCATTTATTAAAGACAAAAGCAAACTTTTATACTAATGAGAAGGATGTGCTTGTTTATTTTTACACAAAGAATTAAATCTTGTGGACGTGGCTCTTTTCAACAATGAGATGATTGAAGCCAGGTCCAATGATCTTGTGAAGGAGAGAGCCATCTACACCCAGAGAGAGGACTTTGGTCACTGAATGTAGATCCCAACATAGCATTTTCATTCTTTTTGTTGTTTGCTTGCATTTTGTTTTCTTTCTCATTTTTCCCCTTTTGGATCTGATTTTTCTTGTGCAGCAAGATAATTGTATAAATATGTATACATATGTTGGATTTAACATATTTTAACATGTCTAACTTATATTGAATTACCTGCCATCCAGGGGAGAGGGTGGGGGAAAGGGAGGGAAAAGCAGAACACAAGGTTTTGCAAAGGTCAATGTTGAAAAATTATCCATGCGTATGTTTTGAAAATAAAAAGAAAAAAATTAATCTTGGAAGAATATTTGATACCTTTGTATTGTTGTCAAATTTTTCATGATCCCCATATTGAGTTACATGACCCCATATGGAGTCAAAACTCACAGTTTAAGAAGCTTTGCTCTAGAGCAGAAGTTCTCAACATATGCCCCAAGCCTTTCAGGAGTACACCACATCAAAACTCTTTTCATAATACCAATAATAATATCAATTTGCCTATTAAATTTCTCCTCTCTTTTCTAACTGCATGTCTGTATGAGTCTGAATTTTCTTCAAATTCTTCGATCAAAACAACATATCAACAGATTGCAGAAGCAAAGATATGAGAATCCTGTAAGTTAAAGAAATTTTAAAAATGTAGATCAATGCCATTCTTCTCACTGATTTTTTTTTGGGGAAATATATTTTTCATAAAAATATAGTATTAATTTTAACAAATAATTAATTTATCATTATTTAAAATGAATTAATACATACACATTTTAAAAATTTATCAGTTTTAATTTCTAATACAGTAAACATCGATACACAGGACCCACATAAACAAAAGCACTTTGGTATCCTTAGCAGTTTTTAAGATTTTTAAAACCTTAGAAAACCAAAAAGTTTGATAATTGCTGGGCTAGAGGGATGCAAATATCATGCATACATCATGCATCTGTCCCTCAAGGGCTTATGGTTTAGCTGATATTTAGGAGTACTTTGTGTCAGGAAGCCTTGCTCTAAAGGACACTGATGCAGATTCTAGGTGCTTTATAAAAAACAGCAGCAGTCACATATATGGGCTTTAAGGTTTGCAAAGGGCTTTCCATACATAATTTCTCATTTGAATTTTACAACAATCTATTCTACAGAGTCAGTAAGCATTTGTTCAGTGCCTACTTATATGTCAGGCACTGTTCTGAGAGCTGGGGATAAAAAAAGGCAAAAGACAGCTCACCATTTAATGGGAGAAACAACAAACAAATATATACAAATAAGCTATGTATAGGATCAATAGGAAATGATTAACAGAGAGGAAGATACTAAAATTAAGGAAGTTTGGGAAAAAAGACTTCCTGTAAAAGGTGAGATTTTAGTTGGGACTTGGAGGAAAGCAGGATGTGGAGATGAGGAAAGAAAACAATCTAGTCAGGGATATCTGGTGTGCCCTTGTATTCCGCTATCAAAAGAACTGGAAGAAAATGTGCTTTGAACTCAAAAGAATGTTTCTACCAGTGTTCTGTGTTCAGTTCTGGCTGATATTTTTCCCCAATAATATTTTATTTTCCCAATTACATGTAAAAATAGCTTTCAACATTCATTTTTGTAAGATTTTGAATTCTAAATTTTCTTTTCTCCCTTCCTCCCTTCCCTCAGCCCTCCCCAAGACAGCAAGCAATCTGGTATAGGTTATACCTGTACAATAATTTCAAACATATTTCCATATTAGACGTGTTGTGAAAGAAAAATCAGAGCAAAAAGGAAAAACCACAAGAAAGAAAAAGCAAACAAATAAAAAAAAAGATGTGAAAATAGTATCCTTTGATCTGTATTCAGTCTGCGCAATTCTCTCTCTGTATGCAGAGGGCATTTTCCATCCCAAGTCTATTAGAATTGTCTTGGATCAATGTATTGCCGAGAAGAGCTAAGTCTATCATAGTTGTGAATTATATATTTTGAAAGGGTTTAATAGATTGGAGCAAGTATAGAAGAAAGTAAATTGAAGGTGACAAAGTCCATCCAGGGATAAGAGAAGTGGGTGAAGGAACTGAGGAAGTTTAACTTGGAGCTAAGAAGACTGAGGGTGGGGGAATGAGCAGGGGTGACAAAAAGTTTTTATTTCCCCCTGAGGCAATCAGATTAAGTGACTTGCCCAGGGTCACATGGCAAGGAAATGTTAAGTATCTGAATTTAGGTCCTCCTGACTTCAGGGCTGGTGCTCGATCCAACTAGCAGCCCTTAGTCTATCTCTAAGGAACAATGTGTGGAAGGAAAAAAAATTCCCTAACAGAGAAGCTAGAAAGTAGAACGAGTGCCTTGGGGTTGGATTCGGTTCCTTATCCCCTCAGACCTTCTAAAGGAGCCTGGACAGCCGGGTCAGGGATGCCGCGGAGCACATTCCTTCTCCCAAGTCCTTTCCAGCTCTGAGACTTTACATGTCACAGGATCTGGCTCATGCACAGAGCGCCTCTGTTGGCGTCTCTCCACGTGGAGAGTCCTAATAACATGCACTGGAAGTGCCTTGGAGAGATTGTAGGGCGGGTTAGACATGGTGTGACGAGTTCCACTTGGCTAACCCCAGAAGTAGGAAAGAACTTTTCAGTTGGATAGGAAGCCAAAACTGGGGGTGTCTTCAGAAAGGCCTGAGTCAGCCTTGACCCACCATCTTCAGGCCAGCTCTCTTCAACTCCTTGGTAACAATAAACACCATATTAATAGAAGCTGCATTTATATAGCACTTCCTAAGCAACAGGCCTTGTACTAAGTGCTTTATTGACACTTAATCTCATTGGATCCTCACCTTAGCCCTGGGAGCTAGGTCTATTATCATTATTCCACTCCCATTTTACAGATAAGAAAATAAAAGCTAACAGAGATTAAGTAACTTGCCCAGCTAGTGAGTGTCTGAGACCATATTTGGACTCCAATCTTCCTAATTTCAGGCCTGTCGCTCTATCTGCTAGACTTTTTGATAGTGTCCAGTGAGAGACAGTGCTAAAAGGGGAGAGAGTCTACTGAGGAATGGGCTTTGTTTTTGGCTTCCACACTTGTATGGCTCCATCTGCCTGTGTGAAGTTTTGAAAGGTCAGCAGGTTACCCTAAAACACTAGCGTTCCAGAGTCCAGGTTTACAATAAGAGCCTCCTCGAGGTCCTGAGGAGCAAACAGGGATTTTCTGGAGTCACCTTCAGGATCTAATCTGATACGAGCTGAGGTGCTGGATAGGAATGAGCTAAGGATATCCCCTCGGATTCAGTTGTTGTTTCAATCGGGCCAGTCCTTTGAGACCCCATTTGGGGGTTTTCTTGGCAAAAATACTAAAGTAATTTGCCATTTCCTTCTCCAGCTCATTTTACAAATGTGGAAACTGAGGCAAACGGGGTAGAATGACTTGCACAAGGTCACACAGTTAATCCAGCTTTGAATTCATATCTTCCCAGCATTCTATCCACTGCTCTGTGGAGCTGCTCCTTAGGGGTTGTAAAGGAAAATGTCTTTTACTTTGTATTTACTATGTCATTTTGTAAAAGCGAATTAATACTATGTGGTTAAATGAAACTAAGGGGTCTGGTTCCTGAGATTAATAATATAAAGAACACAATGGTGGGGGCTTAAGCATTTGGTAGGAGGGATAACATTTCCAAACCCCTCAAGTTACATTATAATCCTGAGGGGCAGATGTAACCTTCATGGTTGAGCCAGTGTGTTCCAGCTTCATATGATTCTGTAATTATAATGGTGAATTGAACATCTTGATCTATTCTAACTAAATGGACTGATTCTGAAATTCTATTAAGATAAGACCTTCATTTAGGGAAAAAGAGAGAGACGAGAGAAAATCACATTATATCTCAGTTTAAAAATATGTTTTGTTCAGATGTGCTTAAAATTGATATTTTGAGGGGGGAAATACACTGTATTATTCTGAATATAGTCTGGACCTCTACAATGAGAGTCCTTCAAAAGGGAAAAAGAACTATATTGTCATGTACTGAAAAATGATTACACAAAATTACATTAAAAAAAAAAACATCTTGGTGGTAAGAGAACTTATTTAAAATTAAAAGTAGCCAAAATTGTGAAACTTTCCCTTCTCAGTGAATTATGCTGGAGGGAGTATCTAGCTTTCTCTGCTCTGTGCTGCTGGCCTAAAGAAGGCCACAGAAGGCATTTGGAATTAGCTCTGTGTGCCAGTCCCCTGATCAAGGATAGGAGAGTGAGATGTTATGAAATTTTCCAGGAGACTGGAATGATACCCAAGGGCATTTAGGGCTGACTGAGAGATGCTCTTAATGGTGAGGTATGCTTGGGGAGCTGAGAGACTTTCAGAGTTGGCAAGAGGCCCAGTACAGAGAAGAGTCCTTTGTTGAGCAATGAAAGTAACCCAGATGTGGGTGTCCCAGTGTGCCTGGGGACCAGAACAGTGACTATTTTCTTCCCTGGCACCTACCTACTCTTTGGGGGACAGGGTTACTCCTTCCTTCAGATGTGGCTTTCTTTCCCGACTACCACCTCTGCTTTTCCTCCTCTCAGCATGAGTGGTTCCCTTCCAAACCTGGCCATGGGTAATGGCAGATGGCTGACTCAGTGCCAGCCATTTAGCTTCCTGCACTGTCATTGACTCCTTTTGATATCTGGAGTTACTCTGGGGAATGTTTTCTCTCTGCTCTGGGAAGTTGCTAAAATAAATCAATAACTCTTTCCTGTGTCCCAAAGTCTCTGGCTCTGGAGAAATTTTGCTCTGGCAAATGTAGCAGTTTTAAATCTCTGCCTTTCTGGATTGTTGTCAATAACTCTCCACCCCACCTTGCCCCAACGCTCACACAGATTAGCAGTTCAGTTGATCAATGCCTTTATCACATTTAATGTTTTAAGAAGTAAATATACTTTTAAACACGTAAAAGTGAATGTTCCCCAAAGGGAATGTACTTGTCCCTTTGGGAGAGAGACAGAAAAGGGAGGAAGAAATGAAGGTTATCAAACTTAGTCTGAGCCTGAATGGATTTTAATAGTTCCTGTACCACCCACACTATGGATTTATATGCTGCTTTTATACTGTCTCTGCTCAGGAATCCTGGGTGGAGACACTGGTGACTTCCCATTTTTTGGTTATGTGAGAGTCTTCATGACCCCATTTGGGGTTTTCTTGGCAAGGATACTGGAGTGGTTTGCCATTTCCTTTTCCAGCTCATTTCAGAGATGAGGAAACTGAGGCAAACAGAGTTAGGTGACATACCCAGGATCACACAGCTAGTACAAATCTGAGGTCTGATTTGAACTCAAGAAAACTCATCTTCCTCTCTCCAACCCTAGTGCTCTATCCATTGTCTTACCCTAGCTGCCTTTCTATTTTCAATTTGACAATTTATCTCCCACCACCCCCAACTCCAATGAAAAAATTCTTCTAACCAATATTTATAGTAAATCAAAACAAATTCCCTCACTGATATTTAAAAGTGTGTTTCAGTCTGTATTGTTAGGACGTGAATAACGGACTTAATCATGAATCCTCAAGAATCAAGGTCGGGCATTAATAGGGGTTCTTAAATCTTTGAAAGTTTATCTCTACAGTGTTGTTGTTTTTATGTAACTTGTTCTTTTGGTTTTGTTCCTCACTTTGAACGAGGTCAGAAATCTGAAGTTTCTCTGAAATTGTCCCTTTTTTTGGCCTTTACTTCTGGAGTAATAGTATTCCGTGACATTCATATGCTATAATTTATTCATCCGTTGCCCAGTTGATGAACAGCTCCTTCAGCATGGTACGCTCCTCCTTCTTGGCTTTTACCCTTGTCAAACTCCTTTCCCTTTGGTAGGAGAGTTTTCACCTGCTCCGATGTCATTACGAGCCAGAAGCAGCGTTTCCAAAGTGTTTCGTCCATTCTTCCTCCCAACTCTTGGCTGCTTTTGGAAAGATTTGTATAAAGGGATTCCTGGGGCCAGGAAGAAATTATGGAGGTGCAAGTGAAATCCTTCAGAATGTTCAGGGAAAACCAGGAGAGGACTAGCATTTGCTGGAAAGTGGCAGACAAAGCCACGATGCTCCAAGGATGAGAGAAATCCCGGGAGAAGAACCAGCGCTGTGATGAGCAATGAGAACTCTGAATCAGAAAGGATTCTCTGGATTGGTTGTTCTAATGTGGCTTCTTGTGACCCTCCATGTCCTGAGGGTGATGTGGATCCCAAGCTAGAAACTATGAGCCATTTCAGAGGGCCTGGTTGCTTTCCTGGGGGAACTGAAGGGAATTTATCAGCTTCCTGTTCCAAATCATGATTCCATTTGTTAAGTGCTGCTTCTTGGGAGCCCAGAATTTCATCCTTCCCCACTTCCAAGCATCTCCTTCTGTCTCTTCAGCTTGGTCTCATGCTTCTCCTCGATGTGTTAACCTGGACTGAACCAAAGTGACTAACAAAACCAGGCAGTGGATTCCCCATCTGGGTTTAATTTGTGCCTGATATTTCCCCACATTGCAGAAATTGGGTTTTGCACTTAAAATGTTGCTATAGAAAATGCTGCTGGAAAGACACTGTGAGAGAGGGAAGTGAAAGGGAAGAAAGGCTATAATCTTTTAGGGTCATATCTTTGGAGAATGGGGTGCGGGAAAAATTTCTTGAACAGAGAAAGAGGCAGAGAGAGACAGACAGAGACAGAGAGAAAAAGAGACACAGAGACAGAGACAGAGAAGAGAAGGAAGGAAGGGAAAAAGGGAAGGATGGAGGGAGGGAGGAAACAAAAGAGGGAGGGAGAGAAGAAAAGAAAGAAGGAGGAGGAGGAGAGAAGGAGACGGAGAAACAGGGAGAGATAGAGACAGAGCAGAGAGAAAACTGTGAGGGGAGGGAAGGACTTTTTATGGATTTTTTTTTTTGGACTTTTTATGGACTGTCCTATACCAGATGGTAGAGGAACAGAGAGTTGGGCCTGGAGTTAGGAAGACCTGAGTTGAAATCTGGCTCAGATACTTATAGTTATGTGATCCTGGACAAATAACCCTGTTTGCCTCAGTTATAGAAATACAGAAATATTCCATAAATCAGACTAGTGAAAGCTATGCTGATTCATGGAAAAATTCGGGATTAGTTGGCTTAATGAATAGATGTGAAATCAATGATCCCAGGGAGCTAAGAAAAGTTCACTAAAAACCAGTCACCCTAGACTTACCTCATCTGGGTTTTTGATGGCTTTAGAGAAATGCTTTGGATACAATTTATCTGAAGGCTTGAAGCTTGGCAAGATAGCTGCCTTGTTGAATGATGGAATCGGGATGTCGACATGCTAAAATCTGGCCCAGGCTGGGTGAAACTTAATAAGCCTAAGTGGAAAAGCATTTGCACAGCTGATGGGGCTCAGTCTCTTCTTTCATAGAGGGAATGGGACATGGCAGCAGCCGCTGCCAAAGGGACCCAGTAATTTACAGGTGTGGTTAAATAACACATCTGAGGGCTCACAGGTAAGTATGGTGAGGTCTAAAACAGGATTCTCTGGCTCCAGAATTAATGCACTTTATGCAGTGGAGTGGTTTTTTTTTTTTTTTTCCATGTAATAGGCCCACACAAGCATCAAAGGTGTTGTACAATGTCAGTGTTCCCTTTTCCCTGATTTGTATGGGATGGATATGTTGTTTGTGCAAACACAGCAGCTTGTGTTGAATGGCACCTCCTGGAAGCCCACCACTTCTTTGTGGGTGCACTGTTTGAGTACAAAACATTACACCCCTCAGTTGTTCTGGGCCATCCTAATCTGCCCTGTAGATCTGGTCGGAACTGGTCTGCCTTGGTCTCTTGCTCCTCCAGAGACTAGGAACAAAGGAGGCACTACGGGTTGTAGAAGATGGACAGGAGACATGTCTTCTGGAGACCTTGTCTGCAACAAGTTTATATTAAAACTCTGTCTCCATAGACTTAAAGACTTCTTGAAATTCTAGACAAAAACACTGACCTTCCCTCCCCTCACAGTTTTCTCTCTGTCTCTGTCTCTATCTTTCCCTATCTCTCTGTCTCCTCTCCTCCTCCTCCTTCTCTTCCTTCTTTCTTTTCTTTTCTTTTTTTCTCTCCCTCCCTTTTTCCTTTCCTCCCTACCTCTATCCTTCCCTTCTTCCCTTCCTTCCTTCTCTCTTTGTCTCTGTCTGTCTCTTTATCTCTCTCTTTTTCTCTCTGTCTCTCTCTCTCTCTCTCTTTCTCTCTCTCTGTCTCTCTCTCTTTCTCTCACTCTCTGTGTCTTTGTCTCTGTCTGTCTCTGTCTCTGTCTCTCTCTCCTACTTTCTTTAATTCAGGCTTAATGTGCAAGGGCCACTTATGGGCCCAAACTCACTACTGATCTACTTTGGAATTTTGACCTGTTCCTCTTCCAACCTGAGACAGTTAATCTTTTTCTTAGGTAGCCTGCCGCTCTCCAACCCTTTTCCAGAGTTTTTACCATATTAATGGGGGTTTGGTGAGGACACATGATCAGCTTTACCTTCCTGGAGTTCACAACTCCCAAACTTAAGGAATTTATAGCAATCTCATCTTCACCAGTGGCAGGAATTACAGGTGTGTACCATCATGCCTAGGGGCAGTCCCCCAAAATTATCTGCATTAGCATAGAATGGAGAAGGCCAGTTAGGCAACAGATCATCTGGGAAAAGTCTTTATAGGGGAGAGTGTGACAATAAGAGTCAATGTCATCATAGGCTACACAGATATCTGTCATCCAGGGCATTCGTCATAACCTAAGATTACATTAGTGCTTTTGCACAGATAGTATCTGGAGTATTGAGTGCCATGTGGTAGGGACAATAACAAAAACTGGAGCATGGTCAGAGGAGGACAACTTAGATGGTGAGAAGTCTGGGAAATATGCCATATGGGAATTAGATGAAGAAATTGAGGCTGTGTGGCCCGGAGAATGGAAGACTTAAGAAGAATATGATAGCTCTCTTTAAGTATTTGGAAAACCACCACTCAGAGGAGGGATTAGCTTTGTTCTACTTGGTCCCAGGAGACAAGAACTAGGAACAATGGGAGAAAACTAAAGAGAGGGAGGTTTCTGCTGAATACAACAAAATTTCTAACAATTAGAACTGTTGAAAAGTAGAATGAGCTGTCTTTAGGGAGAAGGGACTACTCTCTCACTGGAGGTCTTGAAGTAGAAGTTGGATAAACACTTTCTGGAGACATTATACAGGGGATTCTTAATGTGGTTATAGTTTGACCTAGGTACCCCATCAATTCCTTCCCAAACTGGAGATTCTATGAGTTTGGACTTATCAAAGATAAGGTAAAAGTATACACATTTTTGAAAATCTCCTTAGTAAGATTTTCAACTTATTCCTTGTAGTTTCAAAAAGCAAGATAGAACCATTGAGTGAAACTTACAGAAAAGCACATTCAAATTCAATATAGGCATAATGTTCATAATTAGAGCTATCTGAAAATATAATAGACTTTTTCAAAATATTCAAGTGGAAGCTGGATGGTGATTTGGGATAAATGTTGCAGAGGGGTTCTATTCATCATGTTGGATGCTAAACTAAGGGATCTTTAACAGCCCTTTTCAACTCTGTAGTGAAAGAGCTACCATCAACACTTATGTTCCATGTGTTCTCTTAAATATCAAGTTCAGTTTGGGAACCTTGTGAACTTTTTCTTATAAAATAAATTAGGAAAGAGATTTTTTTAAAAATCTGACATAAATTAAGAGATGGGCAGATGAGGATAATAATAGCACCTACTTCAAGTTTGTTGTGAGAGGCACTTTGTAAATCTTAAAGTGCTATAGAAATGCCAGCTATTCGTGTAATTATTATTTGAGGTTTTCTTAAGGTGAGGTACACTTGTGCATCAAATTGCAGATTGAACTTGTGGTGATAGGAGAGTAAAATCTCAAATAGAAATATCTGATCTAGCTAAAGCAACATGGCTAATTTTAGAAGGGAACTTTAGGTCAAGTACAAAATTTGTGGGTAGAATACAAATTTTATTGTCTAATAGTGTTGAAAACAATTCAATTCTCAATTCCAGTCTGGACCAGTTGTCCAGACAGCAGCCAATGGGAATAGGCCTATTAAGCACCTGAAGTGTTTAATGATCAACTTTTCCCTTTTGTTTTGAGGCACATTCCAAGCCCCACTAAATACCAGGACTCTTGTAACTTGATCTGATCACTGCAATTTGCAGCCCACACCCAGTGCTCAAGATTTCAAGAGTTCAGTGAACCCCAGGAAGAGCATTTGACCATTATTTTGATTTGAAGGCTTCTTGGCACCCAAAATGTGGTTTGGAGTCCTCTACTTTTTATGACTTAGGAAAGAAAAGAAAGGAAAAGATAGCGGACACTGAAATGGGTATGCTATAGTGGAGCTCAGGAGACTCTTGAATAGTCTTCAGAAGGGTTAAGCATTACCCGGGGTTCCCTCCTGGGAAGCCTAAGGGATTGGAAGGGAAAAAAGAGAATCTTTGCAAGATTTTGATAGGGTTAGTCACCAAAAGCTTCATATAAGAAAGGGGACCAGTGGAGGATTTAAAATTTTTTTAAAAAGCCTTAATAGCTTACAGATAGAAACAAAGGAGAGAGGGTTGGGAATAAATGGACACTTCTATAGAAAGAGAAATAATACAATTCAAATCCCCCAGGCAGTGTTGAAAATGAACTTTTTAAACATTTTTTTTAAAGTAATCCGACTCAGTGAGTGTACAGTGTTACTGGAGCTAAGCTCTTCCTGGTATTAAAATGCTCAAAATGAGGAAATATTGGAGTTTCAATGTGGGCAAGTGTAAAGAAATCCATTCAAGGAAGCTTTTTCTCCAAAGAATTTTGGTCTGTTGCTTCAGTAAGCCATATTGTTTCTGGTCCCAGTCACTCCCTGCGACTCAAATTTCATTTGAACTAGATTTGAACTAGATTCCAAAAAAATCTAGTTTGAACTAAACCTTGAGTGAAGCTTATAGTTGTTAACTAATTATCCTTTTTTTTTCTGGTCCATCTCTAGCTTCCCAGAATAAGAGGCAAGGATTGAATTTGGAGATTATAAATTGTTCCCTAGTGGCCTCTTTGCCCCCCACTGAGTTGTTTAGCTTTGTTTCCCTTCAATATCTGTTTGCCTCCATTGTTAGTACAAATCCCAAGTCCTCTCATTGGCTCCCAGCAGACAGTTTTTCTACTCACTCTCCTCAGTCCAACAATTAAATCAATTGACCAATCAATCAGCATTTATTAAGTACCTACTGTGTACCAAACACTTTGCTAGGGACTGAAGATAAAAAGATAAAATACAAAACAGTCACTGCCTTTGAGGAGCTAATATTCTAATCTACATTTCACTATATAAATATTTCTATATAGTAATTTGGTCAATTTAAAATATATATATATTTGTTTCAAAGAAATTTATTTTTAAGTCCAGTATATTGGTCCAATACTGTAACATAATTTAGTTAAAACATAGATTGCTTTGCTATATTTGTAATAGGCAATACAGTTACTGGTAAATAGAATTCTTTAAGGGAAAGAAGACTGCACTTGGAATCGGAAGGCCTGGATTTGACCCCTGTGGTATTAAATAATAATCACTCTATCTCTCTGCATTTCAGTTTCTTTATTTGAAAATGAGATGGTTGAATTAGATCTTTTCTAAGTTTCTCTCTTGCCATGGATACACACCTTTCATTCTATGAAATAAGGAGGCAAGAGAATGGAGATTCTGGTGTCCAGGATAGGGATGGGAAATGGAAATGTTCAAAGCAAATAAGAAGGAACAAAGAAAAAAGTGAGTGGGGGAAGAGGGGAAGTGCAAGTAGAGGAGAAAAAACTGAGTTAAGAAGGAGCTTAAAGAGAAATCAGCCCCAAAATTAGCTTAGTCAGGATACAGCCAAAAGACTGGTGGAGAATCATTTCTGCATGTAGGGATCAAAGAAGATAGAAGCTCCGCTTGGGACTGGGAGTGATTACTTGGAGATTCTTTTAGGCCTTCATCACTGAACAGGCTGAACCTAGATAACCAGCCAGGAGCCTCTTTTCTCAAAGATCAGTGGAACTGACATAACTCTAGCTGGTGGAGAAGGGAGGGGAGAACATAACCCAGCCATCTCTCTCTCTTTTTTAATATAGTTTTAAAATTTCAAAATACATGCAAAGATAGTTTTCAACATCCACCCTGAAAAACCTTGTGTTCCAAATTTTTTTCTCTCCCTTCCCCCCACTGATAGCAAGTAATGCAATATAGGTTAGATGTATGCAATTCTTCTGTACATATTTCTACAATGATCATGTTGCACAAGAAAAATCAGATCAAAAAGGGAAAAAATGAGAAAGAAAATAAAATGCAAACAAACAACAACAAAAAGAGTGAAAAAACTATGTTGTGATCCACACTCAGTTCCCACAGTCCTCTCTCTGGACGCATATGGCTCTCTCCATAACAAGACCATTGGAAGTGTCTGATTCACTTCACTGTTGAAGAGAGCCATGTCCATCAGAACTGATTATTATATAATCTTGCTGTTGCCGTATATAATGATCTCCTGGTTCTGCTTGTTTCATTTAGCATCAGTTCATATATGTCTCTCCTGGCCTCTCTGAAATCATCCTGTTGGTCGTTTCTTATAGAACAATAATATTCCATAACATCCATATACCACAATTTATTCAACCATTTCCCAACTGATGGGCATCCACTCAGTTTCCAGTTTCTTGCTACCACACAAAGGGCCGCCACAGATATTTTTGCACATGTTGGTCCTTTCCCTTTGTGATCTCTTTGGGATACAGACCCAGTAGAGACACTCCAGCCATCTCTTAAGTTGATAACATGTAATTCTATCTTCCTTTCTACCTGTCCCCTGAAGGTTCCCCTGCCTAGTGAAGAGTACCAGGGTGAAGGCTTTTTTCCTGATTGAGGAGCCAGAGGAATAAGTGGATTGAAGAAAACTCCAAAAAGTGATGAATGCTAGGAGGTAGTAAACAAGAGTCTGAGACCAGATGTAAAGGGGGTATTGCTTTAAAATAACAGATCAATGCCGGAGAGAGGATTGTGGGAACTGAGTTTGGTTCACAATATAGCATTTTCACTCTTTTTGTTGTTGTTTACTTCCATTTTATTTTCTTTTTCATTTTTCTGGTTTGATTAGATTTTTTCTTGTGCAGCCAGATAATTGTATAAATATATATACATATATTGGATTTAACATATTTCTACCATATTTAACATATATTTGATTACTTGTCATCTAGGGGAGGGAGTGGAGAAAGGGAGAAAAATTGAAACACACGGTTTTGCAAGGGCTAATGTTGAAGAATTGTCCATACATATGTTTCGAAAAATAAAACGCTTTATTAAAGGAAAAAAAATAACAGGTCAATGAAGCAGAGCAGCAAACTTTATCCAGAAGATAAAGATGAATTCAAAACATTAAGTCAGCTACAGAAATACAGTTCAGTTCAATTTAAAAACCACTTAATAAGTGCTTACTCTACCAGTCAGTCAATAAATATTTATGAAACTGCTCCTCTGTGCCTGGCACTATGCTAAGCTCTGGCAAAAGACTGTTCCTGCTTGCAAGGGACTTACATCCTAATAGGGGAGACAATAAGCAGACAAATATGGACAACAAGCTATATACAGGGACAAAGAGGAAATAATTAAGAGGAGTTGGGAAAAACTTCCTGTGAAGGTAGGATTTAAATTGGGAAATAAACAAAGCCAGGAAAGCTAGTGGGCAGAGCATTCCAGGCATGGGGGACAGCCAGAGAAGATGCCCAGAGATGGAATATTCTATTTGGAGTATACTATGAGCTGAGATGAGGGGAAAGGTAGTATGGTATAAAGCAAAGCTTCTTAAATTGTGGGTCCTAACTGAATGTGTGTGTGTGGGGGGGGGAGGATTCAAGAAAAATCTGGCATTGGTAAAAGTTTCTGAATATAATGACTCAAAATTAATTCAGAATCAAACGGGTAATGCATCCAAAGTGTTTCCGACAGTACTCACCCAGGCTGCGTTTCATGATTTACTTGTGAACATAGACCGTGCACACTTTGCATGAATACTACCAGAACCACTTTGGCTCATATTCGAGACAGGTTTGTGTAAAAATTTCTCTGCTAAAAAGGGGTCATAAGTGGAAAAAGTTTAATTTGGATCCGGAATCAGGCTTGGTGTGGGGAAAATGGTATTTACATCCTTTGTGATTTTGGAAAAATCCTTTAACTTCTGAATGCTCCCATTCAACTCTCTAAGGGCAGAAATTGAGAACAATTGATGATTTGTCTGATTGGAGAGGCTTTCTCTAGGAAATCCTTATTCCAATGAAATTACAGGCCTAAACAACAAACAAGTGTGCCTTGTGCTGAGCTTGGTATTTTGATATTAAAAAAAAAAAAAAAAAGAAGAAGAAGAAGAAACAAACTCCATCCTTGCTCTCAGGAAGCTTATGCTAAGGGTGGGGAATAGGGGAATGGGGAGAGTGGGGTGGGGCACACAGATGAGCATGTAGATAAAATACAGAATGAGGAAGATCAGAGAAGCAAATCAGTGTATTAGAAAGAGCACCAGATTTAGAGGCAGAGATCTGGAATCAAGTCCCAGCTTTAATACCATCAGTTGATTAGAACCAGGAGATCACTGTACACAGCAACAAGAACATTATTATGTGATAATGGGACTCTTTTCAACAATGAGATGATTCAGGACAGTTCTGATGGTCTTGTGATGGAGAGAGCCATTGACACCCGCAGAGAGAACAGTGGGGACTGAGTTTGGATCAGATCACAACATAATATTTTCACCTTTTTTGTTAGTTTGCTTGCTTTTCCCCCCTCATTTTTCCCTTTTTGATGTGATTTTTTTTGTGCAGCAAAATAATTATGGAAATATGTTTAGAACTGCGCATGTTTAATGTACTTATTCTCTAGGGGAGGAGGGTAGAAAAACTGGAACACAAGGTTTGCAAGGGTGAATGATGAAAACTATCTTTTCATGTGTTTAGAAAAATAAAAAAAAAGATATTATTTTCAGCTTAAGTTAGGATGACCTGAGTTCAAATCCAGCTTTTGACTCCAGGCAAGTCACTTAACCTCTACCTCAATTTCCTCAACATCATCAAATGGGGCTAATAATAGCATCCACCTCAAAGGGTTGTTGCAAGGATCAAATGAGATAATAGTTGTAAAGTGCTTGGAGCAGGGCCTGGCACATTGAAGATCCTTAATAAATGCTTGCTTGCTTCCTCTAAGTCTTGGTTTCCTCATCATTAAAATGGGAATACTAGTAATATTTGCACGAATGTCTCCTCTGACCTGCCATTTTATAGGGGTTTTTGTAAGGAAAGTTGCTATGGGAGCCTTGAAATACATTAGAAATGAATTATTTTCCTTGTTCCTCTTCCTTTTCTATTTTTTTTTAAAGGGCAAGACTCCAGAGCAGCATCAAATATTCAAGAGTAAATCCCTTCTTTCTTCCCAGGGGAAGACATTTGTGTTAGAGCCCACAGCAGACATTTTTCTGCACAGCGAATATTCCTTGATGCTCTCAGGCCTAGAAGGACCATAGATGGTATCTAATTCAATCTCCTCCTGGGGAAACTGAAGCCCAGAGAGATTAAATAAATTGGGGCTATAGGATCATAAATCATCGATTTAGAGCAAAAGGAGCCTTGGAAAAAATCTGAGCCAAATTCCATGTTTTATAGATGATGGGAATACCCAGAGATGTTAGATGAGCCCCGCAAAAGTCACGGAGGAAGTGAAGGCCGGCATCTGTGCCCAGCTCCCCTGACCCTATCTATTTCAGTGTTACAGTTTTTCCACTTGAGTATCGTTTGTTCCCTGAAAATTTTCACATTGTAGTTGATTCCTTGCAGTTTTTAAACAGCTGATTGTGTGATGTTGCTGAAGGCTTTAGGTTACAGTCTAAAGTAATACTTCTCTCCCTTTCAATCTCAGGATTTGTGGCAGTTGCTAACAGTGACTGCTCAGTGTTTTTGGAAGGAACAAGTTTAGCAATGATTCCCATTTGTTCAAGCTTGTCTCCGGTTATGGTGACCCAAGCGGGCTGCCTTTGGTGGAATAGATGCATTCCTGAAAAGGTAGCCTTATAAAATGGATTTCTGGAAAGAAGGTCTCATTTCCTTATTGATTTCCATTTTAAAAGTCTGAAATGTGTTTCCATGGGGAAACTTCTAAGAAAACTGGAATCAAAAAGCCCTTGGAATGGAAGGGGTTAAGGCGGTGACCAGTTCCGTGGCCTCCTGGGCATAGGAGCATTGCCAGCAGCCCAGAGCCTGCCGGTAGCTGGAGAACGTTCTCCATTTGCCCCTCCCCCTCCAGTATTTCATTCTTCCTTGGCAGTTTTTGGCAACACCTTCCCCACTGGGCAAGACAGTCACCTTCCTTCTCAGCTTTCCTTTTCACTCCTTCAGGTTATAATGCATTGTGTTGCCTTTAATTATAAATAGCTTTTCTTCTGCATACTGTAAAGAGCATTACCCACAGCATCTGGGGAACAGGTTTTTAGCTCTGCCGTGAAGCTCAGTGACCTTAGGGGGTCTTTTTCTGCCTCAGTTTCTTTATCCATGAAATGGAAGGGTTGCACAAGATTTTTTTTCTTTTCTTTTTTTTTTTTAATACATCTTTTTCTTTTCAAAACAGATGCGTGGACAATTTTTCAACACTGACCCTTACAAAACCTTGTGTTCCAAATTTTTTCCTCCCTTTCCCCCATCCCCTCCCCTAGATGGAAAGGAATCCAATATATGTTAAACATGTTAAAATATATATGTTAAATCCAATATATGGTAAACATTTATACAATTATCGTGCGGCACAAGAAAAATCAGATCAAAAAGGAAAAAAATAAAATGCAATCAGACAACAACAAAAAGAGTGAAAACGCTGTGTTGTGATCCACACTCAGTTCCCACAGTCCTCTCTCTGGGTGTAGATGGCTCTCTCCATCACAAGATCATTGGAATGCCTTGAATCATCTCATTGCTGAAAAGAGCCACGCTGGACAAGATTTTTGACGGCCCTTTCAGTGCTAACATTTTAAAGACCCCTTCTTGTGCAATTTACATTTTTGTTAATCTAAATACAAATCTTCTGGTTTTTCTCCACAGATTCTATCTCTCTTCCCTCCTCTCCTTCCTCCATTCCTTCTTATCTCTCCCCCCTTCCAAGGTTTAGAGTAGGATCTTTGACATTATAGGGCTGCCATTGGCAAGGAGGTGAGGGAGGAGAAAGGGAGGCCCCCTGTGGCTTCGATTCCCTCCCCTGGACACCTGCTATTCTTTCCCAGCCCCACCCTGGCTTTGTTTGGCAGCACCCCCATCTCTGCTCCCTCTCCTAATCCTGCCTGCCTACCCAGATCCCATCCCGCTTTCCATTCCAGAGCCCTAATCCCTAACCCAGTTCCTCAGATAAAATGTTCAAGACAGTCTCGTTTTCCTCTGAGATAGAAATGAATTACTTTAACTATTTGTATTCCTAAGAGGCATCAAAACATGAAGATAGAGATCTGTGAGTGGTTTAGGAGGGGAGGGGGATGTTTCAGCCCCTGTCTGTGTCCCTGGTGTTGCTAACAGTGGAAATCCCTTGAAAACTTCAAAAGAGATTACTACTGGGAGAGGCAATTAAGGGAGAAGTTGTGAGACTGGTCTCCTCTGAGGTAAGTTGGAGAGGAACCCTTTCTGGATGCAATAGATGTTAGCAGTAGAAAGGTCTGGAATTCATAGAAAAGAAAGGAGACCAGATAATAGTCTTAGACAGACACCTCATATTTTCTTACTCTAAATTTTCTCTTTATTCTTAACCCCCTTTGCCCCTTCTCCTAGGGTTTATCCTAAATCTTGTCTGCTAGAATACCTGCCTTAGACCATAAGAGCTGCTGTGGGACCCTTGGAATTGAGAGGGTCCTGGTCCTCAACTGTTCAGAATGTGGGGGAAAGTCTCAGAAATTTTGTATTTTTCTTACATTTTTACTTTTTCTTTCTGCTTATTTTAATTGTAAGTTTCTTGAGGTCAAGAAATATATTAATTATTGAGAGGTGTGCTAGTAAATGTTTAACAACCATCTCTCTGAAAGAAATAAGGGACGTGTTCAGGACACATTTCTAGGTTTAATCTGCCTTATAAATGTTTTGTCCACTACCTTAAAAATCTAGAAATCCACAAAACAAAACCAGGTCCTGAGTTGTAACTTCCACTAATTATCATGGTATCAATGCTCACACTGAAAATTTAGCAATCACTTTTCCTGAGAAAGCTGGCTCCGATACACTGAGTATTGTTTTTAATACTAGAGCTTGCCACAGCATTCAGTAGGCATTTAATAAACCTTTACTGAATTGAACCAAAGGATTCATAATCCTAATGAAGGGAGGGGGAGTTCCATGCATCCCCTGAAATCTCAATATCCCTGTGAATATATCTTCTCATTGAAAATCTTATTCTTGAGAGTATCACTCTGTGGGCCTAAGGGCACAGAATGGTATTCGAGGGATGTGGTGGGTTAAAGAGGCTTCTATGAATTGATCTGGGAATCATTGCTGACATTATTTCTTTTTTTTTTACTTTTTATTATAGCTTTTTATTTACAAGTTATATGCCTGGGTAATTTTGCAGCATTGACAATTGCCAAACCTTTTGTTCCAATTTTTCCCCTCCTTCTCTCCACTCCCTCCCCCAGATGGTAGGATGATCAATACATGTTAAATATGTTAAAGTATAAGTTAAATACAAAATAAGTATACATGGCTGACATTATTTCTATTGGAATTCCAAGCAACCCTACAAATAACGGTTGGAGTATGCCCCAGTTTGTTTGTGAGTTAGGGACTACCCTACTTGATTAGGTAATGGAAGAACTGGGTTTAGAGTCTGAAGATCTGGGATTGAATGTTGGCTCTGGGACTTACTGTGTGGTCTCAGGCAAGTTAATTCACTTCACTTAAAACAAGAGGATGGTACTCTATGGCTGAAAACCATCGACTTGAAAAATCAAAACTATGATGGAAAACTTTCCCCTGTAAATGCTATGATTCTTAGAGGGTTATTTATATTCAAGATGAGTTGTCTCTTTGACTTCTTCCCTTTGATCTAATTTCCTTTCTGTAGTTAAGCATCAAGGCTCTGCAAGCAGTTATTATGACCCAGAATATAACCTTTGCCTATATTCTTCCTCTTTTGCCTCAACTCTCCAGAGATGGAGGCAGGATCTCTGTCCCCTTCCCCGGACACAGGGAGAAGAGAGGCTGCTATGGAAAGATGGGTAAGAGGGGAAATCCATTAAGATAAAGAGAAAGAATAAACAGAAACAGATGTCCCTTCTGCCCCAGTCCTTAAGCTGACTGGGAAACAGGAAATTATGATGGTAGTTGATAAGCAGCTTTTAACCAGGGCCAGACCTAGGTACTCTGGAGCCTGGAGTATAATTGTTTTCTTGATTACTCTACTCTCTGCTCTTACCTTGTTTTGCTTTCTTAGAGGACCTGCTGGGGGCCATTTTTCTGTCTCCCCTGATCCTACTTAAGAAAACCACTTCAAATATATTTCTGCCTGTATAGTTAAATTGAACATCAGTCGTCCTTTTAATGTTGTTTTGTATTTTTTCTTTTTAGTTATGAGGAGTCAAAAAAGTCTGACAGCTCTTTCCCCTAAGGTGACATCCCTTCTACCTCTGGGACTCTGTCCTGGAATGGTCACCCAACTCCAGAATGCCTCTGCCTGGTTAGAATCCCTACCTTCCTCCACACAGCATTGATCTACCCACCCACTTGGTAGATCAATCATTCAGTTACTACATAAAGATCTTATATTAGCATTCCAAAAGTACTTCTTAAGTCCCTTTTCTCCTTTTCCTGTTACTTAACTATCACCATGGTGGGTGGAGAGTTGAAAGAGTAGGGAGTGAGGGCAGCTGCATAGGACTAAAAGCCATTTTTAATTTTAAAAAATGTTATGGGTTGCCATAGCCAAAAAATTCATCACTTACTCCTCATCTTACTGGGGATGAATCTCCCCAATTTAGTTAAATTGATATGCTATCCCAGCCTGTTGCTGGGATTAGATTTGAAACTTTCTAGTATGGTAGAATTTTTCAGAGCTAATGCTCCTATTATATAACTTTATGTGATCCAGTTTCACTTCTATATCATGATGAAGCATAGAATAGTCATTTTAAAAATCTGAGCACACAGATTAATTAATTAATCTAATATCCATAGATTATTTTGTCTTCACATTTTTTAGAATTCCACAGACTTTTAAGCCATCATTTGTCCTTATGGAAACCATATTGTTCCCGCCTCCTCAGTGGGTTGTTTGCCCAAGGGCCCATGATCCTTTCCTTTATCATGGAATTCCATGTGCATGTTAGATATGAAAGTGAGAGTCACTGGATTCCCTTTTGGAACCCTTCTTATGACTGCAAGTCATTCTGACAAGCTGCCAGTCTTTACGCTCAAAGACATAACTAGGAACCTAGGACCAAGGCAAATGGCATGAAATGCAGTCTCAAATTAATTTTTTAAAAGACAAATTAATCTGGTGGAGAGACTCTGAGACACAAGTAGTTATGGACAAGGATCCTATTGACATTACTGCTGAGGAGGACGCTGAAAAAAAGCAATGGGAGGGTAGCAATGGCCAAGGACGGAAGGAAACAAGCATTTATTTATTTATTTATTCTTTTTCTTTTTTTATTTACAAGACATCTGCATGGGTAATTTTTCAGCATTGACAATTGCAAAATTTTTTGTTCCAGCTTTTCCTCTCCTTCTCCCTACCCCCTCCCCCAGATGGCAGGTTGACCAATACATGTTAAATATGTTAAAGTATAAGTTAAATACAATATAAGCATACATGTCCAAACTGTTATTTTGCTGTACAAGAAGAATCGGACTTTGAAATAGTGTACAATTAGCCTGTGAAGGAAATAAAAAATGCAGGTGGACAAAAATAGAGGGATAGGGAATTCTATGTAGTGGTTCATAGTCATCTCCCAGAGTTCTTTCGCTGGGTGTAGCTGGTTCAGTTCATTACTGCTTTATTGGAATGATTTGGTTCATCTCATTGCTGGAGATGGCCACATCCATCAGACTTGATCATCATATAGTATTGTTGTTGAAGTATATAATGATCTCCTGGTCCTGCTCATTTCACTCAGCATCAGTTCATGTAAGTCTCTCCAGGCCTTTCTGAAATCATCCTGCTGGTCATTTCTTACAGAACAATAATATTCCATAACATTCATATACTACTATTTATTCAGCCATTCTCCAATAGATGGGCATCCACTCAGTTTCCAGTTTCTGGCCACTACAAAGAGGGCTGCCACAAACATTTTGGCACATACAGGTCCCTTTCCCTTCTTTAAGATCTCTTTGGGGTATAAGCCCAGTAGAAACACTGCTGGATCAAAGGGTATGCACAGTTTGATAACTTTTTGAGCATAGTTCCAAATTGCTCTCCAGAATGGCTAGATATGTTCACAATTCCACCAACAATGTATCAGTGTCCCTGTTTTCCCACATCCCCTCCAACATTCCTCATTATCTTTCCCTGTCATTCTAGCCACTCTGACTGGTGTGTAGTGGTATGTCAGAGTTGTCTTAATTTGCATTTCTCTGATTAATAATGACTTGGAGCATCTTTTCATATGGCTAGAAATAGAAACAAGCATTTATTGTCTGATTTGTGGCTGGCTCTGTGCTATGTTCTTTATAAACGTATCCCTGGGAAGTAGGTGTTGTTATTATTCCCTTTCTATAGATGAGAAAACTGAAGTGAACAGAGGTCAAGTTATTTGCTCAAGATCACAAAACTCACAAGTATCTGAGGCTGTATTTGAACTCAGGTCTTTCTTGCTCCAGGACTAGTATTCTGTCCACTGTAGTACCTAGTTACCAAGAAAGATTTCCTCTTCCCTACTATCAATGGGAACTTATTGAATTTATTGGAATTTAACTGGAATTTATTAAGTAGGGGAGTGATATAGTCAAATTATTAGTCAAAATTATTTCATTAGCCAGGAAAGGATGGGTTGGAATATGGAAAGCCTAGGGGCACACACACCAATGAAGAATCACTTACAATAATCTTGATATATATATATTTTTAAAAAAGCTTGAACCTAGTGTGTGGGTGTGAGAATGGGGAGCAAAGAGAGACTGAAGGCATTTAGTGTAGGCAGGTTTTTTTTTGGCGGAGTTTGAGAAAAGGAGGTAAGATATAGGAATAGAGACAAGGTTTAATGAGGTGGGTTTTATGTTTGTTTGTTGTTGTTTTGTTTTTTTAAGTGGGGGAGAACTTAGATGTGTTTGTAGGCAACAGGGAAGAAACCAGTAAATAGGAAAAAACTGAAGATTAGAGAGAAGCTTTGATGATGGGGCAATCTGATGCAGAAGAAGATGGAAAAGGATAGGATCAAAGGAACACATAAAGGGGTTGGCCTCCACCAATTATTTATCTTGGAATCCTTGTTTTCCTTCATGGCTCAACAAGTCACATTCTTTAAGAAACCATCTCTGGTCTTTAGTTCAGGAGTTCTTAAATTATTTTGTATCAAATATATCATTTATATTAAGTTATTTTGGCCTCCTTGGTAGTCTGGTGAAAGTCTATGTATCCTCAGAATGAAATTGTTTTTATGCATAAAGCAAAAAATATGTAGGAATACAAAGGGATCCAATTATATTGGAATAAATATATAACATCTGTCCCATCTAAGTTCCTATTATCCCTAAAATAAATCCACAGACTTTTGGTTAGGAATCCCTTTAACTCTTCTAGTTCTTCTTTCTGGAGATCTAATTGTGTAAATGTTTTAACTCTTCAGAAGGAAGGAAACAAACATTTATTAAGCCCGTATTATGTGCCAGGTACTTTGATAAATGTTTTATAAATGTTATCTCACTTGATCCTTACAACCCGGGGATGTAGGTACTATTATGATTCCTACTTAAAAGTTGAGAAAATACTTGTCTTCATTAAGCACCTTCTAAGCCTGAGGCACTTTGCTAGACACTGGGAATGCAAAGACAAACTTTGTAGTTCCTAGATGGTGCTTAATAAGTTCTTGTTGAATTATAGGAAAGGCAGCCCAATACTGTCTGCATTAAGGCTGATTTTCAATGACATTAAGAAGCAGTGGTCATTAAGGAGAGTAAGGCGTCAGCCTTGTCTGAGGTCACTTAGTCAATAAGCATTTTTTTAGTGCCTGTGTGCCAGGCCCTGTGCTAAATGCTAGAGGAAGAAAAGTAAAATATAGTCCCTGATTTCAAGGAGCTAAAAATCTAATGGGGAAGACAACATGCAAACAACTGTCTACAAAAAAGTTAGCTGAGAAGAGGTAACTCCTCTAGGATTCTACTGCTCTAATTACTTGGGAGTAAAGGAAGTGCCCAAGTGGTCTTTACTTTGATGAGAAGAGAGCATGGACATAAAAAAGAAGAAGCATTTTATTTATCAATTCTAGGGACAGGAAATCAAGACTTGCTCTTCCTGAAGAGTAGGGAAGAAGTACATCATAGAAGCAAGGAAAGGAATCTTGGTCCTAGCCTCTGATGTTATTGCTATCTCTGGTAATGATGTTTATGACAAGGAAGACTATCTTTGTAAACATCCCTTTATGACAAAAAGGATCACTTAGGAGAGACATGGGAAGACTTTTGTGAACTTATATATAGTGCTTCTGAAGCAAGCAGATTTAGAGGAACAATTATACGATTGTAACATTGTAAAGACAGATTACTGGAGAATTCTGATCATCCCAATAACCAACCATTTCTTTTTCATCTTTTCATAGACAGAAAATGGACAAAGGATATTTGTTTGAATTGGTTTTGGACATGGCCCACGTGGGAATTTGTTTTGCTTAACTATGCATGTCTATTACAAGGATTTTGTTTTTCTTTTATTTTTTTATATGGGGGGGTGGAATGAAGAGAGAATAAGGTTTTGTCCATTGAAAAAAATAAATTTAAAAAAGAAAATATCACTTTGGTTGATTGAAGTGTTATTGTAATTCACTTCAATCAACCAAAGTGATATTTTCTTTTTTAAGAGTGGATTTGAGACTGGAAAATTAAGAAGTTTAATTCCTTTTTAATAAAGAGAAAGATTAAAAAATACTCAGTTTTTCCCCCTCTTTTTCCATCTTTTCAATTCTTTTTATCTTGATGTTCTCTCTACTTGGCTTCTTTCCTTTCACGTATTTCAACATCTTCCTAATTGTTTGGAAATCTTTTGCAAAGAGTGCCTTTTTTTTCTTTCTTTCTTTCTTTTTTTTTTTTTTGACATGCCTGATTTCTAGTTTAAGCTGCAGGGTAATGTGTAAGGAAAGCGAGGTTCAATCAAGTCCTATCTGACACATAACTAGCTATGACCACAGGCAAATGACTTCACATCCTTGAGAACTAGGCAATTGTCTAAGGGACTTTAAGTTAGAGAGAAGTAGCTGATCTATATGTTTCTGGGGAAGGAGCTTGCCTACATCAATGAAATCCTTCTCCCTTTCCCTGCCATTCCCCCCCCCAAAAAAAAAATTCGCTTTCACCAGTCATACTTTGTGGACTCCCCTGTTTTTACTTTTTTTTTTTTTTTTTGGAAAGACATCTTTGTATCTACAATAGTCCCTTTGCCCTACTGGGTATTATCTTTGAGTGGTTTTTGTTGTTTTAAATCCTTGGCATACACATCTCTGGGCTTCTGTGATGAAATGGACATCTCCACAGGGCAGCCCCCAAACAGAAGGCTCCCTGGCTGGTTTCCCACAGCCATCTCTCTTGGGTAATGATGCATACTATGCAGGATCCTTATTGGTCCAAGAACAATCTCCGACTCCCTATTTCATTGGCTCAGAGACTGTTTCTGAACTAATGACTGCTCCTGCCCCACTGGGAAGGCTTGGACACCATCTGAGGTTTGCGAACAGAATCGTTTGTGACTCCTTTCCCCTCCATCATTCCTGTCCGCCCCCCCCCCCAATCCAATTCATTATCTTGCTTCCCCCGTCTACAATGTACTTTCCTTTCCATTTATACATCTCCCACCCTAATCTGCAGTCCTTCTATCCCCCTGACCCAAATCTCTCTTCCTCCCCATCCTTTGCAAACGCTAAACCGGCTCAAAGCACTTCTCCCCCTGGGAAACCTTCTCTGATTAAGCCCCACCCACTCCGATTGTTCTTTTACCTAGCATCCTTTTGGCAGTTCTTAGTCCCGGCAATTTGCTTAAGCCCTACGTCTGTTATTTGGCCATTATCTATAAGTATATATGTGTCCATAACTCACACACAAATGTATATATGTATGTGTGCATGCATATATACAATACATATATGTGTATACACATATATACACATATATAATACACATCCCCTCTTTCTTTCCCTCCCCCAACCCCCATTTCTAGGACCAGGCTTAGACTGAATTTCTGATTTCTGGATTTGTAGCTGACCCAGCTGAGGGCGAAGGTGATTAAATATTCCGGGTCACAGACAACAACTCAATAAAGTGATTTCTATCACTCACAAGAAATATTTTCACTCCTACGGAGAACCTTTTTTCCCTACTTTTTTCTTTTTCTTTTTTTAACAATTGCCTCACATCCAGCTTATTTTTAGCTACGGCAGAAAGAATCAGGACGTTTGTGTAATTAAACGAGAGCTCCTGGTCAAACCCCACAAACCAGCTCATCCCTCCCCACCTCCTCCTCCTCCTCCTCCTCATCGAGCTGTCATTGTTCCCCTTCTGTGCCTCCGCTAGGGAAGCCGAGACGTCGCCGTGGCTCAGGGCAGAGCAGGTGAGGGAGGAGAGCCAGCCCCCGCGATCACCAGAGACTGGCGAGCAGCGGGCATCCCGGCAGATGGCATCTCGGGCTCCTCTGGCCCGTCTCCTTCTAAGCTCCGGGAGAAGCCCCCAAAGCATCTCTCTAATTCCCCTCCCCTTCTCCCGTTCCTTCTCAGCCAGGCGGCACCTTTAACCCAGCGCTTTCCCTAAGGAAAGAGACTGCCTTGGGGAGGCGCAGAGGAGGACCGCGGCTGCCAATCACCGGGCAGCGCACGTGCTGCACGTTGCGGTCCGCCTGCTCCCGGGCTCCCCGCCCGCTGGGCTGCTGGTATCCTGAGGGGGGCTGGAGGAGGGAGCGCCGGGGCAGCCGGCGGAGTTCCCCACCTCCCAAAGCAAGAGGGAAAATCCACAGCTCTCCGCATCTCTCACTTCCCAAATAAGGGATGGGGGTGGGAAAGCTGGGTCCACTGCAGCTGTGGAGGGGAGGTCTCCTGATTTCCTCAAAGTGGCAATGAATGGGATTCTTCGGGAGCCCTAGGAGCTGGGGGTGGGGTGGGTGGGAACTTTCTTCCAGCACCCCTCCCACTTTTTCTTCAAAGGTGGTGGGGAGGCCCCCCACTGCCAGGGGGCATTAGAAAGAGAATTCAAATGCTGGGGCCCTAGACACCTGTTCTAGCAGGAAACAGACTTGGTTTGTAGTGGACGAGGCTTTTTTTTTTTTTTTTTTTTTTTTTGGGTCTTTGGTCCCTAACTACCACTTTCAAAAACCAGCTAACCTCCCCCACCTCGCCAAACTTGTAAACCACCAAGGGGCTGGAGCCAAGGAGCGCGCGCGCGCACACACACACATACACACAATTTCCCCCCTTCCTTTCTCTTCCCCAGCCCCCATTTCTGGGGCCAGGCTTTAGACTGAATTTCCTGATTTCTGGATTTGTAGCTGATCCAGCTGAGGGCAAAGGTGATTAAATATAGTATACATGGAATACTGCAAGAAATGACAAGCCGTTTGGTTTTAAAGGGAACCCCCCCAAAAAAAACAAAAACAAAAACAAAAACAAACAAACAAAAAAAAAAAAACAACCCTGGAAGGACTTGTGTGAAATCATGCAGAGTGAAAGTGTTACAGTCATGGTAATATTGTGGGCAAAAGTAAGTGATTGACTCAACTATTCTGAGAAATAGGATCATTGAAATCAATTTGGAAGGACTGAATAAAAGAAAATGCTATCCACCTCCAGAAAAAGAACTGATGTATAGTCATGCTCATACATGTATATGTGTACTGTGTATTGTACACACTGCATACACATCCACAAATGTTGATCTTTTCTGATGCAGTGTTGGGAGAGAGACCACTCAGAACTCAAAAATAACAAAGCCAAAACAAAATTCCTTACTGAGTGCCAGACGTTGTGCCTCAGGGTGCCTTGTCCTGTCTGACCCTGCAGTCTAGAAGTGGGGCTCTGAAAATGCATGAAATAGGAAATTATGAAAGAAGGAGATGCTGTGGCCATTTATCCAGTTCCTTCAATAATGGTTTATTAAGGGTTTCTTAGGTGCCAGGAACTTTGCTATAAGCACGGGGACAAAAAGATAAAAAGGAAACAGTTTCTTCGATCAACAAGTTGGCATTCTATTGGGGGGAAACAATATCTTCACAGAAAAACAAATACAAATTTTTTTGGGGGGGGTTGGGATCTATAATTTCACTTGTATGGGGAAATTACAGGAAAAGAAGCTCCTTCTTTTTATGCAGACAGCAACTAATAGTTTTAGTGAATTGCAGGGAGTCACCAAGAGCTTAAGTCCAAAGCTGTTTTAGTCAATTTATATCATAGTGAAACTTGAATCTAAACCTTCCATTCTCCTAAATCAGGCTGCCTCGCAGTCATGTGCAAAATGTCTGTAAAGCAGACTTAAGGTAATTTTGATGGGGCAGGAACAAGCAACTCAGAGGTGGAGGAGAAGGAGGGAGGCAGAGATGAAGATCAAGAAAGACTTTGTCTAGTGGTAAAAAGAGCTGAGCCTTGAAGGAAACTAGGAGGCCTAAGAGACAGAGCTGAGGAAGCTGAGAGGCAATAAGGTAGTACAATAGATTGAATTGTTTAGCCAGAACTCAGGAAGGACTGACTTCAAATGTGGCCTTAGATATTTACCAGTTGTGTGCTTCTGGGTAAGCCATTTAACCTCTATCTCCTTCAGTTTCTTCAGTTATGAAAATAAGGGAATAACATCAGATGAAATAACATTTGTAAAGTTCTTAGGACAGTGTGCTGCACATAGTAGGTGCTTAATACATGCTTGTTTCCTTGATAACCTTTTCATTAGCATAGAGATAGGAGGTTTAACCAATATATGTATTTTTATTTTTATTTTTTTTCAGTTTTGAAGCTTCATTCAGCATTTATCTTATTTATTTATTTATTTATTATAGTTTTTTTATTTACAAGATATATGCATGGGTAATTTTACAACATTGACAATTGCCAAACCTTTTGTTCTACTTTTTCCTCTCCTTCCCCCCATCCCCTTCCCCCATGACAGGTTGACCAATACATGTTAAGTATGTTAAAGTATAAATTAAATACAACAATATATGTATTTTTAAATCAGATGTTTCAGTGTGTGTTATTTGTAGGGCACTGAACGCTCTCTTATCACCAGTGTGATAATCAAGCAGAAAGAAAAGCTAGATACATGCTAGTACTGTGGGACAGCATCCTTGGAAGGGGATGTTATAGGGGAATAAAACCATTCACTTCATATTTGTATAGTCTAGCTGTTGTTGCTTTCAAATCTCGAAGTAAGGAGTCCTAGTTCTCAGTGTCATCAGGAACAATCAATGCACAAAATGTTCCTGAGCTCAGGCCCAGAAAGGTAGGAAGGACTGAAATTATCCTGAACAAATGCTCAGAAGAGTATTTTTAGCTACTCAGATGCTAGTACAAATTTGCAAGGATTTTAATGAGGAGTGATTATTTTCTGAAGGGTATTTATGTACGTATTTTTGTTTCCTTGAGTTTCCCTGTTAAATTTCATTAGTCATTTTGAGTTTTGGAGGAGTCTGGGAAAAATCAATTCAACAGATAGGTGGTGAATTGGATAGAGCACTGAGCCTGGATTTGGGAAGCTTAAATTTGGCTTCAGAGACTTGCTAGCTGTGTTACTCTGGGGATGTCACTTAACCTCTGTATACCTCAGTTCCTCATCTATAAAGTGAGGACACATCGGAGAAGGCAATGGCAAGCCACTCCAGGATCATTGCCAAATAAACCCATGGACAAAAGTCTATAGGGTCATATGGAGTGGGATACAACTGAACAACAAGAATATGTGCCAAGTTAAGCACTAGGATCCAAAGAAAGTCCCTCAAGATTCTAACAATCTAAATGGGGGGAGGGGGAGATGAAGAGCAATGTGCAATTAACTAAATACAATCAAGATACCTATAGGTTAAATTGGCAATAATCTCTGAAAAGCATCTAAAATCACAAATTGCAGGGGGCTTTCTTATGTAAGCATTCCTCCCAGAATTTACTTCTTTCTCCTCATCAAATACTCCTTTATCTCCTCTCATCTAAGTATCTCTTACTTTGAAATATACCTTGACCCTTCTAGGCCCAGAAGGACCTTTTCTTTTTCTTCTTCCTGGTTTTCTTCTTACAGAAATGTTTGTGATGATTGTGATGATATAGTTAAACACAGATCAGAAGGACATTTAGAAATAAAAAAAAACAAAAAACAGAGGCCATATGAGTAGAATAGAGGAAGTAGATGCAGTGGTGAGCAGGTAAAGGTTTAACAACTTTTTTCTTTTTTTAATATTATATATGTATTTTTAAATGTATGCAAAGATAGTTTTGAACATTCACTTTTACAAAACATATTCCACATTTTTCTCCCTTCCTCCCCACTCCCTAGACAACAAGCAATCCAATATGGATTAACCAAGCAATTCTTCTAAACATATTTCCATATTCCTCATGCTGTACAAGAAAAATCAGATCTAAAAGGGAAAGAATGAGAAAGGAAAATGAACAAACAGCAGCAACAACAAAAAAGGTGAAAATACTATCCTTTGATCCACATTCAGTCTCCATAACTCTTTTCCTGAATATGGATGGCTCTTTCCATCACAAGTCTATTAAAATTGCTTTGAATCACCTCATTCTTGAAAACAGCCTTCACAACTAACTTTAGAAATTTTTTTTTTCATGGCACACTTTTAAGTTTATGACATTATTAATTTTCTTAAGTCTAGAAAACCAATGAAACAATAAACTAATTTATTTAGTGATTTATAGTATTTGTGGATTTCTGTGGTATAAATGCTCACAATGAAAATATAACCATCAGCTTTGGAGCAGGGAGGATCTGGATCTAAGTACATTTCTTGGAGATGATACTAGGCATCAAAAAACAAGTTGATAACTACACTGAGACACTGACTAAATTTTATTTTAAGTTTCCAGGCAGTTACAAAATGCATTATGTTTCATTATTTTCTTGTTTCTGACAAGAAAGCATGTAGCTCTGCAGAGAAAAACTTCTTCCTAGAACTAAACTCTAGCAGTGATTTGTCCCATGGGTCCTTGAATAAAGGATACTAGGTGACACATTGGTTGATATTTTCAATTACAAATTTTGCAAAAGATGCAGAAATACCATTCAAATAGAGAATACTTATATCAACCCTCTCTATAAAGCCTGGGAACATAACACTAATTCACAGCTTAAGGAAAGCATTTCTGTTGGGAACTGAGATAATATTGTTCAGATACTTAGTGTTCTAATAATATAACAATACAGGAAGAGAATATGGGGAATCTAGTTAAATAGTAGCTATTATGTCTATTAGACTGTCTCTCAAATATCAGGCATGTTTTTGAGTTGGGTCCTAGTCTCTGAGATTCCATTTTTCTTGGTAAAGATACTGGAGTGGTTTGGCCATTTCCTTCTTTAGTTCATTTCACAGATGAAGAAACTGAGGTAAACAGGTTGAAGTGACTTGTGCAGGGTCACACTACTTGTTAGTGTCTCCTCAGGTCTTCCTGATTCCAAGCCTGACATTCTATCCACCACACCATCTAGCTACCCTAATAGTAGGTATCTTCAGCTGTATATGTTCTTCCCAACCCTGCCCTGGGGTAGGACAGAGGTTCCTTATTTCTAGAGTTGAACATCATAGTTCATAAAAAAAATTGTAATTGAAAATATCAACCAAAGTGTCACCTAGTATCCTTTATTCAAGGACCCATGGGACAAATTACTGCTAGAGTTTAGTTCTAGGAAGAAGTTTTTCTCTGCAGAGCTACATGCTTTCTTGATCCTTTTAGAATCCAGTCTAAAAACAAAATATTATCCTCTTAGAACTTGATGAAGTCATTTTTATTTTTGTGTTTTGTTTTTTGTTATCATTGCTTCCTCTTCTGGATATTCAGAGACTATCCCTCGAATGGTCTATTTTAGAATTTTCTCATGAAGTGAAGTGAAATTCACTGACCTATAGTTTGTAGGTAGAGTTCTCACTGTTTTTATTTGAAAATTAGGGCAACATTTGCCCACCTTAAATCTCACAGTACCTCTCCTGTTTCCCATAGTCTTTTAGAAATTACCAATAATTGCTCAGCAGACACATTGCTAGTTCTTTTAAGGATGTAGTTCATCTGGTCATTTCAAATCAATAAGCAAGCCTTTGGCCACGGTTGGATCTCAATCATTTCACAGTCCAATTGTAGAATATTGGAGTTTAACAACCCTCATTTTCCAGATGGATAGAAAGATTTAGTGACTTATCTCTGCTCAGATATCTAGTTATTGGTAAGATTGGGCATAAATGATGTGAGGTGATGTAAGGAGTCCCTTCTTGGAGGAGGGGATCCTTAGGGGGAATTTAGGGAAAGCTTCGTTAAGGAAGAGACCTCTTAGATGAATATATTCCAGCAACAGAAAGATGCCTTATACAAATGTCCAGGATGGGGAAATGCAGTATCAACCTGGAAGTAAAACTAGTAAAGCAGTTTGGTTGGAATATAAAGTTAAAAAGGTGAGTAAAGTAAAAACTTCTTGTTGATTTTTAGATTTTTATTGCTTAGCATGAGATTTTGCTATTGTTACTGTTGAGTCGTTTTTGGAATCCTACTCTTTACTCTTAATGATCCCACTTGGGGTTTTCTTGGCAAACATACTGGAATAATTTGCCATTTCCTCTAACTTATTTTACACATGAGGAAACTGAGGCAAATAGGATTAAGTGACTTGTCCAGCTAATAAAGGTCTGGGTCTGGATTTGAACCAGATGTTCCTGATTCTAGGTTAGCTGTTCTACCTATGGCACCCCCCTAGCTGCTTTTTGCACATGATTAGCACTTAATACATGTAGGTTGAATTGCACTGAAAAGTAAGTTTCTGTGCTTTCATCTTTGCCTCAATTTCTCTGACTTCCTTCAAAGCTCAGCTCAAATCCATCCTTCTGCCCAAGGTCTTTCTCACTGCCTGTCGTCCCCTTTCCATCATCTTCATCTTCTTTCTTCATATCTGGCTTGTTTCTTGTTATTTAAATGTTTCCTCTATCAGAACGTGAGGTTCTTGAGGACAGGGAGTGTTTCTTGCCTCACCATGGGCTAAGCACTGGACTTGGTACATGCTAAGTGCTTAATAAATGCTTATTGACTGGCTGATTTTGGTCAGATTTTGTCTCTTCTCTGTAATTGATCCTACTTGCAGTAGAGAACCACAGAAGATTTTCCAGTGGGTGAGGGACCACTGAGTGCCCTTTTAATTTTGAAATTCAACGATTAGGGCTTGAACGCCGCATAAAGGGGGAGATGAGATGAAGATGATGAAGATTAAAGCTAGCCACTGAGGAAAAATCACCTGAGGAGTTCTGACTCACTTCTCTCCCTCCTGCTTACTTCTGTACCTTGTTAATTTAGGAACACTAGCACTTATTGTTGCTCATCTTTGCCCTAAAACACAGGTTAATTACATCCTTTCAGATGACTGTTTGCTCTCTCTCCAGCCTCTCAGGGCTGGTCCCTCTGCTGCTGACTCAGATGGTCTTTCATAATATCCTTGTTGACAAGATGGGGAAATGTAGGCTGGATGATAGGACAGTGGAGTGTATTTGTAGCTACTCAACATCTGCTTCCAAAGACTGGTGATTAATGGATCCTTGTCAGTCTGGAGAGCAGGCTCTAGCAGAATGTTAAAGGGCTCTCTGTCTTTGACACTGTCCTCTTCAAAATGGTTATCAAAATGGTTTGGAGGAAAAAATGCTTAACACATTTGCAGATGACACGAAGGTAGAAATGATAGCTAATGAATTGAATGACAGAAGCTACATTTTAAAATATCTTTAAAAGCTGGAACAGTAGGCAGAAACTAAGAAGATGAAATTTAATGAGGATATATTTAAAGTCTTGAAGTGAAATTAAACAATTAAATATACCTGAACAAGATGAACTCCCAGAATTTCAGAGGTGAAAAATACCTCAAAGACTATCTAGTCCAACTCATCCATAAACAAAAACTCCTTCTACCATATACTTGTAAAGAGACCATCCAACTTTTCCTTGAATTCCTTTAGTGAAGGGGGCCACACTGCCTATAGTTTTAATTATGAGGAAGTTTTTTGACATGGAAAGCTAAAATTATAGCTTTGTAATTAATGTCCATCAGATATTTCAGTTCCTCCCTATGGGGTCAACCTCCAGATATGTGTCAGCCTTTCAAAAACTTGAAGACAACTATGATGTCCTTTCTAAGTCTTCTCTTCAGGCTAAACATCTTCATTTCCTTCCATCAATTCTTGTGTCTCAAGGTCTTGCGTCATCCTGATCACTCTCCTCTGGAATCTCTCCAACTTATCAATATAATTCCTAAAATATGACAGAAAATTATGATCTTACTAAGGCTGAGGACAGTGGGCTTTTTACCTGCTAGGCCTATACAGTTCCTATAAAATGTTGGTTCTTACAAGTTCATATCTAGATCATTAATGTTGGGTGAGTCCTTTCTCTGATCTGAATGGAGTTCTAAGGGTTATTCCCCATTCTTCAGTGATATCAGTATAAGGTTGGCTGCAAAACCAAGCTTAGATTCTGACTCCTTGATTCTTGTAGCTTACTCTCCTGATCATAGTCAAAGACTCCATTCCCTGTATCTACAAGAAAAAGGATCAAATAAAAAGACCAAAGAGCCAGGCCCATATCTCAGGACCATATGGCCTTAGAAAGGGAGAATTCACGACATTTCCCCTTACAGCTTGATCTCTCAAGCTGCTGTTGTACAATTGGAATGAAGCTAAAAACAACGAGGTAGAAAATTGATGGAAGTTGACGAAAGACTTTTAAATGCCTCCCTACCCAGTCAAATAACCTCTCATTCACCATCTAGTTAGCCAATCAAAACCACTTAGGCAATATATACCTGATATAGTCTCTCCAAGGCACTTCCCTTAGGTTGTTTTAATTTTTCTAATAGCAGTTTTACATGAAAGAGAGCATAAGAATAAGCTGATGAGGTCTCAAAATGTACTAGAGCCCATTACATAAATGAAAAGAAAAAATTATCAGTTTTTTATTCTTTTAAAATGTTTTATGCATGTTTTGTAATGTACATAATAGACGACAAATGGAAAAAGATATGAACAACTTACTGATGAAATTAAAGCCATTTCTAGTTATATGAAAAAATTCTCTAAATCACTGTTGATTAGAGAAATGCAAATTAAGACATCTCTGCGGTACCACATTAATGACACCTGTCAGATTGGCTAAGATGACAGGAAAAGATAATGATGAATGTTGGAGGGGATGTGGGAAAGCTGGGACACTGATACATTGTTGGTGGAATTGTGAACACATCCAGCCATTCTGGAGAGCAATTTGGAACTATGCTCAAAAAGTTATCAAACTGTGCAAACCCTTTGATCCAGCAGTGTTTCTACTGGGCTTATATCTCAGAGATCTTAAAGGAGGGAAAAAAACCTGTATGTGCAACAATGATTGTGGCAGCTTTTTTTGTAGTGAATAGAAACTGGAAAATGAGTGGATGCCCATCAGTTGGAGAATGGCTGAATAAGTTATGGTATATAAATGTAATGAAAACTATTATAAATTTTTATATTTAATATATATTATATATATGGATATAATATATAATATTGATTATAAAAATAATCAGCAGGATGATTTCAGAAAGACCTGGAGAGACTTACATGAACTAAGTGAAGTAAGTAGAAGCAAGAGAATATTGTACACAGGAAAAGCAAGATTATGTACTAATCAACTGTGATGGACTTGACTCTTTTCAACAATGAGGTGACTCCGGCCAATTCCAATAGTTTTGTGATGGAGAGCCGCATTCAGAGAGAGGACTGAATGTGGATCACAGCAGAGTACTTTCTCAGTTTTTGTTATTGTGGTTAGCTTGCTTGCTTTTTTTTTTCTTTCTCATTTTTTTCCCTTTTGAACAGATTTTTCTTGTGCAGCATAAGTGTGGAAATATGTTTAGAAGAATTGCACATGTTTAATTTATATTGGATTATTTGATGTCTTGGGGAGAGGGTGATGGGGAGGGAAGGAGAAAAATTTGAAACACAAGGTTTTACAAGGGGAATGCTGAAAACTATCTACATCTATTTTGAAAAATAAAAATCTATCATTATAAAATGTACATAATATAGCAGTACATTGGCAATAATTAACAAATTATATAATTTATAAAATATGCATATGTTTGGGTAAAAGTTTTTAAAAAATGAGAGGGGGCAGCTAGATGGTGCAGTGGATAGAGCACCAGCCCTGAAGTCCGGAGGACCTGAGTTCAAATCCGGCCTCAGACACTTAACGTTGTCCTAGCTGAATGATCCTGGGCAAATCACTTAACCCCAATTGCCTCAGCAAAAAAAACAAAACAAAAAGAGAGAGAGAGAGAGAGGATGCAGTGAAAGAAATGTGGAGACCACTAGTCTATCCCACCTCTTTTTTATCTTCTCCATAGGAAAAGCGTAAGAGATTTTTGTTTAATGTTTTGCTTAAAAAAAGCATGTCACACCTTGGGAGTACCTTTAATTTATTTATTAGGTGCCCCGGACAAAAAGATTCAAGGTATCCTTGGGGTCTACATCCATTCAAAATCATAGCTTACAACTTCTTACCAATGCATTATTTATTTTTTTTAACCAGACTTATAACATGATTAGTTTTAGAATATGAATTGAGATAGTAAGAAAAGTCTCACAGACCTTGTCAATCCCTCCTCTAAATCACACAAGCCTTAAGTAGACAACAAAGTAAATCGGAACACATGCATAACCAGGGAACACACATGAAGAGTCATATAGCTTTGGGCAGTGCAAGATGCCCCAAACATCCTTCACTTCTGCGTTGCTGCCATTGCCCTGCTCCTGCTGGGCTCTCTGATATCCCCCAGGATATGCATTCTCTACCAAATGCTTGGGCTCTGCTAAGACTTGTTGGTTAGTCTGTAATCTTTGCTGGAATTGTGGGTCACTACTGCTGGTCACTTTTGTATGGGTAAGAAATTACAGAGCCCCTCTCTATGTTCTTATCTTCAGGCTAATTATTCTCTCTTTCTGTGTATATATTCTTATATATTTGATGCCAGAATACAGAGCCCAAAGCATTCCAGGTGACTGGGGGTGATAAGCATTTATTGAGTACCTACTATATGCCAAGAATTTTGCTGTTACAAATATTATCCCATTGGATCATCACAACAGCTCTTTGAGAGAAGGAAGGAAGGACTGGTGCTTAAAGCTTAAAGCTTCTCTCTTTTCCTCTATTATTTGGGAGTCATCAGGGGTTGCCTCTCTACCCTAAACTTCATTCCGACTGAGGATCAGAGAGCCTCTTGTGGTTTAATCTCTGCATGCTAATATGCTCTCAGTCTCATCATCCTTTTGTAGGGGTTCTTAGACTTCTTAAAGTGTGTCAAGGATCCCTTTGGTAGTCTGGGGAAGCCGATGAAACCCTTTCTTGGAATAATAGTTTTAATAATTGAAGTAAAGACCAAATTTCAGTTAAAAGTAAAAGTAAATATGTATATATAGTTCCCATCCAAATTCAGGGACTCTTGAAATTTACCTAAGGGACCATCCTCTCTCCAACTTAGAAGCTACTCTTGGATTTTGTAATCTTTCTATTTTTCAATTATAAAGCTTGCTATCCCATACAAATGAGTGGGAAGCAGGAAAAGCATCAACATTAAACAAAACTAAGGTCATGGAGCCAAGTCCTTGTCTTTTTCTAACTAAATTCTTGGCCTTCCATAAGTACATATGGCCAATAAACCTTTCTAGGCTTTGAGCTTTATCAATATATAGATATTACATTCCCCTTCTTCTCTGTGCATCCATGCTGGTCTCTTGAGAAAACATTCCCTTTTTATGGCTTAAGGAAGCTAGGTTGCCCAGTGACTATAGTGCTCAGTCTAGAGCCTGGAAGACCTGAGTTCAATCCATCCTCATATATGTAATAGTTGTGTGATCTAGGGCAAATCACTTAATCTCAATCTGTTTTAGTTTAGATCATAATGACTTCCTCCCAGAGTTATTTTGAAGTTGGAAGGTGGTAATATTTGTAAAGTGTTTAGCATAGGAGCTTAATACATACTTAATACATGGCAACAACAAGACTATACGATGATCAATTCTGATGGACGTGGCTTTCTTCAACAATGAGATGATTCAAACAAGTTCCAATTGTTCAATAAAGAAGAGAATCAGCTACACTCAGAGAGAGAACTATGGGAAATGAGTGTGGACCACAATGGTATTTTCCCCTTTCTCTTTTGTTGTTTTCTTGCTTTTTGTTCTCTCTCTCTCTCTGTCTATCTGTCTCTGTCTCTCTGTCTCTGTCTCTGTCTGTCTGTCTCTGTCTGTCTGTCTCTCTCTGTCACTCTGTCTCTCTGTCTGTCTGTCTCTCTGTCTCTCTTTGTCTCTCTGTCTCTGTCTTTCTGTCTCTGTCTTTCTTTCTCTCTCTCTCTCTTTTTGATCTGATTTTACTTGCACAGCACAATAAATGTGGAATTAGATTTAGAAGAAGTGCACATGTTTAACTTATATTGGATTATTTGCTATCTTGAAGAGAGGGTGAGAGGGGAGAGAGGGAGAAAAAAATTGGAACACAAAGTTTTGCGAGAGTGAATGTTGAAAACCATCTTTACATGTATTTTGAAAATAAAAAGTTATCTAAAAATAATAGAGAAAAAAAGCATTTAGGTGGCACAGTGGATAAAGAGCTAGATCTAAAGTCAGGAAGACCTGAATTTAAGTCTTGTTTCAGCCATACAATAGATACATGACCCTGAACAAGTCCCTTAACCCTGTTTTCCTCAATTTCCTCATATGTAAAATGAACTGGAGAAGGAAATGGAAAATTAGTCTAATATTTTTGTCAAGAAAACCCCGAATGGGGTCATGAAGGCTCAGACAGACTGAACAACAACTAAAAAAAAAAGTTAATTCAGTTATGTATGATGTCAAGCAAGGGAAGTGATAATCCCAGTGTACTTAGCATGGTCAAGCAACATCTGGCAATTTGTCATAGGCATGTGTAAGTGGAGCATGGGCTGGCGTGTGTGAACACCTGGCTCTATGAATGCCTGGTTGTCTTGGGTCCAGTTCTGGAAGCCACATTTTAAGAGAAATGTCTACAACAGAAGCATTATCATAAGATCACATTTGTAAGCAGACAATTATTTATAAAGCATTTTTCCTACAACAGTCTGTGAGGGAGGTAGTGCAAGTATAATTATCTCTATTATTTCTATTTTGAAGATGACACATTCTCTCTCATTTTAAATTAAAGCTTTTTATTTTCAAAATACGTACACGGATAAAATTTTCAACATTCATCCTTACAAAATCTTTCATTCTAATTCCCCCCCCCCCTTCCTCTCTCTCTCTCCCTTAGACAGCAAGTAATCCAATATAGGTTAATTCTTTTTCTATATATATTTCCATAAATGTCATGCTGCATAAGAAAAATCAGATCAAAAAGGAAAAAATGAGAAAGAAAACAAAATACAAGCAAGCAATATCAAAAAGAGTAAAAATGCTATGTTGTGATTCATACTCAGTTCCCATGGTTCTCTCTCTGGGTACAGATGGCTCTCGTCATTACAAGATCATTGGAACTGGCCTGGATCAGAATTGATCATCATGTAATTGTGTAATGTTGTATAATGATCTCTTGGTTCTGTTTATTTAACACATCACCAGTTCATGTGAGTTTCTCCAGGCTTCTCTAAAATCATCTTTCTGATCATTTCTTACAGAACAATAATATTCTATAACATTCACATACCATAATTTACCCAACCATTCTCCAATTGATGAGCATCCACTCAGTTTCCAGTTTCTGCCACAAACATTTTTGCACATGCGGGTCCCTTTCCCTCCTCTAAGATCTCTTTGGGATATAGGCCCCTCAGAAACACTCCTGGGTCAAAGGGTATACAGTTTTATAGCTCTTTGGGCATAGTTCCAAATTGCTCTCCAGAATGGTTGGATCATTTTACAACTCCACCAACAATGTGTTAGTGAAGGACACTTATTCTCAAAGTTCAGTGATTTGCCAAAATTAATACTGTTGGTAAAAGCAACAATCAGGACCCAAATCCACACCCTCTGACCATAAATTCTGTGCTTCTGGTAAACCTTGCTGTCTGTCCATATGCGAATGCACGACACAAAAGGGAATCTTGACTTAGAAAAAGAAGGCTTGGGGGTGGAGTGAGAAGGGAGAGCAGAAAAGTCATCTGATACATGAAAGGCTTAAGAGAGACTCCATATGGTCCCAGAGAGGAAAACTGGTACCAGGGGTTGGGAATTTCAGGGAGGCAGTTTTTACGTCAACGTTTGGAAGAACTTTCTGAATGAAAAAAGCAGATTTGTAAGATAGCGGGTTCCCTGTTACTGGAATTATCGATGTAGAGTCCACCTATCTGAGATGTTGTAGAAGATATTTCTAAACTATTATGAGTTGCACTAAATATAGGGCTGATCATTCTCCTAGACAGTCTGGCTGGAAACCTTGGAATTATTTTTAACTTAGCTCTTTCCTTTCTCAACTACACGCTGCTACCAAGTCCTTCTGTTTACTTTGCGACGTCTCTCCTATCTATCTATTTCTCCCCTTCTATCACTCTTGCTCTACTCAGACCCTCAGCACCTCCCACCAAAACTTTGCAATAGTTTTTCCAGCCTCCCTGACTCCATTTTTTTCTTCTCTCTCTAATCCATCTTGCATACCACCAGACCAATCTTGAAATAGCACTTTAATTATGGAACTTCTCTGCTATCAGGCCCAGGGGCGAGGGGTGGATTTGGAAACAAAGTGGAATGGGGAGTTGTCTTCAGAGATTGGCAGCAGACATAATAAGGCTCTCACAGAGTCCCAGGAGGCCCAGGGCGTTTAGTTAACCAAACAAACATAGATTAAGTGCCCACTGTGTGTAGCTGCTGTGATGTGATGTGATGACAGTTACATTTCTGTCCCTGTTCTCAAGGCAAGATTTAATGCCTTCGGTAGTAATAGGGAAGTTTGGAAGTGGAGTATGGGGTGGAGGAGAATGCTGGGGAGGGAGGAGGGAAGATAATTTAATGAGATCTGCAATGAAAATTACAATCTATCCGTGTCTATTCTACCTCAGCAGCTCACTCTATTTACACAAAATGAAAAAGAAAAGGCCGTGTTCTTCCTCACCAGTTGCTATCCTATAAGACGGAGCTCACTCTCTGAGGTGATCTGGAGGATTGAGAAGGTGGGGAGGGAAGAGGAGTTAAATGGGATCTCCTTAGGGGGCTCAAATGGAAGTTATTCGGCTACTATTAGGGAAGGGAAGGCCAAAGGTGGGGAGATTGTGGGGAGGATTCAGCTAGGTGTGGCTGTGTTTCTTACAGGTCTCCTGATTGCCTATTGGGTGCATCATAATCATACCTCTGGCGGAAGTCAGTCAATCCACAAACACTTAAACATTTATTATGTTCTAGTCACTGTAGTAAGCATTGGGAGTACAAATATAAGCAGAAAATCAGTACCTGATCTCAAGGAGCTTACATTTTTTAAAAAATTATTATTATTAATTTTTTATTTTCAGAGTGGATAATTTTTCAACACTGATCTATCTATCTATCAGTCTGTGTCTATCTATCTATTTACACACACATACACACACACACACACACACACACACACATATATACATACACACAGTTAGATATAGATATAGATATAGATGTGCTGTGAATGGCTTGAGATCAGAGACTGACTTTTCCATTTGTATCTCTGGAGTGATGGGGATGTTTTACCCATACCAAGTGCTTAATAAATATTTTAAAAATTCCTTTTCTAATTCACTCATTCAGACTCTTAGGTGAAGGATTCGGTGTTTAATAAATGTTTTTAAAATTCCTATTCTAATTCACTCATTCAGGCTCTTAGGTGAAGGACTAAGTGTTTAATAAATGTTTTTAAAATTCCTTTTCTAATTCACTCATTCAGGCTCTTAGGTGAAGGACTAAGTGTTTAATAAAAGTTTTTAAAATTCCTTTTCTAATTCACTCATTCAGACTCTTAGGTGAAGGACTAAGTATTTAATAAAAGTTTTTAAAATTCCTATTCTAATTCACTCATTCAGACTCTTAGGTGAAGGACTATGTGTTTAATAAATGTTTTTAAAATTCCTTTTCTAATTCACTCATTCAGACTCTTAGGTGAAGGATTAGGTGTTTAATAAATATTTTTAAAATTCCTTTTCTAATTCACTCATTCAGGCTCTTAGGTGAAGGACTAAGTGTTTAATAAATATTTTTAAAATTCCTTTTCTAATTCACTCATTCAGGCTCTTAGGTGAAGGACTGCTGCTTTTGAGTTTTGAAGATGCAGTATCTTGCATGAAGTAGTAAGATCTCCAAAGCTTCACTATCTCATCACGACTAATATCTATCACAACAGCTCTGCAGAGTGAGAATCGAAAAGACTTGGCAGCTGATTGAATATGGGGGAGAGAAGGAGGAAAAATAATTGTAAAGTTAACACATGCTCTCAAGCTTCTTCACTCACCATGCTTGTTTGTGATCCCCTCCTTACCCCAGCCCCATTGCTGGGTGCCCTTGCCCATTCAATCGCTGTTTGAAAGTAAGTGCCAGTCAGGTATCACACCTGCAAAGTCTTCATCACTTCGTCTCTCCGATGCTGGGATTGCTCCATGGGGCACTTTCAGACTCAGGGCTCGGAACACCCTCACTGTGCCAGCCTCCACCTCCCCCAAACATGCCCTTTTCACATCCTTTTCCTCCTTCCTCCCCTTTCTCTCCCCAGGGATCCACACTTGAAAGTCCCAAACACAATCTCCACTTGCTCAGAGATCTGCACCTGAATAAACAACCTCACCCATTCCCACACGCACTGACACCCCACTGATGGAGCATCTCACTTACTGACTCGCAGTCCCGTTGCTTGTAGTCCACCACTGGTCTCTCTGGGTTCTGATACACTCCGAGAGCCAACCCCCTGAGGGCTGGCGGCCCGAGAGCATTCTGCCCTTCTCTTGGGGTCTGGGCAGCTGGGGGACCTCTTCACCCCAAAGCAGCTGCTTGTCTCTGAAGTCAGACACCCCCACAATGTGATGTGAACAGCCACGAGACTGGGAGGATAAACAGACACAGAAGTTGGGGCAGGGGGCAGGCTTGGTGGGTGGGGTAAGGACTCCGGCTTTAGACATGTTGAGTTTGAAATGTTTAGATCAGCTGTCTGAGCTTTGGAAAAATGGAGGGAGGAGTTGAAAATGGAAATATAAACTCAGAAGTTATTTTGTAAAGAGGAGGTAACTGAGTGAATAGAGGATATCTCCAAGGGAGAGTTTAATATTAATATTAAGATAATATTAAATTAATAAGGCAAGAGACTTAACTGAAGACACTGAAGAACAGTAAGAGGAAATAGAGAGGGAGAGGAGATGATAAAAGGTGAATAAAACCAAAGTGTGGTTGATTGATTGTTGTTTTTTGTAATCAAAGGAGACCAGAGGGACATCTATGTCGGGGTCTAGGGGCAGTGTGTCCACTGATCAGAAGAATACGAGCTTAGAAGTTAGGTCAGGCACAAAGAGTCATTATGAGCGTTTGGAGTGGAGATGGCTCTACATCTGTCCATCTCACGTTTCTTTTGAGGTCCCGTGATTCTGCTTTACTCATAGAGCACTGAGTCCACCACCATATTTCTCACAATCAATTCCAAAAGTCTTCAGAGAGATCTCGAGTGTCCTGGTATTGCTTCTTCTGGACTCTGTGTGTGTTTGCCTTGTTTGAGTTCCTCATAAAATAATCTTTTAGGCTTCAAGGAGTGCTACAGAAGTGGGAAATGAAGGGTCACATGTGAGAAACAGCAAGAAGATGGATTTCAGAAAGCACTGATGGGAAGGAATAAGCATTGATTAAGGGCCTACTAGAAACAGGCAGTGTGCGATTAAGCACTTTACAAATATTATCATCTTTGATCTTCACAACATCCCTGTGGGATTATTATCTGTGTGCTATTATTATCATAATTATTTTTAAAAAATCTAACAAATATTTATTAGGCATGTTGAGCAAGGTACTGAATTGGTGGAGATGCAAAGAGAAAAATGAGCCTTTGTCCTCAAGTTGACGTTCCACTGGAATAAAATCCTATTTTTTCACACTTTTTGAGTGTATTAAAAGGGGTCTTCAAGAAAGACTGATGATTTCTATATTCATACTTACTATTCACCCTTAAATCCCAGAAAAGTAGCTTAACTTTTTCAAATACACTTTGAATTCTGGTGAATTCTGGTAGAATAAATGACACTAGAGCAAACTGAATGGCAAGGGGAGACATTTTCCGTGGACTCTATGGGCCTCAAAATTAGCATTTTTAATAGGCTACATGGTCCAATGATCAAAACATCTATGTCTTGATGAGGAGAATGAATGAAAAAAAAAAACACTTATTAAGCACTTCTGCACAAAGCACTGTGCTATATGCTGGGATATGAATAGTTTCATCTCAGAAATTTACATTCTAACAGGGGAGGCAATATATCAGGGTTTTTAGCAGCAATTTAGATGGAAACATCCCATATCATGCTGATTTTGTAAATGAGGAAACTAAGTGACTTGCCCAGGTTCTCATTTTAATGAATCTGAGGCTAAATCTGAACTCAGATCTTTCTGAGTCCCCACTTTTTACCACTATATCACATGCCTGTCTCTAAAGGGAGCAATGTGTATGTAGCCTGGAAAGGGAAGAGGGGGCCAGGTTGTGAAGAGCTTTCCATGTGAGACAGAAGAATTTATGTTTGATCATAAAGGTAATAGTCATTGGGGTTTATTGAGGATGGAAAGTAGCAATGACAGATGAAGGCTTTAGGAAAATCCCTGGCAGCTGTAGGGAGGTGGCTTAGAGTGGGGGGTTACTTGGGAGAAGGGGATGGAGAGGACCACTTCCAGCCCCCCAGATACACAACCTAGGAGCCATCCTGGTCTCACTTTTTCAGTATTTCTCCAGAATGCCCCCCTCTGACACTCTCCCTACCCTGGCAGAAGCCCATCACCTCACACTGCTGGTGGTCTGCCCACCTCAAATCTCTCCTAACTCAAATCCTTCTTCCATTTAGTCATTAAAGTGATTTTCCTTTCAGTAAGCATCAATGGCTCCCTATTGTCTCCAGGATCAATTGCAAATTACTTTGGCATTCAAGGCCCTTCACCACCTAGTCCCCTCCCACCTTTCCAGTTTTCTTTTGTTGTTGCTGTTCAGTCATATACAATTCTTTCGTGACCCTCATTTGGGATTTTCTTGGCAAAGACACTGGAATGGTTTTTTGCCATTTTTCTTCTCTTGTCCATTTTACAAAAGGGGAAACTGAGACCAACAGGGTTAAGTGACTTGCCTGTGCATGTTATACTTCTTCCTTGCCCCAAGTCAAGCAAACCTGAGTTCAAATCCACCTTGAAATACTTACTAATTGGGGAATCCTGGACAAGTCACTTAAACTCTGCCTCAGTTTCCCTACCCATAAAATGGGGATACTAATCTCTACATTGTTATGATGGTCAAATGAAATAATAATTATAAAATGCTTAGCAGAATATTTGGCACAAAATAAGTACTATACAAAATGTTAGCTATAATAATAATAATAATAATGATAAAAGATATATTAGTCTATATTATTATATGTTAGCTATACTATGTCATGACAGATGTATAGTGATTCATTCCATAGCTCATTCAACCACACTAGCCTATGAAAATCTCTTCCACATAATTTTTAACATCAAGATGTAATATGTTCTGTCTCATTAGGAAGCAAAGTTCATCCTAGCTCTCTTGCACCAGGACCACCGGTGTCGACAGTGAATAATACAATATCACATTTAATCTCTTTAGTAGGAGGGAGGGGGCTTTTTCCCCCTGCCTCATTACCAGGGCTGTTGGCAATTACAATGTCATGTTCAATCTTCTTCAGAAGGAAGGGCCCTTCTGCACCAGTCCTCCTAATTGGACCAGCTGCAGATGGGGTGGCTGTAGCTCCTGGTAGGTGAGGCTCCCTGTGCCTTGGGTTCATGAATAGGAGGTCTTGTATACAAAATTCACCCCTCCCTCCGGCTTTACGAGCAGTACCTGGGACAAGGGACCCACACTGGGCAGGTCTGGCTGACGGGGCTCTCTGGGCCAGTCTCATGAATGGCGCTGGGGCTTAGGGCAGAAACTGTTATTTTTCTTCTCTTTCTTTCCTCTTCTGTTGACTTTTAAGACAAAACTTACATCTGTGCTGTCCTTTGTTCATTAAGTGGATTGTCTCTAAGTGAATGGGTCTTTCCTAAATGTGAATCCTTAAAGAAAGATTAAGCTCACCAGATGAGACTAAATCTGTTCCTTTCATGACAGGCTCTTCAGTGAAATGTGTAAGCTCCTCACTAACCCGAGTCACTGTTGGAGTCTCTTTCCTTTATAGATACTAGACCCAAATAAAGTGCTTTATTCTCAATTCAATCCAGATAGCATCAGGGTGATAAGAAGAAACATTGGGACCCAAGCCAGAAATAAGTATTTACGTCTGCTATTGTTTTTTGTTCAGTTGTGGCTGACTCTCTGTGATCCAACTTGGGGTTTTCTTGGCAAAGATTCTGGAATGGTTTGCCGTTTCCTTCTCCAGCTCATCTTACAGACAAGAAAACTGAGGCAAACAGAGTTAAGTGACTTGCCAAGACTTACATAGTTAGGGTCTGAAGCAGGATTTGAACTTGAGGTCACTTAGTTCCCCACCTTTTTTAATGGAAACTTTTTATTTTCAAAATATTCAAGGATAATTTTTCATCATTGATCCTTGCAGGAAACCTTGTGTTCCAATTTCCCCTCCTTCCCTAAACCCCCTCCCCTAGCTAGCAAATAATCCAACATATAGTAAACATTGTAAAATATATGTAAATCCAATAGATGTTGCCCTGTTTTAAGGCATTTTACTGCCTGAGTCATCTCGAATAAGTCATCAAATGGCTCTAAACCTCAATTTACCCATTGGTAAGATATATTCAATAATACTTTGACAATCTCATTGGGCTACTATAAGGAAGGAATTTTGTAAATAAAAATGGAAACTTTTCTAACTGAACACTTTCCTTGTTTTTTTTTTTAGACAAAGTTATGGTGTCCCATCTACTACTGACTTCTTGAGGTTAAAGGAATTTTAATTTAATTTAATTTTTTAAATTAAATTTTTTAAATTTACAAAGCATGTGCTTGGGTAATTTTTCCAACATTGACCCTTGCATAACCTTTTGTTTCAAATTTTCCCCTCCTTCCCTTCACCCTAGGTGGTAGGTCGTCCAATACATGTTAAATATGTTGAAATACATGTTAGATAGGAATTTTAATTTTAAAAAATTATCTTTGCATTTCTAGCATTCAGAGCAGTATCTGGAACACAGTAGACTTGAAAAATAATATTTTCCTTTTTCCCCAATTACATGTAAAGAAAATTTATAACATTAAAAAAATTGAGATCCAATTGTTTTCCCTCTTTCCCTCATCTCCCCCATCCTTAAAACTCTAAGCAATATGATATAGCATGTGCAATCATGCGTAACATTTCCATATGGAATGTAGTAGATTTTAAAATATATATATAGGATTAAGTAACTTTCTCAGGGTCACACAGCTAGAAAGTGTTAAGTATCTGAGGCCAGATTTGAACTCAGGTTTTCCTGACTTCAGGGCTGGTGGATTTTAAAATATTAAAAAATTTATTGTATTTGTAAATTATGGTCTAAAACCAGCATTTCTATAATATAGCATAATTTTAAAAAGATGATTGTGTACAAAACTGCATACTTATTATGTACAACTTGCGATTCCTTTTAATTGTAAAATAAAATTATCATGTAAACTTTTTTTCCTTCCTTTTCTTCCCCTCTCAGAGATGGTTATCATTAGACAAATTATGTATATATCTACATATATGTATGTATTTAGAGTCAGAAGATATTGTAGCTATAAGTTAGCAAGTATTCATCAAACATGTACATATATGTACACAGTACATGTTTAATGAATAGTTGCTAACTTATAGCTACAATCCCTTCTGGCTCTAAATATAAGGATGGAAAGCATCATGACATTTTTTTCCTAATCAGGCACTATGATTTCCCTGGCATGAGGAACTCCTACTTTCTCTACCAGTGGAGATTGTTATAAGCTTGGTAATTTAGTCTTGGGCCAAGGGTGTGTTAGTAAATTCTAAACAAGAAGCTTTCCCTCCAAGAATGAAATCATGACAAACTTTTAAGTTTAATAGGCGTTATTAACATTTTTTCTCCACTGTCTTAAGTCTAGAAGAGCAAATCCTGATTGTAACATTTTTTGAGATGTAAAATGTTCACACTGAAAATTTAACAATCAGCTTTCTCTGAATATAAACTGCTTCCATTTTTGTTTTCTTCCCGGGTTATTTATACCTTCTGAATCCAATTCTCCCTGTGCAACAAGAGAACTGTTCAATTCTGCACACATATATTGTATCTAGGATATACTGTAACCTATTCAACATGTAAAGGACTGTTTGCCATCTGGGGGAGGGGGTGGAGGGAGGGAGGGGAAAAATCGCAACAGAAGTGAGTGCAAGGGATAATGCTGTAAAAAATTACCATGGCATGGATTCTGTCAATAAAAAGCTATTTAAAAAAAAAAAACCAATTAGCTTTCTCAGCCGATTTGAGTTGTCTCCAGCACACCATTGGGTAAGAGAATTGCAGAGAGCAATGATGTAAAACTCATATAGAAATCTACATGATTACACTATACAGGAATATTCCTGCAGGATGCATCATGATTTAGAAAAAGAAACAATAACATTATCTGTATTCTACTATATTTTTATATAGTTTGTTAAATATTTTCCTATTATCTTTTAATTTGGTTGTGTACCACAGGAGGGCCCAGGTGGGGTTCCTAGGCGGTGTGTTTGATTCCTCTTTGTTATTGAGAAGCTAAATGACTTATCTATAAAAATATAATCAATATATGTTTGAAGCAGCATTTGAACTCAGATCTTTCTCCTCCAGAATTGGTTCTCTAGCCACGAGGATACTGAATCCAAATGTCATCCTCTGTGCAGAATTACAGAATTTCAGGATTTCAGAGTTGGATGGCCCCTAAAAAGCCATCTAGTTCAAAAGTTTAAATATACTCATTAAAACCCCAATACATAACACATAATTTTGTACATAATAGATTACTTAATAGAAATTCATAGCTTCATATGCAATCTCTTTCTGTCTTTTTATTTTAAATAAAACAGTAACAATGATTTAGTGTCTACTATATGCTGGGCACTGTATTAAGTACCTTAATTCAATAAACATTTTAGTGCCTACTAAGTGCTAGACGCTGTCCTGGGGATCCTAAACAATTGCTAGGATCTTGGAAATCAGCCCCTAATCAGGTCTTCCGAACCTGGGTAACCATTACTAGCTCATTCCGTAAGAAAAATCGGCTGGAGCTCAGGAGTGTTGGAGATCCCTTTTCTGGGGCTCAGTGGAAACAAATATCTTTGAAAGGACTGTCCAGACAGGCTTCTTTTCACCAGGAACAGCCCCCTCCCAATCACCCTTTTTCTTGGGTAAGTCTTTGTTCTAGTTTTGAAAAGCTAGGCCACATTTGGTGCTGCTGTTGCCCCCTTCTATTGATTTTCTTCCCATCTCCGAGTTCCAGACTGTCTCTAGTCAATTTGAGGGGAGGGGTACCCCAAAAAGTATCCCCACCAGAGACATCCTGCAGCACAATTGTAATGCTGGCAAAGTTGCTGTTGAATCTGCCTTTGTTCCTCCTTCCTTGGATTCCCAGCCAGCCGGTGATAGTCTATCGGAATTAAGGGCTCCTCTGGGCCCTGAGTCTGACCAGGTCAGACACAGCAGAGTGGATGAAGACCTAGAAGGACCTGAAAGTCCCCAATACTGGCTGAGGTTCTAAAGGATGGGTAGTAGACTCTACATTCTTATATATTGTGGGTTTTTTGAGAAATATAAAAACCATCAAAGTTATTTTATTAAAAAATTAATCAGTAACAACCAGGTAATTTAGGAAACCAGAAAGTTCTCATCTGCTGAAAAGAGACAACAACAGCTTTCTAAAGTTCAAGAAAAATGAAGGAGTGACTGTTTCTTTAACCTTAACTGTTTCTTTTAAGAATCAGGGGGCATGACCAGCTTGTCAGCCCATAGGATTACCCCTCCTAGTTCATTCAAGGGAAGAGTATTTACACTTTGTAAAAGGATCACTGGGTGTTATCACCTTATCAATATATTAACACCTCATCATCAGTTGATATCTGTGATGTCAGGTGAGCTGGGGAGAAAGAAATCTAAATCTCTCAATTATATGTATAAAAGCACCTCAAGCTGTATAGATAGATTCATCGTTTAATATTCAATCCTATTTTTCTGTTCTTTAAATGTAGAAGGGCTTATATTTGTTGATATTTACTAACTTCAAAAAATTTATTATTTTTTTTTAATGAAAAGAAGGTAATACTAACAGAAACTGAAGAAACTAATGAGCATATGTTTCTGGAACTCAGCAATAAAAAAAAGCTCAGAGAAACAGGTTTCTGGCATTCTCCAGGCACAGAAGCAGGCTTTTGCTTTATCTGGGGAAAACTTTCAGTCATGGGGATCTGGAGGGTTCCTGGAACTCAAGGTATATGGGATAAGTTTTGTCTTCGGGCTTCAGAAATTCAGGCTTCTAGGATTCATCACTTTATGTTGATAACACTTCAAAGACACTGATATTTTGAAAGGTTTTTTTTTTTTTTTTTAAACTGTTTGAGTTAGCTTTCTCCTTTAGATGCCTTCTTTGGAAATTGTATTTAAAAAGAATATTTCCACTTTGAGTCACTTTCCCAGTGACATCAATTAAAGTTTCAGAGATGTTTCCAAAGAGCAGATTTGGTCCCCAGTATGTATTAAAGTTCACATTTATTAGTGCTTGTACTTCAGCAATCCAGTTTTTAAACGTTTTACCTCTTCCTCTGAAGAAAGATGATTTAAAGGAGACATAATAGCTGTCTTCATGCATTTGAAGAGCTGTCACATGGAAAAGGGATGAGAATTATTCTTCTTCACCCCAGGGAGTAGAACTCCAGCAATGCAGGGAAATTATAAAGAAACAAATTTAGGTTTTCTATAAGGAATCATTTCCTAACAGTCTGAGGTATCTAAAAGCGTGGCCTGAGCTAGGAAACAGGGATGCTCCCCACACCTCAGCCTCCCCTCCCCCAATGGGGAGTCTTTAAACAAGAGCTGGATTTCCACTGGAGGAGTAAATCCTGCTTTAGAACTGCCTTGTATTTACTATATACAGACACACATGTGTGTGTATGTATGTGTATATTTGTATTTGTATGTATGTATATACATATATATATAGTTTTGTGTATATACTTAGATTTATATCCTATTGGGTATGATATATGTAGTATATAAATATATTAATAATAGAATATATAATGAATAATAAATAATAATAATATAAATAATAATAGTAATTAATAAAATAATAAAAATATATAAATGTTTTTATATATACTATATATTTATATATTTTTATTAAATATATAGTATATATAAATATATGTGATATATTATATTTATATATACTATATATTTATATATAATATACATTATGCATAATATATCATATATATATATATATAATATAATATAATATAATATAATCTTCCATATTATGATGCAAGCTCCTCAATGGTGGGAGTTATTTGGAAGGGAGTGGCTTTGTATCCCCAGTGCCTTGCTTAGTAACTGGAAGATGGTAGCACTTGATAAAAACTTATTACTTTGTTGATTGATTAATATTCTAGAGGAGATCCTTGTTCAGGAAAGAGTTGCTTTAGATGACCTCTACAATCCTTTCAACTTGTGTTTTTGTGACCCCAGGACATGACAAAAGTAGCCACAGATGGAGTTTCCAAAGTGACAGGGATGTTTAGTAGCAAGAGTAAGCAAGTAAATGTTTAACAATTACATCTCTGGAAAAAACACAATGACTACTACAATATTATCAGGAAACACCATTAAGTTCACTCTATATTATTAATATTTTAATCATTTCTATCTTAAATCTAGATAATCCACAAAACAATAAATCAAGCCTCAATTTGTAGTTTGGTCTATTTCTATAAATGTTCACACCAAAATTTTAGCACCCCCAATAGGAGCTAGCAGCAGTCAGTCCAAAATGAAGGTCCACACATGGGATTCGGCCCCCAGGATCCTTTGGAGACCCAATCTCCAAAGATTGATGACCCAATCACAGTCTTTTCTTGTAGGAACTTTGGCATGTTGTAAACCCCTGCCTTTGGGCCATAGAACCAAGGACAACAGAGTTATAGGAAATCGGGGAAACCAGGATAAAGAGCAAGCGCAGGAACATCCCCAAAAATTATTGGTCTAGGAGGAATCAGAGAAGTAGAACTAAAGGGAGGAATCCAGAGTTGAGATCCGGAGTACCAGAGATAAGGGAAAAGTAAAATAAGATAGGTGGTCAAGAGTTACAGAACATGGTAGAATCCAGGGCCAAACTAGTCAGGAGGAAAAAACCAGAAAAGCAAAGAGTCCAGAGAGCAAGAAAAGGTGGTTGGTGAAAGAGCAGATAGGCATTTGGGGTCTGAGAAGTCCATATGAAGCTGAGGGCCAAAAGTTCAATGGTCTTGTGATGATGAGAGCTCTTTACACCCAGAGAGAGATCTGTGGGAACTGAGTGTGGACCACAACATAGGATTTTCACTTTTTTTTGTTGTTGTTTGCTTGAATTTTATTTTTTCTCATTTTTTTCCTTTTTGATCTGATTCTTTTTCTGCAGCAAGATAATTATATAAATTTGTATAACTATATTGGATTTACATATATATATATTTTACCATGTTTAATATATATTGGATTACTTGCCCTTTAGGAGGGGAGGGGAGGGGGAAAAATTGGAACACAAGGTTTTGCAAGGGTCAATGGTGAAAAATTATACTTGCATATGTTTTGAAAATAAAAAGCTTCAATAATAAAAAGAAGAGGGCCAAGAAGCAGAAGGTCGATGTGAACAATTTTTTTTTGGTGTCCTTATTAGCATGTAAACAAAGAACTATGTAAACAGAATTTCTAAGTCCTAGAGTTGGAAGAAACTGAGTTCAACCTATATCTGAGCATGAATCCCAATCTACTACATTTCCAACAAATGATCCTCCTGTACAAAGATGACCATTTTTGTTTGGGGATGTGTGATGGGGACTTTCATATCTTCCAAATAATCCATTCCAGCAAGCATTCTTGTCTAGTATGTGCCAGGCTTATACAGAAACAAAATCATTCCCTGCCCTCAAGAAGTTTAAATTCTATGGCATGAGTTCCTAAAACAGCCCTCTCTATTTTAAGTTCCCTCTAATTCTCATAAGGGCAAGTAGATATACAGAAAATATAGTGTGAGACTTGGAATTAAAAAAAAAACTCCTTTTCATAAATTCAAATCTGGCCTTAGATGCTAGCTGTGTGACCCTGGACAAGTCACTTAACCCTGTTTGCCTCAGTTTCCTCATCTGTAAAATGAACCCAAAAAAGAAATGGCTAATCATTCTAGTCTCTTGGCTAGGAAAATCCCAAATGTAGTCTTGAAGAGTTGGATACAACTGAAAATGATTGAACAATAAATTCTTATAAAGTTTTCCCATCCAGTCATCTATATTGCTCCCTAGTTCTAGATTTTAAAGTCAAATAAAATAGATTTAATTTCTCTTTCATATGACAACCTTCACAAAAATAGCTACTATCTATTACACTCCCTTTCTACCTTTTTCCCTTCAAAACTTCTGATTTCTAGGATGACAATGCCTCCCTATTATCTCTTCTTTCACCTGGAGAGTTCTTCCCCAAACATATATTAAAGGAAGTATCCACAATAGTTATCATGTTCTCTTCAAATCCTGAACAGCCCCCGATGTGCCCATATATATATTTTTAAAAGCAGTGTGTTTTATATTGGATTACTTGCCATCTAGAAGGGGTAGGTGGGGAAATTTGAATACAAGTTTTGCAGGGGTCAATGGTGAAAAATTATCCTTGCATATGTTTTGAAAATAAAAAGCTTCAATTAAAAAAAAAAAAAAGAAAAGCACTATGTTTAAGATATTGAGTAAAGCACTGAGAATACAAAGAAAGGCCAAAAAAAAAAAAAATTCCTTATTCTCAAGAATTTCCCAGTCTGATAATGAGATAACACCATCTTAGAAGTCTTAGCCCTGCTCACTTACACTCAATCCATTTCAATCTAACAATCGTTTCTTTCTGGCAGTCTTGGAGCAGGAGAAAGGCTGGTGTGGTCCCCAACACTGTTGCCCACAGATACTGTTTGCTGTTCTACCTGCTTGGTTACCTTAGGTTCCTCAGTGGGGAAACACCCATTTTGAAACCTGCCCTAACTCACCTTTGCTTGGTTAACTTGCACCTATCTTGCTTTAGTGAAAATTGAAGCATTATCTGATGTGTTCCCTGCCAGAAAGGAGTTTACAGTAGCCAAGTTGGGGAGAGGTGAGTATTACACATTAAATACACTGGAGCGTATAATTAACTCCCAGACCGTGTAGTACCAAACCGGAGGTGAGAAGAATAGGAAGAAAAGGAGTGAGAGTTAGAGTAGTCAAGGAAGATTTAAAGGTGGAATCAGAATTTGGAATGGGCCTTAAAGGATTGGGATAAATGAAAGGAGAAAGAGGGCATTACAGGCTAGGACCATGGAATGAGCAAAGATTGGGATGTCAGGAGTCCAGTTGCATTGGATGACCTTGCCAGCAAAATACTTTATTTTTATTTATTTCATTTTTTAATTAAAACTTTTTATCTTCAAAATATACACATATATATACATATAAATATATGTATCTACAAAATATATACATATATACACATATAAATATATATGTCTACAAAATATATACATATATACATATATATATACAAAATATATATTTTTAACATTCATCCTACAAAATCCTGTTATTCTAATTTTTCCCCTCTCTTTCCCTTACCCGTTCCCCCAGTTGGCAAGTGATCCAATATGTGTTAAACCTATGCAATTCCTCTATACATATTTCCACAAATATCACAGTAAAATACTTTTTAAGGCTTAATTTTTTTTGGAGGCAATTCAGGTCAAGTGACTTGCCCAGGATCACCCAGCTAGTAAGTGTCTAAGGCTGCATTTGGTCCTCCGGACTCATGGGCTGGTGCTCTATCCACCACCATCTCGCTGCCCCCAAAACAGCGTTCTTAACCTGACTTCTGTGAAAAGAAATCTTTTGGATACCATCTTTCCAATATAACTTGTTTCCCCTGTGTTTTACTGGAGGCCCTCGGAGCCAGGAGCCTCCCCAGCCTGCCAGCTGAATCCATGTCACACAGCTCTGGGCTAGAACGTTCAAGGGCACGGTCTCCGGGATGCAGGATGCTCTGACCCTGGCTTTGTTATCCTAACCTTTCCCTCAGTGCAGATTTCCCCACTGGCAGGCAGCAGGGTACAGTCAGAAACGCTCGGGCAGGCCTTCAGAGAGACAAAGGGCACAGTTTTCCAGATGCTGTTGCCAAGGAGAGGGCAACAAAGAAAGAATATAACAAATACTAAGAGGGACAGAGCCCAGTGACTGAATCTGTGTTCCCCTGGTCTTCTGGGCCTCCACTCTTCCACACAAAGGCCGATCCAATCAATACCAATCAATACAACACATTAACTTTATTCCCCTTTTATTTTTTATTCGGTTGTATACTACTTTTATGACCCCATCTGGAGTTTTCTTGGCAGAGACACTGGAGTTTTGCCATTTCCTTCTGCAGAGTATTTTATAGACGAGGAAACCGGGGCACACGGAGTTATGTGACTTATCCAGGCCGGTAAGTGTCTGAGACCAGATGAATCTTCCTGATTCCAGGCTCGCTGCACCCTCCCCTATGTCACACGGCTGCCCAAAGACGTGACAACAGTCAACTTAAATCAGGGCAGTGTGCCCTCTCCTAGTAAATCAATGGGGAACCCACAGCGACCAACTTCTCTTTTCTTAGTAGAAATAAGGGTTAGGGAGTCATACTAAACTAGAAAGTAACTGTATTTCTCACATTGTTTCAAGTAATCCCTTTCTTCCTGATTCTAAACGACAGCAGCCGGTTTCACTTCCTCCTCCCCCATCCCACGCAGGGGAGTGGTTCACCTTCCTTTGCTTGGAATGATGCTCCTTCTCATAATTATAACAGGGAAATGACACATGGTGTAGAGTTGGGTGAGACCACATGAAACGGAAGCTGAAGTCAATATTTCATCACTCCTAATTTAGGGCTCACTCACGTATGCCGTAAGTGCTTGCTACTTGCAGAGCCTGGGTTGGGCGCCGAGTGGGAGACAAAGGTTAATATAATGTGATTCAGTATAAAAGGTCAATATAAAAGCTGTAATAAAGTAGTTTATGATGTGGCTGGTGCTCCCTGGGTCAGATTTAGGACCCTGACTGGTGCCATTTACCTCTGTTTTCTGGCTTCTTCCCAGCTCCCCATTGTCTCTAGAATGACTTGTAAACTGCTTTCTGTAGCATTTGAAGCCCTTCACACTCTGGCTCTTGCCTTCTACCTTTCCAGGTTTATTTTGTATTATTCCCCTTTATACATAGGAGTGTCTAGTCAAACTGGTCCAGTTGTTCTCCAAATGGGGCCTTCTGAGTCACACACCCATGCCCAGAATTGTTCCCTCCTCACTGCTTTTTATTTTTTAAATTTTTTATTATTATTATAGCTTTTTATTTACAAGTTATATGCATGGGTAATTTTACAGCATTGACAATTGCCAAACCTTTTGTTCCAACTTTTCCCCTCCTTCCCCCACCCCTTCCCCCATGGCAGGTTGACCAATACATGTTAAATATGTTAAATTTACTGCTTTTTATAATCCCTAACTTCCCTCCCACTTTCCTCATCCACTCAATTTGTGGCTCTCCTTCCTTCCTCTGGTTATTCTATATGTATTTATCTATACCGCTCTTGTAAGATGTAAACTCAAGAGGGCCTATTAATGTAGGACAGATACTTAATCAAACACGTTGGACAGAATTAAATTGATATCAGAGCTTGTGTCTCACTACATTCCCAGCATGGGACCTTACCGCTAGTTGGTGTTCAATAAATTCTTTAATGATGGGAATGATAACGTCCAGGCAGCTGTAACTAGGACAGGCTGACTGGGCTTCTTCCCAGGTCACCGGCACGTCACACTTGGCCACCATTCCTAGCTTCTCAGACATACTGAGCTATCTAGCCCAATGGGAAGGAATTACTTTGGAAGTTATCCCTGGGGATCACTACCCAAGTTTCAGGTCTTCAAGGCATCTGAAAAGTTCACTGATCTTTCTCCAATTGATTAAATAGTTTTTCTTAAAACTTGCTTTTTTTTATAAACCAAGTTGTTAAATGCAAGGAAGGACTTTAGATAAGCCACTTTTGAATAAACTTTAGAGTTGATATTGGAAGGCTTGGACACAAAAACCTAACTACAAATTCTGGTACCTGGAGCACATGCAGCTGAAAAGGAGGGGAGTGTTTATACAGAGAGCCTGGGTAGAGGCAAATGAGATAGGGAAGGCTTAATAATGAGTATGTTTCAATAATCAATCAAAACTTCTTATTAAGAGTGCCAGGAACTATCCTAGGATGCAAAAACACAGAATGAAATAATCTCTACTTGCAAAGAGATTGCACTCTAACAAGGGAGACAATTATATATATATGTATGTATGTATATAGGTATATAAATATATACATTATATATGTATATATACACTATATATGTATATTACATATACATATGTATATACATTATCACATATGTATATAATTACATACATATATAATATATAAATATATTTTTATATTTATAGAATAAATATAGAATACATTTATATATTATATATCTATGTATATATTATAATAATTATATATATTATATCCAAAGTAAATAGAAAGCGATTCATCCATTATATAAGGTAGTTTGGGAAGGAGGGCACTAACAATTGGAGAATCAGAGAAATTTCATGTAGCAGCTGGTATTTGAAATGTATCTTGAAAGAAGAAAGGGATTTTTTGCAGCAGAAGCAAAGTAGATATGCATTCCAGACATGGAAATGGGAGATGGACTGTTGTGTGGAAAGAACAGAGAGTGAACGAGTCTGGTTCACAAAGTGAAAGAGGGAGAGGCATGTATAGTGAAGCTGGAACTATAGATGGCCGCCAGGTTGTGAAGGGCTTTAAAAGCTAATTAGAGAAGGTGATATTTTCTCCTACAGGTACCAGAGGAGCTCTGAAGGGTGCTGAGTATGAGAGTGACATGGAGATCACTATGGCAGCCATGTGTAGGATGACTGAAGTGGGAAGATACTTTAGGCAAAGAGACCAATTGGGCGACTTTGACAATAAGCTAGGCAAAATCTAGAAGATCTAAATGTAAGTGAAGTCTCTGTGAATAGGGAGAAAGGAAGAAGAAAGGGAGGTAGATATGTGGATTGAGGAAGAGGGAAAAGGCAAGGATAATTCCAAGGCTATAAATCTGGGATACTGTAAGAATGGTCAATAGAAATGGGAAGTTTTGTAACAGGAATGGACTTAGGAGGAGAAAGAATAAATTTTGTTTTGGGACACATTGAGTTTGATGTCTCTGGGGCGTCCAGTTTGAAATATCCAAACAAGCAATTTATTGGTAATGCAGGATTAAAGCCCAGCAGAGAAACTGGGCCTGGAGACATGATAATTAAACCTATGGTAGCCAAAGAGGTAGTGAGAATGAAGAGGGAAAAGAGAAAAAGACTTAAGATGGAGCTTTGATGAACACCCACAATTATGCAGTGTGCTATAGATAGTGAGAAGACTGGGAATTAGACTAGGAAGAGGGGAACCAGGATAGAGTAATGTCACAAAAACCCATGAAAGAGTGAGTTACCAGGAAGTCAACTATGTCAAGTGAAGCAGACAGGGCAAGAAGGATCAAGACTTAAAAATACCATCCTAGATGTCAAGAGATCACTGGTCATTTCAGAAAGAGCAATTTCGATGGCGTGAACCTAGATTGCAAATGGTTGAAGAAAGGGACAGAGGCAGGAAGTGTAAATAGCTTTTTCTGGAAATTTGACTGTGAAAGGAAAGAGAGATTCCCAAAGAGATCCTAAAGGAGGGGAAGGGACCTGTATGTGCAAGAATGTTTGTGACAGCCCTTTTTGTAGTGGCCAGAAACTGGAAACTGAGTGAGTGCCCTTCAATTGGAGAATGGCTGAATAAATTGTGGTATATGAATGTTATGGAATATTGTTGTTCAGTAAGAAACGTTCACCAGGATGTTTTCAGAGAGGCCTGGAGAGACTTATATGAACTGATGCTGAGTTAAATGAGCTACAACAACAAGAAGACTATATGATGATCAATTCTGATAGATGTGGCCCTCTTCAACAAGGAGATAATTCAGATACTTCCAATGATCTTGTGAGAAAGAGAGCCATCTACACCCAGAGAGAGGACCGTGGGGACTGAGTGTGGACCACAACAGCATTTTTACTCTTTTTGTTGTTGTTTGTATGCATTTTGTTTTCTTTCTTTATTTTTCCTTTTTGATCTGATTTTTCTTGTGCAGCAAGATAATTGTATAAATATGTATACATATATTGGATTTAACATATATTTTAACATATTTAACATGGATTGGATTACCTGCCATCTAGGGGAGGGATGGGGGGAAGGAAGGAAAAATTTGAAACACAAGGTTTTGTAAGGGTCAATGTTGAAAAATTACCCATGCATATGTTTTATAAATGAAAAGCTTTAATTAAAAAAAAAGGAAAAAAAGAAAGGAGAGATATAGGACACCAACTTGAGAGGGTGGTAGGATCGAGAGCAGTGGGCCTCAAAGTGTAGTCCAAAGAATTGTTGGGGTCTCTGAAACCCTTTCAGAGGGTCTACAAATTCAAAATTATTTTTTATTTCTAATATAGTAAATAGCTATAAATATAACCCATGTCAACAAAAACTCTTTGAACAGATCCTCAATAGTTTTTTTTTTTTTTAACAACATAAAGATACTGAGAACAAAAGTTTGAGAACCACTGATCTAGACAAAGATTTTTAAAGTCACAGAAAACTCAGGAGTATTTGAAGGAAGTTAGAAAGGGAGAGGTTGGAGATGAAAGAGAGTGAATGACTGAGGGTAGAAGTCCTTCTGTAGGAGGGAGGGCATGGAATCAAGAGCATATTAGAGATGTTGACTTCTACAAAGAGTCACCCATTTTCAGATTCTAGGGGAAAAGAGGAGATAATGGGAATTGATCTAGATGGGTTCTGAGATGGGAAGAAGAGCGCTCACTTTACATGACTTCAATTATTCCAGTGAAGTAAGAGGTAACGTCCTCAGGTGAGAGGGATGGGGAAAAGAGACCATGTAAGAAGTTTGAGGAAAAATGGCAGTTTGCAATAGTATCTGTGGAGAGTGAAATAGGAAATCATTCAGAGATGAGTAAAGGCCTTGTTGGATAACACAGCTCCATAAGCCAGGCAACACTTGCTCCAACTCCATTTATCAGCATTGAGTAGGAGTACAGGAGGCCGATGGAGGCAGTCATCTAGCCTGAGGTTGGGCAGGTATTGTCATTGGACAATAAGGTGAGGAATTTGAGAGTAGAAAGCAGCATAAAGTTGAATTGATTTGGGTCAAGTTTGAAAGGAGAAGAGTAAAATCAGAGAATGAGTAATGATTTAAAAGGTACTGTGGATTAGAGGGATTGGATGTGAAGGAAGAACAGGGTTTTCCCACCAAGTGCTTTTTACACTGACCAAGCCAGGGTAGATGAGCTATGGGGGTATCTGGAGGGGAACAGCTCTGAGGAGGCCTGTAAATAGGAAAGAAAAGTAGGGAAGACTGAAACTTCTGTTTTTATTTATTTACTTTTGTCGAAGTACAAAAGTACTTGTCCAGGATCAGAATCAAGAGACTAAAGTTTGATTTCTCAACTCCAACCCTTAACTGGCTATGTCTCCTCAGACAAATTCCCAGACACTTTTGAGGGATGAACTTTGAAAACCTCAAACAGTGGGCAAATGGGAGCTTTCTGGTGACTGCTCTTGAAGAGCTGTTTCTAGGAAAGCTAAGATTTCTCTCTTGTGAAGCAGTGTGGCTCTGGGGGCCTGGTGTTCCTGGGTGGCTCTCCCTGTGTGTCCCTGGGAAATGTCTCATGTGCTGGGCCATGCTGGGAGCTGCCCAAGGTGTCCAGCACAGAGCTCACTGAAGGACTTAGCCAGTGATAAATCTGTGTCACAAGATCACTGACAGCTGAACCTTTGATAATACCTTTTGAGCCCTCTCCTATTATCTCAGGCAAGCCAGTGTCAGAGGTCACAGGACCCTGACAGGGGAAAAGACACTAAAGGAAATTTCTTCAGGCAGAAAGGGCCTGGAGAAGAAAGGAGATCAATTAATAAAACTAATATTATAACCCTACTAATAATAACTGACATTTACAGGAAGCTTTAAAGTTAGCAAAATACTTTTCATTTGATCCATTTGTTACCAAGAAAGGTACTTTGGATATCCCCATTTTACAGATGATGAAAATGATCCTTAAATGTGGTCACAGAGATAGTTAAGGATGCTCTATCTGCTACATAATGCTGAGGCAGGAGAGGGTAGAGAAGGATTTCAGACCAAGCTCTGGGCTGTGGGCCGGCCTGTGTGACTGATTCAGTGGAGTGGCTAGGAGAGGGACTCAGGAAGTGGAAAATACTCAATAAAGGTAACAGGTGGTTGTAAGGAATGCACTTTTCAATGGTTGACAGGGAAGAGGGTGTTATCTTTGGGAACTAAGCCAGAAAGGGCCTGGTTTCCTTAGTCACTGGGGCAGGATTGGACTTAATTTTCTATCCATACAAGCCCTCTGGCCAAAGGGCAGCCACTTGCTTTCAATGACCCATAAGCCCGAGGAGAGCCAGCCCTGTGGCTGGAGCTAGGTTGGGATAGGAGCAGCCTTTGTTGCTCTTTAGTGCTGGTTACCTGACACCTGAGACAGAATGGTAGGAATGAATGAATGAATGAAAAAAACATTTATGAAGTGCTTCCCATGTGCAAATCACTGTGCTAATCTCTGGGGTTACAAATGGAAAAGCAAGACAGTCCCAGCTCTCCAGGAGTTTCCATTTAATTAGAGGAGAGATAACATAGAAAAAGGCCCAAAGGTCCTTACGAAGCAGGTGGTAATATAACTTTTCAAAAGCCATTTCCACTAATAATACCACATTCAATTCTTATGTTGAATCATCTGAAAGTGTCAAAGATTTTTTTTTTCTTGGTCTTCAACTGCTTTTTACGGAGGTGATGGATCTCATCTCCTTAAGGGCTACTTCCTTGGGTTCAAATCCCTTCCTTTGTGATCTTGGGCAGCTCAGTTACCTACTCTCATCTATAAAATGAAAAGGTTGGATTAGCAGACCTCTAAGGTTCTTTCCAGTGGCAGAACTATAATCCTGTGATTATTCCTCCTTGTACTACAATTTCCTCATCTATAGAATGATGGGATTCAACCAGATGGCCTCTAGACTTAATGATCTGTTCTCTTGCCTGGGTTTTTTTTTCTTTTTTTGGTTCCTGTCTACCTGTCCTGCCACTTAATTATTCCCTTCTTCCTGGTTTCTGGTTGTCTGCTAAGTTACAACTCCCTAAGTTGTTCTTACATGTAGTATCTGTATGTACTGTAGTTCTGGATTATTTCCTCATTCCTCTTGCCTCTCCCATTATTCTGACGCTCCCAGGTTCTGCTCTGGATGTAACATACTTTAGACAGTTCTCCTACATTTTTTTCCATCCTTTTTCTTTTTTTTTGCCACCCATAATTCCTATGTTAATATCAGACTGCAAGTTTAGAAACTTAAGGGTGCTTATTCTGGGATTTATGAACTTGTCTTTAAAATGTTTTGATAGCCCTGTTTCACTATAATTGGTAGTCTTTATAATCTTCTATATTTTACATCTTTAAAAAGAGCCAGGCAGTTAGGTAGTAGAGTGGATGGAGGACAGAATCTGGAGTCAGGAAGACTCACCTTCCTGAGCTCAAATCTGGCTGCAGACACTTCGCTGGCCAAGTCACTTGTTTGCCTCATTTCCTTATCTGTAAATTGAGCTGGAGAAGAAAATGGCAAACTATTCGTAGCTTTGCCAAAGAAAACTCCAAATGAGGTCACAAAGAGTTGGACACAATTGAAATGACCAAACAATAGCCATCATCACAACAAATATTATTTTTTAAATGTTTTGATAGAATTCATTTGTAAATTCATCTGGTGCTGAAGAGTTTTTCCTTAGGGAGTTCAGTGATGGCTTGTTCATTTTCTTTTTTCTAAGAGTGGGTTAAATATTTATTTCTTCTTCTGATAAATCTGGACAATTTATATTTTTGTAAATATTCATCCATCCCAATAAGATTGTCTGATTCATTGGCACACATATTATTCTGAGGAGGGATCCTTAGGCTATTTCTGTCTGCCAAAGGGGTCTGTGATACTAAAAGGTCTAATCCCTTCCTTCCTTAGACTAAAGAGCTGGGGAGTGAAATTGGAAATGAAGGTTAAAACCTCATCACTGTTGGTGGCTATGAAAGTGCAATGAATGTAGGTAAAACTGAATCAAGTAATGAAATAATACAATCATAATTTATTTTTATTGTTGAGTCATTTCCGTCATGTCCAGCTGTTTGTGACCTCATTCGGAATTTTCTTGGCAGAGATGCTGGAGTAGTTTGCCATTTCCTTCTCCAGCTCTTTTTACAGATAAAGAAACTGAGGCAGACAGGGTGAAATGACTTGCCCAGGGTCACACAACTAGTAGGCATCTGAGACAGGATTTGAACTCATGAGTCTTGATGATTCCAGGCCCTAGTTGCCCATAGTGACACTATTATTTTGAAGATTGCCTACATGATTCTGCTCACATAACTTGGTATCAGTTCATACAACACTCTCCAAGTTTTTCAAGTCCATCCCGTTTGTCATTTTTTGTGATCTGCCATTCTTTGAGCAGAGTCCCTTAATGCTTCACCATCTGCCCATGCTTACAGTGTCTAATACTTCTTAAATTTCCTGCCCTACCTAGAAAAGCTATTGAAATTCTAGACCTTGGCTATTCCCATTCCCATTTGTTAGTGCAAATTCAAATTGGTTAGGATATCATTAGGAAGTAAAAGCACAAAAAAGAATTGAGGGAAAAAATGGTGAAAAGGGAGCATTTTTTCCCTCTCCCCATTTACTTTATTTTCTGTCTTACGAGAGAGAGGGGGGGGGGAGGGGGAGGAGAGATCTGATTTAATGGAAAATCAAAAGACATTAATAACATTTATTTGCTTTTTAAAAAAAATTTAGAAAAATGAAAATGTTTCAAATTGTGACTTACTTCAGATGAATAAATTTTTCAAGAGATTCATCTATTTTGACACTCCCAAGGGATTTCTTAAACCTTATGCAATAGGAAGATTTAAAAACATATTTCAGAGGCATAACAGCAGTGTTGGCCATGGAGTCAGAGAACCTGGTCTAAATCCCTCATTTTTCACTTATGGATTGTGTGAGCTTGGATAAGTTTTTAACCTCTCAGGCCTTCAGTTTCATTATCTGTAAAGTGAAGGGGGTTGCACCAGGTGACCTCCATGGTCCTTTTCAACTAGAATTCTATGATCCTATAGTCCTATACAAAATGATTTCCATTTTCAGATCATTCCAAGGATAATCAATATATTCTAACTCTGAAACACAAAAGCAAAATGCATTTCTGCTTTTCCTGAGGCAATGTCATTTCACTTGAGAAAGAAGAAAGATTCAGGGCTTTTTATGCTTGTGAATTTAATTTTGTTGACCTTTCATCCCAATGATATTGTATACGTTTCTGTTCTCCTACTAGACCTCAGAAGACTAAAATAGACAATACTGACCGGCTGCTTCCATTCATTCCAGCAGAGATTAGAAGCTAGGCATTATTGCTCTGCTTGCTCAAATAGATCAAATCAAGTACAGAGAGATCAAGTCTAAGGTTATGACATTAGGAGAAAATTGTATTCTGATTGTTTGTGGCCTTGTAATTTTGTGACTCCCAAGAGAACTGAAATATGACATGCATTTAAAGGTAAGAATTTATCTGGTTACTGCTTGCAAATATCTAGGAGCATTTTGGGTTCATATTCTACTGCTTAATCACCCCATTTTCCTTTTGGATCTTGACTCAAGATTTATACACACAGTATCCCAGTGATGCAAAAGAACACTTGCTTAAAATAGAAATGTAAGGTAAATAATAAGAAAATGATCCTTGACAGCAAACACTCAATTGCTTGCTTTTCCCCAAAATCTCCTTCCTTTAGCTAGGACTGAGACAATAGTGGAAAGAATAGTGGTCCTGAGGGCAGAGGATTTGGGTCCATTCTTCTTGCACTTATATTGCTAAGTCACTATGAAGAGCTCTCTAGAGGAGTGATAAAGGATGTGTGAGCAAGTTGCCCATCAGGTACCATTAAAAGGTGGGCAGCTAGGATAGAGTGTGGGCCTTGGAAGGACCTGAGTTTGAATCTGACCCCAGATACTTATTACCCAATAAGTATAGACAAGTCACTTAACAAGTCACTTAACTCGGCCTCAGTTTCTTCATCTGTAGAATGATTTCAAGAAAGAAACGGCAAAACAAACCAGTATATTTACCAAGAAAACTCCAGATAGGATTGTGAAGAGTTGACTAATCGACTAAATAATAACAAAGATACAATTAAAAAGATAGCTCCATTTCTGTGTCTGTTTCTTTTCTGCTCCCCTTTCTCTTCCATTTCATAATCCTTACCTATCTTCAAAATCTCATCTGCTCACCTTGTGGGGGACTTTACAGCATCATCACTTGTTCAATTCTTATACAAAATTCTAGTAGACGTAGTCCCCTAAAAAACATGGCATTGTCCTCAACTATGAACATGGTTTGCCAGAGATGGAAATCAAAATTGACTTTTTTAATAATCTAATTTTTTTGGTAGAAAAATCTCCTATACATTTATCCCTTAGTAAAGACATCCTTCTTAGGATAAACTTAAATGAAGCCTGGAGGAAAGAAAAATGATTTACAAATACCTCTGAGGGAAATCTATTATAGTAAATCAAAGGTAATCTATCTTAGTGTTTATATAGAGCCCAATAAAGCTTTTCAGGGATTTTTTTTTCTTCTCAACAGAGTGATGGGATGAATTTTTAGCTTATGGAAACATTTCCACACTACAAGGCATTCTGGGAAGAAATAAAAAATAATTGTAATAGATTCAAATGAAATAAGCATTTAGAAATGCTACTCTGGAACTGAAGGTAGGAAGAATAAATATCTTTTTATATAAGAAGTCCTGATAAAACCCCCATAGTCCTAGGGACAGATAGAGCATAGCAGCAACGTGGATATAGTACCGGACTTCGAGTCAGGAACATGTGGCTCTGAACCCTGCCTCAGATACTAGCTGTATAATCCAAAGCCAAGCCACTTAGGCTCTCTGAGACTCAGTTTTCTCATCTGTAAAATCAGGATTTTTCAGGGCGACTAGGTGATGTAATGGAGAGAGCACCAGCCTTGAAGTCAGGAGGCTCTGAATTCAAATCTAGCCTCAGACTATTAATACTTCCTAGCTGTGTGATCGATCCTAGGCAAGTCACTTAACCCCAATTGGCTCAGGAAAAAAAAATCAGGATTTTACTTGCTTTGGTTTGTTTTGAAGATCAAATCTATGTAAGTTATGTTGCAAATTTTAAAACATGATAATAAATAAAACCTAAGTAGTATCTTCAAATAATCAAATTATTACTGTATTAAAATAACAATATATTACTAACTTCATAGGGAACCTGGCACCTTAATGATCAGGAAAGAAGGTTGTAGAATTCAAGGAAAAGCTATGTGTTCTTTTGCACTGGCATTGTGTACCAAGGAAAATGCAGACGGACAGGAAGCTTTTAAGTGACTAAGCTCATCATAGCTTTTGCCCCACAGTCTTTGTGCAAGTCAGTCTCTGAATGGCTAATGGAATCTGTGCAAGGAGAGATCAATGGGGCCCTTTGTCTCACAGTATTTACAGACAGATGTATATGGAGAATTAGAAACTTTTTGATAACATCTCAACTCTTTTTGTTTACATTCTCTTCTTTTGCCAAATTTTGATGTGACATTGTATATGAACACAAACAAACTCACAACTGCTTCTTTCTTTTTCCTTCTTCCTTCTCCCAACCACCTGGAGCTCACTAGGAGCAAAAACAATTGAGTGGGAATAGTAGGGCTGAGAAGTTTCTTCAGATGTCTAAATTATAATTGAATTTTTAATAATCTAATATTCTATAGAAAAATCACCTACATTTTTATTTATCTCTTAGTAATGACAGCCTGCTTAGGGTAAACTTAAGTGAGGCCTGAAGGAAAAAAAGGTGATTTACAATAGCTCTGAGGGAAATCTATTTATTATACTAAATCAAAGATAATTTATCAGAGAGTTCTTTAAGAGCCTAGTAAAGCTTTTCAAGTTTTTTTCCCTCCTTCTCAGCAGAAGGATGGGATGAATTTCTATCGTACTGAAATATTTCCACACTACAAGGGGTGGAAATGTGGGGGCGGAGATGGTACTGAGACTAGTCCAATTCTGGGTGCAGTTGAGCGAGGGAGGACATGGCGACCTTTGCCCTGAGGGAGATGAAGGTGGACTCAGGACAGAAGAACCAGTCTCCTGGTTGTGATAATTATAGCTCACACCGTGGAGATCAAAGGGATGTGACTGCCCCAAGAAGGAAACAATTCTCCTGATGTTAGTAGTGTCCCTGAAAGCCCTGCTCCCTCTTCTCCGGTGACTGCCTCTAACCCAGCTCTGCTATTATAACCGTGAGATCTCCAGCCAGTTATTTGCTGTTCCTGGCCCTCAGTTTCCTTATCTGTAAAGGAGAAGTTTAGACTAGATGCTTCTATTCCTGAGGTTGGAAGATCCATTCCAACCCTAAATAAATCCTATGAACGAATAATACCTGATGTGTCTGTTATGTAAGGAAGTAATAGTAATAGCACTTATGATGACAAAGCCAGAAAGAGCAGCTCAATTTGATCAAAGAGTATGAAAAGAATTCTAGTGACATGAGAATCTCTTCTCAAAGTATCCATGAGGGAAAATTCCAAAATTATGAAAAAGATATGCATGTTACATGAAGAGAAAGGAGGAAGAGAAAAGGAAAAGGAGAAGAGAAGAATTAGAAGAAGAGGAGGAGAAAGGGGGAAATGAGGAGGAGGAGGAGGAGAAAGAAAAAGAAGGAAAAGAAGAAAGAGAAGGAGAAAAGAATTAGAAGAAGAGGAGAGGAGAAAGGGGGAAATGAGGAGGAGGAGAAGAGAGGAAAAAAAAGGAAAAGAAAAAAAGGAGGAGAAGAAGAAAAAGAAGACAAGATCAATTCCAACTCCTTTTATCTATAAAATTTTCATGACATGGTCTACATATACATCTAGAGTATATTTAATGAAAACATAAGAAGGAGGCATTACTTCTCTAAAAGAGTGCTTTGCTATGGGGCACACAATTGATTGAGAAGCATAGAAAATATAAGAGTCCTCTGTGCATCTTGTTTATTGATTTTTTTTAAAGGCATCTGATTGGGTATTACAAATTTCAACCTCAAAGGCTACTTTCAGACAAGGTGTCTCCTATATAAAATCAGAAAATATTTTATAACAGATGGAATAGTGTAGATAGGGATAGGGATGTGGATAGGGACTGGACTGTTGATTTCATTGATAGAGGGAAATCCCTGGGGGAGAATCTGTCTTCTACCAATGTAGGTTGTCACTTTCTTTGCAATTTAGAGTCTTAGAGAATTGCCTAGAGCCTTGAGAAGTTAAGTGTCAGTGTGTCAGAAGTGAGATCGAGGCTTTTCTTGGCTCTGAGGTTAGCTCTATTAAAGTAGGCAAATTTGATTGATGATGTGTTCTATAGTGACATTATATGAGATGGTAAACAGAAAGATTGTTTCACCTAAGATGTTTACCAATATCACGAAAAATACCCTACATAAAGTCCAAATAAAAGGATTTCTTATTTACAGCGAGCATCTGTAAATGTTCCTATTATCAGGTAATATTGTACCAATTGCTTTGTGCTATAGAACCCTACAAAGCTTCTTCAGTGAAAGCTACTATAATTAAAAAAAAAATTGATTTCACTAGTCACATTGGAAAAAACAGTGGGTGAAATTTATTTTTCTTAAGTATAGATCTGATCATATCACACGTGCATGCACACTCATATACACAATGCAATTTTGCAATATCCATTTGCCAGCACACAGAGAAGCCCTCCCCACTACTCAATAAACTCCAATGTCTCCCTATTGTCTCTGGAATCAATTACAAAGTACTTAGGTTTTGTTTGCCATTCAAAGCTCTTTATAACCCAGACCCTTTATACCTTTCCAGTTTTCTTAATCCTTACTGTTAGACATGTACCCTTCAATTCATTGACATTGGCTTTCTCTGACAAGATATTCTGGCTCTTGGTTTTGGGAATTTTCTGACTTTCTTAAAATCCCAATTAAAATTCCATCTTTTACTAGAATCCTCCCCCCTTTCCTCTTAATTCAAATTCCTTCCCTCTATTATTTATTATTTATCTTATATATAGATTGCTTTGTACATATTTGTTTGCGTGTTAATTCCACCATTTGAATGCAAGCCCTTTGAAAGCAGATGTAGGTCATGAGCTGGGTTTTGGGTTTCTTTTCTTTTCTTTTTTTTTCTTTGCCACTTTTTGTATCCCTAGTGCTTAGCACAGTGCCTCGCATGTATTAGGCACTTAATACATGTTAATTGATTGCTTGAGAGATACATACTGTCCAGAGGCACAACCTATTCCATTAGTTTGCTAATCTATGTGTCCTAGTCAGTCATTAACTTAGAGAGATGAACAATGAATTGAGTCCAGAATTGAATGTAGGAGGAAATTAGTCTAGATTGATTTTGGGAAACTAAAAGGTTCTTTTAGTAATCCTCAGTGCCTTTCTGTCACAAAAGTCCATCTCTTTAAAGGAAATAGTTTCCCAGTCATGTTGCAATATGACTATTAGTCAATAATGAACGACCACAATCCCCAAAGAATCCAAATTGCAAGTAATTCAATGGAGAATTAAAAGGTATACGTTGGGAGTTGATGTCAGTGTTTTCCTAATGGCATTTTGGGGTGAAAAGCAGAGTCAGGAACATCACCAAGGACACGTCTGATCAGAAAAGAAGGCTTGTTGGTCATTGAGTAAGATTAGGACATTTAGAAGGATAGCCCAAGTGATAGATACCTACTTGGTACCTACTCAAGATACTGAAGGAATAAGAAAAAGGTCGGACTCATTAAACAGGCAATTTGTTAAAGATTTATTGGAAATCATGAACAAGAATTGCCCAACATAAGGTTTTAAGGGTTGTGATTTGGACTAAGGGAGAGAATAACTCATACAAATAAAATAATAGCGCCAACAAAGTATCTCTTTGCCTATCTTTGCTCTTTAATAATATAATGAAGCTGAAAAATCTACAGAAGTTCCAAAAAAGGCAAACAAGGTAATAAAGCATTTAAAAGCTACTTTTTTAAAAATTAAAACATTTTATTTTCAAAGTATATATTCACAACATAGCATTTTTACTCTTTTTGTTATTGTTCGCTTGCATTTTGTTTTCTTACTTTCTTTTTTGATCTGATTTTTTCTTGGGCAGCAAGATAATTATATAAATACATTTACATATATTGGATTTAACATATTTTAACATGTATAACATATATTGGATTACTTGCCATCTAGGGAAAGGGGTGGGGGGAACGAAGGAAAGATTTGGAACACAAGGTTTTGCAAGGGTCAATGTTGAAAAATTATCCATTATTATGTTTTGAAAATAGAAAGCTCTGACAAATATATATATGGATAAATTTCGACATTCACCCCTACAAAACCCTGTGTTTGAATTTTTCTCTCCCTTCCTCCCACCCTCTTTCCCAGGAAGCAAGTGATCCATTATATGTTAAACATGTGCAGTTCCTCTGTACATATTTCCACAAATAGCATGTTGCACAAGAAAAATCAGATCAAAAAGGAAGAAAAATGAGAAAAAAAAGCAAACAACAACAAAAAAGGTGAAAATGCTATGTTGTGATCAGCATTCAGTTCCCATAGTTCTCCTTCAGGATGAAGATGGCACTCTTCATCACAAGACCATTGGAATTGGCCTGAATCACTACATTGTTGAAAAGAGCCATGTCCATCAGCATTGACAATGAACTACTTTAAAGATATTAAGAGTCATATAGTGGTGATAATGGAAATATGTATAGAAGAATTGCAGATGTTTAATATATATTGGATTATTTGCCATCTAGGGGAGAGGAGTGGGGGAAGGGAGGGAAAAATTTTGGAATACAAGGTTTTGCAAAGGTGAATGTTGAAAATTTTGAAAATAAAAAGCTAAAAAAATGGACATAAGTCCAAAACTATATATTAAGAAGTCAGTATTGTTTGTCCTTTGTTTTGGAATAGGACCAATGACATCACAGGGACATATATCTCTTACACATATATGGGAATTGGATTTAAGGGAGGCTCGTTTCACTCTCCCAGTGACAAAAAAGGGCAAGATGAGTGGCCTGGGATGCAATGAGTGACCTTGCCCGTCTGACCAAGCTCCCCACGGCGCCTGCTTCGGTGGCTCTCGTGGCCACTGGAATAAGCTGTGCTCTTCTGCTCATTCTGGGGGAAGTCTCCGCTTGTTTGAGGCTCACTCATCCCTGGGTTTGAGTCCTGTCTGTTATCCCCAACCTGGTGCAGCTGTCGGGCGGTTTTACCAAGTATGAGGATGCTTGGAGTTATTCCTCCCGGAACATCCCCTACACCCCCCTAGGAGTGACCCAGTGCCTCTTGCAAGGGGGAACTTCAGGCCAACATATATAACAGCTGATTTCTTCCCACAGTCCCTCCAGTCTGGAAGAAATTAGCACAAGTTCTGAACCAGACAATTCGATTGTTGTTGTTTTGTTTTCTCTCTTCTTTCCTTTTGTTTTAAAAAAGCACGGTTCCAGACCCTCAGGGGAATTAATACAAGAGCAAGTGCAGAAGGAGGTCAGATAAAGATTGGTTATTTTTGTAAAATGTAAGAATTCTGTCTTTAATCCTTTAATGATTCATGGAAAACCTGAAAGATGTTCTTTCTGAACATTAAGAAAGAAAATACTTGAATGGAAAATGAAGCTATGGAATGGGAGGGACAGGGAGAGCAACCTATGAGCCATGAACACAACATACCAGAGCATCTTATCTAAGAGAGAGAACTATGATCTCCCTGCCCAAGAAGAACATAATCCAAATAATGAGGCTGGGTAACATATACTACTAGGCCTGGAAGTTTAAAATGACAAGATACTTCATTTTCAATGCCAGGATATCAGAACCCAATTTATATATACCCAGTTTATATTTCTCTGCACAATCACAGAAAGATCTTAAAGATCTCTTGTGGAACCCTTCTCTGGAGGGATCACACACATATTTCATTTGTCATCAAATTATGAGGTACAGAACATTTTGGAAATTTTGAAATTTCTGCAGAATAGATATTCTCTTACACCGGAAATGATAGAACAAAAGTGATAACCAGGGAGCTGATGTGCAAGATCTTAAAGAGATAGGGAGAATAATCAGATAACATTTATTAAGTGCCAGCAGTTCTCTCCCACATCTGATGCATTCTCCCTCTTCACTTTTGCCTTATAGAATCTCTTTAATACTTCCACATGCAGTCTTTCGTGATCCTTTATAACTGCTAGCGCTTTCCTTCCCTAAACTATTTTTGTATTTGTTCTTCATATACTTTGATGCATCCTTGTTGTCTCTGATAGCATGTTTTTGATTGCAGAGAAGGCTCCATTTTGGTCTATATTTCTTGGGCTTAGCAAAATGTGCTATCATTATTAGGTTCTTAAATGATTAATATTAAATATTAGGGGTTATATTTTGCTTATAAAACAGGGAAAAAGTTAGAAATTTTATCTTTTTAAGCATGGAGAATTATTTCACGTGTCCAAAAGTAATTATCTTTGTAAGATAAAAACAACTTTCTAATAGATTCAACACTTTTGATAGATCCAACAATCAGAACAGAGAATAAACAGAGCCTGTACTCCTCTTTGAATCAATCAAAGCCATTGTGTGAGAGACTGGGTCATGCTTTAAGTAATTTTTGTAAAAGAAATCTATTTGAGGGGCAGCTGGGTGGTGAAGTGGATAGAGCACCAGCCCTGAAGTCAGGAGTACCCGAGTTCAAATCCAGCCTCAGATACTTAATACTTTCTGGCTATATGACCCTGGGCAAGTCACTTAACCCCAATTGACTCAGAAGAAAGAAAGAAAGAAAGAAAGAATGAAAGAAAGAAAGAAGGAAGGAAGGAAAGAAAGAAAGAAAGAAAAAAAGAAAGAAAGAAAGAAAGAAAAATTTGAAAATTAGGGCAACTAGGTGATGAAATGGATAGAATGGATAGACTCATTTTCCCGAGTTCAAATCTGGCCCTTACTAGCTGTGTGATCCTGGGTAAGACATTTATATCTGTCTGCCTTGGTTTCCTTATCTGCAAAATGAGCTGGAGAAGAAAAGGACAAACTACTCCAGTATCTCTGACAAGAAAACCTTAAATGAGTCACAGAGAATTGGACATAATCGAAAAGACAGAACAAGAACAAGGACACCTGAAAACTAGAGGAAGAGACTGAGAATTTAATTAGAGAGGTTGGAGCAAGAATGGCAAACTCCAGAGAAGCAAAGGGAGGACTGATCTTTGGCAGAGAAGTGAAATATCAGGAGAGTCATCATCTCTACAGACATTTCTCACACGAAGTCTCAGGCTGAGGGAAGTCCCAAGAAAAGATCAGCTGTTTCCTCAACTTCCCCTACCAGTGCTGGTCTATCCACAACCACTATAATAACCTGCTGTTTCATTTCCTAAGCCCTTCCAGTAAACTGAATTTTGCCCCAACCACAAAGAGGTCAGGGGATAACTAGATATAGATATGAAGGTAGAGTTAGGCAGTGACTTCGATTTCTGCCATAATATTTAGAATTTTCTTAACTGAGAGCTCAGAGCAATTTGACTGAATTCAAATGTTGGTCTAAAATAAGCACCTTAAAGCCAAAGTGAAGGGACTTAGGGGCTTTTGTTCCGCCTCTTAAGCTTAAAGGGAATTAATTATTATAATAGGTATATATTTCTTTTTTAAAATTGAATTGAAAACTTTTAAATTTTCTCCCCCTAAATGTTCTATTAGAAATATAAGCAGCATCTGTTACGGATTTTTTGTTGTTCTTTAGTTGTTTTTTAGTAGTGTTCTAGTTTTCATGATCTCATTTGGCAAAGATACTGGAATGCTTTGCCATTTCCTTCTCCAGTTCATTTTACACACGAGGAAACTGAGGCAAACAGGTTTAAGTGACTTGCCCAGGTTCACACAACGAGGAAGTGCCTAGGGCTGGATTTGCACTCAGGTAGATGGGAAGTCCCAACTCTACTACCTAGCTGTCTTGACATGATAGCATGTCCATTATTGATTCTCTGGGATCAAGAATAGTCATTGTATTGATTGTATGGAGAGCCCACAAAGTGGTCAGAAAAAGCAATACAAGGACACTCTCCAGGTCTCAAGATTGTATGACATGGGAGACACTGGAGAAGGGGCTGTGCTCTGTGAGCAAATTGGATTAGCCCAAAAGAAACACGAAATATGCAAAATTAGAGATTCTACTCAAATGTTCACAGGGACTGTTTGTGTCCAACCTGTGGCCGAGCATTCTGAGCTCGGGCGTCTGATCAGCCGGTCACACACACTGCCTAACATAGTGATGTCATTTTGGTACTCTCCAAGAATGAAGGACATCCGACTTCTCCTAGCTTCCAAAATTGTCTTTACAACAATGTTGTTAAGTGTATAAACTATGTAGTAAGTTCTGTTCATTGCTCTGCTTTTTAAGAAAAAAATCAATAAGGCAAAATCTGCCAATGCAATGGCCATATTTAATAATGCATGCAACTTTTTGTTCCCCACTGTCCCCTGCTACTATGACAAAAGGAAGAAAGGACGCGTAGTTCTCCTAGACCTGTAGTGGTTTTTCACTTACTCAATGTTCTATTTTTAGTAATTCTTTTCATTCACATTGTTGTAGTTGTTTATATACTATTCTATTGATTCTGCTTATTTCACCTTCATTCATTTCATGCAAATCTTCCCACATTTCCATGAAAACTTTATGCAAGTTTGCTGATTTTTTCCCCTAGACTAGTTTTCTTTTACTTTTTTGGAGAGATGTACCATGGGTAGCTGCAATTTCTTTCTTTCTTTTTTTTTTTTAATCTGTTAATTATGTTACTGTAAAGGTCATAAATGCTGCCATTTATTTTCTTTTAAATTCTTTTTTTTAAGTTTAAAAATACTTTATATAAAAACATATGAGAGCTGTCCCAAGTGGACTAAATTGTCCTTTTCCACTAAAGAACTCTAGATCTGAACCAACATGAATTGAGTTCAGTCAAGGGGGAATCTTGTTTCTAAAGGGAACGATCTTTCTTGAACTCTCTGGTTCTTTATGACTCTATTTAAAATTTTTATTTGGCTCAAGTCAATCATCTTCCAAAAAGGATTCTAAAGGTACTCAATGTGCAAGGTAAAGATATCTTTTAAACACAAAAGATTGAAAAGTGAACCCTGGAAAAGACTGAAAAAAAATGATCCGGCAATCTATAACTCATTATGTTGCCTTGGAGAGTTCTTACTTAAAATTTCAAAACATGAAATAGTTCTTGGGATTGTTAAATATTAATTTAAAATCTATTTTGTTGCTGCACTATACAAATAATTCTCTCAAGGTCCACAAGGTCAAGGTCAACACAAGGCATAGCTTGGGCTTTTTCTCCCAGTGGTAATCATTTTCTGTTGTGAGAAATATTCCAATCTCTACCAGAAGCACCCCGAGCAATGTAACCAGCACTGACCAAGGGACTCAGGAGTCCTGATCTTTTGGCTTCTTGAGACTGCCAACAAGTTTGGAAATTTTCATGTAGTCACCTATGCTCAAAGCAAAGGAGGTCAGGGGCCCAAGATACAGTCTTGGTAACAAATGTGCTAGTTGTGATGTTCTTTATTCCCATTTCAATTTATTCATCATTTCTTACTGTGCAAATTTTTTATATTTTATGACATTCCTACAAAGTACTATAATTTATTTGACTATTTCCCCATTGTGGGACATTTGGAGAGCTTCCTAGCTTTGAAATTATATATAATGCTGTTATGAAAATCTCTAAATCAATAGGGTTTTTTATGCACTATATAACACTGTTAGAATATATTATAATGGACATTTTATATAAAAAGAAGGCTGTCTGGGGATAGCTGTGGGTTCCATATTTCTCAACAGCACAGGGTACAGTAGAATTCCCTTTCTCAGCAGTCCTGGATGTCTCTTTCCTTCCCTCTACTGATATTTGCTTTAGCTCCCAGCAGCCACAACAAATCACAGCTTCCAAAACAGGTGACTTCATTTGGCAGGAAAGTCAAACATTCCTTTCCTCTTGCTCTGAGGCAGGACATTTCTTTTTTGCACTGGAATGATGGCCTGCCAAGTAGAGTGACCTAGAATGTACTCTCCCCAGTCCTCTAATATAGAATAATAATTAATAATAAAAAGTCACCGTTTGTTGTACTCTCTTGACTATGTTGTAATGAATGATGTTGCTAATTTTGTGTCGTTTGAACAACAGTTCACATACCTTGGGAAGGAGTCTATTCACCACAGAATGATCCAGTGTAGTCATAGGAAGGAATATTTGGACTACCAGAAAATATTTTAGTAACCTTTGGCTTGGGAACCTGGAATGTAAAGTTCTTCCACTGACTGGGACCAGTTTTCCTGAATGAGGTGAATGTTAGTTTTAGACAGTGATGGAATGAATTTTGAATCATAGGCTTTCTGTTATTTTTGTAGAATGTGGGTAGGAAATATGACTCAGTATTTTTCCAGGAGATGTGAAATTTAAATTGCCTATTTTGGCAATTTGCTGAAATCTGGAATGCTCTTCTTCATTTTCAAATTGGAGTTTTTGTTTAGCCTTTCAAAGATTTCGGATCCTTGATGTGTAAAGACTCAAAAGAAAATGTTAAGAAATAGCTTTGCTTAAGTTTAGAAGTTGCTTGGGATATTTGGCTTATTTCTCATTTGTCTTCTAAATAGGAACACTTTCAAAACATCATTTTTCTATTAGAGTTTGCCAAATTCAATAGCTCCTTCTCTTCTTTCATTCTCATTGAAATTTCTGAAGAATATGTCGTGATCGGTTTCTTCCTCTATTTTGAGACTCTTCCCTTGACTTTTTTTTGTAATTTTTAATTTTTATTTTTTTAATTTAAATTTTATTTTATTTAATAATAACTTTGTATTGACAGAATCCATGCCAGGATAATTTTTCCCTTGACTTTTAAGAGGCTCTAACCCACCTTTCTCCAACAACCTTTCTGATTGCTCTTTGCCCATTTCCTTAGCTATTTCTTTTTTCCCTTCCTACCTTCTAAGAATGGCAATGATCCAAAATTGAATTCCTCTCTTTATTCTCTCTATACTCTTTCTCTTAATGAGACCATCCATTCTGATGATTCTAGCCATGCTGATATAAATAAAATTTAGAATTTCTAATTTTTTCTCTCACCTGAAATCCAGGACTAGATTTCTAAATGTTTACTGGTGACTGAAACTTACTGTGTGATTTTTGGGCAGACTACTAAACTTCAGTTTTTTCATCTCTAAAATAATTACCTTGGACTAGAAAATATTGACGTTTCCTTCTAGCTCTGATGTGCTGTAGGTTTGAAAACTGTATTTTTGTGAGCAGAATCTTTACTAGGACTTGGAGACCAGGGCTTTGTTAGGGGAACCAAAATTTAGAAGTTGACAGTATGTATAATTTTCTTCTTCTTCTTTTTTAAATAATAGCTTTTTATTTTCAAAATATATGCAAAATGATTTTTGTGGAAATAGGTATAGAGAAATTGCACCTGTTTAACCTATATTGGATCACTTGCCCACTGAGGGAGGGAGTGGAGGGAAGGCAGGGAAAAAATTAGAACACAGGGTTTTGTAGGGGTGAATGTCAAAAATTGTCTATGTATATATTTTGAAAATAAAAAGCTCTAATTAAAAAATATGCAAAGATAGTTTTCAACATTCACCCCTGCAAAATCCTATGTTCCAAATTTCTCTCCCTCTTCTCACCCAGACAGCAAGCAGTCCAATATATGTTAAGTATGTGCAGTTCTTCTTATGTGTATTTTTTCTTATCTTATAGGAAGAACTGATAGGTTGTTAGGGTAGCTGGCATCTGATAGGATTCTTCTCTTTAGTAATCCGCCAGCCCACATCCTGGTTCCTAATAGTCCTCTGTCCTATGGCATGGTCCCTTGTATCTTGCCCAGGCCCTCAGGATGCTATACCTTATGATTCCCTTGCTGTTGCATCTGTCCCCCAAAGGCTACCATTTCCTGGGGTTGAGGGAGATAACTGTTGTCCTGCTGTCTCCCTTCCCAGGTACATTCTACTGTAGAATATAGCAAAGAGGCAAGCAAGAGTTGTGGAGATGGTAGGCAATGGTGGCTTCCAGTTCTAGTCAAAGAAGTAGAACTTCGGTGGATGGCAGCTTTGGGACAGAATAATGTCGGTGCAAGTGGACCTAGCTGTGGTCAGCAATGGCTGAAGCAGACCCAAGGCAGGGAACAATCTTGGAACTGCCTACAATGGACAATGGCAGAGGTTAGATGTTATCCAGTGATAGCTGAGGTCTCATGGAGTTTCCTGAAGAAACTGGGAGTTTCTGGGAGTAAAGAAGGAGAGAGGAAGGGGAAATATTTTCCACTGGTGAATGAGAAATTAGGAATGCTTTTATTGCATGAATTTTTCTGTTAGTTTTACTTTGTTAAAATAATTTTATTCGATTTTTAATTATTTGATTTTAGATTATTTGCTTGGTCAGCATTAGAATATTTTTCTCTTCCCCTACTGAATTCGAGGCTGGGACCCCCTGAATTTGGTACACAAATGTAAAATATTAGTTATATACAGGTAAAATGTCCTTTTAATTTTAAATAAGAATAAGGATTCTAAGAAAGCCAAATAGCAGAGGTTCTTCATTGATTTATATGAACATTGAAAATCTAGAATGATATTCCAAGATGCTTCATTATTAGCTGACCAAAAGTGAAATAAATGTAATTTGCTTATTTCGAATTTATTTGAATTTCTTTTCTGGCAACAATATGCATGTCTGTGGATGGCAATATAGACTTACTCTTGCCAATAATAGTCTTCAGAAACATTCTTAACCTGTACCTAAACTCTCTTATTTTGTCTTTTATCTTTGTTCCTCAACTCTTCCAAGTCTATTAGACTTAGCACTTCAGAATTCTCCACTTTTACCCTAGTATTAGTTCTTTCCAGTATCTTTTAAATTACTCTCTACTTTAAACTTTGATCCAGTTCTTGCTCACTTCTGTCCACTTTGCCTGTGCTCTCCTCCATCTCCCCCCTTTCCAAATTCCTTATATTAAAAAAAAAAAAGATTTATGGGCATACTTCTACTGTTATAATGATAATGTCACACAGGCTAGTGAGTTTGGCATAACTAAAGTTTCTCTAGGTCCAAATTTCTTATAATTATATTATTTATACTGATTATTCAATTAGTAACAAAAATGGGTTTTTAGTCTCTATTATTTGAGCTGGGCTCAAACTTCAAAGAAAACCAATTTAATTCAATTCAACAAGTATTTATTAAGTTCCTAATATATATACCAGCTTATGTACGTTCAAGTTTTAGGCTTATGAAAGCATAGATTTACAGCTGGAAGGAATTTCAGAGTTCATTTTGTCTAATCCCCTCTTTTTATAGATTAGAAAACTAAGGCAAAGAGAGGTTAAGTGACTTGCCTCAAGTTAAATAGTTATTAAGTGAAAAAGACAGAATTTTAACATACATCCTTTGACTTCAAATCCAGCAGTCTTTCCAAAAGAAGCAAAAGACAAGAGAAAAGTTAGAGAGCCAAGCAGATAATCTTTTTGAGAAGAAAGACAAATAGATGGAAAGCTTTTAAAGAAAATACAAAAAAAAAGAAAAGAAAAGAAAATACAAAACAGCAATATCATTAAGTATCCAAATGAATGGCTGAGATGAACACTATAATTATTCAAAGAAGAGAAAGATAAAATCTGAACTTCCTGAAGAACTAAATTAGGATATGTTTATTTATATTGTTCTAAGATTATTACTTATAAATGTCTTGCTCAGTGCTTGGAGCCTAATATAGGACCTTATATATATTAGACACCCAATAAATGTTCAATGAAGTTGAGTCCTTGAAATATTGGGTTGTCAAAATTTATAAGTGTTTCTTTAATGACTATTAAGAGCTACTTCTCTTTGAAATCAATAAGAAATAGAGATGAGGATATTAGTCAATGAGAAATATAATTTATAAAGGATCTTTCCGGAACTCATCTATGGCAATTTTGTTGCTCTTTTTTTCCTCATGAATTTAGCATACTGTTACTTTTATTACTCTCCCTTATGTAGTCCTTGTTAATAAATCTCAACCTCATTTATTTTAATGTCTGACTGATAATGTTCAACAACAAGTTAATTTCCACCATTATTTCCAGCACCTAGCATAAGGCCTTGCACATTGTAGATGTTTTAAAAATGTTAATTGAATTGAATTATTTTGTGTAGATGATTAGCATTATGTAGAGCAAAACATCAAAAAATAAAAATGTACAGAACTCAAAATACCCATTTTGAAATAGATTTTCTTTCTAAAATTCTTAATTGTGTTTTTCTATTTGATTTGGTGAATCAAACTATTCATGTTTTAAGGGAAAAGGAGAAAGAACAATCAATTTTGTTAGTGAACTTTGTTCTTACACTCATTCTTTAAGATTATACCATTTAATCTCCACTGAAATCTGAATCCTTTCTTTAAATTTCCTTTATTAATTACATTTTCATCATATTTTGGTCAATAAATAACTTGCTTAAAATTCTATCTTTATGCCTTATGAGTTCTTTATAATCTACCACGTGGTCAATTTTTATAATTTCCATGGAAAGCTGAAAATATGTATACTTCTTATGATTCCCATTCAGTAATCATTAGAGATCTAACATAACTAATTTTTCTAAAATTACATTGAGTCCCACGATTCCTTTCTTGTTTATATTTTTGTCAGATTTGTCTAAGTATGAAAGGAACAAACTAAAGTCCCCACAGTCATGTAGCATTCTAGATAAGATGCTGATCCTGAAATCAAGTCATATGACACCAGGAAAGTCACTTAACCTCAGTTTCCTCAGCTGTCAAATGGGAATAAGTTCTTGTTAGGATCAAATGAGACAATATTTGTAAAGTGCTAGCCCAGTACCTGGTATATAGTAGGTACTTAATAAATCTTTGTTTCCCTCAAATAATTATTATTTTACTGTTTAATTCTTTAGAGTTAGCTTTGAAGATAAGGCAGTTGATCTATCTAATATAGGAAATTAACTACTCTTTTTGAGCATTAATTGTGTTGTGCTCATGACACCCTTCTGATCTGAGATATAATGATTATCATTTCCTACTCCATTTCCCTGGTTAAAATTTGGCAAAGGAGAGAAAGGAAAAGCAGAATGATATAACATAAAAAAGACGATCCTAATGCACCAAAGTGTCTCATTCTAGTGATTGGAAACCTGTAGTCTAGTGTTCTGTTTTTGTATCTATTGATTATTCCATCAATGTCTGAGCCACAGTACTTTCATAGATAATGTACATGAAAGCACTTGGCAAAGTACGAGGCAATATGCAAATACAAGGCATTTGTTTTTATGGGATTGTAGTAAACTCTTGGGAGCTGAAAGGTGCTATTTTCTATAGACTATTCCCATAGTCTAATGGGAGATTATGAGATTACAGCCAACTGGTTTTGCTTCTCTCTACCTTTCAGCATGCTTTGAGTTTAATAAATAATGTCATATAATGCTATGATCTTTAGAAGACGGGTGTTTTTGAAGAGGTATTTTTATCAGCAAATATAAATAGCATTGGTTTTGAAGATTCATCATATTTTGAGGATCATAAATAGGAAATCACCAAGTACATGACTTTTTAAAGATTGATTCAAGAAAACAATTTGCTCCCCCTTATTATCCCAATGGAAAGTGGGATCGGCAGGCTGTAATATATATCCAACAAATTCTGAAGAACAGAAATGAAGGATAATCATCAAAGAATTATATTATACAGTATTCTATAGGGCCCAGCTTATTAAACTGTGGTTCATGACCCCACATGAGCCTCATAACTGAATGTGGATTAACAAAATTATGTATTATCAGTAAATGTTTAATTTGTGTACCTTTTATATTTGTGGTCACATAAAAAATCCTCCTGCAAAAAGGAGCTGTGAGTGGAAAAAGTTTGGGAAATCCTGCAGAGGGTACCCTGATGATGTTGGGAGAAGGTGAGGAAGGCTTCTTGCACGTGCAGGTTAGATGGACTGCTTCTGGTGGTCTGGGAGGAGTGGAAGAGTCATAGCCAATGTATAGTCATGGATGGTTTAGCATCTGCCTCCTTGGAAAGAATTCTAACTAAATAAGATTGAAGAGGCACTTGAGGATTCTGAGTACTTTTCTAGTGTCATTCTTTATATTTCCTCTGCATCTACACTTATAGTTATACATAAAACTCCATGTTTTAGAATTGCTTTAAAAAAAACTTTAACATAGACTTTTAAAAAAATTAGACTTGCTTTTCAATCAAAAACTTTCAGTTTACCAAAATCCTTTCATAGCTAGCTTTAGTATAACACTTAAGGTTTGCAAAATGTTTCATATATTTACACTCATTTTATTTAGTATTCTATACTCATTTGAGCCTCACAACAACCATAGCATGTAAATAGTATTATTATTATTCCCATTTTGTAGATGAGTAAATAGAAGAAGAGAAGATAAGTGGCTTGTAGTAAGTATTGCACACTATATTTAAGCTTGGGTCTTCCTGACCAAGTCTAATGCTCTATTCTGTGCCTCTATAAGCTGCCTTATAAGTTTAGTGGAAAAAAATACACTGGATTTAGAGTCAGCCTGGATCTTCTGTATCTTGGATAATATCATGATCTTGCCCAAGTCAAACTTTCTGGACTGAATTTCTTTATCTGTAAAATATGAATAATACTAATATGGACTACCTTCCTCACAAGGCAATTGTAGAGACCAAAAGGCAATGTCATGTGCAAAGTGTTAAATAAATTAGCTCATCTTAAGTTTAACTCATGATGGAATAGGGATGCCCCTGGAACATTAATAGCTAAGCCAATGGAGTGAAAGTCTTGCAGGTATTACCAAGATGCACCTACAAGCCTGTGAATCTAGTAATTGAATGCATTTCTATCATCTAAAGACTAGCTTAGCTAAGTCAAGAGCCTCAATTGACTGTTGACTACAGGGAAAAGAAATTTAGGCTACAGTCACTCTTCAACATGACCTACCAAGTCATGGAAAGACTACATTTTTCATCGTAGATACACACTAGATAAATCATATTTCCCTAAAGTACTGAAGGATATTATTTTACTATGTAGTTTGTAAGGCTGTTGTGAGGAAATCACTTTGGAAATAACCTTCAAGCACTAAAGGAAAGTGATTTATTATTTTCATTTAGAATATTTATTATTCCAAACTTATTAATCAGATCATGATCTGCCCTCTGGGAACAGAAATAAAGAAATGAGAACTGGGCCAGCCCTAGACAAAATTATCAATCAATCAATTAAACAAAAAACAATAAATCCCAAATAAGTGCCTTTTATGTGCCAAACAGCTAGGTCATTCAGTGGATAGATCACTAGTCCTGGAGTCAGGAAGATCCATCTTCCTAAGGTTCAAATCTAGTCTTAGGCTCTTACTGGCTTAATGACCCTGGGTAAGTCACTTTACCCTGTCTGCCTCAGTTTCCTTATCTGTAAAATAAGCTGGAAAAGGAAATGGCAAATCACTTTGCATCTTTGCCAAGAAAACCCCAAATGGGGTCATGAATTGTTGCACGTGACTGAATAATAAAACCACATGTGCTAAGCACCGGGCCAGGGGCTGGGGCACAAAAACAAAAAGCAAGATAGTCTTTGCCCTCCAGGAAATCACATTCTATCAAAGTAGATGACATTTTAGTTGTCTCTCTTTTTTTTCCTCCTTGGGCCAGGTCCATGTTCCAGGGTAGGGGCTTAGCCCTCTTTTCTAGAAAAAAAAAGTATTAGTCCCCTTTCTATCATTTCCCTTTCCTTCATTATTAGGTAACAGCTAGCTACTCTGATAGGGTCATCAGGAGCACATGATAAAGCTTTGAAAAATATAAAGTGCTGCCATAAATGTAATGTAATATTGTGGCCATCCAATCCATGCTAATGCATTGGTGAGTGCTGATAGGTTAATATTTTTTACTATATTTTTACTCCTCCCAACTAATATGTTTGCGTTTTAACATAAAATGGAGACAGAGATAGAGACAGAGATACACACAAAGAGAGACAGAGAGACACACAGAGAGAGAGACAGAGATAGAGAGAAAGATAGAGGCAGAAAGAGAGACAGAATAAGAGAAAGGAGAGAGACAAAGACAGAGACAGACACAGAGAGAAGCAGAGAGGAGGAAAGGGAAGAGGGAGAGATTCACCAGAGCCTTCATCCATTTGAATGACCCTAATGTTTCAAATTATGGACTCCTTTACACAGGGTGTTAAAAATTTCTGGCAAGTGGGCTTTTTTTTTTTGTAGCAAGAAGGCGGCCCTATATTCTATTTGCTCATAGTCTGGCTGGGACCAGGGTGAATGAATAGTTACCACCACAGAAATGCATTGATAGCTTTTACTATTATACACATTTAGTCCTGTATCTCCATAATGTTTATTTCTTCTGGGAGTTAGAGAACTTTACAAAAAGTTTCTTGCTTTGTCATTTAAGATAGAAAGTCAGTGTCTCTGACAGAAAAGGAAAAACTGAAGGCTTTGACTAAAGACATTTTGAGAACAGAAAAGTAATTGTAATTAAGCAGGGAAGGAAGGGTGATAAGTGGAAAAAATGGTGGATGTGGAGTCAGAATCGGGGCACAGATCCAACCTGTTTCACTTGCTGCTGAGTGACGTTGGCCAAGTCCCTTCACTAAGCCTGTTGCTTCATTGTTACAGGAAGAGGATGGACTGGATGACTTCTAGGTCCCTTAAAGCTTGAAACTTATGGTCCTGTCCATTGTATGAGTGCCTACCTGTAAAATCCATGGAGATTACTAAATTGGGGATGGTTTTGACAATGATGTAACTCTGCCAGTAAGGTATGAACCAGCCATGGGAAGGAATGAGGAGAGTACTGGGGAAAATAAATTCAATTATGAGAGTAATTTAGACCCATTTAGGGAAAGGGGACAATTGAGTTCAGCCAATCTGGACTCAGCTCTTTTACGGCTTCCGGGCCCCAGAAAGGGGTTTTTGGCTTGAATTTTTCTTGCTGCCTGAAATCTAGATCTTGTCTGTTGTTAGTCACTCTTTGCTCAGAGTTTATGTGAGGAAATCTCTGGTTTTTGACCCTGCTTTTCTTTCCCAGCTAAAGTGGCTCCTAAGTTTCCTGATTGCTTCATCTTCCATCTCCATCTGTGCTGGCACTCTTGGGTCTGAATCCTGAAGCGGGGAGGATTCAGCACATAATGTGAACTCTGTTCAGCTCTGGTTCTTGTCAGGAATTGCACAGGCATTGTCCTAGTCTCCAAGAGAACTAAATAAGGGGGCTAGAAAGTGCAGCAAGGTGGACCCAAAGATTTGCATTCATATCCTGCCTCAGACCCAAGTCACAACTCCAGCCTCAGTAATCTCATCTATAAAATGGGAATTGAAAATAGTTCCTACTTTATATAGCTGTTGAGAAGACCCAATGAAACAGCACAAGTGCTATTACTAGTGTTTTGCAAACTTTAAAGATACATACACACACATACACAAGTACACACACACTTTTGGGGGGGCCTAGAGTTAAGAAGACCCAAGTTCAATTCCAGCCTCCGACACTTATTAGCTGTGTGATCCTGGGAAGTCATTTAATCTGTTAGCCTTAATCTACTATTAGGCTATGCAACTGCAACTGATTTCATGAGTATAGGAAATTCCCAAGTGAAATCTCCCAAGCCCAAGAAGGCTATGGTAAACCATTCCAGTATCCTTGCCAAAAAAATCTCATGGATGGTATTGGTATTTTATGGTCCTGGGATCATGAAGAGTCAGACACTTATTAAAACATTTTTTTGCAAACTGGGGGATTCACATTCAGTCTATGGGGAGAGTGGACTTAAGCTTCCAAGTACAATCGTTACAGAAAATGTTTAGCCAGAGGCTATATTCTGACTACTGACCCTAGAAATCCTTCTTTTCTTCGTAGAATATTAGGAAGTTCCCTTGTGTATTGCTCTTTACTAGACTCTGAGGAATGGTGCCTTTCTAGAGTTAGTAATTGGCACTTCTCTACCTCCAGGGAACTCATTCACTGAAACTATTGCCATCTTCTAGTGATTATTTTTTCACATTGTCTGCAGGTACTTCCTCTGTCCCTCACTACCACTCTGTTGGTCACCATTATTGCCTTTGGTCATTGAAAGGAACTTTAAAGCGACCTCAGGATCTCCTGACTTCATACAGTCACTACCATTTAGGAATACTTATTTGCCCAAGATTAGCTAAGAGTAAATACAAAAAAACCAGAACTTGCCTACCAACTTTCCATGTAGTTACTTGGATTGAAGGAATATGTGAATATGTTCTAAGGACTAGCCTAAATAAGCTGGTTTTATGCTACACATAGGTCTGAGTGCCTCATAAATGTTTTTGGGATACTTGTTCCTTTTGATATCAGAAACTTTGAGAAGAATTAAACAATCAAAAATTCTAGTATATTCAAGTATGAGATATGAATGTGCATTAAAAAAACTGGTTTGGGATTTGGAATGAAGTGGAAGATCTGAAAGACATTTTGGAGAGAGAACTAGCAGTACTTATTGAAGATTACATTTGGGAGTGGATTAGAAATGACTTGAAAGTTGGGCATAAGGTGACAGGACACCTTTATTGACAGCAATGAATAAACTGTTTTTTTTTTTTTTTGACAATTCAATTCAATAATCATTTGTTAAATACCTGTATGCCAGGTTCTGTGCTAGATGCTGGGAATGCAAAGATAAAAACAAAAATCCCTGCCCTCAAGGAATTTACTGTCTACTGGGAGAAAATAACATGTACATATGTAGATATAGTTTAAAAAATAAGGACATTTTGGACTATAGGAACACTAACAACTGGTAGGAATAAAAAAAGGCTTCTGATGTAAAGTAGTCCTTGGTAGTGTGGAAACATGAACTTGTTTGCCCCAGAACAGCAAATAGGTACTAGGAATTTCTCCCAGGGCTGCATCACAATATATGAAATAGTTGAAATTTCTCCCAGGGCTGCATCACAATATATGAAATGGTTGAAAACTGTTAAATGTTTAAATAGAGTATTTTGCAATGGCTTATATATGTCTATAAAAAAGATATATTTAAAAATTACTTTGGAACTATCTGTGACTTCATTGATGGTACCATTCAAAACCCAGATAAATCGATGTTTTCTCAGCTCTGCTTGCTTTACTCTACATCAGTTCTTGTACATTTTCCATGCTTCCTTATATTCATCACACACATCATTACATTCATGAACCATAATTTGTTTAATCAACTGATATGCATCTACTTAGTTTCCAATTGTTAGCCATCACAAAAAGGGCTCTTCTAAATATTTTGGAATACATGAGAACTTTCTTATGACGAGCTTTGAATATCAAAGAGACAATTTTATATTTGATCCTGGGGGTAATAGGGATATTTTAGAGTTCATTGAGTGTGGAGAGGAGGGAAGTGACATGGTCAGGTCAGTACTTTTAGATTACTTTGGCAGCTGAGTGGAGAATAGACTACAATGGGGAAGGACTGGGGGTACCAGTAGCATATTTCAATAGTATAGGTGATGAGATGATGAAGGCCTGTACTAGGGGAATGACACCATTAGAAAAAAGAAGGGGGTGTATGTGAGATATATTATGAAGGTAAAATTGACCTTAACAACAGATTGGATATGGATTTAAGACATAGAATAAAACATCCATGTTAAAATGTGGTCAATATGGACCCCAAAAGTAAATTAGATGTTTTGTATTACTGAACTTTATTGTGATCTCTATTCTCCCTCTTATTTAAATATCCTTGAGGTAGCTTGTGGTGGATAGAAAGACAGGAGAAAGTTCTGACTGACACATAGCCTGGGAAAGTCACTTAACATTGTAGTGCTTTAGGTAACTCTGTAGGTCTATAAGATGAAGAGAAGATAAAGGGATTGGTGGAGATTTAACTTGGAATTTCCTATACTCATGAAATCAGTTGCAGTCCCTATTCTTTCAATATTATAATTAGTCCATTCTGTGCTTTCAATTTTGAGGCAAATTATTGACACTTGCTTTCTTTGATTCACCCCAAGTTTGCTTTGGGTTTTTTGAAGTGAATAAACAAGTCTGATAATCCAGGTACTTTGAGAATACTTTTTTTTTTTTTTTAATCATCCGAGGATACTTTAAAGGGTATTTAGAGCACCTAAGACAATTGAAAAATGTTATTTTTAATCTCATTAGAACATTTTTGTACATTTTTAGCCTCATAATTTACAGATGTCTGCCAGATCAGGAGTGGTAGCAATTCCTTATCCACTCTATGTTTGTAATTCCAGTTTTAAAAAATAGTAGCATAGAAATTATATATATTATGCCTATATATTCCCAACTCCACATGAGATAGGATTGTACACCATAGGAACCAATCTTTTCCCAGTTAGGAGGGTCAATTAATTACTGAGTTTTTCTTGACATGGTTAACTTAGCTTCTTTTTTTCTCAGTACTCAGGCTCAACTACTAGACTATCTACCATCATCTTCTGCATGAATCTCTTCCTATGGTCCCTTTTAGGACTTGTCAGCTATTGGGTTTTGTTTGTCTTATAGATCTTTGAATAATATCTTACATATGATCAAATGAAATAATTCAGGCAAAGGAATTTTGGAAATCTTGAGGCATTATTCAGGCCAGTTATTATTATCAGAACTTTGTATTTTTATATATTATTATAACAATCTTTTGAAATAGATAGGACAGACACTATTTTCATTTTTTAGTTTAGAAAAATTGTGGGCCAAAAAGGCTTCCCTAAATCACCCAGTTTCATTAAACTTGACCAGTAGGGATGGAAATTAGAACTTAGTTCTGCTTTCTAAAGTGTTAGCTCTTTGTCTCTGGAGCAAGCTACTTTTATACATATCCCAGAATCATAACAGCTCTTAACACAGTTGTGTTCACATCTTTCTTGTCACCTAAAGACTTCTAGTTCTTTTTGTGCTCTATGTTTACCAAGTCAGTTTTCCTTAATCCTGTATTTGTATCATTGTAGATTTTGGTGGTTGTTCTTTACTTTGCCCATTTATTAACTTGTCTTGGTTGGATTTCATCCTGCTTCTGTAGCTTTTTTGCCATGTTTGGTAATTTTGAATTTGGTATTATGGTAATTTTGAATTCTGCCTTCCACCCTCCTCTAATTTATAGTTCCTGAACATATGCTGAGTATTATTGTAGTTATTTTGTTTCTCAAGATAATAATAAAATGGAATAGGCCAGGTCTGAAGGTTGATCAGTTTTGAATCTGGTATTATGGTAGATTTATATTGTCTCCCACTTCATTTAATCCACAGTACTGAAAATGTTAAGCATTGTTGCAATTATTTTTTCCTCAGGATAATCAATAAAGATCTTGAAAAGGCCACTCCTCTTGGGGTGTTCTCACTCAGATGGTCATTCTGTACTTGAAAATCTGGAAGACCCAAGTTAAAATCCAGCCTCATAAGCTTAATGAGCTGCACAGACATTTTATTCGACCTCCCTGAGCCTCAGTTTCCATATCTGTAAAACGGGGGAGGGGGAATCAATTCCACTTCATTCACCGGGTTGTGTGGGGATCAAACGAGATAAGTGCAAATGTTAAGACTTCTGTCTAAATGCTGGCTATTATTACATGCTCCCCGCTGGGCTCTTGTGCGTGCAATGCCAAATTCGTCCTGGGTCCTAGGACCCTCGGCTTCACCACCACCGATGTTCTTTTTCTAGGTTCTCGGTATGAAGGGGATGTGGGAAAAAGTTTTCAGGGAATCGAGCTCCATCTCTGCATTGGCTTGGCTGGAGGAACTCAGCACAAAACCTGAGTCGCCCGAGATGCAGGATCTCATTAGTTGGTTTCCAATTAATTGATGGAAGATTCCATCCCCCTCCCTTCTCCCTCCCATCCCCCTCACGGGTTTTAAGATTAAGCTATAGTTTGCTGGGGTAGCTTTCCTTCCACTCCGACCTCTTAGGGTTGCCCACGCGCAGTACTTTTTTTTTTTTTTTTTTTTTTTTAAGAAAGGAGCGACGTTTGTCCCCTTTCCCTTGCTCACGTAATGCCCGTGGCTCTTGATTTAGAAAAAAAAAGAAAATCATCAAGATGAACGCCGCTCTCCCTCCTGGTCGCCAGGCGCCCCGCCCCTCCCCCGTCTCGCTCTCGCCGCTTCCCTCCCCCCCATCCCCCGTGCCCTTCCGAGCTTCTCAGCCCGGGGCAGACAAGGAAGACAGGAGCGCGCGCCAGACGCCAGAACGTGCGTCTTTGCGCACGTCCTCGCGAAGAGCGCCGGAAGGAGGGCGCGCGGGGGAAGGGGATTCTGCGGGGCTGCCGGGCGGAGGCGCGCGCCCGTCTGCCTGCCTGCTCGCTCGCTCGCCCGCTAGCCCGTCCGCGCGCCGCGGCGCTGTTGCTGTCGCCGCCGCTGGTGCTGCTGTTGCTGCCGCCGCCGCCGCCGCCGCTGCTGTGCCGCCGCGGCTGCGGGAGGCGGCGCTGGCTGTCGGCTGGGCTCGCTCTAGTCAGCGGGCTAGGGAGCGAGCGAGCGAGTGAGAGTGTCTTTTAAAGATGGCCGGAGCGGCGGCGGCGGTGGCCGCCGGAGCAGCCGCCGAAGCAGCCCCAGCTGCGGTGGCCGTGGCGGCCCCGGGCCGGGCCTCGGCGGCGCCACCCCCGCCGCCCGTGTACTGTGTGTGCCGGCAGCCGTACGACGTGAACCGCTTCATGATCGAGTGCGATATCTGTAAGGACTGGTTCCATGGCAGGTAAATAAACCGACACCCTCCCCTTCCTGCTGCTGCTACCCTTATTACCCCCCTCCCCCCCCCCCACCGCCCGCGGGGAGCCGGCCCCCGGTCCCGGGACCGCAGCTTGGGGCAGGGAGCCGGGAGCGACAGCCTCGGGCCGGGCCGGCTGTCGGGAGCCCCGTCTTCCTCCGCTCGCCGGGTCCCGGCCGGCTACGAGGTGGCGACCGGGGTGAAGAGTCACCACAACAAACAGGAACAAAGGGGGCCCGAGAGTGAAGTTGGCAGAGGGGAGGAGTTGGCGCCGGGGACGGCGGCTCTCAGCCGGGGGGCTCGGGGGTGCGGTTGGGGGGGGCCCTGCCAGCTGCCCCCCCACCCCCCGCCTCCGCCGCCCGGGGAGGAGGGGGGGCTCCCTGCCTTCGGGACGGGCTCGGGGCTTGCCAGAATTCTGGGACTCAAGCTCCCCTGCTTTCCCTCCCCCCACACACTCCGGCCTCCCCCGTGAAAATAAATCCTGATTGTGTTTTCATGGAAACATTTCATCCCTCTGCTTGCGTCGGGGGGCGCGACGTCGTTGTCGCCTCCAATCGAAAGCCCCAGCCCCGGGAAGCCGTGCTCAAGTAAACATAGCAACAGATGAGGAGGCACGGGCTGCCGGGTACTTAAAAAAGAACAGGAAGGAGCAGAAGAAAATTCCGTCTTGTTAATTGGAAGTTTTAGGCTCTGGGTGTCTCCCGAGGGGGCGGCAGGTTGGGAGGCAGAAATTGGTACCCACTCGGAGATTCCCCTTCCCCCGAGGGAGTGGGACAGCTGGGCCTTGGAGACGGGGGTGGAGTGGGGGCGGAAATAGGAGGAGGGGGCGGCTCGGATTCTTGGCCCTTTATACCTCCTCCTCCCCAAAAGAAACTTTACAAAGAGACTTCGACAGACTGAGAATCCGGGACGGACCCCGGTCCTCGTCGCCCTGCTCCTCCCCGGGGTTTTACTGGATGAACTTTAGTCGGGACCAGGAGTCTTAATCGCGGTGGCGGCAAAAGTCGTTACCAGAAGCCTGTCGCCCCCGTGGTTCTGGCTTTGACGTTTGTGGGAGTCGTGGGGCGGCCAGGCCGACGACTCGTGTATTTTGTAATCAAAGTGTGTGGCTAATAAAGGGCGGCGCCACAGCCTCCGGACTCCGGCGTGGGAGGGATTCACAAGGCATTTAAACAAAGAAACTAGTAGCGAATGGGCCACCAAAGTCCTTATTTGGGGGTTCAGGCGCCACCCCGGGGGGCCCGAGGGCAAGTGGGCTCCCTGGCCGGGCTTGGGGCGAATAGCTTGTCAAAATCAAGCTCTGGAGTGGTAGGCAGATATGGTGGCTGTGATTGTAGGAAATGTCCTTTGATTGACAGCAGGACATTTAAATACACCCCCCTCCTTTTCTCCCCCTCCCCCCTTTACAAAAACACAGCACGGGACTAAGCATCTTTGGCGCCCTCCACTGGTTCTGGAAAGGAAAGCCATTAGGTACTGTAATCTTGCTTGAACATCTGTGCCCAGAATTCTGGAGATACCGAAGTGACGGGTCGATTTTGTTTACTTAAGTAGCTCCTCTGGTAGGAAATCCTGGTATAAACAACCCCAGTAAAAATAACTCCCATATCTTTAGAAAGACAACTTCTTAAATTAGGTAATTTGATATTTAGTTTTCAAGTAGTTTGATGGCCATATTGTAGCATAGGAAATTCATAAAATTAACTTTTAGAGTTAGAAGTGACCCAAAAGATCATCTTGTAATTGAAATCAATGCTGAATTATTTAAATTAGGTGTATTACCTAATGCTAATGAGCGATAGCTGCCTTTTATTTTAAATGTCTAGAGTATTTAATTGTACCAAGTTATAAAATGCATCCAGATTTCCTGTTGCCACATTACAATGTTATCTTTAGCTTTGGTTGGAGGGTAAACTGAAATAAGATTGTATGATTTTAGAACTTGGGCTATGCATGATATACAGATATTTTTTAAAGTATGTATAAAATGAAACAACATTAAAAGTTATTTTCTGGTATAGTTGGGTTACATATATGCTGTTATTTGTTGCTTATATTGAATTAAAAATTTTAAATGTAGAAATAGTTTGAAAAGCCAATTGTTGAATTTTATATATCTGATATTTTTAGGGATGTGCAACAGTTTGTTAAGCTTATAGTACTAGTGACTTTCACAAAGAAATTTATAATCGTGCATTTAACTATGAAATATTAAAGGCAAACCCATGGGAAATCTTGGAAAGGGACTTAAGTAAAAAAAAAATCTCCAATGTGAATTAAATTTGCATGATTTTATTTTTATTAGAGTACTAAAATAAACTTTCTGAGTATATATCATTTTACCATAAATATTTAATGCTATCCTTTGAAGGTATAGTAAAATTAATGTTATATAATATGAAAATTGTAGCAAATTGGGAAATGTAAAATTGCATTACATTTATACAAAAGAAATACTTTTAAATCATTAGCATGTTGGGTTGATTATGAAATCTTAGTGATATGTTGGTTAATATGGAAAAATTATTTTCCCACAACAAGCTATTACTGTGTAATATTAAAAAAAACAGGTACAAATATGTTTTATATTCACTATTAGTATGCATCTATTTTGGCTTGGTAGAATGTATATACTTTGAGAAAAGAGATATAAAAAATTTTGTTTTTGTATCCCTAGTTTCTAGTTCAGTCCTTGGTACATAGTGTTTAATAAAAGATTTGACTGATGAAGCAAAGTTGGATGTAGTTGACAAGTTAGGAAGCTTTTACAGGATAATAGCATAGAAGAGAGAGAAAGAAGTTGGGTAACTAGTCCTAGGATGACAGCGTTGAAAATCAAAAGGAGACAAAGGAGGGAGCTATCCCAATTAGATTTGATAGATCTTGTTGGTTGATTATGTAGGATGAAGGGAGACTCAAAATCAGCTTCCAAGATTTTGAACCATAAATTGGTGCCATAACAAAAAGTGAAGATAAGTTGGGATAAAAAATCTTTTTTGGTGGAAAGATGAGAAATTCAATTTGGGACATTGAATTAAAGATGCCATATGAGTGAAGGGCTAGAGATAAGAGATTTAGAGTCTTCTGCATATAGGTGATAATTACAGCCACAGGAGGCAATGAGATGACAAGAGACAGAATGGAAAGAGAGACAAAAAAAAGAGGGGCAAAGAAGAGTCTTGGAAGGTTACATAAAACTAAAAGCATATATTTCTAGTAATGAATATGGAATGAAAAGGCATTTATTATATTCTTCCTATATGCTAAGCATCAGATAGAATACAGATACAGATAGAAAAATCAAGATGAATTCCTGACATCAAGGAATTTCTTTTCTTTCTTTCTTTCTTTCTTTCTTTCTTTCTTTCTTTCTTTCTTTCTTTCTTTCTTTCTTTCTTTCTTTCTTTCTTTCTTTCTTTCTTTCTTTCTTTCTTTCTTTCTTTCTTTCTTTCTTTCTTTCTTTTTTTAAGGGGAGTTTATTTTCTAATGGAGTAAACAACTATCTTTAATTTATGTGAAATATCTCACTTCATGATACTGCAGGTAAATTAGGAGTCCCTCTGTTTACCTGTACCATCTCCTTAAAGATAAGGTAGCCTATAAATTTAGTGAACTAGTATCCCGTTTATTTGTCTCTAATTTGACTCAAGTATCAAGGTTCTCATATATGGGGATTTGGTGAATAAGTCTGTTCTTATTTATGTATTTTACAAAGATTTCCATAAAATATTTTAAAGTTAAATTGTTAGGCTTTTAAAGGGATATTTTATGGTATCAGATAAATGAAGTATTTCTCTTTTTCCTTCCATAAAACCTAATCCTGAAATTAACTGCATAGTTGAACTGACAGATTTGTGTTTTTTCTCTTCAGCTTTTTAAACAACTCTTTTGTAAAGATCAATGATCATTAATATATCTCATACTTCATCTCTTAAAAAAAGCAAACCTTTGATTGATTTAACCATCCCATCTAATAATCTTCATATCTTTCCCCCTTCATTGTGGTTAAACCCTTAAGAAAGCTGTCCCAATTAAATGCCATCACATCTTCTCTTGTTTAGTGGTGCTCTACACTTCATGACCCCAGTTGGGATTTTCTTGGCAGAGCTACTAGAGTGGTCTGCCATTTCCTTCTCCAGGTTATTTTACAGATGAGGAAACTGAGGCAAACAGTTAAATAACTTGCTCATAGGTCACATAGCTGGGAAATGTCTGAAGCCAGATTTGAACTCAGGAAGATGTCTTTCTGACACTAAGGCTTGAGACTCTGTCCATTGTGCTGCCAAGCTGTGCCCTCCTTTTTCCCCACGTTCCTTTCAACACTGTATTCTATTTTTTAACTTCATTACTCAATTAACACAGCCCTCTCCATTGATCTTTTGATTGCCAAATTTGATGGCCTTTTCTCAATCCTGATTCTTGACTTCTTTGCAGCATTTGACACTGTTGATCACTCATTCTTCCTGGATACTCTTGATAATTAAAAGTTGCTTTTCAGTTAGAAAATATTTATTTTTCTCTTCCTCCTGCTTCCCTCCTTCATTGGGGAAAAAAAAGAAAAGCCCATTATAACAAATATGCATAGTCAAGGAAAATAAACCCCCACATTTCACATGTCAAAAATGTATATCTTTTGTACCTTGAATCCATCATTTGTCAGGAAATGGATCACAGCTTTCATCATTAGTCCTCTAGAATTTTGGTTGGCCATTCATTTGATCAGAGTTTTTAAACCTTTTAAAATTGTTCATCCGTACAATGTTGTTGCTAACATATAGATTGAGTCCAGGTTCTTCTTACTTTTCTCTATCTTTCCTCCTCTAGGTTTTTCTGATATTGCACTATTCTCTTATTCTGTTTTATTCCCAGTCTCCTTTACTGGTTGGTTCTTCATTGATCTGCACCCACTAACTTTGCATGTCACATACAAGGTTCTATTTTGGGTCTTCTTTGCTCCTCCTATAATGTTCAGCTTGCTGATCTTTTCAGTCCTCCCCTTCCCTCTCACCTCTGAGCTCAATTATCTCTGTGCAAATGATTCCAAGATCCGTATATCCAACCGTAGTGTTTCTTGCAGCTCCAATTCTACTTTAACAACTACTTTTTGTACATTGTAAATTGGATATCTTATGGACTTTTCAAACTCAATATGTACCAGAAAGAAATTTCTTCTCTTTCTCCTACCCTCCTCTGAACTCTCCCCTTTCTCCTACTTTCTTAAACTGTTGAGGCCACCAGCCCCCTCTTAAAGCATTAGAGCACTAAACCTCTTTGTCATCTTGGTCTCCACGCTTTCAGCATTCTAAATATACATTGCTCAGTCTTCTCTTTTCTACCTTCACAGATATAATGTCTTCTTTTTTTCATTTTCACAACTCTAGTCCTCCTTCAAGCTTTCATCTTTTATCTGAGCTGTTCTAACTGGTTTTCCTACCTCAGGTCTTCCCAGTGTAATCTGTTCTCAGCTTCTCTTGTCATCCCTTCTGTCCTCTATCCCCACCTCAATGAATAAACTTCGGTGACTCCCTCTTCCTTCCAGGATTAAATGTAAATTCCTTTGGTGGTCTTCCTCTTCCAGTTTTCTTATACTTTACATTTCTATCCATGTTTTTGTACCAGCAACACTGGTCTCTTGAACACAACGCTACATCTCTTGTCTTTGCTTTTTACTTATTCTCTCCTGCATGTGATATACTCTACCTCCTCAATTCTGCCAAGAGTTTCCTATCTTCCTTCAAAGTTTAGTTCAAATCCAACCTGCTGAATCCACATGGCTTTTCTGAATCCTCTCAGCTACTAATTCCTTATTTTCTAAGAGTTCATCTATACTAAAAATATACACATATTATAGTGTCAACTTAGTTTACACATTTTGTGAACCATTAGAATGTGAGCTGATTGGAGACAGGAGACAGGGTCCTTTTTTTTTTTTTTTGGTAGCCTCAATGCTGAGCATAATGCCTGGTACATAGTAAATGCTTAATAAATGGCTTGTTCACTTGACTAGAATAATTACAGGATTTAAAAAAAACCCTGAATAATCATTCTATCAATAGATATTTATTAGGCATCTCCTATATGTAAGGTATTGTAAGTACATTAGTAGAATTTAAACTATTGGACCCTTGTGTGGTACATTGCTTGCTAAGTATAAAGTATTCTTAAATGCTTGCTGAATTGACTTGCATCCTTAGCTGTTTGTGACTCTTGCTATTTGAATAAATTATTGTACATTGTTGCTGCCTCTGGACATCCTGACTAACTTTTCAGTAGTTTGCAGCAGTCTTTTCCATATTTTGAAAAGCAGATGATCTCCTTTTATTTTTAAATTTCAAAGTTTATTTTCCAAAAGATTTCTAGTAGCATTGGAGGGTTTTGCATATATTTCTTTGTATGAAAGAATGTGTTTTAGGAATTGAGGGTGTTTGAAGGGATAATCAATTTCTATGTTGACATCCACTAATGTTAGGGTAGAAGTTAAAAGGGAGAGAAAGACTGAGCCAAGCATTGAACTTAGTAAAGAAAGAAAGGTAGTGTCCTGGAGGGCAGTAAAGTAGCTGCCAAAATTTTGATTGGATGGTAAATAGGGATGGAATGAAATTCAAAAGTAGAAGTTTACTAAAGGATGATGGTAGAGAGAGAACCTGGAAGTGGCAAGGAAGAGAGAGGAATATTCCCATTCCTCCACCTCTGGAAATATGTCAGGAAGGGAGACTCCAGATGCTGTTATCAGGAGGAAGGTAGGTCTTTGTGAAAGCCAAATGATGGAGTAACAAAGGAAAAAGATTTTACTTGAAAACCAAGTTATTACCTAAGGAACAAGCAGTCTAGAGAGCACATTGGAAGGATTTGTCCTCTTTGATTTCTAAGGATTCTTTCAGTTCTATGAAGTCTGATTACTTTCTTTTTTCTCTCTCTTTTTTTTTTAGGCAAATAGATATGGTTTTATGAATGGAAATAGCAATACCATTTGCATTACCAATCTTTTTTTTTTTTTTTTTTGCTTTGCCTTTAAGCTCCTTTCGATCTGACTTGCATTGAACTCTTTCAAATATGTTATATTCCCTTATTAGAAAGTGAGCTCCTTGAGAGTAGGTCTTGCCTTTCTGCATTTATCCCATTACTTTTATTTTTATTATACCTTTTTTATTTTCAAAACATATGAAAAGATAAAATTTCAACATTGATCCTTGCAAAACTTTGGTGTTCCAAATTTTCCCTCCCTTCTCCCCATGCCCTCCCCTAGATGGCAAGTAATCCAATAGATGTTAAATACGGTAAAAAAAAATATTAAATCCATATATATACATATTTATATAATTATGCTGCACAAGAAAAATCAGATCAAAATGGAAAAGAAAATGAAAAAGAAAACAAAATGCAAGTAAACAACAAAAAGAATGAAAACACTATGTTGTGATCCATACTCAGTTCCTACAATCTTCTCTTTAGTGCAAATGACATTCTTCATTACTAACAATTGGAACTGATTTGTCTCATCTCATTGTTGAAGAGACCATGTCCATCAGAATTGATCATCATATAGTCTTCTTGTTGCCATGTATAATAATCTCCTGGTTCTGCTCATTTCACTTAGCATCACTTCATTTAACTCTCTCCAGGACTCTCTGAAATCATACTGCTGGTCGTTTTTTATAGAATAATAATATTTCATAACATTCATAGACCATAATTTATTCAGCCATTCCCCAGTTGATAAGCATCCACTCAGTTTCCAGTTTCTTGACACCACAAAAAAGGCTGCTACAAACATTTTTGCCCATGTGGGTCCGTTTAAAATCACTTTGGGATATAGATCAGTATTTTAATAGCTCTTTTGGGCATAGTTCCAAATTGCTTTCCAGAATGGTTGGATTCATTCACAGTTCCACCAACAATGTATCAGTGTCCCAGTTTTCCCACATCCCCTCCAATACGCATCATTATCTTTTCTTGTCATCTTAGCCAATCTGAGAGGTGTGTAGTGGTACCTCAGAATTTTCTTAATTTGCATTTCTCTGATCAATAGTTATTTAGACCACCTTTTCATATTACTAGAAATGATTTCAACTTCTTAATCTGAAAATTGTTCATATCCCTTGACTGTCAATTGGAGAATGATTTGAATTCTTATATATTTGTTAATTCTCTCTATATTTTAGCAATGAAACTTATCAGAACCCTTGAATGTAAAATTTTTTTCTCACTTTATTGCTTCCCTTCTAATCGTGTCTGTATTACTTTTGTTTATACAAAAACTTTTTAACTTAATATAATTAAAATTATCTATTTTGTGTTCAATAATATACTCCAGTTCTTCTTTGGTCACAAATTCTTCCCTTCTCTACAGCTCTGAGAGGTAAACTCTCCTATGTTCTTCTGATTTGCTTATAATATCACTCTTTATGTCCAAATCATGAGCCCATTTCGACCTTATCTTAGTATGCGTTTTTTAGGTGTCATTGCCTAGTTTCTGCCATATTAATTTTCAATTTTCCCAGCAGTTTTTGTCAAATAGTGAGTTCTTATCCCAAAAGCTGGGGTCTTTGGGTTTGTCAAACACTAGATTATTATAGTCTTTAACTATTTTGTCCTGTGAAATCTATTCCACTGATCAACTACTCTATTTCTTAGCCAGTATCAAATGCATTTGATGACCACTGCTGCTTTATAATATAGTTTTAGGTCTGAGACAGCTAGGCTACCTTCATTTGCACTTTTTTTCATTACTTCCCTGGACATTCTTGACCTTTTAGTCTTACAAATGAACTTTTTTTTTCTTCTAGATCTGTAAAATTTCTTGTGAGTTTGATTGGTGTGGCACTGAATAAGTAGATTAATTTAGGATAGTGTCATTTTTACTTTCCTCTTTTCTTTGCGAGAACTTTGAATTTTTGTTTTAAGCGCTATATCTTTCTAAAAGTTAAATCAGGTTTTATTTCTTTTTTTTTAGAGCAGAAATGATAATTATGGAAACATGGGGTTGGGAAGTAGGAAGTATAAGGGGAAGAATTTATGTTAAATACCAACAACAACTGACATAGGTTAATTAACTTAGGTTCCTATCTTTGGAACTAATTTTTATTTATAATTAGTTCCAATGTCAATACCTAGTTGGACTTCTAGGTAAGTATGCTTTGTGTATCTGAACTAAATTGCTTTAAAAATGATATGATTTTCTTCATTTTAAGAATTAAAGTAGCCTGGGCAACTCGGGGCTGTGGTGGATAGAGCACCAGCTCTGAAGTCAGGAGGACCTGAGTTCAAATTAGAACTCAACTCTTAACACTTCTTAGCTGTATGACCTTGGACAAGTCACTTAACCCCAATTGCTTCAAAAAAAAAAAAAATTAAAGTAGCCTTTTCTTACCTTTTCACTTGAATGCTAAGTTTGTGAGTTGATTCATTCTGAGGAATATCATCATAAATAATTCATCAGCATTCGAATGTTATATTTTGAAATGAAGCACATATATTATCCATGTGTTAGTGATATTCTGTTAAATCTCTTTTACATTGTTAACTTTTAAATTTAAAAATTTATTTTATTAATGGCTACTCTACTCAATAGGTAGTTGAAAAAACTGCTTTTTAGGGTATCAGTTTGCATTTAGTTTTCTTTTGAACATTTAAATCCTTATCCACTGATCCTGTATAAAAAGAGTTGTAAATAACCCAGGCTTCCGTAGGAATGTGAAACAGCAATGACCAGAAGACAGAAAAAAAAAAACAAATACTGAACTTGTACATGAATAATATTTGTTTTCCAGGAATAATCCTAGAGATTTGTAACCAAGTGACTTTATTTTGAAATGATAGGATTAAGAGATGGGAAGGGATGGTCCAGCTCCCTCATTTTGCAGATGAGAAAACTGAGGCTTAGAAGTCTTGCTCAAATTTAGGAATATTCTAAATTTACAAAGATTCTAACTAACTGAGCTAAAATTCAAAGCTAAGATCCCTGATTTCAAGTTCAATATTATTTCTCTCATACTACATTGTTCTTGGCGTGATTCCAGCTTTTTGCAACTCATAAAATAGTAGTTAAACATATTACAACTATTTGGTCTTGTTGACAGCTTTTCTTGTTATGGTTAATGGTCTTTTATTTGTAACTTATTTTGTGTACCACACATGCCTATCATAAAACAGGGCTAAGAAATTCATGTAAAATATCTTATACTCATATGTAAAACCCTCTTTATTTTGACATAGAGCTAAGGGAAAAAAAAACTGGACCTGTGATTCCACACACAGAGAATTTCTGCTTACAGGAATTTATACCAGCTCAGATCAGGACTGGCTCAAAAGCTTGATTATCTATTACACTACTGTTTGTCAAATTTAAATAGAAACTTTCAGAATTCCTATTGACTTAGGAAACCACAAATTAACATTATCTTTGTTGCATAGTCTTTTAAATTTATTTTGTTAAACCATTTCTCTAGAACAGTTTAACCTGATTAGGCAGCACTTAAGGGGGTTTTTGGTTGATGGAGTTTGAAAAATCTCTGTGCTACATTATGCTTTCTCTTTTGTTTTATCCTAGCTGACCAGAAAGTTTTTGTTTTCCTGGAGAAGAAGCAAGCATCCTTGTCTAGATATCTGGGGTCTTTTTCTGTTCTAGATTTTAATCTCATAAATAACATTTCATTTTTATTAAATTTTTTCCCTTGTTTTTCTGCCTTAGCTCTTCCTGAGTAACCTGAGCACTTAACTTTCTTCAGTCATATCACTTTCTCCAGACCATTTACCTTATCTGTCTCTCTTTTTGATACTGCTCTTGTTTTCTCCTAATATCTTCTCCGGACCTTGTATGGTCTCCAGACTGAAGTCTCTCTGACTAAATGGAATGTAGTTATGGGTTGGGCATAGGTCATGTTTCTTAACTTGTTTCAGACCTGTCTGGGGGTTATTTTTTACCCTCTCTATTCACTGATATTTATCCTGGGAAGGTCTCTGGAATGATAGAGAGAGGCATTATGGAAGGTTGTGTACACCTCATTGGATGGCAAAAAGACCTGACAAGTCAGGAGTGGTGTTGGCCTTGCAGGTAAGCTTGGCTGAAGTGAAGGATTCCCACAAGCAGTGATTAAGACTAAATAAAGGAGCATACTGATAAGGGGGAGCTCTTTGAAGGCTAGAATGAGCAATTTAATTAAATTCATAGTTATTGGAAGATCTTGGGCCTCATTGTGATTTGGTTGGTGGATTTGTAATAACTGTACCCTTTCTGTGATTTTGGTGGGTGCATCTATGTTTGTGTATATCTGAATCCCCTTTCTCTCCCAGAGCTGTTGTCTGACACCATTTTCTTGAATAGGCAGCCTTGCTTATGTAAACTTCATGCTTTTTGGGGTGTGTGTATGTGTGTGTGTGTGTGAGGGGGTATTTCGATTTGAATCTGCTTTGCCTCTGACTTGTTATTCCCCTTGTTCCTCTCCAAACCCTAGTTAGTTTTGGCTTTCCCTCAGGAAGATCCAAAATATTCAACAATATTTGGTTATGGAATATTTTTTGAGCCAATGAAATGTTAGTTCAGTGATGGTTCCTACACTAATAAGTCATATGTCTCACAGATGGCTATATTAATAGGCAAGAGAAATACAGTAACACTTTATTTATCCAGCATCTTTGGGGAATGAGATGTTTTACATTAGTAAAATTTCCTGATAGCTGAAACTTGCCTTTTATAATAATGGAAACCTTTTAATACCTTAGCATTTTTGATGAAGATAAGAGAATAGCTAAAAATGAGCTCATATCTTCATAGTCAGATGAATTATATCCGTGGTAATGGAATAATTTGCAGATGTGATTGCAAAACTATCACTGGTAATCTTTTTTTTTTTTTTTTTTTTTTTGTCTGAGGCAATTGGGGTGAAGTGACTCGCCCAGGGTCACACTTCTAGGAAGTGTAAAGTGTCTGAGACCATATTTGAACTCAGGTACTCCTGACTTCTAGGCTGGTGCTCTATCTATTGTACCACCTAGCTGCCTCAATCATTGGTAATCCTTAAGGAATCATGGACAATGAAAGAGTTGTCAGAAAGTTAAAAACTTGAAAATATTCTAATTTTCAAAGAAGGAGAGAATGAGTTGGATTCAAGAAACTATTGGACAGTAAAATTTAAATCTCAAAAAAAATCTTGAATAAATTAGTAAATGAATGGTTTGTGAGTACTTAGGGGAAAAAAAAAAAAGTACTTTTTCATCATCTGTAGCCAGCATGGGTTTCCTAAGAGCAAAGTATGGCAAATTAACCTTATTTCCCTTTTTGATAGTGTGATTAAAGATTAGAAAAGTGCTGATTAATATTATATCTGTATTTCACCAGGACTTTTGATATCCTTATAGATAAGGTGAGGGTCTGAGTATTTGTATAGTTAAGTGAATTTGTGACATTTGCCCATTTGCTAATTAAGCTGTTTTAATCCAATTTGTTAAAAATATTTGATTAGAAAAGACTCAAAAAGTCCAAGCTCTGTGGCACACCACTAAATACCTCCCTCTCCACATTGACATCAATCCATTAATTAACACTGAACCCATATGGTTGTGAACAGAAGTAGGGGAAATTCTACCTCTGATGCTTAACTGTGTGATCTTACACAAGTCACAACCTCCTTGGGCTTCAGTTTTGCTTCCAAATTTAGGAGATTGGATTAGATGATCTCTGAGGTCACTTCTAAACACATTTATGATCCTTGAATCAGTGGGTGGAAGTTTCAAAGAGTCATCAGATTTAAGTTTGATGTCAGGAACAATTTTCTAACATCTTCTCTCTTAATGAATAATTTTTTTTAACCAATTCCTTAAATTTATAGTAAATTTTTCTGACCTGGTGAATTTATTTGAAGATTAAATTTTGAGAGGATTTGATTGAATTTCTGTCTTGCCCTAATGGACATTTTGGACCCATGTAGCTTGGCAGGGGGCAGACATTACACATGGATGATCAGTTGAGTTTAGAATTTAATAAGAAAAGAGCAAGTCTAAATTGTATTTGTGCATTGTACAACATTTTTAGTGACCATAAACTTCTCCCCAAAACAAACAAAAGCCTTATATTTTTTGACACCAATATTTTTATGATAATTCTGTATGGCTATGTATTATAGATTTTTCAAAGAATCAAAGTTAAAAGTTGCCAAAGAGTTGTTGAAAAAAAAGCATGGTAGGTTTAATTAGGCTACCAGAACTTGTGTTCAAGAAATGGGAAAAAAGACTAACATCCAAGCGATGTATAACTAGAAAATGAGGTGAGTTGAATATAGAACCAGTATGAGAAATAGCAGCTAAAATCCACATGCTTCGTTAATGTTCAATATAATGTTAAGAGATTTAGAGTTTCCTAGTTTATGTGGATTCCTGTATAGGATTATAGAAAGACATGAACAAGAATTGTGATCACATAATCTAGTGAAGTGTTGAAGAAGTAATTGAAAGAATTTTAGGGGGAATTTTTGTGAAACTATAGTCTGACCTCTAGTAGAAATTAAGAACTACAAAATGGACCCTTAAGTTCAAATCTTTGTAGCAGCTCTTTGTTGTGGCAAAGAATTGGAAAGGGAGTGGATGTCTATCAATTGGGGAATAGATGAACAAGTTGTGGTATATGAAGATAATGAAATATTATTGTTCTATAAAAAATAATCAACAAGCTGATTTTAGAAAGATTTACTTGAACTGACACTGAGTGAAACAAGTTGAACGAGGAATATATTGTACACAGTAACAGCAAGATGTGTGATGATCAAATCTGAAAAGACTTGGTTCTTCTCAGTGATTCAAAGCAATTCCAATAGACTTCACAGAAAATGCCATCTGCAACCAGAAAAAGAATAGCTTATGTTCATTTCTTTTTTTTCTTTAAATCTCTCCTATGGTTTTTCCCTTTTGCTTGATTTTTCTCTCCTAACATGATTCATAAAGCAATGTGTGTTAAAAAAAAATCTTGCCACTTAGGCTTTTTACTTGTGTAATCCTGGACCAATCACTCAATTTCCCTTAGCCTCAGTTTCCTCATTTGCAAAAGTAGTGGGCTAATGATATCTGGGGTCTTTTTCTGTTCTAGATTTTAATCTCATAAATAACATTTCATTTTTATTAAATTTTTTTTCTTAAATGTACCCTGTCACAAAATCTTGTATCATTCTATCTTCCTTTATGCCTCATTCTTTCTATACCAGTTCTTTTATCTTCATTGCAATTTCCTTTATTTCCCGCATCTAAATGCTTTCTTAGGCAATCATCTAAGCTTCCACTTTATTTTACTCCCTCCCCCAAATCAGTCAGCCCTACAGTTGCCAAATTCTAGTCTCCTCTTCCACTCTCAAATTTTTCATCCTTTTATCCTATTGATGCTCATCTCATGCTTAACCCCAATCCTGTTTTACTCCCATCTTCAGCCTTCTTAGCTCCTGCTCTTGTGCTGTGATTGGAATTGGAGGAATTCACATAAGCATGCTGATTGGGTACATGCACATTTTGATCTCAACTGACCCCTCAAAGCTGGAAGGCAAGCCTATTTTTCCGTAATCGATTCTTTGCTTTACTACACGCAGAAGCTGTTTCAAAGCTCTTTGCTTTTTAAATCTATCATACCCTTTCCTTTTCCCTACCCTCTCAGTTAAGAGCTTTGATTCTTTTACTGAGAAAATTCTGAAGACATTTGCCACGAACTCCTCCTCTTTTCTTCTTTTCATTTTAGAAACCTTTTGACATCATCCTCAATCCTCTTTTCTGCCAGTTTCTGATTAATAATGAAGTGATCCTATTTTGGCTAAAGCCAGTTCCTCTATATTGATTGCTTCTCATCTCCTCCAGTCATCTTTAGCAGATCGCATCTTTTAATCATTTCCTCTCCCCCTCTAATCTTTGATTTCTTCCTAATTGGTACCTTTTTTACTGTATTTATATATGACCAAATCTTCCCAATACTTAAAAACAACAACAACAAAACTTTAGTATTCCCCACCATTTTCTTTAGCTATCATCCTATCTCTTCTCTCTTTCACAGCCAAAGTCATAGAAAAAGTTGACATTTATTTGCTGGTTGCCTTCCCCTCTTAACTCTCTCCTCTCCCCCAACTCCATTTTATTTTGGCTTCTGACCTATCCTTTTTCCAGTTATCTTCATTGCTTATCAGATAGTTTTTTTTTTTTTTTTTTTTTAAGTTCTCACTCAGATCTTTCTGCTGCATTCAACATTATTAATGACTCTCTCTACCTGGAGTCATCATCCCCTTCCCCTGCCCTTTTCTCCTTCTTCTTCTCTCTCCCTCTTTTTTTCTTTCTTTCTCCTCCCTCCCTCTCTCCCTTCTTGCCCTCTTCTCTTTTGTGATATTGCTATTTACTTCTTATGTCCTTTAACTGTGAGTGTTGGCCAAGTTCTATCCTGGGGTCTCTTTCTATAGAATAGATCGTCTATAGATCATCTCTCTTGATGATCTGATCAATTTCCATGGATTCATTTATCAGTACTATGCAGGTGACTCATGTGCTTCAATATCCAGCTCCATTTTCTCTTCTAAGTTTAAGTCCAGCACCACAAACTGACTGCCAATTGTTTCAACTTGGATGTCTTGGAGGTCTCAGAGTTACTATATTCAAAGCAACTCAGATGTTTTCCCAAACCTACCCTTGCCCTAAATTTTACAATTTCTGACAATTTCTTACTATTCTTTGCCTCTCGTGTTCATTATCTCTACTATTCATTCTCTCTCCTCCCAAATCTTTTGGCTTTTATCTCTGGACATTCGGTGCTACCTTAGTCTTCACACAATTCCTGTCTAGTTCAAGACCTCTTATTTCTCACCTCAGCTGTTGAAGTGATCTCCATATGTGCTTGCTCCCTCAAATTTCTCTTCATTCTGATCCATCCTTCCTTATGTGAATATGTCTCTGATAAATTCCACAAGCTCCCTATTGCCTCTTGATTTAAAGAAATTTCTGTTTTGCTTTACACATTAGTTGAATTGAGGCAAAACTTTACCCTATTTCTGTTTACTTTGCCTTTGAATGAAAAAAATCATTGTCAATTGATTGCAGCTTGATCCTTAGAGAAATTCCTAAGTTCTGGTATTAAAGACTTTAACAACCTGATCTCATTTTTCTTTAGCCTCTCTATTTCTAAAGTACAAAACTCTTATTTCCTATCTTATTGAATTTCTTGTTTCCTTCAAAAAGCAACTCAAGCATCATTGTGGGAAGTTTAGATACCCTGAACCTATCTTACTTTTATTTTGTATTGATGCAGTATATACTATGAGGAATTAAATTTGATTCAATTGATAGTCACCTATAGATTTTTTTGATACAGTAAAATATAAAGTGCTTAGCACAGTGACTGGCAAATAGTAGATATTATATAAATACTTATTCCCTTTCTGCTTTATTTTTTTACCCTCAAGAATGAGTAACATGGTGACATTTATATTTAGTAATTTCATTATATGTTTCTGTTGTTTGTATGTTTCTTGAATATGTTAGGTGTGTGTATAGTTTTCAAAATGAGGTATATTATCTATATACTTTTTCTTTTTTGATGGAACGTAAGCTCACCAAGAGTAAAAATTGCTTAATATTTTGAATTTTTATCTTTGCTTGAAGATCTTAACATATCTTTACAAAAATGCTTAATAAAAGCTTATTTGTTGATAAATTGCAGGTCCCTTTTGCTAGGTACTGAAGGTCAGTTTTAAAGATACACAAAATATGATTCTGTTTCAGAGAGCTTGCCAATCTTTTGGAAGTGTTGCAGTCTAGGATTTGCATCTAACATTCATGGTCTATAGATGAAGTATCTTTTGGTTCAATATATAATGAGAGCATATAAATTATTTTACTCATCTGGTTCAAGTTTCAGAAAAGCAGTCACATTGGATATTTGTCTGACACTCCACCAACCAATTTTCCTAACTGTACTAGATCTCTCTTCCAATCTCTCTTTGTAATATTGTCAGAAGAATCTTTCTTTACATAGATTTGGTCTTTAGTCATTTGCTCAAAGGTCTTTAATGACTTCCCATTACTTCCTAAATACAGTTCTGCTACCTTTAGTACTGTATTTTCAGGGACCTCTGCAATCTGGCACTGTTCTTTTCCTGCCTTCCTTATAACATGACTTTTTCGGTTCTAGGCTAAGCTTGTCTACACATTTTTCTTTCAGTGCTTGATATACTCTGTAGTCAACTAATGGCAAATCATTTTAGTTGAAAAGGTTTTTAAAAATCAAATTGATGTAAGATTAGGGGGACAGTAGTTCCCAGATAGCAGTTCACCTGAAAAATCTGTAGAATCCTTTAGTGGAGTTCAAGCTACTTAATGGAAGTCTGTGCTATGATATAGATACTCCAAATACTATCGTAATCTTACACTTAGTTGAGTGGGGAGTAGAAGGTTGCAGTTGTCATTGTATTTTGCACTAGTAAGACTATGTATTTAGTTCTGTGTAACATGTTTTAGAAAGCTTGATAAGGAGGGAAGCAGCCAGAGAATTATTGCCAATACAATGAGGACCCAAGATTGTACCCTATAGAAGATTGGAGAAACTGGGTGTTTAAAGCTTGGAGAAAAGTAAAAATTTAGGGGAAAACTTAATTATCTTATCATATGGAAGAGAAATTAGATTTGTTCTTGGCCACAGAGGGCAGGATTAGGAATGAGTGGAATTTGTAGGGAATAAGATTTCAGCTTGAAGTAAACACAAAACTTTCCAGAAGTGGAATGTGTTTGTCTTGGGATATGTAGGGAGTTCTCTTTCACTAGAAATTTTTTTTTTTTAAATTTACAAAGCATATGCATGGATAATTTTTTCAACATTGACCAATATTGACCCTTGCAAAATTGTTCCACATTTTCCCCTCCTTTCCCCCACTCCCTCCCCTAGCTGGCAGTTGGGTCCAGTACATGTTAAATATGTTGAAATACATGTTAAATGCAATATATGTATACATGTTTATGCAGTTATCTTGCTGTACGAGAAAAATCAGATCAAGAAGGAAGGAAAAGAAAAACTGAGAAAGGAAATAAAATGCAAGCAAATAACAAGAGAGTGAGAATGCTATATTGTGTTCCACAATCTGTTCCACAGGTCTCTCTCTAGGTGTAGATGGCTCTCTTCATCACTGAAAAGTGGAACTGGTTTGAATTAGAATTCTTTAAAGCAAAAGCATCACTTTGAGTAAATAAAAGCTTTGGTTTGATTTGAGGGGGAAATGTATTTTTTTTTTTTTTATATTCAATGACCTCTAAAATTATTTCTAATTCTGAGATCCTGTGATTCTTGAAATATCTTATTGATTACCACTCATATATCCACAACTATGCTAGGTGATTGATTCCAACCAAAGAAAAACTATGATAAAAAGTTCTTTTTTTTCCCTCAGTAGTATTCCCCTCTCCTCATACATGCAAAGATAGTTTTCAACATTCACCTTTACAAAACTTTTTCTTCCAAATTCCTCCCCTCCCCCAGACAGTAAGCAATCCAATATAGGTTAAAACATGTGCAGTTCTTTTAAACATTTCCGTATTCATTATGCTGTGTAAGAAAAATCAGATCAAAAGGAGGAAAAAAAAACAAGAAAAAAAAGCAAACAAAAAAAAGGTGAAAATACTATGTTTTGGATCTATATGCAGTCTTTTAAATTCTGGATGTGGGTGGCTCTTTTCATCATAAAAGCCTATTGGAATTACATTGAATTACCTCATTGTTGAAAAGAGCTAAGTCCACCATAGTTGACAAGAATTTTTTGACTTCAAGCAATTTACAATAATTCTAGTTGTTGAGCTAAGACTTGAGATAATAATAAAGTAGTAATAAGTATACTTCAACAATTAAGTATAATAAGAAATTTGAAGAGAGAAAAATAACTGAAAATTGAGACAGTTGGAGAAAGCCTCATAGGACGTAACATCTACATTGGGCCTTGAAGGATGGTGTTATATTTTGGTAGATGAATAGAAGCAGGAGAACACATTTTAGATAGGAGAAATAGCTAACCAAGGTTATTGATAATACTATTTCAAAAATTAGCTACCTTGTCCCTGACATCAAGAATGTAAATGGGAGCAGTGGGGATGAGGATGGGGGTAGGGAGGTAGAAAATGTTTTCAAATCCCAGGAAATTCTGGTTAGTCATTAATTCAACTCTGTTCTCTTCAAGTGTCAAAAGAATGCCAGCTAAGCAACAATATCTGAAGATTAAGACAATGAAAGTGCTAAAGTTATCACTGTCCCACTCACCAAATGGCAGTGAAGCTGCTCTTCTGTAAACAGAAGCTGCTCAACAAAGGTCAGATTGTCACACTATAGAAAGGATGCCAAAATGCAGTTCCTTGGAAATCAAAAGATTTTACCTTTTGGGTTAGCAGTTACGACACAAATACACACAGACACACAAGCCATTTGGGGGGGATGCGTGTGAAAGGAAAACATGATTTTGTTTTTGAAGGGCCTCCAAAAAATTTTAAAAATAATCTTTATATAATTATGGTTTTACAAAATTAAAGAAAGCTATACTTTTATTATTATGCTTTTTAAGCTGAGTATTAATATTAATTTTTTCCTAATTTTTATGGGCTTTTAAAAATCTTCTTTGCTCACTTTTCCCTTTCATATATTTATTTCTCTGTTTGGTATTAACTATTTCCAAAAGACTGGGTGTCTGTCTCTGTCTCTGTCTCTGTCTCTGTCTCTGTCTCTCTCTCTCTCTCTCTGTTTCTGTCTTCTCTCATTCTCTCTTGTTTCCTCCTCTCTCTCTCTCTTTCCCTATCTCTGCCTCTTTGTACATCTATCTGTACAATAAAATGTACAGAAGCAGAGTCAGAAGTTTTGTTCCATAACAGTTTTGTTTCCACAGCAGTGTTGCAGCAACAAATATAATTCTTAAGGAAGTGTTCCACTTTATTTTCCTAAATGGCTATTATGTGCTTAGCAGCATTATAAAATAGAGAATTAGGAGGAGGTACAGTTTTGCTAAAACAGAATCTGGAATGGGAATGAAGACCAGTGGTGTTGTTCTATCAAATGATTAACTACTGATCCTCTGGAAAAACAAACAAACTATGTACAGCATTTAAGTTTGATTTGCATTGTTAACATTTTCTCTATCACTTTCTTAAGTCTACACTCACCCACAGAACAATAAATCAAACTCTGATTTGGAAGGTTTGTGGATTTCCAGGATGTAAATGGTTCCACTAAAACGCTATTTGAATTGCCTCTAGCAAGACATACCTAGATAATAAAGTGCTTTGTGAAATTTTAGGAAGAATATTGTTGTTGAAAAATTAGGAGGACATGAGTTGAGATGAGCTTTATGTTAAAAAAATATGGATTGCAAACAGATAAGTATTATTTGACAGGCTTTAATTGAAGAAGATATAAAAATTGATTTTTTCATCAGGTCTACATTTGATCTTAAATATTTTCATGAAATAGCATAATGTAGTGGAAAGAATACTGGACTTGAGTCAAGATACTTAGGTTCAAAAATCCTAGTTATAGCACTTATTATCTATGTTACCTTAAAATCATTTATTTCTCTGTGCCTTAGGGTAACTTGTTTATAAAATGAAAATAATATTTTTGCCTGTCTAATTTGCATGATTGTTGTGAAGAAAGTATTTCATAAATTTTAAAATGATATAGAAATATGAATTTGTGTATAGTTTTGGGGATAACTTGACCTATGTTATTACTATTTCTTGAAAAAATTCTTTTCTTTTGAATGAACTCTCAGAAAGTTGTTATTCTATGCCATTATGTTTTACTATGAAATTTGTCACTTAAATTTTTATTCCTTGCATTCCTCTGGTCTTCCTCCTTCCCTTCCTTCCTCCCTCCCTCTCTCCCTCCCTTCTTCTTTCTCTCTCCCTCTCTCTCTTCTTCTCTCTCTCCCTCCCATCCCTCCTGTCTTCTTTCCCTTCTTTTCCTTCCCTCCCTGAATTTTCTTTGGACCTTCAGGAAGATGTTTGTCTTCATGTTTTGAACTATACTATTTGTTACTGAGTTGACTTCAAGTATTCATTTTTATTTTATCTTAAGCTACTTTTTTTTTTTAACACAAAATCATTATACTCAGAAATATTTAAAAAGACTTTGTCCACTGGGACATATATTAGACTATATTTAAAAACTGCTGACAGAGTGCCCTTTAATCCTGTAGTCTCAGTACTGGGAATCTATTCTAAGAATGTTAAACAAAGGATCTCATATATCCCCAAATATTAATACCTGCAGTTTTTTTGGTAGCAAAATGTTGCAGAGAGAAAGTATTCATTAATGGGGGATATTTGACCAAGTTGTGGTATAGGAATGTAAAAGAACACTCTTGTATTTTAAGAAATAATATTTGAAGAATTCTGAAATAGATGCAAAAATTGTTGTAGAACTAACTTGATTCTCATAATGTCAATGAATTGATTCATTGGAATGTCAATCTTAATACAGGAAAACAGATAATGAAACATTCTTCCTTTCTATAGAAAGTTGAGAAGACTGGGTGATGGCTGTTGGAAAGAATGGACATCAAAGATCTTAGTTGGGTTTGCTGAACTGTTGTTAAGAAGTGGTGGGGGTGCTGTGTATGGTGTATATAATTTTCATTGGCTATCTTGCTCTTTCAGTAACTTGGTTAGATTAGTGTCTACAAATCTTTCTGTTTCTAGAGATTATCCTCTCTGCTAGCATCCTGTCTTATTACAGTATGAAGGTGATTTGACTTTATTCAAAGAAATGTTAATGGAACACAAGCATGAGCCAAATCTATTAAAATATTAAAAGTTGTAAATGTAAGAACTTGCCTGTTATTGCCCACATTTCTATGCCCAACCTTCCTAGATAAGCTTGAGAGGATTATTACTAAATTGGTTACAGCGTAAAATATTTTTCTATACTGACTACTTTTGAAAGAGCATCTACTAAGTCCTATGGGGACACAAGGATTTTATTTTTAAAGTATAAAGTGCACTCTTAGTAATCTTGTGCTTAACCTCCTGTAATACAAAGAAACAATTGAAATTGCATTTTGATTTAGTCAATTTCTTCTTAAAAATATCAAAATTATAAATTCCATGTCCATTTAGTATTTATATTCCTGATATAAAATCTCCAGTAGGCAATGGTATACTTTTTTTTTTAAGCATTAAAAAAGTTATGCTAAATTTGATAACCCCAATAGAAAACTCCTTCTTAATGAAAGAAAGAGATAAGAGTTTGAATTCTGGGGACTGGGAATGTAAAATCAAATGTACAGAAACACATTACATGAAATGATAAAGTTTAGTTATTTTAATATTTGTTTTAAAATATCAGTTAACTTTAGCAGAAAATACCAAAAATGTGCAGTTTGCTTCTTTAGATTCTTTTGAACTTTTTTTACTTCTATATGTTTACAAATTTTGTTAATTTGGTTTTATTTTTAGTTGTAGTGAATTTGTATATTCTACTTCTACTTTATATTATTTCATATCTTCCTATTTTTTCTGTTCTTTGGACTTATATGTAATTTCTTATGGTACAATACTATTCTACTTTTTTTTTTTTACATACCAAATTTCAGCATTTAAAAATTATCCTAATTAAAAGTGTTAATTGTTATCTATGTTGATGCAAATAATCTGTAGGGCAGACTATTATTATTGATATATTAATGCACTCAGGGAAATAATTTAGTCTAAGTGGTGACTTAAAAATTGGGTTTGCACACAGAATTATAGATCCTCAGAGATAGAGACTAGGCCAATCTTCTTATGTGAAATATGACTTTATTAAATGACATGAAAATGGGTAGGGTTATAGTATTATTTTTATATATATAGTATTATATATATAACTATATATGAAGGATCTGTCTCCCTCCTCTCAATTTTAAATTTTATCATCTCCTGGGTATTAGACTAATGGGTTTATCATGGTCATGATACCTGAACAGTTTAATACCTGTGGCTGAGTTTTGTTGACATGATAACGGTAAAGCCACATTTCATTGTGAAATAGCCCAAGTAAGGGCACTTTTGTTTTTTAATACAGTGATTTCACTGACATTGATTTTGTAACTATTGTGGTGTTAAGACAGAATTTCTTGCTCTAAATCATTATTGATTAGATAAATGCAAATTAAAACAACTCTGAGGTATCATATTGTACCTATCAGATTGGCTAATATGATAAAAAAGGAAAATGACAAATACTGGAGAAAATGTGGGAAAATTGGGGTACTAATGTATTGTTGGCAGAATTGTGAACTGATTCAACCATTCTGAAGTTATTTGGAGGTGTGACCACAAGACCCTTTGTCTTCCAGCAGTACCAGTATTAAGTCTGTAACCCAAAAAGATCACCAGAAAGGGGGAAAGGACCTACATGTCCAAAAATATTTATAGCAGTTTTTTTGTGGTCGCAAAGAGTTAGATATTGAGTAGATGTCCATCAATTGGGGAATGGCTGAACAAGTTGTGGTATGTGAATATAATGGAATTCTATTCTATAAGAAATGATGAGCAGGCAGATTTCAGAAATATCTGGACTTACATGAACTGATCATGAGTGAAGTAAACAGAACCAGAAGAATCTTGTATATACTAATAGTCACATAATGTGATAATCAACGTGATGAACTTAGTTCTTCTCAACAATACAGTATTCCAGGACAGTTCTAAAAAACTCATGATGGAAATTGTTATCCATAGCCAGAGAAAGAACTATGAATTATAAATGCAGATCAAAGCAGACTGTTTTCACTTTTTCTATGTGTGATTTTTTTTCCTGCTGCTTCTTTTATAACATGATTAATGAGGAAATGTTTTACATGATTGCATGTGTATAACCTGTATGAGATTTTTTGCTGTCTTAGGAAGGGAGGGGAGAAAAAATTTTTAATTCAAAATCTTACAAAAAACAATATTGTAGACTATCTTTACATATAATTGGAAAAAATAAAATACTATTCAATAAAAATAAAATACTCAAAAAAAAAAAAAAGAATTACTCCTGACATTTCTGATAGTTTGGAATTTTGTGTTGTTACTCCTGATCCTTTGAAGTTTGTCTCTTTATTTGCTTAGCAGGTAATTGGGCAAATGGAATTTAATTTTGCTATGTTATACCAGGTTAACTAGAAAAATGTGTGTGTGTGTGTGTGTGTGTGTGTGTGTGTGTATAAAACTAACATTGTTGGCAATTTGGCAATTTTAGTTTTAAATTTATAACCTGAGTTTCAGTTTAGTATTTGATGTAGCTTTCTTTTAAAGTTATTTTAAATTCTGAATTTTATTTTTTTTCTCTCTTAGCTGTGTTAGAGTAGAAGAACATCATGCTGTTGATATTGACCTATATCACTGTCCCAACTGTGCAGTTCTCCATGGATCTTCCTTAAGTAAGTACTAGATAAGCAAATTAATTTCAGTGCAGGATATGTGATGACAACCCATTCTAACCAGTTATATCATTATCAGATATTACTATAGTGTTTTTTTTTTTTTTTTTAGGAGATATCAGGAATAACTTCTAAAACTATTATTAAACCATATCTGGGTCAGGAAGTTTGTGTGTTAAAAGTTATTAATTGTCAAAATGAAATGAAAATTATGTTGATTCTAGTTACTTAGTCTAACTAATCATTTTATAAATTAAAAATTTTTGCTTTTAGAAATATTTGTAAAATCTACAGAATATATAGAGATTTTATTTTCCAGTAAAATTAGAATATAATTCTTTAGCCAGACTTTTATTTTGAAGTTTAGCTATGTGTTTTTTAGCAGAAATAAAGTATTTAGCTAATATGTTCAATAAAAATATATTGATAAACACTTATGAATTGATGTCTTTTTTTTTTTGCTTAAAAATTTTAAACTATAAGATAGACTCAGAATTATGATAATTATTTTTTGTTGCACCAAAATCCTCCAGAATAGGAATTATAGACTGCTAGCATACTTGAATATGTTTTGGCCCAGGTTTGGTTTTCAGGTGAATTTACAGTATTTTTTGAAACATAACAGGGCAGACTATAATTTAGGATCCTTTGCAATTTTTCAGACATTTCTATAGTACTTTATAATATGTGTTATTGTTTCATTTATCTAGTATTAACTGAAATTTTTTTAAAGGATGGGACTATTTTCTAGGTAATAAAAAGGATACCTCTGTGGACCAATATTCCTGTGATAGTAATGATTAAATGTGGGTATTTAGTTAGTCTGGAGAACTTAGGTGTATGTAGAAACTTGTATGTACACTTTTTTTCAAAAATATAATTAGAACTTACCCATTATACACAAAATGTTTATTATAGGCCAGGTTTTGAACCAATATTGAAAAAAATAAGACATTTGGGGAATATTTAGCAGTTAATAGAAAGAGGTTCATTTAGTCATTGCAGGGAAAAGAAAAGTTATTGAAGGGAATATTTATTATGAACACAGCCTTCTGTTGAGTACGGAATTCTTACCTGTTTATCTCTTGTGATGGTCTAAGGTCAGACACTTAAGGGAACAGTTGAAGTTGCTCAAAGAGCCTTTAGTCTTTTTTGTACTTAGGTGACCAGGACTGATCAGAGTGGCTTAAGCCACTTAGTTCTTTATATGAGCCAGTTAGATCTTGAAGATAATTTCAGTATCTTTTAAGACAACACACCAACAGTAATAGCCAAGGATGTGAGATATAGTTGAGTCAGAGACCCTAAGAAAAATTGTATTTGTTCTTAGCACAAAGTGAACTAGAAATTGAGTTCAGCTTTTTTTATTCATATGAAGAAATAAATTCAGTGAAGTTATTTTCTTAGTCTTTGTGCTTTTTGGAGTAGTGTTAAACAGAGAAGCTTTATTGTAATGTAGTGGGGATAGAGAATCAAGACAACCTGATTTCTGGTTCTGCCTTCAATTTATTGCTTTTTAACCTCTCATTCCAAGGCAACACTTTAAAACTAAAGTTGAAGATCTTCATTGTTAGAGGTTTTGCTCTTTGTTAGAAATTTTTTGTTGTTCATATTTACTGAATTCCTCCTTCCCCTCTTCTCCCTTCCTTCCCCGGATCTTTTTTTTTTTTCTTTTCTTTCTTGGAAGAGGTTGGTAGGTGTCTTGGAGGTGGGGTTCTGAACACTCCTTGCTCCCCATTGTCACTTTAGATTTTCCCTTTGCCTCCTTCATTTGGTAGCCTTTCCTCTTTTGAAATTCATTCATTTGAAACTTTCTACCCAGTAAAAATGATGGTGGTTGTAGTGTTTATCAGGCCTTCTTCCTCCTTTCTCAAGTTCAGCAACTCTCTTTCTTTCTTCTCCAACTTCTACTTTTCTATGAGAGATCTTTAATATATACGTACATGCTCTTTTCAATTACCTCTTTTCCTATTTTTTTTGTTTGTATTCTTTGTCCTATTCCTTCATTCTTTAGGGATAGTTGTCCACTAAATCTTAGCTATTACTCAGAAATGTTCCATTTCTTTGATTAGAAACTCTTGACATTCTCCTGCCTGGCCATAATCTCTTTCCATTATACACTATATATATATATTACTTTTTTCTCCTGAACCTGTTTTCTATCCTTAGTATTTTCTCAAACCTTTATCTCTATTCTGTTTTCACTTTCTCCTTTTCCAACTGTAACCTAATAGTTTAGCTATTTCAAATCAACTCTACTGTCCTCTACTCTTGAATACCTTGATTCCTTTTAACAAACCTCAGGTTCTGGATTGCTCTCATCACTTGTATATTAAAATCCTACTTATAAACTGCAGAATGAAACTAGAGTACATCCCACAACTGTGCTGACTGAGTACATTACAGATTTATGTTATCCAACTTCTGGTTCAGTTACCTCAAGTTTATCTTGAGGTTTGTTGTTATTTAGTTGGGTCCAATTCTTCATGACCCAGTTTTGGGGGTTTTCTTGACAAAGATACTAGAGTGGTTTGCCATTTATCTTCTTGAGTTTATTTTATAAATGGGGAACTGAGGCAAACAGGGTAAAGTGACTTCCCAAGATCACACAGTTTATAAGTGTTGGAAACTAGACTTGAACTCATGAGAATGAGCTTCCTGACTTCAGGCCTGGAACTATCCATTTAGTCTCCTAATTGATTCCCTAACTCACCACCTCTCTCTTGCCCTACCCTCAGCTATTTCAAATTTCTTTGCTCTTATAGACTCACTCTCCACACCTCCTCCTTCCCTAATCTCTCTCAGATGAAGATATTGCCTCTTATTCTACTGAAAAAATTGAAACTGTTTAGCATAACTCACTCTTCTCCATGTGCTTTATCTCAAAGTCCTTGACATCATCCCCTATTTTCCCCTCTTCTCTTCCAGTCTCTGACAAAAGGATGACTCTTAAAAGTTCAACTTTGAAAGTTGGGACTTCTGTTCTCTTCCTGTCTCTCCAGTGTATTATATTCTCATTCATCTCCATCCTTTTTCAAATCTTCAACCTCTCTCTCTCTCCTGGTTTTTTCCCTGCTATTTTCAAATGTGCCCAAGTCTATCCCATCCTTTAAAAAACAAACAGAAACCTCTTTCTAGATTCTACAGAGATCTCAAGCTATCATTTTGTATTTCTTCTCCCTTCCTCTGCCAAACTCTTTGAAAATATGTTTGAATGTATTATCTTTACTTCTCTTCTCCCTGGATAGCTCTTTGTAATGTGGCACCAGATCTTTTCTCTTCAAAATTACCAAATATTTCCTCAGATATCTCATTTCCTGTTATGGGCCAGAACTCTGAAACAAGCATTCTTACAAGGTGTTAAGTCAGTGGAATTGATAAAGAAAATGGCTATCTAGTTGAGCATGGTGCATAATAGTTCTGTAGTTCAGTACATGTACTTAGTACTTAATATAGTTCCACAAGATTCACACCTATGATAATGTAATTATAAGAAAGCATATAAGCTGGGACAAACTCAGAGTGCAGGCCAGAGGTAGACTCAGAAGGGCCAGACACAGACTCAGAAGGGACCCAGAGAGACACATTCTTTCCATCTTCGGTCAAGCTCTTGGTGGCTCTCCTGGGGGACTGAGAGGCTAGGAGAATAGAGCCAAAGAAGACAAGAGGACTGAAGGCAGGAGTTCAAGCTCTCAGAGCCAAGAAGAGCCAGATTCATTTACTCCATCTCACACCACCTTGGTGACAGGTCTATAACTTCTCCACTGAAACCAAGATTCTGGAAAGCCTCTAAGAAAGCTAGCCCAAGCCCCAGGCAAGGAAACTAGATTGTGAAGCAGATAATAAAGGATTTGAACTTTAACGCCTGGCTATTCTTGTGGTGATTACTTTGCTGGAACAAAGGCTGTTTCAGAGACCTCCAGAAAACCACCCAAAACACTATAATTTCCTACCTAACTGCATTCATTTTGGATTTCTTCCCCATGTTCCCCAGTAAACTCATTGGGAAATGTCATCTTGCCAAATCCAGTCAGCCTTGTTACTTATAACTCAGTACCTTCTACCTTTCTGATTTTGGGGGTAGAGGGACTAGCCATAAATTCCTCCACTTAAGGAGAGGAACAGGATAGACATCTCAGACATTTTATTTCTCATCCAGTTGCATTTATTTTGGACCTCTTTGAACTGTTTGGAAGCATTCAATTTAGACTTCTTTGACTTTTACACCTTTCCCCTTTGCTGGATAATTGCCCCCTTCCCTTTTCATTTTCTGGGGCGGGGATGTCTTCCATTAGATTTTAAGCTCCTTAAAGACTGGAACCTCAGGATTTCGCAGAGTGCTTTGCAAGCAGTAGGTACTTAATAAATGTTTGTTGATTTTTGTCTGTTGCCAAATCTATTGGTCTTTTCTCAATCTTAATCATTTTCATTTTATCTGCTACTCTTGCTGCTATTTACTACTTTTTCTTCTTGGATACTTCAGTCTCCTTTGTGGTCCACAATCCGATTATGTCCATTAATTGTGGATGGTTCCCAAGAACTCTTTCCCTGCCCTTCCTTTGGTACCTGCTCAAAATCCTTTGGATTTATCTGTCGTCTCTATGTAAGACTTCTAGGTCTTATCCAGTCCCAGTTTCTTCCTTGGGGTCCTATCCTGTATCACCATTTGCTAATTGGGACCTTTTAAACTGTATGTCTCAGAGACATCTTAAACTCAACATGTTTAAAGTAGGACCTAGTATCTTTCCCCCAAATCCTCCCCTCTTCCAGAGTTTCCTGTTTCTCTCAAAGGCACTGACATCCTTTGTGTCTCAGGTTCATAATCTTGGTATCATCCTCGATTCCTCACTCTCATTCTCAAGCCACATATCTATCTAGTCCATTGCAAAAGTTACCCTTTATACCTGGACCACATTTCTTGTATTCAGCGCCTCTTCTCTACACTCACAAGATAGCACCTTAGTTCAGGCTTTCCTCAGTTTTCACCTATGTTACTACAATTGCCTCTTAGTTCCTGCTTCATCTCCTTGCCTTAATTCTTTCCTCACTTCAGCTCATTCTATATTATTTTGCCAAAACATTTTCCTTTAGCGCAGATATGACCAACTTTGTTTAACTTTTAAAGTCTTACACATTCTGGTTCCAATCTACCTTTCCAGCCGCACTGGACATTCTCCATGCCATTGCTATTGTACTCCTTTCCAAACTATCTTGTAATTCACTATACTCTCTACGTATATTTGTATATTAACTTTATATTTGTGCTATCTATGTTTTTATGTTTTATACGTATTATTTTCCCCATACATGTTATCTGAGTGGTGTGTGGTGGTATCTCAAGAGTTGTCTTAATTTGCATTTCTCTGATCAATAGTGATTTGGAGCACCTTTTTTCATATGACTAAAGATGGTTTCAATTTCTTCATCTGAAAATTGTTCATATTCTTTGACCATTTGTCAATTGGGAAATGGCTTGAATTCTTATAAATTTGAGTCAGTTCTCTATATATTTTAGAAATGAGACCTTTATCAGAACCTTTGAATGTAAAAAAGTTTTCCCAATTTAATGCTTCCCTTCTAATCTTGTATGTATTACTTTTGTTTGTACAAAACCTTTTTAACTTAATATAATCAAAATTATCTATTTTGTGATCAATAATGATCTCCAGTTCTTTTGGTTATAAATTCCTGCCTTCACAGATCTGAGAGGTAAACTCTCCTATGTTCTAATTGCTTATAATATCACTTTTATGAAAAAAAAAGAAAGAAAAAAGAAAGTCAGCTACAAACTCTTTTGTACTCTCCTGCCTGTAGCTTCAAGATACCTGAGAGAAGAAATATTGTCATGTGCACAGTAGAACATGAGAGGATTGAAAGCAATAAATTTCCAGTTCAAGAAAGCCTATATAATAAAAAATAAATACTAAAAAAAAATAGTACTAATATCATTTTTATGTCTAAATCATGAACCCATTTTGACCTTATCTTGGTATACAGTGTTAGGTGTGAGTCAGTGCTTAGTTTCTGCCATACTAGTTTCCGTTTTTCCTAGCAGTTTTGGTCAAATAGTGAATTCTTATCCCAAAAGCTGGCGTCTTTGGGTTTGCCAAACACTAAATTACTGAAGTCATTGACTATTTTGTCCTGTGAATCTAACCTATTTCACTAATCAACTTCTCTGTTTCTTAGCCAATACCAAATGGTTTTGATGACTGTTGCTTTGTAACGTAGTTTTAGGTCTGGCACAACTAGGCCATCTTCATTGGCATTTTTTTTTTCACTAATTCTTTTGAAATTCTTGACCTTTTGTTCTTCCAGATGAACTTTGTTATTTTATTTCTAGATCTGTAAAATAATTTCTTGGAAGTTTGATTGGTATGGCACTAAATAAATTAGAGTTTTTTTTTTTTTTTTTTTTTGTTCGGTGCTGCTTTGACAATATGCTGCCTAATTCCCATTTCAGCCTATCAGATGTTTGGAGCATTTGCCAAACAGTAACCAAACCTGGACCTCTTGGTTTTTAAAAACTATATTAACTTTTAAATTGTGCAGTGATCCTTATGAAAATTAGTAACTAAAAAGGCAGAAAATAAAGACACATGCTTGTTAGAAAAATGCTTATTGGTTTCATGGAAAGTGCCTCTATATATTGTAGTCCTAAAGTAACTGGGAAGTCAAAATAGATGATGGTAACTCTAAGTGTTCTTCTTTGTAGAGGGCAGTATTGAAGTTTTAAACTTTAGGACATTTCCAGAGTTTCTTTAGGGACACCATCTCTACTCCCTGTCTTCATCTTCATTTATGTATTTATTCAACAGGATATTTGTGTTAAGGAAAAAAATTTTTTTTTTTTGAAAATATAGAAAATTCTGTGATGACTTGTTAGAGTTTAGGAGTGAAATTAAGTTCATTTTCAATTAATATGAAATTGTGGGCTTTAATAATATTTTAAAAAGGCACCTAAAAGTATCAGCAACTACTCTTATTCTCCCCTGTGTACAAAGTTTTTTATGAGAAACCTCTTCCTACACAAAGCAGAATCTTACTGAGGTTGTTAGTAAAAAACAAGGTAGGTTTTTACAAGCGTTACTCTTCAGGAAACTACATGCTTATCATTCATTTGACTAAAAGGTGTAGAGAATATGTGTTTATTATTATTTCTTGAAACATGTAACAACAGAAATAATCATGTTCTACCTCTAAGGCACATCATAAGTAAGGAGCAGTATGCTTTCCAAAGGACTTACCAACTGTCATGACACAATCAAGTAGAATCCAAGTTGAAGAATTCTCTGTGGGTGTTAGGTTCTTTAGATTTTAGGTTCCATGCTCTTCCTACTACATCACAGTGCTCTTCAGTGACGTTTCCTCATCTGAGAAGCATTGTGGTTAGGGTGCTAGGTTTGGATTTGAGACAAGTTTCAAATTCTGTGTCAAAGTAACAATGTGACTCTGAGGAAGTCTTTGACTATGTGCCTCAGTTTCTTAATTAGTAAAATGAAGGGATTGGACTTGATGACCAACTTCTAAGGTCCCATTTACTTCTAAATCTGTGATCTCTTTGTATATATTAATATGATCATTTCATTAGAACCCTGAATATCTCTTGAAACTTATTTGTAACAACTCAAAGTAATTTGGCTTACCTATCTATTGAGGAAAAATCAAGTGAATAAAGAATTATCTGTTATCCAGGGAATGATATACATAAGAATAGACATCCTGTAAAGCTTGTCTATCACCAAATATATCTGGGATAGATAGTAAAAATGCAGATGAGTTGGGCCCAGAATTAAATAGAAGATCAATCTGGATTGTCTTCAGGAAATTGCAGAGTCCCTTTAATAATCCTAGATTTTTTTTCTAGAAATCATGATCTCTCTTTTTTTAATACTAGTACAATACTAGTAATCTTATAGTGCTTTGAGATATGAAGCTTCTGGTATTTTTACCTCTCTCCCTTTTCTCAGTCTATCTTATTTCTAATTTCATTTTCTTTTAAGATATTGCTGTTCATTTTATTCAATTCAGATGTAAGCTATACATCTTTGCACAAATAAAACTAATGCAGGTAAACTTAGAATATGAGCAGGTAAATAGGAAAAAATATTTGCAGCAAGTTCTCTGATTAAAATCTCATTTCTAAGCTATAAAAGGAATTGATCCAGATTTGTGAGAATTAAAACCATCCCCCATTTAATTGATGAATGGTCAGAAAATATTAACAGGAAGTTTTCAGTGGATAACTACCAATAAGTGTATGGAAAATACGCTAAATCACTAGTAGTTTGAGAAATGCAAATTAAAGCAACTGTGAGAACCCCTTCACACTTACCAATTTGACAAAGTTGAGAATAAAAAGGAAAATGACAAATGCTGGGAATTGAGAATAGGTGTTGGATAACAGGTATATTAATGTACTGTTGGTGGAGCTATGCATTAGTCCAGCCATTATGGAAAAGAATTTTGAATTATTCCCTAAATATTATTAAACCATGCATACTCTTTTACACTGCATTACTTTTATTAGTTTTACATTCCAGAGAGATCATCTTCTGTTATCTTTTCTATCCCATATTGTCATGAACTCTTTACCTATAGATTGAACATGTACTTTTTTCCTTGCCCCTCTAATTTGTTTATATCATCTTTACAGCTTTTATCTTATTATATGGTGTGAGATGTTGGTCTATAACTAGATCCAGACTATTTTGCAGTGTTCTCAAAAGTTTTTGTTGAGTAAATAGTTCTTACCTGAGGAGCAGGGATCTTTGGGTTTGTCAAACACTAAGAAGTCACTGTGTTTCTTTGCTTCTGAATCTTCTACCCATTTGTTCTACTATTTTATTTCTTAACCAGTATCAAAACATTATTGTTTTGTGGCTTTTTTTTTATTGCTAGTAGCTGACTTTCATACTATGTTTGTCCTCACTGAAAGTGTTTGAACACATGGCTGAAAATATCATGCTAAAATATCACTCCACTGGTGACTGGGAAAGCAAGAGAGCATTGTCTATTGTCCATAACTTATGGGCAAGTGTGCCATCATGACATTGCCATATTCCATTGGGCTAGCCACATTATTCAGACATCAGATGGATGCTTGCCAAAAAGACTATTTTTATGGAGAACTCATACAAGGCCAGCATTCATAAAGAGGTCAGAAAAAGCTATGCAAGGACACTCAAGGGTCTCTTAACTTTGGAATTAACTTTATGGCATGGGAGATACTAGCACAGGACCATTTAGCATGGTGTGCCCTCATCAGAAAAGGTACTTTGCTCTATGTGCAAAACAATTAAAGTAGCTCAGAAGAAAGGAGAGATGCGCAAAGTTAGAGAAACCACTTCAAATGCTGAACTGTTTTATGTTTAATCTGTGGCAGAGCACTCCGAACTCTAATCAGCTGCATCAGACACACTGTAACTCGACTCTAACATCATGGTGTCTTTTTGTCCTCTTTGAGAATGAAGGACAGCAATCAACCAGCTAATTGCCAGTGAGGATAAAATAAAAATTCCTTAGCTTCAATTTGGTTTACACTTACTTTTCCAGCCTTGTTTCATGTTAACTTTTTCATATGTTCTCTATTTGATTAATTGACCACTTAGTTGTTCATTGAACTTGAAATTTCTCTTCTGTGAGCTTGCCTTTGTATAGGCTTTATATCCTTGATGCTTGAATATGCCTTCTCCTTACCTACATTTCTTAAAATTCCTGTTTTTCTTAAAGCTCACCTCATGTGCTACTTTTTTATTAAAGTCTTCCTTGACCCTCTCATTCTCTTTTCAATACTTTTTCCCTTCTTAGATTACCTTGTGTTTAGATACATAATTCTATATTTTTTCCCTTTCTACCCATAGGATTTAAGTGACTTAAGGCAAGAATTGTCTTTTGTCTTTGTATCTCCAGTGCCTAATAGATTTTTATTACATATTTAGCTTTTAAAATTGGATACATGCTAGAAGCTCCCTAAAGTAGTAGGATGCCAAAGATATTTTTTTAGGAGTAGTGAAACTATTTCAGGAAAGGGGAAACCAGATGCTTTTCAGAATCAGTGGAGCTATTTTCTATAGATATTGTCAAAAAGTGCTATATCTGGGCAACATTTAAAAAATTTGGCTATGATAAAATACTTATCTGGCCTTTCAAAATTAGAAGTAAGATGTTCTATCATTATTAATTATCTTGATTCATGTAGTCAAGCTATACTCATTTTTTTGCTATGATTGCATAAACTTTACTTCTTGCTAGAGATCTCCTGGCAAACTAACTCTCTGTACCATCTTTTCATATAAATAATTTTCCCTTTCATCTTTTTGTCGCAACATTTATGTTTTTCCACTGAAGATTTTCTAGTTTTACGTCTCACTTCCTCATTGGACCAAACTGGGGTTACTCAGCTATAATCTTGGTATGTTTAACATATAAAATTATTTTAGGTGATTTTGAAAGTTGCCTGACTTTTTTTTGAAGGTAATCTACTTTAAGATAATCATTCTTTATCACCATGTTCTTCCTTTCTGGTAGATTTTTTAGAGTTGTACGTTGGTGGTCTAATTAGAAAATACACTAAAAGTGATTATGTGATGTGATCTGACCCTCTTAGACAACAGGATAAAAAATAACATTAATTTTCATACTCTCTTTAAAGGTAAGTATTGGTCTAAGGCATCATCTATTCTAGTTTCATTTTTTTCATCTTCAAATTCTGCTTTCAAATTTAAGAAGTTGGTAAGAAAATTGAAGTACCTAGGATGATGTCATCAAACAACATTTACATTTCACTTAGAAATATTTTAAAAGCATTTCTATTTAATGTCATCTTGAACAAAATAAAATTTATAGATTATGATTTTCTGTCTTAGAATTTTATTTTTTTATTTCATCATTTAATCAACCAGTATTCATAAGTTGCCAATTATGTTCCAAGACATAAGGATCAAATTTGTAATTAAAGTCCTGTTCTGATACTGCAATGATCCTCAAAGGCTATTGTAATGGAACTCCCATTCAGGCAAATTTTACCAATTGTAAAAGGTAAGAACTTAATGATAAAGTGTTGTTTTTTTTTCACTGAGGACCAACGTACAGAGAAGCTTATTTTTAGTAGTAGTCTGGCCATTAGTTGTTGCATTGGTTGTCCATGGCAAGTTATGAATGTTCAGAAGGTATTTTTATTTTATATATATATATATGTGTGTGTGTGTGTGTGTGTGTGTGTGTGTGTATATATGTATACATATATATATACACACATATATATATATAATAATATGTTTATTATTTGAATCTCAATTACCAAAAATATTTTTATTTTTAAAAATTCTAGTGAAAAAGAGGAGGAACTGGCACAGACATGATTACACAGAAAATGATGATGGTTCCAAACCAGTACAAGCTGGGACACGAACTTTTGTTAAGGAATTACGTGCTCGGGTCTTCCCAAGGTATGTCTTTTTTATGACTAAGAATGTTTGGATTTTTCTTTCACTTCCCTTACCTACTTATGGGTGAGTAAGTAAGGTCATACTTTTCATGTCTTCACCACTTGCATTTTTTCCCTTTCTTTTACTTTTCTTTTTATCCCATCATTATTTTTTAAAGGTTACTTTCCCTTTTAGAATTACTATCTTCCCTTTTTTAGTTCTTTTCTAGATTTACTTTAGGCAAACTAGAATGTAGTTAGCTAGAAGCATCTTTTAAATCTATTAGGTTTACTTTGTTGGTGACACTAAAGACTAAAAATATTGCTACTTTCTTCTAGATGATATTCTTTGTGAATCTGTTGGTGGTGTGTTGAAATTAGCCAAATGATGGGATTTCTTAAGGCTTGAGAGAGCTTGAGAGAGCATGTTATTAAAATCATGATTGAGAGTCTTTTGTATAAGATATTTGGCAACTGAGCTGCAGCATGGTTGCTTTAGTAAAAACTTGAAATTCATACCCATTCAAATAATTTCAATCAAGAGATTTATGGAGAAGCTAGAGTAATTGACTTTTCCTACCCCAAAACTTCATGAGCTCAGCCAGAAGGGAACAGGAAAAGAAGCTGCCAGCAAAGTCAGAGCCAGCCCAGCAAACTAGCTGACTCTTCCATCATAATAGTGGGTAGAGGATACATGTAACCTGCTAAGAAGACTCTGAGACCAGAGACAGCCAGAGTACCTGGTACTCTCCTCCTGGTAGGAGATGGTAGAAGCCCAGGAATGTGACAACAAATAGAACTATACAACAGCACTTACACCTGTATACACTAGGCTTGGAATCTTTAGGAGCAGAGCATTTTTCTCCTACAATGCTGTAGAGAGTCCTGAAGACTCATATTCTGAACTTCAAAGCTCCAGGAGAACTAGATAGGGCTGAGTTGGGTGGGGAAAGGGAAATGAAGATTTTTGTAAGAATTCATGGGAATATAATGTTTAGACTAAGCAGTGTTTGGAACCTGGTCCTGGTTTGGAGTCCTAATTTAAGAACTAAGTGTAGAGAAATGAATAAATCAAGGAAAACTTCCACTAGCATAAAATTACATTGCTGCTCTGTAGATCTTACAATGAATATCCACAAGAAATGAATCAAGAGATGAAAAACAAAGAATGAATGAAAAGGAGACTAAATGCCAAACAAATAAACTACTCCATGGACCAGTAAGACATTCTGGAACAAAACTTAAAGATTAAAAAAATAGAAGGAAGTATGAATTATAGGATATCAAAAATAACTGACCTGGGAAATAGGGCAAGGAGAGAGAAATTCAAGAGTCATTGGACTCCATGAAAACCATGATTCTAAAACAGACAACGTTTTGAACTAGGTTTTTGCCTTCAGCCTTTGTTTCCCTAGAACTTAACATAGTGCTTGCACATAATAAGCACCTAATTCTTTTAAACTTATTGACACTATATTTAAAGAAATCACAAATAAAAACTGTCCATATTTATTGGAACCAAAGGTCAAAATAAAGATAGAAAAAAAAATTCATCAATTGTTTCTAGGAATAAATTTCAAAAGAAAAAGTTTTAGGAATGTTTTTGTCAAAATCAAAAACTTTCAACTACACAGAAAAAATATTGCAAGCATATAAAAGGAAGCAATTCAGCTATCAAGAACCACAGTTTGCACTACATAAGACCTGGCAGCTTCTTCTAATAAAAGAGGAATTCTTGGAATATGGTATACCAAAAGGCAAAAGGTAGACACTTATAACCAAAAATAAGTTAGCTAGCAAAACTAAACAGTTTTACAGAGAAAAAAGCAGACCTTGAATAGAATAGGATTCTTTAAAAATTCCTGATGAGAACTAAAGTGTAGTAGGAACATAAAATAGAAACACAAGGGTGCAGAAAAATCCTAGAAAAGTAATTTTATGTGAACAATTGGAAGGGACTGTATAATGATGATGATGATAATAGCCAATATTTTTATCAGTCTTTAAGGTTTGCAAAGTGCTTTACATATATTATATCATTTTATTATCCTCGACAGCAGCCTTAGGAAGTAGATGCTATTATTTTTATTTTAAGAGATGAGGAAACTCATGCTAAGAAAGATTATGTGACTTGGCCAGGATCACACTACTGCTTGTAAGTTTCTGAGGCAGAAATTGTGCTCAGCTTTTCCTGATTCCCAAGGATAGCAAGCTTTCTGTCCACTGTACTAGTTGCAATGCTAACAATTTAATAGAGAAGAAACAAACAAGTGTCTCTTAAAAGCCTTAACATGTGCATTCTCAGGTGAGAAGATCTCAGACTATACGTGTGCTAGAGAGCTGAACTTTTCAATTCCTGCTCAGTACAGTGTCTCTCTGAGGGAAAGATGTTTGAGCTTAGACTGGGCAGTTTCCTCTTGCTGCCAAACTAACTTCCCTTCTTGACTGTGGAAAGGTTTATATGCAAAAAGAACAACTCTCCCTTTGACTCCAGGTCTCTCTGCCTATCTTCTGAGAGTATAAGAATGGAGTCTTCCACTCAACATTCTTAGACCTGGTCATATCCACCTCATCCCAGCGACTCTGAATTCTGTATATCATCATCCAAACTCCATTCCTTACCCCTCCCCATAACATTCCTCATTGCCATCCCTTCAGTCTTCCTACCCCAAATTTTCATTCTAATTTCACCTATCTCTTCTGTTGTGTTCTCTGGAATGTTTGTTCCAGTAAGCGCAGACTGCCCTTCATTTTAAATTTTTTCTTCTCACACATCTGACTTTTACCGGAACCTGGTTTTGTCTTGATAATAATCTTTTCCAGTCCTGGTGCACCTTCCTTCATTGTCTTCTGCTCCCTGGTTGAGGCAGAGGATCTAGAATCCTTCTTTCTCCCTACTTCCATGTACTCCCCTTGCATCACTCTGTAGTCTCTCTTCTTTGGAGGTTCATACTATTCTCATGTACCACCCAATCAAAATCTGATAGCTGTTGTCCCCTTCCTTCCTCAGTGAGTTTGAGACTCTCAGTTTTGGTCCTACCCTTATAATAGAGGACTTCACCATGCATATGGATTCTCCCCAGATACTCTAAAGACTTAGTTACGTAGCTTCCTTATGTTCCTGCACTGCACTTTGACCACTTACAAAGATTGGAGTGCCTTGGATCACCATCCCCCACAAATATACTACTTCCCATTCAAGAAGTCTGAAATCCACTTGTCTGATTCTAATCTCTGAGTTTTTCACCGCTCTTCATTGGACATTACCCTCTTCTTCATCCATATCCTAACCTAGCCCTCTCCCAGGCTGTCTCCCTTGGATTTGTTGTTCACTCCTCTTCTCCCCACCTGGCTTATTCTCTAACTCTTTTGGTAGATCCTCTTCTCCGTGACACCTGGTAATCATAGGGTTCTCTCCCAGGCTTACTTCTCTCTCTCAATGCTGTTTCACTTGGTGATCTCATCAGCATCCATGCATTTAGTTGCCATCTTTGAGCTGATGATTTTTGTTTTTGTTTTCTTTTCCTCCTTTCCCTGCATTTTTTAATTTGAGATTTCTTCCTTTCACATTTCTTTTACCTTGTATGATACACTGAACTCTAGCTTTCTCCTAGCTACATCCAATTTCTTGGCACCACTTCCAAAACTTGCTATTCCTTCTCCTATATCTCCTGACACAGAGAGCCAGGAGGAGAAATTGTTTTGCTCTTTGCTTCTCATTGACAGTTTCAGACACTCCTTAGCTGTTTTTTTTAAAATTCATAACAGAATTCATTATCTTCCCCTATTTCACCAAACCCCCATAACTTTCTGCCCTTCAGCCCCAAATCCATCCCTTACCTCTTCTTACCTTTTAGTTGAAGCCTTTCCTTATCCTTCTTAATTCCAGTGCCTTCGCTTTGTGAATTATTTTTTATTTATTTTGTATGTATTTTGCTTTCATATATTTATTTTACATGTTGTCTTTTTTTATTAGGTTGTAAGCTCCTTAAAGCAGGGACCGTCTTTTGCCTCTTTTTGTATCCCCTGTGCTTAGAACAGTGTATCTGGTACATTGTGGGTACCTAATAAATGTTTTTTTGATTGATTGATGTTGGGGGAGTTAAATAAGAAAAACAAGAGGACCAAACGTGGATTAAAGGCTTCAGCTGCTACTCAGATAGGAACTTTTTGTGGTCCTTTGAGTGTTTTGGCAACACATATAGTAATAACACTTCTTTAATATTATTTCCATAAAGAGGGGAGCAGGAGCAGGATAGGGAATGATAGATATTGGACAAGAAAATTGATGCACTGTTGGTGGACCTGTGAATAGATACAACCATTCTGAAAAGCAGTTTGAAATTATACACAAAAAGTGATTTAAGGGTGCTTGCCTTTTGATGCAGTTTATACCACTACTTTTGTTTATACCTTCCCCCCCAAAATCTATAAAGTGATAAAGAATGAGATAAGTAAAAGAACCAGAATAATTTATACAATAACATCTAACAAACATCATTGAAAGCTGTAAGAACTATGATTAGTACATTCATCATCCATGATTCCAGAGGACTGATAATGAAACATTCCACCTTTTCACAGATAGATTTAGGATATAGAATGAGACCTTATTTTTGCACATAAGTAAGGAGGGGATTAATTTTGCTTGATTATAAATATTTGTTACAGGGAATTTGTTATTTGCTTTTTTTTTTTTTCTCAATATAGTGAGAGCTAAGAAGGAGATAAAGGACTCTGTTAATTAAAATTTTCCTTGTCTATCCCTCACCTCTTTTTAAAAAATAATGTTTAATAATAGTTTTTTTATTTTCTTTCTTTTTTTATATTTTCTTTTATTTTATTTAATAATTACTTTATATTGACAGAATCCATGCCAGGGTAATTTTTTTTACAACATTATCCCTTGCCCTCTTTTCTGTTCCGATTTTTCCCCTCCCTCCTTCCACTCCCTCCCCTAGATGGCAAGCAGTCTTATATATGTTAGATATGTTGCAGTATTGATGCTAAGTGAAATAGTTTTTTATTTTCAAAATACGTGCAAAGATCGTTTTCAACATTCATCCTTGCAAAACCTTGTGATCCAAAATTTTCTCCCTCTCTGCCTACTTCCCCCCTCCCCTAGCCAAATAACCCAATATAGGTTAAACATGTGCAATTCTTCTAAACATGTTTCCAGATTTATTTGCTACACAAGAAAAATCAGATCAAAAATGGAAAAAAGGGGAAAAATAAAGCAAGCAAATAACACCCAAAAAAAGATGAAAATACTATGTCATGATCCACATTCAGTCCCCATAGTCCTTTTTCTAGATTCAGATGGCTTTTTCTATCACAAGTCTATTGGAATTGCTCTGTCTACCTCTTAATACTGTAGTGATTTTGTTGTTCTTTACTTTAGAATTTGAAAACAGACTTATCATGTTAGCAACAGGGTAGTTGTCATGGCAATGAGTCCTTGAGTTCCAATTGCTGGGAGTTTTGTGGGAATTGGGGAGGGCAGAGACTCTGATAGTTGGCTGGAGGAGGGTGTCTTTCCTAGCTCAAAATCTTTCTCCCCTGAAATATGGGGATCCTGAAGAAACTTGATGCCTTTTCTGTGTACCTTTAAAAATTAAAGTTTGAAAAAACATAATTCTTAAAATTAAAATATACATACTTAAAAAAAAAGGAAATATGAAATGGAGACAATTTCATATAGTCTTTTGTATTTTGCTTTGTATACAGTTAGGCTCTTTTTTGATATTTGATTTCTGAATAGAAAATTAAACATGATAAAATTAATATAAATAATTTTTAATATGAATAATACAGCATTCTCATGACTTGGTATATTTTCTTGAAGGTTACAGAAAAGCATGTTATCATTCAAATAGGACACATTTATTAGAATAACAAATTTGTGTCAATATCTTCTATATACCATATCAGATATTTCATTTTTTTGGATTCTATTACCACAGGTCTTGCTTTTTGGCTATAATTCTATCTTTTCCATTCTTCTTTCAGAATGGTTTTTGAAACGGTCTGCCCATCTAGAATGTGATTTCAATCTGAAGAATGGGAAGATGGATTGCATTCTTCACATGGCTAGTTGTAGGGCTTATTTCCATTACAACCATACCTCCTTTTTCCATACCTTCCTTTTTGCTATTCAAGTTCTCAAACTCCCAGATGAAATGTTGGTTCATCTGGATAATTATAACTGCTTTAAGACTCTAGGTAGGAGTTTTGGGGAAAGATGATGAAGGACAAGGAATTTCAAAACCTGACTAAAGTCACTAGAATTTTTCAAACCTTAGTGGAGTAGACAGGAAGAGAGAATTTCAAATGTTAGCAAGAAAAAATAATTTCAAGATAAGAGTATACATGTACATATTTGTACAGATATATACATAAACACACATCTTAGAATATTTTCTATAAACTTTTATTTGAATTTTAAATGAATGATCTCTTGCTAACTTTTTTTTTTATTTTTTTTTAGTGCTGATGAAGTCATTATAAAGATGAATGGTAGCCAGTTGACACAAAGATACCTGGAGAAACATGGATTTGATGTGCCTATTATGGTTCCCAGAATAGATGATCTAGGACTTAGACTCCCTCCACCAACTTTTTCTGTTATGGATGTGGAACGTTATGTAGGTATGAACTTTACACTGAAATTTTAAAATATCAAGGGGAAGATAAATAGCATGAGTAAAAATGATTGCTGTCCTAATATTTGGAATAGATAAGAATTTTTATGTTGGATTCTTTTACTAAATTTATAATTCCTTGGATCATTGAAATATATGTGTGTGTGTGTGTGTGTGTGTGTGTGTGTGTGTATGTCTGTGTGTGTATACATACACATGTATACACACACGCTTGTGTACCTATATATGTATCTATATGTGTAAATGTTTGTGTATGTGTATACATACATACCTAGTCCATGAGTGGTACCTACTAAATGTTTGTTGACATGCAGAATGATAGCCAGAATTGAGACAGAAAAAATAAGCCTTTTGTGGGCTTCCTTATCAGACTTTTTAAAATGCTGCTTTATTCTGACTCTTTAACAAACTCAGTTTTACAATGAAGTTGTGAAATGCACAGTATATTTTGATATTTTATTAAGTCACCTCTTTCAGTAGGAAAAGGAACTGCCTTTTATCATCTAGTTATCTTTTCTTTAAAAGAGCTTGTTAAAGAGAAGACACTATCAAAAATTTTAAAAGCTATATGTGTTATGAATGATTCAACAGGATCACATGCCGTGTATATGTTAACATCTTTTAATTCTTAGTGCTATCAGTGTATTAATTAGGGGATGTTGGCAAATCCCTCTCTTCAGAACTTATAGACTTAGAATCATAGAACTTTAGAGCTAGAAAATGCCTTTAGAAACCATCTAATTCAATTTCATTTTTTTTGATGAAGAAACTGAAAGTAAGGTCATAGAACTAGAGTTGGAAAGGACCTTAATAGTCATGCATTCTAAATCACTCCATTGTGCAGATGAGGAAGTGGAAACCTAAAGAGGTTGGGTGACCCAGTGACAGAACCAGAATTCAAACCAAATTTTTTTGACTCTAAATCTGTTCATCTTTTCATTATACAACACAATTTTGGCTAATCTTTGTGAACAGTTTCCCTTTGTGTGTGTGTGGGGAGGGGGGAGAAGGGGAGATGTTGCTTTTTTTGCTTATGGATTTTGAGTCTGAAAACATGAGCATATGGAGTATATTACAATATATGTAGGTAGTTTTATTTGTAACATTAATTGACTTAAAAAATCAAAATCTAGAAAATATCCTTTTTTATGCAACAAAATTTTATATTTGACTTAGTGGTCATCCCAAATTAATTCAGGTTTTTAAAAGTATTTTAAGCATTTGGGTAATTTATCAAATATTAATTAGACTATAATTTCTCTTTATAGGTGGTGACAAAGTAATAGATGTCATTGATGTGGCAAGACAGGCAGACAGCAAAATGAAACTTCACAACTATGTTAAATACTTCATGAATCCTAACCGTCCAAAGGTGTTAAATGTGATCAGCCTTGAATTTTCAGATACAAAGTGAGTAGTTTGGTTTAGGGGTTACTAATGGGTTGAAGTATAATTTAATGTTAAATTGAGTATGGTAATAAGCATACTCAAATCTTGAGAAATTTTAGAATGGTGATATTATGGGTTTTGTTTTGGAGCAATATGATAATTTTTGAAGTAATTTGTTGTAAAGTTTGATTATATTTGAGGTCTAATTATTTAGAGTTGTTTATGGGGGAGAGATGTTATTGTTGATAAGTTTTCAATTTTATGTTTCTTTTTTAAAGGATGTCAGAATTGGTGGAAGTTCCTGACATTGCCCGAAAACTTTCTTGGGTGGAAAATTACTGGCCAGATGATTCAGTCTTCCCTAAACCATTTGTTCAGAAATATTGTTTGATGGGAGTTCAAGATAGCTATACAGATTTTCACATTGATTTCGGAGGCACTTCAGTCTGGTACCATGTTCTCTGGGTGAGAATGGGTGGCATGCAGTCTTTTAAAAAAAAAATTTCTTTTTATTTATTTGTTTGTTTTTGAAAATTTTGGTAGTATTTTATTTTTCCAATTGCATGTAAAAATTGTTTACGACACTCATTTTTGTAAAATTTTGAGTTCTATTTTTTTTTCTTCTTCCCTCCTTTATCTCTCCCCTCCCAAGACAACAAGCAATCTGGTATAGGTTACAAATATAAAGGCATTTAAAATATATTTCCATATTAGTCATGTTGTGAAACAAAAATCAGATCAAAAGGCAAAAACCATAAAAAAGAAAAAAAACAATTTAGAAAAAGGTGAAAATAGTATCCGTTGACCCCTATCAAGCCTCTATAATTCTCCCTCTGAATGTGGATGGCATTTTCTATCCCAAGTCTCTTGGCATTGTCTTGGATCAATGTATTGCTTAGAAGAGTTAAGTCCATCATAGTTGATCATCACATAATCTTATTACTGGTTACAATGTCCTCCTGATTCTGCTCACTTCACTCAGCCTCAGTGCATGTAAAGCTTTTCCAGGATTTTCTGTAATCAGCCTGCTCATCATTTCTTATAGAACAATAGTATTCATATACCATAACTTACTCAACCATTTCCCAATTGATGGGTATCCACTCAATGTCCAATTCCTTGGGTGGCATGGACTCTTAATTTTTTTGCTCATTGATATTTTAAATATTTATATGTAGTGGAATTTTTGTGCTTTGTGCTATTTTAGTTCTTGTTAGTAAGTTTCCTACTTAAAAGAATCATTTAATAAAACCAAATAAAATTTTCATTTGCCTAAACTGAAAAGAAAAATTAGGAAGTAAGCCAGTGGATGGATTAGGAAGTTTAGTACCTCATCTTTTTCTTAAATAGCAATTCTTTCCTAAATGTTTTCTTTTCCCATTTTTTCAGGTTAAATCTTTTTCCATCTCATGTGTAATAAGGATGTGGGTGGACTTTACTATAGGGTTATGTTATATAATCTTAACTATCCTCTATTTTAAAATTATTTTTTGAGTCATTTCACACCATACTCTAACAATTGTTTCCACACTTGACTTTTCTCATTCAGTTCCTTTCTATAATCTCAAATAATCTGGCTTTCTGTTTTACTGAGATTAAAGTCACAGGTAGTAAGCTCTCGTATTCATTCTTAAAAATTTTAAGGAATTTTGATGCCAGGCCCAGATGACCTAAAACTCTAAGCCACCCGTAGAAGGCAAAGGTTATTAATCAAACAACAAGCTCTTAATACACCTCAGGAACACAAAGGAAAAATAAAATCAGTCTCTGCCCACAAGGAGCCTACATTTTAATGGGGGAGACAACTCGATAAAAAAAAAATGATATAGAATAGATGGAAAGTAATTTTAAAAGAGAAGACTAGCAGCTGTGGGGACTGGAAAAAGCCTCCTGCAGATTGTGGTGCTTGATTAAGGCTTTGAAGGAAGCCAGAGATCTCAGAAAGTTGAAGCAATAAGAGCATTTTACATTGGAGAAAAGGTGCAGAGATCAGATGAGGGAACACCAAATAGATAGTATGGCTGCATTTTAGAGTGTATGGAGAGGAAAGTAATAATATAGAAAGATAGGAAAGGGCTTTAAATCCCAACTGGATGACTTTGCATTTGAACCTGGAGGTAATAAGAAGTAATATGATCAGACCTATATTTTAGTAAAATCCATGGTGGGATGGATTAGAGTACGGATGGACTTGAAATGGGTAATCGAAGTAGAATGTTTTGCCAGAGTGATCTCATTTCTTTCTTTTCCCTCCCTCCTTCTCTTCCTCTTTTTTTCTCTCCCTCCTTCTCTTCATCCCTCTATAGTATCCTGTTTTTGACCTGTTGCCTAATTGTTTTTGTTTATTACTTGAGTGCCCACAAGAACCAAAAGGTCATTGTCTTTCACCCAGTGACCACTGTTAGAAAAAGGTGGACACTGAGTGGCAACTGCAACCATAGCCATAGTCATATGTATAACATATTCTACATAATGGGTTTGTAATTGCTTGAAGTTGAGGTCAGTTTCAGATTCACTGATAGTATTTAGGTCTGCTGCTTTTGGCATACTTACTGATGATGATTTTAGATTAAAGACTTAATTCTGGTATCACTTCTTGCTGTATCTGTAAATGGTTGCAGGATGGGGGCAGCGAGGTGGTGCAGTAGATAGAGCACCAGCCCTGAAGGTCAGGAGGACCTGAGTTCAAATTTGACCTCAGACACCTAACACGTCTTAGCTGTGTAACCCTAGGCAAGTCACTTAATCCCAGTTGCCTTAGCGGAAAAAACAAAATGGTTGCAGGAGCTTTGAAGAGGTTCATATAAACTAGCAAGGATTGATTTTTGTATGTAATAAGTAATTTGTGCTATTTTAGTCCTTGTTAGTAAGTTTCCTACTTAAAAGAATCATTTAATAAAACCAAATAAAATTTTGTAATATGTTTTTTCTATGCTTAAAAAAAAGGAGATCAGAATATCTGACTTGGGTTTCCCTAGTAAAAATTTGGATTAAGCCAAATTTTAGGTTGTAGGTTTTTGTTTCATAAGGAATCCTATTTTCTCTTCATAGGGTGAGAAGATTTTTTATTTGATAAAGCCAACAGATGAAAATTTAGCACTCTATGAATCCTGGAGTTCATCTGTCACCCAAAGTGAAGTGTATTTTGGTGAAAAAGTAGATAAATGCTACAAGTGTGTTGTGAAGCAAGGGCACACCCTCTTTGTTCCAACAGGTAAGCTTTTCTTCCTTCCACAGGTGATTTATAGTTATTCAAACAGAGTCTTCCAATTTTGGTAATGACATAATGGGCCTAGCCTCTAGGTCCAAGCCTGGAATTTGCCTTGGACACCCTGTGAGGGCTCCACATCTAATGCCCACTAATTCTGGTGCTGTGTTTCAGTACCAGGTTTTTTTTATCCCCAAGCTCTGACTGGTCCTAATCCTGCAGTGAAAAACCTGGGGCTATAATTCACATTGTTCCAAGACCCTGAGATGGACTTGGGATTGGTCACTGGCCTTAACCAGATAGGAAGAAGTGTCAGTTGGGTGAGTCTGGGATGTGGTGGCTAGTGCTTTATGTGGCGCTCTGATTCCAAGATTGCCTGACTCGGACGGTAGCCCTGAGTATCGCTGTCATCTTGTTTGTGGTAGCTCTTTGCGATTATGGAACACAAAGCAATATATAACTGTAGCTTTTGTGTCTTTGCCCACCTTCTTTTTAGAGAAGGGGCATTGGATGCCTTGAACAGTAAGCATTTAGAAGAGATGAATGTAGACCAAACCTGACTCTCCACCTCTTCTTGGTCATCTCTGCTGTGTTCCTGGTTCAGGCTCAGATGGAATATGGACAATGGTCATCACTGGTACAGAGATCTTTTAGGGGATGAAGAGGTGGGGTTTTGGGGGAGAAGAAGGATATTGTGGCAAAGAAAGCATGTGACCCATCCCAGCTCATTGGTGATTGTTGTCAATTTGGCTTCCTTGTTTGGGACCTAAAGTCTGACTTGAAGATCACTCAGGTCTTACTCCAGTTAGAGCTTAGACCAGCCTGTAGACCTATGCTAAGAGCAGCTGTCAGGAGAGAATCTGTAAAGGAGGGTCCTGGAGAGAGAGTTGTTCTAGATTCAGACAGGCAATTTCTAGTTCTGTCCTAGAAAGAACATTGGATTGGGAAGGAGGTCTCACTTCTAATCTTGACTCCTATCAATTAGATGTATAATTTTGGATGTCATACCTTGGTACATTAGAGAGAGAGCTGGTGTTATAGTAGGAAGGAATCAGAAGGCCCAGGTCCTAGGCTTGGTTCCACTATTTATTAATACTGCGTGTCCTTAGGCAAGTCACTTCTCCTTTTATGAGCATTGGTTACCTCATTGAGGAGTTGAATTATGTGATTTCTGACTTTTTTTCCTTATTCACATTGTACAGTTTTCACTGAACCTCAGTTTTCGGTATCTAACACATGAATACTGGACTAAATGGACTTCTAAGTTGCCTGCTACCTCTAAAATTCAATCCTTTCTCAATATTCACTTCTTTGACAACCTCAGCTCACTACTTGTAAACTGTTGTGGTCTTGTTTTCAACCTACTTATCTTGGACCAGTGGCCAACCCCTTCAGTAAAGCCCTTTCCTAACTGCTTTAACTCATTCCTCCCTTGGCCTTTCCACATTGTTGTCCATCTAAAAGGGTCTCTCCTGTCTCTCCATGTCTGTCTGTGCTCCTTTGTTTCCAAAGCCCATGTGATGTCTCTGTTCCTTGAGTTCTCTGAGCACTATGCCTGGATTTCCTCATGGTATTTCTGTCATCCTTTCTTAGATTATAGCTATTCTGTATATTTCTTTTATCTCATCAAGCTCTAAATGTCAGGGGGAAGCAATGTATATATTTTTTAATATATACAGAACATATATATGTATGTATACATATATAGTTTGTCAATAGAAAGTACTAATAACTCAGGAAATGCTTTGTGGAGGTGATGTTTTTGAGTTGAATCTTGAAGAAAACTAGGGATTCCAGGTGGTAGAATCAGTCAATCAGCATTTATTAAGCATCTATTATGGGTGGGCATTATGCTAAGAACTGTGCTAAGTCCTGGAAGTAAAACCATGTACATTCTAGGCATGGGGGACAGGCAGGATGAAGGCATGAAGATGGGAAAAGGAGCATTGTATATACAGAAGTGCAATTAGCTAAATCTGGTGTGATTATGGAATTCTGGAGGGGGGGAATGTTATATGAAAAGATTGGGAAAATAGCAGGGGGACAGATTGTGAAGAGTTTTAGGTGAAGAGGTGAATGACTTCAAATTTTCAAACCTGGGTGACTTGGAGATTAGTGGTACCCTCAGCAATAATGGGAATATTATTAGATTTCATAAGTTCATTTTTGGTGAAAGACAGTAACTTTTGTTTTATGATGAATTGCTGATTTGAATTTGAGATGTTTATAAGACATAGATAGAAACGTCTAAGAGGTAATTGGTAATGGTAAGGACTGGAACTCAGGAGACACAAGACTGGATATATTGATTTGGATGTCATCTTCATAGAGATAATCATTGAACCCTTGGAAGTTGATAAGGTCACTGAATAAAATATAAAGAGAAAAGCTAAGAAGGTACAAAGCAGAGCTTTGGGGTAGACTCACAATTATCAGATGATGTGTCATGACACAAATATTGAGTTAGCAGAAGAAGGGGTTATTCAAGAGAGGAATATCATAAAAATCCAAAGGGGGAACACAATCTCCTTTAGTAGAAAATTGTCAATAGAATGGTTTAGAGCATTGCTCCTTTCTTGTATCATGGATCTCTTTGGCAGTCTGGTGAAGCCTATGGACCTCTTTTCAGAATTATGTTTGTTCCTTCATAATTGAAAGAAATGCTGAATTTCAGTGAGAGGTTAGTGAAAATAAGAAGTTCATTTTTTCCCCAATCAAGTTAATGGATCCCTTAAAAATTATCCACAAACCTTTTAGGAATCTTTGGAACATAGGCTAATAATATCTAGTTGAGAAGGAGATTGAAAAAAAGGCTATTAAGTGTAGCAGTTAAGAAATCACGAATTTTGTTTTGCATGACTTCACATGTGGTTTCTTAATTGTGGGTGGGGATAAGGGAGAGAACCTAGAACTCAAAAATCTTAAAAAGATATATGGATGGATATAACTGGAGGAAAATACTAAATAAGATTTTTTAAAAGTAGTGAGTTTTAAATCATTTATGTTATTCTTCTGGCACTCTATGGCAAGAGAATCTCTATTGCAAGAGAAAGGTTGGTATGCTGCGTACTTTACTATTAACAGACCTATGGGGAGCAGGGATTGGTTCTTTTGTGGATCAGAGGCCTAATATCATTCCTTATTGTTTTCCTTTACATTATTGTGGTTATTGTGTGTAAATTGTTTTTTTGAGTTTTCTTCCATCGCTCTACATCAACTTATTCAAGTCATCCTAAGTTTTTAAATTCTTCAATCAATCAAATATTTAATAAGTACTTATTTTGTGTAAGGTTCTATCTAGACCCTAGGGATATAAGTTTAAAGAGTGATTCAATCCCTCCTCCCAAAGAGTTTTCATTCTAGTGGGAGAGATAAGTACATACAGATGATGTAAATATCAAATAAACCAATATAAATACATACAAAGAAGTCAAATACAATGTTATTTAAAAAGGGAGAACATCTAGTGATTGGGAAATCAGAAAAGCTTTGTGTAGAAATTGGTTTTGTTCTTTATTTTAAAAGATTGGCATTCTTTGACACAGAAAAGGAGAGAATGGCAGGACATGGTTGTATGGCATGTGCCCTGAGGAGCAGAGAAGAGACCATTTTGATTGAATCACAGAATACAGAAGAGAGATGGAAGGGGGATGTTTAGTGACAGTGGGAAGACAGATTGGGATCAGGTTATCAGACTTCAAGAGCTGATAGTAGGAAATCATTGGAATTTATTGAGTAGATGAGTGACATGGTCCAATCTTCACTTAAGAAAATCAATTTGGTAACAGTTTGTAGAACATCATGAACGTGTGACGAGAAGTTTGAGGTTGGATACCAATGAGGGGGCTATTGCTGTTATTTGGGTGACACTTGATAGATGTGTGAGTGGAAATAATGGATCGGATGGGGGGAGTATTGTGGAAGTAGACACAGCAAGATTTGGCAGCTCAGGGAGAAGTTAAGAATGATGTTTACGGTTTCGACTCTTGAGAGATGGGAAGGATGGTGATGCTCTTCAGTGGAAATGAAGAAGTTTGGAAGAGGGGAAAGTTTTTGGAGGGATAGAAAATGAGGAAATCTGTTTTAGACATATTGAAGATCATAGATTGTGAGCTAGAAAAAACCTTAGAGGCTGCAGAGGAGGAAACTGAGGTTCACAGAAGTTAAGTGATTGCCAAGGAGCACACAGATAGTTAATATCTGTGGCAGAATTTGAACTCATCTTCCTAACTCCAGCTCTCTTTCTACTCATGCCACAATTTGTTCAGCCAGCGCTCTCTTTGTTTTTTGTTCATTGCTACCACAAAAATGCTGCTGTAAATTATTTTTATATACATGCAAAATTTTCTTCTATCTTTGACCTCCTTGGGGTTGACTATAAAATAACTTAATCTTTCATACTAAGTGTTTATAATTGTTTACTTTAAAAATTAAACATCAACCATTTCCCTATTATATTTTTGTGACAAAATGTCAAATTCACTTTATATAATTTCAGCTTTTCCAGGTGTAGAAGAAGAATACCTGTAGGTGTAATGTTTCATACCAAATCCTGGGTATAGCTGCTGCTTCTGGGGCCCCACCTAGAATTGCCCCTCTAGTAGTACCTGGAACTATTATAACCCAACTTTTCTGTTCTCATTTCATATTTTACCTGATTGCAAGCCTAGTCTTTTAATGTACAACAATTTGTACTTGAAAAATAAAATCCCTTCTCTTATATTTGGACCTTTTAATAATAATTTATCATTAAGTAGATCATTTACTTTTTTACATTTAACAAACTATGTTATTTTGGTATATTATATAAGGGGATTCTTTTCCATTAACTACTTATAATGACATATTTTACTGGTTGATCTCATACTTGTTTTGCTTCACACTGATATATCTTGTCATTTCAGGGTGGATTCATGCTGTGCTCACATCTCAGGACTGTATGGCTTTTGGAGGGAACTTTCTACACAACCTTAATATTGGCATGCAGCTCAGGTTGGTTTTGTCAGTATTTAAAGATCTTATATTTTTTCCTTTCTCAAGTAGAAATGTTCTTCAAGTTTTTAAAATAAAAAATAATCATCTAGAATATGTTAAGGTGAGATCACTGGAGAACAGGATATGGGTACTAGAGAGGAATTTTTAAAAAAGACTTTTAAAGATTAATTTAACAACTTTGGAGCAGATTTCAATGTATTTCATTTCTTCAAGAAAAAAATTTATATCAAGAGCTGAAAAAATATCTGCCCAAATTTAAACTTTCAAGCTATACATGAGCTTTGTTTTGGCATTTACTGGATGAGCAAGACAATTTAAAGATTGGCCAAACTCAATTGTGCAACATGGTGCTAACAAAAGAGCAACCCAAAATCAGGATTGTTGCCTGAACACCTATTTTACTTGTTGCCCAGCATGTGGAGCTGTTTTCTAAACATATTGTTTTTATTTATTACAGTGGAATCCTGATAAAATTCCATCTGTTAAAAGATCACACATGGGGTTTGTATCCTAGTTTTCTGAAGTCCACCTTTTTCCTTACAAGTGCAGCAAACTTGATAAGCCCATCACCTGGATAAGATCATAGTTCAGTCTTGTCCAAATGTGGTCTTGTTAAGGTTTGACTGCATAATACTTTGTCTTGTACCTCATGGCCTGCTTATTTTATTTTTCTCAACATTATATCAGTTGGGTAAATATATTTAGTTTTAATACTATATAATTATAATCCTTAAATATTATTTATTTAGGTGTTATGAGATGGAGAAGAGACTAAAAACACCTGATCTTTTCAAATTCCCTTTCTTTGAAGCCATATGTTGGTTTGTAGCCAAAAATCTGCTGGAAACTTTGAAAGGTAATTATTTCATTATGAACCTAACTTGCTAAATGCTATCTCATGATAAACAGAGAACTTCTCAAATGCCAACCTTTTGAGTTGCATCTTTCCCAAACTTATTTCAAGATTAATTTTTTAAAAGTGTAAAAAAAGTTAATGACTGTGATTTCTTGACAACCAGAGAATCCTTTTTCTTCTTTTTTTTTAATCATCATGGAATATTAAATGTTGACATTTCGTATGTCAATCATCTCATCTGAGAACAACTGTTGGACTGGTAAAATTTCATTCTTACTAGTTTAATTCTAGTTATTTTCTCTTTCTTATTTCATTTGTGCTAGTATAATATTAAAGTTTATAGAATGTCCAATTTAATTTTTTTGTCTAATTTCATCAGTCAAGTTTTAGAACTAATTTCTCCAGATGATATTAATGAATATAGTGTAAAGCTGGAAACTGTTATTTCCCATAGAAGAACAGAAGTAAACTTACTGAAGGAAGAAAAGAAGATAAATATTTCAGAGCTTTGTCTTTCCATCATCATATAACAGAAATAAAAAAGAACATTACTTCCAGGATATTATGAGTACTATAAAATTAGAAGATCCCCCCACTATTCATTATTTCCCCCCTTTTTTTAATGCATGTACTTTGGGGAAGGGGAAGTACATCAGTCTTTGTTCTGGGCAATAAGGCAAATGTGGTGAGGAGCCCATAGGATCAAGGTGACTGGCTGTGACTTAATAAAGAAAATCTAAGACTGATTTAGTAGCATTGGTTTACAAGTTAAAAAACTTATATTTTTGATGTCTTGATATAATCAATGTGTTTAACAGGTATCTATCAAGATTGTATCTTAACATAACTTTTTTCCAATCATGTTACAATGATTCTACCAATGCCATAAGAAAAAACAATTTTTTTCAAGCCTTGTTTTCACAGCAACCTAAGTTGTAGTGTATGTATGAGAGCAAATTTTAAGATAAACCAATAGAAGTTTCTTTACTTTTAGCTAGCCTTGAAATTTCACATTGGAGATCAGGCTGGTTTTGCTATATCTTTGGGTTGCCTTATATTCTAATTCTTCTACTCTACCCTTGCCAGATTGGCTAGTTGACTATCAGCTGTACGTTTTAAAGATATCCATATTTTTATACTCATTTAAAGATACCTAAATATTTCTTAGTAAACAAAATTCATTTAAAAATATTAAAGACTTGGGGCAGCTAGATGACTTAATAGATAGAGCACCAGCCCTGAAGTCAGGAGGACCTGAGTTCAAATGTGACCTCAGACACTTAATACTTCCTAGCTTTGTAACCCTGGGCAAGTCACTTTTTGAGAAGTCAGAATATCTTGGAAGAAATAGCATTTAAAGTGTCCGTTGAAGGATAGATACAATTTCAGAAGAGATTGTGGATTCAGAGGAGATGGGCATTCCAGGCATAGAGAATAGAGTGACACCGAAGAGGGAATGTGTTTGATCTTTTTAGAAAATGATGATTTTTGCTGTTTCCCAGTGAACATGCAGCCTTTTTTTAGTTTAAACCCAAACATTTTACATTTTTAAAATCTTTTATTGGTGTTTAACTTTCCAATAGCATTCCTTTCTCCTCCCTACAGTAGAAGTCTCCCTTGTAACAAAAAATGTTAAGTAAACCAAACTGTCACTGTATTCATCCCAGACATCTTTTACAATATCCCATATCTATCATCTTCTCCTGGGAATGTTTTTGTCATATGCCCTCTGGAACCAGGTTTGGTTATTGCATTTAATCTTTTAAATTGAATTTGACCCTTTAGTATTATTTTCATTTGCATTCTTGTTTATTTATATATATATATACACACACACACACACACACACACACACACACACACACACACACACACACACACACATATATATATGTATATAATGTGTGTGTGTGTGTGTGTGTGTATTTTTCTTGATTCTTTCTTTGTCCTGCATCATTCTGTATAAGTGCCCCCTTGTTTCTCTGAATTCTTCATATTTGTCCTTTTTTATGGTATAGTACTATTTAGATGACTATCATAGCTGCTGTTTATCTTCCAAATGTTATCTGGGTCCTTGATTGTGACTTATATGAAAAAAATTCCTTTTAACTGTTAGTTTGGGTCTAAACTGCTTTTACTGTTATTACCTATATAATATGTAAATATGTGTAAATGCCTTTATTCCTTTTATTTTCCAGAATTGAGAGAAGATGGTTTCCAGCCCCCAAACTACTTAGTGCAGGGAGTCAAGGCATTGCATACTGCTTTAAAATTATGGATGAAAAAAGAAGTAAGCCATTTTCTTTGTAGTTCTAATGATTATTTTTTTATCAGATAAATTGGTTTTATGATGCTAACATTCTGGATGTGAATCTCAACAAAACCTTGAGTGAAATACTGGAGGAATAAAATAAGGTTTTATTGGTAAACATTTCATTGTCAGTCAGATGTATGTTAACTTATGCCATATTTAAGATATGACCTAGATCTATATCTGAAATCAACCTGCGTTCACAAAAAAAATCACTGAGTTTGAAAGTGGAGGATGGGGTAACGGACCTCATTTGTCCTTTGTATAATTCTGGTTACTAATGAAAAATAATCTGTAGTCATCTGGTCTCTGCTTGACAATCTGCAAGGAAATTAATCATAAGGGTGAGGGAAGAAAGTAAATATGCATATATATTCATACATATACACACATACACAATACATAGATATGCATACAGATATACATATACATATATGTATATAGGATGTAGAGTAGAATAGGAATGTTAAATCCCTGGCATGAGCTCTACTAGCAGAAATAGAGCATAGAATACAAGTATGAGTTGGCTAGTATTATCCCTAAAATGAAGTTTTATAAAGTATATATATACTTTAAAAAAAATTTTAAATATATTTATATATTTTTATTTATATAAATATATATATTTATAAAGTATATAAAGACAAAATAAATATTTGTTTAATCCATAACTCTTGGAATTGAAATTGGGTTCTTCAAAAATACCTTGAGGCATGAGGGAAGTGGTGTTGGCAGAATATTCTTCTAGTAATTCTTTGTCAATAAGCAATTTGTTCAGTCTGTTTATCAAGTACAGATCATTTTTGCTTTGGGTAAGGCAAAATGGGGCAGAAGCAGGTTTGAGAGAACACTATGGTAAAGTTAATATTGGGAGTTTTCTTTATTGCTGATTTCTTTCGGAATTTTTTGCTTAAAGTCATAATGCAAAGAATTTACCTATCTATATACCATGTTTCAATTCAGTAAACATTTGTCAAATACCTCTTATGTATAAAATATCATGTTTAGGTACTAGGGATATAAAAATAAAATGGAAAAATTGTCTTTAGCTTCAAGATTACATCAGCAGCAGGAAAGGAGCTAATTAATAGAGAAGGAAAAAGAATATTCATGGGTAGAGGGGTTAGTATCGGCAAACAAGAGGGTGACCTTTTGTTCTGACACTGAGACAAAACAGGTGAAAGGATCCTAGGCAATCTTAGATGAATTTGAGTGTGAAGATGGAGATCATAAAAAAGATGGGTTCTATTTTCTCAGTAAAGTAGGAGACAAAATCTTTGGCTTAGAGGAAGGAGTAAAAGGGGTTTGATGAGAGAAGATAAGAAGTAACTCCTGGAAAAATATGACTATATTCAATTTGAACAATTAAAGGGTACAACAGTGAGAGCCCAACTGAGATCAGATTATAAACATTGATAGGTAACCCAGTCCCTGGGTTGCATGATTTTTATAGCACTGGGGAGAATAACAGATCAGGAAATTGATGGAGCTTTGACAAAGTATAAATTGTAATAGAGAAAGGGAACTAAATATTCAGGGGGAAAAAAGTCTGTAGAAAAGAGAGAGAGCACTTCATTAAGAACCAAAGGATCTGTTTTTCAGATCCTGGTTATGCTATTTGTGTGACCTGGGCAAGTGACTTCATCTCTCTGATCTTGTCTTTCTCAAGCTTCTTTCTCTCTAAAGTGCAAGAGTTGGACTAAATGGCTTCAAAGATCCCTTCTGTTTTTTTTTTTTTTTAATTGGTGATCTATAAGCCTGTATGTAAGCCTCAGTGGTAGATGCTGTTGAAGATGGAACAAAATTTCAGACTTATCTGACTTCAAGAATGCAACATATCCCTGAGAAGATAAGACATAATAAATATATGAAAAAGACTTATTACATGCTTACCATATGCTAGGGGCTGTGCAAAGCCTTGGAATATAAATTTTAAAAGCAAGACACTCTGCCTTTAAAGAATTCATTTCAATAAGGGACAATCATACACATTGGAGAGTGGTGGCCAAGAAGGAATGTTGGTCGGCCATATTACAAGGATGGTGAATAGTAGCTAATGAGTCCTTTTCAACAGTGATAGTTTTAATTTGATTACTGTTTTCAGGGCAAGAGATGCCTTAGGGTGTACATGGCAGGAAGGTAGCCAGGGAATTTTGAGACTGTCTTGGTTATGACTTTACTACTCAACACAAGTCTCATCAATTATTCTGGAAGGTTTTTTTTTTGTTTGTTTTGTTTTTGAGATGGCTTTGCTTTTGGAAGGCTTAAAAAGAATTAATTAGTCTCAAAGATCTTCAGAGATAGGGATAGTTTTGTTGCCCACCAAATTGTCTGCAAATGGAACAGCTCAGAGCTACTTCGAATATAATTCATGATACATCATTTGAACCGCATTGGTAATTTTAAGTCAGGCTAATTTTCTGGGTATCAAATTAGGCTTTTTGTATTTAGTAGTTCTGTAAGCAGTTCATTTGATGACACAGTTTAGTTTTGCTCTTTAAAAGCACCAGCCTCTCTTTGGAAATTTTTTCATTCTAATCAGCAACGACATAGTCATTTTTCAAGATGTCATTTCATTTTATTTGTTAGAGTACTTCAGGTCATAATCTTTCCTCTTCCTCAGTAACAGTATTCATGAATTCTAGTGATAAGACACATTATGTTTTCTGGATGTGTTTTTTCTTTTTATTTATTCCCACTATCTAAATTGTCTCCATTGTTTTTGCACTTATTTCACCTGTTGCGATAGATTTACTTTTCAAACTGTTTCTTTTATTTATCACAAAGCAATATTACTTCATTTTAAAAAGCTGGAATAAAAAAATTTAAGATCACTAGATAGTTAAAAATTTCAGATATTTCTCTCTAACAGTTCATGAGTTACTACAGTTTTATATTGGAAGATTCTAAAAAGTCATCTTAATAAATTGTACTCACCAAAATGAATGGTTATTGAAATTTAATGGGTCTAGTTTGCAAGAACCTATTAAATAGTTGCTTCATTAATTAACAGTTGTAACAAATTTACCATGTTAAGTCTCACTCTTGCTGACTTTTATTTTATATTAAAAAATATATTTATGTAGGATTTGTACTGATTTAATATCCAATAATTTGGAGATAGCAAACTCAAATGTTTGCTGTTTGACTGTTCTTTACACCTGTTTATACTCCTTCTTCATGTTGGTCTCTTAGAATCTCCAGCTTTCCTCAAGATTTATTGCATGAGCTGTTTCTCACACGGAACCTTTCCTGAACTTTCTAGAGCATCCACCTTCCTGAAATTACCTTATGCAGGTCCCTAAGCCTTTCTGAGCCTGAGTTCTTCATCTATAAAATGAGACTGCCTAGATGATTTTGAAGTTCAGATCATTTCCAGCTCCAAATCAATGATCCTGGGAATATATAAAAGTCCCCAAAGAATTTGAATTACTTTTTAACTTAAAGGTAATGGAGATACTGGTAGTGGAGACAAATAGGCTACAGAAAGAGCTGCATGTGAAAAGAGGTATAACAAGTAATATTAGAGTAGAAATAAGAGGTGAATAGTGATGTACAGTGAGTGAGTGAGTGAGCAGTGGCAGACAAGGAGGATCTTTGCACTTATTGAGTACCAAAACCAAGAGACCCCCAGCAGATTGAACTCAAGAACACTTGAAAAGTTAAAACAGCAATATGATAACAATATGAGATTTTGTGTCACAGAATATTTTATGGTAAATAGTGCATAAATTGTCTAGCATTATATATTAAATAAGTTACATTCAAAGTGTTTATATGACATTCAATGTTTAGTTTTTTTAAGGATACTTGTTAATTTTCACTATGTTGTAGGCAAAAATGATTTTATTAGAAGATGAGAGGAAGTAATTGCTTTTATTTGAATAATTGAATGGGTTTTTTTTGAGGGAATTACTATTTAGAGGTGGATATGTGAATATAGCTATAATAATTGCTGTTTATGTAGCACTTCAAAAGTTTTCAAAGTGTTTTATATAACATTATTTCACTAAATCCTCATTATCAGCCCAGAGAGGTAGGTACTATACAAATATTATTTCTCCCCTCCCCCCTTAACTGGCTCAGAAAAATCAATCGACTTGCTCACTATTAAGTTTGGAGTCTAGGTTTGAAGCTTCCTAACTCCAAACCCAGTATTTTATTCCTGGTTACCTCCCATATGAAGGTTAGATTCACAGTTTTATAGTTGAAGAATCAAGTATTTATTAAGTGCCTACTATATGTAGACTCTGCTTAAGTAACAATGTCATAACTTAGAGTTCTTTTCTACTGGTAAGATTTTTTGTAACTTGGTTTTTATTGAGGAAGGAGAAGGACACACAGTTCCTCTATTTTTCATATTAGAACTCCTATTAAAGGACTAGGGTTATTTTAGTATATATCCAAAAACTTGTGAGAATTGAAACAAAATTTAAGCTTATTAACGTCTTAATATATGTGAATATAAAACTTAGAAAATTAGTAAGTTAACAATACTTAGGATGAAATAAATAATGATAGTTCTTTAATATTTACAGAGTACTTTGTTAAGGCAGGCAATATGAGTGCTATTATCACCATTTTATGAAAAAAAAATTGATATTGTAGAAGTAAAATTACCTCACCTATGGTCACAGCTAACATGTAAGAACCAGATTATGAATTCAGGTTTCTTTAAGTTATATTTTTTTACATCATACTATGCTGCTTATTTATTTAGATGTGTTTATAAAACTTCTAAAATGAAGGAAGTGATTATGTGGATCTTTAGCTTGCCTGGGTATTTTTATGAAATACTAACTTTTATTTTTGTTTCATTATGTATCTAAATACAGCTTGTATCAGAACATGCCTTTGAAATTCCAGACAATGTTAGACCGGGACATCTCATTAAAGAACTTTCTAAAGTAATTCGTTCAATAGAGGTAAGAGTAGAAATAGTTATCTAAATGAATATTAAAGTTCTGATTTTTTGAGGCAGATAATTATAATATTCTAAAATAAACTTTGGAGAACTATTCCTTGCTTTAGAAAATGCTATATATGTTAGATCTTTTAAAATGCTAATTTAACATTTTAATTTCAGAAAGTTTTAGAGTAAATTGGGGACATGTAATAAAACTATGTTTTAATTGGACTCACTAGGAAGCATGCCTTTGGGGGATATTCAAAGAAGGAAAAAAAAGACATTTAATACATTTTTGAGCATAGGCCTAAAATCAGAGAGCCATCCACAGTTTTCATGCATAACTTCTTATAACCCCTAAGAGATTAACAAATAATCAGTAATTAGAGAGCTAACACAACTATAGCTGAGGGAATGGAGTTAGTAAGCAAAGAAATTTATAGAAATAAATCTTAATTTAGTAGGACAGTGTTTTATAGGATGATCAATATAAGTCATTGAAGAAGAGAGTATTAGGGATACTTGATTATAGGGTGCCGTTTGTAGAATAACCATAAAGCCAAAAGATTAGTTTTAAATTCATTAAAGAACTTTTTTGGCAACTACTTCAGGGTTTGAAGGATAGTCACTAAAACAATTCAATTCATACATATTTATTAAGACCCTTTTATGTATGAGACACTGCACTGATGTAATAAAAAAATTTTTTTTTCTTCTCCTCAAGGAATTTGCATTTTATAGGGAGAATTCAACATGTACACACATAAATATAGAATAATTTGGGAAGAAAGAGGACTAATAACTGGAGAGTCCAGGAAAGTCTTTAAAGAAGAAATAAATGGCATCTTGAGCAGAATCTGAAAGAAAAGAAATAAAGACTTCTGAGAGGCAGCAGTGAGAGATAAGGGCTTCCCAGGCTGCAGCTTGGATATAGCATATGTTGAAAGAGGAGAGAATGATGGTGGTTCAATTAACAGTAGAGAAGCCAGACTAGCTATAAGCTAGTAGTCTAGTAATAGCTGGTATCTCTGGGGAAAACTAGACTGGGATTTCATTGGCATATGAGACTGGCTTACCTTTGTGCAATTTATTGTCTCAGATTGTTGCCTAAACCTATAAAGTTGCTATAGACCTAAGTCTTCTAGCCTCAAGTCTTATTAGACATTGTACAATGCTGGTTCTCTGTGTAAAATACTTTATATACGTTAATCTCATGTGATCTTCAAAACAACTTCAGGGGATGATTTCTGTTATTTTCCATTTTATACACGAGAAAACTGACCTAAGTTAATTGACTTGCTTCTGTACTTGTTTGTATAGTTAAAAACAAAAAATTATAAATACTCTCAGTATAATCATAGTGAGAGTTAATAATATGTAGCAGATAGACAGCTGATTTCAGAGTTAGGAATATCTGAGTTCAAATCCCACTTCTGACATAAACTGGCTGCATGACCTTTAAACTTTTGTTTTCTAGGCAGCTCTTTAAGAAAAGTATAAGTAGGAAAAAAACTAGGATTTCTAAAAAGTAATAAGAGGCTTCAATAAATTTTTTTTCTGTTTAAAAAAAGTTTTTATTGGTATCTTTTGTTTTTTACATTACCTATGCTTCCCACTGTTCTGCAGAACTAATCAACACATCAAAATTTTTTGCTGTTATATGCAGTCTTCCATACCCATAATTCTCCTTCCTCTGCAAAAAACTAAAAGGAGATGTCTTCTCTTCTCTTTTTCTGTAGAACTAAGTTTTAATTCTGTAGGTTCAGCTTACTTTGCTTTGAATTCTTTTCTACAAGTCTTTGCTTCTTCGTATTCATCATCATTATTGTTTCTTATAACACAATGATACTGTATTATATCCACTTACCATAATTTGTCTATCCATTCTCCAGTCAGTGGACATGTACAGTGTTTCCAATTTTTGTTATCTTGGAAAGTATTGTCACAGGTATTTTTGTGTATGTGAGATCTTTCGTTTTTGTTTTTTTTTTTTTCTTCTCCCCCTCCCCCCCTTGACCTCTTAATTATATGTTTTGCTATGGAATCTCTGTTACCTTTTTAAATAATCTTAATTATTTTCCAGAATGATACAACCATGATGATCTGTTTTTTGACCTGTTTTTGTTTTTTCCACACTCCATAATAATAATTAATTTTTCCCAATTCTTACCATTTTGTCAATGGGCAAAGTGTTATAGGCTGTAGTTCTGATTTGCTTTTTTCTTATTATTATTCTCTTGGGGGCATTCTTTCATGGAGTTATTAATAATTTGATCAGTTATCTGCTTGGGAATGAAATTTAGAGTTCCATATGTTAGGAGGAGTGTTGGAAATCAAATATTTATCAAAGAGATTTCTCACAAAGATTTTTCTTTTCCTAGTCAACTGTTGGGGTGCCCTTTTTTCCTCAGTAATATTTTATTTTTCCAATTGCTTGTAAAGATGGTTTTCAGCATTCATTTTTGTAAGGTTTTAAATTCCAGTTTTTTTGTTTTGTTTTGTTTTATTATAACTTTTTATTGACAGAACATATGCCTGGGTAATTTTTTACAACATTATCCCTAGCACTCACTTCTGTTTCGACCTTTCCCTCCCCTCCCTCCACCCCTTCCCCTAGATGTCAAGCAGTTTTATACATGTTAAATATGTTATAGTATATCCTAGATACAATATATGTGTGCAGAACCAAACAGTTTTCTTGTTGCACAGGGAGAATTGGATTCAGAAGGTAAAAATAACCTGGGAAGAAAAACAAAAATGCAAACAGTTTATACTCATTTCCCAGTGTTCCTTCTTTGGGTGTAGCTGCTTCTGTCCATCATTGATCAATTGGAAGTGAGTTAGATCTTCTCTTTGTCGACGATATCCACTTCCATCAGAATACATCCTCATACAGTATCATTGTTGAAGTATATAATGATCTCCTGGTTCTGCTCATTTCACTTAGCATCAGTTCCAATTTTTTTTTCCCATCTTCCCTTACTTCCCTCCTCCCCAAGGCAACAAACAATCTGATAAAGGTTATACATGTACAATTATTTTAAACATATTTTCATATTTGTCATGTTGTGGAAGAAAATGAGAACAAAAGGAAAAAAATCATGAGAAAGAAAAGGTATACTTTGATCTGCATTTAGTCTCTGTATTTCTCCTTCTGGGCGCAGATAACATTTTCCTTCCCAAGTATGTTGTATTGCTGAGAAGAGCTAAAATTGTGATCATTATATAATCCATTAAATTAATGTATCATAATTTATTCAGTCATTCCTCAGCTGGTGAGCATCCACTCAGTTTCCAATTCCTTGCCACCACAAAAAGAGCTGCTATAAACATTTTTTGCACATGTGGATTCACTTCCTTCCTTTATGATCTCTTTGGAATATAGACCCAGTGTAGACACTGCTGAACCAAAGCAAATGCACAGTTTGATAACCCATTGGGCATAGTTCCATATTGCTCTCCAGAATGGCTGGATTAGTTCACAGCTTGGGGAGCACATCTTTTTGCAGATATTCTTTGCAAAGCTTTGTGTCCCTTGATTCAGGGATTCTGAAACTGAAATTTTTTTTCATAATTGCTTTTAAGTAATTGAAAATATGGTCTTCCTGTGTTTTAAACTGAATTATTCTCAATTTTTGAAGGAGGAAAACAGTAAGCCAGTCAAATCTCAGGGAATCCTCACTACATGCCCAGTTTCACGATCCTCAAATGAAGTATCCTCCCCATACCATTCCAGAAGAAAAATGCGAAAACTTCGAGATCATAATGTTAGAACTCCTTCTAACCTGGACATTTTAGAACTCCACACAAGAGAGGTGCTCAAACGACTAGAGATGTGTCCATGGGAAGAGGCAAGTATGATTTTCTTGAAGGTGGGAATAAGAAACAAAATGATCTTTGTAAGAAAAACATATAACTAACAGTCTTAGTAGTTGAGCAATCCTAATCTCACAATGTTTTATTTTTGCAAACTGGGAATCATTAGTCATAATGGTTGAATCATATTACTCCCAGATTGGTTAAAGAAAGTAGCATAAGAAAGCTGTTATTTTGGAGAATGTGTTTATCACTTGGGTACTACAAGTCTCTTCATGAATAGAAATGTAGAGTGAACTTTTGTGTAATTAAAAATCTGGAAAGAAGAGCTAAGATAGACTATTCAATGTAAATATAAAATAAAATTGGAAGGATTACTAAAGATGATTTAGAAACTAAATTGCATAATTTTTGTTGTAAGTCTACATTATCCAAAAATGGCAAAGACAGACTGAATATAAAACCAAAACTTCTAATTAATAGTAGGAAAATATATATTTTAACTATAAAAGAAGTATTTTTATGTTTAATATACTTATTTACTTTTATAAAGTGAATTGTAAGAGAATAAGCATTTTTGACATGCCTACAGTGTGCCAGATATGATGCTAATTGCCTTTGCAAATACTGTCTCATAGGATCTCCCAATACGTTGACATTTTGATGTTTTTATTCTTAACTATGGAGTCATATGGAGATGGTAGTGAGTTATAAATTACTGTAAAATGAACAAGCTATTGACACTAGCTTGGTCAGAAGGGCCATGAAGAAGCTGAGATATTAAGGAGAATATAGAAGAGGTGACTCTTGATCCTTCCAAAAATACAGAAAGAATGAAAATCCAATACAAGCTTATATGTGCTCAAAAGTTTTACTTAAATTTTTGTTGTAAAGATAGAATAATCCAGCTTTTATATCTTAAGGACATTTTGAACTCTAAATTGAATGGGAGATTCAACAAGCACCTCCAGCCGTCTTCTACAGTACCAGAATGGAGAACTAAAGATAATGACCTGCGGTTACTGCTGACAAATGGAAGAATAATTAAGTATGTAAAGGAGATGGCGATACACTTCTTTTTACAAAATAGATAATTAGCTGAGTTGCCTATAAAATAAATGTCTAGAAATTTTTTTTTTTACCATTTTACTTAAAATTATAGTTAGACATTCTAACAAAATGCTTTATATGTGGATTTTCTTTATTCATATAATTTCTTTCACTACACATTGTGGATAAATAAATTAACTGTAATATGTTTTTAATTAGCTTCAAATAGTGATGACCTCAAAGAGATAGAAGGAAATACTTTTTTTACTGAAAAGTTACCGTTTTGTCTTTTTTTTTTTTTCTGAAATACAGAGATGAAAGACAACCTTTTACAGACCGAAATCTATATACAGCAGACAGTGAGAATGAAGATTACACGGAAAAGGCAAAAAAGGCAAAAAGCCTAAAGGTAGAGCAGATTTCAGAAGCACAGGGAAATAGAGAACCTCAGAAACCTCTTAATAGTAAGTTCATTTTCATTTGACTACATATTATATTAGTTCTCTGCTTATTACATAGTTTAAATCTCTAAAATAAGCTGCCAACCAGTTAAGAAATTGTGTGGGATGATAAGCATTATTAAATTTGTTGTACTCTCTCTAAAATATCTTTTTAAAATTCTCATTTGTATGAGGTTATTTCTAAAAAAGTTTTCTAGAACAAATGAAAGACATCAATACTTCTATTGGCATTGAAGCTCTCATAAGTTTGAAAAGAGTATGTATTTGATGGTACACTTAGTTGTCAAAAAGGTGCACAGATAAAAACTGGGGCCAAATATGGGGCCAAAACAAGGCACTGAGTTCCAAGTCATTACGATTTAGGTTCAGATTCAAGTATTTAGGATACTTATGACCCTTAGCAAGTCACTGGACTTGGCAGGACCTCAGTTTTCTCATACATAAAATTAGGTAGTATAAATGTATGATCCTATGATGCTGCATTTATTTTGCCTACATGTTGCAAAACAGAAGACAAAATTATTATAATTTACATACATTGTTTTATTCACATTACAGCATTTAAATTGAATAGAGACACAAAGTCATGGAGATCCTCAGCAGCAGTGAAAGAGCAACATGTCAGAAACTGAGAGATGCTTTAAAAGCACCTTTATTCACCTAGATATAGACTACAAGTCACATACTTCTAGCTATTACATGTCTGCACTAGAGCACAGCTAATCTCTGGGTGCCTCTTTATTCTTAACTATGGATGGCAATGCTAATCTCATTTTTGTGATTTTATTCAATCAGATGATAGCTTATTTTGCTCTATTTTTATATTATAAGTTTTGTACTATTTGTAAAAAATGAAATTTTTTAAAAGCATTTAGCATAGTACCTGGTATATTAGTCGGCTTTATATAATTGCTTATTCCCTTCCTTCCCATCTGTTTGATTGTCTTGGGAATATCCTGTCTTCTTGGAGCTTTTTTGAAGTTAAGTTAATTTATACTTACAGAATTTGTAGAGGCAATAGTTTCATGTCCCTCTCCAGTGATAGATCAAGAAATGTCCTTAGATTTTTACTTCTTTAGCTATAAAATTACTTTTCTCTGTTAAATCACAAATTACCTTTATACCTTCTAAGGATGTCACTAAAATAATCACATTCACATAAGCTGATTGGATAGGCATCTGCATACATGTTAGTTTTTCCAAGCTCGTGAACATTTTAAATTCATAGTTGGCTAATTCTGGTGTCTTTGGTAAAGTAACATTCACATGGGTGCTGGTCAAAATGTATCAATAGATTGTTTCTATTTGGGACAACAAATTTCACACTTAGTAAATCCCCTACTGGCAAATGCAGTTTGTTTCTGATGAACAATTGCTCTGTTAATATAAGATTCTTCCTAAGATTTCCAGGCTAGTATGACTATGTGTACATATGCACCATGAGTACGTATGTAAGGCAGCTGACCAAGTCCATAAAAGCCTGTTATATTTCACATCCCAACAGTCTGAAAATGTATCAGAGAGTTCTGTACAGATTGATCTTTGTTGATCATGAGCCCCACATGGGAGATGATTAAATGACGTAATGGGGATAACTTAACCTTTAAAAATTTTCAGTAGCAACCACTAAATCCCAGCAAAGAAAGCTGTTTGGATGTGGTCAGCTGATAAGTAATTCTACTTCTTTGGATTAGAGCTCTCTGTCTTTAGAAACACCACTTGGCCCATTTACTCAGCCCATTTACTCTGTAGGACTTGACTCTTCTCGGTTTACAGCATCAGACCTAGAACAAAAGTCATGTCCTTTATTCCCCAACTTAGAGCCCATCTATTGTTCAGTTTTAACATTAACTACTAAAAAACCTAAGTGCCTACTTTCTAACTCATGGTACCATAGAAGCCACTGCAAACTAAAGAAGTGGCTTGGGAACTTTGTTGAGGGAGACAAAATAAGCAGCAGAACAGTCTCAGAATTTTAGAGCTTAGGATTTAAGACTTTATATGTCATGCAATCCAGTTCCCTTCATTTTAACATGAGAAAATTAAGAGTTATTAATCTTGTTCATTACCAAGAATTTATTAAGTAATTACTTTGTGGAAGAACATTAACTGGGAAAAATAAAAATAACAATAATAGATGTCTATGCTTTAAGGTTTTGCAAACCTTTAACAAGTATTATTCAGTTTTATCTTTATAACAGTCCTCAGAGGTTAAGTGCTATTATTATTCCCATTTTATAGAGGAGGAAATGATGTAAACAGAGGTTAAGTGATTGACCCAAGGTCAAACACTCACTATGTGTTGGAGGTCAAATTTGAACTCAGATCTTCCTGACTCCAGGTTGAGCAGTCTTATCTTCTGTGTCACTGACTGTTTTTAATGCTTCTTATATTTTATTTTATTTTATAATGACTTTATATTGACAGAATCCATGCCAGGGTAATTTTTTTTTTTACAACATTATCCCTTGCACTCACTTCTGTTCCGATTTTTCCCCTCCCTCCCTCCACCCCTCCCCTAAATGGCAAGCAGTCCTATATATGTTAGATATTTTGCATTATATCCTAGATAGAATATATGTTTGCAGAACCAAACAGTTCTCTTGTTGCACAGGGAGAATTGGATTCTGAAGGTAAAAATAACCTGGGAAGAAAAACAAAAATGCAAATAGTTCACATTCCTTTCCCAATGTTCCGTTTTTAATTCTTCTTTAGGGGAAGTAGGAGTTCAAAGATCCCCAGCTTCAGAACTAGTCAGATCTCTAGCCATCCTAAAGAGCTTGATTTCCTATTGATCTCATCAAGCTACCACTTGCCCCAGGAACTTCTCTCCAACAATCTGAACAACACTTTGATTTTTTCCCCCCTTAATATTTGTGATAAGGTACAGTTTTTAGGGGAAATATAGCAATAATCCTGAGGTCCCTTGATCTTAGAGTGCTATTGTTCTGACAGTCTGTCTGTCAATGATTCTAAAGTTCTCTGGCCCTTACGATAGTCCTGCAAACATTGCTGACTGTCAGATAGATAATCTGCTGGTCAGTGATAACCCAAGTTCCTGAGACAATAGTGAATAGACTACTCCTCTGTTCTGTTTCTGGACCATAAAATTAGCATGTCAGTGACATGAAGAACAGATCTCTCAATCTTTTCTTACAAATTTATCTTCTTGCTCCTAGTTCTTTGCTAAATCATTTTGGAACTTTGCCTGCTTTAGTTAAGCCTTATAATTACAAAAACCTTTGTCCCTTGACTTGGAGACAGGTCCAAGCTTGCAAATTCTTTTGAGACACCTTGCAACACTGGCCTGCTACCTTGGGATCTTCTGGACCTCAGCATTTGAAATACATACTTTTTTTTTTTAAGCTGCCTTTTTAGAAATATGATAATACATTCCTAGTAAGGTTCCTCCATTCTAAATTAGAATTTGTAAGCTAAGCTTCGATTTTTAATCCTTGTTAGCTCTTGATAAATAATGTAATTGATGAAAAACAGATTCATTTAACTCAAAGTGGAAATCTGGAATCGTTAAAAAACAAACATTTTTATCTGTTAAAATCAGCTTTCTTAGACTATACCTGTATGGACTAGTTGTACTAAAAAAAATTTGACTTGAATATTTGACAAACCCTTTATTAATAGTAACAACTATAGATAGGAGTGGTACAGAATACCAAAGAGTTTTGATGTCTTTCCTGAATAGAAACACCAGGGAAAAGAAATTTTAGCTATGTCTATTAACATGAAATCACTGTCACATAGGATTCTTTATTACATTGACTGAAAACCAGAAGGACTTGGGTTTTGTTTAAATTCTGCTACTAACTAGCTCTTAACTTTATCAGGAACTCAGTTTCTTCATCTGGAAAAATGAGAGGTTGCACTGGGGCTGTCTTCATTGTCTTAATTTCATAGTTTCTTCCTGGGAACTAGTTTGAAAATCTCCTGCTTCTGTCACATTGATTTGTTAGTTGTATTTGCATATTCAAGCCTTCCTGATTGTTAAACCCGGGATACAACTTTGTACATAAGAGAGATATAATGAACATTGACATTTTCTTTGCAAATTAAAATATGAAATATTCCAATGACCCCATTCTTCTCTTTTTTTCTTCCAGTGTTTTTTGAAAGTGTGAAATCAGAACTTAGAAATGGATCTTCACAGTATTCTGATATTTCTGATTCAGAGGAATCTGGGCCTGATTGCACTGTTCAGGTAAAACCTTTTGCATTGTTAAAGGAAGTACTTGCTCCAAGAGGGATGGGAGAGAGGCACAAACTATTGATTTTAGTTTGAGGATAATTACTGTGCTTTCCAAAAGATATATATCTTTGTCTTTTGGTACAGTGGCAGTAATGATAGATAATAGTCCAGCGTTTAAGACTGCTAAATATAGCTTTACCTCAGGTTTATCTTTAAATTTTATCTTAAAACAAATAAAATTTTATTTTCTCCTTTTTCTTATTTTAACTCTCTTATTCAGGATATCTTTGTACATAATACATTTTGAATGTAATCTTGTAACTATCATATATTTGGACAGGATTAAAATTAAATGGCAAAATGTAAGCACTGGAAGGGAAGGACTTCAGAGGTCATCTAATCTAGTCCTATAGGAATAAGCATCACTATTATAAAGTCTTTGACCAGGATGGGTCTTCAACCAGAGAAAGGGCAAGCATATACTCCCTGTTGAGACAGTCCATTGCACTTTTAGACATTTTGGATTGGTAGAGAGTTTTTCTTCACATTGAGATGAAAATTTGTTTTTCTTTAAAGCTTTCAGCACTTGCTTCTGGTTCTCCTTTCTTGGACCAGAACAACTCTCATCCTTTTTCTATCCTATCTCTCCTGTCCTCTTTCCCCATCCCCCTTCCATTTTCTCTTCTTCAATCTAAATATTTCTGGTCTCTTTAACTGATCCTCATATGCCATAGTTTTCATTGCTCCCTCATCCCTGAGTACTCTATGATGGCCTTCCTAAAGTGCCTAGTACAGAGCACAGTACTCCAGATGTGGTATAGCAGAGTTTAGGGAAGCTTATCTCCCTTGTTCTGGATACCTTGCCTCTCCTCAGCCTTTCTAGCTGCCTAGATGATACTGTGTTATATTGTGGCCTCACTTTGAGTCTTCATTTCAGAAAAATCCTTCAGTCTTTTTCACAAGAGCTGTGGTTTTAAGTATCTCCTAAGCTTTATTTGTTTGGTTAGTTCATTTAATATGGTTAATACCAAATTATAGAGTGTTACATGTAGCCTTACTAAGATCTTTCGGGATGCCAGTTGTGTTATTTATTGTGTCTAGTAAAGTCGTTTACAGGTTTGACAAGCATTCCATCTATACTTTAATTCAAATGATTAATAAAAATGTTAAACATCATAGAACCAATGACAAGTTGCCGAGCCCCTCTACTCATAATCTCTTTAAGTTGTGCTGCTAATATAGTCTTTAAGTCTAGTCATTCATTTCTAATTTATACATTTCTTCATTTTGTCCTGAAGAAAATTAAGGTATTCTAGTCTGACAGTTTCTTGATAGAATCTTCTATTTTTCTTTCAATGATACCTTCTAGAATTTTTAAGGAGTCAGGCAAGCTGGACAGCTTATAGTATAGAGACTTTATTCTTTCTTCATTTTTTAAAAATCCAGATAGTATTTATTCTTATGTTTTTCTCTTTCACAAAGATCACCAATAGTTTCTTGACAATTCTACATATTCCCACTCTTCACTCTGGGATGTAGTTCATCTGGGTTTGGTGAATTACACTCTTCTCATTTATCTTGAATTTATATTTTTGTTCAACAGTACTTAAACACATTTGATGATTTTCACATTGAAGAATAACATGGTCATGTAGGTATTTTGCAAATATGAATTTGGCAGCTGTGTGGAGCAGTGGTGTCAAATTCAAATAGAAACAGATCACAAATTAACAATTTCTTTGTTTTTATTTATTTTGGTAAACATTTTTCAGTTGCCTTTTAATCTAGTTCTTACTCATGCTGCAGACTGAGTTTGACACGTAAGGTTGGAGGTTGAAGAATGTAAAAAACAGGAAAAACTTCATTTTAGTACAAGTAAGAATCAATGAGACTAGAGGCTGTGATAGTGGAGAGAAGAGCTCTCTTGAGTTGAACTACTTAACTAATAGCATATGAGAATTGACAGAAGGAAGAGACAAATATTACTGTTAAGGTTGTAAAGCTAGTGTTTGCAAGGTGATATTTAAGGCCATATCTTTTATTTCTGGTGATCTTGGATTCTGCTTCCTGTTAGCCTTCTTTCTGCATCATAAAATGTAATTTTTTTTCTCATATCTAGCTTGATAGCTGTGGATAGTTTGTCCTCATAGTATCTATTTTCAGTTTAAGTCCTTCTTGTTCAGCTCCATAGGATCAGTAAATGTATGTAGTAAATGTGACTCCATTCTGGGTCAAAAGGCCATCTTTCCTATGCTTTTTAGCTGTGGTCCTTAAATCTAAATCCTGTTTTCAGCTATCATATTCCTAGTTAGTAACTTCTATTTCTGAATTATCAACCTACCATCATAGCAATAATAAAAATGCTACCTGCGTGCACTGACATTTTCAGTTTATTGCCCAGCATCTTATAATTCTCAGCAGTTCTTTCTTAAAATTTCATTTATCTTACATAGATATAATTAAATTTGTTTATTTTTATAGAAAAATGATTTTACTAAAGAAGAGTCAGAAAGCTCAGGAGATGAAAAGAAACAAAAAATATCTTCAAATTTTAAGGAGGAATCTGAAATGAAGATGAACCTGTATCAAACTCACAAGAAACCATCTAAAAATGAAATTGCAAGTAAAAGGTAGATCTTCTGTTATGGATTGGATTTTAATATATTGGAGTTTAGGGATATTTCAAAATAGAAATAAAGATTTTATTCTTTACTTAACTTATTAGGGAATGTCCTACCTCGACCAGCACAGAGGAAGAAGCTATTCAGGGTATGCTGTCTATGGCAGGATTGCACTATACTACCTGCTTAACAAGACAGATACAAAGCACAGATTACACAGGTGAAAGAAGCTCTTTTCAAGAACACAACAACTGCCATGCAACTAACCATGAAGTTAGACAGTTGTATCAGCCTCCTAAGCCACTGGAATATGGTAAGTAATATCAATAATGATCTTTGAGCCAACATATGATTTAATTTCAAAGAGCAATAGTCCCATTTTTGATTGGAAGTCATTGATTTAGACATATTAGTACAGGCTCTTAAAGTACCAATCAGCCATGTAAGCCTTTGAACAATTCTCTTTCAGTTCCAGCTTTATCCTATATCAGTAGCTAAGTAAATAGGGCCAGAATCAAGAGGGCATAGAAAACAGAGTGATGTGGTAATAGCTATATTCTTAGATTCAAGATTTCCAGCAAAGCAATTAATTTCCTGTAATCTGAAAACATAAAGTAATGAAAGCTGACCTTTCTATACCCTAGATTTTGTCAAAGCTGACCATTCTACATGTTCCATTGAGAATATCCTCTTCTTTCATAGGACCTTGCCCCATCATCCATTCCAGTTCTCTTTCAAATTCTTAGTCTAGCTTTTCCCTTGTTTTGTTTTTTTTTTTAAAACAAACAAACAAAAATCTTCCCTTGATCTGGATAGATGCCTCTTAAGCTAAAATACTCACTCTCCTACAGTGTCAGACTCATTCACAGAAGAAGTAGTCTGAACTCATTGCCTCCGCTTCCTAACCAACTCACTGCACAACCCTTGGCAATCCGGAGGCCATACTATCCCACTAAACTTTATCGGTTCATTGGTGATTCATCTTCCAAATACCAGATCCTGGCCTTTTCCTTGTTCTTACCCTTCTTGACATTCCTATAACTTTTGATACTGTTGAATACCATTTCCTTCCTTTGCATTCTTTGTCACGGCTCTTATTGCTTTCTTTCATTATCTTCCTAGGTGACTGACGTTTCAGCTTATCTAATTCATCTTCCACACACTTCCTCCTACCTTCCCTTCTCTCCCCCCCAGGGTGTTCTGCAAAGCTTCATCTTTAGCTTTTTCTCTCTTCCCCAAACCTCAATGTGTTCTCTTGGCAGCTTGATCCACTCTTGGGCTTTTAATGATCACTTCTCTGCATGTGGTTTCCAGATCTGCCCTTTTAGTCCCAACCTCTTCTAAATTCACTGTTGCCAGGATATCTTGACAACTTGTGAAACTTTACACATCCAGAAATGTTATGAATCACCTTCCTTCTAAGCCCCACTCTTTGTGATTTTATTTCTGTCCATTTACCCTGCATCTGAGCCTTTCTATCAGTCATTTCCCCTATTAAAAAGTAATCTTGAGAGCAAGGATGTCTGTCTTGCTTTTCTGTTTGTATCCCCAAATACACACCACCATGCTTGGAACAGAGTGATTGCTTGATGAAGACACATTTATCCATTCCTAGCACTACTTTCCCAATCACTTAGGCTTCATTTGGGGTCAATTTTGATTGTTCCTGCATCTTAACTTCTTTACCTCATCCAGTCATGTTTTGATACTGTACACAAAATACATAAGTTTCTGAGAGATGAGTTTGATTTAAAGGCATAGTTTATGTAGTTTTACAGCCAATGCCACCACAGCAGTAATATCTATGCAAGTTGTCCGATCTGCCCGCCCCTTCCCCTATTCTCTCACATACATTATCAACCGCATCAAGCTGAACATCCTTTAGGCATGTCATACTTAATACATCCAAAACAGATGCCATCTTTCTTATTTCTTTTGAACTTTCCTGATAGCTTGGAGAGGGCAGTGTTACCCTTCTAGTCTACCCAGGCTCCTGATTTTAATGTCATTTATTTTTCTTCCCAAATTCTCCTGCTGCTCAGTGAACTCAGTGCCTTCCTCTTAGCTCCAGAATCAAATATAGACTCCTCTGTTGGGCATTTAACATTCTTCAAAACCTAACCCCTTCCAGTCTTCAGTCTTCTTAGATCTACCAGTCAGCAACCCTGGCCCACTTGTAGTTCCTCACATAAGACAGCTCCATTTTTGTCTCTTTCCATTGTCTTTTCACTGGCTATCTATGTGCTTGGAATGGTCGGCTCCTTCTTGGTTTCTGAGCCTCAGCTCAAGTCCCGCCTCATGCAGGAGGATCCTTATTCCCCCAGCTACTAGTGCCTTCCCCTGTCAGATTACTTATATCTTCTCAAGATAGATTATCACATAGCTTATGTTTGCTGAATTGTTTACATGTTATCTCCCCCATTAGAATGTATTCTTTTTGAGGAAGGAATTGTTTTTGTATTCCCATTACTTATCACAGTTCCTGACCCATAGTCAGCAGTGGATAGATGCTTGTTGACCTGATTGATTTATTTAATTATATAGATTTCTTCCCAAAGAAATAGAAAATCCTACTAATTATGTCAGCTTATCATTGGTTACATTTTTAAAGGACAGTACTTAACAACATCAGGCCTTCTCAATTAGAATAATCCTGAAATTGTTTTTTACCCTAGTAATAAAAAAAACCCTTTCATTCTTTTGTTTCTTCTTCTTTACTACTTTTTATACACTTTTGAACTTAAAGCAGCTATTTTGAGAGAAGGTAACTCAGCATAATTAAATATTTTGAGAATGGTCTTTATAATTTTATTTTAGGGATATCCATAATCAATTTTATATATATATAATTTTGGTTATTGTCCCCATCCTTCCATAATTGATGAATATCAGGAGAGAAGTTATATTGCTAGCTCAAGTTATAAAAGCCAATTCGTTGAACTCGATTATTCTCTTCATTTCCTTTGAATGCTGTTATTTTTTCTTTAACCTTTTGAAAATCATTTCACATTGTGGAAATGTCAGCAATAGCAACATAATCCAGATTTGATACTGTGAGTGGCTTGCCTGGCATGGACAGTTAACTCCTTTCTATTTTTTTTTTTTTTGAGAGGGGAAATAAATTTCAAAACACCCCTTTCCTTACTCTTGATGAAGTGCTTTCTTTTGCTGCTTGAGAGTAAATTTGAAGGAAAATGAAGCCGAACCACTAGTTTATCCAAATAGCGTGTTTGTATCTATGCTTTTTAAAAAGGTAGATGCTTATTTCCTAAATTGCAGAAACTATTATTTTTTATACTAATGCTTTTATAACTTTTCAGGAAATATCTCCAAACTCTTATATAGAAGTTAATAGTGTAAATCTCTCTGTTCTTTTATAGTGTTATTAGATGGGTTTAATGAACTCATGCTATTGTTATCCAGTTTGAGAATTGATAAAATAGTTAAATTGTTGCATAGACACTAATGAAAACAAGATTTTCTGTTTAAAATATGAATGAAGAGCTTATTTATTAATATACACTAAATAGTAGTTTTAGTGCTATTGGTTTTTGTTTCAAGCATTTTATGAAGTCCCAGAAAACTATCTTATAGTTTAATGAAAACTTCTTACTTTAGGTCAGCATATTAAGACAGAGGAACAAGAATTGGGGACTTCATCTTGGGTCAGGCAACTCACAACTTCCAGGTTTAATCCTCAGGTATGTCCAAATATTGGAACTTTTCTTCAATCAGTTGACAAATATTTTTAAGTAATTATTACGTGCCAAACACTTTTAAAGAAACTACAAAGTTAACATTTGCTTAGCTTTTTACTTTTATACTATTGGTGACTCATTGTTATGAGATTTGGGAAATTAAAATGTTACAACATAGGTATTTTGGAACAGCTGTGTATTTTTATTGATTCATAATCACACTGAATTTTTAATAAGCAAATCTCTACTTAAGAAACAGATCATAATCGTTATCATTTATTACCAGTAAGAAAAACTTTCAGCCTTAGTTCTAGGATCCATAATTTTTATGTGATTAGAATAACTTAGATATAAGGAAGTCTTGCCTTAATTAATTAATTGCCCTAATAGTTCATATCCTGGCATTTATGGTCTCATCATATGGTTAGAAACTGTAGGAATAAAGAAGGCATTAGGGTTCAGTTCTTGCCTTATGAAGTTCATCTCCATTTATTTACTTGGGGAAAAAGGGAAGTATACTTCCTTTTCCTGAAGCCCTAGAAGTTATAAGAATAATGGTAGGATTGGTAATATGAATGATGATGATATTGATAATCAAAATGCTAAAGAATGATTGACATTCTTTTATTAAAGACTACAATTTACTAGTATTAGTTGGAATATAGGAATATACTGATAGTTTAATAAGTCTTGCTCTCACATCAACAGGTGTCACAAATTTTTTTTTATAGAAAAAGAGGAGGGTCTATTATTATACTACAGATGATTACTGCATGATACTTAGTATTTGTAAATTAATTCTACCTCTTAAGGAGAAATACTACTTTTTTAGCTTAATTTTTCAATAACAAAACTATTTTTATCTTCTCTCCCAATCCATATTGAAGAGAGAAAAATAAAGCCCTTATAACAAATATGTATAGTTCTTTGTTAGCCATATGTAAAAATATATCTCATTCTGCATCTTGTGTGAGGACCTCCCTGTCAGAAGGATGGGTAGCATGATTCATTACCACCCCTGCACCCTACTTCATTGATTGTAAATAGCTTAGATTTTTCTCCTTTCTTCTAACTATTCCTTGAATATCTCTCAATTGGAGAATTGACCTTATTTTTATAAATTTGAATTAATTTCTTGCATATTTTGAAAATGAGAAAAAAAATGTTTTTTACCTCCCAGTACAGGTTCTCTTCTAATTTCAGCTGTATTCATTTTGTCTGTGCAAATATTAGGTAATAAAAATTGTCCATTTTATCTCTTTTGGTCTGTTCTTATCTCCTATTTAGTTATAAACTTTTCCCTATCCAAAGATTCAGAAGATAATGTCTTACAAGTTCTTCATGTAGATACTATTTCTTTCACTATGAGACAACAACTGTGGATTAAAATCCCAAACTTTAATAAAAGTGATTTATATGGGGATGCATGACATAACATTTAAAAAGCAATGATTTAATTTGTGTCAACTCCTTTATGGAATAAATATGCTTTATATATTGTCAGACAAAATGACTATGTTGTTGCCTGTCTTGGTTGGAAGGGAATGACTTGTAAAAAAAAAAAAAGGCATCAGTAAAAACTTTTTTTTTTCCCTGAGGTAATTGGGATTAAGTAACTTGACCAGGGTGACACAGACAGGAAGTGTTAAGTGTCTGAAGTCAGATTTGAACTCACTTCAGAACTGGTGCTCTATCCACTGCACCACCTACCTGCCCTAGTAAAAACTTCTAAAAATTATTTTTAGATATGCTTCGAAGTCGATAATTGAATCTTTTAACCATGCTTATTCATACACTTGGGTTGTGATTTCAGTGTTTCATTTCCATAGGTTAATCAATTAATTGAGTTTACAAGCTGAAGAAATTATTGAAGTGCTAAGAAATAATATTAAAGAAGTTTATAGTAATTTGTTTTTTATGCCCTGTTCTTAGCCTGACATTGATACTTAGATTGTCATTAATAAGAGCAGAGAAGACAGGACCATACTGAGTGTTTGAGCTTTGTTGCCCTTAGTGAATGGGTTTCATTATCTCTAATATTTGTTCCCTAACCTTATGTAATCAATATAGATTGTCACAACTTTTTGCCTTAACTTACAGGAATATTTGGAATGTTGACTTAAGATTTCTTTATTTTAGTGATAACTCAATAGCAAGCTCAAAAGGTTCTGTTGTTATTTTGTTTTATTTTCAATTCCAAATTCTTTCTCTCCTTCTATTCCCTCCTTATTGAGAAAGTAAAAAATGGGATACTCATTATTACATGCAAAATAATAATTACATGCATGTAATAATTTTTACATACAAAACATATTTCACATCAGCCATATTGCCAGAGGAAAAAAAGGCAAGAAAAGAAAATGGGGAAAAATATACTTCAGACTACATTCAGAGTTCATTAGTTCTCTGAAAGTGGATGGCATGGCTATTTTTAACTGCCAAAAATGAGAGAAGGCCCAGGTCTCCACTATAAGACAACCCAGGTGTCAGATTCCATGTATGGATTCAGCTGTTTTGTTTCTTTGATTGCAGGAACCAGGTAAATCCCAGAAACATATCAAAAAGGAAGGTTCACCAGAATTCAGTCAGAAGACTCAAAGTAGGAATTACATGGACAGCAGTAGTTCAAGTCTCCAAAATGGGAAGTGTGTGCAGAATCCAAGCTTTGTGCCCGGCACATGTCAGATGAACAATGGCAATTTTAGTCCAGAAAGGTCTGGGGGTGAAACTTCCTTTTCATTACCATTGCACCCAATCAAGCGACCTGCATCTAATCCACCACCCATCAGCAACCAGGCAACAAAAGGTAAGAGGCCTTAGCTCTGATTTTTTTCTTTCTACTTGAAACAGAACATCTATTTTACTTTGTAAAAGGAATGAAGGAGACAAAGGACTACAAATTAACTACAGAAAGCCCATGTAATCCTAACTGAAAAATAAGAGATATATGAAAGAGCATGAGAACATTGATCAGTGAGCAGCAGATACATAATGATACTTGTATATACATGAGTGGTTTTTTTTTTTTTTTTAATGTGTATGATACTCAGATTGGGGCATTATAGCTTCAGGTCATGAGTATCAAACAATGAGAGATCAGTCAGCCTATAACCCTGGCCATACGAAGAATAAGCATTTATCCAGGCATGGGGCTAAACATTTTTCAGATATTAATCTCATTTGATCCTCAAACCAATGGTACCATTATTATCAATATTTTACAATTAATGTACAATATTTCAAGTCTGATTCTTTTTGTACAGCAAAATAATGGTTTGGTCATGTATACTTATTGTGTATCTAATTTATACTTTAATATTAAAAATATACATATTTTACAATTAAGGGAATTAATTACAAACAGAAGTGACTTGCTGAACATCACACAACTAGCAATTATTGATGCTAAATTTGCATTCTGGTCTTCCTGATTCTGGGGCCAGTGTTCTATCCACACATTGCCTAGCTGCCTCATTGTAGAATGATCTGGGAGCAAGAATACAAAGAATATCCATTACTGTTTAATAAAATCAGTCCTGACCCTACTCTACTTTAAGAACCCAATTCATTTTGGGATCTGCTTTGTTCTGTTATGTCTCTTAATAATGCTAAATGGTCTCACCTGGCATATCTTTATACTATAATTCTGTGACAACACTAGTGTTCATGAAATTCACTTTTCTTTTTGTCCCTTAATTTTAGTTCATTCCCTCTTAAAATTAGCTTATATTATTCTAATGTTTTGAAAAATTAACTTCTATAACTATAGTTGGTATCTTATAAAGGGAGAATATTTTTCTCATAAGAAAACTGAAATAGTAATAACTCACATTCTCATGACATTGCATACATTACACTTTACAAAGCTCTTTCTTTACAGTATCTCTGATACAGGTGGCATATGTGTTATCCTTATTTTGTGATTTTCTTGAGGTCACAAAGCAAGTAAGTGGTTAATCAGGTTTACTGACAAGACTAATGATCTTAACAGCTATCTCTTCAAAGTGAGTCTAAAGATGCCTTTTTACCTTAATATCATATAAATAATGGCCTTCATAAAAAGAATATTATCACAGAAGTATTATACTTATTTTCTGTTGGAAGAAGAAAAATGTGTTGGAAGTATAAATGTAATTTAGTTTGCCGAGTCTATGAGATGTTTTAATTTCAGATAATAGGTATTTTCACTTAGTACATACAGCATGCTTGAAATGTTGCCCTTTTTAAAAAAAAGCAAATTTTTATTGATGAATTCTGTCATCTTTAAAGTCCTCATTAACATGGTGATTGATGTGTTGTAGGTAAACGTCCAAAGAAAGGAATGGCAACCGCCAAACAGCGCCTTGGGAAGATCCTTAAGTTGAACAGAAATGGCCACGCACGCTTCTTTGTGTGATGGTAGCTGCTTTTGCTGCCATTCTCACCCTTGGTGACCAGTATTGAGGGCAATGGGGCCTGGAGCTTCTGCTGTTCCTCTGCTTGAAGCAGACTTGCATGTACAATATAAAACACTGCCTGAAGAACAAAATGAACCTGATGCTGCATTTTCACTGTGCCACACCCACGAGCAATAACCATTGTGGACCTGGTGGGGGGAGGATGAAGGAGAGGAGGATTTTAAGAGAGATCAGGAATTAGGGCTGGTCTCTTGTCAGGGCTTGAGTATCATTTTGTCACTGGTAGTGTCTTGACTTATTTTCAGTGGTAAGGTAAAGAAAGTTATCAGTAATTTATTTAACAGATTTTTTAAAAAAGTTAACAGCTTTTAAATTCTTTCTTTTTTAAGCTATTTATTTGGAAGACTCGTGGGGAAGTATCTCACTAATTTAGATTTAAGAATGTGAAGGTTTTTAAATTATTTTTGATAGCATGAGTTACATGTGGTGAAGAGCCACAGTAACAGTAATTTGTCTGAACTCTTAAAATTTGAAATTCAGGTTAAAGTCTTAAACAGGGATTTGATGCATTAATTATTTTAAATTAAGATGTATATGAAATTCATTTTATTTTATATATTTTGTGTTTTTTTTTTTTTTTTAAATAAGCTACTACCTTGGCTTTTTCTAATTTACAGGTTGCATATTGTCATCCAGGTTAGTTACCTTATTGCATCTTCTCTTTCTGCTGTCCATCATTTTGACAACCCAACAAAAATATTTGTTTTACAGAAAAATAACTTCAATACCCAAGGCTTTCCCAAAAAAAAGAAAAACCTTGCCAAAAAAAACCAAACAAAACCCCAAACCCTCTTTGTCTCACTTTGACAATTATGATTTTTCTATTTAGGTAGAAAAAAGACATCTTGAAATTTCATTTGTGTATTTGATGTTAGGTCCCAAAGAACCTGCTTTTTAATATCTTTTCCTTCCTTGTTCAGAAAAGAACCATATGATTGGTATAATTTAGTTATATTAGTATTTGTTTAAATACATTTATAGCTACAGTGGGTTCCTTTTATAATTTTGTGGCTGGGGAGAGGGGAGGTATAAAGGGGAGAAGAAGAGGGAACCAGAAATAACACCTGCTTTATAGGCTGTTATAACAAGTTTTTAAAAAATATTATATCCTAACTGTTGGGGGGAGCTATGATTTGACCTGCAGTGTATATAAAACTATATTATTAAGACCTATCAAAATAGGCTTCTAATTGAAGTTGTTATAGAGGAGCAAGGGTATTGAAGTAGTAGAGTTGATTATTTAATCTTGTAACCTTTTAAGATTTAGTTTGGATCTGAGTTTGAGATGAAGTTGGTGCTTTCTGCAGTTTACTCTTTCTTGACTTAGCCAATACATGAAGATGAGATATTTTTAAAGTAAACATCTGTCTGCTTTATACATACTTCTTATTGAATGCCAAATTTCAGTTGTTTGTTAATAATTTATATTTTTCAATTGATAATTTTTGGTAACAATTTAAATACTGAATTTCTGGGGTTGGAATGGAAAAAATAGGTATTCTTGATTCTGAAAAAAAGGGGGAGCATTTTATATGCTCCCAACCAGGAATTTCAAGTCTAGGGAAATGTACTAGGTAGGCTTTATTTTTATGATGATGAACTATGGCCACATCACTGATTTGTCTTATTTTCATTCAGCCAACAGGCTGGACTTATCTTTTTGTGCTGTCATTTATGCTGAGGAGCTAGAACAAGCAGATCTGTGTCTCCTTCCGGATTTACATTTATGTTTTCAGAAGAGGAACACTTCTTTTATCCCATCTTCCTTCCAAAGTTTAAAGGAGTGTATTATAAACAGGTGATGAATTTGCCTTCTTTGGTTATTCCAAAACCAGAATGACTTGGCTCAAGACTGATCCATTTCTGGTTGTCAGGGAGAAGATTCTATCAAACATAGGATGTCTATAAAGAGCTCATTTTAAGCTATGTCCACACTATGCCAAAACAACTAGTTGAAAACTGAATTATTCATTAAGCCAACTGGTTGATTATTTTTTCTACACGATGCCAAAAAACTGGTTTGACTGATCTTTTCTCCCACTGAAATGAAGTAGTATTTTGGTTTTGTGTAGATGGTGTTTTTAGTGTCAGGGATAGATTACAAATAGATTATTGCCTGTCAAGAAATAACTTTAAAACTGATTTTTTAAAAAAACTGAGATGTGTATTGATTTAATTTGTATCTGCAGTTATAGTATTTGTAGCTGCTTAACTTTATTTTCTTTAGCCAGATAGCCTAAAATCAAACAGAATTATTTTATAGATTAACACATATCCTATATTCAACATTTATATTCTTTGATTATGAGTAAATTAACTAAGAGTAGCCAGCATGTAAATTCCGAAAATGAACTTCACTTAATAGAATCAAATTACCATCCCCTAAATAATTCCAATAACTAGATAATTTAGTTTTAAAGATGCCTCTAATAACCACTGCAGCTGAAATGGGGATTTTTGTTTCTGAGTAAAGGAAACCATAGCTACAATTCTATTGACTTCCTATTCAAGTCCTATAGGGACACTTGAGTCTTTCCAAGGTTTCTTGGTCTTTCATGCTTAGATTTGAAGGAGATATTGTATTTATATCTAGTTCTCTAAATCTGCCCTTATAAGAAGTGAGGAGTTCTAGCACAGAGATAGCCCTTCTCAAGCATGTCTTCTGAAAGAACCAAGAACGTTTCTTTTTTGTGAGACTATCCCATTATCTATTTTTTAATTTGACAAAACTACTGGACACAAGTAGCTGTCTTTAAAAAAATTTTCATTCTGGGTAAGAGAAACATTTTATGATTTCTAAAAGCACTGCTTTTGCAAATAGTTCATAAAAGTACATTGCGCTTAGCAAACTTTTACACAATATAGTTTGGGGGCAATTAGCTAGCTTTAAGTAAAGGGGCTCAAGGCTTCCTAAATTTGAAATTGTGGTTTTTTTAGAGACCCAGGTAATGGTTTGAGTTTTCTTGTAGATGGTTTTTCTTCTATTAAATTTATGTCAAATAGTGCTATGCCATGAAGTAATGGTTAATAACTAAAACAATAGGTAATGTAAAATCTACAATTTACAAATTATGGTAGTCCAGCTTTTTGGAAATACTTCTGAGAATATTTCTTTGATCAGTATCATTTAGAGTATTATATACAAAGAAGGAATTTCTAATCTATAGCTGCCTATTTTTATATATAAAATTAAAACTATTCATACTTATCATCAGTTGAATATTTAATTTAATTCTAAATCTGACTGTCAACATCTACAATAACCAATTTCCTAAAAAAGGTACTCTTAGTTTACACCAAATAGAAAGAAGGTATTTGTCTAGACACTGGCTGTGTACTACATGAGTGCACTCGGGGTGGGGAGGAAGGAATACAAAAGGAGGAGAAACAACAGTCCTATCAAGGACTATTTTCATCTTTTAGGCTTGCTGAAATGAAATAATCTATGGGAAAAATCCAGCACAGTTTTATTAATTTAATTTAAAACAGACCACTATAGGATGGAAAAAGAACCCAGAAATACTTGAAATAGGAACTATGAAAATTGATCATTTTAATGTTTGTAACTTAAAACTGATTTTAAACAAAAACCTGCTATTTTTATGAATGGGCACATTTTTACTATAGCATAAAAACTTTTAAGAAGTGAAAATAATTCAGATCGGAACATTTATTTCCTGATGGGAAACTTATCACTTATTTCATTAGAAAGAATTCTGAAAAATCTTTAACTAGAGAGTGAAAGAGATAGTTACAGTTCTTGAAGTAAAATAGTTCATGTGTCAGTGAAGTAAGAAAGTGTTTATCATTTGCCCTAAGAATAAAAAGTTATTTAAAAAAAATCTTAACAAGTATTAGAATGTTTGCATTCAATTTAAGAGGAGGGGAAAGGAGATTAGAATAGAAAGGAGAGAAGTGGGATTTTTACTGATTTAAAAAAATGTATATAAGTATAATAGAGTAATTTTCTAAGAAGAAATGGATTGCTATCATACCACATATCAGCCTAGCCTCCTAAGGGAAGAAGATAAAACTAGATTTTTAAACCATCTTGAATATTGTAATGTCATTAAGGAAATTATTAAGAACAAGAATGTTGAGAATTTAAAAGGAATATCAGCAAAGATAATTCTGTTAGATCTCAACAAATTTAAAATACATTTTAGTAAAGAAGGATCTAAATTTGATTAAATATTTTTTAAAATAACCTCTCCTCCTGCTTTGTGTCTTTCTCCCTCCCCTCCTTCTCTTTTTGACCACATTTTGGTCTATTTTGGTGAGTATATACTTAATGAAAATTGATAGGAAGATTTTTTTATTTTATTTTATTTTTTATTACTCCTTGTATGATCACCAAAAGTAAAAGTATCTTCATGGATGAATGACTATAGTTTCACTTTGAGAAGTTAACAAAAATTAAAGAGTTTTTTTAAAAATTAAAGTACAAATATTCCTCCTCTGCCCTCCCGTACTCCCCTCCCCCCCCCCAAAAAAAAAAAATGCCTGTGAAGTGCATTTCTTCCAGCAAACATTGAGCCTGAAGGGAGAGAGACTCTAGGATTTTACTGAATTTTAGATTTTAGACTTGGAACACGATAGGAATTTATTATTAGAGCTTCCCTGCCTTCATACTGATTGAGTATATTACTTCCCTTTTACAGATGAAACAGTAGAGAACAGAGAATTCCTTCCATACCTCTAGCCACATAAAATGGCTAGCTAAATACATTTTAATAATGGAGGTTAGAAGTTTCTTTCCTTCTACAAGTTGCTTCCATTATATTGTGCTGTATCAGTGGTTTGTTTTTTTTATTATATTAATTAGGTAACCAAAAACTAGAAGGAGTAAGAAAAGCATTATTGTATCATGGTATCACAATTAAGATTTTAACAAAAGAGTAATCTGAGGCAGATCTCTCAGCAAAATAATATTTATTAGCAGGGGCATGCTACCTGTCAATAAATGGGTCCATGGCTTTGCTTCTTTCTATTAATGCTAAAGACCCAGAGCACAAGGGCAGTTCCCCTTTTGTAAGGTTTGGGGAATACAGAGCAGGGTAGATGACATCATGGAATTAAAGGTAGCATGATTGATCACAAAGCAGAGGTGCAGGAAACACATGGTTGTTGGAAGTTTGGTAGTGGGGGCTAGTAACGATCCCCCTTCTCTCATGAGACTTAGGTGCTCCAAGTTTAAGTCCATGTGTGAGATAAGCTCAGACTTTTGGACAGCAAACCAGACGTCCTTGAAGGATAGCTTGTTGATATCAGGCTCAACTCCTTTTTTGTTCACACTGGTTCTCCAAAGTCAGTTAAATTCCTTGAGGCAAAAAAATTAGATTTTTAAAATTAACCCCTTACAGGCCAGCTAGAACTCTGAACTGAATTCAGAGACAAAAAACCATGATTTAAGCAGTTGCAGGACAAAAAGCAGAGGGCAAAATCAATTACTTGTAAATAGGATCAATAAGAAAATGCTACAGGATCAATTTTAATTTTCTCAGTGATTATAATTAGCAGACTGAGTCTACCTGGAATGGAGAAATGATTACTTTTTTTCTAAGGCTTTTTTTTTTTTTTTAAATTTTAATAGGGCTGTGGCATTAATAAACATTTGGTATACTTGAGTAAAAAAAAAATCTTTTAAAATGGTTTTTAAAAAAACAACTCTAATGATGATAAACCCTATCACTAAAGCAATTTGCCTATTGTGGTTAACTGTGGTTTTGCTTGTATATTCTTCCCCATCTTCTTTCTTAAACCTTGTCTCCTTCCTAAGTTGCCTAAGAATTTGTTGTCTTAATAAGGAAAAGGTGAAAATGAGGGTAAAACCTCTTAGAAACCAGTAGCACTGAATCTTCCAGCAAGTTTTTCTTCTGCACTACTTTCCTAATAAACCCTGGCTACTAGGTAGCCTTTGATGACCTCCAAGTAGTTTACCTATGCAACTTGTCATATCCCATCCATTCATCCTTTTTTTTTTTTTTTTTTTTCCTTTGCTATTTCAGGAAGAAGTTCCCAGGGGAGGTTTTTGGTATAAATTTGGTCTTCTCCTGGTTTTGTTTTGGCCACTTTTCTTCATAAGTTTCAGCTTTCCTCAAGGTATATTTGACTAGAACATTTATGGGGGAACTCCTAGCAGTAAATTTGATATCTAATAACGGAGTTATCTCCCTTTGCCTGAAATCTTTTTTCTCCTCTAAAAATACTAATTTTAAAGATTAACCCTTCTTTATTTATTTAAGATACTCACACATTACTTCTACATTATATAGTCAGGGGCCCGAGTGTAACTCATTACATGAACCCTAGCGCTGTTTTATCTTTCAGAAGAAATTTAAACCAAACTAAGAGCCTTACAGTTTAAGGTGAGGCTGGATTAAAAGCTGCAATCTCATTTTCCCCCAAATAGAAGTTCTGAGAGAAGTGCGTCACAAATCTTGCAGCAATTTGGTGGGATGTCACAGCACGCATCGGGAAATGCACCTGTGTCTTTGCAGTTGTATTTCCTTTGGAAAAGACTTTTCTACTTTTAATATGAATTAAGCCATAATAATTTCATGCTGTGGAACGAGAGTAGAGAGCTTCACTTTAAGAGATTATATAATACAAACTTTCACATTTACTGTGAAATGACTTGACTTTGCCAGTGCTTCAGCAGGTTTTGTGGTGATATTTTGGAGGGGGGATGTGATATTTTGTTTTTTAATCTGTGAAATTTTAAAAGGGGACAGTTGTTGGCTATGGTATTTACTAGTTTTGTAGTAATGTTTTGCTAACCTGACTGCCTTTTCTTCCCCGATGATTTTTATGGTCCAAGTTGACTCTTGCTATTCTTTCTTACTTTGGGTGTCTCTGGGGGTAGTATCTTGTCTATTTGTATAGGTTGTCGGTGTGTGTGCACAGGGTGTGTCCTTTTGTTACAGAAACACACTGGGTTGCAATTGGGTGTTTGGCTGGGAAATGGGATGCTGAAGTGTGAAGAACGTTTTTGTTTTTGTCGTTTTTTTTTTTTTCCAATTCATAACAGTATTTCCCATCTTTTGCCTGCAGGCAGGGAAAGTGTATGTACAGTATTTATTTTGTTTCTATTTTACTTTAAATTTGTAAGTTTTGAAGTAGCTTATGTTGGTCATAGGGAAGGACAAGTGACTTGTTTAAATTTGTATTTGGTATTCATATTTTCCAATTTCTGTACTTTTAAGATACTGAGATTAAAATTGGTATTACTTTTTGTTTTGATTTTAGCACGCCAGTGTAATTTTTTTGTTGTTCATTTTGTTTGAAAGTATAAATGCTGAAAGCTGTGTAAACTGTGTCTTTGGAAGAAAAAAATTCTGAATTCTATTTCCAATTCTGACTCTGCCACTTTACTGTCTCCTGACTCAGAATATTCTTTGGGGTTGTGGGAAGTGACCATAAATATACTGTATCTTATATTTCTGAGGATTGAAAATTAAGATTTTTAGAAAGTTACTAGATAATTTCCTAAATGTTAATAGAACCCTTAATTGGGCCTAGTCTGGTGACTAAATTTCAGTTAATTGAATAGCTCTCTTAGGTGGGGAAGTGTGAAGCATATTGTAGTTCCCTACAGACAGATTGTCTTCAACAGATCCTTAAGGTTTAAATGAAGATTGAATTATAAATTATTTTATTTAGTTCTAGATATCTGGTCATCTAGGACTTGTTAACTAGTAGCTTAGAAAAGCCATGAGTATTAATATGAGTTGTAGAAATGAAGATTGGTGATTAATATATATCTAAAAAATTAGAACCAATTGTAGTAGACAACCTATGGTCCAAGCACTTTGAATATCTTCTCTGTCCTCTTCACATCTGCTTTCCTGTTTTCTCCCATTTTCTGTCTCCTTACTATTTTTGTCTTCTTTCCCATCCCCATTTTTGCCTTCTCTTCAATCTCTAATTTCCATTTATTTTTTTCTTTTTATTCTTTACCCTTGTCATCCCAAGTATTGGTGTAAAGGACTTGCTAATTCTGTTGAGCAACTAATTACAAAAGATTCTTTGAGAGATCTCCAGTGAGATTTCAGTGTGAAGTAGAAACCTGAAGGACAATTGGAAAAGGATTTTTTTAAAACAGTCATGGTGTGCTGTGGTGTGACATCACCTCAGATACTGATCTTTTGCGATGGTCCAGTTCACATCTAGTGGGTGAGTGGCACACCAAGGACAGGGGCCCTATGCTCTGAGCAAACCCAGTGTAATTAATAGGCAAGGGTAATAGTTTTTAGTCAGTTTTGGTAGCTCTTTGGATTTGAGTGCAAGGCCTTAGGTCCTTCCAATCTGGCTTCAGACACTTGCCAGCTTTTATGTCACTCTGGGCAAGTCATGTAACCTCTATTTTCCTCAGTTTCTTTATCTGGAAAATGGGAATAGATAATTGTACATAGAGGGCTGTTCTGAGGATCAGATGAGATATTTGTAAAGAACTTAGCACCTAATAGGCACTATGTAAATCCTAGCTATTGTCATTAATATTATTACTGGTATTCTATATCTCAACTGGTATAATTGCCCTAAGCTTACATATACCTTCACACTGAGGAGTTAACCAAGTCATGAGTGTGAAGAACTCTGGTGTTACGAGGGCATATTTCAATTCCTTGCGAAGTCCTAAAAACCCTTTTGACAGAAGGGTTAAGTCTTTGTTCGTCGTGTTGAAGGGATTACTTGTCTCATCAGGTCTTTGGAGTATACACCAAAAGTCATCATTTTCAGACCAGCTTGGACTCCAATGGATATAGGGAATCAATTCAGTTTAGCAGCTGAAACTGACCAAATATACACAGAAGAATCCTATATTAGAAATGACACATTTTTAAAGGCACACAGATTAATTTTAAAAATTATCTTAAGTAATAGGTTACAGAAGAATGGGGGGGGGGCAGGGAGAGAAGAGGAGCTTAGATACTATACGCTATCTCAAAAGTCTTAATGCAGTTTTAGTTATTAAAGTTAATTGGGGGGATTCCTATATTATTTCTTTCCAAACTCAATGAAATGATCATGAGGAAAAACACAAGTCATGAATATTTAGGAAACATAAGCTTCTACATGACATTTTTAGTTTCAGACTGTGTCTTCACTTGTGATGGGTGAAATCTGAAATAACTGAGGAAATAATGGTTTGGGCTTCTGAGAATTTTGATTTATTAAGAAATTCATGCCAATTATGTACCAAATTGGGACCAGGGCCTCCTCAGCTTCACACTGGACCCCCAAATCCAGGGGGATACATATTTATGAACTAGAAGAAAACAACAGGATATGAACCATGATACAAGATCAGGTAATCTGATTTCTAATTAGAGAAAAATTGAGGACTTTCCAAGTTAGGAGGGAGAGAGTAAACAGGTGCAGTTCTCTGAAATCAAAAAGAAAGGTGTCCCACTCCCTTCTCAAAAGTATATGCAGTCAGAGGAATAAGGAAAAGATTTATGGGTTGTTTGAGATGTGTAATTGTGAGAGAATTCCTTATATCAGTCTTTGGATCTGGTTCAGTGTCTGGTCAGTAGAGCCTAGGTACTTCTAAGCAACAGTGATCTAGCTTCCTTGCCATAAAGGGCAAGGTAAAAATAAAGTTTTCTCAAAAGACAAATTGAACTAGACTAGACCCATAATTGAATAGAAAGGGAATAGGCTAGATCCAGAATTGAGTCACAATGTAATTAATGTGGTTCCCTCAATTTCCACAATTCCTCACTACTGGATGACTATATAAGATGATACTATGTTGACGATGAATGAAAAAAAAATTTTTTTGATTCAATAGAATCAAATGGCATTAAAAGCTGCTCTACAACAAGGTGTTCTCTATGTTTCAGTTATGATCATACAAGACTGGATGTAACCAGAAAGATAATGGTATGTATGAGAGGTGTTCAGCATTTACTAATTTTATATGTGGGCAAAGTCATCTGTTAGCTGCTGTTGATTAAAAAAAGAGAGAGAGAAGGGGGAGAAAGTCCCTACCCTTTTAAACAGTTTCCATTCTCTTGCACGTTTGCCAGTATTATGAGGTCGTCTGGTGCAATTCTTGACTTGGAGTCTTAAGAACCAGTATTCAGATTTGTAGAACATAGAAAATGGGTTCAAATTCCAGTATGGCCATTTATTAATGTATGATTTTGAGAAAATCACAACCTCTGTGGGCAGCCTCCTCCTAAATTACTTGAAGTCTTTTCCCTTTCCCCTGCCCACCACTAGGTTCATGATCTTCAGGTGTCCTGCATCCATCAGAGAATTCCTCGGAGGATTTTGTGGATGACTTGCTGCTTTCATCAAATCACAAAATGTTAGGCCTCATCTAAGAGCTATAGATAGAGATAAAACCCAAGTGGATGAAGAATACATTTGCCCAGGTGATGACATTGAGCTGAATACAGATGTTTACTCCATTGTGGGGGGGAGGGGGAGAGTACACACAGGCATGTACATGCACAGACACAGATACACACATCCATGTATGTACATCTACACACAAAAATCTGGGGCAGACATTGTAGAAGGATAGAGAAATAAGAGAAAACTAAGCTTGCCAATATCAATAATCACAAGCTGCTCCCTGATTTAAAAGTCTGTCTTTTCTCTACAAATACTCCTCTGAATAAATACTCTTTGATCCTGCTTTGTATATGGAGTACATCTTTCAATACTTTGGCTTTCAATAACGAAAGTTGTGAACTAAGGAACAATGAAAAAAAAATACATGATAGATGTAAATATGCCACAGAAATTTAATAGTGGGGTCTATCATTTATAATAAATTATCAAGGATATGGAGGACTGGTGGACTGGTTGTGTTCAGTGAGAAATAATTCTAAATTCTAAAGTGTCTAATAAACATTTAATGGCATACATGAAATGTGCAAGAGTCAACTATCCATATGAAATGATGACTTCCACCAAGTATTAAAATATGAGGAGAAAATTACATATATAATAAGTGGGAATGGTATGTTTAATAATTATACATAACCTGAATAGAAAGGGACTTCAGAATCCACCTAGTCCAATCCATACCTAAATAGGTATTCCTGACAAGTCTGTGCTCCCAAGGAGCTTGCCATCTAATGGAAGGCAATATGCAAAAAGTTGAAAAGCTTTCTGAAAGTACCTGATAATGGTAGCTTGGTGTAATCCTAAAGTAGTATAGCTATGTTGGAAATGAGTCATCATCCTGCTGGGAGCCCATTGCTTCTTGTGGACAGCCCTATCAGGAGAATTTTCTTTCTTAATGTACTTTATCTGCCTCTCATGGGTGACTTTTTTTGGTTCAGTGTCCTGAAACTTAGCAAGTAAGCCTCTTCCATGTGAAAGCTCTTCAAAACTACTTTAGGCTAAATAATCCTGCATCTACCATCTGTATGACACTGACTAATTCTGTTACATCTTGGTGACTTCATAACTCCTATGGGTTTAATAGTACTCTTAATGACTCCCAGATCTATGGTTCTTAGTGGTTCTTATGGATCTCAGAATCCTAATATATTCCCTGAGCTCCAGTCTCACATTATCAACTACCTACTGGATATTTTGAACTTGATGTCTCATGGGCATCTCTAACTCATATCCAGAAAAACTCTTATCTTACCAAACCCAAACTTTCCAAATTCTTAGTTCTGTTGAGGATGTCACCGTCTTAATTTGCCCAGACTTAAAGCCTATTAAATCTGTGATTCCTCACTTGTCTTTGGGGTAATTTAGTTGCCAAGTTTTAATAACTACCTCCAAAATCTCTTACCTTTGTGCCCTGTCCACTGTCCAGGTACAAATCTTATCACTCCACCTAGATTGTTATGATACCCTTCAGATCTCAACTCATCTGCTAAAAGGATTTTCACATTTGAACTTGTCAGTCTTTTTCTTCCTTAAGCTTCCTATTTCTTTTAGAGGTATATGAAGTACTCAGAGAGAATTAGGATCTCTGGTATGAGCCAAGGGCTGCTATACTCTTCGGGTCTTTACCTTTCACCCAAACTTTCACCTGTGGTTCCAAGAAACTTAGCATGTGCAACGGCCCCATTGTCTTAGTAGATGGGACTAAGGTTGAGAGTAATTAATTGACAGATCTCAGAGTGCTGGTAAGTTAAGCAGATCTCTACTCCAAGAGTATGAAAACTTCTCCTAGGGGAATGGAGGCAAAAGAACAATTTGTTCCAACAGCTATGAAGGCAGCTGAAGCAGTCTGCTTAGCATTTGGTCAGCCAATTTGCTTGGCTTTTGTCAAGATCACAAGAATGAGACTGACTGCTTTGTGTACTTCTGCCTCACAATTCCAATTCATGTGCCAAACAAGACATCACCCATCAAACCATCAGTTTTTTGTCCCTTTGAAAAGAAAAAAAACTTCTAAGATCAACTATAAACTCTTTTCTTTAGCTATTAGAGCTATATATGTTCTGGGTCCATCCTGCCTTTCAAATGTTTTGCTTATTACTTTGCTTGATACACTCGAGTTCTAGTTAAACTAATCTTTTGTTCACCATATATGTTCACTCTTTTCCCATGCCTTTTCACTTTTTTGAAAAGAATTTATTTCTCCAGTTAATGCAAAATCAGTTAACAGGTTTTTTTATTTAAAATTTTGAGTTCCAAATTCTCCTTTTCTCCTCTTCCTTTTCATTGAGAAAGCAAGCATTTGATATAGATTATATATGTTTAGTCATGCATATGTTTCTAAATACAACCAGGAAAAATAAAGCAACAACAAAAATTTTTTTGCAGACTCCCATTGTACAAATCCTTGTTGAATGAGATGAATAAATGGATGTATGAATATTATCAGATTATGAAATCTGAAAGAAATCTACAAATTTCAGTAATTAGTAGGTGACTTTGTAAATAAATAGTATAGAATAAAAAAACCATTTGTATTAATTTTGATGAATTTTACAAAATCACTATAGGAAGACTTTTAATGAACAACTTACACAAAATTCTACTTTAATGACTTGTTACTACATGGTGCTTCTGGATTCTCCAAGACTATATCAGCACAGCCTTAACTCTGGCAGGTTCTTCTATGCTGGAAAAGCTTTGATTGCAGACCCAGGAACAAATTGGCTTTGTTTTCCAAGGAGCTAAGTACTAAAAAGACTCATGAATTCTTGGGCTATGGCCATCCATGAGCAACAAAGAAAAAAGCACAATTAATCCAAAGGCAAAGAGTAACATTAATTTATGAGACTATTTGGCCATCTCTCAATGTAGCAGTTGCTTTATTTGTAAAAAGACCACCATTAAAATAACTTCAGTTTATACACCCATCATCAGATGAAGAGGATGGGAAGATAGAGAAATTCTTTGAAGAATTGAATAAAAACCTCCAAATTCCACAAATTCTGATACTTGGTGATTTTTCAAAGTAAAGTTGGAGGGTTAAGGATGTTTATTGTAAGAGTCTCATGGTTCAGGTGGGCAGTAGATGCAGTGCTGAGTCTAGAGTCAGGAAGATAACAGTCTTCACATTACGTCAACAATCAATCCTGCTGTTAGGTAATCCTTAACTCACCATCTAATTCATCACAGTGATTCTTCCAGATTTTTCATCCCTCTTCAAAACTCCCATGTCTCCACAATCCTCTCATCCAAGAACCTTGACTTATAGTTTGCTTGGGAAAAAAGAAGACCCCTGTTCAAGACCTTAATCACATCACCAGATGCCTTCTATCACAGTTTCCTTCACTTTTGTTTTATATCATGAGACAGCCTTCATAATATTTCATGTTATTTAACAGGGAGGGATAATAGGCATTTATAAAGCACCTACTTAGTGTCAGATACTGTGCTATATTTCCTTTGATTCTCTTCACAATTCTGTGAGGTAGATGGTATTATTCTCATTTTATAGTTGAGGAAACTAAGGCACTCAGAGGTTCTCAAATGATTTGCTCTGGATCACATGCTAGGAAGTGTGAGGTTGTATTCGAAGTCAGGTCTTCCAGAGTGTAAGAAGCATTAACAAGGGACTGTATTGTGTTCCAGTTTACAACTCTGAAGAGCTGGTGAACCCAAAGATACCAGCAACCACTAAGGAGCTATTCTTTAAATATATACTAAATATATATGTTTTTAAAATTTTAAAACTCATTCCTATAAGGCCAGTTCCATCTTCATGGCCATCTGCAGGGATTTCCCAGACATCTGGGGATCAGCAGCCACTGGCTTAGTGCTACCGTAATGTTGGTCTTAGTATTATTGCTAATTAAGCTATGATTTCTATGTTTTATTAATTTTATGCACATTTTATATGTACATAAGGATAAGATTTTAGTTAACTAAAAAGGGCTAGAGAATGAAGACTTAGATTTAGGATAAAGAATAAGTTTTTTGTTTAAAGACATGATGAGGGTTAGTGCTAGGGATTGTAATAAGGATGAGAATGTAGATAGTAATTTAGATGACTGTCTCCCCAGTGATTACCTGCTGCACTGAAAACTGAAAATAAAAGAGAAAACCAATCCAGAATAGTCCCTCAAGAATTAGAAGGACATCATAATTAGAGGGAAAAACATTATGATACATGCTGTTTGGAGAGTTTTAACTGAGGTAACAAAAATGCTGAGAGGGAAACTGATTTTTTTTTTTTAAAATAGAGCAGTCTTTCAAAAAGAATGGAGAGAAAATTTTAAGAAATATAAAAATGGATCAGACTTTTAAAGCAATTGATCAGGCCTTATCAAGAAAGTGAAGACTTAAAATTTTAAGCCTCAAACAGCAAATCCAATTGAAGCAGCAGCCTGGATGTGAAGACTGTATAATGTTGAAAGGAAAATCTTTGGGCTTTTTACCCTGATTAATGAGGCAACATTTGGATAGAAAATTAAAAGTTTATTATGTCTAGGTGGAAACATGATGAGGGGTTGATCACTGGAGATCAACAAAGGCTTCAAGGTGGGACCAGCTTTTATAGGTAATTTTAAATCAATTCACATATAGCAACATCAGCAAAAGAGGTTGGCTCCCTGAGTGTCAGTTCCTCCCCAATGTAGCAATATTGTGACAATTTACAGGTAGGGATACAAAAGTTGTAGGTTGGAGGGTGACTTGCCCAAGAGACAAAAATCTATTGATTGGGTAACACCTCCCCCAACACTGATTGATAAGCAGGGCTGGGAACAAGTGAGTCACTGACTCAACAGAGCCTCTAAAAGGACTGATTTCCCCTTTGTGGCTGAGTCCTTTCTGATTCAGCCAACTCTCTGTGAACCCTTTGGGAGTTTTCTTGGTAACCAGGTACTGGGAGTGATTTATTTTCTTCTCCAGCTCATTTTACAGATGAAAAAAGGGAAGCAAACAGTGTTGTGACTTGCCCAGGATGAGAGGCAGAGGACAGACTTCATCTCCTGGGAGATGGGCCTTCTCCACTCCAGACCCAGAATTCCATCCACAGTACCACCTAGGTGCCCACTCACCCTCTTACTTTCAAGGAAATAACTAATGAAATCCTAGATCCCAAGATGTAAAATCCTGATTTTACATGAGTATACTAAAGTATTGTTTAATATTTAAATGATATATCATAATTGTTACTAATGTGATAACATGATTAAAAGGCAGCTGCATGGCACAGTGGACTTGGAGTCAGAAAGACTTTAAGTTCAAATGTCCCCAAAGACAATGCTTGGGTAACCATGGGCAAATCACAATTTGTCTGCCTTAGTTTCATCAGTAGATTGGGGGATAATAATAGCATTTATCTCCTAGGGTTGTTGTGGGACAAAATGAGAAAATATGTGTAAAGCACTTACTATATAGCAGGCACTTAGATGAAAACTTAAAATGTAATTTAGATATGTTGGGGTTCAGAGGGACCCCAGAATATTAGTTTTTTGAACCAGTGACTCTGGGGTCCCAAAAGAATACAAGTCAAGAGGCAGATTTTTAAAATTATTGTCATGCTAATTGAAGTGGGCTAAATTCCAAGAGAGGAAGATAGTAAAGGGCAAAGAGCAAGCAGATAGATTTATTTAATAATAGTTTTTTATTTTCAAAGTACATGCAACAATAGTTTTTAACATTCACTCCTGCAAAACCCTGCATTCCAAATCCTTTTCCCTCCCTTTCTCCCATCCCTTTCTCCAGCAAGCAATCCAATATATGTCAAACATGTGCTATTATTCTATACATATTTTCACATTTATCATGCTGCACAAGAAAAATCAGATCAAAAAGGAAAAAATAAAGAAAAAACAAGCAAACCACAACAACAAAAAAGTGAAAATACTTTATGATCCACATTCAGTCCCTAGAGTCCTCTCTCTGGATGTAGATGTGTTGAGATACCGGAGCCATCTGCCAGTGACTGCTGGAGGTCTAACTCAGATCTGTGGAATGGATCTCTTCATGTGAGAGGAAGAGAAGGAAAATACAAGGAGACTGAGGGGCAGTTGCATTCTCTGACTTCCCTCTTGCCTCTTGCCTCTTGCCTCCAATTTATTTCATTCCCAATCCACAAGGAACACCTGCATCAGCAAAGGCTGCTTTGCAACTCCTTCAGATGTTATGATCCACAGCTGTAGAAGCTCTGGGAGAATTGACCTGCCCTTCACTTAGGCATGGTCCTTAACACAGACGACTATTACAACTTTATTGAAATTGACTGAATTACCTCATCATTGAAGAGTGCATCAGAGTTTATCATCACATAATCTTGTTACTGTGTAAGATGTTCTCTTGGTTCTACTCATTTCACTTTGCATCAGTTCCTATAAGTCTCTCCAGGTCTTTCTGAAATGATCCTGCTGCTTGTTTCTTAAAGAACAATAATAATCCATAACATTCATGTGCCATAATTTATTCAGCCACTCTCCACCTGAGAGGAATCCACTCAGTTTCCAGTTTGTAGCCACTACAAAAAGGGTTATCACAAACATTTTTGCACATGTGGGTCCCTTTCCTTCCTTTAAGATCTCTTTGGGATATAAGCCCAGTGAAACACTGCTGGATCAAAGGGTATGCACAGTTTGATAATTTTTTGAGTATAGTTCCAAATTGCTCTCCAGAATGGCTGGATCCATTCACAAATCCACCAACAATGTATTAGTGTCCCAGTTTTCCCACATCCCCTCCAACATTTATCATCTTTTCCTGTCATCTTTTCCAATCTGAGAAGTATGTAATGGTATCTCAGAGTTGACTTAATTTGCATTTCAAATTAAATCAGTAATTTAATTCATATGATTAAAAATGGCTTTAATTTCTTGAAAATTGTTCATATACTTTGACCATTTATCAATTGGAGAATGGCTTGTATTCTTAGAAATTTGAGTAAATTCTCTGTGTGTTTTAGAAATGAGGGCTTTAAAAAGTGGTGCCATCCAAAATATTCATCAGTGTTTTGCCTAAATGAAAAGAGACTTGATTTCTGTTGCTATTTTTGACTTTGGAAAATAGTCTATTAGCTCATGAAAAAAAATAATAAAATTTCCTTATGATTAAATGCTTAAAAATAAAAAGAGAAAAAAATGAGGGCTTTATAGAATCCTTGGATGTAAACTTTTCTCACTTTTTTGCTTCCCTTCTCTGCATTGGTTTTGTTTATACAAAAATCTATTAATTTGATATAATCAAAATTATCCACTTTGCATTTTAAAATGTTCTCTAGTTCTTTTTTGGCCATAATTCCTTCCTTTCCTACCGGTCAAACAGGTATATTTATAAGGAGTTGGGGACTACAGGACAAAGAATAGAGAAGGTTAAATGATATTTTGGGATTGAAGTTCAGCGTCATTGGTGGGAAATTTGGCAATGCGGGCTAAAAACAATCCCCCTCTCTTGAGCTGAGACCTATTCATTGTTTGGGTCCAGATCCAAGATAGCAGCCCAGAGTTTTGGATGGTGATCCAGACGTCCTTGAAGGGACAGATTAGTGGAATGAAGATATCATGGCTAATTCCGTTTCTTTCATAAACTTTCTCCAAGGTTGTGCCACAGCACTCCCAGTAACTATATTCCTAAAGTGACTAAATCATTTCCAAAGTGGGTTTTTTTTTTTTTGAAAAATACTAGGATCTTTATTGCTATTGGTGTTTGTACTACATAAGATACAGCATAATATGATGAAATAAACATTATGCAATAGTTAATCACTATTATATGAAAAACACAGAATTCTAAAATAACATAAATATCTCAATCACATTGTACTATAGACTAATAAATTATGATAACTGTCTGTTGGCTGGCTTAACCGCATCCTTTGGTTAAAGCCCCAGCTACCCTCACGCTCTGGCTTCCACTAGTGGGCCCGGGGGAACTTGACTTTGGGAGAAGGCAAATCAATCGGGGGCGGGGCTTGGGGTAAGTTTTGTTTTCTCCAAGGGTTGGGGCAGCTTTCAGTTTCGATTTGGAGCTGGCCCCTCCTTCCTCCAGCTGGTTCCTGACCGCTCCTTTTTCTCTAGCAGGAGAAACCGAGGTGGGGTGGGGCGCGCTGCCGGGGTTTGCGGCGGCCGAAGCTGGAGAACTGAGGGAGGCCGACCATGGCCCTGACAACCCTGGCTACCTGTGTCACCAAGAAGCTATGCGCGGCCGGGGGCAGCCTGGAGCTGGGGGAGCTGGCGCGGCAGCTCGCGGGCGGTGTGAGCGAGGATGCCATGGAGAAGACCCTGCGCAAAGTGGCCCCCCGGAGCTTCGTGCTGGGAACACGAGCGAGGAGCGGCGGAGAGGAAGCCGGAGGGGGCGGCAGCAGCGAGCCGCGAAGCCGGGAGGTGCGGGTGCTGGTGGCCGCTAGCGGCGTGAGGCTGTGCCCCGCGTACTCGACATCCTGCGACGGGCTCTGCGGGCAGCTGCACCTCTGCAAGTTCTTCCTCTACGGAAAATGCAAATTTTCGAAAAGCGGGTGAGGGTCTCACCGGGCCTGCGAATCCGGCCTCCGGGGGGATTGGGATGGGGAGGGGCGGGAAAGCGGTCAGGTGCGGACCCCGCGCTCATCTGCGCGTCCTCCGCCCTGGCCGTGGGAATCCCTGTCACTTTGAACAGCTTCCCTTTACTGAGAGCGCCGTAAGGCTTGTCAAGCGCTTCTCTAGGATTCTCTTCTGCGAGCCTCGAAACTTCCGAAGTGCTTTTGTTATCCGACTTCATTCAGGGAGGACCCAGGGAGTAGCTTTAGAGACGTTAGCTCAAGTTATCCCGTGAGGCAAGTACAGTCAAAATGGGGAAATTGAGGCCCCCAGGCTGCGGCGGAATTGGAGCACAAGCCTTCCTGACTCCAGGCCCGACTCTCCCTCAACCGCTATCTCGTATTGGGCCGTACCTTTAAATCGGCCCAGTGACCAGCGTCTCCCCCTGTTGGGCGCTGCGGATCCCCTTGTCCCTGGCTGCACGATATTGGGCAGGTTAGACCATTGGGCCCGGGCAGATCTAGCGAGTGACAGGGAGGTAAGGGGGCCATAGCCCCTGCTTGCAAGGGGATGTAGGCTGTTAAAGGAAGACCTCCCAGGTAGCGTTCCCACCCCCTCAATCCCCTTTCCTTCCCCGCCCCTCCCACTTCCTACCCCCACTTGGACCAGTATTTGAGCCAGTACTTCCGTAATTCTGACCTTTCAGCATATTTAATCAGCTTTAGCCGGAGGAGACGGGTACCTTAGAAAGGGTATCGGAGGCCCTGGGTCCCCAAATCAGACCACTAATTGCACCCACCTCACCGGGTTGGGGGGAGGATTCAGAGAGAGAATATATGTAAAAGAGCTTTGGAATCTAAAGCACTACAAATATGAGTTATTATCAAGAAAGCCCCCAAAATAGGGCCATGGCTTCAAAGATGGACCAGTTAGATCTTAGAGACCATGTCCTTTAACCCCTTTATTATACACGTGGGGAAACTGAGCCCCAGAACCGGCAAGATCATGGCAGTAAGCCACTGTGCCCATTTTGTGTAAGATATATATATATATAGGGGGAAAATCTGTAGGAAGGAGACAATATTTTGAATGTGCTAGCAAAGTACATTTAAAGAAATCCTCTTCTAGGTGTAGCAGATAAAAGTTTGGTCCTGGAGTCTGAAAAACATGGATGGACTTAATGATGGTGGTCTGTGGTCTCTTGCATCTCCAACTCCTTGAACCCGAGTTCTTTCTGTGAAGCAAGAATAAACTTGCTAATTTATCTTTAATAAATGCAGCTTAAGTCAAAGCCGACCTGGAAATTGATCCAGATTTAAGCGGGACTGTTATTGAAGAGATTGAATTGCAGTTGGCCAGGAGGGGTAGGGGACGTGGGGAAGAGGTTAGGGGGTATAAGTGATGGGCACTGAGGCAGAAACGGGGCCAGAGCTGACAAGGGGGAATCTTCTGGGCAGAGAAGCCACGCCACAGAATGGGAGATTCTTTGCTTCCTTCTTTCTCCCTGGGACTCGACTCCAAACCCCGCCTCACAGGGCCAGATAATGGGTTTCCATCTTGACTAACTCACTGACTTCTGTTTGTTTTCCTGTCTGGGGCTTTCTCATCTCACTGAACAGGGAACTACTCTTGTTTCCCTTCTTTCATTTCCCTGGTAGGCTGGCAGTGCACCAATGAGCTGAAGACTCTTTCTCTTTTGTTTTGTTTCATTTTACATCATCAAAGAGAATCTCGATGAATGGCCTCTCTCTGGAGAATCAGGTTGCCCTGTTGTCTGGGAGGGACAGGTGTTGGCCCTAGCAGTATGGTGCCTCAACTTACTGGTGATGTCCCAATATGGGCTCTTTTTTTTGCCTTTTTAATCTTTTTATTCAGCACCTAACCCAGTTTCTGCCACATAGTAGGTACGTAGTAAGTACATGTTGAAGGGGCAGCTGGATGTTGAAGTGGGTAGAGCACCAGCAGGGACCTGAATTCAAATGCAGCCTCAGACACTTACCAGCTCTGTCCCTGGAGAAGCCTGATTGCTTCCTCCCTGCCCCCCCAAAATGCTTGTTAATTCATCTGGAATATCAGAGATCTACTGCATAGTTTCACAAGCACCAACTTCTCAGGCTATTTTTAGCTCTGATGAGTCTGACTCATAATTCCAAAAGGAATTTCCTCAAATCACAAAGTGGCAGAGATTTCCTTTCCGGGTCTCTTTACTGCAAGGTTTCACACAACAAATCCAGAAACTGATTTCCTAAGCTCAGATCTCACAGCATTGCTCCTCTACTCAGTAAACTTTAGTGGCTCCCTATTATCTCTAGAATAAAATATAAAGTTTTTTTGTAAATGTGTTCTAACCTAATTGCCCAGCAAGTTTATTTATCACTGACCTTCCTATGCTCCCTCATCAAGCCAAACTGGCCTTCTCTCTGTTCTTCCAACAAGATGCTCCATCTTTTGTCTGAGTGGCTGTCCTCCATGCCTGAGTTATATGTCCTCCTCACCGTCACTGCTTCACAGACATCCTCCCTTCCCTTAGACACCTTTATGGTCCCCTCAACTGTTGGTGCCTTCACCTCAGACTACTTAATATTTAACTACTTTATATTTATTTATATTTATATATTATTATGTACATTTGTATGTGTATATATATATAGACTACTTAATATTTAACTACTTTGCATTTGTTTATATCTAATCTCTATATTATGTACATATATATGCAGACTATTTAATATTTAACTACTTTGCATTTATTTATATTTATATATTATTATGTACATTTGTATATATATGCAGACTACTTAATATTTAACTACCATTTATTTATATCTACTCTCTGTATTTGTACATTTATATATATATATTTATATATATACACACATATACATGTTTGTGCATATGCATATTCTGTATCTACACATATGCATGAACCTACATATATATGTAATATACATATGTATATATGTTTTATATATATTTTCTCCCCCTCCTTAAAATGTAGACACTGGTCCTGGATCCATGATTAGGTTATTAATAAATACTAAATTGCTGAACTACTGAGATATTACTTAACAGGAACTGTTGGACCAATGGGAAGCCTATGTGAGTTTGAAAAATGATCATATTAGAGAAAAATGCAGATTACAGGATGACCTTTGGCTGACATTTCCTGGTCATTGCTAATTTCAAGATCTTATCTTTTTGGGAGTTGTTTCTGTAGTCTGAAGCAATGATTCTTAGCAATTTACTCTGTAGAATTGTCTGGGGGAAAGTCCTTGAAAACACTGTAAATGAGTTATTTTTAGTAAGATAATTGCCAAGGCATTGGGCAGAATTTTGTAGATTAAGAAAACTCCTTTGCCTCCAAGAATAAAAGGCCTTACATTTTTTTTCCCTCTCTCTCCTTCCTTGTAATAATACTTTCTTATATAGAGGAAAAAGACACTATGTTGTTTTTGGAACATAGATTTTTGGTTGTTGGTAATGAATGGGACCTTAGAAGGCTCCTGTTCATTTTTACAATCCAGGAAACAAGCTCAGAAAAGCTAAATTATTTCCCTAACATCACAAGGAAGCAGCCTCAGAATATAAATTCTTCTCTCTCTGTCTCTGTCTCTCTCTCTCTGTGTATATAAACACACATACACACACACACACACACATATATATATATTCTCTCTATATGTAAATATAGTCTTCTGACCCTGTCCCAACATGAAAAGAAGTGTGAGGAGAACAACTTAAGGTAAGCATGGATTTCTATGTTTGCAGAAGAGCAGTTAGGGATGAGTTCACGTTGGCTCTGTTGGTAATTTCTCCAACTTCAGTATTTTACCCTTCTCAGGGCCTGGTGTCCACAGTTCTTCCCTCTCTCCTCTTCTCTACCATATAATACAAGGGTTCTTTTGGGAGAAGTCTCCCAGCTTTCATCTTGCCTGCTCGCGGGCCTATGAGATGCTCAGTGATGTGCTCCCGGGCAGAGCTCCCACCTGCTGTCTCTTCTGGGTCTGTCCCTTGGACTAGCTTTGAACATTATTGTTTTATTGCCCTGTCCCAGTGTCCAGAAATGACAGCACACATAGATAGGCAATGACTGCATCAGATATTTTTATACTTCATATTATTATATTATATAATATAAAGTTATAATAACACTTAATAATTCACAGAAAATACTGGTTTCATGACTTCCATCTCTCCCTCAGAGCACTTTTGGGGGTATCCTATGTACTCTGTGGGCAGAGGGCTGCTACTTGAGTAGCCATATTGTGTTCTTTGCAGACTGTGCCCAGGAGGAAGGTTTGGCTTTTTCGCTGGGCATAGTTTATGCCCACCCAGTCATTCCTACCTAGTCCAAGCAGGGCAATAGCAGGAGAAAATGGATGGATGGAAGTGGGGAAAGAGAGCAGAAGGAGAAGCGTTTAGGGCAGGCCTTCTATTTTGCCTTTGCTCTTTTCTGTAGGACAAATGGGGCCTCAGTGCCAGTCGTTGGCTCACTTGATGGGTACCATGTCATGGTCTGGAGAAGATGCGGGGATAATTAGAATGTCATTACAATTCAAATGGAGCTTACAATCAAACGTTATACAAATACATAGATATGTAATAACTAAGCAAAAATGTAAAGTAATATTTAAAATAATAAAAACACCACATGGAGAACAGAGTAAATGAGTAAGTGAGGGATAAAAACTTCTAGAGGTCTCAGGTGAAGACATAGTTCTGACAGGGGGCTCAGGGAAGGTTTCATGGAGGTGGGTTTAAGCAAGGCTTTGAAGGCTAGATTGGAGGAGTGGAGGATTAAGATCTTTTACACATGGGATGTGGTTAAGAGCAAAGCTCTGAGTTGTAAATGAGGGTCTGATGGTATTTTGGTTTGGCTGGCTTGTACACTGTGTGGAGGCAGACAGGGTTAGAAAGTAAAGGCCCTTCTAGGTTGGGAAGGGCCTTAAAGGCCAGACTCCACAGGTGTGACTTTATTTAGGCAGTACGGAGCCACTGAAGGGTTGTCAGTAGCAGAATTAATTATATGTCCCATAGGAACTCGTCTCTATATGATGTGCACTGTTGGGCTAAGCTTCTAGGGAAGGGATATGGGAGCATTTGGAGGGGTTCAGTTATGGGAAACGTGATTATCTCTGTTGCTGAAATTGGAAGAAAGGCAACAGGGTGGGGGAGAAGGTCGACAAAAGTGGCAACTTAGCATTGAGGGAGGCAAATTCAGAAAAATGTGTTTTCACTAAAGGGACAGAATTTTAACTAGCTCCAATGTGCCTTTTAGTGCCTTCTGACTTGGAATCTTGTAGGCCTGCTGGTAAAAGTGTTCTCAAAGCCTTTTGCTCCTAAATTGTAGGTGTGATAATCACTAAATACCTGGAGGCCACACATTTAAAATGACAGTGTCATTTCCTTAAGACTTCAGTAGAATATACCAAGTACTTCCAAGGAATAATGTAAGGCCAAAGGATCACAGATTTAGAGCTCAAAAGAATTTTAGGTCATCTACCTTAACTCTCTCATTTTACTCATAAGGGAGCTGAGACCAAAAAAGGGAAAGGATCTTAAGTTATTACAGGTAGCAAATGACTGGAGCCCACCGCCTCCAAATCCTCCATGCCTTCTCAAGATTATGTCTTTTTTTTTTTTCCCCCAATATCTTATTTTATTTTATTTTTTATTCTTTTAAGGTTATACGTGCACATTCATTTAAAAAAATTTTTTTAATAGCTTTTTATTTACAAGTTATATGCATGGGTAATTTTACAGCATTGACAATTGCCAAATCTTTTGTTCCAATTTTTTCCCTCTTTCCCCCCACCCCCTCTTCTAGATGGCAGGATGACCAATACATGTTAAATATGTTAAAGTATAAATTAAATACAAAATAAGTATACATGTCCAACCCGTTATTTTTCTGTACAAAAAGAATTGGACTCTGAAATATGGTACAATTATGAAGGAAATAAAAAATGCAGGCGGGCAAAAATATAGGGATTGAGATTTCAATGTAATGATTCTTAGTCATCTCCCAGAATTCTTTTGCTGGGCGTAGCTGGTTTTAGTTCATTACTGCTCCATTGGAACTGATTTGGTTCATCTCATTGTTGAAGAGGACCACGTCCCTCAGAATTGATCCTCATATAGTATTGTTTTTGAAGTATATAATGATCTCCTGGTCCTTCTCTTTTCACTCAGCATCAGTTCGTGTAAGTCTCTCCAGGCCTTTCTGAAGTCATCCTGTTGGTCATTTCTTACAGAACAATAATATTCCATAACATTCATATAACATAACATTCATATACCACAATTTATTCAGCCATTCTCCCATTGATGGACATACACTGTTTCCAGTTTCTAGCCACTACAAACAGGGCTGTATTTTGGCACATACAGGTCCCTTTCCCTTCTTTAGTATCTCTTTGGGGTATAAGCCCAGTAGAAACACTGCTGGATCAAAGGGTATTCACAGTTTGATAACTTTTTGAGCATAGTTCCAAATTACTCTCCAGAATGGCCGCATGTGTTCACAATTCCACCAACAATGCATTAGTGTCCCAGTTTTCCCGCATCCCCTCCAACATTCATCATTATTTTTTCCTGTCATTTTAGCCAATCTGACAGGTGTGTAGTGGTATCTCAGAGTTGTCTTCATTTGCATTTCTCTGATTAATAATGACTTGGAGCATCTTTTCATATGGCTAGAAATAGTTTCAATTTCTTCTTCTGAGAATTGTCTGTTCATATCCTTTGACCATTTGTCAATTGGAGAATGGCTTAATTTCTTATAAATTAGAGTCAATTCTCTATATATCTTGGAAATGAGGCCTTTATCAGAACCTTTGACTGTAAAAATGTTTTCCCAATTTATTGCTTCCTTTCTGATCTTGTTTGCATTAGTTTTGTTTTGTACAAAACCTTTTCAATTTGATATAATCAAAATTTTCTATTTTGTGATCAGTAATGCTCTCTAGTTCTTCTTTGGTCATAAATTCCTTCCTCTTCCACAGGTCTGAGAAATAAACTATCCTGTGTTCCTCTAATTTATTTATAATCTCATTCTTTATGCCTAGGTCATGAACCCATTTTTTTTTTAAATTTTATTTTATTTAATAATAACTTTGTATTGACAGAATCCATGCCAGGATAATTTTTACACGACATTATCCCTTGCAATCACTTATGTTTCGTTTTTTTCCCCTCCCTCCCTCCACCCCCCCCCCCCCCCAAGATGGCAAGCAGTCCTATATATGCTAAACATGTTGCAGTATATCCTAGATACAATACATATTTGCAGAACCGAACAGTTCTCCCGCTGCACAGGGAGAATTGGATTCAGAAGATAAAAATAACTCGGGAAGAAAATAAAAAATGCAAATAGTTCACATTCATTTCCCAGTATTCCTTCTTTGGGTGTAGCTGTTTCTGTCCATCATTTCTCCAATAAAACTCAGTTAAGTCTCTTTGTCAGAGAAATCCACTTCCGTCATGAACCCATTTTTGACCTTATTTTGGTGTACGGTGTTAAGTCAAGATTACTTCTTGAGGAATTGTTGCTTCTGTCTCACCAAGGCTAGTTGGTTTTATTGTCTGTTAACTAAAGTCTTGAAGTGCTTTGATGTGCTCTTGAGGTTGAAGTGTGCTAGGTTTTTGTTTGTCCCTAAAACTGATGTTCCTCTCCTCTCCTCCTCTTCTCTTTCTCCTCTCTTTTCCTTCTTTTCTTCTTCTCTCCTCTCCTTCTCTCTTCCCTTCTCCTCTCCTCTTCTCTTTCTCCTTCCTTTTCTCCTCTCCTTTCCCTCTCTTCTCCTCTCTTCTTTTTTTCTCTTCTTTCTTCTTCTCTTTTCTTGTCTTTACAGGAAACAATGTAAATATAGCCACAGCACTGATTCTTTACACAACATGACTATCTTGAAAAGCCATGGAATCAATAACCTAAACTTGAATGAACTATGTCAGCTTTTGCTTCAGAATGATTCTACCCTCTTGCCAGAGGTGAGTGACAGAAATCGGGTCTGTTTGAGTATGCACACAGAACAATGCAGTGTGAACCTCTGGACTGTGGCTTTGATTTTTTTTTTTTTTGGGGGGGGGAATGATCTTTCCTTTTTAAACCATCTATAAAGATTGCCAAAGGGAGAAAGTTTTGGAGTGTAATGCCGGAGAAACTGAGGCAAGATAGAGATTAGAGAGTATTTAATAATTTATTAAATGGGAGAGATTTACTGGGACCAAATGGATCCATGGTTTGGTCCTAGGGCTGAGTGAGACTATTGTCTCTAAGAATCCAGCAAACAATGTGAGTTCTCAATGACCTATATACATATGGCTCAGACTCAGGGGGTAAACTGAGGCAGGGTGGAGTCAGGGTGCTGAGAGCAGGAACGGGACTCTGACAGTGTGGGGTGAGCACCGGAGAGGGAGATGACATAATGGGGGAGACACCCCGGACATGGGGAGAGGTATCTTGATAAATCTTCAGCTTTCAGTTCCTGAAAAACCAGCAACAATCATTGTATTTCTTGAGATGAAATAGAAAAAGAGAAAAACTTCAAAACAAAGGAGAATTAAGAAATATCTGACATTGAAAGAGCATGGCTGACGATGAGTCTATTTCCTAACACAAGATGAAACTGTTTTAGTTCTTGAAAAAACAGCAAGAATCATTGGATTCCTTCAGATTCCTTTGATGAGACTTTTGCAGTACTTCAGAGCTTACAGGAACTATTGGATTCCTGGCACATGAACTAATGGACAATGGAATCCTTTTGGACTATTTCTAGGACTTATGGACATGTGTAAATTTTCAGGATGATTCGGAAAGGCATTCTGATATTCTAAAACATAAGCTCTTTTATCCTTATCGAATATTCTGATTGGGAGGGGAGATTTTGCAGGACTGAGCTTTGAGCTGACAATTATAAACTGAAGCAGAGAAACTGAGTCAGGACTGGGTCAGGATAATTAGAGAAACTGAGTCAGGACAATAAAAGAGAACAAAAAAAGAACTGTGGCATAACAGGAGACGAGAAAAACAGGATAAGATAGGAAGGTGTTCCATTTGGGGGAATAACCCATGTATGGAGCATAGATATAAATCCAAAAAAGTGTACAATGGCAAAGTCTTCCAAAAATGAACATTGAAAAATATCTTTGCATGCATTTGGAAAAATAAAATACTGTTGAAAAAAAAAGTTTGCAAGGCAAGATTAGAGTCACCAAATGTTTTAGGCTGGTCATTTTGTTCAATCTGCCCATTTTAAAGGTGAGGAAACAGACTTCTCATGGTAAATTACACATAATTATATAATATTCAGGGCAGTTACCCTTTAAGACAAAGATTGGCAGACTACAGTCAGGGCCAGATCCTGCCTTGCTGCCTATAAGCTATAATGATATAATGAGATATATATATATACACACACACACATATATATATATATATATATAATCTATAAGCTAAGAATTATTTTTATAGGTAAAAACTAATGGTTAAAAATCATTCTTAACTCAAGGGCCAAACTGAAAAAGTGGCCAGTCAGATTTAGACTTGGCCAAGGTTTGCCAACCCTTGCTTTAAGGAATAATGTATCTCCTCCTTGGGGAAGCATTGCATTTTCTTTATATGGCCAGAAAGGCCTAGTGAAATATTAAGTCTTTGAGAGCCGAGATTGTTTCCATCTTATTGATGGGGTTCAGCATCAAAATGATGTGGGTGATGTGGACACCAAAGGTTGGGTTCAATCGTGTGGAGAATTCACAGTGGCCATTCTCTTTGGCAAAAGGCAGGCTTTTCTAGGGAAGAGGTTTCTGACAAAGTGAAGGGATGCAATAGACACTGGGAATGGTAAATATAAAATGGAGTGGGAGAGCATATGAAATAGAGTTCCTCAGTGGAACACACAGTTACTCAGCAGAAAAGGAGCACCCCATAAGATTGGAGCATATTTAGCTGGCAGGCTAAATCCTGAAGGACTCAGCACCCTAAAAGAGTTAGCTATGAGCAGAAGAAGGGAGTTGGGAAGTCTAGTGGAGTTAGGAGAGAGACCCCATGGCATGGGGAAGGGGAAAGACCTCAAGGCAGATTATGGCAGACTGATCCAAAGGAAAGCAGCAGCCATGGGATGGCCTATAAGTAGGTTTTATAGGGAAAATTTAACCTTGGGGGCATGACTGGGATTTCTGACAGGACCCTTACAGAGGGTGGGCCTTGGGTCTGACATAACTTGGCTTGCGGACTAGCTGATATCCCCAGAGAGTGGGACCATGGAGCTGAACTGATCTCTATCAGAGCCTTCTGATCAGGGATCAGTTTTTATCTATTCCTCTATTAACCACACCGGGGTGATTAGAAACTATTGGGGTATGTTGGGATCTTCTTGGGGACCGTTAGAAACTGCTGGTCAGAGCAGGGTAGGGCTGGAGTTTCCCAGGAGTGGAAAATGAATATAGTATTTTGCATGTAAAGGATATTCTAAAAGTGTTTGTTGAGTTGAATAGAACTCAGTAGATTATTACCCTTTCTACTACACCATCTTGTCTTCATTGGAATCATGATATTACAAGTAGTAGCACAGATTTGTTTTTTTTTTCTCAATAGTATTTTACTTTTCCAAATACATATAAAGATAGTGTCATTTTTGTAAGACTTGGTGTTCCAAATTTTTCCCCTTCCCCTCCCTTTCTCCCCAAGACAGCAGGTAATCTGATATAAGTTAAACATGTGCAATCATTTAAAGCATATTTCCCTATTTGTCATGTTGTACAAGAAAAATCAGAACAAAAGGGAAACAGCCATGAGAAAGAAAAAGCTAACAAACAAACAAAAATGATAAAAATAGTAGGCTTCGATCCACATTCAGCCTTTATAGTTCTCTCTCTGGATGCATCTGGCATTTTTTATCCCAAGTCTATTGGAACTGCCCTGTATCACCATCATGCTGAGAAGAGCTAAATCTCTTGATTATCACATAATCTTACTATTACACAGATGTGTTCCCTAGTGAAACTGTGGCTAATAGAAACCTTCAACAATTAGTAACTCATTTATATAACACTTTCAGGTCTACAGAATGCTTTCCTTGATGCAAAATTGTGAGGTGGGTCGTACAAGTAGTACATTCCCATTTTGTTGATGGGAAAATGGAGGCTCTGAGAGGCAATGACCGTGCAAGTAGGAAAGCTGCATTTGAACCCAGGTTGGGGGCAGTTAGACTCCACGTCCAGTGTTTTAGCTACTATAACACATTGCTTCATACGCTTGTAATTCTGCTCCTCCCACTTGGGATTGTTTGTGCGAGGTCCCTGAAAGGCTGTGAAATTTCATTTAACTGCTGTTCTGGATTTGGGGGATGAGCTGGGGCAGGAGGAGGCAAGAGACGGAACTGCCTTTATGGTTTATTGAGCACTTTTGGGTAGCTTCAGCACATTTTGCTGGGGTAGCGTGAAGGTGCGGTGGGTAGACTGCTGGTTTGGGAGGCAGGAAGACTCACCTCCCCGAGTTCAGATCTGACCTCTGACACTTCTCAGCCATGGGACTCTGGGCAGGGCAGTCCACCCCGTCTGCCTCAGCTTCCTCATTTATAAAATGAAGGAACTGCAAACCTCTGCAGTATCTCAGCCAAGAAAACCCCAAATGGAGTCATAGAGAGTTGGACTTGGCTCAACTAGCCACCGCCACTACAGTAAGCACCACAGCCATTTTGCTGGCCCTGTAGAATACAAAGAAACCCCCTTTGGAACAAGAAGACCTACACATGGAACAACTTAAAAACGCCATAAACTTCCACATTAATTTAGATGGCATTTTTATAGTGTACGGAGCGCACTTCCTCCACATATTACCTCATTTGAAAATCAGTTTATCAAGCACAAGAAAATAAATAATCATGTTTTAAATTGCCAATCAGTGAGCATTTTTAAAGCTCCTACTATTTCCAGTTCCTTGCTACATGCCTAGAAGACAAAAAGAGGCAAAGGACAGACAGTTCCTGCTCTCAAGGAGCTTAAAATCATGAAGTGCTTAGGGATGTGGTTCAGACAGTAAGTGCTTCAATAGTCCCAAAGTTAGATTGGCAAGTGTGCCTGGTGAAAATGGGCAGACCGACCACATGCGGGAGTCCTCAGACATGACCTTGGTGAGAATGTGCAAAGGAGGAAGCAGTTGGCTTTGGAAGGCCGAAGACTTTGACATTGATCTCATAATTTGAGATAATTCCTGGAGAATCTCAAATGGAAGAACTTTATTTTATTTTTTCAGGAAAAACTTAAAAAAATTTTAATTAAAGCTTTTTATTTTTAAAACATATGCATGGATACTCTTTCAACACTAACCTTTGCAAAACCTTGTGTTCCAATTCCCTCCCCCTTTCCCCACTCTCTCCCTTAGATGGCAAGTAGTCCAGTATATGTTAAACATGTGCAGTTCTTCTATACAAATTTCTATAATTATCATACTGCACAAGAAAAATCAGATCAAAAAAAGGAAAAATTATAAAGAAACAAAATGCAAGCAAAGAACAACAGAGAGAGTGAGGATGCTATGCTGTGTTCCATACTTTGTTTCCATGGTTCTCTCTCTGGGTGTAGATGGCTCTCTTCATCACTAAAGAAGTGGAACTGGTTTGAATCATCTCATTGTTGAAGAGAGTCACATCCATCAGAATTGATCATTGTATAGTCTTCTTGTTGCCATGTACAATGATCTTCTAGTTCTGCTCATTTCACTCAGCATCAGTTCATGTAAGTCTCACCAGACCTTTCTGAAATCATCCTGTTGGTCATTTCTTATAGAACAATAATATTCCATAACATTCATATACCACAATTTACCCAGCCATTCTTCAACTGTTAGGCATCCATTTAGTTTCCTCTTTCTTACAAAAAGGGCTGCCACAAACATTTTTGCATATCTGCGTCCCTTTCCCTTTTTTATGATCTCTGAGATACAGACCCAGGTTTTATGTGAATAGAAGAAATAAAAAGAGAAAAAAAGTATGGTTACAAAGGAGAATTTTGAAATTCAGGATCTTAAAGGTCTAAGGGGAGACCTTTCTAAAATAATATTTCTTTTGGTAGCTCTTTCACTGTCACTTTCATGCTAAAAATCCTTCCATGGTTCCCTATTGTTCACTGAACCAATTCCAAACTCTTAATCTTGGTGTTCAATATTCTTTGTAATCCAGTTCTGTTTTCTCTCCTATATTACTGCCTTTCATACTCCTTCCAAACTAAAATAAAAGGCATTTCTCTAAACTCATTATCCTATTTCTTATATCCTGAACTCACTTCTGACCCATCCCCACCATATTTTGAAATCTTATACCTCTTTTAAGGCTCAATCCCAATATCCCTTTCTCAACTTCCTGTCCTTCCAGACTTCCCAGCTCCAAGTATCCTTCTGTTCCTTTGACTATTTTTCACACTTTGTTCCTGTTCTGTGCAGATATGCTCTATTGTGCTTTGTAATTTTTTTGTGTACATGTCTTATCTCCCCTAGATACCTTAAGGGCCAGGATCAGGTTTGATTCATTTTTGGATGCATCAGTTCCTAGTGTGGATCTTTGAACTAAAAGACTTTTTTTTAACTGAAGCTTTTTATTTTCAAAACATATGCAAGGATAAATTTTCACTATTGACCCTTGCAAAACCTTGTTTTGCAATTTCTCCCCCTTTCCCCTCACCTCCTCCCCTAGATGGCAAGTAATCCAGTATAAATACTTTTATTTTGAAGTTAAGAATGTATGGTCCAGAGAGTTGGGTGGGCACCAATTTTTGCTGTACCTGATATTGAGTACTGAAGTTGAATGAGATTCAAGAAGGGTCCAGAATGACAGAGTCCATGTAGAACTCGGGTCTGGGCATGGTCCCAGACTGAGTTTAAAAATTATTGTGGTGATCTGCACTAATTGCTTTACTTGCCCTTGCCCCCATAGTCTGAGAGCTATAGGATAGGGAAATGGGAGAAATTGAAAGTTGAGTGGAAAGTCAACCAGATTTTTGCCCTTATTTATTTGTAGCTTTTAATAATAATAGCTTTTATTTTTCAAAATACATGCAAAGAGAATTTTTGACATTCATCCTTGAAAAACCTTATGTTCCAAATTTTTCTCCTCCTCTCTCCACCTCCCCCCACCCTAGACAGCAAGTAATCCAATATAGGTTAAACATGTGCAATTCTTCCAAACATATTTCCACATTTATCATGCTGTGCAAGAAAAATAAGATAAAAAAGGAAACAAATGAGAAAGGAAAAAAACCCAAGCAAACAACAACAAAAAGTAAAAATACCATGTTGTGATCCATACTCAGTCCCCACATTCCTGTCTCTGGGTGCAGATGGCTTTCTCCATCACAAGTCTATTAGAACTGGCCTGAATCAGCTCATTGTTGGAAAGAGCCCTTTTTGTCACAGTTAGAGCTCAGTGATAATTCAGCTTCTTATTTGCATTCATAACATGTACTTCTTTTATTAACTTTGATATTGTGCATGTCCTTCTGTCTTTATTAGATTGAAAACCTCTTAAAGATAGATACTTTATCTTGTGTGTCTTCCTATTTTACCAGGTCCTAGGATAGTCGTTCATTGCACATATTAATAAATATTGAATAAATGAACCTGAGAGAGTACCTTATTTTGTATATTAGCATTATATATGTGTGTGTGTGTGTTTATATTAACAAAAAAGTTTGATAGTTATTTGTATATTATAGATATGAATTTTTTAACAAGTTTGATAGAATTCTGTAAAACTTGTAAATCTATCCCCATTAAGATTTGTTTCTTTACAGTGAGTTGGGTTTCATTTTCTTACATTGGATTAAGATCTTTATGTGCCATTAATTTAGTTATTTTTATATTTTTGTAGAAGGCTGAAAGAAAAGTATAATCATTGGAGCCACTGTGATAGCTGATATGCTAGCATTGCGTACTGTGCTAGTATACAGTTCAAGTAATTATTACTTGTAGTCTTCATGTACATATGAAGTAGGACGTATGTTCTGAGTAGTTTTTCTAGGAATGGGGCTGAAGTTGTACATACTCTCCTTTAGATTATTCAATATATGGAGGCAACAAATTCTTCAAATATATAGGTAACATATTTGCTGGATGGCTAGCCAGGGTGAAGGGTGCAGTTTCTGGCCCAGTTTTCTGGTTCCTGAGCTCAAATAGAAATGAAACCCCTGATCATAATTCCAGCAGCCCAGTATAGCTAGTGAAGCTGAACAGGAAACTAAAATGGTGACGTACAAGGGCTTCTCAGCAATTTATGCTCTTCTCTTTCTTTATCCACAGATCTGTGCACACTACAATAAAGGAGATGGGCAACATGGTGCTTGTACCTTTAAAGATATTTGTGCCAAACTCCACCTTTGCCAGTACTATATGCAGGGAAACTGCAGGTTTGGCAGCAGCTGCAAGCGGTCCCATGACTTTAATTCCACGTGTCAGGAGAAGTTGAAAAAGTGGGGGTTTAGTGACACTATAATTAAGAGGCTGCCTTCCACTTTCAGAAATGCTTTTGACATCAAAAATGAAAGCTCAGCACCTGTAAAAGGTAGGGAACACATTACCACTCTCTATACGCTTAGGGATTGTCTTACACTCCCTTCCTTCCTTCCTTTCCTTCCTCCCTCTTTTCCTCCTTCCCTTCCTTTCTTTTCTTTCCTTCCTCCTTTTCCTTCCTCCCTCTCTGCCTTCCTTCCTTTTCACCTTCCTACATGAGAAAGAAAAACAAATGAAAAACAAACAAAAAAAGTGAACATACTATACTTCTATCCACATTCAGTTTCCAGTTCTCTCTCTGAATGCAGATGGCGTTTTCCACCCCAAGTCTAATAGAATTGCATTGTTAAGAAGAGCCAAGTCTATCACAGTTGATTATCACATAATTTTGTTACTAGAGTGTCACTTTATTAATGCCTGTCTTTCTCCTGTCCTGTCTTTCTGTCTCTCTCCTAACCCCAAATTGAGAAAAAAAACAACAACAAACTTTTGTAACAAATATGCACACTCACACAAAACAAATTCCCTCATTGACTCTCTGTTCAAAATAGATGTCTCTTGTGCTTGCAGTAGGCATAAATCTTCCCATCTTCAAGCTGAAAACGATTCTACTTTTTCCTTTCTCCTGTCCAACATTTTTCATGCAGTAGATTTATATTTTCCATTGTAGTTCCTGGGGTAATGCTTTACCATTAACAATTTGTTTTATTGTATGAATTTGTCACATGAAATGAGTCAGGAATTCCAGCAAATACATGTGTTGCCTTAATTTTGCTTCTTGCCGTTGGATAGATTTTGGAATGTTTTCTTGCTTAAACTTAATGTCTTCTTTAGCTTTTGTTTAAATGTTTTTTGTAAATTCCTCTTAATTGTAAAAAAAAAAAAAAAGCCTGAATATATATCTATATTTGCTTCTTAAGTTTTTGGTCTTTTTAGGTGAATGACAGGAAGATTGAAATCACAATCAAATTAGGTTGATCGGTTTCTCTCCTCACAGAGGGATGTATCAAACAGTGTCCTTGGTTTCTGCTTCTTACAGTGCCATTCTGATAAAGAATCGAGATTCAGCAAATTTTCAGATGATGATAAATTAATTAATTAAGAGGCATTTTAGTATGGAGGGTAAAGATAGCTTGATTTGGAGTGAGAAAGGACTTGGGTCCAGATTCTACCAGTGACAGTAGACAAATAGCGTAGCTTTTCTGAGCTCAGGCAGCCATCTAAGACTATAATTTCTCGATAGTCTGTGAGCCAAGTTGATGGAGGAAGCTCTCATACCAACAACACAATACATTTCTGAAATTCAGAATAAATTATTTGGGCTTGCTAATGAAGACCTCGGGCATATTTCTCAAGAAAAACTACATGGCAGACCCATTCTGGGCTGGAGAAAGAATTTGTGAACCAGTGTTGTCCCTTAAGGGGTTTCAGAAAAATATGACATGGAGATTTAATAAATTCCATCATTAAATTTAGATTTTCATATTAGGCCCTTTTCTTGGCAGTTGATATTAGCATGAGAGACCAGTTCTAATCTCCAATTAAATATAACATTGTTTAGTGAATAGAGAGTTTTCCCTTGAGTCAGAAAGATTTACTTTTGACATATTCTAGTTATATGAACCTGGGAAAGTCACTTAACTTTTTAATGCCATAGGCAACTCTCTAAGAGAAGTTATAGTGGAGTGGAAGATCAAATGGAGCAGCTATGTGGTGCAGTGGATAGATCACTAGCCTGAGGGTCATTTTCCCAAGTTCAAATCTGGCCTCAGATATTTAATTGGCTGTGTGAGCCCCTGTTTGTCTCAGTTCCTCATTTGTAAAATGATCTGGAAAAGGAAATGACAAAATCTTCCAATATATTTACCAAGAATGACCATTTGAAATAACTGAAAAACAATTCCCTCTTCATTTCTTTATACCATGAAATTTTTGTAACAGTATTTCTCCCCCTCAATTTCATGTCAAGACAATTTATAGCATTATTTCTATAAGATTTTGAATTCCAAATTTTTCTCCCTTCCTTCCTGTCCCCTTTTCTGAAAATGGTAAGCAATTTGATATAGGTTTGCATGTGCTGTCATGTAAAACACATTTCCATATTAGTCACAGTTATGAAAGAAGAAACAGATCAAGAGGATAAAAACCACACGAAAGAATAAAACAAAAAAATGTGCTTTGGTTTAGATTCATAGTCCATCTGATGGACAATCTAAATGTGGATAACATTTTCCTTCATGAGTCCTTTGTCCTTGTCTTGGATCACTGTTGCCGAGAAGGGCGGAGTCATTCATGGTTGATCATCACACAATACTGTATACAATGTTTTCCTGATTCTGCTCATTTCATTCTACATTATTTTGTACAATCTGAGTTGTTTTAATGTGTATATCTCTAATCAAAAATAATTTAGAGCCCTTCTTCATAGGCCTATAAATGGCTTTGATTTCTTCACCTGAAAACTGCCTGACCTTGAAATACTTTGACTCTAAATTGAGGTGTGATGGAAACTAATAACCATTTTTCATCTGTCTCTCCTTTGCAGAAGGAAGATCTAATAGTGACTCTGTACCTGTCTCCCCTAATAACAGTAAAGATGATGATCAGATCTGCTTGTACCACATTAGCAAGGGCTGTAGCTTTAAAGGTAAGATATTGGGAAAATAGCTTCTTCCTAAGGACTTTGCCACCAGCCCAAACACATTCCCCTGAAGCTAGTTTACTGGCTAGTTACCACAGCCAGAACTCTGCCCCTTGCTAAACTGTCTCATTTACTCAATTATCTATTTCTTGGGAGACGCTCACCAGGTCTCAAGTTAATCGTTGTAGTAAGTAGAATCCTAGAATTTTAGGACAAGGAGGGACTTTAAACATGACACAGAGAGGAAGCAAAAAGTGAAATAATTTGTCCAGGGTCATATATAAGGGTGAAGCAAGTATTAGAGTCTAGGCCTCCTGAGGTTCAGTGCAGGGCACTTAAAAAAAAAAAACTTAATGATATTTTATTTTTTCCAATTACATATAAGAACAATTTTAACATTTTTTTTTGTCAGACTTTGAGGTTCAAATTCTCTTGTTCCCTCTACTCTCATTCTTCATTGAAAAAGCAACCAATTTAACATAGATTATACATGTGTAGTTATACAAAACATTTCCAGGTAGGTCGTTCTGCAAAAGAAAACAAAGAAATCCCTGGAAAAATAAAGAAAGTAAGGAAGAAGTATTTTTGATCTACATTCAGGGTCTAAAGATGGTTTTCAACCTTCACCCTTGGAAAACCTTGGGTTCCAGATTTTTTTCCTTCCCTTTCCCCCATCCCCTCCCCTAAACAGCAAGTAATACAATATATTTTAAACATGTGCAATTCTTCTTTATGTATTTCCACAATTATCATGCTGCACAAGAAAAATCAGATCAAAAAGGAAGAAAAATGGGAAAAAAGTAAGCAAACAATAAGAAAAATGGTGAAAATACTATGTATGATCCACACTCAGTCCCCACAGTTCTCTCTCTAGGTGCAGATGGTTCTCATCATCACAAGATCCTTGGAACTGGCCTCAAAAATCTCATTGTTGATGAGAGCCACAAACATTAGACTTGATCATCACATAATCTCTTGGTTGCCATGTACAGTGTTCTCAGGTTCTCCTCACTTCACACAGCATCAGTTCATATAAGTCTCTCTAGGCCTTTCTGAAATCATCCTGCTGGTCGTTTCTTAAAGCTCAGTAGTATGACAATCATATACAATAACTTGTTCAGCCATTCCCCAGTTGATGGACGTCTTCCCAATTTCCGTTTTTTTTTTTTTTTTTTTTTTTTTTTTTGCCACCACTAGAAGAGCTGCTATAAATATTTTTGTGCCCACAGGAACTTTTCCTTTTTGTTTTTATCTCTTATAGTGGTATTATATGGTCAAAGGGTTTTTTTATAACCCTTTGGGAATAGTTCCAGATTATCCTCCATAATGGTTGAATCAGTATCTAACTTCATTAACAATACATTAGTGTTTTAATTTTCCCACATCCCCTCCATTGTTTCTCATTTTCATTTTCTGTCATATTTTTATATATAGCCAGTCTGACAAGTATGAATGAGATAGTAGCTTAGATTTGTTTTAATTTGCTTTTCTTTCATCAATAGTTATTTAAAACATTTTTCTCATAGGACTATAGATGACTTTGATTACTTTATCTGATAACTTCCTGTTCATATCCTTTGACCATTTATCAATCTTATTTCTATCAATTTCAATCAAGTTTTCTATATGTTTGAGAAATGAAATCTTTATCAGAGAAATTCACTTTTCACAGGTGCTTTCTACTAGTACCCCAAGACCTCTCTTGGGGCTATGGACCCAGGGATGGTGGCTGCTTAGTAGTATTTCAGGCACACTGTGAATTAAATTGACCTTTCTAGGTTGACCCAAGACTGTCGGTATCATTTTAAAGATCCATGGGCAAGAGTATTCTGACCTCCAGACTTGTGAAAGCACTTTTGGGAGGAGATCCAGTATGAAGTGGGGACTGCCATATTAGCGTGGACAGTGCTCCTGGTAGGAGCGTTCTTTATTTTAAGATTCCTGTGGCATCTTTCATAGATTCTTTGGAAGCAGTGATTGCTTTGGTTCTGCAGAACCTCTCTCAGCTTAGTTTTCTCATGTATAAAATGAGAATATTGGATTATTTAACACACCATCTCCCCTAATCTGTCCCAGCTCTAAATCTCTGATTCTCTCATCACAGCACTTGCTTATTCTTTTCCTTCAGGCCTTCATCAACAGTGAGTCATCAGCCAGATCATTTCCAGGCTGTTGTTTATAGTACAAAGAGTTGCTTTATTACATATAAACACGATGAGTTCAGACCTCCTGGAGGCTGGCATGTTTATAAGTGCACAGTCTGGTTCAGAGTTCAGGCCTATCCAGCTAATAAACTTCCTCTAGGCTTAATCTCTTTGCCCCTGGTGTTTAAAATTAGAAAATAAGGCTAGGGACACTCGGAACCATGTGGTTTCAGAGAAGGGGGAGATATGATGAGCAGGATGAATACAGAGAGGACTGGAGAGACTTACATGAACTGATGCTGAGTGAAATGAGCAGAACCAGGAGATCATTATATACCTCAACAACGATACTGTTTGAGGATGTATTCTGATGGAAGCGGATCTCTTTGATAAAGAGAGCTAATTCAGTCTCAATTGATCAAAGATGGGCAGAAGCAGCTACACCCAAAGAAAGAACACTGGGAAATGAATATAAACTGCTTGCATTTTTGTTTTTCTTCCCGAGTTATTTATACCTTTGAATCCAATTCTCCCTGTGCAACAAGAGAACTGTTCGGTTCTGCAAACATATACTGTATCTAGGATATACTGCAACATATCTAACATATATAGGACTGCTTGCCATCTGGGGGAGGGGAAAAATCGGAACAGAAGTGAGTGCAAGAGATAATGCTGTAAAAAATTACCCTGGCATGGGTTCTGTCAATAAAAAGTTATAATTCCAGAGAAAGGGGAGATGAGGATAGGCTGGAGTCCTGTCCCAGAGCAAGGAAGATGTGGCCAGCTACCTAGTTTCAACAGAACATGTGCTTTGAGATGGTTTTTCTGGATTTATGATGTCTCAGCTACACAGGGCTTCTCCTTTCTACCTGTGGCCAGGCAAATGTGTGAATGAAACAAAGCACTATTTGGGCACTGAAACAGGAGCTAACCATCATTTGCATGATGCAGACTCTTCCAGCTTCAGTACTGGAGTTTTAGCTTTAGTTGTTTTGTTGTTGTTTTGTCTTATAATTGTGACCCCGTGGCCTCTTGCACCCCAATACCATTCTTGGGTTTTTTGTTTGTTTGAAGGATGTGGGAGTCGTTTTTAATCGTAGAAGGTATTGCACAAGCCAGGTTACAACTACATTATGTTTTTCATTTTTTAGGTTACACCATATGCAATTACCATTTTGATTTCATTTCTATTTTTGTTTTAGATAAGTGTTTTAAAGTCCATTTTCATTTGCCCTATCGATGGCAGTTTCTTGATGGGGATACATGGAAAGATTTGGAAGAAATGGAGAAGATCGAAAAGGAATATTGCAACCCCAAGAGTTGGCAGTATGAAACACTACTTATTTCTGTCCTGTGCCTGGGCTGTTAGGGAGGAATTGGGGAAGTTATTAAATTCCATATTGTTTAATTTTGCCTACCTTAATAGAAACTGAGCGCGCCCTGAGAATGTGGCAGCCTGGTGACTACTAGGCACTGGGATGTGTCTTCTGCATTCCCCTCGGGGCAGGGTGGGAAGAAATGGCTTAGAAAGAGAAGGAAATAATTATGTAAAAATTTACAAATGTCATTAAAAGATTACTTGGGGCGGGGGCACTTGAAGTTAATGACTCAGAAGTTGGACTGAGTGAAGATGAGTTAGCATGGGCCCCTGGATTTCGAGAGAGGATTTGGGGTTCCCATCCGAGTTCCTTTGTTCACTAGCTGCTCTCCCTAGTTCTAGTCTCACAGGTGGCTTAATCTCTCTAGGAGTTTGGTCTCCTGGAAAATGAGGAAATTGGACAAATAAGCCCTGAGGTGCCTTTGAGGAGGGTGTACAAAGTAGGGAGCCACTTGGCTCTTCTCACTTTGAAGTCAGTGTCTCAATGCAAGGATGAAAACAGACACTTACTAGCTGTGTGACCCTGCAAAAGTCATATTTACCCTGTTTGCCTCGGTTTCCCCCTCTGTAAAAATGAGTTGGAGAAGGAAATGGCAAAGCACTGCAGTATCTTAGCCAAGAAAACACCAAATGGGCTCTGAAGATTTAAGCATTTCAGAAAAATGACCGAATGACAACAGATTGTTTAGCACTTTATCCTTCTATTTATGTTGTGCTTCCTAGAAGGTTTCACTTACCTGCTTCTGACCTGGGATGTATGTGAGAGGGGCAATGGACAGCTTGCTTTAGTGACAAGTAAAATGGCCACATGATAAAAAAAAAATTTGCAAGTATATAAAGCATTGCAGATGTTTAAGAAAATTGCCAACAGAGGCACTATGGGGTGGAGAGATGGAGACTGAGAGCTGGCCCTAGCGTTGGGAAGCTTGGGCCACACATTTCTGTGGGAGCCTGGACTAGCGTTCGAGGCAACTCTCTGCTGAAGGGCCACGTCTGTGAGACTGGTGGAGGGAGTCCTGAATTGGGAGCTCTCCTCACACCTTGACATCACAGATAAGGTTTTGTTGGGTTTTTTTAAAGCTAGGTAAAGATTTTCAAGGGGACCCCATGAATAACAACAGCTTGTAATTTGTTCACTTGTTTCAGGTGTGTCCACATGTTGTGACCTGTTTGGGGTTTTCTTGGCAAGGAGACTGGAGTGTTTGCCATTTCCTTCTCCAGCTCATTTTTACAGAGGAGGAAACTGAGGCAGACAGGATTAAGTGGCTTTTTCAGGGTCACACAGCTAGTGAGTGTCTGAGGCTGGATTTGAGCTGGGAGATGAATCTTGCTTACTGCAGGCCCAGAATGCTGTGCACTAAACTGATGGGTTTTTCCCTCTTTCTTTCTTGCACAGGTGCCTTGCTAGGAAGCCTACGAGCTTCCTCATAAAGTTTGATAATATGAGTGGTGGCTCTTACAAGGTTCGACGTCTGTCCACAGCCTCCTCGGTCGTCAAGCCCCCACACTTTGTCTTCACGACCCAGTGGCTTTGGTATTGGAAAAGCGATGGTGGTTTGTGGCAAACATATGGCCTAAAGGTAAGGGGACAGGCTCCCGTGTGGAGTCGGGTCCCAGGACGCAAAGATTATTGGACCCTGTGTCTCATCTCATTCCCCCGCCTCTAGGGCCTGTATTCACCTGCTTAGGATTTTGCTTCTTTACCAATAAAATCAGGGGCTTGGACTGGACGGTCTCTCCAATCCCTTCTAGCCCAAGTTCTACCACTCCAAGTCCCCTTGCTGAGCTGAGAATGATGAAATCCAAAGTGGAAGCCAAAGGCTTTGCTGAAAGAGCTTGCTTACTTCAAGCAGGATGTGGTCCAGCAACATTTGAGCACAACTCAGGAGTCTGGGGCTCTTGTCTTAGTGAGACTTAATCTTTATAAACAAGATCCAAATCTACCTGAACGTGTGGAAATCTTCATGCAATGAGTGTCTTTTCCATTCCTTGTGTTACATGAGGTGGAAAGAAGTCTTTGCTTCCATTCCAATAAACCACTCTAGGTTTGTTTGTAGGTAGATCAAACGGTAAATGTATAGCCCCCCATTTATCTGATGAGGAAGCAGGCTCAAGAGACTAAGTGACATAGTAAATGTCACAGGGAGGATTTCGAGTCAAGTCTTTCTGAATACAAGTCCACCACTCTGTCCATGGTTTGATTCTTTTGTGCATCCAAAAGGAAGTTTCTTTAAACAAATAGAATAGATCAAGGTCAAGGTCTTTGTCAAAAAGGTTGGTCATTGGAAATGCAATAATAATGAGCTCTCCAAGGAAGTATAAAAGGAATGTCAGAGGTAGGGAGAAGTGAAACCAGTCACTAAATAGCAAGACAGCTGCATTGATTATGCCAGTCATTCAACCATCAGAAAGCAAAAACATTGAGCAAAGGTTTATTGATTGCCTATTGTCAGCAAAGGTATTTATTGTTAGTGTTGAAAATAATTTGATAGTTGTCCCGTTTTAATAAAGAAGTCTGTCTTTGTCTTCTTGCCCTCTTCTTCCTTTGTTTAGCAGAAATCATACTTTGTAATCTATAAGATATATAATTCTTTTGTTTCTGTTTTTTGTTGATAATTTTTCTTGAAGCTTTTAAATCAATTAATTAGTTTATTGCTGAGGCAATTGGGGTTAAGTGACTTGTTCAGGGTCACACATCTAGGAAGTGTTCAGGACTGATACTCTATCCACTGTGCCACCTAGCTGCCCCTTGAAGCTTTTTATTTTCAAAACATATGATGGATAATTTTTCAACATTGACCCCTGTAAAAACCTTGTATTCCAAATTTTCCCCTGCTCCCTCACTCCCCTAGATGACAAGTAATCCAATATATGTTAAACATGTTAAAGTATATGTTGTTATTTCTGTTTTCTAAAGAAGTTTAGCAGCTGGTTCAGTCAGCTTTTCCTCGGTGCATTTCTAACACTTATCTCCCCCACCCTTTTGCCCCCTCCTTCAGCATTCTCGGCACACTATCTCTCTCTCTAGATCTATTCATTGTTTTAGGCTAGAAACTCCACTCCCACCTGCCCTACCCAAACCCTGGCATTGAGCTGACCACCCTGACTGCCACCTCAAGAGCCACCGGGCTCCTCAGTCAGCAGATTGAAGTCTGGGGTCTTGTGTCAGCTTACTCTGCGGGCGGCTGTCCCATTCCTGCGGGGCTGTCTTACACTGGAGGAAATGGTCTCTCTGGTTTTTGACTTGACAGGGCACTGAGCGCCATGTAGCTACTGTTAACAGCACTGACATAGAGAAGGCCTACTTGAGCCAGGAGTCACCGATCCTGCAGTTCTCCGTTGGAAAACACAACTATGAGTTGAATTTCAAAGGTATTTCCCAAAGATGCTCATTTGACAATCTGGAGAGGATATGGTGCTTCTTGTTCCATGTAGCCATGGGCGAGGGCTGGGGATCGAATGACAAGGTGCTGCAAGTGCTTAACCTGAGACACTTATAAAACTAGGCTGTTTATTCGAAGGATGCACAGAGAGGATCAGGGGGAATTAGCAGTCGGCAGTCTGTTCCACAGTCCAGTCTGGAAGTGGCAGTCCAGCCGGCATGGCCAACTGAGTCTGAACCCCCTGCACTTGGAGGTGTGCTGCTGGCCCCTGGATGGCCAGTATGCATGCAGGACACTGTCCATCTCTGATGTGCTTTCCGGCCCCCATAAAGCAGAGATTGTTATACCATAAAGGAGAACTGGATAGAAAAATATTGTGGTCTCATTAATTCTCTCCTGCTGTAGTCTTTTTTAGAAGTTTATTTATTTTTCAACATTTATTTTTTATTTCCATTTTTAATGATTTTTCAGTAATATTTTCTTTTTCCAAATACTTGTAAAGATAATTTTCAGCATTCACTTTATTAAGACTTGTTGTTCCAAATTTTTCTTCCTTCTTCCCTTACCTCCCTCCTCACTAAGACAGTAAACAATCTGAGGTAGGTAAAATATATACAACTCTTTTAAACATATTTCTATATTTATCATGTTGTGCAAAAAAAAAAAAATCAGAACAAAAGGGAAAAAGCCATAGAAAGAAAAAACAAACAAACAAACAAAAAGGTGAAAATACTCTGCTTTGATCCATATTCAGTCTCTCTGGTCCTGTCTCTAGATGTGTTTGGCATTTTCTTTCCCAAATCTATTGGCTTGAATCACCACATTTCTTTCTTTTTTTTTTTTTTAATGAAAGCTTTTTATTTTCAAAACATATACACAGATAATTTTTCAGCATTAACTCTTTTTTTTTAAATTTAAATTTTATTTTATTTAATAATAACTTTGTATTGACAGAATCCATGCCAGGGTAATTTTTTACAACATTATCCCTTGCACTCACTTATGTTTCGTTTTTTCCCCTCCCTCCCTCCACCCCCCCCCCCCAAGATGGCAAGCAGTCCTATATATGTTAAATATGTTGCAGTATATCCTAGATACAATACATATTTGCAGAACCGAAAAGTTCTCCTGTTGCACAGGGAGAATTGGATTCAGAAGGTAAAAATAATTCGGGAAGAAAATAAAAAATGCAAATAGTTCACATTCGTTTCCCAGTGTTCTTTCTTTGGGTGTAGCTGCTTCTTTCCATCATTTATCCATTGAAACTCAGTTAGGTCTCTTTGTCATAGAAATCCACTTCCATCAGACTACATCCTCATACAATATCGTTGTCGAAGTGTATAATGATCTCCTGGTTCTGCTCATCTCACTTAGCATCAGTCCATGTAGGTCTCTCCAAGCCTCTCTGTATTCATCCTGCTGGTCATTCCTTACAGAACAATAATATTCCATAACATTCATATACCACAATTTACCCAGCCATTCTCCAATTGATGGGCATCCATTCATTTTCCAGTTTCTAGCCACTACAAACAGGGCTGCTACAAACATTTTGGCACATACAGGTCCCTTTCCCTTTTTTAGTATCTCTTTGGGGTATAAGCCCAATAGAAACACTTCAGCATTAACTCTTGCAAAACCTTGTTTCAAATTTTCCCTGCCTTCCCCCCCCACTCTCTTAAATGGCAAGTAATCCACTATATATTAAACATGTTAAAAATAAATGTTTGTTGGTGGAATTGTGAACACATCCAGCCATTCTGGAGAGCAATTTGGAACTATGCTCAAAAAGTTATCAAGCTGTGCATACCCTTTGATCCAGCAGTGTTACTATTGGGCTTATATCCCAAAGAGATACTAAAGAAAGGAAAGGGACCTGCATGTGCCAAAATGTTTGTGGCAGCCCTGTTTGTAGTGGCTAGAAGCTGGAAAATGAATGGATGCCCATCAACTGGAGAATGGCTGGGTAAATTGTGGTATATGAATGTTATGGAATATTATTGTTCTGTAAGAAATGACCAGCAGGATGAATACAGAGAGGACTGGCGAGATGTACATGAACTGATGCTGAGTGAAATGAGCAGAACCAGGAGATCATTATATACCTCAACAACGATACTGTTTGAGGATGTATTCTGATGGAAGTGGATCTCTTCGATAAAGAGAGCTTTAATTGATCAAAGATGGACAGAAGCAGCTACACCCAGAGAAAGAACACTGGAAATGAATATAAACTGCTTGCATTTATGTTTTTCTTCCCGGGTTATTTATACCTTCTGAATTCAATTCTCCCTGTGCAACAAGAAAACTGTTTGGTTCTGCACACATATATTGTATCTAGGATATACTGCAACCCATTCAACATGTAAAGGACTGCTTGCCATCTGGGGGAAGGGGTGGAGGGAGGGAGGGGAAAAATCGGAACAGAAGTGAATGCAAGGGATAATGCTGTAAAAAATTACCCTGGCATACGTTCTATCAATAAAAAATTATTAAAAAAAATAAATGTTAAATTCAATATATGTATATATATATTTATACAATTACCTTGTTGCACAAAAAAAATCAGATCAAAAAAGAAAAAAAAGAGAAAGAAAACAAAATGTAAGCAAACAACAACAAAAAGAGTGAAATTGCTATGCTGTGATCCACACTCAGTTCCCATAGTCCCCTCTCTGGGTGCAAATGGCTCTTTTCATCACAAGATCATTGGAATTGTCCTCAATCATCACATTGTTGAAAAGAGCCACCTCCATCAATATTGATCATCATATAATCTTGTAACCAGAATTGCCACATTTCACTATTTACTTTTAATTAGATTTTTATTTCTATTTTCTCCCTTTTTCTTACCTGTCCCCAAGAATGGTAATCAGTCTGATATATACAATCATATTAAACATATTTCCACATTAATCATGTTGTGAAAAAAGAATCCTCCTGCCCCAGTCTTATCAAAAGCACTTCAGGGGCAGATCAGGAGACCAGGAAAGATTTATGGTTGATATGGTTGATAGGGGTCTCAAGGAAGTAAAGATGAATGATTGATAAACACCTGCCATACTGCAAGATACAAATCTGGAGTAATCTATAATTTTATTTTTTTCTAATGGTCACCAATTCTTACTAACCTTTACTCACTTAATCCAGACAAGTCAGTTTTTACTCTGGGTTTAAAAGCTAATTTTGCTGTTTTGTTGTTGTTTGTTTGTTTGTTTTTTAGCTATGACTCAGAAAAGCTTGCACTTTGGTACTGTCAGAGTCATTTGTCGGAGACCAAAATATGTCTCTCCTGAGGATTTGAAGATGAAGCAGACTTGGTAAGTTGTGTTTGAGTGATTTGTCCCTTGGTGCAGATCTGCTGTGGCTCACATCCAGACTTTGGTTGATATTGAGATTAACCAGAAATGTCTGGCTAACATCAAATCTTATTGTCTTTACTTAGCTTCAACAAAATATGCAGCACAAATCTGTATAATCAAACATAAATAATATACCAACCATCTCTATTTTGCTGTTTTTCAAGTGTGTAGATATTAGGATTAAAGATAAAATTATATTTGAAAGTATAACTGAATTACTGGTAGTTATTTTTGTGGTAATATTTTCTTGGTGAATGGTTCATATTGTTCTATATGCAGATCCAACAGATTTGTTTTTTACCTTATAAATGGGTTTTCATACTCCAAAAAAAAAAAAAAAATGTTGGGAATCATCTTCTGGTCAAATGATCTGAATAGAGGAAGGTAGCCCAACTATAGCAAAATCAGTACCAGGTAGAATAATATTCAAGAAATCTAGTGAGCAGCTATAGTAAAGAAGTGCATGAAAGCCTTGAGTGCCTCAGGGAGCAACTCTCTTGAGCCATGAGATCCTAAGCCCCATTTGATAAGCAGTAATGCTGCTTAATTTCACTGTCATCTCTAAATTATCCACTTGGGGATTATCTGGGGGCAAATTTTAAATCCTTGTCTGGTTTCTTGACTGCAGTTTCACATGCTTTTAGACATAACCTCTTCTCTTGGTGCGTCTAGGAAATGCTGAGTAGTTATAATGTCACCTCAAATCAGACATAATTAGGAAAGTAGATTTGTTAGGACAAAAAATACCTAAAGCCAAGTAAGAATTTAGGAACTATAGATTTGTAAAAATACTTGCTATTTAGAATCTTCTATATCACTAATATTAGTGGGGAAAATAGATGTTAATCTAATTACTATTATTTATTACTGATTATTATTGTTTTCAATTTTCCCAGCTTACTTATTCAAAAAATGGGATGGGATGAGGAATTAACAATTGGGTCAAGGAAGGATAGAAATGATAGGGGTCCAGAGCTATTTTGAGTGGGTAGTAGTAGTAGTATTGATATTTTCTGAAATACTGGCCTGAGATACTGAGAATCTGAAAATGTTCTATCTTTTCTGTCCTATTCAGTGGTGATAAATTAGCAACCCCAAAGAATGTTCCATCTCATTGGGATATGTCTGCATTGCCTGAACTGGGATTTAAGGTATGAGTAGAAGCCTGAAAGAAACTTAAATTACCTGGTCCAGCCCTTCATTTTTCACAGGAAAAACCATAGGCCCGAAGTGTTGTGGTTTCTGGTTCCAGCCATGTCTAGTCTCTTCATGACCCGTTGGGGTTTTCTTGGCAGAGACACTGGAATGGTTTGCCATTCCTCTCATTTTTACAGATGAGGAACTGAAGCAAAACAGGATTAAGTGACTGCTCATGGCCGCAGCACCTGTAAGTGTCTGAGCACAGATTTGAACTCATGCACATGGGCCTTTGGGACTCCAAGCTGAGTTCTCTGTTTACCGCACCCCTGGGCCCAGAGTAGTGGCAACTTAACTGGGGCTATAGAGCTGTTAGGAAAAAAGCTGGACTCGAATTCGGATTTTCCCACTTGACTATCTCGTTATATGAACGGGGAGCTATGTAAAGTGAAAAGAAGCACTGGACTCAGACTTGAGAGACTTTGCCTAAGCCCTGCCTCTGACACTTCGGGTTGTGTGACCATGGGTCAACAGGGCCTGTAGCTGCTCCCCCTTTGTTCTGATTTTGGGAAGAAAAATGTTATGTGAGTATCAGTCATTATTGTAGGATTTAATCACAGAAAAAAACCCTCAGGGGTCATGTGGTCATTTGGTCTATTTTACAGATGAGAAAACTCAGGGCCACACAGAGTTGAGGGAATTTGCTTAAGGCAATAGGAAGCAGAACAAAGATTTAAAGCTAGGCTTTTGCCACTAAACTAGTGAGATTAAAATGACCAAATCTTAGCTATCTCAGTGAAGGACCCAGCAATGAACTGGATGATTGCTGTATCCATTGCTGGAGGCGGGGAAGTGTTTAACATGGTGGGCCCAGGTGACTAGAGGAGGTAGAGGGACTTAGAGAATAAATGGTGAAACTAGTTAAGAAAGGGAAGATGACTAAATGTGAAAATCTCTGGAAAGTAGGAACTGAAGAAAGGGGGAAATATGTTTTATCTAAGAAATAGGACATTTTTAGGAGACCAGGTTATCAGGAGAAACTGAAACTTGAAATAGATGGGGGTATGGGGAATGTGTGAGTGTGTACCTTCAATAAGAATTTAATTAATCTGATTCCTTTTACCTTTTTTCCTTCCTAATTTTTTTGTTTCCTTCTTGCTTCATCAGGCAGGTCTTCCTCATGTTTGTTCTTTTTTGTTTAAAAAGAAAAAGGATCTATCCATCAACTGTATGCAACCTCTGTTTTTAATGTTTAAAAAAATACATTTTTTAAAAATCTCTTTTAGTTAATCCTACTTTCTCCTTCTACTGGAGAATATCTGAAGGTCCAAGAGCAGTTTTGTCGAACAATGCCTAAATATACCATTCATAAAATCGAGAGAATCCAGAATCCAGCACTCTGGGAAGTGTATCAATGGTAAGTGTGAGAGATCAGCCAAAGAATAACCAAAACCAGAGCCTGGTGCTAACTGGGACACAGACTGAGGTCTTTCAGCTCCCAAGTGAGGGTTCTGCTCCTCAAATATATGACTTTCTCTAAACAAACTTGTGAAACATCCTTGGGGGGAAGTGTCCTTAAGGAGACCAAGAGGAGAAGGACTAATGAAACTAATGCAACCCATTATCACTTATAGAAAAATAAAATATCCACTCTACTAAGAGTTATCAAGAGCATGTTTTTTCCAGTTAAGATGGTATTTTTATTTATGGTACATCACTAGTCACTCAATTCTTTATAGTTTTTGTGTGTAAATGTGGTATTAAAAAAAATGGAGAGACACTGCCTGACAGCTAATGTCATGCTTACTTCCCCCAGGCCATGTGGGTGCAATGATGGTTTGTGACTTACCTCCATTTGTAATGAATTTATAATATAGTCATAAATATAATAAATAATCATGCAGAATAAGATGGAAGTGTACTTACCTACCTAAAGTCAAAGTTGAAGGACTTTTTGCTCTATTCCTTATTGGCAGAAGAGTAAATTTTGCTAAAATTTAGATACTTTCTACATTTGTTGATTACATTACCATATCTTATTGGGCTAATTCTTGTATAAAGGCCTACCACTTCTAGACATTTATGGAATGAATGTTTTACATGTGGAACTGGGAAGGGACTAAGCATTTCTGTGGTACCTACTACCTGTCAGACACTGTACTAAATACTTTACAAATAAGATCTTATGTGATCATTTCCTTGAAGAGAGTTTTACCATCTTGAAGTACTTTGAGACCAACAATGTGCTGTATTACATTCTAGAGAGAAAAATGTTCACCATGCAAACCATCAGCAACCACAAGTTTGTTATCCTTTCCTGTTTTTTTTTTTTTTCTGGAGAAGGGAAAACACTAGATTTGGGCCTGATGATAGGAGGAAAGTCCTAACCCTAAATGCGCGTTTCTGGGAATTTAAAGAAACTTGATATTGAATGGGAGGAGAGAGAATTTCTCCTTTATTTTTTATGGCCACAGAAAACTGAAAGGGCAAGAAATGATGGCTACCAAAAGAACCCAGAGCTAGGAGTTGAGGAAAAATCATTGTAGTTGTTGTTCAATCACTTAAAACTCTGTGAAAGTCACTTAATGTACCTGAGAATCTCTCTGGGATTCAATACATGTTGGTTATTTGGGGATAAATGTACTGTCTTGAATTGGGTCTGATTGAGTCACGGTGCAACCTGTATTTAGTTGGAACCACCCACATAGTCTTGTCTTTGCCACAGGCAGAAAGCACAGATGAAGAAGAGCAATGGAGGGCAGGAAGTAGACGAGAGGTTTCTGTTTCATGGCACTGGGCCCGAGTATATCAAAGACATCTGCCATCAGAATTTCGACTGGAGGATCTGTGGCCTTCATGGTACTAGCTATGGCAAAGGTAATTAGTTACGGTTTAAATTGCTAAAAAAGATAAAAGCATTAAGTTTAAATGAAAAAACCCCCAAATTTTCTGAAAACTTGTAAATACGTCAGTATTATAGGAATATATGATTTGGTTATGTCAGCATGCTCCTCTGATGTAAGTCACAGTTTCTCTATAATTTAGTGGAAGGTCTTCTAATCTTGTTGGAGCTGAAAAAACCCGTCAGCCTCCGGTCAGCTGGGTGATGGCTTTCTCCAATTTGTCCGGATCTCAGGTGATGGGCAGACGTAGAGTTTCTCCCTAGAAGCCTTTTCAGCTGGTAGGAGTTACAGATCTCGAATTGCATTGGTAGGGCTTCAAGAACGTATGGTAACTTCCATGTTACGCCGAAGCTTCAGAGGAGGGCTTTCATGAAGGTTTCCAAAACTCAGTTCTGGAAAATTAGGAAAGGAGCCTTAGGACACTGGCCTAAGGAGGGAAAAGGATATAATTGTGCGGGCAGTAATCCGCTGCCTCGGTGGCCACAAGTTAGTACCTGTAGCCTTCTCGGTCCTGTCCTGTGTTAACCTTTGTCTTTGGCACCTAGCCCAAGTCCTTCAAACCCAAACGCTCTCCCTGTTCCAGGGTGTGAGAAGGGGCATTTCTGCTTGGGCTGGTGTTTGCGTCTGTCTGAGGGACCAGTTGTACTCTGTCTTTCTACGTCCAGTGCTCAGCATCAGGTTCTGAAGAAAGCAGGCACTTAAATGTGGAATTAAAGAAGCGACAAAACCTGAGATTCAGGGAGGAGCTGAGAAACAAGGCGCTTTTCCAGCTCCTGAGCCAAGCCCTTTCTGGGGGGTATCTATCTGCTTGGCCCTAAGTTTTCCACATGTCACGTGAATTTATCCACATGGCCATCCAAGGCCTGGCTTTGGTCTGGTTAAGCCGGACGTTCTTCTATGACTTGAATTTCTCTTTTTAAACCAAACTTCACTTTGGTAGTTGGGCTTGTCTGCCTCAGAGCTCCCGGCACAGCCTATGAACCCAAATTTCCAACTAGCATGCAGCTGACTAAATCTGATTTATGTCTCTGTCTATTGAGCTATGACTTATTGAAGGAAACATGCAAAAATGGTTCCATATGGCTCAACATTGTGCAATGAAAAGCTCGCTCTCCGGATGCAGCTGGAACAGAACTTTTTGCATCACCCTTTGCTGTTGTTTCTGGCCCCATTAGAACAAGGCTCAGGAATCTCTGTAGACAGGCTCTTAGGGGTGCTCCTGCTAGTGGCAGGCCTGGGTATAATCAGGGGAAGAAGAAGAAAAAGGCACGCAAAGAGTGCAGCTGGAAGGCGGGGGGAAGACCAAGGGGACGGTCGTTAGTTGCCTCAGGTGCCCCTGTTGGCCGCCCCAGCGTAGACCTGAGGTAGGAGGACTCACGGTCTGGATCTCCGGGACTCGGAGTCACACTCGGCCCCTTGTCTGGATTGATGTGTTTCTTTTACAGGGAGCTACTTCGCCCGAGATGCCGCGTACTCCCACCATTACTGCAAATCTTCCGTGAAGCCCCAGCCCATGTTCTTGGCCCGGGTTTTGGTGGGAGAGTTTACCAGGGGCTCTTCCTCCTATCTGCGACCTCCGGCCAAAGAAGGTCAAAGCAACGTCTTCTACGACAGCTGTGTGAACAGTCTGAGCGACCCCTCTATCTTTGTGATCTTCGAGAAGCACCAGATTTACCCGGAGTATCTCATTTGGTATTGAGCCTTCTCGGGGGACACGGCGTCTGTGTGACTCCCGTCTCTGATGCAGCTTGTGCCGACGCCAAGATCCGAGGCGGGGACCTTTCTCTGCTTCTTTTGGGGTCTTCTTTCTTAAAATGGAGAACAGCCTATTGCGTTATTTTTGAAAAAATCTTAAAAACTGTTTTAATGTTCTGCTTTGCACAAATTTCCTCATTCAGGTGCTTTACTGACTTTTTGATAAGAAGAATTTTCTTCCATAGACCTCCTATAGATTGTTTACTTCTTCTTACTGTATCATAACATCAGTAACAGAGTGACTGATGAGGCTATGTGATAGTCGGTCCAATTTTTTCTTTTTTAACTGTGTCACGCTTTTACTTGCCTTAGTTAAGCATTCTGATGTCTGGGTGCTTTATTGGTAAAGGCGGAATTGCACTAATTCTTTTAAAAATATTTTATTGAGATCTTGTGTTTTTATATTAACTTAATTTCTGAATCTGTCCCTCCCCTGCCTTACAAACTGTGCCTTGTGAGACTAACCAAAAAGGAGCAGCTCAGCAGTGCTAACCGATGTGTCAGCTCAGATTGCCTGCAAAGAAGGCAGTGCTTTCTTTTAAGGGCTGGGTTCTTTGGGGAGAAATGTCCTAGTGACCTAATATTTAGCCTTTTACCATCTGCTATTTGCATTTGCCTTATCTTTCTGCATACTCTGGCTGGTAGCAACTGGAAATGTATCTCCAAACCTTCTTGGTGAGGAAATGAAAAAAATGCTTTGGTGTTCTCCTATATTGATTTGAGGCAGAAACCCATAAATGATTCTTCCATTACTGGGGTTATCAAGTAAGATTTTTATACAATTAATTGCTACTTTGCAGTGTAGACTAACTGTAACCATTGATTCCCAGCTTACACCACTTTCCCCTTTGGTCAGTGGCTTGAAATGTTATTCATGCTAGGAGCAAGTCATACTGTTGCGTAAGAGCTTTATATCCAAGTGAACTTATTCGAATGTATGCCATGAATGACTATGGAAATAAAAGGATATTTATCTATAAATGGAGAGCGACTGAAGTTACGGCTTGTGTTATTCCCACATTCTCAGCAGGGGTGGACATTCAGTAATACAATGGACGTTTCCTAAGCACTTTGTAAGCATAATCATGGAGTTTAGGTATGACTGTTAATATCCTCATGAAGTTTGCCATTAATAGGGAGCTACTACAGATATGTAAAGAACTATGATTCACAACAATAGGTGACGTGCATAAAACCAAGCGTTTTCTACATCAGGTCTGGAGTTAGGGGAAGGTGATTACCAATACAAGTGGGGAAAAACCGACTGAGATGGTGACATTTGCTCTAAAACCAGGTGGGAAATTCAAGGGGCACAAATGGGGAGAAGAGACAGTCCAAAGAGAACAACTGGAGCAAAGTTATCGTAGAAGAGAGGGCCGTGTTTGGGGGCGGAAAGAAGCTCATTTCAGCCAAATCATGGGGTATCTAAGTATAGGGATTGGACCCCTTTGGGGAATTTCCAAATGAGGAAATCTCTACCAATATAGCTGACATCTTCTTGGTAATTTATGATTTTGGAGGCTTAGTAACTTAGACCAGTGATGTTAAAAGCTACACTCTAACATTATCTAAGTTCTATTGCATTTGTATTTATTTATTTATTTGCTAAGTATTTCCCAATTACATTTTAATCTGGTTCTGGCCATCCTGAAAATATTGCCGGCAGGGACATTATATTTAATACTGCTGGTTGAGAGCACTGAGAGGCTGATTGATTTACCCACAAACCCACAACCGGTAAATGTCAGAGGGGGTCTTCTTGGACTCTGAGCCGAGCTTTAGTTCTTCTCTGGGTATATGGGGCGGGGGGGACATTATGAGAAAGATTGGAATGGTAGCATGAAATCAGCTCCTCGGATCCCCACAGCTTAATTTTAAATGTTATGTTTTATTGTATTTCCAATTATGTTTAATCTGGTTTTGGCAGCACTGTGGGCCATAGGCCCCTGGGTTGACCCCTGGTAAAAGAGTACTTCAGCTAGGCAGAGGATTTTGAATGTTGCTTGCTGGGTATACTCACTGAAGATTTTTGAGCTGAAACATGAAGTTTATACACACACACACACACACACACACACATATATGTGTGTATATGTACATAAAATTTAAAATTCATATTCAGTTCCAAATATGGATGTTTATATTTCAAATTTACATTCAGTTCCAAATACATAATTATATATATGTGTGTGTGTGTGTGTATGTGTGTATATATATATATATATATATATGTATGTATAATTTACATTCAGTTCCAAATACATAATTATATATATATGTGTGTGTGTGTGTGTGTGTGTGTGTGTGTGTATATATATATATGTATGTATAATTTACATTCAGTTCCAAATACATAATTATATATATATGTGTGTGTGTGTGTGTGTGTGTATATATATATATATGTATGTATAATTTACATTCAGTTTCACATTGCTTCTCTCCCTTTACTTCTCCCCCATTCATGGAGAAGATGAGAAAAACAATACCATTATTCATAGGAAGTCATGCAAAACATACGGCCCATGTTAGCCAAGCACAATGCATCATTACAGAAGGACTTGGCTGCTGTCGTAGGAAGACGTGTGTGATTGAAAGTGGCAGAGATTGTTGTATTCTCTGTTTCTCTGACAACAGGAGCTTCTTCAAGTCCCAGTGACTCAGGAAAGGTCCTCCTCCCCGATGTTTGAGTAGAGTAGGGTCTGGCCCGTGTTTTACATCTGCTTGGCTGTTATGATGGAGGAGTGGGAATCCCATTCTCACCCTCTCAGCTACCTCTGAGCTGGGAAGTGTGAAATCACTAAATTTATGCTGGGGTGTTGGCAGCAGATAATTTCTTAAATTGACTATTTCAAATCACCTGCCAAGTAAATTTCAAACTCCTTTGCTCTGTCATGAATCCCCTAGTTATGCAGAGTCAAGAAAAGTGCCAGACATATTTGATGAACCCAAATTGTCCAGTTTGACTGGAGTTTCATGTTTATATAGGGAAATGACGAGACAATCCTAGAAAAATAAGTTGGTACCAGAGAATGGAGGCCCTTATCTCTGAAATTCGATTATTTTTGGTAGGTAATGGAGAGGGCAGTTACCATGAAGTCAGAAGGACTTGAGTTCAAATGTGATTTCAGACACATCAGCCACTTCATGACCTTCGACAAGTCATTTAATTTTATTTGCCTCAGCTTCCTCGTCTGTAAAATGAATTGGAGAAGGAAATGCAAACTACTCCAGTATCTTTGCCAAGAAAACCCCAAATGGAGTCACAAAGAATCTGGTACAACTGAACAACAACAATACAAATAAGTTAAAAAAAATTAGCACTCACTGTCAAATATTAATTTATAAGATATATACATGTATTGGTGTTTTAACATAAACCAAGAAGATAGAAATGAAAAAAGATAAGGATGAAATTTAACTTTAAAAAGACGTTTTTGTCTTCACTGAAAATATTATTAGTGTTTTTAGATGGAAGCAGTGTGGTTAAATATGTGGCGTGCTTGGATAAAAATCTTAACAGTTTGCAATTGGTACAGTCAATTTACAAGCAAGCGAAGTGAACTGATCCAATCATGATGGAGAGCAATCTGGAATTATGCTTAAAGAGCCATTAACCTGCATACTCTTTGGTCTAAGAAAGCCATTGTTAGGTCTGTATGATGAAGAAGTAATAAAAAAGGGAAAAGGACCTATGTGCACAAAAATATTGATAGCATCGCTTTTTGTAATGGCAAAAAAATTGGAAATTGAGGAGAGCCTATCAATTGGGGAATGGCTGAACAAGTGTGTATGTGATTGGGATGGAATACTATTATACAATAAGAAATGAAAAATAAGAATAAAAATAAGAAAAACTTAGGCATATATGAATTGATGCAAAGTGAAATAAGTAGAACCAGGAAAACATTATACCCAGGAACAGGAATATTTTGTAATGATCAGCTGTGATGAACTTAGCTCTTTTTAGCAATACAATGATCCAAGACAAGTATAAAGGAGACATGATGAAAAATGCTACCCATATACAGAGAAGTAATTGTAGTGTCTAAAGGCAGATCGAGGCACACAATTTTTTCTTCATTTTTGTGTGTTTTTTCTCTGTTCTGTTCCTTCTTTCACAGCATGACTAATGTGGAAATATGTTTTATGTGGTTATACATATATAATATCAAATTGCTTTTTAGGAAGAAGGGAGGAGAGGGGATGGAGGGAGGGAAAAAGATTTGGAACTCAAAATTTTGCAAAAATGATTATTAAAAATTGTCTTTATATGTAATTGGGAAAAATAAACAATATCCATTTCCTCTAAAGTCACTTAATTGTTCTTGCAAACTCATCATAAGGTGCTACACTTGAATATTTTTTTAAATTTTCAATAGTATTTTATTTTCCAAATACATGTAAAGATAGTTTTCAACATTTATTTCTGTAAGATTCTGTGTTCCAGATTTTTTGCCTGCTCTCTCTTAACCTCTTGCCTTCCCAAGAATGCAATCAATCTGATGATGGAGGTTAAATATGTGCAATTGAAGTTTTTTTAAACAAGAGTTTAACAAGGGTCCCACTGAAACTCTTTATTTGGAAGATTCTCAAATAAATTAAAAAATTACATTTCTGAGTTTTTGAAGAATGCTGATAGTTTGTATAGATGACCCTTGCATCACTTTTGGCAACAAAACCAGTTTTTAAATGTCTTGCTTATTGTGATGTCTTCATGCTATCAGTGATTATCTCAAGACATAAATTTATAGATGAGGTTTATTGTTCTGATCTTGACAGTTTTGCATTTTTTTGGATAGCTTCTTGTGAGATCTTAGATTATTTTTACTTTGTAATTTAATAGATAAAATGCTGCTACTACAAATAGAAATGTCAGCTGTGCCATTTTCTTGTTTGCTTATTACATTCTTAATTATATATTTTGGTATTATTTATTATGTTGTTAATATTTTAGATTCAGTTATTAAATATTTATTTAAATCAGTTTATTGAAATATTTTATCACCTATTTTTTTCACTGCTTCTTTTCTTCTAGTGAGCCATGCCTTATAATCAAGAATAAAAAAAGCCTAATCAAGACATCTGACTTTTTATACATAACTCTATATCGCTCATCTCCTACCTCTGCAAAGAAGGCATGGAAATGCCTTCTCAGATCTCTTTGTAGGAATATGTCAATATAATCTTGTACTATTCAGTTTTGATTGTTTTATTATTCATATTATCTTCAATCTGGTTTCTTTGCCAGGATTCTTTTAAGCTCCTTATCCATTTTTTGATGAGTCTCCCTGATTCCAAGCTCAGCAGTAAAAACTGCTGTTTTTGCATTGTACCATCTAGCTGCCCTTTGAAGCTCATCTTCATGAGCTCAGATCTGGCCACAGCCATTGTGTGCTCTGGTAGCTGCGTACCCCGGACACCAACCTGGGCAAGTCCCTTAACCCTTTTTGCTATATTTTCCTCCTAATGAGCTGGAGAAGGAAATGGCAAACTACCATTACTTCAAATTAGATATCTGTAAGCTCACTTAAAATATAGATACATATAACAAGATATGTTTATATATGTATACATATGTGTATATATATATATATATATATATGCTTTTTAAACTATAGTGTGTTTCAGTATATTGAAAGGAAGTGAATAAATGAGGATTACTTCATTGAGTACCTTGGGGCAAGTATACAGGAAAAAACCATGGTTTGATGATTTTTCTCAGCAACACTTAGGCTGTTAGTGCAAGGGACCATGATGTTGAGTGTCGTTCTGACAGATATGACAGTAGGATTAAAGGATGAGGGACTGAAGGATGTTAGCAGAAATATTGTTGAAATGACTGACCATGATGTGTTTTGAGTGGATCGGGAAGCGTATGAGGGCTGGGGGGATGAGGAGGAGTCTGATTTCCAGAAGCCATGACAAAGGAAGGTTCAAAGATATAAGATTGTCGGAGTGCTGAAATATAAGGCAATTGTGATTAGAGCTTGAGGGAGGGTGATCCAAGCGATCACGAACTTCTTGCTAGTGCAGTTGGTGGATAGGTCGAATATAATGAAGATGAAGGTAATTGGAGTTAGAATCAAATAATTATGTAGCCAGAGGGTCCTATTGGTCATTAGCTTAGATGCTGAAATCATAAAGTGGAGGACAGGAGGCGGGCGGTGGAGGAACATGAGACCAGGCACTAGAAGGGAGGTAGAAACAAGTCACACAAAAAAGATGGGGACAGGGTGGCTAAGGGATGGACTTCAAGCCAACTGATAATGATGGGAAAATGGTCCAGAAGTGGCAGCTTTTTTTGCCACTCCATTCCTGGGGAAGCTCTGTGCTGGGAAGGGATGGAAGCTTGGAAAGCCTTTCTCCTGGACATTGAGCCTCTTCTGCAGGTGTAAAGTGCAAAGTCTTTGAGGGGAGGGATACAAGAGGAAGGAAGGGTGATGGGCTTCCAAGGGAAAGCCCAATCTCTAGAGTGAGTCTGTGCAAACTCTACTTTGGGGAAGTCTCCCCAATAAGCTCCTTCAGCTTTTGGCTATCTGAAGAGGAAGCTCTTGTTTCTGCTGCTCAGGAAGGTAAGAAAATCATCCCTGGCTACTCTCAGGTTCCATTCAGCTTTGGATGGAATCCCATCAGTATGTTCTCCTAGTGCTAGTGTCCTTGAATAGGTCATTATGCCCTGAATGGTTATCACCTGCTTTATTTTGTAGCTTTTCTTTCCTAAGACAAATGGGCCTTTTAAAATTCCCCAGGTTTCAGTACTTTTTTTTTGTGAATTATATAGAAGACCTGTTTTAGGAGAGTAGATCAGTGGCCCAAAGGTCATCTATTTCAGAATCAAACACGAGCTGCTACAACAAGCATTTATTAAGTGTTTTAGATTGTATATGACAACATGGCCTCATATTTTTATTTCTTATATTGACATGCTAGGTATCCACAAAATAGATTTCTATACTGTATTTTTTTTTGTAAGCTGGAATATCCATACAATGGGTTTCTTCCACTTGAGAATTCTAGCAATGTTGAGTTGCAGGGATGAGAATGAGTGCAGCTAAGAAAAGCTCCCCTTTAGAAATCCAGGCAATGGAGAGGGGTATCATTTTGTTTTAGCGGGGTACAATCTTTATATAGACTCCATTTTGGGGTCCTAGGGCAGATCTGGACTTCAGTTGCAGAGGTATCTGAAATAAAGAACAGATCAGTTAGAATATGCTGACATAAGAAAAGCTTGTGCTTTTAGGTTTGATCATCTAAAAGTCAGAAGTGAAGAAGGATTACATTTCAGGCCTGGAAACAAGAAAATGGAGCATCATGTATAAGAAAGGAAAAGAAAGCTATTTTAGCTACACTCCATGAAGGGAAATAATATGTAATAAAACTACAAGGGTGGCTTGGAGCTAGGTTGTGAAGGACTCTAAGTCCCAAGAAAAGGAGCTTATGCTTGACCCTAGCGCCAGGAGTTTATTGAGAGGGTGAGTTTCACATAACCTTCCTTTCCTTGTACAATCTGCTTATTTCCAACCTTCCTGACTCATCTTCCTCATCTGGAGGTATAAAATGTCTCATATCTGTGGTGGGCTCCTCTCAGATCTGGTGGGTGCCAGAGACCATCCCAAGCACTATAACCTGATGACTGACTGACATGTTCCTAGAGAAGTCAATGCTACTGTGTCCTTGTTGTATATCTTGCTATTTTAGGGTAAAGTGAACTTCCTCCTTTGTTAAATATTCAGGGATTTGCCTCATTCCACTCCACTGAACCCAACTAAGATGGTCCAAGTCCAAGGCCTTTAACAATAGAAGCCGTGTATCAGATTCCTTCTTTAGAAAAATTCTCTCATCACCTGGGTGGAGGATAAATTGCAAAGAGCAAAGACTATAAAGTACTTTCCCTTTTATTGACAGATCAAACTGAGATCAAATCAGTCAATACTTAAATTAATTCAGGCTATTCCCTGGAAGGTCAAATACTGAATATTTTGGCCACATGATGAGAAGGTAGGATTCATTGGAAAACACCTTGATGTGGAAAAGATTGAAAGGAAAAGGAAAAGGGGACTGAGGACAAAATGGAGAACTAGTGTCATGGAAGCAGTGAACATGAGGAGGTTGTATGGAGAGCCATGAGAACAACCGCCCTTCCCTCATGTGGTGCATCTGGGATTCCTCTCTCACCTGTGCTCTAGTGGGGAGATCACTGACCCTGGAGTCAGCAGGAGTTGAGTTCAAATCCAGATTCAGACATTTACTATCTGAGTGACCCAGGGAAATGGACTTAACCCCCATTGCCTCAAAAAAAAGAAAAAAAAAGAAGAAAAGAAAAGAGCTAGGATAGAGTAAGGAGGAAGAGGATCACACGGATAGCTGGAGAAGAAACTCCTCCATAGCAAGGGGAAAGGCTTACTCACCTGGGTCTCAGAGCAAGTTTCAAACTTGAACTTCTGAAGGATTCCAAGCAACGTCAGCTTGATTTCCAGGATGGCCAGCTTTGCTCCGATGCAGCTCCGAGGACCGGCCCCAAATGGGAGGTAGGTGAAGGGCAGCTGCCGTTGCCTTGCCTCTTGGCTAAACCTGCCAGGTAAGCAGTGCGTGCTCCAGGTCAGCCGCTCCTCAGTACCCCCACCTGCCTGAGCGCCTTACTTTAATGTCATGACAGCTCCCTCGGAGGGAAGCTTCAAGGTTTACAGCTCTTCACCCAATAATGCAAGACTCCTGCATTACAAATGCCTGTGGCACCTACTTCATAGTCCATAAAATTAGGCCCAGATGGGGGAATGAATCATTGAGGGTTATAGAGGGTCTGGGTTAAGGCTTAAATCTAGGTCTTTTGGAGTTGTGGGGGATTACAGCATGAATCAGATTCTTGCATCTTTCAGAGCTGTTTTTCTTCACAGAAAGGTAGAACTGGTGTAATAGACAGAGAGCTGGCTTCGGAATGGGAAAGAGCTGATGGTTTCCATCCTTTTCCCTCTAATCTAGTTGTTACAGCTGTGTTGACGTATGGACCCTAGGACTCTGGGAAAGTTACAGCCTTTCAGCACTGCAAAGCAAATAAAAACAGGGGCCACTAAACCATGATCCCCATGGGCCACCTGTTGATTTAGTTGCAAAATGTAATATATCTCTATTTTATTGTATTTTTAATTAGGGTTGGGATCACTTGGAGTTGCATGTTCTCCAGCCAGCTCTCTTTTGACTATTAATTGCAGAGAAGGTGCTGACCTATATATTAATAGAGCGAATTTCCTCATGTTGGAATTCCCTATATCTATGAAATCACAAATCTAATCCCTATTTCTTTTTCTTCGGTGTTGTAGTCATTGTAGAAAGTATTCTCCTAATCTGTTCATCTTACTTTGATATTATCAGATTTCTCTGAACCTACCTCCTTGTACTTTCTTATGATGTAATAATATTTTTTTACATTCATATAACATCATTTGTTTAGCTCTTTCCCCAACAGATAGGTAGCCACTTTGTTTCTGGTTCTTCGCCACAATAGAAGCACTGCTATTAATATTTTTTGTGCATTTTGATCTTTTTCCTCTTTCTTTGATCTCTTTGGAGTATAAGGCAAAGGTTGGTATTATTGGGTAAAAGAGTATATTTGGGTTAGTGGGATTTTGGATGGTTAGATCTAAAATGCTTTCCAGAATGATTAGACCAACTCACAGCTATACCAACAATGCATTAGTATGCTGGTCCTTTTTGAACGCTTCCAATAATTATTTTCCTTTTTTTAATCCTTTACCAATCTCAAGGGTGGGAGGCAGAATTTCAGAATTGTCTCAATGTGGATTTATCTTATTTTTAGTGATTTGGAACAAGTGATAACTTGTTTTTTATTTATTATTATTTTTTGCTGAGGCAATTGGGGTTAAGTGACTTGCCCAGGATCACACAGCTAGGACGTGTTAAGTATCTGAGGCCAGATTTGAACTCAGGTTCTCCTGACTTCAGGGCTGGTGCTCTATCCATTGCACCACCTAACTGCCCCAATAACTTGCTTTGTAAAAAAGAGCTTTTTTTTTTTTTTTTGAGAGTTGCCTCTTCATATCCTTTGATCCTTTATCTATTGAATAATGTCTCTGAGACACAGAAAGGTTAATTCACTGACCAAGGTCACTCAGTAAGTTGTGATATAGGGAATTCAAGTCTCCTGCCTCCTAATGCATGACTTTCCTCCCCATTGCATCATGCTGCTTGGAAACACTTTGATTTATGAAACAGGCTCAACACATAGATGATGCAAAGGTAAATTTCTTTTCTGCCCATATTGGAATTATGATTTCTGAATGAGATGCTATAGTCAGGGCCCTGAGAGTCAGTCACTTCTATTTCCATGGGTAAAGTAGAACTTCATAAGATAATTTTTTTGAAAGGGAAGATGGGGGAGAAGGAAATTTCCTACCTCTCTGGGATAAAGGTCTCTGGGTTTGGCCAGTATTCCGGATTGTGATGCAGATAGCCAACAGCTGTTTCCACGATAGTCCCAGCGGGGATACGGAGGCCCAGCATCTCACAGTCTTTTGCCGCTTCCCGAGTGAACCTACCATGGGCAAATGATCAGAGAGACTCAGATGCTAACACTGGACTTTGAGGATCCATCTTTTAACTGTATGACCGATGAAAGATGTGGTTCCATTGAAACAAATCAAGGGCAAGGGCAATGTATTTATGTGGGCCAGAGTTATAAGATGAATATGGAATGATTAGAAAAATATTTTTTTCCTCTTCTATCTAGTATACAGGGAAATGTAGAAATCTGGTCATATCACACCTTGTACCCAAACATCTTTAGCAACTTATTCAGGTCTATCAATACAGACTCCTTTTCCTGGTTTTCAAGGCTTTTTGGAATCTGAAGCCATAATTCCAATCAACTTGAGATGCAAAATGTCATTTGCATTCAGAAAGAGAACTATAGATATTGAATGTGGATTGAAGCATAGTATTTTCACCTTTTTTGTTTATTTTTTTCTTGTTTTTTTCCCCTTTTATTCTGATTTGTTTTGCACAACATGACAAATATGGAAATATTTAAAAGAACTGCACACATTTAACCCATATCAGATTTCCTGCTGTCTTGGGAAGGGCAGCAATAATGGAGAGAGGGAGAAAAAATTGGAGCACCAAGTCTTACAAAAATAAATGTTGAAAACTATCTTTATAAGTATTTGAGAAATAAAATACTATTGAGAAAAAAAAATCTAAAGCCATTCTATCTTTCTTTCCTTCTTCAAATGTTTGCATAAGCACAAGCCAGATATGGAGATCAGGGAATTTCCTTAAATCATCACATCTGGGAGAGCCTGCCTCTCCTCAACCTTCATGAAAAGTTGAAATCATTTCCACAAGTTGTGGCAACATTTCAACAACATATTGGGCCCTATGCGCTTTAGTTTTTAAAAATCTCAACTTGGTCAAAAATCTTTTCTGGCCATTTTTAGATCCTGAAGTAAGTCCATTTTAGAAATTGGACTTTTGAGAGAAAAAAAATTCAAAAGTCATACCACACCCTCAAAGGCTCTAGTCTCCCTTGTATTAAGTTAAGTCATCAGAGATGATGTCGGGCTTCTTCCATCCCTGCAAAATTGCTGAGTTTTGATTATTTGTTCCCTATCTTATAAAATGTAATCCTCTATGGAGGATGTATATTAGTGCATTGTTGCTATCTTTTATAAAACTAATTGAACATATTGCTCACTATATCACTTCCACTCTATTAAATAAAAGAGTATGTGATAAGTTTTGGTTTAAGTTCAGCTTAAAAGGTAGGAATGATAAATTTTTCTGGTCAGGCATGAAGTATATATACCTGGTAAAAATTGGTAAGGATATATTTCAATGGTATTTTATTTTTCCAAATATGTATAAAGATAGTTTTTAACATTCATTTTTGTAAGATTTTATATTCCAAATTTTTCTCTCTTTCTTAACATCCCCCAAGACAGCAAGCAATCTGATATGGGTTAAACATGTATAATCCTTTTAAACATATTTCTACATTTGCCATATGGTGTAAGAAAAATCAGACTAAAAGGGAAAAAACCATAAGAAAGAAAATACAAGCAAGCAAACCAGCAAAAAAAGGTAAAAATACTATGCTTCAATCCACATTCAGTCTCCAAAACTTCTCTCCCTGGATATGGATGGCATTTTCTATTGGAATTGTTCCAAATCACTGCCTTGCTGAGAAGAGTCAAGTCCATCACAGTTGATCATCATAATGAGCTTGTTCTTACTGTGTACAATGATCTCCTGGTTCTGCTCCTTTCATTCAGCATCAGTTCATGTAAGTCTATCCAGGCCTCTCTAAAATTATCCTGCTGATCATTCCTTACAGAACAATAATATTTCATGATTTTCATATAGCATAATTTATTCTGCCATTCTCCAAATGACACACTCAATTTCCAGAGTCTCACCATTAAAAAAAGGGCTGCCACAAACATTTTTGCACATATGGGTCTTTTCTCCTTTTTTATGATCTCTTTGGGATACAGTTGCTAAGTTTATATTTGCACAAAGTTGAATGCTGTATAAATATAACAAATATAATATAAATATCAGCCCCTAGTGGGATATGTGAAGAAATGTCCTTCCTGACTTTTAATGGCGATATGAGTAACTATGGATGTGAAAATTTGTATATGATTCCAAATGTGGCTAATATATTAGTGGATTATAAAGGAAAGCTGTAGGATAGTTAGGACTATGCTTGGTAATAACTATAATAATAAAAATAAAAGATATGAATACAACTTTGAAAAAAAGAATATATTTGCTTAGTTTTTACAAATCAAATCAAAAAGGTTTTTCCCTGAAAAAAGAAAGGGGAGGAAGAAAACTGCCCCCCATATATTCTTTAATAAACATCATAGACATCTGTTACCATATAGAAAGAAGACTAACAGTAAAGATGACCAGAAGTCCATTGGAGACAAAAAAAAAAAAGATTTATGACCTGTACATACAAATATATGAAGAGTGGGTGATGAGGAGATGAACTAGGGATCTTAATTCAAGAAGACAATTTGGGCCTTGTAGATATCGTGGACTGGGTTGGAGAACCTGTGATTGAATATGACTGTGGAAGGGTTTGCTATCCTTTATTCAAAAGGAAAAAAAATAGATGTATAAGAGTAGCTTTGTGTAATCAGATCATATATTCATGGAAGAACTAGATTAAAGGGAAAATGATGGAAAATATTTGGGTAAAGATCAAAAACGACAGAAACAGTGATATTCTGATTGGAATATACTAGCAGCACCTGAACAGTATATCTGGTTTAGTCTATCTCATTGATCAATTTTTCTTTCTTTTAGTCATTACCAACATAGTTTTGATGATTACTACTTTGCCCTATCTGGATGGATAGGTGGTGCAATGGATAGAGTTCTGAGCCCAAGGTCAGTAACATTCATCTTCGTGAGTCCAAATCCGGCCTCAGACACTTACTAGCTGTGTGATCCTGGGCAAGTCACTTTGTCTTTTCTTCTTCTGTAAAATGAGCTGGAGAAGGAAATGGCAAATTACTCCAGTGTCCTTGCCAAGAAAACCCCAGTGGGGTCCTGGAGAGTTAGACGTGACTGAAACTACTCCACAAACAACACTTTGTCATATAATTTGATGTACCTCCGGGGACTTCCTTCCCACTGTTGTTCATTATTCTCACGGGAAACTGTCGAGGACCAGTACCCTTCACCTAGGGAATCTTTTCTGTCAATGATTAATAGAACTCTTGGTAGGCTGAAACTCCTCAAATGAATACACATTTTTGTGTGTGAGAAAAAGTTTATTGGAACTATTTAATGAGAACATAAGGACATTTTTAACAAGGACCTTGGGAAATTACTAGCTCAGGACAAACATACCCATTTTTTTGGGTAAGGCAATTGGGCTAAGTGACTTGTTTTGCTGAGAAGAGTCAAGTCCTTCACAGCTGATCATCATGCAGGTTCTAAAAGCTGACGTCAGAAGAGACTGATGTGAACTGATGCTGAATGAAGGGAGTAGAACCAGCAGAACCAGTTGTACACAGCAACAGTAAGCTTATGATGATCAACTGTGATGGACTTGACTCTTGTCAGCAAGGCAGTGATTCAGAACAATTCCAATAGAAAATGCCAGAGAGAAAACTTTGGAGACTGAAGGTGGATTGAAGCATGGTAATTTCACCTTTTTTTGTTGGTTTGCTTGTTTGTATCCAGTAGGCCACTCCACCACCCCCATATAAACCTATTTTAAAAAATAATGCCTGTATGATGAGAATAGAATCCTCAGCAATAAGATTAAAAATATAAGACACAATTATTTCAGGGATATAAGCAATGGATCTTTTTCCTGCACCTGGCTGGGCTTCCCTTGAGATCATGGGGAGAGAGAAAGAAAAGGAGAAGAAGAAAGAAGGAGAGACTGTTTCTGTTTTAGAAGTGGAGAGATACCATTACATTCTGCAGTAGAGACATAGAGACAGGAAGAGAAAGAGGAGAGACAGAAGAGAGAAAACAGAAGTCCTGTGTCTTTAAATGTGGTACTATTTCTGGCCAAGTCAGGTATCCTGCTAGGCTCCATACATACTCAACTTTACTTTCTTGAAAACCAGTGGTAACAGATGGCAGTCTCTTTCAGGTCTGAAGGTCAGTGGAGATCTCTACCCCTTTTTCCAAGGAAGAAGTCAGTTTTGAATCAAGTGAATCCCGCCTTATTCCTAAATAGAAATCCTTCCCTTCATTCTGGTTAACCTACAATGTTGGGGACCACACTTTCTGAGACTTATTCTTCTGGTTAAAACTGCAGGGGAAAAAATGAGCTGTCATGATAATAATTGGCATTTGTAGAGCATTTTAAAGTTTGTAAAATACTTTCTACCTATTATCTAATTTGTGCTTCCCAGTAACCCTGTGAGGTAGGGGATAAATATTATCCCAGTTTTATAGATGAGAAAATTGCTACCACACGGCAAGAGCCAGAATTTGAAAGCCTGCTTTGCTAACTCCAGCTTCAAGATGCTGTCTGCTTCAGCCTGCTCCTTCCCACAGAATTCTCTTCTCCGTGCTCCCTTCCCCATTCCAAGCAGCTAGCAGGTAACAGGGCGGCAGCTCAGCTGCTCCTTCCCACACTGCCAAAGAGCCTCCGGTTGATAAGCTCTACTTAACATTTGTGTCACCTGCAGCTTTGATAAGCGTGTCATCTATTCCTTCATCTAAGTCGCTGATAAAACATGGAGCAGCCCAGGACAAAGGACGGATCCTTGTGGCACTCCCTGCCGAAGGGTGTTAATGATTAACGACCCCTTGGGCCTAGTCTTTCCAACACTTTGGAACACTGCTGTTATCTAGCCCCTGTCTCTCCCAGAATGTCGCGCTTTGTCTAAAACCATCCTGGTGGATTGTGTCTGCCCCTGAGTGACCACGAGTCTTGTAGGGAGAAAGGAAAGGAGGTGGGCTGAACCGGCTCGTGGTGAAGCCGTGTTTGCACCTGGTCATCACCGCTTCCCTTTCTGACTCCGACAAACATCTTTTAATAACAACAATATAAATGCACTTTGCATGTAGTTTCTCCAAATGTAATAAGTCTTGTAAACCTTATTTTAAAAGGGAGGGATCTTGTTGATGGGAAATACTGACATCTAAATTCCCTTAGAGGAAGGGGAAACAATTGTGCAATGTGTGTGCCTGAGAGAGAGAGAGAGAGAAACAGAGAGAGAGAAGGAGAGAGAGAGACACACACACAGACAGAAGGAGAGATGAAGAAGGCCACAGACAGAGAAATAGAAACAGAGAGGGAGACAGAAGGAGAGACAAAGACAGAGACACTCAGAAACACAGAGAGAGAGAGGCAGAGAGACAAAGAGAGGGGAGATTTGGATTGGATAGCTTAGGAGATTTCTTCCACTTTCAATCATAGCTTTAATGGAAATCGGGGACAGCTGGGTGGTGCAGTGGATAGAGCACCGGGCTGGACTCGGTTCATATCGGCTCCCAGACCTGCTAGCTGTGATCCTGGGCTGGTCACTCTGCCCAGAAAACCCCAAATGGGTTTCTAAAGAGTCGGGCACAACTAAAAAACGCCTCAATGACCAGATGAGGAAGTTAAAAATCAGGTTAATGGCTTGCCTTGAATCGCCCAGCTAGTGTCTGAGGGGGGACCCCAACCCAGATATTCCCAGTGACCGTCCCGTGCTCTTTCCACTGTGACACGCCATCTCTTTGCCACGTTCCAAGAGGAATCTCTGAGCTGGAAGAGACTTCGGTCCGACTCTGTCTGAATATGAAATCCCTCTGTGACCAGTAATGAGGAAATCACCCCTCCTGAAGCAGTGGGTGCTGTTTGGGGACCACCCTGATTATTAGAAAGTTCTCCCTCGCATCAACCGTTGCTCCTGCCTAATGGGAAGGAAGGAAGCATCTGCCGTGTGCTGGGCAGCCTTTGGGGACGCGGATACAAGAGAGACAGCCAGCCTTCCAGCTCTCTTTTTAATAAAGGAAGAAAGCACCCAAAGGGAGCAGAAGAGAAGGGAGGGGAAAAGTCCAGTATCGAGCTAGGAGGGGAATGAAGGCCGGCCTGGGCTTGTCAGCAAAATGGAGGCTCTGGGAGGAGCGGGCTGCGGGGAGGGAGTGATGAACAGGCTGCCAGAATGAGTTGCCCTTCTGGGGTCAAGCAGAACCAGTCTAATCTTTCTTCTGCATGAGGAAACATGATCTAAGCCGTAGAATAACAAAGCAGATGCTACAGTGAAGGATTTTACAGTACCTGCTGCTAGATGATGAACATTCATAGAGATCAGCTACGTTTTAGTTGCTATTATCCATTTGAAAAGCTGTTTGGAAAAGTAGCTTCAAGTTTGTATAATTCTCTCTTTTTTAAAAAAAAGGCAAACGGTACATCTTAATGATGTTCATGTCTAGAAAATTAATTCCTTAAAGTGCCGAGCTGAACATATGGCATGCGATTAAATCAGTTTGTCTTACTCCTGTTTACAGAGCCCTGAATCTGATCACTTCTTTGTTCACTCCAAAGAGCCACTTATTGGGGGAAATCTGAGAGAAGCCTGTAGGACAGCAGCCCCTGCTTTCCAGGCACCTACTTTTAATTGGTGGAGATTAAATAAAAACTCATTAAACCCATTCTACCAAGGGGAATGGAAGCTCCCTGAAGGCAGGAGCTCTCAGTCTTGCCTTTGTATGACCCAGCACTTGTCATCTTGACTTGATCATAATAGAAGCTTAATATGTTCATTAGATTAAATCTGTTGAATTGAATTACCAAATTATACATTAAAAAGTTCCAGAATAGACTATGAAATGAAATTTCAGCTATTAAGTCCTGAAGCACCAAATAGCACCAATTTATATAGCCACTTGTGGCAAACACATCCATGATATGATTTCATCATAACGACCCATAGAATTGTAGTGCAAGTATTATTAGTATGGCTTAACAAATGAGAAAGCTGAAATTCAGACAGATTAAGGAACTGAGCTAATAAACAGCATCCCCCAGGAGTCTTAAGATTCAAGTTTTTCTTTTACTTTGTTCTTCCATTAACTCCCTAAAATGGAAAGCAATACTGAAGATGCAGTCTGACCAGGTCTCCGGGTATAGTAAGTACAGTAAGACTATCATTGCTATATTCCTGAAAAAAGAGCTCAAGATTGCTTTAGTTATTTTGGCTGTCATATTATTGACATAGTTTGTAATCCAATAAAACTTCCAGATCTTTTCCCAGACCTATCTACTATTTCTGAGGTCATTTTTTTTTGAACCCAAGTAATAAGACCACATTTAGCCTCATTGAATTTCATCTTGTCAGGTTTATCCTACCTAAAAGCTGGTGGGTACATCCTCAAGGTCTCTGCAATCACCATCTCCAGGTAAGGTAATTCTTCTTCCAGAGTGGAGAATTTAAGTTCAGTCTGCAAGAAAGGCACAAGAAAAAGAAAACTGTATTAAGATGATTCCAATAATGCTTAGCTTTTCCATTTTCTTTCAAGTTGGAATCCTACCACAGATGTTTAAATAAGAACTTTTCTATTTACAAGCAAATAACAATACAAGTCTCAATAGAACAGTGTATAGACAGTTCTCCTGTACTGGAATTACATTGTATTCAGGGTTGCTTAAAACAAACAAGCTGACACCTGGAGCTTAAAAATCTTTGGATCAAAACCCAAACAAATCAAAACAAATAAGCAAAGAAAAATAATCTGTGGGTCATCAGGATTTCAAAGGACTCATGATGAAACTTATTCCCCATCTTCTAAAAGGGTGGTGGTAGATTCACTGCAGAACGATACATATTGTTTTTTCAGTATGGTCAATGTAAAAATTTATTTTGTTTATTTGTTACAAAGAAAGGAAATAACAGATTTTTTTTGTTGTTGATTTAAAACATTAAATAAAAGAGAAATCTCTGGATCATAACGTGATCCCTGTGAAACAGCCTAGTGTATTGGAAAATTAATGGAAGTATTGTCAGGAGATCTAAGTATGAATTCTGGCTTTATAACTGTAATAGCCATGTAACCTAGACATGGATGATAATGTTGGGGATGGACACAGGAAGATCTGAGTTCAAATCTTGACCCTGCAGCTTATTAGCCATGTGATCCTGGACAGGTCACTTAACCTCTTTAGTAAGAGGCTAACAGATTCACATTTCTAGGATTTGTAATATTCCTGCTTAGCCAAACCATTATGCTTGCTGTTTTTTTTTTTATATACATGGTTCCATTTCCCATCTCCATACCTTTGAACAGGTTGTCCCTCAGCCCTAGAATACATTCCCTCTTCACTTCAGCTTCTTAGCATCTCTAGCTTTCCTTAAACCTCAACTTAATTGCTACTTCCTACTCGAAATGTATTCTGATCCTTAAAGTGTTTACCAGTACCCTCTTTCTGCCCCAAATTACCTTATATATTTTAAATTTATTTATCCGTATAAATGTTGTTTCCCTTAAATAGCATCTAAACTGAAAAAAATTACCTTTTATTAAGGAATGTGTTAGTAAATATTTAACAACAGACTCTCCAAAAAAAAAGAAAGAAAGAAAAAGAAAAAGTACACACATCACACTATTAAGCTTAATCTGCATTATTCTATTCTCCATTACTTCCTTTGACAAGTAACAAACAACAAAACAAGCCCTTATGTGTCTATTTCTGAGGTATAAACACTTACCCTAAAAATTTAACAATCGACTTTCAAATGATAGAAGCTGGCCCCAGTGGTGTGCCGTTGCTTTTATTTATTTTGTATACACTTAGCTGTGTACATGTGGTCTCCCCAGACAGGTGGAGAGGGCAGAAATTGTTTAATTATTGTCTTTTGTATAGCACGCACCGTGCATGGCACATAGTAGGTACTTAATAAATGCATTTTGAATGAATGAAATAGCACGGACCAAATGACCTCTAAATGTCTCTTTCATAAGATCCAAATGCTTATGATCTAATCCATAAATCTGCAAATGCAAATGCGATTTAGTCTGGGCTGACAGGAGAGGGGCCAAGCCAGGGGAGAAGCAGAAGGGAGGGCGGTTCACAAGTCCACATAAGTTACTTCTCTGCTTTTGGAGAAGCTGGGGACAAAAGCTTCGTGGATTGGGTCTGCCAGCAGAGGGCAGCAAGAGCACACGCCAGCGAGCCTGAGTCCTCGCTTCTCTCCCCAGTTCTATAGTTTAATGGCTGGGTATGTCCCTTAGTCTGTCTGAAAGGGAACCTCCGTTTCCTTATTTGAATAATGAGGTGATAACATTTGCCATATGTGTGTATGGGTGTATGCTTGTGGGTGTACTTTATATATATACACACACATATATATATATTTATAGAAATATTTATATTTATCAATATCTCAGCTATTAATCTGTGATGAAGAAATGATGTAGGGATAAGAAGTACACTTGTGATTTTCCTGTTATATGGAATTCCTGGGTGTGGAAAATGCTTTTACTGATGCAGGTTGGCAGCTTCTCTATAATTAAAACTATTATATAGATGTGTATAGATAAATATATATAAAACACACATATATATAATAATAGTTTTAGTTTTAGGCACTTGCCTGTAATAATATTCTCCGAAGTTAAGTGACTTGGCTAGTCACTTATGTCGAGTTACATATACGTATGTCCACAAATACTGCGTCCACACACCCATCTCACTGTGTCAATATGTACTAGGGGCTGGTCTGGAGGCCATCCCTCTGTTCCTTTGCCATTCTGCATTTCTGGAATAGCATTTATAAATCCCCATATCAATGACAGGGTTTTTGGTTGGGCTTTCTTTGATCTGCACCTTTGATCTCATTGGTATAAGGAACAGCCAGAGAAGGAACTTCCCCCCTCCATAGAGATCAAAAACTACTCTGTGCTATCTTGGCTCAGAAAGTTGCTTCTGCTTGGAATCACCAGTCAAACGTGGAATTTGAATCCGTGTCTTCCTGTCTCAGTGGCCAGCTCTATCTGCGAAGGGTACGTTTGTCGCCTTCAAATGTGAATTTTGGTATTCTTATTCTTTGTGTTCCCTTAGCACTTAGTTGCTGAAACTCTTGCTTTGGTGCTCTAAATACTTAGGACTCTTTCACCAGCATAAATTGAAACCCTTATGTGACCTAAGAGACAATCTTTGATCTGGACCAAAACCCCAGATCATCATCCTGTAGCCAACCTAGTGATGATCTTAGATAGGTGGTCCTCTGGTAATAGATATATAGTCTGTCTCTGGCCCGTACCTGAAGCCTTCCCAGCTTCATGGCACCTGTCACGGTCTGCCCTTCAAGACTCTGCAGGGGTCCTCAAACTTTTTAAATAGGGAGCCTGTTCACTGTCCCTCAGACTGTTGGAGGGTCGGACTATAGTAAAAACAAAATCTTTGTTTTGTGGGCCTTTAAATAAAGAAACTTCATTGTACTTGATTGTTGGTACATTTACTCAGAACTACATGCTGGAACCTTCTAACAGTGAGTCGACTGACAGAGGGGCAGAAATACTGAAGTATTATGGGCAGGACTCAAGGCAAGAATAGAAGCTGGGTGTGGTTGGTGCATGTGCTCCCTAGGACACACATAGATACATACGCCCACAACTGCACCCCCATCCCACTGGATTCTACTTACTGTCTTATCCTGAAATTTTGGTACTTTTCCTTGGAATTATGGAACCACAAGGGACATTTTTGAATTCACCACATCCCCCATTTTATTGGAATAGAGGCCTCCAACAGGGACTTGCCAAAAATTATGCAGCTGGTGGATGGCAGAAGTAGATCTCCAACTTGGCCTCTTAATTCCTGGTCTGGGCTTTTTCTATCCTGAAACTCCCACAGGATCTGCCGCCTTGCAGCCCTGGTGTTGACTGGAGAAGTAGGGCAATAACCCTCTGCTCCTACCTCACCCTCCTTTCCTAGGACATTAACAGCAAAAGTAACGATAACCAAGAGATAATGATAATTTACAACTTGACATTTGTAGGTCTCACTTTAGATTTACACATGAATTCATCTGATCGTCATAACCATTTGTAAAGTCATGCAAACCAAGCTTGGTTATTATCCCCTTTTTTCAGAGGAGGAAACAGGCTTAGGAAGATCAAGTGACCTGCTGAAGGTTAATTTGGTAGTGTATGTCAGAATCAGGATTCAGGGAGATGATGAAATGATGATGATGATGATGATGATGATGTTGATGATGATGATGAAATATGATGATGATGTTGATAATGATTTTGATGATGAGATGATGTTGATGATGATGATGATTTTGATGATGATGATGTTGATGATGATGATGATAATGTTGATGATGATGATGATGATGATGATGTTGTTGTTGATGATGATGTTGATATTGATGAGGTTCAGGTTGATGATGATATCATCAACCTGAAGATATTGCTGATGAGATTGAGATTGGAGTTGATGATGTTGATGATGATGATAATGATGAAACGATGATGATGATTTGATGATGATGATGATGACGATTTGATGTTGATGATGATGATGATGTTGATCACGATGATGATGATGAAGTGATAATGTTGATCATGATGATGATGTTGATGATGATGATGATGATGAAGATGATGAAATGATGATGTTGATGGTGATAATATTGATGATGATGTTGATGCTTATATGATGCTTATGCTGCTGCTGTTGATGATGTTGATGTTGATGAGGTTGATGATGAGATTGAGGTTGGAGTTCATGATCTTGATGATGAAGTTGATGGTGTTGATGATGATATTGATACTTATATGATGCTTATGCTGCTGCTGTTGATAGTGATGCTGCTGCTGCTGATGTTAATGATGCTGATGATGCTGATACTGCTGCTGCTGCTGCTGCTGTTGCTTATGCTGTTCCTGCTGTTGCTGTTGCTATTGATGTTGATAATGATGAGGTTGAGGTTGATATTGATGATGTTGATGGGAATGATGTTGATGATGATGATGCTTATGCTGCTACTGCTGATGATGACAATGATGACAATGATGATGATGATGACGATGATGATGTTGATGACAATGACTAGCCCTTATATAACACTGAGAGGTTTGCAAAGTGATTTATGTATATTAATCCTTCCAACAATCCTGGGAGGTTTGGTGTTATTATTGTCCCCATTTTACAAATAACAAAACTGAGGCACAGAGAGGCTAGGTGATTTGCTATGGGTCCCATAGCTAGGGGATATCAGAGGCAGGATTTAAACTCAATTCTTCTGGACTTCAAGTCTAGCACACTGCCCACTGTGCTGTCAAGGAAGCAGGAGAGAAAGTGGCTTCCAAGCCACACAGAATGAAGAGGCAGGAAAAGATGGCAGCTTTCTTGGGGAATGTCACTGGAATAGCTCCCAGTGAAGTCAGTGCAGCTTTGACAATTATCCAAGCAGTTTACTCTAATGATGGGATGGATAATGTTGCTCTTAAAGCAGATTTCTTTCTCTGACTTGAATTACCTGGTTCAGGAAATTCTATATATAATTCTACATAGCATCTATATAGTCCCTTTGGTCCCAATCTGAACTTGACTACATGATAATGAAGCTTTAGGTTGGCGCTGGGGATATGCAGGATTCTCAGCCGACCCCAAGGAACACTGGCATAGCTTGTGGGCAATGACCTCTCAGGGATCTCCTGGCAACTCTCTGAAACTATAAAGGGTCAGAGAAAATGGGGTTCTGACTTGGTACAGGAAGAACCTCAATCTAATTCCCTATGCCCATCAAATCATAGGTCTAGTGAAAAAAATGATGTACTTTTGGAAAATCAATTTAGAGCCAGAAGGACTCAGAGATCAAACAATAAGCATTTATCAGACACCTACTATATGCCAGGTGCTGTGCTAGGTGCTAGAGAGATAAGGAGAAAAACTAAACAAAACATTCTTAACCTCTTGATGCTTACCTCCTGTCTGGGGAAAACAATATATCCACATATAAGAATATTCAAAAGGAATTAAAGGTGATTTGGTGGAAGGAGCACCATCTAGACCAGGGGTTCTTAATTTTCTCGTGTAAGGGAACCCTTTGCAGTCTGGTAAAGCCCAGGGACTTTGTCTCAGAATAATGCTTTTAAATGCATAAAATATAACACATAGGATTACAAAGGAATACAATTATTCTTAATTCAATTATCAAAATTTTGTTTTAAAAATAAGTTTGTGGGGGCAGCTAGGTGGTACAGTGGATAGAGGTCAGCCCTGAAGACAGGATGACTGGTCTCAGAGACATAACACTTCCTAGCTGTGTGACCCTGGGCAAGTCACTTAACCCCAACTACCTCAGGGGAAAAAAAAGTTTATAGCTCCCAAGTTGAGAACCCTTGATCTAGCTTGGGGTTTCTTAAACTTTTTACACTCGTGACACCTTTTAACCCAAGAAATTTTTTGCTACCCCAGGTATGTAGGTATATAAAATAGGTATATAGGTCAAATCATAAAAAAATTTTAAAAAAATTCTTAAGTATACATATAATTTTACCATTCATTAATGACAAAAGCAAACTTGCATACTAATGATTATGGATGTGCTTGTTTATGTTTACATAAAGAATTAAATTTTGATACTGTTTGCCATCTCCACATTCAGTTGCTTGATCCCATATGCCACAGTTTAAGAAGCTTTGATCTAGACAAACATCCTCATTTTCAGAAGAGGAAGCTAAGACTGAGAGGGATCAAGTGACTTTCCTGAAGTCACACAGATGGCAAATGGCAATCTCAAGAGTGGATTAATTAATCACCAAGTTTATAATTTTTCCTCTTTTTTGCTTCCTTTACTAGCTATTAGAAAGGAAAGATAATATAATCGAGATATGGATTGGATGGATGAATGGAGTGCTTGCTCTGGAGTAGGAGAACCTCAGCTCAAATCTAGCCTCTTGATACTGACTAGCTGTGTGATCCTGGGCAAGTCACTTAATCCCGATTATCTCCTCCCTTCCAGCAAAAAATATGGATTTAGGAGCTACGTCCTCATTGGAGACCCCTCAACAAAACTCAAGAAAGATCTGTCTCCAGCTTCTCAGGCTTCAGTCCTTGCCCTTCCAGACACCCTGGCACTCACCTTTTTATGCCCTGCAGCAGCCCTTGGATAAGAGCTCAACTATTGTTTGTGTGACTCTAATACTTCTTTCGTTCACTGAATTTAGCATTCACCATTATATTTTTGGAAAGTATTTTGTTGCTTTTTTTTTTCTTTTTAAAACATTGTGTCACTTTTCAGATCCCCTTCTCTAACTTGTCTCTCCCTCCTCTCCTTTCCCCCTTAGAACTTTCCCTTGTAATCAAGCAAAACATTGACCACATTTGAATCTTAGACTTTTAGAAAATCTTAGAAATCTTAGAAAAACAGCCAAATGCTCCCAAGTACAACATTGTGTTACATTGGCTTTAACAGAGAGGGGCAGTAATATATGTGGTATCACACATAATATCAAGTGCACTACATTTGTTTATTTATTTTCAGTTTAAGCTAATTTGCTTTCAATTAACCAAAAAGTATTTTCTTTCCCTCCTAAGAGCATTGGATTTACAATCAGAGAACATATACTTGAATCCTGACTCTGCTACTGAATTCTTGTAAATGACCTTGGATTGGTTATTTATATGATCTAGAAAATGAGGGGGCTGGATTATGTGTGTTTTCCAAATTCTCTTTCTGTTCTGAAATCTTTGATCCTAGAAGGCTGTGATATCATATCTTTTTTTTAAATAACTTTTTATTGATAGAACCCATGCCAGGGTAATTTTTTACAGCATTATCCCTTACATTCACTTCTGTTCCAATTTTCCCCCTCCCTCTATCCACCCCCTCCCCCAGATGGCAAGCAGTCCTTTACATGTTGAATAGCTTACAGTATATCCTGGATACAATATATGTGTACAGAACCGAACAGTTTTCTTGTTGCACAGGGAGAATTGAATTCAGAAGGTAAAAATAACCCGGGAAGAAAAACAAAAATGCAAGCAGTTTATATTCATCTCCCAGTATTCTTTCTTTGGGTGTAGCTGCTTCTGCCCATCTTTGATCAATTGAAACTGAATTAGCTCTTTTTATCGAAGAGATCCACTTCCATCAGAATACATCCTCAAACAATATCATCGTTGAGGTATATAATGATCTCCTGGTTCTGCTCATTTCACTTAGCATCAGTTCATGTAAGTCTCGCCAGTCCTCTCTGTATTCATCCTGCTGGTCATTTCTTACAGAACAATAATATTCCATAACGTTCATATACCGCTGTGATATCATATCAAAAGAATTGATAGAATTTTTTAAAAACACCAAACAAATCAGAAGATATCTTGAAACATGAATGAGATAGTTTTAAGACAAATTAAAGGAATTAGTTGATGGTATGAATAGATAAATATGATGAATATGATGGTATTAAGATACCATCATAGAATTAGAGTTGGGTGGGAGTTTTCGAGGTCATTTAGTCTACCCACTACCTTTTACATAAGGGGAAACTGGGGCCCAGAGAAATTACTGATTTGCCTAGAGTTATGTAGGTTTTAGGTGCTAAAGTCTAGATTCTAACTTGGGTCCTTTGACCCCCAAATTAATGTTTTTTCCCTAATTCCCATGCTTCTCTCATTATAGAATAATGTTTCCCTCAGTACTCTCCTTTCTCACTTCTCCCTCTTGAGCAAAGAAAGTCTGCTCTGGCCCTTGCCATGAGTTACTAACATGAGAAACCCCACAACTTTGCTGCTAGGGATTCTATATCATTTATATAAGTTTGCCTCATGTATATAAGCAATAGTTGGTCCAGTGAAAGCTGAACTCTGATCTCAATGGGGAGATTACTGTGATTGTTTCTTCTATTTTAGAGATCTACTAGGAGCCAGTCTCCTTTTTCTACTAAGGAGAAGCTCTTTTTTTGTGGATTTTCCCCCTCCTTTTTTTATTTGACTTTGGTTTTCACTTATGCTGAACAAACAAACAAAAAGGACCACTATTATGCAGGAATTATAGAATCACAAAGTTAGAAGAGGTGACCATCAAGTCAGATCCATAGTTCCCCCAGACTATAACATTACCTCTGGTCAAAGTACATTATAGAAACATGCGATGATTTTCCTTCTTGAACATCAACCTCCTAATTTAGGGTTGAACCAGGGGTGTACTGAGCATGCTCAGGTGGACAACTGTTAAATTTTCAGTGTGAGCACAGACACCTTGGGAATTTACAAACTACAAATGAGGGAGTAATTTATTGTTTTTGTCTAGACTTCAGAGAATGACAGAGAAAATTAAATAATGGAGATTAAATGTAAAAGTGGATTATATATACTATTTTTCCACCCAAAGTGTAGTGATGGTGGTAGTAGTTGTTGTTGTTTACAGTAACCCCTAATATCACCCTTAGGTATCCCATTCCCCTACCTGTCTATGGATTCATCATTGCTGAATTTATCTGAATTTTTAAGCCTGTCTGTATCTTCAGCCTATATATGATTAATTCCACAAGTTTTTTTCCCATTAGATTTGGGGTCTTTAAATCTTTGATCCTAAAACTTTTTTTTTTAGTAATTGGAGAGTTTTCTTTATTTTTAATATATTGATTAAAATATACAATCTTAGAATTTGAATAGATCACATGCAAGTCACCATTCAGTCTCTGTTTGGATACTTCCACTTTCGGACAGTCTGTTCTGTTTCATCATTGGACATATTCCATGTAAACATCTTAGGAAAGTAACCAAAGTTTTTCTTGACATTTATAATAATAATGCCTTTATATTGAATTTTAACATTTATCGAGTGATATTTCTGCAACCACTTTATGAGGTAAGTAGTGAAAACATTATTATCCCCATTTTACAGAGGAAGAAACCAAATCTTAAAGAACTTAAGTGATTTGTCTAAAGTCATAAAATAAGTAAATAACTGACTTTAGACTTGGGGTGGCTAGGTGACTAGTGCATAGAACCTGGAGTGGAGACGACCCATCTTCCTGTTCAAATCTGGCCTCAGACACTAGCTGTGTGACCCTGGGCAAGCCACTTTACTTGTTTGCCTTAGATCCCTCATTTGTAAAATGATTTGAAGAAGGAAATGGCAAATCGCTGTAGTAACTTTGCCAAGAAACTCCCCTTCCCCAAACTCATGAAGAGATGAACATAACTGAAAATGACTGAATATGATTTGAATCCAGATCTTCTGACTTGGAATTCTTTCTGTCCTAGCATGAGGATAGCCTTCTCCCCCTATAATTTATTTAGTACAAGTGGATCTCTAGGCATTTTATGTACCCCCCCCCAAAATATGGAAATGGTAAATTTGATTCTCTTTATCCATTCTCCTTTTGAAGAAATTCTATGTTCATATATTACTGATTTTCTTTTACTTTCTCCACTTAATAATATTTTATTTTTCCAATTACATGTAAAGATAATTTTCAACATTTGCTTTTATAAGATTTTCATATCCATTTTTCTCCCTCTCTCCTTCCATCCCTGGTCCCAATATGCGGACAATGTAATATAGGTTTTACATGTACAATCATGTTAAATGTATTTCCACATTACCTGTGTTGTGAAAGAAGAATCAGAATAAAAGGGGAAAATCAAGAGAAAGAAAAAACAAACAAATAAAAAGAAAGTAGTATGTTTTGATCTATATTCAGAAAATCCATAGTTCTTTCTCTGGTTGTGGATAGCATTTTCTATCATGAGTCTTTTGAAATTATCTTAGGTCACTGTACTGTTGAGAAGAACTAATTTATCACAGTTGATTATCGCATAATCTTGCTGTTAGTGTGTACAGTATTTTTCTGGTTCTGCTCATTTCATTCAACTTCAGTTCATATATATCTTTCTGAAATCTATCTTTTCATCTGATTGATTTTCAGTGAGGAATGGCTTCTAATTTCATCATTTTAAAGTTCTTGGTATCTTAGTCTCCTTGTCAAATAGTTAAGGGTTTATAAATAAATAGTTACATGCACTAGGAAACTCTTATATTTAGAAGAACATCGTGGATGGGAAGGAATAATTTGGTAAAGGAAATAATCTTTTGGTAAAATGCATATTTTTTTCTCTTCCCATTATAGCTGTTTCATTAAGTGTGGATTTTTGTACTTCAGGATTTCTGAAAGCAGAAAATATATGCAGATACATATATTTACAGAGAATTTTTCATTGTCTTTGTAGAGATAATGATTGCCTTCTGAGTCAGAGAATTTTTTAAATGGAAAAAATATAAAGAGGAAGAGTAGAGAAAAAAAATTCAGCACTGATTAATAGATTAAAAAGTCCCTGATACAATATGCAATGTTCTACCTATATGCCCCTTTTCTCTCTACCAATATAAACAAGTGGGATGAAGTATCTTCTGATTTCTTTTTTGGGGGGACTTAACTTGTTCTTTATATTTTCTCAACATTTGTTTTCAGTTGTTTTGTGTTTTTCATTCTTTCTCTTTATACTGTTGAAGTCATTATACATATTATTTTCCTGGTTCTGCTACCGGCACTTTACATCTAAGTTTTAATTATATTGTTTTTTCCTTGTAGCACAGTAATATTTTGTTACATTCATAAACAAAACAATTTGTTTAATCATTCTTCAATTCATAAGCATCTACTTTGTTTCCAGTTCTCTGTTATAAAGTACTGCTATAAATATTTTGATATATAGAATCTATCTTTTTGACAGTGACTTCCTTTCAGTATATGTCTAGAGGGGGAATCTCTGGGTCCACGGTATGGATATTTTAGTCACTTTATTTGTATAACTCAAAAGTACTGCTATAAATATGTTGGTATATATTGAGTTTATCTTTTTGACAGTGGCTTCCTTTGGATATATGCCTGGAAGTGGAATCTCTGGGTCCACGGGAATGGATATTTTAAGTCAGTTTATTAGTATGATTCAAAATTACTTCACAGAATATTTGTTTTAATTCACAGCTCCACCAACAATACATTTGTGTGCCTAACTATTCACAGTCCCTCCAACATTGCCTAGTCCCTTCTGTTATCATTTTTGCCAATTTTCAAAATTGCCAATTTGCCAATTAAAGAAATTGACTTTCTTCAACTGTGTCAAACCTCAGAATTATTTTTATCTTCATCTCTTTTGGAATGTTCTTTCTTGTGATTGTTAACAGCTTACAACTTTTCTTTTGAGAACTATTTGCTCACAGCTTTTGAGCATATCTTTTGAAGGGGAAACTATTACCTTTTTTTTTAATTTTTATTTAATAATTACTTTATATTGACAGAATCCATGCCAGGGTAATTTTTTTTTTTTTACAACATTATCCTTTGCACTCGGGAAACTATTACCTTTGATAGTCTTTCTCTTGTCCTTCTGACATACTTCCAAATATAATGTAGTCACCCAAGTACAACATAAGCCAGCATTTTTAAGTGGTTTGTACTGCTTATTACTTTCTCCAAGGAGAACTTTAAAATGGTGAGTGCCTCATAGCTTATATTCAAATTGCAGTGGAGAAATGAAGGAAATATTCTTATCTTTTTCTGCCATGGAGATCTGATAGTATTGCCAATTTCAGTCCTGCCTGATTCTTCATGACCCCATTTTTGGAGTTTTCTTGGGAGAGATACGAGAATGGTTTTCCATTTCCTTCTCCAGCTCATTTTACAGAATGAGGAACTGAGGCAAGTGGGGTTAAGTGACTTGCCCAGAGTTATCCAGCTGGTTGAGTATCTGAGGGCAGATTAGAACTCAGGACGAGGAATCTTCCCGATTCCAGATCTGGCACTCTATCCCTTATGCCCCCAAACAAGATACATAGAGGATAAATAGGAGGTAGTTTTAGAGGAAAGGCATTAAGATTAAGTGAGGATAATGAAACCTTAAAAAATTATAAAACTAAAAAAAGGCTCTTTGCAGAAGATAGGACCTGGAGGCTAAATGGTGGAAATGAGGAAAGAGAGCATCTGGGCATGGGGAACAGAACACAAATGCCCAGAGCTGGGAGGTGGAGTGTCTGGTGTGAGGAGCCGCAAGGAGAACGAAAGAGATTGGGACTCATAGCTCTGACTAGCAATAGTTGTAGGGGTTTTCTTAAGTCACTGATAACAGGAAAGACGATTTTTTGGAGACGTCTTCAGATGCCTATGAATCACAGAAGGGAATAATACATGTCATTTTCTGGAAGTACCCTACATTCTATTTAGTAAGCTGACACAGAATAGAGCAATGGCCTGGCGTCGGAAAGACTCTCAAATTTTATAATCATGAGACTCATATGAAGTCAAATTAATAAACTGAATTCAAATTCTACCTTAGGCTTTTTCTACCTACATAAGCATGGGCAAGTCCCTTAATCTTTGCCTCAGTTTCTTAATTGTAAAATGGAAATAATAAAAGTACCTACTTCAAAGGATTTTTGTGACGATCAAATGAAATATTTGTTTAAGTGTTTAGCACAAGTGCCTGGCACGCACTATGTGCTATATAAATTAAATACTTACTCTCTTCCCTTCTTACTTCCTGCTTCCTCCATGCAGTGAAAATCCTCCAGACCTAGCACTGAGTTTCTCAAACATTTTCCCAACCTTCAAGTACCAGACAATTTCTAAAAACATCAAACTTCACATCTCCAGTGAAACTGATAGCTCGAGAAAAAATTATGAAGTCCTGGGCTGCAGAGTTCTGTTCCTCCCACCAGGACTGCCTTCATTCCTTTGCTAAGCTTTTGCCCAGGAAGCATGGGTGGTCAGAGCTGTTCTGGAATTAGCCTCCCGCTCCTTGGCTATGGTATTCAGCAGTCGTGGTGAAGGGGTTTGAGTTCTTGCCAATTAAAGTAGAAATTCCAGCACTCCTGCTTGGGTCCAGGAAAACCAGGGCAGCTGTCCCTATCTCTTCATTTTTTATTAATAAGTCACTTCTTTTTTTGGAGACTAATCTTATCTCACTCAGGCTACAAGTGTAGTGACCACTTACGGGTCCAGTCCTAATACTGATCAGCACAGAAGCTTATTTTGTTCTCTCTCATTCTTTCTCTCTCTGTCACTCTGTTTCTCTCTCTCTCTCTCTCTCTCTCTCTCTCTCTCTCTCTCTCTCTTTCTCTCTTTTCTCTGTCTCTGACTTTCTTTCTCTCCTTGTCTCTGTCTCTATGTCTCTTTCTGTTTCTTTCTGTCTTTTTTCTCTGTCTCTATCTCTTTGTTTCTGTCTCTGTCTCTCTCCCAGCTGGGCCCTCTGTTCCCAGGGAAACATCAGATTAAAGATGGACTTGGTATTGAAATCCTATCAGCCATAGCCATACTGCAGCTCAGAGCTAAATCAAAGGGATCTGCCAGCCTTGGGTGGCACAGTGGAAGGAGTGTCAGGCCTGGAGTCAGGAAGGCTCATCTTCCTGAGTTCAATCTGGCCACAAGTTCCAATGATCTTGTGATGGAGAGAGCTATCCATATACAGAGAGAGAATTGTAGGGTGGATCACAACATAGTCTTTTCACCTTTTTTGTTGTTTTCTTTCTCATTTTTTTCTTTTTTGATCTGATTTTTCTTGTGCAGCTTGATAATTGTGAAAATATGTAAAGAAAGATTGCACATGTTTAAGATACATTGGATTATCTAAGGGAGGAGGTGGGGAAAGAGAAGGAAAAAATTTGGAACACAGTTTTTCAGGAGTGATTATTGAAAATTATCTATATGCATATATTTTGAAAATGAACAGCTTTAATTATAAAAATATCTGGTCTCTTCACTTGTTGTGTGATCCTGGGTAAGTCATATAACCTGTCTGCCTCAGTGTAAAATGAGCTAGAGAAGGAAATGGCAAACCTTTCTAGTATCTCTGAGAAATGGCTCATGAAGAGTTGGACACAACTGAAAATAACTGAATAATAACAATAACCAGCTTCGGCCTTCTCAGCAGCAGAGACTACAGTTTTCACCACACACCCAGTCAATAATTCTCTACAAAAATGATTTTAAACTTGACAAACATCAACAAAGAAACATAACTAGATCTCCATCCAGAGAACAGAAAAAAGGAATATGGATGGAATTGATTTCTATTATGTTAAAATTTTTAAAGTACATATATAAATTAACATGGTTGTACTGTTATTATCCTGCTTGTCTTTATTCCCTTTTGAAATTCCTTCTGCTTTCTTTGTATATTTTTAAAATGTTCCATTGACAAACTCTTCCTTTTTTCTTCTTTTTCTTTTTTTGGCAGGAAGGGCTGCATCTCTATCACTTTTGCCCTTTCCCTCAATAAAAGCAGTCTCTTGTATGAAATATAATTAAGCAAAATTCATTTGAATATTGACCATGTCAGAAAATGTCTCATTCTGTACCCCTCATCTATTACATTTATGATAGCTATGAGAAGAATGTCACTATCAGCCTTCAAGAATTGTAATTCATTGGTCAGTGCATTGATGAGATTTCTTAAATCTTTCAAAAATGTTTTCTTTTAAACTATTGTAGACATTATATAAATTATTCTCTTGATCCTACTCATTTTACCCTATATTGGGTCACACAAGTCTTTCCTTTCTGAATCCATCTCTTTTTAAAAATCATTTTTAAATTATTACATTATTCTTCTGTAACATAATTTGTTTAGCAATTCTTCATTGTTTCCCATGAGATCTTCCAAATATACTACCTCTGCTATGGATAGGGCTTTTTCCTCCCCATGAGGTCAGAGAAAGCTCCTCTCAGAGCCTATAAAGATATATTTTTCAAATTTTTCTCAGAGAATGATTCAAATATAATGGATACCTGAAACCCACTGTCAAACCCACCTACAAACTCTGTCCCTTCAATCTTTGCTGTCATTTCATAAGGCTTGTGCCTTTATAAGTCCTGGAAAAATGGGTCAAGGGAGAATCATTGGCCAGAGATGTTTCTGTCTTCAGTCTTTCTACCTTCTACCAATTTATGACATCTGTCCATCTAGGTAGATGCACTCAGAATGCAGGCATTCATTCTGCCCACACTGATAACAAAAGACAGCCAGTTAGAATTATTGAGTCAGATTCTTCCTCCTACTGGTCATCAATGGAAGGCATACTAGCATGGGGAATATTTGTAGCTCATGTTGCTTTATTCCAGAAATTCTCTGAAGCACTCCTTTGTGGACTACTTCCTCAACTTATATTCATATTTGTAGATTGAGTCTCTTAGAAGGCAGCTGATTCTTCTCAGGGTTTTAATGATAATCCTATAGGACTACTATGATTATGGCTCTTGAGTCCCCACTGGTGTGCTTCTCATTAACAAGCAGCCAGTAGACTTTTTTAGCTTTCAGCAAAGGCATTTGCAAGATGGTTATTAGTACAAGAATAGCTGGTACAAAACATTCTTCAGAAAAGCCTGCATATGTTCTCCCACAAACATATCTTTGCCCACATGGAGAAGTTGGCTCAGATTACAATGGCAGAGAGACACATGTTGTGCAACAAAGGGCAACTCTCAGTTTCTAACTAGAAATCTTTCATTAATTCCTTCCTTCTTCCTTCCTTCCTTCCTTCCTTCTTTCCTTCCTTCCTTCCTTCCTTCCTTCCTTCCTTCCTTCCTTCCTTCCTTCCTTCCTTCCTTCCTTCCTTCCTTCCTTCCTTCCTTCCTTCCTTCCTTCCTTCCTTCCTTCCTTCCTTCCTTCCTTCCTTCTTCCCTCCCCCCCTCGCTCCCTCCTTCCCTCTCTTCCTCCTTCCTTCCTTCCTTCTTCCTTCCTTCCTTCCTTCCTTTCTGCTGGTGTTGCCACAATGACTTCATCATTAAAGATCTCCCGAGCATTTGACTGAGACTCACTTGAGTCATGCACTTGAGTAACTGGGTATTGTGCCTTTTCCTGCCCCTTTCTAAGAACAGTTCTCTATTTTCTGGGCTGAGCTGAAAACCTTTTTTTCTTCCTCTTGGGTTTTACCTGGGAACTTAATGTGAAGGTCCTGCTCACCCTACAAACAAAGTGATTTTCCAGATCTCACAAACATATCGATGCTCTAACAGATGTGTTTTCCATTTTTAACACACACAGCCCATCAGATGCAGATCCTCTGAGCTCTCTGGCAGTCAGCTCTGCTTTTCTGGGTCTGACACTTGCCATTTTTGAAACGCCCCTATAGTATCTGTCAGGCCTTCTAGGATAAAAACATCTCAGAATACTGGCAGCTTCTTAGAGAGGGTCCACACAGCTGTAGTGTCTGGTTTGGAGCTTGCCTAAGTACCTACATTTATATTTCTGTGATTGGGACAGGGAGAAAAAGATCCAGTTCTTGGATGGCGATGATGATGGTGGTCCAGATGAGACTGAGGAGACATTCGTGAACAGCTTCATCCCAGGCCATATTTGCTCAAGGGAACTCCAAATAATTGTATAACTTATTAGAACTGGAAGAGAAAGGTCTAATCAATTCAGCTATTATCTCTTCCCTTCACCCAGCAACTGAAATTCATTTGCATTCATTTTGCATATGTCTTATATTTATTTCTCTGTGACCATGTTGTACTCCCCTCCCCAAGAAAATAGAAACTCCTCGAAGGCAACAGTTATCTTATTTTTGCCTTTGTCGTCTTAATGCCTAGTACAGTGCCTAACACAGAGAATGAGTACTTAATAAATGCTTGTTGAATTCTGCTAGCATGTCTGTGTTAACCTGCTAATAGATTATTTTATGTAAAAAAAGTTTTCAGATGCAATTTTGTTTTGTTTTCAATTCCAAATTCTGTCCCTGCCATTTTCTCCTTCTCTACCCATTGAGAAAACAAGAAAAAACAAAATTTAAACCTGTGTATATATAAAAAATATGTACACACATAAAATGTATATGATATATATGTATATATACATATATGTACACACACAAACAAAACAAATTCTCACAGTTGCTATGCCCAATAAATAAAGGAAGGAAGGAATAAGTAAATAATTAAGTATATCTATATACAAATAAATATGTACATATAATAAATACATAAGTACATATGTAAATATTAAATAAATATATACCTACATTATTTTGTGCTAGTCTTTCCAGGCTTTTCTAAAATCCTTCCCTTCATCACATCTTACAGCATAATCCCTATTAATTATTTTGATGCAGTTATCTTCTTCCTTCCTAGGAGATCTTCAAGTGTTTATAATCACTTTTCATGTGCTCTCTTCTCTGTCTCTCTAGCACATCAGAAGTCCTCAGAAAACACACCAGATCGCACTATGTCCTCCCTGCTGAGCATCTTATCCAGTATTGCAAACCTTCCCAGAAGTTTCAAGCCCATGGGCAAGATTCCTTAAATGGTGCCATTGTCATAGTCTAGGGGTTTTTCTCAACCAACAAGGCTTTGTGTGGAGCTGTACGTACCCCCTTCTTCCAGTTCTCAAAGGAGAACCCCCTTTTTTCCTCTCACTTTTATAATAACAAGGTGCTCCAGGTACACAACTGTCTTAATGCTTCCTAGGGGAACCATCTGGGTCCAGCTTTCTTAGGGCCCTGAAATCATTTTTGGGTCATATCCTCCCCCTGCCAAACCAACCCTCCCTAAGACAGCAGGTCTTTGCTCAGTTTTAGAAGCCCCCAGACCACCCTTTTTCTTCAGTTCCCCAGCTAAATGCTGGCTCTGCTTGCTCCCTATGCCCTTCCATTGCCACTAGAAGCTTCCACTGTGTCACCTTGCCCATCATTGCCAAAGGGAAGAAAGCAGGGAGAAAGCCACACAGAATGCCTTATAGAATGTACTTAAAGTACCTTGTAGAAAGAGAAATACATTCACACCTGAAAATCAAGTGATTGGGAAAGTGAATGTATAATCTATTTATAGTCAGTTAAAAAAAAAAAAAGGAAATAGCTCACAGAAACACACACTTATGCATGTGCACACACACACATTCTGGCAGAGGCTGTTCTTATGCTCGGATCCAATTATCAGGGACTGAAGCCCAGGCAGCTGTGAGGCTGTGATAAAATGGAATTATAGGATATAAAGTACCATGTTCACATGCTCACATGCAATGATACATGTAAACACATGCATGCACTCAGCACTCCCCCTGATGATTTCAGGGTGACTTCCCTGTTATTGTGCTTTACTAGGGGATAAATCTGCTTTTCACATTTATTATCTGCACTAACTATAAATTCACTGTTGGTATCTTGGACTCCTACTGTGACTGAGGGAACAGTGATCTGCACCTAGTAGACACTGAATAAAAGCTTTTTTTTTTTTTTTTTTTTTAATAAAGGAAGCAAGATGGGTGGAGAAGCTGTGATGGAGGAATTAGCAGGACTCAAAGTCTAGTCCTGATTTCATCATAAACTAGCTGTATGACCTTTGGTTAGTTCCTTAACTACTCAGGGCTTTTTTTTATGTGTAAAGTGTGAGGGACAGAGCAGGTGATCATGAATTATCTTTCTTCGCCTCAGTTTTGTTGATACCATCTCTTCTATTCACTTTGGATATGCTCTCAAAGGAATCATTCTGCATTCCAACATTGGAACATTGCTTTGCTCCAGGGAGGATTTAAGAGAGAGCTGTCATCAGTCTGGGAAATGAGCTATGTATTTCTAGGTTGGAGTGGAAGGAGTTGTACAAGGAGTCTGTATGGGATTCTATATACTTTTCTAACTCCAGAGGAAGACGTCATTATTTCATTTGAAATTAATCCCAAATATCAGACACAATTCTGTCCTGCCATCCAACTTCCATCCATCTGCCAAACATCCATCCATCCATTCATCCATCTACCTAACATTCATCTATCTATCCATCCATCCAACATCCACCCAACATCTAGCCACATGTATGCACACATTTGTATGTATATATGTGTATATACATATATATTATACATAGATATGTAGAAAAAGACACAAATGAAACAAATATGCTGTTTCTCTTCCCCCTTGAATTACATTATCCAAGCCTCTTGGTGTTTCACTGTGTTTGAAAAAGATATGACAATAAGAAATATATGGAGACACCGTGAACATCACTGTCTTCCATATTGGGAAAAAGAGCCTTGTTCTTCTTTATTTAGTTAATCAGCCTTTTAAAAATACCTATTTCATGCAAAGTACCCTGGGATTATGGTATATAACTCTTCCCTTTAAGGATCCTGCAGAAGATTAAATAACTAGGACATATTCAGAGGAAAAGTTAAATAAGACTATAGAATTGATGATTCAAGACTACAATTAAAGACTAACTGGAGTTGATAATCCATAAGTGCTATAGAAAGCTAAGTGGCAGACAAGAGAGAGAAATCTGAATTGAATTTCACTTCAGTCATTTACTAGTTAGGTAACTGTGCAATACATATATTATAAATTATTACAAAGAATCAGACATGACTGAAAACAACTGAAAAACAACAACGTCCTTGGTTGACTTGACTTAAGTTTCCTCATCTGTAAAATGGGATAATAATAACAACTATCTCCCAAGGTTGATTTGAGCATCAGATATTATATATGTAAATTGTTTTGCCAACTTAAAGCGCTATTTATACTAGCTATTATTATTTTAAGTTCAGAAGGACAGCTTATTTTAGACAAAGGTAGATGGGGTGGGGGGCTTTATGGAAGAGCTACAACTTGAATGAGGTCTTGAATGGCAGGTAGAATTTCAATAGGTAGAGGATTGGAGAATAGTATGGTCAAAGGTCCAGAGGTGGAAATCTTCACAATGTGTTTGAAGAATGGTAAGGAAACCAGTCTGAATAAAAGTTGAAAATGTGAGTTGGGGTTATATTGGAGAGGGCTTCCAATATAGGTTTAAACTTGGTATCATCCTGGGGTAAATTTTGCTTTCAAATTCTACTTAAGTTATGGGTTAACAGGAAACATTAAAAGTTTTTAGGTGGAACAGTGGAGAGCACAGTGGATTTGGAGTCAGGAAGTTTCCTTTTCCTGAATTCAAATCCCAGTCTTCCTAGCCTTGTGACCCTGGGCAAATCACTTAACCCTATTTGCCTCAGTTTCCTCATCTGCAAAAGGAAATGGTAAACCATTCCAATATATTTGTCAAGAAAACCCCCAAATGGGTCCACAAAGAATCAGACATGACTGAAAACAACTGAAAAACACCATAATTGGTGGAGGAGTAGCTAGGTAGTGCAATAGATAGAGCATTAGACTTGGAGGAAGGAAAATTTAAGTCCAAATGTGCTCTCATCACCCTAAGCAAGTCATGTATTTTTTCATATTTGCTTTAGATCCTCATCTATAAAATGGGTAAACAATGCAGAAGAAAATGGCAAATCACTCAAGTATCTTTGTCAAAAAAAAAAAAAAAAAAAAAAACCTCATGGACTTTGGGTCACATAGAGTTAGATATGACTGAACAACAACAATGAATCATTGGTAGAAAGTTGGGTTTGGAGAAGATTAATGTAATAGCAATGTAAAACAGATATTGGAGGAGGAATAGACTGGAGATCATTTCAGTAATCAAAACATGAGGTGATGAGGGCAAGGAGCACTTTAATGAAAAAGAACGTTGGAATGGGAGGGACATTATTAGGGAAGATTTTGGAAAGACTTGAGTACTAATTAAATATAGGTGGATGAGGGAAAGAAGTGACAAAGATGACTGAGGTTTTAAATTTAAATGACTAGAAAATAATTAAATGATGGCTGATAATGGGGGAGAGGGAGAAAATGGACTTGATTTTAGAAGTGAGATCTGAGATGACAGAAGGACGTTCAAGAGGAAATATCTAGTTCACTGTTGGAAACAATCAGACTGGAGCTCAGAGCTAAATTTCAGAGTGCCAAAGGGACCTTAGAAACCTTCCAGTCCAATCTCACCCTCCCCCCTCCCCATTTTACGGATGAGGCTGTTATTTTCATAGAGGTAATAGTTCAAATCATAAGAATGATGGAATCAAGGGATTCAGTGGATTGAGCCTTTCCCTGAAGTCAAGAGGACCTGAATTAAAATCTAGCCTCAGACATTTAAACAACCTGCGAGACATTGGGCAAGATACTTAACCTGAGTGCCTCCAAAAAATAGCGATAGAATTATATGAGGAACAGTATATACTGAGAACAGTACAAGGCTAAGGAATGGACCATTGGGAGCATCCATAATTAGGTAGGAGAAGAGGAAGAGAAGCCAGTAAAGAAACTCAACAAGTTGATAAAGCAACAGTAAGAAAGCTATGATAGCATAGTTTCATGAAATCACATACTATACACAAAGTATCACCTAACTGTTGCTTTTCTACTCATTGAGTATATATAAAATATGTATATGTAATGTCACTGCTGTCATGAATTTAACATATTTCCACATAATCTGTGGGCTGAATAATAATATTACTTTAAAAATTGTTTTTGAATGATATTATTAAGTGCCTTTACATCTGGTTGAATGAGCATACCTAAAAAACTGTTGAATAAGAGCCCTGGAAGGGATTTGCTAATGGAGAGACTACAGGCTGGCTTGTTCATTAGTTTTTATCAGTAATATTGCTGAATAAATAGAAAACCAGTTTACTGTATCTGCAGATCACAGAAAGCTGAGAGGAACAGATAACGTGTCAGATGACAGAATCAAAATTCTAAATAATCTTAAGAGACTGGATCTCTGGCCTGAAATTCTGAGAAAAAGGGTGTGTGAATCTACTCCTCTATGACCTCATGCACCATCTCTGTAGTTTTCCAAACCAAAATATAGCACCCTAGCTACTGTTCCACTATATAAATTGTGTCATCCATTAGAATATAAGCTCCTTGAGTGTAAGGATTCCCTTTGCTTTTGTATTTGAATCTTTTTTTTTTTTGAACTTTATTTTTTTTTTTATTTAATAATAACTTTGTATTGACAGAATCCATGCCAGGATAATTTTTACACAGCATTATCCCTTGCAATCACTTATGTTTCGTTTTTTCCCCTCCCTCCCTCCTCCCCCCCGCCCCAAGATGGCAAGCAGTCCTATATATGTTAAATATGTAGCGGTATATCCTAGATACAACACATATTTGCAGAACCGAACAGTTCTCCCACTGCACGGGGAGAGTTGAATTTAGAAGGTAAAAATAACTCGGGAAGAAAATCAAAAATCAAATAGTTCACATTCATTTCCCAGTATTCCTTCTTTGGGTGTAGCTGTTTCTGTCCATCATTTATCCAATGAAACTCAGTTAAGTCTCTTTGTCAGAGAAATCCACTTCCATCAGAATACATCCTCATACAATATCGTTGTCGAAGTGTATAATGATCTCCTGGTTCTGCTCATCTCACTTAGCATCAGTCCATGTAGGTCTCTCCAAGCCTCTCTGTATTCATCCTGCTGGTCATTCCTTACAGAGCAATAATATTCCATAACATTCATATACCACAATTTACCCAGCCATTCTCCAATTGATGGGCATCCATTCATTTTCCAGTTTCTAGCCACTACAAACAGGGCTGCTACAAACATTTTGGCACATACCGGTCCCTTTCCCTTTTTTAGTATCTCTTTGGGGTATAAGCCCAATAGAAACACTGCTGGATCAAAGGGTATGTACAGTTTGATAACTTTTTGGGCATAATTCCAGATTGCTCTCCAGAATGGCTGGATTCGTTCACAATTCCACCAATAATGCATCAGTGTCCCCGTTTTCCCGCATCCCCTCCAACATTCATCATTATTTTTTCCTGTCATCTTAGCCAATCTGACAGGTGTGTAGTGATATCTCAGAGTTGCCTTAATTTGCATTTCTCTGATCAATAGTGATTTGGAACACTCTTTCATGTGAGTGGTAATAATTTCAATTTCTTCATCTGAAAATTGTCTGTTCATATCCTTTGACCATTTATCAATTGGAGAATGGCTTGATTTTTTATAAATTTGATTCAGTTCTCTATATATTTTGGAAATGAGGCCTTTATCAGAACCTTTAATTGTAAAGATGTTTTCCCAGTTTGTTGCTTCCCTACTAATCTTGTTTGCATTCGTTCTGTTTGTACAAAGGCTTTTTAATTTGATATAATCAAAATTTTCTATTTTGTGATTGGTAATGGTCTCTAGTTCATCTTTGGTCACAAATTTCTTTCTCCTCCACAAGTCTGAGAGATAAACTATCCTATGTTCCTCTAATTTATTTATAATCTCGTTCTTTATGCCTAGGTCATGGACCCATTTTGATCTTATCTTGGTATGTGGTGTTAAGTGTGGGTCCTTGCCTAATTTCTGCCATACTAATTTCCAGTTATCCCAGCAGTTTTTATCAAATAATGAAATCTTATCCCAAAATTTGGAATCTTTGGGTTTGTCAAACACTAGATTGCTATAGTTGACTATTCTGTCTTGTGAACCTAACCTTTTCCACTGATCAACTAATCTATTTCTAAGCCAATACCAAATGGTTTTGGTGACTGCTGCTTTATAATATAATTTTAGATCAGGTACAGCTAGACCACCTTCATTTGGTTTTTTTTTTCATTAATTCCCTTGATATTCTCGACTTTTTATTGTTCCATATGAATTTTGTTGTTATTTTTTCTAAATCATTAAAATATTTTCTTGGAAGTCTGATTGGTATAGCACTAAATAAATAGATTAGTTTAGGGAGTATTGTCATCTTTATTATATTCGCTCGGCCTATCCAAGAGCACTTAATATTTTTCCAGTTATTTAAGTCTGACTTTATTTGTGTGAAAACTTTTTTGTAATTTTGCTCATATAATTCCTGACTTTCCTTTGGTAGGTAGATTCCCAAATATTTTATGCTATCAACAGTTATTTTGAATGGAATTTCTCTTTGTATCTCTTGCTCTTGGATTTTGTTGGTGGTGTATAAGAATGCTGAGGATTTATGGGGATTTATTTTGTATCCTGCTACTTTGCTAAAATTATGAATTATTTCTAGTAGCTTTTTAGTAGAATCTCTGGGGTTTTCTAGGTATACCATCATATCATCTGCAAAGAGTGATAATTTGGTTTCCTCATTGCCTACTCTAATTCCTTTAATATCTTTCTCGACTCTTATTGCCGAGGCTAGTGTTTCTAATACAATATTGAATAATAATGGTGATAGTGGGCAACCTTGCTTCACTCCAGATCTTACTGGGAAAGGTTCCAGTTTTTCCCCATTGCATATGATGCTTACTGAAGGTTTAAAATATATGCTCCTAACTATTTTAAGGAAAAGTCCTTTTATTCCTATGCTCTCAAGTGTTTTTATTAGGAATGGCTGTTGGATTTTATCGAATGCTTTTTCTGCATCTATTGAGATGATCATATGGTTTTTGTTTGGTTGGTTGTTGATATAGTCAATTATGTTAATAGTTTTCCTAATATTGAACCAGCCCTGCATTCCTGGTATAAATCCTACTTGGTCATAGTGTATTATCCTGGGGATGATTTTCTGTAATCTTTTTGCTAATATTTTATTTAAGATTTTAGCATCAATATTCATTAGGGAGATTGGTCTATAATTTTCTTTCTCTGTTTTCAGCCTACCTGGTTTAGGTATCAGTACCATATCTGTGTCATAAAAGGAGTTTGGTAGGACTCCTTCAATCCCTACTTCTTCAAATAGTTTATTTAGCATTGGAGTTAATTGATCTTTAAATGTTTGATAGAATTCAGATGTAAATCCATCTGGTCCTGGGGTTTTTTCCTTAGGGAGTTGATTGATAGTTTGTTCTATTTCTTTTTCTGAGATAGGAGTGTTTAGGATATTTACTTCTTCCTCTGTTAGTTTAGGCAAGTTATATTTTTGGAGGTATTCTTCTATTTCATTTAAGTTGTCGAATTTATTGGCGTAAAGTTGGGCAAAGTAACTCCTAATTATTGCTCTAATTTCCTCTTCGTTAGTGGTGAGTTCTCCCTTTTCATTTTTAAGACTAACAATTTGATTTTCCTCTTTCCTTTTTTTAATCAGATTTACTAAGGGTTTGTCTATTTTGTTGGTTTTTTCATAGAACCAACTCTTAGTTTTATTAATTAATTCAATAGTTTTTTTACTTTCAATTTTATTGATCTCTCCTTTTATTTTTTGAATTTCAAGTTTAGTGTTTGATTGGGGGTTTTTAATTTGTTCCTTTTCTAGCATTTTTAGTTGCAAGCCCAATTCATTGACCTTCTCTTTCTCTATTTTATACAAATAGGCCTCTAGAGATATGAGATTTCCCCTTATTACCGCTTTGGCTGCATCCCATACATTTTGGTATGATGTCTCATTATTATCGTTTTCTTGGATGAAGTTATTAATTATGTCTATAATTTGCTGTTTCACCCAATCATTCTTTAGTATGAGATTATTTAGTTTCCAATTATTTTTTGGTCTATTTTCCTGTGGCTTTTTATTGAATGTAATTTTCAATGCATCATGGTCTGAAAAGGATGCATTCACTATTTCTGCCTTACTGCATTTGAGTTTGAGGTTTTTATGTCCTAATATATGGTCAATTTTTGTATAAGTTCCATGAACTGCTGAAAAGAAGGTGTACTCCTTTCTGTCCCCATTACATTTTCTCCAGAGATCTATCATATCTAATTTTTCTAGTATTCTATTTATCTCTTTGACTTCTTTCTTATTTATTTTGTGGTTTGATTTATCTAATTCTGAGAGTGCAAGGTTGAGATCTCCCACTATTATAGTTTTACTGTCTATTTCTTCTTGCAGCTCTCTTAATTTCTCTTTTAAGAATTTAGATGCTACACTACTTGGTGCATATATGTTTAATATAGATAGTGCTTCATTATCCATGCTACCCTTTAGCAAGATATAGTGCCCTTCCTTATCTCTTTTGATTAGATCAATTTTTGCTTTAGCTTGATCTGAGATCAGGATGGCTACCCCTGCTTTTTTGGCTTCACCTGAAGCATAGTAGGTTTTGCTCCAACCTTTTACCTTTAACCTGCATGTATCACCCCGCTTCAGGTGTGTTTCCTGTAAACAACATATTGTAGGATTCTGGCTTTTAATCCATTCTGCTAACCGCTTCCTCTTTATAGAGGAGTTTACCCCGTTCACATTTATGGTTAAAATGACCAATTCTGTATTACTTGCCATCTTGTTAACCCCAGTTTATGCTTTTCTCCCTTCTTACTCCCTTACCCCCCTTCCCAGTATTAAGCTTGTGAGCACTACTTGCTTCTCACAGCCCTCCCTTTTTTAGTATCCCTCCCTCCCCCTTAGAGTTACCCCCCCCAATTTACCCCTTTCCCTCCCAGATACCGTATTCCCTTCCACTTAGCTTATTCCTTCCCTTTTCACTTTTCCCTTCTCACTTTTCAGTGAGGTGGGAGAAGTTTCACCATAGATTGAATATGTCTAAAATTCTTCTCTTAATGCCAATTCTGAAGGCAGTAAAATACTCACTATATTCATCCCTCTCCATTCTTTCTCTCAGATATACTAGGTTTTCTTTGCCTCTTCATGAAATGTAGTACCCCCACTTTCCCTTTTTTCTGGTACAATGTCCTTTCCACATCTAGTTTCTAGAACAAGGTATACATGTATTCTTTATACATCTTTATAGCCGGAATACAGTTCCCAAGATTAATCTTTACCTTTTTAGATTTCTCTTGAGTTCTGTGCTTGTAGATCAAATTTTTTGTTAAGTTCTGGCTTTTTCATCAGAAATAGATGGAATTCGCTTACTTCGTTGAATGTCCATCTTCTTCCCTGGAAAAAGATGCTCATTCTCGCTGGGTAAGTTATTTTTGGTTGCATACCAAGTTCCTTAGCCTTTTGGAATATCATATTCCAGGCCCTTCGATCCTTTAATGTGGATGCTGCCAGATCCTGGGTGATCCTTATTGTGGCTCCTTGATACTTGAATTGGGTTTTTCTAGCCGCTTGCAGTATTTTTTCCTTCGCCTGAGGGTTCTGGCATTTGGCCACTATATTCCTTGGTGTTTTGATTTTAGGATCCCTTTCAGTAGGGGATCGATGAATTCTTTCAATGTCTATTTTACCCTCTGTTTCTATGACTTCTGGGCAGTTCTCTTTGATAATTTCCTGGAAAATAGTGTCCAGGCTCTTTTTTTCATCATACTTTTCTGGAAGTCCGATGATTCTCAGGTTGTCTCTCCTGGATCTGTTTTCCAGGTCTGTTGTCTTCCCCAGAAGGTATTTCACATTCTTTTCCATTGTTTGATTTTTTTGGATTTGCTTGACTGATTCTTCTTGTCTCCTTGAGTCATTCAATTCCAATTGTTCGACCCTGATTTTCAGTGAGGTATTTTCTTCACTCACTTTTTTAAGATCTTTTTCTAATTGTCCAATTGAGTTCTTTTGTTCTGTGGAATTTTTTTCCATTTCGCCAATTTTGTTTTCCAGTTCACCAATCCTATTTTTCAAGGATTTGGTTTCTTTATCCACTCTCTCTTTAACTGACTTCTCCAGGCTCTTTTGCCAAGCCTCCCTCTCCTTTTCCCATTTTTCTTCTAGCTCCCTTGTGAGAGCCTTTTTAATTTCCTCCATGAGATTCATCTGTGCTGAGGAACATATGATCTCCTCCTTTGGGGATTCACCTGGGGACTGCCTGTTTTTAGTCTCCTCAGGATTTAGAGTCTGCTCTCTATCTGTATAGAAGCTGTAGGGTTAAATTCTTTTTCAGCTTCTTGCTCATTCTGTCTAATAATCAAAGACAAACTATCAAAGAAACAGAAGAAAAAAACCCTTGAATGGAGGCTGCTTTCTTTGGGGGAGGGGGAGGGTATTCGTGAGGCACGGGTCCTACTGTGCTATGGCGCCTGCGCACTGAGATCCGAGCGCTCTGAGATCCGAGCGGGCTGAGACACTGTGGGGGGAGGGGTGGCCAGGACCCGAGAGACTCCAGCTGTTTGGGGCTGTATTCTTCACCCCCGGTGTTTTTAGCTTCTCTGCTGCCGGAGCAAAGTATCTAATCCTGTAGCAAAGCTCTCCCCGCAGAGACGGCTGCGATCACGCCCCACCCCCTCTCCGCTCTACCCGGTTCTGAGCTGCTATCTGTGCTCTCGCTGCAGCTGCTGCCCGCAGACTGCTTCTGATTTAAGTACCGTCCCCGCCCTCGCGCAAAAACAGACCTTTCTTGACGAGTCTCAAGGATGGTTTCTCTTGGTAAGTAAATGTATGTTTTTTTTTCAGTCGAGCATTAATTCAGAGGCATGAAATGAAATGGATAGTGAGAGAAAAACACGGAGGTTACACAGGAGTGTATTTCCTCTCCGCCATCTTGGCCCCAGTCTCGTATTTGAATCTTTAAAATTTAGTATGGCCCTTGGCACATAGTGTTTAATAAAGCATTTTTCATTGATTTCATTTATTCATTCAACAGAATATAAAATTCTGAATTTATGGGTACAAAAACAGTCAGTTGTACATGTACATAATAGGAGAAACTAAACAATTTTTATGAAAAAACTCTGGAATTTAGTTTCATAACTTGAACCAGTGGCATGATATAGTTGCTTAGAGAGGCTAAAGTCGTATTATGTCTTTTGATGCTTCAGTGGATTCATTATCTCATCACTATGGGTATTTCTAGTTTGTCAGTGTTTCTCTGAAACCCGAACCCCCAGATGTATGTGATTCAGATGTTGTCAATGATGGAATAATTATTTCCCACGGCCTAGACACCATGCTCCTACTAATGTAGCCCCAAGATGCTGTGCTTGGACGGATTTCCACTGGATGAGATACCAGACTAGCTAAGCTTCTCATCCAATGTGATTTCTGTCTGTTTTTCTATAACTCCTCCACGGGGAATCTAGGCAGCTAGATGGTACAAAGGTGAGAACGCTGGCTCTGGATCAGAAAGAACTGAGGTCAGATCTGGCCTCAGTTATTTCCTACCTATAATGCCCCCTAGCAAGTTACAAAACCAGTTTGCCTCCATTTCCCCCTCTGTAAAATGGGGATAATAATAGCACCGACCTCTTAAAATTGTTGTGAATATCCAATAATTATGATAAGAAGAATAATTATAAAGTGATTAGCTCAGAAGAAATGTGAGATGAGCATAGTTACAGAATCTACCCCAAATGTTCATAGGGAGTATTTGGGTCTGACCTGTGGCAAAGCATCCCAAGCTCGTATTGGTCTGATTGGCCACACACAGAAGGACATATTAACTGGATTCTAACATAGTGAAGTCATTTTGTCTTTTTTTGAGAACAATGGACAACAACCACAGTACAGCCTGACACATAGTAAGCACTACCTAAAGATTAGCAATTTGTTGATATTGTTATTATTATTACTATTAGTCAACTCACTGGAGTTCTCAGCCTAAGACCCGTGACTTTTTTTTTTTTAATACATCTGTTGATAACTTTGTTTCAATATGATTGGAATCCTTTGTAGTCCTGTATATTTTATTTTATGCATTTAAAAACATGATTCTGATGACAGGAAAAGATAATGATAAATGTTAGAGGGAGATGGGAAAATTGGGACACTGATGTATTGTTGGTGGAGTTGTAAAATGATCCAATCATTCTGGAGAACAATTTGAAGCTATGCCAGAAGGGGTATAAACCCTCAAAAGGGGTAAAAAAAAACACCATAACTTTTGATCCATTAGTCTCATTACTGGGTCTGTATCTCAAAGAGACCATAAAAGAGGGAAAGGAACCCACATGGGCAAAAATGTTTGTAGCAGCTCTTTTTGTAGAGGCAAGAAACTGGAAACTGAGTGGGTGCCCATCAATTGGAGAATGGCTGAATAAGGTAAGGTACATGAAGGTAATGGAATATTATTACTATTCTATAAAAATGATGAACAAGCTGATTTTAGAAAGGCCTGGAAAGATTTATACGGACTGATGCTGAGTGAAACAAGCAGAACCAGGAATATATTGGACACAGTAACAGCAAGATGTGTGATGATCAACTCTGAAAGACTTGGTTCTTCTCAGTGATCCAAAGCAATTCCAATAGACTTTGCACAGAAAATCCATCTGCATCCAGAAAAAGAACTATGGAGACTGAATATAAATCAACACATACTATGTTCACTTCTTTTTTCTGTTTTTTTTTTTAATCTCTCCCATAGTTTTTCCCTTTTGCTCTGTTTTTCACTTCCAACATGATTCATAAAGCAATGTGCATTAAAATAAATAAATAAATTAAAAAAAACATGATTCTGAGAAGCAATCCACAGGTTTCACCAGATGGCCAAAAGGGTCCATAACACATAAAAATGTTAAGAGCCTGTTTTAATTTTTAACAAAAGCTAGTATAATTCTTGGTATGAACCTTCCATTTTGCTACGTGGCCTACCTTTTTTTCCAGTCTCCCATTAGAGTGAGCCTTTTGAGACCAAGGAGCTACCTTTTACTTTTTTGTTATCTCCATCACTTAGCACAGTGCTGGACAACCAGTGAGCACTTAGAAGTCACTTAATAATTGCTAGCTGACTGATGCTTTTTTTTAGTTATACATGACCCCAATGATACCTCTTATTCTTTTCTCACCTGCCCATCATGGTTAGCATTAAGCTGCATCCAATTTACACTTACCACGAATCTTTCTTCTGCCGATTGGATTTCCTGCCATTATTAGTTCTTTGGAGGCAGTGGTATCCCATGCTTTGCTGCCATATAGCACCCCCAGAATATTGATATTTAAAATATAGCCTTTTGCAGCAGGGGATGGATTGGAATAATTGAAAATATGGAGGAATTTTGTATTTTCTAACTTGCTACTCTCTGTTCCAAATCCAGCTTATTATTATTATAATAATATAATAATTATCATTATTTAGGGTGCCTATTCAAGATGCATATATTTTCCATAAATGTAAGGACTACTACTACCCAATGGACTGCCCACCCAAGTGTATCTTGGACTACATTAGTAGAATTGTGGTGTCTAGATTGTGGGAAATCAGACAACATGTGAATCACATTCATCTGGGGGTTCCATTTTCAGAGGTACACTGACAAACTAGAAAAAATGCCGAGGAGGGTAACTAGAACTCTGAAAGGTCTTGAAACTTTTTCACTCAGAGAACTGGAAATGGGATTTTTTAGGGGGGGGGAGTAGAAGCAGGGGTGATATCATAGTGGTCTTCCAATATTTGATGGGCTGTCATATAGAAGAGGAAATCCACTTAAACTCATATTTCAGACTTCTGAGGGATCTCAGAGCACATCTATCTCACTCATAAATCCTCTCAACAGCTTGTAAAGCTGTAGGATCAAATGGAGGAAATTACTAGGCAGTGAATTTTGGTTTAGCCTAAAGAGAACAAGAGTTAGGCAGCAATGTGGCCCAGAGGATAGAGCTGACTTCAAATGCAGACTCAGACATTTGTGACTTTAATCCTCTGTCTGCCTCAGTTTCTTCAACTGTAAACTGGGAATAATAATCACACCTATTTTCTAGAGTCATAGTGAGAATCAAGAGACATAATTTTTATTAAGTGTTCCAATGCCTGGAACAATAAATGCTAGCATAATAATAATAATAATAATAATAATAATAATCTATCATTATTATTATTACTGTTTGTAGAAATGGGAATCCTTCTGTCCTTCCAGATTTTTAGAGAGTCCACACGGCAGAATGGAGTTCAAATCCTGCCTCTGACATATACTAGCTCTACAAACAAGACTTACCCCGCCGGAGCTTTAGTTTGCTCATCTGTAAAATGGGGATAATAATTCCTGCCTTTCCCTCCCACGGAGTGGTTGTTGTGAAGCTCCAGTGAGATAATGTATGTAAAGCTCTTTGTAAACCTCCAAGCTCTCTATAAATGCCAGTGGTTATTCTCCGTTGCAGAAGGGATTTTTGTGTTCAGTGAAAAGCTCCTTCCAGCTCTAATAGCCTGTGATTCGATGATTCTTCCGGATGGGAAGAAAATATTGCAGCCGCATTATGCAAAGTCAATGTCACTACACCCCACGCAGACTTAATGTCACTGTGCACAGAGAAAATGTCAACATGTACAGGAAGGGGACAATCAACCTAATTTACTCGACTTACAACCCCCTAGTATTTCCTGGCTCTGTCTTTCCTATGTGTTTCTCCCTGATAATTCAGCCTGCAAGTCTGAGCACAGGTCATTCACTATCCTTAGGGAAACAGTAAACAAAGATAAGAGCTTCAGGCCCTGGAATTTATTTTTTATCCACTCAGCCTAAAAGCAACTGCATGTTAAATTTAGAAAGCTTGATTCCAGACCCATCCCCCCATCCCTCCCCTTTCCTGCCTCCTCTTAATTCTCCACATCCCCAGCGCGGTCTCTGCTGACCCATGCAACATGAAATATCATGTTGATCCAAGTATAGGCCACCCTCAAATTTAGGTGACTCTGCTAAAAGAGCTTATTTTAGGAGAAAAAAATATTCACGGGGGCATCGATGATGGAAAATAACACCAGTTATAAGTCATACTCAGATTTTACACAAGGCAGAAGTAAAAACCAGCTTATATTGGGGCCCATCCAGTGTTTTGAAAACCAGGGTGTTACTTAAAAACATTTCAATATCAACAGTTCTTAATCTGGAATCTATGAATTTGTATTTTTAATATGTTGATAACTACATTTCAATATAATTAGATTACTTTGTAGTTCTGTATATTTTGTTATGCATTTAAAAACATGATTCTGAGAAGGGGTTAAAATAAAAAGGGCTTTTATTGGAGTGCCAAAGGGTTAGGTGACACAATCAATTCTCTGAACCCCTGCTCTATTTGCTCATTAGCAGGTATTATCTAACGAGTTGGGAGGACCAATTGAGGGCCATTTCCTCCACTATCCATTCCCCTGTTTCTTTTAGGAGCAATCTTATTTTTCACCTGTTTATTCCCATTTAACTTTCACTGAAATGCCCTCCCGAAGTCTCATTATGGCACAGAGGTGATGGAGCTTGTGGAGAATGGGGAGAGAGAGCGACTTTCAGTCTCTCATCTGAAGATCAATCTGAGCGCAGAGATGCTTGGCAACTTATCACGTATGGACATATTGTTGGCAGGCCGTTTCTTGGATTCGACTGTGAGCTTCTGAAGGTCAGAGATTGCTTTTACCTTTCTTTGTATCCTCAACACTCAGGAAATGCTTCCTCAATGCTTGCCGACTCCATTTTTTGTTGACTGGACCAGAGCATTGGTCACAAGATGGTCTAGCTCCTTGACCATGGTAATTTTCGAGGACTGGCTCCCAAAGCTTGGAGGGGTTTCAATATGTGTGGGTAAAAGGAGCACCCACAGGGATGAAATCCCATATCTTTTGAAGTATTAAAGTGTTTACCCAAATATATACTCAGGATAATTTGTTCTGTGCTTTTCACTCACACATCTGTTGGGTGGGACACCAATAAGAAAAACATACTCCAAATTTAGCTGGGCAATTTCCAATTTATTTTAAAAAGCACGCCTCACAGTTTGTGAGTCTCTAATTGAATAGCTCTTTCCTATGTAGGTCAGATCCCATTGGAACCGGCTCCAAGAGCCTGGACAAATCCTCTCATTGCGCCGGCCTCTGGTCTAGTGAAACTGATTCGAAATAAGTTTGGCCAGAATCTCTTGATTAGAGAGAGATCTCACTGTGACGGAGCTTGTGCTAAGTGGGATTCATCCAATATCGCCTCAGACACCCCTTGAAGTGCTCACCAGCCTCAGTTCATTTAAATAGATTAAGAATCATAGAAGGTTTGAAATGGAAGAGACCTCCAAGGATCACCTAGCCCAATGCTCTCTTATGGATGGGGGTCGGAGGTGCAGAGAGAAAAAGAAACTTTTCCAAAGGAACCCAGTGACTTAGTGGGGGGGGGGGGGAGAGAGAGAGAGAGAAAGAAAGAGAGAGAAAGAGAGAAAGAGAGAGAGACAGAGACAGAGACAGAGACAGAGACAGAGACAGAGACAGAGAAACAAAAGGTGAGAAGAGAGACTATGGACGGGGAGAGAGACTGACAGACTGAGAGAGACACAGAGAGAGACAAAGAGAGACAGAGAAACAGAGACAGAGACAAAGTCAGAGAAACAGAGAGACACACAGAGAGAGACAGAGACAGAGACAGACAGACAGATAGACAGACAGACACACACACACACACACACACAGAGCTAGAACTGGCATCTGTCACCTCCCAGCCTGGTGTTTCTAGAACTACTCTGTTCCTTTTTTTATTAGGGGTGATCTGAGGGATGGTTTGGAGAAAGCTGCAGTTCTATCACCTGAAGACAACCTGATGGTCTTCTGTTCCCTAGGATGGGGTGGGTCCCAAGAAGTCGGAGCTAAGAGACATAAAAATAGAAAGTGCCCCCAGCCTCACCCTGGCTCTGGCACTGTATTTAAGCATTCCATGGAACAATGCAGTAGGTAATTTTAACAAGCTTAGGGAAAAAGGAGAGTGACCAGATGCTCTCAGTTGGCGTGTGGGGAGGGGATGGGGGAAGAGAGGGAAAAAATATCTGTTAACCTTTTTTTTTTTTTTTTTAAATCAAATTACTAAGGCAAACTAGGACATTAAGTCAGGGACATTCTACCCAAATAATATTTGGTTCTTGAGTTGCCCGGTTGGCGTATCTAGAAAGATCAAATGACTCATGAGTCTTTCATTTAAAGACTTGTAAATGGCACTTTCATTTAAAGACTGAGGACAGGGGTTTAAGAGGCAGAAGGAAATAGAGAGCAGCTGGGAAGGGGCGAAACATTTATCTTGGCCTGCAGTCCTGTGGTTGGGGCTGGAAGGGAGGGGGGTGTCTAACTCATCACAAATCCTGAGCCTGAGCACACAGCAGAGATAGAGGGTAGAAAGGGGGCTGGGGCTGGCGCTCTCTTCTCTACTTACTCTAGTCCTTCTCTGTTCTTTCTCTGTGATCCTGTCGGTTCTCATAGGCACAGCAGAAGGAAGGGAGGAAAGAAGGAAAAGAAAAAAGAGAAAGAGACAGAAAAGAGAAAGAAACAGAGAAGGGGGAAAGAAGGGGGGAGAGAGAAAGAGAGAGTGAGGAATGGAAAGAGGAAGGAAGAAAGGAAGGAGGAAAAGAAAGGAAGGAAGAAAAAGGAGGGAAAAGGAAGAAAGGAAAGAAGGCAAGAAGGAAGGAAAGAAGGCAAGAAGGGAAGAAGGAAGGAAGGAAGGAAGGAAGGAAGGAAGGAAGGAAGGAGGAAGGAAGGAAGGAAGGAAGGAAGGAAGGAAGGAAGGAAGGAAGAAAGAAGAAAAAGGAGTCAGGGAGGGAGGGAGGAAGGAAGGGAGAGAAGGAGGGAGGGAGGAGGGAAGGAGGGAGGAGGGAGAAGGCCGGATGGGTGGAAAGGTGGGAGGGTGGAACGGAGGAAAAAATATTTATTAAATGCTTTATATGTGTCAGGTATTGTGCTAATCACAGGTAATTGTGCTAAAAACACACACACACACACACACACACACACACACACACACACACACACAGAGCACCCCTGACCTCAAAGAACGTGTATTTTAGTAGAAGACTCATAAAAATGAGTTAGAAAAGTTATAGGGTATACGAGTGCTCTCTCTCTCTCTCCCCCTACCTTTGTCTCTCCCCACCCCTCTCTCTCTCTGTCTCTGTCTTTGTCTCTCTCTCTCTTTATTGACCTTCCCTCATAATATCTATTGCCACAGAGCCTGAAGATGGAGGTGGCAGCAGGAGGAGGCAGCAGTCAAGAGAGAGAGGGCTTCATCCTCAAAGACAAGGTGACACAATCCCAATGGTGCTACTTGTCCTAGATCCTTGTCTAGGCTTCCTATGGATTCCTGCTGGGGGATATCCATATCCTCCGTACATGTGTCCAGATGAGTTAAGGGGTCCTGGCCAGCAAACTGTCTCATCCCGAGACAGTTCTCCCGAGTTCTGTTTCATACCTACGCCCCCAGTCTGTGCTATTGAACCAGGAGTGAGGAGGAACCTTGACTCTAGGGTTCTGAAGCTGATGACCACTACCTGGGAAGTAGGAGCCAAGCATCCTGTGGGAATTGTGTCATTACACACTCCCTGCTTGCTCATGGGGATATGGCTTTGGGAAAGTAACCAAACTCAAATTCTGTGTTTTTTAGAATAAGATTGATGCTATATCTGAGGGATTTTGGGGGGTCTGGAAAAATGACTTAGTAAATGTTTTTATTACTTATTATTAGGCATTGTCTCCAAGCTATTAAGTACTTTTAAAAACTTATCTATTCTACAATAAGAGTAAAAGCACAAACCCTTAAAGCCAAAGAGATGAATCTGGAATCCAGATGAAGGTGGAGACATTTTGAAGCAGGGAAAGATTGCCTCTAATTTCCTTCCTCCTGTTCCCAAATGCAGTAATTAAGTTTTCCTTCCTTCCTTTCTTCCCTCTCTCATTTCTTCTCTCCTTCCCTCCTTCACCTCCTCTCTCCTCTCTTCTTTCCCCTTCCCTTCACCCTTCCCCCCCCTTTCTTTCCTAGGTGAATCTGAAACTAGATCTCAAGTCCCTAACTACCTCTTCTGTTTTGTGTTTCTTTCTCTGAGCACAGATGATTGAAAATGATCCCGTGAGATGAACATTTTCTTCCTTGGCAGCCACCATATGATTTTACAGGCTCATTACATTCTTATACCATAAGAATTCCCCAACTGATGGGCACCTTCTTTGTTTCCACTTCTTTGCTACAATATAAAGTGCTCCTATAATTTGTTTTTAAACATTGGGTCCTTTCTTTCTTTCTTGGATTTCTGAGGGTGGGGGGGAAGAGCATATATGTCTAATAGCGGTATTTTGGTTATAGTTCCAAAGTGCTTTCCAGAATAGCTGGGTCAGTTTATAACTCCACCAATAGTAAACTCAGGACATTCTTAATCCATTCTTTCTTTTCCCTTTAAGATTTCAGGAGGAGAAAGTTGTAGCAATGTTTTCTCATTTGCTCCAGAGCTAAAAAAAACTCTGAGCTTGCACATAACTGTTCAACTCCTTGACTTTATCTGGTGTCAAAGCCCTTTCCCACTTTCTTATCTCTAGAACTGGAGGTCATGCTTTTCTAATGAGATGAGTTCTTTCTAAAAATTACACCCAACTAGTCAGAGGAAAGGCTTTAGATTACCTTTCCAGTTTCCCTTCTCTATTTTTGCTGCATTCCTTATGTAGAACAGAGAGTGAGATTATAGCTAACGGCAACACTCCCCCATCCCATCTTGTTTTTCCCATCATTACTGCCTGATTCCAATAAAGCATGTTTCTCTACAAATATGGCGGCTTTACCAAATTGCTCCCACACCCTCACTTGAACCTTAGTTTAGTTGTGGATTAAGGGGTTGGGATTGTATTATATGATCTCTAGGGTTTCTTTCAGGGCTAGGTCTGTAATACCACAAAGTACAGCACTCAGGTTTCTATACAATGGTCCCCTTAGAAATTTCTGCAACTTGCTCAATATTTTTAAAATACCTCTTACACAAAACACTTCAGAAATAGCTTTCCAAGAGATGCTCTATCTCTTTCTTTCTTTGGGAGGCTTAAAACACAATGCCTAATCAGGGTTTTGAAACAAGTTTAAACTAGTTTCACCACCTTCCCACATTCCTTGCAATTTCATTGGTATTCGATCTCTTTGACATTTATTTCTTTTACTCACTCTGACCACATCTCATCCCATTTGCATTAAGGCTGCAGCAGATGTTAATTATGGCAATTTGTTTGGACTGTAGAATTTGGGGGTATCATTTATCAAGTTGTATATACTGAGGATGGTATGTAATGCACATTTAAAACCTCACAGACACACCAGTCTGTTCTCATTTTATTCTTTCTTTCTGGAATGAGGCAACAAAAATCGATCCTACCATAAAGAAGGCACAGGTTAGCTTTCTCTCAGTCTCTCTCCAGTCCCATGGGCAAGGATGGGGTAGGTATAGCCAGGAGGTCTTAGTTAGGCTAAGGGATTATCAGATACCATACCTCTGGGTAGGGTGCATCCAGAGGGGTCAGCTATGGTAGGGAGGAGTAGATGTCATAATAGAGGGAAGATCTGAGAGTTGGAAGGTTTAAGGGTTTCAGTAAGGGCTACACTAATGGGCAGGGAAGACCTTTGATACTAGAAGCGGCTAGATACCTGTTTTATGGTGCCTTCTGGGTATCAGAAGTGCCCAATGCCCCAGGTGTTGATCATAGTTACAAACCACAAATGAATGCTGAACTTGCAGAGGCAGCAGTTATGGAACCATGGGAATGTCCTTATAATACCTCTGTCCACCAACAGTTGTCTTTAACTTTGGCTCTTGCCAAGCCAGCCTACTTCCTGATTAATATTTCAGCTCTTATTCCCATGCTTTTTACAAAATCTGTCCTCAGTATCTGGAATGTGCATCTACATCACTTCCACTTAGAATCCCTAAAATTCCCTCAAAGTTCAGCTTAGAGGTCAATTATATGAAGCTCTTTAGTTGCTATTACCCCATAATTACTTAGTGTATGTATATATGTCTGTATGTTGTAGATGTGTCTCTCTGTGTGTATAGAATGTTCCAAATCTTATTTTAAATCTAAAAATCACATTTTTAGGACACTGTGCATGTATGTACCCATGTGCATACATGCACATAGGTATATATATGCACATACAAATACACAGAGAATTCCAGCTAAGTCTTGTTTTAGTCTGGGAGCAGGTCCTTGGAGGAATAAAAGCTGCTGCAAGCTCTTCATCAAGGGAAACGTTTTTGGATCCAATACAACACAGAATTTGGCTAACATTCTTTCAAAACCAAGGGGAATTGGCCAGCCAGGTACCATTTCTCTGTTTAGCTGAAACAGGAAAAAGGAACTGTGTTGGTGGTCAACTTTGGGCAAGGGCAATCAGTTTGGGCTGTAATATATGTGTGTGTATCTATCTATCAATGTATATATATAAGAGAGAGAGAAATACACACATATATATGTGTATCTCTCTCTTTATATATCTATATCTATCTATCTAGATATGTGTGTATGTCTCTCTCTCTCTCTCTCTTTATATGTATATATGAACCTATAAGCTGTGAAGATGTCAGTTCATATAGACATAAAGCCATGTGGTCTCTGGGAAGGAATGCTGCATTCAACCTGCTCAGTGATGTCATCTTGCTCATTGAAAACTTCTAAATATGGCACAATTGAAAGCACATCAGAATTGGAGGTCTTGTATTTAAGGACCACTTCTACTGCTTGCTATTTCTATGAGATAGGTGCTATGATTATGTCCATTAAACAGATGAAGAAACTGAGGCTGAGAGAAGTTAAGTCACCCATCCAATTAGGGTTAGAGGCAAGATTTCTGTCTGTCCTTTCTGATTCCATTTAGTCACAGGTGGGACAACAAATCTGAAGGAAATAAGCAGCAGCAGCAGCCAGGTATAATGGGAGGGGGTGTTTGGCTATAATTTAATTTCGGTGTGAACTCTTTCAACTGTATTATTTCTTTGAAGCTCTTTCTTCCCAGAGATACCTGGGATGCTTTTCCCACACAGGTAGCAGTCATGATTATGGTTGTGAAGGGATAGATGCAAGTTGATGCATCTTCTTCTTCTTTACTCTTTTCTTTCTTCTACTCTTTAATTTGGAAAAAAGCTGCTCCTCCTGGTGGGTGCCCTTCCCCGTGTACCCCTTCTCTCCCTGGTCTCCAGCTGGTGCTGGTTCCTGCTTAGAGACATTATAGGGGGACAAGCAGTAACCGTTGGTTTTGTTGGCTCTGAGATTGTTCCTCGACCAATGGGGATCCTGTGTGTCATGACAGACTGATTAGTAAATTAGCAAAGTATGCTGAAAATAGCACAGTGCCCAGCTGCTCTCGATTTCCACCGAGGGCAGGAGGAAATGGCCTTCAATTCCAGCAGGAGGGCTAATATCAGGATGATCTCAACAGTAAAGCTTCCTTCACTGGAAAATGTGCCACGGTGAGAAGCCATAGATTCCCCTTCTTTGGAGATCACAAAGAATGTGCCACATTGAGAAGCCATAGAATCCCCTTCTTTGGAGATCACGAAGAATGTGCCATGGTGGGAAGCCATAGAATCCCCTCCCTTGGAGATCTTTGAAAACAGCTCCTAACTGGGATACTCTCTGGGACATGGAGGATTATCTCCAGCAGACCCTGAGTTTGGGTATCAGGGCTTAAAGATAGAGCCAAATCATTGGGATGGAGATGGGGTTTAGTACCAGTCTTAGAGATCCAATTTGGTTTGGTTAATTCCTAAGGGTTCAGCCCTTAGGTTTCTCTAAATAGAACTTCAACATCCTCTTGGTCAGAGTCTACTCCCCTCCCTCTATGGCAAGAGGGAGTGAGATCCTGGGATCTGACCTATCTCTGAGGGAATTAAACTGGAGTGCCCCCAGGTTCTATCACTTATTCGGGTTTTAATGGGTAAAATGTATTCAATGTGTTGAAGGATTTCTTGGGAAAGTGGTTTATTGGGCACCAAAACATTTGGTCTGCATAGCCATTGCCCTAGAGAAGCCTAATGATACCTTCATGAAGAAGTTTAGCAGTTGACTAGCTGGATGACATTGCAGATCCCAATAGCATTGTTCTAATAAATATTTCTGTAATATATATGAGGTGGTATGGTACTATGGTAGCCTACTTGGTACAGTTTCCAATGATTTCCTTATTTATGGAAATTTTTCAGTTTAAATGTATTTTCTTTTGGAAGTCCACTTTGAGTAATTCCATTTGACCAGTCATCTAACTAGTCCTGTGCTTGTGGTCTCTGAATTCTATTTCCTTGACTTGAAAATACATTGCTATTCTTGTCTTTGTAATTATTCTCAATGAAAGGCAGTTTGGCAGTGGAAAGAGCACCAACCTTAGCATCACAGAAGCTGGGTTCCAATCCCAGCTCCAAGTATTGTTATAATAGTGACATTGAACAAGTTATTAAACTTTTCTGCCTAGTTTCCTCATCTGTAAAATGAAAAGGATAGTGATTACATTACCTGTTGTTGTAGGGTTGTTGTAAATTTTAAAAGGTTATAGAAATGTGAGTTTTTATGTGATTTCACATGGCAATTGAGTCAGCAAGAAATGAATCTGGATTGAGAGATGACCTCGGAGTTAGGAAGGTTTAAGTTCAAATCTGTCTTTTGACATACTAGCTGTGTGACATTGCACAAATGGTGATACAGTACATAGAGCCCTGGACCTGGAATCAGGAAGAACCGAGTTTGAATCTTGTCTCAGACACTAGTTGTGTGGTCTTGGATAAGTCACTTAATGTATGCCTTAGTTTTCTCAGCCATAAAATGGGGATAAGATGGGGTTGTTTTGAGGATAAAAATACCATATTTGTATTTAAGAGCTTGGGCATTTAATAAAAATGCTGGGTTTGGGGAAATTCTTAAAAAGAAAACTCTTATATTCATGTGTTTTGGATGACTAGATGCTTACCTATTTCAATAAATCTCTTCCAGATCTTGCAATAAATGGAGATTGAAGAAGTCTTTTCGGAATTTTTTGCTTAGGGAGCCGTAAATTTAAACCAATGTCATTGGCAAGCTTAAAAAGAGAGCTCCATATAAAGACAAATTCGTATTTGACTTCACAAAACTGTCAATCTATTATGACTTGAAAATAGAATTCACTAATATATATTAATGTCTAGAATAGCTGTGCTTATTCTCCCTGAGATTTGGCTGTTCCAAATGATCCAAAAGAGTCCTCAGGGCCAAAGTGATTGTGATTCTACATCCTGGCTCTCATCTTTAGATCCACAAAAGGTTCCCATTTCCTATTCTATTCATTGAAAAGATTAAAGTAAAAGAAGATAGGGGAAATAATATGGCTCTATAGGTTTGAAATAAAAATGCATTGGAAACCACTTTTGGAAAGCTTGTATTATCCCAGTGGAAGACCTTGCTTTTTGATGAGCAGTCTTAGTGGGATGATAAGCTTATAATCAAACATGTGTTTTATAATTAGGCAACTGTTTTATACTCAGAAGCACTGAAAATTGATTTTGAGCAAGTATGGAAAATGAAACAAGAGAGGAGTGAGCTCAGACCCATAATTATATATTGTATCGGCCAGAATAAAGGGTAGGTTTTTCTCCCAATCCAGCTTGTATAAGAATTGAGAGTAACTTATAATTGATGTTAGTATATAGCTTTGTGCCTCAGTGTCTATGTGGCTGTGTGTGTGTGTGTGTGTGTGTGTGTGTGTGTGTGTGAATGTGTGTAATTTTCAGAGATTTCATTCTAGAGGTATAGTCTGTGTTGAGGAGGGGTAATCAACATTCAGATCAATATAATTAAGAGGTCTTTAACTCTGTCTAGGGCTGTAAGAATTATGGGCAAAATGGTGGAAAACCCACTCTCCCTGCTTTCTTGGGATGGATTTTAACAGCCATATCATATCTGCTCTTTTATCTGTTCTATTGATGCAATATTAATTAGTTATAGTCAAAGTTTTTCCTCTGAATTGATCAGAAGCTCCTTAAGGACAGGAACTAGGTCTTTTTAAAAATTATTTTTTTATTATGAACTCGACAGAAACATTTTCATATACAAAAAGCAAAAAAGAAAATTGTACATGAAATCATTAATATTATATAAAATTGTTTTTAAAAATAATAAATTCAACATATTTGTTTTAAAGTATTTGTCATGTTTGACTATATCTCCATCTAAGCTTCCTTCTGTTCTATGAATTTAAAAAATATCTCAGAGGCACTCTTTTCTTTTTTTTTTTTTTTGAAACATTAATTACCAGGTCCCTTTTCTTTCAATCCTTCCCCCTAATAACAAACAAATAAAAAATCCTTGAAGAAAATAAGTACATCTATGCAAAGCCAATCCATACATTGGCTGTCTCCAGACATGTAAATCTCATTTTGCTTTGATAGTCCATCACTTTTTTCAGGGGAATGGAAACATCCATTTTCTGGAACTGTGGTTGATCATTGCATTAATCAGAGTTCTTAAGTCTTTCAAAATTATTTTTCTTTACAAAAAAGTAACTATTATATAAACTGTTGTACATCAGTTCAAACAAATATGTCCAGGTCCGTCTAAATCCATGCTTATAAATTTTATATAAATTATAAATTTATAAATGAAATTCTATTTCATTTATATTCCATGATTTGTTTTGCAATTTCCTGACAGGTATTCCTTTAATGTCTAGTTCAATGTTGCATCAAAAAGGGCAAAGACATTTTTGCACATATCAATCCTGTCTCTCTTTGATCTTTTTGGAAGTGAAGGCTTATAGTGTATCCTTGCACACAGTTTAGTGACATTGGGTATAGTTCCAGCTTGTTTTCTAGATCGACCAAACCAATTTGCAGCTCTGTCAACAGTACCTTAGTGTGCCTAGCTACACGTAGCCTCTCCCACAATTGCCATTTCCCTTTTCGCCAATCTGGTGGGTGTGAGTTGGAACCTCAATGTTTCTCTTATTATTGTGATTTATATTTGTATTATGTGTTTTTTTCATATTTTTGTTAATGACTAGGACATCTTCCTCCGAAAAATGCCTATTTTTATAGCCTTTGACTATTTAGGGGCTGACTGATTCTTATATCAGTTTCTTATATATCTTGGGTCTTATCCCTTTATCAGAGTAACTTGCTGCAAATTTTTCCTCCACTTAATGAACAAATTTATTAAGCATTTAGAGTGGGCAAGGGCTCAATATACAAATAGAAAAGTAAGATAATCCCATTTCTCAAGGAGTTTCTATTGGAAAAGGAGGTTTTAGCTAAAAGCCAGACAGAAAGACCAGTGGTCTCGATGGTGCATTGGCAAAGCAGATAGTAATGCATTTTTAAATGTTCTTTTTCATGGATTAAACTACATCCATTTGTGATGCTGAACCATTTCACCGTATCAAGGACACCGGAAACAAGAACTTTCGTTTCTAGGTCTTTAGGAACTGTGATTGCTAAGGAAGCAGAGAGAATTGTATTACCTGCAGGGACTCTTACAAGGTTGCCTCTCCACAGGGGCTGGTGTGGAAACCAGGCTAGGCATCTGGGGCAATGCTGCTCCCAGGGCTCTTGGGCTTGCCTGCCTGCGGGTGGCAGTGGGTTCATAACTGATGTGGGTGATTAACCAATTCCTTTCGAATTCCAGCTGCTTTGGTTTTGTATGTAAAAACTCTCCGATGTTATGTAATTAACATTGTCCATCTCATCTCCACAAACTTCTCTTAAAATTGTTATGTCTAAAACTCTTCCCCTGTCTATACCTGTGAAAAGGATCTTTTTCTGCTCCTGTAATTTGTTTTGGTTGTTATGAAGGGACCAAGTCTTGCTTATCTTTGCATTCTCCCTCCTTTTCGATCTACCACAATCCATTGCACATAGTAGGTGCTAACAAATAGTGAATAAGTGAATAAGTGAATGAATGAATTTTGGTCCTTCCTATCATCTGTGGGCCAGCTATTTGGTTCATTCAGGTTTTTTTTCTCTTATTTTGAAAGAAGAGAGCTCCTGGCTCTACCTTTTTTCCAGCTGACTAGTCATCATGCTTAATCATCTCTGACAAATGGATGGGACAGCAAACAATTTCTCAGTGAGGATGGAAGGGATCTTCATTTTGGAAAGATAAAGGTTTAGGAATCATAATTTGGTTTTTCTGGGCCTCTTTTTTTCCCTAGTGAGGTATTAGTGAGGAAGATCTCTAAGGTCCTTTTCAGCAATGTTGCAGACTTCTCTGAAATGAGTATATAGAAAAGCCAATGAACCGTAGAGAGATTCTTGTTCAGTCCCATCTAACTGAGATTCCATGATTCTGAAACTAGCCATCCTTTTTGAATATAGTATAGTCTTTTATTTCCTCTTCTAATTATGAGTGCTATTTCCTATGCTGTTTTTATCATGCAATTATGTCTTGGATACATTATAAATTCATGTTATCTAGCTTTAACTGGATCCTCACTTCAGCAAGGCAATCCTTTTCCTTCTTTCCTGAATGATTCCCTATCTGATGCCCCACAAAAAATTTTTAAACCTTCTCTTATTTCACTCTTCTCTCTAAAGTGAGTTCTTCAATTCTTACTTTATTAAGAAAATTGAGTCTATATTATCACTCATATGAAAGAGTATACCAAATCACTATTGATCAGAGAAATGCAAATTAAGACAACTCTGAGATACCACTATACACCTGTCAAATTGGCTAAGATGACAGGAAAAAATAATGATGAATGTTGGAGGGGATGCGGGAAAACTGGGACACTGATGCATTGTTGGTGGAGTTGTGAACGAATCCAACCATTCTGGAGAGCAATCTGGAATTATGCCCAAAAAGTTATCAAACTGTGCATACCCTTTGATCCAGCAGTGTTTCTATTGGGCTTATATCCCAAAGAGATACTAAAGAAGGGAAAGGGGCCTGTATGTGCCAAAATGTTTGTGGAAGCCCTGTTTGTAGTACTAGGCTAGAAACTGGAAATTGAAGGGATCCCATCAATTGGAGAATAGTTGGGTAAATTGTGGTATATGAATGTTATGGAATATTATTGTTCTGTAAGGAATGACCAGCAGGATGAATACAGAGAGGCTTGGAGAGACTTACATGAACTGATGCTAAGTGAAATGAGCAGAACCAGGAGATCGTTATATACTTTAACAACGATACTGTATGAGGGTGTATTCGGATGGAAGTGGATTTCTTTGACAAAGAGACCTAACTCAGTTTCAACTGATCAATGATGGACAGAAGCAGCTACACCCAAAGAAAGAACACTGGGAAATGAATGTAAACTATTTGCATTTTTGTTTTTCTTCACTGGTTACTTTTACCTTTTGAATCTAATTCTTCCTGTGCAACAAGAGAACTGTTCGGTTCTGCAAACATATATTGTATCAAGGATATACTGCAACATATTTAACATACATAGGATTGCTTGCCATCTAGGGGAGGGGGTGGAAGGAGGGAGGGGAAAAATCGGAACAGAAGCCAGTGCAAGGGATAATATTGTAAAAAAATTACCCAGGCATGGGTTCTGTCAATAAAAAGTTATTATTAAAAAAAATTGAGTCTATTTGATGTGAACTCTTCTCCCCTTCTCTTTGAAAATCCTTTGACTAAATCTTTTGACTTCTTCCTCCATTATCTGTACCTTTCCCCAGTTTCAGAAAATGAAGTGGTCCTTCCGATTGCATCTCCTAAATGTTGGTACTCCACAAAACTCTGACCTAGGTTCTCTATGCTCTAGATACTTTTTCTCCTAATGTGGATATTTTTTACTGATGTCTTTTTCTAAAGCAATTTTGATAATAGATTTAAAGGTGGAAAACACCTTGGTGGTTATCCAGTCCAATATATCATAAAGAACCTGAGACTCGAGGTAGTTAATTAACTTGTCCACAATCATACTAGTACTAAGTGTCAGGGTTGGGATTTGAATCCAAATCCTCTGACTCTGTGGCCAGTGGTCTTTCTATTGCACCAGAACATGGAGTCAGAAAGACTTGGATTTAAGTGTCTCCTTTGACTAGCTGGATGATTCTTGGCAAGTCATCTAACATTTCTCAGGAGTTATTAATCTGTAGCAGTGAAGGAACTCTATTCAGAAGTCCCCATATTGATGAAATCTAGGATTCAGACAGAGAAAGAGTTTCAATTAATAAAAAAAAGTCAATTGAAAAAGAAAACTTTAGCAGAGACCCTGCTCAGCAGTAGTTCATGTGAAAAAGACTTGGTGGCTTTTAGTTGTTCACAGATGTAAGATGAGCCAATAGACTATTATTACATATATCTTCAGTCACTTTGAGAGGCCATAATGAGTGACCATCATTGTACAAAACCTGCTTTCCCTTTTGGAGATGACTTCAGAGGCAGTTCCCCTCTCCCCCCCAGAGGCAATTGGGGTTAAGTGACTTGCCCAGGGTCACACAGCCAGGAAGTGTTAAGTGTCTGAGACCAGATTTGAGGGCAGGCCCCCTGACTTCAGGGATAGGGCTCTATCCACTGCATCAACTAACTGCCCCCACAGACAAGTTTTTAAGCCACATGAGAGAACTTATTACTTTATAGGTACATTTTTTTGACCCTCCTTAGAATGATTCACCCAGCTTGATCATCCTCTTTTATCTAACTCATTTTCAAATGATTTGATCATTTTCCAAAAATTATACATGCCCCCAAATACAAAGCTTCACCCTCATCAACGAGATCCAAAGGCACTGAACTTTAAGCTCATGGAGGCTGGCTCTCCTAGGAATACCAACGCCAATCATCTCTTTCCTTTTACTCCTAACTTGGCAGGGGGTTCTGGATAGAGTGGTGGATTTGGAGAGGAGACACTAAGTTTGCCATCTAACCTGGCCACTTGCTATCTGTGTGACCTTGGGCAAGCAACTTAACTGCACTTGATCTTGGTTTTTTCAATTGTAGAAGGGGGTGATGGGCTAGACAGCTTTCCAAGACCCTTTTAACTCTAAAGCTACCTTGTCACAAACTTCAGGATCTTTTCCAGCTAAAAGTCTATGATCGTGTTATTGTTCACCCTTCATTCTTGAAGAGGACCAGTTCCATAAATGAGCTGGAGAGGAGTGAGGCAGTGAGCCTTTTTCTGTCTTCCAGAGCCATTGAAGCCCAATGGCAAGGCGCGCGTTAGATAAATGGCAGAGAATCCCGGAGACTAAGAGGGAGAGATGATGGGGGAGAGAACAGGCAGTAAGCAAAGATAATAGAAGTCAAAACTAGAAGGTAGATCCAAGAAGGGGGGGCAAAGAGAAGGAAGTGACTAGGAATCCCACCCAGTCATTGCGATGGGACCATATTTTGAGGGGACTTTGCTGGTTCTGGTGATGTCATCCCCAACCCCGTTATCTGAGTTTCAGCCTTTGTCTTGGTCCCCTCACATCATTTCATAGTATCTCTCCCATCCTCCCTCTTCCACACATTTCTAACGCTGACATTTTTACCACCGACGCTTCCCTCACTGGCCCCTCTCAGGGCCAGTTTCTGTGCCCTACCATCCATTTTATGCAGAACTCCCAGATCAGCTTTGCCAGGACATGTTTGTGTAAATGCTATCTCCCTTCTCCATCATCCACAGAACAAAGATCTGAGTCTGGAGCCTTTCTACAGGCTGGTCCCCAACTTCTCCAGCTTTCCCACAAAGCCCTCCTTTCCCTCTGAACTGTCTACTTTGTATTCCCAAATATCCTTTGCTGCCTGTCCCTTCTGTGTGTTTGCTTAAATTATTCTTATGTACGCCCACCTGGCTTCTCGCATTTGTCTAAGGAGGGAGAGAGAGAAGGAAGGAAGGAAAGAGAGATGGAGAGAAGGAAGGAGGGAGAGAGGGAGAAAGGGAAGGAGAGACAGAGGAATGAAAAAAGAGAGAGAAAGAAGGAGGGAAAGAGGGGGGAGTAGAGGGAAAGAGGGAGAGAAGGAAGAAAGGAGGAAGGGAGAGAGAGAGAGAGAGAGAGAGAAGACTGCATGTTCTTTCCTTCCCCCAGGCACTAACCCTTACTCCTGTTTTGCTTCAGTTCTCTCTCTGCAATGTGTAGGCCATAAGGGGTCTGTAAATCATCTGGCAGAGCAACACCAGGCTTCCTCTGACCTTTCCTGGAATGTCCCTTGCCTGATGGAGCTCCGTGCTTTCCCTCTCAATGCACGGGGTACTCTGGGACTTGTAGTTGGGAAAGCGTGTCACACGAGGGGCTGTAAATCTCTGCCCCGGGAGCCACAGATCCTGCGCTTACTCCCACAGTAAGGAGCTTCCCCGGCGAACAGGAGCAGCCAGTCCCCGCTCCGGGGGCGCGCGCTCCTCGCGGGCTCCAGGTGCACAGCTCCCAGCCGGGGGCTGCAGGACCCCCATAAATAATGGCGGCCCTACCTTGTGATTACCGTGGGCTTTGCCTCCCGCCACGCCGAGCCCCCCCAAGGCTGACCTCTGCCCCTGCCTTCTGAAGTCCCCCCGGTTCGGCCCTGCCGGGCATTCCAGAAGCACTTGTTGAATGAATAAGAAGATGGAATCCTCATTGAAATGCATCCTCGAAGCCTTCCATTCAAGGCCGCTGGGCGCCGGGCTCTTTTTGTCCTCCAAAAACGCATTGGAGAGTGTGACTCCCGCCTCGCCCCCGCCCCCGAACATGTTCCCCAAAGACCCCTAAACAAGAAAACTCCGCCGGCTCCGAGACGGGGCTTTTTTTTTTTTTTTTTAAGGGATGGGGGTTATTACGTTGGTCGCAGCTGGGGGTTGGAATGGGTAGTAACGCTTTACTGGAGTGGGAAGAGAAAAACAAGTAAAGGGGAGGGGTGTGTGTGGGTGTGTGTGTTTCTATTAATCATGAAGGAATTTAGCACCCTGGAGCTAAGAGATAAAGGGAGAAGAAAATTGTTTTTGAGGGCCTGAATTGTGACTTTGTGACAGTCCTGGGCCTCCATTTTTCATCTGTAAAATGGGTATAACCAACTGTACCTCCCAGGGATGTTGGGAAGAAGATGCTCTATAAACTTAAAACACAATAAATGTGTACCATGGATGAAAGAAAAGGCATTCGACATTTGTAAAAATATACAGAGGAAAACTGAAAGAAGTTTAGCAGGAGATACAAATGCATGAGCTGGTTTTGTTCCCATCCTGAGGCATTCAATATATGTTTTAAAATTCTGTATAACAGAAATTCATAAATATTAATCAATCTCTACACATGTATATATATACACACATATAAAACATATATGTTATACATGTAGGTATACATCAATAACATGCATATCATACATATATACATAATACAGGTTAGCTGTATACACACATATAACATATATATGGATATACACATATAAATATATAATATATTCCTCTTTTTTCTTCTTTATATATAACATATATTACATATTCCTCTTTTGTCCTTTATATATATAAAATATATATTTCATATGTCAATATTTCATATATTTCTTTCATTTTTATATATAACATAATAAATATCACATGTCCCTTTTTAGTTCTTTGTGTATTGAAATGTTCATGTTAAGTTTATTTTCTGTATGTTATAATATATCATATATAGAGTATGATCTCTTTTTATTCTTTATATGTAATATGAGATATGTATCTCTTTTAAAATATATAATATGATATGCCTTATATAGAGAGCATCTATTCCCTTTTTGTTCCTTATATATCAAAATGTTCATGTTTGTTGATTAAATTCATAATAAAAAATATAAATTTTTTAACAAGAAAAAGAAAAAAGGGAGGAGGAATGAGATCATTGGTAACCTTGGAGAGAGCTGTTTTAATTGAGTTTATGGATAGACTTTGGATCACAAGGACTTGAGAAGGAAATGCAGAAGTGGGACATTGGAATTAATAAGTATAGATGATATTTTCTCTTCTAAGGAAGAGAACTATAAAATCATAATCAGAGAGTAAATAGGATCACATTAAGATTTTTTGGTGGATGGAGGAGGACTAGAAGTGTTTCTCCTGTTTTTCTTTAAAAGCTGGGCTGTGAGTCAGTGGATAAGAGGCTGAAAAAAGGGAGAATCAACGTGCTAAGCCCTCAGAGGAGCTGGGAGAAGATGGAATCCAGGGCCCAAGTAGAAGAACTGACATTGACAAAGGGGAGATATACCTTATTTTCTGAGATGAGTGCAAAGAAACAGAGAATGGAATTTAGATGGTGGAATTAGTGAAGGGAGGGAGCTTGGAACATCACAACTTTAATCTTCTCAAATGAATCATGAGGTGAAACCTTCTACTGAGAGGGAGTGAGGAGGAATAGCATAAGGAGAATGAGCAAAAAAGAGAAGGCTTGTAACAGACTGTGGAGAGCATCATTTAGACAAGTGTAAAATGACTGGCATTTCTCAGGAAAGGTTCATTTGAGGTTGGGTAACACAGATTTGTAGTGAAACCTTTGGTGGTCTGGTGGTTTTTCAGCAGTATCCTAGAGCACTCCAGAACAAGGCAGAAGGTCAGAGTAATCTGGGACATACATTCATATATTCAGGATAAGGGACATTCAGATAGTTGATTTTTTTGGTTGCCTTGACTAAACTACATTTTTCTACTTTTTTTCCAGGAATGGCTGGCCAGGTAGGGGTTTGGTTCTATATGATTGTAAGGTTCTTTGTCTCTGTCTCTACCTTTTAGACTTTTCTGGGGGTTTCTTTTAATTTCTTCTGGGGGGGGGTGCTTTCAGGCCCTCTTCACTACTAATGCTTTCCCTTGAGATTCCAGCCTCTCCCTCACCCTGATCTCCTCCCTATATAGCTTACATGTACCTAGTTGTCTTCCTCATTAGAATGTAAGCTCCTGGAAATCAGGAACTGCTTTTTATCTATTTCTGTATCCCCACTACATATCACAATATGTACCACAATAGATGGTACATAGTAAGCACTCAATAAATGTTTTGATCAAACAAAATTTAGAAAAAATTCTATAAAAACCTCTTTTAAAAGTTCATGAGTAATAGATGGATAGCCTGAGGGATACAATATTCCTGAGATATTAAAAAAAACCCGAGTTAGGCTCCTCTGTTGAGAATATATACAAAGAATGTTTTTGTGTGAGAACATCTGTAGTTAGGGATCTGGTTGGGGCAGGAGGTGGGGAGATGTGATCATGACATACTTTTGAATTTAATCTGTATTATTGACATTTTTTCATCACTTTTTAACCAACAAGGCAATAAATCAAGCCCTGATTTGTAGTATTTCCTGATTTCAGAGGGATAGATCTTCCCACTGAAAGAGTTGTAGAACTGGCTTCCTCCAGCATAACCCTGCCGGTAGGGGTTTGCTATCTGATTCTTTGGAGGGAGTGCCCACAGGGACAAAATCACAGATCTGTGAAAATATCCAAATATCAAAGCTGACCTGGGGAAAAAGTAAAACCCCAGTGGACACACAAAAAAGGCTGACATGGTAAAAATAGCAAGCTGGAGAGGTAGATGTGATCAGAGAATGAACGTAGGGAAACACATATTTGTCAAATCAGATAATGGTGCTCAAATGTTGAGATACTTGGGGAAATGACCAGTCCTTGGTCTGGAGAGGGAATGGTGGAGTGGAGAGAGTATTGGACTTGGAATTACAATTGCATTTCTGCCATTTAATATCTGTGAAAGATTGGAAAAGTCAAGTCATTTCTCTGGCCCTCCATTTTGTTGTCTTTAAATGAGAGTTGGATGAAGTGGAGAGGGGACCCTTCCAGCTCCGCAATTCCATAAATTCCCAGACTGCTATAGACCAGAAATTCTCCCCTGGAGGTAAGAAGGCTTCTCTGGAAATGAAGTGGAATTACCTCCCCAGAGTTGGCCAACCACATCCTTATGAAGGCAGAATTCAAAATTTCCAGAAGCTTAGACCATGGATGCTTCCTTTCCCCCCAGGGGAAAAAGTGAAAAGTTCAGGCTTTCTCACAGTTTTCATGGGAAAATGCCTGATTTTCCTTTTGAGAGACCCACCCTGAGGCGACATTATAATTTAAAATTTACTTTATACATTCATACATCCTTATTTCCTGTTTCTTTTCTCTCTCCCTCTCTCTGTATCTCTGTTTCTGCCAGTCTTTCTCTCCCTCTCCTTCTCTCTTTCCCCCTTCTTCTTTTCCTTTCCCTCTCCCTCCCTCCTCAACAAGTCATATTTGCTTGCTGTTAAAGCCAGGCTTTAGACTTCCATATTTTCACTTTCAGAGAAATTTTATAGTTTTTTTTTTTTTTTTTATGTTACATTTTCTGATCTGTTTGTCTCTTGTTCTGTGGAGCCAGATGTACCTTTTCTTGGGTTTGGTCCTTGTGCCCTGATTGATATTGTCTGATATCTGGTCACTGTGACATTGTTTGGAGAAAGAAGAAAGAAGATTTACCCTGGCATAAAGTGACATAGTTGTCATTGACTGCCATTAGCAAAAAACTGCCTTACACTGGATTAAAGGGGTTCCTTACAAACTTTAAATAAATGGTGAATTTGAGGGAAAGTTGAAAAAATAAAGACTTTTAAAATACCAAAGCATGTTAACTAACTACATAACCTTGTAGTTTAATATGATAATAAGCAGCTGTATTATATTATGCAAATATATGTTAAGTTATTCACAACCTCTCATAATATTCCAATAAAAATTCTAGATATGACATTTAGAAAAAATGACATCTTCTGATAATTGTTTTGCTTCATATTTCAGTAGCTACGATTGCCTTTTATCTGTATCTTCTTTCACCTGTCCTCTCTGCTTTCTTTCTGCCTTTGAAGAATATGTGAATATCTTCTTTGCCAAATCTAATATTGAATCTTTTCTCTTAGTTTTATTCCTCTCCACCTTCTTTGGGAAACTGTACCATCAATCCTCTTCTTTCTTTCACATAGTCAACTCTTCTTTCAATATCTCCGGTACTTAACACAGTGCCTAGTACATAGTAGATACTCATTAAATTTACTTTCCTTCCTTCCTTTCCTTCCTTCCTTCCTTCCTTCCTTCCTTCCTTCCTTCCTTCCTTCCTTCCTTCCTTCTTTCCTTCCTTCCTTCCTTCCTTCCTTCCTTCCTTCCTTCTTTCCTTCCTTCTGTCTCTCTCTCCCAACAAATGTGCTCATATCTCCCTTATCCTAAAGTATATCATTTCTCCCCCCGGCTATATCTGGAGGAGATATATAGTCTATTTCCTCACTATTTACTGGTATGACTTACATCTGCCCTTTATTGAGTCTGCTAACCCAGTCCCCTTCCATTTCCTATCTCTCTGACTGTGTACTCCTTGGGTGTGTCTCCCGGGCTTCCACTTGCCCCCTCTCTCTGCTCTGTCCTTTAGAGATCTTGTCTGCTGATACGCCTTTTCATCTCTTACCTCCATGGAGATAACTCCCAAATCCCATCCTCATCTCTGACTGGCCCAGGTGCAGCTTTCTGGACCAGACCGGATTTCTGGCCCTGACGTTCACTGGGAGAGGGACCAGAGGTAACTTCTCTGAATCTAAGTTCCTTTATCTATAAAATGGGAACAATGGACCCAGAGTACCTATTTCACAGAGATGTTTTAAGAAAGGTACTTTGAAAACCCTAAAGCTCTCTATGAAGAGTTGTCATCTCTCTGAAATTTCTTTTTAATCTCTCTTATCCTTTCTGTTCCTACTGCTAGTAACCTAGTTTTATTCTCATTTCTTTTCATTGGGATGTAACACTTCAGCTTCTTCATGTCCCTAGACTCATCTCCTCCATCTTCTAATCTTACCAGATGAATCATTAACACTTATGGCTAGTCATGCTATCTTACTCAAAAACCTTCAATGGCTCCCCATTACCTGTTAAATAAAGTCCAAATTCCTTATCCCAGCAAGTCCTCTACAATTTAGCTTCAGTCCACCTCTCCTACTTTTTCATGTATAATATTCCCTCTTATTTACCCTATGGTCCAGTCAGGTCAGATTACTGTCATTTCCCACACATGTTCCATGCTTTCTTGTATTCCTTCCTTTGCCCAGGTCTTTTCCTGCCCTGAGATGCTCCCTCCATTCCTGTCTCTTCCATCTTATTTTGAAAATTCCACTCCTCCTTCAACACTCACTTTTCCATTAAGTTTTCATTTATCAGTTGCTCTCTCATTTATCCCCAGAGGTAGATGATCTTTTTCTCTTTCAGACTCTCACAAGAGTTTGTGCACTTATCATGCTCAATTAGGATAACTGGTATATCTGAGCAGGACTACATTTCCCAGAACGCTTGGGCCCAGACCATGTTTATTTATTAGAGTTGCTTCTGGAATTTCATTGCCAATAAAGTCATGTACTGAAAGCATTGGGGTTTAGGATAAAACATTCCCAGAAGTTTGGTAGTGAGATGGTACCGTGTTTAGCCTAAAGTAGTCAGGAAGACTTGAATTAAAATCCTGCCTCAAATACTTAGTGACTATATGACATAGGGAAAGCCACTTAGTATCTTTCAGTCTTAGTTTCCTCATCTGTGAAATGGGGATAATAATATCTCTATCTCAGGGTTATTGTGAGGATAAAATGAAATAATATTTATAAAGTGCTTCATAAAACCTTAATGTGCTTTATAAAGGCTTGCTCTAAGATGATGTTTTAATGATTTCTGCCAAGGTCATTGACCATATGGCAATATCTAGAGGGCATCAGAGAATACAGATGTTCAGAAACTCAGAATCTGGAAGTATTCCTGGGGCCCCAAGAAGCAAGAAAAGAAGATATTAACCTTCACAAAACTTGGGGGACCAGCTGTCTCTCTAAATGTAGATGTAGGTACTATGTGACTGAAGTCATCCAGCTCTCATTTGAGCTTGAAAACAATTTTACATTTACTTTTTCAATGTGAAATAATGAGTGTGAAAAGACTTGTTTCCCATGTTAATCCAAGAGAAAGGGCCAAGACGATTCATTTAGGAATGTGTGTTTTATTGTCCAGTTGCTTTGCGATGCACTTCAGTCTTGATGACACATTTTACCTTTTTTTAATGCTTTTTTTTTTTTTTTTTTTTTTGGTCTGGGCTTGTCAGTATGGTGAACAACTTAGTACCTAGACATCAATTGACCTTCAAATTCCTGTCTGTGGGGGAAGGAGGAATATGGCAAATAAATCACCTGAGATAAATTACCAGCAAAAGTCCCCACAGCCTGAGCTAAAGTCCATGGTATTTCCAGGTAATATTTTATCATATCTATTTCATATCATCTCTCCTACTAGACTGTAGACTCCTTGAGGGCAGAGATCATGTATTATATTTCTTTATGGCTCTCTCAGAGTGCTCAATAAATAATGGTGAATGAATAAATGGTCTTTGCAACAAATTATTTACTTAGCTGAAGTCTTTTATAAAAGATTGACTGACTTTCTTATGGTCTAACACAGTGAATTAATTAAATTTCATTGTGCTGTCTTTCCCATGAACCACGGTTCCATTGAAATAAAAGTAGGGGATGTCAATCCATTTCAGCTGAAGGTTAGCAATACTTTAATGACATCACAGATTTATAGAAGGTTTGCAAAGTTCTTTTCTCACAACAATCCTGTGAGTTATGTAGAGAGAGGATTTTTATTCCCATTTTACAGATAGGGAAAACGAGCCTCCATTTTAACATGGGTTAGATATCAAAGTCAGGCCTGAAAGTCAGATGGATTCTGAGATTATTTTCTTGCCTCCATGCAACTAGGTGGTGCAATGGAAGGTGAAAGAATCCCGAAGTTGGAAAAATTCATCTCCATGAGTTCGAACCTGATCTCAGACACCTAACCAGCTGTAACCCTGGGCAAGGAGTTTAACCCTACCTGCCTCAGTTCCTCATCTGTAAAAGGAGCTGGAGAAGTCCCTGACTCAGTCACTCCCGAATCCTTGCCAAGAAAACCCCAAAAGGGATCAGGACGAGTGGGACAATAACAGGCCGTGTTTTCTAGAATGATGATTTCTAAAATTACTTTATTGTATTCAGGGCCTGATAATTCAACTGAAAAAGCTAGAAGGCAAACACTGTGATTTTTTTCGAGCAGGTTTCTGAGTACGGGGAGGGGTGGGATTTATTTGTTTGACATCTGGGGGCGAGTGCCCAAGGGTCTGCCGTCAGCGGGGGAGGGTCTGTGTAACGTGCACACCTTTGGCCTGAGGAGGGAGCCAAAGGGTTTCTGGCCTGTGGCTGTCTGGCCAGTGCAATCCTCTGAACATTTATTAGGAGAAATCATCAAGTTTTGGAAAAAAAAAAATCATGTCATCATGGAGTTTTCAGTATGCTAAGAAGCTAAGACAAAAGCCGATGGCTGATAAGTAGGAGCTGTATTCTAGTCCCAGATTTGCTCTCTGTTACTAGTGTGACTTCCCAGCAGGTGACTTAACCCTCAGTGCCTCAGTTTCCTCATTTGTCAATTGGGAATTGGACTCAAAGTCTATAACTAGTCTCTTTAAGCTCTAATCCCAAGATTTTAAAATTACATTCTAAAGGGAAAGAGAAGGTGGGCACTGTGCTTTATCAATATTATTAGCATTTTATCAATATGATCTCATTTGATCCTCACAACAATCCGGTGAGGCAAGTGCTGTTATTATTTCTATTTTTACAGCAGTCAGCGATTAAGTGACTTTCCCCATGGTCACACAGCCAGTAAGTGTCTAAGGACATATTTGAACCTGGTCTTTTTGACTTCAGGATCAATGCTCTATTCCCTCTGCCAATTACTTAGCTACTTCTATGGCTAAAGAGGACGTGTCTGTGTCTGTGTGTATGTATTTGTGAGTTGGGAGAGAGGGAAAGGAAAAAAGAGAGGGAGAAGAGAAGAGGGAGAAAGGAAGAAGAGGAGTGACAGAGAGAGACGAGAGAAGATGAGAGAAAAGGAGAGAGAGAAGAATAAAGCAGAATACTTGGCCTGGGAACTATTCCCTTAAGTAATTTTTCTCAATGAAGAAATCTACTTTGTTCTGGTCAGTTGTCCCAGAACACAATATTATCAGCTTTTTCAGCTGTCTTAAAATTTTTAGATATTTAAAATTTCTTTTCTCTTTAAGTATCCTTCCTCCTCTTAGTCAGAGGTTTTATTTTTATTTTACTATTTTGTCATTTTATTTTTTTACATTTTATCTTTTTCTATTTATTCATTTTATTGAAGTATCGATTGACAAAATTATCTTATTATTTTCACCATCTACTTCCTTCATATTTCTTCTCAGTCTTATCTCGATATTTCATACTGGCATGGAGATGACTTTCCATTTAAAAAACATAGCTTTTTATTTCAAAATATATGCAAATACAGTTTTTATCATTCACCCTTTCAAAACCTTGTGTTCCAAATTTTTTCTCTCCCTTCCTCCCACCCCCTCTCGTAGATAGCAAGTAATCCAATATATGTTCAACATGTGCAGTTCTCTATACATATACATATACATACATACATACATATAGTACTTCTATACATATTTCCACAATTATCATGCTGCACAGGAAAAATCAGATCAAAAAGGGAAAAAATGAGAAAGAAGACAACAGAAAAGGTGATCCACACTCAGTCCTCACAGTCCTCGGCCCTCCATTTTTGAAGGCTGTGCCAGTTAGAAGAATGCAAGACTTTGAGCACAGGCCTGGTAACAGACTTGCATTAGAAGCTTCAGTTTTGCTAAATGGACTCATCATCATAACTTTGGTCACTAGGCAATTTAATGAAAACCATTTGTCTCACAGAATCCTAGAATTAAAGCTGCAGGGCATCTCAGAGGCCCTTGGATTCAACCCTCTCAAAAAGCTTAGAGAGATTTAATGATTTAGATAAGTGTAAGTATCAAAGGTGGGATTTGAATCCATGTCCTTTGACTTCAAATGCAGTCTTTTCCTTTTGCCTCTGGGGTTAGACCTTACTGCTGTTCCTTTGGTGACATCCATAGTATGGATAGAGTAGTTTATTTTGATTATTGAAGCATATACTTGCTTTACAACTATTATTGGGAGTTATGCTAATAAATATATGTGGGGATATATATAAAACTAAAGAGATGTATACAAATGAAATTAGTTTCTCTGAGTCCTCTGTTTTTATTTTATATATATATATAAGTAGTCTGGGGTAGTGGCTAAAAAGCTAGTTTTCCAATCAGAAAGATTCAGGCTCCAAGATTTCCTCTGATATTGGCTGCTGGGATGATTTCAGAAAGGTCTGGAGAGATTTACATGAGCTGCTGCTGAGTGAAGGGAGTAGAACCTGGAGATCATTGTACACAGAAACTAGATTATACGATGATCAATTCTGACAGACGTGGCTCTTTCCAACAAAAAAGTGATTCAGGCCAGTCCCAGTGGTCTTGTGATAAAGAGAGCCATTTGAATCCAGAGGGAGGTCTGGGAAGGCTGAGTGTGGACCACAACAGCATTTCCACCTTTTTAGTGTTGTTTGCTTGCATTTTGTTTTCTTTTTTTCCTTTTTGATCTGATTTTTCTTGCACAACATGATAATTGTGGAAATATGTAGAGAAGAATTGCACATGTTTAACCTACATTGGATTACTTACTGTCTGGGGAGGGGATGGGGGAAAGGGAGGAAAAAAATTTGGAACACAAGGTTTTGCAAGGGTGAACGTTGAAAATTATCATGTATATGTTTTGAAAATAAAAAAAAGCTTTAATTAAAAAAAAAGATATTGGCTGCTGGATAGTGTCACCATTATACCCTGTCACCATTGCTGATCTGCATCAGTAGGAGATATTTTCTCATCAGGAAGTTCCTTAGAGAGCCCTAGAAGGCATTTCCTCACCAAGATTTCACTAGAAGTCAGAGGTAGGGAACCCCTGGTCATCTCTTCTCCCATCAATTGTTATTATTTTAATTAAAGATTAGAAGATATCAATATTAAGGGGCATCCTGGTGGATAGTTTATTCTCTAAAGGATTGTTAACTAAAAACTGATTTTCTATTCTACTGGGATCCTTTAGCATCCACAAATAGCTCTCCTGCTCTAGTCCAAAATAATTCCTTTGGCCTAATTAAAGGGATAGCTAGGTAGTGACACAGGGCACAGAATGCTAGCCCTGGAGTCTGGAAGGCTCATCTTCCCGAGTTCAAATCTAGCCTCAGACACTTATCAGCTGTATGACCTTGTGCAAGTCACTTAACCCTATTTGCCTTGGTTTCCTCATCTGAAAATTATCAGGAGAAGGAAATGGCCACCCATTCTAATATCTTTTTCAAGAAAACCCCAAATGAGATCACAAAGAGTCAGACATCTCTGTAGAGTTCAACACAACTGAAAAAATAACTAAACAAACAGCCTCTTTCCTAGCCCAATACCAAAATCATTATTTCTGGTAACCTAGGAGAATTATAGCGAGGGGAATATTGAAAAATGTTTAACAACCTATCATCTGAAAAATATACAAGACAACTTTAAAGTTTATTATGCATTGCTAATATTTTCTCCATCACTTTCTTAAATCTTAGATAATGAAATAATAAATTAATTACTGATTTGTAGCCTTTTCTGATTTCCAAGGTGTAGCTACTCACTCTGAAAATTTAATAATCATCTAAGAGCCCACTGGATCTTGCTTCAGCATACCTCTGGTTATAGGTTAAAATCTGCCCTCCTTTCCTCAAAGTTAGCTATGAGGTCAGGACCAAAGATAACTCAGGAGAGCTATTCAGTATGTCATTATATCTACGACCATTAGTATTTATTAAATACCTGATACAAACCAGGTATGTATTGTGTATTTGGGATATGAATGAAAACAAAAACCCCACAGTCTGTTTTCAAGGAATTCACAATTGAATAGAGGAGATAATACACAAACAACTATGTACATGTTAGTTACATAAAGCCCAGCTTCTTGAACTATGATTCCCAACCCCACTGAATGTGGGGGTCAAGAAATTATGATTTGTTGGAATTATGTCCAAAAAATTATCAAATTGTGCATACCCTTTGATCCAGCAGTGTTTCTATTGGGCTTATATCCCAAAGAAATACTAAAGAAGGGAAAGGGACTTGTATGTGCCAAAATGTTTGTAGCAGCCCTGTTTGTAGTGGCTAGAAACTGGAAAATGAATGGATGCCCATCAATTGGAGAATGGCTGGGGAAATTGTGGTATATGAATGTTATGGAATATTATTGTTCTGTAAGAAATGACCAGCAGGATGAATACAGAGAGGATTGGCGAGACTTATATGAACTGATGCTAAGTGAAATGAGCAGAACCAGGAGATCATTATACACTTCGACAACGATATTGTATGAGGACATATTTTGATGGAAGTGGATTTCTTTGACAAAGAGACCTAATTGAGTTTCAATTGATAAATGACGGACAAAAGCAGCTACACCCAAAGAAAGAACACTGGGAAACGAATGTGAACTATCTGCATTTTTGTTTTTCTTCCCGGGTTATTTATACCTTCTGAATCCAATTCTCCCTATGCAACAAGAGAACTGTTCCGTTCTGCAAACATATTGTATCTAGGATATACTGCAACATATCCAACATATAAAGGACAGCTTGCCATCTAGGGAAGGGGGTGGAGGGAGGGAGGGGAAAAAAAAAATTGGAACAGAGATTCTATTGTTTGAGTTTCTCTATTTGCAATGTGCATATTTTGTAATTTTTATTTTGTATTTTGCATATATATAAAATATGCATATTTTGTAAAAAATAAAAATTAAAAAAAAAAGAAATTATGATTTGTTATCAGTAAATGTTTGATTTGTGGACCTATTTTAATTGCCTATGTAGCCAGGGTCATTCTTGGGTGAAAAGGGGTTGTGAGTGGAAAAAATTGACAAAGTTTAAGAAGCCCTAATATACAGAATAAATTGTAGATAATTTCCAAGGGAAGGCATTAAAGTTAAGGAAGACAGTGAAAGGCTTCTTGCAGAAGGTAGGACATTAGCTGAGACAAGAAGGAAGAAAGGAGTGAGAAGTAAAGAGGGAGAGAGTTCCAGTAACAGGATATTTTTAATCTGAAAGGTAAAATCCATGTTCTTTAACCTCTATAACTAGATAACATTAATGAAGCCACAGAATCATCCTAAATATTGAATTTTGAACTTCAGAAAGTTGTAGGTGGGAAGTCATACTCAGGAATTCCCTCCCTCCCTGCCCAATCACTTTATAGATTTACTGTAAAAAATAACTAGATAGGTATCCAGGTCAATGAGCAAAAAGATGGAGAATTAGACATTTCCCCTGATATTCATGATGTTTCAAACTTCTCCAAAACATAAATTATGAGACAAGTAGCTGCATCCATGGTCTAGGACACCCAGAATCCAAAATAAGGTACTCTCCCCCCCAGTGACCTATAGGAACTGATGCTTATTGAATCCGAGCTCACTCAGCACTTTTTTCCCATCTTCCATGCTACTGGAAGGGCAAAGCAAAGGGCATGATGCTGTGCTGGGAGATCCTGCCTCCAGTCTGCGCAGTTTTGTTCCAGCTTTGAGAGACTCTCAGGGGCAAAAACCTTGTGGGGGCTGCAACTTGGAAGCACCTTTGTTGCAAAACTGCTGGTGTTAGAATGGAAGAACAGAGGGAGTATGACGGGTCACCAGAACGAGACACCGAGCATGTGGGGAGCTGTGTAGAATTCCTCCGAGCCTGAGGGAAAGAGCTGGGGTCAGTTCTGATCATCCAAAAGTCAGTCGGGGCAGAGACCCAGGCTGCTGAACCATGAATTGCCCGGTGTGGGAGGAGGCTGAGACACTTTGAAATTCAGGCCCCATGGGAACCATCATCAGAAGAGATGGTGTCAGGAAGTGAGGGATAAGAAAAATAAAGGGAGAAAAAGACAGAAAAATATCAAAGATTTCAGGGAGAAGAAAACTCAAAGACCTCGAAAATAAACAGATAAATCAGCAGGAAAACAGTAACAATAGAATGAAATATGGCCTCCAGATCCAGTAAATGCATTCAGACATATATGAATAAATGCTGCAAAAAAAGGAAAATGATCTAGCACTTGATGAGATATAGGACTCTGTGGAATTTGAGGAGAATATGGAAACACAACACAGTATTCCTGAGTGTTTTAAAAGAGAAATGAAAATTTGGAGCATAGAATTTTTGTCCTGCACAGGTAATAATAATAATTAATAATAATAATAAACAGAATAGAAAAATTTGAATAGGCCGAACTTTAATCTCACCAGAGAAACAAAAGAAATAACAATAGTTTGGGAATGTAATTACACAGAAGTGAAGGATAACCTAGAAAAAGAGAATCAAGAAAATGTACATTTATAAAGAAATCTCTTACTGGTCTCTCTATTGTCACATCTTTTGCAGTTCTTTTGTTTGGAGTGTTTGAGAGGCAAATAATCTCTTCAATTCTGATTTTCTTTTTTAAAACATTTCAAATTCTATGTATTGGTATAGTACAACATTATTCCTCACATGGGCAGTTGAGTAGTATAATGGATAGGGCACTAGACCTGGAGTCGGAAGGATATGAGTTCAAATGTGCTCTCAAATCCTTACTAGCTGAATGGCAAGTCACTTAGTTACTCCTGTTGATCTCAGTTTTCTCATCTGAAAAACGCATTGGAGAAGGAAATGGCAAACTACTGCAGTATCTCAAATCAGGTCACCAAAAGTCAGATATGTCTGAAATGACTGAACACCCACTAGAAAAAGCAGGGAATGGAATAATGTGTTCTGAAGAGGAAGGGAGTTCAGGAAGCAGCCTAGAGTGACTTACTTACAAATCTGAACTTAAGGATGTAAGGAAAAAGATGAATGTTCAATAATTTTATAAAGGTATTTGAAACATTTTAGAAAGAAAACTAGAATTGAAGAGATTATTGCCTCTCAAACACTCTAAACAATAGGATGCCAAAAGGAGTGAATAAATGCAACAAAGACAATAACAGCAGCAGAGAGACAACAGAGAGCAGAGACTTCTTTCTAAATGTATACAAGGAGATAGGGGTGAAGTCAGAAATTTGATAGAGGGAACAATGGTGAGGTTGACAAGGGGATTATGGATAGAACCTGGCAATACTGCCTCAGGGCAGCAGGGGTGAGGGGAAGAGAAGCAGTGGGAATAGGGCCACTTGAAAAATATATTAAAGTAAAATAACTGAAGGAACAAAATGTTGTGTTTACAGCAGAAGAGGGAACTTGAAACTGAAAAGCTTCTGCACAGACATTATTGCATCTAGGCTAAGAAGGTAATGGTTGAATGGAAAAAATAAATCTTTGTATCAAATTTCCTTGACAAAGGTTTGGTACCCAAGACATATATGCAATTATTTGAAAGTATTACATACATTCATATATACATATATATGCATATATATGTAACTAATAGCCATTCCTAATACATCAAGGGTCAAAGGATATGAACTAAGAATTCTCAAAAGGATTGTATTTAGAGCAACATGAAATAAATATTCCAAATCATTAAATCAAAACAACCCTGAGATTTTACCTTACATCCTGTAAATTGGTAAAAATGACCACAAAATGACAATGGTCAATGTTGGAGAGATTATGAAAAGATAGGCACATCAATGAATTATTGGAAGAACTATCAAGAGGTACAACCAATTTGGAAAACACTTTGACATTATGCAAATAAAGTAAATAAAATATCTATTTCCTTTGAACCTGAATCTAACCGCTTTGCCATTACTGAGCTTTACACCCCAAGGAAGTCATTGAGAAGAAAAAAGTCTCCATATACTCTAAAATATTTATAGCAGCACATTTTATGATACTTAATACTGGAAACAAAGTTGATGCCCATCTTTTGCGGAATGGCTAATCTAATTATGGTACTTAAATATAATTAAATCTTACTGTGTTGTAAAAAATGATGTGTGGGATGAATAAAGTAAGGACAGATCTAGATGAACTGATACAAAGTGAAGTAAGCAGAATCAAGAAAACCATATACACAATAACCACAACAAGGTTAATGGAAAGATCTTCCCCAAATCTGGGTAAATGTAAGAAATGGGACTTGAATGAAAAGATATGAAAACCTTCCCCTTTGTGGAAATGGAAGGTTCACAGGTATTACACACTGCACATGTTTAACAGGTTAAACACAATTCTTTAGACATTGTCTGACCAGAGTACAGAGCAACTATCACCTCCTTTTCTCTGGAATTCATGCCTCCTTTATTGTAGTTCAAAATCACATTAGCTTTTTGGGCTGCCACATCACACATCTGACTCATGCTGCCTCTACAGCCCACTAAAAACCAGAGATCTTTTTCAGACAAACTGCTCTCTGATCCTTCCTTTCTCATTCTATTCCTAAGAATTTGAATTTTTGAAATGAGTGTAAGACTTTACATTTATATCTGGTGAATTTTATCTCATGGATTCATCCAATGCTTTAGTCTGAGTCAAATACACAGTCTGGGGACTGCATGTGGACAATACTGCATTTAGGAAATATTTAATAAAATAAATAAGAATGCAAGATAGAAAATGTTAAGATGTAGTTTTCTAAGTCAATATATGTTCCATTTTCATTCTTAGGTCCTGATTCTATTTGAGTTTTGACATCACTGATGGCCTATTAAAACCTTTTTAGAAACTGATTCTAATAACAGCCAACATCATATGGCACAGTAAATTAGACAAAGTTTATAAAGTATTTTGCTTATGACACCTGCATTAGGAAGGCAGTACATTTTCATTGATCAGAAAATAGCGAGTTGGAGAGGTTAGAAAAATTACCCAATGTTATATAATGAGTAAATGGAGGAACTAGATCTTTATGTTGGGTACCCATTTTCAAGTGTGTTCTTTCCCCTAACTCCACAGTCATCTGATCCTCCCCTCCCATCAAAGCAGAGATTTCTCTTGATTATTCCTAACATTCTTCCCAACTCCCTTTTTTCATTTTGGAAGTTAAGGGACAGTTTATAAAATGATAGATCTCAGCGTTGGAGCCACAGAGACTATCCAGGTCAACAAGCATACTGGGCTACCTTTGTCTTGTCACAGGACTCTGATGACCGGAGGAGAGAGCAAGACTGCAGAAAAAGCATTTGATAAAATCCAAATCCATTCCTAATAAAAACACTTGAGAGTATAGGAATAAATGGACTTTTCCTTAAAATAGCCAGAAGCACATATTTAAAACCATCAGTAAGCATCATATGCAATGGGGAAAAACTGGAACCTTTCCCAGTAAGATCTGGAGTGAAGCAAGGTTGCCAATTATCACCATTATTATTCAATATTTTATTAGAAACAGACACAGTTCTTCCTCACTCAAATTCAATTCCCGTTCAAGTCAAGACATCATGCTCATGATGTCATTGGTCCTCTTGGAGAACCTTCTCTATAATACTTAGAATTTGCTGGAAGACTTTAAATAGAGGAAATTCTTTACTCCCAGTACAACCCATTCTACAACTCTTAATGTTAAGAAGTTTTTTTCTCACAGTGAACCAAGAATCTGACTGCAATTTTCACTTGACTTTGGTATTGTTCTCTGGGGTCAAGAAGAACAAAATTACTCCTTCTACCATATGGCAATTGACAGGTCTCCTTCCCTTCTTCCCTTGTGTCTTTTTTATTTTTTCTTCCAGTCTAAACATCTGTGGTTTCCTAAATTGATGCTCACATGGTATAGTTTCATTGCCCAGCTCCAATTTGTCCATTATCTTCCTGAAATAAGATGCCCAGAAATGAACACCAAATTCTAGATGAGCAGAGTAAAGTGCAGCACTTTCTGTGTAGTCTTTCATTTTAAAATTATATTAGATATTTTTATTTCTGTATCTTAGCATTTACTAATTTTGGACTTATAGTTTACTTTGTTTAGTGATGTCTTAGAAGATGATTTTTTGGCAACCTAAATCAAGGTCTTTATGTTTATCTCTTAAATTTCACTTTATTAGATTTGGTCCATCATTTTAGCCTGTCAAGATTGTTTGGGATTCCAACTCTGTTGTTCCATGTGTTAGCAAATCCTTCTGGTTTTATGTCATTTGCACCTTTGAGGAGAATACTGTCTATGACTTTGTCCAGGTCATAGATGAACATGTTAAATTAACCTTGAGCCAATTATAAATCTTTGGGGGGCACTTCACCATTTGCAAGTTAACTTCCCTTTGGGTGTAGTCATTCAATCTTTTCCAAATTAACCTAATTGCATTAACATCTAGTCCATATGTCTAGCTGGTCCACATGGATAGTTTGAGAAAATTTCTCACAAATTTTGTTGAAATCCAGGTAAATTATGTCTTCCAAATTTTAATGATCTACCAATTGAGAGATCCTTCCAACAAAAATGAAATTAAATCAGTAGGGCATGTCCAGTTCCTACCAAAGCCATACTAGCATACTGCTACTTCCCTTTCTAAATGTTTGCCAGCCATCTTTTAAAATGGTCTAGAATAAGGACTCCTTTGGCAGTTTGCTGATGCCCACTGAATCCTCAGAATAATGTTTGCAAACAATTGAAAGAAATGATAAATTTCAGTTAGAAGTCATTGAAAATAAAGAGGTATTTTTTTTACATCTAAATTTTCCCTATCTAAATCCACAGACTTTCTGAATTCTATCCATGGTTAAGAACTGCGGTCTAGAATTTTGCCAGACTAAATTGACCAGGGTAAGGATCATTCTCAATCAGGCCTTTATAGGAGCTATGTTTCTTTAGGGTTTTCCCACTTTGCAAATTACAGAGCTCCAAATCTTTTTCAACAATCGAGGCCTGACTAGAATTCTAAAATCCTTAAAGAAAAGGAAATCTGTTATACTCTATGACTCTGAGCTCCCGCTACCCGCGGGGAAATTACCTGCCTGCTGGGATCCAGCAGAAGAATAACTCTTCAGCTCTTTAGCCTTATCTCCCTACATTTAAATAGGAGGCTATCATGGCCATACCTGATGATGGCCACCTGACCAACTTCTAGGTAGTACCCTTAATTCCAGTTGTCAGCCAACTGCATTTACATCAACTCAGTTTCCTGTCTAGGCTGTCTTTCTGGTTATTTCTACACTGTCTCCTTTTTTGAAAAACCCAAAGTTTTGAAAAATCCCAAACAACAAGTAACACTCACCACCAGCCCTGGCCCTGATGATGATTCACCTTTTTAGGTTGATTCTCCCATGATTCTCCTCCTCCATCACAGACCACACACCTGGCTGACTCGCCTTCCTTAGGGCTGTACCAAGAAGCCGTACATTTCCCCTAGGACAAGGAATTGGACTACTAACTGACATGTTAGTCCAGATAAGTTAAACTGGCTCATCCATTAATAACTTAGTAATTGTAATCATGTAACCTCAAGTCTTCCAAAGGTCCATGGATCCATTTTCTTTGATCCTGTGAGTGTTTTCAGAAACATTTCCCAGTGATGAAAATATCTCGGGCTAGAATTCTGCAAGACGGGAAGCAGATGCTGAGATCCTGACCTTCTCACCTTCCTCTCAGGCTCTAACATCAATTTGCTTACAAGAAACCTGGCTTTTGGAAAATGAATTACCATTCAAGTACCCCCTCTGAGATATAAAATTCCATGATCGTAGGGAAGTCATTTAACTCATGAGTGCCCTAGGAAACCTTAAGACTCTAAAGTACATAATAGTCAATCCACCTGCATTAGTAAGAGTTTTCTATATTACTGATTCTACTTTTTTCACTATCTTTATTCATGTAGTGTAATGGGCTGAGGCTTGAGTTGATGCACTGAGGTCCCAAGCACATGAGGCTAAATAGTAATTGGACCATACTCTATTAATAGATAAGCTTGGAGAGAGAATGGCCCCCACCCACTCTTTGTGCAAGTCCTGATGTGTTGTATAGGAAATGACGATTTTGGTGGGTGGAGGCAGGGGAGTGGAGAAGGAAGGGGAGGAGAGACTTTTGGGACGGCCATTGCCACAGTTGCCGACACAGTTGCCTCCATGGTTGCTGCCTCCACCCACCAAAATCGTCATTTCCTATACAACACATCAGGACTTGCACAAAGAGTGGGTGGGGGCCATTCTCTCTCCAAGCTTATCTATTAATAGAGTATGGTCCAATTACTATTTAGCCTCATGTGCTTGGGACCTCAGTGCATCAACTCAAGCCTCAGCCCATTACATCTCCCGCTTTCTTTTGTTTTAGAACACAGGTGATCATGCCATCCCTGACTCCTCAGGGAGGTCAGAGCCCCCAAGGGGAGGTGATCACACCCTCCCTGATTTCTCAGGAAAGGAGGTGAAAGCACCGAAAAGGAAGTGATCACGACCCCCCTGACTTCTCAGGAAGGGAGGTGAAAGCACTAAAAAGGAGATAATCACGCCCTCCCTGACATCTCAGGAAGGGAGATGAAAAGCACCAAAGGGAAGTGGGGGTTGCTAGCAGGTTTCTGGGCTCAAGGGTCTTATTATGCACAAACCCATCAGCATGGGAACACATAGCACATAGCAACAACGCAGAGACTATTAGTGATGACTCTCCCCACAGTCAGTGCAGGCTTGATGTGTTATAACAAACATGAATTATGCACCCAAGTAACGGTATAACAAACAATATAAATCAACAGTATGATGTAAAAGATTGCCAGAAGTCCTAGAAGGAGAGTATGTAAACAGCAGTCACACATACACCTCTTCAGCAGCCAAGAGATTCCCCTTCCTTCTCCACTCCCCTGCCTCCACCCACCAAAATCGTCATTTCCTATACAACACATCAGGACTTGCACAAAGAGTGGGTGGGGGCCATTCTCTCTCCAAGCTTATCTATTAATAGAGTATGGTCCAATTACTATTTAGCCTCATGTGCTTGGGACCTCAGTGCATCAACTCAAGCCTCAGCCCATTACATCTCCCGCTTTCTTTTGTTTTAGAACACAGGTGATCATGCCATCCCTGACTCCTCAGGGAGGTCAGAGCCTCCAAGGGGAGGAGATGGCTCAGTGGATAGAGCACTAGCCTTGAAGTCAAGAGGACCTGAGTTCAAATCCAGCCTCAGACACTTAACAAACAGAAAAAGTGACCTGAGCCAACCGTGGCAATGGCAATCCCAAAAGTCTCTCCTCCCCTTCCTTCTCCACTCCCCTGCCTCCACCCACCAAAATCGTCATTTCCTATACAACACATCAGGACTTGCACAAAGAGTGGGTGGGGGCCATTCTCTCTCCAAGCTTATCTATTAATAGAGTATGGTCCAATTACTATTTAGCCTCATGTGCTTGGGACCTCAGTGCATCAACTCAAGCCTCAGCCCATTACAATGTAGATTTCTCATGTGTTTCTGAATTTCTCATATTTATCATTTCTTCCTGCACAATACTATTTCTATTCAAACTCCACAAGTTGTTCAGACATTCTGTAATCAATGAGTACCATTTTGTTTCTAGTATTTTGCTACCACACACACATAAATGCTACTCTGAATATTTTGGTACACACAAAACCTTTCTTTCTGTCTTTGGCTGTTGGGGGACATATGTGCCCAGTAATCTCAGAATCAAAGGGTTTGAAAAATATAGCGACTCCTCTTACATACTTATTGAGGTTCTATCTTACAATTACTTTTGAGAAGGAAAGTTACCAAAAGTATGGAAAAATTAATGAATAAGACTTTAATTTTGAACCAGAAACTCCCCTTGTCAGACAAGCAACTGTTCTGAAAATTGTACTCTGCAAGAGTTCCCCAGAGTTATGAAAAATTGAGTGACTTGTCTAAAGTCCTAGGACTTAACCCAACTAGTATTTTGAAGGATTTGAAGATAAACTGATGTACCTACACTACACTTGGGTGATATAGGGGATAAAATACTGGGCCTAGAGACAGGAAGATCTGAATTCAGATATGTGTGTGGCCTTGGACAACTTAATAACTTAATAAAATTCTTCAGTTTCCTCAACTGTAAAATGGTAATAATAATAGAATGTACTTCAAACATGCAGCAAAATTCTTTTTCCTTGATTCTACCCTTCCCTGTTCTACCTTAGAGAAGGCTACCATTAGACTTCTTATATTTTCAAAAAGGATATACTTGGTCTGTATGTACAGCAATCTTATGAACATTTTATACAGATAAAAAAGTGATTGTTATTGTGAAGATCAAATGCTTAGCATGGTGCTTAAAATGTAGTAAGTGCTATATAAATACTAACCATTAATATTATTGCTTTTTAATATTTATTTTTTATATAATAGTGTTTTATTTTTCAAAATATGTACAGATAGTTTTCAACATTCACCCTTGCAAAACCTTGTGTTAAAAATTTTTTTCCCTCCCTTCCTTTTTCCTTCCACCCTCCTCTAGATAGCAAGTAATCTAATATAGGTTAAACATGTGCATATAAATATTATTGTTATTGTTATTATTACACCATGGCTATCATACACTGTCCCCTCCAAAAGAGAGGGCCCACATAAATGCCTGCTTTCTTATCGGTATAAAATGTTCATAAAAATGCTGTCCACACAGACCAAGTATATCCTTTTTGAAAATATAAGAAGTCTAATGGTAGCCATCTCTAGGGTGGGGCAGGAGAGGGTAGAAATAAAGGGAAAAGAAATTTACATGATAATTTTGCTATATATTTGAAAAGAATTGTGCTTTGTAGATTTGCAATTTTATGTATGATCATCTTTTTATTGTACTGTTATGGGAATGCTCATTTTATTCTATAAATATGTATTAATGTAAAAAAGAGGAAAAGAAAGGTAAATTTTCTTCCCTCTTTTTACATATCTCCCCCTCCTCCCCAACATTGGGTCTTGTGAAGACTAAAAATGTAGCAGCCACTCACAGACCTTATCCCACTACTGATCATCCTGGGAGCTTAACCTGTTCTGTTTCCAGCCCAGCCCAGCCTGATGGCCCCCATGTTCAAAGGCTCACCATACTGGGGCTAGGCCGTGTAGACAACCACTTGGCTTTAGCCCTACTGCAGCTCAAAACTCCTAAGGTCAAGCAACCTGCCAGGTAGAGATTACAGACACGAACCACTCTGCCCCACCCAGCAATAGGTGAATTTTTATAAACAATTTTTTACAGCCAACCATATCTCTATAATTATACAATTATCTGGAAGATACAGAGAAGACAGGCTCCTGCTGCTATTTGTTTGCAAAAAAATACATTTGACCCAATAGAGCAAAGTGTAACTTCATAAACTTTATCCATGATCAAACCTTTAACCAACAAAGAACCCTGCTCTACTTTATCAAGATCATATAAATTACCTTGATAAATAGAACCACAGGAAGAACTTTGGTCAATGACCTCTCTGATGATCACTATGGAGGAAGGATTAAGAGATGGGGATATGTTTGCCAAGGGTGTTTGTTGCCTTCAGGGAGGATGCAGGTATGTCCAAGTCTGAGCTGAGATCCCTTTCACCTACACAAGCTCAGGATTTTAAACCTTTTATAATCCAGCTGCAAAAATCAGAGCAGGCAGTAAGTTTGATGACAGAACCAGTTCTATTTACAAATAGTGTGAAACAGGATCATGTCCTAGTCTTTTTTTGTTTAAATTTATGTTTAAATGTCTTGGTATAATAATAATAATAATAGTAATAGCTAAAACTTTTATAGCATTTATTATGTGCCAGTCATTGTGCTAAGACTTTACAAATATTATCTCATTTGATCCTCACAACAATCCTGGAAGGTGAGTGCGATTATTATCCCTATTTTACAACTGAGGAAACTGAGGCAAACAGAAGTTGAATGACTTACCCAGGCTCACACATTAGTAAATATCTAAGTCTGGATTTGAACTTGTCTTCCTGACTTCACTTTATCCACTGTACTTGGTATTAGTAATTAGTATAATTACTAAAATTAGATAGATGTCTGCTATCTTTAGCAAATAGGAATATGAGTACTTTTCTTGAAGCAAACAGTTTTTGTTTTGTTTTATTTTAATTTAGAAAGGAGGCATCCAAGTATAGAGTAAAACCCATCTTCTTAAACTGTGGGTCTCAGCCCCATATGGGGGTCTTTTAACTGAATGTGAGGGGCCACAAAACTATGATTTGTTATCATTAAATATATAATTTGTCTACTTATTTTATATATTTATATACCCAGGGTCACAGAAAAATTTCTTGGGTAAAAAGTGGAAAAAGTTTAACAAGTCCTAGTGTAAAGAATCTGGGACTAGAAATCAAGAGATTTTGGCTTCAAATTCTTGCACTACGGTTTTTCTTCAAATTCTAGCTAAAATTCTACCCTTTTTACATAAAGTCTTATGTGGTTGTCCAGGATCATACAGTAATTAATGACCAATAGTGGATTTGAACTCAGGTTCTCCTGACTCCTGGATCAGTGCTATCCACTGAACGCCCTAGCTGTCCCAATTTCTCTTAATGCTAGTGCCATCCTTTTTTATTTCCTTTTTATTCTGTGTCTAACTTTTTTATACATGGTTGCCCCCCACCCCCTACCTCTAGCCCCTTGGGGACTGGTAAGCTCCTGGAGGCCAGAAATTGTCTCTTGCCTCCGTGTTAGTCCAGTCCTCCTGATCTCTATCTGGCCGCTGGACCCAGACGGCTCCGGAGGAGGAGAGTGCCACTGGTGACTTTGCACAGTCCTCCCTCACTGAAATCTAACTCACTTCCACCTTGTTGTTTGTCCTCTTCCAGAAGGAAGGGCAAACAACAGCCCAGTAGGCACTTAATAAATATTTACTGAAAGGATTTGACTAGATAATAGCATTTAGAGTTGCTTTTGCATGATCTCTATCAAAGTTCTCTTTCACCTCTATTCAACCATGGAATTAGGAAGTGACTCATAAATCTGCTGAATTTCTTGGCTCTTTCCACTAAATCTTTAAACTGGTAACACCTGCAGCTGCCAAAGTCTGACCAGTTCACTGCTTTGGTCAAGCAACTTGGTCAAAGCACTAGCTCCCTTTGCCTCTGGGATCAAAGTCTGGTATTTAAAACCTTTTCCAAACTGACCTTGTTTGGAAAAGTTAAAATTGTTAAAATAAATAAATCAAATAAAAATAATTAAATCAAATATATTATATAATTATATATTATATAATATATATTATATGTTATATAGGTAATATACATAACATATAGTATGTTATATATAAAAATATAATACATATAATATATAGTGTTATATTACATTTATTATACATAATATATTCATTAAATATATATTAATAATTAAAACAAAAATAAAACAAAAGTTTTTTAAAAGTTAAAACCTGGCCAAATCCAAGCCTCTCTAGGCTTCTTATTCATTATTCTCCTTCACATACACCCAGATTTTCTTAACCTTTTTTGTGGCACAGGAAGAGAAGAGAACAAGCATTTAAAAAACACCGTGCTATGTAGTTTTCAAATATTGTCACATTTAAGATATTTCAATTTGATCCTCACAATAACCCTATGAGCTAGGTTTTAGTATGATCCTCATTTTACAGATGAGGAAACAGAAGCAAACATGTTATTGCCCAGGACAACACAGCAAGTAAGTATTTGAGACCATTTTTAAACTCAGGTCTTCCTGACTCCAGACCCACTCAAGGTACTTTATCACCTGGCTGCCATGGATCCCTTTTCAGAAATAATTGAAGGAAATGCCGAATTTCAGTTACAGTTAAGTGAAAATAAAGAAGTTTTTTTTTTTTTTTTTTTTTTTTTTTTTTTTTTTTTATCCCTATGCAAGTTCCCTGAAATCTATCCATGGACCATTTTGGAGAGCTTCATCTCCATAGTTCACACGAACTGATCTTGCAGTTCCTCAAACATGACTTTTCTTCTTCCTTTGCTGAGCCTTTTTGCAGATCAGTCCAGCCACCTGATGAACTCCATTTTGAAATATCTCCTTTGGCCCAAGTCCCCTGGGCTTTTGGCAAGTGCTTCTTACCTTTCACTAGCTACTTTATCAAAGTGTTCATGAGTTTTCATGCTAGAAAGGGGTGAGTGATGTGGGGCAGCTCTTGGGAAGGACATAGCAATAACCCCCAACATCTTCAGACCTTGTGAGTGATAGAATTATAAAGTGGGGACCAAGCTTTACTGCACCCCCTTTTTCATGAATTCACTAAAAGCAGAGAATCTTAGAGTATTCCAACTAGTAAATTTCCCAAGGAACCTACAGCTCTTGTGAAAAGCTGGTTTCTTTCTGTAATATCTATTCATTTCTTTATATCTTCTCATCAAGCTGAAACGATTTCAATTTTTTCATTGCTGTTATAAAATTTAAAGCTATAGACAAATGCAAGAGAAAAAAGCCCCCAGTGGTTGAAAAGTACAAATTTTAATAATTGATGAAGAAAAGCATTCCAATATAACATGTTATTTGATATATGGTACTTCCTAATTTTCAGTATTAGGAACAAGTCAAAGAACAGTGATGATTTGCATAGAAAACTCCTTATTTTAAATAAATTGCAATGAGGTTTTTTTCCTTTCCCCTTTTAAATTAAATTTTTGCTAAGTTTTCTAGGTATGTGATTTAGACCTGGAAACAGCTTTATATATATACACATATGTACATATGTGCATATACACATATATATGTGTGTATAAAATCTAATCCAATAGTCTTTATTGGGAGTTCAGAATCCCTTAATGGGTACATGATAAATTTCAGAGGATCTGTGAATTTACAAAGGAAGAATTTCAACTTTATTTTCACTAACTTTTGGTTTTCTTTGTAATCCTAGGTATTTCATTTCATGCATTGCAAAACATAATTCTGAGAAGCAGAATTTAGACTTCACCAGATTGTCAAAGGGGTCCAAGACATACAAAAAGTTCAGAACTCCTGATATTTTAATACATACCTAGCATTTTACAGATAAGAAAACTGAGGGTTGGTCAGATGAAATGATTTTTTCTGAGTTCACAAAAGTAATAATTAGAAAAATCAGGATATTAACCCTGATTAATATCAGAAAGATATTCTTTCTACTAGTCGTTTTTTGTAATGTTAATTTTCTTGCTTTTTATGACTTTTAAAATTGCCTAACTACTTTTTGGAAATGGGCAGGGATTTAAATCATTTTTCCCATCTGTGATATGAAAAGGGTTGAACTTAATAGTGTCTAAGGTTCCTTTCAACGCTGATATTATCCAACTATGGAATCATAAATAAATGAAGTGATTTATTAAAATATTTTGGATATGAAATAGCACAGAGAGCATCTGGGTGGATTTCCATTTTTTTTTAAGTGTCCGGTTCAGAACTGGAAGAAAGTGGATTTTTTTCCCCCTAATGTTTCTAATAAGGTTTCTTTTTCCTGGTGTGTTTGTTTTATGGTTTCTACAGATCTGTCCCTAGCCTTGGTCCCAGCAGGAGAGCGAGTGGAGTTTAATTACATTCCACCTATAGGGAACATCCTAGGAATTAAGCTTTGAAAAACAACGTGTGCAGTTTTTTAAAAATCCAATTAAGCAAGTGAAAATCAGGCATTGCTTTTTCTGTCCTAGAGACATCATCTAAATATTTAAATTTGAAAGAAAGACATTTAAACGCTTAGATTTGATAAACTCTCCTTCCTGAAATTCATAAGGGAAAACCCAAGCCATCTTTCCAAACTGGACAAAGGGAGACATTTTTATATATGTTACACATAGCCGAATTCTGTGATGTAATGCCTGTCCATAGGCCAGGGGAGAGAGAGAGAGAAAGAGAGATTTACCTTCAAGACAATACCAGAAGTAGGAATTCTGGCCCTATAAACAAAAATTTCAAAAAGGTCCCTATATCCCCCACCAATTTCCCTCCAACCAAACTTCTTTGATAATGGCATTCCTCATGCTTGCTTTATTTATCTACTTTGAGACAGAAGTATCAACACAGGTGTAGTCTATGGACTTGTTGATGGACCATCAGTAAATATTTGGAGGACTGACATACGGAAGGGGGATCAGACTACTTGGCTTTAGAAGAAAAAGATTAAATGGGAGACAGATTTTAGCTTACAAGAAAGTAAAAAAAAAAAAAAAAAAAAAACCTTTCTAATAATCAGATCTGTCCAACAATGGACAGGTTCTCTGTTCCCCCAGAAGTATTGAAGCAAAACCTAGATGGCTAATTATCAAGGATACCACAGAAGAGATTATTTACTACATTTGATAAAAGGTTGGAAAGTCCCTTTCACTCATAGGATTCTCTAAGTGAGTGACTAATTAGCTGTGTGACCTGAGGCAAATCATTTAATTTCTTTGGGTCTTAGTTCCTTCATCTATAAAATGAGGGGATTGGGTTGGACTAAATGATCTTTAAAATCCATATCAACTCATACAATGCTTGAGTCTAAGATGGATGTTTATAGTTTAATTGGAAAGAATGCCTTAATCCAAAGAAATGAAACCATCATGAAATATTTTAAGTGTCAACAAGGGGGTCATTAAAGAGCTCTAACTGGAGTTTGGTGGGGGTGATCAGATTTAGGACCAAGATATTAGACTAGATGATCAAATGGATTTAGATTAATCTGATGCTAGGAGATATTTCAAGAAAAAGTAATTTTTTTCAGTATCACCCATATCATACTGCTTAGGTGACATCTACTTTACTCAAGTGTGAAACTGGTGACCCAAATTAAGGGTGTCAGACTTTCAGTGGCTCATTTGCAGTTTATAAAGGCTCTTGAATAGTCTATTTGCATAAAAAGAGTTAGGAAATTCTTTGCCAGATTCCATAGGTTTGCTCCTGGATAGGAATGGCCTGGATGGCTTTTCTCTGCCCATTCATTTATATGGACAAATGAGAGAAACTGAGAGTTTAAGAGTGGAAAACCAGCCATGGAAAGTCAATTAAAAAGAAAACCAATCATGGAGAAAAAATTCAGCTCTTGTAGATCTTCTAAACTCTTGAAATATTTGTTTGTACCTCTTTGTAAAGTGCAGTTGTGATGGAGAAGGGGATTCCTTTCCCCTTCCCCCATGTAGCAGCATGAAGACATCAGAAGCCCTTCAACACTGGAGATGTGAGCTGTCCCTTCACATAGTATTCCCATGATTTCTATTTTTGTTCACTATCTCTATTGATAAATTTCTATTTGTGGGACACTATGTCCTACAAGGGGGAATGAGCTAAATCCTATCATTATGCTACCATAGTAAATGCCTTGATCCTAGGCTATTTATTTTCTCTGATTATTGAAAGGTAAACACATCAATGGGGACCTGTGAGCTAGAGTTTTGAGGGCACTTTGAATCAGGGGTTCCAGGACACCTGTGAATACAGGTTGAGGGAGATAGCCCCAAAACATGCTACACTTTTGTTGATTCTTTTGTTCCTAATTCACATGTATTTGTTCCTTTGTTTCTACTGCAAACCATGGTGTCATATGTGTGTTTTAAAAAGCCTTTGATGTTCTCGAGGTCTTGAGGAGGGCAGTCCAGGGATTACATAAGCTGGTCATTGGGTTAAGCATAGAAATGCATGTCAGGTTCACAAACAGAAGAACATCCCATCTCACCTGTGGATTTAAGTTCCCAAAGTTTGTTTTTTTTTTTAATTTTCCCTTCTCCAGATAGATGTGAACCTCCTCTGTCAGCATATTTGCTTAGCAGAATATATTCCCTATAGATGCCCAGATTTTAAATGTAAAATACTTTGAGATGCCACATGAAAGGCATCAAATGCAGGCTGATTGGTGCGGGTCATTCTCTGGAGTGGGATTTCTTGGCATCTCACCTCTTGCTTTGCTCAAACACAGAGCTCTGGCCTGCAGGGACTCGGGAGGCTCTCCGAGTAAAAACAGAATCGGATTCAAAGCTCTCTCCCTGATTAAGCTAAACACCCCCAGAGTCAACATGTTCTCTCTGAGCCTTGCTGTGGGAATTGTTTATGCTGTAAAGCTTTCCATGGTGGTCCAGGGGGGTCCTGAGAGCCTGAGATGTGCATGGGGGCAGGGAGGAAATCCTCTCCTGATGGAGGACCAGACCAGGGAGGAGAAGGGACAAGGGAAAGGCAAAGATGAGGAAAGGAAAATGGGCCCTGGTGAAGGAAATGAGAGGAAAAAGGGGAAAGGGAGAAAGGAAAAGAAAAGATGATGGACTAAGGGCGCAGGAAGTGGGAGGAGGAGAAGAAATAAGGAGATCTCTGTTCAGGCTCCCAGATGGTGATAATTCTGAGGCTGCTGGGTCTGAGGAGAGGGACCAGGAATCAGGAACAATGTGGAGTCAGAGAGCATCCGGGATAGGACGAGTCTCTGGAAGAGGGTTGGAGAGAAAGGGAGATCATGGAACTACCCATCCTGAATATATATCAACCTCAAGTTCATTTTCCTGCTCATTTTCCCTTGATACTCTGGGAAGTTTTAGATCAGTGACAATTGAGTGACCAAATATCCCCTCATACTCAGTTTCCTCATTTGTAAAATGGGAACAACAATAATTGCAGTCTCTACCTTACAGGATTGTGAAGATCACAGACTAAAAAGTGCAAGGGAGCTTACAGGCCTTCTAGCCTAGAGCATTCATTGTACCAAGCAAGAAACTGAAATAAGAAAGGGTTTTATAAACCTTAAAGTCATAACTATTGCTTTATTTATTACCCTATTAACTAATTATTAATTAGATCTGTGATGTAATTGATTTAGGGAAATCCTTTTGAGGAAACCATGCAATGCATCTTCCCCTCCCAGATTTATTGATTAATTTATTTAGATTTTTTTTTTTAATTAGATGAAAGAGGCCATTCTTTGTCCCAATTTCTACCTAGCGTTAATCATTAAATGAGTGTGATCTCCAGCAAAATGAGACTTGTTAAGACCCTAGCTTAAAAAGGCCAAGGTCTCCCACTGCATTCAGGGCCATCTCCAGTCATCTTGATCCATTTCTGGCTCCTGGACCCCAATGGCTCTGGAGGGGACAGTGAGGCAGGTGACCTTGCACAACCCTCCCTCCTTTAAATACAGCTCACTTGGGTATGGCATCCCCTCCTTGGTGTTGTGAGTCTTTTGGAGAAAGGAGGACAAACAACAACTCCTCTGCAATTGTATTCTTAATATCCAAGCAGAAACCATGTCACCAAACCATAGTGCACAGAGCACCTGGCTGCATCTTCCTGAATCAAATCCAAACTCAGACCCTTCCTAGCTGGGTGATTCTGGGAAAGTCCTGTTTGCCTCAGTTTCCTCATCTGTAAAATGAGCTGGAGAGGGAAATGTCAAACCACTCCAGTATGTCTGCCAAGAAAACCCCAAATGGAGTCATGAAAAGTCAGCCTGAGTGAAAAATGACTGAACAATAATCACACTAAACTGTACATAAGGATCCCTGAGGGCTGCTTATTGACTTAGAAAACCACAGAAAGAATATTATCCGTGCTCTGTTACTTTTTTATTTATTTTGTTAAATATTTCCAAGTTACATTTTAATCTCATGTATTTAGGCCAGGTCCAGTGGTTTTTTGGTTTTTTTTTTAAACATTTCTGGCCCAGAATTGTTACAAGTTAAATGACTTAGAAAAGGTTACACGTGGGTGAGAGAGATCTCGAATCCAGATTTTCATGATTCAGAAGTCAATTCTCTGCCCACTATGCCTCTTCTATATAGCCTTCTAATCTTTTTCAGTAAAATATAGATAGAAACAATCTTGGGACAAATTCATATCCTGCTATTATGCATTTATAGCTAATGTTCTATGATTTGTTATTGTAGTTTAGTCATTTCACTCCATGACTCCACATCTGGCTACTGGACCCAGACAGCTCTGAAGAGGAAAAGGAGGCAGGAAAGTGTCAGAGATCAGATTTGAACTCAGGAGCTCCTTACAACTATGGGCTAGATAAAACAACTGCTTTTTCTAGTTGAATTAAAGTATTAGGCTATAAACCCAATCTAACCAAACTAACAACATCTTTGGACTAATTCCAATAGGATGGAGGACATCAGAGGTAATGTGGTCTTCATTCTGTCCCTGTATTATTTGGAACTCCACAGTGAACTTTGAAAACCTTTATATTCCAGATATTTGGAAATTCAATGTATTTGTTATAAAAACATCTACTGAAAATATTATTTTGAAGGTTCTTTTTTAATGAATCGTTGTCATGATTGGTTGATTATGGTCAATATTTTGGAATCTGATAATGATTTAGTGCCCATACAGTTTATTGGATGAGTTCTCCAGGGTGTTTTGAGGTCTGTGTGTGAATTTGGAATCTGATAGTTCATGAAAGTCAGTGAAATTCTGATGGATCATTCTGGCCACCATTATTTGGTGAGTACTAATTTTTTTTACAACTCACAGTGATGTGTTACGTGGTTTCCCCTGACTCCAAGCACTAACTCTGGGCTCCTTCTGTAGTTTTTGGTGGCAAAGATCTGCTTCTGAATTGCCACCATCAAGCTCTCCTTTTCTACAAACCAATCTGCATGACTCAGCTGGAACCCATAAGGACAATTTCCAAGGCTGAAACTGTGATCCTTTGATCTCTTTTGATCTTGACAACAGTCCCTGTGAGGTAGATGCTGAAGGTATTGTTATGTTCATTTTACAGATGAGAAAACTGAGAGTTGGAGGGGTTAAGTGGGTTGGCCATGGTCTCACAGGCACATTTGATTCTAGGTGTATCATTATAGGTCTACTTTCCTAGACTTCATCATCTCCAGAAATTTATCATTTTTTTCAAGAAAAAATCAACTGAAAAACAGATACCTCTTTGTACCTATGACCCCTGGGGCTCCTTTTTTATATTGTTCCAGCATTTCAGTCATGTCCAATTCTCAGTGACTCCATTTTGGGGTTTTCTTGGCAAAGACCCTCAACTGATTTGCATTTTCTTCTCCAGTTCATTTTATAGATAATGAAACTGAGGCAAACTGAATTAAGTGACTTGCCCAGGGCCCGCCCTTCCTTTCATTGGAAAGGGGATGGACATTGGAGAGTTCCTCTCAGATTCTCCACTATTAAGAAGACAAGTCAGAGAACTGTCATAATTTCCCTTCTGGCTAATGACGCTCTAGAAACATTCTGAAAGATGAAATCAGCTTGGAAATTTATACTTCTCCAGGTCATTTTGCACCCCAGCTTTATGACTTCATCGTGGTTCTTTCCTTTCCCCTTGCTGAGTAATATCTTTCTCCCCCACTCTTTACAGATTCTTTTTATGTGATGTCTACCCTTATTAAATTGTGAGTTCCTTGAGAATAGAGACAATCTTCAGTGCTTAGTATACAGGAGGGACTTAGTAAATGTTTACTGATTGACTTAGACTTTAGATCATCTGCTTCTCAAGTCAATGTTCTTTCCATCCTCATATATCTTTCACTATGATCAAATAATATAATATAATAATATAACATAATAATATAATATAATTAATATATCAAAACATTTTACAAATCTTAAATCTCTCTGAAAATATGAGCAATTATTAGCTATTATGGTCTAGGAACTTTTCTCAGGGTACTCAGAGAATTATTCTGGGGCTGATATATTCAGGAAGGCTAAGTAGCCCCTTCTTTGACATTTCTTTATTGACTTATTATTGGTGGATCTCGGATGGGTGTCACACTTGAAAGGCCTTTTGATTCTACTCTTGGATTTGGGTCATTTCATAGACTCCTTTGGGAAGTAAGCTACTAAATAGGTATTTATCTACATGCCATTTGACTGACTATATCAGCCATTATTATTTTTTGGCTAAGTGATGTCTGCTTATTAAAGAAAAGTATTTCTACAAGTTTTGATCAGGTTGTCATACACTCTAAGAGTCATCATTCTATAGCTGCCTTATATTAATGACGATGATGAGCAAATAGATGACAAAATGGAAAGGATGCTGAACTAAGAATCAGGAAAAATCATGCTGTCTCAACTTCTTATTAATTATTCTATGTTGGACAAATTATATAACCTCTTTAGCCTCAATTGTGTTGGCTTTAAAATTGGGATAATACCACCTACTTTCAAAGGTTGCTATGAGGTACAAAGGTGATGATATACATAAAGTGTTAAAGCACAATATAAAAGTCAGATATAAATAATACAAATAATAAAATGGAGGTTACAATACTTGCATTAGCCATCTTACGGGGTTGTTAACAAAGCATTTCATACTTTAAAGTTCTATATGAATGGGGAGTTGTTATAGAACTGAAGTCAGAAGGAAATTGAGAGATCACCTAAGCCAGCCCTAGAACATGAATCCTGTCCTTAATAATCCCAACCTGTAACTGGTCATCTACCATCCTCTTGAGCAGCTCCAGTGATGGGAACTCATCATCAGAAGCAGATTATTTTCCATGCAAAGGGAAAGATCTAGGCAGATCTAGGATATTTCTTGACTTTAGTGGCGGGCTCAGGGGAAGGAAATGGCTGTTTGGCTTTCCTTGGGGGAGCATGAGAGCCTGGGAGGACCAGGGACCCCAGCTCCTCATACTTAGTGGGAATTTGTGTTGGCCCAGGCTTTCCAGCAGAGACTTCAAGGTAAGGGTTGATGGATGTCCCCACTTAGCAGATAGCCTGAGCTTCTCGGTCCTGGTCCTGAGTGACTATGGTTTAGTACCAAAGATGGATGAACAAGATTATGGCTTTGGTCACGTATCTCCACAAAGGGTAATGGTTTGTTATATCACCCTGAACCAGGCTAACTTATGAGGGATTCTGGACATTGCTGCTCCCTGTTTGCCCCAGCTTTCTCTAACAGGAGAGACAGTACAGATTACCCTTCATCACTGGTTATACAGCTAATGAGAAAAGTTCCCTTGGGAGTCATTCAATATTGATCACAGTAGGCTGGCATTCCTCCCCTAGAGCAGAATGTAATGGAAAAACCAAAGGCCACATTCTAGATGGGGCATAGGTCAAAGGGGAGCCACATGGCTAAAGTATCTCTGTCAGGGGGTACACATGATACGCTCCCAGACCAAATCCTAACTTTATGAGAGGCTCTGGCAGCCCTGAAATAACGGCATCTGATATTTATATGGTGCTTTGATGTGTAGAAAGCCTTTACATATTTTAAATGAGCATCACAAAAACACTGTGATATAGAAAGAACAGATTTTATTTCCATTTTATACACTGGGTTAACTATAAATAAGACTCAGGTTAAGTGAGTTGCTTATAATCATACAGCTAATAAGTATAAGCAAGATTAGATCACAGGTTTTCTTACAAGAATTCTAGTTACAAAGTCAACCTGTTTTCTATTTTTAGACATATTCTCTTAATTTCTTTGTCTTGTATGCTTCCAGGACAATCCTACAAATCTGGCAGAGGCTCGAGAAATACACTTGGCTGGTATACACAAACAATACAAAACACTCCCAACCAGTAAATGATTTGTCAAAATCTTCCCTTAACTGGTTCAATCAAGTATTTGTGAAGTGCACTTATAAAAGGCACAGACCTAGGTGCTGAGGACAAAAACACAAAAATGAAACCTTTTCTTCCCTCAAGTAACTTGAATTTCACGAGGGAACAAATAAATATGCAAAATATAAAAATTAAAGTAATGGAGGAGTGGGGGTACCAGCAAGAGCTTCATGCAGAAGGTGGCAATTGAACAGAACTTTAAAACAAGAGAGTGATTAATTTTAAGAGAATTAGTTGAGGAGAGAGTGCATTTGAGGATGGGGGAGGTGATAATTAGTGCAAATGCACAGGGATAGGAAATGGAATAGAGGGTGGAAGGTTGTATGTGAAGACCATCAAGGTGGCTGGTTTGCTTAGACCAAAGAATATGTGAAGGGGAGTAATGTATAATAAGCCTAGAAGATGAGGTTGAAGTCAGGTTGTGAAGGACTTTAAATGCTAAATGGAGGAGTCTGTAGTTTATCCTAGAAGTAATAAAAGCCTACAAAGCAGCAGGATGACATGGGCAGATATGTGCTTTAGGAATCTCACTTTGTGGTGTGTGGACTAAAAAGGGAAGAGACTCAAGCAGAAAAACCTATTAGGAGGTTAATGAAATAGTACAGGGGAGAGGTGATGGCTAACAGTTGTCTGAGTTTGATAGAAAAGGATGGATAGGAGAAATGCTGAGGAAGGGGATGGGAGAGGAAAGAAAGGGAGGAAAGGGAAGGAGAATGAAGGGGATGAGAGGGAGGGGAAAAGAAAGAAGAAAAGGAGGGAAGGAGGAGAAAGGAGTAAAGGGAAGGAAAAAGGAAGAAAGAAGAAGAGAAAAGAGGAAAGGAGAGGAAAGGGGAGGGGAGGTTAGGATTTAGATAGATGATAGTTCAGTAAAGATTGAGAAATAGGAAAACCAAGGTAGGGTAAAGTCCTCATATCCCAGAGAAGAGAAAGTATGCAGGAGGAGAGAATGGTCATCCAGGTTAAATGGGGCAGAGAAGTCAAGGAGAATAAGAATTGAGAAAAAGCCACTGGAGTTGGCAATTATGAGATCATCTAGTAACTTTGATGAGAACAGTTTCAGTTGATTGATGAGGCTGGAAACTTATAGCAAGGGACTATGATATGGGTGAAAGGAGAGAGAGTGGACATAATAAGATTATATGGCTTTTTCTCCCTAGGAGTTGAGCTGTGAAAGGAAGAAGACTTTTAGGATGCTAGTTAAGGGGAAGATAGGGTTAAATGAGAGATTTTTTTTTTTTTAAAGGGGAAGCAACAGAAAGAGTCAGGAGATAATGAAAGATTGAAGATGTGTGTGTATGTATGTGAAGAGACAGAGGAGGAGGAGGGAGGAGGGAGAAAAGAAAGGATGGGGAGGGAGGGAGAAAAAGGAGGAGGGAGGAAAAGAAAGGAAGAGGGAGGGAGGAGAAGCTGGTGGAAGAGGGAGAAGAAAGGGGAAGAGAAGGAGGGAAAGAAAGAGGGAAGGAAGGAGGGAGGAGAAAAAGGGGGAAGGAGGAAAAAAAGGGAAGGGGGAAGGGAGGGAAGCAAGCTCAATTGGCACTTGAATGGATTGTTTGCTAACAAGTTTTTCACGTGAATAATTGTTGCCAGCATTTTATATCACTTTAAAGTTTGCAAAGGGCTTTACATATATAATCTAATCTGATTCTCAAAACAGCCCTGGGAGGTAAGTGTTATTGTTATCCCCAGTTTATAGCTGGGGAAAGTGGGGGATGAAGTAAGAGATTTTGGAGGACAATCCAGCCACAGAAGTCAGATATTTCCTCCCTTTGACACAGCATCATGGATTAAGAGGGGGAGGAATCCCAGAAGCCATCATAGACCAGCAGCACCATCATTTTATAGACAAAGGAACCTGGGGCTCAGAGATATTGTGACTACTGCGAGGTCATCACATCAGAGGCAGAATTTGAAACCAGGTCCCAAGTCTCCAGAGCAAGAACTGTTCCTGCTAGATTATATGACTTCCCATTGTGCTGTTGTGTCATATAATTATTCACAACTATAAAACTCAGAAAAAAAGCATGAAATCCTGTATGACTGGCAGACTGCCGAATGAATTTGCCTAAAGTCTGGGGGCTGGTTGTGTTAGGATTTGAACCCAGGCCTTTTGGTACCCAATTTGTCCCTCTTCTCACTATTCCCAAAGTCTCCTCTCTCTCAAGGGCCATTAACACCTAGGTTGCAGATATTGGGGGCTGGGGAGCCTCTTGGGCACCTCCATAAACCCAGTTCCAGTTTGGTGTGTGCTCCCAGGTGTTTATTCAGGCTTTGATTCCATGGTTGCCATGGAGAACAATGAGGGCAGCCACAGCATCAGCAGCAGGAGCAGCAGGAGCTCTCCAGCTGAAGGGGATGCAGGGAAGCAGGAAGGCGGGGCTCCCCTTGCACAGCTGAGATTTCCAATGCACAAGTATCCAGTGAATTCTGAACAGTGTAAATGAGGGTGCTCCTTGTCTGCTGGCTTGGAGCCCAGTTACCCCGGGAGCCCCAAAACCTCCATTCCTAGAGCTTTGTCCTGTGCTAGCCCCATTGGGCTTGATGGCCATCTTGGTCTTGCTTCCCCTTGCCCTCTTCCCACGGACTGCTCCCTAACTTCTCCCCTGGCCTTGGCTTTTCCTTCAGACCCTCCCATTGTCTCTTCTCTCACCCCTCAAACTTCAGTACCTTCAAAGCTTGTGTCAACAAGACCAGCCTGACTAAAACCTCCTCCCCCTCCTCTTGGTCAATGCCGTGGAACCCATGAAGCATATCAGCAGCTGGAATTTCACATGCACCGTGGGAACTGATTTGTCCATCCTTTCTTTTAGAGTCAGATGATGTTCACTTTATATAGACAGATGACATGACCTATTATCAGGAGGATCTGGACTGTGCATTATTTTGACAATAATGGGGATGTATTTATGTTAAGAAAACCATTTTCTTTAAGCTAGGGCATATATTTATGAGAGGGTTTGCTGGGGGGTGGGGGGATAAAAAAGCTGCCTAAGATTATGGAATAGACTCTGTGAGAAGCCCATTGGCCCACCCAGAAAAAAAATTTCTGCAACTTTGGTCCCCTTATAAGATGCTAAATCAACTGAGCTAAGCAGATCCAAATGTCCTTTAATAGGAGGAGGAAATCTGGTCCAAACAAATTCTAATTATGTACTTACATTAGCTATAAGGCAATTGAGCAGGAACCATAATAATAATAATAATAATAATAATAATAATAATAGACATTTTTCTTTCTTTTCTTTTTTTATTAAAACTTTTTATTTTCAAAACATATGCATGGATAATTTTTCAACACTGATCCTTACAAAAACTTGTGCTCTGAATTTCCCCCCATTCCCTCCCTTAGATGGTAAGTAATCCAATATATGAATAACTGACATTTTCAAAGTACTTTGTGGTTTACTAAAAAAAAATCTACTATAAATATTATTGCAGGTGATATGCTCAACAATTCTCTAATGTTGATAATATATTATCCTTACTTTACATGTAAGGAAACAGAAACTCAGAAAAAGGAAACATCTTACCCATAGTCACATAGCTAATAGAGAGGAGACTCAGCACTAGAATCCAAGCCTCATGACCACAAATCTGGTGTTCTTTCTACCATGCCGTAGCAGCTGCCAAGAGTAGTTTTAAAAGTTTTTAAAATGTAGCTTTGCTCAAAATGCATACCTTGTGGTCAAATTATTCTAAAGGACAGACTGTGTATCAGTCCAAATGAGTTTGTGATTAATTTACAACTAGGCTCTGTAGGGCAGATTTATAATAACAATTAAGCTGAAGGAAAATGGACCATAAATTTTGACTGGGCACATCGAGATCCAGTGAAAAGAAATGAGTAGAGTTTAGCAAGATCAAAAGTCAATAATTTCAGAATAAAGTAACAGAGCAATGAGGGAGGTCAGCTTATACGGATGGAAGGAGTTGGCATTTTTCTTCTTTTATCTCTAAAATCCAAATTTAGCTAACAGTCTGAAATGCCAACATTTCAAGGATCTTATGAATGATGAAACACATTTTCCTATTTTATAACCAGAGTAGCAAAACTAGTTCCAATCCCTAATTATTTCTTTTAAGATGTTATTTGTTTCTCTCTCAAGTTGCTGTGTTTGCACATGCTTAGAGAAAATGCAGAAAAAAACTACCAGGAAGTTTGTTTTCTACATGGAGATTATAGTGCTAGTTCTGTGTCTTGGACATTTTAGATTTGCAGTAAATATTTGCTAACTGAATGAATGAGTGAATGAATAAGCGAATGACTTGATTACAGTTGTTTTAAGTTAACTTTTGAGGGGAGAGGGAGGGAAAACCTCAATAGAATTTGAAAGCTGGATTCCTCAGTCTCCCTTATCCTGTACATTCATTCCAATCATAAACCTGTAACTCTATAACACATCTAGCATACATCCCCTTTTTTCCACTCAAGCTAGCTCACATCACCTCTCACCTGAATTTTTATAGGACTCCTTAAAAGCTTTTCCTGCTTCTAATCTCTTCCTTTTTTAATTATGCCATACCAGTTGCCAAAATAATCTTCCTAGCACATAAATCAGATCACGTCATTCCTTTACTCAATAGTTTCCATGATTTCTTATTACCTTTAAAATCAACTACAAACTTCTCTTCTTAAAGTCCTTCACAACCCAGCTCTAATTTAATTGAGCATCATTTTTCCTTATCCACTCTTCGGTTCAGTTAAACTGACTTTCTTGCTGTTTCTAACGTTCAATTTAGTTCAAAAAACATTTATTAGGTACTTAGTATGTGCCAGGTAAAAGAAAGATAGTTTCTACCTCTAGGAAGCTTACAATCTAATGGGAGAAGATAATACCCAAAGCTGAGATTGGAGTGGGGAGGAGGAGGTAGGGTTGTGAGATATTCCATCCCCCAAATCTAAGACTTCAGAGGCAAAAAGCTGTCCCTGATGCCTGTTCTGACTTATGTATTCCCTCCTGGCTTCTATCTTCTAGAATCCTTGGTTTGCTTCAAAACTCAGTTGAACTGTCATCTCCTCAATGAGCTTTCCCCCCTTATGATCCTCCAGATTCTAGTGCTTCCGCTGCCTCCAATCTCCCCTTTCACCTTGTATTTATTTTTATATAATTGCAAACATGCTGATAAGAATGTAAGCTCCTTGAGGGCAGGAATTTTGTCACCTGGCACAATGCTTTACACAGGGAGTAATTAATAAATGTGGGTTAATCCACCAAAAAGAAAGAAATAGCACAAAGTAAAGTGTCCATTGATTCTGAGCTAAAATTTAAAGAAAGTAGATTAGGCACAGCCTCAAATGCTTATTTAGTTCAATCAAAGAAATAGTGATTTAGTTCCTATCACATACAAGTCTCAGTGCCAGGAGCAAGATGCTTAGTAAGACAAAAAGAAATATTCCCTGCCTTCAAGGAGATTAAAATCTATCAGGAGAGATATGAATGCATAAAAAGTAATTTCAAAAGGGAAGAAGGCAGTGACAAAAAGGCAAATCAGAAAAGTCCTGGTGTGTAAGAGGGTGATAGAAGCTGTGTTTGAGGGAAACTAGGGATTCTACCAGGTTAAAGTACATTAAAAAATATACCAATGACCAAGTGTGGGTAACAAAATAAACTTGCAGTTTAAACACAAGAATATAAACACAATCTCCTAGATGAATAAAACTTGGAGTGATGAGACTCATGGCTAGATTATGACACTTGGAAAGAAACTATTTTTTGGAAGAAATAGAGGAATAAACACTATTGTAAAGAAGATATCTCCTTTTATGGAAGCCCATGAACCTGACGGGGAATGCATTTGAGTGACAAAAAAAGAGAGAGAAATGGAAATATGAGATTTAATTGTTGTGGGAGCATACTATATACTACCTGGCTAGATTATCAATGATATGTTGATACCAATAACACAGTAACTTTCACAGTTGTAGATATGGAAGTGACAGAGACTTCAACTATATTAATATGGATGGGAAACAGAATTCTATGAAATTCATTAAAATAAATTCTTTATTTCCCTTGCCAACATTTTCATGCCTCATAGTAGAAGAAGGAACAGAAAGAAGCATTATTCTGAGGATTAATGCTGACCAATAAGAAAGAATTAGTTGGTGATATAGAAGTGACAGGAATTTCAAGAAAAATAACTATTTTAAAGTTCATTGGAAAAAGGAAAAGGAATGTTCGATGTTAGATGTTGTTGTATAGTAGATGGTGATTTTCAAATGTTAAGAAAAAAACTTATTAGATGATTAGAACTACAAATGGAAATAATGACTTCAAAGAGATTGATGGTGTTAAAGAAATAAGCAAATCACAGAGAGGAAGGAAAGAAAGAGTCATGCAGGGAAATCAGTATGATGATACAGGTAGTAGCTCTCTGACCCATCCTTTAAAAAGGATATGAGGATTCTGATGGACTTGGCAATGAGATGAACCAAATCAGTTCTAATGGAGCAGTAATGAACTGAACCAGCTACACTAAGAAAAAGAATTATGACTATGAATCACATACATAGACTTCCCAATCCCTCTATTTTTGTCCGCCTGCATTTTTGATTTCCTTCACAGGTTAATTGTACAATATTTCAGAGTCCAATTCTTTTTGTACAGCAAAATAACTGTATGGATATGTATACATATATTGTATTTAACTTATACTTTAACATATTTAACATGTATTGGTCAACCTGCCATCTGGGGGAGTGAGTGGGGGGAAGGAGGGGAAAAATTGGAACAAAAGTTTTGCAATTGTCAATGCTGAAAAATTATCCATGCATATCACTTGTAAATAAAAGGCTATAATAAAAAAAAGGATACAAGCGTCTTAGAGTCAGGAGGACCTGAATTCAAACATAGCCTTAGACACTTACTAGCTATGTGAACCCGGGGCAAGTCACTCAACCCTAATTGCCTCCAAAATTAAAAAAAAAAGCATATGTGCAGAAGATGGAAGAAATGGTAGATAAATAAGAATACAAAAGGACAGGGCAGCTAGGTAGTGTATTGGAGAGAGTCAAAAGAGTAGAATGGACAATATAGAGATTAAGAAGAAGGAGAGTTTTAACTCATTTTAAATGAGTTCACATTTTAAGCCATGACAAATTACATTCTAGGATACTGAAAGAACTTGCAGGTGTGATTTGGGGACTAATGGTGGGTAATCTGAAAACTCAGGGAGAAGGAGAGAGGCACTAGAATATTGGAACAGGAAAATAATAATGTCCCAATTTTCCAAAATAAGAAAAGATAGTTTCTGGAAATTATAGATGTGATGTTGATCCAAAGGAAAATTTCAAAGCAAATAAATGGTTTTTAAATATTTAGGGCAACAAATGTGATCACTGGACATGAACATGAATTCATGGAGTATAAATCATGCCGATACTAACTCACTTCTTATTTTTGCAGTTATTATGCTGATAGATTGGGGCAAATATTTTTATCTTGATAGATCTGTGACCTCATCAATGTGAAGTTCCTTCAAAGATGAAGATCATAGTACTTTCCTGTGGAATTCCTATCCATGTCGCTCATCCATTTAAATGGGCTGGAGGTGATCTTCCTCATTTACTCCTGATACCAATAGATATGGATGGTATCATCTACTGGTTTTCCTTTGCTCTTCTCAGGTTCATTTCTGGTTCACCATCCTCATCTACTTCTACCTTTATATTGAAGTCACCAAGTACCAAAATATATGTCAATTTAATTTGAAGCATCTTCTCAATCTTCATAAAATCTATCTCACCAACCTCTGCAACAAGTTTTACTACATAAACTGCAGTTGTATTGCTAGTAGTATTATTTTGAATACTTAACCAAAGCACTGCAATGAGATGATCAAATATCCCATAAAATAGTGTTTCTTAATTCCTTTTGAGAGTACTCTAAAACCAACTCTGCCAACAACATTATTTGTCTCTCCAAAAGGATCCGTGAGTCACCCTTTCATTTAACTGTAGTTTTTTGCTTTCTTTTGGTTTAATTTATTAGGGTTAATGTCAAGATTGATGTAGTTCTGTTCCTATAAAGTAGAAGTTCCACTCAAATATCTTACATTTAAAGTCCTAACAACTAAGGTAAAGTATACAGATTATTAAAAACTGCAATTCTCAGTACTTTAATCCCCTTTTCTGTCACTTTGCTACTTCCCAGGAGAAGAGACCTCCCAGGACTGAGGACTATTTTATATTTTTCTTTATTTCACAGGTTGCTGTGGCCAAAACATTCATAAATTCATTCATAAATATGTGGTCAGCCTATTGGTGATGAACCTTTTCATATTTAGTCAAACTGCTCCTTAGAAAGCAGATTCAGATTATTGCTGGGCCATATTTGGAGTCTTTCTGGAATGATAGAACTGGACAGAGCTTGTATGCTTCTGGAATAGCTTCTAAGAACTCGGGTTGTCTCTACCCCACAAAGCAGCATTTAAGTAGGGCTTTCTGGAGTGATTTTACTATAGCATCTGAAAAGGAGAACGAGGTTGTTTTTGTGAATAAGATGATTCAATTTGGATTGGTCTTCTTAGGACTTGCCGTGTTTTTTCCGCTTACTCCCTTGTCTGGAATGTTTCCACTTTTCATGTCCACTTTTGAGTTCCTTTTTCCTTAAAATATTCAACTCAAATCTAAACCTTCTCCAGGGGGCTTTCTTGGCTTGCTCTTACCACTACTAGTGCTTTTCTTATGAGATTATCGTTTACTTACTCTGTATATATCTTACAAGTTCTTGATTTTGGTTTTTTGTGTTATTTCCCCCTTTATAACGTAAGTGTCACAAAGGCTATTTTTACTTTCTTTGTATCCCCACCTCTTAGCACAGTGACTGACCCATATTAAATACCTAATATATTTTTGTTGATTGATAGGTTTAGTATTCATTAATATCTCTATGTCAGTCTTTAGCAGAGTCTCCGGTATCTTTTCAGCCTTGTCTCATTCAATGTTTTTATCAGTGACTTAGAAGAAGATATAGTAGGAACGCCTATCAAAATTATAGATGGCATAAATCTGAAAGAGCTGGCTAATATGAGAGCTGACAAAATCAAGATTAAAAGAGCTATCAACGTATTGGAACACTGGGCTGAAATCAAGAAAGATGAGTTACTTCAATACATTAAAACAAGTTTTTTTTTTTTCCTTGTTCTTTCTGTGTCATGGGGACCCTTTGGATTATGTATCCCTTCTCAGAATAATGTTTTTAAAGGCATCAAGTAAAATGCTTAGGAGTGTAAGGAGCACTAATTATAATGAAGCTCATTTACCAAAATATTGCGAACAAGTTTATGGATTCTAGATTAAGAACCTTATGCTTTCAGAGATTTGTGACAGTTCATTGGCGTGGGCATTTTCTCAGTTCCTTTCAGAATCTTGATAGGTCATTCTTTGCATTATTGTGGTCAAAAAAAAGCTCACCATTTGTTGGCCAACTTTCTGGTAATGAGCCTTTCCAAATTTAGACAATAGTGCAGGTTCCATCGTCAGGCCCTATGTGTGAAGCTTTTCCAGGTTGGTTTCCACAACAATAAGTTGTACCTTATTTATATAGCCTTTGAGGACTCAGGGTTGTCCCCACATGATGTTGAGGGAACAGAGAGGACTTTAGTGTAGGGTGGTTCAATTTAACAAGGACAAATACTAACTCCTGCTTTAAATGATAAATTTTTTAAAAAGTAAATTGCCTGTGGATAAGACAGCAGTTGTTGTGATAAAAGCTCTGAGGATTTCAATTAGCCTCTACCTTAATATAAGAAAAGATTGAGATGCATGTCAAAAAACAGACTCTTAGACTGTCAATTGTAGTGTCATGTTCAAATCAAAGGACGTGCCGCGTGCCATTATGCTCTGCAGGAGTTAGAACTCATCCGAAATACTCAGTATTAGTCATTGCATCCTAAGAGAAATGGTGATGATATGGAGTTTGGCCAAAGGCGGGTAAGGAGTCTGTAAAGCATATCATATGAGAATAGTAAAAGAAAATGGAGTTGTGTAATGTGATGAGAATCATACTAAATGGAAAGTGATTGGGGAAAGATTTGCCTTATTCAGTGTAGTTGCAGGAGGCAGATTCACAGGATTTTAGAGTTTGGAAGAAATTCAGCCATCCAACCCATCGTTGAAAAAGGAATCCTCATTAAAACATACCCAATGAGTGGGTTATTCAGTCTCTGCTTGAAGACTTCCAGTGGAGGGGAATCCACTCCCTCCCGAGGCATCCCACTTCACTTATCTTTAGCTCTAAGTGTCAGAAGATTTTCCTGAAATCAAGCCTCTTTTCATCTGTTCATTGTTCCCGTTTTTCTCTCTGGAGCCAAAGAGAACAAGTCTACACGGAGCTAGAATGAATGAATGTTAGAAGAAATCCAGAGGCTGGATTTCATTCAACCTGTGGAATTGTTGGAACCACAGAAATTTCTGAATACCATCTAAGTAGTAGACAGACTATAGAATGCACTGATCTTCAAATACTGGAAAATAAGGAAATTTTTCCTAAAAATTAAAGCTCTTGCCAAATGGAATGAACTGCCTTGCATGTTTGCCAGTAGAAGTGTTCAAATAGAAGCTAGCTGATGATCTGTCAGCTTTGGGACAAATCGTTTAACTTGATTTCCTCATCTGTGAAGTGTTTTAGGAAGGAAAGGAAACAAATGTTTATTAATATACCATAGCAAATGTGCTATTTATTAATGTACATTTATTATGTCCACCAGCCACTGTGCTAAATACTTGACAAATATAATTTCATTTGGGCCTAATGATAACCCTGCTCTTAAGCCTCAGGAGGGAGGTGTTATTATTATTCCCATTTTATAGATAAGGAAACTGAGGCAGATAGTGATTGAGTGGCTTGCCCATGATTATATAGTTAGTGAAAGCTTGATCATGGATTTGAATTCAGAATTAAATTGATTAGATCAGGAGTTCTTAACCTAAGGTCAACGGTTATATTTCAGGGAGTTCAAGAACTTGGATAGGAAAAAAGATTAAATATTTTCACTAATCTCTCACTAAAATTTAGCTTTTTCTTCAATTATGAATTTAAAAAAATTTAATGTCAAGGATCCATGACATGAAAAAGGTTAAGAACCCCTGAACTAGAGGATATTTAAGACTTCATATAGCTCTGAAATTCTCTAATCTTCAATTAGAAGGGTGGGAGGATGGATTAGATCAAGCTTCTTAAACTGGGAGTTGTGACCTCATATGGGGGCATGTACCTGAATATGGGAGGATCACAAAGTTATGATTTATTATCAGTACATGTTTTATTTGTATACTTATTTTATAGCTATATTCTGGGATTGTATAAAAATTTCTTTGGTGAAAAGGTGTTGTGAGTGGAAAAACTTTAAGAAACCCTGAATTAAAGGATATCTGAGGATCTTTCCAATGCTAAGATTCTCAATCATAAATGACAGAATGTTAGAGCAGGTAAGGATCTTTGGGATTATCAATTACAAACCTTTCCTTATTCTGTTAAATGATCTGGAAAAGAAAATGGCAAACCACTCCTGTACTTTGCCAAGGAAATTCCAAATAAGATCACAAAGAGTTGGACAGGATAGAAAAATGACGAATAAGAATGCAAAGGCATACAGAAAATTAGTGGCAGAACCTCAACCCAAACCCAACTGAATTCAGTGCTTCTTTACCTGGACCCTATCCATGTCTGATCCTATCTTTAGCCCTTAAGATTGAGGTTATCATTATTAAATATTTATATTGAATATACCAAGTGCTTACCAGATAATAATTCATGCCATTGCTAGCAGCGTACTTAATCAAAATAAAAATATCACCGTACCTTCCATCTCCCTCCCACCAAAACCCAAATGGACATCACCTGTCCAGCAACAGGGTCAGAGCAGATCTGCACTCACGTTTCTCTCACTGAACTGATCCACCTCTCTCAGGAGCTTCTCCTGGCACTCAGAGTTGGTGGCCAACAGGTAGGTGACAAAGGAAAGAGTGTTGGTGATGGTTTCGTATCCAGCAATTAGAAAGATGAAGGCTTGCCCCACTATTTCATCTGTGGTCAAGGCCTTTGGTTGCACCTTGGACTTTGTTTGGTGGGTAGGAAGTTCTCCATCCTGAGCATCCTGTCTGACACTGTCAAAGAGCTCTGTACTGACAGAGGAAGGAGAGTTCCTGGCATCCAGGAATATCTGGAGAAAATCCCTTCGTCTCTAGGAATAAAAGGAAAAGGACACACTTTCAGCCAATCAACAAATATTGAGACAAATATCAAAATATATACAGTATAAATGTGAAATTAATAAATATAAATAGATGCAAAGTACTTTGAGAGGAAGGGCACTAGAAAGGGAAGGATCAGAAAAGAATCCATACAGAAGATGGTTTCTGAGCTACCTCTAAAGTGAAGGGAGACTTCAGCATATTATCCTTAGGATTCTTAGGGACAGAAACAAAAGAGAAAAAAAATGCCTTAAGGTGATCTCAGAACCAAAGACCTAAAATTCGAGCAGTTGTACTTTCTAAACTGCCCCTATATCCTGCCACAGGTAACCTCTACTCCCTCTATTCCCAGATTCCTCAAGTCAGCCACCATTTGAAGGTTAATAGGGCTGGCCCCAGATGAGGATAGGAAGGGATTTGTTTTCAGCTGCTTCCCATTCCCTCTCCTGAGCATCCTTCCCGGGTGCCCCTTTCTCACCTATAGGTACACTTTAGGTACCCGGTGCCTCAAGCTTCCTTCTTGTCTCCTCTTTATCAGTCATTTATACTTAAATGTGAGGAAGTGCCAGTTGATGAGTTAACCTCACTTAGGAATATTTGTCATTTAATTTATAAATAGCATTGATAATGAGTTTTCTCTGAAATAGTGCCCATAAATATCATCACATGCTATCCATGTGTACACACACATCTTGCATCCAACTTTCCAACAGGAGAGGATAGATTTCTGCCCCTATTTGTGTAATTTATTATTATAAATTATTATAATAATTTATAAGAATGAATAGGAATGAAAGGCCAAGTAGCTTGTTTAAGGAAGTATCATGGCTACTTATATGATAAAGTCCAGTTCAGTTCAACTCAGGTAGAGATTATTCCCAGATATCCTCCTATAGGAAACCAAGCAAGAGGCTGTGCTAGCTTTGGCTGTTCAACAAAGACTAGGAGGAAGAGCTAGGTAGTCCAATGGATAAAGCATCCACCCTAGAGTCAGGACTCCTGAGTCCAAGTATGGCCTCAGACACTTACTAGATGTGGGGTTGGGAGCAAATCACTTAAGCCTGATGAGAAAAAGTCATCCTCTACTGTACTGTTCTGTCCATTTTTTTTAGTGATTTATGGAGATTTTCATGGGTCCTTCCCTCTGGGAATAATCTCTTTCTACCTTTCCTTTGCTTGCCAGGCTGGACCCTGTTTCCCTGGTGCTCTCTTGCCCCCATCTCCTTTTCTCCTGGTCCCCTTCCTTCTGTTTATTCTATCTCAAGACTCCCAGATGCCAAGAATCACTGCTGATTCTTATCCTCCCCTCTCCTCCTTCTCACATTTCTCTACCCTCCCCCCTTCCCTATGGTATTCTGTTGTTAGGAGAAAATCTGCTTTTCCTACCCCTAGGCCCCTGGGCTAAGCACAAACCTCTGTGGCCAATATTTTTCTGCTTTGAGCTCTTTTGTAACTACAGTGCTAAGGCCAGGACTTTGGGGGCAAGATTTGGGAAACAATTAGACATATTGCTCAAAGACCTTCCAAGATGGGAATGAGAAGGGGACTTAGCTTTGGGCCTGGTTCATGTAGGGGCAGAAATCTATCCTCTCCTGTTGGAAAGTTGGATGCAAGATGTGTGTGTACACATGGATAGCATGTGATGATAACCATGTGCACTGTTTCAGAGAAAACTTAATATCAATGCTATTTATAAAATATTAAAATGACAAATTAAGCAGAAAGGTCAGGGAATCTAGCTTGGGAGTGTGATGGGTATTAAGGGAATGGGGATGCTGGAGTCAGCTCAAATTAGGGAGTTGTTAAATTTTCAGTGTGAGTATGTACACTTTGGAAATTTGCAAATACCATAAATCAGGGACTGATTTGATTGTTTAGACTTTATAAAATGATAGTGTACTATTTTCTACCTTCTTTCATTTTCTTATTTTATTTATCTTCTAGTACAAAGTGACTAACATGAAAATGTTCTATAAAATTGTCTATGTACAGTATCTACTTACCATCTCAGGGAGAGGAGAAGGAATATAATAAAGCAGGGAATTTTGAACTCAAAACTTTAAATAAAAATGTTTTAAAAAATTAAAAGGAAATAATAGTGAAAATATTAATCATGCTGATTAAACTTAAAAGTATGTGCTAAAATATCTTCCCTCCCAAAGAGCTGCCTATTAAACATACCAGCACTTTTCTGGTAAGGGGATGAGTAGTTACAGAAGCAGGTACACGGACACAGTGGATACCAGGACTGGAGTCAGGAAGACTCATCTTACTAAGTTCAAATATGGCCTCAGACACTTAGTTAGCTGGGTGACCCTGTTTGTCTCAGTTCCCTCTTCTGTAAAATAAGCTAGAGAAGAAAAGGGTTCACCACTTCAGCATCTTTGCCAAGAAAACCCCAAATGAGGTCACAGAGTCAGGCAGGACCATGGCAAAGTTACAGATGGAGGCAGCTACCCATGATGGGACTCAAAGTGCTTGTCCAGATTCTGACATAAAACAGAAGGGCTTATCTGGGAAATGATGAAGACAGGGTGTTTTTATTCACAGGCCTAGTTCTCACTGACTCTTCTCCAGTTCTTATCTCTCCCTTTGTATGTGTACTCCCTTCTTGAGGTCTGTTTTCACTCTGTCCTCCCCCTGCCTCTCTTTCTCACTCAAACTTTATCTATTTTAATTTTCCTAGAGGTTTTCTGACTTATCTTCCCAGGTTCTCCCTTTTCCACTCCTTGTCCACCACGTGAGTGTTAGGGATGCCTGGGGGAGATCCAGTATCTCCATCACTTTGTCCCTCTTTCCATCCTCACCTCTCTCTCTTTGTCTTTCTCTTTGATTTTTTCTCCTGCATTCTCTAGGTCTTTACATCTTATAAGGGCTGGTACCTGCCCCAGATGAGTTAGCATCCGTAATATTAATCATTGTCCTCTGTGTACAATGAAAGAGAGAATGCTAGAATAATTGAGCTGGATGTCAAACTATACAGGACAGAGAAGGGACGATCGCCAAGCTCACAGCCTCTCTTGTTCGTTCATTCTGGTGTTTGGTTTTTTTTTCTGAAATAAAGACTTTTCCCCCTCATGTCCAGCTAAACTCTATCCTGCTTCAGCTGAGGGTCTCAGCCTTTCATTTGGTCTATCAGATGGGAAGCCAGGGTACTTGTGCCTCCACATACACAGACAAATGGCTCCTGGGTCGTTGTGGCTGCTTTGTGAAACATGCTGTGAGGGTCATTCTTTATCTTCATTCTTCATTGGAGAAAACAAGATAACTCATGACCTAACTGGGGTCATTTCATGACCCCGAATGAGGGTGGGATAGATCTCAGCTTCTTAAACTGTGGTTTATGGGATCTGGTAATTGAATGTGGGTTTGTGAAATTATGATTTATTATCAGTAAATGTTTGATTTATATACCTTTATATATAAGAGGCAAAGGGGGGTCATGAGTAGAAAGCATTTAAGAAGCTCTGGGATAGGGCTTTCTAATTGGTTGCCAATTTAAATTACTAAAGATTTCAACCCAATAAACATCTGAAGTCAGAAGAATTGTATTTGAATACTGACTTTGTCACTTCCTCAGTGATTTTGAGTGGTGGATGAGTTTCCTCATCTGTAAAATGATATCTAGAGGATCTCTGGGATCTTTTTTATTTCTAAATCTATGATCTACCCTTTTGCCCATTTTCATCTAATTAGTAGAAGTGAGAAGGGACTATTTCCATTCTTTTCTTTGTTATTTCAGCACCTTGCATAGGATTGTACATGTTTTTTGTTTTATCTGGGTTTATGATTTTATTGAACTTCCCAGATAAGGAAAACCCCTTTTCTAGGGCAAATCTGCAACAATTCTGAATAGCTAATCTCAGTGCTCTGTGACATGGATATATTAGCTGACTTATCCAGGCTCATACAGCCAGGATGTGTTCTAGGTATTTGAATCCAGGTCTCCAAGATCACGAGGAGGGCTCTCTGTCCAGTCTTTGCTAAGCCACTGTGCCTCTTTTACCTAGAAACTACTTAATAAATGATTACTAAATGGAATTGGAGGATAGAATGGGGGCCCATTTCCTCCATGATTCTCACAGCTCTACTCTAACCTCAAGGAGCAGCCAAGGAAATAAGATGCTGACAGCATCTGACAGCCAGTGGAGTGCTCACTTACCCTTCAGAAATGGACCTACCTTTTCCGCCTGAAGTCCTGGAAGCCAGCCTTAAATACCTTCTATGATTCATAGAGTCAGCCCTGGCTCTGTCCCCAGCCCCCAAGGTCTTGGGCATCTATTTTAGACTCATTGGCCCGGGGCTGGTGGGGACATTAGGCAGAAGCCTCTGTCACAGAGACTTCTCTGGAGGCATCCCGGGGATGCAGGTGACCCAAGTTGGGTCTGTTTCCTGCTCAAAGTTGCTCTTGGTACCCCCTCACCTGCCCATCTTTCTAGGTTCCTAAACAGTTTTTAAGCCTTTTTAGAACAAATATTCTAAATGTGGAGTCCATGACCTTGTCATGAATATGTTTTGGTACTTATCTTTCTCCTTTGGAAACCTATACACTGTATTTTATGCATTTAAAAACATTTTTGAGAAGGACCCACAGGTTTCATCAGACTGGTTCCATGTTACAAAAATTATTCAGAACCCGTGACCTTGAAACTTCCCTGTACTAATAACTATGGAGGCTGAGATTTTTGCTCTTCAACAGCTGTAGGCAGAAGAAAAGCTGTTTAAGGATCTGTGGGACTAGAAAGGGAGAACCAGGCGAGCTATTTCCCACCGTAAAAAGAAGATTATTTCTATGATTTCTGCCTCTGAATATGGTTTAATCATGACATAAAAATAACCCTAAATAGACATATTAGTAAAAAGAAAAAATAGGTGTCTTATTCACCTACTGGCCGTGACTCTGGGGGAAAAATATTTACCTTTTAACATCTGCATTGCATTTAGAAAATCTTGAGCCAAGTTTTCTTAGTATTTGAACGGCTCTACCTTGACATAAGTAGCACTGCATTCTTGCTTTTCTCAGATTAGCTTCTTGTTTGAAATAGTAATCATAAAAGGGGAAGCCCCAGGCAATCTCAATAATTGGATCCTCGGCATCCCCTTTCCTCCGGGAAGCCATTCAATACAATGGTTATGGAACTCGTAGACTGATTCTCCAACCTGAGGGTTGGAGACTTGGGCTGATAAAACCCTCAGAATTGGAAGAGAGCCTCCCTCTCAACTCCTCCTCTATCAGGAACTTGAAAAAGGAGAGAACTTTTGTCCTTTCATGTCTTTGCAAGGGATGTGGTTTCCAGCTTTGGAAGCGGGGAGGGGGACACTGGTGAGCCCGATTCTCTCATATTTTCAAGGACTTTTAAATTCAGCTCTGGAGCCAAAGATGTTCTGAGTGCATGTAAATAAAGCCTTCCCTTGTCTCCTAGCTCCTGGTACCTTTGCCCTACCCACCCAATCCTCTGCTCCTCCAGCACAGAAGGATGAAGTTGCTCCCTCAAATCCCCCCCATAGCAATTGACCCCTGATTCTTATCTTTAAGTCAATGCCCTAACTATTAAACTATGTTTCCTTGCATTACTAAATCCCCATGAGCCACCCAATCTTTAAGAAAGCTTTTTTCCAACTTATATCCCGAGGAAGCACAGCTGAATACAAAGACATTTAGAGCCTCTTGCCCTATTTAGTAAGTTTCCTTACTGTAATCAGGCCCTTAAAAAACAAGCAGGCATTTCGACATTAAGCTGTGGGAACATCCAGAATGAAGTCATTTCCTTTACTACCCGAAAGTACTGAGCCATGAGAGGTTGTCCTTCTGTGATCTTGAGCAATTCAAGGCAACAAATATTTACTAAACACCTACTGTGTGCTGGAACTGAAAAAGGAAATTAAAATCTCAGATGAACATAATAATAATCTACATTTATATTATGCTTTGCATTTTTTTTTACCTTGCCCTTTTCTCGTAAGGCTAATGGGGCTGGAGGAAGAAGTTCATCACCTACAATATGTAGTATATCAAAGAGACTATTTCCATCTCCACGGATTTTTGATTTGTGGATAGAATACTAGCTTTAGAGAAACAAAAACCTGAGTTCAAAATCTGCCTTACTTCTATGTGACTTTGGTCAAGTTACTTCATTTCTCTGCCCCAGTTTCTTCATCTGAAAACTAGAGATAATAAGAGCCCTTACCTTAGAGAGTTGTTGTAAGTATAAAATGAGATGAGGCACAAAAAATATTCTGCAAACCTTAGAGTTCTGTGCAAATGCTAGCATTTATTATTACATTCTCTTCATTGAAAGATGGAGACATTTGTTAAAACTGAGCTAAGAGTAGGGTGTACAAAAATAGGAAAACAAGACAGTCCCTACTCTCAAGGAATTTACATTTTAATAAGGGGGAGCTGAGAGCTGGAAGTGTGGCTCTGGGCAAAGGGGGGTGGGTAGAGGAGGCAGAAGTGTACAGGGAGACCTATTTGGGGGTGAGCTTAAGGCTGGCTATTCCCAAAATCTGGAAGTTCGAGGCAGAGATTGCCCAGGTGGTTAGTGTAGGGTGGGAACAGACTGGATCAGACATAGAAATGGTCAACAGTTGGCTGAGTTTCAGTCAAGATTCACTTATATTTTATATTGTGCTATACCATCATGCGCCATGTCTGGAAATCCTGGCAATTGAGGCAGATTTATTTTGGTTGTGAATAAGGGGAGACCGTCCCCAGAAAATCTGGCCTCTGACCCCACAGTGTAGGGGAAAGGGAAGGGGGAAAAAAGGCAACCAGGATAGACAATTTATTTATGGAGATCGTTGCAGGGAGAGAAGGAACAACCCATCTCCTCTTTCCTCTTCCCCTAGTTGCGCTGATTAGCATCCTCAGCCTTCCAAAGGGAAGGTGTGTCTGTATCTGTCCTGGGCAATTCACTTAACCTCTCTGTATTCTAGGCAACTCTAAAACAAGGGGCCAGCTGCGTGGGCAAAGGAAGCTTCCTCACTGGAGTTCTCTGTACCCACGAAACCCCTGGTTCAGCTCTTGTCTCCCTCACTCCATCACAGCATTGTCCTGAGGATGAACAGGTTCCAAATGCCTACTACGTGCAATTAGCACCTTCTGCAAAGCGTTCTGTGAATAAGTACTTTACCTGTTCTTCAGCTTGCTTGTCCCGGAGAGCAATCACATTCCCAATGACTTTGCTAAGGAAGGCATTCGCTTCATCTCTGTTTTTATTGGGCAAAACTCGGGCCAATGGGATCATAATGGATGGAAATGACACTTAAGAGAGAAAAAACAAAGGGAGCCATGAAAAGGGGGATGACAAAGAGGGATGTTCAAATCATTACATAGACTTCCCAATCCCTCTATTTCTGTCCATCTGCATTTTTGATTTCCTTCACAGGTTAATTGTACAATATTTCAGAGTCTGATTCTTTTTGTGCAGCAAAATAACTGTTAAGACATATATACTTATGTTGTATTTAACTTATACTTCAACATATTTAACATGTATTGGTCAACCTGCCATTGGGGGAGAGGAGATGGGGAAAGGAGGGGAAAAATTGGAACAAAAGGTTTGACAATTGTCAATGCTGAAAAATTACCCATGCATATAACTTGTAAATAAAAAGCTATAATAATAAAAAAGAGGGATGTCCAAGATGCCTGAAAGTCGATTATAGCCTTGTACTGTATCAACAGAAGGGTCAGCAGAGCTTCTTTAGTGCTTAAATAAAAGTTACTGAATTTCACTAGATAAATAAGAATTGCATTTGGAAGTCAGAACATATTGTAGTAAAGTAGAGAAAAGCTCTGGAGTCAGACTCAGATTCAAATCCTATCACTGATTTCTTTTTAGGTGGCCTTTGTGTCAACTCGGTGGGAGTAATGGATAGAGTGATGGACTTGAGTCAGGAAGACCTGAGTTTTAAATTCAGCCTCAGATACTAGTTAGATGATCTTGGACAAGTTACTTGTCTGCCTCAGTTTCCTCATGTGTAAAATGGGACAAAAATAGAACCTCCCTCCCAGGGTTGTTGTGAGGTTACCTCCTCTGCAACCTCACTTTCCTCATTTGTAAAATTCACCAGGTGTTCTCCAAATGATACTTGTCTTATCTCCCCCACAGAGCTCTTGGGAAGAAACCTGAAAATGTTTTGTAAATGCGAGCTTTCTTATTATTGCTGCAGTGACAGAAAGGTGACTGGGCTGGCCTTGGGCACTCTAGAGCACTCTGGTTAATGAGGCAGGTCCAAGTCAAGTTCCAAATGTGAACTCAGGCTTGGTCATATCCTGAGGGTGAGGGAAGTGCCAGGAGTAGGGCAGAGGCAGGTCCCACGACTTCCTCTCACCTAAAACTTTAGTGGGGAGGCTGCTGTAAATGGCGACAGTTCCACAGAAAAATGTGAACTCAAAAAAATATGAATTGAACTAAGACATGTATGAAATTGATCAGAATGGACAGAACTGCCAGTAATGGAAAGAGAAATAAGATATTTTAATGTTACTATAAAAGGGTAGGAGATTGAAAGGGGGAAGAGGGGAGGGAATAAGAAATAAATTTTAAAATAAAAATCAATAAAAATACACCTAACCCTTTACACAGCAGGAGATCCATTTCTCACCCTATTTGTCTTCTAATAAAAATGGTGGCTTAGAAATCCACACAAGTCCTGCTTCAATGTTTCATGGTGTAAAGGTGACCCTGGGATTTTTGAGAGAACCAAGTTCTTGGAATTCTTACCATGGTATAAAGGCTTCAAGAATTAGATCACTGATGGATTTCTATGCCCATTGTTCAAAGACTGACCTCACTAATTCAGAAAGGTTTGTCACCAACCAGATTGGTCACATACCAGTGTTCCTTTTGGTCATCAGACCTCATCTATTAAGTCAAAAAAGGCTGATATCTCGATCAGGATCTTCACTGATGAAATTATAGATTTTTGAAATATTAAAGTCATCCCATGAGGTGGAGGAGAAAAAGCAAAACTAAGAAAACATAGCATGGGATTCTGGTCCCTCTTTGTTATTTATTAGCAATGTGACCTTGGGTCTAGGTGTCTCTCTCTCTCTCTTTCTCTCTCTCTCTCTCTCTCTCTCTTACAATTGGTTTATTTTTATTTTATTTTATTTTTTACCAATTTTAATAGTTGGGATTGTGTTTTCCTCATTTGTAAAAAGGGGAAGGAATTTAGAATAATTGAATTTTAAGGGTTCTTCTAGGACTTCAAGATTTTACCCAGAAAGTGGGTTTTAAAGGATTTTGCAGGGCTACACCTTAGGAACAACAAAAGAATAATATGTTTGAAAACACAGAGCAGAATATGTGCAAAAGATCTGCTTGGCTGGATTGAGGAGAATCATAAGAAATGAAATCAGGGAGAAAAGAAGGATTCTACTATAAACTGAATTCCAGGACAGTGGATAGAGCCACAGGCTTGGAGTCTTTCTGATTTCAAATCAGGCCTCAGACATTGACCGGCTCTGAACTAGTCATTTACCCTGTTGGGCTCTGTTTCCCCATCTGTAAAACAAATTGGAGAAGGAAATGGCAAACCATTCCAGTGTCTTTGCCAAGAAAACCCTAAATGAGGTCAGAAAGATACTGCTGAAAAGGGACTAAACAACAGAGCTGATATTTACCACTCACAAAGATTTGCTTTTGAATATTTAAAGTAATATAGAATGGGAAGAGGGGAGTTAAGTAGAAAATCATGTTCACAAAGATAAATGAAAGGCTTTATTCTTTATCGTTCATCCGAAAACAACTGAAAATCACTGAAACAGCAACTTCTTCATTCCAGGTCCATGTAATCTGACCCCTGCTATGAGTTTCTTGGGAAGAAGATAGCCATTTTAATGACCAGATAGGATTGAAGAGAAAGGCTTATTTCCTTGGAAAACTTGGGTAGGACAAGAGAATCACAGACTTCAGAAGCCATGTAACCTCCCATTTACTCTATATATAATACATACATACACACACACACACACACACACACACACACACACACACACATATATATATATATATATGAAATTATTTTAGACTGTGAGATGCTTGAGGGAAGGAGCCTTGCTTTTGCCTTTCTTGTATCTCCAGCCTCTCACACAGAGTTGGAAAAGCAGTAAGCATTTAATAAATATTTGCTGACTCATTGGATGAGCATCCCTTCTATGATATTCCCTCAAAGAGAGATCATCCAACCTTGGCCAGAAGATTCTTGATAATGCCCATCTTGCATTTCTGGATGGCCCTATCATTAGGAAATTTCTCTTTGAGTCAAAACTAAATTTGCTGCTGAGAAATTTCCATCCATGATGCCCTATTCTAAGTCTCTGGAGCTAAATCTAATCCCTTTTCTGAAAATATGAAGAGAGTGTTTCCTTCCCATTTTTTCTCCTGATTTTCCCATTCCCAGTTCTTTCAGCTGTCCCTCAGATATTTTCCAGGTCGTCTGTGCACTTCTCCAAGAGATATAGGAACCATCCTAAATCCAGTCATCCTAAAAAGTGCCCTCTGAAGCATTCCTGTATCCCCTTTATGGAATTCATCTTACCCTCTCCAGAAATTATACTTACAGATTAAAATCACAAAAAATCTAGGAAAGGAGACTTTAAAGAAACGCCTGCAGTGTTTCACAAAAGGGTCATCTGGGGTCTTCTGAGAGTCCACTTGGAAGCCAAAGGCCACACTGGCAACCACGTCAAGAGTGTAACAGCCATAGCACCTGCAGAGTAAGACATTCATGCACAAGGAAAATGGGACTTTTACACACTCAGCTGCTTCCATACCAGCCAACTTCCAACCTCCCTGGTCGAGTTAATGCTGTATAAAACCCTCTGCTAAGACTCACAAACTTTCATAACCTTTCCCCTCAACAAGGACTCTAATACTTGTAAAGAGCTAGGAGAAAAAGCAGCAATAAGAGATCTCTCTTCACACTGTAGCATAAACCAGAAAAAGCCCCAAGAACATATGGATAATATTATGAAAAACATACGATTGTCTAGAAATAGATAAAAGGGGACGCTTCCCTTTCCAGAGTCCTGCAGAAAATATCAGTATTTGGCTGGATTCTCCCACTCAATTGGCCATTAAAAATTTCCCCCCCAGCCATCTCTACTAATGAGTTCTGCATAAGCCATCAGGAGAATCTGGTCTGGTGGTAAAATGTCTGAAAACACCTGTGCTTGGTTTATGTCTTTCTTGATGAAAAGGCTTGATTCAATGCTCCCATGTAGGTGCACACTTTGTGTTTTCTGTGTCAAATATTTAGAGTAAAATAACACTTCATTTATATGACATCCTCTTGGGGAAATGAGGTGTTCCACATTTTTCCAGACAGCCAAAGATTTAGGGAACAATCATTTTAGTGCCGCATTGTATTCAGTTGAACCGTTTTTGACTCTTTCTAAAATGTGTCACTGTTTTAGTAAATAGAATATATTAAATTTAATTTACCTTTTGTAGCAAGGGACTCTTGCTTCAGCTCAATCAATCAATTAGTAAGCATTTATTAAGAACTTGCCATATGCCAAACACAATAATAAGCACTGAAGGTGCAGAGAAAGGCCAAAAAAGTCCCTTCCACCAAGAGCTTGCACCTTAATTGGGAAGAGGTATACATAAATAGGTATGTACAAGATACCTAATAATAATTATTAATAATAATTAGCATTATGTAGCACTTTAAGGTTTGCAAAGTGCTTTATAAATAATATCTCATTTTGGATAGTCATCTGGGAGGAGAAAACTGAGCAGATGGGGCAATTGGAAAAGGCTTCCTGTAGAAAGTGGCTTTTAAATTCAGTTTTGAATATTAGGTGACTTTTCAAGCCCCTTCCAGTGCTAAAATTCTTTCCTTTAGAAAAATTTATTCCAGCTCATTATAAACATTATTTATAATTTGAGTCTGTAATGCAGTGATGCTGACAGAGATTACTAGAAAGTAGAGGTATCAAGCTGCCTGCAACACTCCTGAGGTTGGCTGGACCAGAATAAAATGTACTTGGAAACATTTAACAAAATAAATAAAAATATAATAGAACATAAATGATGGAAATATGTGGTTTTTATGTTAATATGGACCCTATCCAGATCCTTTTGTGCCCTTTTTGTGGTCCCCATTTCTAGTGGAGTTTGACACTCCTGTTGAGTGACCAGGAGTCAATGGCTCCAGATAATGGACTCTTGACTATTTTGTCCCCTTCCATAAAAGGGCTACAGGGGTTAGACAGACAGAAATATATACTACAGATACTTTCATCTCTTCTCTCCCTGGCATTTGTCATTTTCCAGTGGCTGTACTTCTAATCTACTCTACACTGAAATTTAGGGTTGCCAGGGGAAACAGAAAGTAAGGTTGTTAAATCACTAACTTTAATTGGATGGCCTAAGGGTAACTCTACAAATCTCGGATAGAGTGAATTGTAGAGATTTTGATGGCTGTTACTCAATGCTTTGAGGTGTTCCTTCATTTCTTCTGGGTTCTAGATTCTGTTCCAGACGGCTGAAAGGGTTTGAAATCTCCAAACCGGTCCATCTGAGACTCGCTGCCCAAATGGGCAGTCGGGTTCCTGTCCCCCTCCCCCGTCCCCACTTTGGACAAACTCCACTTTCTAACTTGATGGACTGTTTTCCCATAGGTCAACCTAGCCAGCCGTTTCGTCATTTCTCATGGCTCTTTTTGAACTTGCAATCCTTCTGCACTTTGCTGGTCGTGAGGTAATTGTCCAACAATTATGCACAGTTACAAGAAGTGGCTATTCATTTGGAGAACAGTTATTTTTCGTCCCCCATAGACTGACCTTACCTCTGGATATCAAAAGCTTCCCCAGACTCTGCATAAGGCTTCAAGTGAGTCAATAGAAGATCACAGGCTTGGCTGATTAAGGGAATCACCTGAAAAAGAAGAAAATCAACGATAATTAAGCACTCTGTACGGTGAATGGACCTAAATTAGCCACGAATGAAGAGGTCTGTAGTGCTCCCTACATTGACTGTTATTTTCAAGTATGTAATTGCAAAGCAGAATTCTTTCAGCAAAGGTCTAATACATGACCTCCTTGGAATAAGGATTTTTTCTTCTCTTTCTTTCATTTCCCCCTTTCTTTTTCTCTTTTTCCTTTTTTTTTTTTATCCCTTTGTCTCTCTTCTCTTTTATTCTCCTGGGCTAATATTAGGATGGTGGAATGCAAGCTTTGACAGATTCTATCAGATCAGAAAGGATTCTAGGATGCTCTTGGTCCATACTATGCTAGGACCACAGGTGCAAAAAGTCTCATTAATGCAAAGTTGGGCCCCAAGTGAGGATTTGTTTTTTTTCTGCCCTCAGTAACTCATGAAACCTAGAAGGTAGTAGCTGGTTGGGATTGTGTAGCCCTAAATTCCTAGCTCCCAGAGAAGCTGAGCTCTGGAATTCTGAGCTGCAATGGCCTAGGCCGATTAAGCAAACACATGAAATTGGGTATCAATATGGTGAGATCCTAGGAACAAGGGGCTATCAGGTTGTGTAAGAAGGGTTAAACTGGTTCAGGTCAGAAAACAAGAAGGTCCAAGTTCCAGAGTTAATCTGTAATAGGGTCACTCCATAGGAAGTAGCTCAAATTTCAATCTGAGCAAGATGGAGGAGATCCAGTCATTAAAAAAACAAAATAAAACAAAAACACAGGATCACTATGATCTGCCTTAATTTTGGGAGCACTCACACCTATGACTCTTTGAAAGATGCAACAAATTCAATTAACTTTTATTAAGGGCCAAATATATGTAAGCCACTGTGCTAAGACCAGGGATTACAAAACAAAGGCAAAAAAAAAGAGTTCTTGAAGCAGTTAAGTAGCTCAGCGAATAGATTGTTGGTCCTGAGGTCAAAGGACCTGGGCTGAAATCTGGTCTTTGATACTTGACACTTACTAGCTATATGATCCTGAACAAATCACTTAATCTCAATTGCCTTGTAAAAAAATAAAAATAATAAATAGTTCTATAATAATGTTATATGTAATGATAATTACTTAAAAACAATAACAAGTAATTAAAATTATGCATAATTCTAGTAACAATGATAACATAATAGTAATATCAAAAAATGATGATGATGATAGAAATGATGATTTCAATAAACAAATACTGGGCTATTTTCTATCTGAACAACATGAGAAAATATAAGAATGAGGCAAATGATGATGATGCTAATGGAGTAATAGCAGAGGAGTGACTTGTTCCAGGGAGGTTTCTATTTGCATTCCTTGAAACAAGAGCAGAAGAATGATTTTTCTGAAATAATAACAGCTTGTGTTTATAGAGCATTTTAAGGTTTGTAAAGCACTTTACATTATTTTCATTCTCATTTTATATTCATAGATAGTACCTACATAGATAGTAAACACAAAATAAATACATGCTAATACAGAAATAATCTCAAGAGGGAAAGAACACTCAGTATTGAGGTGGGAAGGAATTAGAGATCTAGATGATGGCTGTGTTTTGAAGGAAACTGGAGATTTTTGGAAACAGAGTAAGGAGGAGGGCATGCAGACATGGAGAGATGCACAGAGATAGGAGATGGGATGTTACCTGTGGGGAAAGCAAGGGAGGCCATTTGACTGGAACAGAGCATGTGCAAGAAGAAGCAATAGAAGATAAGACTAGAAAGATAAGCGGGAACATAATGTAAAGATCTTTCATTTCCAGGCTGAGGATTTTGAATTTTATCCTAGAGACAATAGGAAGCTACTAAAATTTTTTAAGAAGGGATTGACATGTTAGGTCTGTGTTTTAGGAGCAGTTATTTGGCAGTTGTGTAGAGGATGGATTGATAAGGAGAAGGCTTGGAGTTAGGAACATTAATTCAATTTTAAAAGCATTGCTTAAATGCTTGCTATGTAGTCAATAAGCTACATAAAATAAGCTACCAAAAAAATCTAAAATCAACCAAGTAAAAAATATAGTCAACAAACATTTATAGCCCACGATGTGTCAGGGACACTATGGGAGGCTCGGAGCTAGGTGGCACATTGGATAGAGCGCTAGCCCTGAGGTCAAGAGGACCTGATTTCAAATCCTCCCTCAGATACTTACTGGCTGTGTGACCTTGAGCAAGTCACTTAACCCTGTTTGCCGCAGTTTCCTTATCAGTAAAATGACCTGGAGAAGGAAATGGCAAAGCGCTGTAGTATTTTTGCCAACAGAATTCCAAATGGGGTCATGAAAATGACTAAACAATTCCAGGCATTGTGCTAAATATTTATTAAGAACCTGCCATGTGCTAAATAAGTGCTAAGCTAAGGGCAAGTGACCTTGCCCTCAAAGTACTTACAGTCCAATGGGGGAAGACAGAATGCAAAAAAACAAGCTGAAAATCTATGCTAGGTATTGGGGACAGAGAGACAAAAACGAACATCTCCTGCCCTCAGGAAGCTTCTACTCTTTGGGAGCAAAACAACTGGTATCACTTAAGTAAATGCAAAATGTGTGCCAAGGAGATGTGGGAGTGGGGAGAACCAGCAACTGAGTGGAGTCAGGAAAGTCTCAGGTAGGAGACAGCTCTTAGTTGATGAAATATAGGTGAAGAGGGAAGACATTCCAGACACAGAAGATGAAATACTGTGTATGAGGAACAGTGAATCAGCCAGTTTGGCTGGAACATGGCATGCGGGAGGAGATATATCATGACACAAGCCTGGGATAGTAGATGAAGGCTACAGCCCCTGCATAGAGGGCTGTAAATGCCATACATGCTATAATAGTTGTAGTGAGAGGGGAAGAGGACTTGGAGAGAACCTTTGTGAATGGAGGGAAGGGGATGGATGGAAGGGAATCTGAAGCAGCGAGATGACATTAATAGAGAAATCTATAGGTTTGGAGTTAGGTCTGGACCTGGAGTTAAGGAGACCTAAGCTGAAATCTGGACTCCGGTACTTACTACATCTGTGAACCTGGGTGAGTCATGGAACAGCTGTTTGCTTCAATTTCCTCAACTATAAAATGGGGATTATAATAGAACCTACCTGCCAGAGTTGTTTAAAATGAGATATTTGTAAAGTTCTTCATGCAGAGCCTTGGCACATAATAAGAGCTTAATAAATGCTTCTTCCTTTAGTCCCCTAAGCCAGGGCATTTAACTTTTCTCAGTCTCAGTTTCCTCATTTGTAAATGAGGATAATAGCACTTACTTCATAGGGCTGTTATAAGAATAAAAATGAGATGATATGTATAAAATATCTTTACAAATTGCAAAACACCCATATGGATGTTTATTATTATTATTATTATATTGAGGTAGGATTACAAAGCTTGGGAAATGAGTTGGGAATGGTAATTAAGAGGGTAAAGGCAAAAATAAGTCCAAGACTTAAGTAATGGAAGTCATTTTTCATACAATGAAGATACAATAAAACATCTAAAATCTGTACTGGAGTGGAATTCAAATCCAGCAGTTGGTTGGTTGCTAAACTTCATTCTCAAAGAAGACCAAAATGACATTGTTATATTAGAGTCAAGTCAGTGTGTCTGACTGTGACTGATCAGACTAAGAAGAGCTCAAATGCTCTGCCACAGGTTGGATACTAATGGTCCCTGTGAACATTTGGGGTGGATTCTCCAATTTTGCACATCTCATGATTCTTCTCTGATGCGGGCACGCCACACTGGGCATTTCTGTGCCAGTGTCTCATTCCATACAATCAATTCTAAAGTTCTTGAGAGTTTCTGTGTATTGCTTTTTTCTGATCACCTTGTGAGCTCTTTCTCCGTGTGAATTCTTTATAAAATAGTATTTTTGGCAAGCGTTCTTTTGGCATTTGAATAATATGGCCAGCCCAAAGGAGTTGTGCTCTCTGTAGCAAAGTTTAAATGCTTGGCAATTTAATCTAGAAAGGACCTCAGTGTTTGGTACCTCATCCTGCCAGGTGATCTTCAGAGTCCTCCTAAAACAATTCAAATGAAAGCAATTCAGTTTCCTGGCGTGGCCCTGGTACACTGTCCAGGTTTCACAGACATACAGTAAGGTGGTCAGCGTAACAAATATATCGACTTTCAGTTTGGTGGTGAGTCTAATACCTCTCCTTTCCTACACTTTCTTTCGGAGCCTCTCAAACACTGAATCAGCTTTGGCAATGTGTGTGTCAATCTCATTATCAATGTGGACATCCCTGGAAAGTAGACTGCCAAGGTAAGCGAACTTATCCACAGCATTCAAAACTTCTCCACTTACTGTCATTGATGGGGTTCCACAAATCAAATCCAATAAACATGTATTAAATGCTTTTTAAGAAACTAGACAAACACTGATTGTTTTTGTTTGTATCCAAGAAGCTCACATTGATTTGGAGGAAGATAAGAGAAGGTTGTATGTGTGTGTATAAAATGTACAAGATAAATAAATCCAAGTTAAATACAGAAGAAAGAAAGTACCATCAGCTAAGATGATCCAGAAAGTCTTTGTGGAGGAGGTAGCTAAGCCCTGAGAGAGGATGAAAGATTTTGAGAGGCAGTCAAGGAGGTAATGAATTCTGGACATGGAAAACATACCATATAAATGCACAGGGATTGGAGGAGTGTTGAGTTTCAGGGACAGTTAATCATCCAGTTTAAATGTAACATAGAACTTATGAAGGGGAAATAGTGTGAAATGAGAGTGGAAAAGCAGAACAGGATTGTGGAGGGCTTTAAGGTAAAGCTGAGGAATTTGTATTTTATCATAGGATACCAGTGACAAGGGTTTACTCTAGCCTCTTCGCATTGGCGCCTTACAGCCACTTCTTGAAAGCTAGCAAATGCTCCAGATCTGGGCTTGATTTATTGCCTAATGATTTTCTAGACTTAAAAAAATGGTGGAGAAAATGTTAAAAATGCAGATTAAACTCAAAAATGTGATGTGAGTCCACATTTTTACCCCCAGAAGGCTGGTTGTTAAATATTTACCAGCACATCTTTGCTACTCATAAATTTTAAATGGGGGATGATGCAACCCAAACTCAAACTTTTGTCAGCTGGATAGAATGATGGTATCAACTCACACAGAAACAGAGCCCACTGCACTGTACATAAAGATCCCTGCAGGAGGGCACTGACACAGAAAACCACATGTTAACATCTTCTATACTCTGTTATATTTTATTTATTTTGTTAACTATTTCCCAATTGCACTTTGATATGATTTGGGATGCACTTGGGAGTCTATTAACATTATCTATGTTTTATAAAACATATAAAACATAAATATTTCCCAATTACATTTTAATCTAGTTTGGGCTAAATTCAGGGAGTGTTATGGGTTTTACCACATGCTGCCACTGGACTATATTTAATAGCTCTACTATAGAGTGTGGTGTAGAGAGGGGAGAGACTAGAAATAGAGAAATCTATTAGGTCATAGAGTAATCTAGATGAGAGCTGAGAAAGACCTGAACTTGGCTAACAGCCACATGAGTGGAAGAAAGGGAACACCTTCAAATGATGCTGTAGAGACCAAATTGAGAAGATTTGGCAACCAATTTGATATGTGATATAAGGAAGAGTGAAAAGCAAAGGATGAATCTAGATTATACCTGGGAGAATGAAGGGATTCTCAAAAAAGATAGAAAAAAGTATGGAGAATATTAAGGAAAGTTTATGAGCTCTGTGCCAGCTGTCAGTTTCTACTTTAACCTACATAAATCCCATGGAATTTCATAAAAAGTGGAAAGGAAAGAAGGATTTGGGGGAAGTACTGTACACTTTCATAGTGGTGGTAGGGGGGGAGAGAATAGGAACTTATTAAGTTCCCACTGCATGCCAGGCTATGCTAAATATGCTTTATAGACATGGTTTCATTCAATCAATAGATTCATTATGTCATGATATAAGTGCTGTTTCTCTCACTGCATATCACAGGTCTTTAGGTAAAAAGTAAGTTCCTTAGTGTCTATCAGAATGCCAGCAACATAACAGGTATATAACATATGCTTGTTGATTGATTCATCAATGCCTTTTCCTCCGATATGATTCTGGTCGTGTTTCTTCTACAACCCTCCATAAATCTATTCAATGTATTATTGTCTCTCTTCCAGTTCTTTTAATATTTAATGGACACTAGTGGGACACCCAGGCCATCAGTCTATTTTTATCTCTGGATCTTGCTACATCCACTTTCTTATCTGGTCACGTAAGTCATGAATAGCATCTTTTATTCCACTTCTCATCTCTAAGTTCTTTTGGGCAATACACTGTAGCCTATTTACACCCATTGTGAGTCTTTGTTTGCCCTTTAGGTCACCTTCAATTTTGGTTCATCAGAGATCATGCTGTGACCGTGATTTGTAGCTGTCTAGCATTGCCAGGAGAATATGAATGTGGCCCAGGGTTATTTAGAGCTAGAATCCCAGAGACTTGGGATATTCAGGCTGTACCTTTAATGGGATACAAATACTCTGGAAGACTTTCCTAGGAACATAGAGAATCCTTGGGCTTAGATTGTTAATGGACGGTCTGAAAAGCTTTTCAGGAGAGCTCCTTTATCTTGTGTTTTAGGTTAATAGGGGAGGCAGAGAGGTGAGGGTGAGGTACAAGCCTTTGAATGCCTGGACCAGGGACTGAAAGGAAAGGACAAACACAGGGAATGAACGAACTAGAAGTGAGACCAAATGGCAACCATGACAACTAGTGAGACTCAAGTCTACTCAGCCATTCTTCTTTCTTTGGATTTTCCTGAACACAAAGATGTTTCTGTCTGCGAGTCCCATTGCAGCCTATATTTGGTTTAAATGTTAGTTTTTGTTTATTACTTGGCACTAAATTACATGTCTATTAATAATGAGTTTTGTCTAAATCTGTATACATTTGTGGTTTGAAACAGAGAGGGGAAACTAACCCAATGTAGAAGAGATTTTCTTGGTTTATCCTTAGAGTAGGGCTCATGTGATTAAGAGAACTTTAAAATTTTTTTATAATTCTGAAAAAATTGCAGACAGTAGCTATCAGATAGGAAAATATTTATAAGGAAATGAGCCACTTGCAGACTGTAGGACTGTGGTAAGACTTACTTTTTACCTAAAGACTGTGATCTGTAGTGATAGGAATAGCACTCATATCATGACATAATGAATCTATTGATTGGTGGTGGGTACATTTGTTCTTATGTGTACCATTCATATCATCACATACCAAAACTTCAAAAGTCTTCAAATTAGTGTTAAAAAAACACACAAACAACCTGAAAGACAGGTTTTAGGAGCCTAGAATCACTGAAAACAAATTTCCCATTTGAAACCCTAATATCTTTCTTTCTTTTTTTTTTTTGTATTCAATTATCATTCATCCAAATGCTTGTCCATGATGCATATGTACTGATGTGTTAACAATGGTTTATCTTATATAGCTGCATTGCCTGCTTCATGATGACCAATAAAACAGATAAAAATACTGTTCAGTAAATATTGAAATTCATTAAATGCTTTATTTAAAACGTGCACTAGGTTTACCAAATAGTCTATTCTAGTTATAGACTGTACAAACACAGACTATATGGTCTTTGAAACTAAAATCTGCTCTGGTCCCAAAGACACATATTTTACTTCTTTGACTCTAATATGAAATTTCAGAGTTATAAAGGACATCAGAGATCAATGATCTATCTACTCAAAGCTCCTGTCCAATTCAGAGACCCCTCTTCCTCCTGAAACCTCTGGTAAATGCTCCTCCAGATTTTGCTTGGATATTTCTAGCAATGGAATGATCCTAATTTCAAGAGTTATTTCTATCATTTCTAGGCAGTTCTATTAATTTGTCTCCAAAATGCACAGCACAGTAATAGGTAGATCCCACTGGATTACTTTAGAGCAATTAGCTTGGATTTATGGAGCATTGTAGCCAGAACCCAATTCTTGTGACTTTTTCCCTCTGGCTTTTGTATTTGGACATTGCTGGGAGGCTATCCAAAAGGAGAGTTTTTTGTTTTGTTTTCTGTCTACCAATATCAGTTTATTCAGACCACGTCTAAGGCATGGAGGCAGGAAGACCTTGTCTATATAAAGTTCAATGAAACTTTTGCTTCCTGGATGCCAGAGTCTTTGAATGACTTTGATTCTAGTTTTGCCTAGTATTTCATACACAGAATCCCTTTCATTCATTTTTTTTTCTATTAAACTTCTCTGGCATCTGCTTTTACCACAGAACTAAAATGATTTTCTCCAAAGTCACTTGCACAGTCTTAAGTCAGTATTTCCATTGATCTCTCTTCAGTATTTGATTATTCTTTCTTTTTTAAAGTTTTAAAACATAATTTCTATTCTGTTAGCTTTCAAGCATCTTAATGGTTCTTCTTTTTTTACTATCTCTTTGATATCTTCTTATCTGTATTTCTTGGCTTTTCTTTATCCTCCCATCTCTTAAATGTGGATGTCCCCCATGCTCTGTCCATGGCCCTCTTCTTTCTCTAAAGCAAGATTTCTTAACTTGGGGATCTACATACTCTCAATCTATTTGTGAATAAATTTCAAGTGGTTCACGATCTTTGATGGGAGAAAATTTACACTTTCATTTTCACTAATCTTTGGTTTCCTTTGTAATCCCTAGGTATTTGATTTTATGCATTTAAAAACCTGATTCTGAGAAGTGGTCTACAGGCTTTACTAGGCTGCCAACAAAATCCATAGCACAGAAAGGGATAAGAAAACTTTTATTCTAAACTTTTACCCTTGACAAATATATCACTTCCCATGGCCTCCATTATTGGCAATGTTCATGACTTTTTAACTCATATTTCCAGCTCTAATCTCTTTTTCAAACTCCAGACTGACATGTCCAACTGCCTGCCAGAAATAGAACACTCATTTTCTTCCTCCTTCCCCACCCTGCTGACCCCACCTCAAACTCACTGTGTCTTAACTGAACTCATCAACTTTTCAGAAAAAATGCTCCAACAAAATACCCATTTTCTATTAAAGGCATGACCATCTACCCAGATACTCAGACATATTCCTAAACAAGAATCATCTTTGACTTTCCCTAGTCCATATCCTAAGAGAATCTCTGGGTTATAATAGACTTTTGAGGGTCTCTAGTCCAGTTGCCAAAAATCTGCTCATATCGATTGATTTCTCTCAACAAGCCTTTCCTTTCTCTACCTATTGAGATCCTATCTATCCTTCAATCCTTTATCCTTGATCCAGGGATAAAGTGACAACTGCATGAAACCTTTTCTACTCAAATATATGTCTCCCTTACTGGTACTTCGGGCTACCTGAAGTTTCAAATCACTTTATACTTCTTTTTGAATTCTATCTTGTATTATGATTATTTGCATATAATATACACATATATGTATATATGAAATTCTATTTTATTAATTTGTGAGTTGCCTAGAAGCAGTACTCTATATTATTCTTTTGGACCTTCTTATATATGATGCCCTATATAGATAGATTTTGTATGTACTAAGCACTCAATAAATGTCATATTATAAATGGACATATTACAATCAAGCAGGTCCCCTTCATTCTATGTATCCAGAATTGTGGGGGTGGTTAAATTAAGAGCATGAATTTACATCATAGTTGTTAAATGTAATCTTGTTGATTTTAGTTTAGTATTCCAGTCTGTCAGTATAATTTTAAATATTGAAACTGTCATCCTCTCTGATTTTTGTCATCTGCAGATTTGATATAAGCATGCTTTTTATGTCTTCATCCAAATCTGTTTGAAATCTTTGTAAAAAATATTGCTCCTCTGAAGTCCTCTTTGATGGATTATTGGGAGCAATGGTAATTGGGGGGTTGGAGTGGAGAGCAGTTCTTGGTTCAAAAATCCTGTGGCAATGAAGGCATGCCCTAATAGTTACTACAATGAGGCAACAGTTTCTGAAGGCCGGTATCAAGGGGTTTAGAGTCTTACAGCCTGCCAAATTTGGTGATAAATGTCTTTTGGCCACACTGACTTACTCTGTGCTAAGGTAAGCATGGGTTGGGTAGCCTATATTGATGTAATTCTGATCACAGAGATGAATTTTTTTAAAGTAGCTGGTATTTATTTATTTGTAAAGTTGTATCTCAGTAGTAGATGAGCTTTTTGAGGGCAAGGATGGATTTTTCTTTTGGCTTTACATTTTCGACTCTTCGCACAGTGCTTGGCAATAGTAGGTGCTTAGTGAATGTCTACTGGTTGACTAACTCAATCAATAAGCATTTATTAAGCACTTACTATGTGTCAAGCATTGTACTAAGTGCTGAAGAAACAAAAAGAGGCAAAAATTAGTCTCTCCCCTTAAAGAGCTATTAATCTAATGAGAAGTTTATATTCTTAATAATGAGTTACCTATAACTCCACATCATACTCTTTAGAGAGTTCCCCTTTTTCTTTCTTATCAGAATAATTTGGTTTTGTGTTCCCAGAATTCTATTCTTGAACGTTTCCATCCCTCTTGGACAACCTTTTCTACTAAAATTTTTATGCTGGGGGATCCTACCTATTTTTCTCTGTTGCTTTGACATTTCACTATAGACCTACTTCCAGATTACAGAGATATTTAAATATATCTGTCCAACCAGCTGTGAATCTACCTGTCTATATAATAATTCCATAAAATTATTGGAATCATAAGATGATATAAGGATCACATATATAGATGATATCTATAAGATGATTATGAAAGACTATGCAAAATGACTTAAAAAATTAAGATAGCATCCTCCAATCTAACAAATTAGAGAAAAAGCTCTGTCACAAAAGAAAATGAGACTGGTTTGGTATGACTTGTTTTTAATGGACCCATATTTGTTCATTTCATTTCTATCTAAATATTCACTAAGCCAAACAATGTCTAGTTCTGTGCTCATTCCATGACATCCCCTTGCTTCCAAGGCTGTAGCTGTCAGAATACACTTTTGTCTTCCTTTCAGAAATGGGACTACAATTATACTCTGTGGCTTTCTGGTATTTCTCCCATTCTCCATGGTTCTCAAAGGTTGACAATGATGTTGAGATTTCATCTGCCATTTTTCTTTCAGCACCAGAGTACTGAAAGGAGTTAATTTAAAATAGCTATTCTCTTACCATAAGGTTCCTCATGATGGAAAAGGACTTCAAAAAGTACAAGAGACCCTATTCTCACAAACTACAATTATCACATGGGGTTTTTTTGTTTGGAGTTTTATCCTCCAGGCCAATTTGCTCCTTTGAAGTCAGAGACTCTAAGAGAATATGAAGGGCTTGGAGTCAGAAAGAACTGACAGCCTCATTTACCAGCTGTGTGATCCTAGACAAGTCACCTAATCCTGTTTTCCTCAGTTTTCTTATCTGTAAAATGAGCTGGAGAAGGAAATGGCAAAACCACTCCAGCACCTTTGCCAAGAAAACCCCAAACGGGCTCATGAAGAGACTAGAACACAGAACAACTGATCCTCAACCCCCCCCCCCCAAAAAAAAACAGACCTCTGCCTTCCACTTTCTTCTTTTTCTCAAATATAACTTTACAAAAGATTTTTGTTTTATTTATCATTTCCCCCCTTTTTGAGACTTAGTTCACAGTAGGCTTTAAATCTTCATGCCATTGGTTTTATGGTGATGCTGCCTTTTTGCATTTACCATTAGGAGAGTCCTTGTCCTTCAATCTTTTACTTGTGGTTTTTCTTTTTATTTTCTTTGGAGGAAATTGGGATTAAGTAACTTGCTCAGGGTCATACAACTGTAAGTATTAGATTTGAACTCAGATCCTCCTGACTCAGATCCCCCTATTTGTGGCTTTTCCAAACCTGAGAATTTGATTTGTAATCACCCTGATTTCATCATCTTCTTCTCTGTTCTTCTTCATTGGGACCACTAGCTATTTCAGAGTCATAATTTACATTGGATTTAGAGCAATGAGAGCCTTCAGGAAATCTAATCCAACATCTTCATATAATAGATGAGGAAACTAAAAGCCAGGGAAGTCCCATAGGAAGTAAACATTAAAATGGAATTTGAACTCAGATTCCCTCCTTCCAGATTCCCACTGAACCATAGTGAATCGCTTGGAGTCGTTCAATTCTCATTATCTACATCCTCCTTTTTTCATTTTATAAAATATTGCTGCAATTGTGTTATCACTCAGAAAAATAAAATTATTATAAATTATTTAATGTTTATTATTATAATTAGTTAAATAATTATTAAATATAAATTATTATAAATTATGCCCCCAATACTTAATTCACAGGATCATATTATCTAGGACTGATATAACATCTAATCCAGCTACCTGATGATAACTACAGATGAGGAAAGTGAGATGAGAGTGCTCCAAGTAACATAGGCAGTCAGAGTTGGAGTTAGACCCCCATTCTGTGACTCCAGAATTAGTCCCCCATAGGAGGCCATCCTAATTCATCACTAAAACAAATAAAAGGATAGCCTTTTTATCACAATTTCCTTATCTAAAATGAGGATATTAAACTATAAGGCCTCTCAAATCCCTTTCAGCTGTTTTGATTCCGAGTCACACATCTCATCTCCACTTACAACTGTTTTGGGCCCATGGGCCAAAACCCCCCAAACAATTAGCCTAGTACAACAGAGAGTTATAGGGACAGTTTCATCTACATGTCAGAGCCCATCATATTCTCTTAGAATCTCTGACTTCAAAGACACAAATTAGCCTGGAGGATATAATTCCAAACAAAAAACTCCATGTGATAATTGTAGCTTGTGAATGTAGGTCTCTTGTACTTTTCAAAGTCCTTTCCCGTTAATTATCTCTTTTGATCTTCACCAGATCCCAGTGAAGTAGGCAGGGAAAGTGTTACCATCCCCATTTCATGGATGACAAAATTGAGGGGCAGAAAAGTTCAGGATCACACAGTTAGAAAGTATTTGAGGTGAGATTTGAATTAGATCTTCCTCCCTCCAAGTCCTAGGCTTTAGCTACTGTCCCATACATCCCCTTTGTCTTGAAAGAATACATTTGTTTTTCTGACTGCCCCTTAATGGTAAGTATTTGATGTATTATGCTTCTAACACTCTACCCAACCTGAGCCCCAAAATAGCAAGTTCCCAGGGCACAATGAGCTGACCCATGAAAATCTATGGAATGGGATACCTCACTTGACTCTGTATTGTATACAGATGGGAAAACAGGCTTCTCCATGTTGACAAAATTATCTGACTCACCACCTATTTTTGTATGGCCCATGAGCTAAGAATAGTAACATTCTGAGTAGGGGCTAGATTTAGTCCATAGGCTGTAATTTGCAGACTCCTGCAGTATACAATCTAGACTCTAAGCCTTCTCTATGGTCCCTTTTGTGGCTACAAATCTATGAGTGTTGCTCATGAAATGATTAATAGATGTTTTCCTATTTTATCCTATTGGGTGTCACAGAGATATATATCACAATTAGATACTTATGGGTTACATATTTTAAATCATTCCATTCTGGAAGAATGGAAGCCCCTTGAGGTCAGGGACTATTTTATTTTTGCCTTTGCTTTTCCCAAAACAAACTAGTGGCTAGCATGTAATTCTTATTGACTAATTTTAAAAGAAAGTATATAATAAATAACAATTATTTGCATTGAGCTTTAGTTTGCAAAGTGCTTCAGGACACAGTATCTCTTATGATATTAACAATGGTTATAGTCCTTGATTTCCAAACAGGACCAAAGTGACTTCTCAGGGTCAAGATACAATGTGTCGGACTATGGCTGATCAGAGCAGAGTGAGCACAGGTGGGGCACAAAAATCCACACGAACATTTGGAGTGGAGATGGTTTTACATTTGTGCATCTCACATTTCCTTGGAGCTACTGCAATTCTGCTTTGTTCCTAGAGCACAGCACCTTCTCTGATGGGGGCCCATGTAGAGTGTGGTCTCCCATGTCTCACAATTGATTCCAGAATCCTTCAGAGAGATCTTGAAAGTGTTCTTGCCTAGTTTATTAACAATGCTCCTTTGAGGTTAGATAAGGACCGAGAGGGCTGAGGGAAATACTGCAGGTCATACATAAATCTCAGAAGCAAGATTCGAATCCAGCTTTAATTTCTAGTTCAGTGTTCTTGTTACTACCCTTTGAAAATTATGTAACCAAACGAAGTTGCATACTCTGTGCAGACAAGACTTGAGGATTTTGTTTTTGTTTTTAACCTTTAATGTTGGCTTGTTTTTGGGGGAAAAAGAAACTGAATTCTTGAACCCTTTTTGAAAGTCAATAAATAGTATTTCCTTTAAGCTGAGGAAAGACTGAACTTCCATGAGTATTTGCTGAAGAAACACTGAAGAGCTATGATTTGCTTTGTTCTTTAAATCCAAATTTCTTTGCAAAATTTGCCATGGGTTCAAAAACCACATGTTGAACCAAAGGTGCTGCCATTGTGATGACATAGTGCCTGTCAGGCATTATGACCAATCAGCATTTACCACGTGGAGGCGGTAATAGCTGGTGTTGCTAAGCAACATTCCCTCCAACCCCCTCAGCAGTTGAGTACCTTTAGATGGATGCTCTGCTCTCACTGGTGGCCAGGCAGAACACAAAAGCTTTTGCCAGTGAAAAACCAAATTATAACCTAGGCCTGGGTCCATCACACCCCCCCAACCCAGGAAAGAGGAAGTTTCCTTTTAAATGCAAATAGAAAAGGAAGATTTTAACTAGAGCTTAAACAGTCCATCATTATACTGATTTTAATTAGGAGATTGGGTGTCAGTGGAATACAACTTTGTCACAAGATAATGGTCTCTTGCTGGTAGATAAATGCAGGGACACTTCTTGAAAATGGGCGTCTGGTCAGGCAGAGACAATGTATTTTTGGACTCTGAAGTATTTATTACTCTGACCACACTTGGTTATAATGACTTTCATTTTTATTGGTCTGAAGGATTGAGAAATAAAACTAAATATTAAAAATAGACTGCTGAAGGCTGGCATAGCCTGGAGAAAGCTCCTGGCAGTAATGTTCTTGGAAAATGGTGCTCCATTTTGAGAACATTCAAGGCTTTAATCTGAAGAGCTTACTATGAAAATTTAAAAGCCAAACCACATTGTGTGGATGCCTGTAATTCTGTGAATGTTCTCTGATCCAAAGGGCCAGAGCCACGCCAATCATGGAGAGCAACTTTAAAATATACCCCAAGAATTGTGTTGGCAGAATTCAGTCATTCAAAAGCAAGATTTGTCTTCCTCAAGCCAGGGAATGATGACCATCTCTACTCCAGTCCAACACAATTCAATTCAAAAAACATTTATTAATTTTTCAGGACATTCAAAGAGCTATTCTGGGTAGATAGAAAAACAACCACCCTCTCCTTCAACAGCTCCTAGGAGTTTACATCGGATAGGGGAGGATATACATCTGTCTCTTCCTCTTTTTGAGATTCATTTTCACCAGCTAAACCTTTGTAACAGGAAATATTTGGATGGAAAGTAAATAAGTAGGAGAAATAGAGGAACTTCATTGTTACCATAATGGATTTCAACCTTGAAACATGTGTATGTGTATGTGGGTGTGTGGGGATGAATGCATATACAGGGGGCAGCTAGATGATGCTGTAGATAGAGGGCTGGCTCTGAAATCAGGAGGACCTGAGTTCAAATCTGATCTCAGACACTTAGTACTTCCTGGCTGTGTGACCCTGGATAAGTCACTTAACCCCAATTGTCTCAGCAAAAAAATAATAATAAATGCATATACACATATATTTGAAAAAGAATATACATATCATAGAAGAAAATAAGAATATAATACATATATTCTTGTATATATGTATATATGGTATTCTAAAAGCCTTACTGTAGTTTTAAGCTATTCAAATGATAGATATATATATATATAGTACACATATGTGTGTGCTTATATGCATATATATGTATGTATATGGGGATATCTATAGAGGTATCCATATCTATCCATCCATCAATAATCTCCTACTTGTTTTCATACTTCCATATACATATATATGCATGTTTAAACACATATATTGTTGTTCAGTTGTTTCAGTCTTGGCTAACTCTTTGCAACCCTATTTGGGGTTTTCTTGCTGGAGTGCTTTACCATTTCCTTCTACAGCTCATTTTACAGGTTAAGGAGACTGAGACAAAAAGGGATAAGTGACTTGCCCAACGTCTCACAGCTAGTGAGTGACTGAGGCCATATTTGAACTCAGATCTCCTGATCCCAGGCTTGAAACTTTAGCCACTGTGACATCTAGCACATGTATATGTGTATATGTATGTATTTATGAACACACATACATATACATGTGTGCACACATGCACATGTGCAGGTAGATGAATCGGGACCTGTGATTGCACTGATATAGGGAATTCCTATTGAAGAAATTCCCTTTTCCAATGCACATTGGCAACAGTTTTGAAGCATGTAGTCTCTGAGTTAACCAGATCACTCAGAAATTGGTCAAGTACCAATTGTCCAGGGTCACAAAAAAAACTAAAGGAGAAACTTGAACTCAGATCTTCCTGACTGGGAAGTTAGTTCACTTTCCATTATATAATACTGCCTCTTACAAGAGTACACTTGAATAGATCTATACATACAGACAGACATAGAGACATACACACACAGAGATAGACAGCTAAGGTAGAGCAGTAGACAGAGATCTAGATTTGGAATCAGGAAGACCTGCATTTGAATCCCACATCAGATACTTGCTAACTTTATGACCCTGAGCAAGTCACTTAACTTGCCTGCCTCAGTTTCTTCACCTGTAAAATAGGGATGATAATAGTTCCATCACAAGATTTTACACAGCCTTGATAAAAGATTAAATCAGTTATTTTTAAAGGACTTGACAAATCTTACAACATTATATAAAGTGTTTATAGAGCACTGTTTAGTGTCTATATAGAGGATGTCCCAAAATTAATAAAAATTAATAATTTTAGTGAACTTTTAAGATGCACTAAAATTTTTGGTTCAATCTCAATCTCTCTCTCTCTCTCTCTCTCTCTCTCTCTCTCTCTCTCTCTCTCTCTTTCTGCCTCTCCCTGCTTAATCTCCCTCATGCCCTCTCCTTTGTCTCTGTCCCTCTCTATCTCTGTCTCTCATCTTTATCTGTGTGCTTGTCTCCCCCCTAGAAATATATGTGTGCAATAGCACATGTATGCATGTTTGCGTGCACATACGTGTGCACACACATGGCAATGTGAACTAAAGTGTTGTAAGTCAATTAATGGACCTACAAGGCTTTGCAGAACTCTTGCTGCATGCAACTTCTGATTGCACAGATTCCTTAGCTTCAGATACTGGAAGACCTGAGAGAATCATCAGCAGACACAGCAGGTATTGTCAAGAACAAAGTCATTTCCTACCTTGTAACACAGATTTGCTTCTGTCACATCCCTCTGTGAATTGTGTGTGTGTATGTGTGTGAGAGAATATTCCCATGCCCAGTCACTGGCCACATGTTTGGAAACCATGGGGCTGGACATATCAAAGCGATTTGCCACTTGATGCAGTGGTGAAAGATGGACACAATTTTCCATGAAATTTTGGGCAGCAGATGTCTGTCCTCATGGCAGCGGCTGCTGCTACATTTTCTGTGTCTTACCTCATCCAGCCTTTTTGGACTAAAAGCAGGAGTCAGCATACTTCTGACCTCTTCCCATCTCTTGTTCCTCAAAAACAGGATGCTGTCAGCAACTGGCTTGGTCTCCATCCCTGACATCTGGTCAAAAGGGACAAACAAAAGAGTTCTGAGTAAAGCCAAGGCAGTCTATCTTTGCTGCAAGATGAGTTTATTATAAATGTCAGGGCTAAAGCCCATCAATGATCCACAAATTAGTAGACTCTGCTTGGACAGAGTCAGAGAAATGATCTAAGGGCTTGCTGTAAATGAGGCTCAAGATACATGAGTGAGGGCTAATGGGGTGATCACTGCTGGCTCTGATTCCAACCCTGTTGAAGTGTGCCCTTGATCACAGAAAATAAATCCTTTGTGGAGTGCTTTACTCTATTTAGAAAAGATTGATTGAGAGAACCTTCTTCGAAGCTAGAGACCAGCAGGGCAGATATATCCTTAACTTGGCTTTTAACTCCTTTGGTCTGGACAATAGACTGCCCATTTGTTGAATTTCCCTGCTCAGGATAAGAGTGGACTAACAAGTGTGTCTGGATCCAACAAGAAGTCGACACAGATTGGGGATCAATGTTAGGAAGTAAAGTAGGTCCAGTAAGTTTCAACTATTGACAAGCTGTTCAGCTCCCATTCAACCCAGATTAGTCTGTTATTTCTGAAAGCAACATTAGCCACTGGTGATGAGGTTCGGCGCAGGGCAGGGAGTTGTGGGCATCCCTTTCTGATTGGCGTAGGACCTTTAGAAATGAATTTACGAATCCAAAAAGTTAGACTAGCAAAAGAAATTTATTATTAGAACTGAGAAGTCAGCTTTTGCAGGCTGACTTCCTTAGTAGCATGGTCTTGACAGAGAAGTAAAGATCTAGCAGAGAAATCCTGACAGAAAGGTAAAGAGGGTCCTGTTAGGGAAATAAGTGAGAGAGATAAAGAGGAAATAATGCTGAAAGAGAATGTCTTTTAGCAGGCAGAGGGTTGCAGCTATGCTAAGGAGAGAGAGAAAGATTCCTTGGCATATTAGGTCCTCTGCAAGGAGATGAGTTGAAGGAAGCTTATTATATGGGCTGCTTTGGGTGGGGAGGAGGTCGCTGGGAGCAGTTTGAGCTGGAATCAGAATAATCTTGGTATTGAATGAGTGTCCCTGGACTAATCTCCTACTCAATAGAGTTGGATGGAAATCTCAATCTCCAGTTCTGGCTAAGTGGGAGTGGTCTTGGCCTCAACTTGTTCCACCCAGATAATAGAAAGAAAAAACTTTATCTTGATTCCCTGCGGCAGGTTTCTCAAGCGAGAGCTTCCTTGAGGGAGTTTCCCAAGCAGTCCCCTCAAAGTCAGAGAGAGAGAGAGAGAGAGAGAGAGAGAGAGAGAGAGAGAGAGAGAGAGAGAGAGAGAGAGAGAGAGAGAGAGAGAAGGAGAGAAAGAGAGAGAGTGTTTCGGGGCTCCCCTCATCACTGGTACTAGGGAAAAGAGTTTGGGCTGATAAGACTCAGATCTGCTTATCTTCTTGTCCTGGGATATTGGGTAAGTAAGGTTGTTGGGAACTTTTCTGACCAGTGGTTTATCTTCAGATAAGCAATAATGTTAGTTTTCCTTTTTACTATTAAGATCTGCCTAACAATATAAACCCAAGACTAAATATTTGGTATAACTATATTTTATGGATTATTAGGTGGACAGTTGGATGGAGTGAAATAAGCCCTCAATGAGGAGTCCTATTCTAAGTTCTGGTTTCAATTTTGTGTGACTTTGGGCAAGCCATCTCACCTTTAATTCAATTCTTTAAATTTTAACTATCTACATTAGGACCTACAAGGCAGTGTTGCTAAAAATCTAGGAATATAATGACAAAAGGAAAAACAGTTCTTGGCTTAAGGAGCTTAAATTCTAAACAAGGTGAGCCTGGAGAGAACATTAAAGAGTTGGGACTCAATTTTTTTATTTTATTTTTATTTATTTTTAATTTTTTAAAATAACTTTTTATTGATAGAACCCATGCCAGGGTAATTTTTTACATTATCCCTTGCACTCACTTCTGTTCCAATTTTTCCCCTCCCTCCCTCTCCCCCTCCCCCAGATGGCAAGCAGGGTTTTTTTGGTTAGTGTATGGATCCCTTTGTCAGACTAGTAAAGTCTATGGACACTTTCTCAGAATCATGTTCTAAATAATTGAAGAAATTAAATTTACCTAATAAGATAAATCTATTGGATTGTAAGCTCCTCAAGGGCAGGAACTGTCATTTTTGTATCCCTAATTCTTAACACAGTGCCTGATTCTTAAAAAATGTTTATTGGTTAATTGATTGAAATTTCAATTGGAGCTTAGTGAAAATAAAGATGTAATATTTTTCCTCATCCAAATTTATATACACATTGAAATCTATTCACAGAATACCTGGACTAGGGGGATGAGGAAACACTTCCCATAGAAGGTGAAGCAAGAATTGAACTTTGAAGAAGAGATGGAAAAATGGAAAAGCATATCGACTGTAGTATAGTAACGTGAAATGTTTTGAGAAAGTAGGCAAAACCAAACTGTGAAGAACTCTAAACTTCAAACTAAAGAGATTGCATTTTATCTGGGAGTCAAGAGAGAACTGTGACTATTAGGCACCACAGGGGTAGAACAATAGCTCTGGGATCAGTAGGATCTGAGTTCAGACACTAATTGGCTATGTGACCACGGGCAAGTCCCTTAACCCCTATTGCCAACAAAAAACAAACGAGGAAAAAAAAAAGAGGAAATTTCTGGAGCTTCATGAGTACGTTGATATGGCAGACATGCATTAGGAAAATTATTTGATTCCTTTTGCAGCAAATGAGTTGGAGAGGAGGAAGACTAAGTAGAAAGACCAACAAGGAAGCTGTTAAAATAGTCTATGAGAGGTGGTGAAGCTTTTAGCTAGGGTGGTGGCTACATAAGTAGAGAGAAGGGATAGATGAGGGGAAAAAATGGGAAGTAGAATCTGCAACTTTAAGGGTTGAAGAGGCTTGAGATGACCTCCCACCTTTGATCTTGTTTATAAAGATAGTGGTGCCCTCAGAAATGGGAGAGTTTCAAGGAAGATGAAACTTTGGGTTTTATAATGGGGAAAAGAAAACATATTATCTACCTCACAGGGGTACTATGAGAAAAACTAGCATTTATAGAGATTGCACTTTAAAGTTTAGTGAAATGTTTTTATATGATAGCATTTCTATAGATAGATATATAGCATTTATATAGATAGCACTTTAAAGTTTAGGGAGATGCTTTACAAATATTGTCTCATTTTATCCCAATGTCAATCCTAAGAGGTAAAAACTATGATCCCATTTTACAGATGAGGAAGCTGAAGCAGACAGGTTATCCAAGGTTACAAATTAGTGTCTAAGTCAGAATTTGAGCTTTAGCTTCAGCACTGTAATGTAATGAGATAAATATATATATACATATATATATATATAATATAATAATATAATATGTTATATTGTAATATATAAATATTTCTAAAACTTTGTAAATGTGTGCTGCAATTGTTTTATCCAAAAATAGAAGTTTTCCTTTAAATTTGAGTTATTTCTTTTTAAAAAAAGATTTCCTTAACTCTAAAGGTAATTTTATTTCTCCTTTTTACCTTTCATTTTTCCTCATTGTCCTCCACTCTACCACCAAGGAAGCAAACATTTGTTAAATTCAGTCAATTGTACTAGATGATGTGTAAGGTTCCTTCCAGCTCTGAAAACATCATCTCTGTGATCCCTGTAGCTATCTCTGTACAGATAGTAGTTATTCTAAGGCCCATTTTATCTATGTAACTTTTCTTGTCTTTTCCAAATCAATTTGTGTCAGGATTTCCCTTTGAATACCATTTTAGGAATCAGAAGTCTTGGGTTCTAGCTCCAACCTGGCTTCCAGATGCCTATTAGACCTCAAACCAACCTCATCTTACTGGGCCTTTACTTTTGTCATTAAATTAAGAGATTCTTCTAATACACTTCAATCTTCTAATCTCTTCAATCGCTAACATTCTTTCTATGAGACTAATGTATATGATTATTGATACTGTTGACATGTTGTTCTTCAGTTTCTGTCTCATTCTCCTTTATATAAGTTTATTCATAATTTTGCATGGATCACCCATCTTTTCCATGGACTATGGAAAAAAAGACAAATCAATATTCTTTAGGGAGGTTGAGGGATGGGCTATGAAGTAATAGAAGGATGAAATATAATATGGGATTTAGGGGTAATGGAATTTGCATCCAGCTCTCCTGCAATTTACAAATCTCTTTGCCCTCAGGCAAGAGTCTTGATAGTTGAGCTATAGAAATACAATGTCTATCCAGTATGGGAAAATGGTCACATTCGGGGGAGGTTCCTTGAATCACTCTTGAACTTCAGATGGCCAGTATAGACAGTATTTTCCAGTATATTTAGCCAGCATTTCTTTATTGAAAACCCCATTGATCTACTACACCTCACTACCAGACCTTCCTTGCTAATCTCCAGATGTACAGGAGATAATGAGAATAAACTGGGCCATCAGCTTATACATTCTGTGAATGAAGGATTCTGATTTCATGATCTGACACGAAGTGCCTAGGAATGTTTTTTTTTTAATTTTAATCTGAAGAGAAAACGGTGGATTCCAGTTACATTTCATTGTTATGTTTCATTTGTTTTAATTAATGATTTGAGAATTAGATATATCCTCCACATGTGAGTAATATTTTTACTTCAGAGGAAGGAACCAACTTGGGTAATTTCCCTAACCAATGAGATCCTGTAGGAAATAGGAGCCACCTGACCTTACTTCTCGGGAAATTACGCCTGCAGGGCTTAAGTGGGCTCTGGCTCTAGGGTTTGGCTTGGCTAGAAATGTTTCTGAAAAACCCCAATTGAGAGCTGGAGATTTGCTTTAGTCCCTAGAATTGATGATGTCTAGGGCAATGGATTGGGTCCTGAGCTATGCATTTGGCGAAGTAGAGTGCCTTGTCCATGCCAGGGGCTTTGTACTTGATGTATATTTTATAATTTGTTAATGTGTGCAACCCCCCACTCCTGTCCAAGCCTGGGATGTTTCCTAAGGGACACCCCTAAGCCTGAGCATTTATAGGTGGAGGAGGAGATTCCTCATTGAATGAGAAAGCCTATGTTTTTGGTCAGTTTTTGGAGTTCAGAGAGTCCTATTAGGAAGAAAGGAAGTCAGCTTGCTCCTCAATGTTTATTTATATACATGTACATGAACATGTAGAGTAGATAGATTTCCAGGTCTGAAATCAGGAAGGTTTATTTTCCTGGGTTCAAATCTGGCCTGGATGCTGAGCCTGAGCAAGTCAATTACTCAGCTTGCCTCAGTTTCCTCATTTGTAAAATGAGCCAGAGAAAGAAATGGCAAATTACTCTAGTACCTTTGACAAGAAAACCTCAAATGGGGTCACACTGTTAGACATAAATGAAATGACTGAACAACAAGAGAGTAAAAAGGAATTCCAGAGAGAGACAAGCCAGAACTTTTGAATGGAATATGGGACATCTCTCCAGAGCTCCAGACATGTAGAGAAGCTGATTCCTAACATGTCTCTTGATTTCCAGCACCTGAAACACTGCTAAGAGGAGATATTCTATTTACTCCCATTATTCTTTCTCCTTGGTTGAACCAAGATCTTATCTTGCTGCTGAAGACTTCATTTACTCTTGTATACACCTGTCTACTCTAATCTGATAAAATCTCCAATTCCTGTTTACTGCTGACTTTGATAAAGAGATTGACTAGGTATTAGTAATAGTCTTTTGTGTGACTAGTTTGGTGGGAAGGAGAAAAACTGATGAGAAAATACTTGGTGTTATCTGCTCCTCTATAGAAAGTGTGGAAAGTAGCTTTTACAGTTATTCCTTCCATATAGTGGGGATCTGGGACAAGATAGCACTGAAATATGGAAAAATCTACGTAAATTTTTTTTGTTCTCTCTTTGTACCAGAGAAGAAGTCTGACTCTTTCTCTTTCTTTTTCTTTTATGGGACATAGATAGTACCATTTTGTAAAATCTGGGTTGATATACAATACTATACATATATTTTATGCATTTCTGAGTTTTTAAGCTTTTCTTATGTTATCTGTGGTTTCCACAAAACTCTCCTAAAATACCCATTTAATTTTTTGTGCCAACCCATGATATATTGAAACCATGAGGGGGAAAGTTGCAATGTGGAAGGAGTAACTGTATCTGAACCCAAGTGAGAATACCATCTCTCCTGCCTACAAATATTTGAGATGTGGTGCCTAGATGGAATTCTAATTCAATATCCCTCTCCAAGATAGGAAACTGAAGGAGCAATTACAGCAGCCAAAATTAAGCTGGAACTTGCTCATTCTGCCTTTTCTAGGCTTTTGAGAGTCCAGCCACAGTCCTCTTACTACTCTCCACAAAGGGAGAAATCACAATCTCCCTTTGGAAATATGGAATAGGACTTTCCAATCCCATTTTAGCCATCTATCCATTCAACACTCAGCTCAGGTATCTTCTATTAAACGCATCCATATCAATATGACTTGTGGGTTCAAGAGTAAGTCCAGATTATGATTATGTATATATTGTACATGTATACACATATGTTACTTTACCCTAATAGAATACAAGTTCACTGTGGACTCAGACTCTTATTTTTATATTTCTAGCTCCTGGCATAATACATGGCACATAGTAAAAGGATTAAAACCAAAATTATAATTAAAGCTTACAGTTAAATTAGGGGGTCAATATAGGAAACATAAGAAAAAATATTAACTACATAGGGATAGATTCTGACCTGTGATTTCACTGGAATAAGGAACTCCCAGATGTAGAAGTTCCTTCTAACAAAGCAAGTTAGTACCTTCTCTTCAATTTACAGTTTTAGAGTCATTAAATACTCAGATAAATTGTCCACCACATTACCAAGTTCATTCAGCCTGAATCAAACTAAAATGTAATTGTGAAATATTTAACAAAATAAACAAAAATAGAACAAAATATAAATGATGTTAATATATGGTTTTTCTAAGTCAATATACGGCCCACAAGGCTCAGAAGGATTCATTTCTATTTGATTTTGTCACTACTGACATAGATGCCTGAGAGATTAAGTGATGCTCTCAAGGTCTCAAAGTTAATATATGTCCAAAGTGAGTCTTGAACCTCCATTTTCATGGTTCCAGCACTAGCTCTCTTTATACTTCTCCATTTCTCTATTAGTACAATAGTAATAATATAACAATGTGATCCAACAACTATTTGTAAAGCATTGTAAAATGAATAAAGTGTTATGCTAGGAAATGGTGGGAGATAAAAAAAATACATAAAATACTATCCCTTCCCCTCAAGGAGCATATAGTCTCCTAGGGATAAGGTTGCCAAACAAAGATTGCTAAATATATAATGTTACCTAAGCACATGACAAAATTACAAAATTAATTCCTGTATAATATCTATGGCAGAAGGTTATTAACTATCCCAAGAGAATTATCATTCTGTCAGTATAGCACTACAATCTAGACATTATGTTAAGGTCTGGATATGCAAAGAAAATCAAAAATCAAGTATTCCCTGACCTCAAGGAGCTTATGCGCTAATAGGGGCCAACATACTGATAACTAAGTGACCCATATAAAAAGCTTAGGGGGGTTTTGGTGAGCCAAAGGGCGATACAGCCAGAGCTACATTTTTAGTAAGGGGGGGTCAGCTAGTTGACTCAGCAGATAGAGCATTGGCTATAGAGTTAGGAAAAACGGTTCAAATCCAGCCTCAGACACTTAATCATTTAATCTCGATTTGTCTTAATCCACTGGAGAAAGAAATGGCAATCCATTTCAGTATCTTTGCCAAGAAAACTTCAAATGGGTTTTGATGACTGAAGAACAATAAAATATTTTAGGATATTCACTTCTGGCATTTTCTTTAGCTATCTCCAGTGCTCTCCCTCTTCCACTTCAACAAGAACCTTCCCAACTTCCTTTAAATCCCAACTAAAATCCCACTTTCTATAGGAAATTTTCCCAACTCCTCTTAATTCTAAGACTTCCCTCTTAATTCTAGGACTTTCCCGATTTTGATCACTTTATCTTTATCCTGTATCTAATTTGCTTTATACATACTTGTTTGCATGTTATCTCCCTCATTAGATTGTAAGCTTCTTGAGGGCAGGAATTGTCTTTTGTTTCTTTTTATATCCCCAGTTCTTAGCACAATGCCTGGGATACAGTAAGAACTAAATGAATGTTTATTAACTGACTGATTGAACTTTGGCAACTGAGTAAAGGATGAAATGGAACAGGAAGGGATTTGAGACAAAGAGACCAGCCAGATAGCTATTGTAGAAATCTAGTTGAGAGATGATGGGGACCTGTTGTGTTATATACAGAAGCATCAAATTCAGTTCTGGATACCATGTTTTAGGAAGGATGTTTACATTGTGGAAAATGCCCAGAGGAGGACAATCAGAGAAGACAAAGGATCTGAAGTCCATACCCCATGAAGATCAGTCAAAGGAAATGGAGATGCTTATTTGAGAGAAGAGAAAGATAGATGTCTTCAAGTCTTTAATAAAGGAAACACAGGAAAAAGAGTAAAATTTGTCCTATTTGGTCCAGAGGATAGAATGAAGAAATTACAAATAAGAAAATAATGATCTGACTTTTAAAGAAAAGCTACCTAACAATTAAAATGGAACAGGATGCTTGAGGAAATAGGAGGTCCTTCCCTGGAGATTTTTCAGCTATCTCTCAGGGTCATGGCAGTGGACCTTCTTTTGGGGACACGGGTTGGTTTGTCCTAGATAAATGTCTAAGTCCTGTCTAACTCCATAGTTCTGAAGTTCTGTAAGCTCAAATCCTACTACACTTCCCTTAATATTTGCACTACCCATTCACTGGGTGTACAAACAATATGTAAAGTGAGTTATTATTGATGAGGATACACCATAAATATAAATTGAGGAATGTGACCCTGTGAAAGAACACTAGATTGTGAGTATGGACATTGCCATTTTGCTGTCTATATGATCTTGGGCAAATTACTTAGGCCAACAATACTAATGAGCCTTAGAATATATGAATGTATTTCCTTATTTTAATATCTCAATATTTTATATTTTATTTCAATATTTTAATTCAGTAATTTCTACACCACCACCCCTCCATCTATAAAAAGAAGAGGTCATATTACATGATTTCTAGGGTCTGTTCCAGCTAGAAATCTATGATCTAAATATTTTCCTCCTATTCCTATTTACTTTCTGCAATATGACCAAGAGCAAGTCCCTTAATCTTGCTGAACCTCAGCCTTCTCAAATGTAAATGGGAAAAATAATGCTCGTATTATACATATCACAGAGATGAAGGCAAGGAAAGGGATTGGTAAACTATAAAGTACTGTGATAGTTGTGACTGCAACATTATTAGCAACAAAAAGAAAAAAAAAGCTATTTTTACCTGTGATTATGTTCTATTTCCCTCTTCTCTCTGAGTCAGAAAGATCTTGAGGGCATAAATATCTTTCTTCATATTACTGTCAAAAATATTTCTTATAGCATACTGTACTAAGGAGATATGCAATAAATGCTTTTCCATAATAAAAAAAAAATTCTTCCCAGTAACTTTTACTTGTTTATTCCAGTAATAAAATGCAAGTCTACAATCCTTCAAATAGTCCCCATAGAATATATAATAGACATTGGAGCATGCAAAGAGTACTTCAGATGGTATCTTTCCATGATGACAATAACAGGACCTTGTTCCTTGGAGCCATGATAATGTTAAGAAAAATGCCTTAGAGAGACAGTGGAATCTGTCTAGAGATTCTGTTACTGGTTCTGGTTGGCAGGTCACTTAATGAAATCACTTTGATTGGCTGAGGAGGAATTCAGAAGGTCATATGGGCTTGTGCCGTATTTCTCTCTCTTGCCTCAGTTCTTTCAATGGCCTTTTTCTCTCCTTTATTGTTTGGGGCAAGGTCATGCTGTAAGGACATAGACCTCTTTGCCTACTTTTGAAAAAAAAAAAGCGGTGGAAATCCACATTTTAAATTCTAAATCAGGTTTGCAATCAGCCCGTCTTCAAACTCTGAGGTGCCTTTTGGATAAAGGCCATCAGAAGGTGAGCTGAGGACTTATCTGGAAGTTATCCTGTAGCAAGATACAAACTTGGAGGACTAAATGCTATTTAGGAAATGAGCTAAGAGCCTATTTCCTCAAGATTATGATGGCATGATGATAATTATTTCAATATGTATACATATATTGGATTTAACATACATATTTTAACATGTTTAACATATATTGAATTACTTGCCAACTAGGGGAGGGGGTGGAAGGAAAGGAGGGGAATATTTGGAACACAAGGTTTTGTAAAGGTCAATGATGAAAAATTATCCATGCATATGTTTTGAAAATAAAAATCTTTAATAAATAAGAAAAATTTTTAAAAGACTAAGATGGCATGGAGGAAAATATTTCTCCATTTGTTCTCAACGAAATGAATTTGTAAAATTCATTTGTAAAACCTAATTGGAGTCAAATGAAATTAAAGCTAGTTACTGGGTACTTAACAATGGGGAAAACATAGGAGGCAGGGGCTTGAGCTTTGATATTGGGAAGACAATCCCTAAACCCTTCAGGAAACCCTAAGAACCCAAAGGTTATAAGAGGGGACAGATGGTTCTGGAATAGCAAGCCAGAGCACACTCACTACAAATAAAAGCTATTTCTTTTTTTCATCTTGGTCTCCTAGGTGTCTACTCTAATACCTGGCACATAGTAGGCACTTCATCAGTTCTCAATGAATCTGAGCTGTGTTTAATGTGAACTATGTGATAGGCAATCTTTCTTTTGAACTTTTACATTATTATGTGATTTGCCCCACTCTGTATATTTGGGATTATTTACAGGATATAGGTTATAGTACTTCGTTTTCCTTAATTTTCTCTGGTTAATTTTTTTTTTTTTTGCCTACTTTGTAATAGTTGATCCCTCTTGGGTAATTCCCTGGTGCTGTTACTAATTAATGTATTTGTGCTGATTCATGGTGCTTATTGTATAAAAGGCTCACGCTTACAATCACCCTCAGGTTGTCCCAACCTGCTTCTGCAGTATTGCTAGTTGATTAATGCTCCAATTACAATGTGTCAGTGCATATCCCAGGGACCAGGGGTTCTGGGACTCAGTGGTAACTGGACAAAAATGGTATACTGTTTTTGTATGTGTCCTTTGCCCAATAAACAATTAATTTTCCTTGTAAGTAAGTGAGAGTAAGCAGCACCTTCCTTGGATCAACTCAATTCCACATAGAACGCTTATCAGTTTTATTGATTCAGTAGTAGTATAGTCAGGTTAGTAGATAAATAGATAATCGACAGATTGGCAGATAGATGGATAGATGGACAGATGGAACAACAGAGAGATGGATAGAGCATTTAGTAAGCATTTACTATATTCCAGACCCTGGACTCAGTGCTAGGAATAGAAATAGAGAATGAAATATAATCTTGGCCCTCAAGAAGCTTGTAATGGGAGAAGACAAAACATTAAGTGGTACTAGACAGAAAGGGGGAAGGTACCCACTTAGGGGTACGGTGAGGAAACTGAGGGGAAGTAATAAAGATAAGGCAAAAAGCTCACCTATTAGAGCTGCAGCAACTATGGGCAGAATCGAAGTTTCCAAGGGCATTAATGTTTGTATTTTTATCGATATAAATTTATAACCTTGTAATACCTTACAAGGGGTTTTCACTAATACATTCTAAAATGAAAGTATGAAATGAAGTGTTGTAAGACACCAAGTATTGTGTTTCAAAGCTGCAGGGGTCCTCAAACTTTTTAAATAGGGGGCCAGTTCACTGTCCCTCAGACTGTTGGAGGGCCGGATTATAGTAAAAACAAAAACTTTGTTTTGTGGGCCTTTAAATAAAGAAACTTCATCGCCCTGGGTGAGGGGGATAAACGTCCTCAGCTACTGCATCTGGCCTGTGGGCCGTAGTTTGAGGACCCCTGTGAGAGCCTTGTGGTTTCTTGGGTATCACCTGACCCTACTCTGCATCAATTTTCATATCTGCAAAATAAGGATAATGATAGCATCGATCTCCCAGGGAGCACCAAATGATACTGAATCTGTACAGTATTTTGTAAATCTTAAGTCCTTTATAAATTCTAACTATAATTATTGTAGTTGAAATGGGTTGGCGAAATAGATCATTAGTAAAGCAAAAGATCAGAATCAACATTTATCCTGGAAAATTTAGGAATGCTGTGAGGGTGAAATGAGAGGATAAATGTCAGGAATTCAAAACCATGCAATTATCAATGAAATAAAAAAATGTTAGTTGTTGCTATTGTTGTTAATTATATAAGAATATTTTAGTCTTACATCATCAAGCTCTATGCCCAAATACAACCAAAACAAATGATAATTGTGTGTTAATATATATAGATGGGGCAGCTAAATAACACAATGGATACACCATCCTATACAACTGAAAAAAAAAATTGGACAAAGAAACTCATCTACAGGGTGCAGTGGATATAGAGTATTGGGCCTGGAGTCAGAAAGACTCCTCTTTCTGAGTTCAAATCCAACCTGAAACACTTATTAGCTGGGGGACTCTGAGCAAATCACTTAACCCCATTTGCCTCAGTTCCTCATCTGTTTAATGAGCTGAGAAGAAAATAGCAAACCACTCCAGTGTCTCTGCCAAGAAAACCTCAAGTGGGGTCAAGAAGAGACAGAGATGAATGAAAAACAACTCAAGAATAATAACAAACAAATGAATGAATGAGTGAATGACTAGGTAAATAAAAATTTACTAAGTGAATGAATATATAAATAAATGAAAATTTACTAAGTGCCTTCATGTTACATGCTTATAATTAACTTATAAAAGAACAAATGAAATAGTTCATGACTTCAAGGAGTTTAGATTCAAATGGGAGCTATTTCAAGGACTGTCAACATGGAGGAAATGATAGTTGACTTATTCTGTGCTATTCAAACAGAACTAATAAGTAAATGTTTATGGGAGGAAAATAATGAAATCACAGATTTCTAATTGGATAGAACTCTAAAAGTAATCGTGTTACTCCTTCTTTTCCTAAATAAGGAAACTAAGACCTAGGAAAACTGGCTTTAATGTAAAAAGTGGAATAATCCCTGTACAGAAAGAGCTTGTACCTTCTCTTTTCTAAATAGAAGTTACCAATAATTTGAATTAGAATTTGCCACAACAGAACTTGAAGTGTACAATAAGGCTATTTTAATTATTTACAACATTAAAGGGAATCATAGATCTATAGCTGTACATTTAATGGAAAGTCTATTGATGAGAGAAGGAGCAAGGCAATATTTTGGCTTATGGAGGGAATTGACTTAGGAATGACACTATTTTCTCTTCCTTATTTATGGTTCTGAGTTGAGAGTTCCCTTAGAAGCAGATGGAAGAAACTAATATACTGTTGATAGGATTGTCAATTGGTTCAACATTAATTACAAAAAGCATTTTGAAATTACACTTAAAAGGTGACTAACATGTTTATACCCTTTGATCCAAAGATCCCACTTCTAGTCACATATCCAAAGTCTGTTGAAGCTAGAAGGAAATGTTTCATATACTAAAGAACATAAATAAGCACTTTACAAAGCACACCCAACTATTCATAATAAGATCTTTCATGGTAGCAAAAAAGAAAAGAAACCAAACTGAATTGAAAAAAAAATTGAAAAAGATACATTGTGATACAGATATGCAATGAAAGATTATCATTCCTTAAGAACCTGTGAGAAATAATTCATTTGGACTCCTACTCTATTCCAATCAATAAATCAGTTTGCTATGATTCCATAGGAGGATCTATATTTATTAGGCCCATGGAAGAGTTCAAAAGGGATTTTGAAAAATCAAGAGAGAGAGAGGAAAAAATTGGGGAAGATAATTGGAAGTAATGCAAAAGGAAATACAAAAAGCTAATGAGAAGAATGCTGTAAAAAAGCAAAATTGGCCAAATGGGAAAAGAGGTATAAAAGCTCACTGAGAAAAATAATGTCTTAAAAATTAGAATTGAGGAAATAGAAAGTATATCTAAGTCTCTAGAACTGCGAGCTGCAAGTGGCAAGTTCACTTGCTTAATCATAGAAAGCTAACTGGAGGATCTCCACCCTTGTTTTTCCTTATTATGGTGACCAAACCCAATGTGGAGGAGGTGACTCAATTACATGGAAAGTTCTCCAACTTCTTTTGTACCTCTGGACTGCTCTCTCTTGTCCAGCATGAACTGGTGACCGTCTAATGACCACTTAGGCAAAGTGCCCTTTATTCACCCAAGATATCCCTGCTGGTATTCCATTTCTAATTGATGCATCATTTTTGGCCCTCAAAACAAGGTCTATCAACCAATGGGATTCTGTATTTTGTGTAGCCCTTTTGGAGTGTTGAGGTATCAAATCTAGTATCAAGTCTTTAAAAAAATGAGACCCTGGAGCAAGATTGTGAGGAAGATCTGAAGTCCCCTTCATGAGAGGGGATCCATGGACAATTTAAAAATGGCCACTGGCCATTGGCCTGAGTCTCTCAGTACAATAAATATTAAAAATTCAGAGAAGCGGGAACACATGTAAGTAGATGAGAAGAGCAATGAGTACAATAGTACAAATGGAAAAAAGTGAAAGCATAATACTGAACTCTGTGAGATTATAATGAGCAAGCTTAATCCCAGAGAACAGATCAGAAAATGTTCCTGCCTCCCTTCTTTATAGCATAGGGGACTTTGGGCATAGAATATTGCACATTAAACTCAGTTGATGTGCTGGTTAGTCTTGCTGAACTGCTTTCCCCCTTCCTTTCTTTTTTTAGGTCTTAATTACAAGGAATAACTATTTAGATGGGGCAAGGGTTCTTTACCTGGGGTCCCTAAACTTGTTTTTGAAAAACAGTTTAATAGCTGTATTTCAATATAATTGGCTTCTTTCATGATCCTACATATTTTATTTTATACATTTAAAAGCATTATTCCAGTAAGTAGTCTATAGGTTCCCCTAGCTTGCCAAAGGGGTCCATGATATAAAAACACAAGAACCCCTGGGGTAAAAAGGGACAGATATGAAAAGGGATAGAAATGAAGGTGAGATAAAAATAAAATACAGCGAAATAAAATTATAATAAAAGAAAAAAGATAGAAGAGGTCCCAATGGCACTTAAAAAGACAGAAGTGCTTTTGAACCTTATTTACTTCTTTTATTTTCTTTTTTAACAACAAAGATCTATGTATTATTTCTTCTTCCCTTCTACCTACTATACAATGAATCTTTTTTCTTTGAGGAGAAGCTATATTATGTAAGGACAGCACAATGCTTTTTTGGTTTATAAAGTTAAAATTTGGAGTCTTCTGCTGAATCAACTATCTAATAAAACTAAAAAAATATATAAAAAGTCATTTTCAACAAGACTTGAAAATGTTCTAGAAGGTAGTGTCAGAGGAAAATTTGAGTAATCAAAATCAATAACACTTAGCACCAGTCCTGGAAACATTTTAGGGCTCATGAGGGAATTCATGCCTTTTAAAAACTCATATCTCATACCTGATATTGTGCAGAACTCTTGTGCAGAACCTTTTTTTCTTTTTTCTTTTCTTTCTTTTTTTTTTTTTAAAGAACTGGTATAAACTCATTTGTCTAGATTGAATGAATTTGGCCACAACCCAGATGTATGAAAATCCAAATATCTGGAGATATGTTTCAAGGCCTTTCCCCAGTGTTTGAAGAAGAGGAGAGAAGGCTCTTGTAGAAGGAGTCATCTCATTCTATAAACACATTATGAAACCTCTCTAGCAGATGGAGAACAGAAGGGTGATAAACAGTCTACTCTGAAGCATAGTTGCCGAGCTTATGTAGTCAAATCTTCCTAATAAAAATCTATTTCAAGAGAGAGGGATCAAAGTTGTTTTTATAGCAGTAGTACAAATCAAAACAAACAAACAGAAATATCCATAGCTACATGATTATCTCAATAGATGCAGGGAAAGTCTTTGAAAAAGTACAAGATTTATTGATATAAAAACTCCAAAAGTATTGACAAAGAAGTACTTTTGTAATCTCAAAAAAGAAATCTAAAACCAAAAGCAATCATCATATGCAATTGTGATATACACTAGAACCTTATTACAAAATAAAGTAAGGATTCCCTCTTTTCACTCAGTCAGTCAGCCAGTAAGCATTTATTAAGCACCTACTATATGGGAGGTACTATGCTATGGGATAGAAAGAAAGGCAAAAGATTATCTCTGCTCTCAAAGAGCTCAAAATCTAATGAGGGAGAAAACAAGCAAACAACTATGTACAAACAAACTATATATAGAATAAATAGAAAATGATCAACAGAAGGAAGGCACTAGAATTAAGAGTGATTAGGAAAGGTTTCCTGGAGACAGCTAGGTTGGAGCAGTAGATAGAACACTGAGCCTGGAATTAGGAAAATCTGAGTTCAAATATGACATCAGTCACTAGTTTGACAAATCATTAAAACTCTATTTGTCTCAGTTTCATCATCTGTAAAATGGGGATAATAATAGCATCTATTTTACAGGGTTGCTATGAAGATTAAATGATATAATAATTGTAAAGTGCATAATACAGTACCTCACACATATTAAGCATTTTAAAATGTTAGTTATTATTATTTTAGTTATTATTAGAAAGTGGAATTTTAGCTGGGATTTGAAGGAACCAGGGAGGCCAGGAAGTGGAAATGAGCTTGGAAAGCATTCCATGGGAGACAGCCAGTCAAAATGCCCAGTGTCTTGTATGAGAACAACAAGGAGGCCACTGGAGACCATTATCACTCAATGAAAGAGTATATGGGAGGAAATAAGGTTCACAAGAAGAGTAGAAAGTTTTGGATCTGGGGTAGGTCATGAAGACTCTTGAACATCAAACAGAGGGAAGTCCCCTTTCAAATAACTATAAAATGTCTAAAATATCTGGGGTTCAAGCTATGAAAGGTTGGATAGATTTACTTGAATAGATTTTTCAATCACAAAGTGTTCCTTAAAAAAAATAAAGAGCAACTTAAATAACTAGAGGAATATTCAGTGTTCATGGTTGGGCCATTCCAATATAATAAAAATGATAGTACTAGCAGAGTTATAATTTAATGCTATACTAATCAAATTATCAAATGGATATTTTCTGGAACTCAATAAAGCAATAAAATTCATTTGGAAAAATAAAATGTCTAAAGTGTCCTGGGGAATAATGAAAAGAGGTTGAGAGGAAGTGGAAATAATAACAGTTTCAGACCTCAAACTATATCATAAAACAGCAATCATCATAACCATCTGGTATTGGTTAAAAAACAGAGTGATAGATCAGTGGAATAGGCTAAACAAGGGAGAATCAGAAACAATGGTGCTCAATAGCCCAGAATGCAATAAAATGGAAAACATAAATTACTTACGAAAGAACTCATATTTAAATAGAGAGAGGCCAGCTGAACAAGGCTTAACTGTATGAATATATTAAAACTAAAGACAGATATATAGTAATGTCCAAAGAAGAGAAGAATAATTAGGAAATTCACAAATCTTGTTTCTGTTTATATTTCTAACCTCAAGGCTAATTATAGGCTTAAAAGCAATGCTTTCTGTTTTGATTAAAGCTATGAATTCATGAACAGATTTGATGAATTTATAGTTCTGATGTAAAAGCAAAGTCTTATAACTGAGGTATCACTGTAAAGTAACGTGAGCACCTCCCCAAGCCATGTACTATAATTTATAGTCATGCCAGATACTTGTGAAATGCAAACATATTTCCACTTACTCAAAGCAGAAGCTTTTGAACAAATTAATAGCCTTGGGAATAATAATATATAGAGAAGCACAATTTATAAATGTGCTGGTTATTTTCTCCTGTTGTGGACATTAGCTAGAGTTCAGTCTTTTGCTATAAAATATGTAGTATTTTTTTTCATCTAACGCTGTGAACCATAAATCTAACCATAGTAAATATCTTCCTTCCAGCTGTGGTGTGACAACCAGACCATTGCTTTGTCACCTTCACTTTGAAATGGAAAAATACAAACAAGTCCCACTTCTTTATCTGATAGATGAAGAGATCATTATATTTGATTAGTTCTCTAGGTACAAGAGAAATGAGTCAGAATAAAAACATTTAAGGATGTCATTAGGTGCCCTTGTGGAAAAATAGGAATGTAATGGGACAGAGATTTTCAAAAGAGTTTACATTGGTTCAATAGGAGCAGCTAGATGACTCATTTGAAATACTTGGGCTTGGAATCAGGAAGACACATCTTCCTGAGTTCAAATCTGACCTCAGACACTTACTGAATGATCCTGGGCAGGTCCCCTAACATAGTTTGCCTCAGTTTCCTTATCTGTGAAATGAGCTAGAGAAAAAATTAGCAAACCATTCCAGTGTCTTTGCCAAGAAAATCCCATTTGAGTTCATGAAGAGAGAGGAATAATTGAAAATGACTATAGTAACAAGCTGTTGTGAGATAAAAGATGGGAAAGCATTTTCCATTATGAATCCTAAAGTGTCATGCAAATACTATATTATTACTGTTATTTACTTTTCTCACTATACTATCTTATTATTTACATTTGTCATATTTCATAGCAAAATACATGATGCATATCATTTCCCTTCCATACCCAGCAACTCAATTGGCTGGTGGGGAACATTTTCTCCTCCCCTAACAAAAAGACTCACCTAACCTGTGCTTAATTGTACCCTCAATTTCCATCACCTATCCAACATTGGATATCATTGAAGGGCCTGCAAGATAACTTTTGAATGGAAAGACCACTGAATGTGCACCAGGAAGCCATGTTTGTACCCTGGATCTACCCACTTAGTAGCTCTGTAACCTTAGGAAAACTCACTTTATCTCTTCTTTTTTTTCTTGTCCACAAAATGAGAGGGTCAAAGTAGAATGAGGGTGCTAAACTCAAAATAGCAATGGACCTACTAAATTTTATATAAGGACCGTTTAAATGACTTTTGATTTAGAAAACTATGTATTAACATTATTTCTGTTCTATTGTGTATGTATATTTTTATGTTATATTTGCTTGTTTATATATTTATATAAACTTATAAATATATGTGTATAATATACATTTATATTTATATTTAAATATTTCCCAATTACAGTTTAATCTGGTTTGGGCCCAATGTAGTACCTGACACTTCTACGTGGATAATTCAATAGTAAAAAAAAAAGGGGGGGGGGTCATATTGCCTCTACTCCTATGTATTCTATAGTAGAAGATAACAGTAAGAAATTGTATCCAAATAAAAATAACCCAGTGTCAAAATACTAGATAATAAAGATTCTATAAATGCTAAGTATTTTGATGTGGGGTCAAATATAATTTGTGAAAAAAATTTCAGAAAACAAGCCCAAGATGAATCTTAGGAATTTAGCTGAACGAGCCAGAGATAAGTAGATTTATGAAGGAGATAGCAAGAATCATCACATTAATTCAAATCTATGGTCTATTCCATATATGGGAGAACCTGGTAGTCCTTCTCCTTGGCATTTTCTTCAAAAGATATGGTGTCCAAGATTAGGAAAATGAATCCATGAGTCGCTCAGAGCAACATCTGATGCTAAAGAGCCATGTTGAAGAGGCAAGCCTATGCTCTATCAGTCATATCCATAAATTTAGTTACTAATTATGTAATGAACCAAGTCGGTAATCTGATCTTGCAGAGGGAGACACTTGGGACTGTCAACAAATGGAAAGTGGTTTTTCCATTATTTTACAGCATGATTTATCAGAAGAGGCAGCCAGGTAGAGTGGATAAAGAGCTGGCCTTGGACTTAGGAACATCTGGGTTGAAGTCCTGTCTCTGACAACTGGCTGTATAACCCTGGGCAAACTCAATGAATCTCTCAGTGCTACAGGAAGTCTCTAAGACTACAAAATGCAAAGATGGTGGCAATTTGCATTGGAAGGAGCTCCCCATACTGATGAAATTATAGATTGGATTAAAAAGGAAATTTATCTGACTAATACACTTAGATTTTTCCAAAATAAAAAGGGACATAGATTCTTTGAACATAATATGTGATCAATAAATGCATGTTGAATGAATGCATCTACAAAAATGTGCAGGATCACTGAACACTTAAACAAACATTACCTATTGGGGAAATGGCAACACAGTTTGTGTAAGGGAAAATCATGGCTTATTCAAGTGCAAGAGTTCTTTGAGCCAGTAAATAAGCAAATGGACAAGAAAAAGGATTTACTTTGATTTTTGAAACATTAAAGAAATTCCACACTGATGGCTGCTTTTTAAACAAATTACTGTGGGTTTGGAAAATCTTTTATCACAGACAGGAAATTAGCTTGACTTGGAACATTCTGAATTATAAACACTGTGGCCTGGGACAGTTTACTTTCAGGCAGCTTGGTGAATCCTGAACTTGGAAAACCTGAGTTCAAATCTTGCCTCAAACACAATCTGTGATCCTGAGCAAATCCCTTATTCTCAGTTTAAGATTCCTCAACTATAAAATGGGGATAATAAAAGCACCTTAATGACATAGCAGGTTATTGTCAGCACCAAATAAGATAGCTTTGAACGGCCTTTGTAAACCTTAAAGCATTACATAAATAAATGGTAGTTGAGGGTAGCTGGGTGATATAATTGTTAGAACACTGGACCTGAGTTTAAAAGTAATCTTAGAGACGTCCTATGTGATCCTGAGCAAATCACTTAACATAGTTTGCCTCAGTTTCCTCATTTATAAAATGAACTGGAGAAGGAAATGGCAAGCTGTGTAGTATCTTTGCCAAGAAAACCCCAAAGGAGGTCACAAAGAGTCAGACATGACTGAAAAATAAAAAATGATAGTTGTTATTACTATTACCACCACCATTCACCACCATCACAACTATTCCTATTCCTTTCCTTTTATTTACTGCTACTATTAATAAATCTCTCGACTACAGACTAAATCAAAGGTACCAAAATGGCCCACAACACTCTCAACTGAACTGGAACCAGACTGAGATGTAACTGAAAAATATTTAACTAAAAATAAAAAAGCAGTCAATATACAGCTGGCGGGGCAGGGATCTTTACAATGATTTAGTGGCCCCCCATTTCTATTTGGAGAGCTAAGTGGTACATTGGGCCTGGAGACAGGAAAACCTGAGTTCAAATTCAGCCTTAGTTATGTGACTCTGAGCAGATCACTTAACACAATTTGCCTCAGTTTCCTTATCTGTAAAAGGAGCTAGAGAAGGAAATGGCAAACTGTTCCAGTATCTTTGCAAAGTAAGCCTCAAATGGAGTATCAGATATGACTTACCAACTTCTATTTGAGTTTGGAACCACTGAAATAGACTATCTTTAAGGTCTTTTCCAAATATAATATCAATACTACCTAGTAGTTTATGGTTTTTTTTGATTATAGCTTTTTATTGACAAAACATATGCATGGGTAATTTACAACATTGACCCTTGCAATATTCCAACTTTTCCCCTCCTTTCCTCCACCCCTTCCTCTAGATGGCAGGCAGTCCCATACATGTTAAGCATGTTAAAGTATATGTTAAATACAATATATGTATACATATTTATAGTTATCTTGTTGCACAAGAAAAATCAGATTTAGAAAGAAGGTAAAAATAATCTGGGAAGAAAAACAAAAATGCAATAGCTTATGTTTCTTTAGGTATTAAGTGTTCATACTTAAAAAAAAATCAAAGCTCCATTCATTCATAATTCCAAGTAAGACCCACTCTAAGATAAATTTCTTAAGGGATACAGTGTTTACAACTCAGAATGCTCCATGTCTTTAAGTTTCCTTGACTCCTAAGCTCAGTTTCTGACAGGAGAGGAATAGCATAGTTATCTGAAACTGATTTAAAATCTGCCTCCCACCATCTTGCTCAAGATTGCGTAGCTTTTTAAATCTTAAGTGGATCACCAGAAACTATCTCGCTGTTTCCATGGTCTTGGACTATCCCTTTTGTATTGTCTCATCTTCTCTGATCAACCTGATCAGTCATGTGAAGCTCAGAGCTGGTCCCACTGAGTGAGCAGCGGCAGCTGCCACAAAAATGGCTTGCTATCTAGAGTTCCATGAAACACTTAGGGCAACCTAATAGTTTGAATGCTATCTACTCATTGTACCCTTAATGACTACTATTTGAGGAATTCTCTTCCAGTCTCTCTGCCAGGATTTATTAACTCTTTTTATGCCATAGATGGATCCCTTTCAAGAATGTTTATTTAAAATCATAATTTAAGGAAAAGCTAAATTTCAGTTGAATGTTCATGAAAATAAAGATGAATTTTCCCCTCATTCAAGATCATGGATTCCCCTGAAATTTATTCACAGTTTGGTGGACCCAAAGCTAGAAATTTTCTCACCTTCCTCTTATAATTTGGTTCTATTCAATCCAATTCAATACACATTAATTAATCATCTTTATGTAAGATATTATTTTAAGTTCCTGGACCTCAAAGGCCTTACATTCGTTCTACTATCCTATAATGATACAATATGTATCCAGAGAAGTTTTTACAAAATACATGAGACACATTTTGGGTTCAAATTAAGTGTATGGGACAAATGAAACCCCCAGATTTTCTTTTCAAACTGCTATTTGTTTTCTTATCTGGCACTTCTGTGATTGGTTTGTTAAACTAAATATGAGTGTACATTTTTCACAATCAAATTTCATCTCTCTGGTTCCAGCCCAGCATTTCAGACCATTGAGATCATGTTGAATCTTGATTCTGTTATCTATCACATTAGCTCTGCTTTCCAGCCTTGGGTCATCTGCAAATGTAATAAGCATGCTTTCTGTGTCTTCGTTCAAGTTATTGATAAAAATGTGGAATAGGACAGGACCAAAGAGAACATGATGGTGTTGTGAAAGACCTCGCTGATACCCCATCTACAAATCAACACTGCTTGAAAATTAATGTTTGAGTAGCTAAAAATGCATTTAACGGCACTATTTTCCTTTCTGTGTTTTACTGTCTTGCATACAAAAAGGTCATGGGAATTTTTATCAAGTCTTTTGCAGAAACTTAGATCCACTACCATGTCAATGACATTTCCCTTGTCCCCATCAAAAATTTCCCCATCAAAAACGTTAAGCATGATTTTATTCTTAGTGAATCCATGTTTGTACTAATGATAATCACAATCTTTTCTATATAATGACAAGGATGCTGATGCTGGTGATGGTAGTGATGATAGGAGATGTTTGTGTAGGTGCTTCAATGTTTGAAAAGCACTTTGCATATATTACCTCATTTGAGGCTCACAACAACCCTGTGATGTAAATAGTAAAGGTTGTATTACATTATCTTTCCTGAGCACTCAATCTATAAATTCTCATTCTTCTTGTTCCAAAACAGAACTGATAGAATAGAGTGTTGGGTTTGGAGAAAGGGGAGTTAGGTTGTATGGATCATGTATGACTTTAGGGAAATTTCTCAATCTTTCTAGACTTCAGTTGCCTTGCTGTCCTCCCTAGCTCTAAATCTCTCATTCTGTAGCTTCAAGAATGCTGTTTGAGTCATCACCAGCCCTTTTTGGTCATTTAAACATTTCCAACTCATTTCAGTTCATCCTGGGCTTTAGACTTCATAAACACAATTTTAATAAGTTTGCATGACTTTTCTGTATGTGTGTTTTTGTAACTATCCTTTTCAAATTTGAATTCATTCAAGAGCCCATATTTTAATTGAATTGAATCAGCACCAAATTAGGAAGGAAAAATGATTTGATTCATTTAGCTCAGACTTGATACTTCAGACCATACCACATACCATTCTGTTGGTGAAGTTGCTGAAGTTCTTCACCAAAACCTCTTTGATCATTTGTGGATCATACACCACAATGTACATTTGACGGCCAAGATAGTACCTGGGAGAAAAGAATTAAAATGATATTAATAAAGCAAGTAGAGCAAAAAGTCTCAGTCTGGGAGACATGACTGCCTTTAGAGGTAGAGGAGAAAAGGGAAAAGGGACAGTATCCAATGGTCACCAAGTCACCAAGTACATATTTCACTCCTTTTGAGTCACCACATACTCACACACTTTCTCAAGTAGCAGATAAAGTAAAATGTACCTGTTCTTTTCTCTGCATGGATCATAGGGTTTTAAACTCAGAGCTGGCAAGGACTTTATTCTCTAGACTAGCTCTATTTCACAGATGAGGAGACTGAGTCACAGAGAAATAATTACAATGCAGAGACTAGCAATGAATTTGGAATCAGGGAATTTGGTTGAACCATGGCTAAGTGATCTTTGGTGAGCCTCCCATGCTCTTTGAACCTCAGTTTCTTATCTCTATATTGAACAGACTAGACTTCCTCTAAAGTTCTCCAGACCTACAAGACTAATTTGACCTTTGAGGTGTCTCATCTTTCTTTCTTTGCCTGACAGACTGTCTAAAGAGAGCATGTTAGATAGTAGACTTTAGATCTGAATCTAAACTCAGCTAATAAGTAGTAGGGACAAGCCCATGACAGCCCATGTGAAGGGAAAAGTCCAAGATGGTTTTCCTATGTGATCCAGAAAGAACAGCAAGCTGGAAAGTCTCCTCTGAAATGTGAGCAAGTCCTTAAAAATCTGTTTTAAAATACAGATCTGCTTCGAATAATACTTTTTACTTCCTCTAGGGTCTTCCTTTATCCCCTTCCTTTATATATTGAGTCCACTGGGATAGGATGTACCCAAACTGGATTTCTCAGGAAGAAATTCTACTTGGGTTTTCCAGGCTTGCTCCATCAAAGTGCTATGGTGGAAAAATTACTGGGCTGGGGTCTGGGTTCCAAAGCTTTGTCCTTTCCCTAATTATCCAGTCACATCATTTCTCTATATGTCAGTTTCCCCATTTATATAAAAAGAGTACTGGACAAGACAATCTCTGTGGTTCCTTCTGGAGCGGTGAGTCTCATTTGACTTTCTGGACCTCTCACCTGTTAGCATGACAGACTCCTTACATATAGGACAGTAGGTGACAGACCCTTTTTCATTCCACAGACCCTTCTGGAAATTCTGCTTATAATTTTGTTGATCAGTACCTTGGCTAGATACTCCAGTGATTATAGCTTGGTATTAATAAAGCCATCTCTTCATTTTAGTGTAACCCAATTTACATCTTACAGAGAAACTTTTTTCTTCCTGAATGAAACAGGTAGCCTCTAAATTCCTGTTAATTCTAAATAAATTCATAAGTTCTAAATTCCTATATAATGATATAAATCATTATATTAATAGGTCATACTAGTCACAAGAAGACTATGCAAGAGAGTATAGAATTTAATGTAGAGAGAATATAGGATTTGTAATCAAGAGACATAGGTTCAAGTCAATTAATAAACATTTATTAAGCACCTTCTATGTGCCAGACCCTGTTCTAAACTGTAGACATACAAAAAGAGGCCTGCCCTCAAGGAGTTCAGAATCTAAGGGAGCCTAATCTAAGTCTGCTGTCAGAATACAGACTGACCATGTTATCCTCCCGTTCCCCACTCACCCTAATAAACACCACCAGCTCCCTATCACCTCCAGGATCAAATACAAACCCCTCTGGAGTTGAGGGCTTCCAGAATGTGCCCTCCTCTACCTTTGCAGTTTTCTTACACCTTACCTCCCAGCACATGCTCTTCTCACTAGTGACCCCAAGCTCCTTGCTCTTCCTCAAACAAGATACATCTTCACCACTGGTCATTTTCTCTGGAATCCTTTAACTTCTCATCTTTACTTTTAGGTCTCCTGTCCCAGCTTCTCACCTACTAAAGGAAGCCTCTTAATTCTGGTGCCTTCCCTCTGTTGATAAATTCCAATTTATCTTGCATATAGTTTGTCCCCAGTTTATATGTTGTGTCTCTTATTAGGCGGTAAGTCCCTCAAGAACAGGGAATTTCTTTTTGCTTTCTTTCATTTAGCACAGTGCCTGCACATAGTAGGTGCTTAATATTTATTGACTGATTACATGACCTTAGTCAAGTTCCTTCCCTTTTCTTGATTTGAGCTCCTTTACCTATAAAATGATGCATTTAGAAAAGGAACATAGATTCAAGTCAGAAAGCACCTTAGTAATTATGTAGTCTAAGCCTTTCATGAGAAAAAAATGTATAAATGCACCCTGGAAGTTTACATTTATCCAAAGTCACAGAATTCATAATCAACAGAACAGAGATTCAAATGCAGATCTTCTAACTCTAGACCCAGTATTCATTCCTCTGTATCAGGATGCCTTTCTCAGTGATATTTACCCTCTATTTCTAAAAATCCTATGATTTTATGCATTTATTATCTAAGGATTCTATAAGTATAATTATATGTAACTTTTCCTTATCTAGAAAAAAATTGTAAGGTATGTTCCACTGAGATTAGAGTCAGGCATATTGTCTTTGATATAACAGAATGGATCTTGGATTTAGAGGAGCACCTTAGTAATTGAGGAGCTGGGTTCAAAAATAGAGGAGCTGGGTTCAAAGCCACTAGCAGCTTAATAATGAGACTGTCTACAAAGTAGGAGCACTTTGATTAGATCGAAGATTAGATTAGGTAACAAGAAAAAACCCAAGGGTTTTAGGGAAAAACCAATGAAGACAGTCCCCAAGCGCCATTAATTATATCTAGCCATTTAATTTATTTAGTTAATAAAACTGATTCTCTTTCTACCCTTCCTCTGCCCACCTCAGGGAAACAGGTAGAGATATGCTATAAACCAATCCGTGTGTGTATGAATATATATATATGTATGTATATATGTATGTATGTGTGTGTCTCATAACAATAAAAAGAGTAATTAAGAGATTTATTGGAGCGTATAAAAACCTGAATGACACTGAAGATTCCAATTCAAGTTATTGTTCTTGGCTCAAATTGAATTCAACAGTGAGTAGATAAATAAAATTAAAGAAAAAACAAATTCAGAACAGATGTTAGGGAAGTAATTTTTTTTCACAGCAAGAATCATAAACATGAAGAACAGCTTATAAGGCAAAGTTGCTGATGCAAAAATGTCAGGTTACTAAATTATTAGTTAGATGGCAGCTAGTGGGGGAAGTGGAGGATCCGGCAGCATTCAAATCATAATTTGGCTGTCCCTAAATGTTAGAGTCCACGTACTATTTGGACTGTTTGAGCATAGAGATTTGTGTGTTGGCAAATATGTGCACATCCATGCATCAGTACACGTACACTGTCACAGTCACATCCTGATTGTCTCACTTAAATCAGTCTTCCATTCTTAGCATCAAGGTGCGGTTTCAGCTTCTAAGCTAAAGAAATGTAGGAGAGCTAAATTCCAATGATCTCTGTCACTCTATGATGAATAACTCCTGAGAAAGTAACTTTCCTTTGTTAAATCAGAGTCTGGTGAAGAAATGGGAAGGAGCATCATATTTTGTCAAAAAAATTTTTTCTTAATAATTTATTTATTTGTAGTGAGAAGAAGATACTTTTTATTGTTGTTGGTGATGATGTTTTTTGGCAATCTGGGACTTCCTAATTCTTCCAGGTTGGAATTACAGCAGCCACTCATGAGCTGATTCCCTAACTAATCAGCATGAGACCTTTGACTTATTCTCTTTCTGACCCATGTGCCCATTCTCCCTTTGGTTTCTCACACACCTTTTTTTGGGCCAAACCATTAAATAGGATGATTCCAAAGTTCTAATTCTAGAGATCTGGATTAATCTCCAACTCAGTTAAACCACACTCTTAGACACTACTTTATTCCAAAATCGGTTTGCCAATCCATGGAGATGAAATCACTTGTCTAGACCAATTGCTGGAAGTAACATTGTCATCCTCTCAAATCAACCTGTACCTGGTGGCGAGCAAAGTGTGAGAATAGTGAAAAGCCAGATGAGACCTATGGGAGCAACATGGTGGGACAGTTGTGGGGATCTGCGACTCTTAGGAAATATTTCTCAATTCTCTCTTGGTCCATTAGTTTATCAATCTGCTGATAAAGGGGGCCAGCGACACCAGTGATGGGTGTGTTTTAGGCTTATCTGTGAGGTCAGTATGTGTCTTATTGTGTTATTTTAGAACACAGACACACGTCTCACCAAAAATGGAGAGCCGAGCAATGATAAAGCTGTGTTCCAGATTCAGCCAGGGCTGCATATCTGATTGATTATGTCAGCTGAATTCACTCCCCTGCCCTTGAGAGAGTCCTACCCACCAAAGTGACTGTGATGTCACAGGAGCAAGGATGAGAAACCAGGAGACAGGGAGAAGGATGCTGGCAAGGAACATAACAAGAAAAGAGGAAACAGGTCGTGTTATCTGTGGAACACTGATGATTATTGGTCAGGAAATTTAAAAACAGGCCAGGAAATAGCACTGGGGTGTGGGAAGTGAGGGCCAAAGTCAGAATCAGGAAGAGTCCAATTCATGTTCAGAGAGTACTCATATGCATTTGGGTCAGGTCATAGGAACTGATATAGGACATTGTCTCAATGGAGCTGAACTTATTCTGCTTCCATTGGAAGCAGCAGCAATGCTCTTTGGCCCATAGACAGCCAGGATTAAAGAGCCCTTCTGTCAAACCCACTTTTTGTGGGACTTGCCATGAATGCTTTAAAATGTCTATTTGTGACTTGATTATTGAAGTGGGAAAAGTCCTAGTCAGTGCCAAGGGAGTCTAGAATGAAAAACACATTCATGTTGCCTTAAGTTAGACTTCGTAGAAGACAAAGATTGTATTTTGAATCCACACTAAATTTAACAAAATATTTTATATTGGGAACTTAGCTGGTTATTATTAGAGGTGGTGGTAGGGGTAGTTTGATGTTAGATGTATTCAGCCCCTATTGACAGCATGGCAGCCAAAGATTTAAATTTTAATTTGAGGTACCTAAATAAAACTTTACCAAAGGTCACCCCTTTAGCAATGTCTTTACCATTTCCCTTGGGAAACAGGAAATTATTCTTTTCATGGGCCTCCAAGCATAGCGGGAGCTGCTAGGATAGCAATGGATATCAAATTCCAATGAATTCAACAACATAGACCCAAGGAGTTTGGAGAGAATTCCTTCTTTCCCTCCACCTTCTAACATCCCAAGTTTTCTTCCAAGAACAGCTCAGCTACCATTTTCTATTTTTATTTTTATTTTTAATTTTATTTTTAATCAAAAAATTATTTACTTATTGTTTTTGTTATTGAACACCAAATTATTATTATTATCAAATTATTTTTAATTGAGTCCCAGATTTTTTTTTATTTTCAAAATATATGCATGGATAATTTTTCAACATTAACCCTTGCAAAACCTTGTGTTCCAATTTCCCCCTCTTCTCTTCATTCCCTCCCCTAGGTGGCAAGTAATCCAATATATATGATAAACATGGTAAAATATATATGTTAAAGAAGCAGCTAGGTGGTGAAGTGGATAGAGCACCAGCCCTGAAGTCAGGAGAATCTGAGTTCAAATCTGGTCTCAGACACTTAACACTTCCTAGCTATGTGACTCTGGGCAAGTCACTTAACCCCAATTGCCTCACCCGCCCCCCTCCCCCAAATAATATATATATGTATTATTTATACAATTATCTTGCTACAAAAGAAAACTCAAATCAAAAAAGGAAAAAATGAGAAAGAAAATGCAAGCAAACATCAACAAAAAAGAGTGAAAATTCTATATTGTGACATGAAGTCTTTTCTCATTCAATCATTCGTGAGAACTTTTTCCTCTTGAAATTACTTTGAATTCCTGTAACCAGGGAACTGGTCAAGGAGGGAGGGAGGGTCATGCCCTTAGGACCTTCACCACAAGTTCTGCCTGCCAATCCACATGGAGGCTTGGTGAGTCTGCTTCTAGAAATGTACTATGGAATGCACCCTCCATGCTTCAGAGCTTGTAATGGTAGCCTACTATCATATATCTTGTCAGCTTGTTGTTTGGTGACAAAAAGCTTTTTAATTGGTTATTGAGCTGGAAACAAGTGGGCTCACAAAAAGCATTAAAATTAACAAGTGAGGCAAGAGCTACTATGATCAGCTGGGTAGTGAATCTCCCTCTCCCCCTCCCTATTTGAGTGCCGTGCCTCCATGAATGTGGGACACATCTTCCTTCTACTTCTTTTGTATTCCTTCTTTCTAGATCTTAGATGCACCAATATAAAAGAATGAATAGACCAGACTACAATCTTGTGATTTCCAGAAAGTCTGTCTGAGCTCTGGCAACTACAGTTGGGAACAGATTCTTCTAACTTCTAACAGTCTGGAGAGGAACAAGTCCTAAGAAGCAGGTCTGACCCAGCCCAGCTCTTAATTGACTCAGCCACCAAAAAACTGTGTTATGCAAGCATGGGAATGACTTGTCTATCAGCTATGCCCTACATCAAAGTGAACTTAGCAGGGGACTTTGTGAAGAGAAAAGGGGACTTCCAGAGAGAAACAAACCCTGATCTTGATTTGGGGAGAGGGATGTTTTATGGCAATCACTTGAAATTTGAGATCATGGTCCCTAAGAATGGAGGTGCATAGCAATGAGAATATGAACTCTGTTTGGGATGTTTTGTGCCTCAATGGATAGAGCACTGAGCATGGAGTCAGGAAGACCTGAATTCAAATACAGCTTTAGACACTTACTAGCTATGTGATCCTCTGTTTCCCTTGATTTCCTCATCTGTAAAATGGAGATTAAACATTAAAAACCTCCCTGGCTTGTTATGAAGATCAGATAAGATAGTGGCTATAAAGAGCATTAGCACAAAAATGTTTGTGGTGGCCCTTTTTGTAGTGGCAAGGAACTGGAAACTGAGTGGACGCCCATCAGTGGGGAAATGGCTGAAAAAGTTATGCCGTATGAATGTTATGGGATATTATTGTTCTATAAGAAATGATGAACAAGCTGATTTCAGAAAAGCCTGGAAAGACTTTCATGAACTGCTCCTAAGTAAAGTGAACCAAGAGAACATTGTACATAGCAACGACAAAATTATATGATGATCAAATCTGATGGATGTGGTTTTTTTCAACAGCAAAGTGATTCAGGCCAGTTCCAATAGTCTTGTGATAGAGAGAGCTATCCGTACCCAGAGAGAGGTCTGTGAGTTTGGGTCACAACATAGTATTTTTACTTTTGATGTCATTGTTGTTTGTTTGGATTTTGTTTTCCTTCTCATTTTTTATTTTTTTTGATCTGATTTTTCTTGTGCAGCATGATAATTGTGGAAATATGTACAGAAGAATTGCACATGTTTAACATATTGGATTACTTGCCATCTAAGAGAGGGTGGGGAAAAGGGAGGGAGAAAAAAATTGAAACACAAGGCTCTGCAAGAGTGAATGTTGAAAACTATGCATGTATTTGGAAAATAAAAAACTTTCAAAAAAAGAGAATTAGCCCAATGCTGACACATTTACATAAATGTTAATTATCATAATTATTATCATAGTGCATTACACTTCGATTGAAAATCAGGAGAGCTGATTTTAAGTTCTGATTATGCTTTTCAAGTCACTGTGTGACCACAGAGGGCTTACATTTCCTGATGTGTAAAATGAAGGAGATAGGCTACATGATTCATCTTTAAAGTCTGTCTGTGCTCAATAGCTAAGATAATTCCTCACATAGAACACTGTATTTAATGGGGCATCATATCATCAAGCATAGTTTAGACTTACATAGCAGTAATTAGGCTTCTGTCACAGTTGTAACAACAATCTATTTCAAGTGAGATAACCAAAGTTAGGACAGTTAGGAGGTGAAGTGGCTAGGGTGCTGGGTCTGGAATCAAAAAGACCTAGTTCAAATCTAGCCTCAGATATTTACTAGCTTGTGACCTTGGATAAATCACGTAACATGGTTTGCCTTAGTTTCCTTATTGGTACAATGAACTAGAAAAGAAAATGGCAAATCACACCAGTATTTTTACTTTGTGACTCTAAAATAGAGTCACAAAGAGTCAGACAAGACTGAACAACAACAAAAAAACAAAGCTAGTTGATCATTCACAATCTAAAGGATTCTGTATAAATGTGGGCTAGGATACAGAATAGATTTTTGTTTTAGAATAGAAAGAAGTCTGTTTAAAGTGTGGTCTAAGAAGGAGTATAAAGCAAAGATTTATTTATTTATTTATTTTTTGCTGGAAATATTTTTGCTGGGAAAAAAATGTGTATTATTCCTAATAAAGTTCCTTCATCACGTTGAACACCGGTATAATCCTGTTGACTTTCATAAAAATAGGGCAGAGCTCCCAAATCCACATTTTGGGCCACAGGACAAAAGAAAGGAATCAATACTTTTAAGCCTATGTTGGGACTTTGCTTTGTAAGAAGAAGCACTGATTGTGAAAGCAAATTCTGGCTTCATTCTTTATTTGTGTGATCCTCAGACTCAGTTTCCACATCTAAGAAAAAAAGGAGGGGAAGGGCTAAACTACACGTCCTCTGTGGTCCCTTCCCTATGTAGACTGGGCATCTGATGATTCTGTAAATTATATGCCATCCTTTATTCCTGGCTGTTGGAAGAAGAGGAAGAGGGAGTGGGCCTGAAAATAGGGATGGGTGGGGGCTGACACTGTTATTTGGATTTGTAGAACCTCACCTGAAATTGTTCTAGATGGTTTAAGATGAATTGAGTTTGGGTTGTTTTTTTTTTGGGGGGGGGGGCTTTTTTCTAGAAAAAAAGGATAAAATGGATTGACTTAATTAAAACTGAAAAGTTGACTTGACATCTTGTTGTCAAGGAAACGAACACTTTCACATACAACATCAGTTGCTGAGGTGCCATTCAGATTATTCAAGTGACATTAAAAAAATAAGGAATCGAAAGAGTTCTGTGCTGTTCTGAGAATCCATGCACTTGAGGGAAAAGTGGTTCTTGGAAGCAGGTCTCTGGGAGAACTTTTCTGCTTCCCAGGAAAACACAAATTCAAAGTTAATACTGTGCTTCAGGGAAAATAGTCTTACGAATTGGGCATGGTTGTTCAGTCATTTCTCATTCATATCTGACTATTTGTGACCCCATTTGAGGATTTTCTTGACAAAGATACTGGAATGGTCTGTCATTTCCTTCTTCTGCTCATTTTGCAGATGAGGAAACTAAATCAAATAGGGTTAAGTGACTTGCTCGGGGTCACACAGCTAGTAAGCATCTGAAGTCAGATTTGAACTCAGGAAAATGAATCTTTCTGACTCCAGGCCCAGCATTCTATCCACTGAATCTCCTAGCTGCCCTAGTTTAGACATGAAGGGGTGTCCAAAGTGAAACCATGTTCTTGAATGACCCCTTTTAGAGCAGGAATCGAAAGCATTATTTATTCTAGGGAAGAGCAATGTAATAAGAAGAAAAGGACTGGAGGAACATCAAGAGAAAGGAAAGAAAGGAAAAAAAACCCAAAACAAAATTAAAACTATCTCTTCACAGCTGACAATTAAGCCACTTGGGGTTGAATTGTATGTGCATTTTAATTTATCTGTATAGCCAAATTTTTTGTACAGTCTCATTCTACCATGAACAACATAAATAGTTCTGTGCCAATCCCTTTTTGTAACAATGATTTTCAACACACAGATGGCCTGCTGGATCTCTGCAACATTGATCCATGCCAGAACTACTGTGTGTGACATGATGAGACAAAGTTTTTGCTTATCTGATCTCTCTTGGGTGGTCTTCATGACGTGAAGGTGATTTAAATTTAGATTAAACAAGAATTTATTGAGCACCTCTTATGTGAATGTTGTGTGGGAAAGAGGAAGCACATTGGAAGAGGAGAAAGCTGGTTCAAAGTCAAATGCTACTTTTGATACTTGCATCTAAAGTCCTTTCTATTTCTTTATTTCCTATGATGCCATATGAAAAAAATATAAGGCCATTTATCTCTGCCCTTATAGAGCTTTCAGTCCGGGAAAGAGGAAAAATTATGTATTCTAACTTAGCACAGGATCTGACACATGAGAGGTACTAAATAAATGTTTACTGACTGATTAGTAACTATAATATCAAATATGAAAAGTGCCATATGGGAGATATATGACATCCAGAGACAGGCAAGACACCTTTTGAATGAGGAGAGTAATTGGAAAGGGGTCCATTGGAGAAGTGATATTTGAATTGAGCCTTGAAGGAGAGAATCTTTATAAATAAGAATCAAGGGGAGGCAGAGCTCATGCTAGAAAAGGGACATGGCCTGAGAAAAGTCATGGAAGTAGAACTCCCAGATTCAGTAGGTTTAAGAAACTTTGCTATATAGGACAGTTCAAAGAAAATAAGAATTGAGGAGAGATCTTCTAATATGGAAGCCACTTGGGACTGGATAGGAAAGAAGAGAAAGAAAAAAAAGAAGTTAAAAAAAACCCCAGAAAATGCATTTAAAAACTTAGAGCAAGAAAAAAATTACCAGGATGCCAATTTTTTTTTTCCTGTCAGATTTCCAAATACTTCCACACCTGGAATTCCATAAGGTCTCCTCAGTGTTTTTAAACAAGGAATTATGCATCCTCTCTTTGGAGAAGCCAGGATAGACAGTTTGATTCAATTCAAGAAAATATTTGTTCAATGCCTCAGGCATTCATTCCGTTCCAGATCAATTAATGAACATATTGACATATTTATTTTCACAGGCTCCATCCTCCTATATCTACTGTCTATGAACTTGGAATGTGCTTCCTATCTGCTGCTCTTCAACATCAACTTTCTTAACAGCATACATTTTCCTTTAGATTTCTGGCTTGCTCCTGCTCATAGATTCCCTTCAGATCACCAGACTCTTGATATTTCTCACCTTGATCCATCTTCCATATATTAGGATGTGTTTTCTGAAGTCATTTCTAATATATTTTTTAAAAATACGTAATATTTTTCTTTCTCAGTTGACTTTGTTGTTAATAGTGCTGTGATATATCTGTCTTTTGTTCCCAATTTTAGCCTCAATTTTCCCATTATAAAATAGGGATAATAATAGCACCTGTTCTTTGTTCCACCTTTAGGTATAAGATAAAATATGGGTCTGACCCTCTCTAGCCTTTCTTAAGATTAAAAGTGAGCCTCTAGCTAAAGAAGGGAGGGGGCCAAGATGATGATTTTGATTGTCCTTTTCCTCTCTGAGTGACATTTACAGCTAAAACAACTTGTGAATGAATATTCTGTAGGTATTTAAAAATCCAAAGTACTGGTTCTTGGAATTCCTTCCCTATTTTTAAGCTATTAACTACACAAAATGAAACAGTATAAGGATGATGTTTTTGTCTTACCCACACAGTGGTCCATATGTCTTTATCAGCTTCATGTGACTTTCCCAAAAACCCTATAAAAAGCACAAAGCCCCAAAAATATGTCACTATAATTACAATTACAAAAGAGCGTAAGATATCAACAATTCAAAATCATTGGGAAGGAGAGAACGAAGCTAGTCTGAAATAATGGAAAGTTTATTTTAGAATACTTTTAAAAATGTGAAATCCTGTTGTTTTCATATTAGTGAAAAAGGAACTTAATAGTATAGCTAGATAGGGCTCCTTTGAATCAACTTTGATGAATGAGATAAGTATTTGAATCAATCAAGCAAACAATCACTAAGCATTTATTAAGCATACACTATATACTAGCTGCTGACCTAAAGGAACTTCCATGGTTAGAGCACCAGTCCTGAAATCAGGAAGACCAGAGTTCAAATCTGATCTCAAACAGTTAATACTTCCTAGCTGTGTGACCTTGGGCAAGTAACTTAACTCCAATTGCCTCAAAAAAAAAAAAATAAAAAGAAAGGAACTTCCATTCTATTATCTAAAATGAAAATGTTCTTTACAAGCTGCTTAGAAACAGTACAATCATTTTTAATATTCTTATATTTATATTTATAGTGTTACTTTGCTTATCTTAAGGTACTTTCCCTTAGCTATATGAAGTTAGTTACTGGAAGGGGCTAATTCTCTACCTGTCCTGTCTGTGTCAGAAAAGAAAATGAAATCATTTTTTGAAGATACATTCTATATAAAGTGTTGTAGAGGCAGACTTTCCAGAGGACTGGATACAGAATCTCTTCTTTCAGCAAACTGTTTAAACAAAGTATCCCAAAAGGTACCCCAAAAAAACTTTTTAAAGAAAAAAAATCTTTTTAAAGAAAAATAGTTCACTTTAATACACATTCATTAAGCACCAACTATGAGCAAACAATTTCTTAATCCTGGAAATATGGTGATATTGATCTTATCCTCAGGGACTTCACATTCTACTTTGAGGGCCGTGGAGGTAGAGGAACTATTGTTGGAAGAAGGCTAAGAGAAAGATAAATACATAAATAGGTATTTGTTGTTTAGTCAGTTAGTCATGTTGGATTCTTCATGATTCCATGGGGTTTTGTTGGTACTTTATATAAAGTTTAGGAAAACCCTTAGGAGATAAGTGAAAGCAGCCTCAGATTCAGCCAGGTCTTGGGTTGGAAGACATGACATTTCTTTCTCTGGTTCATTTTACAGATGCTCTTTATAGCTGCTCTTTATAAAACACCTTAAGGTTGACAAAGATTTCATATTTAAAACCTCATTTTATAATAATTTCATTTGTTTTTCTATTCCCAGTGCTTGGTAGATCACAGGTGCTTAATAATTGCTTACTGATCGATTAAAATAACAATAGGATTGTAGTTCCAACTTCCCCTCTGCCTCCTTTTTCACTTTTCTCTTTCCCCTTCTTTGCCATTCAATCAGTCTCTTAGGATCTCTTAGCCACCAAATTCATTCCTAATGACCTATGATACTCTGTAACTATGAATATATTGCAATTCCTATCAAACTATTACTAGGTGAGAAAATGTAAATAAAATGTCTTATCAACCCAAAGGCTGTTTTTTTAAAATTTATTTTTTATTTTTACCCTCAATTAAAAAATAAGAAAAATGAAATCGACAAATTACTTGTTGAAGATCACAAACCCCAGGCTTCTGATTCTAAACCTAGTGTTCTTTCTAAAGTCTGACACTAGGCCAATGTGCTCTCAACAATAAAAACGCTTCTCACAGAAGGTGTGCCATATATCAGAGAAAACCTACGTGCAAGTAAAAATAGGTACCCAGAATGCTACACTCTGAAAGAATTTGGAAAAATTTGCATTGGGGAGGGGAAGGAGGAGAAGGGATGGACAAAGTAGCCAAGAGGAGGAGCCAGAGTTTACATACTATTATCAACAAAGTGCTGCAATAATTTCCCCCCAAAAAACATTTCTCTCTAATTTGAGTATAGGGAATAGAACTGCCAGATGTTTGCATTATTCATCTCTTCATTCATTGGTATGCAAGAACCATTTTGTTTTCTCTGATTTGTTTTTATTTTTTGGCAATTGTTTCTTCACCCTTGCTTCAAGGAGCGTATGTGAAAGCTCTAGAGAGTACCATTAGAGCCTCTGATATAAGGGTGCATATATAAATCCCACACTGAGCTAGATCCATTATGTCTCCCTCCCCCCTGCCAAGTGCTAAACAAGCAAAAGTATGGAAGGCAATCTCCCTTACCTGTCGGAAGAATGTCATGTTGCCAATAAAAGGGAGGGGCTTGGGATGTCTAATGCCCAGTTTCTCAAGGCTGGAAAATGCAGAAACGGAATACCTGAACAGTAAAAATCAAACAACCAAGATAAGAAATTAATATTTGCATCTAGACAACTCTCTCAGAGTATGGGAAAGAGTGTTGATTTTGCAGAGAATAAAATGTTCTGAAGAATTTTGAGAGCTAAAGACAGGGGGCTATTGTGTTGTAACCCTGCCTAAATATTAAGGAAATAAGGAAAACATTCACAGGATCATAAATGTTTGTTGAATTGAATTTAGAGCTGTAAGGTATTTAATTTTTTTAATTTCCTTTTTTATTGTGAACTTAGTAAATGCAAATAAACATGAGTATTCCAATAAACAAAGAAAAAAAATTAAAAGAAGGTTTCTATATGAAACAGTAAACTCCTTTTATGTACGGTTTGGGTTTTTTGCCAATTATGTACATTTTAAAAAATATAATCCAAATCTACCAAAGTAGTTCCAACACTCTTCTATTTGTCTGTATCTCCATCTGAGCTTCCTTCTGCTCTCTTCTGTTTATTTTTAAGGATTCAATGATGTGCTTTTCTCTGTCTCTCTGTCTGTCTCTCTGTCTCTCTGTCTGTCTGTCTGTCTGTCTCTCCCCCCTCCACTTCCTCTTCCTCCTCCCCTCTCCCCCTCCCCCCCCCCCCCCCCCCGTGCATGTGTGGGTCTCTATGTGTCTGTATCTGTCTGTGTCTTTCTCTGTTTTTCTGACTTTCTCTTTCTGTTTTTTTCTGTCTCTGTGTCTCTCTGTCTCTATGTCTGTCTGTCTCCCTCTGTGTGTGTGTTTCTGGACATGAGGGAGATGATGGAGGAGATTAATTAGGTACAGACTGAACTAGAGTAGGGCTTCTTAAACTTTCTCCACTTGCTATCCCATTTTGCCCCAAATTTTTTTATGTAACCTTGGGCATATAGATATACAAAACAGGTATACAAATCAAACATTTACTGATAATCATAATCTTTGCAACCCCAATATTAAATAATGCAACCCCTATGGAGTCACCACCCACAGTTTAAGAAGCTTTGAATAGATGATCTCTGAGGTCTCTTTCAACTTTAAGTCTAGTAAGATATTCTATTTGGATGATAACTTGTAATTTCCAAAGTACTTTGATGTTCACTATCTCACTCAATTCTCTGTGTTACTTTGTGAAATGAGCAACAGAGACAGCCTTTTCCCATTTTTCAGGCAAAGAAACTAATGTTCAGGAAAGTTGAGTGACGGGTCTGTGCAACTTGTAGGTGGCTGACAAGGAGACAAACCCAGGTTTTCCACCATCTCCATCTAATGTCTTTTCTACTATGTCATGCTTTCCTTTCACATCAAGAAGGATGTTTTGGTTGGTTCCCAAACAAGGAGGAAGCTAGTATAAGGTTTTTTAAACAAGTCTTCAATTTAATTCAAGTGATCTGTCAGAGAACCAGAAATGAGAAGGGAGAGAATTAGCTGTGAAACTGAAATTCCATGACTGGCCTGTTAGCCCTTATACATCCTCTCTGATAAGATGTTTCCAGATCACCCAGTTTTCCAGTTAGTGAATGAAAAATTAGGTAATTCAATAACATAGAGCCAAACAGGATAGGAATATGCAGAAAACTGATGAGATCAAAGTATTCAGCTCCATAAAAAGGAATAGCCCAATGTTTGGATCCTAATCTTTTCCATAGGAGTGTCGGAAGTAAATTCAGCATGTACTTATCATGCGTATACTAGGGGCCAGGAATTGTACTAGTGCCAGGGATACAAAGACAAAATTGAAACTCTGTCTGCCCTCAAGAATTCTCCACTCTTCCAGGGGAAAACAATGTGTACACTGGTGGTCAGTACTAACCATGTGCATAATCCTTGCTGGGGGCTAGCTAGGGGGCTCCAGAGCTAAATAAGTTGGATATAGCATGAGTATAAAGTATTTGGGATGCTTTGAAAGAAAAAAAATCTCGTGATCTCTAAGTGATCTTGGTCTATGCTATGGATTATTCCTCAAATCTGGTTGTAATATTATTTAGTGTTTTATCCTGCTTGAAGACCTTTTAATCAGAACACTATACCATAATTTACTAACTTTTTAAAGACTAACCATATTTTAAAATTTATTTTTTGTGTTTTCAGTCATCCTTGTCATGCTCAAGTATTAAAAAGATCAAGGGAGAATAAGCTGAATTGAAAAGTATCTTTGAGATTATCTGGTCCAATCCCTCATTTTACAAGTGAAGAAAATGAGTTCCAAAAACGTTTTGTCTAGATAGTCTTTTTTTAAAAAAAATTGGTTTCTATATTCGCTTTTCCACTCATCTGCTGTAGATTAATTTTTTTAAGTATAATTTCTGATGGGTAGAAAGAAATATACCAAGTTTTGGCCACATGATTACATCTTAATTTTGTAATTAGATGTCTTGATTGTCTAATTAAAGGACGAGAAGTCTGTGCCTAATTGCACATGCTAATTGTTATGCAAGTCCATGTTCTAATTATGTGACTCCATTTACAAATATACTGCTTGTGTTTCTGCACAAAACTCAGCCATTTCCAATATGCAGCATTGGTACAGAGGAGCCTGGATGAGCTTAAGCACTGAACTATGACTGCCTTCAGCCGAATAGACTCACGTGAGCATCAGAAAACTGGGCTATCCCTTGTAAAATTTGAGGGTGAAACTATTTTCAGTCATAGAAGAGATGATTTCTATTAACACAGAGCCTGGGTGTTCAATGCTGTTTCTAGAAGGATCAAAACTGGACTGAACAGTAAACAGACTGACTGGGTGGGGGAATGCAAATAATCATCATAAAAGATGGAAGTTTGGGGGCCAGAGGTTGTGTCAAACACTCATTTCCTGGAATACACCCTGTGTATAATACACTTTCTGATCTGGCATTGACCTCTCAGACGGATCTCTCTTCCTGTAACGGGTTTCCCATTCGGTTTAGTTCACTGAATTTCAGACCTCTGAAGGCATTCTGGTGCTCATTTGGATTATTTTTGTTTGGCTCCCAATTTGGATACCGCCTTTCCCCAGATGGAAATTACCCTTCCCTTCTCCCCCTGAATTTTTGCCTAATCACTGGTACATGTTGGCCCTACCCTAGGAAGTTTACAATACCTGAATGCCTTTGCAAAGAAGTGCAACTCCCTCCTGTCCCTGTTTCTATGGTCCTTTCCTATCTTCTGCTGCCTTCTTTAACTTGTCCATCAGTTACCTCAAATCTTCCTTTTATACTCTGGCTCTCTAAAGTCTCCCCAACTCTTCACTTGGGGCCCATCTTCCCCCAAAGAACTCTATGTTACAAAATTACCCCTCCCCTTCAAAATGCTTATTCTTTCTGCAATGCAGGTGTTAAGAAGAGGCAATATGCCATAATAGAAAGAACATAGACTGAGAGCTGGGAAATCTGAATTCTAGACTTAGATCTGCTACTAATTAGCCGAATACCTTCAGGCAAATCATTTTATCCCTTTTAACCTTGGTTTTCTGATTTGTAAAAAGAGTAGACTAGGCCCTTTCTCTAATGTTCTTTACAACTCTCAATTCAGCAACCAGTTTTACCAATTTATTAAGGAACTATTGTGGCCAATACCTTGATATTCCATAATTCTACTTTTGCCATTTTTTGGTATACCTAGTGTTTAGCACAGTGCCTGAAATATAGTACTGCTAGTTCCTGATAAATTGCAAATAATGAATCCCCTAAAATGGCCATATGATTAGAATTTACACTGCATATTTCTACTGGATTGGAAGCAATGATCATATTTTACATAATTATAACTTCAAATAGTGCAAATGCAAATGTAGATGAGCTAAGAAATTGTTATTGTTGAGTCTTTTGAGCCTTATTTGATTTTTTGTGATTCTACTTGGGGTTTGGTAAGGATACTGGAAGGGTTTGCGATTTTCTTTCTCTATTCCATTTTGTAGATGAGGAACTGAAGCAAACAGGGTTAAGTGACTTGCCCAGAATCACACAGTAGGTGTTTGAGACTGGATTTAAACTCAGGAAGATGCCCATCTTCCTGATTCCAAGCCCAGTGTTCTATCCACTGTGCCATCCACCTGCCCAGACATAAGGAATTTGTGAATCAATTGACAGCTAGCTGGTACTTAATAAACATATACTGGATGACTGACTGATCGAAGCCAAATTGTTCATTATCATCTTCATCGGCACTTACATCATACCAAAACCAGGAGAGCTACATAAACTTGTTCCCCATTCTGGCATCTTATGTCAGAAATAGATACCCCAAGTTGAAGGGGATAGTCAGAGAACTTAGAGACAATGCTTGATCCATGGAAAAATAGATAATAAATTAATGGGACCTTCACTTCATGTTAAAAGTGGCATTCCTGAAAAGCTTCTGGGAATATAATTTGTAAATAAAATTAAAGCTTAAATGTATTAGAAGCTATTAGTTGGAATTTTTTGTAGAAGCAAATACTCTTTTCCTTAGTATCATAGGACTTAAGAATTGAAAGGGACATTAGAAACCATCTAGCCAAGCTTCCTCATTTTATGGATGAGGGACCACAAGTCCCTAGAGGGATAGTAATTTCTGCTAAGTTCACATGACTAGTAAGTGGCAAATTCTACATTCAAAAGCTGGTCTTCTCATTGGAAAGTCAGAGCTCTTTCTATACACCGTGCTATCTCACTTATTGTATCTTTTATAGAAGTATAGATTTTCATAAATTGCATTTGCTTAAACCTGAAGAGGAATCGATCCATTTCTATTATGAATGACCCAAAGGATAAACAAAATTAGTGATCACCAGAGAATAGATTTTTCTATATAGACAGAGCCATAATACATGATACTGGGTGCTTCAATTCAATTCAATTCAACAAACACTTATTATTATGTTTGAAGGAAAAGTTAAGCCAAATCTTTCATGGAGTGAATAGGATAATTTGGGTCTGAGACTGTCCATTGGATACCCAAACAGGTAGGTATATGAATTCTTTCTGTAAAAGAGTCAATCTGAACAGTACACTGAGTATCATTATAGCTAGCATTTAGATAGTGCTTTAAGCTTTGCAATTTATATGTGTTAGACAAAGTTATCTCATTGGACCTTTACAACCCAAGGTAGATTCTACAGCTCTACCCATTTTTGTTGTTCAATTGTATTCAGGCCAATACTGTCATGAGGTTTTCTTGGCAAAGATACTGAAATGGATTGCCATTGTTTTTTCCAGTGCATTGAGGCAAACAGGGTTAAGTGACTTGTCCAGAGTCGTTCACCTAATAAATGTCTGAGGTCATTTGGAACACAGCATATGAACTACCTAGCTGCCTCTTCCCCCCATTTAACAGAGGGGAAGATGAAGCTAAATAGCTTGTTTAATGCCTGATTTTATTAGAAAGTCTCCTGATTTGTCCCTATTACAGAGAATAATTATTCTTGGTTTTAAATAAATTGTACTCATCATATTAAGAAAAGAGTTACTTATTCCTATGGTTCCTGATATATTTTTATTTGTTTGATTTAACAGGAATGGCTTAGTAACTTGCATGGGATCACAAAGTTAATAAGTGTCTAAGACAGCACGCCAACTCAAGTTTTCCTGAATCCAAATTTAGCCCTTTATCCATAAGGTTATCTAGATGTCTCATGAAGGTTAAACTTCTTAATATAGTCTGACTCTGAGGGAAGCTTTATAACATGGACTGAATTCTCCAGGATGATGTCCACTGCTCAACGTGTGGAACCATGAGGAATCAGTGGGAGCTGCGGTTCAAGACAAAGAGATTGACAGCAGGCAACCCCTAATACCCCAATAAAGAGATACAGGGGGCTAGAAGTAACAGGTCGTGTCTATGTTACATAGCAACTGGGATCAGGGAGCTGGGCAACAGCCGGATCCGGATGCAGAAATAAAAATCAGAGTCAAGGGCCAGAGCAGTAAATAAGCAAGACAGGAAATAAGGCGGGTCAAGAAAAGGGGTTTGGAACAGTGGCCAAGAGCCTGCACCAATTTGTTATGCTCCAGTCGTTGGGAGGTGCCTTTGGGCTTTTAAACTAATGGTACACAGACCTCCTCTCACACATTCTCCTGCTGAATCACTCAACTGTGCTGTGGGTCTGCTTAATGTTCCCTCTTCCCCCAGGGCACATTTCCTGAGGGCTCTGCGCTCCGCCAGCTTACCATGGGCATTTCTCAGAATGCTGCTATCTCTGCATGGGACCCAGAGGGCATTCCGTTTCAGGGTTCAGGGCAGTGCACCAGAATCCACCTAGCACTGGCACCCATTCTTCTGACATCCTAATATTCCATGGTTCTACATGCAAAGGCCACAGCTACAACAAACCCCACTATTGCCCTCACTGACTCCCATTTTACTTCCACACACATTACTTTGAGTGTGATAGGTAGGGTATTCCCCAAGCTTCCACGGAATTCCATTAATTACTTTTTTTTTTTTTTTTTTTTTGCTGAGACTATTAGGGTTACTGACTTACCCAGGGTCTCACAGCTAGGAAATATTAAGTGTCTGAAGTCAGATTTGAATAGAGATCCTCCTGACTCCATGGCACATCCCATGAAGTTTTAACATTGCTGAGGCATTGTACGGGATACCTATAATTGTCTATAATTATATATAATATATAAATATTATATAATCATATATAATATATAATAACAATAATAGGGAATTGCCTATAATGCCTATAATCTCAGTGATGGGGTCTACATCCAAGATGACAGGCAACTAGGATTATGGGAAACTTGACTTTTAGAGAAAGAACCACCATTTTTGGCACCAAATGGTATACTCTTTAAAAGCTGACTGAAAAAAAGTAAGCAAAAACCCTTGTAACAAATATGCATAGTCAAACAAAACACATTCCCTTACTGATCTTGTCCAAAAATACATGTCTCCTTCTATATTTATATGGAGATGATTATTTACTTTGATATTTCTTAAATCTAGAATTTTTAAAAAATCAAATTAAAAAAAAAGCAAGTTGAAACACCAGCTCAGGTCTTTTCTTTAAGGCTTCTAGACCTTAATGTAATAAAAAGGGAGGAGAAAAAGAAGAAGAAGAAGAAGAAGAAGAAGAAGAAGAAGAAGAAGAAGAGAAGAAGAAAAAAAGAAGAAAAGAAGAAAAGAAGAAGAAGAAAAGAAGAAGAAGAAAAGAAGAAGAAGAAGAAAAGAAGAAGAAGAAGAAGAGAAGAAGAAAAAGAAGAAGAAGAAGAAGAAGAAGAAGAAGAGAAGAAAAGAAGAAGAAAAGAAGAAGAAAAGAAGAAGAAGAAAAGAAGAAAAGAAGAAGAAAAGAAGAAGAAGAAAGAAGAGAAGAAAAGAAGAAGAAAAGAAGAAAAGAAGAAGAAGAAGAAAAGAAGAAGAAGAAGAAGAAGAAGAAGAAGAGAAGAAGAGAAGAAGAAAAGAAGAGAAGAAGAAGAGAAGAAGAGAAGAAAAGAAGAAGAAGAGAAGAAGAGAAGAAGAAAAGAAGAAAAGAAGAAGAAGAGAAGAAGAAAAGAAGAAGAAGAAGAAAAAGAAGAAGAAGAAGAAGAAGAAGAGAAGAAGAAAAGAAGAAGAAGAGGAAGAAGAGAAGAAGAAGAAGAAAAGAAGAAGAAGAAGAAAAGAAGAAAAGAAGAAGAAAAAAGAAGAAGAAGAAAAAGAAGAAAAGAAGAAGAAAAGAAGAAAAGAAGAAGAAGAAGAGAAAAGAAGAAGAAGAAGAAGAAAAGAAGAAGAAGAAGAAAAGAAGAAGAAGAAGAAGAAGAAGAAGAAGAAGAAGAAGAAAAGAAAAGAAGAAGAAAAAGAAGAAGAAAAGAAGAAAAGAAGAAGAAAAGAAGAAGAAGAAGAAGAAGAAGAAGAAGAAGAAGAAGAAGAGAAGAAGAAGAAGAAGAAGAAGAAGAAAAGAAGAAGAAGAAGAAGAAGAAGAAGAAGAAGAAGAAGAAAAGAAGAAGAAGAAGAAGAAGAAGAAGAAGAAGAAGAAGAAGAAGAAGAAGAAGAAGAAGAAGAAGAAGAAGAAGAAGAAGAAGAAGAAGAAGAAGAAGAAGAAGAAGAAGAAGAAGACCTGGTTCTGAATATATATGGTCTATTCAAATTACCCTTGTCTAAGTAAGTTATCTAGCTAAGGAATCTGCTTTTTCATTTTATAAATTTTATTTTCACTTTTCATTCCATAAATTATTTTCATTTTATAAATTATATTTCATTTTATAAATACATATTTTTAATGTTAGAAAATTTCTCTCTATGGCATGGAGGTAATGATGTTATAAGGCAGGTAAAATGCAGATTTTAAGCTGCTGAGATGCAAAGACTGCTTCATCTTTGTCTTACTATCTTGATAGCTAGCTGACACAGTGGATAGAATGCCAGGCCTGGAGTTTAAGTCTGGCCTCAGACACTTTCTAGATCTGTAATCTTGGGTCAGTTGCTTCACCCTGTTTGCCTCAGTTTCTCATATATATAATAATTTGGAGAAGGAAATGACAAATAACTCCAATATCTTTTCTTAGAAACCCCCCTACAAAGATATATCTCAGCCTAGTACAATGCTGATCGCAGTGAAGACTGAAACCTTCCTGTGATATTCTGTCATGAGACAAAACTTCAATCCCAAAGTGGTGTATTTTTTGCAGTTACCTCCTTCAAAAATGTGGTGTCTTTGTTCTTAGTATTGTGCTTTGCCAGGGCACCCCAGTGCAAGTGATTAGGAAAACATGGGGGCAGGAAAAAGACTGTCCTTTCTAAGAACTGAGACGGAAGTAGAATTGGTATTTGAGGTCAGGATTGAGTCAGCAATGGGGTTTCTTCAGAACACTGAAATTGGAGGGCTAGGTCAAGTAGATCAATAATAGCAGGAATAGAGTAAAACCAAGAGTTCAGTACTAGATCAAGAGTTAAGATGCAGAGAGCCCTGGGAAATTGAATCTTCTTTTTGTCTCCCCAGAGTTTGGGGATTTTATCACAGCTGCTTTTATTTTATCCCCTCCTCCCCATCCATACTCCCCCCACATTATACACATGTACCAGGAACTCTGGGACTTCTGCTGACTCATCTACACTACTAAGGCCACAGGTTAGACACAAAGCCCACCCAGACCATGACCAGTTGGTGCTACAGAGGAATCTTACTTCTCTCTTTAAATTACAGAAGAATTAAACCATTTGAATCTCATTGCCTTGCAATCAGTCCCCCGAAACTATAGAGACCTAATCTATGTTTGCTATTTGATTTAGTCCCACTCTTGACAGTTTTGCTCTAGAACGGGAAGATTTGGGATCCTAGTGTTATTTCTAATTATCTAGGCAAAAGCTCATCAGCTTGCCGTCAACAGCACTCAGCAGATTAGGAAATTGTGCCTGGGCTGACCCAACTGTTCTGAATTTTGTTTATTTCAGAGGTCTGCTGTCTGCATCAGGAGCTGTTGGAATATCAAATGATGGTTGCTGAGCCTAGCAAAATGATAAATTGTTTGTGTGTTTACTCTTTTGTCTCCAAGGCTAATTTAAAAAAAAAAATCAATATGATTCCCTAGTGAGAAGAAGTTAATAGGAAAGCCATTAGGTTGAGAACAGAAGCATCAAAACAGGCATAATAAACTAACTAATTTGTAGCTCACTGATGAACATTAGCTGTGAGGTAATCATTACTATTAGGAGTTGAGCTGGATCTTTGCAGGGTGAAGGTAAAATTACTTTGGAGGAAGCTGAAGACTTGAAAACTCAAATATATTAGGAATTGCCAAGGAAGGCAGTAGCACTATCAGGGACCATAATGTAGAATTGTTTTGTTTTTTAATTATATTAGCTGTCTGATTCAAATATATTTTTAAATACCTAGGAAAAATGACTTGGCAACTTTGGAGATTGAATGAAAAAATGAATGAATGCATTTATTAAGGTTTTATTCTGTGTCAAGCAAGGTGCTCGATGTTGGTGATATAAATACAAAAGCAGAGACATTCTAATAGAGGAGGATGACATGTAAAGACCAGTCAGTCAACCAGTAAGCATTTAAATGTCTAGTGTGTGCCAGACACCATGCTAAGTACCAGAGATACAAAAAAGGCAAAAGTCAGTTCCTGCCCTTTAAGAGTTCACAATCTATAGCAAGGTATTTTTGGCTTAAAAAATTACAAGCATGGTAAATAGATAGGAGAGTTGACAAATTTTGCCTGAGTAGTGATGGAAAAATGGATTTGATTATGGTTTCAGAATAGGAAGTGGGGATAGAGCTGGAGGTATCCATAGAGTGGAAATGAAGTTGTAAGGAGGATGGCCCCGGAGTGAAATGAAGCATGACTGGGATCAACTTTATATAATGGGCTATATAATAGCATCCCCAAGGGGAAAAAAAGGACTGAGACTAGGTTTACACTCTACACCTGTTCTTAGATTCATTGCCCCAAATTTAACCACTCTTTTAATGGTTTAAATTTTTTTTTATTTTTAATTTAAATATTTTATTAAATTTTTAATATTTATTTTTATATTTTAAATATTTATTAAGGACCTACCATGTATAAGAATCTACCACCACTGTTGTAGACATGGGATGGAGTTGGGGGGAGAAATATAAAGAAGAAATAGAGATCTGTCCTCACAGAGTTTATAGTCATCTGGGAAGGGTGCACAAATAAATGTAATACAACTTACACAAAGTGAATGCTACGGGCACAGATAAGACAGAACATACTACCACAAGGAAGAACCAAGGAAGATTTGGCTGACAGTGGCTAAAGCTCTAGACTTGCTTTCAAGGTGATCTGCTTTCACCTCCTATCTCTAGCTTACATGATCTGTGTAATAATGGGTAAGCCCCTTAAGTGCTCATTTTTCTCCTCTATAAAACAGGGAAAATAAAATCTGTAACAGTGCCTACCTGCCTGGGTTGTTGTGAGGAACAAATGAGATGCACACGAGAACTCTTTTGTAAACCTTAACAAGTGAGTATAATCTGAATGCTTTATGATTCATGAAAGGGATGGCTCTTGAAGAAGGGGTGGGTTTTCTAGTGCCTCATATTGGGGAGATGTTATTAGTGGCACCCTATGCTGGTGCCGGACCTCATTATATTTGTGAGATTACCTAGCCCCTGATAGCTAAACAAAAGTGTGTAAATGTCCAGAGGGTTAAACTCCAACTGTGAAAGCACAGGCCACAGGAGAGTTGTTTACAGATACTGAAAGCAGCTGGATTTATTCCACCAACTACTTAATAATTAATGGGTTGTTTTCAAAACAATTGGTTATTTGGCCAACTTGAACTAGCATAGGGAGGTGGGGGTGGGAAAGGGGAGGTAGTTTAAAACCAGTTTGTATGTATAGACACATGGTCCCAAACCCTCCCCCTACAGCCCAGGATTTATGGTACAAGTAAAAAGAGATGGAATGATGATTGAGCACATCTGTTTGCAGGCATAATAAGCACACCTGTTTATAGTGATAACAAAACTCACCCTGTATGGGAAAATGAAAACACAAACTTGCCCTGGCTACAGCTTTTCCCATATCAGCAGTCCAGCAATGATCAACCATGTGCAGTTATATTTCTCCTAATAATCAGAACCAAGAAAAGGACAGCGCCCAAGAGGGAGAAGTCCCAAGATCACAAAAGAAGCAAAGACTTGATAGAGATACTGCAGGGGCTGGGAGGAGGCACATGACAGAGCCTTGACTCAGGGACTGTAGAGCTGTTAAAGGAAGATTAGGACCCGATAGAACTCTATTCCCAAACTCATGAAAACAAATAGAAATTAGCACCCAGAAGTCAGGACCAGATAAGATTGGATCTCCCCATTCAAGAATGCATAACCTAGTCCTGGCACAAATCCCCAAAATAGGAACTGGGTTTAGAAATATGAGTAAGTAGAAGAAGACACTGAATGCTTATGAAGAAATATTTTAAGTCAAGGGTTGCCCAAGAGGAAGTTTTGAAGGCGAAAGTAACTCAACAACTACAAGGAGAATCAAATGAGATAAGATTTGTAAACATGCAGTACACAGCAGGGACTTAATGAATGCTTACCCTTATTATAATGGTCAAGCAAACAAAGTTCTAAATTGACTATGTCCAAAAAAAATTTTCAATTTATTGAATCCCTCACCCTTCTATCAGGAGGTGAGTAACTTGTTTCACCTTAAGAATCATGATCATTGTGTTGATCAGAGTTCCTAAATATTTCAAAACTGATTGTTTTCACAATATTGTTGTTACTATATAAATTGGTCTCCTGGTTTTGCTCACTTTAATCTATATCAATTCATATAAGTCTTTCCATCTTTCTCTGAAATCAGGCAGTTAGGTGTTTAAAGGATAGTATCTTGGATGTAGAGTCAGCAAGATTCATCTTCCTGAGTTAAAATCCAACCTTACTAGTTGTGTGACCCAGGGCATATCACTTAATATGGTTTGCCTCAGTTTCCTCATCTGTAAAATGAGCGAGAGAAGGAAATGGCAAACCACTTCAGCATCTCCACCAAGCAAACACTAAATGAAGTCAGAGTCAGACATGACTGAAAATGAGTAAATAATAAAACTGAAATCATCCCCTTTTATATTTTTTCAACACAGCAATATTCTATCCCATTCATATACTATAATTGTTCATTCATTCCCCGGTTGATGAATATTCTGTCAGCTTCTAATTCTTTCTCACTGGAAAAAAAAGTGTTGCTATAAATATTTTTGCCTATAGGGGTCTTTTTCCTCTTTCTCTGGGGGATTAGAACTAGTAATGGTATTTCTGGGTCAAAGGTCATGGTGTAATAATAGCTTTCTCCATTGTTCCAAATTATATTCCAGAATGGTTGGATCAGTTTATAACTTGACCAACTGTACATTAATGTACCTATTTTCTCATAGTCCCTCTAGAATTTGTCATTTTCTTTTCTTTTTTTTTATTCACTTTACCAGTCTGATGGGTATGAAATGGAACTTCAGAGTTTTAAATTTTTCATTTTTCTAATTAGTAGTTATTTAGAGCATTTTTTCACATGGCTATTGGAAGCTTGGAATTGTTCCTCTGAAAAGTGCCTATTCGTGGCCAGAAACTGGAAAATGAATGGATGCCCATCAATTGGAGAATGGCTGGGTAAATTGTGGTATATGAATGTTATGGAATATTATTGTTCTGTAAGAAATGACCAGCAGGATGAATACAGAGAGGACTGGCGAGACTTACATGAACTGATGTTAAGTGAAATGAGCAGAACCAGGAGATCATTATACATTTCGACAACGATATTGTATGAGGACATATTTTGATGGAAGTGGATTTCTTTGATAAAGAGACCTGAGTTTTAATTGATAAATGACGGACAAAAGCAGCTACACCCAAAGAAAGAACACTGGGAAACGAATGTGAACTATCTGCATTTTTGTTTTTCTTCCCGGGTTATTTATACCTTCTGAATCCAATTCTCCCTATGCAACAAGAGAACTGTTCGGTTCTGCAAACATATATTGTATCTAGGATATACTGCAACATATCCAACATATAAAGGACTGCTTGCCATCTAGGGAGGGGGTGGAGGGAGGGAGGGGAAAAAAAATCGGAACAGAAACGAGTGTCAATATAAAGTAATTATTAAATAAAAAATTTTAAAATTAAAAAAAAAGAGAGAGAGGGAAACACCTAGATAGATAGACAAAAAAGAAAAAAAAGAAAAAAAGAAAAGAAAAGAAAAAAAAGAAAAGTGCCTATTCATATCCTTTGACCATTTATTAATGGAGGAATGGCTCTTATTCTTATAAATTTGAATGAGTTCATTCTGTATCTTATTAAGTGAGTCCTTTATCAGAGAAACTTGATACAAAGATTTTATTTTTCAATTTACCTATTTCTCTTCTAATTTTAACTGCATTAGTTTTATTTGTAACTTTGAAATTTTATGTAATAAAAACTGTCCATTTTACTTTCTATGATCATCTCTACCTATTATTTGGTCATGAACTCTTTCCCTATTTATAGATGGCAGGTGATTTTTTTGCTTCTCCAATATTTTTATGATATTAATCTATATGTCTAAGTCAAGTATCCATTTACAATTTATCTCCAAAAGAGTTAAATGACTTGCTAAAAGTTATATAGACATTGCCATAAATGGGATTGGAACCCTAGATTCTCTGACTTTGGAGCTCTTATCCTTTCCATTGTAAGATGGTGACTTTCACTGTCTTCAATTAGGCTTAGTTCATTTAGTATATACACTGATCACTTCCCCTTCAAATGGTTCTACAGGGCTATCTTTAATTGGCAATCAGCATATTCATGCCATGCCAAGTAAAATGAAGCAAGCAGAAGCCAGTCCACAAGAAGAAATTCCTTTGATTCCTTCTGAAATCTCCTTGTTGTTGACCTATAGGTAGCTTTTATATTTGTCTGGCCACCTAATTCTCTACCTTGTCTGAAGTTGTTCTCTTTTTATCCTAATCTACTCCTCCCCCTTTCCACCATTCCCTAACCTTCTTACCCTGAATATAGTTTTTAAAGTATTTTTCACTATTCTTTGCATTCATTACTAGCAGTAGTTTAGTCTGAGCTTCAGTACTTTTGACATTATTCTTTAAAACTCTGTTAATGTTTTTTTTTTTAAATCCACTCAGTCATTTCCCCTTCATTTATGTTCTAAGTATACTTTTAAAATATCTATATCAAGAAATGAGTTTCCTATATATTTGCATCTCTTTAGACACTCCTTCCTTTTCTTCCTCATTGAATAGTTTCTTTTTGTTAAACCCAAGACCCAGAAACAGTTTTTTATTTCACAGGAACACTGAACTCTGCTTTAGCCAATTTCCTTAAACTACTAGGATCAGTTCTAATTGCTTTCTCTGACCCTTGGGGACCATTTCCAACTGAATTCTCAGAAACCAGCCCTAAGTGGGTCTCTGAATTGAGGAACTATTGCCAAGGTTTTCTCCCTGAATCTAGGAAGTTATCACTATCCTCTGAACCCAGGAAGTCCCAGCTCTCAAAGTCATTAGACCATCTCCTCCTCCCAGAACTCCAAAACACACACACACACACACACAGTGCCCTGGATTTAGGTTCTCTTTTCAAAATCCTAGAAGTATAATTTCTTCTGTAAATCTCTAAATTTACTATATTCTTTTTTCTTGAAGTTTGTTGAATCTATTGATAATACTTTCCAAGGGAACATTATTGAAGAATAAAAGGATGATATTTGGGTCCAAGAAGACCCCTCAGTTCTTAATTCCAAAACGAATGGAAAATGTACTACATCCTTATATTTAAAAAAAAAAAAAACAACTCAAGTGACTTCTGGCAAGATAGCAAAAGAGACTTAGATATATCCAGCTTCCTCTATTACCTCAAAATAGCAAGAAATAAACCAAATAAATTGACAAGACCTGAGAAAGACCCCCTCCCAAATTTACAAAGTACTCACAAAGAAGTCACCACAAGAAAAAAAACAAATCAGTAAAAAGAATAAGGAAATGAACCAAAACAACCAAAAAAAAAATCCTCTACTAATCTAATGAAAAACATATTACTGGATAAAAATTACCCAAACTCTAGAAAATAAAAAAGAATAGTTTTGCAATAACCATAACTAGAATCCTAGATGAAAAAAAAGGGTGAATTCTTTAGAATAATGTGCCTGGAGTCAGGAAGACTCCTTTTTCTGAGTTCAAACCTAACATCAGATTAATTTTACTAGCTGAATGATCCTGGGGAAGTCACTTAACCTTGTTTGCCTCAATTTCCTTATCTGTAAAATGAGCTGGAGAAGGACATGGCAAACCACTTCAGTATCTCTGCCAAGAAAACCCCAAATGAAGTCATGAAAAGTCGGACATGACTGAACAAAAAAAGAAGAGTGATTATAATGGACCAAAAGACATCTCCAAATGGTGGGAAGTCCTAATAAAAGAATAAAAATAGGTAAGAAAATTCACTTCTCTTAAGACCCAGACCTGTTTTTGGAGCTCTGGCATCTCTAGACCTTTGCTTGATTGTGCCTGGCAGATATGTCTGGCCCTTTTATAGTCTCACTTCAAAGAACAGTCCTGTTCCATATAACTAGAGCCATGAAAATCACCTCCAATCTTGTGAAAATTAATCTATGAGGATATGTGAATCTATCAAGGAGACACAATGAATTGGAGTCTCAATCAACTTAGAGTTATACCAGCCTAAATCACTCTATCTAACAGTCACAAGTATCATAGAGTGAAAAAAGCCTTGCCTCTTGAGTCAAAGAAACAGTTCAAATTCTGACTCTGTCACTACAGTGTTACCTTGAAAAATTCTCTGGTCTAATTTCCTCTTTAAAATGAGGGAGTTGGACTACATGGCTTTTGAGGTCTTTTCAAGCTCTAGAGCTGTGATTTATGAGACACAAACTATATTTTTGAACACATATTAACAAAAGAAAAGGAGATAACACCGATATATTTAACATGTAATTTTTAAAATCTAGAAAATCAAGAAATTAATAACTCCCAAAGAAGTATAAGGGTAAAATTTAAAAATTAAAAAAGAGTATAAAATGCTAAATAAAGCTATTCTTTACCAAATCAATAAAGTAGATAAATTTTAGCTAATCTGATTTGAGAGATGAGATAAATTTGCAAAATTAAAAATGAGATGGGAAAAGTCACAGTGAATATAAGGAAATAAAGAAAATTATCAGAAAGTATCTTACCTAATCATATGTCGATAAAATTTTAATGAAATGGATAAATATTTACAAAATCTATGTATATAAGATGTTCAGATTAATAAAACAAAAAATAGAGACCATATATGAACTAATTTTAGAGAGAGAAATTGAACAAACCATAAATGTATTCCCACCAAAAAAATACCTGTAGTCCAGATGGATTTATAAATTTCAAACATTTAAAAACCACCTATCTCCTATGTTATATAAATTACTTACAAAACTAAGCTACTTTATCAAACTCCTATGAAATGAGTATGGTTGGTATAAAAACCATGGAGAGAGAAAACTGTAGATCAATATTACTACTTAATACTGATGCAAAATCATCAGATATTTGCAAATATTCTATAGCAATATATTCAAATATTTTTTCAGATTGAATTAATACCAAAAATGCAAGTTTGGGTCAGTATAAGGAAAACTACATGAATAAAAAGTGATATCAAAAACAAAAATATACAAATTATACGATTATATCAATTAGTACAGAAAGTCTTGAATAAAATACAGCATTTATGTATATTTAAAATCCCAAAGCCCATAGGAATAAAAAGATAATTTCCTTAATGTGTTAAAAGATATATTTAATTTTAACATATTTAACATGTATTGGGTTACCTACCATCTAGGGAGGGAGAGGGGGGAAGGAGCAGAAAATTTGGAACACAAGGTTTTGCAAGGGTCAATGTTGAAAAATTACCCATGCATATGTTTTGTAAATAAAAAGCTTTAATAAAAAAATGTATATTTATCCAAAACTAATAGCTAACATTATTTGTAGCACAAAAATATTGGAACCTTTCATGTATAATACAAAGATGCTCACAGTCTCCATTATTATTTGACATAGTGTTAGAGATACTAGCTATAATAATAAGCTTAGAAAATGAAGGTTAGGGAATGAACATAGCACAAAGAAGAGGCAGATGATAGAAATGATTTACTCAGAGTACCCCCTCAAAATCAATGAAAATTTAATTGAGATAATGAATAGTTTCAGTAGAGTAGTAAACTATAAAATAAATGCATGGAAATTATCAACCTTTCTGTATATTAATAACAAAACCCAGGAGGGGGAGATAGAAAGAAAAATCTCATTTCAAATAACAAAAAACACACCAAATACCTGGGGATTAAACCCACCAAGACACATGAAGGGTGGTTAATGACATAAATACACCTGTAAAACTTCCTACAGAGATGAATAAATATTTAAATAATTGGAGAGATATTCAGCATTAAAGATTAGACCTTTTTGCCATATCTATTCACTGCATTTAAGACTTAAATCATAGGCTCACAGATTTGCAGCTTGAAGGAACTTCTGAGGCCATTTATTTCAATCCCCTCATTTTGCAGATCCCAGAGACTTCTGTGATTGTCCTGTTGTTATTCCCCAGAGCTGCCAGGATTAACCTCATAGCCTAGTGTCACAGTCCCACAGTTTCCACCAGGACCTGAATTTGCTATGATGTCCATATCTTTTGAATCTGATGCACAAGTACAAGATGTTATTGTGATTCCAGAGCTAACTATTGTACTGACAGGGCTCTCTACCATGACAGAGCCCATTACAGTACTCATAAGACTCTCTGTGGTAACATCAGGGTACATTCTAAAAAGAACAGATTTAATCTCATCAGATGAGCCTAATCCATCACTAGAGACCAGCGGGCAGGAAATATCCACTCACTTCAGTAAAAGGCCATCAATAGACAAAAGGCACCTGGAGAGTGATTCAGGTGAAAGTGAGTGTAATAAAAGGACAGTTTTAAATGTAAACAGTCATGGAGTGGCCAAAGAAAAGGGGCCGAATTTTGGCATCTGTCTTGGAACTAATAGAAAAAGTGATGGAGAGTGACTCATACTTTTAGTAAAACTAAACATGTATGTTGTTGCCTGCCTCTCCTAGTGGTGCTATTGGAGGGGGAGACCTCATTGATCTTCAGAAGATCAAAAGAACAGAGGATATGAACAAAGAGCTGTGGTAAGAAAACTATTTTTATCACGTATAAAAATATTCACTAGATAAAACTGCACACTTCCATATCTCTGCTATAGAGGAAGTTGAGACCTTTGGAGCTTGAGAGTTCTGAGCTGCAGTAAATTCCTGCACTAATATGGTGAGCCTTTAGAATTAAGGGGGGGTACCATCAGACACCTTATGGATGAGAGAACCGGATCAAGTGAGAAACAGCAGGAAAATAAAAGTTCCCATGCTGCTCAGCAGTGGAATTGGATCCCTTAGGAGCCACTGAACTTTTAGCCTGGATATAATAGGAAGTTCAGTTGTTTTAGTCATGCCTTACTCTATTTGATCTCATTTACAGTTTTTGTAGCGAAGATTCTGGAGCAGTTTGCCATTTCCTTCTCTAATTCATTTTACAGATGAGGAAAACAGAGTTTAGTGACTTGCCCACACAGCTAATATATAATTGAGGCTAATTTGAACTCAGGAGGATGAGTTTTCCTGATTCCAGTGCTCCCTTCACTGTGTCAGACAGGTAGATAGATGACAGTTTGATAGCTAGATAAATAGATGGATGGATGGATGCATACACACATAGATACACAGAGATAGATACATATATAGATACATAGAGACAGAGATACGAGAGAGAAAGGATAAGTAGATACATACACACGTACATATAGATACATATACAGATATATAGATGTATAGACAGAGGCAAAAATAGGAAGGTAGAAAGAGGTAGAAATAGGAAGACACAGATGGACAAATGGGTAGATAGATGAAATTTAGCTGGATGGATGGATAAGAATATGTATAGCAGCACTTTTGTGATAGTGAAGACCAGGAGACAAAGTGAGTGCTCATTGATTGATTGAAGAATTCTAAAAAACAAACAAAAAGTGGTATATGCACATAAGAGAATATTAGTGTATACTCAGAAATGGTGAATTTGAATAATTCAGAAAAACATGGAAGTCTTTTTATGATAAAGAGTTCACTAAGCAGAACCAGAAAAAGATTACCTAAGGTCATGATAATGTAAATGAAAAAAATCTCTAAAAGGAGACATTGACAAACAAATGATAATTCTTATATTCCTCCTCTCAACAGAGTTGGAGACTGATTTCTAGGGAAGTATATTATATACATGGTGGGATGTCGTTATGGGATCAGTTATTTTTGCTGAATTTTTTCTCTGATACAAGGGAAGATCCAATTCTGAATTGGTTGAGATAAGGGAGGAAGAATGACTGTACTGTTAAAAGAGAAAGCATCGATTAATATTGGGATACATTATAGGGAACTCTTGGGTAAGGAAATTTCCTCTGCTAATGCAGTTCAGTACCTGCTATGAAGCTTTAGAGTCTTAGAGACTTACTTGAGCCCTGAAAAATTAGGCAAATTGTCCAGGATCACACAAAAGGATGTGCTGGTAAATATTTAACAAATGATTCTCAAAAAACCCAAAACCCAAAATAACTCATGTATTCACCACACATTTTAAAGTATCATTTGCATTACTAACATTTTCTTCACCACTTTCTTAAGTCTAGAAATCAACAAAATAATCAAGTCCTGATTTGTAACATTTGCCAAATCTGAGGTGTAAATGCTCACACTGCAAATTTAACAATCAGTTCTCCATACGAGTTGGTGGAGCTTGCTTCTGCATACCACCTGGTACATAGCCAGAATGTGTCAAAAGTGAGACTTTAACCCTGATCTTAGCTCTGATGCCAGCTCCCTATCCACTATAACAGGAGGCTTTATAAAACCTTTTTAAAAAATAGAATTGCAAATTATTAGCAACCATTTGAAAGATTCTTTCAAATTAAAAAGAAAAAGAGAAATGCAAATGAAAACTTGTCAAGTTTCATCTCATAACCAGCAAATTGGTCAAGACAATAAAAGGCATAAATTAACAATGGTGTGGATTGGAGGGGTGAGAAAATATACACACACTAATATGCCATCGGTGAGGTCACTAATTGGTCAAATAATTCTGGAAAACAAATTGAAATTATGTGAAGGAAGTCATTAACTGTTTGTACCCTTCTCCTAGAAATCCCACCAATGAATATATGCCCTAATGAAAGTAAAACAAACAAACAAAAAAAACAGAAAAAAAGTTTAAACAGTCCCCCTGAATACGAAAATATTTATAGCATTTGAATTAATGCAGCAGAAAGTAACTCGAATGAACAGTAAAGAAAGCTAAATGTTAAGTAATGAGGGCGAGCAATATTGGAGATCCTGATAGCCTAAGTAAGCATCTCTCCTTTAGGTGGAAAAGTTGGGGACTAAGGGTGAGGAATGTTGTATACAATGCAACTAAAATAAGAAATTAACTTGTTAAGAATTCACGAACTGAAAATAGTTTAGTTAGAAGTCTATGAGCCAAAATTATAGTGTGAAAAGATATACCCTATATAAAGGAAGAATTCAACCAGCTATCTGCTATTCCACTAAAGGAACAAAAATGACTCCTTTAAACTCACTTCAGCGAGTGAAGGAACAGGGTAAAACCATAGGTCTTCTACAAATTCAAATTTACAGTTGGAGCTATTCACATTAAAGTAGTTTTACTTTATTTAGAGTGAATGAGGACAAATTACTGATTGAGACTAAATCCCTAGGACCAATTGGACCTAGAAAAGATTTGTCCACTTTGGCTGTAATCTTTTATTAGACCCTGGGTTTTGGTTCCAGTCTTTAGTTTAAACCTCTCCTTCAATGAAAAGAAGCCTGACATAAAAGAGATATGGTTGTGTTATTTGGTTTTGCTTAAGTATTTTTCTTTGTTACAAGACCTGTCTCAAGGGGGTATATGCAGAAATACTAAAGTCATAAATAATAGGGGTGTGTGTGGGTGTGGGTGTGTACACAGGTCAGGAGAGGAGAGAGGGAAATAGAGAAGGAGAAGGGGAGAAAGAGAGAGACAAAGACAGACATAGAGAAAGAAAGAGCTATAGAAGCTGCTTCTAGCCAAACCCTTGTATTTAAAAATTTGAACCAAGGGAAATTTTTATTTACTATCATTTAGAAAAATTAGAAATTAGAAATTTTTATTTTTTATCATTTATTTTATTTAAAAATAGGATACAATAATTGTCACCAGCCTTTTGAAAGAAGAGAGAAGCAATAATAGCTCGCTAGCATTTATATGAAGTTTTAAGGTTTGCAAAGCTTTTTACATATTTACATTTAATTTTCTCAGTAACCTTGGAATGTAGGTGCTATTTTTATCTCCATTCATAGATGAGGAAAACTGAGACTTCAAGAGGTCGAATGTCTTATCTAGGGTCACAAAGTAAGTATTTGAGGCAAAATTGGAACTCAGGCCTTTCTGATCCCAATTCCCACATTCTATCTACTGAACCTCCTAGCTTCCTTTAGACAACTAGAAAGATCCTTGTCCTTGCTTCAGTGAGCAAATAGAATATAGTACAGTACTTACTGGGAAATCTGATGATCTTAATGAAGATTTAGGGAAAGTTTCTAAGTCTTGATATGAAATCTGGTTGGATCTACCCCTAAAGTGAACTTGAGTGTGGTACAATATTAATTGCCAGTATAGTGCTTCTGACTTAAAACTACCTTTGAAAGAAACACAGGGATGATATTTGAATGGGAAAGCCTTGTTATAGTCCAAAACTTTTTCAGTTTGGGTGAGCTAATTAAAAAGTCAGTTTAAAATTTCTCCAGGATCCTCCTAAGTTTTTTGTCAAGTTGAAGCACAGAATAAGATATGCATTATGGCATTCATGAAAAGTCTCACTTCTCCCAAAAAGAGAACCATAGCTTCTGTCTCATATTTTTTAGCTCATAAGTTTTTTCAGGATTCAAGCTCTTTTGGAACAGTAAAACAGCCAGTCAGCTAATGTCCCTCAGGAACTTTAACCTGTCATTGAACTAATTTTCTGTTTTGGCCAGAAATTCTGAGAATTTCCCCCTCACCTCAATGATATTTTTGTAATGGTAAATTGGATCATCTTTTGTCTCAATTCTTAACTACCCCTCAATCATTGAATGGGTGTTGCCTCAAACAAACTGAGACTGTGAAAGACCTTAATTTAGAAAGTTCAAGGCCACCCACTGTATCCTGGATCATCATTAGTTGACTTGATTTTTGCTCTGCCACTGGACATCAATGATTCTGGAGGAGAGTGTAAGACTGCTGACTTTTCACAGCTCTGTCTCACTTAATTTACACACAAGTCAAGACATCATCCTCATAATGTCATTGGTCCTCTTTGAGATCAAAGGAACAACAATAATGAAAACTTTAATGGAGAATCAACATCCCCATTCCAAGTCTTTATTTTATTTGATGTAAGGTTAGAAAATTCCTTTTAACAACAAATTCCTGGTTGTCAACCTGTACTTACTTCATATTATTATGGGGAGTGCCTTCCAACATAACTAGAAGCTTCAAACCTACCCACTTTTTGTGATTTACATGTGGACAAGTATTATCACTAAAAGGAAAACTATAAAACATTGCTAAGAATTAAGAAGTTTTAAATAAAAATCCTGAAGACATTAGAGGGATGAGACATTTTCATCACTGCTGCTGATTAAAAGCAAGGGCTCCAGAAATAAATAGCCGGTTAAGAAAATGTCTGAGAATAAAAATTTCTGAACCACAGCTTGAAATATAAGAATGGGGACTATTGGCCAAGACTGGAATACACATAATTAGTACCAGTAAGCCCATATTTACCTAGAGATTTCCGTGATCAATATTTTAACTTGATATAGTATCAGCAGATCAGAGATTTAATACTGGAAGAGACCTTAAAGAGACCTTTGATGGTTAAAGACCATCAAATTCAGTCCCTTTACTTTGTATATGAGCAGTTAAGTACCTTGCCCAGTTCACACAAGTAGCAAGTAATTGAAGTAGATTTGAACCCAGGTTTTCCTGACTCCAATTTTTAGTGTTTTATTCTTTATGCCATGCTCTAAATAGGAAGGAAAAAGAAGAAAATATTCTCTCTCTCTCTACTTCTTTTTTTTTTTGCTCTTCCTCTTCCTTATCCTTCTCCCTCTTTTTCTCTCGCTTTATTTCACTCTGTCTCTCTTGTTGTCTCTCCCTATATTTTGATAGATAAATACATAGATATGTATACAAGCATATTTATATATACACACATATAAATATATATTATAGATATATAGATATCTATTCCAAGCCATATACCATAGTAGAAGAACTCTATTAAAGATCAATAATGCATTGAAGACAAAATTCAAAAGAAGAGTCAACAAAAGAAACTTTGTCTCAGATGTCTATATACACATTCACAAAGTAGGGGCAAAGATGAACTAGAGATCTGAAAAGGAAATTTAACTTCATTGATATCATTAGTAAGATGCTTCCAATGACTAGAGCATGGTTATGAAATATATCAATACTCCAGTGAATCTATGAGCTCATCAATGTGAATTATCATGAAGATTGCAACCCTTCCCTAACAGACCATCCAGCACAATTCTCATCCATCTTGGCTTTCCATAAATCTGCCAAAGTTCATCTCCTCAGCCTGCCAAGATCTTTTCTCTTTTAAAAAAATTTTTTTCTCGACATTGAGTGAAAAAACAAAAGAATACATAGGCTCTCCATTATTTGTCCTTCATATGTTTGAAATAATGGAAATTGTATTTTATTCCAAAGGAACTGAATAAATTTAAGGGAAGGTAGAATCTCCATATATACTTAGAAAATGTATTCATGTGAAGAAATTCAAGAACCGGAGTAGAACAACACAATGCAGAAGTATTTAATAAATTTGTATTTGTTCTATTTATATTTATTCTGTATATATTTATACAGGGTGTTTCTAAAGTTTTAGTATAATTCTAAGCTTTAACTGCACTTTTGGGATAATATACACACACACACACACACACACACACACAAACACACATACATACCCTTGCCATCTTCTCCATTAGAATGTAAGCTTGCAAGATAGGATAGCTTCATCCTTTGTACTGGCACCCCCAACTCAGCAGAGTGCCTGGTACATGGTAGGTGCTCAGAGAATGTTTATTGATTGAGTCATTGAAGAAACAGATGGATTATTGTTATAGGTATATACCATAATACACCCAAGACAAAAGGAGGAAATAGATGAGATGATCAGGAAATAGATTATAAACCAAGCATTATAATAGTAATGGGGGATTTCAACTCTCTGGTCATTTACTGCAGCTTGCTTTCTGCCAAAAACAGAGCAAATGATAAATGGTTGACTTCCTTTGCTGGCAATTTCATTCTTATAAAAATGGAGGAAGCAATTAGATGAACTGCTATTCTGGACCTGATTCTGACCAAAAAGATAGAACTGGTCACTGAAGTAGAAATGATGGGAACTTTGGGAGGAAATGGCCATTCTGTCTTAGAATTCACAATAGAAGAAAAGACAGGTATAATCTTAAATATCACCATAGATTTTGGGAAACTAGATTTAAAAGTTCAAAGAAATGTAAAGCAGGGAAGCAGGGCCCCATAGCCTGACATTTTATAGAAAAAGTCAACCTGAGGAGGATGGGAAGCGCTCAAAAATGAAATTCTAATTACAGTTATACAAATAATGGGGAAGAAAATAGGGCACTATCTAAAGACAATGCAGATGAATAGAGAACGCACTGATAAATTTTGATTTTTAAAAATGTATAAAAGATAGAAGCAGCTGATGAGGAATACAGAAGAGAGGCACGGATCTATAAGAATGGTATCAAGGTGCTAAAACTCAGAAAAAGCTGAGCCTGATAATGAATGCTAGGAACAACCAAGGGTAGATAGCAACAAGTACATAAGACCAAGTTTAAATCCTGTCTCAAAATATTTACTTGCTAGGTGATTCTGAGTCATTTAAATTCTGTCTGTTTCCATGTCCTGATCTTAGTAAAATAGGGATTGTAATAGCACCTATCTCCTAAGATTGTTGTAAGGATTAAATAAAATATAAGTCACTTTGCAAATTTGGAAGTGCTACAGAAATGCTGGCTATTGTTGTTTTAGAAATATTTGTGAAAATTAAGAACAAAGAAGGAACAGAGCCACTCTTTGATATGTCTAGGATGATAATAAGAGATGTGAGAGAGAAAATAGAACTGATAAAGTCAGGGTAGCAATTCGTAGTTGAAAATACAAAGCACATACAAAATACAAAGGTACAAGGCCCGTTTGAAGAATTCACAGTGGCGTTCTCTTTGCCAAAATGTACCTTTATTTACAAAAAGAAGTGACAGACAAAATGAAGAGGTTAAACAGGCACTAAGAGTGGTACACGTAAAATAGATTTGGGAGAGCATATAGTTAGCAAGGAAAGGGGTTTTAACTATTAACAAGGGAAAAGACAAGATTCCTAGTGGAACTCACAATTAACCAGAAGAAAGGGAATATGCTATGAGGTGGGAGAACACCATTGACTAACAAGCTAAATCCATAAAGGAGTTTAGCATTCTGAAAGAGTTAGTTAGCTATAACAAGGAGAAAAACCCCATAGTGGGCAGAGGGAGAGAGAATAAGAAGAAAGATACCATGAGACAGAAAGCCAAGGCTAGTTAACCCTAAAAGGGATTCAGCAAAGATGGTGTAGGTTCTGGGCAGATTTATAGGGAAAATTTAACCTCCAGGATTTGACATCACAATTTGGCTTTCTGATTAAATGTAGTAAGGTGGGTCCTCCAGAGACTGCACCAGAGTGAGACTGTATGGCTGAGCTGATCCCATCAGTACCCTTCCCTGCTTGCTTAGGGAATATTATAATTTTATTTTCAGGTTTTCTCTGCTACCCCACCTAACTCAAGACCTCATCAGAATAGCTCTTCTCTGATTTTGCTTCTCTTTTTTTTTCTACTAAGGAGAAACACCTTCAGACTTAGAAAGGCAGAAAAGTGGTTCACAAAAAGTAGAAAGAAGGAGGTGGTACAGTTCCAATGATCTTGTGATGAAGCGAGCCATCTACATCCAGAGAGAGGACTGTGGGAACTGAGTGGTTCACAACATACATTTTCATTCTTTTTGTTGTTGTTTGCTTGCATTTTATTTTCTTTCTCATTTTTTTCTGGTTTGATTTGATTTTTCTTGTGCAGTAAAATAATTGTGTAAACATGCATGCATATATTGGAGTTAACATATACTTCTACCATGTCTAACATATATTGGATTACTTGCCATCTAGGAGAGAGGATGGGGGGAAAGGGGGAAAATTGGAACACAAGGTTTTGCAAGGGTTAATGTTGAAGAATTATCCATGCATATGTATTGAAAATAAAAAGCTTTAATAAAAAAAAAAAAGGAGGTGATACTTCCTGTTCTTAGTGAGAACAAGTCATCAGGCTTAGACAAACTGTATCCCTGAAAACTGAAAAAAAAACTGGGAAGGTGATTACTGAACTTTTGAAATATCTTGGAGAGTAAAAGGGTGATAAGCTTAAAATAGACAAATGTTGCCTTAGTTTTCAAATAAGAGAAGAAATGGTGTTTGCAAGCTATACATTTTACTCAGATTCCTGGTTAATTCAATTCAATAAATACTCATTAAGCATTGACCACTGTGCTACAAATGAAAAAAAAATACAAACCCAGCCCTCAAAGAGCTTATAATTGAATGGAAGAAGGCAACTCTCAAAAGAAAACTAAAAGTGGGATGGAGAGTGGGGCACCAGAAGTTGAGCAGCCTGAGGAGAGTATTGTTCCATAGCCCCAGGGGTCCTCAAACTTTTTAAATAGGGGGCCAGTTCACTGTCCCTCAGACTGTTGGAGGACCGGACTATAGTAAAAACAAAAACTTTGTTTTGTGGGTCTTTAAATAAAGAAACTTCATAGCCTGGGTGAGGGGGATAAACATCCTCAGCTGCTGCATCTGGCCCGCAGGCCGTAGTTTGAGGACCCCTGAGATGGAATTGCCTGGAAAGTTGTGAGTTCTCTACAATGAAAGGCTTCAGGAGGAATTTGGTCCCCCTCTCTTCAGCTTCCAATCAGAAAAGAGAGGCAACTGAAAAAATTAAGAAAATATTCAGATCTGATTTAATTCATCATGGGGATGATCTGCTTGTTTCTCCAGGGGGGAGTAGGGGGAGGGCACGCTCTTCTGTGGATTAGAAGCCAAATAGAGTTGCTGATGGAAAGTGGTCAAATTCTAGAACAGGTTATTAAAGGGATGATTTATGAGCTTGAGAAAGGGAAGCAGTGATTGCGAAAAGCCAACTTGGCTTCCTCAAAAGTTGGTGGTGCCAGAGTGAAGTAAACAGAACCAAAAAAACAATAGGCACCGAGACGACAAGACTGTAAATGAAAAGAACAGTAAAAGCTGAAGACTTGATAGTTGTAATGATTGATCTTGGCCCCAGAGAAGAGATGAGGAAATAGAACTCTTTCCTTTCCCTGGAAAGGTAAAGAGCTAAAGGGAGACAGAGTTAGAGAGTCCGACAGAAAGACAGAGACAAAGAGAGATGGGGAAGAGAGTCAGTCTCCCCAGACCATATTTATACATCTTCCTTGTCCATTGCCTTGTCATGTCACTCTCTTGCACAAAACTATTGGCTCAAGTTCAAGTTCCTTTGTCCAGAATTCAAGGTCCTTTCCAACCTGTTATCACTCTCCCTTTCTAGTATTATCTTATATTACTGCCTTCCATGTGCCTTATGTTTTAATCATCCTCGGTGATTTTGTGTCCTCTTTGTGTGTTCTTCATTGATCTACCATTGTGTCTTTGATCACAAAATACCCTATATCTGGATTTCCTCTCTCCTGTCTTGGAAGTCTAGCCTTTTTTTTTTTTTTTTTAATAGCCCAACCCAGATACAACTTTTAATTACTCTGTCTGCAAAGATCATTCTCCTTTTGGAATTTTCAAATGATTGTTTCTTTGTACCTAAGACATTGATTATACATTTGCATTATTGTTATTTTCCTCATTGTTCATTTAATCCTTATCATAGTATAAACTTCATAAAGGCAAGGACCATATCTCATATAAATATTATATATCTCCCCCAGTGTCTAGGACAGAGCTCGGCTCATAAGAGATGCTTGTGGGAGACAGGGAAGAGACAGAGTAAACACAGAATCTCTTTCCCCAAACCAGCAAAATTCCTTATATGCAACACCTGCTGGACTAAATAGTGATGCTGTTTAAAACACCCGGCCCAGCAAGAGAATCCTCACCTTCAGAACCTACTACTAATGGGACGTAATTATGTGTCTCTCTAGGTTGCATGCCTAAGGGCAGTCTGAATATAAGGAGCTTCCCTAACCTGCTCCTGGAAGCCTCCACCGAGAGCCAGTGATGTTGGAAGGTTCCCATATAGGCTGCCATTTTCCAGAGATTTTTGCCCAGACTTCCCCTTGTGACTGAAAATATGAGCTCCCCCATTTGATCTTTATTTATTTTGTTATCATTGTGGATCTCATTATTTTGGTGCTTCCATGGTTTGAACTCAGGCCTTTCTCAAACAACAATACTTAATAAATATTTATTGGGTTGAATGGAAGCACATAACCAGGGCTGTAGACCCTGAGTTAGAGAGATTTCACAGTGGGAGAGGTTATTTGAGACTGAGGCATTTAGTGCAGAGTTCAATCCCTAGAAGAGCTAATATTTACCAAGAGTTCTCAGGTTCCTTCCTTGAAGGAAAGGGCTTAGATAAATAGAGCGGATCAGAATTCCAGGCAGCGGGCATGTATTAGACCAGGTGGGACAGGGGGAGTGGTTTGGGGGTCCAATGCCATCGTCTGGACGGCCAAGCCTCCGCCCGCTGTGTGTGCCATTTGGTTTCTGCTAGTTCCCCCGATTTACAGACTGGCACTATTTTTGAGGCTCTCTCTGATGCCAACAGTTGTCCAGATGCCTTTACTCAGAAAGGGCCGGCCCATTTCTGGCCCTGCCACGCTGGTTGTGTGCTGGTGGCTGTCCTCGCAGAGCACACACACCAGGGTATGTACCTTGGCTCTGCAGCCATTTTGCAGAACTGGCATAGCACCAGGGACTGCTGAGGAGTTGGAAGCCAACTGAGGTACCAGATGGCCCCAGGGAAACCCCATATTCAGCCAATGATTCTCACCAGCAATAGAGAGCTGACAGTCATAGTCAAATTCTGCGACTTAGCAGATTTCTAGCCCACTAGGAGCAAGGACGTGCTTAATAATTGAAACAGCAGTGAAACCACAGTGTGTGCATCTGCCACCCATCCCTTCTCTCCCCAAGTGCTCATCCCCCTGCCCGAATCCAACGCCGCCGCTGCAAGCAGAGACATGTCTCATGAATAGTTCTGAGGTTGCAGTCTCAGAGCATTTACTCTCAGTGACAAATGGCAGGCTATTATACTTTGCTTGTTATTATGGTGTTCCCAAAAAAAAAAAAAAAGCAATAAACCAATTGCTCTATCTCTGAGAGAGCCACCATCCTCCCAAGGAACCTGTGTTGCACACACACTGAGAGCAGTTTGATGAGGTATGAGTGTGAGGCTGCTGATTGGCTTTGTTCAAGAAGGAACAAGATTTTCTTCTCTGCTCAAACACGAGATGTGGTCAGAACACTAGATCGTCTTGCTTGGCAAGATGAGATGGGGTTGTAAAGCACTGCAATGTATTCTTAAAATGGAAAAAAAAAAATCCTAACATACATAAGTAAGTGACAACTGTATAACAATTCACAATTTGAAGGTTTACCAAAAAAAAAATTTACAACTGCACTGAGGAAAGCATTAGCCCCACTTTACAGAAGAGAAAACTGAGGCTTAAGTGATTTGCGCATTTTAATACATCCAGTAAATGTCAGGGCTGACCTTCAAACTCAGAAGTCCCAACTCCATAACTAATGTTCTTTCTATTAAACCTTATGACTCTCTGATCTTTGGAAACTAAGCACATATTCCAGAGATTCTGCCATTATTCATGATATTTCCAGAACACTTCTTTTGGAATCTCCTTCAGAGACTGTTTACTAATCACACAAGAAAACCAGTTCTACTCTTTTGTTGTCACACTTCATTTTTGGACCTAAAATAGCACTTTCCACCTTGATAATCAGACGTGTTCATGTGATTTAAAATTATTTTTTGGCTATTTGCTAAATTTATCCTCAAAGAACAAAGATTTGACATCACTAATGATATATATATTTTTAAATGGATATAATTTGTAAAGAGCAAATTTCAAAAGAGCAATTCCAAAAAAAAAAAAAAAAAACATTTTGAGCTTCCTTGAAATAAGCAAATAGCTTCCCAAGGTGACTACTTTAAAAGGACGATACTCATTTGGATATATAAGTTCTGGTATGTTACTTAAAAAAACCCCACATAATTTCATAGTCGCTCCTCATTTGCTCATTTGGGCAAATCAATAGAGTAAGGAGAGAGAGAAGAGTGTTGCATAGAACAGGAAAGAGAAAAACACAGAGAGAGAGAGAGACCAACAGAGTGAGGGAAGATAGGCAGACAGACAGAGACATAGAGACAGAGGGAGAGAAAGGGGAGGGGGAGAGAGACAGAGACAGAGGAGAAGAGAGGAGTGAGGAAGAGAGAGACAGAGAGAAAGAGACAAAGAGAGAGACAGAGAGAAAGAGAGGGGGGGAGAGACACACAGAGATGGGGGGGAGAAAGAGAGAGGAGGAGGAAGAGAGAGAGAGAGAGAGAGAGAGAGAGAGAGAGAGAGAGAGAGAGAGAGAGAGAGAGAGAGAGAGAGAGAGAATAATATTCTGTGAAAATGGTCCTTGAGGAAGCAGCAGGCCTAGTTTTCATAAGCAGCCTCAATTTTAGCTGCAGCTCATCAGTGTGTTATTAAACCAAAGTGCTCTTATCCAAAGACACAAAAAGGAAACAGCATGCAACCCTGATGCTCTAGGGTACCCAAATGTATCTACTGCCTTTCAAATGTAGTTCTAAAATGTGTCCATTACTCACACTCTTAATGTTTTGTTAAATCAAATGTTCTAGTGCCGGGATGTTGCCTTTGCTCATGCTATGTCCCCCACCTGAAATAAACTCCCTTACCCGTTTCCTCCTTGCCTACACAGATCCTGATTTTCCTGCCAAATTCAGTTCAAGATCCACCACTTACACAAAGCTTTCCACTATTGTATGTATGTGTGTATGTAGGAGAGCCACCCCTAGAAGAGCTAATGTTTACTAAAGTTGCTAAAAGTTCCCATAGTACCTTAAATATATGAGGTCCTCATCACCTCAAGCCAGGACTAGTGAAATAGCTGCTGAGGGATTTGCCTGCCTCAAGTCTCTCCCCACTCCAATTCATCCTTCATCCAACAATCAAATTGGTTTTCCTAGACTACAGGTCTGAGCGTGTCATCCCCCTCCTCGATAAACTCCAGGGGCTTCTCTTGTCTCATGAGCAAACATAAGATGCTTTGTTTAGCATTCAAAGCCACTCAAAACTCTCCCTCTTCTATTTTTCCCGTCTTCTTACACCTCATTCCCCAGCTGTTCTCTCTGATCCACTATCACTGGCCATAAATACAAGACACTCCATCCAGCTTTGGGTGTTCTCTGACCATCTTCCATGCCTCGAATCCTTCCTTCATTCCAACTATTGACCTCTCAGACTTCCTTTAAGTTCAAACTAAAATCCTACCTTCTATAGAAAGTGTTCCCTAATTCCTCTTAATTCTACTTCTTTCCCTCTTTTAATTATTCCCTGTTTTATCTGCATGTAGCTTGATATATCAATATATACATCTACATATATACACTCTTATCTTTCCCCTCCCCTTAGATCATAAGCTTCTTAAGATCAGGGACTGTTCTTTTGCCTCTTTTTGTATTTAGCACAGTGCTTAGCACATAGGAAGCACTTAATAAATGGTTATTGATAGACTGATTGAAATCTTAAAATCTTGAAACAATCCATAAGATACCTAAGATAATCTTATTTTTTAATTTTTAAAAATTTTAATTTTTAATTTAATTTCTGAGTTTCAGAAAGTATTTTTATCAATTGCACAAGTTTAACCTACATTGGATTGCTTGCTGTATTAGGGAGGTAGAGGGAGAGAGAGAGAAAAAATTGAAACAAAAGATTTTGCAAAGTTGAATGTTGAAAACTACTTTGCATGTATTTGGAAAAATAAAATATTATCAAGTAATGCAAAAAAAAAAACTTCATCATAGTCATAGAACTAGCATCAAGAGTCAACATTCAAACCAAAGCACACTTTCTTCTACCTTAGGCCCTCAAGATTCTGTTTCATAAAATTTTAGAGCTAAAGGAGACTTTGGAGATCATTTAGTTGAATATCCTCATTTTGTAAATTAAAACTTCAAGGCTCAGAGAGATTGGACACCTTGATGGAGATAATATATCTGGTTTTAAATCTCATTTCTAAAACTTATTAACAATGACAGTGAAATTTCCTCCTTTGTGACCAGTATGTGCCAAAATGTTTGTGGCAGCCCTGTTTGTAGCGGCTAGAAACTGGAAAATGAATGGATGCCCATCAATTGGAGAATGGCTGAGTAAATTGTGGTATATGAATGTTATGGGATATTATTGTTCTGTAAGAAATGACCAGCAAGATGAATACAGAAAGGACTGGCGAGACTTACATGAACTGATGCTAAGTGAAATGAGCAGAACCAGGAGATCATTATACAATTCAACAACGATACTGTATGAAGATGTATTCTGATGGAAGTGGATTTCTTTGATAAAGAGACGACCTAACTCAGTTCCAATTGATCAATGATGGACAGAAGCAGCTACACCCAGAGAAGGAACACTGAGAAATGAATATAAACTGCTTGCATTTTTGTTTTTCTTCCTGGGTTATTTTAATCTTCTGAATCCAATTCTCCCTGTGCAACAAGAGACTGTTCAGTTCTGCACACATATATTGTATCTTGGATATAGTTTAACATATTTAACATGTATGAGACTATCTGCCATTTTGGGGAGAGGGTGGAAGGAGGGAAGGGAAAAGTTGGAACAGAAGTGAATGCAAGGGATAATGTTGTAAAAAATTACCCAGGCATGGGTCCTGTCAATAAAAAGTTATAATAAAAAAAAAAAAAAGAAAGAAATTTCCTCCTTTGTAACATGGTGGTCATAGTTGTCTCAGGAATCAATCAAACAACAAATATTTATTAAGCACCTACTATCCGTCAGGCATTGTGGTAGGTACTGGAGGTACAAGTATAAAAAATTGAAAAAAATCGTACCCAAAGTCAGGTTATAGTCTAATAGGGAAGTTTAAAAGTTTATCAAAGAATAAATACTTTTGCCCTACTCACCTTATTGAGGCATTAGCATGGCTCCAATAAGATTGTCTATGTGGAAACATTTTACAAACTGCTATTAGATTGTAAGGAAGCATTATTAATGACAAATCCACAACCTTCTAGAACCCCCATTTTCTGAGCTTTAGCCAATGCTCTTTTCATTATACCACCCTTCTTTCTTCTTAAGTTTTATTCATGAATAGGATATCTGGTGATGATATCGAAATGACCATTCAAAATGTAAAAACTTCAGCCAACCAATTCAGTCTCAGTAGTGTCAATATTATAGACAAATGTGATGGGGAAAGGTCTACATTTCCTGGGATGCCTGGGGGCAGAACACTAATATCCACTGGGAGAGAACAAGAATTCCTTTTTCCAGTGGTCACATGTAAAGTATCAATAATAGAACTGATGATTGGAGGGAAGCAAAAGTTTTGGAGAAAAAATAGGAGAGCCACAATAGAGCATCTGAAAAAGCAGTGGTTGGTATCCAGAAATCCAGAAGTCCTGCAAAATCTCAGTCCCCAAAGAATAAAGGAAGGAAACATCCTGACTGCAGAGAAAACATCTGGAATGTAAGTGACATACAGAAATGACTCTTGATGAATTTTCCACAAACCCTCACTCAGGCCACAGAGACTTTGTCCAAGCTTTCCTTATTGTATTAGCGATTTTTTTAAGGATTTGAAACCCAAACTACACTGAGGGAAAAGGAAATGAGATTGTATTTACCAGGAACGTGGGCTGTTGTTACTTTATATTTTTCCCAAATAAATATCTAATTGTTTCAATGTTGTTTCTCACCTGAGTTTGCTAGCCTGGCAAGCCACTGAACACCTGGACCTTAGTTAACTTCAGAAGTTCCCAGATTTATCTGGGTGAGGGCAAGATGATAAAACAGACAGGTGATTTATTAACAAAAACTCTGAGATATGAGCCTAGGTCCATATAAATCTAGGGCCATTCTGAAACAAATGAGTCAAATGGAATTTTGAAATTAATTCACTGAAGAACAGATTTATTGTTTGTACTTAAAGATAGATATGGTTTCAGAATCTTAGAGTTGGAAGTGACCTACAAGGTTAATTACCCCTAATCCATATCTAAATAGGAATCCCCTCTTCAACATCCCCAACAACTAGCTGTTTGACAACAAACCTCTGTTTGAAAAATTCTAGTGATGGAGAACTTACAACCTCTCAAGATAGCCTTTTTCACTTCTGAACTGTCCTAATTGATAGGAATTTCTTTATATTGAATCTTTCTCTCTGCAGCTTCTGTCTGTTATTCCTGGTTCTTCCTTCTCAGGTCAAATACCAGACATCAAATAAAAACTTTTAAAAATTAAAATAAACATCTGGATAGGGTGCTTTAATTTTCAATATATTTAGAATTACAGAGTCAAAGCTTGAATATGTATCAATATCAACTAACACAACAATAAATGCTTCAGAATAAAAAGGTGTCAAAAATTGGGTTGAAATATGCCTTGTTATACAATATTGCTTTAATATTCTGATTTATCCAACTGGAACATATGAGATTTCTATTGATCCTGGGGAAAAAAACCCTCAGATATGGCATGTAATTAGCTCAGAAATAAAACTGGTATTACTGCTGGCGAGTGTCCTTCTGCTGTTCCTGGGCAGAAGTCAGAAAAGTAGAGGGTTGAGAGCTGGTCTTGTAAAAGAGAAATGTCATTATACTGCTTACAAATGCAAAAGGGCCCTTTTTATATTGAACTAAAGTCTACGTCCATACAATATTTGTCTTTTTAAGGATTACAAAAGATTTTTCTCGTAAGAATCCTGAGATATTATTCTTATTACAGATGAGAAAATCAAGGTGAAGTGACTTGCAGAGTCAAATAGTATCATTTATTGAGTCAAATATTTCTGGCTTTGGGTCTTGTGTTCTTTTCACTCTATTGCATTGTCATTCACCAAATATAAGATCAGTTCTTTGGGGGGCGATTTCACAAGAGAAGCCTATGAGCCTCTCTTAACTGGCCCTCCCTTCTCTACCTCTGATGATCTCTTCATGGACTTTTGTAGGTCAGTCATTCTCCCCCTTAACAATACAAACAAAATCTACAATAATGACATTTAAAAGGGAAAAGATAAAAGTCACACACTTTGTACAGTTGATAGAGTATTGAACTTGAATCAGAAAAACTCATGTTCACAAGAGATCATTATACACGGCAACAATAAGACTATGCAATGATCAGTTCTGATGGACGTGGTTCTCTTCAACAATGAGATGATTCAGGCCAGTTCCAATGGTCTTGTGATGGAGAGAGCCCCCTGCTCCCAGAGAGAAGGCTGTGGGGACTGAGTGTGGACCACAATATAACATCCTCACTCTTTTTGTTGTTGTTTATTTGCATTTTATTTTCTTTCTCATTTTCCCCCTTTTTGATCTGATTTTTCTTGTGCAGCAAGGTAATTGTATAAATACGTGTATATATATATATATATATATATATATATATATATATATATATATATATATATATATTGAATTTAACATATGTTTCTACCATGTTTAACATATATTGGACTACTTACCATCTACGGAAGGGGGGGAGGAATGGGGGAGAAAATTGGAACACAAGGGTTAATGTCAAAAAATTATTCATGAATATGTTTTGAAAATTAAAAAGCTTTAATTAAAAAAAAATTCCTGTTCAAATTTTGTCTCAGAAACTCATTCATTTCGTACCAGTCCTTAGTTTGGGATGCCAGGAAATCTCATCATCCTGAAAGACTGCATCAATTTTGGTAGTTCTCCATTAGATTCTGAGCTTCATTAGATGGTGAGCTCCTAGCAAGACAGAGTCTATTTTTTGTCTCTTTTTTATATCCCTATGGCTTAGCTTGCCTGTTGACTCATACTTCAACAGCAGTCTCAGTATCCTCTGCCCCTCTGACTAGACAACTGAAGGATAGAGCAAAGAATTCTTCCCAAAGCCTTTCTTTAAGGAATGTTCCCAGGTCAACCATCTTTATTTCCCACCAGCTTCTTTAAATATATATATATATATTTTCCTCAATTACATGTCAAAAAACCCCATCAGTTTTAGGGTTATGTATGTACATTCATTTTTTAAACATATTTCCTTATGAATCATGTTGGAGAGAAAAATCAGAACAAAAAGGAAAAACCATGAAGAAAAAAAAAACAGAAAGAAAAAAAGTGAATAAAGCTTGTGAAGATTTATATCGGTTTCCATAATTCTGTCTCTAGATGTGGGTGGTGTTTTCCATCCAAAGTTTATTGGGATTGCCTTGGATCACTAAATCATTGAAAAGAACCAAGTCTGTCAAAGTTGATCATCACACAATCTTGCTGTTGCTGTGTACAATGTTTTCCTGCTTCTGCTTGTTTTGCTCAGCAACAGTACATATAAATCTTTCCAGGCCTTTTAAAAATCAGTCTATTCATCATTTTTTATAAAACAATAATATTCCATTACTTTCATATGCCACAACTTGCTCAGCCATTCCCCAATTAATGGGCACTTAAATCTGGATAGTGTTTTTCCAATTCTTTGCCACCACAAAAAGAGCTGCTACAAACATTTTTGTACACATTCTTTTCCTCTTTTTTGATTTCACTGGGATACAGTAGTGGTATTGCTAGATCAAAGGGTATACACAGTTTAAAAGCCCTTTGGACATAGTTCCTGATTGCTCTCCAAAATGGTTGAATAATTTCACAATTCCAATGTGAATGTGTTAATAACCCAGTTTTCTCTCATTCCTTCTACATTTATCATTATCTTTCTCTGTCATCTTAGCCAATCTGAGAGTTGTGAGCCAACCTCAGAGTTGTTGTAATTTGTATTTCTTTAATCAATAGTGATTTAGAACATTTTTTTCATGTCTATAAATGGCTTTCATTTCTTCATCTGAAAATTGTCTATTCATATCCTTTGACCATTTATCAATTGGGGAATGACTTGTATTCTTATAAATTTGATTCAGTGCTTTATACATTTTAGAAATGAGCCTTTACCAGAAATGCTGACTATAAATAACTTTCTGCTTCCTTCTAATCTTGGCTATTGGTTTTGTTTGTGCAAAATCTTTTTAATTTAATGTAATCAAAGTTGTCCACTTTGCATTTCATAATGTTCTCTAGTTCTTCTTTGGCCATACATTCCTCCCTCCTCCAAAAATCTGATAGATAAACTATCCTTGCTCTTCTAATTTGTTTATAAGTTTGCACTCTTTTCTTCTTGTTCTTATGGTTCTAGGACAGTGTAAATTGCCTGAGATCAAAGATTGTATTTTTTGATTTGCTTCCAGTTCATGCCATATTGAAGGCCCTTAATAAACATTTGTAAAATGACTGAGACTCTTATTAGCTGCATATCTCTGGGCAAGTCACTTACCTTCTCCCAAGTCAGTTTCCTTAATCTGTAAAATGTTGATAACAGTTATTATTTCCCCAATTGTTGTGAGAATCAAATGAGCTAGCATATGCCTAGGGATTTACAAACCTTAGAATATTATATAAATGTTAACTATTATAATCATCATCATTATTATCATCAAATTTGTTTCACAAATAAAAGATGAGGAGGAATGTATAAGGAGATGAGAGTTCTTTCAAAAAAAAAAAAAAAGATCTGAGGGGTCTTTGACCCAGCAATATTAGATCTGTATCCCAAAGAGATTTAAAGAAAAAAAAGGAAAGGGTCAATGGGAGGGAAATAAAGGGAGGGAGAGAATTTGGAATTGAAAATTGTTTTTTAAAAAAGGAGGAAGAGGAAGAGGAGGAAGAAGAGGAAGAGGAGGAGGAGTTTTATGTGTAGGGAGATATTAAAATTCAAAAAAAGAAAAAAGATCTGAAGATTTCAGAAAATAGTAAGGTTCAGGATGACCCCCCCACATACACGCACACTAGTGGGATAAAATAGCTCTAAAAGACTATATGATTTCATTCTGTAATGAGAAAAGCATAAAATGAGAAGTATCCTTAGAGGGTCATGTTCACTTCTGGGTCCTACAGTTTGGGAAGGATATTAGTCACCTGTAGAAGACCCCAAAAAGGGTAAATAGGGTGAGGTACCTCAAGTTCATGCCATGAAGATCAGTTTAAGAAACTGGGGATATTTATAGCCTGGAGAAGAAAAAATCAAGGGTGGGAAAATAGTTGAGACTGCTGCTTTTAAAGACAGCTGTCTTTAAATATATGAAAGATATCATCTGTTCTGCTTGGCTCCAAAGGCGAAAACCAATAACAGTGTCTGGAAATTGCATAGAGGTTTATATCAGCTGGTTATAAGGGAAAAAATCCTAAGAATTAGAAATGTCTCCACTTCAACCCCCCCTTTCCCCTCTAAGATTCTTTCCTGTTTACTCTGTTTATGTCTTGTATGTACATTTTGTTATTCTTCAGTCATTTCAATGGCGTCTGGTTCCTTGTGACCCCTTTAAGATTTTTGGCAAAGATACTGAAGTGGTTTGCCATGTCCTTCTCCTGCTCATTTTACAGATGAGGCATTAATGCAAACAGGATTAAATGACTTGCCCAAGGTCAAACGGCTTGTGAGTGCCTAAGAGTGGATTTGATCTCAGGAAGATGAGTCTTCCTGATTCCCAGTCCACTTCTCTGCCGACCTAGCTGCCTTTTATATGATGAACATATTCTTTGCATATTGTCTCTCCCATTAAAATATGACCTTCTTGAGGGCAAGGACAGCATTTTGCCTGTCTTTATATCCACAGAGCTTAGCACAGCACCTGGTACATAGTGAGCATTTAATAAATGCTTGTGTTTGTCAGACTCTCTAAATGTGTAACAGGATATCTCAGAAAGTGATGAAAAATCTCTTGATTGGGGACTTTTCAAATGGAGGCTGAATGACCATTTTGTGGTCATAGAAGTTGTTCTTAGCAACCACTAAGAGTCCCACCAGAATGTTATGCTCTGATAGGTAGCTTTTACTTCATATTGACAATAATGAGACTTCTATACTTCCTGCCCATTTCTTCACCACATACTTGTGGGGCCAGCATCTTTTTTCCCTTTCCACTTGAAACTTAGTCTTTGCTCCCTAGGACTACATGCTCTCAGAAGTGAGTTTTCATTTTGCCATCAGCCGATCCAGGTTTCTCACCATGTCCCAGTGTCAGTGCCAGTGCCCCAGCTCTTTATAGCTATCATTTATGTACTGACTTCTCCTATTAGAAGGTTTTTTCAAGAATTTCAAGAAGAATTCTTTGAAGGCAGAGACTGTCTTGCTTATATTTGTCACCCTAAAATTTAGCAAACATTTCTTTATCTCTTCCTCTCTCCCTTCTTCCCTCCCTCCCTTCCTTCCTTCCTTCTTCTTCTTTTCTTCCTTCTTTCCTTCCTTCTTTCCTTCCTTCCTTCCTCTTCCTTCCTTCCTCCCTCCCTCCCTTCCTTCTTTCCTTCCTTCTTCTCTCTCCTTTCTGTCTCTGTCTTTCTGTATCTCTATTTCTGTCTCTTTCCCCTAAGGTCTCTGATAATCATATAAATCATAGGGAAAATAAAGCTTGAATTGCAAAAATTCTATATATGTCCAACTTCTAGCAGCACAGTTATTGTATAAGACAAGGGACAAGATCAATGGGATTTCATTCAATCTGCTATTGTACTGGATGTGGCAGGTACAGTCCAAAGAATAATTTTCTCCTTAGCAGGTTGCTGTGACTATGTCCTCTTCAGAGTAGAGCCTATTAAGATTTAAAGATTAGGGGCATTAAAGAACTGTGAATAGTGGTGAATCTCCTAATCAATATTTTTCTGGTGGGTGATAAGCAGTGATAACTTACTCTGATCACCAAAGTTCAAGGGAATGGCAGGGACAAATAGGAGGAATTTACCTCCTAAAATACAAATCAAAAAGCTTACAGAGTTTCTTTCTCCCTCTGAGTCTGTCTTCTGTTCCTCTGCAAGTGTGTCTCCTTTTTGTGGATTCCTCCATTCTTTCACTCCTTCCTCCCTTTAGGCTTCTTTTCACTCTCCTTCTATTGTTCTTTTCCTCTCCAAATCTCTATTTTCTAGCTGTCATACTTAATCATGTTCAAACAATTTGAATCCAATTCTACAAATATTTACTAAGCACCAACTTTGTGCAAAGGACTATGATAGCAACTGGAGATATAAAAACAAAAAGGAAGACTGTCTTCCAAGAACCTAGAACATTCAACAATAGGTGATATTTTGCAAAGGTGCTTTACACACATTATCTTATTTGATCTTAACCATACTATAAAGTTAGAAGAGATGTAGAATAAGTGGGACAGTAATGCACTCTTGGTGGAGCTGTGAACTGATCCCAACATTTTGGAGAACAATTTGGAACTATGCCTTTGATCCAGAAATACCACTACTAGATTTATGTCTCAAAGATATATACATATTTTTTAAAAAAACTATTTGTTTTATTTAGTTATTTATTTGTTTATTGCAAAGCAGTTGGGGTTAAATGATTTGACCAGAATCACACAGTTGTGTTAAATGTCTGAGGTCATATTTGAACTCAGGTCCTCCTGATTTCAGTGCTCTATCCACTGTCTCCACTGACCCCACACTGACCCCAAAAGACTTATTTGTACAAAAATATTTATAGCAGCTCTTTTTGTATTGGCTAAGATTTGGAAACTAAAGGGATGTTCTTAATTGGGGGATGATTAAACAAGCTGTGATATATGATTGTGATAGAATATTTTTGTAGTTTGAGAAATTATAAGAAAGATCATTTCAGAAAAACTTGAAAAGATCTATCTGAACCGATGCAAAATGAAGTGAACAAAACAAGGAAAACATTATACACAATAATAGCAATATTGTTTGATGAAGAGCTGTGAATGACTTAGCTATTCTCAATAATACAATGATTTAAAACAATCCCAAAGGATTAATGATGAAGTATACTGTCTTCTAGAGAAAGAACTGACTTTATTTGAATACAGGCTGCTATTTTTTACCTTGTCTCATTCTTTTTCTTTTATTCAATTTTTCTTATGCATAATGAATTATGTGGAAATATTGTTTTAATTTGTGATTAGGGGTAATAAAATATAAAAAAGTAATAAGGTAGCTTATAGGAAAAACAGGCCCTTCTATTCATCTCACATTGGTAAATAGGGGAATACAAAAAAAAAAAAAGATAATGTTGTATTTAATTTTAACTGGCTTTTATCATCTCTATTTCCAATTCTTTCTTTAGGAAATAATGAAATCCAGATATATAGTCTTGTTTCAGTAGGTCTTTCCTCCCATCTTTTTTGATACTGATAAATAAATATCCTCACACATATAAGTAAATTGAAAATTAACCACACACACAATAAAGTGAGTATTCTGGATATTATGGATAATATCTCCATTTTAAGTATGAAGAAACTGAAACACAGATAAATTAAACTATATCCCCATGGTCCCACAGCTAGGAAGTATCAGAAGCAAGATTTGAACACAGATATTTCTGATTTCAAGTCCAGTACTCTCTCTGTTGTGTTGCATATTGCCCCTCACATATACAGATAAATAAAAAGTAATGTAATATTTTGAGGAGAGAACATTTATAACTAAGGGGACTCAGGAAGGCTTTGAAGAAGTGATAAGCCTTGAAGGAAGCTAAGAATAGTAAGAGGCAAAGATGAGGAAGGAATATACTGCAAGTACAGCAGAAAGTCAGAGTAAAAACATGGAGCTTAAAGGTGGAAATACCAATTTTAGAGAACAGTTATTAAGTCAATTTTGCTGGAATATAGAGTGTGGGAAGGGAATAAGGGGAAATAAGTCTGGAAAGGTAACTTGGAGCTGGGCTCTGACTGATTGTAAGGGTCAAAATGAGAAGTTTCTATTTTATACTAGAGATAATAGGGCGCCACTAACATTTTTAGTCAAAGAGTGACATGAACAGATCTGTGCTTTAGGAAACTAGTTTTTCAGCTATATAGTAGTTAGAAAGAGATTAGAAGCAGAGAGACCAATTAGGAAGTTGTTGAAATAGTTCAGGTGAAAGATAATGAGGGCCTAAACTATAATGTTGATTGCATCAAAGAAAACTAAAAATAAAGATGTTATACAGGTAGAATCACTAAGATTCAGCAAGTGATTGAATAAAGGGGATGAAGGAAAGTGAAGAATATAGATTGATTCCAAAGCTATAAATCTGAGTGACTAGAAAAATGATGGTGCTTACAATAGAAACTGGGAAGTTTGGAGGAGGGGAAGGATCGCTTTTGGAAATGGTGATAAAGATAATCAGTTCTGTTTATCTGAAAATAATTTTGTTAACATTGAATTGGAGATACAGCTGGGACATCCAAATAATGGAGATGTTCAGCAGAAAGCTGGAAATTAAGCCTTGCAAATCAGGAGGGAGACTGGGTCTTAATACATAGATTTGGGAGTCACTTGCATAGAGGTGAGAATTGAACTGTGGGAGTTTATAAGATCATCAAAGAAAGAAGAGAGAGAGAGAAGAAAGCACAAGACAAAGCCTTAGGTAACACCTATACTTAGAGGGAGAGAGAGATTGTTATAAGGCACAAAATGTTGTATGCATGAAAATAATTTCAAACATCACAAAACAGACACAGGGAATAGATTTCTGGACGCAAACTGATGCATATCTCATTAATTGCCCATTGATAATTTGGTCAACAAAAAAATGCTTCAGGCAATGAGGCACACACGTGGAGGAGGAGAACCAAAAAAGGATAAGATCATGAAATCCAAGGGAATAGAGAGTATATAGAAAGAGTGGTGGGCAACTGTCTCAAAAAATGCAGAGAAATAAAAGAACATGAAATCTTTAAAAAAAATCATTAATTTTAGTAATTAGAAAAGTGTTGATAACCTTAGAGAATCTAGTTCTAATTGAATGGTCAGGTTAGAAATAAGAAATGAGGAAGTAAAAATAATGACTACAGATATTTTTTTCTTATTTGACTGTAAAAAGGAGAAGATATTTAAACTATAACTGGAAGGGGATTTTAGATTAAAGTGAAAGGTCTTTTGTAAGGATGGAGAAGATTTGGATATGGTCCCAGAATCCATCTGGGTTGTCTGGAGAAGAGGAAAATTCCCCAACATTGAGAGTAGTCTCCTTGCCCCTTGCCCCTTAATTTTACCTCCCTCTCAGGCAGTTATCCAGAATCTATTGCAATTACTTGATCAAATGACTTGGATGAGCTATGTCATTAATTTTATTCCTTCCAGTGAGATGAAGGACCACGTAATTTTACCAACTATCCTACCACTACTTCATAAAGTTTTTGGGATTTTGTCATCATCCTTATTTCTATTTTCTTTGGACCTCTTTCACTATAGTGTGTCTAAGTAACTTAACCAAAGCATTCCTGGGTCTTGTATCTGCCTTTTACTGAATTCTTAGGATTCTAGAGCTTTTTGATATTTTTACTTTTATATTACCTAAGTCTTCACATGTATCGCTCTCTTTCCCTCTCCCCGAGAGTCATCTCATATAATAAAGACTATTTTTAAAAAGAGAGAAGAGGAAAAAAAACCTATCAGTAATACTAATCAATATTTTAAAAAGATCTGAAAATATATGCATGTTCCACAATTGTTTCCTTCCTACCTCTGCAAAGAAATGAGACGTATCTTCACCATATTTCTTTTTTTCTAGCCTTACTTTAAAAAGAATATATTTCTGACCCATGGTTTTTTCTTTTTTTTAATTAAAGCTTATTTTTTAAAACATAAGTATAGATAAATTTCAACATCAACTCTTACAAAACCTTGTGCTCCAAATTTTTTCCCTACCTTCCCCCCATCTCCTCCCGTAAATGTGCTTTCTGCTATCTCCTTTCCTGCTTCTTATAATGAATGAAATAAATGTATTATAAGAAGCAGGAAAGGAGGTAATAGATAGAGATTAAAAGAATGAGAAGATAGGGAGATGTGGAGGTAAAGGAATAGAAAGGAAAATTCCCAGATAAGAGAGAAGGCCACAATCAGTCAATTATTTGACTAATTGATTTGAATAAACATTTATTAAGCATCTACTAAGTGTCACTAGGACAGCTGGATGATACAATGGATAGAGTGCTAGGTCTAGAGTCAAGTCCAGTTGAGTTCAAATCCAGCTTCAGACATTATCTATAAAATAAAGTGAAAACGGAAAAGGCTTAGTACTTTTGCTAAGGAAAACCCAAAATGGGACCACAAAGAGCTAGATGCAACTGAAATACTGAGCAACAGCCAGGCTTATTAAGTGCTGGGGATAAGCAAAGAAGCAGAAGACAGTTCTGGTGTCAATGAGCTTGCAATCTAATGAAAGGGACAACTTGCAAACACATATATACAAAGCGAGGTATGTGTGGGATAAATAGGAAATGATTAACAAAGGGAAAACAGAATTAAGAGGGGTTTAAAAAGTTTCTTGTAAAAGATGGGATTTTAATTGGGACTTGAAGGAATTTAGTAGGTAAACCTGATGAGCAGAGTATTCCAGGGAATACTGATCAGAAGCACTATTAGAATAATTTCAGCAAGGAAAAGGGACTCCCCTTCTTTAGAAACTAGAGCAAAGTCTCGAGAAGAGAATATAGGGCTCTAAGGTATGGAGTGAGGAGAAGAGAGAAGGTCTATGGAATCTTTGTTGGAATTGTCTCTTGTAGTTGTTATCTTACCATTCCCACTCCCACTCCCACTTCCCAGTTCCATTGAAAGAGTCACTTAAGCTCTCTTGGTCTGTTTCTTCAGCTATAAAATGAGGAGTTTATTTACCAGAAAACTTTGGAATTATACAGAAAAGTTCATATGCCCCAAAATCCAACTCTGAGCATATATTTCTAGGAAGGTCAAAGACAATAAGTTCCCATATACACTGACATAGTCATAGTTACACTTTTTGTGGTAACAAAAAATTAGAACAAAATGGATTCCCATCAATTAGAAACCACTGAACTGGTATATAACTTAATGCAATCTCATTGTGCTGTAAGATGTTATGATAAAGAATCAGAGACACAGAGGAAGTTTTTGTATCAATTGATGGGAAGCAACAGAAGTAGAAGCAAAAAAACCGATATGCACAATAACTATTAAAAGGCAACTGAAAAGAACACTAAAAAAAAGCCAAATTCCAAACAACCAATATTGTTCCCCAAGAGCAGACACTATCCTCTTTTTAGTGGATAGGTGGAGTAAAGAACATTGCATACACAATCAAGACCCATTTGCCATTCCATTGGTTTTAGGTAGTTGTTTTGTTTTGTTTTTGTTGATAATAAGGAAGTCTCATGGCAAGAGTGGCCATAATTGGAAATGATTGTGATGTTAATGTTTTAATATAAATATATATGTATGTATGCATGTTTGTATACATATATGTATGTTTGTGTATATTTAATAACACATTTTATTTGAAATTTTTTTATTTTCAAAACATATGCAAGGATAATTTTTTAACATTGACCTTTGAAAAACCTTGTGTTCCAATTTTCCCCCTTCCCCCCACTCCCTCCCCTAGATGGCATGTATTACAATATAGTGGTAAAAATATATGTCAAATCCAATATAGTCAGATTCAGTACATATTTATACACTTACTTTGCTGCACAAGAAAAATCAAATCAAAAAGTAAAAAAGAAAATAAAATTCAAGTGAACAACAACAACAAAAAAGTGAAAGTGCTGTTTGTCCATACTCAGTTCCCACAGTCCTCCCTCTGGGTGTAGATGGCTCTCTTCATCACATCATTGGAATTGGCCTGAATCATCTCATTGTTGGAAAGAGCTACGCCCATCAGAATTGATCATCTTTATAATCTTCTTGTTGCCATGTACAATGATCTCCTGGTTCTGCTCATTTCACTTAACATCAGTTGATAATAACATTTTTTTTAATGAGGGTGGTTTAAACTAAGTGACCTCTAAGTTCCTTAGAGACTCAAATTTCTATGATCTGTAACAGACTTAACTGTTTTCATATCTGGTTTCTATGCCTTCCAAACTATCCTGCATACTGCTACCAAATTAACCACTTCTTAATCTTCTTGAATATCAAGCTTCCTAGAAGATGTGATTCCCCAGATAAAAGTCTTCAGTGGCTCCCCACTGTTTTACAGATAAAATCCAAGCCTAAGCTGCCATTTAAGACCTTTCATGATATAGTCAGTGTTCAGATATATTATAGCAAGGACTTGGGGAGGGGGCCTGGCTTTGAAACTCAGTGTCAACAATTGGAGGAAGGTTTATGATAGGCATAAGGAAGTAGGGAAGAGGTGACAAAGAGACCTAGACAGAGGCTATATTTATGCCAGACATGTAAGTGCTGAGTCTTTCAGGAAAGGAGAAGTTGATAGAAGCTGATAGCAGAACTATAGAATAAACAGAAATAAAACCGCTTAGAGTTTTTACATGTTTTACAGTTTGCAGTCTTCCCCACAATCCTTCAAGATAAGTGTTCTCCTTCTTTTACAAAGCAAGTCACTTCACCCTGTTTGCCTCAGTTTCCTTCTCTATAAAATGAGCTGGAGGAGAAAATGGCAAACTTAATCTTTGCCAAGAAAACCTCTATGTGTAAAGTCAGGGATGATTGAAATAATCCAACAACAACAAGGTTGTTTCTCATAAGCAAAAGGGTTCTGAGTGTTAACGAAACCAAGAAAAATTCCATCCAAAGGAGACTTAGTCCTGAATTCCTATGTAATCTCTCCACCTGAATGTCACACCTAATACCTGGAAACCAAGCTCATTATTTTTCTCCCCAAATTACACCTCCACTAATGTTCCTATTTCTGTAAATTTCATCATGTTCATAAACTGGAAATAAATGCTGGAAATCTTTCTGCATCCTTGACTATCCCCCAACATCCAGTCTCACACATAGTAAGATTAGGCGAATGACCTCTAAGATCCCTGTGGATTCTAGGATTTTACAATTTTGTGTCATATCAAAGATGATCTTTCTTGGCAGAGAAACAGAAGCAATGTAAGAATTAAGCATCAATTCTTTCTCCCTATGTTAGTTATCATTGTCCCATCCAACCAAGCACCAAAGCTTTCCCCTTCTTTGCTCCTTCTTTTCCTTTTCATAAAGCTTTGTAAAAATCCCTTTTGTTGACTTTAGCTTCAGCTTCACCAATGTCAGTTCATTCTAAACTTCTAATATTATTTTTATTAACCATGTCATGCTCATATACATCCTGTGGAATTTCATTCGGAAGATGTTGCATTACTCCTATGCTGACATCTGTAGAATTCCAGCTCATGAAATACTACCTAGTTTTCCTCTGAACCCCTTAAAATTTGCCTTCCCAAAATTAAGGGTACATATCACACTAGACTTGAATTCCTTCTCCTCTATAACAAATTCAAGGAAGGATTTCAGAATTCCCATAATTTTTATTCTAGCAATCAGTTCTTCCCTATTAATGAGAATCAGATTCAGAGAAGAATTTTTCCTTATTGATTCCTCTACCTTTTGAAAGATGTAATTATCACTTAAGGCAAATCAAAAGTTATTAGCTGCTGTGCTTCTGGCACATGTGAGTGTAGGTGTGATCCTACACACACACACAAAGAAACAGTGAACTTCAGTAAAAAAAAAAAATAATAATAATAGATAGCATTTATATAGCATTCTAAGCTGTGCAAAGCGCTGTATCTATGTTATCTCATTTGATCCTCACTCTAACCATGTGCTAGGTGTTATTTTACAGAGGAAGAAACGGAGTCTGAGAGAGGTTAAATGACTTACCTGTTGCCAACAGCTGGAAAGTACCTGAGTCAGGATCCCTACTTTAATCTTCCTGATTCTAACTCTAGCACTCTGTGGGAACCTCATGGCTTTCACCTGGATGACTGAAGTTCTCCATCACTGCTTTTGTGCCATGTTTGTGATCTACTTGCCAAACTTCTCATTTATTTCCTTTCTCTAATTCATAGGATCTGCAGCGTATTCCAATGACAAAATCATTTCTGGTACTGCCTCCATTGACCCTCACTTAAATTTTTTTTTCTTTTCTTTTCTTTCTTTCTTTCTTTCTTTTTTTTTTTTTTTTTTTTTTTGACCTTCACTTTTGATCTCTCTCTGCTCTACCTCTTCTTCCTGGATCTCCTCAAGAGTGAACTTTCTTAAGATGCAAGGAGACCCTTTGTCCTTTCACTGTCCAGTCTCCTCTGAATAAGATATACCCACTCTGAGCCAGAGCCCCACCAACTTTTAGTGATCCTCTGGCCCCTTTGTATTTGGACTTCTTCATATTTGTTGCTTAAATTTTGAGCATTTGTGGAAAGATCTTTGAGGTCATGAGTTTTATTCCTGGTTTCTTTTCTTCACCAATGCCAATAAAATACTTTACCAAAATGACCGAGACAACTTAGTGTGAACCTGTTCTTTTTATAGTCAAAGTCCTGTTGATCCCCTGGAAAGGTGGACTGTGCTTTCTAGAGTTAGCTTGGAGCCCAAGTGCGGGAGGAAGCCCCTCCAACTTTGTCCTGTGGTTCACTTGCTTCTGTAGGGCTCTCCTGTTTGAATGACTGAGCTTGACTACTGTTGCCTTGCAAGTAAAGCCCCTAATCTGTGTTGCTGCCTTTGTTTTGTCAGCCTGACTGACTCTCCCTGTGGTCCTGACCTTATCTCAGCCTCACTCTACTACTCTGGATAATTGTCTCCATACTTATGAACCTGGTCTTGATGACTGATTATAAATACATAATTTGCCCCACTATTTTGTTGGTAGTATTCTTAACTCTTTACTATTCCCTGATTCTAATTAACCCAGTTATGTTGTCAGCAAGAAAAGACTCTTCAATATTTTGTTATTCGTGCCAAAAAATGAAAGGATAGAGTCTAATCAATAAACATTTATTAGGCATCAGTTGTTTGCCAAGGATTGTACAAAGTGCTAGAAATACAAAGATAAAAAAAATCAATTAAAAAACCCAAAAAACCCAAAATATTCCTACCCTAATAGACAAAGTTTTAATATAGGACCACCATTAAATGATTAGTTTAAAGATAGAAGGGAACCTAGAGGTCATCTAACCCAACCCCTTAAGTTCTCAGTTGAGGAATCTGAAGGAAGCACAAGGAGGTTAAAATATTAGTACCGTGAAACCAGTTCCTAGACCATGTGGAATTCTGCCATGAGCCACATTCTGAGAACTCCTTTTCTGTGCTATTTGCTCCTCACAAACTAAGCTACTAACTGTAACCCCATATATTCCACTTCATCTTCCCCTTTATTGTGTTTCTTAGAACAGATGTTCCCTTCCCCTCATACAAGAAGGTCCTCTCTCCTCACCTCCATCTCACAGATCCTCCCCTTAAAGTATGACTCCAATGCTATCTTCTACATGGAACCTATTCTGATCTGCCTCGAAGTTAGGTAGTCTGTATCGACTAATTTGCACGTAATCTTGCAGTGGAATATAAGCTTCTTGAGGACAGGAATTGTCTTATTTTTATTTTAGTGTCTCCAGTGATTCATATAGTGACTTTCCCATATTTGGAATTTAAATAAACATTACTGAATTGTTCCACTGGATTTTATCGTCCATACTATGTGGTGACTCCCTCCACTCCTATGGTTACTATTGCCAAAAAAATTCATCAACTAACAGCCAACATGGTCATGAGTCCCTCCCAATTCATTCAGCTGTCTATCAGACATTATAATAGAATATAAGCTCCTTGAGGACAGAGATTGTTTCACTTTTGTCTTTGAACTCCATAGTGCTTGGCACTTAATAATCACTTAGCAAATGTTTTTGATTGATTAATTGAGACAAGTCCTTTGACAGGTCAACACTAGAAACCTTTACAGTGTGGTAGGCTCTAGCAATTTTTTTTACTCTATTAACATAATCTTCAATACCCGGAGTGACGTCTATGCCAGAAAGAAGTATCAAAGAACTTATGTGAAGATTCATATTAAGAAAAAGAAAAATCCTTTAAAAAAGTTAACCTTGATTAACACAATTAACACAAAGTTCAGAAGATAATTAAATTCAGTTAAAAAGCCAAGCAAGATCTTAAATGGCTTTGAGTTTCTTTGAGTTATTAAATTCCTGGGAAAATAATACTTCAACATCAACACAGTACATTACTTTTCAAGGTATCTTCCTGTATTTCTTCCTTACAGGACCAGGACAAGTGGAAATTCTGCCCTGATTCTAACTTGTTTTCGTTACTTTTCACTGCTTTTCAATTTTACCTATGGAGATCAAAAATAGCTGAATAATCGAGGTTACTAGTGACAGGGTTAGCCCAATCTCCTACAGCTATCTCTTTGGACAGGCTATTCCCATGCCTGGAAATTCACTCCCTTCTTGCCTTCATTTCTTAGAATTCCTAACATCCTTCAGGCCATGTGCCTTTTCCTTTGGGAAGAATTTCCAATCTCTTTAGTCAATAGGGTTCTCTTCTTCCTCTTTAAATTTTACACACATACACACCCTACACACACAGACACACAAATGCTGGAAGCTGCAGAAGCTGAATAACGATAGATAGATAGATAGAAAGATAGATAGATAGACAGATACTTCTTTCTGTATTTTATTCTCTTTATAGAATATAAGTACTTTGAAGACAGAAATTGTTTCTGTTGGTTTGACTTTGTATCTCTCCCCAGTGCAAAACATAATGTCTCACTTATAGAAGGTACTTGATAAATCCTTGTCAGATTGGATTGGACTAAATTGGACTGAATTTAGTGAATTTAGCCTAAAGGAGTTACAATGTCTAGATTTAGCATTGCATGGAGTCCTCAGACTCTGATAATCTAACAAGAATAATTGCAGAGTTAGCACTAACTCCAGGTTAGTTCTTTAAAGCCCCCCTTAGTTGCTGAGGATCCAAGTTTTATAAGAAGCACCTGAATAGCAGCTGTGATGCTTCCACAGCTTCAGAGAATTCAACGAAAAGTTTTGCCCATAGATGGGCAGAGATCACAGCATCTGTGCCTCTTCTAAACTAAAAGGATAAACAGCCCATGCTGTCTCTGAATCACCAATTGTTTTTGAAAACTTGATACTGAGGAAGAGGCAGGGAGGGAAGAGAAAGAATGATGAGGAACCAAAATAGGGAGAGATTCCTGAGAAGTAAGAAGTGAGAAAGTACAATGGTTCAAAAGAGGCAACTACTAAGATCACATGGGTCTTTCCAGCTTGGATCTTTTTTACTTCTCCTTTGAATTTTTTATTCTTCAAGCCTCTCAATCACCATCTGTTTTTACATAGTACTGAAGAAATAAACAAAAGAACAATCCACCCATTTACTCTTGTTTCAGGGGCTATCTTAATCCTTATACTTCCAATAGGTGGGGGGAAACCCCCAAACAACCTCACATAAACTACATCGGTACCAGCAAGACTCATGGAGAACCATAGATTCAAATCTAGAAGATATTTCAAAAACCATCTTGTCCAATTTACAGATGAGGAAATAGCTGATGTCTTGACTAGAGTCACATGAGCAAAAAGTGGAAGATTCATGATTCAAAGCTAGTTTCTTCAACTCAAAACCCATCTTGTCTTCTACTGTACCACATGGCACTTCTGCAAATATACATACTCTAGTTAACAGCCCCTTATTTATTGACTCTACTTACCATTTCAGGAGGGCTAGGAGGACCAGTACCAGAGCCACTGTTACCATGGGGCCATTAATTTCCAAATGGAAGAGTTCCAGGAATTCCATTGTTCCTCAACCTCAGTAGTTATTGTTGTTGTTGGAACCTTGGGGGACAGGCAGGCTGGGGAACCCCTCTGAAGGAAAGAGTGCCTCAAAGTTCTGTCAGCAGTTACCAGAACAGCAGTCTGCCATAAAGGCGGAAACAGACAAACAAGACTACGTCAAGCCAACTTTGTTCCAAGATGTGTGTCAGAATGTCTCCCTCCTTCTAAAGAGGAAGGAAGGGGAGGGAAAAGAAAGGGTTTTAGTGTAAGGCAATGAATCAGCATCTCTCTCTCTCTCTCTCTCTCTCTCTCTCTCTCTCTCTCTCTCTCTCTCTCTCTCTCTCTCTCTCTCTTTCTCTCTCTCTCTCTCTTCGTGACTATCCTGTAAATAAATATTTACTTAATTTTTCTGGGAGGCAGCAGCAACACAACCTCCACATCTGCAGACCATAGTCATGAATGTCAAGCTTGGTACATGATCAGCAAAAGGAAGGATCCTGAAGCTCTCCTCAATAGCCTGACAGAGTTTTGTGACAAGTTATTGGTTTTATTTTGCTCATGAATACTTTTGTAACTGTGTGGGAATTCTTTTAATATTCTTAGTCCATAGCATTGTTTTGGTTCTAGGAAGGATCCAAGATAGTAATACCGGGTCTGGCCAATTGTTAAATGTCCAGTGGGAGCATATATACTTCAGAAATTGACAAATGCTACAAATCAAGACTTGGCTTACATTCTCCAATTGATAAATGGTCAAAGGATATGAACAATTTTCAGATGAAGAAATTGAAATTATTTGTAGTCATATGAGAAGGTGCTCCAAATCACTACTGATCAGAGAAATGCAAATTAAGACAACTATGAGATACCACTACACACCTGTCAGCTTGGCTAAGATGACAGGAAAAGACAGGAAAAGATGCAGAATATTGGAAGGATGTGGGAAAACTGGGACACTGATGCATTGTTGGTGGAATTGTGAACACATCCAGCCATTCTGTAGAACAGTTTGGAACTCTGTTCAAAAAGTTATCAAACTGTGCGTACTCTTTGATCCAGCAGTGTTTCTACTGGGCCTATATCTCAAAGAGATCTTAAAGGAGGGAAAGGGACTTGTATGTGCCAAAATGTTTATGGCGGCCCTTTTTGTAGTGGCAAGAAACTGGAAACTGAGAGGATGCTCATCAATTGGAGAATGGCTGAATAAGTTGTGGTATATGAATGTTATGGAATATTATTGTTCTGTAAGAAAGGACCAACAGGATGATTTCAGAGAGGCCTGGAGAGAGTTACTAGGTGAAATGAGCAGAACTAGGAGATTATCATACACAGCAACAAGAAGACTATACCATGATTAATTCTGATAGACGTGGCTCTCTTCAACAATGAGATGATTCAAACCAGTTTCACTTGTTCTGTGATTAAAAGAGCCATCTACTCTGATAGAGAGAACAGTGGGAGCTGAGTGTGAAACACAACATATCATTTTCACTCTTTCTGTTGATGTTTACTTGCATTTTGTTTCCTTTCTCAGGCTATTTTTTCCTTCTTGATCCAATTTTTCCTGTACAGCAAGATAACTATATATATGTGTGTATATATACATATATATACATATACATATAGTGGATTTAACATATATTTTAACATATTTAACATCTATTGGACTAACTGGCATCTAGGGGAGGGAATGGAGGGAAGGAGGGAAAATTTGGAACAGACAGTTTTGTAAGGGTCAATGTTGAAAAATTACTCATGTATGTTTTGTAAATAAAAAGCTTTAATAAAAAAATTTTTAAAGACTTGGTTTATTATATTTTTGACTGTTTAGACTTAAGAAATAATAGAAAAGATGATAACAATGCAGATTAAACTTAAAAGCATGTTGTGCATGTATTTCTCCTCCTCCCCTGTCCAGAGCTGGTTGTTAAACCAGCATACACCTGATCCAGGGTCACTTGCAGGTGATCATAAGATTTAGAAATGATAAGTACCTTGAAAATCTTCTAGCACAAGTCACTCATATTTCAGATGGAAAACTGAGTCGCTGAGAGGAGAAGAGACTTGCCCAAGATTAAATAAAGACTGAGTAGACAAGTTGGGATCCAAACAGAGTTCCCCCAATTCTAAGCTAAGTCCTCTATTCACTCCATCATGCTTGGGTTTAATCAATGATTATCTCCATAGCTTTGTGTGAAGCTCTTAATCTAAGCTAGAAGTTTCTCAGGTGTCTAAAAGTATATTCACAGACCAATTCCTAAATTCTTGTACTCTTGGACATGACTACATAAAATCGATTGAATAACGTTAGACTCTTATCACCTGACCTCTAGCTTTCCTCCATTGGTGATATGGCAAGAATTAGTTAAGGCACCATCCACTGTGAGATAATATTGGTAGCAGAACCATTTGTTCTGTATTATCACAAAGCACTGTTTTGTGTTCCACGACAGCCCAAAGCAAGATTGTAAACCAGGAAAAATTTGTCTTAAGGGCTCCTCACCACCCCTTTCAACACACCTCCCCTTCCTGCCATAAATAGCCTTACTCTTGGTACCCAGTGAGCTTTTTCCTATCTGCCTGGGATCTCTCACCCATTTTGGCAACTGATCTGAACCTGCCTTTTCCAGACAAGGTTCCATGCAGAGGGCCTTTCTGAATCTCCATCCTCCCTAAATCTGCACCTGCCTCCTGTGTGCCCTCCCCTCAGGACCCTGCCTATTGCTCAGTAGCAAGAAAGTAATCTGATAAAATTAATTTGTACCATATCAGTGAAAAATTATGAGTTAATCTATTACCTTTCATGCAGCACATGTGCAGTTCCTGGACCCACAATGCTTTAACTTAAACAAGTTGGCTATGAGGGTGACAATTCCAAACTCTGGTAAGCCGGTAATGAGAATAATCATAATGTCATAAAGTCAGGGTTTAGTTCAACCTAGATATGTCGTAATGTGCTTTGCTAATGTCACACAACTAGAGAGTGGCTCTAACTAGAGCAGAACCCAGCTTTTCCCAGTTCTTAATGCCTTGCTCTTTGAAGTATATCACAATGCCTTTTTGACTTGGAGTAGGGGAAAGGAGGAAAGCTTTTTATCTTCAAATCAAATCATAAAATGTCTTTCTATTTTACTAGCTAGCCTTGATCATGGAATAGCCTTAGGAGCTTGGTGAACTTTTAGGGATAGTGGATTTTCTTAGTAGCTATGGGAGCTTGGAGGCATTAACATTGTTGAATGGTTGTTCAAGATCAATGAAAACAATTTTGAGGTTCTGATCCTATTCTCAACCTTTTTCTATATCTGAAGCAGGGGAAGGGTAATGTCCATTGTACTGCAATTTAAGGCCTCATTACTATTCTGGGAATGTCTGTTGACTCTTGAACATCAATCCAAGATACTTCTGGCCAGGAGTTCCCCAGTGACTCATGAAAATATAATAATATTTATGAATCAATTTTTTTAACTTCTTGAAGACAAAAATGATAGTGGGATCTTTGAAACTTTGTAGTTATTTTCTCAATGCTCATCACTGCAAGGAAAAAAACCTTTTTATAGTATCTTATTAAGAATAACTTTAGGACCTAGAACTATAATTAGGGGCTGGTTTCTTCTTCTCTGTTACTCAACTGCCTGAATCTATCATCTTATAAGTCTTGGTAGCTGGGACGGTCTCAGGTCCTTACACCTCACAAAGCAGCACTCATTACCAACATTTTGTTAATGTAAGGCCAACCCCTAAAGACTCAAGTCTCCAATAGTATAGGCAAATCAGCAAAGTCTTACAATAGGACCAGGGGGGTGCTTGAGGGAACCAGCCATTCAAGAACCCATAACTAAATTTTCAGTGTGAGTACTTATACCTTAAACATTAACAAACTACAAATCATGGCTTCAGTTTTTTTGGTGATTGTGCAGATTTAAGAGAGGGATAAAGAAAATGTTAGTAACAGATTTAACTTCCAACTATATCCTGCTTAAACCAATTGCAACACACTTATCAGCACTCCTCTGAATAGGATCTTGCTTTCTGGGGAACAAAAAAGACATTTTTTAATTGTTTTATTTTTTCTGGTTATTCATGTACATTAATTTTTAAAATACACATTTCTTTATGAATCATGTTGGGAGAGAATCATCAGAACAAAAGAGGAAAGTCATAAGAGAAAAAAATAAAAGAAAAAGAAGTGTACATAGTATGTATTGATTGATATTTTGTCTCCTTAGTTCTTTTTCTGGATGCAGATGACATTTTCTTTCCAAAGTCTATTGGAATTGCTTTAGATCATTGAACCACTGAGAAGAACCAAGTGTTTCATAGTTAATCATCATACATTCTTGCTGTTATTGTGTACAATGTATTCTTGGTTCTGCTCATTTCGCTCAGCATCAGTTCAAGTAAATCTTTTCAGGTTTTTCTAAAATTATCTTGTTCATCACTTTTCATAAAGCAATAATATTCCATTACATTCGTATTTCACAGCTTTTTTAGTCATTCCCTAGTTGAGCGACATCTACTCTTTTTCCAATTCTTTGCCACCACAAAAAAAAAAAAAAAAAAAAAAACTGCTACAAACATTTTTGTATGTGTGAGTCCTTTCCCCTCTAGGATTTCCTTGGAATACAGACCCAGCAATGGCACTGCGGGGACAAAGGGCATGCACAGTTTTGTGGCCCTTTGGACATAGTTCCAGATTGCTCTCCACAATGGTTGAATCGCTTCACAACTCCACTAGCAAAGAATTAGTATTCCAGTTTTCCCACATCCCTTCCAACATTTATTTATCTTTATCTTTTCCTGTCATCTTAGTCAATCTGAGAGGTGTAAGGTAATACTTCAGAGTCTGTATTTCTCTAATAGTGATTTAGAGCATTTTTTCATGTGACTATAGATGGCTTTAATTTCATCATATGAGAATTCTGTTTGTATCCTTTGGCCATTTATCAATTAGGGAATGATTTGTAGATCTGATAGTTAAACTATCCCTTGCTCTCCTAATTTGCTTATTGTATCACTCTTTATGCCCAAATCACATACCCATTTTTATTTTATTTTGTGAGATATAAGTCTATGCCAAGTTTCTGACAATTATTTTCTTGTTTTCCCAGCAATTTTTGTGAAATAGTTCTTATCCCAGATCCTGGAGTTTTGGGATTTGTCAAATATTAAATTACTATATTCATTGATTATCGTGTCATGTGAATCTAACATATTCCACTGATCCAACATTCTATTTCTCAAAAAGGACATTTTGGCCTAGTTCTGGGCTTGATTACTCAGATTTCCCTCTCCAAGGTAAGAGAAGGTGGTTCACCCACAGCTGAAAAGGAAACAGTCTCATGAGAGAACAAAACCCTACCAAATAATAAAGATCAGATTCATTATGAGATAACAGATTCACTGAGGGGATGAGCAGCAACGGGTGGGAAGCAGCTGCTGGCTTTTCTAAACATGGATTATCTTGTTAAGCTCGGTCACGAAGCAGGACCTCAAGACAAATAGTCCTGCTTACGGGGTGTTCAATGATCAGAACTATGGCAACCTATGTAGACCATGTTTTGTTGCAATGGATAGTTTTGAGAACTTGTTCTTTAAAACCAGAGGAAAAACTGGCAGAGTTGGGCTTCTATGACCTCACTCTATTTCAGACTACGGAGGTAACGTCTTCAAAGATTTCAGCAGATACCAGAAGTCTTCTCATCTCAGCAGGCTTTCTGTGCTTTAACGGGCTTCTTCTTTCACCACAAGGTATGTAGAAGAAATCCTCCCAATTCATGAGTTTGCAATCTAAAGTCTGAAAGGATTAAGGCAGATCCCACTGGCCCATAGTGATGAGGTTCAGTTCATAAACTCTTTCAAGTGCAAGGTCACTAATCCAAGTGTGGAACAGGATGGGGGTATCTAATGGGTGGGTGCACACTGTTTTGCTTCCTTGTGCCCTTGTCAGGACTCGAGAATAGCTATTCTTCTGGTAATTAGGGTGACAACACCTATGAAAGAAGTTGGGGGGTCTATCTGGGGTTGCTAGTTTAGACCTACGGTAAGCAGAGATGGGAGACTAGACCATTACCTACCATTCTCTAACATGGCTAGGACATGTAGGTAACATGGCACAATAATCATGGATATGCAAGATGCAGCCCAAAGAACTCCATATGCCCTCTTAATTGCCCTCGCCAGGGGGAAGTCATTGCAAAAATATAATAGAAACTGAGACCAGCAAAACTGAACCATTTTCCTCCTTTTCTCAGCCTCTTACATTTGCTAGCTATCTGACAGCAGCAGTGAAGATTAATCTAGTATCCAAAGCAGCAATGGAAACCCTCATAATCTATGCCTTCCAGCTCTAACTTTAGATATCTTGATGTGGAAAAGATATTTGCATTTTCCCACCCCTACAAGATAGCCACCCTGCCTTGGCTTTTGTTCTGCCAAGGGCTAATTTGGAAGGCTGCAAACTCTTATCCCCATCACATTAGCTAAGTCTTCCCAAACCAGTATCTCTTCTTTGATTTAGACCAGTGTCTTCTTGTCCTGTTCTCATCAGGAGAAGGAAGAAGAGAAAAGGAGGCCACATGCATTCTAGCTTGGGCCCCCTAAGCTAGGAGAGGAGAGAAAGGGGCAAAGGAAAAAATAGACACCTGCAAGGGTCTTCCTGTTCCAACCCCTGCCTCTCTCAGTATGAACATTTTAGTCAGTGTGATGAGACAAAGATTAGGCAGGTGGAACCATGTAGGAAATCAATATTTATATACAACTATCCCTTCTATATCACAATTTTCCCATCACACATTCAATATATCATAGTTGTCATAAGAAATTAAATGGGAGGGATAGTAATCATTGATCTCAGACAAGATCAGACTTAAAAAAGATTCAATCTACATTGTGTCAGCCATATTAATGTTATTTTATATGTTTAGATATATGTTTTTGTAGGTATGTATTATGAAAGTATATATACATGTATATATGTGTATGTATGTATACATAAATATATCCATGCTTAATTGTAGTCTGCTTGGGGAAGGGGGAGGAAAAGAGGGAAGAATAAAGTAAAAAGTATACAACAGAGAACAAAAGAAAACCTACATGAAGAAAAAGAAAAGATGGACAGTTATGAATACAATGTTTTCTATTATTATATATGCTTTCTTAAAGTGGAAATTCGTTGCTACATATTTTGAATCCTCCCTGATGTTCTGTTGGGCACATGACAATTTTTTTCCCTTTTCTGCCTTTCTTTTTTTTAAAAAATGAAAAAAAAAAAGCTTCTCTTCTTATCTTCCATTTAAAAAAAAAGAAATTAAATGGGAATTTTGAAGGAGTTTTGTGGAAGCTTCAAACAGCATACAAGGCCAGCAGACAACACAGAAAATGTTTAGAAACTCAGAAATGCATGAAATATGTGTATATTATAATATCAACCCAAATATTATGACAAGGTACTGTAAATACCCCATAAAAGAAAAAGAAAAAATTTAGACTTCTTCTCTGGTATGAAAGGAGAGCCAATTTTTTTCCCTGATTTTCCAGATTGTGGGGTACTGTGTCCCTAATCCCCACAGTGTGGAAGAGAGAACTGTATTTCCCTATGAGTGAAAATCCTCTGAATGGATCTTTCTCAAGTGAAAGAGACCTGTTTAATTTATTAAGATATTGAGTACCACTCCACAAAATCCTCTTTGTCTATCACAGAGACGAAGCCTCCATCTCTTGAAGCTGCCATGGAGATCTGAATCAATGCATAAACAGAATTCAGGGGCATATTAAAGATTGATTTGATGATCCATCTGGACAAATTGTGGCATTCTGCTATTGATAATTTAAGTAACTAGTTCTGCAAGGAGCAAATTCCAATAAGTTTCAAAAACAAGGTACTCCCTACTAACTTTTTGATCTGTAATTTTACTCAAAGTATTTGTTTTAAAGGCAAAATGTGCTAGACATCAAGAGCTGTCTGGAGGTGACAATTTAGAAAGCCATCTACCCATTATTTAAATTGATACTTAAAGCTCTCTTTTCCAACACATTTGCTGAGATATTTTTCAATAGCTCCTTGCAAGTATCTAAATTCTTTAGGATCTTAATGCTTAAATACCACTTGAAGATGAAGTCATTTTATTACTGTGAGCAAGTAGCTTATGAAAGATTGGTCAGGGCAGCCCTTGTCACTACGCATCTCCACTGACTTGCCCATCAATTTAAGTCCTGATAGCCACCAATGGCATAATTGATGAGATGCTCCTGCCTAGACCTTGGCCAAACCCCATCAACTTATTCTGGCTCACTCATTAGATGGAAGATGACATTGATGATTAGTTTGGCCATCACTAAGCAAAAGCAGGCTATTACTGTTGATTAAACAGCTGCAATATTAATTGGAGCTGTCCAAAAATAGAATGGGCTATCTCAGAATCACAGATTTAGACCTGGAAGGGACCTTAGAAATAGTCTAATGTCCAAGGGTAGATACTAAAGTTTGCCTTTTCTATTTGTAACTCTAGTACATAGCACAGTACCTGGCACATAGTGGACAATAATGTTTGTTGACTGATTTTCCAAGAGATTTAGCATTTTTATCTGTACTATTAATGTGAAGTTTTTTTTTTTTTTAAGGATATTTTCCATTATCATTTTTATAGCATTCTAGGACTCTCTGCTACAGTGATTCTTTGATTGGTGTTGGACAGCTTTTTTTGCTTTGCTGATATGTGACTCTTTGTGTATAGGGAGTTTGGGTTTTGATGAAATAGGTTTTTCTAATTCTTTGCTATAGGATGTTTCCACATTAGTCTTCCTCAGAAACAATCATCACATCACTCCACTGCTCAAACACCTTAAATGGTTCCTCATTTCCTACATCACACTGCTTCTTTCCTGTGACATAATTCCCTTTGATGTCATGGTTAAACTCCTAAAAATCCTTCACAACTGGGACCCAAATGAGAAAATGTATGTAAAGTTCTGTAAATCTCAAAGTACAACATAAATGTCATATTCCTATTTCTAACAAATACCACTCCTCAGGTTAGCTTCCTCACTGCCCCACAAACATACCATGCTTATGCCTGCCTCTGGACCTTCACTAGTATTATTTCTCTTCCTTGGAATGCCCTACTTTTTCCTTCCAATTATGTCACCAAGATGTCACCCTAAAGTGGAAGGTTTGAAGCTTTTTTCATAGACCTCTTTGGCAATCTGATGAAGCTGCCCCTTCTCAGAATGTTTTTAAACACATAAAATAAAATAATTATAATTAAAAAGAAAACCACTTAGACTGAAATGCAGTTTTCAAAATATTTTTTAAAAGCAAAAAACAAGGGGCAGCTAGTTAGTGTAGTGGATAGAATATAAGCTCTGAAGTCAGGAGGACCTGAGTTCAAATTTGACTTCAGACACTTAACATTTTCTGGCTGTGTGACCCTGGGCAAGCCACTTAACCCCAGTTGCCTCAGAGGAAAAAAAAAAAGCAAGCAAGTTCCCAGACTCTAGGATAAATTCAATTATCTAGGCATCCATCAGTTCCTTATGCCTACAATTCAGTTGCCTGCCACCAGATGGCAGTTGGGCTATTTAGGTTAAATAGTTGTTTCGTTTCCCCCATAAACAAATGAAATCAGATTTACTTACACCCATGATCCACACAACTGATTGCTTTAAAAATTAAATAAAAATAAATATCTTTATTAAAATATTTAAATCAAGCTATATTCTCTAAAGTATATAAAGAAATGATATTGCAAAAATTTAATATATATTTATTGAACATCTACTAATAACATCTCCATCCTGTTCAGTTGTGTCTAACTTGTGACTCTGTGGAATATATTACACTAATACTATCAATAAAGTTTTATTAGCAAAGATACTGGAATGGCTTGCTTTTTCTTTCTCCAGTAAATTAAGGTAAACAGAAGTTAAGTGACTTATACAGGATTACACAGCTAATAAATATCTGAGGTCACATTTGAATTCAGCTTTTCCTGACCCCCTTCCCAGTATTCCATCCACTGAGTCACCTGGCTGCTTCCTATAGCTCCATCTCCTAAATTATAATGTGATAATCTGAATAGTATGCTGAGGAAGATATAAAAATAATTAATGCTGCTTACCAGAAAGTTGTCATTTACGAGGATAAGAAAATTGCAAATAATGAAATATAAAGCTAGAGTTAAAAAGAATCAGCTCTGCACTGATTCCTTTCTCAAATTTCTATTAGTTCCAGTTAATACAGTCTAGGGCTCCAACTTAAACAGAGCTGGCGTTTTGGGATCAGAAATCTCTAGAGGGCAGATTCTTATGGCAGACAGGAGTTTCATCATTAAAAATATTCATGCCTGTTGCTAGGTTGATTGCCCTTAATTGTCTCACATACCTCATAAAGAAGAGATATACAGGTTGCCTCTTCATTTGTCTGTGTCTCTGGAGCTCAGGTAAGTCCCTAGACTTCTGGTCTTCCATAGAAAGAGGAAAAAACCCAACAAAACTCCTGCTGCAGTCCACTGTGTTGTACTTGTTGTAACTAACCAAAAGCCCCACAGCTAATACGCTCTCTTTGACTGTATTCCATTAGTAAGATCTGCCTTGAATTTCCCTGTTAAGTTGTTTTCAGTCATGTCTGAATCTTGGTGGCCCCATTTGGGGTTTTCTTGGCAAAGACACTAGACAGGTTTGTCATTTCCTTCTCTGGATCTACAGATGAGGATCTGAGGCGAACAGGGTGTCTTGCCCAGGGTCATAGACACAGTAAGTGTCTGAAGCTGGATTTGAATTCAGGAAAATGAGTCTTCTTCTCTCCAAGTCAAGCAGAAACTTCTTAAAGAAGACCTTTTCTTTTCAGCATCAAAAAATATAATCAAATATTACTTGTGCAGTATTTGAATATTTAGATTAGAGCAATTTTTTCACACTGGCTTCCATAAGTAAACTCCATTCTTGGCCCCTACATGAATTTCTTCCTTCCTTTCTTCCTTCCTTCCTTCTTTCCTTCTTTTCTTCCTTCCTTCCTTCCTTCCTTCCTTCCTTCCTTCCTTCCTTCCTTCCTTTATTTCTTTCTTATTAAAGCTTTTTATTTTTCAAAACATATGCATGGATAATTCTTCAACATTAATCCTTGAAAAACCTTGTGTTCCAATTTCCTCCCCTTCCCTCATGCCCTCTCCTAGATAGCAATTAGAATAATATTTGTTAAACATAGTAGAAGTATATGTTATATCCAATAGATACATACATATTTATACAATTATCTTGCTGCACAAGAAAAATCAAATTGAATCAGAAGAAAAAAAATGAGAAAGAAAATAAGATGCAAGCAAACAATAACAAAAGAAGTGAAAATGTTATGTTGTGAACCACATGAAGTTCCCACAATCCTCCCTCTGCATGTAGATGCCTCTCTTCATCACACAATCATTGGGACTGGTCTGAATCATCTCATTGTTCAAGAAAGCCATGTCCATCAGAATTGGTCATTATATAATCTTGTTGTTGCCGTGTACAATGATCTCCTGGTTCTGCTCATTTCACTCAGCATCAGTTCATGTAAGTCTCTCCAGGCCTCTCTGAAATCATCCTGTTGGTCGTTTCTTACAGAACAATAATATTCCATAACATTCATGTACCACAATTTACCCAATCATTCTCCCACTGATGGGCATCCATTCATTTTCCAGTTTCTGGACACTACAAAGAGGGCTGCCACAAACAGGGATATAAGCCCAGTAGAAACACTGTTGGATCAAAGGGTATGCACAGTTTGTTAACTTTTTGAGCATAGTTCCAAATTACTCTCCAGAATGTTGGATGTATTCACAATTCCACCACAATGTATTTATTAATGTCCCAGTTTTCCCACATTCCCTCCAACATTCACCATTATCTTTTCCTGTCATCTTAGTTAATCTGAGAGATGGGAGGTGGTACCTCAGAGTTGTCTTAATTTGCATTTTTCTGATCAATAGTGATAGAAAGCACCTTTTCACATGAGTAGAAATGATTTCAATTTCATTATCTGAAAATTGTTCATATCCTTTGACCATTTATCAATCCTCCATGAATTTCTTAACTACTCTAATCCTTACAAATTTCCTTCTATAAACATTAGCAGAATCTTTAGGATATTACATAGAATTTTGTATTTAATTATATGCTGTAGTTTTGTTTATTTTTTCATTTATTTAATTTTTTTCCCCCAAGAACACTGTAATCTCCTTGAGGACAGATAACATGTCTTAAACTTTTTCTACAATGTATATAGCACATGGTAGCATTCAATAAATACTTGAAGTAATGGTTGAATTGGGATGAAGAAAATCTGAACATTATTTTTTTATGCCTTGAAGTGAAATTTTAAACTTTTTTCATCATCAGTAAAAACTATTTCTGAATAGTGCTGAAATTTGAGTGCTGAAGATAGAGGTAAAAAAAAAAAATAACAAATCTCTGACTTACTTACAATTTCTTGTTATTACAAATTCTAAAAACCAGAGTAGTAGCTGAGAATTTGACATTTGAAGTAAATTCAGTTGATAGGTAAGAAAGGAGGTTACATAGGACAAAGTCAAAGCAAAACTCTAATAAGATTGAGGGATCGATTGCTGAAAGATCTCCCCTGATTCCTGCTGCCATTATAGTATAGTTGGGATGATATCCTTTGATCCTACTCTAGTTACCATTCCAATAGAAACTTTAGGAAGAAAATGATCAGAAATCACAGTTCTTTCACCCATCCATACAATCCTCACCCCATATTGATAAAGTCACTATCATTTTTTTCTTAAATCATTGTTCAAAGTTCCCAAAGACCTCAAGAGACTCTTCTAGTTCTTGATTCATTTACAAATCTACTATGGCAGACTTTCTCTGAGCCCCATAACTGGGGGTAACTAGGTGGCAAAGTGGATAAGTGCTGCACTTGGAGTCAGAAAGATTACAGTTCTAACCTTGCCTCAGATACTTACTGTGTGACCCTGCATGTAACCTATCCTCACAGTTTTCCCATTTGTAAAATAGAAATAATACTTCTTCAGGTTGTTGTGATGATAGAATTAGATAACATGTAAAGTTGCAAACTTAAAGTAATATATAAATACTAGCTATTATTATTACCAAATTCTGGTAACCAGCTTTGCCAAGATCTACATAGTTTAATATAAATTAAAAAATAAAGCAACTCATTCTAGTGTCCTCAGATCTAACATGATTTTTCTTACATTATGCCACTATAGTTTATAATAAGGAAAAAAAAAACTATACAGTAATAAAAAGACAATTTCCTTTACAAATGAAATCATAGCTCTAGTCCCTATCCTTGCCCTTTCCCTGAAATACAAAAGAATGGCTGTTTCCTCACAAGAATACATATATAAAAATTTAAATGATAATACCAAATGACATTAATTATGTACCAAATGATTGTTACAGACATTAAGTGCTATGAGATCACAGAATCAGAAGGGATCTTGGTAGTCATCTAATCTAATCAATATCTAAATGAGAATTCTCTCTAAAACATACTGAAAGATCATCAATCAGCCTTAAAATACAGAGTTTTTTTTATAGTTTTTTTACTTACAAGTTATATGCATAGGCAATTTTACAGCAATTGCCAAAGCTTTTGTTCCAATTTTTCCCCTCCTTCCCCCCACCCCCTCCCCTAGATGGCAGGATGACCAATATATGTTAAATATGTTAAAGTATAAATTAAATACAAAATAAGTATACATGTCTAAACAGTTATTTTGCTGAAAATACAAAGATGTTTAAGGAAAGAAGAAAAAAGAAAGGAAAGAAAAGGAGAGGGGGGAGGGAGGGAGGGAGGAAGGAAGGAAGGAAGGAAGGAAGGAAGGAAGGAAGGAAGGAAGGAAGGAAGGAAGAAAGGAAGGAAGAAATTTCTAATTGTTGACAAGTTGTGGGGGTTTTTCCTTCCTGACATCAAATTTAAATATGTCCTCTTCTAGCTTTCACCCAAAGTATCAAGTTCTTCTCCTTGGGGCAAAGTAGAATAAATGGTATCCCTTTCCCACATTGAAACCTTTCAGTAGTTAAAAAGTTAAATTAAAACTATCTTATGCCTCCAAGAATTTCTCTTTTCCAGACTAACCATTCCCAATTCTTTAAACCCACCTTTGGTCCTCTTTTTCCTCCTTCTCTTCCTCTCTGTGGGTATTAGTGGACATATTAAAGGAGAAACATCCCCAAGTAAGAATCAATAGGACTTAGTGACTGTATATAGTGGATGGGATAGGAAAGGAGTAGTTAAGGAAAATTTCAAAATTTCAAGTCAAGGTAACTGGGTGAATGATGGTGTCATTAACAAAAATGAGAAAATCCAGAGTGGAAACTGTTCTGTGGAGAAATGAAGTATTTCTTCCCTATTTATCTCAGTAACAACTCCTTTGAGAGGAAAAAGGGGAAATGAGAGGTAAATATTTGTTGACTTGCTGAAATGATTATTGAGCATTTATAAACAAAATCCTGTTCTGTTCATTCATCTTTCCTCTCAGTCAACATTATTCCTTGCCTGTAGCCATGAGAACTCCCAGCTTCCTGTTCTTTTCTGAGAGGTATGACCTAGCAAGCCAGAAATTTTCTTGAACTATGTCCAAAAAGTTTATTTTAATCCATGGCATTCCTTACTCAGATCTGAACTTGATTCCTTCCAGTGAACCAGCTTTGACTTTTCTTAGTTCTTTCTCTCATTTCTGAAATATACATTCATTTTTCCCTGAGTGGGGGAGTGTCTACTTTAGCCTGTTTAGCTGCTAATTGGGAACTTACTTACTAGTAAGCTTCCCTGTAGTTCTCCTTTGTCGCCTGCCTCCTTCCAGCCACTTTAGTAACTTCATAATCCTTTTCCCCACGCCCTAACCACACCCAGCTCTCTCACCTTTTGATTTTGCCATTTGAACTTAGTTCTTCTCTAATCTCCCACGAGAATTTTTTTTTATGTTCAGGAAGAATTAAGAGTTTGTCCCTTCTCAATATGACAGTTGGTAACATAAGGTTTGTGTGGGATGGAGGTAAATATGGGTCTGAAATACCACATAATTACATAATAGAGAGGTATTGCCAAGGTAAACTAATAATAAAACAGTTGGGTGATGTTTGCCTACAAAAATCACAGTTTGGTATATGTTATTCACTGCCTTACTTTGTCAAATATATCACGTGCCAAAATTAAATGCATAAGAACAGGCAGTGCTCTAATGTAATCAGCCAGATTATGCCACTGGTTCGGGACAACTATCAAAGAAATAGAAGTTGCTGAGATATGGTCAGAGTGCCACATGAATAGTGTCAGGGTCTCTCAAACTCTGGCCTGGGAACATATAAGAAACTAAGGAAAGTTTCATAAGGTATAGTCTAGGAGCTCTCTAACCTTGTGACATGGATTCATCATTTCCCAAACTTCCTGGTATTTTCTGACAACTGAACAGCATTTTCCCAAGGAACACATGTAACAATCTATAGAACATGTAACAGATCTATAGAAAAAGCAATCAAAATGCCATGAAGGACCAGTTCTGACTTCAGAAAGCCAATGGTGTCTCTTGCTTTAGAGGTGGTGGACTACAGGTAAAGAACGAGGCATACTTTTACAGATGTGGCTAATGTGTTGATTTGTTTGTGAATCTATTTATTTATTATAAGGAATAATTTATGTGTATGTGTAGTGATTATGTAAAAAAAAAGAAAGAAGGAAAGAAGGAAGGAAGGAAGGAAGGAAGAAAGGAAGGAAGGAAGGAAGGAAAGAAAGAAAGAAAGAAAGAAAGAAAGAGAAAAGGAACATCTGTAATTGTTTTAAACCACCCAGTAACATCATACTCCTAGAACTACCTTAACTCTGTTTTGAAGAACCTTTGTTCTCTTGCTCTCCTTTCTCTCAATACGATCCATTCCCCAGCCACAGTCTAGGCTCATCAGTCCGGAAGATCCCTCCCATTGCTGCTGCCTGTAGGAAACCTCTGAGGGAAAGAGAGGCTGCTACCCTTTTTATGACTGCTAGTAGCAAGGGCTACCTTCCTGCCCCTACAATTCAATTAACTCTTCTCCCCCCTTGTACACATTGGTAGTTGTCTTCCTAGTGGTGTTTCTCTTATCACTGACTTAACACTTTGTTCAAAACTTTCCCTATCTTCTCTCACCATTCCATTTTTCTCTTTTATATCCTGACCTAACTTTTCTACGGTTCCTCATCCAATCTTAATTTTCCCCCTTTACTGAATAGTATTTTTCCTCCAATTACATATAAAGATATTTTTCAACATTATTTTAATAGTATTTTTTCCCAAATACAACATTTATTTTTGTAAGATTGAGTTCCAAATCCCCCTCCTTTTCTCTTCCCTTCCTAAGACATCAAGCAATCTGATATAGATTATATATACAATAATTTTGACATATATTTCCATATTAGTCATGTTATATAAGAAAAATCAGAACAAAAGGGAAAAACCATGAAAAAAATGTGAAAAGAAATGTCTTTCTGAATACAAATGTTATTTTCCCTCTCAAGTGTATTGGAATTGTCTTGGATCACTGTATTGTTGAGAAAAGCTAAGTCTATCATATCTGATCACCACACAATCTTGCTATTACTGTGTACAATGTTCTTCTGGTTTTGCTTACTTTATTCAGCATCAGTTCATGTAAATCTTTCCAGGCTTTTCTGAAATCAGCCTGCTCACAGTTTCTTATAGAACAATAGTATTCCATTACATTCTCTCATCAACACCTTATAGCACCAAAATAATTGTTCAGAGAGTTAGAAAAGTAAGTGCTAGGCACCATGTAGGAGTTTTCCCTTTAACCCATTTTACATAATCCAAACAGGTTTAAATATATAGGTAAAAATGTATATCCTTACTTTCTTTCACATGTCACCTATTATCAGGACTCAGGGAGTGTCAAGCTACTGAGATTAGGGCCAGTAGCCCATATAATAGATGATCTAATTGGAAAGACCACTCTACCTATAACTATCTTATTCATTTTCTTGAGACCATGCCTGAAATTAGCCTATTATTCTCTTTTTGTTAAAGCATTGCAGAAAACTTTTAAAGTTTAAACAATATGTAACATAATAAACTATTATTAGTTTTCCAAGGGAAGACATCAAGGGTAGTTGTTAAGACTAAGTAGCTCAAAATCATCATGTCCAAAGTGGAATTTATTATATTTTTCCCAAATAATGTCTCTTAGTCATAATTTCTCTGTTTTTGTTTCCTCACAGTGAAAGACTTAGAGAATTAAGGAATGAAAGATCACCAGGTTTTTTAATCTGACATTTCCCTTTTCTTAATCCCATATTCCATCATTTGCCAATTTTATTTTCATGTTATTATTTACATTTACTTCTTGTGCTCCATCCTCACAATGACTATCCTGGTTCAAATTTTCATCTCCTTTTCCCTAGATTATTATTATATCTTCTTATTTTCCTACTTCTAATCTCTCTTCTTTCCAGTCAACCTTTCATACTACTTCCTATATAATTTTCTTAAGGTTTCATTCTGACCAAAGAAATAATATATTTAAAGTTCCATGTAAACATTAGTTATTTTTATTGCCATTGATTTTATTGGTACTTCATTCTTCTGTTAAAAAAAAAAAAAAAGAACAAAACAACTTCTGGCAATTCCAATTTCTTACCAAACAACGTTTACTCCTAATCCAAGACTTTTCATAACCAGAGTCCAACCTTAGCCCATATTCTTCTTCATGTATTTTAAATTTTACTCAAACTGGAATTCCTTACCCTTGTCTCTCCTCCATCCATATCTGAAGTGGGTTCCCAGCCTCTATCACCATATTGCTATCTGTTGAAGCCCCACTCTTCCTTCAAGACCAAGCTCAGTTGCCATCTCCTTTATGTTGCCTTGTATAATCCATGCCTCAAAGTGAACTCCTCATCCTCAACTTTCTCATTCTGCTTTGCCAGAATTTAACCCACATGTGCAAAAATGTTTTTAGTAGCTCCTTTTGTGGTAGCAAAGAATTGGAAAATGAGGGGATGCCCATCAATTGGGAAATGGCTGAACAAGTTGTGGTATATGAAGGTTATGGAATATTATTGTTCTATAAAAAATGGTGAACAAGCTTATTTTAGATAGGCCTGGAAAGATTTACAAAAACTAATGTTGAGCAAAACAAGCAGAACCAGAAATACATTGCACACAATAACAGAAAGAATGTGTGATGATCAACTATGAAAGACTTGATTCTTCTAAGTGGTTCAGTGATCCAAGATAATCCCCTTAGACTTTGGTTAGAAAATGCCATCTATATTCAGAAAAAGAACTATGGATATTGAATGTGAATCACACATACTATGTTCACTTCTTTTTTCTATTGCTTTTTTTTTCTCTCTCTCCCACGGTTTTTCTCTTTTGTTCTGATTTTTCTCTCCCAACATGTCATAAAGCAATATGTATTAAAAATAAATAAATAAGATCATAGGTTTAGAATTCAAAGGAACTTTAGAGTCCACCCCTTTCATGTTGCAGATGATAAAAATGAGTTTCAGAGAGGTTAAATAATTGGCCTTTTGTTACACAGCTAATATGGTAGGATTTGAATCCATATCTTCCTGTCTAACTGCATCACTGTAATAAGACCTTGTTTTATCAAACTCTGCTTTTTATTATAGTTGTCAAGTCTGTTAGATTAGAAGAACCTGGAGAATAAGATGTTATATCTTTGTGCTTCAAGCCCAAGTGTCTTGAAGATAATAAGCACTTATTTAATCAAATTGAATGAAGTCAAAATAGTCATATCTATTTATTGGCCAATCACCTAGCAGGGCCCTGAAGAAATAAGACAGATTTTTTTTTTTTTTAAAGGGGAAAAAGGAAAGGGAAAAGTCCAAAGGCTGTAACATTTAATAGCCCAGGTAACAATATGTACAATGTGTCCTGAGTACCATGAGAGAGCCTGGGGGAGGGAGAAAAGAGTGGGAGGTGAGAGAAGGGAGGGAAGGGAGAATAGAAGTCATAAAAGGGTAATAAATTGAGGAAGGAAGATGTAATTCTCACTAAAGGGAAGAGGAGAGGCCCGGAAAGAAACTTTGCCCTGAGTTGACCCTGATTAAGGTGTAAGAAGATTCAGGAACCAGCTAGAATTAGATTGACCTGGTAGAAAACTAGTACATATAAGCTAGCTTCCAAGCTCATCTCAGAAACTCATGAATCAAAGAAATATCTTCTACCAAGCTAAAAATCAACTGGAGCACAGGCACCAACATATTTAGACAGAACTAAACACTGCTCACAGAATCATTCTTTCTTAGAAATTGAAAGAAATTCAAATCAAATTAATTAAATTAAATCCAACACCCCATTCCGATGTAAGAATGTTTTCTATAACATCCTTAACAGGTTTGACCTCTGCATGCATATGTCTAGGAACAGGATGCTCACTACTTAACAAAGTTGATTGTTGAGAGGGAAAAGTGAATGCAGAAAATTCCCCATGGCCTTGTACTCTGAGAGTCTTTGGAAGGTCATTGGACAGGAAAAAGGAGATGGTTCTAACTTTTGGTGCTAAGAAAGACTAGAAATTATACATACTAAATATGCTAAATTTCATTCCTGATGCTTATTTTCTATATGACTCTAGGCATCTTTTAACCTCAGTTTCCCAGTCTGTAAAATCAGAAGGTTGGAACAGATGACCTCCAATATTCCTTCCAACTCCAGAGCTATAATCTTATGTGCCTACAGATACCTTCTTTCTCATCCCCACAATCATCAAGCTAATAATAATGATGAAAACCAGCACTGGTATAATACTCAACTATTACAAAGCATTATTACATTTGTTAATCACAGCCCATGGGGTAGTCTTCTTCATTCAGTCCTAGGGGAGCCAGAGCTCAGTCTTTTCTCCCACTCTCTAGGTTATTATGCTTTCTCCTTGGGGACCCTGGGGAAAACCTCTTCAGTAAAGCTTAGACATTCTTCATGGTCATGATCTCCCTAAAAGGAGTAAACAGGATCACCTATAGAAAAATTAGTCAAAATACAACATATTTAAATCACTGGTATAGGATTGATTTTTATTTCCTCCATCATAAAATAAATGCTCAAAATAAAATCAAACAAAATAACTGATGAGAACATATTGACAAATACTTCAATCATGGAATAGTAAATAACTTGCATTCCTTTTCTACTCTCTGTCAGAGACAGGAAAAGCTCCCCTAAGCCTTGTGGGACAAGACATTTCCATTCCATCCCAGATGTGTACTGTCCAAGCCATTCATTCAAGTTCTATATCTTCTGGAAGCCTAACATGCTCATCTCCTCCTGCTGTCAGTGGTCTTTTCCTGTGAAAAGGGATGCAATGATAGGATACACATTTGCAGCCAGCACCTAGATCTCTCATTGCCTCTGATTCTCCCAAGCTTATGAGTTAGCCATCCAGGTTAGAAACATCCATTTCAGAATCTCACCTGTTCTCATGGAAAGAAACACAAGGCAAACTAGGTAACTCAGTAGCTTAGTGGGTGATCAGCGTCATTGGAGAAAGTCTCCAGTTCACACCACAGAGCTTTGTTATTGGCCTTTTTTCTGTTCAATATTTTAATTGATATTTTCATAAAGATAAAAAAGTCACGCTTATCAAATTTGTGGATGGCACAAAGCTAGCACAAATCTAGCAAAAGTTTTGGAGAGAGAATCGATTCAAAATCGGCATCTCTTTCATGTCTTAGGGGAAGATCTAGTGAATTCATAAAGAAAAAGTGATGGCAGAGGGGAGTCAGTGGATGTCAGGAGCAGTATGGATGCTAAGTGTTCCTAGGAGGTCTCCTTCATTTGTTGGAGAGAGCACAGACCTCATTGTCCTGAGTTCTATTTTGTAGTTTCTGAATCCCATAAGAAAAATGGGACTATGGGGTCTGTGGTGCAGAGGTGACATAGAGACTTATATTGTATTCTGCATACCTTTGAAGACATGTTGCTACTCGTCCAAAGAGATAGTGATAGCTTAGGAACTTCCTATATTAAATGTCATTGAACAAATTCAATTCAATGAAATTCATTAATACCATAAAGTAGGAAGGAAATGAGTATTTATTAAGTGCCTAATGTATACCAGGCACTCTGATACGTGCTTTAAAATATTATTTTATTTGATACGCACAGCAACCCAGGGAAATAGATGCTCTTATTGTCCTTATTTTAAGGTTGAGGACTGGAAACAGACAAGGTTAAGTAATTTGTCCAGGGTAATACAGCAAGTAAATGTCTGATACAGGATTTGAACTCAGCTCTTTTTAACTCTGGATCCAGCCTTCTATATGGAATTTACAATTAAGTAGGGAGATAAGGCATGTTTATAGATAATTATAATATAATCTAGAAAATGATTATTTGCATAGGACAGGTCTCATAGAGTATCCTGAGAGACTCAGAAAGAAAGAGAATCAGGGAATCTAGTGGGAAGAATCAGGGAATCATCTGTGTGTTCAGTGGGCATCAGAATGTAAAATTGGTAGAACTCTAAAAGCACAGTTCAGATTTTTTTTTATTAATAAGTGCTTATTGTGAACAAAACACAGAGCTAGGCAGTGGCACTACAAAGACAAAAATGGAACTATTTCTGCCCTCAAGAAGCTTATACTTTATACATGGCAAGATGGGGAAACAGTGTTCATAAGTAGGCACCTGAGCTAAACCTTGAAAAGAAAAGAAAATTTCAGAGGAGAGGGAAGAAGGATGCATGTTCCGAGAATGGTGGGAACTTGTACAAATGCACAGATTTGGGAGATGTAACATGTCGATAGTAACCCAACTTGACTGGAGGGTAGGATATAAAAGGAAGTAATAGGAGATAAACCTAGGATGGAGCCAGATTGTTGAGGCTGTGGAGAGTCTTAAATGCCATTCAAAGGAGTCTGTGTTTTGTCCTAGGCATTTGGGAGCCATGGAAGGTTTTAAGCAGAAAGTGACATGGCCTTGGGGAAATTATTTTGGCAGGTATATAATCACTTAAATATCCCAGACCAACTTGATTGAGTTAGAGAAAGTAGTCCAAGCAAAAAGTAACAAAGACCTATACCCAAAATAGTGAGAGTGTGAATGAAAAGAAGGGAATAAATGCGGGAGATTTCATAGAAATCTAATTAACAAGCATTAGGGACCAATAAGCTATGGGAATGAGGAAAAGAGACAAAGCAATGTACAATTGCAGGGGCAATGTACACAATCTAATGTATATATCGATTTAGAATATCATTTTTCATTGTCTGCTCTTTGGACTTATACTTTTTAAACTTCTTAGTTCCCTTTAAAAACTCCAATGTAAGTACTACTTCACATCTGAGGCCTTTCCTAATCATCCCCCTACTCCTCATTGTGCCTCACAAACTTCATATGTAGGATCATAAGAGATATTTAGAGCTGGAAAGGGTCTTAGAAGGCTTCTAATTTAACCTTGTTATTTCACTTCACCAATGAAGAAACTGAGTCTGAGTTTAAGTGATTTGCTCAGGATTTTATAGCTAGTGAGAATCAGAAATGAGATATGGGTTAAGATTTTTATTGTTACAAGTCCAACATTTTGGCCATTATGACCCCCTCCCAATATTGTACTCGTGTACAGACTTTATATTTACTTGTAAATCAACACTATCCCTCAGACAAAATGCTAAATCCCCAAGGACAAAGACAATTCTGTTTCTGTCTTTGGATCTCCAGGACCTTTCATGGTACCTGGCATATAACAGTCTTTTTTTTTTTTTTTTTTTTTTTTTTTGGCTGAGGCAATTGGGGTTAAGTGACTTGCCCAGGGTCACACAGCCAGGAAGTGTTAAGTGTCTGAGCTCAAATTTGAACTCAGGTCTTCCTGTCTTCAAGGCAACATAACAGAGTCTTAAGAAATACTTGTTGATTGCAGTCCCTGGTTATCCAAGTTAATGAACCAAAAGATTATTCTAAAAATTAATTAGGATTAGGAATATAGTTTAGGATTATCTCTTAGATAGTAAGGAAATGAGTATATAGAAAATGGGATTTATAGATTGCACGTTACAGAGTTTTCCCTGAATATATTCAAGAAAAAGAGAACCATCAATCTCCTCACATTACCAGCAAAGGCCTCCATTTTGGAAGAATGGAGGATTGTGCCTCTGAACTGATCACAAAGCACTCAGTCGACTCACCATGAAAAATTGGTACTTATTCCCTTTATCCTGATGAATTTCCTTATCTGTAAAATGAAAATAATAATAATAATATTATTATACATCCTTGGTTTATTATGAGGATAAAATAAAATAATATTTGTAAAGTGCTTTGCAAGCCTTAAAGTATTGTGTAAATATATTTTTTTTAACAAAAGGAAAAAAAGAAAATATATTTAACACCACATAAATCTGAATGTTGGAGGTTACTGATAACATTAAACTTTATTTCTTTGTTTTCTATTTCACATATTTGGAGATATAGAGGATACATTACTGTAGTCAATATCATCAACACTTAGTTCAGATTTACTACAAGTTATGGAAAATTTCTCTCCAGATTTTGAGCTGTGTTAGTGGGAGAGCACTCCTTCTAGTTGTCTTTAGGGTCCTAGAAAAGGAAACAGCTTTTAAAAACTCAGTGATAGATTTTTGTCTTGTGCAGCAAGATAACTGTATAAATATGTATACATGTTGGATTTAACATATATTTTAACATATTTAATGAATTGAACTACCTGCCATCTAGGGGAGGGAGTGTGGGGAAGGAAGGGAAAATTTAGAACAAAATGTTTTGCAAGAGTCACTTTTGAAAAATTATCCATGTATATGTTTTGTAAATAAAAAGTTCTAATAAAAATGTTTTAAAAAATAAAATAAACTAAAACTCAGCGATACACCTGTTTTTCAAGTTTTTCATGGCCATGAAGTAGTATTGATGTCAGCTCCCCTCTCTCTTTGTGCTAGCTCAATCACCCCAATCTTACCCACTACTATATACCAGGGATTTTCCTCAGAGGCTTCAAGGCTCTTATTCTCAAGGTTCCAGGAATAATCCATGTATAGCTACAGGTATACTTTTCATATTCATAGCTGCTGAGACATTAGCATGCTTTGAGCCAAAAAACAGCCAAAATAACAGAGTCTTAATCATGAGCAAAATTAATCATAACATTATACTCCACAAATAAATCTAGGGCACACTTTTCCATTCATGCACACAGTATCTGTGAGGAAAAGTAAGCACAAACTTATAAAAACCTAACAGGGAAGATAAAAGAATAGGGAAACCTTTGACCTTGGTATACCTTATAACACTGGACTACTGGCCTTAATATCTTTGGAACAATATGCATCATGGTCACCTGCTGGATGGGACCACTTCTGGCTATTCTACTCAAAATGTCTCTGGACAGGAGTCCTAATAAGATAGTGTTATACTCTTTGAACAAAAGCCAGTTCCCTAAACGTGGGATCTGCAAAGCTATTCAGGACTGCTCCCTAGGCTGGGCTCTAAGAACCTAGAGGTGGAAGAACAAGTCAAACAAGCCTCTCCATTTTCTCAACTAACACTGTTAAGCAGCAGAGGGTTCTCTATTCTCCAATCAACTTTTCCAATATACAGAGCTTTTCTTCTAATCAGTTCCCAGCAGCAAAACTCTTCATCTAATCAATTCAGCCCCCAGCAGTAGATGCTTCCTCCTGTCAGCACATTGGGATCTGGAGAAGGAAAGAGTAGGAAAAGAAAGAAAGGACAATGAATATTCTAAGCTGTTAGCCCTCAGTTTATCCGTTTTTCTATAAGGCATCATGGTGGGGAGGGGGGAGGGGAGAGACAGTGAAAGGAGCAGGGTTCATAAACTTGGGTGGAAAAAAATTGCATCTTCATTTTCACTAACGTATAATTGAAATGTATTATGCTCTTCAATTATGTTGGCAACTAATATTCTGAGATGCTATCCCTAGGCTTTACTGGACTGCCAAAGGGGTCTTTCTGTCTCTCTCTGTCTCTCTGTCTCTTTCCGTCTCTGTCTCTGTCTCCTCTCTGTCTCTGTCTTTTTCTTTCTCTGACAGAGAGAGAGGGGGAGAGAGAGAGGGAGAGGAAGAGGGGGAGAGAGAGAGAGAGAGAGAGAGAGAGAGAGAGAGAGAGAGAGAGAGAGAGAAGAGAGAGGAGAGAGGGAGAGGAGAGGAGAGAGAGAGAGAGAGAGAAGAGAAGAAGAGAAGAGAAGAGAAGAGAAGAGAAGAGAAGAGAAGAGAAGAGAAGAGAAGAGAAGAAGAAGAGAAGAGAAGAGAGAGAGAAGAGAGAGAGAGAGAGAGAGAGGAGAGAGAGAGAAAAGAGAGAGAGGAAAGAGAGAGAGAAGAGAGAGAGAGAGAGAGAGAGAGAGAGAGAGAGAGAGAGAGGAAAGAAAGAGAGAGAGAGAGAGAGAGAAGAGAAGAGAGAGAGAGAGAGAGGAAAGAAAGAGAGAGAGAGAGAGAAGAGAGAGAGAGAGAAGAGAGAGAGGAAAGAGAGAGAGAGAAGAGAGAGAGAGAGAGAGAGAGAGGAGAAGAGAGAGAGAGGATGAGAGAGGGAGAGGGAGAGGGAGAGGGAGAGAGGATGAGAGAAGGAGAGGATGAGAGAGGGAGAGGGAGAGAAGAGAGAGAGAGGATGAGAGAGGGAGAGGGAGGGAAGAGAGAGAGAGAAGATGAGAGAGGGAGAGGGAAAGGGAGAGAGGATGAGAGAGGGAGAGGGAGAGGGAGAGAGGATGAGAGAGGGAGAGGGAGAGGGAGAGAGGATGAGAGAGAGAGAAAAGAGAGAGAGAGAGAGAGAGAGAGAGAGAGAGAGAGAGAGAGAGAGAGAGAGAAAAGAGAGAGAGAGGAAAGAGAGAGAGAGAGAGAAAAGAGAGAGAGAGGAAAGAAAGAGAGAGAGAGAGAGAGAGAGGAAAGAGGGAGAGGAAAGAGGGAGAGGGAGAGGAAAGGAGAAGGAGAGGGAGAGGGAGAGGGAGAGAGAGAGAGGAAAGAGGGAGAGGGAGAGGGAGAGGGACAGGGAGAGGGAGAGGAAAGAGGGAGAGGGAGAGGGAGAGGGAGAGGGAGGGGGAGGAGGAGGGGGAGAAAGAGGAGGAGAGGGAGGGAGGGAGGGAGGGGGGAGGGGAGAGGGAGAAAGAAAGAAGAAGGAGGAGGAGGAGGAAGAAGAAGGGAGGGAGGGAGGGAGGGGAATGGAGTAGAAGCCCTTAAGCCCTATTGGAAGTTTTGGGACAAAGACTGACAAGATAAAATCTAGAGCAATTATAAGTAAGCTAAAAGATAGATTAAAAGGTAGAGAGGTACTAGAGGAAGAGAGACCAGATAAGAGTCTGTTGCAATAACCCAAACATAACATGAGAAGGTCTTAGAGTAAAGTAATGTCAATAGGAATGGGACAAACATCAGTGCAATTGTTAATGAAGAATGAATTAGACAAGTGACTAGTTACAACTTTAAGTATATTCATAGATAACATTTCAATACTGGAGGATGCCTAGATAGCTACTTAATTTCTAGCTAACAAAGAATAAAGAAGTCCTAAACAAAAAACAAAACAAAAACAACCAGCAGACTTGTGACTGTTCCAAATTTCTGTTTATTCATATAGACCCTGGCAAAGAGACTTTATTGAGCTATCTCATTGGCAAGTATTAGAGTCATGAATTACAGTTCAGGTATGGCAATTCTCTCCCACAGCAGAAAAAAAGGCTTACTGCTGGGAAGAATATATATTTTCAACATTGTTAACTGATATTATGAAGGACAGTGGAACAGGATAAGCTAGTTTTTCCCTTTCTGGATTTGTGGAGTGTATCATCTAGAGTAAAGATGATAGAAACAGACCTGCTGGCTGCATATTGACTTAGAAAACCACAAATTCTCATAGTCCATGTTGTATTAGATTTTTATTTATTTTTTAAAAATATGTCTCAATCACATTTCAGTCTGGTTTGGGCCCTCATTTCAGGGTTTTGTGGAATGCTTGTGGTAGCCCAAATTTGACACTCCTGCTCCAGAATCTTAATAAGGTCAAATGGAATATTAGTAAAGCACTTAGCACAGTGCCTGATACATAACAGGTGCTTAATAAATGCTTGTTTCCACCTTAATAATTCAGAAATTCTTTCAGCTTTCTATCCCTAGGGAAAAACAGGCCAAGATAAGGAGATAAATCAAATGAAAGGCTGGGCCATCAAATTCAATTACACTTGTAAATCATTTGTCATCAAGAAAACTTTTGAGTAGCCATAAATTCCAGTTAAGTCTTAAAAGGTGCTCAGCAATCCTTATAAATGAATAAAAAGAGCACTCTCTCTGGAATCAGAAGACCTGAATTCAAATCCTATCTTCTGACTCTTTTTTTTTTTTTTTTTTTTTGGAAGGGGGGTAGTGGACAATGGCATTTTTTATTAAATTTGTAGCTGATAAGTCTGGGAACAAGAGAAGAAATATTGGATGACAAATTCAGGATTCAAAATAATGATCTTACAAACTAGAAAATTGGACAAATTCTGATAAAATTACATATACTAGTGATGAATGTGTCTTCTCCTTGGATTCCAAAATCAACATGACTGATTCAAGATGGAGTTATTTCTTTGATTTGGACATGCAACTTTTCATGCATATGAAGTTCAACATGAGTCAACAACATGTTATAATAGCCATCCCTTCCCCCAATACAATTTTAGTCTACACTGAGGGGCACAATGTTCAGTTCTTGGACTATTTCTGACTCTTAATGCCTGTGTGACTTTGGATAAATCATTTTATCTCTATGAGCCTGAATTTCTTCATATGTTAAAAACGAGGGGGTTGGACTAGATGGCCTCTGAGATCCCTTAGGATCCTAACATAGTGATTCATGCTCCTACCCAGAGTCACCATGGGAAAATTAGAGTTTAGCTCATTTTAACTCTTTTTTTTTTTTTTTTTTTTTTTTTTTTGGTATTAGCAATATAATTCCTACAACCAAACCACGGTCTCCAAGACTTTTAAAAAATATATTCAGAAAAAAATATTTAGGATAGTAATCAACACAGAAAGAACTAAGATCCCACTTTCTCATGTAGCAACAGGAAATATGTTTCATCTCCACCTGAGTGTTGTTTCTTGTCCTCTGTTCCCAAGAAGGATTTGGTCTCCGTCTTAAGAAAACTCACAATACTCATGGGAGACGCCTAAGAGGCAGGGAGGCAAAATCCTCACCCCCGTTGGGACAGCTGAGCAATCTTCCAGTATCTTTGCTTGTTTGCCAGTTCCCATTCTTGTCTTAGAAACACTGCTGTCTCCCAGAGGCAGCCTCTGCCTCTGGTCTTCACGAAGTTTTTACCCCTGTATCTCATGCTACTTCTTCCTCTTGGGCTCAATGGCTTCCCCTTCTGTCTAAAGACATCTTGGAAAATGGAGGCTTTTCTTTCCAGAATTATGCCAGTTTCTGTAGGCACACGTACCCCCCCCCCAACTTCCTCCCACTGCCCCTTTGGAAGATGCAAAGACATGAAGGGTCTCTTCTGCTGACTGCTGTTTGATGTCCTGAGACTTCCTAATTGCTACATAGTGTCGCTAATTCTCTGAAGCTACACTGTTTCCCAAATCAGAGTATAGATGTTACTCCTTTGTATTTAGTCTTCACATGTTGAAAGTGATTTGACTTAAAAGAAATATTAATTGCAAAGCCTGAGTATTGTTCAACCCAATTTTGAAGTGGCTGGAGAAAAACCTCTGAGCAGCCTGATGTGATACAAAGGTATAAAAATCAGGTTAGCAACTCTCATGTGATCCAAATCAGATTAAAATTTAATTGGGAAATATTCAACAAAATAGATAAAAACACAATGCAACATAGATAATGTGAATTTGTGGTTTTCTAAGTCAACATATAGCCCGCAGGAATATATTTCTATTTGATTTTTTTTTCATTGCTAGTTGATTTTGACAGCACTTTACTAGATGTCCAAAGGTCTGAGCCTTTGTGGTCTTGGATTTCTTATTTTCAACTCAACTGAATCTGAGCTGATGTTAAACAGATATGTAAATGTTAACATAAAATGTTAAAGTTAATGTAAAAGTTAAACAGATGGTAAATAGAGATGCCTAATGTAATAGGCTTGCTACAATGAGTCAATACAGAAGTCTATCAGTTTCCTCATCTGTGAAATGTAGGAATGGGACTAGGTGATCTCTAAGGTACCTTCAGGCTAAAACATTCTGAGATAAACAGAGGGGGAAGATGGCTACTGGCTCTGGCGTGTTTGCAAAGGGAGATTTAAGCACTAGACAGGAGCTTGAATCAGAAAATCAGTTCTATTCCTTCTAACTCTAGGATGATGCTCTCTTCAACAAATCATGGATTATTGGGGAACATTAATTTACTCTAAATATGTGACCCCTGTCTCTTGTGCCATATGGTTATTGTATTGAACGCCTCTGGATTATAGGAACTGTGTATTTGGAATATTTTATTTACTCACCTACCCCTCAGATACAAAGAGAGGTATTTATACTTTTTTCCAAGAAGAAGGTATGTTAAAAAATCTAACGACCATGTCTATAAACAAACTGTTTGGTTATACTCCCACCCCAAATCAAATTCAAATACTAGGTTATTTGGGAAATAACCAAGTTGATTTTAAATTTGATTAGACTAAGTTCTATTCTTCAATTTTGTTTTTCAAACTGATCTGTGTACTTGGCCTTCAAAAACCGAGTTCGCTTTTTCTTAGAAGTAAAATAAAATATTACAAGGCCTACAAAAGATAAAAGAGTCTCCAGAGGAAATGATCTTCCAGACTGACATTTGCAATCCATATCTATATCTACATCTATATATACATAATACAATATATACACATAATATATAACCCCCACATATATATATGCATATGCACACACATATGTACATGCACATATATGCATGTCTACACATATATATGTATTTAGCTAAATATAGATATTTATGTATATCTTAAATATTTATGAAATAAAAATCTTTCTAAAAATTAAGTCTCTTCTTTGGAAATCACATACTATGTTTAATGTTGGTATATGAAATTATTGAATTTTTGAAGAGAAACAAAAGGATTCAGCTTCATAAATAAGACAACCAAAAGGGGGAAAATATTTTTAATAGAGATAGCTTTGTTGCTACCCTGGCTCAATTAGAGCTGAGCCAATGTTAAGGAGATACATGTTAAATGGAGATCTTTAACATAGCCACATTTGCTACAAAGAATAGATATAGAAGTCAATCCTAAAAATGTTTAGAATTAGAGGTTCTGTTATAAACAGAAAAAAAAAGAAAAGAAATGTGAAGAAGTCTGTAAATACATTGAATATTTGCAGACATTTTTGGTTGAATCCACTCCCAGAATGTTCAATCACAGAATTTAAGAGATACAAAAAAACACCTCAGAGATTACCTTGTTCAAAGACATTCAGCCCTCAGATGACCCACAACACTCCCACATACTGGCCAAATCAGATTAAAATGTTGGGAAATATTTAATTACATAAATAAAAATACTATAAAATCATAGATAATATTAAATTTTAAAACTAAGTCAATATGTGATCCAGAAGAATCCTTATGTACAGTAGTAGTCTCTATTCTATTTGAGTTTGACACTATTAATCTAGTTCTCAAATGATATATATTTGTGCACATATATATGTATATTTATATATATACACACATAAATAGAGATAAACCATTTTACAAACCTTAATAAGTTATACAATAATAATAATAATATCATAATTATTATTATTATTACCATTTCTTGTTATTCTCATCTTTATGTTCTTATTACCTTCTCATCTATTTCCATGGAGTACAGACAACATGCTTATCTGTATGTTAACACAATCCTACTGTTATGCTTTGAGAACAAAGACAATATCATTTTAGTCTTTGTGTTACCTTACCTTAGCACAATGCCTGATACATAGTAGGTACTTATTGATGGGTTGTGGCCAATTGCACAAGTGGATAAAATAATGGCTTTTTTGAAAATGAATAAAAATATTGGAGTGTCCCTTTATCTTCTAAAGATTCACTGGAAATAACTGAGACAATTTTAGACAAGACAGCAGGGATAATATATATGTGTACTTCATCCAATTGGTTTGGATTTCTTCTGAAAGGTCTCAGATTTTGAAATTTTCACTTTACATAAACTCAGATGCATTCTAACTTCATCTCCATCTCTTGGCTTCCTTCAAGTCCTAACTAAAATTCAACCAGAAGCTCTTCCTGCTCCTGATTCTGGTGACTTCCATCTGTGGACCATCTCCAATTTATTCTATAGGTATCTTGTTTGTAGTTGGTACTTTGCATTTTCCCTCTCTTTTAGACTGAAAGCTCCTTGAGGACAAAGACCATTTATTTGGGGCTTTTTTTTTTTTTTAAGTCTCCAGACCTTAGTATGATGACTGGCATGTAGTTGGCCCTAAACAAATGTATTTTCACTTGACATGAAGGTATCTATGAAAATACATTTTAAAACTTTATGAATCAATGTTACAACAGGATGAAAATGGGCAACAGTTTTATTGAGGAAAATGTTCCAATCCCAGTACAATTTATTCTTGAACTCATAAGGATATTTTGGCATCCATATTTACAGTAGGAGCATTTGTCATGTGTTGACTTATAAAAAATGGTAAGCTTCTGACATAATTCTGACTATCTGTTCTTCTCTTCCTAGGTATTTAGTTTCTGCCATCACCTTTCATGCTTGGCATCAATTAATAGAATTGTGTTCCTTAAGGATAGCTTTTATGTAATGTCTAGAACCAATAGCTTGTCAATCGAGCACTTATTAAGCATTCACTATATGTAAGACATTATGCAAAATACATGATATAAAAAAAAATGAACAAAAAACAAAAAGTACCCCTTCTCTCAAGTAATTTACCTAAAAATGGTCTTCAAGTCCCATCATAAACTACCTCTGTTTTTGTCTACATTTTCAGCTATTTCTTCAATGCTTTTTTGTCAGCATATTACATATTCAGTTCATACGGATGTCATAAATGCAGGGCTTTTTCATTGTAAACTTTCCATTAGATTATAAATTCTTTTGAAGGATTATCTGCCTCTTTTTGTATCTTCCATACTTAACCCAATGCTTGGAACATAGTAGGTGCTTAATAAATGTTTATTGACTGATTTTCACTCCTGTCTTATATCTTAGTCATTTCATAGCCTTCATCTGGAAATAGACCCCTTTAAGTTATGTTCATCAAATCTAGTAGTATATAAGCTTTAGTTTTGCTCGATGATGTGATTTTTTTTTTTTGCAAATATCTATAAGTCTTTAACCTCATTATCATGTGCCCTTAGAATCTATCAAACTTCTTCCTCTTTTATGATGAGCTATCTCTGGTTATGGGTCTTGTTTTAATTAATATTATATGGGATTGGAGAGATGCTTTCTATATCTGTTGTCTGCTATTTTGCTCTAAGCTTATTAATTGTTTTAAATATGTTTTCCCCACTGAACTTTGATTTCCAAATGCAAGTGTCTTATAAACTTAGTTATAACTTTTCCCTTTATGGCTTTTTAAAGCTCAATGTGGCTTGCCAGGAGAAGAGCCTGGTATTTGTTGATCTATTGATCCAGTTTGACCTCCAGATTTAAGTTTGAAGCCTTCAGTCTCTAATTTTCCTTGGTGTACATTAAGAATTTTACACTCACTGAGTCGAAATGACATTTTGATCTTACTGGGGAAAAGATTCCATTAGATGTAGAAGTCATCTAATGTGGTTTTTGGTGGAGTCATATAATTTGATGTCATCCAAGTAACTTAAATGACTAATAAGATGTTTTGCTCCGATTCCCTCTTTAACTTGGAAGTCATACTCATTTCTATTTGGGGAGATGATATGTGTTTAAAGCTAGGCAGAACTAAAGTGGGTTTCAACTGCCTCTCTGACAGAGGCCACATTTTATAACTATTCTTGATATTATTGTGGTGGGGGCATATTTTATGTAGAAAGCAGTTTTCTATGCAGACATCAAATGCTCTCAAGAGAAAAAGATATCAGTAAAACTAAACAACATATTGGAAAAGTCTGATATTAAATATGGCATTCCATACGTACAATCCTTCACGTTGGCAAAGCAGGGGCATGCTGTTGCTTTTATGTTAACCTTTCATGAAATGAATGATGGGTTAAGCTTTAAGAGATCAATGGCGGTGGTCATTATTGTTATCATTCACTCATAAGAAAAACTGAGACCCAGAGAAGTACTGTGGTGTAGTGGAATGTAAGATCCAGGTTCTGAACGCACCACTTATCATCTTTGTAGTTCTGAGTATGTCATTTGGCTTTTCTTAGTCTCAGCAATGGAGATAATACTATGCAAGTAACCTATCTCAGAGTCATGGTAAAGATTGTATTTTGTAAATATTATATGAATATATCCTATTATTTTAACTGCCCAACATCACTTTGGTAATTGATTTATTAATTATTTACCATGTACAAAACCAGAATTAGAGAGTGTTGGTTCCCTGATTTTTAGTCTAGTATTATTTTTACTACGCCATTCAGTTTTCCCAAGTAACCATTTGATAATGATCATGATAATTGACATATTAGTAATGGAAATGACATATCAGCATAAGAAACTATTTTTAAACTTTAATTCAATTAAAAAAACAAACAAAAAAAAGCAACATTTTTTCTGGGTTAATTCTAAGGAAGGGTTAGAGATGAAGGCTTTATGACACCACCAACCAGTTTGATCAAAAATTTAGGATTAGAGAAGATGTCAAGAATAATCCCCTCCTCATTTTATAGATAAGGAAAATGAGGTCTATAGTGATGTAATGACATCGTCATCATCAACAATGATATGTATCCTCAGTACTTAGCACAGTGACTGGCACATAATAGGTACTTAATAAATGTTTACTGACTGATTTGCATTCCAGTCTTATATCTTAGTTATGTCATAGCCTTCATCTGGTAGTGTACCATTTTAAGTTACATTTGCCAACATTTGTATGGCACTGTGCTAAATATTTTGATCTCTCAACAAACAAACAAAACAAAACAAAAGGTAGGTTCTATTATAATTCCTTTATTCTATTATAATTCCTATAACATCTTACAGGAAAGTAGGGTAAAGAAGGGTAAAGTGACTTGCCTTCCTGAGCCCAGATCCAGCTCTCTATCCATAAGCACCAAGGTCAGGATGGGAATCTACCTCTTATGACTCTAGATCCCAGCGCTCTTTCCACACACAAATACACACATTCTATGAATTATTTTATTATAGTATAGCCACAGCCTAACTGTGGATCATTAACCTCTAGAATCATAATTATGACTGTTTGCTCTTGGGACAAATGTCACAAAGTTGAGGAGTGGCTAACACAGACTCCAGAGGATGGTCACAGATACAAGGCTCAGAAGCTACTCTGTGGGAGATGGAGATGTCCAAACTTTGTGGTCAACTAGAGTGGGTCTGGGCTGTGACAGAGAAGGGAGAAGTTGGGAGGAGCTACCTGCAGCTAAGTGATGCTGGGGGGCAAGGTGCTGGCCCAGAGTCAGGAGGACCAGAATTCAGATTCAGCTCAGATACTTCCTAGCTGGGTGAGCCCAGATAAGGTGTTTAATCCTCTCTGCCCCAGTTTGCTCATCTGTAAAATGAGCAGGAGAAGGAAATGGCAAACCACTCCAGGATCTCTGCCAAGAAAGCCCCAAATGGGTCATGAAGAGTCTGACATGGCTCAACAAAAAAAATTTAGCCTTTTAGGCATTTCAAAAAAGACGTATGCCAATAATATCACAATATGTGCTGCTCAAGGACTGAGAGAAGTTACAAGAAAAAGTCTATTCTTCTCCCAACTTCTCCTCTATTAACAGATGCTATACTACACTTTGTTGCTTCTTTACTCAAATGATTCTAAGAACTTGAATCTTTCCTCAATCACAAAAAAAATACCTAGTTAGTTAAAAGTGTGAATTAAAGAGGACAGTTAGTTCTCTACAAAATATTAGGCATTTTCTAGTTGGGGGCTTATAGCAATTTTGATTGTAAACCTAACTTTTTGTCTAAAACAAACTTTCTAAAACAGCAGGGGAGGAAGTCCTATAGATCTGAGTGGCTATGTTACCCCCTAGGTTTAAGACAAGCTAATTTATAAATTCGTAATAATAGCTTTTTATTCCTCAAAATGCATGCAACATTCTCCCCTGCAAAGCCTCCCATTCCAAATTTATCTCCCTTCATCTTCTCCCCACCTTTCTTCCCCCCAGCCCCAGACATCAAGCAATATAACAGAGGTTAAACTCATGCAATTCTTCCAAACATATCTCCACATGCATCATGGACAAGTTAATTTTTATAACAGCATGTTACATAGTTAGATATACTTGCTTTATTGGTCAGTTTTGCTAATTTTTTTTTCTCTGTTACAAGGGCATATTCATTTAAGTGGATGCAATGTATCATGGATTAAATAGATATAAAATCAAAAAGGGTCAATAATTCTTTTTTTTAAATAGAGGAAATTATAACAAATAAGATAGACATATTGTACTAAATAAATACACAAAGCTTTTGCACAATTAAAATAAGAGGAAAATACAGATGGGAAAAATCTGACAATCACTTATAAGGAGATTACATAAATTTCAAGGCCAAGATTAATTCTCTAATTGATAAAAAATAGTCAAAAGACATGAAAAGTTTTCAGAAGAAATGCAAATTATCAACAAACATCTGGAAATTTATTCAGAATCACTAATAATCATAGAAATACAAACTAAAACAATTCTGGGATGCCATTTCATTCATGCTAAAGTTCATAAAGATAACAAAAGATAAAAAAAACTCAATATTAGTGAAATTATAGGAAAATAGGAATGAGAATTTATTATTTGTGAAGCTATGATCTGGTTTACGTCAGAAAACCATTTGTAATTATGCAAGAAAAGTTACAAAATTGTCCTCTGCCCTTGATCCAAAGGATTTTTACCCCCAAGGAGATTGATAGAAGAAATGATTTATTATGTATAATTAGGTAAGACTTCAATATTGCAAGTAGAGCTGCTGGTCATGGCTGCCAACTCTGCCTTTACCCTTTCTAGTACTTTTTTCCTGAGGCTTCCCTGAGCCTTAGGAGAATTTTCATGACCTGGTCTGGTTGGTTGGGGGAATTTGGGGGAGAAGGCAGGAGGGGAGAAGATGGGTATTGAAAATCGGGTGGAAGGGCAAGTAGGTGGTGCAGTGGATAGAGCACCAGTCCTGAATTCAGGAGGACCTAAGTTCAAATCTGGTCTCAGACACTTAACACTTCCTACTTGTGTGACTCTGGGAAAGTCACTTAACCCCAATTGCCTCAGAGAAAGAAAGAAAGAAAGGAAGGAAGGAAGGAAGGAAGGAAGGAAGGAAGGAAGGAAGGAAGGAAGGAAAAAAGGAAGGAAGGAAATCAGGTGGAAACTGAGCTTCCACTCAATTAAAAAAAATCACTAGAATATGCTGACTGTAGTTTCAAGGGAAGAGAAAGGGAACAAATTCTCTGTACCTCAAAAAGTTGATTGTTTTAACTCAGCAAAGAGTGGAATCTGGGTACCATCAGTTGAACTAAGCAATGAGAACCAGGAAATCTTCACAGCTGTCTGAGTATTCCGTTTATGTTTTGGCACAGTGAGGCCATCTGCTACTGTTGCTCAGTCGTTTCACTCGTGTCTAACACTTTGTGACCCCATTTGGGGTTTTCTTGGCAACGATAATGGAGTGATTTGTTATTTCCTTCTCCAGTTAATTTTACAGATGAGGAAACTGAGGTAAACAGGGTGAAGTGACTTGCCCAAGATCACACAGGTAGTAAATGTCTGAGGCTGGATTTGAACTCAAGAAGATGAGTTTTACAGACTCCAGGCTCACAGCTCTATTCACTATACCATCTAGCTATAAGGCTGGGGGTATAACTAAAGCAAAAGAAAGAAAGATGTGTAGACCCGTGAATCTTCCACTCATTTATTAATTGATTTTCCTTAACTGCAGATAGGGCAAGGTCAAATCGTTATTCAATTAACCCCAGGCTCCTTATTGTCTCCAGAATCAAATATAAAATCATTTGTTCAGCTTTTAAAGCCCTTCATAACCTTCATATCTTGCCAGTCTTCTTACCCCTTATTGCCACCAGCCTCCACTGTTCCATAATCAGTGAGTCAGTCAAACTGTTCTCCTTGCTGTTCCTCACATAAGATACTCCATTTCCCAAGTCAGCATTTTCATTGTCTGTTTTTCAGGATACTAGGGATCTCTGTGTCTCCCCCTGTTTCTTTAGCTTCCTTTGAGTTACAGCTAGTCTCACCCACTGCAAAAAGCTTTTTTCTGATCCCTCTTAATCTCAATAGCTTTTCTTTGTTGATTATCTTCAATTTATCCTGTATATGGCTTGTTTGTAGAGTTGTTTCAGACTGTGAATTCCTTGAGATCAGAGACTAGGGATTTGTGTGTGTGTGTGTGTGTGTGTACATGTACGTACGTGTGATTGTTTTTGTACCATCAGCACTTAAACCCAGCACATAGTAGGCACTTGAATGTTTGTTGATGGACTGATTACTTTGCCAATATAACAAAAAGCTGGTAAATGGTAAATACTAATAACTGGAGGATGAAATGACTGCTAGATACTCTACTGCGTTGATTGTGTAATCTTAAAAGAAACAATCACATTGTTCTTCAGCTTCTCTGTCCCCTTACATTCTCTCTATGGTGTAACCTCTAATTCTTTGGAACACCGTCATGTGTAAGTCCTGGACTCATTTCCCTTTAAGATGCCAAGTGATTGATATTATGTCCTAATGAGTACATTTCTGTTGCCTCTGTAGGGGGGTGGTAGAAACACCTTGTCCCATTTCTTTTCCCATCATCCAATGACAGAATAAATGCTTGCTTTAAATTGAGTTAGGATAGATCTGATTGATAGTAAATTTGAGTAAAATAGCTTGTTCACTGCCTTCATATGCATGAGTGCCAATCTACAACAGAAAAAAAAAAAAAAAAGACTGGTTCATAGTTTACTTGCGTCAGCTATATGCAGCTTTGAAGAAGAATAGATGATGCACTTTTAAGTTTGCAAAACATTTTGCCTATATTATCTTGAATGTGTCTCAGGACAATCCTGTGATGAACGCACTTTGGTTATTATTATGCCCCATTTTATACATGAGAAAACTGAGGCTTAAAGAGAATTAAGTGTTTTGCTAATAGTCACACAGCTAATAAGTAGGCTAGGATTCAATGTAAGTTATCTGTACTCTATGTTCAACACTAGACACTATGCTATGCTGTCTCTCGATGAGCCCAAAAGCATATTGGCCATCATCATGTTCACTTTGTAGTAGATTCCATGCCAAGTATCATGAGAAATTTGATTGTCAAAAGATCCACTGGAATCTTACTAACACTACATACTAACTGTACAGACCAGGGCATTAAAGAAATAAGACAAACAAAATAGAAGATTATGTAAGAATTTTGTGGGTAAGACTGACAAGCTCTGTCAAGAGAGACCTTAAAGGATTACTGCACCTTGACAGATTTTCCCCATATCCAGGATTGTTCCTCATTTTTTTTTATAAGTTCATAAACTCGGTTTCTTCTTGTCCTCTGATGATTATCAGACATTAAAGGATTGATTCACTTCAACCCAATGTATAAATCTTAGAGTCAATTGATTTGATTTGTAGTTTTGGCAGATGCTACCATGCTGGACAGATTTTTCATTTATTTTTCATTTCATTTCATTCATTAATTCATTCAACCAGAATTTATCAAGAATTTACTTTGAATCAGGTCCTTTGGTAGATACCAGAACTATAAAAACAAAAAACAAGCAGGCCCTTCCCTCACAGAGTTTACATTCTGTTGGGACATCTGGATCTGTCCAATTTAAGTACTAACAGACTCATTATTAGAAAACTGGCTTCTAGGTGAATACTTATATCAATTCATGAAGACATGTGGTGGAGAAGTTTGGAGACTGCTGAAATCAACAAAATAACAGATCTGAGAAGCAATGTTGCATACTTGATAGGACACAGAAGGTCTAGATTCATATCTTGCCCTAGAGAGTTAATGCTATATTTTATTTATATATACATATTTTAGTTTCTTTCTCTAAAATGAGGCAGTGGGACTCAATGGCCTCTAAGATCCTTTCCAATTCTAAATCTATTATCATCTGAGCTTTTGGAAGTATTGAGGTACAGAACTGATACAAGAACCAGTATGTGTGGTCATTGTGAATTAGGCAGCCACATGGTCGGGAGCAGCTTTTTTTCCATTGGCTGCAGACATAGAACTGTCTCCCTCTTTAAAAATGCCTGACTTAACCCAGTCAGGGCTTTTCATATATTTATATCTGATGGTGAAAATCGTCATTCACATTATTGATATGATATTGGTAAGGAAAGAATACTTGAGGATCTTCTTTTCTACTCCTCTCCCATCTTAGGCCATATGGCTCTTAGAAATAAGCTTGGGGGAAGAAAAAAAAGAAAAAGAAAGAAGCCTGGGATTTTGTGTCTTTTCATCACTTTTTAAATTTCTAAGTGTTGGAAGTAGACTCTGTGATCATGGAACTTGAGCCATCAAGAACCAAGAGTCCAGAAATCCAGGACCTGTGTAGAAGCCTGCCCAGTAGTAAAGCCTTCGGGAGCAAGAGTTCAGAATTAATCCAGGCGGACTTTACATTTGAAGTTGGTGTGACTCGCACGCACTATGAAGAAGTGGCTAAAATGTAAGTCTAATCCACTTCCCTCCCCAGATTGAAGTGAAACTGATGGAATTATGTCCTCAGGTATCATGCAAAATGCTCTTTCTTGCTATATCTTTGAAATAAATAGTGCTTTATAAAAGCCAATTCAATGTTAAGTGGTTAAATATAAATGTGGAATTAGTCATAGGGCCATTAAGAATAAGAACCACAGAATACTTGGGGCTCAAATCAACAGAAGAAAAGAGAGAATCCCCAACTTTCTCAGGATATCTCATATCAAATACATCATGGCTCCCCTCTGACAGTCTAGTGAAGTCTATGGACTTCTTTTCAGAATAATATTTTTCAATATGTAAAACGTGGAATTACAAAGGAAATCAATTATGGTAAAATATAGTTATTAAAATATTTCAAAAACAAGTTCACAGATTCCAGGTTAAGAATCCTTGATCTACAATTCTGATGGACGTGGCCATCTTCAACAATGAGATGAACCAAATCAGTTCCATTGGTTCAACAATGAGTAGAACCAGCTACATCCAGAGAAAGAACTCTGGGAAATGAGTGTGAACCACTATATAGCATTTCCAATTCCTCTGTTTTTGTCCGCTTGCATTTTTGATTTCCTTCTCAGGTTAATTGTACATTATTTCAAAGTCCGATTCTTCTTGTGCAAAAAAACAACTGTATGGATATGTATACATATATTGCATTTAACTTATACTTTAATGTATTTAACATGTATTGGTCTACCTGCCATCTGGGGCTATTGCTTCTTATACTCCTCTTACTAGCCCTATTCTCACCAGGTCTGCTCGGAGACCCAGACAACTTCTCACCAGCCAACCCCCTAAACACCCCTCCCCACATCAAACCAGAATGATACTTCCTATTTGATTACGCAATTCTCCCATCAATTCCCAACAAATTAGGCAGAGTTCTTGCCCTACTAGCTTCCATCCTAATCCTACTAATCATCTCTGGGGGAGGGGGTGGGGGGAAGGAGGGAAAAAATTGGAACAAAAGGTTTTGCAATTGTCAATGCTGAAAAATTACCCATGAATATATCTTGTAAATAAAAAGCTATAATAAAAAAAATTAAAACACAAAAGAATCTTTGATCTAGCTTTTTGATTTATAAGCATTTGCCTAATTATTCTTATTAGTACCTCAAAAATAGTGGGAAGACTTTATTATTTTGGCAGAGATAAAGACTTTTTTATTTTCTTTCTTTCTTTTTTTACAGATATGAGGGAATGGGAGAGGGGAAAGGAAAAGGAGCTGGTAATAAGGAAAGGAAAAATTAACAGTGGCCATCCCTGAACAAATCAGAGGGTTTTTCTTTACTATTTTTTAAATAATCAAATTGTTTTTATTTATCCAAAAGAAGCAATATAAAAGACAACATCAAATAAGGTAGGCCAGTCATATACTAAAAGAGAAGCATAACTGGAAGACAGACTGAAGGCTACATGTTGACAAAAAAAGAGACAGAAGAATTCCTTCAAAACACTGAATCTCTGGAGCATTTGCAGAAAAGGGAGAAAAAGAATTGTGGAGGATCAGGAAGTGCTTATGATTTATACCAGAGAGTAACCTTCCCCTACTAAAATAGAAGCTCCTTAAGGATAGGAGCTGTTTTGTTTTGTCTTTTTAACCCCTCTACCTCGCACAACTTCTAGCACATAACAGGAATTTAATGATGCTCATCAAATGAACAAATGGGGAAAGTTACCCCCTCGGATGAGAGGATAGATCCATCAAAGTAATATTATGAATAATAATAGCACTCATGTCAACCATAACAATAATATGTGGTCCTCTTCAAGAAGGAAAGACAAACAACAATATGATTCAACCAGAAATTGAGATGTGAAAATGAAAGTTTCATAACATTCTACTACAATTTAAGCCCAGATAAACAAGATTTAAAATATGGACAAGATGAAGAAGTTGTTGGAATAGATTAACAAAGAATGGTTGCCACTTAAAATGGATACTAAAATAATCAAGGAAAATGTGGTTTCTAAAGCCCATTTATGATGAGTAGGGAAATAACTAAACACATAATTGGATGATACACCACCTTGGCTGCCATGGATTATATCAACAGGAATAATCATGTTGCTAAGATTATACACCAGTAGTTAGCCCTTAAATGTGGGTTGATGAAGGAATTAACACAGTATTACATCCACACAACTAAAAATATTTTGGAAAATAACTGCTGCAAGATATCCTGGCTTAGAGCCTTAATTACAGACCAACAAATCCCAACCATCAGGCCAGACATTCTGCTATTTGAGGAAACTAATAAAGCAATTGAACTTGCTAACATACATAGCCAGCTCAAATCAGAGAAAACAGGCAAAAGGCCACACAGGGAAAAAAGAAATCTAAATGAGACTGTAGCTCTGGCAGAGGAGCTAAAGCAAATGTGAAAACTGAATAATAACCATCTCACTCTTCTCCCTGCCTCCGCTTTCTCCCACTTCCAATCCATACTGAACATTGCTGCCGGATTGTTTCCCTAAAACATCATTTTTGTCACATCCTTTACCTGATCAAAAAACTTTGGTAGTTCCCTATTGTCAACAGACTTATCTGTTTGGCATTCAAAAGTCCCCATTGAATAGGCCCCCTATCCAATCCTCAGCCTGCACATTTAGTAGCTGACTCCCTACTTTGTGGAAAAGATGTAGGTGTCAAAGAAGAGTTCCCTTAACTTCATGTTCTTTACTTCAGAGTGTCTTTGTATCTTCACCAGTCCTCTCATCGTATCCTTCTGTATAGGAAGAAGAAGTTCCAGCCAAGATTAGTCCCACTACTTATTTAAAAAAAAAAAAAAAAAAAAGAACACCAGATTTGGAATTTAAGAAGGATTTACTGAAGATGGTTGAGGGTTTTTGGCAACTGAATGGAGAATGGGGAGACACCTGAGGTCAGGGAATAAATTAGAAGGCTATTGCAGTAAGTATTTTAGGCAAAAGGCATGGAATAGGATGGCAGTGGATATGAGTAGAGAAAAGAAGTAAAAATGACATGAAGACAAAATTGCAAGATTTGGCAACAGATTGAATATAAGGAGTGAGAGAGAGAAAGGAAAGAAGGATGATACTGAGATGAGAAGTTAGATGTCTGGGAGTAGCTTTCAACCATAATAGGAAAGTTGGGAAGAGGGCAGGACTTAGGCAGAAAGATAATGAATGAAAGAATATTGTTTTGAACATGTTGAGTTTGAGGTTACCTGTGTAGTATCTGATTAGAGATGTGCAAAAGACTATGGCTCAAGAGAGAGATATATAGATCTGGGAATCATTTATATAGAGTTGATAATTGGGCTTATGGGAGCTGATGAGATCACTATGTGAGATGTATAAAGGGAAAAAAGAAGCAGATCAAAACAGAACTTTAGATAATACCCATAATTAGATTGTTGGGACACGCATGAAGAATTGACAAAGGAGATTAGAGCATGTTGGTCCTGCAGAAAAAGCAGAAAGAGAACAAGGAAAGAATAATGTCAAAAGAAACCAAGAAAAGAAAGATTAGCAAGGAACATAGAGTGATTAAAAGTGTCCAGTAAGGGTGGTATTGTCATTAGAATTAGAGAAGATAGGCAAAGAGGAAAGTTTTGGGGGAAGTAGATGAGTTATTTTCATGAGTTATTTTTGACTGAGGTGCTACCCATCCGATAGACCCATTGAGCCAACTTTTAGAAAGATGTTTGGTTGTTTTTTTGTTGTTTGTTTTGTTTTGTTTTGCTGAGACAACTGGACTTAGCCCAGGATCACACAGCTAGGAAATATTATATAACTGAGGCCAGATTTAAACATCCTCCTGACTTCAGGGCTGGTGCTCTCTATTCACTGTGCTATCTAGCTGCCCCAGGATAGAGTTCTAAAAGAGAGATTGGGAGGAGAATGATAGATTTGTGAGTCATCTACATAAAGAGAAGCGTGAATGCCATAAAAGTGGATGTTTTTAGCAAGGGAGAGAGCATGAAGAGATATTGAAGGATAGAATCTTGAGGGACACTTACTATTAAGGTAAAAACAGGGGATCCATCAAAGAGGATACAGAGGAAATGGTGAGAAAAAGGATCAAACTAGCAAAGTACCATGTTGAAGATGGTGGTGATAGGGCCCTGGCAGCTGTCTATCAAGAAGGAAGAGATGGCAGTCAGTTGTATCAAATGCTTCAGAAGAATCAAGGATTACAGTGGGAGGGTTGGGGTGGAAGGAGGAGCTGATGTATCTAGTGATAAGGAGGTTAAAGGCATTCCCTAAACTTGCTCCATTTTCTCTTCTGCTTTGGTTCAGAAACATTTGATTTCTATGAACTGTAACTTATCTCAGAGTTGTAGACTTCTAGTTTTTGTTATGATACTTTCTGCTGATCCTAAGAAAGGTCTTTAAAATCACAACTTATATCACTTGGCTCTATGGTCTCATAGTAGGGTTACACTGCATAACCTTTAGGGTCCCTTCCAACTCTAAATCTATGATACTGTTATATAAGGCTAAGGTTTGCTGGTAGAATTTCTCCTTTAATCTTCTTTTCACTATTAAAAAAGATGCTAGAATAATAAATGTGGAGATAAAAGAGATTTAAGAAATCACTTCATCTCATTTCATTTTACAGAGGAAGAAAATGATGAAAAGTTAAATGATTTTCCCAGGATCACACAGGTAGGAGATGTCTGAGGCAGGATTCAGATCCAAGTCTTCCTGACTTGTCCAGTACCCTAGCCAATATACCATGTTCTTTCATCATATATTTTCCTCAACCTGAATATCTCTCTTTCACCAATTCTGTTTTTGAAGCTATAATTTTGAATTATTAATTTCCATATAGTGCTTGGATTTACTCAGTAAACACTTTGTACTATAAGGCATTTATAATTTTTCTTATGATTGGTACCTATAGTTCTGACTTCTTTCTGTTATAAAAGGATTTTTTTTGAGTTACTAAATACCAGAATTTAACTTTTAAACATGTCATAGTTGTGACCAAATATAACAAACAGCAAAACAAAACAAAACAAAAAACCCACCTTTATTGTTATGTTATGACCTGGAGTTAGAGAAACAAAAACGGGAAGAGAAGAGATAAATAGTAAAAAAAAGAAGAGTATGAAAGACAGATATAAGCAGAAAGAAAAAGAAAGCCTGCAACAGAAAAAAAATTGGAGATCGATAAACATTTTATGGAAAGAATCCTGGATTTGGAGTTAGAGAATTTGGGGTATGCTCCTACCTCTGTTTCTTACCTGAATTAGCCTGATCAAGTCACTTCCCTGATCTGAGGCTTAGTTTTCTCATCTATAAAATAAGAGGGTTGGATTAGTTCTCAAATACTTTTTTAAGCTCTAAGTCTTATAAGTTTCCATGTATCTGGTAACATGGAAAGAAACACATTCAAATACAGAATCAAACCAAAAGTGATATGGGACAGAGGAAAGAAAGAACAACCCACAAAGGGATCAATAGACTCATACACACAGAAATACGAAGGCAAAAGACATAGGTACTCTTTAACGGAGCCATATTCTTATAGCTTTGAACATATTACAACATCGTGAATTTTCACAACTTGAGACATAAATAAGAATGCAAGGTTGTAACTAGGGCAAATCTTCAAAGGCTCTCTGGGACCATAAATCCTTGATATCCTCTGGTCAAGTTGAATGAAATGGAGGAAGCGGTAGAAGTTCCCATGAGAAAGGACACTTTTTATAGAGAGGGAAACCATGAGATTAGGTATCATAGGGTTTAATTTGAATCACAAAGAATCAAATCAGATAACTGTTACCTGTATACACAAACAAGTTTCTGTTCAAATTAGTTTTTTCTGCTTTTCTACACCATCTCTGCCTGCATAAATTCTGCCTATTTTTTGTAATTTAATTTTTTTTAATTCTTTATTTTTATTTTATGGAATAAAACAAGTATTTCCATAGCACCATACAATAAAAAAGATAATTGAACATGAAACTGCAAATCTACTATGCACAATTTGCTATTCCCTTTGGATATACAACAAAATTATCATGTAAATTTCCCCCCCTATTTCTCCCTTTCCCTCTCCCCTCCCTCCCTTAAAGTTAGCTACCATTAGACACAAATACCTCCCTGTTTTGGGGCTCACTTGAATATACTACTTCCTTTAGGAAGCTACTACAGATTTCTTCATTTGGATGATTCCTCCAACTAAGTGGAAGTTCAATGATGGGACTTCGATCTCCAGGTCTGCTAGTATGTAGCTGTGTGATCTTGGGGAAATTATCTCACTCTCGGTCTACTGTTTCTTTATCTCTTCAATAAGGAAATCATTCCTATATGGAAGAAAAGAGAAAGTTATCTTAAGATACTGATACGGATAATCTGGGAGAGCTCATGTGAACAGAAAATGAAAAGAAGAGTAGGTTAATAGAGGATGCATATCAAAGTGTGATACTGCCCAGTAAGAATAGTTGCAGGAGTGTAAAATCTCAGAATGCCATAAGGCTAGAGATGAACACTAAGGACTCCAAGGGAGGAAAAAATCGTTTTGTGTTCTTTTTATGTTTGTATTTATACTGAGATAAGGAAGAAAGTCAAAGAAGATATAGGGTCACAAGGTCATAAAAGCTTAAAGAGACCATCCAAGCCAATTTTCCTGAGGGGAAGTAAGATACCCAACAATGGATGGAAAGTAGAACTACTTAATTCTTATTTTTCATTTTTAATATTAAGAGAATACTCTTTGGACTAGAAAGTAAAGACTCGAGATAAGTAAGGAAATAGTAGCACCCAATTATTTTTGATGAGCATAAGCTAACAGACTTAGATGAATGATATAAGTAATGAGAGAACTAACTGATGGGAGCACTAAGCTATTGAGTGGTACTTGAAAAGATGTAGAGAGGTGACTCGGCCATGGAGAAAGATAAATATATCAATTTTACAAAAGGGGAAAGAGAATGGAGTCTGAAAATTATAGGCTAGTGACCTTGACTTTGATTCCTAGTAAAATTCTAGAATGTACCACTAAAGGGATGAATAGTGAACATCTAAAAAAGGAAAAATCACAAAGAACCAGCATAGCCTTATCAAGACTAGATCATAAAAAAACTAACTTTATTTCTTTTTTTTTTTTTAATAACTATGATAGTAGATCATGGAAATTACACATAAATATATGTACATATACATACATATATATATATATATATAATCTCTATCATTTATGTTGTTTACCTATATTTTAGCAAAGAATTTAATTTCATGCTATCCTTACAGAAAAGATAGTGAGATGTAGGCTAGTTAGACAATAGGATAGTTGAATGGATCCAGACCTGGCTGAATGCCCAGACCCAAAGAGTACTGATTATTGGTTCAATGACAACTTAGAAAAGAGGTCTTTAGTGTAGTGTCCCAGAAAACCATACTTGGTCTTGTGTTTTTTTTTTTTTTTAAGTTTTTTCCATGATTTAGAAAAAGGCATAAATTATATGCTTATCAAATTTCCAGATGAAACAAAACTAGAAATGATATCTAACACAATGGATAATAGAATCAAGATTCAAAAAATATTTGATACATTAGAACACAGAACAAATTTAAAATGAAATTCAAAAGCGATAGATAAATGTTCAATACCTTTCACGTGGGTTCAAAAAATCAACTTTACAAGTACAAGACTGGGATATGTGACTAGAAAGCAATTCTTTTGAAAAAGACCTGAAAGCATGTGTGATGTGAGAGACTGAGGACCCTGATTCCAGAAAGGCATGATGATGTATAAAAGAAATGCCTTGGTCTCTGATTTGGAGCAGGCATAGAAATTCTGTAACTGGCTTCAATGGGTTAATTACATGGTAAAGAAAACCCTATTTAATTGGCTGAAAAGCTGAAATTGGGATGAATTCAAAAGGCACTCTGGCTCTGGCTCTGACTGCCCTCCAACAATTATAACTATCCAAAAGTAGAATGTGCTGCCTTGGGATATAGGACCTTCTCACTGAAGATCATTTAGTTAAAGGCTGTATGTATGACTACTTATCAGGAAAGTTTTAGAAAGAATTCTTATGCAGGTATAGGGTGAACTTCAGAAGGCTCTTTGAACTCTAAGATTTTATAAAATGAGGTGATTGGATCAAATGAATTAGAAGAATCTAAGTCTAGAGGGCTATCATTCTATATAATAGAATATATAATTTATATTATTATTTATTATCTATATTATAGATAATATATAATAGTATATTATATATTTACTAATATATAATATACTATTATATATTATCTATATAATAGTTACCTTCTCAGTAATCTTTTTACAATTTGTTTGCACTTCTCTCATGGCTTTATTTCCTGCCCTATAATAATTATTAGTCTACATCTCAATTTCTATAGTAAGTAATAAGCTCCTGGAAGACAGAGATCTGTCTTCCTCATTTTTACATTTCCCTTTAGTACCATATACATAGTGTGTATTCAATAAATATTTGTTTAAATGATTGATTAATTAATTGAACTGATTGATTGATACTGTTTACATTGGTAGAGCCTTCCCTACAACATCTGAAAGACAGATATAAGCTAACCTAGGAAGCTAAGAGGGGAAAGAAAGGCACTGTTTGTTCTATATCCAGGGTTTCAGCCTTTTTGAGTATAAGGATCCATTTTTTAATGTAAATTTTTCTTATATTAAAAACATCCTAATGTCTCACATAATCACAAATTTGGTCTTGATCCCTATCCCTTTTGTTGGTAAAAAGAAAGCAATACAGAGAATGAGCATTATTTTTGAACAATAAGTTATTCAGAATTATATCAAATAGATGGTGGCTGAAATTCAAATTAAAATAAATCGATGGGCATATTTATTGAACTTTCAATATGTACTGGGCACTATTCTAAATACAGGTAGATATATAATGATGAAATAACTGATAATCCTTTACATATAGTGTTAGTTCTATGTGATAAATATGGGCCAGATAGTCATTTATTTAATAAACGTTTATTAAGGGCTTTCTGTTTGTAAAGGACTATACAATGTGCTATAAGAGATTCAAAGACTGAGATAAGTAGAATACATATCTTCTTGAGACTTACAATCTATTGGGAAAAATAAAATACAATTCAAGTTAACTACAACTAGCTAAATGTGCTTATAGAAGGGAGAAGGAAGAAGAGATTAATATGGGCTTGGCTCATCATAGAGTTCTATGGAAGACTCAGGATTTCATCTGGACCTTGAAAGGAGGGGTTACAAGTCAGGTTGTGGAAATGTAAATTCTACAAAAAGTAAAAATTATGTAGTTGTTGTTTTTTCATGGAATCACAGAATTTGGAACGTATTCAAAATAAAGTTTGATTCATATCTGAAGGAAAATCCCTTTGAAACATCCTTGACAAAAATGGGTGTAAGGAAGACGATGAAAGATATTGGGACACTTATTTACAAACAAAACCAAAGCATTTGGAATAAGTAGAGAAATTGTCAGGTGAGAATAGTTATTTGCATCATATATTCTGGATGGAGTCCAGATATTCAAGAGATATGGGTAAATTTGTAACTAGGAGCCCATGGATGGGTAACAAATTGTTTTTAGAGAAGTTGAGAGAAAGATTGTTTGTACTTCTCTCATGGCTTTATTTCCTGCCCTATAATAATTATTAGTCTACATCTCATAGTAAGTTGAGATGTAAAAATCCACCAATTTTATCAATGTTAAAGATATAAATGGCTTTTTTTGAACCCTTGAGCTGTTTTTTTCCCTTTATCCCAACTAACTCTCTTCTGGGCATGTATTCCAAGGATATTTGAGAAGGAAGAAAGGGTTCTATATGTACCAAAATATTTGTAACAGTACTTTTTTCTTCAAAATGGATTTTCTTATTTTAATAATATTTTATTTTTTCAAATACATGAAAAAAGTTTTCAACATTCCTCTGAAAAATTTTGTGTTCCAAATTTTCTCCCTCTTCTTCCCCATTCCTTCTCCCCAAGAAAGCAAGCAATCTGATATAGCTTAAACATGTGCAATTCCTCTTAATATATTTCCATATTCATCAAGCTGTGAAAAAAAAATTAGATCAAAAGGAGGAAAAAAACATGAAAAAGGGAAAAACAAGCAAACAAATAACAAGCAACAACAACAACAACAACAACAACAAAAGATGAAAATACTATGCTTTGATCCATATTCAGCCTCTATAGTTCTTTCTCTGGATATATATAGCACTTTTCATCACAATCTATTGGAATGGTCTTGAATCACCTCATTATTATAAAGAGCCAAGGCCATCACAGTTAATCATCACATAATCTTGTTGTTGCTGTGTACAATGTTCTCTTGGTTTTGCTCACTTCATTTAGCATCAGTTCATGTAAGTCTTCTGGTTTTTCTGAAATCAGCTTGATCATTATTATTATTATTTCTCCTTCTCCTTCTCCTCCTTCTTCTTCTTCCTTCTTTTTCTTCTTCTTCATCTTCTTCCTTTTTTTTTCTTCTTCTTCTTTAAATCTTTTTATTTTCAAAACAGGGGCATGGATAATTTTTCAACATTGACTCTTATAAAACTTTGTGTTCCAAATTTTACCCTCCTTCCCCCCACCCCATCCCCTAGATGGCAAGTAATCCAATATATGTTACACATGTTAAAAATATCTGTTAACTCCAATATATGTTTACAGATTTGTACAACAATCTTGCTGCACAAAAAAAAATCAGATCAAAAAGGAAAAAAAAATTGAGAAAGAAAACAAAATGCAAGCAAACAATAACAAAAAGAGTGAAAATACTATGTTGTGATCCACACTCAGTTCCCACAGTCCTCTCTCTGGCTATAGATGGCTCTCTTTATCACATTGGAACTGGCCTCAATCATCTCATTGTTGGAAAGAGTCATGTCCATCAGAATTAATCATCATATAATCTTGTTGTTGCCATGTACAATGATCTCCTAGTTCTGCTTACTTCATTCAGCATCAGTTCATGTAAGTCTCTCTAGGCCTCTCTGAAATCATCCTGCTGGTCATTTCTTACAGAACAATATTTCTTTACATTCCTATACCATAACTTGTTCAGCCATTCTCCAGCTGATGGGCATCCACTCTGTTTCTTGCTACTTCAAAGAGGATTGCCACAAACATTTTTGTACATGTGGGTCCCTTTCCCTCCTGTATTATCTCTTTGAGATATAAGCCCAGTAGTTACACTGCTGGCTCAAAGGGTATGGACAGTTTGATAAATTTTTGAGAATAGTACCAAATTTCTCTCCAGAGGCTGGATCCATTCACAATTCCACCAACAATGTATCAGTGTCCGAGTTTTCCCACATCTCCTCAATATTCATTATTATCTTTTCCTGTTATTTTAGCTAATCTGAGAGGTGTGTAATGGTATCTCAGAACTGTCTTAATTTGCATTTCTCTGAAGAATAGTGATTTAGCACCTTTTCATATGACTGGAAATGGTTTTAATTTCTTCATCTGAAAATTGTCTATTTTTTGACTCTATTAATTGGCAAGTGGTTTTAATTTTTATAAACTTGAGTCAATTCACTTTATATTTAAAAAATGTTGCTCATCATTTCTTACAGAACAATATTCCATTACATTCATATACTATAACTTATTCAACTATTCCCCATCTGAGAGGTGTCCACTCAATTTCCAATTCCTTGCCATTACAAAAAGGGCAGTAACAATACTTTTGAAGCAAAAAATTGGAAATAAACTGGGAGATGGAACAAACTGAGATAAAAGATTTATAGAATCTTGTACCGTGTAGGTAATAAGTGAGCAGAATTAAGAGAAACATTGGGAAGACATATGACCTGATGTAGATGAAGAAAACAAAATAATGTACACAATAATTATTATGGTAGAAATGAAAATAATACTGGAGCTAGCTGATCTCAAATTAAATGCAATATCCAATGATAATTCCAGAGAATAGTTGATGAAACAGTCCTTCTTTTGGCAGGTGGTGGGAGATAGAGGATTATTAACATATCAACAGAAATTGTTCCTATGTAAGTTGATTTCACTCAATTGTTTTTCTTTTTTACATAGAAAGATTCTAGAAATGAAGGGTCAAAAAAGAAAAAATAACAAACACTTATACAAAAATGTATTGTTTTCAAAGCACTTTCTCACACCAACCATGTGAAGACAAGTAGTATTAAGTTTTGAAACTTGCCTGTAGCCATATACTTTTATACCCAATCTGTATAAAAAGGTCTTGAACTCATATTCCTAACTTTAAAGTATATTTCTTTTTAGTCTCCCACTATGTTTCTGAATTTTACATTTTCCCAATCTAAAAGTAAGACTATTTCATATGTTTATAGATTTAGAGCTGGAAGGTAGCTATAGAGAACATATAGCTTAATCCCCTCATTTTAGAGTTTAGCAAACTGTGACCCAGGGAATATAAAAATTTTGTGCAAGGTAACAGATGTAATCAATATCAGAGATTGAACTTGAACATAGATTCTCTGACTCAAGAGCTCCTGTTCTTTCACTATAAGAGTCTATCAAACCAAACCAAAGTGTTTTTAATCACCTGCAAATACCCATTTTCAAATTTAGATGAAATAAAGAACAAATGTATTACTATTTGAAGTAATTGCATAAGTAGAAGAACTAGTCAAAAACAAATATTCCTAGCAAAGCAAAATTCCTTGATAAGTACACAAAATTATACTTGCAAAAACAATATTATTCAAATAAAATATGAAAGAATGTATAAAACAATTATTCCTTTGGGTGGATAAGCACTCTGCTATGGCAGAAAAGATCTAGAGATCTTAATGGAATACAACTTGTCAATGCAAAACCTTAATTAGGAATGTGAATATGTGATAAATGATCAACTAATGAATAGACAATTTTCAGAAGAAAGTAAAACCATCTAGAGTTATATGGGGAAAAAATGCACCAAATCATTATTGACTAGAGGAATGCAAATTAAAATAACTCTAAAGTACTGGTTGGTTGGTTGTTGTCCTTTGTTCTGGAAGAGGATCAAAACAACATCACTATGTTAGAGTTGAGCTACAGTGTGTCTGACTGTGGCTGATCAGACCAATGTGAGCTTGGAATACTCTGCCACAGGTAGGACACAAATAATACTTAGGAACATTTGGAGTGGCTTCTCTAACTTTGCACACCAGTGTTTCTTCTGAGCTAATTAAATTCTAATTTTTTTTTCATAGCACCTTCTCTGGTGAGGGTACGCCATGCTGGGGGTCCAATGCCAGTGTCTCCCATGTCATGTAATCGATTTTAAAGTTCTTAAGAGAATCCTTGAGAGTGTCCTTGTATCACTTTTTCTGACCATCTTGTGAGCATTTGCTCTACGTGAGTTCTCTATAAAATAGTATTTTTGGCAAGCACATATTTGGCATTCGAACAATATGGCCATTCCAATGGAGTTGTGCTCTCTGCAGTAGACTTGGAATACTTGGCAGTTTAGTTCTAGAAAGGACCTCAGCGTCCAGTACCTCATCCTGCCAGGAGATCTTCAGAATCTTTCAAAGACAATTCAAATAGAAATGATTTAGTTTCCTGGCATGATGCTAATGCACTGTCCAGGTTTCACAGACATACAACAATGAAGTTAACATAATGGCTCTATAGACCTTCAGTTTGGTAGTCAGTCTAATATCTGTCCTCTCCCACACTTTCCTTCAGAGGCTCCCAAACACTGAGCTAACTCTGGCAATGCATGCGTCAATCTCATTCTCAATGTGGACATCCCTGGAATATATACTGTCGGGGTAAAATATCTTACCCACTGCACTCAAAATTTTACCATTTGCTGTAACCGATGGTTCCATAGCAGATTTGGCTAAGATGGCAGGAAAAGGTAAGGCTAAATGTTGGAGGGAATATGGGAAAACTGGAACACTAATTCTTTGCTGGTGGAGTTGTGAACTGATCCAGCCATTCTGAAGAACAATTTGGAACTATGCTCAAAAAGTTACAAAATTATGCATACTCTTTGATCCAGCAGTATCACTACTGTGTTTGCATCCCAAAGAGATCATAAAAGAGGAGAAAGGACCCACCTGTGCAAAAATGTTTGTAGCTACTCTTTTTGTGGTGGCAAAAAATCTGAAAATGAGTGGAAGCCCATCAACTAGGAAATGGCTGAATAATAGAGTACTATTGTTCTGTAAAAAAATGATGAACAGGCTGATTTCAGAAAAGCCTCGAAAGACATCATGAGCTGGCTGAGTGAAGCGAGCAGAACCTGGAAAACACTGTATATAGCAACAGCAAGATTGTATGATGATGATCAGCTATGATAGACTTAGTTCTTCCCAGCAATTCAGTGATCCAAGGCAATTCTAAAAAACTTTAGATCACTCATGACAAGTGGTCATATAACCTACACTTAAAGAACATTCCACTTTTACAAATTTTTTCCTTTTATCAAGCCCAATCTGTTTCTCTGCAACCGTCACCTATTACTACCATAATTACTGTTTTGTTTGACATTGTAGGTTCAAGTAAGACAAGTTTAATCCCTCTTCCTTGACAGTCTTTTACTATTTTAAATGGACTATCCTCTCCCTATGACCTTTTTTTCTGGATTAATAAATATTTATTAGATACCTATTAAGTATCAAGTACTGTACTGAGCTCTGGGGATACAAATATATATATATAGTCCCTGCCCTCAAGAAGTTTATAATCTACTGAGGGAAGATAAGACACAAAGGAAAGCAGAAAAGAAGGAGAAATAAGGTAGAGGTAGAAGGTTATCGAGAAGGTACTTGATCATGAAAAAGGCAGAGAAGTCCCAAAGTTGTGCAGCCAGGTGAGAAATGAGATGGCTGAATTGATCTCTCTCCTTAAATGGACGTTTAGATTTCATGACTACACTTTCTAATCAGAAAGGCAAAGGATGGTATTGAGTTGGAGTACCAAGGCTGATGAGATCTTACGGAATGATAAGGTATCTCAATGATGAGCTTCCTGAGACATGGTAAAGAAGTCAACAGAGAAGATATGGGACCTTTCCTTTTATCTCAGACTTCCTTGGAGTACTTGGCCAACAGGGAGTTGGATTAAATTAAAGTCATAAACAGATTTTTTTTCTCTAGTATAACCATCTTTCATTTCTTCAATTCTAGTATGCCATCATTTCTAGTCTTCTTATAATCCTGGTCACCATTCTTTGGATATGCTCCTGCTTGTTAATGTCTTTGCTGAAATGTGGTGACCAGAAGTAAACACAGTAGTTTTGACGTGTTCTAAATAGTAAACTGGCTGAATGTAATTTTCTCCCTTATTTCTAATCCCAACTCATAGTATAATGCCTTCTATGCTACAAAGCCTTGGGCTGGCGGAGAGTAAACAGACACTATGTTCAGTCTTTGCCTCTTTGTTCCCCTTTCCTGGAATACTCTCTCCCTCCTCACTTCTGCCTCATGGGCTTCTATGATGTCCTTCAAGTTTCAGCCCAAATCCCACCTTCTTCAAGAAGCTTTTTCATGTCCCCCTCAATGTTAATGTCTTTTCTCTCCCCAGTTTGCCCTGTATTATTCTTTCCTTCATTTAGAATGTGAGATCTTTGAAGGTAGGGAGCATGTTTTTGCCTTCTTTTCCCATTAGTTACCATAGTGCCTGGAATATAGTGAGAACATAATTGCTTGTTTAAATTGATTTGAAACTGAAATAAATTTAAGTGAATCCCACCTTGAAAGTCTGTACTTGCATGAAACACAATGGCTCCTTCAGCAGAAAAATAAAATAGCATACATATGAATCTTTGGTTTATTTTAATTGAGCAACACAAGAAGGATACAATTTCTATGGAAAGCTGATTCTTAGAGTAAGACATCACTGTCTCTCCCACCCTCTGTCCATATTGTTTCCCCAAGACAACTTTTTCTTCTGACTTCCCTATTTCTCTCTCTCCCACCCTCTCTTTATAGTGCTTTTCCAATTCCCCCAGAGGTACTATCTTCTCCAAGCACCACACTGTAATGTTCTTTGGTTGGGTTTTCTTGGGATCTCTGGGAGCAGCCTTCGTTGCAGTTCAGTAATCACCACAAGAATAGCTAGGTGTTAAAGTCCAGATTCTTTATTATCTCCTTTCTGGGACTGGGCAGCTTTCTGGAGAGTCTTTCAGACCTGCCTTGGTCTCAGTGAAGAAAGTGCAGGAGGCCAGGCCAGCCACCAGGAGCCTGACTGAAGGTGAAATGAATTTCTGTCTTCTTGGCGCTGAGAGCTTCTAGTGTGCTTGTTCTCTGTGTTTCTCAGTTCCTGCTTATATGCTCCACACTGCGAATAAACCAATCATTACATCACTAGGAAACCATTATTTTTTCTAAGATTAATCAATCATACTGAACCATGCTAAACTAGATAATTCCACTTAGTATCTTGTAAGCATTCTTGTTTCAAGTTCAGAGTTCTGTCCCATAATACCATACCACCATAAAAACCTACTGCATCCATGATCATTTCAACCCAGTCTTTGTGCCACTATAGAGAGACTTGCTTCTGAGAAGCTCCCCTGGTTACTGGCTTCTCAATTTCCTCTTTAGATTTTTCACCATTTCACTTGGTAAGAAGACAAGGTGCTATATCATATCCATTTACTGAGAGTAGAATCACAGGATCATAGATATGGAACTAGAAGACATTAGCTGCAATCTAGCCCTTCATCCTAAAAGTTAAAGAAATTGAGTTCAAGAAAAGTAAAGTGATATGCTTAAAGTTACACAACAAGTAAATATAAAATTCAAATTCTAAATCAAAGTCTTTCATCATTACAATTGGTTTGAGCACAATATCTAGATAATTTTGTGAATTTAAAATGCATAGCACACATATGAGGGAAGTCACGTTATATGATGTGGAAAGGAAATATTTCTTTTTAAATTTCAAAGTAAGCAAGCTTGACGATCTGTGCATGTGTGTGATTGTATGTACTAATAAAACATCTCTATCTTTATTTGAAATTTATAACAGGCGTATAGCAACTAATTTATTTTAGTGGATTGAAAGCTTATCTGGAGTTAACAATGTGATGTGGCAGTCAAAAAAGAATTAATGTGCAGTAAGATTGCATTAGAAGAGGTACAGTATCCAGGGCAAGGGAAGCTATAATCCTGCTAACCCTGTCCTGGTCATAATACTATAGGGAGAATTGTTTTTAAGTTTGGGTACCACATATTAGGAAGGACACCGAGAAGGTAGAAAACAACTAGAAGAAAGTGACTAGGACAATGAAGAGTCTTGGTTCACGCCACTTAAAGATTGTTTGGAGGAACTGGGATACTAAACTTAGAAAAGAGATGCCATGGAAGGTGATATGACAGATATATTTTATTTTCTAAAGGAGTGCCATATAGGTAAGGGACTGGACTTGTTCTGCAAGTAATGGGGGCAATTTACAAAGGAGTGAGTTTAGGCTTGATGTAAGGAAAAGCTTTCTTACAATTAGAGCTATGGACTCTAAGGTCCTTTCCAACTATAAGAATTAGTGATTCTATGATTCCTTGATCCTGAATTTTCTTCTCTTCTCTCTCTCTCTCTCTCTCTCTCTCTCTCTCTCTCTCTCTCTCTCTCTCTCTCTCTCTCTCTCGTATTGTGCCTGAGATCAGATTCGAATTCAGGTTCTTCTAACTTCAGGACTGGTGCTCCATCAACTACACCAATTAGCTGCCCCTCTAAATTGTATTTTCTAAAATGTTTGATGGTTGTTTTTGCTTCCCTTCCTAGTACCTACTTTTGTATTGGAAGTCACCAGTATGGAGATTCTAATGTTTTCCAGAAGACTTTTCTTTTTAGTCACTGCAATAAATGAGCTGTGATTACCTTCCAGGCATTCTATTTGATTATGCTTTTTGCTTATGGGAGATCTAGTTATCTCTATTAAAGTATCTCCATAATGGAGAACATACTCTAAATTTTGCAAGATGATCAAATGTCTTATGAAGTTATGTCTCATCACCATTGGATGTATGATGAAAACAATTTGGCAAAATCCTTTGTCCTTTCAAGATGAACCTGTGAGCTGTATTTCCACTTAGCTGCAGTTTCTAGTTTCTAGTTTCAGTTATCAGGAGAATGTCAGTATAGATATGCTTTAGCACTTCTAATAATGTATCAACTCATTGGTTGCTGGACAAAGATTGAACATTGAGATTAATAATAGTTAAATTAATATTTGTGTGGCAGTCTAACAACTATGTAATTCTTAGCATTCTCTATTCCCTTTCTGTCAATTTGCCACTATCACTCCAAAACTGAAAGGGGGCTGTATAGGATTGAGTGCATTTTTTATATTTTTAATTTCTTTTATGGGTCACTATAGTTTAAAACAAAACAACAAAAATCCCTTAGTGTCCAATTTTTCATCAAGGAGCTTCCCCATACTTGGCTGGTCTTATTCTCAGACAGCAAATGTATTTGGTTGCCAGTCCTGTATTTGAAGCTTTTCCAGTTTGATACATCCTGGAATATGTGTTCTGCTCAAATAGCTTTCAAGAACTCAGTTATCTCCATGCCCTAGAATACAATTTTTGTGATGAATTCATTCATTCATATCCATTCATGCCTCCATCTTTGCAAAACATCCCATTTAGGATACTGTTCCAATCCATAAAGGACAATTATTACCGTTAGGTTTTAGGGTAGTCTATAAATGGTTACTTTATAAAACTCATGAGCCTTCATTAAGGTGCCTCATAATAAGGAATAGTCAGTAGACACAGTTAGCTTCTGGTAAAAACATTTGCTAAAATGGCATAGCAAAAATAATTCCCTCCCCAACTTGAGTTTACTACCCCACAAATATGCAAAGCTTCTGGGAAAAGAATGGTCCCAAACGTAAGAGTACAACAGTAACATAATGACCATGTATGACAGGCAAAATCCACTTCTTGGTATAAACCTCTTGCAGGGTCTTATATCTCTTCTCTCCTGTGTAATCTTCACAATGTTCTCTTTGGGTATGATGGCTCTACTAGGTGGGCTGCTCAGATGAACAGCCTTTCTGCAATTTGACTCTGAATTGTCAAGGTTAGATCTATCTTGAGCCCAGAGCTTGCTCTTTTTTTAACTGCAAGAGGCCCATTCAATGAAACTATTTCCTTCCTGAATGATAGCCTCTCTGTAACCATGTTTGTCTGGAATGTGTATCTCTGCCCCTATCATTGTATCATAAGGGAGAAGTAGCTTCACCAGGACAACTACAGGCTCTTGTCATCTCCAACTCCTAGATGTTTGTCAGTTGACTCAGAATAACTGGACTGTGTCTTATAAGGATTGTCCTGGGATGGGGGGGCGCAGATAGTCAATCACTATTTGTCCAATAATGTTGCACCTTTATGCGTCAGAGAGGTGTTCATATTTTGTAAAGAAACAGAATATTAATAGCTTGTTGACACATTAAAACATTATATCCCAAGACTTTATCAGTTGAGGTGGGAAAAGAAGCACAAGATTTGAGTTGGAAGGAAACAGAAATCATCTTTCAACCTATTCATGAACGTCTTCCCTACAACATCCCTGACTAGTAGTTATCTAGTTTATTATAGCTAGCATTTACATAACAATTTAAAGTTTGCAAAGTATGTTTATTTCATTTGATTCCCACAATCCTAGAAGATGCTATTATTACATAATGAGGAAACTGAGGCACAGAGAAGATAGCCTTCTGACTCCAAGGATTCTATTCACCAAACAACATGCATTCCTTAAAAAGAACTTTGTAACAAATTGTAATAGCTAACATATATTATTACTTGAAGGTTTGTAGAATGCTTTACATTTATTGTCTCATTTGATATATCCACAACAATCTTGTGAAATAGGTGCCATTATCATTTTCATTTTATATATAAGGAAACAAGTGTCAAGAGTTAAGTCAAGAAGCACCTTCTATGTGCCAGATGATGAGGTAGATGTCCTGGCCCTGGAGTCAAGAAGACCTGAATTCCAATTTAGGGCAAATACTAGCTGGATGACCCTAGACAAGTTACTTAACCCTGTCTATTTCCTCATCTGTAAAATGAGCTGGAGTAGAAAATGGCAAATTACTCTAGTATCTTTACCAAGAAAACCCTAAATGGGGTCACAAAGACTTGGATACTATTGAAAAACAACAAAATCTGCTAGTCATTGTGTTAGGTGCTGGAAATACCAAGAAAAACAAAAAAATCTTCTTTTAAAGACCTCACAGTTTAATGCAGAAGACAAGATGCAAACAACTATGTACCAACAAGATATATAGAGAATAAATTTGGAGATAATTAACAGAGGGAAGGCACCAGCATTAGTGGAATCAGAAAAGGCTGCTTGAAGAAGGTAGGATTTTAATTGGGAATTGAAAACAGCCAGGGAAATCAGGAGTTGTAGTTGAAGGGGAGAATTGATTCCCTATGGGGAATAGCCAGAGAAAAAGCCGAGTTGAAACATGGACTGTCTGGTGCCATATCTCAAAATATGTGGAGGTGAATAAGAGATGGTTATCTAGGTTATGAAAGGCTTTGAATGCCTAGGTGATTGGCCTAGGATCACCCAGCTATTAAGTGTCTGAGATAACATTTTAACTCAGGTCTTCCTGATTCCAAATCCAGCAGTCTTTCTATTGAATCACCTCACTAGCTATGTTAAAGGACCCCTAGTGATGGGGAACACAATCACTTCTTCTGGGACCATTTCACTTTTGGACAGCTCTGTTAAAAATTTTCCAGGTTATAATTACAGAATCTGTTAAGTGGAAAGAGCTTCAGAGGTTATATAGTCCAAAGCTACTTAAACTGTGGGTCAAGACCCCAAATGGGTTTGCATAACTGGGGGTTGCAAAATTATGGTTTATTATTAGTAAATGTTTGATTTTATATACCTACATACCCAGGGTCACATAAAAATTTCTGGAGCAAAAAAGGATCATAAATGGAAAAAGTCTAAAAAAGCTCTGAATTCTAGTCCAACCTGTCTCTGAACAAGTATCCTCCTTTAAATTACCCCAAGAGATGATTATCAAGCCTCTTTTTGGAAGAACTCCAGTGTGAGGAAATCCACTTGAAAAGAGGTAGGAAATGGACAAAATAAACACTAGGTGGAAGTCAAAAGTATGATTCATTGAATCACATTGCTTGACATTGAGCAAATCAATCTATTCTGATGTAAATGGGGTTGGACTAGAAGATTCAAATATCCTTTCTAGATTTAAATACCGTGGTCCTAGAGAGCACAAGTGACCTAGAACCAGTTCAATCCTTTTACTCAATTATCAAAATGAGGAGAGGTGCCCATGGTCACAGTTTAACAAGGAGCAGATCCAGGACCAGAACCCAGTGGTCTTTCCGGATTAAATACAAAAGGTTAAACAAATACACAAAATGTCCTCCCATTTTTTAAATGGGAAAGATCACAATCTTGCTTGGACGATGGAGATTGAGCTAGTTACTGAGGGACAACATTAGAGCCAAGTGTTGAAGGATTGAGGTAGGAATTATTCCAGGATTGAGGAGAAGGGAAGAACATTTTAAGCAAAGGTAATTAAGCAAAAGGCTGGAACAAAAAATACTAGGTAGAAGGTGAAAGTACTCTTGAGACTTGAGTGTAATTTGGCTGGAGGTTAGGGTGGGTAAAGAAAAGATAAGGGAGAAAAAGGTTAGGCTGAAATCTGAGAGTCCGGAGAATAAGTTTAGGTGAAACTTCAGAATGTAAAGGTGTTTTTGTTTTTTAAATGATCACAAGATTTAGTTAGACTTTGAAGGGCTCTTAGAGACTCTTCATTTTACGCTTAGAAGAAAACGAGATTATTTCTTAGTTGTAATCCACAGACAGTATTTTTTTTTAAATTCCCAAATATCTATTTTAAAACTCCGGTTGGAACTTTCCTATTAGTTCCATTTATTCAGCTAACTTTTATTAAGTATCTACTGAATACAAGACTAGGTTTCTCAATCTTGTCCCTCTCTCCCTTTTCTTTTTTCCTACTCCTCACTTCTTTCCTATTGCTTTTATTCATTCAACTAAGCATTGTCAATTACGTATCAAACGTACAATATTTCAATCTCATGCCTTTCTCCGCTTCCTGTCCCTACTCCCCTCCACCTCCGCTTTTTTACACCCTCGGATCTTTCCTATTCCTTTCATTCATTCAACTAACCTTTATTAAGTGCTTACTATATGCCGAGCAACAGAGGATTTCAGTCTCATCCCTCTTCCTCCTTTCCCCCACACCCTTTTTTTCTCCCCTCGGTCCTTTCCCATTCCTTTCAAGCATCAAAGACCCCACCCCACTCCCACTCCCACCCCCAACCACCTCTTTTAACGCCAGCCAGACCTTTCCTGTTCGTTTCATTCATTCGGCAAATCCTTATTAAGTTATTTACTACGTACAGGACAACGTATTCCAATCTCGTTCCTCTTTCCCCTCTTCCTCCCCATTTTTTTTTTGCTCACTCCCTCGGCCCTTTTCTATTTATTGCATTCATTCACCAAGCTTTTATTAAGTGCTTACTACATACAATACAGCGTATTTCACTCTCGTTCCCCTCTCCTTTTCCCCTTCTCACCCCATCACCCACCTCCCTTCCAAGAACCAAAGGTACACTTGTCAGGAGATTTATAGGGCGATTTCCTTCTGACTCAAATCTTTACAAAAAAAAAAAAAAAAAAAATCTCTAGGATTGTACAGACGCTTCCTTTGGTACTTTTCCTGGGCCTTCCCTTCCCTCCCCGTGTGCTCCCCCTGCCCCTCCCCCGGGTGCTCCCCCTGCCCCTCCCCCGTCCTCCGCCCCCTGCCCCTCCCCCTGCCCCTCCCCCTCTCCTTTCCGTTTCCCACTGTTCTCCTCCTTCCCTTCCCTCATCCGTGACATCGGTGCTCGATTACATGCAAACTCCCCTTTCGCTTTTTTTTTCCTCCCCTCGGCCGCTCTCTCTTGGTCCGGGTCTCCTTCGCTCTGCTCTCCTCTTCTCTCCTCTCTCTCCTCCAATGCAACTTTTGCCGAACCCCCCAACACACACAGACATGTTGAGCTGAGAGCACGGGGGATTGGTCGCGCACCCTCCCCCTTTCCCTCCCCCTTCCCTCTTCCCTCCCCCCCCAACGCGGACCCACCTCGGGGGGGCCCCCGCGGCCGCCAGCCTCCCGTGGGCCTGCCCGTCGCCGCCGCCCGCCCGGCCGCCCCAGGCCTTTATTTATTGATTATTTATTCTGCTTTTCAAAGAGGGAGAGGAGAGGACGAGACTCCCCCACCCCCAGTCCAGCCCGACCCCCCTCCAGCTCCCGCCTCCCCCCGGCCCGTGCCGCTTTGCATGGCCAGGATCAAGGGGGCGGCCGGCCTGCCCCCCGCCCCTCCCCCCCTCCCCGGAGAAGCAAGGCGGTGATGCGGGAGCGGGCGGCCCGGCGGCGGCGGCGGCGGCGGCGGCGGCGCGGAGAGCCCGAGCGGACGAGACCCAGGCTCAAGATGGCAGATTCCGACTGAGTTTGGGGGGGCCGACGTCTCGCTTCGCTTTCTCCTTTCCGTTGCCATGAATAACGGACATCCTGGCCCCGATGGCCCCCATGTACGAAGGTAAGCTGGCGCCCGCTCCGACCTCTCTCCCACCCCCTCACCATCTTTCCCTAACCATCCTTCCCTCCCCCTCCACTGGCCACCGGTCCTCAGACTCCCTTCTTTCCTTCCTCGGCTCCCCCATCCCCGTCCTGGGATCACGCCCCCTCCCCCACCATGTTCTGTCCGAGCCCCCCTTCAGTCCACTCCCCCTATCTGTCCGAGAGTACCCTTGATCTGCTCACGTTCCCCATCTGTCCGAGCGCCCCCCTAATCTGCTCTTGCGTCCCCATCTGTCCGAGCGCCCCCAGATCTGCCTACGCGCCCCCATCTGTCCAAGAGCCCCCTAATCTCACGAACCCCCATCTGTCCTAGCGCCCTCTTATCTTCCCACGCGCCCCCATCTACCCGCGCGCCCCCCTTATATCTCATTCAACTGCTCTACACCCCCGCTCCCCCAACACGCCCCTTCACCTCCTTCGGTCCCTTTAATAGCTCTTCAACCCCTAACCCCAACGCACCGCCCCCCATCTCATCTCCCTCCCCCATCCCTTACCTAGATATGGACCAAAACCTGAAATTCAGCCTGATTTTATTTCCAAGGTGGTGGTAGTGGGGGTGTTATGCTTCAAGGAAAAGGAGATACAGGGCTATGTTTTTATTTATTATTTCTAATAAATAAAGGTGATGTAGTTTGGCCCTCATCCCCCTAAATTTCCGTGAGAATCTTTTCACTTAATTCTTCTCTTAAACCCCCCCCCCCCATTCAGTTCCTAACTACGCTTCGTCACCTCCTTCTGTCCCATTCCCCCCCACCCCCCCATTTACCCCCTGCTCGCTGGAGTTTCACATTTTAGGCCGGGCTGAAGGGGGGGGGGAGATTTGCGTACAGAGCTGGGTGGTGAAAAGGGGAGATAGGTGGAAAAAGTCCTGTTTCAGTTCCAGGCAGAACAATGAAATAGACCAGAATCTCCCTGCATTAGCGTGTGTTAGAGAAAATGTAGTTAGCATTTTCGAGCGGGGTGGGTGGTGAAGACCTATGTCTTAATCAGGTCTAAGTAAAACTGCATTGTGCACCTTCTCCAGCGCTGGATCATTCACTGATTAACTGTTCTGAGGGGGAAGAGAGGAGGTGGGGGAAATGTAAATCGAAAAAAATATGTACCTTTTTCCCCATCCCTTTCTTTTCTCTCCCCCCCCCCCCAATTTTCAGTCCTGTCACCTTCCAGCCAGAAATCAGAGGAGAATCAACTTAGTTTTTCCCCACTTTGGAGTTGTATGTGCCTGTTTTAAAATATGTATAAAATGAATTAAATAAAACTAAAACTATGCTAGGTTCTAAACCATATTATAGTCTTAATATATTTTTTCTTATGAAATTCTTGTAAAATTACAACATTACAGATTTGGCAAAAATCTATTCTGCTCTATTTCTCTTTCTTAAGATGTAGTGGCAAATGTGGGGGTTAAATGGATATTCGTGAGCCCGAGGAAAGACTTGAAAAGAAATTTTAATCCTTTATGTAAATCCAGGGGATAGTCATCGTGAGGGTAACGGGGAGAGCATTAATACTTTTATCTCTACTCTGAGAGGCTGATTAAAAAAAAAAAAAACTTATCTGAAAAGAAAATCTGTTATTAGTTCTAGGACTCTAAATGAACTAGATTTCTGGATGGAATAAAGTTGCCAGTCAGGCTCTGGATAACAAGGCTGTAAATAACCTATGGACTGTAAATATTTTTTTTCAGACTCTCTTAGAAACAAAGGGGCTGTTTAGAAGGCAACACACAGAGAGATGTTATTCCAGGGGCTTTCCTCTTTGATTCTGAAGAACACAAGGTCCATTTAGTCCTTTGAAAAATAAAACAAAATTTCTGATCATGCTGTAAAACAGAATTGAATATCCCACAAGGATGTGTGGACAATCTATGAAGATGCCACGTAGATTATTTATTGTTAATCTGTATTTATGGAAAAAGGGCCACAGTCAATGCTAGAACTGTCTGGAGTGTTAAAATGAAACAATTTTCTCTTTATTAAGTACCTCCTTGAGACTCCCTCTGCTGGACAGTCAGGGTGAGCATTACAGAAGGGACTTGTCATTGAATTAAAATCCTAGAAAACAGACTGTGTATGTATGTTAGGATATGTTTAGTCATCTTCTCAAAAAAAAATTAATTTTTGTGACAAAGGTAACAGAAAGTGGAGAAACTTTAAAATTTTAAGTACAGTTTTTTAAGTACAGTGGAAAGTGGCATTCTCATTTTTGCTAATGTACATATGAACCAACCTATATCTCTCTGCTATTCTCATGATATAGTTATATTTATGTTCATAGGACACTTGCCCCTGGATAAGAATCCCTTCTTTATTAACTTTTCATGAGCCTCAAAGTGAGTCTGACTTTTTAATTTGGAGGGAAAGATAGCTAGGTAGGAGAGAATTCCTTTGCTCTCTCATGTGCCTATTTTCCCTTATCCTGACTTAATGTCATCTTTTGTTTCAACCTAGTTTCCTACAAATCATATCTATGCTCTACCTTCATTATTAAAATAATTCAGTTCTCCAATTGTAACGATTTAATTTTCATTCAAACCTCTTTTTCCTCCCTTTAACCTTCTACTAGTTTATCCTACTTGAGGATCCTTCTGCTAGAAAGTGCAGGGCTTGGTCTTTGTGAAAGAGGCTGTCAATTGTGCTAGATTATGCGATGATTCTTTAATGGGGACAGATGTCCACTATAGTCAGGGATTATGTATCAATACTGCTTATATTTACTTAAGGCCTACTGCTTCCAGGTCTCCAAAGATGGATTGTAGCCTCCTCCTTTTTCCCCTGGATATATTGATTGGAGTCAATAACTTGATTATTATTCCTTCATAAAAAATATTACTTATGTCGGGGTCTTAAATAGAAGTGTTTTTAAATTTTTTGTGTCTGTGTACTATATACATAATGAAAAGTGATTTCTAATGCACTTGTATTACATTAGGGATTGAGAGTTTGAATGAAGTATTCTGAGAAACAGTGAATTGGCATACATAGGCTTTTTAAGTAAAAATTTAACAGTGACTAACTTCTACTGGTTGGTCTTCATGTTTAAAATACAGGGAAGCTTGGTTTGGAAACAATGGGAAGGAAGGCTAGTTTGAATTAGTGAAAAGTCTGAGATGATGAATGTTTAGAAAGAAATGAAATTATATTACTTTCTGTTATTTTCAATAGTAGGAGCTAATAATGGCTAAGAAAGTGTTCCAAGTAGAAGTCTTATTGGATTTACTTTAAAGATAGCTAAGATGCCTAGAAATAGCACTGTTTTGTGAATTAATGATGATAAAATGGTTAAAATATTTGAAAGCAGATTATATTCTTAAACTTCTTTCATCCTTTCTCCTTATTCATTCTCACCCACCTACCCCCATTTTGTTTACATATTTAATTTATTTAGTATTTAGTCAACCTTTTGAAAACTATATGTAGTTCAAATTGGGTAAACATCAGTAGAGCCCAGGTCTAAATTATCATGAGTTCTGAATCAATGGGGTTCAAATTCCAAATTAATTAGGATTTAGTGGACTTTAAATATGACTTGCTTGCAAGCACAGACTTTATGTTAAGGGAACTCTCTGAACAAAACTTCATAAAAAGGAGATGCTGAAATCTATTTGAAATTGCAGAAGTTTCAAGAATTAGTTTTAGATCCATTTAGCATTAAAGGAAACAAAAGATATTTTTTCTATGTTTCAATTTTTTTTTGTATTTGTATCAATTGTATCAGTTATATTTTCTTGTATTACTAATATGCATGTATAAAAATGTTTTCCATTTAGCACTTTCCCTTTCATTTCATTCTCCTTAGGCAGTGAAACTGTAAAAAAAAATTCTGATTAGAAACCTGATCTAATTTTATTTTTGTTCTAAAACTTTTGTATTCTACAAAATAAACATTTCTAAGCATTTTGAAATCAATAATATTTAAGTTATGTATTATCTCTGAAATATGCAAAACTCTACCCACATAAAAGGCAAATACTTTTTTTGTATTACCTTTCCAGATTCTCTTATTTGCATTGAGCTTATGCTGATCAGTATTATTCAGAGACTCATTCCCCTATAGCAGCTGGCTTCAATAAGGTTTGGTGTTTTTTTAGTTTTTTTGTTTTTTTAATGCAACCTTCAGAGTAGATTAGAACACATCAGGGTAGGAGTGGCATAATAAATAGCCAGGCTTCAAGTCAGAAGGGGCTAAGTCCTATCCTGCTTCTGAACAATTCGGTGTGATTCTGGATGAGTCACTTAACCCTTCAGTGTCCCAAATAATTTTCTTTCTTACATTTCTTTCTTTCTTTTTAATTAAAGGAGTTGAAGTTAAGGGACTTGCCGGGGTCACACAGCTAGTAAGTGTCTGAGGCTGGATTCAAATTAAGGACTTCCTGATTCCAGGGCCAGTGCTTTATCCATTGCACCAGCTAGTTGCTTTTGGATGTTCCCTGTCTCAATAAATCACACATCTGGTTATAATAAAAGAAAGAAAATCAATGAGCAGAAATTGGAAGGCTGCTACTCTTAGGATCATCTAATCCTAGGACCTTGGAATTGGGGAGGATCCCAGAGGTCATCCATTTTCCAGTTCCTCACAGCATGAAACTTGGCCTTCACATCTCCTTTAAATGATTTCTAATGATTTTTAGGAACTTCTTTAGGCAGAGAGTTCATTTTTTAAGGAAATTTTTCTTTTAATTAAATACTACCCATAGCTGAAATTGCTCCTCTTGGGAAAATGCCTCTAATCTGACTTAAGTGCAGGGCCTTTCACTTAAGCACGGCAGTAGGACCTACAAATGGTGATCATTTGCCATCCTTCCTAGAACCAGTCCTTAGAGGACATCTGAGGTTAGGTTTAGGCACATTTTCTCCCCCAATCATAATCTAGAGCAGTGGTTCTCAAAACATTTATTCTCAATATCTTTATACCATTAAAAATGACTGAGGATCTGTCCAAAGAGTTTTTGTTTAGATGGGTCATATTATAGATGTTTATCATATTAGAAATAAAAACTAACTTTGAATGTTTAGATCCTCTGAAAGGGTTTCAGAGACCTGCCATGATTCTCAGGACGATACTTTGAGAACCACTGGTCTAGAGAATCAGGTTTATTATATCTTAAACCTGAACTTTTCTACAGCACTAAGATTTAGTACTGTTATCTTGTTGCTTCTGAAGTCCTTTGATGTATTGCTGGGCTTTTTTTTTTTTTTTAATCTTTGCTCCAATAACAAAAATAATACATTATTTCATTTGATAGAATAACTTTACAATATAGGTGCTGTTGTTATTTCCATTTTACAGATTAGTAAACTGAGGCTTAGAAAGATTGTGACTGACCTAGGGTCCAATAGCTATGAAATGCTTAAAAGAGGATTTGAATTTATCTGTTTGATTTCAAGCCCTGAACTCTATATATTATCCATACTGTTGCTTTCTGTTACTTTAGAAAGCTTGTTTTGTGTGAAAATGAGTAGGAATGATGGGGAAGAAGATTATATACATATAATATTAGCTTTTCTAGACTAATATATAGATTTTAAAATTTATTTTTCTTAGGTTGGTGTTGGTATAGTTTTACAATGAAATTTCAATATGTGTAGCTTATCGATTACTAGAGCAGGATGAACATTAAAGCTAGCAGTGTGTTTCTGAATTCTTAAATAGATCTGAAGCTAAAATTCTTTCATTTATTCACAAATCAACAGTTTATTAAATGCCTCCTTTGTTCAAAGCACTGCTAGGTTCTGGAGAAGTTTGAGAAATGCTTTAGAGATGATACCTTCCCTCATTGAGTTTGTCATCTAGCAGATCTCTCATCTGTGACATCAAATTTGTTCTGATAGGTGATTCCATACTGAAAACAAGAATCTTAACACCTGTAGCATAAAGGATAAGGGATCAAGAGAATCTGGCCTCAAATACATAATTGGCAGGCAGAGTGACCGTGGAACTCTTTTGGAGTCCAGGAAACTCTCTAAAACTTTAAGTGGTAGAACAAGTGCCAGTTGGAATTGATAGATGTAATTTCCTTTACTGATGAAATCACGAGTCTAGACCAAAAAAAATTTTTTTTTAAATTAAACCTAGGACTATTTTTATACAGAAACCTCTAGAATTATAGAATCTTTGATTTGGAAATAGTACTATTATATAATTAGTTAAGTTTTAAAAAACATTTTTCTCACCATAGGTAATACAAGTATCATTTGTCTCCATGTTACAGATTGAGGAGACTGAAGCTCAGATTAGTTAAGTAATTTATCTACTAATACAAAGTGTCAGAGCTAGCATTTAAATCCAGGTCTCCAAATCCAGTGCTATCAAAATTAATCTATTAATTCAACCAAAAAAAGTCTTGTGTCTAGTATATGTAAAACACTTTGCTGGAGATAAGTTTAAGCTCCCAGGACAGTAAGGCAGGTAAGACACCCATGCCAGTGTATAATATTTCATGTTATAGTTAAGTGTGTTGAAGAATGCTGAACAAAGTTCTTTTTGAGGTTTGAAGGTCAGATTGATACCAATTGAGGAATGCATAATGGATGAATTGAGTTTTAAAGGATGAGTAGGAAAGGAAGGAAGGAAGTCATTCCCTCTGGGTTGCATAACTAGTACAAGTTTACCTTCATTAGATGGCTGGTATTTTGTTGTCTATCCTAAACCTTTGATGTTTATGTCAAGAACAGCCAGTTTTTGCAAAACATGTCCTTTTGTAATTCTGATAGAAAGATGACTTTGGGCTGGCTAAAGCTTGAATTTAACAATAGTATATATGTGAATATGCTTCACATCATTTAAAATCAAAACATTTGTGATATTTATATATTGCCAATGAGAATCTTTATCTTGTTTTCAGAACATAAACATCATGGACTTAAATATAAACATCTCTTGGTAGAATGATCAATATGTTCAACTATGTAAATATTTTAAAATAAGTTACATTGTCTTTAGGCCATGCTGTCTGACTGAGAATAAGCTTCAGGTGAATTTCTGCTATTTGTAGTGATATAATTTAACATTATCCAATAATATCAATTGGATATCTATTTACTGAATGCAGACCACTATTAGAATTTACAAAGGAAATTCAAAAGTCAATCCCTATCCCTAAATAGCATAGAAAATTACAACTGGAAAAGGACTTATGCCTGTCCTTTGCTATTAAGCAGGTACAATTCAATTAGCCCCTTTCCTTCCTCCCTTTCTCCCTTCCTTCCTTCTTTCCTTCCTCCCTTCTTCCCTCCTTTCCTCCCTCCTTCTCTCCCTTCCTCCCTCCCTCTCTTCTTCCTTCCCTTCCTTCCCTTCCTCCCTTCCTCTCTTCCTTCCTTTCTTTCTTCCTCCCTTCCTCCCTCTGCTTCCTTCCTTCCTCCCTTCCTTCCTCCCTCCCTCCCTCTCTCCCTCCCTTTCTTCTTTTCCCCTGAGGCAATTGAGGTTAAGTGACTTGCCCAGGGTCACACAGCTAAGAAGTGTTAAGTGCCTGAAATCAAATTTAACTCAAGTCCTCCTGACTTCAGGACTGGTGCTCTACCCACTGCACCACTTAGCTGCCCCTAGCAGACAGTTTTTATGAATATTTAGATGGGCTATGACAAATCAGTTAGTGTTATTTTTTTTTTTTTGAAGATCTCCAGGAATGGAGATTCTTTAGACAGCCTTATCATCCATTTCAATATTTTATTACATAAGACAAGAAATTCTTAGACCTATCTGAAATATCACTTGCTAGATTTCAAACACATTTCCTCTTATTTAATCCCTTCTTTTAAAACCCCTAATAGGCCTTTTAGCTTTGACTTCAGACTAAGCAACCCCATTTTTCCTCAACTTTTCTGACAGAATCTATTTTCTAGCCTTTTAATCATTATTCACTATTTTCTGAATACTCTCTCCAGTTTCTTCATCTCCAATTTGAAATGGTGGTAGCCCAAACTGCAACAATTCCCTAGTAGTCTTTTCAGGACAGTTTATGTGGGAAGAATTACTTCCCAATGCTTGCACTTCAATTAAGGGAGAGCACTTGCTGACTGCTAATTCAGTTTGTGATGATTATAACTCTGAGCCTTTTCCCTCCTGCATCTAATTCCTTCATATTGTAGTTGGTCTCATTGACTTATTTTCTTTAAGTGAGCTACTTTATACTTAACCTTGTTGTTCATTTTGAATTTTAATTTTCCCTTTTCAAATATTAGGGATGTTGTTATCAGTACTAATAGTAAGCCTGATTGGAGTTAAGTGACATTCCCAAGATCACACAGCTAGTAAATGTCAAATGTCCGAGGCTGGATTTGAGTCAGGTCTCCCTGACTCCAGAGTTGGTGCTCTATCCATTGCACAACCTAGAAATGTTATTAATATAGTACAATCAATAAATCTGATCAGTGTTACCCTGATAGCATCATCTCAATTATCAGTACAACTATTATATAGAATAGGCCCCCAAAATGTCTCCTTGCGTGATTTTTCTGAGGTTGTTTATAATAGCAATAATAACAATAATTTATATGATTTTTTTCACTTTAATATTTTCAGAGCACTTTCTTTACAAGGTAGATTGTGTAAGTATTATTCACCTTTTACAGATGAGAAAACTGAATTCAAGATACTTGCCTAGAGTTACCCAACTAGGAAGTATCAGAACCAGGACTGGACTCCAGGTTTTCTGAATCTGAGATCAGTACCCCTTCCCCCACACCGTGAAACTTTTCATGATTCTGAATTATTATAATGGGGCAGATGAGACAGAAAGGTATATATAATAATAATAACAATGTTCACTTATCTGGAGTTTATATTCCCTATATCCCTAATCTTCTGGAAGATGCTTAATAAAGAAATTTTTTTTTTAAATTGTGAGTTTTTATGCTCAAAAAGTTATCAAACTGTGCATACTCTTTGATCCAGCAGTGTTACTACTGGGCTTATATCCCAAAGATATCTTAAAGAAGGGAAAGGGACCTGTATGTGCAAGAATGTTTGTGGCAGCCCTCTTTGTAGTGGCCAGAAACTGGAAACTGAGTGGATGCCCATCAATTGAAAAATGGCTGAATAAATTGTGGTATATGAATATTATGGAATTTTATTTTTCTGTAAGAAATGACCAGCAGGATGATTTCAGAAAGGCCTGGAGAGATTTAAATGAACTGATGTTGAGTGAAATGAGCAAGACCAAAAGATCATTATGTACTTCAACAACAATACTATATGATGATCAATTCTGATGGATGTGGCCCTCTTCAATAATGAGATGAACCAAATTGGTTACAATAGAGCAATAATGAATTGAATTGAACCAGCTACGCCCACCGAAAGAACTCTGGGAGATGATTATGAACCACTACATAGAATTCCCAATCCCTCTATTTTTGTCTGCCTGCATTTTTTATTTCCTTCACAGGCTAATTGTATAATATTTCAAAATCCAATTCTTTTTGTACAGCAAAGTAACTGTTTGGACATGTATACATATATTGTATTTAATTTATACTTTAACATATTTAACATGTATTGGTCAACCTACCATCTTGGGGAAGGGGTGGGGGAAAAAGGGGAAAAGTTGGAACAAAAGGTTTGGCAGTTGTCAATGCTGAAAAATTACCCATGCATATATCTTGTAAATAAAAAGCTATAATAAAAAAAAATTGTGAGTTTTAAATGGGATGAAAATAATTGAGGAACTGAAGATTATACATAGTATGGGTTGGTTTGTTTATCAGAAGGAGAGGAAATCTTATTAACTGGTGATAGCTATAAAATCCAAGCCTCATTGTTTTAAAACCTGAGAACCATAGGTAAGCAGCAATGAAAAAAGGTATGAAAGCTTAAACATAGAAGGAAAAAGAAAAGTGAAAAGAAAGCACAAGAGTGACAAACTGTAGAAACAGTGATGGATATTACAGTAAATAACAACTGACATTTTTGTAGTGCTTTAAGGTTTACAAAATGCTTGCATGCATTTGCTTATTTCATTTTCACAATGATCCTGTGAAATAGTACCTAAGAATTTTATTTACATTTTACAAATGAGGAAACTTAAATCCAAGAGAGCTGAAATCATTTGCCCATAGATATATCTAGTAAGGAAAAGACCTGGGACTCAGAATATCTTATTAGACTCCAAATCTAGCAATCTCTCTTTTTCCCATGCCACAATGTTTTCAAAATAGAACTTCCTTGCTATTGTTATTTAACTATTACTCAATTCCCTCATTATTACTATTTTTTTTTATAATTTATTTTTTAAATAGCTTTTTATTTACAAATTATATGTATGGGTAACTTTACAGCATTGACAATTTCCAAACCTTTTGTTCCAACTTTTCCCCTCCTTCCTGCCACCCCCTCCTCTAGATGGCAGGATGACCAGTAGATGTTAAATATATTAAAGTATAAATTAGATACACAATAAGTATACATGACCAAACCGTTATTTTGCTGTACAAAAAGAATCGGACTCTGAAATACTGTACAATTAGCCTGTGAAGGAAATCCAAAATGCAGGCAGGCAAAAATATAATGGTTGGGAATTCAATGTAATGGTTCTTAGTCATCTCCCAGAGTTCTTTCGCTGGCGTAGCTGGTTCAGTTCATTACTGCTCCATTGGAACCGATTTGATTCATCTCATTGCTGAAGATGGCCAGGTCCATCAGAATTGATCATCATATAGTATTGTTGTTGAAGTATATACATCATTATTACTATTTCTGATCTAAGGGGTAGGAAGGGACCTTGGAATGCATCTAGTTTATTTCTCTAGATTAGAAATAATTATGATAGTATTGAATGACAACAATGGTGGTGAGGAAAATCAATAGGGAAAACCTTTGGCCTCAAGACTATAACATCTCTCCAGCCTCAGAGGGCATCATTTTTGATATTTTGGTAAATTACACTGTGCTACCAACTGGTATATAGTCCATATTTGCTATAGAACAATGGCAAACTATGATGTGATGTAGTAGCTTACAATAATTTGTATAGTGTGTTTAAAGAAGGAATGTAATTAAGCTAAATGTACTACGGAACTCATAGATTTCAAAAGGTTCAAGTCAGAAGCAAGTTTTGTTAATTTTGAAAGAGCTGTATATGACTTGAAAAGATGAGCATAGGAAAATGTGATGGCTTAATAAAGAGTTCATTTATATTCTTTAAAAATCAAGCCTCAGAAAGGAGAGTTGGTAAATTTTTTGCAGATTTGAAATCAAGTAAAATTGATGAATAGTTCTGTGTATATGGGAAAATTAGTTATAAACAGATGATTGAGTAAAAGATTACAGAATTTCCATATTTCTGCCCAATACTAACTAAAAAGGCAAAAGATGTTTATAGTAAATGCCCATGGAGTCTTACAGATCTTTTGATTGCTGGCTTTTGTATTTCCAAATAAGATCTTTCAAATTTAGAACTGGGAAAAACTACAGAATAGGAAAATGAGACCAGAGTCAGCAAGTTAGTTGCTGAAGATAGGGCAATAAAAACTTAGGCAGAATTGGTGGAAGAAAAAAAAAAAGCCAGTAAAGAATGAGAGTACAGAGAGGTTTGTGACTTTTAAAGATAATATTTCAGAAGGTAATCTATCCTTTGAATAGTTTTACAATGCAGATGAAATAGATCTACTGATGATAGTTGTTAAATTCTATCCTAGCAAGTGCTACTGAATCAAGTGTTGCCATATTTAAATAGGATAAAGACAGCTTGCCAATGCAAATGCTTCAGGTTCCCATACAACAAAAGTCTTTGGGACCTGAACATTTAATCATTCTAGAGTGCTAAAAGTACTACACATTTACCTGTTATTTAAAATGTGAACTAATATATAGATGGAAAATCTTTTTTTTCCCTAAAATAGCTTTTTCTTTCTTTAGAGAAGAATCTATTTTCAGCCATAGAAATGTTGAAGAACAGTAAAGCTATTTTGTTTTTAGAGAGTTGTAGAACTTATCCTGAGGAAGTTACTACCTGGTAACATTTTTACAATCTTTCCGATTTCCTTTGTTACCTTGTTGATTTGATTTATAGCTGATTATCAGAATATCAATGATTATTAGGGAAGAGATTTCATGAAGAAACCGATGTGTCATAAAGATGCCTTCTTAGGCATATAGGACTCCCCTGGTGAGTCCTATATGCCCCAAAAAATGTTTACACAACTCTGGGTAAGTGAATATATAAAATAAGTATAAAAATCAAACATTTACCGATAATCATAATTTTGTGAACTCCATATTCAGTTACAAGTTAAGACCCTATGTAGGATCTTAAAATACAGTTTAAAAAGCTGGGTCATAAGGTATCATATGCAATTTTTTTTTGCGTTATAAATGCAATTTGTAAATGTATTTGTGGCTTGAATTATATTCAAACACTGAGGAAGAGGACTTGGAAAAATTGTGGCCTATGGTTTGCAGATGTATCATCCTTTAATTTGTAGGCTTTTGAGAAAACTCTTCCTAAAATACCAGAACATAATTATTGAAATATACCATCCACAAACTTAATGAAAATGCCAAGAAGAATGAATTGGAGCTGATAAAGGAATGCATCGTGTTAATGATATAGAAGTAGTATTCTTAACTATTAATGTTTTGAATGTTGCTGAGAAGTTAAAAGAAACTATAAATAGAAATGAAGAATAAATAGAAAATCATTTCAAATAAAAAAGGTGAGAAAACTATTTGAAAAAAATCTGTTTCAGACTTTGATTTATAGAAAAAGTCCTCTTTTGCTGCTTGGAGGTCATATAGAAGCACATTCTCTTCATCTTTTTGAGAGGGTGCAAAACCCCCAGAAGCAAATTGTAATCAAGAACTTTTTTGGAGAAAGTTCTGGACATGGGATGGTTCTTAGGAACTCATTCTTTGCCTCTTATACTATCTACATCTAGGTATAGTCACATTAAACATGTTATGTCCATTCTTTACTGAGACAAGATAATATTTAATACATATTAGAAAAATTGTCATTAACTAAAACAGCTATTTAAAAACCACCACCAAAGCCTAAAGGATTAAACTTCAAGTCTCAGAAAAATTCATGTATATGGATGCTAAAAAAATGGGTTGTTAATGCGTATAGAAGTATAATGATAGGAGTAGGCAGCTTAATTCTCTTGCTCTGGCTTGAAGGTAAGGGAAAGCCATATATTTAAAATAGTAAGCAGATTTACTTGAAAGTATAAACTAGAATGGAATTAGGAAATAAGAATAATTAAGTCGTTTGAATCTCTTGGTAGAATGATCAAGAATTTTCATTTAAATCAAGAGGAATTTGTGTTTTTAGTTTTTTTTTTTTTTTAAAGGACACTGGCAGGATCAAAATGATATTTGAAGGTGATTGTGCTGCAATATTCATCTGGTATAATGGGGTCAGAGATTTGAGAACCTAACAAAGCTTTAAGTAATATTAAGGAGTTTAGAACCTAAACATTGCCTCCATTGGGGTAATCTAGTTGTGTAGAAAATGCTATCATAGCAATTGATTTATAAAGACTTTAAAAAATTGTATTTAAAATGAATTAGAAAATTTTACATAAAGACAGTATGTGTGTGTGTGTGTTTGTATGCACTATATTCTCCTAAATACAATGCATGATTTTTAAAGCAGTAACTACCAGATGGAGCTACAGGATAATGATTAACATAGGGCTTTCTTAAATAGCTCATTTTCCCCCTTTAACTATATGGAAAATGTATAGAAAAGAAAGACAATAAAATTGAAACTATTCTCTAGAGTTCTGCATCCAAACAAGACACCACCTAATTTAATCTCTTGAATATTTTAAGGAAAGAGCCCACAAACATTCTCATTTCCAGTGTTTCAAAGTCTGTGAGAAAACTTATGGTTCATATTGTCAAAGTGCAATGGAGATCAGTTGTTAAGCACAGGAGAAGTATTTAGTTATTAAGTGAATGTTTTAAGAGGCTAATTTTTTTTATTTATAATTTTACTATTCATGTGAATGAGATGAACCACCATGATTCCTAAACTTAGCATGTTCTCTCTAAATATTTATGATATCGTATCTGCGCAGTGCTTTTCTAAAGAATCTTTGGAATAATCATATCAGGGATGACTGACCTTTTCTTTAAAAATTCTGAAGTAATAGATAAAAACCGCAAGTTTTCAAATCAGTAAAGCAAAAATAAACAAAACAGTGGAGAAACTGGTACAATGATGACTTGATCTCACTTCCTGTTGTAATATAACTAGCATCCTGTGGTTGTTTCACTGATCTCCTTTCCCTATCCTCTGACCTTGTTTATATGACCTACTATATAACATATGGATGAAAGTGACTTATTTCCTATAGTTTGCTACAGTAGCTCAGTAAGCAGTAAGAATACTTTTTTCCATAAATTGACATAGATGGATTATAGGGAATCAAATTAGCTGGTTAAGATTTTGTGGTATGACTCTCATAGACACAATTTCTCTCTCCCTCTCTCTCTACACACACACACACACACACACACACACACACACACACAATTTTTAGTACACATTACTTTATGAATCATATTGGGAGAGAAAAATGAGAGCAAAAGAAAAACCAGAGAAGAGATAAAAAAGCAGAAAAAAAGAAGTGAACATACTATGTGTTAATTTACATCGTCTCCTTAATTCTTTCTCTGGATGCAGATGGTATTTTCTGCCCAGAGTCTATTGGAATTGCTTTGGATCACTGAACTATTGAGAACAACAAAGTCTTCCACAGTTGATCATCACACATTTTTGCTGTTATTGTGTACAATGTATTCCTGGTTCTGCTTGTTTTGCTCAGCATCAGTTCATGTAAATCTTTCCAGGCCTTTCTATAATCAGTTTGTTTATCATGTAGGACATTTTCCCTCCTTTCTGATTTCCTTGGAATACAGACCCAGTAATGGCACTAATAAGAATTTTTTAAAAATCTCATTGGATCTTCACAAATCCTGGCAAATAGGTGCTATTATCCACACTTTACAATTGAGGAAAGTGAGGCAGAGATTAAATGATTTGTGCTAATAAGCTAGTCAGGTACTGGCAAGTACTTGAAACTGAATTTGTATTGAGATCTTCCTTACTCCAGGCCCAGCACTGTATCCTCTGTATCACTGGGTAGCTGCCTTCTTCCTGCCAATGCATTCAGTATGATTTTATTCACTTAAAACATGTAGCTTCTTACTGATCTCTGACCTCTCCATTCCTTTGTGCTTGTGTGCTGGCCTTCTACATACTGCCTATATGTATGCGAGTGTGGATATGATGAAATTGATATTATCAATATCATTATATACACATTTGTTGGTTAAAAATACAAAATATTTTTATTTCTTTACAGAATGCTAATGCCTTTTAACAAGTTTAGATTAAAACTAAGCCAGACTTAATTTTTTGTTGTCAAAAATCCTACCTAAATCTAATTTACATTTTGTAGTGGAAAAACTTTAAAAAATCAACACAAATTATATACATTTATAATATGTGTATGAATATCTGAATAAAGATATCACGAAATAGGAATGGCAACTTGTAATTTAAGGCTTTTTAACCTGAGATATGTAAACTACATGGATATAATTCTTTTTCCTTATAAATTTTGCATATTTTATTCAATTAAAAATATCATTCTGAGAAGAGGACCATAAGCTTCACTACCAAAGGGAAACATTAAAAAAAGTGACACCCCCAAAAAGATCAAGTTCCTATTCATTTTAGCATTTGGGACAAAACTGATAAAAATCTTTTCAATAAATGGGTCCAAACAAATCATGAATTTTATTTTGGGGGTTAATATTAGTGAGTTTCCAGAGATTTATAGGTTGTTTAGAAATATTAAGGACCATGTCAGCTAATTAGAGAAGCAGAAGGAAATAGGGGAAAGGGGTTAGATCTGGGGTCAGAAGACTTGATTTCAAGTCCTGATTCTGCCCCTTACTATCTATATGACTTTGGGAAAATCATTTAACCTCTTTAAAATTCAGTTTCCTCATCTCTAAAATGAACTAGATGATACTTAAGATCTTTTATTAGTTTTAAATCTATGATACTATGTGTAAAAGAGCACTGAATTTCAATAATAAACTTTGTTAAACTACCGATCATCTCCCAATAATGTCAGAAAGTATCTGGTTTAAAAAAATCTGTTTTTGAATTGTGAAGTGTTTTAAGATTTGATCAAAAAAGATAATTTTCTTTGTTGAAAAATTGATTAAATTTAATTTTTATTTTAGTGATTTAAATATAATTCATCTCTTATGTATATTCAGTTTTAACTATTTGTTGAGTATTTATTGTATAAAAGACATTGTGCTTTGGCATTTGAGATACAGACATGGTGGGTGAACAGTGGAGTATCTGGCCCTAGAGAACTCTAAACCCTAATAAAGGAATGGAACATATCTTCATATAATTAAATTTTAGCTAGAAAGTAAAAATACTGTCTTATAAGTATACGAGAGATTAAATAGAGAAACATGAGACTTTAGACAGGGATGATTCAAGTCTGATTGGGGCAGTTTCATGGAGTTGGAGATGTAGAAGGAGCCTGTTTTAGATCTAGGGGATAATGTGTGCATACATATTAAAACACAAGAGGGCAGAATGTGAGAAGTCCTTTAATCTGTTGTCAAAGGTCAGCCCCTTCTCTATAAGTTACAGTGCAGAAGTTAGGGGACTTATCCAGAGTCATGGAACCTGTCTAAGCTCAGATTTTAAAAGTTTTTCTTTGTCTCACCACCTCTTCTGATTTGGCATGAAGGGAATTTACATGTGATAAGTAGCTGGAAAATTTGGAGCCAGATTACAGAAAAGGCTTCTATTTTATCTTATGAGGAGGAGGGAATAAATGAAGTTTTTTGAAAAGGAAAATGACATTGTCAGACATGCATTAGGAAGATTTCTTTGGCAAGAGTGTAAGAGAAGCATTGTAGAAAGGATAGACTGGAAGCAGAGAGACTGTTAAAATAATGTAGGCAGGATGTAATGGGCCAAAGTGGTGACTGGAAAGGAAGGGATGCTTGCAAGTGGTATTATGGAAGAAGAAGGGATAATCTAAGGAGTGATTGGATATGGGAAGTGAAGAAGAGGAAAGATTCAAAGATGGGAATATAGGAGATGGAGTAAATCAGTTTCATCCACAGAAAGGGAAGGAGTCGTTGGGGGTAGAATATCAGTTTAGTTTTGAACACGCCAGGGTTGTCATGCTAAGTATCATGTATGGGTAGAGTTGTTATGGAGCTAAAAGGAGATAACAGTGATATAGTTAATAAATTCAGAAATCACCTATAATGATGGGTCATGGTGAATGATGCCAAGGAAAGAAAGTAGGTTGGTAAAAAGGAAGAAGATGGATTGTAGAGGGAGGTCCAGTTCACTGAAGACAAACAAGATTGAGAGAGTACAATTAGAGAGAGAGGAAAAGGTAGTAATGTCCAGCATTGTGGAAACTCTGAGAGAAAGAGAGTCTTAAATAGGAGATCAACCATCTCAGGCACTGCAGCAAGAATATGAATGAGTATTGAGAAGAAGTCATTGAATAGGAGGGGGAAGATTCATTGATGTCCTAGGAGTAAATGATTTTAGTAGGATGGTGAAAAACAAAACAAACTAGATTTCAGATTTTTGATGAGCAAGTGAATAGTAAGGGACTGGAAGCAGTGAGTATAGACTACTTTCTTTTCTTTCTTTCTTTTTTTTTTATAAACTACTTTCTTCAGGAATTTCACAATGGGGAAGAAAAAAAGAATGATATACTGAGGATCAGGGAAGTTTTTTTTTTTTTAAATGAGTGTCTTAAGGCACTTTGAAATGAGTGTTGTATATTTTTAGGCAAATGTTGAGAAGCCAATAGAAAGAGACTTTGAAGATAAAAGAGAGAAAGGAAAGGTGGTCCTAGGTGGGGAAAAAGAAATGGCATAGAACACGGATGGAACATTTGAGGAATGAGGAAAGCAAGATAGCCTAACTGAAGCAATAAGCCATTCTGAGGAAGAAAACAAGAAGCAGTCAGAATCATTAACTAAGCCACTTTAAAAAATCACTATCTGACCATACTCAAGAACTCTCACAATAATGATGTCTCCCAGACTGTTGACCCTGCAGCTGTCATTTGCAGAAGGATAGTTCCATTTCTCTGGGAGAGGGACCAGGCGTTTTCACTATCAACACAAGCTGTTGACCAGATGCCACCAAAGAGCAGGTAAACTGAACAGTCTCAGGACTACATACACTTCTGGCCCTACTTCTTGTCCAGCTTCTGAAACCATCATGCAGGAAAGTAACTTATGGAAAAGGGGACAGCCATCCCTAGAAACCATACTCCAGTGAGGCAAACTAGCCTATTTGAAGTGCAAGGCATCCTTTTTTTAAATTTATTTTTATTTTTATTTTTTTTATAATAACTTTTTATTGACAGAATCCATGCCAGGGTAATTTTTTTTTTTTTTACAATATTATCCCTTGCACTCTCGCTTCTGTTCTGATTTTTCCCCTCCCTCCCTCCACCCCCTTCCCTAGATGGCAAGCAGTCCTATATATGTTAAATATGTTGCAGTATATCCTAGATACAGTATATGTTTGCAGAACCGAACAGTTCTCTTGTTGCACAGGGAGAATTGGGTTCAGAAGGTAAAAATAACCCGGGAAGAAAAACAAAAATGCAAGCAGTTTATATTCATTTCCCAGTGTTCCTTCTCTGGGTATAGCTGCTTCTGTCCATCATTGATCAATTGGAACTGAGTTAGATCTTCTCTTTGTCGAAGAAATACATGTCCATCAGAATAGCTGCTTCAAGCATGTGAAGACTTCTGGTGGAATAGGCAGATGAGAACAATTTGTCCCAACAGCCACAAAGACAGTTAATATAGATGATGTGGAGCACTTAGAACTTGGTCAGACATTGATGATTTTAAGATCATCCACTGCATCCCAGGCCACTACCAGTTTTCCCAACTTTGTCTTGCCACTGGACTTTGATAACTTTGGAAGAGAGAGTGAGGCTGAGGACTTTATGCAACTCTTCTTGACTTAAATCCAATTCACAAGCAAGTCTACATCCCCTTATGATGTCATTAACCTCTTCAGAAATGAAGGATCACAAACAGCTGAATCCTCCTATATGTTGTTTCCTTTATTAGAGTCATTTCTGGGATGATTTGGGAGCAAAGATTATCTCTGCATTATATTTGAATGTCCAGTTGTTAGTAATTTGCATGTAGTAGGTACTTAATAAATGCCTTTCACTTATCCATTCATTAAATCATCTATAAAATTGAGGGGGCTGAACCAGATGCATTCAATTATCCAAACATTTATTAAGTTTGTACAAGTTATTTGTTAAGTTCTATAGACAAAATGAGAAATAGTTTCTGCCCTTAAAAAAAATAAATCTACCAGATTTTTTTTAAGGGGTATTCAATTTAAAGTTGATTTTGGTTTTGGTTTTGATTCATCTGTATTGTTTGTCTTCAAGAAAAAGAAAGTTTAGAAAAGAATGACAGAACTTTCTGTTATGAAAGATTTATGACTACTATATGTTAGGTACTGCACAAGGTGCTAGGGATACAAAAAATCATCCCAACTCCTGCTCTCAAGGACCTTTACAAGAGATAGTTCAACATATCAACCCCATCAACAGTGGGTGACAAGAGATCTGCAGTCCCTGATGCACCCAAAAGAATACAGAATGGTTTCATAAATTGTCAACAAAGACACAGATATAACAGTGTTGACATAGTTTCAAGGTAACACAAAAACTAACATACAGAGATAACCAGATTTCCACTCTGCCATAGAGATCTTACCTGGCTCTGATTTTCCACTCTTCCAAAACACATAGTTCAACTACCATACTATTATTGGGTACTAACATTGGCCTAGAAGTCTAGGATCTCCTCATTACTCTTTCCTGCCTATATGTAATCTTAGAGTGCTAGTGAGGACTTTTTGCTAGAGTAGCTGCCTATTTGTCCACAGGCCAACTGCATTGTCCTCCTGATTATGGCATCAACAAATAAGGTAGAATGGAATTAGGGCAAATGACAGAGTCATATAAGATGCTTTAACAACATCTAAAAAGAAAGTGATCATTTTCAGTCAGAGAAATCTGTAAGGGCTTTATGGAGGTAGAGCTGGGTCTTGATGAGAAGGATTTCACCAGGTGGAGTGGAGGAGATTATGTGTTACAGCGTGTGTGAATGCATGAAAGTGGGAGCCTAGGATGATATCAAGGAAAAAGAATATGATGAAATAGATACACATGGACCACCATGTAACTGCAACGCAAAATGTTAGATGTGTAGTTAAGGATAAAGGGAAATACTACTAGGGTTAGGGTGCCAGATTGCTGAGGGTATTTTTTAAAATTTATTTTTAATAAACATTGTTCTATGACTCATGTTGGGAGAGAAAGCAAAAGGAAAAAACCATGGGAGAGAAATGAACATAGCATGTGTTGATTTATATTCAATCTCTATAGTTTTTTTTTTTTTTTTTCTGGATGCAGATGGCATTTTTTGTCCAGAGTCTATTGGGATTGCTTTCAATGACTGAAACACTGAGAAAAAGAACCAAGTCTTTTGTAGTTGATCATCACACTTTCTTGTTGTTATTTGTGTACAATATATTCCTGGTTCTGCTTGTTTCATTCAGCATGAGTTCATGTAAATCTTTCCAGACTTTTCTAAAATCACCCTGTTCATCATTTTATAGAACAATAATACTCCCATTACCTTCATATATACCACAACTTATTCAGCCGTTCCCCAATTGATGAGTATCTACTCATTTTCCAATTCTTTGTTCCCACAAAAAGAGCTGCTATAAACATTTTGCACCTGTGGGTTCTATTCCCTCCTTTATGATTTCCTTGGGATACAGTAATGGCATTGCTGAATCAAAGGGTATGCAGTTATAGCCCTTTGGATGTCGAGAGTCTTAAATTAAGCAAGGCTGTTATAATTATTAAGAACCTGAAATAAAGTGGTGGTAGTGTGAATGGAAATGAGAAATTATATATAGGCTATCTTGTGGAAGTGAAATTGATAGAATTTGGCAAATCTTTTGGCTGCGATAATAAGATAATGGCTAGATATGATTTTAGTCTGATAGGGGGAGAAGTGATGGAATAAATAGAAATGGCCAAGGTATTAGGAGAGATACATTTTGGCAGAATATGGTATATATTTTGAACATTTAGAATTTGAGTTGCAAGTGGTCTTTTAAATGGCCAATTGGTATTTGAAAATTGGAGCTGCTGCTCCTAAGAGATTGAGACTGGATGTATAGATTTGGGAGTTCTGTGCTTAAAGGTGATATTTGAAACATAGGCGTGGATGAGATAGCCAAGAAAAAAAATCTTCGAGGGAATCAGAGAGGAAATAAACTTGATATATAGGTGAAAGACGATGAAAGAATTGGTAGGAAAACCAGGAATGAATAGTGTCATGCAAATCAGAGAAGGAAGGATTATTAAAAAATAGGGATGATCAGTAGTATGTTTCAGAAAAATTAAAGAGATTGAGGGACTACGAGAAGACTTGTTAAATTTGGCTATTACATGAGTAGTCACAGGCATTCAAATGGCACTATTCTTATGCTCATTAGCCACAATTATTAAACTTTTGGGGGGTTTTGGGGGAGAGGGACCTCCCTTACGTCTTAAGATAGAAAAAAGGGGGGTAAAAGAGAAGAGCAATTGGGGGGGCAAGAGTTGTGAGAGTGGGATTCATGGTGTTAAAGAAGATGAATTTCTTTGTGGGAGGAAGAGATTGCTTGAGGTGGAGTTAACTGACTCGTAAGCAATGAAAATGGAAGAGAGCAAAGTGCATATTACATATAGATTCTTGAAAGGGAAGAAATGAGCTATAAAGTTTCCAGTATTAGTGACATGGTGATCACATCAACCCAAGATATTGGAGGAGAGAGTCACTGTGTAACTGCCATTTGTAGTTCTGGGATATTTATAAATTTAGTATTTGGAATTTAGAGGACTACCTCTATCAGGTTAATTATTATTCTTTCATTCAATTTTTTTGATTGGATCTTTTAAATTTCATTCTAATGAAATCATAGATCTACTCTATCTTTTTAAGATTTAATCAAGAAACACCTCAGATCTTTTATGTGGATACAAAAATATTTCAGTAGGTATAAGGAGTAGGAAAACCAAGCTTTAGAGCCTAGTCTTGCTGCTTTTGTTTTGTGAATCTGAGAATTTTATCTCCCTGTATTTTAGTTTCTCACTCCTTTAAAAGATAACATTAAGGTCATAAAAGATTGATTCAACAGTAGTGGTAATATTTGTGTTAAGTTTTTTAAAAAGGTCCAAAAATGAACAATGTTCATTCTTCCCTCAGGATAGCTTATATCAACACTTTGTGCATATTTAAAACAGAAGTTCCCACTATGGTTATTTTTTCTTAAAACTTTTTTTGTTCAGGTTTTTGCCTCTCAACATCATACTTAATTTCCATGTGTGAATAACAAAAAATATGACTTGTTCTCTTCCCTCTTCTCCCTCAGCCCCTACCATTGGCCACTCTGCAATAATAGAAGTTAGCAGTGAAGACTTCTTTGATGGAAAGTCATTCAGTTTTCTTCTTTTTTATGTTAATAATGTTTACTATTTGCTGATTGATTTCTCCAAATTTCTGGAAAATCACCTTCTAATTGAAGAGCCCTAATTTTGGTTAGTATACCACCTAGAATCATTCTGCATATTAATGGAATGATATTGTTGTGCCTATATGTAGCATTGTTTTTCTTGTTTGTCTTGGTTTTGACTTTTAATTGTGTCTGAAATGTTTTTACTCCATTACTGGGAATTCTTCCCTGTGACCCCTAAAATATAATAGGATACAAAATGTATGCTGTCTTATAGAACTCCAGCCCTACTACTATTCAACAAGCATTTATAAAGTGCTTATTTTGTGCACTGTGCTAGGAACTAGAGAGACAACGAAGAAAAATGACAACATCCTGTTCTTCTGGAGATTACAGAAGGAGATTAATAGAACTGAGCCGTATACAAATACGTATGATGCAAGGTAAATAAGGATAAAAGAGAAACAGGCAAAGAAATATGAGAAATTTGATGATTCTGAAATAACTCTCAGCTGGAGTGGTTTGGGATAGAAATATCAGAGAAGACTTCATGAATGAGATGACATCTGAGCTAAATCTTGACGAGAGGATCCATTAAATGGATGAATATCTAAGAAAGTTTTTTCCAGCTATGGGGCATAGAGTTAGCAAAGCCATGAAAACAGAAGACAATGGGATATGAACTACTCGTGCACTGCTGTGCAGTTTGTCTAAACATTGCATGTATTAAAGGAAGTAGCATGAAGTAAGACTGGAAAGGTAGTTAGAGTCAGATTGCAGAAGATTTTGATTGCAGAATCAGAAGGTTTTTTTTTTATTTGGTAAGTAATGGAGAGTCACTAAGGATTTTTGAATAGAGGGAAAATAGGATCAGGATGAAAGGTTATTTAGGGGCTAAGTAGATAGTTTGGAATGGGATTAGACTCAAGGTTGGAAAAACAATTAGGAGACTATTACAAAAGTTTAGATGAGAAGAAATAAGGGCCTTAGTGTAGTAGAAGTGTACAAGACTGGATGAGAAGATAGTACAAATTCAGAAACTGGAGGACAATTTGTTGATGAGGTACATAGAATTGAAAGGAGGCTAATTCAGAGGGATTGAGGAAGCATGTTGTGACTGTTAAGAATGAGAAAAGGAAGTGAAAGGGATTGGTATAATATTCAGTGGTGAAGACTATAGGAGGGGTTCAGTTTAAGTTTTGCTTATTGTTGCCTATTGAAGATCAAGAAGCAGGGGAGAACAATTGATTTAGATAGTACCTGAGAATGGGATATATGAATACTTGGACCATGGCTTTAAAAAAAAGAAAAGATATGATGAAATACATCTAAACAAAAAGGGCTGTGTCTTTTTTAAAGGACTTTTGGGGGAAAAAAATGATAAAAGGAGAAACTGCTTATGTATATCCACCAAGCTAGACAATTAAGGAAGAACAGTTGGAATATTCAGAAATTTGTAGGAAACAAAATCCAAGAAAGAATTAAATAAGAAAAACTAGTTTCAAACATTTTTATACAAGTGCCCTGATTTTAAGCAATAAGGTAGAAGAAGTAGAAATTCTAAGATAATAAGGCAAATTTGACTTGATGAATGTCACTAAAGCTTGACAGGATGAAACCTATGACTGGAATAAATATACCTTATTCAAAAGTAACAGGTTAAGTAAGGGAGATGGGCAGAAGGGGTAAGTAGCATTGTGTATTAAGAAGGTATAATCTTATAAAGAAATTGATGAAGGAAGCATGGTAGATAACATTAGGTAGAGAACATGGTAGATAACAAAGATCAATGGAGATAAAAATAGGAAGTGATTTTATATCAGAATATACGGTAGACCCTTTGAAAAGAAAATATTTCACAAAATTAGCACAAAGGGACATAATAGGAGACTTCAGTTATACAGATATCTGCTTGGGCTATCTCTGCCAGAAGCAGAGCAACTAATAACTTCTTGACTTGTCTTAATGATAACTTTATCCATCAGAAGGAACCAATCAGGAGAAGAGCTATGCTTGATCTGATTCTTACTAACAGAATGGAACTGGTTTTTGGGTAGAAAATGATGGGACTCTTAGGCATATAAGTGTTCATTCCCATTTAGAATTGTGATAGAGAAGGAAAGTCATACCAGGAATAGTCTATCATGGATTTTACATTTTGGGAAAGCAGATTTAAAGTGGTTTTGGAGGAAGGATAGGTATATACTAAATGTGCTAAAAATCTTACACTATATGAAAGATGACAAATTTCTTGAGAAATTCCCAAAAATAAAATTCTGAAGACTTAGAGAAACAATTTCAATGATGTACATGCACATCAATCAACAGAAACAATTTCAATGATGTACATGCACATCAATCAACTTAGATTTTTTTAAGCTACCTATAGTCCAAGCATGGTGGCACATGTCTTTAGTCCTTTGCTGGCAAGGTTGAGGTTGGTGGATCTCCTGAGTTCAGGAGTTCTAAGCTGCAATAAGGCTAAAGTCAAATAAGTGTCATCACTAAGTCTAGCACCAATGTATTGCTCCTGGAGAAGACCAGAGGTGAAGATCATAGGGGCTCAGGTTAATTTGTGCTTTTTATTGCCTAAAGAAGACTAAGAAGCAGATGAGCTACTGAGCAACCTAAGGAGAGACTAGCTGGTCCAGCTGTAAAAATGTAGACCCTTAAAAGCTTCTATACCGATTAGCATTGGGATCAGACACGTGAGCGGCTACTATAGTTCCAGCCTGGAGGTGAGATAAAGAAATAATCTTAGAGAAAATGTATGGAAGGTTAGGTCAGGTAACAGAGGAAGAACATAAGAACATGGATAGCACAGCCTGGCAAACATAGTTCTAGGAGTGCTAAAGCACAGAATTAGATGAGTCTATGAGGGAAATTAAGGTTAACAAAAAGGGTTTGTGTTTTTTTTTAAAGCTATGTTGGAGGAAAAAGGAAGATCAAAGAAGGGATAAGACTGCCGCTTGGTGTGGATGGGATGATGACAACAGAGAGAAGGCAGAGCTACCACATTCTTATTTTGCTTCTGTCTGCCAAGGAGAATGACCTTTGCATTGGAAATGACAGAACAAAAATGATTAAGTGAGTTGAAACTCAAAGATAAGTAAGGAGAGAGTAAGAATGCACTTCATTGTCTTCTACAAATTCAGCTTGCTTGGCTCAATTGAACTACATCTTTGGGTACTGAAAGAAATGAGCCACAATCAGTGATACTTGAAAGAGCATGTGTCAATTTTCATAAGAAGGGAAGAAAATATAGTCTGCAAACCCTAGGCCAGTGAGTGTGACCTTGATTCAGTTCATCAGCAAGTAATTAAGCACCTACTATGTCCTAGGTACTGTGCTAAGTTCTGAGGATACAAAGAAAGACAAAACATAGTCTGCTTTCAAGAAGCTCACAATCTAATGGGGTTGGAGGTCAGAGACGGCATGGAAACAACCGTGTACAAATGATATATGCATGATAGACTGGAGTGAATAGCCCATGGGAAGGAACTAGAATTTAAAAGATTGGGAAAAACTTTTTGTAGATGGTTGGGATTTTGGCTGGGACTTGAAGGAAGCAAGGGAAGCCAAGAAGTAGAGATGAGGAAGGAGAGCAATCCAGACTTAGGGGACAGCCTGTGAAAATTAACAGTCAGGAGAAATGGTTTTTTGTGCAAGGAAAAGCAAAGAGGCCAATATCATTGGATTATAGAATACATGGGAGAGAGGGAGGAAGAAGAATAAGGCATAAAAAAGCCGGAAAGGAAGGGCAGGGTTTTAGAGATGTGAGATTAGAGATTTTTAAATAGGGAAGTAGAACATGGTAGATCCATGCTTTAAGAAGATCATTTTGCTAGCTGAGTGGAGAATGCATTATAGCGAGTAGAGACCTGAGGTGGGCAGACTAACCAGCAAGCTATTGTGATAGTCCAGGTGTGAGGTGATAAGGGCCTACACCAATTTGCTGGCAGTGTCAGAGGCAAGAAAGGAATTTGTAAAAAAGATGTTACTAAGGTAAAACTGTCAGGATTTGGCAATAGATTGAACTTAGGACATTTTGATTGCAAGCCTGAGTGGTATCCTTGACAGTGATATGGAAGTTTCAAAGAGAGAAAGGGAGATCATGAGTTCAGTTTAGGACATGCTGACTTTATTTTTGTTATTATTATTATTATTATTATAGCTTTTTATTTACAAAACATATGCATGAGTAATTTCTCAACTTTGACCCTTGCAAAACCTTTTGTTCCAAATTTTCCCCTTCTTCCCCTGTCCCTTCCCCTAGATAGTAGGTAGTCCAATACATGTTAAATATGTTAAAGTATATGTTAAATCCAAAATATATATATGAACCTATTTTGACCTTATCTTGATGTATGGTGTTAAGTATGGGTCAATGCCTAGTTTCTGCTATACTAATTTCCAGTTTTCCCAGCAGTTTTTGTTAAATAGTGAATTCTTGAGAAACTTGGGTGAGAGCAGTTTTAGTTGAATAAGATTAGAATGTAGACTACAGAAAGTTAAGAGAATGAGTAGAAAGGAATAGGGAAAGGGACATATAGGGTAGATGGTCTTTTCAAGGAATGTAGTCAAAAAAGGAAGAAGAGATATAGGAAAAAGCTAATCAGCTCAAGTAAGGGTTTTTTTGGAAAATGGGGGGAAATAAATTGGAAGACAGTAGGAAGTAGCCATTAGATTAGACAGAGAAGATTGAAGATCTCTTGATTGAAGAAGATTGAAGATAAGTGAAAGTGGGTATGATAGTGAAGGGAATATGATGGAAGAATTTTCCTGGGCAAAGAAAAAGGGCCACCTCTTCATGTGAAATGGGTGAGAGGAGATCCAGGATTCAGATATGGACACCTGGGTGATGGAAGAGGAAAAGGAAAGAAGGGATTCTCAATGAATGACCTCAAATTTTCTTTTCAGTGAATGATTTGAGGGTTTTTCTTTTTTATTTTTTTTCCTCCCACTGAATGTGAGGCAGGCTCAGCTTGATGGCTAATCCTGGATAAATTCTGTAATAGAGTATTAAAATGATAATAAGCATCTAGAAAACAAATTATTATAAAGAACCAGCATGATTTCATTAGAGAAAAGTATGATTGACTAACCTTATTTTATTTTTATTTTTCCAAACTGGCCAAATGTTTGGAATCAAGGAGTAGACATTGATAGTTCAGTGTATATCAGTGTAGTAGAAGGTCTTTAGTGGAATGTTGTAATATTCTCTTTAAAATGTAATGTTCTCTTATTGAGGTTTTCTTGGGGTCTCTGGAGGCAACCTTCGTTTCAGTTCAGTAATCACCACAAGTGCAACCAAGGATTAAGATCCAAATCTTTTATTGTCTCTTTCAAAGTCTTGTCTCTTTTCCTGCAGCCAGGTTAGCTTTCCTGGGGCTGGGCAGCTTTCTGGAGAGCCTTTCATTCTGGCCTTGGTTCCGAGAGCTTGAGCTCCCACCTGCCTTCTCTGCCCTCTGAATCTCCCTGACTTCCAAGGGTTTGTCCTTCACCCTCCTGCCACCACAAAGGTGGAAGATGGAATGAATTTGTCTCAGCCTCGGAGAGCTTTTAGTGCGCTTGTCCTCTCTGGCCCTGAGAGCTTCTCCTTATATCCCCCACACTGAGTATATATTATATCACTAGGAAACCATTATTTGTTGTAGGATTAAATTAGTGCTGAACTAGATTTCACCATTGTCTCCTCAATTCCACTTAGTACCTTGTTTCAATTTCTGGCCCATAATATCTCCTTGTAGGATTAAATCAATCATACTGAACCATGCTAAATTAGGTAACTATTGTCTCTGGCAATTCCACTGACTTAGTACTTTGTAAGAATCCTTTGTTTCAAGTTCAGAGTTCTGGCCCATAACAGAATGTTCCAAGAATCTATGTTTTCTATGTGTGTTTTTGTTTTTTTTAATTTTATAGATGTATTGTTTTTACATTTTAAACAATTCCAGGTGAGGCTGATAGGTGGCATAGTAAATACAGAACTAGACTCAGAGTCAGGAAGACTGGAGTTCATTTAATCCAGCCTCAGGCACTTTATTAGCTGTGTCACTTTGGACAAAACATTTAACCACTGTCTCAGATTCCTAATCTGTAAAGTGGAGAAAATAAACCTCTAAGGATTGTGAGAATAAGATGAACTAATATTTATAAAATACTTTGCAAACTTTAAAGCACTATATAAATGGTGACTGTTATTATCATTTAATTTACTCAAAACACGGGCAGCTAGGTGGCGCAGTGGATAGAGCACCAGCCCTGAAGTCAGGAGGACCTGAGTTCAAATCTGGCCTCAGACACTGTCTAGCTGTGTGACCCTGGGCAAGGCACTTAACCCCAATTGCCTAAAAAAAAAAAATTTACTCAAAACACTTTATAATAATTATTATTATCTCCATTCTGTTAGCTATATCCTGGTTGTTTACTTTACTCTGTTATCAGTTCATATAAATTTTTCCATATCTCATTAAAGTTAATCTAATTTCTCATTTCTTGGCATTCATATGCCATAATTCATCCAGCTCTTCCTTATTTGGTAGGCATCCCTTTAATCTATAATTTTTTTTTTGCCACCACAAAAAGAGCTACTATGAGTAGTTTTATACAGAGAATCTTTTATTCAGAGAAACTTGCTGCTAAGATTTTCTCCCATTTTTGTTTCCTTTTTCATCTCAGCTTTGTTGTATTTGTTTATTTTTAAAAATTGGATTTTATGAAATCAGTTATTTTGCTTTCTATGAATAGAAAATAAAGAATCATTTCCCTTGTTTGGTCATGATCTTTTCTTGTATCTATACATCTGGTAGGTAATTTTACCATTTTTAAAAAAATTGTTTCTGATGTGACTTTAAAAAAATTAAATCATATATCCATTTGGAGCTTATCTTGGTATATATTTTTAACATGTTGGAAAAAATTAATTTCTTTCATATTGCTGTACAATTTTCCCAGCAGTTTTTATCAAATAGTAACTTCTTATCCCCAAACCTAGGATGGTTATGTTTATTAGATACATCATCTTCTGTATATTGTGTATCTAATCAGTTCCACTGATTAATGCCTTTTTTTTTTTTTCTAAATCAGTACCAAATTGTTTTGAGGATTACTACTTTTTAATACAGTTTGGGATCAGGCACTATTAGGCCCTCTTTGTTCCCACTTTTTTTTTTTTTTTCATTTTTCCCTTGAGATACTTGATTTTTGTTTGTTTGTTTGTTTCCATGTTAATTTCAGTATTATTTATTTCTGATTTTATACTAAAGTAATCATTTGGTAGCTTGATTGGTATGACATTGAATAAATCATTCCTATTGCATTTAATGTTTTTATCAGTAATTCTGATAAAGGCACAGAAGACACGGTCATCAGATTTGTAGGTAACATAATTTCCACAAAGATCTTGACAATCTAGTGAGTTCTGATCTCATCAAAGAAAAATGCAATGGGTATAAATGCAGCTTTACACTTTTGCTTAAGAAACTGACTTTACAAATACAGTATCAAGATGGTATAGTTAGAAAGCAATTGAAAAAAATCTGAGGATTTTAGTGAACTGTGTGTTCAGTGACTCAGTATGATGTAGAACTAAAAATGCTAATAGTGATATTGAGCTTCAGTAAGAGAGTTATAGCTTTCAGGAACAAGAACATCACCATCTCTGTACTCTGCTGTGGTTATGCCACTTTTGTAGTATAGTATTCACTCCTATCAATACTACATTTTAAGGACATTAATGAGCTGAAGTTTATCCAGAGTAGATCAACCCAAGTAGTGATGAACTTTGAGTCTATATCATCAGGATCATTTGAAGTGACCTGGAGAAGAGAAAATTCAGGAAGGGATGATACATGTATTCAAGTAGTTGAAAGGTCATCTTGTGGAAGAGATTCATTCTGTTTGGTCACAGAAAGTAAAATCAAGAACAGTGAATGGAAGTTGGAAGAATATAAATTTAGGTTTGATTTTAGAGGGGGAAAAATTTCTAACTTAGAGCTATGAAAAAATGGAATGGACCTCTCATTGATAGAATCCAAAATGATCACTTACTAGATATATTAAATTAGGAATTCCTTTAAAATATGAATTGGACTAGATGACCACTAAGGTCTGTTGCAATTCTAAAATTCTGTGATTCCAAGTCAAATATGATTCCAGGGTTATAAATGAGATTGATGGTGACATGGAGAAGAATAGTTAGAGGAAAGGGCAGATTTTTCCAGGAGAAGATAATGTGCTTAATTTTGGACATGCTGAGTTTAAGATATTGGTGGGCCATTTAATCTACCTTCAAAGAGTTCACAGATTGTGAGAGAATGGGGGAAGACACTGTATTTTTTTTAAAAAGCTGAAAGGTATGTAGGATGGGGATATAGAGATAGGGAGGTGTACCCAAGCAAGGGCATGATGAAGTCCAAAAAAATTTGGCCCAAGTAGGAATGTAGAATGGCTGGCTTGGAGTATCTGGAGGAGTTGTCTGAGGTTCATCTTGTACTCATTCCAGTAAGTAGGAAGGAGGGGCTGCAGGTACCAAGGGTACCTGAGGAGACACGGGTCAAGGCTGATTTGGTATATTTTTGGAGACCATGATGAAGTTCAAAAGTAAAGCAGAGAGACTAAATTCCAGAGCAAAGGATTAACATGAGAATCTATTGCTTTCTAGTCTTGTAGTTTAGATTTGAGACTAGGCAGTACATGATGCAGTAGGTAAAGTATTCTGACTCTCTAAGCACAGGACTTGGGCTCAAATTAGGCCTCTGATATTTACTACCTCTGTGACCATAGGCAAGTTATTTAACTTTCTTATCATTTATAAAGTGAAAGGCTAAACTATATGGCCTCTCAGGTCATTTCCAGCTCTCAATCTAGGATTGTATGATTCTAGATAACTTTTGTTTCAGTTTTCAAAGAGAACCTCTTAAAAGGATTTAGTTCTGGGGTAATTAAGATCTTATTCTTAATTTAGACATAGCAAATTTTGGTTCTTGAGACCTCTCCTTCTATATTTCTACATGCCTGTGATATATCTAACTGTATTTTGACATCTGTCTATGAAGCAAGATAGGGAACCCAAGAGACTGGAGTGGTAACCCACATACTCCTGAATAGCCCTGTAGCTATTCAGTTCAACCTTTAATACAGGAAAGCAGCCAACCTTGTTTCCCAGAATATTATCTCCCTGAATGGGGTAATCTGCCTTAAACACTTTCTCAGCTGGCATATTCATAACTTCACTGTTTGGATATTTAAAGAGACAGGCTCTACTTTTCCTAGTCCTCAGCTTGGATCAGACCATTAGAGGACTGACTGAGATCCAAAGAACTTTTTAATTGATTTCAGTGTATTAAATGGGTGCTGCCTCATTTATTGAGGACCTCCAAAGCTTCACAGTGACAATCTCCAAGAGTCTGAGTCTTGAAACACAAATAATTTTGAAATTTTTTTATTGTTAATCCTTCACCTTATAAAAATATTACATCTCGTTTATCATAGTTGATTACTTGTAGATCTAAAAGCCTTTTCCCTTCAGATAAACTGATACTTGGTCTGGGAATTTTTTCTCCTCCTAATATGTCAAAAAATCAGAATTTATTTTAGAAAGCATTGCAATTTTTGGAGAATGGTTGAGTAAATTGTGGTATATGAACGTTATGGAATATTATTGTTCTGTAAGGAACGACCAGCAGGATGAATACAGAGAGGACTGGCGAGACTTACATGAACTGATGCTGAGTGAAATGAGCAGAACCAGGAGATCATTATATACCTCAACAATGATACTGTTTGGAGGATGTATTCTGATGGAAGTGGACCTCTTTGATAAAGAGAGCCTTAATTGATCAAAGATGGACAGAAGCAGCTACACCCAGAGAAAGAACACTGGAAATGAATATAAACTGCTTGCATTAATGTTTTTCCTCCCGGGTTATTTATACCTTCTGAATTCAATTCTCCCTGTGCAACAAGAAAACTGTTCAGTTCTGCACACATATGCTGTATCTAGGATATACTGCAACCCATTCAACATGTAAAGGACTCTTGCCATCTAGGGGAAGGGGTGGAGGGAGGGAGGGGAAAAATTGGAATAGAAATGAATGCAAGGGATAATGCTGTAAAAAATTACCCTGGCATGTGTTCTATCAATAAAAAATTATTAAAAAAAAAAAAAAAAGAAAGCATTGCAATTTGATCTTTCTCTAGATCATTCCCTTACCACAACTCTTTTGTAGCTTTCCCTTTTAGTCTCAAATGTAATGTATAGTGTTTATATGTCTGAAGAATACTTTCTGGCTACATCCAGTAGCAGAATGTGACAGAAATCATATGAAATGCTTTCCTTTCTTCATTATCAGGGTAGTCCCATCGATATAGCTCCTTGAGACTGACTCAACTAGATACCTATGATTTTCTTGCTGGTTATTCTGGTCAAAACAAAATTTATTCTACAGAGCATCCAATTATAACAGAACTGTTGGTTTTTATTTTTAAAAAATTTATTGATATCTTTTTTTTTACATCATTCTCATTTCCAAATAGATTTCTCCTTCTACTCTACTCAGAGAATCATCCATTAAAGCAATTCAGCAAAATTGACTAAATGCATCAACCAAATCTGACAATGTAGATAATGTTCCACATCTAAAGTCTCTAAAAAAGAAAGAAGAAAAATACATGTTCTATTTTCTTCTTTGGGAATAAGCTTGCTCATAATTTTACATTGTGCATTTTCCTTTTAATTATTGTTTTTTCCATTATTCTCATTGTGTAGGGTTTTTTTTTTCTGTTTCTGCATCAGTTCATAGATGTTTTCCCATGTTTCTTTAAATTCTTCATATTCATTGTTTCCTATGACACAGTACTATCTTACTGCAGTCATGTATGGCAATTTGTTCAGCCAGTCCCCAGCTGATAGGTGTCTACTTTTGTTTCCAGTTTCTTGCTACTATAATAAGTCCTGCTGTGAAATGAAGAGAATAAGGTTTGGGGGTTTGAGTAGGGAGTTAGAAGCTCTCTAGACATAAAGGATCTATAAAAGTGAGTGGTAGTGCCAAAGGCACAAGGAGTTAAGAAGCTGTGGTGGAAGAAAAGGAAATGATTAGGTGGAAACTGTAAATTTTAGCCAGCTGCAATTCCCTGCTGTGCTATAGGGCCTGCCTCCATGGGGATGTCATTCCCTTATATCTTTCTAGGCTCTCAACAGTCTTTAAAAAAATTTGATGGATTTTTTCCCCATAAAAACATGTCTCAAAGCATTCCCTATCTGAAAAACCATTCATGTTTGATCATTGCTTACCAAACCATACTGAAACTCTGTAGTTAGACATTTAAAGTCTTCACAATGTAACCCCAGCATATTTTGCTCTATTCAGTCCATCCCTTCTTCAAACTTTCCTGTTTCTGGCAAAGATACCAGTATTCTTCCAGTTCATGCCCTTGGCATTCTCCTTTACCACATAAATCTACTCATTTGCCAAATCTTTCTCCTTTTACAAGATCTCTTACATGCCATTCCTCCTTTCTGCTCACACAGCCCTTGTCACATGCTCTCTCTTGGATTATTTCAGTGGTCTTGCCTCAAATTTATCTCTCCACTCTAGTCCATTCTACATATTGCTGCCAAAGTGATTTTTCCTTAAGCACAGTTCTGACTATAACATTGTCCTACTCGGTAAATTCCAAGGACGACTTCTTGTATCTCAGATAAAATAAAAACTCCTCTGTTTCATTTTTAAAAACTTTCACAAGTTGATATCAATCTCTCTTTTCAGTTCAGCATATGTTATTTCTCTGATGTTCTCTATTATAGCCAAACTGTCCCTATCTTGGGTCCTCACATATAACATTTCTTTCCTTTCTCCAAGATATGTATTCCCTTCATGCCTTCAATGCACTTTTCTCATGTCCATCTTATAGAACCCCTTTCTTCCTTTAAGACTCAACTCAAACATCACTCTATGGTTGCCTTTTGTAATACCCCTAATCACTACATCCAGGTCCATTTCCAGTCATCCTGATCTATATCTGTCATTAGAACCAGATGGTTCTGGAGAGAAAAGTGAGGCAGGTGACCTTGCACTGCCCCCTTATTTCAGTCCAATTCACTTGCATATTATGGCATCCCCTCCCTGATGTCATGGTCCCCTTTGAGAATGAAGCTTCATTTCCCTAATTACTTTGTGTACATTTGTATTTCTCTTTATATTTAGAGGCTGTGTGGTATAGTGACTGGAGAGGTAGTATGGTAGGTAGACAGAAAGACCTAAGCAGGCCTCTTTTCTGAAAAATACTGACTAAGGGAGCCTGGCAAGTACTTGGCATCTAGGTTCTTAGACAGTAAGTTGCCAAGCATATGTTGCTCCATATTGACAGAAGGGACTTCTTCCCTGTGGAGCTCCTTGTACCAATGAAATCGCAGATTCAGTCCCTTTTTCCATCTCCTTTCTTTATATTCCTGCTGTCTGTTCTTCTACAGGGTGGGATGTTTCCTATATAGAATGGAAATTTCTTGATTACAGGGATTTTTTCCTTCTTTGCATTTTTATCCTCAGTGTCTAGCACAGTGCTTGTCACATGGCAAGTGTTTAACAAATTTGTTGATTGATTGTTTTTAACCCAATTTTCCCAATATAACTTAATATTCTTATACTTCAGACCAATTGAATTATTTCATGTTTCCTAAACATACTTTGAACTTTCTTGTATCCTTATCTTTGTTCTTGCTTTTCTCTCTTGCTGAAAAAAAAACAACCCCAAAACCCAAAACTTTCATTCTGTCACAATTTTATCCATCCTTTAAGATATTGCTACTCTCAAATTGAGGGCTCCAAACTTTTGCTCTTGTCAGTGTACCATACTGGCTCTGGTGCCATTGCTTTCATGAAGCTTTTCCCAGTTCTCCTCAAGTGCTCTTATGACATCAATATATTCTTTTTATTATAGTTATTTGTATACTAGACTTGTTCTACCTGCTAGATGATAAACTTTTTAAGGGTAAGGATTATGTCTGCTTCATTATTTCTTCAATTGTGTGTTATTACACACAGTAAGTATTTAGTGAATATTTGTTGAATTACATTGAATTGAATTATCATGTAGTCAATAAGCATTTATAAATTTCATTCAGGGAGGGTTTACAGATGTAACTTGTTAGTACAAATATAATATAGGAATCACAAAGAAAGTAAAAAAAATTCTTATTTTAAAAAGCTTACATTTTACTGCTAAGTACAAAACATAAGCCAATCAATATAATAATTTCAGGAGGAAGAAATCACTAACAACCAGAGAAGTCAGGAAAGGCTACCTTTTGAAGGTAATGCCTAAGTTAAGTCTTGAAGCAAATATGTCTAAGAGAAAATGGCGATGAAGTACATTATATGGGGGACATCTTGTACAAGGACACAAGGACAGGTGATGAAGTATGGTTTGTGAGGAATAGCAAGAGGGCCAGTTTGGCTAGACATGAGGGCAGAAGAGTAACATAATAATGTTGGAAAAGTAAATTAGAACTAGATTGTGAAGGACTTTAAACTTCAAACAGAAATTTATATTTGATTTTAGAAGTAATAGGGAGCTATTGGAATTAATTGAGTGGAGTATCATGGTCAGATCTATACATTTAGGAATCTGACCAACAGCTGTGTAGAAGGTAGAGATATTGGAGGAAGAAGGGTCCTGAGTCTGGGAGACTACTTAAGAAGGTAGTACAAGAATCCAGCCAAGAGGGGATAAAGACTTGAATTAAGTTAGTATTTATGAAAAGATAGGGAAGGATTCAAGAGAAGATGTGGGGATAGAATCTGTAAGACTTGGCAGTTGGTTGAATATATAAAGAGGATTGAGAAGTCCTGGAACCTGGGTGACTGGAAGGGTGACAGTGCCCTCCAAAGAAATAGGAAAGTTTGTTCTCCTGGATATATTTCTATTTTGTTAGGTTGTTTGGATATTTGAATGTAGTGAGCTTGAGAATGTGGTAAGAGGTCTGGCACTGGAAGGGACCCTCCTCCCCCCATCCAGTTAGTCCAACATCCTCATTTTACAGTTAAGGACTCTGAGGCTTACGAAGGGAAATAACTTGCCCAGGGTTGTGTTGCTAATACATGATAGGGGTGGGATCTACTCCAAGGTTCTTTGTTCTGGGAGTTTGTTACTTTTCACTGTGGAGGGAATTTTCAGGACACCTGGGAAAGAGTTAAGTGGAGGGTTCTCAGGAGCTGGCACTGTTGGAAGATGGAGAGTAAGGGCTGGATTTGGCTGCTGAGGGCCACTGCTGACTTCAGAGCTACTTCCAGAGCAGGAGTGATGGAATGGGCATTTTTTAAAACTTAGGATAAAGGACATATAAGATACAGTTATAGAACAGGCTAGTGTGCTTTTTTGTTACTTTCTTTGTGTTTTTAATGAATAGTAAGGGCTTATGATATATAAGAAGAACATTGTATTCTTCAGAGATGAGCCTTTTGGGCTCTATACTGTTCCAAAAAGGAACTTGGTATTATTGAGAAGTGGCCTAATGAAACAGTTCTCTGTGATTTGTGATATTCCAAAGAGTTGCCCTATCATTCTACTTGGTGTCCTGGGTATCTGTTTATTTACACAATCTGCTTTCCTGTATTTAGATATTTGAATATTCTGCTTCCTTGAATGTTCTACTTCCAGGTGTTTTTGTCTAGAGAACAGAAGGGATGAAACTTGAGATTCATGATGACTAGCACCAGTTAAGTATTTATTGAGTAGCTACTATGTGAGAGACTAGGTTCCTTCATTAGACTGATTATAATTTGTGCTATTTCTCTATATGCCACATGTGAACAGCTTTTACAAGTGGGGAGTATTTCAGGACCTTTTTTTTCTCTACTGCATTTCCATTCTCTCTTTTATTACCCATTTTCTAATAGTAAGGAATTGTCACACAGGGAAACCAGTGCCTGCCATTTCCAGTTATAAATTTTAAAATTTTAATGTTCTTGGCTGCCAGGAGTTAACGACAGGGAAAGTAGAGAGGAAACATTTTGGTTTGCTTTTTAGTAATTCTTTTTGGCCATTGAATGGTTCAGGAATTTTCTAAAGAAACAAAAGAAGCAAACTTCCATTTCTGATAAGGCAGGTTAAGTAAGGCCCTAGTGTAGAAGTGTTATTTATTTAGAGAATGCCATGTAGATAGATGACTTTGATAGTAGTCTTAAGTGTCTAAAACAGGAATAAAATACCAGAAAAATTCAATTCTTCAGGGCCTGATATCTAAATCCTAGAGGACTAAAAATGTTCCCAGAATTATAGAATGGCAGAGCTAGAAAGGACCTTAAAGATTGTCTCATCTTCCTCCTTTATTTTACAGATGAGGAAACTGAGTCCCAGAAAGGGGATCTGATCTGCCTAACATCACATAGTAGACTAGGAGAAGAGGCAGAACTGGGGTTGCCAGCTCTGCAGTCTCACGTTCTGTCCTCTGTACCATGATGTGGCTCAGATGGCTGCAGCGAGGCTAGCCACCACTGTGGAGGATGGAGGATGGGGCCCCAGAGAGCCATCCAAGGAATTATTTAAAACCCTCTGTTCACCTTTTCAGTGTCCATTTCTTCTCAGCAAGAGTGATCTCATCACCGAGTCAGTATCTTCTGATTAGGAGAAGCTTTATGCATTCCTTGTGGAAGATCAGAACTGGAATTTGTGTGTGTATAGGTCTGAGCCCCAAGCAAAGGATGAGCGAGTGGAATATCGTAGATGAAACAAGGAGCAGAGGGAAAGTCTAAAGATCTAGGTTTGAGTCTGGTCAGTCTTTATCTCATCATGTGACTTTTGGCAAGTCACTTAATATTTCTGAAACTCAGTTTCTTGTCTCTGAAATGGGGATATTAACATTTTGCTACCTACTTCACAGGGTTGATGTAAGGAAAATACTTTTTAAATTACAGAGCACTATGTAAATGCAAGCAGTGGCTAGGCATATCTAACCGAAACAGACATTCAGGAGCATCGAGTAGTTGCTTTCTATAAGATCTTTTTTCTCTTGAATTATTATTGTCCCCCTTTCCATAATTTTCTTCCTTTCTGCTTTTCCCTAGAAGTCCTTTTCTTATAAGTATCTATTTTCCTTAAACAGATTATTTTGAGGCAAAGATTTAGCAGGTAAATATGTGACCTGAATGAAGCAATTAAGAAAGCATTCATAATAATGAGAATTAACAGGAATATAGCTATTTGTACTGTACTCTACAGTGTTGCTTTTTCTTTTCCCCTATTACCTGTCAAATAAAATTTAAAACTATTCTCCTGGCATTTAGTGCTCTTCATAATCCTATATCTATGTGGCCTAGCAATCATATCTCATACCACTTCTTTTCTCTTCATTAGCTGAATTGGGCTTCTTTCTATTCCATAAACATATTTTGCAATTTACTGCTCTTGTACCCTACATGTTTATATTCACTACAGCACTTAGTTTAGTCCCTGCACATAGTGGATATTTAAATTCAATTGAACAAAGCCCAGTCAGTCCATACAGAAGTGAATGTTCTTATTAACACTGAAATCTAAGTAACTGAAAAGGATACATATACCCAGAACAACAAGAAATGGATAAATGATAATCATGATTAAAAACAAGAACTGTACACTTTATATCTGTTTTAAAACTTTTTAAGATATTGGGTTCTAAAACAGTTAATGCTAGAAGAGCTTACTAGCCTTTTGGAAAGGAATGTAAGCTGAGATTTTATATTTCTAAATTATATAAGAGGCAGACTGTTAAAGGCAGGTATGTCCAAGCTCTACTTTATCATTGTCTGCAAAATATGGTATTGTTTGTAAGGGAGGAAGAAGAAATGAGATCTTTTAAAAAAAAAAAAAAGATAAAACAACTAAGAAATATCCTGACTAGAAAAGAGAGTTTAAAAGGTTCATATTGGTTATGTACAGAAATAATATGAGTGATCTTTTTGCTTTCTACTTTGTTCAGTGGAAGGCAGAAAAGACAGAACAAGTTTGAGTTTCTTGGAAAAGGAACATTGTGTCCTCTTGTGCTCTCTGAAACAGAAGAGAATATAAAGTTAGAAATTGGGGTTTCTGAGCTCTAGTTCTCGTGAGAATTAAAGGATTATTACTAAGAAACTGATAGCTAACAGCTATAAGAAATTATTTGGAAGAACCTTTGATGTTAAACTGGCTTAAAGTTCTGAAACTTGTAAGTAATCTTTGAGAAGCATCTGAAACAGATAATTCAGGAGAATTAGAGAGATACTTTTCAATTAAATTTAATTTAGTAATATAATAAATAACAGTATATTAATGATTGACAATAGTTAGGAAGAATGAGAAAAAAACCCAAATTATATAGAGAGGTAGCATGGTTTTTAGTGGGCAGAGATTAGAATTTGAAGTCAAGTCTTGGTTCCTGCTGTGAGACCCTGTATAATTCCCTTTACTTCTTAGTATTCTGGGCTAGCGCTTCTTAAAGTTGTTTCACACTGATCCCTTTTTATCTGAGAAATTTTTGCTCAAACTTGTGTATATAAGTATATAAAATAGGTATACAAATCAAACATTTGCTGATAATGAATTATAAAGAAATTTATTTTAAAACAGTTCTTTGGTATTTAATTTTACTATTAAAAAAGAAAGCAAATATGCATACTTCTAAGATAAGTGTGCTTGTTTATTTTTCCATAAATAATTAAATTTTGATGGAATATTTGCTATCTTTTACTGTTGGCAAATTTTTTGGCATCCCTACATGGAGGTTATGACCTACAATTTAAGAAGTTTTGCTTTAGGCAACTCACTAAGCTATAAGATAGAGCTGGTATAAAGGGAATTGTTGATGCTAGTGAAATCTTAGGTTCAGTCTTTAGCCTTTTAAATGTGTTATTTAGAAAAATGTTCTGTATTTTTGTTATGTAAACTTGTTTTAGGGAAAATTAAATGAGAAGTTATGCTAATTTTTAAATTGAGTTAAACTCAGCAAACTTTTATTAAATATCTGCTGTATACAGACTACTTGTGCTAATTGCTAATGTAGACCTGACACTGTTCCTTGCCTTTATGGAACATAAAAATTTTAACCAAATAGTGATAAGATAACTTATTTATAGATAAAGAACTTAAATCAGTGCCAAACAAATATAAACAAGCAGCTGTAATATTAAAGGTGTATGCATTTTATGATAGTGTGGGGAGATAAGTGGGTTATAGGTATGTAAGAAAGAGGGTTGAATGATCAATAAAGCAATCACAACTAAAAATAGTGTGGGGATCTATTATGATGATAATATAGCGATGTCATTACGAAATGGTAGGTGAACAGAGGTATTCTTTCTTATAACCAAAGAAATTTTGTTTTTCTCTCCTCAAGCTTTTTAAATGATAAACCATAGCATAACATATTTGTGTTGCAATCTATGTACATATTTGGTTATTAGGTAACGAGAAAGATTATATTAAATAAATCATGTAATCTTAGGATATAAAGCCATGAGCAGTGATACTGCTTGCTCATGACCTAAGTCAGGTTTTTATTAGAATATGCAATCTTTTGCTAGGGTATTTTGTAGATTATCTTTTCTTTTCTCTCTCAAAGTTCTAAGTTTTTGCTGTTTTTGTGGGGTTTGGGGTTTATTTGTTTGTTTGTTTGGTTCCTGTTAAAGATAAAATGATTGGCCTGAAATGATTTGACTTGAAATGGAGATATATTTGTGGTGTAAGCATCTGTTTGCGGTCACCATCCAGGTACCACAAAGCCATGTAGCATATAATTTTTAACATCCTTTTTCATTATTAATGGAATAATGAAATAGCTTACAGTGCCAAGAAGAATTCTTTTCTCCTTGAGTCTTTGGGCAAGAAAAAATAATGACTTTTGATCTGGGGGTGGAGGAGGGAGGTGGTATTGAGGGAGGAGACAGATAAATCCATCTGTTATAAAGGACCTTTGCTGAGGAAGCAGGAATCTTAAGGAAGTGAGGTGTATCAGTTTTATATAAGAAGAGGAAGATATTTTAGGCAGGTATACCTATTGCTTGAAGAATGCAACTGTTTGCAGAGCCACAGAGGATGTGGCTTTCTAGTTGGAATACCTTTTTGTGGCTAACACTTTGACTTATTACATACATTTTTAGGAGACCAACATAAATCATCACGTTCAATAGAATGAAATTTTCTTGATTCAGAAGCAGAGGATAGCACTTTAAGCAGAAAACAAGGTAGCACTTTAAGCAGAAAACAACACTATCACTAAGTTAATTGTGGGGTAAAAAGATGATTGAAATTATCTAGATTTGTTGGAAAATAGGCTGAAACCAATAAAATTTAACAGGGATTGATGTAAAGTCATAAAATGGTAGGTTTAGATGTTTTCAAATCCAACTTCCTCAATCTATAAATAAGGGAAGGGTTAAGTGGATTGGCCCAAGGTTGACTATTTAGGAAATGTCCAAGGCAAGATTTGAATCAGGTTTTTATGTTGATGCTACTACTATTTACACTGTACAACTCTGGATTGTAAGTCTTGAATTTAGGGTCAAAAATTCAAGTCAAGCAATTAAAAGATAGGGGAAACTTTACCTTGTATCTGCTATTTTCTGTGTCTTGTATCTATGTACCCGTTGCCTTGGACCTCTGGAGTATGCTCTTTTTTGTTCTATTTCTTTTTCTGAGATGGGACTATTTAGGATATTTACTTCTTCCTCTGTTAGTTTGGGCAAGCTATATTTTTGGAAGTATTCTTCTATTTCATTTAAGTTGTCAAATTTATTGGCATAAAGTTGGGCAAAGTAACTCCTAATTATTGCTCTAATTTCCTCTTCGTTAGTGGCGAGTTCTCCCTTTTCATTTTTAAGACTAACAATTTGATTTTCCTCTTTCCTTTTTTTAATCACATTTACTAAGGGTTTGTCTATTTTGTTGGTTTTTTCATAGAACCAACTCTTAGTTTTATTAATTAATTCAATAGTTTTTTTTACTTTCAATTTTATTGATCTCTCCTTTTATTTTTAGAATTTCAAGTTTAGTATTTGACTGGGGGTTTTTATTTGTTCCTTTTCTAGCATTTTTAGTTGCAAGCCCAATTCATTGACCTTCTCTTTCTCTATTTTATGCAAATAGGCCTCTAGAGAAATGAAATTTCCCCTTATTACTGCTTTGGCTGTATCCCATACATTTTGGTATGATGTCTCATTATTATCGTTTTCTTGGGTGAAATTATTAATTATGTCTATGATTTGCTGTTTCACCCAATCATTCTTTAGTATAAGATTATTTAGTTTCCAATTATTTTTTAGTCTGGAGTATGCTCTTCTTGAGGGCAAAAACTGTTTTTGTATTTTCTATGTATCTTAGTACAGTTTTTGAAACATAGTATGTTAGCGCACTCTAGTATCTTTGCCAAGAAAACTTCATTAACATTATGATATATACATAAAGAGTTGAACGTAACAGAACGACTGAACAATAATTCATTTAATAAATGCTAATTGATTGATTGATAGTTCATTTGAAAAACTGGGGTTTTAATTAACCACAAACTCAGTATAAGATAGTTGTGTGACTGATGCAAAAATTAAAATGCAATTTTTGGGTTCTTTCTCAGAAATTTAGTGTTCATATACAGAGAAATAATAACCCCAGTGCGCTCAGCTCAGGTCACATTTGGAGAATTTTGTTCAGCTCTGAGCATCGCATTTCTTTTTATTTATTTATTCACTCATTTATTTATTTATTTCATAGTAATAACTTTTTAAAAAATTATTTGCAAAGATAGTTTTTAAGATTCACCCTTGCAAAATCTTGTGTTTCAGATTTTTGTCTCTTACTCTTTCCCCTCCCCTAGACAGCAAGTAATCCAATGTACATTAAACATGTGCAGTTCTTCCAAACATATTTCTACATTTACCATGAGCATCACATTTTAAGGAGATGGGACACTGTGTGTTCAGGAAGACTGTGCCACACTCAACACTGAATCTGAAGAAAAAAAGGTCAGCATCCAGTTGGCACCAGTTCTACCTATCCAAGTCACTTGGGAAAGACCTAGACAGACAAATTGCCCAATTGGGAAGAGACTGAGCTGCTTGGAGATACAGTCCCCAAGGAAATCGCCATCAAAGTGGGAACAGAGCTAGAAAGAGAGCAATAAAAGGAAATTAGGGTGAGAAAAATTGAAATGATCAAAGACCTCAGGAATGTGATTGTGAACAAAAGATTGTGAACCTAAGCAGATAAATCAACAGGAAAAAGAGTAATAACAGAAGGAAGTATGGCTTCCAGATCTAAAAGAAAGGAAAAGTAATCCAAACATTTGATGATACAGAGAACTCTGGAATGTGAAGAGAATATAGGACCAACTGTTATTTCTAATGGTTCAAAAGAGAAATGTGAATTATGAGAACAGAATTTATGATGCATAGCAAAAAATAATGGCGAAAAGAAGAAAAACTGGTATCTGTAATAGTAAGTCTCACCAAAAAAACAAAAGCAGAATAGCTTGGGAATGCATATATTCAGAAATGAAGGAAAAACTAGAAGAAAAACAGTAACATTTAAAAATATATTTGCTAAATAAATAGAACATGCTGATCTTAAAGACAGGATGCCTTAAGACAACCAAAGGGTTATAAATCTCCCAGAAGAACACAACAGGACAAAATAATCTTAACATCGTGATGCAGAAAATGAAAGATCTAACCAGAACTTTTGAATAAAGAAAATGAAATGGCTTGAAGAATTTGTAGATTTCCTCCAGTTTGTAAGTCTGCAAACTCTTAAGATACACAGTGACTAATTTTAACAAGACAACTCAGAAACTATAAATTCTGCAAGCAATCAAGAGAAAGACATTTAAATACACAGAAAAAAGAAATTTAAGTAACATAAGACTATTCTGTACCCACTAGAAAATGTAGGAGGAAATGGAATAATGTGTGAGCACTGTAGCTCAGGATTCAGTGACCTAGTCTGCAAATCTGAATTTAACCATCAATGAAAAAAAAAGAACTTAAAAAAAAAAAAAAAAACTAGAACTGAATAGATTGTTTGCTTTTCCAATACCCTGAACTACAGAAATGCAAGATAAATGAATAAAATGTAGTCAAAGATAGCAAAAGCAACATAGTGACAACAGAAAGATCCATAAGACTTCTTTCTAAATATATACATGGAGTTAGGGGTAAAGGTAGAAGTCTGATAAAGGTAACTGAAGTAGCAGGCCTGAGGCATTATAGACAAAACCTAGAAAGACTTTCCCTATGGGTAAATCAAATTTTTTTGTGGGACTACATTACAGAATGGAAGTGTAGATGAAAGGGAAGAAGGGGAGCATAGGGAGAGAAAGGAATGGTTAATGTGCCAAATAAAACCAAGGGTAATGTGTCTGATCAAATAAAATGAAGGGTAAACAACCCTTGTGGCCTTACTAAAAATTAAACCTATAGGAGAGTGGATAAAAGGAGGAGAGGTGAAGGATTGAAAAGAAGAGTGAAGAACAGAGGTCTTGTTTTAGTGATGGAGGGAGGGGGTTCCACTGATAAATATGTTTGTGGCTGAAAAGAGACAGTCTGTGGAGGAGAAGCATCTTGTACTAAGTATGGTCTGGCAGAATTAGTGCTTGAAAGATCCATTCATCCAACTTGAGGAGTGAAGGAATTTGAAGTCCTAGGGACAAGTGGCACCTGGGAAGCAGTAAGTTGGACATGAGCCCAGGAGGGGATTTTTGAAGCAAATGGAGGAAGAAAAGATAACCAGGGGAGGATATAGATCAATGTTGGGTTGCATAACCAGGGACATGGTGTGTGGGGGGGAATCTACCATGGGGCAGTGACTTCTCTAACATTTACAGTAATTAGCATTGTTTTGGAAGGGGGTACAATAGAAAAAGGGAAATTTGAAGACAAAAACTGCTTAGAGGGAGAGCCTAGAACATATGCCTTAGAGATTTTGAATGTATGAGGAATGTAGAGAATAAAGAGACACTAGATAATTCCAGTGATCATGAATAAAAAGATGATAGCCCAGAATAGACAGAAAGAAAGGATGGATAGATAACGAAGAGCGAGACAAATCCTTTTTGGAAAGGGGAGCCAAAAGAAAGAAAATTTTAAAAACAAATGAGCAGGACTAGTTAAGGGTGAGGTTGAAACATAAAAGGGGAAAAGATTATATAACCAAATAAAAGTCAGTAAGAAAAAGGAACTAATAAGCAAAATCCCAAAGGGAAAGGGGTACTGAATGAGAAGAGATTAGGGAGAGGGGAAAAGAATGAAAATAAAGTGGAAATAGTAATTTTTTTAAAGATTAGGGTAAAATAACTGAAAGAACATAGTACTGTATTTGCAGCAGAAGAAGGGAAAAATCAATTTTTTAAAACTATTAGAGAAAGAGGAAGGAAAATATAAGACTAATTCATTATTTTATTTGCTGAAGCAGAAAAATTTATATTCTTAAATTCCTAAAATTCACTGTGTAAATTCAGGCATCTAGGTGAGACTGACTGATTCAGAAGTCAATAAATTCTATAGCATATAATGGATTTTATTTGGAAATCCTTTATAATTTTTAATTCCTTTGAAAGAAGAAAACAGTTCATGATACTCTATTGGCTTTTTAAAAAAATGATACTCCATATACCACTTAATGCTTTATTGAAACGTGATAGTTTCTTAAGTTGATACTATTTACTTTACCTTCAATCAATAAATATTTCACATATATGACTACACATGCATATAATGAACTTATATTCAGATATTTGCATATATTCATGTTTAACACATAGGCATGAACCTACAAAAAACAAACAAAAAAAAGAACTGAATTTAAAAAAGAAAATTAAGAAAAGAAAAGAAATGTTAAATCATGAATTTTATTTCGTTTTCTAGTTAGAAATTAGTCATCCACAAGGTGAGGAAAAACAAACATGGCATATAACATAATTAGAGAAAGAGAGCATGTGATATAACGAAAAGAGTGTTAGACATAGTAACTCATAACTTTAAATGTGAATGGATTAAACAATCCAATAAAACAAAAAAAGTGACAGATTGGATAAAAAACAAAACCTTACAATCTGTTGCTTACAAGAAACACATTAAAAAAAATTAAGGCACATACAAAATAAAATTGAGGGAATAGAAAAAGGAAATTAACTATATAGCAAATGAATCCAAAAAAGCGTGAATCATGATATCTGACAAAGCAAAAGCAAACATTAAAAAAAAAAAAAAAAAACCAGACAAGCACGAAAACTACATCATACAGGGGCAGCTAGATGGCACAGTGGATAGAGCAGTGGCCCTGAAGTCAGAAGAACCTGAGTTCAAATGTGGCCTCAGACACTTAATACTTGCTAGCCATGTAACTCTGGGCAAGCCGCTTAATCCTAATTGCCTCCACAAATAAATAATAAAAAATTTAAAAAAAATACATCATACTGAAAGAAACCATAAGATAGCAAAGCAACATCAGTAACAAACATATATATACCCAATGCCTTAGCATCCAAATTCATAAAAGAAAATACAATTGGAGCTTCAAGAAAATATGGAAGGTAACACAATGGTGACAGGAAATTACTATATCCCTTTCTTAATATTGACTAAAACTAACAAAGATACAAGGAGAACTATGGAACTAAACACTGTTTTGAAGAACCTTGGGAGTTAAAACACTTAATAGAATCTTCTATATGAAACAGCAAAAGAATATATATGTTTCTCAGGACTACATGGAACTTTTACAAAAATTGATCAAATAATAGGACAATGAAGTATTATAGCAAACAAAAGCAAAAATAGCTAATGCACCCTTTATAGACCAGTGAAGTAAAAGTAGTAATTGGTTCATTGGCCACACATAAAATCTCAGACTGGAGATTTAATAATGAAATTACAAGTAATGAGTAGGTCAAACAAATAATCATAGAAACAATAATTATGTGAAAAAAATAGTGATGAAATACCTTATGAGAATTCCTGTAATTCAACTAAAACAGTTCAGGAGGAAAATCACATCCCTACAAACATATAATAGAAAATGAGAGGACTAATAAACTGAACATGCATTTTAAATATTAGCCAAAAAATAAAATTAAAGTAAAAAAGGGAAATAAGAGGGAAAATATAAATGGGAAACAAAACAACATAGACATGATAAAACTAAAAGCTGAAGGACCCACATGTACAAAAATGTTTGTAATGGCAAGGAACTGGAAATTGAGTGAATGCCCATTAGTTGGAGAATGGCGGAATAAGTTATGTTATGTATGTATGTTATGTTATGTATGTATGTTATGTTATGTATATATGTAAGTATGGTATGTTATGGAATGTTATTGTTCTATAAGAAATGATCAGCAGGATGATTTTAGAAAGGCTTGGAGTGTTAGAATCCTAGTGGTACCGCAACTTGAAACAAGGTGATAACTCAAGGGAGGGAGAGAGATGTTAAAATCTTAGTGTTAACTCAATGGAATTGATACAGTGCTTGTGTTCACACCTTTAGAGAGCTCATATAAGCAAGAAGTATTTAAGTACTCATTGGAATTCACAAGTATGGGAGATTCACAAAGTTAACTTTGTAACTTTGTGAATTCACACCTCCCTTGAAACTCTTAGGGCCAGAGAGCACTCTGGGAGGAAACCCATAATACCACTCTCTTATTCCACAATCCCACTCTTGGAGAGAGCATAAATAGAGCTTCAGGGAGCCGGTCAAGTGAGTTACTTGGGAATATTGCCAGGGATCAGAGAAGAGCACTCTGGGAGATTGAGAGCCAGAAGCTCTCTCTTGGAGGCAAGACAGATTCATTTCCAACTTTCACCTTAGTCTAGCTGGAGGCTGAAGAAAGCAGAGGCAGAAGCAAAGGACAAAGCTACAAGAGCTCTTAGAAGCAAGGAGAGAGAGAGGCCTCTAAGAAAACTAACCGGGCTATATTGAAGGACACAATAAAAGATTTGTACTTTTATTACCTGGCTGCGTTTGGAGTAATTATTAACTTTAACTGAAACTAAGGCTGCCTCCAGAAAACCTCCCTAAGAAACCTGCTCCCAGAGAGAACCATTATTATTTTAAAGAAGAGAAGAACATCACATTGGAGAAACTTACATGAACTGGTGCTAAGTGAACTGAGTAGAACCAAGAGGACATTGTATACAGCAACAATAAGATTGTGAGATGATCAATTCTGATGGATGTGGCTTTTTTCAATAATGAGATGATTCAGGCCAGTTCCAGTGGTCTTGTGATGAAGAGAACCATCTGCACACAGAGAGAGGATTGTGGGGACTAAGTGTGAATCACAAAATCTTATTTTCCCCTTTTTTATTGTTTGCTTGCTTTTTTTTTTGTTTGTTTGTTTTCTTTGTTTATTTTCCTTTTTGATTTTTCTTGAGCAGTGTGATAACTGTGGAAATATGTATAGAAGAATTATATATGTTTAACATATATGTCTAGGGGATGGAGTGGGGAGAAAAGGAGGGAGAAAAGAAATTTGGAACATAAGGTTTTGCAAGAGTGGATTTTGAAAATTTTGAAAACAAAAAGCTTTAAAAAATAAAACAAAACAAAAACTAAAAGCTAGTTTAAAAAAAAGAAAAAAAAACCAAAGACTGGCTAAGAATTTATCAATTTTACTAATCTAATTTTTTAGAAAGCAGATAATTATCTTTTTTATTTTTATTTTTTGGCTAATATTTAAAATGCATGTTCAGTTTAAAATAGCACACGAAAGGGGGGGGGGCGAGAATTACAGCAAAACTAGAAGAAACAAAAAAAAATACATGTAAAGATGTTTTTTAACATTCATTTTTATAAGATTTTGTGTTCTGATTTTTTTCTCCCTTAACCTCTCCCCTTCCCAAAACATCAAATAATCCAATATAGGTTAAACATATAATCCTTTAAAAAATATTTCTATATGTCATTTTATGCAAGAAAAATCAAAACAAAAGGGAGAAAACAAGAAAGAAAAAGCAAATAAATAACAAAAAGTGAAAATCCTATTCTTCAATCCCATTAAGTCTCCTTAGTTCTCTCTTTGGATAGGGATCACACTTTCTATCTCAAGTCTCCTGAAATTATTTTGAATCACTATATTGGTGAGAAGAGGCAAGTCCCCTACAGTTAATCATCCTGTGACCTTGCCAACATTCACTTTTGTAAGATTTTGAGTTCCAATTTTTTTCTCTTTCCTTTACCTCCCTTCTCCCCAAAACAACAATATGATATAAATTGTATGATCTTTTAAACTTTTCACATTGCTCATGTTATGAAAGAAAAAAATCAGAACTGAAGGGAAAAATCATGAGGAAAAAAAGGGTGAAAATAGTGTGCTTCCATCCACATTCAGTCTCCATAGTTCTCTTTGGATGTGGATGGCATTTTCTATCCTGGGTCTATAGAATTGTTTTGAATCACTGTATTGCTGAGAAAAGCTATCATAGTTGATCATAACATAATCTTGCTGTTACTGTGTATAATGTTCTCCTAGTTCTGCTAACTTCACTCAACATCACTTCACCTAAGTCTTTTGAGACTTTTCTAAAACAGCCTGAAATAGCCTTATTTTGTAAAAGGAAATAGATTTAGCTGTAAAAAAGCTACAAAAGTAGGGGAAGGAGAAATTCCTGCTTTTGATGAATTCACAGAGGAATGCTATTAAATAATTAAATAAATTAGTATCAGTACTTAACAAATTATTCTCAAGAAGTGAGAAAAATATCACCCATTAGAATTCTTTAAAGAGACAGAGTCTCATAAAAGTCTCTCCCAAATGTATGTTTGATAGAGTTCTAAAAATGCTAGCACCAGCAATAAGACAAGAGGGAAAAAAATAAATGCATAAACATAGGTAAAGAGAAATTTTTAAAAAAATACCTTTTTTTGCTTATGACATAAATATACACTTGGAAAATACAAAGAAAAACAAAGATAATGATTGAGATAATTTTTCAGGCTACAAAATAAAAATTTTCAATATCAACAGTATGCCTACATATTAGTTTAAAAAAAAATAGAAGCAGCAATAATAAGGAAAAATTATTCACAAAATTCAGCAATCTCTAGAGATTGACTTATCAAAGCACACAAAAGACTTAACTGATTTAATCACAAAGTGCTCCTCAAAGAAATAAAAGACAACTTAAATTTATCAGTGCTCATGTACCATGCCAACATGATAAAAATGAAAATACTACCCAAATTAATTTATACTTTTAATACTATACCAATCAAATTACTCTTCTTCTTTCTTTCTACCGTGTCCTTACTTAGTAGTGTTTTGTTTTTAATTCACCCCACCCACAACCTGCCCTGTCTTCTATCAACCTCCCCCCTTCTATCCAGCCGGCTCCTTTTTCTTTCCTCATTCTTCTCCTTTATTAGGGTAAGACAAATTTCTGTTCCCAACTGAATGATTAAGTTAATCCCTTTTTGAGGCCAAACTGATGAGATCAAGCTTCAGACAATGCTCATACTCCTTCCTTTTTCCCCTGTATTGTAATAGGTCTTTTGTTCCTCTTCATGTGATCTAATTTGTCCCATTATAACTCCCTTTTTTTCTTATCCCAGCATGTCCATTTTCCACCCCTTAAGGTCTTTTTTTTTTTTTTGACATCATTACCTCAGTCCATTCAGAAAAACACCTTCCATCTTTGATGTTCCCCTCTAATTGCCTCAGTAATAGATATCATTTTCCTATCTAGAGTTATAGTTAAACTTTTAAATAATATATATTTCCCCTGTGTACCTTTCTATTTATATATATTCTTCAGTCCTATGTTTGAAAATCAAATTTTCTGTTTAGTTTTATTTTTTTTTCAAAAGAAATGATGAAAGTCTCTTATTTCATTAAAGATCAATCTTCTCTCCTGAAAGATGATGCTCAGTCTACAACCAATTAATTCTTGGTTGTAACCCCAAGTCTTTTTCCTTCTGGAATATGGTGTTCCAGGCTATTTCCCCCTCTGTTTTCAGTATATCAGGGCAGTTTTTCTTGATAATCTTTTGAAGAATGCTATCTAGGCTCTTTTATTTGGTCATGGCCTTCAGGTAGTCCAATGATTTTCTAAGATTTTTCAGTTGTATCTGCTGGATTTATTTTCCAGTGAGGTATTTTACATTTTCTTCCATTTTTCATTCTTTTTAGTTTATTTGAATGATTCTTTGTCTCATTGTGGAATGAGAATGGGGAATGTATTAGGAGAATTACACATGTTTAACATATATGTTTAGGGGGCAGGGTGGGGAGAAAGGAAGGGTGAAAAGAAATTTGGAACATAAGGGTGTTATTATTAGCTTCCATTTGCCCTGTTCTTGTTTTTTTCTTCAGTTAGCTTTTGTATTTGATTAGTTCTACTTTTCAAGGTATTATTTTCCTCAATGGATTTTTTTTGCACTGGGCCAATTGTATTTTTTTTAAGGAATTGCTTTCCTTTTCCAAGGTGTTGATTCTGTTGCATACTTATCATTTATTTTCTCATTATGAGTACTTCCAAAAACCTCCTTTGGGCTTGAGACCATTTCATATCACTCTGAGATTTCCTCTCTGGACGTTTTGTTCTTGTCTGAGTTCTTGGTCTTCCCTGTTGCCATAGTAGCTTTCTATTGTCAAGATTCTTTAATGTTTCTTGCTCATTTTTTTCCTTTTCTTTTTGTATTTAATTTAATTTAATTTTTTTTTTTTTTTTTACTTTTATGGTCAAGCTCTGCTCCTGGGCATTATTCTAAGCTTCCTATGCAGCTCTGAACCTTGGCTGGCTTTGAGCATATGGGCTCCTTGTGTTTGTTAAGGGAGCTTTGCCTGCTTTCTAAGAATTTGCCTTCAGATCTGGGATAGGAGGCAACTCCAGTGATCTGCTCTGCTACTTAGCAGGACCAAGGGTCTCAGTTGTTCTTCTGCTATGATTAAGATTCTCTTAGTGGCTTTCCCAGATTTTGTCTGAGCTGGGCTGAATACTATAAGACTAACCTTTTTTTTTTTTTTTTGAAGTTTTTTCAGTCTGTCTTGAGCTGGAGAGAGGTTTCATTCTATTAGATTCTGTCCAGAGGCTTGGTTTCATGTGGTTTTTGAGGGAAACTAGAAGAGCTTGAGCAGCTTCCTGGCTTCACTCCACCATCTTGGTTTCACCCCACCAATTAAATTATTAATGAAATATTTTATAATACATAATAAAACAATAATTATTTAGGAAAAAAGATCTATAATATCAAGGGAAATTATGAAAAGAAGTAGGGATTAAGGGGGAATAACTCTTCTAGACCTCAAACTATAGCATAAAGTCATCAAAACCATCTGAGAGAGAGAAAGAGAGAAGTGGGGGAGAAGAGGGAGGGTGTGGAGGCAGAGAAAGAATTCGAGCTCAAGTGAGCAGTGAAATAAACTACATAAGGGAGAATCAGAAACAACTGATCATAATAACTTATTATTTGATAAAGTAGGAAACAATTACCTAGGTAAAAACTCCTTGTTGGATAAAAACTCCTGGGAAAACTAGAAAATAATTGGTAGAAATTAGGCTTAAACCAACATCTTTTGTCACATTCCACAATACTATGTGACCATAATACTAAAGATCATACTATTAAAATATTAGAAGAGAAATAGTTAATATGCTCTCATAGTAATGAGTAGATGTATTCTTTGTCAAAGAAAAGATAGAGGCAATTTCAAAAGATAAATTTGATTTGATTACATGAAAATGAAAAGCTTTTTCACAAAATTAATGTCTTATTTCTCTGATAAGAGTTTGATATCTAAGATACAATAAATATAAGATTAATAGCCATTCCTCAATAGGTAAATGGTCAAAGCATATGAACAAACAGTTCTCAAAAGAAGAACTACAAAGTATTCATGACCACATAAAAGAATGCTCCGAATCACTAATAATAAGAAACCACAAATTAAAAGAACACCAAGGTTTCATCTTATTCCTGGCAAAAATGACAAAAAATGGCAAGTCAATTGTAGAAGGATAGACACACTAATATATTGTTGGTGAAGCTGTGAAGTAGTACACTCATTTTGGAAAGCAATCTAAAATTATTTAAAGTAATTAAAATGTCCATAACTGGACCTGAGGCTCCATTACTGGTTTTATATCCCAAGGAAGATAAGAAAAAAGTTCCCATATGCAGCAAAATATTTATAACAAGATTGTGATAACAAAGAACAAAGTAGATGCTCATTGGGATGTAGAATGATTAAAAAAATTGTGGTATGTGAATGTAATGAAGTAGGAATGTACTATAAGAAATTATATGTGTAATGAATACAGAGAAGCATAGAAAAATCTATCATCGACTGATTTAGAATAAAGTAAGCAGAACTCCAAAAATGTATATACAAAGTAACTTCAACGTGGAATCAACACCAAATAAGCAAAAGTGAATGTAACAAAATTAACTATCAGACAAGACATAAATGAAGAGATGTTACAACATTCTTAATCCATGGGCTTTATACAATACATATGTTTTTGGACTTTTAAAAAAATGTATCAGTTGGTTTTTTTCCTTCTCAAAAAATTGTTTTAAAAGAGAACTCTCTTAGAGGGCTAAAGAGAAAAATACTTGTGCTAACTAAAACTGTTAAACAGAAGACCTCACTTAAAACTAATTTAAAAAGAAAACAAAAATACAATAAAAATAAGGAAAAAAAATTAGAGCTTTCCAACAAAGGAATGAGCTCCTTCATAAAATCATAAATACTTCATTGTCAGCAGTATTGTAGTAGAGCCTAGATGACTATTAGAAATGTTGTAGAAAGGAGTCTTGCTTTTGGTGGAATCTTGGGCTAGAAACAATGAAGGGAATTCCAGTCTGATGGCTTTTCTGAGTGATAAATGTGAGTTGGAAGACTAATGGATGGGAGGAATGGATTACTCTATTTAACATTTGCAGTGGGGTGGCTATTTGAATAACCACTGGAGCAGAGAAATAATAGTAAATGAGTTTTGTGCTCCTGAAAATTGGTTTATGTGTTGTGCTTAACATTAATTAATTAATTCAGCTAAGTGTTTATTGAGGATCTTGTGTTTTTCACACTGTGCTAGGCACTCAGGAAAGGAAATCTCAGCTGTCTTATTCTCTAGTAATTAACAATATAATTGGTGGGATGAGACACAAGAGACAAAGAAGCAGAATAGAGTGCCAGAATAATTGGTACAGTCAGTTAAGTGTTATGGAAGTTTAGACAAAGGAATGATTTTTGTGAGCTAGAGTGGTCAGGTTGGATCCCATGGAAGAAGTAGGATTTTCATTTCAAGGATTGTTTTTTTTTGTTTGTTTTGTTTTTAAAGCAAATACCTCTGAGACTAATGAATAGTCTAGTGATCCCATTCAAAATGAACTTGTTAGAAATTTGAGAGTCATTGCCGGCACTGATTACTCAGTATTTTCCCATTGAGAGGCATTTGAGCTATAACCAAGTAGGTGCCTTGATGGAGTATCCTTCCTTTTCATCCAGTATCTAAATCACAGGCATTTTTGTTGTTTAGCCTTTGATAAAGATTAAATCCCATATGATAGTACTCCAAGGTGGTGGTGATAGAGAGGCAGAGAGAATAAATATGCAGTCAAATACCCAACAGAATGAATACAGAGAGGCTTGGAGAGACTTACATGAACTTATGCTAAGTAAAATGAGCAAAACCAGGAAATCATTATATACATCAGCAACGATACTGTACGAGGATGTATTGGAAGTGGATATATCTTTGACAAAGAGAAGATCTAACTCAGTTCCAATTGATCAATGATGGACAGAAGCAACTATACCCAGAGAAGGAACACTGGGAAATGAGTGTAAACTGCTTGCATTTTTGTTTTTCTTCCCGGGCTGTTTTATCTTCTGAATCCAATTCTCCCTGTGCAACAAAAGAGCTGTACAGATCTGCACACATATATTGCACCTAGGATAAACTTTAACATATTTAACATGTATGAGACTACCTGCCATCTAGGGGAGGGGGTGGAGGGAGAGAAGGGAAAAATTGGAACAGAAGTGAGTACAAGGGATAATGTTGTAAAAAATTACCCAGGCATGGGCTCTGTCAATGAAAAGATGTAATAAAAAAAATATGCAGTCAAATCAATCCCTATCTTTATTGTAGGTAGGAAAGGTAATAAAAGTATCTGAATGTGCCAAGACTCAGTGTTGTATGGCATGGAAAACTCATTGTCATCACTGTAGAGGGGACCCTTAGGACATGCATGAATTAGTTTGAATTGCATATACCGCAGACACAGCTTGTGACTTTGAAGCCAGGGATAGCATATCTTTTGGGAAGATAGATTTTGCCAATTGGGGCTGTGGTAGATTCTGATACCTTAGACATAAAACTAAGTGGCCAAACAGATATGTCTATAAAAGTTAAGGGTTGCAAAAAGTTATCAAACTGTGTAAAACCTTTGAACCAACAGTGTTACTTTTGGGCTTATATCCCAAAGAAATACTAAAGAATGGAAAGGGACCTGTATGTGCCAAAATGTTTGTGGCAGCCCTGTTTGTAGTGGCTAGAAACTGGAAATTGAATGGATGCCCATCAATTGGAGAATGGCTAGGTAAATTGTGATATATGAATGTTATGGAATATTATTGTTCTATAAGAAATGACCAGCAGGATGAATACAGAGAGGCTTGGAGAAACTTACATGAACTGATGCTTGTCCTGTCCGGCAGGACAATAACAGTGGGTCATCGAGTGGAGCCAGGGCCGAAGGGGAGCGAAGGTGCTGTAAGACAATCAGTCTGTAAAGCCTACGGCTTGGGGACAGGATCGGAGAGACAGAGAGGCAACTCAAGATTTAAGATGGTGAATGTCTCTGTTTAATGAATGAAGAGAGTTTAATTAAATAGGATTTCTGAGTGGGGGGTTACAATGAGGAGAATGTCGGACCATAGGTGTGGCGGAAATCCTAGAGTATACTGTTATGTAGATTTTGGGCGGAGATGACCGATTTCTTGGGACACACATTATCTAATCTCAGGAATTTAGGGTGTTTGCTGCTCTTCTTAGCTCTTTGTCTCCTGCGACCAAGGACATGGCCTCTGGCAGTGTTCAAGGACATGGTCTTGAAGAGCATGGTCTCTGGCATATCCCCCTTTCCTTATTATTAAATAGGTGGGAGGCCTGTCTTAGGCTATGTGGCCGGCATCCACATTCAGTACCCAAGTAATCCGACCTTAGAAGGCCAGAGAAGGGCAGGACCCCTGTCTTAGGCTATGTGGGCGGCATCCGTCCCAGCACCCCAGCATCAAACTTCCGGGGTGTGCTTCTGGAAAACGGGCCCACAATAATCCCGTCATTGGGTGTTCCTGCAGCCAGAGGGTATGATGATCCTGAAATATGGGGCCACAATAATCCCGTCATTGGCTCACCCACAGCTTATTTACTGAATGCAGGGGGGGCAATACCTGAGACCAGACCTTGTATGGATATGAGGAGGAGGTGGGGCAAGAGTGCTTAAGGCAAAGTAAATAGGAGCTAAGAGTTCCCATTCTTTCAGGTATATTGAAAAAATATACCAGTTTCCCCAATGTTCTATCTCTACCTCCCCTTTTCAAATGACCATTCCTGATATAAATCCCAAGAGCAAATCAAAATCCCTATACATAACAGACTAATACAGTAGCATTTCCTTCAAAGCCCTCAAACATAACAGCAATTACAGTTTTAACAAATCCCATCCCAAGTCTTAAACACACAGTAATAGATGATCCAGGTAAGGTTTAACAGTCAGTCATCAACCATTCCCAAAGTCCCTCATATCAGTCCAAAGTACACTCGATGCAGGATCAAGTCCATGGTCTCATTTTAAAACTGCTGCTTCAGGCTGTGAAGTGATAGGAGGCTCTCATTCCTTGCAGAGTGGGTGTGTCATGCTGGCAATCAAAGCTGATCAAAGCTGATCCAGGTTCCAGAAGCAAGTCAATATCTGTAATTTGACCAAAATCTAAAACAAAAACACAAATCTAGCACATAAAGATTGGATCAGTCTTTGATAGACTCAGTTCACCAAACTGTTGCAAAACATGAGGAGGCCAAAATGGATTGACGAGCAGTTTCCTATGTGAAGAGATGAGTTTGCTTTACAGGCCAAGCAAACAGCTGCAGTCTTACAGACCCTTGTTAATTGTCCACTTATCCTGTAGAAACCTTAAAGGAACAAAACACAAATATCCAGTAACAGACAGTTGACTAGGCGAAATAGTTGCCCAAGCATTTAGGATACAATGATTACATATGACCAGACTGAAAATAGCAAGGCATGACATAATTGAATTGCATTAACAATTCTATTGACCATTGCTCTGATCAGAGAGATCAGTTACAGAAGGAAAAATTCAAGAACATAACTATAACATAACATAAGCAATTGAGTTTTAACAGCTTATCAATCAATTGTCCCAGTAACTGTCAGAGGGTGGAGCTTTAAAACTCCCAAATAGCATTAGCGAATTAACTCTAAGCCCAAAGACTCCAACAACAGATGTCATCAAATTTCGGATAAATCTTAAACAATTATTTATCATATCCTTATAAGTCATAACAGAAAGCAATTTTGTCTTAGTAAGTTCACAACTTAGAACAATTATCATATCTAGGTAGATGTTACATAAGTGAGCATTATACATACAAATCATTTTGCTTTTAAAATACCCAATACATAGAAAAATATCCCAAATTGCATATTGTAACAAACATTTTCAAAAGGACAAAGAGAAAAAACTATTATGTTCAGAGACCCTTTAAATAACCTCAGAATGACCCAATACAATCAATTTAAACTTTATACAAAAGACCCAATTCCACATAAAAGACTTCAAGAAGTTTACATAGCAATTAAACTCTTAGAAATATTCGTACCAAAGTATGGATCACATTTACGACCATATCTCTTAACCAAGAAAACCTTTATGAAGAAACAAATATTCAGTCAATTAAGCTAAAGTAAGCATGTCCTTAAAAATCACAGTTTGCTGCACTGGCTGTAATCAGATAAGAAAAAAAGCGGCAGGAACATACTCAGGGAGGTGAGGGGCGGAGAAGATTCCATATGGCCATCCTTCCCCCACTCCTGACCCCCTAAAAAAAACTTCCCTCAGGTTCCCCACTCAATTTTCTACATGGGGATCCTTTTCAAGATTTAGCCCATCAGTTTCCCAATATCAGGTTTCTTCCCAAATCCACCCATTTCCAACTTTCTCTTTCCCTCTGACTACATACTTAAACAATCTCCTTAAAGAACTTTCCTTCCCAGATACTCCTTTGGTGAAGTAGCAGAAGGCAGTAGGGGTGGGTGACTCCTTCCCCCACCTCTTCACCTACTCCCAAAAGTCTTTCTTTCACCCTTCTGATACCAATCAAACCTTAATTATCCTTACAAATCAGTCCTTCCTAACTCCCCTGCATTCCTCTTTCCTTTTCCCATCAAAAACCTGTAAGATTCAACCCTATAGTGAATAATAAACCTCCAAAAATCCACACATGTCTAGCAGAGCTGGTTTTAAAGTATTAACTTGTGTTAACAAATTTCAGAAGGTAACAAACTGAATCAAAGTAATACAAAGTTTTTTCTTCTGCCACCTTACTTTAACAGCGATAAGCATCTTATCTCTAGAGCTATTTATTGCCTAGGCCAGGCTAAGCTTGAATTTTATTGTTCTTTGCTCTAGCAGGCATTTCCTAAAGACATGCAAATTATCCTTAATCATTGTTCTTAAAACTTAACAAAGCTTTTAAATCAGCAAAAACAGATTAGGGGCTATTTCCAGGATTCCCCACCCTCAGAAAGTATAATTCCTTTTTCTCTTATCTCCCTTCTCACAGGCTGCTGCAGTCAGCCAGAGACAGAGAGAGAGAAAAAAGAAGATTTTTCATACAAGCTTATTTTAATTTTAACACAGACACACACAGACAAACATGGAGCTCCAATTTACTATGTACAGTTGCAACGTTGTTTTCCAACCAACAACATAACAGACAAACCATACAGAACATGGAACATATATCACACAGACTACACAAACATTCAAGATTTTTTAAAGCATGAGAACAACAGTTTTCTCAATCGTTGACACCTTGTCTGTTTCAGGAGCTGTTCAGTGAATTTGAGTGGTTCGATCTTCTCTTCAGGTTCCAAGGTGTCTTGGTCTTGTAACTGATGATAAAAGATGTGTCTTTTTGTGATCGCAGAATCTACTTGATATTTAACGAAAGTGGTTAGTTTATTAAAGGCCCAAGGGCCAAAAGAAAGGAGGAGAAGGAGTCCCACAAGAGGGCCGAGAATACTAGGGAGAAGAGTGGATAGCAAGGGGGAAGTGGAGAACCAGTTCTTATGCCAGGATTCATTTTTTTTCTCTTTCCTGTTTTCTTTTTTCCAGACTGTCCCTAACTATTTGTAGGCTGTTTTCAACAAGGCCAAGTTTATCTGAATAAAAGCAGCATTCCTCCTTGAGGGCTGCACAAAGACCTCCTTGTTGTAAGAAGAGAAGGTCTAAGCCTCTTCTGTTTTGCAGGACGACTTCAGCTAAGGATGCTACTGAGTCTTTAAGGTGTTTAAGTCCTGTTTGCAATTCCTGTAAATCCTTATCTATAGCAGCGCTCAATTGGGAATATTGTTTGTCATTTTGTAGGAGGGAAGCTATACCCGTCCCTGTTCCTACCGCTCCTAGGCCAAGGAGGACGGTCAGGGTTAATGCAGTAAGGGGTTCCCTCCTGGTCCTGAAATTGCCAGTACTTTTTTTTTCCCAGATGTCAAGGAAATCATCGGCCTGGTATATATTAATATGAGGGAAGAGAAAAACAGAAACACAGTAATCGCGTTTTTTGATAAAAGATCGGGCATCCAGAAATGTAGTAAGGCCAGCAGAGCAGGCAAAATAAGAGCCGTCAGGAGCGGCCACATATTGCCACATCAGGTTGACAGGTATGGTGTGGTTGCAAACGCCTTCAAGCTGTTTGGGAGGAAGCATGTTAGGTCCTAGGAGACAAATTCCAATGCCAGTGACCCTACTGACAGTCAGGCCTTGTTCTTCCTTTTTGTCCCATCTAAGTTGGGAGGTATCATTTGTAAATAAGGGGGGAATAAGGTGTGCCACGCCCTCGTAAAAAGGGGGGCTTGAGGAGTAGCACATCCAGCAATTTTCTAAAGAGGAGATGTTAAGTTTGTGTATAGCTTGTATGGAGGCATTTACCACCATGAGAATGTTTGATTTTGGTGGGGAAGGGCGGAAAAGAAGGGTGGGGCGAAAAAATGTTGGGTTGGGCCGGGATGGTATCGGGGGTGGAGGGGACCGTGTAGGGGATTTAACTCGTGATTCGGGTGAGTATTGTGGTCTGAGCTGTATGTTAGGTTCGATGGCAACAGGGTTATTTGACTGGGGGAACTCTTTAAGGAGCTTGATGGTGAATGTGAAGCCATGGTTATACTGATCTTTGTACAGCCTAAGGCCCCACGAGACACCCTGATTCCAATGATTGTATTTTTTGCCAGGATCAGTGAATTTGATTTCCAGGGGGTGACACCAACCTTGACACTCTGTTTTAGTTTTAGGGGTGCCGTCATCAAAGCGCTCAATGTCTTTATGACTATATTTGGCTTTCACAGTAATGAAATCCCAACTTGAAGAGGGGCTCCAGTAAGTATCGCCGGTGGTCTCACACCCCCAGGCTGCGCAGAAGAAACTTTCAGGACCCCCACATTTATGTGTTAATGCCCTATCCCTATGTTTGCTTCCTGGGCAGACATAGAATGTCCATTGAGTGGTGACGGAACGGTGCCAAGGGGACATGCATCCCCAAGCCCCATTACGAGATTGATTAGGTGGTGAGTCCCCATGGTAATCTTGGGAGTCCCAACCGGTGGCCCCTCTAGCCAATTTACACAAATCCGGTGTCAAAGCTGGCCATGGGGTTGAGGTTCCGATCTGAGAGGTACTCCAGGTGGTGTCACCCCAGGAATTCGTCACTATCCAAGTATAATTGAAAAGCTGGTAGGGGGTGGCCATAACACAGATGGGAATGATAATGGGGAGTATGAAGGGTATCATATCGTTCTGAGTGTGAATAGGTAATACGTTACCAAAGGGGCTTATCGTCTCACTCTGTTCGTCTTCTCGTCCTGTAAAAGAACAGAAAGAATTTTCTCAGGGTTGTTCCCTGGGTGAGTTAAAGGGTTTTATTAGGCGATCTGGGAGCCATCTGGCATTTTGAGCTTGAGAGTCATAGATACAGGCATGTCCTTTTCCCCATATGAGAACAGGGTCAGGGCCATGCCATTGATTGGTCATAGGGTCTCTCCATTTAGCTTGTGCATAATTGTCTACCGTGGAGGGGTGCCAAAGGCGGTCTGCTGCAGATTTTCCTTCTGCATCAAGGGTTAAGAAATTCAGCACAAAAAGGGCGTGGTTCAGTAGGTTTCTAGGATTGGCTGCGCGGGAATATAAGGTTTCAGGGCCTGACTGTAATTTTGAAATCATCCTTTTCAAAGTTTGATGGGCCCTTTCGACAATGCCTTGGCCCTGAGGGTTGTATGGAATCCCTGTGATATGCTTGATGGCCATGTATGCACAGAATTGCTTAAAAGAGGTGCTAGTATATCCTGGGCCGTTGTCTGTTTTAATGGTTTTAGGTTTGGGGACGGAGACTAAGGAGGCTATGATATGGTTGATGACATGTTTAGTGGCTTCCCCTGTTTGCAGGGAGGCAAAAAGGAAACCGCTAAAGGTATCTATAGAGACATGAATATACTTTAATTTTCCAAAAGATGCTAGGTGAGTAACATCCATTTGCCAAAGTTCACCAGGGACGAGACCGCGGGGATTAATCCCCAGGTGTGGTTCAGGGAGGTGTACCAAACATCCTGGGCACCGTTTAACTATTTGTCTGGCCTGTTCTCTGGTGATCCTATACAGTTGGCGCAGCGTATGGGCATTAAGGTGGTGTAAGTCATGAGCTTTGATGGCAGCATCTATAGGAGATGTATGTAGGGCTACAGCTAGAAGAGGTTTTCTTGTAGCGAGATCTACTATATTATTGCCTTCTGTCAGAGGGCCAGGCAAATCAGAATGCGCTCTAACATGGCAGATATAAAACGGATGACTTCTTTTCAAAATATGTTTTTGTATTTGACAGAACATAGGCGATGCATTGGTGGAAGGCTTTATGTAAGGTACGGTTTCGAGCAGCGGGATAGAGTGGGCAATATAAGCACTATCAGTGTAAATATTCATGGGGCCGAGAACGTTTTCAAAAACCCAAAGCAAGGCCGCTAATTCTACAAGTTGAGCCGAGGTGTAAGAGGTATGAAGTGATGTGAGGACCGTATCTACTGTGATTGCTGCCCTGCCTGAGGAGGAGCCATCAGTAAAGACCAAATGGGCCTCAGGTAGGGGGGTAGTCTTAGTGACACGAGGGAAAGTGACCGGTATTTCTTTAAGAAACTGTACAAGTCTATCTGGTGGATAATGATTATCAATAGTCCCATGATAAGAAATTAGAGCGATGACCCATGTGTCATCATTTTGCTGAAGCCAAGATAGCTGTGTGTTAGTATATGGACAGACAATATGATCCGGTTCTTTTCCAAAGAATTTCACTGCTAAAATCCTGCCTTCCTGTAAAATATTAGCTATAAGGAGTGGATAGGTGGAGAGTACTTTGCTGGGGGTTGCTGGGGCATGTATCCAATATAAAGGCTTTTCTTGCCATAATAGCCCAGTAGGAGAGAAATGTGTGGAGAACACGAGAAGCCACAGTTTTTTTTGGGGATTATAGTATCCCATCTTTTGTATAGAGATGGCTTGGTTGACTTTTTGTAAGGCAGCTTTGCCCTCTGCCGTCAACTTGCGTGGTGACGTGGGGTTGGAGTCTCCCTTTAAGATATCAAAGAGGGGTTTAAGGTCACCTGTCGTTAATTTCAAATAGGGACGCAGCCAATTTATGTCGCCTAATAATTTTTGGAAATCATTCAAGGTGTGTAAGTGGGTGGTACGGACCTGGGCTCTCTGGGTGACGACATGACTGGGGTAGAGCTCAAATCCAAGAAAAAATTGAGGAGAGGCAAACTGGACCTTCTCTGGGGAGATATGTAATCCTCTTTTATTTAAGGCCCTGGTCAGCTGCTGGGTAATTATATGTAATTCTTGTTCATTAGGACCGGCCATGAGGATGTCATCCACATAATGAATTATATAAAGATGGGGGTATTTCAAGCGAAAAGGATCTATGGACTGCGCAACATATTTCTGACAAAGGGTGGGGCTGTTGGTCATGCCTTGAGGGAGAACTTTCCACTGAAACCGGGGGGAGGGGCCCACACAGTTAGTAATGGGGAGGGTAAAGGCAAACCTTTCGGAATCTTCAGGGTGTAAGGGGATGGAAAAAAAGCAGTCTTTGAGATCTATAACAATCTTATGAAAACCAGCAGGAATCGCTATAGGAGTCGGCAAGCCTGGTTGTAAAGCTCCCATAGGGACCATGGTCTTATTAACTGCTCTTAGGTCATGCAATAATCTCCAAGAGCCTGATTTCTTTTTGATGACAAATATTGGGGTATTCCATGGCGAATTTGAAGGTTCTATATGACCTTCGATTAATTGTTGTTGTATTAGATTTACTGCAGCCTCCAGTTTTTCTTTAGAAAGGGGCCACTGGTCAATCCAGATGGGATTGTCTGTTTTCCAAGTGATCTTATCTGCCTGCATGCTGGGCGGACCAGTGGCCCTTAGAAAAAATGGTTCTGAAAACCAAGGCCAGCACGGCCAGGGTGTGGCTGTACTTGTAAAGGCTGATTGATACCTTGGTTATTTTTCCCTAATCCTTGTTGAGGGAGAAAACCCTGGCTTAGCATTTGTTTTGTGACTACAGAATTGGGGCTGCACATAATAATACCCATTTGTGAGAGAATATCTCTTCCCCATAAGTTAATAGGTAGATTAGGAATTATGTAAGGGCGGACAGTGCCTTTATTTCCCTCAGCGTCTTCCCAAGTTAGTAACTGGGAGGATTCCATAGTGTCACATGCTTGTCCTATACCCTGGAGGTGAGTGAGGGAGGATCGCATGGGCCAGGTTTTAGGCCAATGCGTGGCAGAGATGATTGTGGCGTCAGCTCCTGAGTCTATCAGGCCAGAGAAAGACTTGCCTTGTAGCTTAAGGGTTAAGGTGGGTCTTTCTTGTGATAGGGTCTGTATCCAATAGATATCTGAGGACCCGGGGGTAGATTTTCCCCTTTGTGTTCTAATGGCTGGATAGGAAGTATCTAGGGGGAGGGGTACGGCTTGTGCTAAGCGCTGATGAGGTTTAATTGAAATGATGGTGTTTAAGGCAGAAGCAATGACCTTAATTTCTCCCTTGTAATCATTATCTACCAGTGTGGGGTAGATCATTAGCCCTTGGAGAGTCGAGGAGGCGCGACCAATGATAAGAAAGAAGGTATTGTCAGGAGGGGGTCCAAATACACCCGAGGCGAGGGCTTGGGGGCCATCCTCAGGTTTTAGTATCGTGGGGGTGGTGGTACACAGGTCCATTCCCGCACTTCCTGCTGTGGTCCTGAGGAGTTTTGAACTGGGATAATCCCCGTGGCTGTCTGGACAGGTCCTTGAGGGGTCCGGGGCGGACCCCGCCGGCCGTTTCCCGGCAGGGGGGGTAATGCTTTTCCTTCCACATCATATGTGGATTTACAATTGTTGCTCCAATGAAACCCTTTTCTACATCTGGGGCATGGACTAGTGGGTATTAGACGCTTATTCTGAGGGGGCAGTGGATTACTGTTAAATGGTCTCACGATATTAGAAGGGCATTGTTTAGCAAAATGTCCTTCTGCTCCACACTTGAAACATGTTTTGGGACCGCTGTTTATAACTGCTCCTATAGTCAGAAACGCTTCTGACATATTTTTCATAGGGTCCTGTAAAGCTAATACTGCCTGGGACATTTTTTCAAGTTTTGCGTTTGTGGGATCTTGAACTTCTTTACATAGTTTAATCATTTCATTAAGGGTTTTGTCATGCCAGCGGCCATTAAGTATATTGCGGCATGGACCATTAGCATTCTCAAATGCAAGTCTCTTAATAATTAGGTCATCTGCAGCCTCGCTGCCAAGAGTCCTCTCAGCGGTTTCTAAGAGTCTGCTGACAAATTCGGAAAATTCCTCATCTTTCTTCTGACTGACTTTATTAAGGGGTGTAAATGGTGAGCCTGTAACAGGTAGTGCCCTCCAAGCTTTGTAAGCCGCACGACTAGTTTGTTCCAGTAACCCCAAGGGCAACTTTTGTTGTTTAAATTCTGGGGCATAGTCTCCCCTACCTGCTAGTTTGTCAAAAGTCCAGGATCTATTATTTTTGGTTTTCAGATTACTTTTTTCAATAGTCTGACAATTGTACTCAAACTCAGCTTTCCAAGTCAAAAACTGACCTCGGGAAAGGACAGCCTGGGCCACCCTCGTCCATTCTCCCGGGAGCAAGTGTCCACCTTGTCCTACAGCCTCGAGGGCAGAAAGTGTAAATGGAGCATTGGGGCCATAATTCCTTACTGCTGTATGTAAATCCTTAATATTTTTAAATCGAGGGGGCTTATATTTTTGCTCAGAATAATCCTCAGTCGCTTCTAGTTCCTCCTCTGACTCAGATTCTTTCTTTTCCTCAATTTGGCTCTCTGCCTCTGATTCGTCCCCGCTCTCTACCTGGTGTTCGAAGAGGGTCTGAAGCCCGGGGCTGTGATCCCCTTTTGCAGATCCTGACTTCCCAGGGGTGGGTGTTTCTGGGGAACTGTCCTTTTTCTTTGTTTGACTTCTTAGGACGGGGAAGGCTATAGCTGTTTTATTCTCTTTCTTCTTAACCTTATTATCCTTAGGGGAAAGGGAATTTACGGGCAGTGATGAATTCTGCAGCGAAGCCTGTAGTGCTGAGAATTCTTGGGTCATCTGGGCATATTGTCTCTGTATTTCAAGGGTTTTCCTAAGTTCAGACATACGTTTAGTGAGTTCTTCCTGAACTGCCCTAAGCTCAGGGATGGTGAGAGGGCCCTGAGAGGTTTGCAAGTTTTGTGACTGTGTAAAGTAAATATCTTGGGGATTATAGGCAGCGGCTTCTGTCTTTAATTCTGCTGCGTCCTCTTCGCTAAGAGCCTTATTTTCGGTTACAGGTATAGTCGACTTGCAAGTATGGGAAAAAACGGGGCAAGTGAGAGTATTGTCCCCGGGGGGTGGCGGGTCTTTACTGACTGAGGGAGGGGATTCTGCGTCCTTTCTATTCTCAATCTTGGGAATTTCAATTGGAATGGAAGCAGCTGATGTGGCACGAGACCTTGTGGCCAAACAAGATTCAGCGGAGGATAATAATTGCCGAACCCTTCCATTGTTAGGGGCTCCTTCAATGACTTCATTAATTAAAGCCCAAAGGGGAAGAGTATTTACGGGAACAGCATTCGGCCCCTCTTGTTTTAGCAACTTGTTTAATTCTCGGCCAACCTTCTGCCATTTCCCGGGGTGTATTTCAGGGCCATTTATAATAAACCAAGGACAGACCTTATCTATGTATATAAAAAATTTTATAAGGTCCTTCTTTTTTACTTTTATGCCTCTTTCCTTAAGATTTCCTTTAAGATCTTTAAGGAATATTTGTTCTTTAGATAAATACGATCCCATAGTACCGACAATCGCGAAAACTTACCTCTACCCTTACGGGGGTTCCGTAGAGACCGTGAATTCTCTTGCGGAATGCTCGGGGGCGATGTCGGGCCGAGGTCCACTTAGAGGCCCACGTTGGGCGCCAGTTGTCCTGTCCGGCAGGACAATAACAGTGGGTCATCGAGTGGAGCCAGGGCCGAAGGGGAGCGAAGGTGCTGTAAGACAATCAGTCTGTAAAGCCTACGGCTTGGGGACAGGATCGGAGAGACAGAGAGGCAACTCAAGATTTAAGATGGTGAATGTCTCTGTTTAATGAATGAAGAGAGTTTAATTAAATAGGATTTCTGAGTGGGGGGTTACAATGAGGAGAATGTCGGACCATAGGTGTGGCGGAAATCCTAGAGTATACTGTTATGTAGATTTTGGGCGGAGATGACCGATTTCTTGGGACACACATTATCTAATCTCAGGAATTTAGGGTGTTTGCTGCTCTTCTTAGCTCTTTGTCTCCTGCGACCAAGGACATGGCCTCTGGCAGTGTTCAAGGACATGGTCTTGAAGAGCATGGTCTCTGGCAGATGCTAAGTGAAATGAGCAGAACCAGATCATTATATACTTCAACAACAATACTGTATGAAGACGTATTCTGATAGAAGTGGATTTCTTTGACAAAGAGACCTAAGTGAACTTCAATTGATAAATGATGGACAGAAGCAGCTACACCCAAAGAAAAAACACTGGGAAATGAATATAAATTACTTGCATGTTTGTTTTTCTTCCGGGGTTATTTATACCTTCTGAATCCAATTCTCCCTGTGCAACAAGAGAATTGTTTGGTTCTGCATACATATATTGTATCTAGGATATACTGCAACATATTTAACATATTTAGGACTGCTTGCCATCTAGGGGAGGGGGTGGAGAAAGGGAGGGGAAAAATCGGAACAGAAGTGAGTGCAAGGGATAATGTTGTAAAAAATTACCCTGGCATGGATTCTGTCAATAAAAAGTTATTATAATAAATAAACAAACAAATAAATAAATGAAATGAAATAAAATTAAAAAAAAAAGTTAAGGGTTGGCCAGTGCTAGCAAGCCATAAAAGACCTAGCTTCTTAATGGTTCAGACTATGCTGGAGTTCAGATACATGGGTTGGTTACAGAGTTCAAAAGTATGGCATAGGGAGGAAGGAGAAGTCACATGTTCTAATGGGAACAGCAAGTTGTGGAGTTTTAGAGGAATCAATGCTGGCTGCTGGACTTAGTCACCCTGAACTTAGAGGTATTGTGGTTAAGATAACAGATGAAAATAAAAGTCTAGGAAATAATATAATGGGAACTAGGGACTCAGATACAATGAAACTGGGCAATGAGTCATCAGTCAAGAAACATTTATATTTTAAGTATGTGCTAAATGCTGGGGAATAAGGGTGGAAGCGGAGGAAAAGAAAATATCTGTAGTAGAGCACATGGCTAAGTCCAGAGGATCAGGGATGGCAGGTTTGGGAACCTTTTCCCAAAATGGAGACCTTAGCAATAGGAAAGGGGCCCTTAGAAATAGTATCAGGAATCACTGGAGGTAATGAATATTAGGAACCCTTGTCACAGAGGGAAGAAGCCATAAGTATAAACTTAAAATAGTAAAGAAAGACTATAGTCTTTTTATGCTCCCTATGAGCAATAGGGATCAGAACCCAGATTCCAGAAAACTATGGCACAACACAGAAGTTCTGGATAATGGATCAGAACCTGGACATTGAAAGATTAGATAATTAGGAACACAAATAAAGAGCCAGGGGATGCAAGTTTAGGGGCCTGGAGAGGAAGCATGCACCAAAGATTAAAAAAAAAAAAAAAAAAAAAAAAAACAGACACTGTGAGACCCAGGGCAATGGAATAGCAAGGATTAGAGCCCAGTGCCTGAGAAATGGTATAACAGATGCAGTGGGCACTAGCAGCTGGATCAACTTAATGCTGAACTACAATTTATTAAAGAGCAAAAATTGAGATTTGGTCCCACTTTAGCCCCAAGTCAGGGATAATGCAAGTCTGTAACCCATCACAAAAGGATGAAGGGCAGGGTACAAGAATGTTTCCCCAGATTCTGGAGATTGCACTTTTCTCCTAAGTACAGAAAGGAACAGTTTATCACATATGTACATAGATTGAAGCAGGAGCCCTTTGGAATGAGGCTTATTTTATAGAGAACTCCACTGGAAGTATCTTTCATACACATGCAATTCTGGGTGCAAAATATGTTTCTCCAAGATGTAGACTTAGAATTTCTAGCACAATGGCCCTCAAACTTTTGTTCTCAATATCTTTATCCTATTAAAAATGATTGAGGATTTGTCCAAAGAGTTTTTATGTGGTTTATAGTTATAGATATTGATCACATTAAAAATAAAAACTAATTATGAATTTGTAGACTCTCTGAAAGGATTTCAGAGATTTCCAAGGTGCTCTGGACTAGACTTTGAGAACCACTGCAGTCTAGCTCATCAGGAATTTCTTTTTGACCTTTACATAGGTAAATTCAGAGAGATGATTGTAGTCATGGAGACACACTTATGTTTATTCCTTCTACAGCAAGACTTTCCCCATCATGGTTTCGATGTAACATGGGTCAGCATAAGAAATTAAATGGGAATTTTAGGGCACTTTTGCAGAAGTTGAAATGTAAAGGCCAGCAGCCAAAACAGAAAAAGTTAGAAACTCAAAAGCATATAAAATATGTGTATGATACTATAAACTCTCCATAAAAGAAAAAATTTAAGACTTCTCTGCTGTGAAGGGAGGACCAAAAACTGTTATGTAGATTTCTAGATCCTGAGGATGCTATTCCCCTAACTTCTGAGAAGTAGAAAGTTGCAGAAAGGACCTCTCTTTAGGCAAGGAAGTATGGAAGAAAAAGTGCCAGTGTGAGTTCCCCTTCTCTTACTTAATGGTTTTGTGACCATTAACAACTAAAACTCTTTCAGTCTTAGTTTCCTTATCTGGAAAATGAAGGTAATAGAAATTGTCGTACTTGCTTCATATAGTAGTAGTAAGATATCATTAAGATCAATTGCTTTACAAATTTCAAGGTATGAATGACAGGTGGCATAGCAGATAGAATGCTTTGGGTAAATAAGACCTGAATTAAAATTCACCCTCAACTACTTAATTGATGTGTGATCCTGTTCAAGTCATTTGACCCCCTTATCTGCCCTTGGATTCTTTTTTTTGTAAAATAAGCATTAGTAGCCCCTGATTCTTAGGGTTGTTATGAGGATCAAATGAGAAAAAATTTAAAGCATTTTACAAACTTTAAAGCACTGTATAAATGCTGTCATTATTGTTAAATAAATGTTTTGTTTCGTTATTTTCAGAAATTCAGATTTAGAAGGGGCCTCAAAGGTGCTCATCCTACTTGATATTTGAACAAGAACCTCCTCTCCAGTAAATGTGACAGATGGTTGTCCATCACATATTATATTATACATATATGTGACATAAGTATTTATATTTGTATTTAAAACTTAAATAATCAGGGCTTGTAGTTTTTCTAGTGCAAGGAATGGTGAAAGGCAGGAGTTCTTATCCCTTCTTGTATCCTTTGATTTTTTTTTTTTTCCACACTCCTTTCTTTGATGATCAGATGAAGCCTATAGAGCTATTCTCAAAATAAAGTTTTAAAATGCATAAAATAAAAAACAGGATTACAAAAGAAATCAAATATACTGAAGTAAAGACTGCAGCTCTACAAAGATTCTCCATCTACGGATGAGTTAGAGATTGGACTAGAACCCAGAACCATCTAACTCCATGATTACTTCTCTGTCCATTTACTCTATCACACTGTATTTCCATCCAGCCTTACAGAACTCCATAGCCAGAGAAATTCACAAGTTAACACAAGTTAAACATTTAAAGAAACAAAAAAATTTCTCTACCATTGTAGAGAAAAATAGGTTAGTTTCACTAACGAATTAGGTGATTTTTAGCAACCTCTACGCCCCTGTCTTTGTTGATGGAGGGCTGTGCATTTTTTTCCCTATTTTTCTTTCTTTCCTGCCTTGGCATTGCTAAAATTGAAGGCTCCTTGAACTCTTTGGTCATAACATTTACTAAATGAATAGTCAGTTTGTGGTTAAGTGCAAAATTCATCTTGGTTGAGTAATAAAGAACAGCTTTCTTTGGAAATTGTGGAGTAGGTTTCATTTTGGTTAATAGAATGAACTTAGATTAGGTTACTACTTCACAGCCATCCCTTTGGATACTAAGGCTTAAGAGCCATGGGTAGCATTTTTACTTATGCTTAGGATTCAGTTTAGTCCTTTTGTCACCAAACTAGTATTTTTTTTTTCCTACTAGCTTTGAAAGGTCAAGCACCTGCAAGTGAACCCATCTTTAACCCACCAGTTTTTCCCTTTTGTTGCTCTGCTGTGAGCTAGCAGGCATGTAGTCCTAAAGAACACACTACCCCCCTGTTTGCCTTCCTGGATAATTTCTGTGTCCTCTTCTTGTTCTGCCCCAGCTGTCTGCAGGCATTTTAGGGGACGTAAACTGTGTGTAACTACTGTAGAATTCACCATTGTGATTAACAGCTTTGCAGTTGCAGAGGGATAATTTGAGAGTGAGTGCCAGTTTGTGTACTTTCTGCAGCTGTCCTTTACACAGAGATTCTCTTTATCTAGTAGTGATGCCCATTTCACTAGGCCTCCCTTGCCTGTGATGTTGTAAGGCTAAGCTTGCTGCTGACATGTGCCCTTTCAGTTTCTCATTTATTTACTTAGCATCTGACAAAACTTAACTATGATCTGACTTTTTGTGTTCAGTCTTTCACAGAATGACAGAGGGTCAGTCACTTCACAGTCTCTCAAGGCTTTAGAAGGACCTCAGAGATTGTGTAGTTCGATCTTTACCTGACAAGAATCCCCTCTATAGCATAATGACAAGCATGTGTTTGTAGACTGCTGGCAGGTGAAATAGGAATGGGTATGGAATAAGACCTATCACTTCCTTAGGCAGGGCTAAAATGGGTTAACTGTTTAACAGCTTCTTATATTAATTTCACATTTAGTTTTTTAAATATTTATTTAAATTTATTTATTTATTTTTTATTTAGTTATTTTAAATAGAGATCTAACAATCCAAGACATGTACAATACAATGTACAAGACATGTACAAGACAATAACAAGAAATGCTATGTAGTAAAGTTAGTGATCTCTCCAGCCTGGTCTTCCATTTCTTATAGTGGCAGCGATGTGGAGGAGATGACTTGTCCATTATTTTTCCTCAAAGATATAAATTGAACATCATAAATTACTTTTAAATATCTATTTAAAGTTTTAAATAATGCCTTCCAGTTAAGTACATATGTGAATAAGGCCCTGTTTGCCTATCTATGCTTTCACAAATGAATCCTTTTAATCCTATCACTTCATGGTTTTAGGTCTTAATTTCTGTCTTCTGTATGAATGTGGAACATCATCTGAAGGGAAACCATATAAAGTTCCATCTTCAAATCCTTTAATCATTTGAAAGCAGAATGTGAAATAAGGAACCTCAAGATTGTTTTACACAAACTTGAAATTTTGATACTTTCAGATACCCTCTGTCACCTCTTATTTATACTCTCTAGTTAGATCATGCTACTATTATTTCTAGTAAGGTTAAACTGTTCCTAAATCACTTAGGAGACTTTCCATTCAGTCAGATGAAATTAAGTCTTTCCAGCAAAGAACCACTTTGAAAGTGAATAGGGCAGAAAGTGGGAAGAAGGTTCCTCTTAAATTTCTAATAAATATTAAAACATAAATATGAGCTGATTCTTCTGCTTTGTTGATGAATTATGATCACATAGTTTATGATTGTCTCACATGGCACAGTGCCAAAAAGAAGAGCAAGTAGGAACTTTCTGCCCTGAATGCCCAAAGATCAGAATCCAGGTGTGCATACACTATATTCTGGATTTGTGAGGACTGTTTAGTTTGATCTTTGATAGTTTGATTTCCTTCGGGATAAGAATTCTAACCATTTTCAAACATTGCAGATTTTGAGAGTAAAGGAAAAGCAAGTACAAAACAGAGTTATATCCACTTTGTGAACAGGGTTTTTTTTTTGTTTTTTTTTTTGTTTTTTTTTTTGATTTAAGTCCTCCAGTGAGGGTATGTGGGTGTTTAAATAAATAGGCATCTGTAATCTCATAACATAAAAAGGAATGAACAAATGACCCAGGGTTCATTTCTGTAGCAAATTAATAGATTTTCTTTCCGTTGCTGTTGCTTTTAAATAATTCTCAGAACTTTAAGCAAAACAGCTGTTAAGAAGTCAATTGATTTTATCTTTTTAAAAAGAATTCCTGTTTAGCTTAGCTTGATTCTGATATTTTTCTTTCACTTTTATCAAGACTGGATAATATTTCTTAGAAGGAAGGAGAATCCAGAATGATAGAGTTAATGAAGTACTCAGTGGACATTCAATCTAACTCAGGAAGACAAATGAACTTTGCAGAGTGGAAGCAGAGTTTATATTTTGACAAATGGGAACAAAAAAGATTTCACTGGTGGGAAGTTAAGGTAGACACAGGGATCTGTTTGGTGAAGTGCCATTTTTGTAGTTCAAAACTTAATTTTTAGTTGGTTGTACAGAAGACTTGAGTTCCTCTTAGCCTAAAAGAATAAGGGGTGGTTAGAGGGTTGGGTCAGGTCAACTTAAATCACCTTAGGGAGTAAGCTGAGTATATTGGATGTGGATGGAAGTGACAGATTAGTGTTCACTGACTTTGGTAAACAGTAAAAAGACAAATTCTGACTTCTGTATATACTTGATAAAAAATCTAATTGTCCCAGTTCTCTGCAATGAGCTAAAGACCTTTAGCACTACTGGTCTATGCAGTTTGGTGTCTTTGTGCTGCAAATTTGAAAATGGTGTTCAATGTTCAATTATAATAGGCTTAGTTGGAAGGTAGTATCACAAGATAGTGAACCGAGGAACTCCTGGTGTCCTGACTTCTTTTTTTTTTTCCAATGCTGTCTAATTTCATCTTTTTCTTAGTACTGGAAATGAATAGGAGGCCTAAATTTTGAGAGTGATCTTACCTGGGAATCCACAGACACCTGGTAGATTTCAGGGCACCCATAAACTTGAATGGGAAAAAAAATCTTTATTTTCACTATCCTAACAAAAATTTAGGATTGCCTTTAGTTATTTAAATATGCTAAAGGTCCATAGTCTTCAACAAATTGCAACAAAAGTTGCCAGAGGCAATAAATTGCCCCCCAAATTTAAGAACCTTTACTCTTCCTATTAATCATCTAAACAGTAGCCTTTAGGACTAAGTATTATCAGAGCTCCTTCTAGTGCTGTGCACAAGTTTTTGTTGATGGTAGTTAGTTCTGCTTCCAGTATGCCCATCCTGTGCCTCCTTCATGTGGTGGTAGCATGTGAGTGTTATGGTATCATAGTCTTGGGACGTACCTCCACATTCCTCATTGAGTAGACAGACTTCAGCTTAGCATGTATTATTTGTAACCATTTGTGGAACTGGTGCTCTGAGCACATAAGAAATGATGGGTAGAATAAAATGCAGCATTTTTGAGTTCAGTACTGCATGTTCTTATGATTAAAAATAATGAATTTAATTCTCTAGCCAAGGGAAATTCTGAGCATGTTAGTGCAATGGGTGAAAGAAGTTAGGAAATGAATGAATTTCTTTTCCATTCCACTACTCCCTACCCCTCACCCCTCCATAAATGTAGTATGCTATTTGCCTACATTTTCACTCAGAATTTAGGAAGGCAAAGACTAATACACATCTCCAAGGGACTCTGCACTGCAGAGTAATGATTTTCAAATGCTCACTGCCTTCTTGTGAAGGCAGAAATGCATATGAATTCGTCAGTTTTCTAGTTAAAAGAATCTCACAGACTGCAAAGGAAAGTGTTTTCCTCTCCCCAATATCTATTTCCTGATGGTTGGGAAAGGGGCAAAGAGATCTACTATATTGATGATTTTATTGGCTTAGAACAAAAATTTCATGGATGAGAAAACTTGAAAAGTAAAGATATTCTTGCTGCCAAAACTTAGATTCATAATTATATCTGACAGATAGTATTAAAGTATTAGAAGTCTAAGGAAAGGAAAGAGTGAGTAACTGTTACAGTAATTGTGTATTTTGATTTTGAAAAAAAAGTACTTAGGCTCAGGATTGAAGAATCATAAAACTTGAAGGAACCTCAAAGGTCACAGAATCACTCTTCATTTTCCACACAAGGAAATTGAGGCTCAGAGAAGTGAAGGAATTTATACAGGGTCACATAGATAAAAAGCAACAAATGCAGGATTCAAGCTGATGTTCTCTCTCCAACAGAAATTTTCTTTCCATTAAACTATACTAAAATAACCAGATATTGTTAAATTTGGTAATTATGTTTATTCAGGAGATTCCCATGAAATACATTTTTTGTATTTCTCCTTAGTCATACAGAGATGATATGTCCTAAACTTTATTCTCAGAAGGAAGAAACCTCTTCAGCTATACCTTTCTTTCTTTGGTTGTAGCAAATACTGCTACAATACTAATTAGAAAAATGAAAGGGGCAAATAATAAAGAATATTATTCCTGGCTCCCCCAAACTTTTCTTATTGCTTTTGGTGAAAGGGCAAAGGTGACATCTTTTTTTTTTTTAATTGCACAATGCAAAAATTAAAAAAAAAAAAAACACAATCTTGCTTCTTGTTTGTTTAAAAAATAAACCCATCCCTCAAAACTTATCTCAAAGGATACCCTTTCTATAGAGATTTTTTTCCCCTTAAAACAAATTTCCATTTTATACAAATTCTTATAGTGTTTTGTGTCCCTCATTCACTTACCACACTCTATTCTCCTATATTTATTGTTTTATGTTCTTAGACTGTACAGTTCTTAAGAACAGTGACTATCTTAAACTTTTCCTGCTATTATTTCCTCATAAATAAAATAAGGGGACTCAATCAGATTATCTAGATTGTCTCTAAAGAACCTTCCCAATCTAAGAAGCCATGATTTAGCAAAATCTCCTCTTTGGAGATCAACCAAGCACCTGGTTTTACAGGTTAGTCAGCATGGGAAACTCTCTGGCCCAAGCCTGTTGCTGCTCACACTTAGCCAGTGTTTTTTCCCCCTTCTCATACACATACACGTGTTTTCTTTAGTTCTTAAAGCTTTTGGTTCAGGAAGATCTCTTACTTTTTAACTCTTCCCTCTTTCACCTTTTATGAAACTGATTGGATTCATGGCATCTTGTATTATGTCCTTGTTTTTGTCACACCAGCCAGTCTCTGGAAGTAATTTGATCAGGCTATCTACAGTGTTTTTGTTGTCACTGCCTCATGGAAAACTTAGATTTCTGTCATTCTTGAAGTGGGAATGAGCCTTCTAAACTAGTCTTTGACTCTTTTATTGAAGAAACTTGTGCTTATTACTTCAAGCATGTTTTTACTAAGCTCCTATTTCAGTTTCCCCAACTGGGTCTTGTCTTGCCATTTTCCTGATAACCAACTAGTCTTCTGTGCCTGGAACTTCATTCTTCTCTAATAGTGTTTCCTTTTCTTGTGTTGGATCTTTAGAGCAAGGATGTCTAAATGGTTTGGCTATTATACCATATGTGTCCAGCTAGTGGGGAACATAATAGGGTCTGGCAGTGTAGCAGAATAGCTGTGCCCCATTTGGTTTTTTGCAATCAAATATGAGTAATGCTTGTAGAATACAAGGGAAAGTCAATGATTTTTAAAGTGAAAACTGACATAATGAAGAATTAGTTATTAATTTCTAAAGTGTCCTGAAGTTCCCTTTCCATAGAAGATCCTTTCACCTCTTTAAACTACTCTGAGTAGTTCTACTTTTCCTCAGCTACCTGCTTTCTAGATGAATAAAAAATTTTTAAAAATACAATCTCATTTTAAAGAAAGGTTTAAAAATGGCAGAAATCTTTTTTATAGTGGTTTGTTGATGCTTTTATTAATTATAAGTGTAGAATAGTAGATTTGTTAAAACTGGAAGGACCTCAAAACTCACTTGAGGTTTTCATTAATACTGCATTCTCCTGTTTTTCATTTGCAGATATATAGCATTTCAGCATTTTTTAGGTTCATCAAATCATAAGATTTAGAGCTAGAAGGGTCTTAGAAAGTATCTAGTTTTGCAGATCAGATGAGAAAGCTACAACCCATAGAGGTTGTAATATATACAAGGAATAAATGGAAGACCTAGATCTAACCCAGGTAAAAACTCATTGAATGCCTCCTCTGTACAGTCCAAGGTACTGGATTTTTTGGAGAGATTCAAAACAATAAGATGCAGTCCCTGCCTCGTGGAGCTTAAAGTTTGGTAGAGGTTAAATAAGCTTTCATGGATTAGCCTTGGATCTTAATTTCAACTCCAGTCCTTGTTATAACATGAATGAATTCTGTTCTGCATTCTAGAACAATTAATATACATGTTAACCTTTGTAACTCATTTATAGTTAGGGAGGGATCATCTAAATCACAAAAGTAACATCTAGTATATACAGATAGGTTAATGTCAATTTTTCCAGGACGGTACTTAAAGTTATATGAGTTCTCAATAGCATCAGTGGAGAAGTTAACTTGACTTAGAGATATTATAATGAGGGAATAGGTGTGATAAGATTGATTTAGAAATTCAAAAGATCTTTTCAATAGACCAGAGAACAGACTATAATGGCACAATTTAGAAAAGACCATTGACCACAAATGAATCTTGGAAATCCATACATGCTAATTATAATCTTCATCAAAATACAGCACACTAAAGTTCATTTGTTGCTCTGAGAAAGGAATGTATAATTTTTCTTACCGTTTTTATTTTTTGGATTTTATTCCTTTTTTCTTTGCTTTCTGTCTTCTGCTTTCCTGCTGTTTTGTCAATCCTAACCTTCTATTTTTTTTTCACTTCTAAATTTTAGAAGCATTGTAGTTTGTTTAGAAACAAAACAGTCACATTGCTCTTAGTTGTTCTTTACTCTTTTTAGAGTTATTTTTCTTTTTTTAACCAACTCTCATACAGTTATAGGATTTTTAAGATGTTTTAGGGCAAAACAGAATGAGTCATTTTTTTAGGGAAGAAAAATGAAATAAGAAAACTTTTCTTGAAATTAACAGTTAACATTTACTAACTGATTGTTTTGTGCCAAGTGCTATTCTAGATGTTGAAGTTGGAGACAAAAACCCATCCCTATTATCAAATGGTTTACATTCTATTGGAAGGAAACAACACAAACACACACAAAAAATTTATTCCTGCTCTCACTTCCCACCCCATATTAGGGAAGACCAAAATTTGACAGATGTATAAATGTATATAAGACTATAATGTCTATCTCTATGAATTCTTTCTCTGGAGGTGGACAGCATCTTCCTTCACAGGTCTTTTATAGTTGATTTTTGAGTATTTATAGTACTCAGAATAACTAGGTTATTCATAATTATTCTTTGAACAATATTGTTGTTTCTGTATACAATGTTCCCTTGATTCTGCTCACTCGTTTTCATTATTTCATGCATTTCTTTCCTTGTTTTTCTAAAATCAACCAGCTTACATTTCTTATAGCACAATAGTATTTCATCACATGATTGTTTATTCCCAAATGATAGGCATCCTTTAGATTTCTAGTTCTTTGCCAGCACAAAAAACACTATAAATATTTTAGAACATATAGTTTCTTTTTTTTGATCACTTTGGAAAATAAGCCTAACAGTTGTATTATTGGATCAAAAGATAAATACAGTTCTATAATTCTTGAGGCAAAATTTCAAATTGCTATCCAGAATGGGCGGATCAGTTCACAAACTCTTCCAATAATGTATTAGTGCTCCAGTTTTTCTACATCTCTTTTAACATTTGTCATTTTCCTCCTCTATGGATCATTTTAACTAATCTGATAGTTACGAGTTGATCTCAAAATTGTTTTTCAAATACTCAAATAATGATAACTTTCTTAAGAGTTATAATGTTTTCCAGTATAAGATGATCTTGATCTTAGTAAGGTATTTATAATTGTTCTTTAATATTTACCTTCTTTTGTTCTCCTGAGTCTAGTAGGTCAAACTTTCTGATATTCTTTTCCCATAAATACTTAAAAATCCTTTGTTAATTAATAAATGTGCTTTTTTTTTCTTTCTTTTTTCCTTTCAGGATAACACACAACATTGTTGGTTAAGTTATTCTTGATGACAGACCTAGTTCCTTTGCTCTTCAGAATCTATTGTTCCATAGCCTTTGGTCTTTTAATGTAGGAGCTACTAAATCTTATATCACTTCAGCTCCAGTGTTTAAATTGTTTTCCCCTAGTTGTTTGTAGTGTGTTCTCAACTTGGGAGCTTTGTAACTTTAGCTATGATGTTTCTGTGAGTTTTTATCAGATCATGATTGGTAAATGTTTTTCTACTTCTGTTTTATGCTCTTGTTCCAAAACTTCAAAGCAGTTTTCTTTAATAATCTCTTAAAAGTATAGTATCTTAGTTCTTTTTTTTTTTTAATCATAATTTCCAGGTTGTCCAAAAATTCTTATTTGTCTCTCCTATATTTGTTCTTTAGGGCAATTTTTCTAATAAGATATTCCACATTCCCTTCTATTTTTTCATTCTTTTGATTTTGTTTTTATCATTTCTTGGTGTCTTATAAATTCATTAGCTTCCCCTTGCCCAATTCTAATTTTTAAGGGGTTATTTTCTTCTATAAATTGTTGGATCTCTTTTTCCAATTGATTAACTTTGTTTTCATAATTTTTTTTTGATTTTATTGTATTACTCTTTTTTTCTAATTTTTCTCAATTTCTTTTATTTGATTTTTAAAGTCCTTTTTAAGTTCTTCCAAAAAATTTTTGGGCTTGCCATCATTTTATTTTATTTTTTTTCAGATAAAAGTAAGTCTTTTAAGTTCGTTATCTTCTTTTGAGTTCGACCTCGGATTTTCTCTGTCACAATAGTAATTTTGTATGATTGGGTTCTTTGCCTTTTGCTTATTCATCATCATCATCATCATCTTTTTTTTTTTTTTCCAGTTTATTTCTTATTGTTTAACTTTGTGTTGAAGTTGGGCTCTAATCCAAGGTGTGAGGAATAATATCTCAGGCTTCACATTTTTTGTTCTATTTTTTCTGAGCTCTCATTGCATGTGTTCTTGTTCTTGGCAGTTCCTCCTGTAACTGCAAGCTTCAGCTCATTCCTCTGCTTTGGAACCAAAAGCAAGGACTCTCTGAGTTCCCAGAGCCAGCAGGGTCCCTGCCCTCTGTGACCAAACTCATCAGGATGTATAAACTCCTCACTCCCAATCACATCTGGTCAGCATACTTGGGCCCAGCATCCAGAGCCCCTGCAATCTTTCCCTGATAAAACTATTCTACCCACACATTGTCAGTGAAGAGAAAGTTCCTGAAGCTGAGGCAGCAGTTAACATAATTGTCTCTGAGGATTGTTGTTTATTGATTGAGCACTATCTGTTCACAGACATTTGCATTTTAGTCAGGTCAAACTACAACCTCTAGAGTTTTAGGTCTTTCCTAAAATCCAGCTTTACCCTGGTTTTTTAATTATTTCTAACACTCAAGGTTCATTTTAAGGCTTAATTTTATATTGTTAGGAAATTTAGGAGAGCCTGATAAATTCCTTCCTTATTTAGTCATCTTCCCAGAATCTTCTTGTCACTACTCTGGAAGAGGAGAAAAAAAAAAGGAACTAACTATGGAAAAAAAGTAACATAATGGAGATAAATGAAAGGATCCCTAGTGACAATAATTTATTTTTTTTTAAATACAGGAAAAAAGGAATATTATCCTGGATGCAAAAATATGTAGTATTTAAATTTTCAGAGTTCAAGAAAGATGAAATAAAATTATTTCCCAGTTATCTTTTTTTCCTGCTTCTCCAAATCCTTGAGAGAAACAGGAGAATCACAGGCCTGTTTCTGGCCAGGCTTTGATAAATACTTTTCTGTTTTCATTTTCCTAGATGAAACCATTTTTGTCTACCCTCTCCTCTTATCTCTGACTCCTTGTCTTTTTGAATTCTGGCTCATAATTGTTGATAACTATCTCTTTTGCTTCCTTCTCTTTCTGGAGCTAAACTTTTAAAATTGATCTAATACTTTTGGTAGAAGTTTCTGTTTTCTTTTTACTTGAAAAATACTTGTGTCTCAGGACTCCAACTTCCATCTTTGTCTATGACTACTAGAGCTCTATCTTTGACCTCTCACCCACTCTCCAACCTATATTTCTATCTATATTTTATTTAACCAATTTAACTAAAATTAAACTTTTCAAAAATAGAGCTTGTTATCTTTAAAGTAGGCTTTGACCTCCTCCTATCACCATTGGCAACATCAGAATGTTACCTTGTAGCTATCTTTATTTCCTTCTCTTTCCCTCCAGTCACTTGATATTTCATTAAGTTGTGCAGATATTTAAATATTAGATCATTCCCTTTTTCTTCATCCTTATGTTTGAATCATTGCAGATTAGTTACTACTAGTTAGTCAATAGATATTGCCATAAAGTCTCTGGCCTTTTCAACTAATATTTTATAGATCTATTCCCCATCGTTTTTTCCCCATTGACCTTCATTCCCATTTCCAAAAAAATTTCTGTCTTCATTTCTAATTAGTTTTCAAATGGTTCTTGATAACTAGTTTCAAGATTCCTTCACTCTAGTCTACTGGATATCTCCATTTATACAAATCAACAAATCCTGGAACTTAAGAAGTTTAAAACTAAGATAATCCATTTTGTTCCCCAACTTACACTGTCACTTTCAAAGTAACCATCTTATTCCTGTTCCTTCAGTTTAATAGCCTTAGACTAATATTCAATTCAGTTATTTCCTCTTCATTTTCCCTTTTCAATCTCCTTATCAACTATTCCATCCATACCTGAGACCATGTCCTGGAAGAACGCTTCCTCCTTCCCCCAGGAAATTTATTTATTTTTAATACACATTACTTTACGAATCATGTTGGGAGAGAAAAATCAGATCAAAAAGGAAAAACCATGGGCAAGAGGAAAAAAAAAAACAGAAAAAAGAAGTGAAAGATAGCATGTTGATTTATATTCAATCTCTAAAGTTCTTTTTCTGGATGTAGATGGCATTTTCTATCCATAGTCTATTGGGATTGCTTTGGATCACTGAACCTACTGAAAAGAACCAAGTCTTTCATAGTTGATCATCCCTGCAGGAACTTTTGACCTGAAACCTACTTACCCCTCTTATAGAACACTTCATCTTCAGTCTTTTCTTCTGCCTTCTAGTTTTGGTACTATTAACGATGATCAAATTAACTGCCACTATTCCTGGGTGGGACATCAATACACTTTCCTCTAGTCTCACTCACTCACCATTCCTATAATTTTGCAAACTAAAATGACTCTCCTTGACAACTATTCCCCTTTAAGCATTGTTTTCTCCATTAAAATATAAGCCACGAGGATAAGGACTGACTTTTTTCTTCTCTTTTCTGTTTATATTCCCAGTGGTTGACATATGCCAAACACTATCAATAAGTGCTTGATTTATCCCATTTCTCTTCCTCCTTTTTTCCCTGTATCTTACCTGTTGATACATTTTGTTTTCTTCTTTTCAAAAGTATTATGTATCTGACCCTTCTCAGTTCATTTCAATGAGTACTATTAAGCACCTGTGTGAGTAGGGAATACCTTCATTACCTCCTTCCTGGGCTGCTAGAATAATCTCTTGTAAAGTTTCTTTCACTCTGTCAGTATGATGTGGTGTGAGGCTATAAGACAGTGTAAAAAGCATTGGTCTTGGTGACAAGAGTTTAGTTCTAGGTTTGAATGCTGAAGCTGTGATTTATTTCCTTTGTGACCTTGAGCAAGTTATTCTCATTGGGCCTCAGGGTCCTTATCTGTCAAATGAAGGATTAGATGGATCAAATGGTTTAAATTCTATTATCTTCTTTAATCCATGTTACTCTACTAGAATAATTTTCTAATACTGTTATGAAAATCCACTATTTTACTAGATTGTCCTATACGCTTGTCTTCTCCTGCTACCATTTTTCTTGATTTCTAATCTACTATAAACAGAAAAATCAGATAACTACATGTATTAAGAATTATATCAAAGGGTTCAAAATACATAGCTTTAGCTTGTACTAAACCCTTGTAGGTTTTATTGTACTTATTTTGGGTGTTCCAGATATCCATATCTTTAGGTAAAATAAGGTCTATAACCATCGAGAGTTAAGACTGATTTGATTAGCCAAGTATTATTCTGTTATATTTATTTACACACATGTGTGCATGTACATACATACATACACATATCCAAATATAGACTGGGGATTTGTTTTTAATAAATAATTCATTATAACTTCAATTTTAAATAGCTCAGGGTCTTAGATTTTTAGCTGGAAGGGATAATAGTATCAAACTCACATTAAAATTTTCACTTGCTAAAATGGACTTTATTATACAGACAGCTATGAAACTTAACACTCTTTCAACTTTGTTTTCCATGGTCCATCCAATTCTTACTGTAGCAGTCTGATTCCTTTTATGTGGTACAAGTCAAGGTGTATACTGATGTTCTTGTTCTACTCTTTTCGTTTCACATTATTTTGTATTTATTTTTCTAGAATTTGCTTTTCCATAATTTATTATATGCTTTATATTGAAAACATAAGATTACAGATTTAGACCTGGAAGGGAACTCAGAAATCACCTAGTCTTAACTCTCTTGTCTTATAAATGAGAGAGGTGCCTAAGACTTAGAGAAGGTCACTTACTTTTCCAAACTAGGTAACAGCAGAATTGAGTTAAACTACCAACCCTGTGTCTCAAAATTCATTGCTCATTGCACAGTGCTTTAGTCTCTAATTAAACATCTATACAACCAATTAAATTCACTTTGCAACTATTTACAAAGTAATTTTTGCATTTTATTTTTCACATATACTCTCTTAAGTCTTATTTGGGAGGGTTTTTTCCCCTCTTTATTCCCTTTTCTTTTCATGTCATTTGGACCTATATATGTTTCTTGTTCTGATCCTGTTTGTTGTTGTTTTTTTGCTTTTTATTTTGCAGTATTTCATCATGACCTAGATTTCTTTACATTTATTCTTTTAGATCCCACTTGTAATATAGTATTCCACTATATTATTTTACCATAATTTATTTAACCATTTCCCTACTGCTATACAGTAATAGCTTCCACTTTTATACTTTTATAAATGATGTTATAAAAATTTTAGAATCTCCCCCTCCCACACACATACACTTCTTTTTGAGAATGTAGGTCTCAAAGATGGAAGTAGAGTCAAAGCGGATGAATGTTTTAGTAACTTTTACTATGTACTGCACAATTTTCCAAGATTCTCTAGTTTGTAACTCTATCTTCAATGGATGACTACTTACTTCTTCATTTATTTACTATAATATTGAGTTTATCATACCCACAAGAAGCTTACATTCTAACAAGGGAAGAAACACATAAAAGAAAGCTGAAAAATGGGTAAGGAGACAAAGGTACATGATGAGAAATCAGGCTTAATAGAGAAAGATTGGGGAAGAAATGAAATATGGCTTGACTTGGTGACCTATTTAAATGGAAATTCTGGGAGAAGCAATTCAATCCTTTCCTATTACAGATGATTTTGTCCATGAGTCCTTTTCCTCCTTTGATTTCTGGGATGTAGACCCAGTAGTAATATATCTCTATCAAAGGATATGCATTCTTTGGCAACTTTTTTCATTCTTTTAATTGATAGACAGGTGTGAAATGAAACCTTAAAAGAGTTGCTCTAATTTCTGTTTCTCTAATTACATGGAGTATTTTCATATGTCTATTGATAACTTAGATTTCTTCCTTTGAAAAATGCCTACTCATATTTTTGACCATTTATCAGTTGGGGAATGAATCTTATAAATTTGAATCAGATACTTATATAGCTTGGAAATAAGATCTTTAACAGAAACATTTGTTGCAAAGATTTTTCCCACAATTAAGTTATACTTCTAATTTTAATTGTCTTCAGTGTACATATTTTTAAAAACAATTTTATTTTTCAGTTAATGAATATTCATTTTCTGTTTCTTCCAATTCCCTTCCTCCCACTGAAAAAAAACCAAACAAACCCTTGTTAATAAATATGCATAGTTGAGCTAAATGGTTTCCTGCACTGGTTATATAGCCAAGCAGCATCCTGATTTTGTCATTTCTCTTTTAGGAGGTGGATAGCATGTTTCATCATGAGTCTTTCAGAACTGTGTCATTGAGTTTCCCATACCCTTTTTATAAAGAAGAGGGTGGTAGGTAAGAGAAGAACCTGCTAAATGTTCAAATAGTTAGTAATAATACATATTATTATAATAATAATCTATATATTATGCAAAAGAACTTTGTCAATCCAAGTTTTTGATATTAAAAGGAAGGAGACAGTTAAATGGAATGATGTGCCAGCTAATTGGTAGAGATCCTTAACTGGAAAGAGTATAACATATAGTTTTATGAAGATCCAAGGGTTGGTTTGTTTTTTTTTTTTTTTTGCCATCAAGAACCCTCACTGGATACTGCTAACAAAACAGAGTGGTAAAACAGCAAGTGGTCACAAAGAAGCTGATGGAAGCTATAGACAAGGTTTAGAAGATTTTTATGCGTGAAGTAGCCGAAGGTGGGGTGAAGAATGAGATTTTCCTTAAAAGAGAAAAATGAATACCAAATTACTATAAGTAATACTTTAACATAGTCAAAATGTAATGGGACCTTCTATTTGATTACTTTATATTTTACTCCAAATTATATGTAAATAGAAAATAAAGACTAATCTTTATTTATGCTATTTTAATAGTTATGTTAAATTTTAACAAAAAAGAGTAACCTAGATTATGTACTTTGATACATATCTGTGGAAAAAATAGCTTGTTAATTCATCTAGCTAAACCCAAGGGCTTTACCTAGTGACAGCAACCTAAATTTTTGGTCTGTAAGGAAGTCATTTTGTAAAACTTGTGAAACCATTCAATTTTCAAAATATATTTTAAATTATCAGAAAGGGAGGAAGCAGCTTTGAAACTGCTATTGTAAGAAGGTAGGTATCATAAAATGAAAATATGAAAATGTAAACTTTTCACTCTGATACCTACCTTCTTACAGTTGTAGTTTCTTGGTTACCCGAGAGATAAATTTACTGAGGGAAATTCATTTCTGTGTTTAAGGAAAACATCTGCCTTGAAGCATAACATTTGACACATGATTACATTTTTTCATACTTCAAAAAAAGTTTGATTTTATTTGTGTAAATCCAATTAGCAATGCACGTTGTACCTTCTTCATACTTAATTGACTATTTCATTAGTTGTTGTAGCCCCTTCCCACTGCCACTCCATCCCCTCAAAAAAAAAAATCACTTCAGGGCCAACTTTTTGATGGTAAACTTCTCTAGATGTAGCTAAACTAATTCTCAGATGATGTATCCATTGGCGGGGGGGAGGAGGGGGGAGGTCAGTCTATATTCAGCATCTTTCATTTTGATAGGATCTGATAGAACTTGTGCCCTGTTGCCATAGTCTCAGAGAACTTAGGACCACCTCCATATCATGGGTAGACATAGGTATAGGAAAAGTGGTGGGAAATGCAGAATTTATATAAATTCTTTTATTGTGAATCAGTTATTCATTAGAAGGGAGGAAGACTTCTTAAAGATTAAGAAACTGAGAAACTAAGGGAGGCTCCCATACCAGTAACATAGTCACCCAGGTAACCAAATCCTGATTGGAAGGTGAGGTCATGGGGAGAAACACAGCCTGCATTGGTTCCATATTCTTTGGGGTCTTTCAGTTCTGACTGTGGAAGGTACAGGAACTGAGAGAAAGTAGCAGTTAGTAAAGAAAATGTGTGCAGTGAGTTAAGGTGCTGGATAGGTAATTAGAGAGCATCATCTCAATTAACACAGCAGGGAGATAGCTGCTGGAAAGGCATTTGATTCCTTATTCTGATAAGATGAGCAGCTTGTTGATGTCTGTGGGCAGTCTCAGATAGCTAAAGACAGACCATAGCTAGGACTTTTTGAGAGTTTTAAAATGTTTCCAAAGAAGATAAAGGGGGAACTCAGAAGTAAGTTAATTGTTTATGGCTTGACTTTCTAGTTATTAACAAAATTTAAGTTAGGCACTCCTACATAATTAGGGAATTTCAACAAAAGTATCCTTTTATTGTCTTATTAATAATAATTATCAGTGTGATCTATCAGTCCTAACATTTACTTTGAAATATGCATATGCATTTTTAGATGGCACTTGGTTACTGTATTTATTTTGTGTGACTTGATTGTTATATATCCATGTTATTTGTTTACATAAAACCTTATATTCTTTTTTGTTAGGAATAAGTCTACGTGATTCAGATACATCATTTGATGTACATGATAGATCCAAAAAAGCAGTTCTTTCATTCAACCAAGTAAAACTATATTCCTTGAATGTGGCTTAGATTCAGCTTTGTGAGAGGCACTACAATGAACATTTAGTTAAATACCCCCTCTTGATTTTTAGCTTAATATTGATCCTGATACAAGATCCTTCTATCTTCCTCATTATAAGTGAAATAATTGTTAGAATCTTAGTGTTTTCCCCTTTATATTTTTGCAAGTCATTTTGCCTTCTCAGTAAATCTTATATATTTTTATTTCAAATTTAGGAATGAGACTTTGCCTTAAAGTTTTGAATAGATATCATACATATGAAAAAGAGCTAAACACATTTATGGTTATAAAACTCAAGACCACATCCCTGCCCCTCATCCCCTCCAAAAAGAGCCTATAAATTAATATAATACTAAAAAAGAAATTTTAAAATATTTATGTATATAATAATAATCTTAAATATTTAGACATTTTATATGGATAGTGTTGGTTTAGAGGGATGATTTTTCCTTTGTCTTTAGTGGCAGCCTTGTTGCTGAGGTTTGCTTCTGCCATTTGATAGGATGGTAAGGAATCAGTTGTCATTAGGGATTAGTGAAGAGTGATTAAAAGAGAGAAAAGGAGTCAGCAAAACCAAATCTTGAAATTGAGGTGGGTGTGGTCAAGAACAATAGAAACTAATAGGTAACTGGTCTAAAAAAAGTCAGAAACCTATGAGAAGATAAAGCTGAAAAATGTGGCCTGAGGTTGGGAGCCATAAGGCCAAAGGCAGGGGGTTGTTTTTAAAGAGCCAGATCAGAGAAGTTACAAGTCAAAAAGAACAAGGTACAATGAATGAGAAAGAGCCAAGGGAAAAGCGAAGGGAAAAGGATGAGGAAGAGATGGAAAGAGAAAACTTCCTGGGCTCTAGGCTGCTTGTATGACTCCCAGCAAGTCACCTCACTTCTCTTTGCTGAAGTTATCTCATTTCCTTTCATGATAAATATAAGGATAAAATGAGATAACATGTAAAGTACTTTGCAACCTTTAAAATACTATATACGTGGTAGGTAGGTTGAAGATAGATAAATAGATACAAATATTTAATAAGCATTTATTATGTGCCAGGCACTAAGACCTGGTGGTACGAATATCCACCAGCAAATTAGATCTTGTTCACAAGGAACTGTCATTCTTAAAAAGGAGCTGGAAATAGGAGGGATAGCAGGAGTTCTAGGGACATGGTTTAGAAATGGTGGCCCTTGGAGGCCTCATTCTGGGCAAGATTATCATCAGTTTTACTTTTACTATGTGAGTGTCCATACATTTCTTTGATACTATCCTGGCAAGGCCATTTCTCCTTTGTAATTCTTCATTTGTAATATGTTGTATCATGTTTCTTTTTACCATATACATCTTTGTTGCTGCTCCTCAACTTCAGTTTTTTGCAGACTATAGTATTCATAGCCACATAATATCACCAAAGGAAAACAGGTATTTAAAAGATGGTTTTTGTTTTAAGAGAAGTTTGGAAAGTATTAGAGAGAACTTGATTTTCCTAAAAGCAGTCCAACCTTGTTCCTGTCCTCTTGTTCAATCCTTGGGCCAACTCGTCCATTTATAGTATTTATTCAAGTTATATATGCTGATGGATGAGCATGTTTTCATAGTCTGGATAGTAGATATTCTTCATCCACTTTTTCCTACGTGGATAATCATTTTGAATGATTGTGAATCTCATTGAGCAGGATTTGTACTGTTGCAGGGTTTGATGTAATCAGCCATATATCATACAGGAGTAACCCAAAGGGCTTTAATATCTACATATGGGAACATCTCTCTTCAAGTTGGATTCGGCATCAAATCTTTTTCATGACAATGGTGAATACCTTTGGTAATCGTATATCTCTTTATTTTAAGCCAACCATTAAAAGGACATTAAACAAGATTCTCTCTACTACATCTTCCTTTTTCTTTTCTTTTCTTTCTTTCTTTTTTTTTCCCCTGAAGCAATTGGGATTAAGTGACTTTCCCAGGGTCACACAGCTAGGGCATGTTAAGTAACTGAGGTCAGATTTGAACTCAGGTTCTCCTGCTTTCAGGCCTGGTGTTCTATCTATCCACTGTGCCACCTAGCTGCCCCCACTACTATATCTTTCAAGGAATATTTTGTCATTTTGATTGATTCCTATGAGATATCTACTGGAGGTGAAACCTTTAATATGTTTTACTCTACTGAATCATATAAAGTTTTTTCCTAATAATGGACAGTAAGCATATTGGAAGCTTAAATTTCCTATATCTTTTATTCAGTCATGTGTTGATATGATCTAATATGGAGTATTTCTTTCAAAAAAGCCTGTTTGTTCCCATTTAATTTGGGGGGAGGATTTGATTTGATTCATTCATTTGGGAGCTCTTGATGAGGAATTCAGATCAGCATCTGCTGCTGTGCAACTTAAAGGTTGATTTTTTTTTTGTTTATTTTTAGTTTCATTGCTATATTTTGTTTTCATATTACAAACATTTACATATTGTCCTACTCTATGAGAGATCTTTTGTAACAAAACCAACAAATTTGAAAGTTCATGTAACATTCTACATCTGTAAAACTCCTATCACTCTCTATTTTTTTTTTTTTTTAATTAATAGTAAGCTGTTTTCTCTTCCTCTCCCTTCCTACTACAGTGGGGGAAAAAAAAAGACAAAAGAAAAAAAGTTTCTTAGAACAAATAATATTGATGTTATAAATTGTTGTGAGTTTGCTTAATTTACTCTATCATTTCTTATCATTTCTTATTCTTAAAGTGTCTCTTTGAAATAATTTTATTCCCTCATTTCTTCGAGCATAACAATATTCCATCATATTCATAATTTATTCAGCCATTCTTCAATTGATGGACATCTGTTTAGTTTTTCAGGTTTTACCACCACAAAAAGAGCTACTATATGACTGACTGTGCATTCATAGGCCCACCAATGGTGCATTAATGCACCTATTTTCCCATGGCTCTTCCAACATTTGCAATTTTCTCTTTTTCTCATCTTTGCCAGTCTGATGGGTATGAAGTAGAATCTCAGAATTACTTCAGTTTGCATTTCCCTAATTATTAGTGATTTGGAATATTTTTTTAAAATATAGCTATTAGTAGTCTGAGTTTTTTGCCTTGACAATCAACTGTTCATAGATCTTGATCATTTGTTAATAGAGGAATGGTTCTTATTCTTATAAATTTGAATTATTCTTTGGAAATAAGACCTTTATTAGAGAAACCTGCTGCAAAGAATTTTTCCCCAGTTAATTATAATCTTTTTATTCTTAACTTTTTTTTTTTTGTACAGATAACTAAGTGGTACATTGAGTAGTGTTGAATCAAGAGTCAGGAATAATTGAGTTCAAATGTAACCCCAAACTCATATTAGTTATGTAATCTCAGGCAAGTTACTTCACCTGTGTCTGCCTTGGTTTTCTTATTTTCAAAATGGAAATAATAATGCCTAGATTCTACATTCTAGGCTTGTTGTAAGAATAAAATGAGGTAATATTTGTTAAATACTTTGCAAACCTTAAAGCACCCTATAAATGTCACCTATTATTATTGTTGTTTGCTTTTGCAAAAACTTTTGTTTTGTGGAGTCACATTTTATTTTCCATTCATTACCTTTTGTATTTCTTGTTTGGTCATAAATTTTTTTTCTATCAATAGATTAATTAGATGATTTTCCCATATTTATCTAATTTGTTTGTTATGCAACCTTTTTATATTCAAGTCATGTATTCGTTTGGAGTTTACTTTTCTTCCCTGCTGCCACCCAGTTGTTCCTATGACTGTTTTAACCAATATTGAGTTGCCTGTGGTCCTAAAAGATTATGTGAGTCCTACAGTCTGCCTTTCTCAGATTCAAGACTTGAACTTGGGTCTTCCTGCCTCTAAGACCAATTTTTTATCCATGAGATTTCTTAGTTACCAAACCCAATGGCCTTTTCTCCATCCTCCCCTTCTTCACCTCTCTACAGTGTTTGGTACCGTTGATCAGCTTCTCGGTACTCTTCCTTTTTCTATGTTTTCTCCTAGTTTTCCTTCTACCTCTCTGACTGACTCTTCTTTTCCTCCTTAGCTAAATCTTCATTTGCATCATGCCTGCTAATAGTGGGTATTCCCTAGGATTCTGTCCTGAGCCCTTTTTTCCTTCTATACTCATCAGGTCCCATGTTTTCATTAAAATCTCTATGCAGATTTACTTGTTCAGTCCTCATTTCTCACCTGAACAATAATCTCACATCTCCAATTGTCTTTCAGAGATTTAAAATTCAACATGTACAAAAGTGAATTTGTTGTCTTTATTTCCCATATTTTTTCCTCTTCCTAACTTCTCTATTACTGTGAAAGTAGCACTGTTTTCCAGGCACCAAGGCTCACAAATTAAGGCTTATCCTTGACTCCTCACTCCCTACACACCTGTCTTCTGACAGTGCAAATCTTGGTGCTGACTCTCCTAACCTCACATTGGACTATTGTAATAGCCTGATAGTTGGTGTCTTTGCCTCAGGTTTCCTTCCATTTCAGTCCATCTTCTATCCAGCTATCAAACCAATCTTAAAGAAATGCAAGTCGGACTCTTTCAGCCCCTTTTTCAATAAACTCTAGTGGCTTCCTAGTATCTCTGAAACCAAAGATACAATCTTCACTTTGGCATCCAAAGATCTTCATAAGCTGGCCTTTTCTAACCATTACTATCTTTCTACACCTTTCTTCCCTTTGCACACTCAGCAATGCAGTGACACTGTCCTCCTTGCAAAGGACATTCCATCTGCCAACTGTTCTCCATATCTGGAATGCTCTTTTTCTTCATCTCAGCCTCCAAGTTACACAGTCTTTATTTGGTCTTTGATAGGTTTCTTATATTATGTGAAACTTTATTTTAAGTCTCCTTATTTTTAATGCCATTCCTCTGAGATTATTCCCCAATTTATCTTGAATTCATCTTATTTGTACACAATTGTTTACATCTTGTCTCCCCTGTTTTTTGTCTTTCTTTATATCCCCCTTGCTTAGCACAGTGACAGGCAGACACCCAGTAGGCACTTCATAAAATGTTAGTTGATTGATTGGAACTATACTATGCTGCCTCTTTCCCATCTAGTATCTTTTTTTGAAATGTTCTCAGTTATGAGCTTTGTTGACTAATCTCATAAGAGGTTTTTATATATAGGAAAATTTAGGTTGGCAGTTAATATTTTCTTGTTAGTCCTTTTTGGGTAAAATTTGTTGGTATGTTAATAATAGTTTTATGATGATGAAAAGTAGTCAGCAGAGGTCAAGGTTGTATTCTTGAAATACAAGGAAGAAGGAAGAAAGGAAGTTAATCTAGTTATTTGTGGCAATCTTAATTACTAAATCAGATCAACTATACAGCTGACCTTGCTGACCATAGAATTCTCTTAAATTCTATATAGAAGGGAAAAAATATGCAACTAAAAAGTATTAATTTGGGGGTTGTGTATTAATGTTGCCTAATCAAAGACTTTTTTTTTTTAAAGCAATTTAACCTGTTAGTTGTAACCCCACATTCCTAATCTTACTTTGCAACTGTAAGACTGACTTAATGTATATCTGATGAGGGTTTTCATTTGTGACGAGCTGAAGAGATACTCCATTAGCACATTTTAAAACATCTACTTTGTTGGAAAAGTCTTTGAGAACCTAAAGGTTACTTTCATGACATCATGTAGCAGTGGAGTAAGACTTGAGTGGAAGAAAATTAAGCACTGATTTATTCACTTTCTTCTATATTCATGTCCTGGCAGCTCCCTTTATGATTTAGCTCCTCTTATGATTTCTTAGTTCTTTTGGTGAGAGCAGATAAAAGCCATCAGTTCCTTATTTTTATCAGTGGTGAAAATGGTGAAAGATGTTCTATATGATTCAAACCACTAAAAGTAAGGTGGTTTATTTAAAATTACTTGTAGTACAGCAGATATAAATAGCTTTCATAATTTCTTCTTGTTTTTCTTTTAGGTATGGCCTCACATGTGCAAGTTTTCTCCCCTCACACCCTTCAATCAAGTGCCTTCTGTAGTGTGAAGAAACTTAAAGTGGAACCAAGTTCCAACTGGGATATGACCGGGTACGGCACACACAGTAAAGTCTACAGCCAGAGCAAAAACGTTCAGCCCTCACAACCAGCCGCCACTACCGTCAGCACCTCCCTGCAAATCCCCAACCCCAGCCTACCTTACGAACAGACCATCATTTTTCCAGGAAGCACTGGGCACATCGTAGTAACATCTGCAAGTAGCACTTCTGTCTCTGGGCAAGCCCTTGGTGGACCACATAACCTGATGCGTCGAAGCACTGTGAGCCTTCTTGACACCTACCAAAAATGTGGACTCAAGCGTAAGAGTGAGGAGATTGAAAATACAAGTAGTGTGCAGATCATTGAAGAACACCCACCCATGATTCAGAATAATGCAAGTGGGGCCACTGTAGCCACTGCCACCACATCTACTGCCACCTCCAAAAATAGTGGCTCCAACAGTGAAGGTGATTATCAGCTAGTCCAACATGAGGTTCTCTGCTCCATGACTAACACATATGAGGTCTTAGAGTTCCTTGGTCGAGGGACATTTGGACAAGTGGTCAAGTGCTGGAAACGTGGCACCAATGAAATTGTTGCTATCAAAATCTTGAAGAACCACCCATCTTATGCCCGGCAAGGTCAGATTGAAGTGAGTATTCTGGCCCGATTGAGTACAGAAAGTGCAGATGACTACAACTTTGTCCGAGCTTATGAGTGCTTCCAACATAAAAACCATACCTGCTTGGTCTTTGAAATGTTAGAACAGAACCTCTATGACTTCCTGAAACAGAACAAGTTTAGTCCTTTGCCCCTCAAATACATCCGCCCTGTCCTCCAGCAGGTAGCCACAGCCCTAATGAAATTAAAGAGCTTGGGTCTCATCCATGCAGACCTCAAGCCAGAGAACATTATGCTGGTTGATCCATCCAGACAGCCATACAGAGTTAAGGTCATCGATTTTGGTTCAGCTAGCCACGTGTCAAAGGCTGTGTGTTCTACCTACCTTCAGTCCAGATATTACAGGTAAGAAAAAAACAAGTAGCCAAGGAAAGGCTGTTTATTGTAATGATCAGGTCGCAGTGCTAGATGCATTTAAAAGTCCATTTATGATGAATGTCAAATAAATTTATAGATATCAAGTGTTATAGGCTTTCAGAGGAAGGAGAAATTTTTGTGGATGAGGAGTTTTGTCTTACATTGGCTCCTCAGAGTCAGTTAGCATTTAAAAAAAGGTAGACAGTGAGGACTGTACTGTAGTTGGAGGCAGTGGAGAGGCAGAATCCCAAAGATGGCAAGTATATTTAGGAGATAATGAATAGACCAGTTTAATGATGGAAAGGGAAAGTTTAGGTTAGTGAATAATGAGAAATGAGTGGAAAAGAGGGTCTGGAATAGCCTAAGTCATTTTTACAGAAGAAAATGACAATCTGGTAGTAATGTACAAAATGGATTAGAGCAGGAAGAGCTTAAGTCAGGGATTCCAACTAGGTAGCTAATAGTAATAGCTAACATCTATCTAGTACCTCCTGTGCAGGAGACACTGGGCCAACAGCTTACCAGATATAATCTCAATCACCCTAAGAGGTAGGTGCTATTATTATGCTAAATGAGGAAACTGAGGCAAACAGAGACGCACCTTATAACTAATAAGTGTTGTGATAGTAATCAAAGAGTGAGCTAAAGAGAAACTGGATTATAAGTAGTGGCAGAGGGAAGAGAAAAGAAGAAATATGAAAGGTACTATTTGAAACCAAAAAAGGACTGACTAGTTATAGCAAGAAGGGGAAGGCATCAGGTACTTCCTAAAGTTTTCATTTTAGGTAACTGGGAGAATGGCCATACTATTAATAGAAACAAAATCAGAAGAGACTGGGTGTTTTATAAAGGAATATTTAATCTTTCACATTTGAAGTGTCTAGTAGACATCTGGTGATACTAGAGCTCAGGTCAGAGGATAATACTGGAGCTATAAATTTCCACATAAAAATAAGAGTTGAAAATATAAAGGTGACTAAGTTCTCTAGTGGAGAAAATAAAGAGAAGCTTTGAGAGAACTCTGAAAAAGAAAGAGAAGGAATAGTCAAAAAGAAGGGCTAGAATAATAGTATGTTGTAGGAAGACAGATTGTTTATAAAAAGATGGATAGTTAAGTATGAAAAAGTCAAGAAAAATGAGATTCACCAGCGGGAAAAAAATTCTGGTATGTTGATTACCATTGATGACTTTTGAAAGTATAATTTTGATAGAATAGTAGGGATTGAATGAAATTTCAGAGAGCTAGTGGGAAAGAAAATAGAGGGAAAGATACAGATTAGGCATTAGAAATAAGACAGTGGCTAGCAGGGGGTGATATAGAGAGAGTATGTATGTGGTTTAAGATGGTCTAGATCTGGGCACATTTGAAGGAAACTGAAAAGATGCCCATGGAGAGGGCAATATTGAAGATGCTAGAAAGAGGATAATTAAGGGAGCAAAAATATGGATAGAATGGGAAAAAAGAAAACAAAACTTTAGGCAAAGAATTTAGTTTTGGAAAGGAGGGGAACAGACTTCTTCATCAGATGAGAGAAACTGAAGAATAGACCCTCGCTAACATTTTCAGGCAAAAAGGAAGATAGATAAGGGGACTCAAACTATCTCAACTAGAGGGTACAGCTACTGAGGTCCAAAGGAACTGGCAAACCAGTCCTCAAAGACATACTTTACATTATTAACAAAATGGTTACATAAACCAGGTACATTAGAGATGTTTTGTTTTCACTAGCAGAAGAAACAGATCTTATATCCAGTTTTGTTTTTTTTTTTACAGCTTTTTATTTACAAGATATATGCAAGGGTAATTTTTCAGCATTGACAATTGCAAAACTTTTTATTCCAACTTTTTCCCTCCTTCCCCCCACCCCTTCTCCCAGATGGCAGGTTGACCAATCATCTTAAATATGTTAAAGTATAAGTTAAATACAATATATGTTATATCCAGTACTTTTAAGTAGAAAACAAAATAAATGGAGGGAGAGCATATCAGATAGATTTAAATTCAGTAAAACAAGATGGGATCCTTTGTTGAGATGAGCCTGGGAAATGGAAGAGGGTTGAGGAAGTATAACCAAACCATCTTGGAAGAACAGATAATTTTAAATAGCATGAATTTGTAATGGGTTTTATTAATGTAGTTCATGAAATTCTTTAACAAAACTCTGAAGTCTTCAGAACAAGTATTGTGTAGACATATCCTTAATTGAGGTCTGGGGCACAGAGGAAGGGCTAGGTTTTGAGGGAATCTAGAATTTTATCAACCAAAATTAAAGGCATTAACTATGAAGTCTTAAGATGAATGGGAGCTCAAGCTATTTAATTTGAGCATAGTCTGAGTAATATGGGAATAGTCGAGTAAGTAACTTAACGAATGTAATGACTACATTTATTTGATAAATGTTAATAAATAAAGAAAATGTCACTAATTGGGAGATAAAATGGAGAAGATGTGGACTGGGGTTAAAATCATTGCGAACAATAATATGTAATTGAGAGCCTCAAAAGTGTTTCTGCTCAATCAGTTGGTAAACATTTTTAAGCACCTACTATGTACCAGCAATTATGCTCAGCACAGGAGATACAAAAAAAGACAAAGAGCAAAGACAGTCTCTGCTCTCTTGGAGCTCACGGATAAAAAGGAGAAACAACATACAAATAACCATGGACAAATAAGTTCTATCCAGCATAAATGGGAAGTATTCAGCAGAGGGAAGGCATTAGCATGAAGTGGGATTAAGGAGGGAGAAAGGGGGATGGATTTTAACTGGAAGCCAAGGAAACCCAGAGATGGAGAGGAGGCAGGAGAACACTGTAGGTGGAAGTGGGGAGACAGTAAATGCCCACAATCAGGAGATGAGGTCTTTCTGAAGAACAGCGGTGAGGTCAATGGGAGGAGAATAGAGGTATAAAGGGGTATAAAGTGTAAGAAGGAACCAGATTATGAAAGGCTTTGCATGCCAGAGAATTTCTTGGAGGTGACAGAAGCCACTGGACACATGGTCAGACCTACTTTGATAAAGTGGAAGGTGGACTAACATGGGATGAGACTTTGTGGCAAGAGAACCTACCAGCAGGCTACTTTTATCTTGCAGGTGTGAGAGGGTGAGGGCCTATACCAAGTTGGCAGCAGTGTCAGAAAAGCGAAAAGGGAATATGGGAGAGATATTTTGTTTCAAAGATAAAATCAACAGACTGTATTATTATATTGGCTATGGGGTGGTATGGAGTGTTGAGAGCAGGAAATTGAGGATGACTGTAAAAAATAAAAGGGAAGTTAGATAAAGGGGAGGATTTGACTAAAACATTTTATTTCCATTTTGAGTACGTTGAAGTGAAGAGATCTACTTTTAAAGTCTAGGAAAAAAAAATACCTGGTAGATAGTTGGAGTTTCTGTGTTATTTCAGATGAAGGAAGAGTAGAATGGTGGTGGTTTCTCAGTGCCCTGATAGGGACATAAGGGCCTAGAAAGAGGCCAATTCCCCTTTAGGAAGTAAGAGAGTAAGAAACAGTGAGGCTAAAATGAGAAGAAGGCAATGAAGAAATGCAGTGTTTAAAGGACGCCAAGTTTCCCCTTAACAGGGAAATGTGAGAGAAAAGAAGTGACAAAAACATGAAAGGATAAAGAGGGGGCTCCCTCAGTGAAAGAAGCTAGGGAAGTGACAGACAAGAGCCGCAATGATGTTACACTACATTGGAATAGAGCCTGGAAGGAGAGAATATTGTGTAGGATATGTGCTGGGAAGAGTAGGAATAGAGGACAGTATGACTTAGGACATCCAGGAACTAGTCACTACAGTACAAATCATTTTGAAGGTGTCTTGACACTTGCTTGAAAATAAGATGTATTATGTAATATCAGTGGGTTAGCACCTTTAAGAGAGTGAAAGCCTGAGGCTCACTTTAGCTACAAGTATGTTGTTAATGTTATTGTTTTATATTTAGATTGTAAATTCAGCACTCAAAAAGCTGTTAATTCCTCTTGACTGTTTTGTTTGTAATCAAGGTATACTGCCAGAAGGTGAATAGTAATAGTAATGTCTTAGTTATGACCATTTTTGTTCATACAGTCAAACTTCAGTTACATAGGTATTATTAATTTTTTTAAAATAACTTTTTATTGATAGAGCGCATGCCAGGGTAATTTTTTACAGCATTATCCCTTGCATTCACTTCTGTTCCGATTTTTCCCCTCCCTCCCTTCACCCCCTCCCCCAGATGGCAAGCAGTCCTTTACATGTTGAATAGGTTACAGTATATCCTAGATACAATGTATGTGTGCAGAACCGAACAGTTTTCTTGTTGCACAGGGACATAGGTATTATTAATTGAAAAAGAGGGAATGCTCTTTTCCATTCAGTTATCCTTTTAAACAAAACAAAACAAAAATCAGTAAGCTTAAAAAAGTAGCAGCAAAACTAAAGAATACCATATTTAAGGGGTGATACAAACTTAGAACAAAATTTATTTTTTTTAAAAAATTTTTATTTAATAATTACTTTATATTGACACTCGTTTCTGTTCCGATTTTTTTTTTCCCTCCCTCCCTCCACCCCGTCCCCTAGATGGCAAGCAGTCCTTTATATGTTGGATATGTTGCAGTATATCCTAGATACAATATATGTTTGCAGAACCGAACAGTTCTCTTGTTGCATAGGGAGAATTGGATTCAGAAGGTATAAATAACCCGGGAAGAAAAAAAAAAATGCAGATAGTTCACATTCGTTTCCCAGTGTTCTTTCTTTGGGTGTAGCTGCTTTTGTCCGTCATTTATCAATTGAAACTCAGGTCTCTTTGTCAAAGAAATCCACTTCCATCAAAATATGTCCTCACACAATATCGTTGTCGAAGTGTATAATGATCTCCTGGTTCTGCTCATTTCACTTAGCATCAGTTCATGTAAGTCTTGCCAGTCCTCTCTGTATTCATCCTGCTGGTCATTTCTTACAGAACAATAATATTCCATAACATTCATATACCACAATTTACCCAGCCATTCTCCAATTGATGGGCATCCATTCATTTTCCAGTTTCTAGCCACTACAAACAGGGCTGCCACAAACATTTTGGCACATACAGGTCCCTTTCCCTTCTTTAGTATCTCTTTGGGATATAAGCCCAATAGAAACACTGCTGGATCAAAGGGTATGCACAATTTGATAATTTTTTGGGCATAATTCCAGATTGCTCTCCAGAATGGTTGGATTCGTTCACCACTCCACCAACAATGCATTAGTGTCCCAGTTTTCCCGCATCCCCTCCAACATTCATCATTATTTTTTCCTGTCATCTTAGCCAATCTGACAGGTGTGTAGTGGTATCTCAGAGTTGTCTTAATTTGCATTTCTCTGATCAATAATGATTTGGAACACTCTTTCATATGAGTGGTAATAGTTTCAACTTCATCCTCTGAAAATTGTCTGTTCATATCCTTTGACCATTTATCAATTGGAGAATGGCTTGATTTCTTATAAATTTGAGTCAGTTCTCTATATATTTTGGAAATGAGGCCTTTATCAGAACCTTTAACTGTGAAAATGTTTTCCCAGTTTGTTGCTTCCCTTCTAATCTTGTTTGCATTAGTTTTATTTGTACAAAGGCTTTTTAATTTGATATAATCAAAATTTTTTATTTTGTGATCAGTAATGGTCTCTAGTTCATCTTTGGTCACAAATTTCTTTCTCCTCCATAAGTCTGAGAAATAAACTATTCTATGTTCCTCTAATTTATTTATAATCTCGTTCTTTATGCCTAGGTCATAGACCCATTTTGATCTTATCTTGGTATATGGTGTTAAGTGTGGGTCCATGCCTAATTTCTGCCATACTAATTTCCAATTATCCCAGCAGTTTTTATCAAATAATGAATTCTTTTCCCAGAAATTAGGGGCTTTGGGTTTGTCAAACACTAGATTGCTATAGTTGACTATTCTGTCTTGTGAACCTAGCCTTTTCCACTGATCCACTAATCTATTTCTTAGCCAATACCAAATGGTTTTGGTGACTGCTGCTTTATAATATAATTTTAGATCAGGTACAGCTAGGCCACCTTCATTTGATTTTTTTTTTTTCATTAATTCCCTTGAGATTCTCGACTTTTTATTGTTCCATATGAATTTTGTTTTTATTTCTTCTAGATCAATAAAATATTTTCTTGGAAGTCTGATTGGTATAGCACTAAATAAATAGATTAGTTTAGGGAGTATTGTCATCTTTATTATGTTCGCTCGGCCGATCCAAGAGCACTTAATATTTTTCCAATTATTTAAGTCTGACTTTATTTGTGTGGAGACTTTTTTATAATTTTGCTCATATAATTCCTGACTTTCCTTTGGTAGATAGATTCCCAAATATTTTATGGTATCAACAGTTATTCTGAATGGGATTTCTCTTTGTATCTCTTGCTGTTGGGTTTTGTTGGTGATGTATAAAAATGCTGAGGATTTATGGGGATTTATTTTGTAGCCAGCTACTTTGCTAAAATTATGAATTATTTCCAATAGCTTTTTAGTAGAATCTCTGGGGTTCTCTAGGTATACCATCATATCATCTGCAAAGAGTGATAGTTTGGTTTCCTCATTGCCTACTCTAATTCCTTTAATATCTTTCTCGACTCATTGCCGAGACTAGTGTTTCTAATACGATATTAAATAATAATGGTGATAGTGGGCAACCTTGCTTCACTCCAGATCTTACTGGGAAAGGTTCCAGTTTTTCCCCATTGCATATGATGCTTACTGATGGTTTTAAATATATGCTCCTGACTATTTTAAGGAAAAGTCCATTTATTCCTATGCTCTCAAGTGTTTTTATTAGGAATGGATGTTGGATTTTATCAAATGCTTTTTCTGCATCTATTGAGATGATCATATGGTTTTGGTTTGTTTGGTTATTGATATAGTCAATTATGCTAATAGTTTTCCTAATATTGAACCAGCCCTGCATTCCTGGTATAAATCCTACTTGGTCATAGTGTATTATCCTGGTGACGATTTTCTGTAATCTTTTTGCTAATATTTTATTTAAGATTTTAGCATCAATATTCATTAGGGAGATTGGTCTATAATTTTCTTTCTCTGTTTTCAGCCTACCTGGTTTAGGTATCAGTACCATGTCTGTGTCATAAAAGGAGTTTGGTAGGACTCCTTCAATCCCTATTTTTTCAAATAGTTTATATAACATTGGAGTTAATTGTTCTTTAAATGTTTGGTAGAATTCACATGTAAAGCCATCTGGTCCTGGGGATTTTTTCTTAGGAAGTTGATTGATAGTTTGTTCTATTTCTTTTTCTGAGATGGGACTGTTTAGGATATTTACTTCTTCCTCTGTTAGTTTGGGCAAGCTATATTTTTGGAGGTATTTTTCTATTTCATTTAAGTTGTCGAATTTATTGGCATAAAGTTGGGCAAAGTAACTCCTAATTATTGCTCTAATTTCCTCTTCGTTAGTGGTGAGTTCTCCCTTTTCATTTTTAAGACTAACAATTTGATTTTCCTCTTTCCTTTTTTTAATCAGATTTACTAAGGGTTTGTCTATTTTGTTGGTTTTTTCATAGAACCAACTCTTAGTTTTATTAATCAATTCAATAGTTTTTTTACTTTCAATTTTATTGATCTCACCTTTTATTTTTAGAATTTCAAGTTTAGTGTTTGACTGGGGGTTTTTAATTTGTTCCTTTTCTAGCATTTTTAGTTGCAAACCCAATTCATTGACCTTCTCTTTCTCTATTTTATACAAATAGGCCTCTAGAGATATGAAATTTCCCTTTATTACCGCTTTGGCTGCATCCCATACATTTTGGTATGATGTCTCATTATTATCGTTTTCTTGGGTGAAGTTATTAATTATGTCTATGATTTGCTGTTTCACCCAATCATTCTTTAGTATGAGATTATTTAGTTTCCAATTATTTTTTGGTCTACTTCCCCCTGGTTTTTTGTTGAATGTAATTTTCATTGCATCATGGTCTGAAAAGGATGCATTTACTATTGCTGCCTTACTGCATTTGAGTTTGAGGTTTTTATGTCCTAATATATGGTCAGTTTTTGTATAGGTTCCATGAACTGCTGAAAAGAAAGTGTATTCCTTTCTGTCTCCATTACATTTTCTCCAGAGATCTATCATATCTAACTTTTCTAGTATTCTATTTACCTCTTTGACTTCTTTCTTATTTATTTTGTGGTTTGATTTATCTAATTCTGAGAGTGCAAGGTTATGATCTCCCACTATTATAGTTTTACTGTCTATTTCTTCTTGCAGCTCTCTTAGTTTCTCTTTTAAGAATTTAGATGCTACCCCACTTGGTGCATATATGTTTAATATAGATAGTGCTTCATTATCCATGCTACGCTTTAGCAAGATATAGTGCCCTTCCTTATCTCTTTTAATTAGATCAATTTTTGCTTTAGCTTGATCTGAGATCAGGATGGCTACCCCTGCTTTTTTGACTTCACCTGAAGCATAGTAGATTTTGCTCCAACCTTTTACCTTTAACCTGCATGTATTAGAACAAAATTTAAAGACATGAATACCTAAAGATAATTTGGTACCTTAATCTACTTGATCCATGGTTTGGCATCATATTTTCTTTTTCTTTTTTTTTATTTTATAATAACTTTTTATTGACAGAACCCATGCCAGGGTAATTTTTTACAACATTATCCCTTGCACTCACTTCTGTTCCGATTTTTCCCCTCTCTCCCTATACTCCCTCCCTCAGATGGCAAGCAGTCCTATATATGTTAAATATATTGCAGTATATCCTAGATACAATATATGTGTGCAGAACCAAACAGTTCTCTTGTTGCATAGGGAGAATTGGATTCAGAAGGTATAAATAACCGGGAAGAAAAACAAAAATGCAAACAGTTTACATTCATTTCCCAGTGTTCTTTCTTTGGGTATAGCTGCTTCTGTCTATCATTGATCAATTGAAACTGAGTTAGATCTTCTCTTTGTCGAAGAAATACACGTCCATCAGAATACATTCCCATACAGTATCGTTGTTGAAGTATATAATGATCTCCTGGTTCTGCTCATTTCACTTAGCATCAGTTCATGTAAGTCTTGCCAGTCCTCTCTGTATTCATCCTGCTGGTCATTTCTTATAGAACAATAATATTCCATAACGTTCATATACCACAATTTACCCAGCCATTCTCCAATTGAGGGCATCCATTCATTTTCCAGCTTCTCGCCACTACAAAAAGAGCTGCCACAAACATTTTGTTGGCATCATATTTTCACCAGGAATTAAAGTCTATGTTTCCATAGTTTCTTTCATAGCTACGATTATAACAGTTTTAGAGCCTCTCTCTTATAAGCAGAAAAGTGGTGGTTGGGAGTTGAGCATGTCTGGGAAAAAAGGGAGCCAACCTGAATCTCTCCATAAATAAAACAAGAGATAAGATAAGACATGGGAGGGATTTGAGAAATGGAGAAAAAGACAAATTCATTTTTTTCTTTGACATTCTTTTTAAAGACCTTCTAGTTTTTCTCTATACCAGTAGTCTTCAAACTTTTTGGTCATTCACCTAATTAGTAAAAAAAAGCAAACAAACAAAACCATGTCTTCATCCCCATTATACATTTATTTATTTATAAAATATCTTCTGCTATTATACTAGAAATTATGTACATTATAAAACACAAAGAAATAAAAAGGAATAAAGCAAATGAGTAAATATTTGGTCCTAATATTTGGTCCCAGCCACTGGAGTTTACTGTATAGGAAGGAACATGGTTGACATGTGATTCAGAAAAGTCACTTTAGAAGCTTTATGGAGGATGGACTAAAATGGTGAGAGGTTTGAAGTAGGAAGATCATATAGGTAATCCAGGTAAGAAATAGCTGTGTTTTCACCTTCTGATTGATTGAACACCCTCCCTTTTGGGGTCAAGCCAGAATTCCCATTTTGAAGTCTATCATTCTTTGCCACAAGAAACAAAGAAAGAATATTATACTCAATCAAACATTTATTAAGTGCTTTCTATGTGTAGGTGATACAAAGATGAAAAATAAATTGCTACCCTCAAAGAATGTGGAAATTTAATCCATTCCAAATTGAGTGGCAACTAAGTATTCAAACTTAATACTTAATTAAAACTTGTCATGTTCTGGGTTGGAAGCAGCCTACCTCTGCACCCATTCCCTTAGCGGATGGATTATAGGTTTATATTATATATTGTGATGAAACATCACAAGATAGATTCTTAGAGATGAAAATAAACATATTCTTATCTAGCCCTGTGAAACAGATTCTTTATAAATCCTCATTAAGCAGCCCAGAAAAAAAGGTTTTGGGGAGGCCTAAAAGCAGCCATTCATGGAGTAGCCACAGTGATGGCAGCAGCGAATATGATGGCCTGATGCCTAGACTTTCATAAAGCAAAAGGATGCTTTTTAGAGTTATCTCTTTTTTCTTGCTTGATCTCACTTTGGACTTGCTAGTATTTTAATTGGTGAGGAGACTGGATGTTAACTAATGTTCCATTACCTAATTATACTTTAAAATTCTTGAGCCTTACAGTTGATTGAGGGAATAAAGATGGAGGAGTGGAAAAGGATGAGAATTGGGGATCTGGCATGTTCTATGGGATGACTTTGCAAGTTTAACATATTTCAATGGGAACTGTTAATTACTTTGGGTTAGGATTTCAGAGACCTCTTGTTTTTGTATATTTCCAGAGATAACAGACCTTTCCAAATTATGTGTCATTGTCCAATAAGTCATTATTTCTTGAGATCCTGGCTTAGGCCTCACAATTTAAGAATGCAAGGTAGCAGAGATTAAAAAAAAAAAAAAAACAACTAATTTGAGTTTTAACCAAAAGAGTGTTATGATAATATGGTGCAAAAGAATATGTATTCTTCTTTAAACGCATACATGTGTATGTATATTTTTCACATAGGAATTTCCTTCTATTTGAATCATCTTATACAAAGGCATACAGGAGTTTGATTATGTAGTTGCTTCCAAGGGAATTCTTTACTTATCTTAGCAGCTTTAAGAACAATTTCAGCCAAGCAGAGAAGTTAAGGGTTCTTGTTCAGTACTTCATTGCATTTGTGAGGAATGTCCCTGAAGACATAAGTCAAGGAATCAGAGAAAGCATCCATTATACAGATCAATGTAACATCCTCTTGATATCATTTCCCCAAAAGTGACCCACCTCTGATTGAATTATCTCCATTGATGGAGGAAAATAATGTCTCTCCCTCTACTTCCCCCAAATAGCTGATTCAGTTTTTTTGAATGTGTTAATCTTCTTCCTTAATATCAAGCTGAAATCTGGCTCCCTTCTCTCTGAAATGTTGCTCCCTAACCATGTAGAATAAATCTGATTGTTCATTTGGAACACAACTATAATGCCTATACCACCATAAAGTCACAGAATCACTGAATTTTTGAATTGCACCAGTCTTTAGAGACTATTTATTCCAATACTTCCATTCTATAGAATAATCACTACATGTTCATTCAGCCTCCAAAGAGTTAGATGGCTCTAATTTTGAGGAAGCTTTTCCTTGTATCAAGCCTGTTGTCTTTTACTTATGTTTCTATTTTTGCTGTCTAGGACCAAGCAGAAGTACACTGTTTGCTGTAATTTGCCCCTAATTTTTTCTATCTCATATCTATGCTTTCAGCACAGGCTATCTTCCAAGCATGGAATGCTATCTCCTTCCTGCCATCTCTTGGAACTTCTGGTTCATATCAAGGCAGGGAAGTAAAATTTAACTCAGGCTTCTACTATTACTGCTTCCAGTGCTTAACTCTTCATTTGGATCTAAGGACAATTCCTGGTTTTTTCCTATTAAGCTGCCATTTCCCCATCTCCCTGTCCCATTCCCTTTTGCCCCAACTGATGGGGGTGGGAGGAAGGATAGAGATAGGATTCCATAGTATAGGGGCATAGCAAGTATGGTTAAAAAAAACCCAAACAAACAACAAAGCATACTAGGTAGTCTGTATTGATTTAATTTTGTGAAATGAGGGCCAGTATAAAAGGGCCTTATAGAAATCTCTTCAGCATCTACTTTGATCCCAAAAGTTAAATCAATCTTGTAGTAATAATGATGGCAAACATGTGACTATATAGTTTACAATAGCCAGTAGTTACTAGTACCCTCTGTATATTATAGTATAACAGTATAGTATAACAAGCTAAGTTCCCAACAATGGTGCACACTAAGGTCAGGGCTCTCTTGTTTGATAAGTTCTTGTCATGGCAGGCATGCATCCTACGATAATATCTAAGTTGGAGATGTATAAGACTACACATAAAATTGTCACATTAGAAACCCAGGTCACAGTTACCATAGCCTTTATTCTACTAGTGAAGTAAATTGCTTCTGCTAAAATAGGAAAGATTCAATCTATTACCCTTCTCAGAATGTTGAATTCCATGCATCATACAATATTCTGGAATCGTTCTCTTTGAGAGGTTCTCCTTATTCTAGACAAAATTCAGATCTTGGTACACTGGCCCAAGAGATCACACTGAGACTCAGGTTCCTGTTATACACATTCTACAGCTTTCTGGAACACACATATTTTATATTTAGCTTAAAAGATGATAGACAATATTCAAGCTCTGCTCTTCATCTCAGTGACAATTTCCAGTCACTTCACAAATCTATAAATTTTACATTTTTATTTGGCTCAGTATAAAGGACACTAGTTTAACTGACATTAATGCCTGTAGAAATCTAGCCATAATTACTCTTTAGAATTTCAATACCACAATACAGCATCACCACATGCTTATTGGATATCTCGATGTGGATGTCCTATAAACATCTCAAACTCAACAGATCTAAATCAGAACTTAATATCTTTCTTCCTAAACTTTTCTCTGTTTCTGTACGGAGCACTAATATTCTTCCAGGAATCTAGATTCTTCTTGGCTTCCTCAAGCTCTCATTCCTCCTTACCTCATTTATTAGTTGTCCAGTGTTGCCGTTTCTCTAGCATCTATATCCCCTTTACTTCCATCCCTTAATTGGAGATCTCATTATTTTTCTCACCTGACCTACTCTCTCCCTCCAGTATAGCCTTCTCATTTTGCTCAAGCTTAAATCTGACACACACTTTCCTACTCAATAAATTCCAGGGACACTCCCTATTGCCTCTTAAGACAAAATATAAACTCCTTTTTGTCTTTGCAATCTGGTTCCAACCTATCATTCTAGCTTCATTTTACTTCACTCTTACATCCCATCCTGTGTGTTGTAGTCTAAATAAATTGGCTTTCTCTCTGTACCTCAGTTTGGAAAACTGAGACTACTTGTTTAGAACTAGCTTGAAAGACCCTATGTATTTATGGCACTCTTTCCCATCATCTCCCATGGCTGGAATGAACTCTTTCTTCATCTGTACCTTGTAGAATTCTTGTTGATCTTGGATAGCTCACTTAATTTTCCTGGGCCTCAGTTTCCTTTACTGTAAAATGGCTTCCCAGCTTTGTGGTAATGATCACACCATCTGTGACAAACACTGGGCCTATAGAGGCTCCCATCAACTGGTGTCTGTGGCTAGCACATTTGTACGTCCTGCTTCCTCTCTTTCCTTTATTTACCATTCCTGGTGTGAAAACATTCTTATTCTGTAAACCTGTCTACACAGTCTCTTCCCCAGTTACCTCAATCCTACTACTACTCTTCATTCATCTCCTCTTTTTTCCTTTCTTTTCATTGAGTCCCTTGGAATTTAAGAGCATGAAACTGTAAGACTACTGGCCCCAGAACAGTTTTATTTTATATAAGTTGAGCTTGGTTTCATTAGCACTAGATTCTAACCAACTAAACTGATCAACCCAGACTAGAATTCTATAGAGTTCTGACGCCAGAGCAGAACCATCTTAGATAAAAAAGACTGCTAAAAGGCTCAGAATACCAATAGAGTCATGAAGAATTTAGATATTCATGGATTAAAGATCTGTAAATGGTTATTAAGAGGTAGTTAGGTATGGCTTTGAAGAGAGCTTTGACAGCAGTAGCATTGTAGGAGTTGGTTTTTTAATCTATTTGTCCTTACTCCTGATGGTGGCAGAAAAAGAGTGGCTGGTTTACCCTTCAGAAAAGGCTTATTAAATGAAATATTCCACCCACTGACAGCTTCAGACTCCTGGGGAGATGGCAGAAGTTACAAATATGTGAGAGCTTTTAGGCTTGCAATTACTTTGCTGGGTAGAAGCAATAAATAAATAAATATAAATAAGTAAATAAAAGTGTAATCTGGGCATTATGTTGTTAGGTTATCTGAGATTCTGCATTACATGTCTCCAGGGCCCAGAGCTACAAGATGAAAGAAGTCTAAATGAAAAATTTCATAGGAGAAAGTAATCAAAGCGGAAAGCTGTCAGTGTGGGTCTTTGAGTATGTGTATCTTTACAAATATATTCAAGTACACTCCCACCAAAAAATCTCACTGATCCAAGCAAATGAAAGCATGTACAAACAGAAACATATACAGGTTCATACATTGTTCTATCTACTTAGACATAGAAACAAATATATACATTACCTCATAGAAATATACCCTTATACAGTTATGCATATTTAGGTACACAGCTACATATGTATACACTTAAATTTGTACTGAATATATGTATATCTACAAAACTTTATTGAAGCTTTAGAAACATACCCACAGATTCTGTGGACTAATCAGAAAGCACCTGATGGCTTAGTAACAAGAGAAACATTTACCAGGAGATGCCTTGATAGATATTCTCAAGTAGAATGCCATTTGCATTTCTGTTCTATACCTAGATTACATTCCTAAAACTTGAATCATTAACTCAAGAAGGTGCTAGAACTTTTAGGCCTGAGGACACATGCCTTTTTTTGGAGGGAATCCTCTTCCAACTTGTGGTCAGGTTCAGGGATACAGATGCACTAGAGCCAGTCCATACTGGCTCTCTGGAGCTGATTGTTAAATTTTCATTTTGAGCATATATACCTTGGAAATCAGCAAACACTACAAATCAGAGCTTGATTTATTGTTTTGTTGATTAACTAGAAATTAGGAAAGTAATGAAGATCATGCCAATAATGTAAATTGTGGATACATTATTTTTTCTTCTGGAGATCAGGTCACTAAATATTTAGCGGCATAATAATGGGAGCAGACCAAATTGTAACTACCTGGCATTTAAATGTTTTTCAAATGGCACTCATTTATACTTTTGGTCACAGAGATACACAGGTATATATGGGACCAAAAGAGTCCCAGCAAACTAAAGGATATTTCACTGAGTGGGTAGATGATAGGAGCATCAGGGGCTCTAGATTGATAGAGGGGAGAGACAAGTGAATAATAGAGAAGAGGCATCATGAGAAAAGTGTGGCTTGGATTAGAAAACCTTGTTGTGTGCCTCTGATCCTCCCCTCCCTGGTGATATATCTGGAGTGACTCCATTCACCCAAGTGTAAGTTTGATCATCTCTAATATAGAAATAAGGACACTTGTGTTGTAAAAAACACTTTACAAACTATAAAAAGCTATGTAAATGTGAGCTATCATTGATACTAATGTAATTTTTGTTACCTTTTCATGTTGTTTACATTCACTGTAGATTTACTACTTTTACTGCCCTTTTACTTCTTCCTAAAGTTTGCCCTTTGTTGGGATTAGAAAAATCATCCATATTGGATTAAGTAAATATAGTTGATTTTATCTACTACTGTCTTTACAAAGTCCCTCACAAGTTCACTTTGTGTCACTTGTGTCTCTGCCTCTTTCATTCTTTCTCTTCCCTTCCCAACCTCATTCTTTGGTATGCATGATTATTTTGGCCCAAAGTTCTCAGCCTGGGTTCTTAACTTAGGGTTTATTCACTTAAATTTTTTTTTTTTTATAACTGTATTCCGATAAAATTGTTTTCCTTTGTAATCCCATGAATATCATTTTATGCATTTAGGAAAAAAAAAGCTCAAGAATTTTTGCTCTAGGAAAAGAAGAAATTATCTATCCACTCTTCCTATCTCTCATGGACCCCGAGAGATATTCTTTATTCAGAGAACAGAGGTATATCTGAGAGACAGTCAACCATTAAACTCTCATCCACAACTTGGATGGGAGCTCTGGGAATCATTTTTCTTCTGTTTCCTATTGACACTTAGAACAGATGGTTCATGAAGTGCTGGAGGAAGAGAGATTGAGATATAGTAAAGGAGAAAAAGTATAATTATTGCTGGCCTGTGAACTAGGTCTCTTGGGTATTTGGCTCATGGATTTTTTTCCTCCAGAGTAAAGAGGATTGTGGATGTAGTTTGGAAAGCTGTTGATAGAAAACACTGGTATCTACCTTCATCATTCCATACAAGGATTGCAATTCAGAGTGGAGGCTTTTCATCAGAATGACCAAGAGGCCACTGGCTCTCATGCAGCCCTGACTTAAGAATTATGTTCTGATAGCTGCTGTATTGGAAACTGTGGTCCTAGTTAATAGCTAAAGGTGAGGGTGTAATCATGTTTCAACCTTTTTCCTTTAATTTACTGGCCTGCAGGTGGGTAGTATGTTTATTCCAAGAATCGAACTTGAGATGGAAGATGTTAGTGAGTGGGTGCAGATGTATATGTGTACTTGAGTGTATTTACAGGAACCTGAATTGGAAGGTGAAAATGGTAGAGAGGAGTGTCGGTGGAAATTGTACATTGAAAGAGAGATGAGGTAAGAGATAAGATGGAGAGATGGGTCATGAACTTCTTCTATTACAGCATACTTTCTGTGTCTTTCATTTTATTACTTTTCTTCCCTTTAGTCTTGCACAACAGGTACATGATACCAGATATGCAGGTACAGCATCTAGGTACTGCATTACTTTGTATCTTTTTCAGCTTTACTTACAATGTCACACATATACAAAACCTTTCCAAGCTTTCTTTCTTTTTTTAAAATAGCTTTTTATCTACAAGTTATATGCATGGGCAATTTTGCAGTATTGACAATTGTCAAACCTTTTGTTCACCTTTTCCCCTCATTCCCCCTATTTCCTCCCCCCAATGGCAGGGTGACCAATACATGTTAAGTAAGTTAAAGTATAAATTAAATACAATATAAGTATACATGTCTTAACAGTTATTTTGCTGTACAGAAAGAATCAGACTTTGAAATAGAGTACTATTATCCTGCGAAGGAAATCAAAAATGCAGACAGACAAAAATATAGGGATTGGGAATTCTATGTAATGGTTCATAGTCATCTCCCAGAGTTCTTTCTCTGAGTGTAGCTGGTTCAGTTCATTACTGCTCTATTGGAACTGATTTGGTTCATCTCATTGTTGAAGAGGGCCACATCCATCAGAATTGATCATCATATAGTATTGCTGTTGAGGTATATAATGATCTCCTGGTCCTGCTCATTTCACTCAGCATCAGTTCATATAAGTCTCTCCAGGCCTTTCTGAAATCCTCCTCGAAGCTTTCTTTCTTTTACAAATTCCTAATAATATTTAAGTCTCTAGATCTTAAAATCACATCCAAAATTTGCTATGGCACCATTTCCATTTGCTGGATACCGAATTTCCTGAACTGTTATAACTACCAATCATGCAACTTTTTTTTACTTAGCAAAATTGTTTCCCCTTCATCCACTCATCCCACATTTGGGCTTTGATTTGTACCCTCTAGTTGTAGTTTTTCTAGAAGCAGTTAGAAAAGCTTCTATGTAGGGAAAGAGATTGAATCTATGATTTCAGTGGCATTGGGCATTCCCAGTGAAGGAAGCTTTTCTACTGTTGCATCTTTGCACTTGGTCTGAATTTTTGAGTCCTTGAGAGTTGACTAGAATACTGAGAAGTTAAATAACTTTCCAGAGTCACAAAACATACATCAAAATTTCCATACATGGAAAATGTTTTTTTTCCATATAATGGAAAAAAAATTTCCATACATCAAAAACGGAACTTGAACTTTCATATTCAAGTCACTGAAGTTGGTTAAGAATTACTGAAGTTCACAATTTGTTTTCTTAGACCCTCAAAGAAAACTTTAATTTTTCTTAAGAATTGTCTAGACTAAGGTAGGATTTGAAATTAATATCTCCAGACCTACAGATATCTCATGTAACCTAGAAACTATCAGGTAACTGGATTAACTAAATGGATATTCTAAATTCATGTTCATAATCAAGAAGTGAATGTCTAAAGAATTCTTGGTGACAAAAGAGGAAAATGTGGGAGCAAAATTCCTCCAGAGTCAAGAAGGGATAGAGCAGTGGTTCTCAAAGTATGGTCTAGAGCAGGGGTCCTCAAACTTTTTAAATGGGGGGGCCAGTTCACTGTCCCTCAGACTGTTGGAGGGCCAGACTATAGTAAAAACGAAAACTTTGTTTTGTGGGCCTTTAAATAAAGAAACTTCATAGCCCTGGGTGAGGGGGATAATCGTCCTCAGCTGCTCAATCTAGCCCGAGGGCCGTAGTTTGAGGACCCCTGGTCTAGAGAATCCTGGGGATCTCTGAAACCTTTTTAGAAAGTCTACAAATTAAAAATTGCCCATTATTTCTATGTTATTCCAGGACTAATGCTACTCTATTATGGATAAAGTTCATAGATGGACTAAGATGGAATAGTTTAGTGTCAAGACCAGCAAGGGCATGTAAATTTATATGCCCTATATCTTTAGACCTGGGTTCTGAAACTATGATTCATCTTATGTTGTTACAAGAATAAAACTATTATAGGATTTTCTAATATCACTTTTTCTTTTTATCAATTTAAAATAGAGCAGAATCTTAATGTTTGATGAGGTAATATAAAAATTCAAGTTTATTCACTTAAAAAATCCAAGAAAGCTTCTTATTTATTGCACCAGGGCAGGGTACAAAGAATATGAGGTTTGTTATTGTAGCACTCGCAATACACTTTTAAAAATACATACAGTTAAATACACACACAGATTAATATCAGCCAGAAAAAATAACTCTTTAGCAAAGAACATTGTTTTATTAATACAGAGACACTATAGGGCAAACCCAGAGACTTATGAATAGAATTCTTAATCAATTGATTTCCCAATTTATCTGGAGAATTTACCTTGTGAAATTTCAGTGAGCCAAATATGTGTCACTGTGGTTTTCCCACCCAGAATGTGAAATGATCTAACATTTTCTAAGTGAGAAGTTGAAACATTTTTCATACTTGTGAAAGGCATATTGGTTGGACCCCTTGTAGTGAACTTGTGGGAAGAAAAGGACAAGAGTGTATAGAACGGATGGGAACATACACATTTCAGTATGCATCCTTAGAAGAAACACCTACATCAATTAATAGCACTCCCCACCCAGAATTGTTGGGAGGCTAAAATGAGATATTTTTAAAGCCCTATATAAATGCTAACTGTTATTATTTCAAATCTTACGTTTTAAACTAAGTAAGATGGGAGAAAGAAAGGCATTTATTTGCCAAAGACATATAAGTGAGTTGTTCTTATCATATAGACCTTACCTTAATTATTTTTTTCACCTGGTTACTTTTTATTTTATGGGAAGGGAATATTTTTAATTTCCATTATCAGCATATCCATACAAAGACAATCATGTTTAGATACAGCAGGGAAAAAACAGCCTAAATAGATTTATTGTATGTAGATATTATTTATTTCATATACTGTTATATTTATAGGTCATAGGACCAGTTGTCCAAAACTAAAACTAGTGGCCTATGGCAATGACCATATGACTAATTGTTGCCCCTGAAACACTGTCATTTGAAAGTTCAGGAAGAATAATTATTATGGAGATTTGCAAATCATACTTAACTTTGCAAAAAGCTTTGTCTATGGTGTTATAACTCATTGTTCTTGTGTGTTTAGGTCAATGGTGTATGCATCCAGGAGTCTGAAATCTTTGCACATTGAAAATAGTTAATAATAGTTAACCTAAAACTAGCTCATCACCATAACAAAGTTTACTTATGACATTTTTTATGCTTTGTTGCAGTTCCAGGGGGGGGGAAACTTATTTTACACAAAAAGGTTTTAAATATATATAGAGAAAGACTTATCTCCCCAAAGTGCCAGCTCACCTTTTCATTTCCTTTAAATGAGCTGAATGTCTTGGAAGAATTTGATGTATATTATCTACATCACAGTAGATGTATTTCTAGGAGTGATTCCTCTGGGCTTGATATCCATGAGGATAGTGTGCATGTCTAGCTAAAAACCTGGAGTAAAATCCACAACCACCAGGATATATATATATATAGCTTTAGCCACTTGGTTGGCATGCTTCCTCTTCCCTCCTTGATCATAAGCACATTTCATTTGTCTCCTTAAAAGAAAAAGCAGGGTTTATGGAATGCAAATATTTCTTCCAATACCAAGCTTCTTTTTAAGCTTGTTAGCTTACAAATAATAATAATTATTACTACTGATGAAACTTGTCACAGTGAGAAGACAGTATGTGGAAAACCTGTTTAACATAGGAAAGACAAAATACATAGCAGTTTGAGTCCTATTGCCAGTCTACTCTTGCATATTATGTCATATCACACAAAGATCTTTCTCTGGGACTGTTCTAAAGTGTCAAATGCTTTATATTGGTTAGAAAAAGGGTGTTAATGGAAATCGTCCTTGAGTTTGTAAATTCTTTGATGCAGAGGGAGCTTTCTCAGTGTAGAGACTCTCAAAAGTTCTCCATGGCATTTGGACCTTTTTCTCTTGCTTGTCTGGTTGCAACTAGATATGCAGATGACCTAAAGTCCAGATTTCTTAAGGTGACTTCTTAAAAAACCCTCCCAGTCTCTTCTTTCCAGAATTATTTTTAATTATTCTCTTATGTCATAAGTTCTTAACCTAGGGTGTTATGATTCTATTTCTAAAATATTTTGAAAACTCCTTTGTAATCCTATTATTATTTTATTAATTTAAAAACATGATTCTGAAAGGGGACCACAAACTTCAGTAAAATGCCATGACACAAAAAGTGTTAAGAATCGCTGCCCTACATGAATTTTCAAATTCTATCTTCCAAATTGAACTGCTAATTATCCTTCATACTTACTATATGTTTTCCTACCTTCAGGTCTTTGTTTTTTTCTGTCCTATTCACCACAATTCTCTTGTCCTCTGACCTACTGTTCCCATCTACCTATTAAAACTCATCTCAAGTGCTGTTAACTTTATGAAAGGGAGATTGTGGGGAAGGATGAAACATTATTCCCTATAAAACAGAAAAACTGATCCCTTTGAATTTTTACATTTATCTTTATTAATTACCTTAGTGATTATATACTGCTCTTTTCTAAGTCATTTTAATCTATACATCTTAATTGCTACCTCCAGATTTTTAGAGTTTATCTCATATTTCTTTGTAATCCCCTTAGGCCTGATATAGTAGAGTATATGGGGTATTTCTTAATTGACTAACTGATCTCTAAACCCTGTCCTCTTTTATCAATTCATGGAACTAGTTGAATTTATCCTTTTTACTTCTTTATTCATTGGCTATTTATATTCCTTGCTTCTCTATTTGTCCCCCCCAACCCTCCAAAAAAGAGAGAAGAAAAGGTAACTTCTAGACATAGCCCAAGCCAAACATTAGGGAAGACTATACTAAGAGTTATGGGGAAAATATGAAAGAAAAAACAGAATTCCTTTAAAAAATTTACAGTCTCTTTAAGGAGATGGAACAATTTATATACCCATGACATTTGCTGGAAACTCTTGGGGAGAAAATAGCAAGGACATTAGTAAAAATCATTGAACTGACCTAAGCTTAAAGTGAAGGACACAATGGTGTATCATGGATAGGATGCTAAGCTTGGAGTCAGGAAGAGTTTAAATCCTATCTGTGACACTAGCTATGTGGGCTTGGTTAAATCTAATTTCTGTGTGTCTAAGGCAACTCTGGGATTGCTCTGGGATTGATCTGTTTTGGTGACAGAATTTACACAGAAGGAATTCTCTATTGAGAGAAAGTATCTAGTTTAAAAAAAAAAAAACAGGACTTTGAAAAGAAGGACCTATGTAATATGGGAGGAAGCATTTTATAGGGAAAGAGTACTGACTCAGGAATGAGATCTAGAATCTGACTTATTACCTGTGTGCCTTGAAGCAAGCTAGTTAACTTCTGGCCCTCAAGTTTTCTCATCCATAATATGAGGTTTGGTAGATTCAGTGGTTTCTGAGGTCCCTTCCAGCTTTAAATATGATTGTATGATTAAAAAAGTTGAGAAAAAAGCTGGTATTAAGGGTATGGGGAAAGCTTACCTTTGGAAATAAAGATTATATATATAAATGTGTAAGGATTCCTATTTAAGGAGAGTGGGTGACATGCAAGTTGGATGGACATTTAGGTCTAATAATAAAAATATCCATCTTATATTACATTTGTATATGACTTGACAGTTTCCAAAACTCTTTTACATACACATTTATTTTAGGTTATATATGTACATTTATTTTTTAAATATTTCCATTTGAGTCATGTTGAGAAAGAAAAATCAAAACAAAAATGAAAAAACACAAGCAAAAAAAGATGAAAATGGTATGCTTTGATCTTCATTCAATCTCCATAGTTTTCTCTCTGGAGAATTTTTTTGGATTTGTTGGAATTGTTTTGGATTACTGAATTTTTAGAAGAGCCAAATCTATCATAGTTGATCATCACACAGTTTTGTTGATGTATACAGTGTTTTCTTGGTTCTGCCTGCTTCACTCAGCATCAGTCTATCATTTATATTATTGATTTTAGAACAATCCTGTGAAATATTAAAGTCAGGCATTATCTGTGTTTTGTAGAAGAGGCAGATATAGAGCCAGGAAGTATTGGGATTGGGCTCAATGTCAACTAGTTAAGTGGTGAAGCTGAGATTAGAACACATCTCCTACCCCCAAAGAATGGGATTAGGTGAAAGGTCCAAGGACCTAAATTGAAAGGTACAAATTGGCCTTTGGGTGCCCCCCCCCAATCCAGTCCTCACCCTGGTTGTTCTTATACTAGAGCAGCTCCCTAACACTTGCAGGAACTTGTGGGTTCCTGCATACTTCCAAATTAAGTTGAAAGAAATCTCTGAAATTCATCCTACTTCAAATTCCTTTTCTGTCCCTTCCAAGATTGGATGTGCCCTCTTACGGTGATCTGTGATCCCAGGGCCTCCCAGAGTTGGAGTATGGTCCCTCATGATGTATAGCAGCTGTTAACGATTTATATACAATGCTATATGCTGTCAAAGCATTTTCATATAAATTATTCAATTTGATCCTTTTTTTTTTTCCTGAGGCAATTGAAGTTAAGTGACTTGCTCAGGGTCACCCAGTTAATAAGTATTAAGTGTCTGATGATGAATTTGAATTCAGGTCCTTCTGACTTAAGGGCAGGTGGATGGCACAGTCGATAAAGCAGGGCTGGTGCTTTATCGACTGTGTCATCCACCTGCCCTTCAATTTGATCCTCAAAAAAATCCTCAGGAGCTAGGGTAGATAGCCATTCTCATTTTTTTGGATGAGAAAACAGACCCAGTGAGATTTTAACCTGTTGCCCAAAAGTTACTCAATTGGGTAGCAATTAAACTAGAAGTAGAACCCAGGATTCCTGACCCCTAGTCCGGTATTCTAAATCCTGAACACGTAATGAATAATTTGGCACTCTGTTCACAGTATTATGGAGTGTTGATTAGTATAGACTTTGTATCTGTGATGTTGGTTCTCATATATTCTAGAGAATGTATTTGGATTTAAGCATCTTCTCCCTTTCCCTTCCCCCAGCTTATCTCAGAGTTTCCCCCAGCTTAACTCAGAGAATTGTTTTGTCCTCCACAGAGAGGCTCTGAATTACTATTTGTTCTCTTGTTACATTGGGAATAACATGCTTTGTTTTGCAGGATTTATGTAGACTTGCATTCTTGTTTTGTTGTGACTGTTGCTTCCCGCACCACTACTCCCCTCTCCCCAATCTCCCATTAGGGGCAGCAGCACAGGCTCTGTCCAAAGATGTCATCATTCAGAGTCTGTCACCTGAAGATTCTTTGAAATTCTGTGAGTGCATTCTAGACAAAGAAGAGGTGATTGTGTGCCTGCCAGTATACAGTCGTGCAAACAGTACAATAGAAGTTGATCTGTGACAGTGGAAAGAGCTGTGGACTTAAGTGTCAGAAAACCTAGTTTAAATCTGTCATTTTATGTCTATTCTCTTGGCAAGTCTTTAACTTCTCTAAAACTCAGTTTCCTCGTCTGTAAAATATGAATAATGCTTTGAGTTGTGAGGGTTAGATTAAATAATCTATATAAATCTATCAGCCTTATTATAGAAATTAAACTATTTTTATTATGTATGTGTTATGTGAGGATTTTGAACATAGATGAATCTTTTTTCTAAGTCTTCTTAGAGAATGGATTGAGATCATAAATCTATAATGGAAAAGGACCTTGTAATTCAACCCCTTGTTGAACCCCTTAATTCCAAAAGAATTAAGTGACTTGGGTGACAGATCCAGGATTTAGCCCCAAAAGTTTAAAAGAAATTAAGGTTACTTATTAAAATGTTTTCTAAATTTTTGTAGAGTTACCTCCTTCCCAAATCAGAACCAATTGCTAATACTCATTAAATGCTAGAGGCAGAAAGAAACTTAAAAACTAATTCCTTATCCTTTCTACCACTGAACTATTGAAGTGAGTTGTAAAGCAATGAAAGAATATCTGAGTTTCTTTGTTTGCGGGACTTAATTCAAGTAGGGAAGTGTGAAATTTCCTTTCCTTTCTACCCTTTGTCTCTGATCTAGTGAATATCATGTTGTTTTTCATATCCCTTCTGTATTTTCCTCCAGTTACCTAGCTTAGTGTTAAGTCTGTAGCAAGTTCTCTACTCCTTTTTATTTCATTGATAAGTTCTGAAGAAAAGCAACCACATAAAGGACCACATACACAAAGACAAATGACTGACTGAAAAGAGCTAGGAGATATGAACAGACTATGCAAAAGCATAATTGATATGATGAGATAGACTTGCTCATGAGAATCTGCAATACTAGTAAAAATGCTATTTTACATAGTAGGCTGGGAATATAGGCATCTCATTGCTATATAAAGGTTGAAAATAACAATTAACAAGTATTTTATTAAATCACATCTATATCTCTTCCTTTATTGATACATACACACACACACATATATATATGGATATACATCATTAATGTATAAAATACTTCACATTTGCATCTGAAAATCTTGGAAAGTCTTACAGAGCTAGGTTCATGTCCTCCTTCAGACACAGAGATTGTATGATCATGGCTAAGCTAAGTCACTTAATTTCTTAGTGCCCTTCTAAGATTGAGAGTTTTGGACAATTTACCAAGCTTCATCAGTGGAGTGAGGTGTTTTTTTTTTTTTTTTTAATTCTGAATTTATTTAACACTCCTCCCCCAAAACCCAAACATTTTTATATGCTCATATATGAGCTCATTATATATGAAACTATAAATATCAAGTATATAAATTTGCCTTTTAAAAATGTAAATGATAAATTCAACCTGTTGTTTTCAAAGCTGCTTTGCTTCTATCTCCTGAACTTTTTTTTTTTCACAGCATTATAAAACATGCTTCAATGTCCTTCCTAGAAGAAAGACATGTTAAGTAACTTGGGGCTGGGGGAGAAGGCATAGGGAGAAGATATCAAAGAACTGTAAGGTGCATCCTATCCTTTAAAGAGTTCAATATTTTATATCCACATAAAAATGTTTTCTAAATTGATAGATGTCAGATCCATAAAAAGACTATGGAAATGCCTGGGATACTTCCCTTCCTCTTTCTTCACTTCCCTTGTCAATGATAGAAGACTGGGCAGGATCCTGTTTAAAGCCATTCTTCTTCAATCCCAAAATCCTTGATGAAGGAGGAGGAAAATGTCATCATACTGAAGCTCTAGACATATAGGAATCATTCTGGCTTCCTTTTTTAAATCTGCTCTTCCAAATTCTGTTTCCAATCCTATCTCAGAGCAGTATTCACCTCCCAGTTTGCCTAGTGGCAAGACTGACTTTTATTGCCAGCTGTTTCTGCAGCACAAATAAGTATCATTTGCCCATCAATTTGGGAATGGCTGAATAAGTTATGGTATAACGTACTGGAATATTATTATTCTATAAAAAATGATAAACAAACTGATTTTAGAAAGGCCTGGAAAGATTTACACGAACTGATGTTGGGTGAAACAAACAGAGCCAGGAAAACATTGTATATAGCAATAGCAAGATTATGCAATTACCAATTATGATAAATCACACAATCCCAATAAACTTTGGATGGAAGACACCATCCACATCCAGAGAAAGAACTATGGAGACTGAATGTAGATCAACACATTTTATTTTCATCTTTCTTCTTCTGTTTTTTTTTTTTTTTCTCATAGTTTTTTCCTTTGTTTTGATTTTTTCCCCCCAATATTTTTACATGGAAATATGGAAAAAATGAATGTATGTGTATAACCTAAAAAGTTTATTCTTCCAGGAATTTCATTCTTTGAGACACATGATTTGCTTTCAGTTTTTAAAAAATGAATTTTAGTATTAAGTTGACAGCCCTAGACAATGGAAGACTTATATATCTGAAAAACATGTACAGTTAGTGAAGTTATAGGTCAGTTATTCAAACTGGGCAGGAAATCAGGAGTTTTACTGAAATAGGTATACTTATAGGACAGTTTTCTTTGTTTGTCAATATTTCTTTTCACTTATGTCAGCTTTCTGGTCTCTAAAATGGGTTGATGATACTTGCCTCACTAAACAAAAGCTTTTCTATTTTAATATAAATAAAGTGTTTAAAAAGAAAGTTTGACAAAAGTTCACCACTGGTAAGTTGAGTAATATTATAAACTCTGAATTAAGAGTAGCTTAGCTTCAGGAAAAGTCAGGTATGCCTACCATTCTCAGTTTTTTCACTTGTTTCCTGACTTTCTTTCTTGAATCGCTGGTTTCTATACCATATGCCACCCCAAACTTCCTTTTAATGCTGTTTCTTAAAGAAGGGGAGACATCAGGAAGAAACAGCTTTTACTAACTTTCTTATTTTGGAGAGCCTACCTAAAATGTATAAGTTTATAAGAACACTCCCTCCCCCATCACTTAAGTCAATTAATTTATTTATATAGTCACATTTTAGACAGCAGCATTGTTGTTTAGCAGATAGAGAGTGAACCCCAGAGTCAGGGTTCAAGAAGTCTCATCTTTGAAGTCTAGGAAGTGTCTCTCTGCATAAGTCACTTTATAACTCTTTGCTTTAGGAAGTACTCATCCCTTAAAATGTCTCAGAGAATATGCCAACCTGTAGTAGTAGAGAATAAAATCACAGGTCCAATAAGAATCGTTGACACATTTCCATTTTCTTCCATTATCAAACAAAACTAATAACACTTATACAAACATTATCTCTTAATTGTTTTAAATTTTAATAGGCCTAAGCAATTGCTTTTCCTTTCTTTTCATTCTCTTTGTTTTCCTAATATGCTTTACCTTCTGGCTAATTCTCTTCCTGTCTTTTTTATATGTTTTTAGGATTGAGCATTTCTACTAAACCAAAGAGACCTTACCCTTGAGACCATAATTGTTTGTTCTTTCATTTTCTTCTTTTCACTTAATAAGACTAACTTTTGTTATTGCAGACTATATGCCCACCCCCAGGTCCCTCTGTATTTCTGGCTAACTAGCTCTGGAGGCCTACCCTGGCTTTGGCATATTCAGTGAGGGGTGTACTTCTTCCCACCCATCCATCCATTTGCGGGGGTAGTTTCTCCCACATTAGAACTTTGCATTGAATCTAACTCTGATTTGTCATATAAGAATCCCATCTGACATCTGCTTGGTACCAATTCTGCTCTTTAATAATGGCCTGATATCTTTCAGTATTTCATACTAAAATACATTGATTCCAATTTTATAAGTACATTTGTATTTTAGATACTAGGCAAATAAGGTTGGCATTATTATCCCCATTTCACAGCTAGGGAAGGAAGACCTTTTAAGATTAAGTGACTTGTTCAGTGTCACAGTGGGTAAATGACAAATTGGAGACTAGAATTCTAGTTAAGATTATCCTTTGTTGTTCTTTTTACTATATTGTATCATCTGGAGAAAAGATAATTTGTGTCAGTTCTTGAGCATGGGTATAATGAACCTTTAAGTTGTTCATATAATGCTTTGAGGCCTCTGAAAGTAAGTTCTCTCCCAATTCTAGTGTTTTAGATTTTTGGGTTGGAGAATATTGTGATAGAAAATGGATATGCACTCAATGCTATATTCTTCTTAGTACAGGGATCTCAAATTTATTCTTTTACTATTAATTACATGCTGGTCTCAGCACTTAATCTAAAACTGCACATTAGGGTGATGACTCTTATGATAAAGATTCCTTTTCACTGAGATTGAAAACAAGTTCTTTTTCCTCATAATATAGCATGTATAGCTCTTGCTAGTGGAAGACAGTATGAATATTAATAAACTATATTTCAATTTTATTATTTTTTCATTAGGTTTTGATAGAGATATGTGTATGAGTAAACTCAGCGCCTTTGGCTATAGGCAAACATTTCATTTTCTTGACTAAATAATAAACACCAAAGCTAGAAGGGGTTATCACATAGAGAATAGAAAACAGAGGTCAATGTTGGTAGACTGGTTTTTAAAAATTATAATATATGCCCTGGATTTCCTTTAAATCTGCAGATCAGAGAAGCAACAGTGTTATTCTAGTTTAACAGAATGTTCTTCATGTGACAGCTCCAATTTCTTTTTATTTTTAATAAATGTCTCTTTGATGTATTTTGAGATTTAATGCAACAGTCAATTCACAGAGGAATTTCCTGTTGTACCTTTCCTTATTTTATTTTACTTTATTTTAAAATCTTTTCATTGCTATCTTTTGGTATCACCAACAATTTTCAAATTTCTCTTCTCCCTTGCCCAAAGAACTATCTATTTAATAAAGAATTAAAATAAAAGAGGGGTGGAAGGGAAGAATCAGAACTAATCAAAACACATTGAAAAAAGCTATATATAATATGCAGGATTGTACTTCCATAGTCCTCCATCCCTGAAACGATATCTTCTCATCTCTTCTTCGGGCCAAATTAAATCAGAATTCCACAGCATTCAGTTTTATTTGGTTGCCTAATTGTTCTTTATGTTTTTGTAGTCATCAGCCATGCTATTTTGTGGTTCTGCTTACCTTACTTTGCATCAGTCCATATTAAATCTTCTCATTTCACATTCCTGATTTATTACAGGACAATGAGTCCATTATATTGATATGCTACAATTTGTTATACCAATTGATGAATATGTACTTTGATTCTAGTGTTTTGGTCGCCCCCCTCCCCTCCCCCCAATCAGGGGCAATTGGGGTTAAGTGACTTACCCAGGGTCATACAGCTAGGGAGTATTAAGTGTCTGAGGCCAGATCTAAACTCAGGTCCTCCTGATTTTAGGGTTAGTGCTCTATCCACTGCACCATCTAGCTGCCCCTGATTCTAGTTATTTACTGCTACATAGAGTACTGCTATAAATAATTTGATGCATCTGTAGTTTTTTTATTATTGACTTCTTTGTAACTCTTCCTTTTTTTAATTATCACAGTGGCTTTCTTTTTTTTTTATCTCTAGTTCTATTTTATTTTTTAATAGCGTATTTTTTTCAAATACATGCAAAGATGGTTTTCATCATTCACCTGCAAAATCTTATTTTCCAAAATTTTCTCCCTCCATTCCCCCATTCGCCTCTCACTGATGGCAAGCAATCCAATATAGGTTAAACATGTGCAATTCTTCTAAACATATCCCCATATTTGTCATGCTACACAAGAAAAATCAAATCAAAAGGTTAAAAAAAAAAAAGTGAAAATACTATGCTTTGATCCACATTCCATTCTCTTTCTGGATAGGTTTTTCCAGCACAAGTCTATCAGAATTGTCTTCAATCACCTCATTATTGAAAAGAGTCAAGTCCAAGAACCATTACATTGAATTCCCAATCCCTATATTTTTGCCTGCCTGCATTTTTTGATTTCCTTCACAGGCTAATTGTACAATATTTCAGAGTCTGATTTTTCTTTGTACAGCAAAATAACGGTTTGGACATGTATACTTATTTTGTATTCAATTTATACTTTAATATATTTAACATGTATTGGTCATCCTGCCACCTAGGGGAGGGGGTGGGGGGAAAGAGGGGAAAAATTGGAACAAAAGATTGGCAATTGTCAATGCTATAAAATTACCCATGCATATAACTTGTAAATAAAAAGCTATTTAAATTTTTTTAAAAATTAAAAAAAAGGGAAAAAAAAAGAATCAAGTCCATCATAGTTGATAATCACATAATCTTGTTGCTGTTCTCTTGTTTCTACTCAGTTCACTTAGCATCAGTCCATGTAAATCTTTCCAGGCTTTTTAAAAATCAGCCTGCTTGTCATTTCTTATAGAACAACAATATTCCATTATATTCATATGCTATAATTTATTCAACAATTCCCCAATTGATGAGCATCCACTCAGTTTCCAGTTTCTTGCCACTACAAAAAGGGCTGCTACAAACATTTTTGCCCATGTGGGTCCCTTTCCCTTTTTTATGATCTTTTTGGGATACAGACCCAGTAAAGACACGGCTGAATTTAAGGGAATACAGAGTTTGATAGCTCTGTGGACAAAGTTCCAAATTGCTCTCCAGAATGGTAACCCTTCCTTTTTAAAACAAAAACAATTGTGCAAATAATTATATAATTATTACAAATAATATATGTATGCATTCACATATATGTATGCTTCATTCTTTCCCTAGACTCCAGGAGGAAGGCCTCTTTTATTTCCTTTTATTTTAGAGTCTAAGTGTTACTATTAGGTAATGGTGACTAGTCCCCTATTCTATAAGTAAATTATAAGCACTTCCTTCCTGTTGTTGCTGTACTAAGCCTCATCCCTCTTAACTACCCATCTGTTTCTACATTCCTCTAATAAACTATTTTCCAACTAAAATCTTGCTCTCTCTTACATACCTAATCACTGATTCTTTTTTTAGTGTTTTTGTGACTATTGGTTTTATTTGGATATCTTGATCACTAATGATGTATTACAAGAAAATCTGATATATCTGATTTGCTCAGGTTTTTTTTTTTTTTTTTTCCTATTTTCTGGCAGTAATCTGAACATCTTTTTAACATCCTCATATTGACATATATCAATTCCTATTTTGTTAAGTATATTAGTATTTTAGATCTATGAGTTAAGTAAAGTTGTCAATTTTATCTCCATTTCGGATTTAAGTAAATTTAGACTTATGAAGATTAAATGACTTGTCCAAAGTCACACAAGAACCTTGGGTTCCGATTAATATAGTCTCTGAATCCTTTGGCAAAAAGCTGTAGGTTTACTGAGAACCAATAAGCCAACAGCTGAAAAGGTCAGTGGCGATTTAAGGATAACAAATAATTTTTACCAATAGTTTTATGTGGTACCATGTCATAGGAAATATCCTACAGTGTAGTTTAGGGTCTTATATTGTTAAGTTGCACAATCATCAGTCCTTGTGTATGGTAGAGGTAGATTGGGGGTGGGGGGATGAGGAACAATCTATTCTTGTAGGAGAAACAATATCAGAGCTATGATATGAAATCCAAACTTAAGTTAATGTTAAGATTAGCGCAGTGTAAATGGAGTTTGATCGAAATCCTATTCTCCTCTGAATATGGTTTCTGTGCAGAATCAGTTTATGAAAGGAGAACAAAATAAATATTCATAGAGTACCTAATATAATTTAAAAGTAAATAGCAATGCTCAATAAATTGCAAAAATCAGGGTTCACTGAAGTGAAGTGTAGATTATCTTTTAGATGCAACTATTTCTGGGACAATTATCAGTAATTTTTATATTAGCATTAATTAGTTCACTCATATTGCTTTCTTCCTAGTACTTAGATGATATTGAAAAATGAGAAAATATGATGAGAAAATTTTGGAGCCTGAAACATTAAAAAGCAAGAAAGAGCTAGGAAAAAGGTCTTTGGATAGTCAGAAACTGAATCACTACTCCTCAAGCTCTCTCAGCTTCCACATTTAGTGCCAAAGTTTGTTGACTCTACCTTCATAGCATCTCTAATATAGGCCTCCTCTACTAGTTCATTTCCTCCTTCCCACAACATGCCTATGTTTCCATCATCCTCAAAAATCCCTCATTTGAGTGATCTTTCCTTCATCTCTTTTGCCTTTGAACCTTGATTTTTGCAATTATATGACAGAGGGAAATGAAGAATTTTAGCAGAGTGGAAGGAATAATTAGAAGAAAGCATTCCTATTTACTTTTAAATTGTATTTATTCTATGAAGGCTTATTTTGTTCTCCTTTCACAAACAGATTCTGCACAGCCACTCAGAGGAGAATAGGGTTTAGATAAAACTACATTTACACTGAGCTAATCTTAACATTAACTTAAGTTTGGATTTCATATCATAGCTCTAATATTGTTTCTCCTAAAAAAGTCACTCTGAAGAGTTGAAAGAATGGGAGTGAGAACAGAATAGTTCAATTTATCTTAATATAGCGAAAGTTCATGGAACCAGAATTGATAATAATGGATATGTGAGGGAAATAGCAAATCCATTAAGGGTACACTAAAAATATTTATTTTTTATTTGAATTTAAATGCCAACAGAATATCCATTTATATATATGTATGTGTGTGTGTATGTATGTGGGTATATATATATGTATGTATGTATGTATTTATACCTTCTTTTCTTCTAGGTAATCTCTTGTAGAAAATCTATGTTTTACCCCCTTTCATTCTCTACTTACAGATGTTATGGGGTTCTTCCCTCTTTGGGAGAAATCTCTAGATTTACATGTTCATGATTTACCTATCTTCCCAACTTTAGTTTCTAAATGGGGGCTTTGTGTGAAACAGACTTTTCTTCTCTGAGTGCTTTTTGAGTGGGATGGTTGACCCTGTTTAGTCTTGTACTATTTCACTTTGGTTCCTGCATTGATCTTCACCTTCTGGGGTTAGGGCCTGCCCCAGATCTTTATACTTAAGATCACTGGATCTCAAAGCCCTATATTGTAACTCAGAAGAGAGCATTAGAGACTTCATAGTCCCTGACGTGGGTGTCCTGGTCTGAGTGCATCACAGACATAACATCTGCCCCCAGCACCTCGAGATTCCGCCCTGAGATTTTGGAAGTAGATGCAACTTGAAAGAGTCTTCCCTGGCTCCCTCTCTTTGAAGAAAGCCAGCCTTTGCTGGTTACTGATGCTGGCCTTGCTAGTAGGGTACCCTTTCCTACTGCTTCCAAGTTTCTAACTTCAGGCATTTCTGGAGTGAAAGAAGTCACTGTAGCTTCTCATTAGATTTCTTGACCATTATTTGGTCTTCTGTGAACATCAGGTGGTCTGCCTCCTTCTTGACAAGAAGTTGCCAAGGCTACATTAGTAGGATAGGGCCTTGTTGCCTTGATAAAAGAACCTACAGCCTGACCTGAAAAGAAAGATCCATGTAGAATGGGTCTCTAGAGCCCTGTGCAAATGCTTTGGCACCTTTTAAATAGTCAATCAGTCACCTTATCTACTCAAGCTCCCATATTAAACTTTCAAAATTAAAAAATGTGGAATGGAAAAATTAAATAGTTTTATGCCTCTCACCATTCTTTCACTCAGTAGTATCATTAATGCTGGTGGACTGCCAAAGCAGAGCTTTTGTGAAGGAAAATGAAACAGCATTGCCAATAGTATCCATGTTCCATATTTATTAGAGCACCTAAGTCTGAGAAATTTTTCACCCTCAACTGTCCTTTCATATAGTAGCACCATACTTTAACTTGCCTCACACGTAACAGGTTTTTAATAAATTTTGACTATGGCAACATCTTAAACAATGATAAAAACCAATCCTAGTGTGGCACTTTTTTTTTTTTTGGCAAAGAACTTTGCATAATTATTTCATTTGATCCTTACCTTGCTTTGTGAGGTAGGTAGCCACAATTATCCTTTTTTTTTTTTTTTTTTTTTTTTTTTTTTTTAAAGGGCTGAGGGATTAAAGGGCTCTCCCAGCATCAGACAGTCAGTAAATATCTGAGGCAGGATTCACACTCGGGTTTTCCAAATTCCATATGTAGCACTCAACTGAATCTGTTTAAATGACATATGAGATAATTCCATTGACTAGTATTTAGGGACAATTTTTAAGTTCAAATAGAAATTGTTTAATATATATACTGGGATTAGATTTGTAAGAATAAGTCTTTACTGCCAGCCATGTGGTCATAGGCAAGTCATTTAACTTCTGATCCTCAGTTTCCTCATATCAAAATAGGGATCATCATTAACAATTTACCTTTTCTATCTCTGGAGAATCAAATGAGAGTTTGTGCAGAAAAAGTACTTTGTAACATAAAAGCTCATGAACATTCAAGATACTCTTCAAACTACACCAGGAAATTTTCAGCCAAGAAAAAGAAACAGAATAATGCTATGTAAAGCAGCTAATATCTCATGACCAGTGTTCTTTGCATAGTGTTCAGTTAGGGAAACAAGGAAGGATTGAAAACAATAAAGCTACCTTTCAGTTGTCCTTCAGCTTTGGTGTCTTGTTTATTGGATTACTGAGTTCTAAAACCAGATGTTACAAAATATAAAATCAATAGAACTTTCCCTTTTTATTCCCCTCTGTGTACAGGGAATTTGGGAAATTTAAATAAAATTAATTTTTTAAAAACTTGCAGGAAGAAATGCATTGTTCAAGTTAATAAAATTAATCTTGATATGGCTAAAAGATGGTGTTCAATATTTTAACGTATTTAAAGTGTTTCCTCAAATTAGTATATTTTAAAATTTGCATTTAAAAAACATACTTGAGAAGATTCTGTTCTTAAATTTTCCATTATTACCAAATGCTTCAGTCCCCAAACAAATCAAGAACAATTGAATCCCATACCATTCTACTGGTGTCCTAACACAATCAAGTTAAATTCTGAATCTTCAACCAAATTTTGCAATCCACTGGCCCCAAAACTGTATTCCACGTAATCAGAATACCATTTATTTTTGAGGTTTGCAAAGGGGATTAAATATGTTATGTCATATTATCATATGCTATTACCTCCATTTTACAGAAGAGAAACTTGAAGCTGAGAGAAGATGACTTGCTCAATCAGGAAATGTTTAAAAAAAAAAAAAAAAAGATGAGGGACAGCTAGGTGACACAGTGGAGAGAGCACCAGACCTTTAGTCAGGAGGACCTGAGTTCAAATCTGACCTCAGACACTTAACACTTCCTAGCTGTGTGACCCTGGGCAAGACACTTAAAAGTTTTCTTTGTAAACATTTTAAAAAATTTTTTTTGACCTTGGTTTTCATCCATTGGAGAAGTAGGCCAAACTCTTTGTTGCTTATATAGATCTCGGGAAGATCTGCAATGTCTGAGATTTACTGTAATTGAAACAATGTCATCCTCAAACAGGAGCATCTGAGGACCTCACCTTCTAGAGAAAATACTCCACGGACCTCGATTCTGTGCTGGATATTGTATATGACAATGACATTTAACTTCAGCATGCATACATTGTCTTGATTTATGCTTCACTTCCTTTTAGTTATTAAAGGGTAATTGAATAAAGTCTTTCTGGTAGAACTTTTAGAGAATATTAAATAATTTTTTCAGCATTTTATTTTTTCCCCAGTTACATGCAAAACCAAATTTTAATATTCATTTTTAAAACTTTTTAAGTTCCAGATTCTTTCTCTTTTTCTCTTCTCTTCTGCACTAAAAATGCTAGCAATTCAATATAAGATACACATTTGTAGTCATGCAAAACATTTCCATAATACTCACATTGTAAAAGAAAACATATAAGACTATACTTTCAGGGATCATTTCTATAGTATGTAAAAGAAAACATAGATTAAAAAAAAAACACTCAAGAAAAATAGAGCTTTTAAAAGAATGTATGCTTCAGTCTCCATTGAGACACCATAAGTTTTTTCTCTGGCAACAGATGGCATTTTCCATCATAAGTCCTTCAGAGTTGTCTTGGATCATTGTATTGTTAGAATTCAGTTATGTCATTCATGGCTGATCATCTTACAATATTGCTGTTACTTTATGCATAGTACCAAGAATTGTATACTTTGCATCAGCTCATGGAAGTCTTTTCATAGGATGTTTATCATTTCTTATAACAGTATTCCATCATAATTATATAGCACAATTTATTCATCCATTCTTCAGTTAATGGGCATCCCTCCATTTCCAATTCTTTGCCCCCCCCCCCAGAAAAGAGCTGCTATAAATATTTTTTGTACATATAAGTTCTTTTCCTTATTGTTTTTTACCTTTTATGGGATACAGACCTAGTGTTGCTATTGTTAAGTCAGAGTATGCGTGGTTTTATAGCTATTTGGACAAAGTTCCAAATTGCTCTACAGAATAGCTGAATCAGTTTGCAATTCCACCAACAGTGCATTAATGTCTCATTTTTCCCACATCCCCTCCAACTTTTGTCATTTTCCTTTTCTCTCCTATTAGCCAGTCTAATAGGTATGGGATAATATTCAGAATTTTAATTTGCATTTCTCCAATCAATAATAAAGTTAGAACATGTTTTTTCACATGACTATATATAGCTATTTGAGCAGTTATCAATTGTGGAATGACTTATTTTTATAAATTTTACTCAATTCTCTATATATTTGAGAAATGAGGTCTTTATCAGAGAAATCTGCTTCAATTTTTTTTTCACAATTACTCTCACTAACTGTATTTTCCCTCTGCTTATTCTATTCTCTCTCCTTTCACCTGGTCCTCCTCAAAAGTGGTTTGTTTCTGACTAACCCCTCCCCCAATCTGTTCTTTCCTTTTGTCACTACCAATACTTTTCTCTTATCCCCTTCCCTTCCCACTTTCCAGTAGGATAAAATAGATTTCCATGCCCAATTAAATGTGTATGTTATTATCTCTTTATGTCAATTCTGATGAATCTTAAATATTTTTATATGAACAGGAGTATCTTATTGAAGCAAAACATTTTTCTCTGAATTTTTGTAGTATTTTCTGTCTGAATCATTCTTTTTGGCACTTATTTGCAACCTTGCATAATTATCAATATTTTCATATATATATCATGTTTTTTTGTTGGGAAAAAGGAATTTTAAATTTGTTTTAAAAATTTTTTAAAACACAAAAGGCATGGTAGAAGATCTATCAATCATCTCAAGCAAGCTGGTTCTATACCAGGCATTTTGGTGCTGTAATTGTGTGTGTGTGTGTGTGTGTGTGTGTGTGTGTGTGTGTAAAATATGTATATAGATTCTGAAGTTAATACAAACTGAAATGAACACTTCTATGTACATATTAGAACAGTAATAAGTTGTACACAAAACTGCAAATCTAATATATAACTGCATTTTCTTTATAAGCATATAATAAATGCAATGTGGTGAGGTTTTTTTTGTCCTGCCTTTTTGTGATTCCAATATATATATTTTAAAAATGCGTCTCTTTTCTTTTTTAGCAACTATTCCTCAACCTCTTTTTCCCTTCTGTCTCTCTCTTACATTGGGGGAGGGGGGGGAAGAAAAAAAGAAAACAAAACCTTTGTAACATTTGCATAATCAAGCAGAACAAGTTCCCACATAGGCTGTGACCAAAAGATCTATGTCTTATTCTGCAGTTTAAGTCCCCCATCTCTCTGTTCAAGAGAGATATGCAACATATCTTATTATCAGTTTTTAGGAATTGTGTTTGATAATTGCATTGAATAGAATTCTTAAGTCTTTCAAAGCTGTTTGTCTTTACAATGTTATTGTATGAATTGTTCTCTTGAATACACACATCACATTGTACACAGTCATACGAGTCTTCCCAGGTTTCTCTGAAAACATCCTTTTTTTCATTTCTTTCAATTTACTAATATTCTATTACATTCATATCCCACAATTTGTTCAGCCATTTCCCAATTGAAGAGCATTCCTTTTAGTATCTAAATTTTTACCATTTAAAAAAAAAAAAAGATTTTTAAAATTTTTTTTAATATTTTAAATATTTTCAGTATATATGTGGATCTTCTTCCTGATTGATATTTTTGTGCTATAAACTTCATAATGGTTTCATAGGGTCAAAACATATGCACAGTTTAGTAACTTTGGGGACATTGTTATATGTTGATTCGCACAATGATTGGACCAATTCACAGATCCACCAATGTAATGACCGCGTATTTAAAATCAGCTGGAGTCAGGAATTCAGGTTAAGGGGAAAATCTTCAATATTTATTGAAGTGAAGAGGTGAATAAAGATTGCGATAGCAATATGGGCAAGAAAGATTGCTACAGCAATATGGGCAGCTGCAACAGGAAGCCAGCTAACAGAGAGCAATCTGAGCTGAGCAAACCGTTGCAATAGCAATGCCAAAAGTCTCTCCTTCCCCTTCCCTTCCCACTCCCCTGCCTCCACCCACCAAAATCGTCATTTCCTATACAACACATCAGGACTTGCACAAAGAGTGGGCGGGGGCCATTCTTTCTCCAAGCTTATATATTAATAGAGTATGGTCCAATTACTATTTAGCCTCATGTGCTTGGGACCTCAGTGCATCAACTCAAGCCTCAGCCCATTACACACCAATAATTCATTAAAATTCCTGTTTTTTTCTCAGTCCCTCAACAATTGCCATTTTCTTATTTTCAGTCTTAGCCAATCAGTTGGGTGAGTGAAATTCAGAATTGTTATAATTTGCATTATTAGTAATATAGAATATTTTTATATGATTTTTGATAGCTTATCTTCTTTTGAGAACTGCCTACTGATGTTTGATTTTTTTATTTGATTTTTTATTTTTATTATAAAATCAATTCAATTCCTTATATTTTTTATCTGATAAACTGTTGTCAAGTTCTCCCTCCCTCCAAAGTTAGTTAGTTATATTTCTCTTCTAATTTTTACTTCATTGACACTATTTATACAAAACTTTTTTCAATTTTATAAAAAATTCTAAATCTTTTATCTTGAGATTTTCTTTATGCCTAATTTGGCCATGAAATCTTCCCCAATTTATAGTTTTAAATATTATTTTCTTCTTTGCTCTTCTAATTTGTTTATGAAATGACTTTTAATATTAGTTGTTTTTCCAGTTGAAGCTTGTCATTGTGTGTGTGTGTGTGTGTGTGTGTGTGTAAGACATTGGTCTATACCTAACTTTTGTTGGACTGTTTTTCAGTTTTCCTAGTAGTTTTTTGTCAAATAGGGAGTTAGAACCTTTGGATTTATCAGATACTATGTTACTGTGTGTTATATATGTAACTAATTACCTCTCTTAAGTTTTAAAAACCAATATTAAATAGTTGTGATGGTTACTACTGTTTGGTATAGTTTGAGATCTATTGTTTTTCAGTCCTATTTCCTGCTACTTTAAAAAATTATTCTAAAAAAAATTGTTTTTTACCTTTTTTTCCTCCAGATGAATTTTGTTATTAATAAATATCGTTAATGTGAGAAGATAACAAAACAGTCATATATGAAATCTACTTTTATTCTTCATTTATATATTTTTAATTCCCAGTATTCTCCCTTGTGCTTCTCTCTCCTATCTTAAGTATTCTCTTTATCTTTCCATAAATCCATCCATCAGCAATCATTAACTATTTCCAGTGAGACATTGTTAGGCACTTAGGAATACAAATACAGAAATCAGATCATCTGCTTGTATATTATTTCTTTTTAAATTTGGCTTAAACTTCACATTTGGCAAGAAGCATTTCCTGATTAATTCCTATTCTGCCTATACTCTGTAGAGCCATTTTGCAAATACTGTTTTAGAGATGCCCTCTTTTATTCTATAAGACACATTGCAGCCATGAGTAACCAGTGACACAATAGTACTTCATATAATAATAAGACTTTCTGTCCGAATTGATTTGTTGATAAAAACTTTTTTAGTTTCATACTTAAGTGTCAGAATTTTAATTATCTTAGGCAGCACATTTTGCTTTGTGACTTCAAGGATCCTATGATCTAGAAGTGTAAGGCCCTTAGAGACCATCTAATCCAACTCCACTATTTTACAGATGAGGACAGTAATCTGCCCAAGGTCATGGCAGAGTCAATGACCAAGCCTTGGTTCAAACCCAAATCTTGACATCACAGCCAACAATGTTTTCCACAGAATCATGTGCCATCACATCTAAATTACAACACTGAGCTCCCAGGATTTTGGGATGCTCATTTACTGAAAATTTCACCTGTCCTATTTATTAAGTTCCCATTGGACAGACAACACAACAAGCAAATTTATTCCCTCTCATCACATATGTTTTTAGATAATTCTTAATCAACTTTTGGCTTGCTAAGCCAAATGTTTAGTAATATTTACGATACCTGGAATAGTAGGTACAGGGCAATCACTATTAATATTGGAGAAAAATTATTTTCAGGATTTTTTTCCTAAGAAAGTTCAATAATATCAAGGCATTAAGTTTACCAATACTGCTTTTCTGTACTAAAAAAAAGAAAAAGAAAAATCTATCTTGCATAGAACCAGTTTTTGACTTATTATAATTTGTCTAACATCACCATTATAATCTCCCATTATTGTTTGACATGCCACTTCAACTCATTTTCTTCTCATTTTAAGACTTTAAGAATAAAAATTTTGTATTTTTCTGGCTGCAGCTTGGTTCATAGTTTCAAATAGATGAAAAATGATATTTTAAGATATTATTTCACTTGGCAAAGTTTGTCAAAAGTTCCTTGTTGATTTTCAGTTGTTAGAAATTCAGAAGCAATGCTCTTGAATTTTCAAGAAGAAATTGAATTAAAGAAAATTCAAACTGAATTTTCAAGAAGAAAATAAACATAAATTTCTTATGCTATATCACTAGCTGAATTATGGCATCAAAAATCATAACTTTCAGATTGTGGACATAACAAAAACTATGTTCTGATTTTTCATATTCATTCTGTAAACATGGAGGGCCAATGACAGATAAACATGACTGTTGTAAGAGGACCAGTCTAATTAAATTTGGAAAAGCTTTTAACTAGGTTTATGTCAGCATCAAGAACTTTTAACTGCTGCAAAGTTCATCTGCTAAACCATAGAAAATTTGTGCTGGTAGAAAGAATAACCATTTCAATACATGTATCTATAGCTATTCAAAGTATTAAGTATATTCTGTGTCTATATTCAATGGCCAGATAATCTATAAAACAATTATTAAAACATTTAAGAAAGTCCCTCACATTAACAACAACAAAAATATACCAAAAGGTTTTTGTTGGTTTTTTCACAAACACAAGTAATCCATCTTAATATTATTGAATTTTTATAAGGTATATATAGAGTATAATCCATATGTATACTGTATTATTTAGCAGTTTGTGAAACTACTGTACGAGTATTATTGAAAGCATTCTGAATATCTTTTGACAGATAATGAATTACTTTTCCAACTGAGTCAGTTATATTCATTTGTGATCTTGCTATTATTAGATTATAAGCTCCCAACAATTCAATAAAATCTAAGAATTCTTCAATTGGATGAGACCCTGTAACCTTCTTTTCACTTCTATATGTCAACTTTCATCCATCAAGAAATGACTCAATGGATAATTTTTTGAAGAATCTACTATAGTACCTTTTTCTCATATATAAATATATTTTGCAAAGTTTGATTCATTAAGTTCTTTTCAAGATATTTTCTTTCCCATTCCATGAATGTTAGACATGAGAACATTTGTGTGCTTATTGAATTAATTTTTCCTAAAATTCAAGAAATCAAAAAAATTAGGATCATATAAATAAGCACCAGCATGAGACTTTGAAGAATATCCAACTCCAAAATAACTAGAAATAGCAGAGCTATAATTCAAACCCAGTACTACTGACTTCCAATCCAATACTCTTTCCATATCGTTTTGTCCTATAACTCCTGTGATAAAAGAAACAAATAATTGCTTTGGTTCCCATGGATGACATTCATGAGCTTTGACTCTATCCTGTCCACAATAATTGTCATATTTTGAATTGCCTCACAATGCAGTGGGCTGCCCTGTTCAATAAATAGTAAGCCCTTTACAACTGATGTGTTCAAAAAAAGGCAGAGGCAACCTCTTTTTAAAAGATGTTGGAGAAAGTAGTTTCTCATTTGATGGATGTTCATAACAACAATAACTTATTTTCCTTCTAGATAGAGGCTGTGAAATGGCTAAGATCCAAGAATGGAATCAAAAGGCCCTCAATGGGTGACATCCACATGAATTCAGTCAACAATATGTCAACAAAGAAGCATTGAACAACTGAGTCATGCAGATTTTTGTTTACAAAAATAGAAGTTTATGATAAGGATATATGACCACATCATTGCCACTACAAATTGCAGAAAAGTTATTTTTAAGGAGCTTGAACTGACTGATCAATGCTGACTATTCAGTGAAACACTAAAAACTGCAGCATTGTATTACATGTTGTAAAAATTTAGCATCCCACATTATACATATAGATTCCCACATATCTTTGAGAATTCAACAAATAAACTCTACTGGATGTAGGGCATTGCTGCAGGGAAAAAAAAAAAAAAAAAAGGCTGTTCATAATTAACTATACATAGGATTGAGCCATTAAAATTTAAGAACATTGCTTTTAATCACTACCACCATACCTCCAAACTGTATGAAATGAAAAATTTTCAAGACAGCAATCTAGCAAAAGAAATAAAAACCATTTGGGGGCAGAGAATACAAATCATTATTATCCTGTCTGCTACTATAGTTCTCCCCAAAATATTTTCAATAAGGGTGCGTGTCTAAATATATATCTAAATGCTTTTGTCCAGTTGTGATGAAATCAGTCTCTTATCCCACCTGTATAGCAATTTATAGAACATTAAGTATTTAATGAAATAGAAAGACAAATAGTTGATCTAGAACCACCTCCACATGAGGTGGATTGAAAAAGGATAAGATAAAAACAGCTAACATATATAGAGTACTTAAATGTTTGCAAAATGTCTTACATATTATCTTAATTCTCACAATAATCATGTTACTAATAGTAATAGTTCCACTTTACAAATAGGGAAAATAAGGCACAGAAAAGTTAAGTGACTTGTCCAGAATCAGAAAATCTAGTTAAGTGTCAAAACAGGATTTGACTTCCTTACTCCAGCAGGATGGACTGATTAAAAGGTGTCAACAAGCATGTAACCCATAACACTGTCAAGCATGGCCTGAACTAGATTAAAATGTAGTTATTACCAGTTTATATTTTTGCTACATATATTTGTATTTGTCATTCAATTATATTATAAACTCACTACAAATAGGGACTATTTCATGAATCCTTTGTACTTCTATCCCAGTGCCTGCCACATAAAAAAGGACTTAATAAATACTTGTTTGATTATGATCAATGTATTGTTTAGTATATACCTATACTTTTTTCCTTTAAAAAATTTAGTTTTAGAAGTTCACCTATAATCTTTATTGCAAGTAGTTCTTTGCTTTCCATATCACCAGTAGGCTGCCGTAGTTAAGCTTTATTAGGCCTAGATATACAGATATAGATATAAATAGATAAATATGCAGATTCTTGAAAGATATATTGAACTGTTTTTTAAAATGAAAAAATTAAGCTTGGAAGGAAGAACAGCCATCGACTATTTTAAAAGCCTGTTTTATTTTTTATTACTTTGATTATACGTATAATTTATTAGCTAATTAAAATGATTTCTGGATCAGACCTATTCCTTAAGGGGAACTCCCAGTGAGGATACTTCCTCTACCACTGCAGCTTTCACATATTCTACAACTTACAAGTTGCTTAACAAACATGCCAGCATATTAAAATTGGGAACTAAATTTAGGCCTTCTGAATTTTAAAATCAGCTCTTCTATCCTCTGTGTCATACTGTTTCTGGTCATTAATTAACTTTAAAAGGATATTTACCTTTTTCAACTTGATAGAACTTCAGAATGCTTTATAAAATATAAATGTTATATTGAACAACAAAGATTGGCCAGTTTTAACATAAGCTAGATAAGTTCAACAAATCTAAAATTGTAGAAGATCAGGTATAATATTACAACATTTTATTCAATAAAACTCAGAAATTATAATTTGTTCATTTATGAGAGTTGTCTTAGTGTTCAATTAAATTTTAACACACATTCTTGCCTTGTCTCACAATTTGATAATATTTAGTTCTAACATTAAGGTTATTTGCATTAATTGTGGCAGAATTTGGAGTTTGGACTTAATATCCATACAAATAACTTCTTTCCCCTTATTCATAAATGCCATTAGACCTAGAACATCATAGCTGTTTATTGCACATAAAATCACATTATCCCTCTACGTGTAGGTGGGTGTATAAATATTATGAATTGTACATTTTACAATTCTTTTATCCCTGGCTAGATTTGATAAGATGATTTTTTGAACAAAATTATCTCTGTGGTGGCATCTATTAAGGAATCTTGAATGATCTTAACCACATCCAAGATATCTTCTTTTTTTTTTTTTTTTTTTTTTGGCAGCTTATTGGATTTATTTATTTGTTTGTTTGTTTTTTAATAACTTTTTATTGACAGAACCCATGCCAGGGTAATTTTTTACAACATTATCCCTTGCACTCACTTCTGTTCCAATTTTTCCCCTCCCTCCCTCCCTCCACCCCCTTCCCCAGATGGCAAGCAGTCCTTTACATGTTAAATAGGTTACAGTATATCCTAGATACAATATATGTGTGCAGAACTGAACAGTTTTCTTGTTGCACAGGGAGAATTGGATTCAGAAGGTAAAAATAACCCGGGAAGAAAAACAAAAATGCAAGCAGTTTATATTCATTTCCCAGTATTCTTTCTTTGGGTGTAGCTGCTTCTGTCCATCCTTGATCAGTTGAAACTGAATTAGCTCTCTTTGTCGAAGAGATCCACTTCCATCAGAATACATCTTCAAACAGTATCGTTGTTGAGGCATATAATGATCTCCTGGTTCTGCTCATTTCACTTAGCATCAATTCATGTAAGTCTCTCCAAGCCTCTCTGGTCATTTCTTACAGTACAATAATATTCCACAACATTCATATACCACAATTTATTCAGCCATTCTCCAATTGATGGGCATCCATTCATTTTCCAGCTTCTAGCCACTCCAAACAGGGCTGCCACAAACATTTTGGCACCTACAGGTCCCTTTCCCTTCTTTAGTATCTCTTTGGGATATAAGCCCAGTAGAAACACTGCTGGATCAAAGGGTAAGCACAGTTCGATAACTTTTTGAGCATAGTTCCAAATTGCTCTCCAGAATGGCTGGATGTGTTCACAATTCCACCAACAATGTATCAGTGTCCCTGTTTTCCCACATCCCCTCCAACATTCTGCATTATCTTTCCCTGTCACTCTAGCCAATCTAACAGGTGTGTAGTGGTGTCTCAGAGTTGTCTTAATTTGCATTTTTCTGATTAATAATGATTTTGAGCATATTTTCATATGGCTATAAATAGTTTTCATTTCTTCATCTGAGAATTGTCTGTTCATATCCTTTGACCACTTATCAATTGGAGAATGGCTTGATTTCTTATAAATTAGAGTCAATTTTCTATATATTTTGGAAATGAGGCCTTTATCAGAACCTTTGACTGTAAAAACGTTTTCCCAGTTTATTGTTTCCCTTCTAATCTTGTCTGCATTTGTTTTGTTTGTACAAAAACTTTTCAATTTGATATAATCAAAATTTTCTATTTTGTGGTCAATAGTGATCTCTGGTTCTTCTTTGGTCATAAATTCCTCCCTTTTCCACAGGTCTGAGAGGTAAACTATCCTATGCTCTTCCAATTTATTTATAATCTCATTCTTTATGCCTAGGTCACGAATCCATTTTGACCTTATCTTGGTGTACGGTGTTAAGTGTGAGTCAATACCTAGTTTCTGCCATACTAATTAACAATTTTCCCAGCAATTTTTGTCAAATAATGCGTTCTTATCCCCAAAACTGGGGTCTTTGGGTTTGTCAAACACTAGATTATTAAAATTATTGGCTGTATTGTCCTTTGCACCTAACCTATTCCATTGATCAACTAGTCTATTTCTTAGCCAATACCAGATGGTTTTAGTAACCATTGCTTTATAATATAATTTTAGATCTAGTACAACTAGGCCACCTTCATTTGATTTTTTTTTTTTTCATTAATTCCCTTGAAATTCTTGACCTTTTGTTTTTCCATATGAACTTTGTTGTTATTTTTTCTAGGTCATCAAAATAGTTTTTTGGAAGTCTTATTGGTATAGCACTAAATAAAAAGATTAGTTTAGGTAGTATGGTCATCTTTATTATATTTGCTCGCCCAATCCAAGAGCATTTAATATTTTTTCCAGTATGTTAGATCAAACTTAATTTGTGTGGAAAGTGTTTTGTAGTTTTGCTCATAAAGTCTCTGATTTTCCCTTGGCAGATAGATTCCTAAATATTTTATACAATCAGTAGTTACTTTAAATGGAATTTCTCTTTGTAACTCTGTTTTGTTAGTGATATATAAGAATGCTGATGACTTATATGGGTTTATTTTGTATCCTGCAACTTTGCTAAAGGTGTGGATTGTTTCTAATAACTTTTTAGTAGAGTCTCTGGGGTTCTCTAAGTATACCATCATATTATCAGCAAAGAGTGATAATTTGGTTTCCTCATTGCTTATTCTTATTCCTTTAATCTCTTTCTCAACTCTTATTGCCCAAGATATCTTCTTGAATCTTATTCTTTTTAACTGGCATTTTGCTCTACTGCTTTTTAATTATCCACAACAATAAATTACTTAACATGATGTCTCTACACCTTTTGAAAACTATAGAAAAATCCTTTGTAAAACTATTTCTACGTGTATTTGGAAAAATAGAATGTAGCTTAGAATTGTAGGAATTATTTACATTTTGCCAGGTTAAATCTTGTCTGTTCTTCTTAATTTGAATTGAATAGAATGATAACAACTTTAAAAACGGTGAACTTCAATGCATTAAAATTACTTTTAGTTTAGGTTAATCCATTTTATATCACAATGAGACATCAGAGGAGCAGTTTCAAAAGAAGAAGATTACTGGAATTCCATTACTTTACATTGAGATTTTTGAATAATGATGTAACAATCTGATTGAAAAATAATACTATTATGAAATAACATCAGGATAACATAATTAGCATCTACTTGTACATCTACTGCATCATTGTATGTAACAACTTAAAAGAATAGGAGCAACTTTCAGAAGTTCTCATCCTTACTGTGAGAAAGTTATTTATTCCCTAAGTCAATTTGGTGCTGCTTCATCTAATATTTAACATGCTAGGTTCAGTGTAGTTTTCTCTACTTGAAATCACTGATATGTTGCCAATATATAAACTCATATTTTTGCCAAATATTTGCCCATACTTTTTTTCTCAATAATACTTTATTTTTCCAATTACACGTAGAAATAGTTTAATTCATTGAGACCTTAACCCTCATAATGACATTTTCTGTCAGATGTAAACAAAGGCACAGGATTTTAAGGATCTTGCAGGCTACGTAGGGAGAACAGAGGTAGTTGAAACAGGTAGCATGTGATGTAGAAGTGTCAAACATTCTGCAAGCACTCTGGCCAGAACCAGATGAAAAGGTAACGAGAAAACTAAGCAAAGTAAATAAAAACACAATCAAATATGACTAACATGACATTTTAAAATGTCAGTGTGTGGTGGTACCCAGGAATCTTTCTGTGCATGTGAGTGGCCCCTCTTTCTATTTGAGTTTGATATAACTGGTAGTGTTGGTTTTGGTCAATCTGAGTTTAAATCTTGTCTCAGACACTTAGTAGCGGCATTACTGTAGACAAGTCACTTAAGATCTCAGTCTCAGTTTCTTCATCTGTAAAATATATATTATAACAATACCTTCATAGAGATGTTGTGAAGACTCTTTGAGATATTTCAGATAAACTACTGAGCAAACTTTTAAAGTACCGTATAATTATTGGTTGGGTTTTTTTAGTACAGTAATGCAAGCATAAGATGATATACTATAGGGGTAATGACAGTAGGAATAGGAGGAAAACAATGAATTTAGTGAATTTCTCTAGAAAAAGTGAATTTGATTTTTGCTTGTTTGAGCCAAGGTGATTTTTAGGTATTCAAGTAAAGATGTCCTAGAATTATTCTGAATTATGGAACTGCAGTACAAGTGAATGGGACTAGAGATGGAAATTAACGAATCAAATGTGTAGGTGCGATCTCACCAAGAAAGACTATAAATTATGAAAGGAAAAAAAAAAAAAAGGCAGTGGAGACAGGTTATAGGCTACAATCGTTTCCCAAAAGGCTAGAACTATGTCTGAGGTAAAAGTCAAAATTGTGGATGCCAGCTCATTAGGCAAGGAATTTTAGCCTGAATTGTGACCATGGGAAGGTCAGAAAGATTTAGAATAGATTTTTTTCCATGGTGAACAGACCATGTGATCCATTCAAGAATCAGCACAGTTTCTTAAAGATATTGCTCTAGGCTCACTATAAGTAATTGAACTTTTTGGGAGGTGAGGAGAAGGATCAGGAGAAAAGGAAAAGGCAATAACCCAGGGCTACCTACCTGGTTCCTAATGAGATCTTGTTTGAATGAAAGCATATTTCACATATTTATAAATTTGTAAAAAAACAAAAAGCTTGGATGGTAAACTAATATGGAGATTAACAGAATATTCCAAAAAATCTCAGTCTAAAATCCTGAGTCAATTTTAATAAAACTAAACACTTTAAAAAATTAAATGTAATATAGAATATAATTGGACTTTTAAAAATGAACTATACAAAGGATTGAGGTAGATGGCTAAATGAAGAGTCCTATGACGAACATTTGTTGGTTTAAATGAATTGTAAGCTCAGTATGAGTCAAAAATATAACATAGCAGCCAAAAATCAAATGAAATATTTGCAAAATGATTAGCACAGTGCTTAACACAGAGTAGGCATCTAATAAATGCTTGTTTCCCTTACTTTCCCCCCAAATGCTTTTGTAATGTTCAAGACTGAGTTAATAAAAAGTATCCAGAATTAGGAAGTTGATAGTCCTGCTGAACCTGCTTTGGTCAAATGATATTGGGCATATTATGTTCTAGTTCTGGATGCTATATTTTAGGCTATGAACTGTTTTTGCCTTTTTTAATATCCCTAGCACGTAACATAGGGCCTGGCAAAATGGTAAATGCTCTTACAAAATTAAGAAAATGTATATGTAGCTGAAATTTAACATGTTTAATAAATAGTAAATTTGTAATCACATTTGAATAAATTATACTTTTTCAATAGTATTTTATTTTTCAATTACATGTAAAGAATGTTTTCAACATTCATTTTTGTAAGATTTTCAGTTCCAAATGTTTTCTCCCTTGCTCCCTTACCTCCCGCCTTCCCAAGATAGCAAATAATCTGATATAGGTTATATATGTACAATCATTTTAAAAATATTTTCATATAGTCATATTGTGAAAGAAAATCAAAACAAATGTGAAAAACAATGGGAAAAAAAGCAATAAGGTAAAAATAGTATGCTTCAGTCAACATTCAGTATCCATAAATCTCTCTGGACACAGATGATTATTTTCCATTTCCAAGTCTATTGAAATTGTCTTGGATCACTGTATTGCTGAGAGACCTAAATCTATCATAGTTGATTATTACAGAATCTTGCTATTTCTGTGTATAATGTTTTCTTGGTATTGCTCACTTCACTCAGCATCAGCTTATATAAGTCTTTCCAGGATTTTCTGAAATCAGCTTGCTCATCATTTTTTTCTTTTTTGTTATAAATGTTGATCTATTTTTTTTTCTTTCAGTAGTATTTTATTTTTTCAATTACATGTAAAGACAGTTTTTCAACATTCATTTTTATTTTTTCTTTGACATAAAGCTTTTTATTTTCAAATCACATGCATAGTTTTCAACATTCACCCTTGCAAAAATCTTGTGTTCCAGTTTTTTTCTTCTTTCCCCTACCCCTTTTCTTAGACAGCAAGTAATCTGTGTTAAATATGTGCAATTCTTCTATACATAATTCCACAATTATCAAGCTGCACAAGAAAAATCAGATCAAAAAGGAAAAAATGAGAGAAAATAAAATGCAAGCAAACAATAACAAAAAAAATTAAAACTACTATATTGTAATCCACACTCAGTCTCCATAGTCCTCTCTCTGTATACAGATGGCTCTCTCCATCACAAGACCATTGGAACTGGCCCGAATCACCTTGTCGAAAAAAGCTACATCCATCAGAATTGATCATCATATAATCTTGTTAACATTCATTTTTGTAAGATTTTGAGTTCCAAATTTTTATTCTCCCTTCTTCCCTTATCTCCTTCCTCCCTAAGACATCAAGCAATTTGGAATAGGTTATAATTTTTTAAAACATATTTCAATATAAGTCATGTTATAAAAGAAAAATCTGAACAAATGGGAAAAACCAAAGGGAAAAAAAAGCAAATAAACAAAAAAGATAAGAATAGTGTGCTTTGATCTGCATTCCATCTCCACAGTTCTCTCTGGATGCAGATGTCATTTTCTACCCCAAGTCTATTGAAATGTCTTAGATCACTATTGCTGAGAAGAGCTAAGTTTATCACAGTTGATTATCACATAATTTTGCTATTACTGTGAACAATGTTCTCCTGGTTCTGCTCCCTTTGCTCAGTATCAGTTTATGTATGTTTTTCCAAGCATTTCTTAAATCAGTCAGTTCATTATTTCTTATAGAACAACAATATTCCATTGCATTCATATACCACAACTTGTTTAGTCATTCTCAATTGATGGGCATCTATTAAGTTTCCAGTTCCTTGCCACTACAAAAAGGGCTACCACAAACATTTTTGCACATGTGGGTTCTTTTCCCTCCTTTAAGATCTCTTTGGGATACATACAGACCAGTAGAGACACTGCTGAATCAAAGAGTATGCAATTTTATAGCCCTTTGGATATAATTTCAAATTGCTCTCCAGAATGATTGGATCAGTTCACAACTCCACCAACAATATATTAGAGTCCTAGGTTTCAACCCACATCTCTTCCAACATTCATCATTATATTTTCCTGTCATTTTAGCCAATCTGAGATGTATAAAATGGTATCAGAATTATTTTAATTTGTATTTTTCTAATCAATAGAAAAGAATTTAGAATATTTTTATATGATTATAGATGGCTTTGTAAATTTTGCTTTTAAATATACCAAACTTCTTTATTTTATAAGCAATGCAATTTACAAAAGCAGTAATACATTTTAATATTTCTAAACTAAAAAGATATTTCAGGGGCAGCTAGATAATGCAGTGGATAGAGTGCCAGCCCTGAAGTCAAAAGGACCTGAGTTCAAATTTGTCTCAAGATACTTAACACGTCCTAGCTGTGTGACCCTGGGCAAGTCACTTAACCCCAGTTGCCTTAGCAAAAAAATAAAAATTAAAAGATACTTCAGATTGGTAGAGAGTGACCCAAGAACAGTTCAAACAATGAAACTATTTCAATGGCAGTTTCCTGAGGGAGTTTAGAACTATTAGTTCATCTAAAGAACCATGAAATATACACATAAAGGAAATTATTTTGCTTTCTGACTCAGTGATTACCAGTTACCAGTCATTCATCCCAATGCAAACTAGTCTTTTTGCCAGAAGATAAGGTGAAAGTATTCATATTGTGATTTATTAAAGGCAATGGAGGGCTCTTGATATAAAAACAAACAAACAAAAATATGCTGAGGAAAACTAAAGGAAATCAGTATAAAGAGTTAAATGTACAGAAAGTAACAAAATGGTCAGAGAAAGAAGAGAAATTTCCATTACTATAGTACAGTACAAATGAAGATCCTGTCATGGAGGGTGATTGATTCCTGACATTTAAAAGAAACACTGCCATATGGTTGTACTACAAAGGTTGCAGAAAAATTGTGTTCCTGATCCAAGAAAGAAGAAATGCTTTAGTCTTCCTCAGCATATTTTTGTTTAGAGAAGAAAAATGTAATGAATATCTCAACATTCTGAAGTTTGGGTATAAAACAAAGCTTTGGAAGTAGGATTTTCACTTTTTCTTCTGGTTGATCCTAGCTGTGGATGAAGAAAGGAGGATGTGGGAGAAATCAATTTTTGCCTATACTGCTGGTTTAGTAAGGAAAGAACTGAATTTAGAATCATAAAATATGGCTTTAAAGCCTGACTCTCCACGAGGAGTTGTTAACTTGGGGTCAATGAATTTGATTTTTACAAAACATGTTCATAACTATTATAATATGATTCATTTGTTTTGTTGTCCTGGGAATTTAAAAACATTATTCTGAGAAGGAATCCATAGGCTTCAACAGTGGGGATCCATGACACAGAGAAGATTCAGAATGCCTGATCAAGATAAAAAAGAAGTAACACATGCTATGAAGGAAACTATGAGTAATGTTGAAATGCCCAATAATTGTCAGATGAAAATAAAAAGAAAGCTGATGAGGAAAAATATTTGTAACTCCAGATAGCTATATATGAGTGTACTAAAAATCATATAGGGATTATAAGAATAAAAGAAAATGAATGGCTGTATAAGTTATAGAATGTGAAACTAATGGAATAATATTGTTTTATAAAAAGTGATGAACAATCTGATTTTAGAAAGGCCTGGAAAAATTTACATGAACTTATGCTGAGCAAAAAAAGTAGAATCAGGAATACATTGTATGCAGCAATAGGAAGACTGTACAATGATCAACTGTGAATGTCTTGGGTCTTCTCAGTAGTTCAGTGATCCAAAACAATCCCAATAAATTTTGGGTAGAAAACGCAATCTACATCCAAAGAGAGAACCTGGACGATGAATATAAATCAACATATGTTCGTTTTTTTCCCCTTTTTCCTTCTGTTTTTTTTTCTATCATAGTTTTTCCCTTTTGTTCTGTTTTTACTCTTCCAACATAACTCAAAGAAATGTGCATTAAAAAATTAATGTATATTTATAACCAGAAAAATAAAAACAATTTTTATTTTCAAAATAAATGCACAGGTGATTCATCCCTGCAAAAATCTTGTGTTCCAAATATTTTCTCTTCCCCAAGACACTAAACAATAAACTGTGCTTTTTTTCTCTATATATTTCCATAATTATCATGCTGCACCAGAAAAATCAGATTTTAAAAAGGAAAAAAATGAGAAAGAAAACAAAAAGCAAACAAAACACCAACAAAAAAAGTGAAAATACTATGTTGTGATCCATATTCAGTCTCCATAGTCCTCTCTCTCTGGGTGCAGATGGCTCACTCAATCACAAGACCATTGGAACAGGCCTGAATTACCTCACTGTTGAAAAGGGCCACTTCTATCAGAATTGATTATTGCATAATTTTGTTGTTACTGTGTACATTGTTCTCTTGGTTCTACTCACTTCACTTAGCATCAGTTCATATAAGTCTCTCCAGCCCTTTCTGAAATCATCCTGCTCATCATTTTTTACAGAACAATAATATTCTATAACATTCATATACCATAACTTATTCAGCCATTCTCCAACTAATGGACATCCACTCAGTTTCCAGTTCCCTGTCACTATAAAAATGGCTGCCACAAACATTTTTATACATCTGGGTCCTTTTCCCTTTTCTATAATTTCTTTGGGATATAAACCCAGTAGAGACACTGTTGGATCAAAGAATATGCAATTTTATAGTCCTTTGGGTATAGTTCCAAATTGCTCTCCAGAATGGTTAGATTAGGTCACAACTCAACCAACAATGTATTAGTGTCTCAGTTAAAAAAACAACTATGAAAATACTTAAAAAACTGACAGCCATGTACAAAGATGGCATACCCTCCCCCATATATATAAAGATTAGCTACTTTCATAGTATGCTTTCACATTTCAGAGGCAAATATAATCAGTGATTTGATGGGAAAAAACTCTTGACTGAAATGTGGCAAGGGAAAAATATACATTTTTCCGGAGAAATAACCAATAAAAAGAAGGGGACAAAAAACATTGTACATGAAGAAGGCATATGAGTATATGTTAATCTAGAACAGGGTTCTCAAACTATGGCCCGTGGGCCAGATGTAGCACTGAGGACGATTATCCCCCTCATCCAGGGTTATGAAGTTTCTTTATTTAAAGGCCCACAAAACAAAGTTTTTGTTTTTATTTTGTCCAGCCCTCCAACAGTCTGAGGGACAGTGAACTGGCTCCCTATTTTAAAAGTTTGAGGACCCCTGATCTAGAACCTTGAAAGTGAAAATATAGTTGAAGCATTTTGGTTAGAATAAAGAAACAGAAGAGATATTATATTGTTAAGGAATATATTACAGAATTTTGTGGTGGGTATGGAAGATACTTTCCTCATATAGAACACAAAACTAATTGAGAAACAATAATAATGAGGTACATCAACTATTGTATTTTTAGCAAAAAATGGTCTTTAAGCTTGAGAGAATATAAAAGATGCAGATCATCTATTGGATAGTCTTGCCAACAATTTCATTTCTCAAGAACATAGCAAAGAGGACTACTCTCATGGACCTAATTCTAATAAGTAAAAACTGCTGCACGATGAGTAATTAGAGTAGGATTTCAGAAGAGGAGGAAAAATGCTAAAGATAACAAGTCACTTAAAAACATTTTTTAAGCAAGAACAACAAAGAGGACAATCTTACACTGGGGAAGATGGAATAATGTTAATGGTAAACTGAAAGAAAGAAAACTAGTATTGGGATAGGGACTGGATCTATGATCATCTTGACAAAAGGCAGTTCAGTAAATATGACATCAATCTCTGGCAAAGCTTTTGAACAGATTTCAATCAGATAAGTGAGTATTTATAAAAGCTATATTATGAACATTAAGAATAAGTTCACCAGGAATGTTATCCCAAACTATCTTCAGTGTCTTTTTGATAGGTTAGATTATGGTAAAGCTATAAGAATAAGGTATTTTGATTTGAACAAATTATTTGATAGTCTCCCATGATGTGCTTGTAGATTAACTAGCAATTTGGGGGGTAGTTTTATAGTAATTTAGGTGAATTTTCAGCAGAATCTCAAACTTTTTGATTAACATCTGTCAGTCTCAAAGTAAGCCTCTAGTATGGTGCAGGGCTCTCTTTATGCTTTTTCTTGTTTAGCATTCATACTTAGATGATGATATATAAAGCTTACTGTTTAGAAGTTGATTATTTTTATTTTTTCAACTAATAGGTATTTAATATATCAAAATCCAAACTTCAACACAAGTCTTCCTGGGTTCAAGGCTAACTCTCTATCCTAATATTGTATCCCTAATACAAAACTATTGTGTATTGCTTATTATGAAAAAGCATGTGATGACAAAATACAGAATATCACTGGGAGGCTATCACAATAGTCCCTCCTACTCCCATTCCTGCAATTGAAAAACCACAACCACCACCTTCTTCAAGATAAAATTGAATACATAGCTTTGTACTATAGCAAAACAAACTTCAAAATTCTTGGAAATTTTACATCTCTGTCATGAAACAAGATGTTAGAAAAATAGGAGAGTGAAAAACATAATTTTACATTAGCAGTATCCAAAATAGAGATTATCTATTCCAAAATTTAACCTGTGTCTGTTAATCTTGGAATTTTCAGACACCTGTTTCACTTATCCTGGCTCTCCTTTAGCATCATTTCCTCTCATGCCAAAATCTGGAGCCCGTGAGTTTTCCAGTTAACGAGATCTGCTGGGGACCCTATGTGTCTTCTGTTACTTGAAATAATTCTTTCATTGTTATATATCTAGACTAACTATTCCTTTCTCCCTCCCAGAGCAGAAAGGTCTATAAAGAGCATTAATAAATGAATTAAGCTTTTGAAATAGGATTTGGAAACACCTGGGCTATTGGGAACAAGTGATTACAGGCTAAGATCCTAGGAATGAATATAAAAAGGCTTCTTAAATCTTGTGGTAATAATAGCATCAAAAGATGGGGCTGCTTTTGTTAACCTCAGGAAAGTCTGTCCATATGCCATGTGGGTAAGACATATACAACAATTTTAGTTCTGTTTTTCTCAGTCTTCATTTTTTTTAAATCAAAGTTTTTAAGTAAAATCTGAATTTTCATAAAGTATAAATGTTGTCCTACAAAGAGGCAAATACTTACTAATATAGTCTGAGTTAGGGTAAACCAAATAATTCATTAACTTTTTGAAGGGATCTACTATGTCCTATTTAAAACCTCAAATATTCTTGATTTTTCCCCTCATTGTTTCTTACTGGGATACTTATCCAGGAACAGGCAATAGTGTCCCACTAATACCACCCAAGCTTAAACAGATCTGAACCCTGCTTATTGAACTTGCTCAATAGCTATTAACTATTAAGCACCGGACAATAATCCAGAAAATTTGTATTTGGCAATGGATTTTATTTTGGGGAAAAGTATCTTCTTTTTATTAACAATTCTGAATTAAAGTGGGAGTTTTGAGTAATTAATTAGTAAGAAATAATAGAAGTAGGCAGGGAGAAGATAATATGAATAAAAGATAGGAAAAAGTGGCAGAATGTGGTAGCATATTTGAGATGAGTGATAAAAGACAACATCAAAGTTTTTTACCTAAGGAATTAGAACAAAGGTGATACCAGTGATAGAAATGGAGTGGATAGGAATGGAGGGAGATAGTATTGTGAATTTAGTCTTAGATATCCAAAGTTATATGAGTGGAATTTTATCTAGATAGGTGGAAATATAGGACTAGAGTGTAAATAGGAAGTTAAGACTTTAAAGTTGATGACTGGAGCCATGAGAATAATTTATAGAGAGAGGGAGTCTTAGGAGACTTATGACATGTTCATAGTAAGGAGTAGAATGAAGATGAGAAATTAGCAAGGAAGAAAAGAGCATAATGTAATGTCACAGAATCCAGGGAAGAAAAGAATTTAAAATAGTTAATTGACAGTAATACGAAGTAGCAAAAGAGACTGAGAAGCATATTTATTTTATATAAAAAGGATATATTTTGAACAAAATAGGGCTCATTGGTAGTACTTTCAGTCATGATAGGGAAAGATCGATTAAAAAGTAAGGGGTAGATAGAAAGCAGAGGCAGCATATAGTCAATGAATTTGTCAATACTAGGAAGGATACTTAAAAGTAATATTGGTGTCAATTCAGCTGAACTTTCAGTATGTGTGAATGTGAAAAACATAGATCAATTTTGTTACTATTTTATTAAATTTAATAATACTTTTATAAAATATTATTTTTTATACAGTACTTTCCTAATCTTTGTAAATTGAAATGTTGTTTTATGATTGTTTTAAATTCATCATAAAAAGGAAAAGTAAAAATAGACAAAGAGCAATGATGGCATCAAGAAAACCTGGACTCAAATCTTATCTCTGACACATGCTGGATTTCAATGGACAAATCACTTAACATCCCATTGTCCCATACCCAGTCATTTACAAATGAGTTACCTGATAAACTATTCAAGGAGTCTCCCACACTGATAAAATTACTGGTCCAGACCTGGAAAAGGGGATGATGAAAGAAGCTTATGGAAAGATTCTAATATGAAGCGGACAAAATAATTGTATGTTAGTAATATCTGTCTTCTTTCCATTCCACTACAGCCATTCTAATTCAGACTGTGATTTCTTTTCATCTATACTATTGTGATAGCCTCCCAGTGATATTCTGTATTTTGTCATCACATGCTTTTTCGTAATAAGCAATACACAATAGTTTTGTATTAGGGATACAATATTAGGATAAGGAGTTAGCCTTGAAGCCAGGAAGACTTGTGTTCAAATATGGATTTTGATATATACTGGTTGAGTGATCATGGACAAGATACTTAAACTAGGTTCTAGCACCTTTCTAAGACTATAAGTTGCAGAGAGGAGGCTGATGATTTACATTTGAAGAGAGAGACTCTTCAATTGAGATTTCTCCTTGAGATTATAGTTTTGGAGTTTTACAACAATATTCCTTGGGGTTTTCTTTATGGGATCTTTTTCTAGAGGTGATTGATAATATTTTTTTTACCCCTGAGGCAATTGAGGTTAAGTGATTTGCCTAGGGTCACACAGCTAGGAAATGTTGAGCTGGATTTGAACTCAAGTCCTTCTGACTTCAGGATACTCTATCCACTGCACTATCTAGCTGCCCCCTGATAGATTCTTTCAATGATAATTTCCCTTTCTGGTTCTAGTATATTAGTGCAGTTTTCCTTGATGATCTCTTGAAAAATGCTGTCCAGGTTCTTGTTTTGGTCATGGCCTTCAGACCAATAATTTTTAAATTGTCTCTCTTGTATCTATTTTCCAAGTCAGCAGTTTTCCCAATGAGGTTTTACATTTTCTTCTTTTTTTTTTTCATTCTTTTTAGTTTGACTGATTCTTGATGTCTCATAAAGTCATTAGTTTCCATTTGCTCTATCTTAGGTTTTAATGTGTGATTTTCTTCCATTTGTTAGCGTTTGTATCTCTTTTATTTGATTAATTCTACTTTTCAAGGTGTTTTCTTCAGTGAATTTTTTTTTAATTTAGCCAATTGTATTTTTTAAGGAATTGTTTTCTTCAATTTTTTTTCCCTTCCTTACCAAGATGTTGACTCTCTTACATATCTTTTGTTTCTTTTCCTATTTTTCTTTTATTTCTCTTTTTGGCCTTTTAAGATCTTTTACAAGCACTTCCCTTCTGTGCCTTTTATAGTCGAGCTCTGCTCTTGGAGTAAAGGGGGTGCTGTGCCAAGTTTCCCATGCAGCTCTGAGCCCTGGCTTTGAGTACAGGGTTCCCTTGTGTTTGGTGTCTTACTCACCACAGGAGTCTGCTCTCTCCAGGAAACAGCCTGATTTCTCAAGCTGGCAATTTGATTTCTGAGCTGGGACTAGAGGCTGTCCCACTGGTCTGTTCTGTTGCTGAGACAGGACCAAGGGTCTCAGTTGCTGATCTGCTGTGATTAAGACCCACTCATGGCTTTCCTGGACACATCTGATCTAGACTAAATACTCCTTTCAGCCCAGTGAGACTGATCTTCCTTGAAGTTTTTTCAGTCTATCTTGAGGTGGAAAGTTGTTTGATTCCATCAGACTGTTCAGAGGCTTGGTTTTCAAGGGAACTTGGGAGAGCTCAAGCAGCTTCCTGGCTTCACTCCACCATCTTGGCTCTGCCCCTTGAAACTCTAATTGAGATTTCTCTATCCCAATGACAGGTCAAGTCCCCTATCCCTATCTTTTATTTAATTGTAAGATATTGAAGTTGTGGTTTATTGTGCACATTGCTTGTAAAAGCCTATTTTTTCTTATTATACTCATCAAGGATCATTTCAATTTGTATAAATACGATTCATAAAGATAGATATGCTGAAATTCTAGGAGAAAGAACAAGGAGTAACCCAGACATAGGCATGCTAAGGAAAAGTCAGGCAAAGGGGAATGGAGCCAAAGAACACTTACCCCAAAATAATGTATTTGACTCCCCACATGAAAAACTGCAAGACAAGGCTTGTAGTGCTCAAAAAAAGAATGGGAAATCCTGCCTTTTAAGGGGAGTATTAAGGAGTTCTACCTCACCAGCAAGAACAACAAGTAATAGCTGAGTGTACAGCTCTTCTAGATCCTAGAGAAGGTAGAACAAACTGAAAAGGATGTCCTACGCATATAGAAAATTGGCTCATGACACTGGCCAGGACAAAATGGCCATAACCCAGATGAAGAAAAAAATGGTAGAAACCCAGGAGGAACAGAAAAATCTTTTAAATCCAGGGGGCAATTTTGACCTGGAGTAGAATGCTGCTGGTGCATACACAAGAAAACAACCTAAGGTGGGTTTTTTATTAATATTTTATTTTATTTTATAATAACTTTATATTGACAGAATCCATGCCAGGGTAATTTTTTTTACAACATTATCCCTTGCACTCGTTTCTGTTCCGATTTTTCCCCTCTCTCCCTCCACCCCTTCCCCTAGATGGCAAGCAGTCCTGTATATGTTAGATATCTTGCAGTATATCCTAGATACAATATATGTTTGCAGAACCGAACAGTTCTCTTGTTGCACAGGGAGAATTGGATTCTGAAGGTAAAAATAACCTAGGAAGAAAAACAGAAATGCAGATAGTTCGCATTCGTTTCTCAGTATTCTTTCTTTGGGTGTAGCTGCTTCTGTCCATCATTTATCAATTGAAGTTCAGTTAGGTCTCTTTGTCAAAGAAATCCACTTCCATCAGAATACATCCTCATACAATATCATTGTCGAGGTGTATAATGATCTCCTGGTTCTGCTCATTTCACTCAGCATCAGTTCATGTAAGTCTCTCCAAGACTCTCTGTATTCATCCTGCTGGTCATTTCTTACAGAACAATAATATTCCATAACATTCACATACCACAATTTCCCCAGCCATTCTCCAATTGATGGGCATCCATTCATTTTCCAGTTTCTAGCCACTACAAACAGGGCTGCCACAAACATTTTGGCACATACAGGTCCCTTTCCCTTCTTTAGTATCTCTTTGGGATATAAGCCCAATAGAAACACTGTTGGATCAAAGGGTATGCACAATTTGATAATTTTTTTGGGCATAATTCCAGATTGCTCTCCAGAATGGTTGGATTTGTTCACAACTCCACCACCAATGCATTAGTGTCCCAGTTTTCCCGCATCCCCTCCAACATTCATCATTATTTTTTCCTGTCATCTTAGCCAATCTGACAGGTGTGTAGTGGTATCTCAGAATTGTCTTAATTTGAATTTCTCTGATCAATAATAATGATTTGGAACACTCTTTCATGTGAGTGGTAATAGTTTCAATTTCATCATCTGAAAATTGTCTGTTCATATCCTTTGACCATTTATCAATTGGAGAATGGCTTGATTTCTTATAAATTTGAGTCAGTTCTCTATATATTTTGGAAATGAGACCTTTATCAGAACCTTTAATTGTGAAGATGTTTTGCCACTTTGTTGCTTCCCTTCTGATCTTGGAAAACAACTTAAGTTTTAGTGTTGAAGCAAAGCTTCTAAGTTGGCACCTAAATATATCCTCTTACCCCCTTTCCCACAAGCAATCGGTGTGACCCAAGTCAAGGAGCCACTGTGTTCCCTCAACATATTCAAAACTGAATTCACTATCTTTTCTTAAAAATTATTTTTTTCTCTCTCTTTTAAAAAATTTCAATAATATTTAACTTTTTCAGTTACATGTAAAGATAGTTTTCAATATTTATTTTTGTAAGATTTTGACTCCCCAATTTTTTTTTCTGTCTCCTTCCTTTAATTCTTCCTTCCCCAATCATTTAAAATATATTTCCATATTATTCATGTGGTGAAGGAAAAATCAGAACAAAAGGGAAAAACCACAAGAGAAACCAAGCAATAAACAAAGATGAAGAATATGCTTCAATTCACATTCAGTCTTGAAAATAGAAATTGTCTTTTTTCTTTTAGGACTTAGTATATATATTGTGTAGTCAGTGCTAAATAAACATTGACTAAATGGGGCAATAAGCTTATTAGGTTAGTCTTTTGTAGTTTACAGAAAGCCTGTCCCAACCCCTTTTAATTCAAGTGTTTTCCTATGAATTATTTCCTATTTATCCCTGTTTTGTATATCTATTTGCATATTGTCTCACAGGCCTCCCTCCCACTTCCCCTATTAGATTGTAATTCCTAGAGAGCAGAGATTTGTCTTTTATGGGCTTTTTGTATTCCAAGTGCTTACCACAGGACTTGGCACATAGGTGCTTAATAAATGTCTATTGATTGATTGTTATTGAAGTTCTCTTTATTGCCTTTAAAAATATTAATAAAGTCCATGATTTTTTCTATATCTTTGGTATTTTTCCCTCCATCAGATAGTTTGTATGTGGAGTCTCAATGAAGTCTCTATGTCTAGAATTAAATTTCCTTTATATAAAATCGTTCCATTCCAACTATTTTTCCTATCTTTATATCTTTAGTGTCATTTCAGTTTCTTATAGAAACATGTCAGGGATAAAAATGTTAGGTTCCAAGTGTGATGGTTCTGACAAGAGGACCCCAAAACTCTAAAACTCCTTGAAGGACAGATTCTCCTTGAATCCTGCCTCTGTAAAGACCCTGCCTGAGGACAAACAGTTTCATTCCATTATCTAGGTGGGGCTGGTTGAGTTCTGAGCTAGAGAATTCCAACCCTATTGAACTGAAGATTTTCTTTTTTCTTTTTATTTCTTTTTATTATTATAGCTTTTTATTTACAAGATAAATGCATGGTTAATTTTTCAGCATTGACAATTGTAAAACCTTTTGTTCCAATTTTTCCCCTCCTTCCCCCCTACCCCTTGCCCCAGATGTCAGGTTGACCAAGACATGTTAAACATGTTAAAATATAAGTTAAATACAATATATGTACACATGTCCATACAGTTATTTTGCTGTACAAAAAGAATCGATTTTTAAATAGTGTACAATTAGCCTGTGAAGGAAATAAAAAATGCAGACGGACAAAAATAGAGGGATTGGGAAATCTATATAGTGGTTCATACTCATCTCCCAGAGTTCTTTCACTGGGTGTAGCTGGTTCAATTCATTACTGCTTTATTGGAACTGATTTGGTTCATTTCATTGTTGAAGAGGGCCATGTCCATCAGAATTGATCATCATATAGTATTTTTGTTAAGTATTTAATGATCTCCTGGCTCTGCTCATTTCACTCAGTATCAGTTCATGTAAGTTTCCAGGCCTTTCTGAAATAATCCTGCTGGTCGTTTCTTTTTTCTTTCTTTCTTTTTTTTTTTTTTTTTTTTTTTTTAAATAATTACAACTTTTTATTGACAGAGCCCATGCCTGGGTAAATTTTTATAACATTATCCCTTGCATTCATTTCTGTTCTGACTTTTCCTCTCCCTCTCCTCACCCCCCTCCCCCAGATGGCAAGCAGTCCTTTACATGTTAAATATGTCGCAGTATATCCTAGATACAATATATGTTTGCAGAACCGAACAGTTTTCTTGTTGCACAGGAAGAATTGGATTCAGAAGGTATAAATAACCTGGGAAGAAAAACAAAAATGCAAGCAGTTTATATTCATTTCCCAGTGTTCTTTCTTTGGGTGTAGCTGCTTCTGTCCATCATTGATCAATTGAAATTGAGTTAGATCTTCTCTTTGTGGAAGAAATCCATTTCCATCACAATATATCTTCATATAGTATTATTGTTGAGGTATATAATGATCTCTTGGTTCTGCTCATTTCACTTAGCATCAGTTTGTTGAGGTCTAGCTTTGGGGTACCTAAATGAAATTAGGGTTAAGGTCTAGTGGCAGGTTTGGGGTACAGGTTCAGCGCAAGGGGGTCTAGTAGCGGCGCGAGTTCCCAATAAAAGCATTTATTGGCCCAGAGAGCTAGAAAAGAGGTTTATTATTGGGTAAGCAAAGTTAAAGTATAGGCGAAGGTAGAGATAAGGAGGGCACTGGACAGAGGGTCCAGTGGATAGAGGGTCCTCACGTGGCTGCCATGTTTGGAATCTCTGCAAAGAGGGGTTCCCAGCGTGGCCTTTTTATAATAGGAGACTTAGCTCGAGGGGCTTTCGGGTGTAGCCCCAAAGTTGGCTCATATCCGGGTGGGACTGGGAACAGGTCAGATCTTCTATTGGAATCCAAAGGGACCAGGATTTGTGAGTTAAAGGACAATTTACATTATTAACTAGGAGAGGGTGGGAATCTAGAAAGGAATCTTTCCTGCATCAAGTTCATGTAAGTCTCTCCAGTCCTCTCTATATTCATCCTGCTGGCCATTTCTTACAGAACAATAATATTCCATAACATTCACATACCACAATTTACTCAACTATTCTCCAATTGATGGGCATCCATTCATTTTCTGAACTGAAGATTTTCTATTCAATTGCAGCTCAAGGTGAAACTCCATCACCAGCCCCCATGGGGAGCAGGCCTCATGTTGTAGCTGAGGCTTCTATTATAAAAAGAACCCATTTTAAATCCTCTCCTGGCAGAGGACCTAACATGCCACACTATACCATGCCAAGGAAACCTCTGCCCGCTAGAATATTCTCTTCCAGTGTTACTTTCTCTTTATCCTCACCTATTTCCCTAATGATACTTTATACCTCTCTGTTGGCATCACTCTACTAGAAACTTTACTTCCCTGCCAGGACTCCTCCATTACTTTACTCCCCTGTCAGGACTTTGCCACAAAGGAATCCAGCCTTTCTATTCATGCATAGCAAAGGCTGACTTCCCAATGCCTATAAAAAACTTCAGCCTAGCTTTTCAGGTTCATAAATACAAAGGATCTCTGCGCCACCAGAAGGGGGTTCCACAACTCCCTACTTTGCATGAATCCTAAAAGGGATTTTGGGGAGCCAAACCTCTTCATTTAGTTCCCAGAACCCCAAACTTGCAACTAACTTCATCATTTAATTCCTTGACCAGCAGGAACACTAATCTTATCATTTAGGTCCCCTGAATCTAATCTCATCAGTTCCACTATCCTTGAAATCAGTTTGTTAAAATGGTTTTTTTGCAACTTTTTTCCAGTTTATAAGCCTATGTCCATTCATCTTGGAAGTCCTTGGAATAATTTTGTTTAGCTCATTATCAAACCAAACTTGCTTTAAATTAGTTTTACTTTCTACTGCTTCTCCCTCTTTTGAGTCAATAGTATTCATAATCACTCATCATCTTTCTTAAGGTTTTATAGTTAAATGTATGTTCTAATCCAGTATTGCCTTTGGCATCCATCTCACTTGGCAAGTAAGTTAGATGTTTGTTTTAGTAATTAAGATATTTGCTGTCCTTGTTTTCTTGTGGCATTTAAATTTCTGGATAAAAGGATTTTATTCAATGTCCATTGTCCATTTTGGATTTTTGGTTTTCAATTACTTTTTTTTACTTAGAATTAAATCATTTTAATTGCATGCCCTATCTTTTACTCACTATTATTCTTGTGTTTTTGTTTTCTTACAAACTGTTGTTAGCTCTGACAAGTTGATGGTCTGACTGCACCAATAGCTAACTCAGAAATAAACAAGTCATGCTATATTTTTCATGAATTTTAAATTTCCATTAAACTGGATGTTTATTCTCCTTCTGTTTCCTTGACTTTGCTCAAACTATCCCCAATGCTAAAAATAAATTCTTCTGAGTCCCTCACTTGATTATCTGAAAGCTTAATTCACATATCTCTGCCTCCATGAAGCCTTTCCTGATATTTCCTAAGTAAAAGCACTATGTCTTGATCACAATTTTTAATTTACCCAGCAATCCCTTGCTCCTGTTCAAATTCTTTCTTTTATCATATCTATTTGTATAGATCTCTTATTTTCCATTTGAGTATAAGCTCCTTTTGAAGGCAGGGAATATGTCTTTTTTCCTTCATTTATTCTTGGTACTTGGCACACATCTTTGGCAATGAAAAAATTTTTAATTGAATAAAAGTCATGGAAAAAGAATAAAGCCAAGTCCAAACAAAAAAGATGGCTTAATAGGAAAGAATAAGAATGTTTCTGAACTTGATACCTTATAGTAGTGCTTTGTAAGGGGAAAAAAGGGAAGAAAAATCTATATTGCATTTATTATGCCAAGCACTATACTAAATGCTGTACAAATATTTTTTCATTGAATCCTCACAATTTTACTGCAAGATAAGTCCTTTAATATTTCCATTTTACAGTTGAGCAACTTGAGATAGAGATTAAGTGACTTGCATATGGTCAAATAGCTAGTGAGACTATTCAGATCTTCCTGACTGACTCTAGAGCCAGTGGTCTATACACTGTTACCAAGTTGCCACAATGCCTTTGTATGCTGACAACTCTCTCTCTTCAAGATTCCCTATTATTAAATCTTGACAGGAGATACACTTTACCCAAGAGGACTAGATAAGTTCCTTCCCTGCTTATTGGTGCCTTTCCTGTATATTCACAGCACCAAGAACTTAGGTCTTCTATTTTTTTTTTTTTAACTGAGGCAACTGGAATTAAGTGACTTGCCCGAGGTCACACAGCTAGGAAGTGGTAAATGTCTGAAGCCAGATTTGAACTCAGGTCCTCTTGACTTCAGGGCCCTGTGTCACCTAACTGCTTCTCCTACTATTCTTGCTGGGTATTAATAATAGTGAAAATACCTAAGATGTGATATGAATTTGATATAAAATGAGACCTTTTTTGGGGGGAAGGGTTGGAGAGGCCCTTATGTGAACTGTGTCCCCTTTATTCTGTAGGGGAAAGGTGATTGGGGTTTCAAACTCTCCTCTAGGAGGGGCACACTCTTCTATCCACAAGGGAAACTCCCAATACAAGTAATCTCATGCAATTTTGAATTGTATTGATTTGAATTGAATTGAAAAACAGTCTCCTAGATTCAACTGGTGATTAGGCACCCCCCCACCTTGGAGGCCAAAAATCAAAGTAGACCCAATATGTCTAGCTCTGTATGCCCAGGACTTGCAGAAGTCCTAACAGGACCTTGCCCACTGGGAAGATTGTCTTCCTAGCAAGCTGTCTCCTTGGTGTAAATAAATCCTATTCTTTGCCACAAACCTTGTACCTGTATTCATTGGGGTTTGGGAATTTTTTCACAAAGCCTGCCACCAGCCAAGGGGATCCCATACCCTGAATTCTCGCCCCTCATCAAATTTAATAGGCTCCATTATCTAAAATAATATTCCCCAAGTCTAAAAATTCCTAAGTTTGAAGCTTTTTGCTTTTGCTAATAATAAATATATTATTACCCCATTTATAAGTGTTAAGAATAAAAAATTCTTCAAAGTAAATTAATTTAAAACTATTTACCCCTATTTAAGTTCTTTGAGGGCAGAAACTCTTTTATATTTTGCTTTTGTTGCCTGGTGCTTTGTATATGTTGATTATTTTTAAAATGTTCACTGAATTAAATGCATTTCAGTTCGTTTCTACGCAGAGCCAAACAAGAAGATTGTATTGGTTACCACCTGGTAGTTGCAGAGAGTTGCAACATTGGCTCACACTAAAAACCTCAGGTTTTAATTCCCTACAGTGCCACATACATCTTAATGAAGGTCCAAAGGGATGATTCATGGATGCCTATTTATTAAAAATGGCTTCATTTGCTTTTGATTCATTTGTTTGCCTTCTCAGAACTTCTATGCATTATTTTCTTGTTTTGCATTAATCATGATTATAGATTGTTGACCAAACGTGTTATGACCATTGAACTATCTAAGGTTACAAGGAAATCTTCTCAGGTATCTTCCCAGCTGGTATATCAGTTCTTTGCTTATAAACTATAAGATGTCACTGCTGATCTTGTAATAGTATTTGACTATCCAGTATGAAGATTTGTCTTACATTTATGACTTAGGGTTTAAGGTTGGGAGAGAAGAAAAAGGAAAGGATGATTATATTCCTTTTGACAAGGGATTCTCAAAGTGGGCTCCAGGGGAAGTCATTGGTAGGCTAAACTTAATGCCAGCGGGAAAACATCCTGGTTAACAGTAAAAGAAAAAAAAAATCATTTTAGGGACTTCACTGCTGGTGATAACCAGTCAAAAACATTGAGAGACAACATGGTAAAGCAAATAGAACATTCTTCCAATAACTAGTTATGATCTAATGCAAGTCACTTTAGTCTTGAACTTCACTTTCCTCATTTGTAAGATGGATATTTAAGATCCTTAGCATATTTAAATAATATGACATCTTTTATTCCAGTTTATAAAGTATGTTTGTAATAGTAACCTTGTGAGGATAAGTTACTATATTCTATTTTACAGGTAAGGAAATCGAAACTAAGATGAAATAAATAAAAAGGGAAGATGAAATTTTTGCCTATGGCACTAACTCATAAGTATTGGGGCCCAGAGTTAAATCTAGGTATTTCAATAGCAACCCCTTTATGCCATGTTCCCTGTAAAAGATTATGTAAATCTATGATGGACCATTTGTGGGCTTCTCTCAGATCTGTCTTGTCCCTGAAATTTCCTATGACTAAAGACTTCACAAAAACTATCACTTTAAATAGCACCATTAGCCCAAGAACTAAGTTAGAAAAGAATAAAAGGAGTTAGTATTGATTATTGGTGTCTCTAATCTAATAAACTCTAAAGAATAAAAGCATAATTAAAAATAAAATTGATAATTTAGGTCCTAAGCATTATCCTAGGAAATCTAAAAACTTCCCTCACAGAAGTGTCAGACAAGAAAACCAGTAGGGAACACAGGAAGCGACTTGACCACACAGGTGAGATTGCACAGGTATTAGATCTGATATCTGATAGAACAGTTCAATATAATTCATCAAACATTAATACAGGTGCCTACTATGTGCCAATCATTGTACTTGATGCTTAAGGTACAAAGAAGAGATGACACATATCTATGCTCATGATGCTTATGTTTCATGAGGGAGAGAAGAGATATAATATATACACAAGGATTATATACAAAGAAGATGATAATACAACCAAATGAGAATCAGGGAAAAACACTTTAGAAATGTGTTGGGAAAGATCACTTGGGGAAGGGTTAATGGTACCCCCTGTCAAATTAGAAAAGTCTTCTTTGTAGGGATAAAACAACAATTATATGGTGCTTTAAAATTTCCCAAGCATTTCCATTTCTATTGCTTCATTTGGATCCAGTTTCAACTACAAAATCATAGAAACTGAGAATTGGAAGGGACTTAAAACAGTTGTCTATTCCAGCCTAAATATAGAATTTCCTTTTAAAATATCATTTGACTGCTTGAACACCTTCAAGGAGAATTCCACAGCCTCTTGACACCGTTTAAGCTATTTTCAGATGGCTCTAAATGTTAAATTTTTCCTGAAATCAAATCTAATTTGACTTTTTTTTACTTCTATCCATTGTCCTGATCCTGTTCTCTAAGGCTAAATAGAACAAACCTGAATTTTCTTCTAGTTTATCATATATTTGAAGACATTATCACATCCTTCCTAAGTCTTATTTCTTCCAAGTCAAAATAATCTACTTATGTGGAGATATGGCCAGATCACACCTCTGCTTAAGAACATCCAGTGACTGTTGGCCTTATTTTCAATATTTCAGTGGATCTGTGATCTTCTCCATCTAGGGTATTTTTTCCAGAGAAAAAGTCACCCAGCCTTGTCGTTTCCATGCCATGTTGGAAATCCTCCACAGAGGACCTTACTCAGACTGTAGCTTTCCATTGTATATATTCTAGTAGATATTATCCTTGATTCTTGCTACATGACCATCCCACCTTCTTGTCTAGTTATATTTCTTAAAGTGCTTGCTCTGTGATAATAGTATGGTATTTTGTTGGTAATATGTCACAGCCAACTTAAAAATGCTGGGTTTTTCTCTATTGCTTTATGTGTGAGTTATGACTTAAGGTCTTGGAAGAGTCTCATATTTCATGGTGCATAGGCATGGTATCACCAGAATAATAATCATGTTAAAAAGGTAGGCTTTGTTTCAAAGAAGAGTTTGACATCATTAAAATCCCTGCTTAATTGCCTTCAGCCAGTATTCTAGTTTTAATCCAGCGTTTTGAGAAGGTGAAGTAGAATTTTTTGGCATAAAATTTAAACTCCTTACCCTGGCCTTTTAAGGCACCCATTGCCTGACTTCAGCCTACTTTTCCAGCTTTATTTCACACGTCTTTCCTTCATTTACTCTGTATTCCAGGCAAATTAAACTGCTGAATATTCTTAAATTTCATGTTGCCTCCATGCATTTCCATGTATTCTTTTCTCATCTCCAACCTATTGAAATCTCTTGCTTTGAGGCCACTTACCATCCCCAAATTGTTTTCTGACATTTCCAGTTAAAAATGATCTCTTCTTTCTCAGATTTTATATAGTACATTGTCTAGATATCTTTACTCTTATCATGTTCTATCTTGTAATCATTCTTATTTGGTTATTGTTTACTTGTTCTTCCTTTGTCTCGGTAAATGGAAAGCTACTTGAAAGCAAAACTTGTTTTGTTTTAATCCACTCATCTTGATTTATAGGGAGACAAATAATAACACCAGAATAAAGTTATAAAGCATTGCTAAGGAGTATAAAGCCCTGAGCAAAAAGAAGAAAAGCCTTTGGGATAGATTATTGTCATCCCTACTCTAAGTTGGAAGTATGGAATTGAGAAAAGAAAAGCAGGTATGAAAAATGACAGTTACTACAGTCATTGCTGTTGCTTGCTAATATGGCTAGGAATAGGATTAGGATTTCAGAACAGACCATGATTTAAAATGTAATCATAATTAATTAGGTATATTCCATACCTGGTGAAGAGCCAACAATGATCAGTTTTGTTTTATTTTTTAATTGCTTTCAAAATACAAGTTAGGCAAAGAGAAAAACCATATTTGCTAACTCTGAACATGGCAATAACAAAAATAACTACAGAAGAAAATACTAATAACATTCACATATGATCGTTTGTAATGCAATCAGTATTCAATCCATAGCCTCACATGATTATATACAAATTCACATTGTGGGTAATAAACATAAATGGAATGAAATCTGCCCACACTGGTATTTCTGAAACTTTAGGTGAGATATGTTCTTTGACTACAGTATTTCTCTGGAAGAGGATATACCTTATTCAAAAGAAATGGAATAGCAATGGGGAAAAGAAATAGAAAGAAATGGGGAGGGTATCATTTTATTTTTAAAAACTGTATCCTTGGGAGGCACATCCAGGAGTTCAAAAGGAAGAATTTTGATAACATTAGGGCAAGAATAAACAAAAAGAAATAGGAGTGATATTGTTTTGAGAATATATAAGACAATGTAGGTAAAGGGAGAAAAAGATCAGCAGTTATGATACTATAATGATGAAAGGACTTCATTTTTCTAAATATGTTGGAAACTTAGCTAAAAGCAAAGCGGGGGGAGGGGGGGACAGATAAATTTAGGACCTGAATTTATAATTTTTTTCCTTTCAAAAAATGGAGGGCTATTTAAAGTAGTTCTTTTTCTAGTGGCAAAGAAATAGAAATTGAGGGGATGTTTATAAGTTGAGGAATGACTAAGTTATGGTATATGAATAATGGAATATTATTGTTCTATAATAAATGATGAGCAGGCTGATTTCAGAGAAGCTTGGAAAGACTTAGATGAACTGATGCTGAGTGAAATGAGCAGAACCAGGAGAACATAGTACACAGTAACAAGATTATGTCATTATCAACTGTGATGGACTTGGCTCTTTTCAAGAATGAGGTGATTCAAAGCAATTCCAATAGACCTGGGATGGGAAAGTGTCATCCATATCCAGAGAGAGAACTATGGCGACTGAATGTGGATCAAAGTGGAGTATTTTCATCTTTTTGTGTTGTTTGCTTGTTTGTTTTTTCTCTCATTTTTTTTCTCCTTTTGATCTGATTTTTCTTGCACAGCATGACGAATGTGATAATATGTTTAAATGAACTGTACATGTTTGACTTATATTGAATTGCTTGCTGTCTTGGAAAGAGAGAGGTAGAACAATTTAAAACACAAAGTTTTGTGAAAATACATGTTGAAAATAATCTCTACATGTATTTGGGAAAACAAAATACTATTTAAAAAATGGAGGGAACATCTTAAAAAACACTTATTCTGGAAGTAAAAATGATAGGAACCTTCAAAAGTAAATTCCTTGAATTCAAGACTATTATAGTTCTTTTTTTTTTTTTTTTTTAATCCCTAGTATCTAGCACAATGCCTTGAGGGGCTCTGATTTCACTGGTGTAAGAAACTCCCAGTATGAAAATTTTCTTGACCAGTACATATCAAACAATTAACTTAAATGCAATAGCAATTACCTGATGGCACTAAGAGATTAAAATAGTTTACCCATGCCAATGAAATGGTGGTGATTTTTTTTTTTTTAAATAAACACAAGTCTTCTTAACTCTTAAGGCCAAGTTCTATTTCAGATACACTGTCTAGTCTCATAGTAACCTTGAGCATTTTGTTTAGTCCTTTTTCATGATCCTATTGGGGTTTTCTTAGTGGATGCAATAGAATAGTATGTCACTTCTCCAGCTCATTTTGAAGATGAACAAACTGAGACAGAGTTAAGTGACTTGCCCAGGATCACAGCAAATTTCTGAGAACACATTTGAATTCAGGAAGATGAGCCTTCCTAACTTGATGCCTGGCTCTCTATCCACTGTGCTACTTTGATGCCTCAAACTTAACCATAGTGGACGCTTAATTAAATATCTTGAATTAAGCCCTGAGGGCAAGTTCATTATAGGAAAATAAAGTATACCCAAGATTCATCATAGATTTGGGGAAAACAAATTTCAGAAGTTTAAGTGAAAGAATATGTAGGGTTCACCATCCTAATATTCTGTAGAAGTTTGAGACATGGAAACCTCAAGAACCAAAGTTATAGATACAGAATTATGATTCTGATAAGGAAAAAGTAAATATTTCTAGAAACCAATGTGTTTTCACAGAAAATTCATCAGCCAGCTTGGGCTTTTTAGACATAATGTAGAATATGTATATAAAAGACTAGTGTAACCCTGTAAGAATGTCAAGAATGTGGACACATAATGAAGCTCTGAGGTTGATTATGCTAAACAGAAATGTTTAAATACTTTTTACAGGAATAGAGACAGACCTAAATAACTGGAGAGAGAGTAATTCTTCAAAGTTTGGTTCTGCCATTATAATAAAACTAATTTTTGAATTCAGTAGCATATCAGATGACTGGTTATAAATAGGATTTTTAAAAATTACCTTTTGTTCTTTTAGATGAATTTTGTTAAGAATCTCAAAGGAAATAATGAAGAGAGAGAGAAACATTACAATAGAATGTAGAAACTTGTCTTTCTTTTTGTTTTTATTTTTATTTCCAGTACTTAGTACCTGGTACAAAGTAAGCATTTAATAAATGCCTGTTGACTTGATTTGGATTGACAAAGAAAGGGAAGGGGGCCTAGCAGTGCCAGGGCTCAAACTACACTACAAAACTATATGATACTGGTTTAAAAATAAAAAAGCTAATCAGTAGAACAGATTAGATATGCAACATTCAAAAACAATCCAAAAAATGCAGAATTTGAAAAACCAGTCTGGTAGAAATTAGGTTTAAACATCAGACCTCATGTACCACGTATGTACTATGTAACTTTCACATGGATCCACAACCTTGAAAGAAATGTTAACCTACCTTTCACAATTATGGATAGAGATATACTTTCCAACTAAACAAGGTGTGTACGTATAGCTATAAATATAGACAGATATATAGAAATCATAAGAGATAAATAGTTTGGGTTATATAAAATTGAGTTCACACAAATTAGTTCAGTAAGAATTAGGAAAAAAAGTTAACTGAGACAGTAACTTTGTAGAAAATTTCTCTGATAAATGTCTATTATTAAGGATCTGTAGGGAATTTATATAAATAAAAAATAACAATAACCAATAGTCAAAAGATATGGGCAAAAACTTCTCAAAATAAGAACAGGTTATAAGAGTCTTTTGGAAAAACACTCCAAGTCACTATATAAGAGAAATGCAAATAAAACCATTCAGTTTCTACTTCATAGCCATCAGATTGCAAAAATGAAGAAATTTCAATTATAAGAGGTACTTTATAGGAGAATATGCATCCTTTGTAATACCAAGTTGGTGTTTTATGTTGTTAGTGAATTTCTGAACTTTTCCAATCATTCCAGAAATCACTTTGAAACTATTTACACAAACTAACTAAAATGTACATGTCTTTGACCCAGTGATATCACTATTTGGCATATATCATCAAAAGGTCAAAAAAAAAGAGGGAAAGGACCCACATGTGCAAAAATATTTATAGCAATACTTTTTGTTGAAGCAAAGAAGAAAAGAGAGTGCCCATTGAGAGTTAGCACCTAAGCTAAGCCTTAAACTAGATAAGGATTTTGAAAGGTAAGATAAGATGAAGTGCTTTTCTAGTACTGTAACAAACTATTCAAAGGGATTGAAGATGAAGTAGAATTCTGCTTTAGAGAACTATTCATAGGAGAGGACACTGGATTTCTATAGGCTTGGGTTTCTTTAAAGAATCTTGGGAAAAATAAGAAAACTTTATTTACTGTTTGATAAAAATAACAACACTTCAATTAAATATTATATTCATTAGAATGAAATCATTCCTTAGGAAGGAATGAAAACGGGACTTATAAAATGAAATATTTCTCATAGTTCAGTTGAATAATCAGGTTCTAGATAATGTTCCTCATATCCATTTTTAATCAATGAGAATACCATATTATGCTCTCCAATTTCCAATCTTAGCTATTCCATGTGAATAGAAGCATCAGTAAACCACTGCAATGGTTTATTCAGTTTGGACAACCTTAGATAGTTTTAATTTTGTTTTACTACTTTACTTGGAAATAGCCTTTTTAAAAAATTAAATATTCAGCAAATGATGAGAATACTTTAAGAGGAATGAATACAGTTATACCTGAACTTCTGTAATGAGCAAACCTATGAAGTCCTTGAGGATAAAGGACTGTGCAAAACGATGGTGAGCCTAATAAGATTTGCCTTTAATCTGTAAGAATTCTTCCTGTTCTTTAGAAGGTGTTTGCTCCTTTGTGTGCTAGCTATAACCTAGCAAAATTCATGCTTTCCTAGAAGAGGCCCAGAGAGGTTATTTGAAGTACTGCCATACATACATACAATTAGAATTACAGTTTATTCACTTCAGTATTATGTTCCTAACAATGGCATGTTTTGAAAGGATTTAATATTTCTAATTGGTGTCAGAATCATAATTTTGGGAAGATCTCTCAAAGAGTACTACTTTTTTGGGGGGAATTGTTACTCATGAGTTCATATGAACTCTTTTTAAGCTATTTATATATTCAAGAGATAACATAGTATAATGAAGAGTAAGCTGACATTGGAGCTAAAAAAAAAAAAAAATTGGGTTCAAGTCCAAGATATGTCAACTGTGTGACCCAGAACAAGTCACTTAATCTGTTGGCATTCTAAATACCTTTCTAAGACTGGACCATCAGTTAAAGAAAAAGTATTGATCTGCATGCATTGGCAGAGGGAGTTTCCTATATCAGTAAAATAATAGTTCCAACTCCCATCCCCATTCATCTTTACAGCTCTCTGCTTTATTCATTTGTTTGTTTGTTTGTTTATTTATTAAATACTGCCTGCCTTACACCAATAGTTCTCAAACTATTTTCATAATAAAATGCAAAACCCTTTCCTAAATGGATCTCAAATTTTTTAAGTTGCCATCTTATCCCAAAGGTGTCCTGTTATGTTACTTAAAGGAAACTCTTACAACTGACCTTAAAATACAGCCCACATATATAATATTTCTACTTTTAAAATATATTAACAGCCTCACTAAAGATTAATAGCACCCAAAGTATTCTTAGGCCCTGTGAATCCTACATTTTGAGAAAGTCCGTGTAACAGATAATAAGCATCACCTTGTTATTATGTACATTAGCTCTTGGAGGCAGCAGGTGGAGAGAAGATACCTTTGTTTCATAGCGTCCTAAAAGACATGGAATTCAACCAGCCAAAATCTGTATCTCCACCATCCCCAAGACAGAGGTGGGGCAACTTCTTCCTCCTCCTACACATTTCCTCTTCACTGTGCATGTCACCATATTGAGACTTCTTTTTCTCTTCAAAATAATTGAAGTATTCATTGTTACATTTTTTAAAAACTGTGATACTGGAAACTCCTTCCAATGCCAAGAGCACAAAAGACTTGCATCCATGGTCAAATGGCTGTGTGTCAGAGGTAGGACTTGAACCCACCAGGTCTTCCTGTCTCGGGACCAGTTTTGTAAAACCACAAATCTTAGGTTTATTCTCAATATAATTTACCTCTTCAGAAACACTGGAGGTTTTTTTTTTTTTTTTCCATAGCCCCTTACCCACAAAGCAGCCTCCTGTAACTCCAGCTAACATTGTATTCAGCAAACAGAAGATTAGATGGGAAATCGAAGGTCAGCACAAAGTAGAATCTACCAGGCTCCTCTCTGCTCTGGTCTTGTTACATTCACATCCAGACCTCTTGCTATCTCCTTGGGCCACACCTATGCTAGAACTCTTATTGTATTATTCTGTGCTTTGTGTTTAACATTACCACAGTGGCTGTAGCAACCAAGTAGGAATATGGCCAAATGAGAAGGAAGTAATTCCAGAACTAAAAAATAAGGTTAGATTGTAAGTAATTTTGTGAGGGTAGAGACAGTTATGCTAGACAGACTTCCTTGTCTTCCTTATGGCCTTCCCTTTACAACAAGAACAGAAATATATTTTTGCCATTACCTATATTGTTTGTGGATAATAACCCTCGAGGTCAAGGTTTAAGTGTCTTATATTCTTGTGTTGTCCTTTCCTAATACTTTGATGTAGAAAAATCAAACTTTATGTTTGGTCTAGGCTAATGAAGGAGATGGAAAACACATTCTCTGAACTAGAAACTACCTAAAAAGAAAAATCTTAGAAATATGTCTAGTGGGAAACTCCTCTTATCAAACTAGGCATAGCAGTTCTGAGAAAGTTCTTCAATAATGGTGCATATATGGAAAAGAGAATTACTTCTCACTAGGAAAAATGACAAACTCTAACCTATGGTTCAAAAGATAAAATTACAGTCAAAAACAAATAGGAATGTTTTTCACCCTTAGCTTGGGCCAAAAACCTAATAGCCTTTTTAAAGTCAACAATATAAACAAAAGTCAATGCAATCCAAAGGGGAGAAGAATGATTTTTGTTTGGTTTTTACAAAACCAAGAATTACCTTAAAAAGAAAAATAACAAAAGGCTTTGTGCTATCTTTATTCTATCTACCAAATGTCATTGACCCCTTCCCTGAAATAAGGCTAAGGAAAAAGAAATGCACCAAGAATTAAGTGCATAAGTTTTCCATCTGGGCTTTGTATACTGGATGAGAGTACACAGTGGAAGTGAGGCTGCTCTGTTATCTGGAATACTAGCAGATTATTCTTTAGGTTTAAGTATATTGTCCGTCAGAATAAAATAAAGAAATGAATGTAGACATGGACGGGAAGCAAGAATTCAGCATTTAGGATGCCATGAGTATATGTTTTTTAAATTCTTTCAATAACTCTGCTTCTGGGAACTACATTTTGATAGCTGTTTTTATGCCCCCTAATGTGAGACAGGAAAGGTAGTAGACAATTGAGGCTTTTGTGTAGTTTGTTGCCTGGGACCTCTGTGCATCCCTTTTCCTTAGGGATGATTGGGAATAAGGTGAGGTGCTATAATCAAAAGAAATACTCAAGTTCTTTGGTGTAGTGTAAAGACTGCTGGATTTGAAGTCATAGGACCTGTTCAAAACTTTTCTCCTTAACTAAGAACGTATCCTTTCCAAAAATCATAGATCCAAGTCATCTGAGATCATAGGGATCTTGATACCAGGTTTCTCTTCATAAATATTGACTTATCCCGTTTGAATTATGACTCTCAATTAGCCATACCCTTTCTGGCTATAAATTCATTTGACTTTTAATGAGCTTTTAAAAGTCAATGAAACACAGAAAGGAAAAGAAAAAATATTTGTTTTATTTCCACAGAAGTAAGGATTACTAAAAAGAGTTAAACCAGAATTGTTTAACTTCACCTCAAAACTGAATCTAGTGTTGAATAGATAAAATGTGTGAAGTAGTTTTCTTTATTTCCAAAACAAGTATTCTTTGTGAGACTAAATGAAAAAGCAAAAAAATCCTATATTTTTTTCTGGGAGGAAAAGGAATGAAGAAGGAAAGAAGCAGGGGAGAGAATGGGAAGGAGGGAGAGAAAAAGGAAATTAAGTCCTAGGGAAAGAAAAGGCAGCAAAAAGACAGCCTTTGTCTTCAATGAGTTTACATTCCAGTAGAAGACCACCACACAGAGCTGAAAAGCTGGAGGTAGAAGGAGTGAAAATATTAAATGAAGGTTTTAAAGTCTGGGGAATAGGAATGAAGGGAAAAGAAAGTAGGCTAACCTAGGCCCTTCCACAAAATGGAGGATCCAGAAGGACTCACCAGTGAAAGTAGGGATAAAATTTACAGAAGGAGATCCAGGGTGAATGGCACATGGGAGTAATAAGTTGTTCCAGGGCAAGAAGAACCTATATGCTGGGGGAAAGTCCAAAGATTAGTAGCAGGAGAGGTGGCATGGTGTTGAAATGCAGAGAAAGTCAGAAACAGGTTCAAGATAGGAATAAAGCTAGACTGGCCTGAATCTCTCCACAAAAATTTTAAAGTGTGTCTCAGGTGTCTTTGTCTCTCTTTATCCCTTCTCCCTCCAGCCACTTGTTAAACATTAAACATTTACTACATATCCCTAGGTAAACCAGGATGAGTAGAATTTGAGTATGGGGAGGTTGCTTCTGTGAGGAGGTTTCAGGTGCCCAGGGAAGTTCCACATTGAGCCAGAACTAGAAAAGAGGGCATGATTTTGGATTCCCAAGCCAACAAATGGATCTAGAGAGGAATGAAGGCAGACTGGTCTGAGCCCTTATACAGAATGGTTTCCCTTACTCCTCCTCAGCAGGGTTTAGCATTTGTTTACCATCATTTAGTCAGTAAACAGTGGCAGAATCAACATTCCCTCTAAATGGAGCACTTGAAGATAGCTGCTTTGAAGCAGAATTTCCCCATTTGGGGTTTCCTTAGCAAAGACGCTGGAGTGGTTCTTCATTTCCTTCTTCAAATTCATTTCTACAGATGAGGAAACTGAGTCAGACAGGGCTAAATGACTTGCCCAGGGTCACACAGCTCAGTATCTGAGGCCAGATTAGAACTCTGGAAGATGAGCTTTCCTGACTCCAGACCCTTCACTCAATCCCACCAAGCTACCCAGCTGACACACAGTTACTGAGTGATAATGAGCAAATAGCTTAACTTTTTGTGCTATAGGCAGCTAAGCCTCAAAAAACATGGGCTGGTTCAGAGAAGAGATTCCCTGCATGGGGAATTTTCCACATTAATGAAATTCTTACTTTGTCTACATATCTAGCTAGAGAGAAAGATAATATGTGTATATATGCATGTACATATATACACATACACACTCTCTACATCTTTATAGTACATTAAGACTTTGAAAATACTTTCATCACAACAATCTTGTGAAGAAATTCTGGCTAGCATTATTATCCCCATTTTACATATGAGAAAACCTTTAAGGTTCAGGTCAAAGTCACAGAACTAACAAGTATTATTAGAATTCAAATTAGGAGCAGCATGGTGGCTCAGTAGAAAGAGTACCAGAGTCAGGAAGACCTGGGTTCAAGTGTGTTCTAATGATGAGGTGTGAGAATTGAGGATTAAGAGATATATGGTTGATGTCGGGAAGTTTGTGACAAAAGTGGTTTTTAATACACTAAAAAGATAGCTTTCTTCATGGGCAAAATCCTGTTAGGATATTTTTGCAAAATGTCTGGGCACATAGCACTAAATATAATGGGGTTTCTTTGATCTTTGGCCCTGAGACTATGGGGTCAATCTCTGGATGAATCAGGGCATAGATCATGCCCCAGGCGGATTTCCAGTGGAATGATATTACTTATCAAGGAGTTTCCCTTATGAACCAAAGAAGCCCAGAGGGTTTGAGATCTCATCACCCTTTCCCCAAAGATTCCTTTCAGACCCTCCCCCCACCCCCAAAGATTAAAGGGGACACAGTTTACATCACTTTTAGCTCAGTGACACTGGGCTAGAGCTGTCTGTAAAATGACGATTACAACAGCAATTAAACCTTCAGGATGCTGGAAGGATCAAATGAGATGATTCTTATAAACTACAGTGCTGTGCCTAATAGACACTTAATATTTGCTTATTCCCTCCCATTCCAGATCCTTCTTGATTCCAAACCCAATACTCTCTCCACTATCTTTTACACTACCAAGTATTTACCACTCTATTTCTCCTTCAGTTATTAAAAATATATTTATTTGCTGCCTATTATGAATAAGGTTCATTGTGGGGTATACGTAGATGGATAAGACATAGTCTCTATCCTAAGGGCTTACCATCTCTACAGAACAACATTGTATACACAGAAAGCTGACACTAGGAGGCAGTGATGGAGTGTTGATAAAAATAAATGCTAAAGTAGCTCAGAGAGAGGAAAGATTGCTATGAGCTAGAAATGTAGCATCTGAGCTGGGGTTGAAGGGGTAGAATTCAAATCAGCATCTAGGTAGGATTGGGGAGGGAGAGGTGGAAAGAAGAGTAGGTCATAAGCAAAAGCTTGGTTGGCCAGGAAGGAACAAGACATTTTTAGAGGGAAAAAGAGTCAAACAGACCTCCTGGACCAGAAAATGTCCTCAACAAACCTGTATATATGGCAAATAAACTGGTCATAAAAGCTGACTTTAATGTTACAAATTAATTCAATAGCAAGCCAGAGCCTTTTTAATATGAGAATTGCAAAAAAAATGATTTTGTAAATAAATCTCCCTGAATGTCAGCTTAAAAAAAAAAATCTTCATCCAAATAGTGAGAAAAATGAAAGTGTAATGCAGAAAATTGTCTTATATAATCAGTTGGGAAGAAAGAAAGACAGGACTTATGAAAATATTCAGAATGAACATGGGCCCTTTGAAGCTGGCTATGTAAGTAATAATAACAGTGCTAGCTTATAGTCATAATAATGCTTGACAGTGAAACACTGGCATATTTTAAAAAAATTTTTGTTCCACAACAACCTTGTAAGCTAGTTAAAGTATTAATCCCATTTTATAAATAAGAAAGTCAACTTCAGAAAGGTTGAACAGAGATTAAACTCAACTCTTCTGATTTCACATCCACTACCTTCTCTACTATATCATTTTGCCTTTCTAGAGAAGGTAGGAGCTATATATATATATTAATTAAACTTGGAGACCAACAGAAAGAAAACCATAGTAAATGATGCTTAGGAGGTATAGCTTTTTACTCAGCTTCAGTGAAGAGTACAGTCCAAAGTTAAGGAGGACAGAAGAATAGTGGGGAAAGGGAACAAGAGAGGCAATTAGTATAAAAGCTGGAATTCCAGTATTAAGATATGTAACCAATTGGGAGTCACTGTTAGTGCCAAAAGAAAGAAGCAACCAGAAGTTGAATGCTGTTGCTTTGTGAAGGAAAGATTAAAATAGGTAGAATCAAAACATTTTTTGCAGCAGTTTAAAGTCTAGAAGTGAGATACAATTGTGGGGTTTGAAAGGATGAGTCAGGTCTGGTAAATATCAAAGAAGAAAGGCCAGTAATACTGGGGGTAAATCAAATGCATAAGGAGGAAAAAAGATGGCTCCAAGCACATGATAGAGGCATGGTGCTAATACTAACAATACTTAAGGGAAATTCATGGAAGAAGAGCTTGGGGGGGTGGGAGGGAAGGAACTCTTTTAAGCATGTTTCATTTTGGATGACAGTGTAACATCCAAAGAGGCAGTTTGGTCAAAAGAACATTGACTTTGGAATTAAAGACCTGGGTTCTATCCATCCTGCCTTTGATCTTTATCATCGGCAAATCATTTCATTTTGGCCTCAATTTCCTCATCTGTGAAATGGGAATAAAACCTGTAGTCCTTGCTTCACAGATTTAATATGAAGGTTAAGTAAGAACTTATAAAGCACTTTCTGAACTTTAACACACTATATATAATGTCAGAATACAATAGCTTGGTGACATCAAGGAAAGAGATAAGCAAATCTCATCTGTATTGAAATTATATTTGAAGTCGTACCTAAAGGATTGTAGAGGAAGTATGAGGTGAAAAGAGTACACAGAGTAGACTCTTGGGAGACAGAAATGAAAGAATCAAATAAAGGGAACAAAAACAAAGTCAGAAAGGCATGAGACAAAGTAGGATCTAGAGTGTTCTTGAAAGCAGGGTTAGCAAAAATGTCAGGAAATGATTTGACTGTCAAATATGATCAAAAGCATTAGAAAATTGAAATAATAAGATTTGGGATAAAAACTTTTTTGGATTCTTTTTCCTCTCCTTCCTCCTTCTCTCTTCTGTTTCATATATGCACAACACTCATTCCCTAAACTCTTGTGTTTTCTGTTCAAAACTTAGTGGGGGGGGGGGGCAAATAGGTAGTACAATGGATAGAGAACCAGCCCTGAAGTCAGAAGGACCCAAGTTCAAATCTGGTCTTGGACACTTTATACTTCCTAGCTGTATGACCTTGGACAAGTCACTTAATCCCAGTTGCCCCAGGAAAAAGCAAAGAATAAAAATTAAAAAAAAAAAACTTAGTTGGATTGCTTATATAAAGGTTCAAAACAAGATTTCAGATTCATTTACAAAGCTGAGAGAATAAGCTCATATTTAGAGCTAAAAGGGGCACACTCTTATTGTACAGTTCAAGAAAACTGAAGCCTCAAAGGGACCTGCCCAAAGACATCTTTGGCAAAAGTTGCAGAAGCAGAATTTGAACCCAAGACCCTCTGGTTCCACATTCTCCTTTGTCTTTCATAGGCAATCTTCATTTTCTCTTCAGCGCCTTTCCTCCCCTCCGTTCAAAAGATTGGGGCAGCACTAATAAGACTAGGACCCAGGATTTTCACCTTGGGCATTAACTATACCCCTCACAGCCTCACCCCAGTCAGTCATCAGGAAATCCACGTCCTCTTCAGAGAAGACAGAAGGTGAATGGAGACAAATCCATCTCAGCTACTAAAAAAGCAACTGAAAGTTAATGCCCTCCTGAGGTTGGGGTGGTTAGAGTATGTGCTTATGTGTACAGCATATCATTGTAGAGATGAAAACAATACACTCGCTATGCTCATTTAGAAAATGAGACGTTTTGTCCAACACCTATTCCCTGCCCTGAGGACTCCAGTGCTTCTCCTCTCTTCAACAAAAGGGAGACAGAGCTCTGAAGAAGGAATTAGAAAGCATTGCTCTAGGTTCACTGATTTTTGAGCTACGGTCCTGAAAGGTCATATAGTCCAATCCTTTCATTTTGCAGATGTGAAAACCGGGTACCAGGAAAATTCAGTGATTTGTCCAAAATCTTACTTACACTAAAGGGAGGGTTGGAACCCAGAGCTTTTTCCCTCTGTATCCTCCTGTCTGCCTCCCAGGGACAAGGGGAGCAAATTTCCCCCCTTTAGTTTTGGAAGAATCTCTTGCCTCCTAGTTTCCCAGACTTGTTGCACCCCTGTATTACCAGAGCTGATTAAGCATTCTGCTGTGGGCTTGAGAATTACAGCTTTAGGAATATGAACCTACAAACGTCCCTGAAACTGCAGTTGGCCCGCCAAAGAGTACCAAGTTGGAAAGAAACTACAGAGGTAGTATTCCATCTGAAGAAACAAGGAATTTTTTGAGGTAAATTGGGCCCAGCTTCATAATGTATAGCCATTCAGACTGATCAATTCTTAGAAAAGAAACCTAGACAGGAAAAATTAGAAGAAAACTTTACAAAGAACATCAACTCTTGCTTACTTTTCCTTAGAAGAGGTCCAGAGCACTTATAATTCATCTCCTTAAAAGATCTCTAACTTTAAGCCTTCTCTGCTACTGCCAGGCATTTCAGACCACATGCTAGATGCCCCCAGGTCAATCCATTTAATTTTTCTAACCAGCAGTTTTCACACCTATAAAAAACGAGGATAATAGTATCTTAAAAACCTGCTTCACAGGATTGTGAGATTCAAATGAAATGCTCCATGTAGACTGATTTATAGACTTTAATTTACTATAAAAATATCAGATATTATTCCCTCTCACAAGAGGTCTTTAAAGGAAAGCTGGATGACCACTTGGAGAAGGAATTTTCAGTTAAGCACAACTTGAATTCAGTGGCCTCTGAGGCCCCCATCTCTGAATCTGTAGTATAAGCTTTTCATTTCCCAGAGCCCCTCTGATCCAGACAATAATCTTTATCCTAATGACACCATTTGCCCCCCATGTTTTGAGGGACATATGCCCTTCTCTTCCATGTACAGGACACCATTTCACATTCCAAACCAGACTCATAAGCTCCATAATCTTGGAACAGTATTCTTATAGCTGAAACTTAGAACAGAGTATAACAGTCTATTACGTCATTTAGAGTTGAAAATCACCTCATCTCTCTTGTACACATGAAGAAACTAAGGCTTAGAACAGGGGTGGAGAACATTTAGCCTTCAGGCAGTATAAGGTCCAAGAAATTATTTTCTAAGGCAACCTCAGGAGATGATGAGCTGAAAGATAAAACAACCTCCCACTACTTGAATTCTATAAGTTGATAACTTTGTTTGGCCTGCAAGTAATATTTTAAATATCCAAATGGCCCTTGGCAGAAAAAGGTTCTTCATGCCTGACTTAAAAAGGCTAAATGCTATCCCAAAGGTCACAGAAACATTAAGTAGAAAAGCAGGAATTTGACCCCAAAAGTCAGTGCTCTTTTCACTGTCATGGCTATTCCTGAATAGCAATGTCTTTTTAAATGTTTGCTAAATTAAATTTAATTAAATCAATAAATTAATTCAATAAATTTAATGTCTGGCAAATTCAATGATCAGGGGAAATAGAGGAAATGATTTGAACAATACAAAGAAAAATGAAAAAGAAAATTCTTCCCTTATTAGAAGATTCTAGTATCCTATGTGAATCAAAAATTTTCTTTTACGATAATTATTATTTTTATTATAGTTTTTTATATATGAGTATGAGTAATTTTTCAACATTGACCCTTGCAAAAACTTGTTTCAACTTTTCCCCTCCTTCCCTCCATCCCCTCCTCTAGATAGTAAGTAGTCTCATACATGTTAAGTGTGTTAAGTACTAAGTATATGTTAAATACAATATATGTATACATATTTATACAGTTATCTTGTTACACAGGAAAGATCGGATTTAGAAAGAAGGTAAAAATAACCTGAGAAGAAAAAACAAAAATGCAAGCAAACAATAACAGAAAGTGTTCTTTCTCTGGGTGTAGCTGATTCTGTTCATTACAGATCAGTTGGAACTGATTTGGATCCTCTCATAGTTGAAGAGAGCCACATCCATCAGAATTGATCCTCATATAGTATTGTTGTTGCTGTGTATGATGATCTCCTGGTTCTGCTCATTTCACTCAGCATCAGTTCATGTAAGTCTCTCCAAGCCTCTCTGTATTCATCCTACTGGTCATTTCTTATAGAACAATAATATTCCATAAAAGTTAATCTAAGATTGGCCTTTCTGGCTTACAGGTTCTTTTCCCAACAAACAAGGCTCCCTTCTTAGGCATTCCATCTAGTTCTGTGACTTGTTGGCGGCATGTAGTAAATGCTATTTACAGAGAAAAGGTTACTTACCTGTAAAACCATTTTTCTGAATGTAAATGCAGTATATGACATGTAGGCAGCTCAGTGGACAGCGAGGTGAGGCCTGGAGTAAGAAAGCCTCATCTTCCTGAGTTTAAACCCAATCTCAGACACCTACTAACTATGTGATTCTGAGTAAGTCACTTAACTCTGTTTGCCTCAATTTCCTCATCTATAAATGAGTAGAGAAGGAAATGGCAAGTCAGACTACTGTCTAAGCCAAGGCCCCAAAAGGAATATAAAGCATTGAATATGACTGAAAAACTGTCTGAACAGCAACAAAAATGCAGTATATATGGCCAATATCCATCTTCCAGAGGCTTTTCATAGATGAAACAAAGTTATACAGAGAAGTTTAGTTATACAGTGTGCAAGAGGTAAATAAAAAATGGACTTTGTGGCAAGTAAATAAATTAACCTTGTCATAGCTTTTTCTTTTTCTTTTATCTTTTTTTTTTTTTTTTTTTTTTTTTTTTGGTCTGGCCTTTCTTTATGAGCCATTTTGCCTTTATGGTTATTACTACTCTTAATAAGTTATATTATGTTAATTGCCTATGGTTTTATATACTGGGGTCAATCTTTAGTGCCCATAGTGTACAAGAGCAAAAATCAACTGAATCTTCAGTTTCATTTTGGTGGATAGAACTGCGGAATCCATTGAGAAAGAAGCACTGATTATCTTCCATTTCAAATAAAGGGGCTTATGAGTCATTTCCTCTTCTAAGTAATATTTGTATGTGAAGTTAGGGAAGAGAAATTTCAAGAGAATACCTTAGAAGGATGGGATCAATATTTACCTTGTTCCTTGACCATATCGCAGAGCCATCCTTTTATAAATACCTTACATGTCAATTGAGATTCCACTTCCCCTCAATCTCAGGGCAAGAGAATGAACAAAAAGTGAAGTCTTTATCATTTGGCTTGAATGGTTAAAGATTAGTAGAACAATAATAATGACTGCAAATTCCCAGGACTGCCAGACTTCTGAGAAATGCTTTTAATAAGCCTAATTCCAGCTCTCAGTTTTAGAAAGAGAACTTACTATGACAGAAAGCCAACAAAGAAAGCTAGAGAAAATTCCCTTCTGAAGTTTGTTTCCCAGCACAACTCAAAGCTTTTGTTTTTTAGCTCTTCTCTCAAGGTAAGCATGACTCAAGTTTTGTTTTTAGAACTCATGTGTGCACACTAGCATAGATCCATCTTTTTTTTCATAATTAGAAGGTATGGCCAGCTGACTCTGAGCAAGTCACTTTTCTTCTCAGAAAAACCTGAGTTCAAATGTGACCTCAGACACATAATAATTGCAAGTCCCTTAACCTGTTTTGCCTCAGTTTCCTGCATGAGGATGCATATGTCAAACTAAATCTCTCTCTCCCCTGACCTTTGCCAATAGGCAAGTTCTCTTTTCCCCCTTTCTGACAGACACAGAGAAGAGAGAATGGGAGTAAATTTTTCTTTTTCTAATTGCCTCCCAAACATACTTCCACTAAGAATCCCATTCAGTAAGCCAGTGTGTCAACAATCACTAAATGTTGGGAATATAATTACAAAGAAGAAAAATAACTTTGCCCTTGAGGAGCTTACAATCTAATGAAGAAGGTATAAAAAGAGGGATGAGAAGTAGATGAGATCAAGGAGAAGGCTCTGAGCTGTGGCAGGAGGGAGAATTTCAGAGGAATGTATCCTGGGGGCAGATAGGTGATACAATGGATACTGCACCAGGCCTGGAGTCAGGAAGGCTAAACTTCCTAATTCACATTTCAGATCTCAGACACTCACTAGCTGTGTGACTTTGGACAAGTCACTTAGTCCTCTTTGCTTCAGTTCTTTATCTGCAAAATGAGCTGCAGAAGCAAATGGCAAACCACTCCTGTATCTTTACTAAGAAAACCCCAAATGAGTCATTGTAATGTTCTCTGTTGAGGTTTTCTTGGGGTCTCTGGAAGCAGCCTTTGTTTCAGTTCAGTAATCACCACAAGAGTAGCCAGAGGTTAAAGTCCAAATCTTTTATTGTCTCCTTCACGTGGGGCTCGGCTAGTTTTCTGGAGGCCTTCCCCATCTTGGTTTCAATGGAAAAGCGAAGACCAGCCTGCCACCACTTCTCTATCTTCCCTAGTTCTTATTTTGGCTAAGTTTATCTGAGCTTGTATGCTCTCTTATCAAAGGTGTGAATCTTGTAGAACAATAGTAAGGACTAAGTATATGTACTGAACTAGAAAAAGGTTAAGCACCATGCTAAATTAGATAACTATTTGGTCTCTATCAATTCCATTGACTTAGTACCTTGTAAGAATCCTTTGTTTCAAATTCAGAGTTCTGGCCCAAAACAAGTCATGACATAACTGAAAAACCAACTATACAGCAAGTAGTCTGGGGGAAACAAAGAGATGGCTGGTCGGGCACCCTCTTTAAATAAAAGTTCTGAAAGAACCCCTCCAATCTCAGTGGAGGGAGGGAAAGATGGAGTTAGGAGCATAATACTTCAGAGATATGAGTCCCAGGACTGAAGTAATCTTCCACAATGAAAAGATTTCTGGGGCACAATGAATAATTCCAGAGGAGTACAGCCTGCTGGAAAATGAATAGACCCAGATTCAGATATAAGATTTTCCCTTACCCATCAGGCCCAGATGAGTCTGATCATTCAAGAGATTAATCTGATGGGGAGTATATAGGATTTATTGGCAAGGAGCTTACATTCTAATATGGGAAGACAAAAACAAAAGGGTATCTAGAATAGCTGGTGGGGAGGTGAAACAGACTATCATATGAACTGGAAGTAAAGTGATCCTAACAATGGAGAGAAAAAGACAGATAGCTGAAACATTTTGAAGAAAATGCCCTGATTTGGTGACTAAAGCAGCAGGAAACATTAAAAAGAGATTAGAACTTGGGAGTCAAAAGACTTGGGTTCAAATCTCTGCTCTGCCATGAACTAGCTATGTGGTCTTGAATAAGTCACTCCTTCAAACCAGCTTACTCATTTATCAACTATTGCGTTAGGTGGTCTCTAAACTGTAAAATCAGAGATTCTAATTCTGAAATAGGGAGATTTTAAAATCTAAATGATTAAAGATAGTAGGACTGATAACAAAAATTAGGATATGGGAAGAGAAAACGCTATTTAGTGGTTGAGAATGTTGGTTTCCTGTTTAGGATGTGTCAAGTTTGAGATGACAGTGGGATTTCCAGGTAGGCAGCTGAAGAAGTGCCTAGAGCTCTGGTGTAGAAGTTTGAGCTAAAGAGAATGAGCAAGTCAGGAGATGACCAATTCACCAGAGGAAAGACTTCAACAAAACAAGAGCAGGAGCAAAGTACTGAGACTTAAAGAAACCCACAGTTCCTCAAAACCACAATAAATGTGAAAGAGAAAGGAGGATTCTGGTCATGATGCCAGAGCTGTGGGGCATGATTCAAGTAACAGAACAGTACTGGGGAATAACAGAACTCTATTTGTTTTATAATCACTAGGTTATGAAATTGCTGAGGAAGTCTCCTTTAAGGCATATATATGAAGTCATTGCTCTGTTTTCCCCACTTATTTTTCCACTTTGTGTATTTCTTGTACACTCATAGTTTGAGAAGACAAATTGAGAATTCCTTCTTATTCTTCACAGTTCCACATATTTTTCCTACTTTGAAACCGATTGTCACCAGAAATTGTTAGGTTTTTCCCCTCAATAGAACTGCCAGAACAGCAAACAAGGGTTCCCCAAAGATGCACATGCCTATAAGGTTTAAAACCTTTCCCCTTTATTCTGTTCCCTCTCCTACAATGTTCAGAGTACATTATCTAGTCTTCAATCAAAAACCGTTTTGACACTATACTGTTTTGAAAGAAATAGCTACAAACTTATTAATAAATTAGATAACTTTAAGTACAGTATCAGTATTCACTTAATCTTATCAGAAATTAACAGACCAGTGAGTCAACATGGTGCAACAGGGAAGAACAATGGACTTGGAGTCAGAAAGCTGGATTCTAGTTCTTATTCTCCAATTTAATAGCTGTGTGATATGGACAAATCACGTTAGCACTGGAAGCTTCAGTTTTCTCATCCATGCTATGCAAATATGCATTGCCTATTTATAAAAGCATTTTAGAAGCTTTTCAGCTCCTGTTGCCGGTACATGAATCAGCCTCATGTCTTTTCAGGATGTTCAGCACATCCTTCTTGTCTCATCTTGCCCTTTCTCATTAAGTCAATTCTTAATTATTTCTTTTCTTTCTTTCTTTCTTTTTCTTTTCTTTATTTTTAATGAGGCATTTGGGATTAAGTGACTTGCCCAGGGTCACACAGCTAGGAAGTGTTGTGTCTAAAACCAAATTTGAACTCAGGTCCTCCTGACTTCAGGGCTGGTGCTTTATCCACTGCACCACCTGGCTGCCCAAATCCTCAGTTATTTCTATAGTTTCCAAGTTAGAAAAATATTTCTCTCAATTTGCTTGGTTTGTGAAAAATAAAGTTTTTTCTGTCCACCAGAACCTTATTCAGGCAATTTCTATGCTTTCTAAACCTCAGTAAAACATTTCTATTAACTAGCCTGTCTTTCTTAAACCTATAGCCCTAACTTTCTGCATTCTTTCCAGCCTATTCTATCTGAATTATTCCTGGTGGATTAGTATACTTATCTGGTGCCCCCATGCATTTCTACCTCTTTCATCAGTCATTGTGCTTCATAGCCAGTTTTTTTTTTTTCCCTTTTCTAAATAGTATATCTAAATAGCTTCTTTATTCTTCATATCCTTACTGTTTCTTACTGGTTCTGTATTACTTCATTTAATGTCCTGCATACTTCTCCAGGTCACTGGCATATGAAGGTGTCATATCCATGGGATGAGGGTTTCTCTGATTTTGTAATAAACAACAGACTAAATATAGATATAACTAAAACCTACTTTCCCAATTTGACTACTTATGCCAATGCAAATTGGAATTTTTTTCCAGTCATCTGTTTTGGGGGAGGGATTTCATACACCACAGTTCAATCCTAGGATTTCTAATAATGATGACAAACCATTTTTTTTTAAATTTAATTTTTATTTAATAATTACTTTATACTGACACTCGTTTCTGTTCCGATTTTTTTTTTCCCCTCCCTTCCTCCACCCCCTCCCCTAGATGGCAAGCAGTCCTTTATATGTTGGATATGTTGCAGTATATCCTAGATACAATATATGTTTGCAGAACCGAACAGTTCTCTTGTTGCATAGGGAGAATTGGATTCAGAAGGTATAAATAACCCAGGAAGAAAAACAAAAATGCAGATAGTTCACATTCGTTTCCCAGTGTTCTTTCTTTGGGTGTAGCTGCTTTTGTCCGTCATTTATCAATTGAAACTCAGGTCTCTTTGTCAAAGAAATCCACTTCCATCAAAATATGTCCTCACACAATATCGTTGTCGAAGTGTATAATGATCTCCTGGTTCTGCTCATTTCACTTAGCATCAGTTCATGTAAGTCTCGCCAGTCCTCTCTGTATTCATCCTGCTGGTCATTTCTTACAGAACAATAATATTCCATAACATTCATATACCACAATTTACCCAGCCATTCTCCAATTGATGGGCATCCATTCATTTTCCAGTTTCTAGCCACTACAAACAGGGCTGCCACAAACATTTTGGCACATACAGGTCCCTTTCCCTTCTTTAGTATTTCTTTGGGATATAAGCCCAATAGAAACACTGCTGGATCAAAGGGTATGCACAATTTGATAATTTTGGGGGCATAATTCCAGATTGCTCTCCAGAATGGTTGGATTCGTTCACCACTCCACCAACAATGCATTAGTGTCCCAGTTTTCCCGCATCCCCTCCAACATTCATCATTATTTTTTCCTGTCATCTTAGCCAATCTGACAGGTGTGTAGTGGTATCTCAGAGTTGTCTTAATGATGACAAACCATTTTTAAGATGATATAGTATATTTGTTTTTACAAGGTTCAAATTCCATCATTCATGTGGCCTTCTTTAATTTAACTTCCTAATCTCCTAGTAAAATAAAACAAAAAAAAAAAATTACTGAAGTTTGGAAAAGTTAAATAATGTTCTCCTGAATATACTGTCACAGTAAATTCAAGAATTTTCAGTTAATCCTCTAGATACATTACACCAAGTTAAAGATTGTAGCTAAATCTTAAACTACTTTTATTAAAATAATACAAAGGGAATAGGATACTTACTCAGATCTCATAATTGGTCAGAGAGTTCTGGTATGAGTGAGAATTTCAGCATGAGTCCTGCAATCCAGACTGTTTTATTACCTTCGTTGCTATGATCAGATAGAATAACAACTAGGAGTATTATGTCTAATTGCTTTCACTCAATCAATTGTTCTCAGGTGGCGCTGCTATTTTAGAAGACAGAACTATACCCAATAGGTAGAAGTTGGAGAGGGATGACTTTTTTTTTTTTTCCTGAGCTATCTAGCAATGAGATTAGCTCTCATGCCAAAGAGCAAGCCGTTACTGGAAAGTATCAGAGTACCTGGATAACTTGTAAGACTCTAATTCTAAAATCTACAATGAAATAGAGAAAGCAAGAGCAGTGTACAGAATTCCTTATGGTCTAGCTCCAATATTTCCTCCACCTCCATGAAGATCTCCCTAATTGCCTAGTTAAAAGGGATTTCTCTGTCTAATCTCAGCACACTGTGTATACTTAGGCATTTATATTCTAAAACTTTACATTGTGTGAATGTGTGTGAGTCTATATATAAATATATAGACTCACACACATATGGCACTCCACCTAGATGGCAAGGTCCTTGAAAGCAAGAGTATATTATTTATTTCTGTCTGCAGGATATTATACCATTGAGTGAACATTAAGTCATAAAACAGATTTGGATACTATAGCTCAAATCGTGTCCTTGAAACAACAAAAACACACTATAAAAAACTCGTTCCAATGGGATTATCTTAAAAGGCAGTTGTTAGTTTCCAACATCTGTTGTGAAAGTATTCCATCTAGTTACTCTATGAACTGCATGTATGAGAGCTGTCAACATATCCAGCATAGATAAATGTTTCAGCCTTAACGTATTGAGAGGTGATATTTATTCTTTTTTAGAGCAGTGTGGTATTTCAGTATCATGCTGTATGTATATAACAAACCTAAAGAAACAAACATCCTCATTCTTTGGTGTCACTGTATGTTTAAAATAGTTTTGGTGTTATGAAACTGAAGATAAGATTTTTGGAGACCTGTGGATGCCTATGTTGTAAGCCAGAGAGAAAATATAGGGTCATACATTTAGAACTTGAAAGGATCTTAAGAAGTAGAGGAGAACATAGAGATCCAAAGGTTGAGTGAACTAAGGAAGATTTCCATTAGGAAGGAAGATAAAAGGCAGCTTCCAGTTATTTGAGGACTGAAGTAATACAAAAAGTCAATGTCCATTCTCCCATCCACATGGATGCTGAGGAGACTGAAACCAAATTTATAGTATTATACTGTATTTAAAGAAGCCAAGGTTTTCGAAAAGGTAATATTGGCCTCAAGAACTAGTTAGTGAGTATGAACATGTATACATATATTGTACTTATTGGTCAACCTGCCGTCTGGGGGAGGTTGTAGGGGAGAAGGAGGGGAAAAGTTGGAACAAAAGATTTGCAACTGTCAATGCTGAAAAATTACCCATGCATATATCTTGTAAATAAAAAGCTATTAAAAAATTAAAATTAAAATTAAAAAAAAGAACTAGCTAGTGAATGTGCTTGCCTATTTTAGAATAGAAATTTGAGCAGGCAAATCATGCACAGTTCTAGGCATGTAATTTATACTTCTGTTTATTCCCCCCTTCCCTTACTTCTATCTATGCTTAGAGATCTTACTGGTCATTAAGGATCCAACTTAATCCCTATCTCTCCTTTGAACCAGCTCAGCTAACAGCAATCTCCTCCCTTCCCTAATACAAAGAGAATAGTAACGTAACAGGAAACATTGGGTTGTAGAGTAGGAAGATTTTTGTCAATCCTGACTGCTATTTTAAATAAATGTGTGGTCTTGGATATATCATTTAATCTTTCAGTGTCTATTTCCTTATAAAACAGAAATAAATATTGCAAAATAGAAATAGCATTGTATAAGCTACCTCAAAGGGTACTGTGAGAAAAACATTTTGGAAACTTCAAAAAGTGGTATGTAAATTAGTTAATACTACTACTATGTAAATATTTACTGAATGTATTTCGTCTCCTCAGATCAGAATATATATATATATATATATATATATATATATATATATATATGTATACACACACACACACACACACACACACACACACACACATATATAGTCTGTATATACATCTCTTCAAGTCAGTTCTATTCAGAACTGCCCTGAGAGTTTAGTTAAATAGGAAAAAGTCTGTCAAATATCATAAATCACAGGTGGGCGGGGAGAGAAGAGAAGTTTTGCAAAGAAGTCAACAAAAACCCAAGAGGTGGAAGGTAACAAAAGTTTAGGGAGATAAAGAATTAAGTTCAAGAATGTCGCCTGGATTAGTTTAAAAAAATAAAAAGAAAAAAAGCTCAGATTCCTGTAAGTCAAACAGGAAAAAATCAACAACTTAGGATAACCAACTAGGTAACAGAGGGGTCAATAGCCCAGGCAAAGGTTCTGGACAGCAGCAATAGGTTTGCAAAGTATTTTCATCTCATTTAATCCTTATTCCAAGCCTGAGTGGTTATCAGTTTTATTAATATCTTCTAAGATTATGGTTAGAAGAAGATGAGCTTAATGGAGGGCAGGCAGCATAGAAATACAGATGCCTGGGAAATGGTGTGAAGACCTAATTTGAGACAAGATGAGGCAAAAGCTCACCTATCAGAGTAGGATTCAAACTCAGATCGTTCCAGTCTTCAAATCCAGCCTTTTCTATTAAGCCACATGGTTTTGGGTCTGAGGAGAAGGAATAGGGGGACCAAGGGAGAGAATAGAACTAGTTAAAGATCCTTAAAGGCAGTTGCTTCTTTTTCCTTCTGTGCCCTAGAACTGTTCTCCCAGTATGAGAAGCCCAATTCTGCAAGTAGGGAATGTAACGAGTATAGAAAGAATGTAACATAAGTTTATAAAATTGATGGTTTTGGCTTACATGGTATAAAAGATCAGCTTTGTAAACAATTAAAACTTTTTACTAAATTAATTGAGGACAAACTTAGTTAAGAATTTTCGCATTATTATCCCAAGCCATTATATCTTTATATCAAATGGTATAGTGCAACTAGATACATAAATTACTGTAATAGCTTTTGAGGCACTTATTCCGCAAAACTAGTGAATCACAAAACTGATAAATGATTTTTATTTTTGTAATTTACTCTTCTAGAATTCAGTAATAGGAGATAATCTACTCAGGAATATTTGGAAAGGGAAATTTTTTTTGTTTGTTTGTTTGTTTTTATTATTTAATAATTACTTTATATTGACACTCGTTTCTGTTCCGATTTTTTTTTCCCCTCCCTCCCTCCACCCCCTCCCCTAGATGGCAAGCAGTCCTTTATATGTTGGATATGTTGCAGTATATCCTAGATACAATATATGTTTGCAGAACAGAACAGTTCTCTTGTTGCATAGGGAGAATTGGATTCAGAAAATATAAATAACCCGGGAAGAAAAACAAAAATGCAGATAGTTCACATTCGTTTCCCAGTGTTCTTTCTTTGGGTGTAGCTGCTTTTGTCCGTCATTTATCAATTGAAACTCAGTTAGGTCTCTTTGTCAAAGAAATCCACTTCCATCAAAATATGTCCTCATACAATATCATTGTCGAAGTGTATAATGATCTCCTGGTTCTGCTCATTTCACTTAGCATCAGTTCATGTAAGTCTCGCCAATCTTCTCTGTATTCATCCTGCTGGTCATTTCTTACAGAACAATAATATTCCATAACGTTCATATACCACAATTTACCCAGCCATTCTCCAATTGATGGGCATCCATTCATTTTCCAGTTTCTAGCCACTACAAACAGGGCTGCTACAAACATTTTGGCACATACAGGTCCCTTTCCCTTCTTTAGTATTTCTTTGGGATATAAGCCCAATAGAAACACTGCTGGATCAAAGGGTATGCACAATTTGATAATTTTTGGGGCATAATTCCAGATTGCTCTCCAGAATGGTTGGATTCGTTCACAGCTCCACCAACAATGCATTAGTGTCCCAGTTTTCCCGCATCCCCTCCAACATTCATCATTATTTTTTCCTGTCATCTTAGCCAATCTGACAGGTGTGTAGTGGTATCTCAGAGTTGTCTTAATTTGCATTTCTCTGATCAATAATGATTTGGAACACTCAGAAAGGGAAATTTTAAATGGAAAAAATCAAGAAACAAGAGCTGAGGTTATGATTATTTTATTTTAATTATTTAAAGAAAACAAAAAACAGAACTAAAAAGGGAAGAAGATATTACTTTTCCTCTTCATAATGATAAGTAAATCCTTTTTAACATATAAACACTTTTTATAAGATTTACAAATTTATTTTTAATAGTATTTTACTTTTTCCAATTACACATAAAAACAATTTTTGGCATTGTTAATAAAATATTGAGTTCCATATTTTCTCACTTCTTAAAACAGTAAGCAATTTTATATAGACTACATACATGCTAGAATTTAAAAGATGAGAAATATATGATAAAAAACAAAGCATAGGTTAGTTAATTTCATAATAATAAAGTTACTCAGATAACTTTTTGAGAGACTTTAGGCAAGTGATTTTTTGGGTTTTTTCGAAATTCAACATAATCAAAAGCAAGTTTTAGTTGTTTATTTGGGTTTTGGTTTTTCCTCCTCAATCATGCTAATACTTTTAGGCCTATCTCTACACTCTAAATAGAGGAGAGCTCATTATAAGAAACTTGGCTATCAATCGGCAAACATTTATTAAGTGCCACATTGTGCTAATACATGCATTAAGAATACAAAAAGAGGGGGGGGGGGAAATCCCAGCTATTATAGAACAAATCTTTTTTGGCTACAGCAATTCCAAAAGTCCATCTGTTACAATATAAAGGGATTGGAGTCTATAGTGGTGAAAGGGATATCTATATTAAAAGAATCAGTAATCAAACTAGAAAATACTTACCTGAATATGTCTAAGAGAGTTAACTCATTTGAGTATATTACTAATAAGTTGAGGTTACAGGTTTTATCCTTGAAGATGGGCATAAAACTACCTGTAATATCTGCATCATTTAGTTATTTTAAGGATCAATAAGTTAATATGATCAATATATATTATTATAAGGATGAAAGGACATATACATGCGAAATGCTTTACAATCACAGTTGTCATTTTTACAGATTATGCATAGTTCAAAAGTCATGAACACACACTTATGTCTTAAATTTGCTAAGTAGTTTCAATTTTTTTTTTTTCAGAGCTCCTGAAATTATCCTTGGTTTACCTTTTTGTGAGGCAATTGACATGTGGTCCTTGGGTTGTGTCATTGCAGAGCTATTTTTGGGTTGGCCTTTATACCCAGGAGCATCAGAGTATGATCAGGTGAGTCAAGATAGTTCCACAAGTCTCCATTTAATTTTCTTTATTTCCACTTGTGGAAAATGTGATAGATTAAAATTTTATATTTTATATAACATACATAGGCATTTTTGTTGTTGATTTTTTAAAAATATCTACTTAACCCCACCTTTTCAGAATTCAAACATTATTCCTTTAAATTTTTCCATTTTTCTTTCCTATTCTTTCACCTCCTCAAATATTTCTTTTCTTTTTGTTTTTATGTATAAAATTGTAATTTCTTTTACCCGCAAATCTCCTTGTCACCAACCCAACAGAAGGTCAGCGATACCCTAACCTTATTCTCTCTTCTTTCATAGATTCGATATATTTCACAAACACAAGGTTTGCCAGCAGAATATTTATTAAGTGCAGGAACAAAGACAACAAGGTTTTTCAACCGTGATACAGACTCACCATATCCTTTGTGGAGGCTAAAGGTAAGAAGTTCCTCTTCATCTGTCAGATTAGCCTTGGAAGGAGGGAACAGTCTGATCAGTAGAGATCATTTTGAAACCTAGAGGTTTTTCACTGAGTAAGGTTTTGAGGAAGTTTGAAAAATTGAAAGCCTTTGAAATAAAGGGAAGGGATCATAGACTAGAATTGCTAAGTGTGCTACTCATGCTGATCTAGGAGGAATTCAGATAATCAGTCAGTTCTTACGTATTTTGACCAGACACCAGACGACCATGAAGCAGAGACAGGGATTAAGTCCAAGGAAGCAAGGAAGTACATTTTTAACTGTTTGGATGACATGGCACAGGTAAGCTTTATGGGTAAGTGGAACCTTTTGATTATCCAGTACAAAAAGACTTAATGAATGCCAAAATCTTTGACAGATGAAATGAAGAATGACTGGTGGAAATCCACAAACCACTCAGTCATGTTATTTGGCCCTGAATTACTTTGAAGATGGGTATAAGATATACATAAGCCTAATTAAGCTTTGGTAAGGTTATTGTGTTTAGGCCTGTGAAATATCTTAAAAGCATGATATTTTGGGCACAAGACTTAGCAGTAAAGGAATTCATTTTGCAAGACAAGTAATTACCTATTCTGCTGATATTTCTTTTAGAAGAATTTAGTAATATCAGTAAACTTAAAGAATGAATTATTTTTATAATAAGTATAAGTTACTAGATTAAGTGTGAAAAATTAGTCTAGAATCATGCCAAAATAAAACTCTTTAATAATAACAAAATTATACTGAAGCCTTGTAGAGTAGGGATATAACATTTTGAAAATCTTTTCCTATAACTAGAATCAGCAAAGATTTTGATGAAACTGCTATGTTTCTTACTTTGAAGTAATGTTATAATGGATCAACAGAAAATAGTCTGCAGAAAGCATCTTAGAAAAATAAAGCAAGTCATGGAGAATAAGAATCTTAGCAGATATGTAAACTACAAACATTGAACTCTGACCCCTCTATCTATGTTGATTAGAGAGCATTCCAGGGAAGGCATTTTCAAAATAGAAAAAGAATTCCGGCTGTGAAATAAATTTTGTTGCAACTTAAAAAAAAAATTAGAGGTGGCATTCAGTATCTGATTGTACCATGGGGTGATAATATTTAGATTAGAAAAGATTATTCATAAAGTAACTTTTTCCTGACTTATTATTGCTCAACTGTCATTATTGTTTTTTTTATAAAGAAAAATGACAAATTTTAAGGGGTCACTTTAAGGGGTCAAAATATTGATAAGCTCATAACTTATTCTTTAGTAGGCTTATATCTGAGAGGTTCTTTTGCTCTCATGCCTCTATGACAGAGTCCTAAACCACATCCTGAGCAGTCAAATTAGCTAAGAATTGCTGTGAGGAGTTGTTACCTAGTCCCTTGAAATGCAAGATGTAACCTATTGGGGTATAGTGTGGGCTAAGAGTGAGCTAAAGCAAAACAAGCAGAGAGGGTCAAGGGAAGGATCCACCCTGACTTGACCTGATCTCTCTCTAGGTGAATATGACCACAGATCTGGAAGGAAGCGACATGTTAGTGGAAAAAGCTGACCGACGAGAGTTTATAGACCTATTGAAGAAGATGCTGACCATCGATGCAGATAAGAGGGTCACGCCAATCGAAACCCTGAACCATCCTTTTGTTACCATGACACATTTGCTTGATTTTCCCCATAGTACACAGTAAGCCTACTTCTTGGTATTTTATAACAATTTTTTTAAAAAAAAGAACAGTGGGAAAATAGGAGACAGCCAAGACTAGGTGAATTATCAGGCCCTTCTAAACACTGGGGAACCATATACAGATGGTTGTGCCAATGATGACAATAATCCTAAAGTACAATTATTTTAAATATTAAATGGTAGAATTATTTTTAGCCCACCCTAAAATGGACCCAGTCTCAGCAGTGCCTGATACATTATAGATGCTTAATTATTGTTTATTAAATGATCTCTGTTAGCACTACCATGACTATAACTAACTAGGCCTGAATTCTAAGCGTTGACCCTCATCCCTAGCTAGCCTTGATTGATATTGGATATATGCAGTATATTTGTATATAAGAATATAAAGAGGACATGAGTCTTTAAACAGCTGGCTAGGCATTTTTCTGTTTCCATACAAGATTAACACAAGAAGAAATGGACTTAAATTAAGACCAAAAAAACTTTGGTAGTCAGAAAGGAAGATTTTTTAAATTGTTGTGGTGATAGGATGGTGGGATGAATTACTGGAAAGGTTTGTCGTGTCTCTATGTCAAGAAAATAATCAAGAAACCATGTGTCCTGGATAATTTATAAATTCACCTGCCTGAAGGCAGGAACCTGGGCCACATGATTCCAAAGTCTCTTTTAGTTCTATTCCAAGGTCTGAGAAGAAAACTGTTATATAATATTACACTCAGTATTACTTTTCAACTTGAGGAAATCCTTTAACTATCCTGGGGCCTCAGTCTCTTCATCTGTAAAATGAAGAGATTAGATCAGGTGATGTCTTAAACCTTTCCAACTCAAAATTTTATAACCTTATTAGATGTTGTCGATATAAATACAATATGGAGAATATGAAGAAAACTATATTTAATTAAGAGGACAACAAGAAGGCAGTTCTGAAGGAGATCTCTGGGTACTCTATACTCTGGTATATTTTTCTTTAATACATATGCCACTGGCATCATTGTAAGCAATCATTAAACATTTCTTAGGTCCCTAGTATTATGCCAGGCACTGTGCTGAATATTAGAGAAGCAAAAACAAAGAATGAAACATTCTTTACTCTCAAGTAGCTTCTTCTACTCTATCAGGGAAGAAAACTAATAGATAACCACACAGAGATAAAGAGAATAAATACACATGATTACACAATAGGAGGACAGGGCATCAGGAAAGACTTCATATAGAAGAGAACTTACACTTCAATTGTCAAAAATGAAGAGAATGAAAGCCAGGCATTGGAGGAAGGCCATTTCAGAGGCACAGAGATAAAAGATAGAATACTGGGTATGAAGAAGAGAAAGAAAGCCAGTTTGGCTGAATCATGAATTCAAGAAGGAAAATAATGGAGAAGGCTAAAAAAAGTAGGTTAAGCCTAGGCTGTGAAGGATTTTAAAAGCCAGTAGGTTTATATTTTATTCTGTAAATAGTAGGAAGCCATTGGAGTTTATTGGATAAACTAGTCATTCCATTTCATCTAAGCTTATGGAAAATCTCTTTGGCAGATTTCTTTTGGAAAATGGATTGGAATGAATAGAAACATGAGGCAAAAAGCCATGTAGGAAGACACTGCATTAATTCAGATGAGGTGGTAGGGCCTGAATTAAGTCATTAGCTACATGATTAAAGATAAAGGGTTAAATACAAAAAATATTGTAGAGATAGATAAACTTAGATCTGATAACTGCTTAAATTTGCAGGGTAAAGGAGAATAAAAAGTTGAAAATAATGCTGAAGTAAGACACTTGAGAGACTAGAAGGATTTTGTTGCCTTCAATAGGAAAAAGGAATTCTGAAAGAGATGGATTGGGGAAGCAACAATAATGAACGAGTTATAAAGTTTTGGTCATGTTGAGTTTGAGATATCCCTAGAATCTCCCCTTTGATATAGATCCATATAGACAAGATAAAGCCAAGGGATAATGTCAACAAGATATAGGATATAAGGGGATATGGAAATAGTTTATATGAATAAGGAGAAAAGAGAAGGCCTAGAACACAACTTTGAGTACACTTACAGTTAAGGAGTGTTACAAATAAAAGAACTAGGAAATGGCAAAGTCACAAAAGCCTAAAGAAAAAAGGGGAGGAAGTAACCCACAACATCGAAACATAGAGGTCAAGAAGGATAAGCACTAAGAAAACCAATAGATTTGGCCTTTCAAGATAAGTGATCATTTTGGAGAGAGTAATTTGTTGAATTATGAGGTTATAAGGAGTCAAACTGTTAAGGATTGGAGTGTGAAAGGATGTTCAGGCAACAAATGAAAACAGCATATTATAGGAATTTAACTGAAAAAGTAAAGAGATATACAACAATAACTTGAGAATAGAGTAAGCTCTAGGATAGAGGGTTTGTTTGAAGGCTAAAAGAGAGGAGACATTGGTGAAGTTGAAGAGAGGAGATGATTAAGAGACAAATGTACTAGAGAAGACAGAAGAGAGTGATTTAAAAGACCTGTGGAAAGAAGTTGGCTTCAGCAAAGAGAAACATCACCTCATTATCAAACCTTGGCGGAAGGGAGCCAGAGTAAAGGAGGGTGTCTAGAGATTTGTGGAGTGAAGAAAAAGCTCATGAATAAGAGTCTCAGTTTACTCAATAAAGAAGTAAAATCCTCTGCTCAGATGTTATCTGTATAGGCTTCCCTCCCTCCCCCTTTTAACTTATAATTAATGAGGAGAAAAAGAGGGAGGGGAAAAGAGGAGTTAAAAACTGATATTTATGCATAAGGAAACATGTACCTTACTGGTATGTGAACACAATACTCCTGAGAGAAAATAAAGGATGTAGTAGAGAAAAGAAAAGTTGTTGGGTCAAGCAATTATATCTGAGCCAGCCTTCAGATGATAGTCATCCTCAGGACCTCTGGCTCTTCTGGAATTAGAGTGAAAAACAGAGAATAGCCTCAGGAACAGAGTGGAAGTTGGGGCCAAACAGCCATTTGTATCAAAATGTTGACAAATCAGGAAGTTTCCATAATGTACTAGACACAATGGGATATACATAAAGAGGGAGAAAATGTGGTTTCTACTCTTAAAGGCCTTAAAATTATATTTATGTGCATAAAAACCTTTTAAGGATTGAAATTAAGAATAGAAATAATGAGCTAGAGCATGGGATCTTAAACTGGAGTTAGTGAACTTTTTTTTTTTTTTTTTTTTACTATTTCTATAACTAATTTTTTCCTTATAATTCTACATATTTTATTTTATCACTTAAAAAACATTCAGACTGCCAAAAAAAGGTTAAGAACCTTTTGACTAGAGGATTGTTGAAAATATAAAGAATATAAGATTCAACTAGATCCACTAAGTAGCTGTATATGCTACCAATTGGGTTGGTTACCAATGGGTGGTAGGAATATTTTTTTTCCTTTCCTTTCTTTAAAGAATTTCAACCTATTGCTAATACATAGTCTTTGCTTAGACAGAGAAACAGGAAATTTTAACTTTAAAGTTGAAATTTTGTTGTTGATTTCATTAAGTCCTTTTTAACACTTTCTATTCTCTACCTCCTTCCCATCCACATCTCCTTTTGCCCCAATTCTTTTGTCTCCTTTCATCTTCTTTCCCTTTTTTTTTGTCCCCCTTTCTTTCTTGATGAAAAGTGTCAAGTCTTGCTTCCAGAACATGGAGATTTGCAAACGCCGGGTGAATATGTATGATACAGTGAACCAGAGTAAAACACCTTTCATCACCCACGTGGCCCCCAGCACATCTACCAACCTAACCATGACCTTTAACAACCAGCTAAACACTGTCCACAACCAGGTAAGGCAAGAGCCAGGGGTGGGAGGGAAAGAAAGAACATGCCATTGACATCATTAGCTGCAATGTATAAGAGGGCCTCTCTTCTCTGTATTTTACAGAACATTCTGGGTATTAGGTATCATCTTCCACCAAACTTGTTTCAAAGCCAGAATTCAGCACAATTAAATATGAAACTAGACAGATAAATAAATGGATAGGTATTTGTGTTTGTTTCTGGTCATATTTTCCTTGAGAGACTAAATTCCTTTTGTGTTGGACATTAGTTTAGTTTTCTCAAATGAGCCACATGCTAGGCATTTTGTAGTTCTTTCTCTTTTCTATTGTGGGACTGATGGCAGGGAGAAGCTAGCTTTTATCTTTGACATTTATTCAGCACTGAATATTAAAATTTGTTAGTACTTATGTTCTAGAAAACAAATCATCGGATCACTTCCTTTTGTATATGGGGAAATCGAGATATGGGCGGTTTATGTAACTAGTTTGCAGTCACAGGACTGATTAATGGCATAACCAAAACCAGAAACTATAGTTCTAGAGCTTCCCCAAACTAAATTTCAGCAACCCATAATACTAGTCTTTGTATACTGAAGAATTTTAAAAGTATTTTTCATGTTCTGGATGGAAAAAAAACCAGTGAAAGGGCATTTTGAAGAGAAAAGAAAGGTTTTATACCTAAGGATGGGGAGAAATTAGAGGCTGAGATAAATGAGTTTAAAAAAAATACTAAGGAAAGGAGAATGTACATTTAGATATCTTCTACTTTTTTCTCCTTCTCCTATCCAACTCAGTCACCATTTCTATTCTCCCAATAAGTTGCACAAATATATACCTTCTCTCTTCCAAAAGACAAACATATACTTCATATCAGGCATAAATGCCTGTGTTCCAAGGCACTGTGCCTAGATAGATGGAGAGATATAAGAGAAGCAATGTTCTCAAGGAGCTTACAGTTTAAGAAAAAAAAAATGAGCCTTCTACATAAAAAAATCACCAAAAATGGAGCATTCACTAAATACCAAATATGAGTAACGCACACAATCAATGCTATAGTAGTTAAAATATGGAGAAATAACCAAGTTCAATCAGAGGTTTCATGGAATCACTAGGACATTAGCTATACTTAAAAAAAAAAAAAAAAAAAGACAGGACTTAAATATATGTAGAAAGCTGGGGAAGTTTAGCAGTATTTGAGAAATAAAAACATGCCAGCTATGTTTGGGAACTAGAAATAAATTCGTTTGGATGGAACAGAAGGCTCTCAATCAGCACTCACATGTTCAATACATATTATGTGCCAGGCATGTGTTGAGCAATGATGATAGAGATGAAAGAGCAATTCCCATGCTCAGAAGAATATATGTTCAAATTGAAGATAGTATGTATAAATAAGATGTGAAACGTATACAAAAGTTTTGGGAATGAATGCACTTAGCAGCTGGGGGGGAGAAGGAAAAGGGAAAGAAACCAGAAAAGACTAATGGAGAAGGTGGCTCTTGAGCAGTTTTTTTTTTTTTTCTTTTTTAGTTGGGGGACTGGCTGTTGTAATAATCCAGTTGGATATAATGAAGGCCTAAATTAGGGTAGTAGATATGAAAATGGAGGGGGGGGAGGGGTAATCCAAAATTGTAATGGGACTGCCTCAAGAGGCAGTAAATTCTCTCTAGTAATAATTTTCAATCAAAGGTTGGATAACCAATTGTCAGATATGATATGAAGGACAATCTTGTTCAGTCTCTAAGTCCTTTCCATGCTGTGAAGACTGTATGCAGATGGAGGTGTACTTTTTAAACTTTTCTTTATTTTTCCTGGGTTTTTTTAAATCTGTTTTCTTTTGCAACAAGGCTAATATGAAAATGTTTTACATGATTGCTTATCTATATGAAGGTGCTTGCCTTCTCAATAAGGGAAAAGAAAGGCAGGGAAGAAAGGAATTTAGAACCCCAAAATTATAAAAAGCAAATGTTAACAATTGTTTTTACATGTTAGTAGGGAAAGAAAATAAAAACATTGTTTAAAAAAATGGAGGGCAAAAAGAAGGTTGTTGATCATTCCTTCCTTTTTAAACAATTGTAGTAATCTGAAAAGTAATTCTTGGATGGTTTCTGAATAGACACTAAAAAGCTTGAATTTTTTTTTAAATGCAAAGCAAAAATAAATAAAGAATAAAGTAAGCTATATCTTCCAAGCAAGGGAGATGAGAAAAGAATCCATTCCAAGCAGGAGAGACAGCTGTTGCAAAAGCAAAGATGGGAAATGGAATACTACATACACAATACAGTGAGAGACCAGTAGATCTGAGCCATAAAATATGAGGAAAATAATGTGTAAAAAGACTGGAAAGATATAAAGGGCCAAATTGTTTAGAACTTTAAATGTCAAACAGAGGACTTCAAAGTATATTTGATTATATTTTATTTTAGAAGTAATAAGGAACCACTAAGTTTCGTTTTTTTTTTTTTTTCTTTTTTAGTTGAGGGGCTGGCTATTGTAATAATCCAATTGGATATAATGAGGGCCTAAATTAGGGTAGTAGATATGAAAGTGGAGGGGAGGTGGTAATCCAAAATTATAATGGGACTGCCTCAAGGGGCAGTAAATTCTCTCTAGTAATAATTTTCAATCAAAGGTTGGATAACCAATTGTCAGATATGATATGAAGGACAATCTTGTTCAGTCTCTAAGTCCTTTCCAACTCTTGAGAGTCTAATTCATTAATTCTACATCTTTGCTTTTGGTCTTTTCTTCTAATCAAATTTTACACATCCTTCAGAAGTCCCAGCTTATGTCACCTCTTCTTGAAGGATTCTTTGATTATTCCAGACTTCACTGATATTCCTCTCTTAATTCTGACAGGATTTGTAATATAAAGAGACACAGTTTTGCATTTATTTACATATTCATTTTTTACTCATTTTTCACATAATTAGTTGTTCTCCTATCTAGATTTTAAGGGGCTACTTTGAGTTCTTTAGCTTCTTCCACAGTACCAAGCACTGTATATGCTACATAACGAACATGTTGTAAATGCTTCTTGATTGATTCAATTAACACAGTTTTGTCAAATAAAGCACAAAACCTCACAGGCAATGTTATTAAAGAACAAACAAACATTACTCTGTTTACTCTCTAAAGGAACAGAGGAAAAACCTGATATGGAATGTGAGAAGTAGAACTTGATTTCCTTCTGAAGTTTTTACCTACTACTACTTAAACATAATTCTAAAAGAAGGTTTTTGAAATGAGAGGAAGTGAGGTGACAATTTCAGTGACCCATGGTGAGACTTTAGTTAAATTCTCTTGACTATTTGTTCTCATCTTTGCCGTTCATAAACTTTAACAGTTAAACACAATACCACGAGAACATATAGACCTAAAACAATAAGCCTAATTGTGATAAGAATTTATTTCTTCCTGTTAAATAAATATAACCTCTTTGCAGAGAGAATTGGCACTCTAGCTATTAGAGGAGTGTGTGTAATCACAGAAAAGTGTTGTGGATCCTTAATTGGCTACAGTTACCTATGTTTCTTTGATATCTTTTAAGTCTATTTTCCACTCCCCTCTGTTTTTGCTTTTGCTCTTGATTTTTGTTTGTTCTTTGTGTTCATTTATTTGCTTTAGCTTTGTGTCTTCCAACATATCACCTCCCTCATTTTTTATTTTTATTTATTTTTGTTTAATTCCCATCATTCCTTTAGGCCACCAACCTGGCTCCCACCTCCACCAGTGCCACTATTTCCTTAGCCAATCCCGAAGTCTCCATACTAAACTACCAATCTACACTCTACCAGCCCTCAGCGGCATCCATGGCTGCAGTGGCCCAGCGGAGTATGCCCCTGCAGACTGGAACAGCGCAGATTTGTGCCCGGCCTGACCCCTTCCAGCAAGCCCTTATCGTGTGTCCCCCAGGTTTCCAAGGTAAGGAAGAACAGATTCTTGTAGAGTGATGGCTACTTCCCATGCTATGCATGTTATTGTCTCCTAGTTCATTTAAAAAGCTTCAATTTTTTTGACATCCAAAAAATTCTTCCATAGGTGATATTGGTGTCATGTGTTTCTTTCAAGTTCTGGAGGTAAAAGAGTATGTGAGCATTCTAATGAGAATATTATTAGTGTTTTTCCATAATGTTTAGGACTGGTGTAACAGCATGTTCTTGGCTTAATTAGATTCTACTTCCTGGTTTTTTTTAATCAACTTAGAAATAATATCATACCTCTGGATAAAATTAATTTGCTGGTCAGACTCATTATTTGAATGTTACTGCCACCACTAGGATCAGGTAATATTAAAAAAAATTATACTGTTTTATGCTACTATTATAGTAATGAATCAATTTCTTGATCCATTAAGTGTCAGAGGCAGAGCAAATAACTACTTTCTAACTTCCTACATATCACACTGCTTCTCCATTAGTATAGCTTTATAATTTTTGTTTTCATATAAATAAATTAAATATGAAAAATCAGTCTCTTAGCTAAAGAGATTTTAAAATCATATAAATAAATTTAATTATGAAAACTTAGTCTGTTAGATAAAAAGATTTTTAAAGCCAAATGGGTTTTGGATGGCCTAATTAATACCCAGCCTAATCCTACCTCTCATAGATACAAATGATCAAAAGCTGACTGTATGTCCCTGTTTATTTAGAAATCTCAAATATTATTTCTCTTAACTCTCATGAGGTAAACAATATGACACTTGTTTATAAGTCAGAAAACAGGTCTAAAAGGAAAGCTAGCATTAAAGTTAGTGGAATCCAGGATTTAGGATATTTAGTCTTTATTTCCTGGAAGCATACATTACTTTGAAAGGGAGCTACTTGAAGATCTTTCTAATACAGTTTCCTCAGGCAGCTGACTCTAGTCTAAATATATTGCTTGTTTTCACAAAATCATAAATTATGATTCCCTTCTGATAACATGCATCATTTTTTTTTTCAAAGTTGGCTTCAGTATTTTCCATGTAGTTAGGTGGTACAGTTGATAGCATGCCAGCTTTGGAGTGAAGAAGACTCATCTTCTTAAGTTCAAATCTAGCCTCAGACACTTACTAGCTGTGTGACCCTGGGTAAGTCACTTAACTTTCCTTCCTCAATTTCTTCGCCTGTAAAATGAGCTGAAGAAGTAAATGGCAAACCACTCTAGTATCTTTGTGGTAAGAAAACTTAAATGGAGTCATGAAGAGTCAAGATGACTGAAAATGACTGAACAACAATTAAGCATCTCTTTAAAAAAGTACCTTTTTTCAGCTAAAATTGCAGCCAAATTAAGAAAAGTTTCTGCTAACTAATAACTTACTAACAGGTATTTTTATTCATTTTTTGATAAAGGATTACAAGCTTCCCCTTCAAAGCATGCTGGTTATTCTGTGCGGATGGAGAATGCAGTTCCAATTGTCACTCAGGCTCCAGGAGCTCAGCCTCTCCAGATCCAACCAGGTCTACTTGCACAGGTAATTTTTTTTGTCTGTTACAACTTTCAGAGGTAGTAAAGTCAAATGACCAACATTGAATGTTATGTAGCAGTTGTAGAATATCTACATCTAAAAACCCAGAACGAAAAAGGGAGAAATGTTGACAAAATAAAATCCTCATGCATTAACATTGACAAAATTCAATCCTTAATTCACTTATTCAGTCCTTTCCCCTTTAACCTCCCCACTCTTACAAGAGGAGTACTTCTTGTAGGATAATAACTGACTCAAAGGTTTATGCTTGGAGTATGCTGAGGGATTTATGCACTTCATTGACAGAGATTTTGCTAAGATATTCCTCTTTTGGTATCCCACAACCAATGGCATAAACTAACTCTTCTCAGCCTGGTAAGGAGGAAAGAGAAGAAATGAAACGTGCTGCCTTCTGAATGGGACCTGACTCTAGGTTAGGGATTCCAAAAGATTTTAGAGACTCTACCTTAATAACACTCCTTATTCAGCAAAAAGTAGCAATTTATGATTTGGGCTAGAAATGAAAAAAGGGAAGAAAGAGAGCCAAGAGAGGAACTAGGGGAAGAGTGATGAAGCCAACAATTATGGTTTTACCAAACCTGAAGGAAAGGGGACTGAAACCCAGTCCTAGCCCTTTAGAAAATAACTTGGGATAGGAATCCAGGCTGGTAAACCCATTATCTCCCAATTCAGGGAACACTGAGGTAGCTATGAAGCTCCACTTAACAAAGGTAGGAGAAGCTAGAAAGTGAATGTTGGAAGGATATATCCTTGAAAAGGCTTAAACAGCAAAGATAGAATTGAAAAATCTTCAATAACAGAGCACTAGTATACAAATCAATCCTAATCAGGAGAAAGAATGAGTATTAAATCTTCAAAGAGAATACAAAGTTCTCTTAACAAATATACAAGACAAAGAAAATTGAACCAATGACTTATGAAATACAGAATCCTGTGGCCTTCCAAGAGAAACTATAGTAGCGAGACACTCCAGAATATTTTAGAAGATAAATGAAATCCATGAAAAGAGAGACTAGGAATGTAGTCAGAATTTTGAGCACTTTGCAGAATTTTAAAATTCAACTAGGAAAAAAAATGAGTCCACAATGGAAGATATCCTAAAGAAGTGAAGTAGGTTAGCAGATTTGGAACACAAAAATACTAAGGAAGGTGAAAATTTTTCAGAAGAGAAATGGTTACAACATTGTATGTAGCCAATGACTATATGTGCCAAAGCCATTGACCTAAAAGATAGGATATGCCAAAGTAATTTAAAATTCATAGATCCCCCAGAAGAATATGAAAAAAAATTTGGGGGGGAAAAAATCACAAATGGCATGATATAGGAAATAATAGGTGAAAACTGTCCATAACTTCTAAGTAGAGACAACAAAGTACCAATTGAGAAAATATACAAGATTTTCTCCAGAAGAAAATTCCAGGTTCCAACTTTTAAGGTATAAAAATGGTAAATCAAACAATTTAATCGAAAAACAACAAACTTTTTAAGTAGCCAGGAGAAAAATCTTTAAGTATAAAGTAAGCTTGAATAACATAAGATGATGTAGCCATAAGAAGTCACAGAAGGAAATGGAATATGTTCTGAGAAGCAAAGGAGCACAAACAGCAAAACAAACTGACCCATTCTGTAAATCTAAGACTTATAAGAAATGAAGATAGATATTCAATAAGAGGCATTTTTACAACAAAACTACTTTTTTAGATGTGAACAAAATATTAAAATAAACATAAGAGGTAAAAGTAATGAAATTATCCCATGTTTAGAGAGATTAAAACCTGTGCTGTTGAAGAGAAAAAAGAAATCAAAGGGATTTTTTTCAAAAAGGGGCACATAAAGATAAAAATACAAACAGAATTTAAATAAGAAAAGTGAATACAAAGAACAGATTTAAATGCCACCAAGTAAACCTCATAACCCCTATTTTTGTGGGACAGAATAGCAGAGAAAGAAAACGTATGAACAGGGAGAAGAAAAGTGAACAAACAGAAGGAAATAGATTATGAATCCTACCAAGTCCACAGATGAATATGGAGAAACATTCTATTCATCCATTATGTCGGTAAAAAGGGCAACTGCCAGAAAAGAGTCCAAGACCTCATGATAGATTTAATTTGTGGAGAATACAAATGCTAGAAGAGTATCTTCTCAGATAAGTATTGTTCATCCAAGGGGAATAACAACTTAGTCCAGATTAAGGGATATTTGAACTCTTAAGGGTAGCTGGTATCCAAAATGGTGGAGTAAGAAAGAAAGAGATTTGGACCCAGGGAAAAAATAGTCTGTGGGAAAGGAAATTATTATGGCAGGGAATAGGATCATATTGCATAGTTTGGACCACAAGACATGCTGCCTTCACCCAACTTTGCTTCCCTAATTGATGTTTCTTAAAAAATGAAGGGGAGGAGGGGGAAAGAAGATTAAAATAAGACAAGATCTATCAAGTCAACAATAGAGAATCTAGTTAGAATGATGAACCTATATATATATGTGTGTGTGTGTGTGTGTGTGTGTGTGTGTATAAATAAAATAAACCAGAGAATATAATTTAAAAATTGGAAATGAAAAAAATTAATGACTACAAAGTAAAGAAAAACTCCTTAGAAAAAGGCACAGTATAAAGAAAATTAAATACAAGTTTAGTGAGAGAAAAAGATCTTGAATTACATCAATTTAAGCAAAACTAATCACAGTGAAAGTTAAGTATGAGAAAATTATTTTTGTTGTATTTTTATAATGCGGACTTTTAGTCCCAAAGATATGATGTCTTCTTAAATGAGAAGATTTAAAGAGTACATAAAAATAAACTATGTACTAAGACATGTACTAGATTTGTAACTAAAGCTAGTTTGAAGTACAGAGAACTATTTCCTCAGATATAAAATTGAATAAAAAATAAGAAAATGGAAAACTCAAGAAAATAAATTAACAGTAAGTTAAAAAGATAAAAATATATGTAGGGTTTTCATTATGATCCTAATAAAATGAATCTGAGTAAAGGACAATAACTTATTGTTAGCAGCAGAGCTGAATTTTAATAATTACCAGCATTTAAAGCACACCCAGAAGTCTCCCATGTCTTCAACCCCCTTTTGGGTCCATGCAGTTTTCTTCTATCCTCTTAATACTCAACTTTAAATAGGAGTCATTAAGAAGTTAAGAAGAAAAGGGTTAGGTCTAAGGAAGTTTGGGGTGAGAATGAAAAATACATCCTCTCCAAAAGCCAAGGGTTCATCTTTTTTAGTGCTTAATCTGATTGTCCTATGTCTAGGGCCTGGCTTTGAGGATCTTACCTGTGAATTTAGAGCTTCATGTATATTTTCAGTACATCAAAGAACTCCTACAAAGAAAGTAAGCTCCATGCTGGAACAAAGTGTCAAAGATTTCAGAGTGGCTTTATTTTATTTTATTTGTATTTGCTGAAGCAGTTGGGGTTAAGTGATTTGCCCAAGATCACACAGCTAGCAGAGTGTTTTTATAGGAGTTCTAAGGATCTTATTGCAATAGGAAGACAAGGAGTTCAGCTTTTCTTGACTGAATGTTTCCAATCAGTTTCTTCATTATAAAAGGTTCTGCTCATGCAAAAGAAATGTGTATCTTTGGGCAACTTGGAAGAGAACTAAGAAACTTCAGGACACAGACCTACCTTCTGGTCTCTGTTTTTATATATGTTTCCTAGTAATGTAGCAAATGTCCACAAGTTACATTTTTAAATTACCATCTCTCAACAGATGGTAGATTTCCATTTCTATAACATGTCCAAATTGTACATGAAATCATGCTAGTTGTCATTATAACTGACTTTTCTTTGGCACTCAATTTTTACATTTCCTTTTTTTAATTTGCCAAATCTATACCTTAATTCTTTTTACTTAGGATTCTGTGATGCCTAGTTTATGGAGACCGCTCCATAAGAAAGTTCCACTTAAAGGTCTAACTCAGTTCCAATCGATCAATGATAGACAGAAGCAGCTACACCCAAAGAAAGAACACTGGGAAATGAATGTAAACTGCTTGCATTTTTGTCTTTCTTCCCAGGTTATTTTTACCTTCTGAATCCAATTCTTCCTGTGCAACAAGAAAACTATTTGGTTCTGCACACATAAATTGTATCTAGGATATACTGTGACATATTTAACATATATAGGACTGCTTGCCACATGGGGAAGGAGGGGATGAAGAGGGGGGAGAAGGAGAGGGAGGGGAAAAGTTGGAACAGAAGGGAGAGCAAGGGATAATGTTGTAAAAAATTACCCAGGCATGGGTTCTGTCAATAAAAAGTTATAATTATGAAAAAAAAAAAAAAAGAAAGTTCCACTTAAGAAAAAATAGCAAAATTTCTGACCTGTTAGACAAGAGATTTTTAGAAACACGTCTCCTTTGTATACTACTGCTATATGTATTATATATAATCTTTCCTCAAGGAAGAAAATATTATATTCTACCAAGACTATACTTTTAGTCATTTTAAAAGCCTGATAGTATTTGCAAACTCATAAATACAGTGTTTAATTGTTCAGTAAATATTACTTATATCTTAACCATGTAGCATGACTAAATGACTGCATGAAATTTTGTTTTCTCTGGGTGACAACATTTTTAAACTGCCAAGCTCACAACAGGAGAAGAACACTGAAGATGAGTGGCACAGCATAGAGAGTTATCTTAAGGAAAACTGTAAAGTAGATGAGGTCTGTTTAGGATATTTTTTTAATCTTTTTTTTTCATTGCCTCTTTACTCTTTCCTGGCATTCCCTAGCCGCAGATCGCATGCTTGTTTTCAGCAGCCTATTAAAATACAAATGTGTGAATCTAAGGTATGAAAGGTATGACTGATCATAGAAATAAGGGATTGTTAGAAGGTTTTCTGGATAAACAGCAATATTATTATTTGTTTTCCTATATGTCTTCCCTTCTAGGACAGCATTTTTTTAAATACACATTTGGAGAAAATCTAGCAAGCAATTCCATAGCAAAAGGGGGATTTTCAATATTTTTTAAAACTAAAGGTAGATATCAGATTAAGCTGTGAATTCTCCAATGAATATTCGGTTTAAGAGGAAACAGTAGGGTTGGAGACACAGAACTCCAAAAAGATTCATTAGTCCTGCTTCCAAGTGTTATTTCTGGGAAAAAACTGACCTAGATTTCCTAAACTCCAACTTGTCTTAATCAGGGGATCATAGATTTAGAGCTGTAAAAAAATATTAGCAGGCTAGTCCATATTTCTCATTTAATAGCTAAGGAAACTTAAACTTAGAGAGTCTAAGCTACTCACTCAGTGCGACTTTAGAAAGTCAGGATTCAAACCCCTCCTCCCATATGACACTTGTTCGATGCATCTTGCTATGAGCACATTATTTCTCCTAATCCTCAGATTGCCCCTGACTGAGAAACAGAACATTTAAGCCTCCTGTGATTCCTTGGAACTGTCTTACCAGCTTGTTTAATGAGTAAAACTTCACTAACAAATGATCATGAAGCTTCTGCTCAGACCTACTCTACTTTGGGACCACTCTGTTAAAAAGTTTTTCTTTATATTCACTCTGTCTTTGCCTGTGTAGTTTTCCTTCACTGATGCCAGTTTAACCCTTTAGTGCCAAGCAGAGTTAAGTCTAATCCTTCTTCCATCTGAGAGCCTTTCAGATACTAAAGACAGCTATTTCCCTTCCTCACCCATCTTAAATTTCATCACAACAGCTCATTTCCCTATTTTTGCCAGGTTGGTTCTTTTTTTTTAATCCATTCATTCATTCATTTTATTCATTTAGTCCTCTTGTCTTTTTTAACCATTCCTTCTCCTCAGGGACTTTCATGATTCCTCCCTTCCCTATATTAACTTCATTTTGTTCTTTCTTTCTCTTCCCTAAGATCACTATACTGGATTATTCCAAAGATAGCCATGTACAGCTGCGTGCAGGTCACCTTACATTTTTACAGATCTTCCCTTGATGGTTACACAATACACATTTTTAAATTCAAAACAATTTTTATAGTTTTCACAAGCCCTCATGGAAATTAAAAACTTTTGCTCAACTCTTCTTTCCACATGTTCACATACATATCAGCTGTGAGATCTCTCTCCAAAAGTCCAAGATAATATTTTAAAGAAATGAGTATTTAAAAGAAATTCAGGAAGCATTTGCCTCTATAGTGTTCCCCATCATGTGTATACTGCATAGATAAAGGCAGGTAAGGTAAGATGACCTAAATTAGGCTTATCCTTGTTGGGGAGGAAGAATCCATCATGTGTAATCCTGACTCTGATACTTAATAACTATTATGTAGTCACCTTCCTACTCTGGGCTTTACTTCTCTTGTCTGTCAAACCAAGAGACTACCTGAATTACTGCTAAGATATCTTCCAGTCCAAAATGAACACTTTTAGAAAGGACAACGAAGCCTGGGCAGATGTTTAAAAACCCCAGCTCTCCTGCCAATTGCAGAGATTGGCCTAAGTCCTTAGGCCTGCCTACATGCTCTCTAAAGGTCTTTTCAAGTTCTAAAGATCGGTTTAGAAGACAAAAAGAAAGCACCATTAGAACTAGTGTAGAAAAGGAGAGAGGAAGTTAAAATGTACATGTATAAAATGAAATGTCTAAATTGCCTTAGATAACTACAGACAGAGTGGCTACAACCACTAACCCCTTCTTTAGATATAGAAACCAAGACCATCCTTCTGAAAGGCAAAGCAACACAAAAGATTAAGACCAAAGTTATGAAAGTATTTTTTAAAGAATCTGTCAACCAGGAAAAAATAATGATGAATGTTGGAGGGGATGCGGGAAAACTGGGACACTAATGCATTGTTGGTGGAGTTGTGAACGAATCCAACCATTCTGGAGAGCAATCTGGAATTATGCCCAAAAAATTATCAAATTGTGCACACCCTTTGATCCAACAGTGTTTCTATTGGGCTTATATCCCAAAGAAATACTCAAGAAGGGAAAGGGACCTGTATGTGCCAAAATGTTTGTAGCAGCCCTATTTGTAGTGGCTAGAAACTGGAAAATGAATGGATGCCCATCAATTGGAGAATGGCTGGGTAAATTGTGGTATATGAATGTTATGGAATATTATTGTTCTGTAAGAAATGACCAGCAGGATGAATACAGAGAGGACTGGCGAGACTTACATGAACTGATGCTAAGTGAAATGAGCAGAACCAGGAGATCATTATACACTTCGACAACAATATTGTATGAGGATGTATTCTGATGGAAGTGGATTTCTTTGACAAAGAGACCTAACTGAGTTTCAATTGATAAATGACGGACAAAAGCAGCTACACCCAAAGAAAGAACACTGGGAAACGAATGTGAACTATCTGCATTTTTGTTTTTCTTCCTGGGTTAATTATACCTTCTGAATCCAATTCTCCCTATGCAACAAGAGAACTGTTCGGTTCTGCAAACATATATTGTATCTAGGATATACTGCAACATATCCAACATATAAAGGACTGCTTGCCATCTAGGGGAGGGGGTGAAGGGAGGGAGGGGGAAAAAATCGGAACAGAAACACGTGCAAGGGATAATGTTGTAAAAAAAAAATTACCCTGGCATGGATTCTGTCAATATAAAGTAATTATTAAATAAAAATTAAAAAAAAAATCTGTCAACCACTATATATTAATAATGGCCTGCTAAGGACCCAGGATTAACTAACACTTTGGGGCCTAGTTTTGTAGACGTGACAAATATGGTAGAAAGCATTTTTTTAAGATAGTGCAACATCCCGATCAAAATGTAAGTTAAGGCTGGGAGTTTCAATTTTTGAGTCAGGAAGGGGAAGAGAGGCATTAAAGATTGCCCAAATCTACTTTTCAAGCCATTTGCCTGAAAGAGCCTTAGGAATAAACTGATAAAATAAACAGTATATTTATCATTTAAAAACCATATATATACATACACTACACATATATAGTATAATACACATACTATATATATATATTTTGTGTGTGTGTGTATATATGTATATATATACATATATATGTGTGTGTGTGTATGTATGATTGGGATGGGGAGGTGTATACACTAAACATATAAAGTATTTTACTGCTGAAGTAGAAGAGTCAGATCAAGCTACAAGGCATCAAAATTAGATCATATGGGCAGGTTATAAAATACTAACATTGCAATTGTATTTCATCAGGATCACCCAGAAAAAGTACATCACAGATTATTAATTTGAAGATATAATAGGAATGCATTTTTTATCTTTAGGGAACCTTGACTACATATATGTTAATACCCATACAAAAAACAGATCTATTTACAAATAGACCAGTCCACTTTCTCTGTCATAGAGAACAGTATATATCCTGGGGTTCAAGATAAAAATCTAATGGAAAAATCAGAATCAGTTTTTTAATTGATTTAACCATTTCAAGCTCATTTATGAATTTACTCCCCCCCCCAATTAATTTCATTACTTAAGCCTTGAATCCGTTATATAGATGGCCAATCCATTTAGAAATAGTCTGCTTTCTTCAGTTTGAATGATTTTCTTCAGAATCCAAAATAATACCTGCAATATATACATCACATTGAATATATTGCCCTAAAGGACATAATACCACATTAAAGATCTAGATGGGACCTGAGAGGCCATCTAATCCAACTAGATAAATCTAAAAATTGACTGCTGGGCTTGAAATTTGATCCCAGCCACTTACGAGCTATGTGATCCTAGGCAAGTCACTAAATCTATCTTAGCTTTATCAAATATAAAATGGGGATAATTACACCTACCTCTTGGTATCATGAGGATCAAAAGAGATATTTGTAAAACACTTAACAAACACCCATTTTGTAATCCTACAATATTTATAATTCTTTACACATAATTTTGTACTTAATTAAAATCTTGAATTTTATTTGCAAAGTGTTTCACATTTGTTCCTCTACTAAACTCTTTTTATGGTGCCTCATTGGGGCATTGTAACCACTCTGTTCTCAAAAGCTATAGGATACAAATTATAGTAGATTATACCAACTTGGAAAAGCTCCAAGTCCAGGCCATGGATGGGCTCTATATTTCTAGTAAGGACCAGCAAAGATAAATTTTGAAGAGTTAAATTATTATTTTAGTTACATGGATAAAAGTTTGTTGTCTTTTTTTTTCTTTTTTTTTTTTTAATTCTTACTATGGCAACTCTCAAACTATCAGTAACCCACAATAATGAAATTATAAATGAGGTCCTGAATAATGGGTGCTTTAGACAGAAAGAAACCGAAAAATTTATCCCTGAAAAAGGCAGGAAAGAAGACTTGGAGAGATCAGTTTAGTTCCATGGTCCTGCCCTCTGGGAAGGTCAGCTAGTCTGAAATCCAAATTATAACAAACCTGAAGTCCACCCTCTGTAAAGGTCTTGGGCAGCCTCACTTTACCATGACCTGTCAAAAATACCAGTCATGTTCCTGAGGTGAAATTGTCCTTATGAAATACTTATGGCCATGTGTAGTGTGAGGGAAGGAAGACTGGAAAGTCCACCTATGGTATCTCCTTTCCCCAAGGCCTTACAATCTAATTGAGACAATAAGACAGGTTTGTAAAATGTTACATTTAAATAAACACTTCAGAACAATGTCCCAAAGTGACACTTAATGTCAAATCACCTATAAACAAATGTTATAAGGAATATTTTTTTTTAAATTGTGATACGTAAATATATGTATTGATACATAGTAAAAAAAAAAATTTAGAATCAGAATCATAACATTATTTTCACCTTTTTGGTTGCTGTTTACTTGTTGCTTTTTTTTCTCATTTTTTCACCTTTTTGATCTGATTTTTCTTGTGCAGCATGATAAATGTGGAAATATTTAGAAAAATGCACTTGTTTAATTAACCTATATTAGATTCCTTGCTATCTAGAGAAGGTGTGTGAGGGAAGAAAGGGAGAAAAAATTCCAATGCAGGGTCTTGCAAGGATGATATTGAAAACTATCTGCATATATTTTGAAAACAAAAGGCTATTATTAAAAAAAAAAAAAACTTTAAACAGAATCAGGAAAACAACATACACAATAAATACAACTACGTAAGTAGACCAAATATTAAAACCAAAACTGAATGTTTTGCAATTAACATGACCAGTCTTGCATCAGAAAAGAGGTGAGACTATGAATATGGAATAATGCTTCTGTCAGATGTAGAGATTTTATTGGTTGATTTTACCGAACTGCTTTTCTTTGTTAATCTTTGTCCTAAGAGAAGGCTCACTGACAGAAATAAGTGTGATATAAGAACAAAAGACACCAATAAAACTTTGGGGGGAAAGGGCAAAGTTTTATTTTGGTGTGTTAATTATTCAGAAATGGGGTTGGGGAAAGGAGTTGGGGAAAGGAATGAATTTAGGCTATGGTGACCAGGAAAGGTATTGTGAAGAATGGAGGCATTCTCTCCCCAGCTGACCCAATGTCATTCTTACATATTTCTTTTTTGAGTTTGTTTAAAGGTCCTATTAACTTAACAAATAAGTGCGCCTCCTTTGAGTAAAACAAGTACTTTCACCTTGGGAGATTAGCTCTATCACAGAAACAGCATTATTCCTTTATAATAATCAGATTGTGTTTCTTGAGTCACATTCTGATTTAGAACGACATCTTTTAAAGGAATATGTTCAAATTGGCGTTCAAATTGTTCTTCATTTCCTTAAGATTTCATTTTAAGCCCATTTTATAAAATCTAATGTCTTCATACAAGTAAAAAGGACTTAGGGTTTGGTTGGTTGGTTTTTGATGCTTATAAATATTAGGATAAAATCTATGCTGAGGGGAAGGGACATGAGGAATTGAGAAGAGATGAAAGAATAAAATTTTTTAAAAATCGTTGGTTAGAATAGTGTTGGCAATTTCAGAGATTCAAAACTACACCACTGGCCTCTAAATAAGATACTCTGCACTAGAAGTATATCTATTAAGCTTGATTGACATTTTACTTTTTTCATTTTATATAATGAACTGTTTAATCTATATTAGTGTAATCTGTAGTTCATATTTTGCAATCTCTCAATCCTATACCTTTAATATCAACTAACTATATTTATAGGTTGTGATTTAGATAGGAGAAAAAAAAAAAGAGGTTGAGAATGGTTCTACCAAAAAATTTCAAAATTTTACATTTTTCTTCTTCCCTAATTAATCATCATCTTCCTTTTCCTTTAGTTGTTCCCCTGTATGCAGTCTGTTTTCTAAATCCCTGGAGATATGAAACCTCCTTTCTACTTTTACTAAAATTATTCCTTCAAATATTTCTATTTATCTCCTTGTTTTGAAGATCCAATTGGCTATTCTCAGTCCTCAGTCTTAACTTCCATTCATTCTTTTAACTATTTACTTTTTTTTTTTTTTTTTTTTTGCTTTTGTACAATTCCACTTTAACTGGTCTTGGTTCTCCTTTCATTTCTGATTATTCCATTTCCTTTGTAATCCCTATGGGTATTTCCCCCCAAGAGTCTCTGTGTTCATATTTTATGACTTCTCTCTCTCTGCTGAATTCCATTTTCTAACCATTCCATTTTTATGAGCACTCCAAGGCTATGTATATAGGAGATACTCAGTAAAAATTTGTGACTATAAATAGTAGTTCTAATATCCCATGTTGGAAATCTTGGAATCTGCCATATTTCTAAGGGCATCTCTATGTCCCATACAGGAAGCAGCATGGCATTCATAAAAAGAGTACTGGATTAGAATTGTTAACCCTTAATTCTGGTTCTGGATCTTCCACAAGTCTTAACTGTATAGTAATTACATAGATATGTCATTAGGTCTTCATTGGGCCTCTGTGCTCTCCTCCAATTATTTCCAACAGGTTAGGAAATTGCCTAGATAATTTTTCATTATCAAACATTTATCTTTTCCAATGTCTCCACTTCTACCCCACACTCCAATAGAAAAGAAAAACAAATCTCTTACAGTAAACTTGCATGGGCTAGACAATTTTTAAAGGGCTCTACATAATGATTCTATATAGATTACCAAGCTCTATCATTTTTCTTGGAAATGTCTTATAGTTCCTTCCTTTATTGTTCCAAAATCCTTTCCCTGACAAGTTTTCCTAAATGTCCCTTTTCAAAACTTACTCTGTCTCCCTATTGCTTCCTGTAAATAACCCAGTTTCTCATGCCCAACTTTTTTTTTATTATAGCTTTTTATTTACAAGATATATGCATGGGTAATTTTTCAGCATTGACAATTGCAAAACCTTTTGTTCCAATTTTTCCCCTCCTCCCCATCCCTTCTTCCCCATATGGCAAGTAGACCAATATCATGCCCAATTTTTAAGGTCCACCATAACATAGGTCTAAACTACCAGTCCAACTTTATTATCCACCAAACCAGTGTATCCTTTTCTTTAATCAAGCTAAATTCTTCTCTGTCATTGGCCTATTGTTGTCACTCCTACTCCAAAGCTCATTCTGCTTTAGCTATGTTAAATGTCTTTGCTTTTCTCTATTCTAGACAGATAGGTAGTACAATGAATAGATTGTGAGACCTGGGAATCAGGAAGACCTGAGTTTGAATCCTGTCTTATATACTTAACTAAATGGCTGACCCTAGACAAATCACTTAACTCCCCTACGTTGTCTTCTTCATCTGTATAGTAATGATAAAATAGCACTTACCTCATAAGATTGTTGTCAGGATCAAATAAGATCACACATGTGAAGTGCTTTCCAAACCTTAAAGTGCTGTAAAAATGCTAGTTATAATTATTATCCAAATGTTATTCATTCAGCAAAGCCTAATTCAAATTATTCCTTCTCCACAAAACCTTCTCCATCTTTTTCTAGCCCATATTGTTATGTCCTATTTTTTCAAATTCTCACAGGATATAATACTTTGTGGTATGGATTAATTTCATCACCCCCAAGTAATAATAATAAGCCCCATTAAGACTCAGACCCATACTAGTCAGCTGATAAAGACAAGTAATAATTGAACATCTTTTCTGTTCTATAGCAGGCCTGGCCAAGTGGGACCCAACAAATTCTGCTTCCCCCAGCCTGGCAGCAGTTGACTGGAGTGGCCACACATACCTCAGTGCAGCATGCAACTGTAATTCCTGAGACTATGGCAGGGACCCAGCAGTTGGCAGACTGGAGGTAAGGAGGCAATTCTGAATGTTAAGGATTAAGGATATTAAGGGGGTGTTTGTCTAAAGAGTTATTAAGCTCTTCCCTACATGAATTTACTATTTGCAAAGAGACTTGTTAGGCAAAAGCACAAAATATCGTACGATCAGATTGATTTTTTTTTTGGTCAGTTTACCATCCTTCAAAACAGTCACCTAGGCAAACTGTATACTTAATCTATTTCCATTTTTGGAATTCCCCTTTAGGAATTGTTTTCAAAGCCAACTTAATACCTAACAAGTCCCTTTGCTTTATGGTCACACCTCTTTTTTGGGGAGAAGGAGGAACCAAAAATAGGAGAGCCAGCACCCATCTTACTCACGTTTTATAAGTGATAAGTGACTGTTTACTGTGAAAAGACAAAGATTTGACCCATTAAAAGTAATTCCAAAATCATTTTTGAGCCATTGCACATCATTAGACAACACATACATACACACATACACACATTTTGCCAGGTTCTTCTGAAATGTTTAATGTGTTAAGTCTCATTATAGTCATACCTTGATAATCAAGCCACATGTACTACATTCCAACCACATTAAATCTGATATTTTGTCCCTAATACATAATTCCCCTGATCCAAGAACAGTTTCTAATTTGATATTTCATTGACTTTAAGAATACTGAGCCAATTATTTCTAATTCCCTTCACCACCTCTTCCCTGCCCATTTTAGTCTTTTTTCTCCCTCCTTCCTTCAAAGCATTTTCTCCAAACTTTAACAGGACTACATTGCTTCCTAGCAGCCTTCTTCCTAGTACAGTTGATTTTGTTCCCACTCCACAGAAAGCCACATACCAAGAGAAGCTGGAGATCTTTGCATTGTTTGAGAAGTGGGACTAGATGATCTCTAAAGTCTATTTCAGCTCCAAAATTATTTATTTATTTTATTGAAGCTTTTTTTCTTTTTTTTTTCTTTTTTTTTTTTTTTTTGCAAAACATATGCATGGGTAATTTTTCAACACTGACCCTTGCAAAACTTTCTGTTCCAATTTTCTCTTCCTTCCTCCCACTCCCTCCCCAAGATGGCAGGTAGTCCAATACATGTTAAATGTTAAAATATATGTTCAATCCAATATGTGCATACATATTTATACAGTTATCTTCTGCACAAGAAAAATCAGATTAAGAAGGGAAAAAAAAAAAAAAAACCTGAGAAAGAAAACAAAATGCAAGCAAACATCAACAAAAAGTAAAAATGCTATGTTTTAGTCCACATTCAGTTCCCACAGTCCTCTCTCTGGGTGTATATAACTCTCTTCATCACTGAACAATTGGAACTGGTTTGAATCATTTCATTGTTTAAAAGAGCCAAGTTCATCAGAATTGATCATCATATAGTCTTCTTGTTTCCATGTATAATGATCTTCTAGTTCTGCTCATTTCACTTAGCATCAGTTCATGTAAGTCTCTTCAAGACTCTCTGAAATCATCCTGCTGGTGGTTTATTACAGAACAATAATATTCCATAACATTCCTATAACATAATTTATTCAGCCATTTTCCAACTGATGAGCATCCACTTCAGTTTCCAGTTTCCTGCCACTACAAAAAGGACAGCCAAAACATTTTTGCACATGTAAGTCCATTTCTTTCCTTTAAGATCTCTTTGGGATATAGTCCCAGGAGACACACTGCTAGGTCAAAGGGTATACACAGTTTGATAACTTTTTACCAGCTCTAAAATTTTATGATTCTTACCTCAGAGAGAGTTCATTCTTTTGTTTTAGATATTTAAGCCTCTTCCTAATCTCTCCATAACTACTGAGCCAACTAGAAGGCCAAAAAGTAAACCACTCTCCATTCCTTGCATCCTTTCTCAAATTTCTCTCTCCATTTCCCTTCCTCCCAACCTCTAACATTTTCCTAGAGCCCCTCTTCTATCTCAAATGTCATTATTTACAAATAGCTAGAGGAAAAAAAAGGATAGATAAGCACATCTGAAAAGCCATTGTCAAAGTCTTCTCTTGACACTACTCATGTCAAGGCACACAGGTACCTTTTTACACTAATCTCACTCACCTCATGCTAATTCCCAGAGAAAGAATGTGTATTATTAAATGTGTATTAACATGTTAATACACACAGCTTCATAAGAAATATAAATGTAGGTACATATGCTCACTACAGGCCAGCCCCAGGCAAATTTTAAAAACAGCTAAAGTTTTATCTGTTCTCACATGAGGCTCCCAGTACTCTTGTGGTACATTCCTAAGTTCCTGATAATGGATGTCAGTAGTTCTGAGACACATGAGCAAACTAAGAGAATTCCTACAGGTAGTCAATAATCAGTTTATTAGACTCTCTAATAATCAACAAATTGATGATCAGTGATTTCTCTCAGTCACTAGAAATATTTTTTGGAAAGAGAATCCCTCTGACAGAAGAAATCAACCTGGACTGGTAAGCAATTGAGGGGTAGGGAAGGCCCTAACAGTCTTCAGCTCTTTTGCTGAAAATGGAGCTTGATCCTGATACTCCTCCAGTTTTGGCAATGTGGCCAGAGGAATCCATCTCCAGAAAGACTGCTTAGGTTGGGTTTTCTCCTTCATTTACTGGGTCACCCTAAACTACCATGGAGGTATCCAAAAATGAGGGCTTAATGCTTTGGGCTGAAATTTCACTTAGAATAGATTCCATTTACACAAGAAAAGATGTAAAATTTTCTAGTTGGGAGACAGAGGAACATGTCCATTGGGCAATCTCCATTTATCAGCTCTGCCACTTTGAGACTAGCTGACTGATCTACAAGGGCTAGTCCCTGAATAAAAAAATAAGAAATCTGGATTCAAATGACTAATAGGTTATTAATATAATAGAATAACTAGTTCTCTCATCTAGAATAAGAACCTCATATATCTCCTGAACACATTTGTATATTCTGAGAGCATTCTTCAGTAGGCCAATGCTTAATCTATTTTTTTTTTCCTTGAGGCAATTGGGGTTAAGTTATTTAACCCCAGGATCACACAGCTAGGAAGTGTTAAATGTCTGAGAAGGTCACATTTGAATTCAGGTCTTCCTGACTTCAGGGCTGGTGATGTATTCACTGCACCACCTACCTGCCCCAGCCAGTGCTTCATCTAACAGAAGAATTGATGATGCGGAATTTCTAGAATCAACTCAACTGTTATTAGTGTGAATCAAAATAAGCCTGGCTCACCTGGTTTTCTTACAGCCCCACCCCAACATGATAAGCTTTACGGCCACGGTCTAAGTCCTAAACTAAGAAATTCAACTGCAGCAATTCACCTCTCCCAACTTTTCTACATGTCCTCTAGTAGCTCTAGACAGGGAGAAAGGTCAATCCCTCCTTGATGTTATTGGCAACCCCTGGTACTTTATTGTTTCCATAATTCAGTTACCCTGTTTCCACAACTATAATAACTCTGGATTAAATTAGTTACTGTAGTACTATAAGTATGTGATGAGGATAACTGTAGTTATCAGAGATGTAATAAAGTAGAAAGCAAAACTAAAAATCTTTGGCTTTGTGAAAGCCATCTTACTTGCACAGACTCCTTAGCATTTAATGCCTTTCACTCACAAAATTTCTCCTTTCCTTTTTCTCCAACTTCTACACTTTAGTCAGGTACAATGCAGGAAGTCCCCAAGATTTGGAGTCCTGACTGGGCTTTTGAGACAGACTTGACTGTTTCCCATCCATGCCCTGGGCAAATCCCTTAAATTCTCTGTTAGTTTCTTTTGCATCATGAAGATAGAAATAAATGTTCTCTAATCTCACTTCCAACTCTAAATCTACTCTCAGAGTCCATAAAAGGTTGACTTAGAGAGTTTTAATTGGTAATCAATATGATATGTTTAAAAAATCCCAAAACTTTGTTTGCTTTTTCATTGTTTATGAATTGAAAAGTAACCAAATAATGGCTAATAAGCTTTTTTTAGATGCTTAATAATTAATGTTTTTATTACACTTTTTTCATGTTAAATATGCTAAAGTTTATCTTAAATATAATATATGTGTACAGTTCTCTTGTTGCACAAGAAAAATCGGATTTAGAAAGGTAAAAATAACCTGGGAAGAAAAACAAAAATGTAAACAATGGCTAATAAGCTTTATCATGTTTGTGATATACCTATATCAAGGAAAAGGAAAACCCTTAAGTTTCAAGTGAAAAGCAAAATAAAGTAAAATCATCAATCCTAGGAAGCCCTTGAAAGCATCTAAATCCTCTCAATATTTCCATAAATATCTATCTACTCAACTTCCAGCCATTCAAACACCAACTTTCACAATAAATAAAAACTACTTTAAATCACTCATTTTTATAATGTAATTACTAGTACTGAAAACATGTTTTATTTTTAACCTACAAATATGTAGCATGTTTAGATATTTTACGTTTAAAAAAAAAAAAAAAGGTTGATGTGGCTAGACTAGGAATCCAGCCACTATAATATATAACACTTTCTGTATGGGAAATAATTCCTTTTTCCAAACAGCAGGCTTTTAAAAAATGTTGGGACATAATTAGCTTGTAGGCTAGTGATTGATTAATTTCAATTTAAGTCATTTCACCAAATTCTGATCGTGAGTATTTTATTTTTAATTTAAATATTTTTTTGGCTATTGAAAAAGTTTATTGGGTTGTCTCCTTTGGGCATACCACTATATTAGCTAGTCATATAGAAAAATAAGTGACTTCCAGAAGTTTACTATCTCCAGTTTTCATAGTTTATTGTTCATGAACGTAAAAAACAAATTTAGAAGTAACCTTAATCTTCACTTCAACTCACTCAATTCGTCAGAGCCCATACACATTGGGACTACCCTTTTAACGAAACAAAGTCCTCTTTCTCCTTTGAAACAATACTTCAACTCTCTCTCCTCTTTTACATAATTAACTCCATCTGGCTACTGCGCCCTCCTCCGAGCAGCAGCTCCATCGAACCACTGTACAACCTTTTCATTCTTTCATTCAGTTAAATATTTATTAAACACCTCCTACACGCCAGGAACTGTGCAAAGTGCTGGAGACACAAAAAAAACCCACAAGTCCTATCTTGCCTTCAAGGAGCTTACAATCTCTTGGAGAGGACAACCTGCAAACATAGGAAATAATTCAAAGAGGGAAAGCTCTGCAGCTAAGAGACATTAGGGATGGCTTGCTGTAGTAGGTGGGGTTTTAGTTTGGCACTGAAAGGACTCCAGAAAGGTCTGGATTTGGAGCGGAGGAGGGAGCACCTTCCAGGGAGGAGGCCCAGCCTGAGAAAACCGCTGGGGCAAGAGCCGAGGCGTCTGGTTTTGTAGACCAGCCAGGAGGCCGGGTCCCAGGGCAGAGAGTGGTCGGGGCACCAAGGTGGGAGAAAGAGCGAAGGAGGCTGCGCTGCAGAGGAATCTGTATTTAATCCTGCAAGCTTTAAAAAGCCCTTAGAGTTAATCGAGTAGTGGAATGACAAGGTCATGCGAGGCGGACAGCCTGACGTGAGGGGAGAAAGCAGGGGCAGCGAGCCACCAGGGGATGAAGGCCGGCTTGGCGGGCGACGAGCCTAGGAAGCCATCAGATATGCTGTGCCCGGCGCGTAGGTAACCTACCTGGCCCGTTGTAGAAGCTCTTCAAGAGCAGGGACAGCGACAGCGTTTTATCCGTAGACAGACTTCGGGCCCAGGAGAACTCCTCTGGGTCGCTGCTCTCCCCGCTGCTTCTGCTCGTAGGCTTGGAGGTGACGCCACTTCCATCTATTGATCTTCGAGCTAGTTTATTAGAAAACTGCCCAGAAGACACAGTGGCAACTAGACCCGAGTAAGGCACTTTTAACAGTGGGATAATGCTTTATTTCTCAAAGAGCGCTGAGCCCAAAAAATAAAGTGGGGCTGCTTTCTGCTCCCTTAGGAACACGCACGCTCACGGAAGCCACTACAACCCCATCATGCAGCAGCCGGCTCTTTTGACTGGCCACGTGACCCTTCCGGCGGCCCAGCCCTTGAATGTGGGCGTGGCTCACGTGATGAGGCAGCAGCCGACCAGCACGACGACCTCGCGGAAGAATAAGCAGCACCAGACAGCAGCCAGGTGCGTGTGTAGGGGGGAGGTTGCGGAACTCTCAGCCTCAATCTTGAGGCGCCGAGTGTGGCCGTTCTGGGCTTTGTGGGTGATTGTCAGGAGCGCGCGGCCCGCGCGAGCCAGGTAAATGCGAGTGACTTCCCACGGAAGGATTCCGCGCAGTTGATCAGAATACCTTATAGATCCCACACCAACAAATGTCCATCTTTGCTTGAAAACTTCTAGGGAGGGAGCTTCCACTATCTCCTCAGTCAGCCTAATCAATTTTTATTTAAATTAGGAAATTTTCTCTTTCGGAGTAGTAACAATAGCCACAAATTTTATAGGTAATCCATTTTGCATTTCAAAATACCAAACCAAACCAAAAACCTAGATGGCTACTATGGATAAAGCAAGGCTTTTAGGTGACTTGGCCGGGACCTTAATGCCCTGTTTCACGCCTTCCGGACTGCAATCCAGCCCCTGCTAGCTACTCCATTAATGCAGTTTGCCTCTGCGTCATTTTCATCCATTCCTAATTCTGCTTTCAGGGGTGAAAGTCAGCTTCTTCCTGATAAATCTAAGCCGTTTTCCACATAATTCTTAAAATATTTGAAGACAAGTTATCAGATTCTCTCTCCCCCACTAAGTTTTCTGCTAAATATTGCTAATATTTTGAATTTGCAAATCTATTTATTAAATGCTAACTCTGTGGAAGGCACTGCTTGGGGAGGGCAAAATCAAAAAATCCATTCCTTGCCCTCATAGAGTTTCCTTTCTTTTGGGAATAAGTCTTTACATAATTCTTTGTAGAGGAAGAGGAAAGACTATTAATAAGTAGGGAGATCAGGAAAATGATTCCAAATGAAATAATACAGAAGCAAACTCTTGAGCAGTCTTGGAATTCTAAGAGGCTGGGGGAAGAAGGAGATGGGCATGCATGTATATACATGTACAAAAGCATTGAAAAGGAAGATGAAATGCCAAATTTGGGAACAAGTATGACAGTTTGGGTAGAACAAGAAATTTCCCAATGTGATGGGAAATAAACCTGGAAAGGAAGATCAGAGCCAGATTGTGAAGAGCTTTAAGTGCCAAGATATGGAGTTTACTTTTCCCCCCAAACTGTTGTCTAGACATAACTATTCTATCTTGTACTTATGAAGTTGATTTTTTTAAATCGAGTGTAAGAATGTTTCAATAAACCTGTCCCTATTATATTTTATATTAGATTTGAATGCTTGTTAACAGGATCTTTTAATTGATTTCTTCAATATTCAAGCCTTTATTTTTCTCCCACTCTACCTCATTCTACCCTCTAAAAAGAAAAACAACTCATGATAAATATACATGGTCAAACAAAACATTTTCACATTAGCCACATCTACAAAATGGGTGTCCCATCTTCATATTTAGTCCAACATCTTCCTGTCAGGAAGCCAGCAACATTCTCCATCATTGGTCCTTTCTAGTCATGATTGAATATTGCATTGATCTTAATCTTAAGTATTCTTAAGTATTTCCAAATTGTTCATTTTCATAATGTTGATATTATAGTATAATTGTTCTTCTAGATCATCTCTCTTTCTCCTGCACCTCTTCATACAAGTATTCCCAGGTTTTTTGTGGAAACCATCTTTTTTTATTACTTTTTAAAGCTGAATAATATTCTACTACATTCATATGTCATTCTCTGCTCAGTTATTCCTCAGCTGATGAGCATTTCTTTTGTTTCTTTGGCACCACAAAAAGAGCTCTATCAAGATATTTTTGAATCCTTATTTCCCAGTTTTGTTTCATGTGAAAATTTGATATGCATGTGTCTGTCTACTCCTTTATTCAAGTTATTGATAAAAATGTTGAGCAGTATTAACAATAAGGGCAAATCCCTACTGCTTTCCCTTAGGATCCTTCTTCCAAGTTAACATTAAACCTTTAATCACAACTTTTTGAGTCCTGGAATTCAACCACATCTGACTCTACCAAACTGATTGCCATCAAATCATACCTCTCTTCTTCTCCACAAAGATTATATTAGAGATTTTTTCAAATGCAGCTCTAAAACCTAAGTAAACTACATTTACAGGATTCCTTGATTACAATGAGGAATGCCAGAAGAAAAAGAAATAAGCTAAGTGTGGGAAGTCCTGTTTTTGATGAAGGCATACTCACTCTTAGTGATACCACTTCCTCTTCAACTTCTATTATCTATCTAGTTTTGTTCTCTCCTAATCCAAAAATCATTCTTTGACAGAGAAAGCAGAAATAGAATGAGTTGAGTAATAATAATGACATGTCTAGTTTTTAAGGTTTACAAAATGCTTTACATTTAAGATCCAATTTGACATTTACCCAATAAAGCAGTTCTCCTTTTGTCTTCCATTACTATTAACTTTCTACCCCGAACAACAGTTCTCTCCTTTCTTTCATCCTATTTTCTCTAATATAGTTTAAAAAAAAAAAAGTCCTTTTGTCCTTATTATACATAACCAACTTCAGCTCATTCTGAACTGCCATGCTTCACACTATTCTTACAGAACTTTTGTATTCATCCTCTGTTATCTAACTTTGCTTCCATTTTCTTCACATTTCTTTTAAAAATTTAACGAGTTGATGAATTCTCTTTTCCTCTGCATTTGTGTCTTCACACAGCTCCCTCTTCAGATAGCTTGGGTTCAAAAAGTCATCTGTACAAGGATAAATATGGGAAAGACATGATTTGACAGATTTCTTGTGAAAAAGATCTGGGAATATTAGTAGAATTACAATCCAAAGAGGAGTCACTATTCATAGCCAAAATTGCTTAGGTTGTACTAATGGATAAAAGGTATTTAAAAATGAGGAAGGTGACAGTCTCACTGTATTCTATCCTGATGGGTCCACATCTGAGCATTGTATTTAATTCTTAGCATTACCTTTTAAGGACATGGATTAACTTGATTATACAAGGAGGAGAGTAATTAGGATAGGAACAAGACTGGAGATGATACTATATGAAGATTAACTAAGTAACTGGGAATGTTTAGCCTGGAGAAGACAAGACTTAGAAGGAGATTTGACACCTGTTTTCAAGTATTTGAGAGGCTCTTACATGGAAGAAAAATTAAACTAATTTTTCTTTTTTTAAATTTTTTATGTATTTTTTATTAAAGATTTTTTATTTTTAAAACATGCGTGGATAATTTTTTAACATTGACCCTTGTTCCAGTTTTTTCCCCTTTCCCTCTATTTCCTCCTCTAGATGGCAAGTAATCTAATATATGTTAAACATGGTAAAAATATATATTAAATCCAGTATAGGCACACATATTTATATAATTATCTTGCTGCACAAGAAAGATCAGATCAAAAAAGGGAAAAAAATGAGAAAGAAAATGCAAGCAAACAACAAAAAGAGTGAAAATGCTATATTGTGATCCATACTAAGTTCCCGTAGTCTTCTCTCTGGGTGTATATGGCTCTTTTCATCACAAGATCATTGGAACTGACCTGAATCATCTCATTGTTGAAGAGAGCCAAGTCCATCAGAATTGATCATCGTATAATCTTGTTGTTGCCGTGTACAATGATATCCTGGTTCTGCTCATTTCACTTAGCATCAGTTTGTGTAAGTCTCTCCAGGCCTTTCTGAAATCATCCTGCCGGTCGTTTCTTATAAAACAATAATATTCCATAACATTCATAATACATAACTTATTCAGCCATTCTCCAGCTGATGGATCCACCCAATTTCCAGTTTCTTGCCACTACAAAAAGGACTGCCCCTTTCCCTCCTTTAAGATCTCTTTGGGATATAAGCCCAGTAGAAACACTGCTGGATCGCCCATAGGGCATAATTTCATATTGCTCTCCAGAATGGTTGGATCAGTTCACTCCACTAACAATATATTAGTGTTGCAGTTTTCCTGCCATCTTAGGCAATCTGAGAGATATGTAATGATATCTCAGAGTTCTCTTAATTTGCATTTCTCTGATCAATAGTGATTTAGAGTGAAGTGGTTTCAATTTCTTTTCTGAAAATTGTCTATTCCATATTCTTTGATTATTTATCAGTTGGAGAATGGCTTGAATTCTTATAAATGTGAGTCAATTATCTATATATTTTAGAAATGAGGCCTTTATCAGAACTCTTGAATGTAAAAATGTTTTTCCATAAACTAATTTTTCTTGGCCCTAGAAGACAGATTTAGGAAAAATGGATGCAAACTGCAGAGAGACAGATTACATGTCAGTATGAAAGAAACTATTCCCAACAATTAGAATTGCCCCAAAAAATTGTAATAAGCTGTTTTGTAACATAATAAATTCCCCCATTTTGTCAGAACCTGCATGACTTCTTTTTAAGGACTATAAACGGTATTCCTATTCAGGGAAATATTGAACCCAGTGATTGCCAAGTTCCCTTTTACTTGTGCAATTCTATGATAAGCCTGAGCAGACTTTTCTGCCTTTCTCTTCTGTCACAGTATTCTTCTTGGCTAATTTGCAAATTTTGTTGAATTTAGATGTGATGGGATTTCAGGGTAGAGTATGTGGTTGAGGTAAATTACAGTCTGATATTACTCTTGATATAGGTTAAACCCTCTGTGCAATGCCATCTATATCTATACTCTTCTTCCTCCCTCTTTTTTATTGGGTATTCATTTAGCCCCTTGAGATTAGGATCATGTATTCCTCAGCTCTTCTTTTCCACCTTTTCTTCCAAGGCTGAGATATGTTCTTTAGCCTGACCCTGTTTTGATATGTGAAAGAACAGCATCATTTTCCATTTGGGTCAGGTTAATTCCTTCTCTTAACAGCCATTTTCCCAGTAATATTGTCAGCGCTCCCCTAAGCTTTGCCACAAGAATATGTTTTCATTCAATTCTTTCCTCCTGCTCTTGGGCTCTCTTGGTAGCTTTTAACTTCTTCATTCTGTATTACAGCAGTTCTTATTCTGAATTGTTTTTATCCTTTGACTAAATGGAAAGGCCAGTTTCCCCCCTTAGATTTATATCCCCTCCACCTTATCTTTTCATGTGAGAATGTATAGCATTTTGGTATTACTTTATATAGCCCATTGTTCTTTTTAGTATTTAAGATGCCATATTTATTAACAATTAGCAGAAATCTCCCACTCCAGGTCTGGGTCCCCTCTTTGCAGAGGTCAAGATTTTAGCTCTGTGGGGCCATCCAATGACCATAGTCCTTCTTGGGGTGTTTGTTCAGCTGACATTTTACAATTATCTCTGCCTAGAATAACCAGGAGTCCAGATACCTGGTCTTTAATACTGGTTTTATCACTAAGTCAATGTAAGTTTATGCCTCAGTTTCTGTGCCTTAGTTTCTTCACTTCTCTATGAGGAACTAACTGTACCCTGTCCTCTTGTAAAGATTCAAATGGTTTAAAGTTTGTGAAAGTGCTTTCAAAAAGAGAAAAGTCCTGCAGGATGAGGTCTGGTTAATAACAAGATTCATGTACTTTATTCCCAGTCCCTTTCCACTCCATGCTGTCAGATGGTGTCACTTTCTTAGGGATCTTGTAATCATTATCCCTAGTGTCATGTAGCATTCATATCACTTTTCTCAAAATTAAATTTACTATCAGAAAAAAAGTAGAAGACAGAGTCAATGCTTTCTGAATCTTAAGACAGTGGTGTGTTTTGTTCATAATTAAAACCAGACTTGATCTGAAGACTATCTCGCCTTTGCTGTCCTTAAAAAGCAATTGTTATATCTTTTTATCACTCATCTAATGCTTCATTTATCATGAGATTTAGCCCATTCATAATTGGAAGCCAAGCAATCAAAGCAGCAGTGGAATATGATCAGAACATAACCCATTTCTTTGTCCCAAAGCTCAAGAAAATAGGCCTGAAATAGAAAAGAAAAGAGAGGTAGATGGGTTGTGGCTGACCCAGCTAAATCATCTTTAAGCAAAAGGATCAGCCTCAGCATCCATCCAGAGCTTCAGATTTCAAGCAGTTCAGTATCTAAAGTTCCCTTACACATGTGTTGAAGTTCAGTACCAATTTTTTTTTTTTTTACTTGTGATTTCAGTAGTGTAAGGAACTTCCAGCATGGAAAGTTTCTTCACCAGTTTAGAGAGATTATTTATTATTTGGTCTTAAGAAACTTACCTGGGTCTTGCCCATAGTTACACAGTTGGTATACATCAGAAGGAGGACTTGCACCCAGGTCTTCCAAACTCCGAAGGCTCTCTTATCACTACACTTTGCTATCTATTTGATGCTAAGAGTTATCTAATTTGACTGGAATATAATTACAGATGTCTTTATTCCTTATGTGAGACCTAGAGAGAAGACATTTAATGGATAAGAATTCTAGGACAAGTCACTTACCTATTGTCTACCTCAGTTTCCCCAAATATAAAATGGGAATAATAACACTTCCCTTCCTAGGGTTATTGTGACTGTCAAATGAGATTATATTTGTAAAGCACTTAACACATAACAGCCAACATATAACAGGTACTTAATAAATGCTTTCTGACTTTCTTCTTTCCTTTATTAAATCCAAAACATAGTGAATACAGTACTATAAACTAGAGTCAGGAGACGTGGGTTTGAATGCCACTTCTGACACTTTCTGGCTGCCAGACCCTGAGTAAGTCATATAACTTCTCAGAGGCTCATTGTCCTCATTTGTGAAATGAAATAAGAGACTGAGGCCTGAACTCTGAGCTCCCTTCCACCTCTGAATCTTTGAACCTATGAATTCCTCATTTTGTGGCTTCATGACCACATAACCACCCATCTGTCTAATTGATCACAGAGAGAAGTAACCCTTCCTCTGTGTCCTTGTTTTATAACTTGCTAGCTGTGCATACAAAATATCTGCTTACGGTCCAGTGAGCCTCACTAGGGAGAGGAGACTCATCAAGCAAAATTTTGCCAATGGAACATCCTTTCCACTGAACTGCTTTTACTGCAGAATGTCCACTACCAGGAAATTCTTTAAAATTTTGTAGAATTATTTACGAATGAGGTTTTTGTGCTGATTCTTTTTTTTTATTTTATTTTAAGATTTTTTTCAAAGAATTTTTATTTCAATTTACAACATATATTTTGACAATTTTTATTTTAATTTATTGTATATATTTTGACCATGTAATGTTTTTTTTTTTTTGCCTTCATAGGTATTTTTAAATTGTATTTATTTTTGAGACTTACAAAAATTTTGATTTCCATTTTTCTCTCCCTTCCTCCCTTTGTTCCTCCCAAGACGGCAATCTTTTATGGGTTAAACATGTACAATCATATTAAACATATTTCCACATTAGTCATGTTGTAAAAGAAGAATCAAAACAAAAGGGGAAAACAACAAGAAAGAAAGAAAAATAACAAAAGTGAAAATAGCATGCTTTACAGCATTCAGAAATCATGATTCTTTTCTCTGGATTTAGATAATTTTTCCATCATGAGTTTTTTAGAATTATCTTAGATTATTATGTATTGCTGAAAAGAGCAAAGTCTAAATAAAGTCAACTTTATAAAGTTGATGATCCCACACAATGTTGCTGTTTCTGTGTACAGTGTTCTACTGATTCTGCTCACTTCTTTCAATATCAGTTCATGTAAGTCTTTGCAGGTATTTTTGATATCTGCCTGCTCATCATTTCTTATAGAACAACAGTATTCCATTACATACATATACTTTAATTTGTTTAGCCATTCCCCTAATTGATGGACATTCCTTTGATTTCTAATTTTTTTGCCACCACAAAGAAAGCTGCTATAAACACATTTGTATATGTGGATCCTTTTCTATTTTTTATCTCTTTGGAATACAACCCTAATAGAGGTATTGCTGGGAAAGGATATATTTAAAGTCTTTTGGGTATAGTTCCAAATTGCTCTCCAGAATGGTTGGATCAGTTTATAACTCCACCAACAATGCATTAGTATCCCAATGTTTCACTTCTTCTCCAGCATTTATTATTTCCTTTTTCTCTCTTGTTAGCCAATCTGGTAAGTGAGAAGTGCTACTTCAGAGTTGTTTTAATTTGCATTTCTCTAATCAATAATGATTTAGAAAATTTTTTCATATAACTATCTTTTCATCTGAAAACTGCTTGTTTATATTCTTTGACTATTTATCAATTGGGAAATAACTTGTATTCTTATCAATTTGACTTAGTTCCCTATTTATTTTGGAAATGAGTCATTTGCCAAACCTTAAGATCAGTGCTCTAAATTAGATTGAAAGACAGAATTAGATAAATACAATTAGATCTTAGATAATACAATTTAGATCCGGAAGGAGGCAGGAGAAACTAAATAAAATTAACTTCACAATGCTAGTGGACATGATTATACCTCCCAGACTAATTAGAACATTTTAAAACAATAATTTTTATTATGAATTTCTCAGTTCAAAAACAGAAGTGATTTCAATGTGAGACTCCTCCTGATGCATAGCAGGTGGCCATTATCTTAATCACCTCATGGCCAGCTTAGAAGTGAAGAATCTTTGCAAACTTAGCCAAGCAGAATTTTAGACAGATGGAATCTAGCATCAGGCTGGAGCAAGAAGTCTTTTCAGCTTGGTAGAATTTGCCAAAATTTGCACCTTCCCAGCACAGCCTTCCAAAACACAGGGGTCACTTCCACAGAAAAGGGCTAAGAACATTTTGAGAAACAAAATGAAGATATTTATTATTTACATGAACAAAAATACCTTAACATGCTAATAACAGCAATAACATATCTATAATTTCCTCCATACCCTCTCCCAATCTGTTTTTATTTACATTCTCTATGTTAAACTTAATGACACTCAACAAAAGCAAACAAAAAATAACCTCCTCCTGCAACTATGCAGGTAACTTCCCCAAAAGAACTATGCAATCAAAATTATTTACAATAAAAAGTACTGTTCAGCAAATTAATTACCATAATAACCTTTGTAACTTCTGCCTAAATTTTTAATGATTGTCTTTTTATATCTTTTGGTATATGTAGATTTTTATATAGACACAAGAAATGAATATGCTATTCTAGTTCTGTGTTCTTCATTCTTCACCTTATGTTATTTCATATGTCTTTCCATATTTATTTGTATTTTTCACAGTTGTCATTTTGTGGCACAATAGTATGCCACTACATTGATAGATTATATCTTTTTTGAAACATTTCCCAACCATTGAATTTCCAGTTTTTCATATTAGAAATAATTATAAATGTTTTTAAAATGTACTTTTTATTTTTAATTACTTCCTTAGGAAATAGTCCCAACAGTGGGATCACTTGAATAAGGGGAATGATCAGTTTTGTAGTTCATATTGTGTACTGCCAAATTGCTTACTAAAAAAAAAATTACATCCATTTGTAAATTCTGCCAACATTAGTATGAGTATACCTGTGTTTCTGCCAGCACCAGCACTTATTTTTGCCAACTTAATAGATGTGAGGTGGAACTTCAAAACTGTTTTAATTTTAATTTCTTCAATTATTAGTGAGTTTAAATACTTTGAGATTATTTACATTTTGCTTTTTTTAATTATTTTTTTATTTATTAATTATTTTAAATATAATATATGCTTTGACCATTAATCCACTGGGGACTAAGTCTTCTCTTATAAAGTTATGTCAGTTCATTATAGATTGTGAATGTCAGGCTTTTATCTGATAAATTTACCACAAAGATTTACTCTTCTTGTTTTTTATTCTTATTTTTATTTTAATGATTTTTTTTATTTTTACATAATCAAATCCATGTATTTTGCTCCCAATAATCACTTCCATTTATTCAATAGAAAAGATGTTGCTCCCCTACAATTAGCATCATTACGTTAATCATTTTCTTTTTTTTTTTTAACTTCTGGATCAGCTGGAATTTATTATATATTATTGAGATATGAGATTAAACTCATGTTTTACCATATTGCTTCCCAATTAACAAGCAATATTTGTTGAACAATGATTCCTTTCCTCATTATGTAAAATCTCTAAATCCATTATGTCTTAGACATACATCTTATGTAAAGTTAGTTCTATTTCAGGGATCTCTATTTGGTCCTCTTTCTGTGATCTGTATTCCTCTCCATTTATCTGTTTTTGTTAGTTTTACATAGGTATTATAATTACTATTTTTTGATGTGCTTAAAAGTCTTAAAAAAGCAGTAAGTTCGGGGCAGCTAGGTGGTGCAGTGGATAGAGCACCAGCCCTGAAGTCAGAAGGACCTGAGTTCAAATGTGGTCTCAGACACTTAACACTTCCCAGCTGTGTAACCTTGGGCAAGTCACTTAACCCCAATTGCCTCAGGAAAAAAAAGAAAAAAGGAAAAAAAAAAAGGCAGTAAGTTCTCTTTCATCACTTTTTCTGCCAGAGTTCCATAGATTTTTTTTCCCTTTGTTTTTCCATAAAAATGTTGTAAAAATGTAAAAATGTTGTAAAAATGTAAAAATGTTCTGTAAAATTAAAAATTGGTGTCCAATTAGTTTTTCAATGAAAATATAAATTAATTTGAAAAGTATTAACATTTTTATTATATTGTCCTATACAATGTCCTGTATCCTTCATTTCAATTCTTCCATTATTTTGGCAAAACTGGTAATTTTCTTTTTATGTGTCTTGGTAAGTTAACTATCCAAATAATACTTATTATAAATAATATTTCCTATTATATTAGTTTTTCTCAGTCTTTATTGATAGCATACAAGAGTTCTGATTGTGTTTATGAGTTTTATCCTATATCTTGCTACCTTGGCTCAATTTGTTATCTCACTTAAATTTTTTTGTCCAGTCTCTCATATTTCCTAGACATGTTAATTAAAATAATAACATAAGGCTTCCAATATTTGACATAGGACCTGACACATAGTGAATTCTTCAGCAATGCTAGTGGACTGATAAATAAACAATGTTAAATATAGAGTTGTGGGCAATGAGGTGGCCCAATGGATCGAGTGCTGGACCTGGAGTCAGGAAGGCTGGTCTTCCTGAATTCAATCTGGCCTCACATACTTTCCATCTATGTGACCCTGGACAAGCCACTTAACCCCCTTTGCCTCAGCTTCTTCATTTTTAAAATAAACTAACAAAGGACATGGCAAACCATTCCAGTAACTTTTTCCAGAAAACATCAAATGGGGTCACAGAAAGTCAAAACATGACTGAAAAACGACTGAACAACAACAAATATAGAGTTACATACTTGGGACATTAACTGAGTATTGCTAAAAAGTAACATGTTCATTAGTGAAAGAAAGGAAAACATAGTGTAGCCAATGACTTCTGAATAGAAAATTAGCAGCATTTTACTGATTATCCTGTTCTTTGGCTTCTCTTTCCTGGGCAGCTCTTCAGTAAGATGCTGATAATAGACTCTGTAAAGACACAGTAGGTTCTGGATTAGATGGTTGTTTTAGCCTGAATCTTCCTTCTTGGTTGGCACAGGTATGCCTGTACATAGCAAAGAGCAGTGTGGGGAAAGCAGGAAAGATTTGTTTTCTCTGAAATGTCAAAAAAAAAAAATCACTCTTTTCTTCCCCTTACTTTAAGCAAGGAAGATGTGCTTAGGTGTCTCTTGTCATAAATAGCTGATCACATCAAGTCCAAATGTTTCCAATTCAAATTGGAAAGGAGCAGACTGAATTGCTAGTAGGAATCCACTTGTGATTGTATGCCACCAATCACATACAGTGATAGAGCACTAGACCTAAAGTCAGAGTGACCCTCATTGAAAACCCACTTCAGAAATTTGACAGCAGTGTGACTCTGCATGAGTGATAAAACATCTCTGTACCTCTGTTTCATTTGTGTAAATAAGGAGATTGGCTTCTACCATGTCTAAAATTCCTTCTTAAAGATTAAATCTGTGAACCTCAGACCCTGAGAAATGAGCCTGAAGAAACTCTAGCTTTAAGACCAAAGGCAATGAATTCCAAATCCATTCAATAAAACCAAGAAAAGTCTTTTTAAGGGGTATCTAGATGGCTCACTGGCTAAAGCATCAGCCTTGGAGTCAAGATGACACAAATTCAAATCCAACATCAGATACTTAACCCTTCCTAGCTATATGACCCTGGGCAAGTCACTTAACCCCAATTGCTTCATCTCCCCCCCCAAAAAAAAAATTCTTTTTAAGGAAGAAGTAAAGTAGGGGATTTTAAGATCACATCCCTTTCCAAAGAGAAATGAGGGCTTACTTAAAATCACCAGATTTGGGCCTTTTAATATAAAGTCCTAAAATTCGACAGATGTTTTGCTAAACTCTCAAAGGAATTTACAAACTTGAGTGTGAGAAGGAATCAAAAATATAAACAGTAATTGCCCCTAAAAGGCTCTGATGAGTATATAAGCAAGATGTAGAGGCAGTATAGCTTAGAGGATAGAGTGCTGCCCTCAGAGTCAGGAAGATCTGAGTTAAGTTCTTTTTCTGATAACCAAGTGTATATTAAATCATTAGGATCAGCCTTTTATGTTAGTAGAGTAACAATGGTCATCATCTATGTTAATGAGCATTTTAGGAAAGGATCAAAAAATAGTAGGCAAATTTCAAGAAACAAGTGAATGTTTATGACTTGGAAAGTCAAACAGAGATAATCCCTAAAGGTTTCATGGAAGAGGTGAAATTTTTATATGGAGTAGGAATTTATTAGGTGGAGATGAAAAAAGAGAACAGGATGAACACAGGCACAAATGTAAGAAATAGGCATCTGGAATATTCTGGGAAGATGATAGAGGTCAGAAAATTCCAAACTCTCCAGATTTCCTACACAAGTAAAACAAAATCGCTACTGAGAGTAGAACAGGGGTCTAGTTAGTGCAGAACAGTGGGCCAGGGAAGCTGCTGAATGCTGGCACTTGCAGGAGAGTGGAAATCCTGATTTGGAATTCCAAGCCAAAGGGGAAAACTGAACTGAAGCCAGAAACATCATCTGCCCACCCCAGGAGTAGAGGTGGTTACACTAATAAATTCTCATTTAACAACAACAATAAGAGCAGGCAAAGGAGAAGGCACCCCAATCATAGAAATTTACTATGGAAATAGGGAAGACCAGGGTTTATCTTCAGAAGAGGACATTGAAGTAAAAAAAAATCCCCAAGAGAGTAACATTAAATGTCTGTCACCAAGAAAGAATTTGTAGAACTCAAAAAAGACTTCAAGAACCAAATGAAATGGAGGAAAAAACTTTTAAAAAAAGAATCATCCAAGAAAAACAAAGAGATTCTGAAAAGAGAATCAACCAACTAGAAAAGGAGATTCAGAGACTTAAAGAAAATGATTGTTTGAAAATTAGAATTGGGCTTGGGGAAGCCAGTGAAGCTGTAAGAGACCAATTACAAATCAAAATATAAAGAATGAAAAAAATAGAAGAGAATGTGAAATACAACAAATATGAAGAATAGATCAAGAAGAGAAATACAAGAATAATTCTACTACCTGAAAGCTGTGACCAATAGAAAAAACCTTGACATAACTATACAAGAAATAATCAAAGAAAACTGTCCCAAGTGATAGAACAGGAGGGGAGGGGAAAGTAGAAATAGAAAAAAAATCCATTGATCACCTCCTCAAAGACGTTCTAGGTTCCTCTATAAGGAGAACCTATAAGAACATTATGGCTAAGTTTTTAAAACCCCAGATCAAAGAGAAAATTTTACAAGAAACAAAAAATTCAATTCATTTATGCTGGAGACACAATTAGAATTATATGGGATCTATCAGCAGCTACAATAAAAGAATATTAATATCCTGGAATATTATACATCAACAATTAAAAGAACTAGTCCTGCAGCCAAAAATATATCCAGCAAAATTGGGCATAATAGTGAATAAAAAAAATGGACATTGAATGAACTCACAGACTCATAGGATTTTGTTTTAACCAAAACTGAACTCAGTTTAACCTGTAAGAGCTAACATCAAATTCCAAGGGACTCTTTAGAAACAAACTCTTTGTTTTATACATAGAAACATAAACCATTAGTTACCGGGTAGTCCAAAAGAAAGATTGCCGCAGAGCTGAGCATGATCTGACTCTGAAAAGCACAACTGATTAGGAAATAGCAAAAATCCTTTTTACCGTTTTTACCATTTATCAAAAATCTATAGAGATACAGGGATTGAGAGGGAGGGGACAGAATAAAGTGGGGTAAAAAAAGTTGTATAAATTTAAGGCAGTTGAATATGGTGCACGTAGATTATTGGGAAAGGGATAAAGAGAGGGAAAGGGGTGGCATGAGATAAGGCAGGGTCCAGAAGGTATTAATGGGAGTGGAATAATGTGTATAGATTAATGATAACAGGATAAAGAGGGAGGAAAAGGATGAGGGGAGAAGATAAAGGAGGGATCCATAGGTGGTGAGAGGTTAAGAAGTAATGAGCAAGTTAAAGAATTGGAACTAAAGCAGAAGAGTTTGCAGGGATAAGAATTAAGAGATACATACAAACCCAAAAACAAGGATGAGGAGTAGAATTAAGAAAAAAAAAATAGGGCTAGTAATCATTGATCTCAGACAAAGTCATACTTAAAGATTCAATCAGGAGAGATCTATATTATGTCAGTCATATTAATATTGTTTTAGATGCATGTATATATACTTATAAATGTGTGTATATGTAAAAGTGTAGGCATGCAAATATGTATATGTGTATATAGATATCTGTATTGTGAGGGTGTGTATATATATGTAGGTTATATACATATGTATACATATATACAGATAAATATATCTGTGCTTAATTGCATCCTGTTTGAGAGAGGTAGGGGGATGAAAGGGGAAAAAAGAATGAAGTAAAAAGTACACAGCAGAGAATAGAATAACCTACAAGGAAGCAAAGAAAAGATGGACAGTCATGAATATAATGTCTTCCATTATTATATATGCTTTTTTCAGAAAATTGATTATTATAAATTTTGAATCTTTCCTGATGTGCTGTTGGGCACATGACAATGTTTTGTTTTGTTGTATTTTTCCTTTCTCTTTCTTTTTCTATGTTTTTTTTTTTTCTTATTTTGTATTTAGTTTTTAAAAAAGAAAGAGAAAGAAAACAGGCAGTCTGGTATAATAGACCCAAAGGCCTCCATTGGTTTTGGAGTCAGAATATCTGGCTCAAATCACAATTGTGCATTTACTGCTTGTATGGATTTGGGCAAGTCATTGCCTCAGCTTCCTTGTCTTTAAAATAAGACCTGTGATTCCAGAAGCCTATATGGTTTCTCCTTGGAATAGAAAGGAGTAGTACAGCGTGACTGGAGGAGTTAGTATAGTATAGGACCAAAAAGAATGTGACTAGAAGATCTCCAGGTCACTTCCAGTATTACAATAATGTAACATGCTTAGCATAAGGCTTCTGTAATATCTTGATTTATTCTCTCTGATAAGCCAAATCTTATACTTCTTTCAAAGCTTAGTTCAGAATTTATCACATCAAAAAAAAGCAGTCTCTGATGTTATTTTTTTTAATGAACTTTGAACTTTTATTTTATAGGTATTTGAAAGTTACTGAAGGATTCTGCGTGATAAAGTGATCTTATTAAATTTGTGCATAAGTAAAATTTTTCTTGTAGCACTATGAGGGATAGAATTGGATTGGAGTAAGACTGGATATAGAAAGATTAAGTTAATGCAATGGTTGAGACCAAAGATTTTGAGGGCTTGGATTGGGATGCATGCTGTGGTAATGGAAAGGAAGGGACAGAAGGAAGAAATATTATGGAAGAGACTGAATAGAACTTGGCAGGTCTTTGAAGGTGGAATATAACAGAGGAAAGAGACAAAAGTGACATTAAGCATTAGATTTTGTGCTTTTGACTAGAACATTGAAATTCAGGAAAAGATGCTCTGCCCCGGCCTTGGTTCTGAGGGTTCGTGTTTGTGTCATTCCAGAAACATGTCGGCCTACGAGGTTTCCTCCTCCCAGACCATCACTTCTCCTCAGCGGTCCAAGCGAGTCAAAGAGAACACACCTCCCCGCTGTGCGATGGTGCACAACAGCCCCGCCTGCAGCACCTCTGTCACATGTGGCTGGGGCGACGTGGCTTCCAGCACCACCAAGGAGCGCCAGCGGCAGACAATTGTCATCCCTGACACCCCCAGCCCCACAGTCAGCGTCATCACCATCAGCAGTGACACAGATGACGAAGAAGAACAGAAGCACGCCCCCACCAGGTAAGGGGATAGTGTGTAATGGGGCCAAGGAGATCACCCGAGCGGGTGCATTTGTGTGTGTGAGGAGAGTTAGGCTCAAACAAAATCTCTGGGATCATCTGGACCAATCCCCCATAATCAAGCAGTCCACAAGCTTTTATTAAATGCTTCCTACATACCCCTTATACTGATCGGCTCTGGGGATACGCAGTGAAAGGAGGCAGCCCTTGTCTTTGAGACAACATACACATTAGAAGTCAACATAAAGGTGGGTAGAGAAAGGAGGCCTAGCCTCCTGCTGAGGTAAGGAAGGGCCTCACGCAAAAGCTAGTTCTTAAGCTAAATTTTGAAGGAAACTAAGGATTCTATGAGGAAATGGGGACAGTGGGTGTCAAGGCAGGAGATGAAAAATCACTTAGGAGTGGCAGCAAAACAACCAAATGTGTGGACTGTGAAGCACACAAAGGGGCCAGTGATTGATACCTACTCCAGTGTTGTTCATTGCATTAGGGAATGTCACAAATGTTAGCCAAAAAATTCTGATTAGCAAATTAATTTTCTATAGTATAACACTTTGGGGTATGATTGGTATAGAATAAAACAATAGTGTTTTAGCTCCAAATGATCTGTGCCTCATTCCACATCAGAGTAATACAGGATTTTCTTTTACTACAATTTCAGATTCTTTGAAATCTTATATATAGAGAGACGTGTGTCTGTGTGTGTGTGTCTGTGTGTGTCTAATGAAGCACAAATTTACTGTCTTGAATGATCAGATTCTGACCAGATATTACAAACTTCAAATTGCCTCTTCATCCAGTGTCTGAAACACTTTATTCCAGGAAAGTTATAATTCATTGTACTACTTGTTCTTCCTGGAAAAAGGGAAAGCTTAAATCTTCAAGGCTGAATCAAAGCTCTTTCTCCCAGATTTTTATGTTGTGCAGAAATTGCAGTTTCTGTCTGGGCTGGTGCACTTAAGTAGTTATTACATAGTGCTAATGAGGTTACTAAGGTTTGCTAAATCCCATTCACCTTTCTCTAGTTCAGGTCTCTCCTCTACCCTCCCCCACACACACGCACGATTTTAGGTGTTGCATATGGATTCTCCTTAAAGCCTAGCCATGAGGGTTTATTATGCCTACTTGTTATATCTTGTGAAGTGGGAATAAGCCTCAAGGGAGGTGTGCACTCCACTCTTAAACCACAAAGCCAGTAAATTAACAATCAAGCACACATCTTATGAATGGATATAAAACATTAACATCTGTAGTCATACTCAAAATATTAATTTATTATCAGATACAACATTATAATCATGTTCCATTAGTAGTCACATCATTTTGATTGGATAATAAATGCTCACTCTTGTAATTCATCCATCATTACAAAATATCACAGTGATTGGTTAAAATGTACTTGCACTTTAGCAGCCCCTCCATGGGAACCTACCAATTATCTGTCACTCATAAAACCAAGCTAAGCATGTTTATTTATGACCACACTTGCCTTGCCATGATATAGCTCATCCAAAAGTTCCCCTTTTTTCTTCAGTTCTGATCTTAACAAAGGTACTGTCCCTCAGATTATTCCATGTGTTTCCTATACACTGATTCTAGATCTTTTTGTCTCCTCTTTTTTTTTCCTCTGGCTCCGGCCTACTGCCAAGTCTTCTACTGATTAATCTCTGGGGCAAACCAACCAAGTTAGGGGTTCATTTCCAAGTTGGAAGATTGCATTCCTATATCTTGATTAGGTTACTCACAGATGTGCATTGTTGTTTACAGTAGGCACCACACAACTCAGTGTAATCCATCTGCACAAGTACTAACTAAGAAAACAGACAGGATCATTTTTTTTTTCTGGAAGGGACTTAAGAAGTCACTTAGTCCAACACTTTACAGAAGAGGAGACTAAGGCGTAACATGACATATCCAAGTCCCATCCCTGTTTCCTCCCCCCACCTCCCAATGAGAGTGCAAACTAAGACTCTGGATCTGAGGTCAAAGTTATTTACACTCCACACTTTGCATTGCTTCTCCTCATCCTCCAGCTGGTGATCAGGGTAGAACTAATCTACTTGCCATATGCTGCCAGCAGGATTTAGGTCAAGGTTCGCAATCAGGAGTGGGTGGTAGAAAGAGGTAAAGAGAAAATGGGCCAGTTCAGAAGACAGCTATTAGAAGCAGGAAAAAGCCACTTGTTGGTTTAAGTCTGAATCAAGAATTAAACCAAAGAGTCAGGAGAATAGTGTCATCAAACTCTACAAGGCAGAAAGTTTAGGGCTAGATCACCTATTTGAGAAGTACATACTAGAACAGGAGTAGGGAACTCAGTGTAAGGATGAACTAGAAGGGCATCAAGAAAAGCCAACACATTACACAGACTCTGATCCAACAAATAAAGGACAATTTGTTTTGACCAATATGTGCTCTAGCAGAGCATCCTCCTTGCCCTGTGCCATGTATATCCTACCCCCCAATCAGATAGTTGAAAATATGAAAAATAACTAGAACCAAAAGTCAAAGTTTGTATATTCTTCAATATTTATTAAAAGCAGTAACCAATTAAAATGATTGTAACCTTTCTGTTGCTTCCACTATCATTTTCTCAATTATCCAACCATAAAATCTTGTATTTACCACTCTTCCTTCTACCTTGCTCCCCCACATCCTATTAATTGCCAAGTCCCATTATTAGTTGCCTTTGTTCATAATATCCCTTGCATCTTTATCATCCTCTCCAATCACACTTCATCACCTCTCTAACTGATCCTTCGTAACATTTATTAAAATAATCTTCTTTCTCCTGTTCAAAACCCTTCATTATTGCTCTTTTATCTATAGGACAAAATAGAAACTCCCTATATTTAAGATTCTCCACAATCTAACTTCTTAGTCATAGCTAACTCCCAATTTATATTACAACCAAATTCAGTGCTCTTTGATCTCATTCTATTCTCCCCCCCAATTCTTGCACTCCTAGAATCAATGTATTGCCAGGCCTGGTGGCATACACTAGTGATCCCTGCTACTGGGGAGGCTGAGGCTCATGGAGCATTTGAATAAGAAGTTCTGAGCTTTGGTAGGGCTAAAGCCATTCTTTTATCTACACTAAGTATGGCACTGATACAGTGAATCCCTGGGATGGGGAAGCTACCAGGCTGCCTAAGGAGTGACAAACCAGCTCAAGTTAGAAATGAAGCAGGTCAAAACTTCTGTGCTAGTCAGTAGTGAAATTAAACTTATAAGTGGCTGTTAAATTTTCAGCCTAGGCAGAAACACAGTTTCTCCCCCTCCTTTTCCAATTCCCAGCAAAAATAATAATAATAATAATAATAATAATCTCACCATTTACGGAAAGTACCCTTCCTTTTCATCTTTTCCTGTCAAAAATTTTTTAAATGTTCCTCATAATTTGATTCAGGGGCTACCTCCGCCATGAACCCTAATAGGATCTTCCTATTTGAAAATGGTCCCTCTCTCATCAGAATTTCTTAAGATTACCCTGTCTGGTTCTGGTTCTTTTTTTTTTTTTTTTCTTAAACCTCTATCACATTTTATCTTGTATCATTTTGATTTGTATTTATGTCATGTCTACCCATCAGCATATAAAATCCCTGAGAGCAAAAATTGTATTGTATTTGGGGTTTAAATTTGTTTTTTAATTTTTGTATTTCCAGAATCTTGCATTAATAAATATACAAACTGAATATTTGTTGAATGTAGTTGAAGTTGGAATGCTTAGCAACCTGTAAGAACACTGATATATTTGGCAATTCAAGATAACCAATGAAATATAGTATTTTTAAGAAGAATGTATGCAAATGGAAGTTCCATACTTAATTAGTGGAGATTATGAACAATTGGCAATTGAAAGACTTTTGGAAAGATAACCAATGAAATATAGTATCTTTAAGAACAATGTATGTAAATGGAAGTTCCATACTTAATGGAGATTATGAACAATGACCAAAGGAGGTCAGAGCAAGCCATAGATGCTGGTGTCTGTATACTATCCAGGCTAATGAAAACAAGTTGCAAAGAATTAAGGTTGCAGAAACTATTTAACTTGGTGATAGTAATGCAGGACACTTCAGCTGTCCACAGATTAATTAGTAAAAAATTATAAGAGATGATATGGCAAAATTTTTAGAGAATACTTCCTTGGGAAAGTAATTTTAAAACCCATGACAAAAGCAGTAATACTATACTTGATTCTTTATGAAGGACAGGTAATAGTTCAAGAGAAAACTATGTAATAGTGATCCTAACTTGACTAAGTTTAGCATTCTGATGAGAAGGAAAGGCAAAGAATGTAATTGTTCTGCTGATCAACTTAGAAAAAGTCATTGCAAAAAATGTGGTTAATTTAGTGGAGTAAATGAAAGGAAAAAGTTAGAGATTACTAGATTACTCATATAATACCAGGAGTGGTTAAAAATTCTTTCTTAGAAAGAATTGAATGTATGCCTCCCCATCGGGAAGCCCTGTGTGGCTGATTAGAAAAATAAAAAGCCAATGCAGCGACCAAGTGGGTGACTGCCTATGGGAGGACAAGAAAGTTCACAAAAAATCTGACTGATGGGGAATTAGGTAAGCCAAAAAGAGTTGAAAAAGAGTTGAATTAAGGATTCTTTAAATAAAACAGAAGCCAAATGGCTGTTAGTGTCAGGATTTGGGACATGACAGGTAAGCTAAATGTATCCAAAAGGAAGAGGAGCCATAGCTATCGAGGACTCTTAACTTTCCTCTTCCTGTAAACTCTAACCAGTGTGCCCCTCTTACATCCAGTTCTAATGACTGATATTCCTGACCTCGCCTTAGCTAGCCTGACTATAGGATCACTATTTTAGAAGGGATCTTAGAGGCCACATTGAGTGCAAGCTCTTCATTTTATAGATGAGGAAACTTGAGACACAAAGCAGTTGAGTGACTTGCCCAGTTTCACATGGTTTTATCAAGTGCCTAAGATTTGAACTTGGGTCTTCCTGACTTCAACTCTGGTGCCCTACTAGTGTCAGGCTACGCTAGTACACCACATTACTGACTTTTCTTGATCATTTAATTCTAAACTGCTTTGCCACACCATTTCCTACTTCTATATCTGATTTACCCACTATAGTGTGTTCTCTTCCTAGTAATTTAACTTCTGATTTCAGGAGTATCTTCTGTGGCATATCAGTGAGAAGAGCTACTAGCCCTGACAGATTTTCCAGTTAACTATTTGTGCTTTTCCCCAACCCACATAGTCTTCACAGATGCCTTGTGCTTACTGACAGATCTTCCAGACAAGTACAAGACTTCAGAAAACAAAAAAGAGACTGAAAAATGTCTCTCACATGCACACACTACAGCACTCTTTTATGTGTGAGACTGAAAAGTTTCTTATACTATTTAGTCTTCTAAACCCAGTCTCAAGTTCATTATTCAGACAGGATACAAGTAACTTTTATTAGAATTTACAATCACCTTTTGATGATAACTCCCCTTGGGGGAACTTGCAGAATTTCTAGTAACCAGTAGCTTCATGTAATTACATAATATACATATTATGTATATATATATAAAAGATATATATACATAAAGAGATAATGCGAGTGCCATTCTGAGGATTTTCTGAAGGACACTCAGTTTCTGCACATTTTAGAATTCCAACTCCTTGTGCCAACTCTTAGTTGCTCTGGTTGTATGATCCAGGTATGCTTTCAACAGGAACTTGACGATATTTAAAATTAGGAAAATTTTAAATCTCATCAAGTCCAACTCCCAAATATAAGCCAGCATTTGAACTCAAATCAAATCGAGGAATTTTTTTTCCATGGTGCCTTCAACTCTCACTGTTCTTTTCTTTTGAATCCCTTAGCCCCTTAGCATATATCACCAAATTTGTCCTGCAAAACCTCAGCCTTAGATCACTGTCAGCATACTCACCCCTGCCTACATCATGCCTTGACTCCTAATTTGCTACTGACTTCATCATGCAACCCTTTGAAGCGACTACTAATCTTTGCCAAATCTAATGGCCTTTTCTCAATCTTCATCTTTCCTTGACCTCTCTCTAGCCTTGGTCTTGTCAGTCACCCTTTTTCTCTCCCTTCATACACTCTTTATAGGTTTTTAGTGACTTTACTCTTGACTGTTCCTTCCCAGTCTCCTTTGCTTAGTTTTCAGCCAGGTCACATCCTCTAACTGGGGATGTCTTATGGGTTCTCTCGGGCCCTCTTTCTTTTCTCTTTTGATACTATTTTCACTTGGTAATCTTATCTGCTCCATGTAGTCAGTGATCATCTTTATGCTAATGATTCATAAATCTACTTAGCCAACCCTAAACTCTCTGCTAACCTTCAGTTTCACATCTCCCACTGCCTATTAGACATCTTTTACTGGATATACTATAGACATCTTAAATTCAAAACAGCCAACAAATTTGAGCTCATTATTTTTCCCCAACTTCTCTATTACTGTTGAATGTACCACAGTCCTCCTAGTCTCCCATGCTTTCCGTGACTCCTCACTCTCTCTTACCTCCTATAGCCAGTCCAGTGTCAATCTGTAAGTTTTACCTCTATAAGATGTCTCCCATGTCCCACTTCTCTACCCTAACATTGCCATCTTCCGAGCAGCCTCAGGCATAGATTTCTAGCTAGAAGGGACCATCTTTTCTTTTTTTTCTTTTTCTTTCTTTTTTTTTTTTTTTTTTTTTTGCTGAGGCATTTGGGGTTAAGTGACTTGCCCAGGGTCACACAGCTAGGACGTGTTAAGTGTCTGAGGTCAGATTTGAACCCAGGTCCTCCTGACTAAAGGGCTGGTGCTCTATCCACTGTGCCACCTAGCTGTCCCCAAGGGAACCATCTTTTCAATGTAGACCATTGTTTTGACTCCCCTTCCCACGTTCCCTCTCAAAAAAAAAAAAAGTTTTTGAACTAAGAAAAACATTTTATTAGGGAAAGTGTTGTGAATTTATGAGAATACCATGATTACTGAATCTTCATAGACAAGATTATCCAAAAGTAGTAAAAAAAAAAATTTTTTTTTGACCCAAAACATATCCCTTTCTCAATTTATGCTGATTATAAAAGAAGTAAACTACTTTTTGATGAAAGGAGAGCTACTGAGAAATGACTACCAATCTGAATTCTTTGAACTCAACAAAATCTGCCTCCATAGGACATAGACAGACATTTGGAACAAAAGTAGGCACAATAGGGGAACTAATTCTCATATCGAAACATTTCCATCCACAGCTATATGACTCCTTTAATTCCTATAATTTGATTGTAAACTTCTTGGAGTTGAGGAAGATTGCCTGCTTGTACAATATACAAAGTTATGCCCACAATAGAAATTCAGTAAATGCTTGTTAAATGAATAAATTAATATTTGTTATTATATAGCCACTAAACATTGGTCAAACTTTCATTATGTTTTAGTTTAAAGAAATAGTATGTTCCCAAGGTTATTAGAAGTAGTAATAATACATCTAACTTTCCTCCAGACAGACAAGACAGTTTTGTTTGGCTGACTCAGATGTATTATCATTATTGGGAATTTATTGTATGATGACTTGATTAGAACTATCAAAAGCCATGTTATAAAGAGGAGCTAGTCTATGTTACTATTTCATAGCCAGTGTCCTGACACTTTAGCAAGTTACAAAGACATCTTTGATGTGCTGCAGTGCCCTGGATTTCCTTGTTCCCTATTGTCACTTTCTGACTAGAAAAGTGGTTGATTTGGGGGTGAGCAGGAGGAGGGAGGGGAAGAGTAATTATCACAGGAGAAGGAAAATAATGTGTGTGTATGTAAATTGTGTTATTAGGAAAGGAGATTTATTGACCTGGATAAGAAAGACCAAGAAGGGAAAGTAACAGAGGAATGTGTCATGAATTAAAAGATTAGAAAATGCCATTGCATGTAATGGCTTAGATGTTACTCTGACAAAGGGCTGGTGAATCAAAACTAGATGACCTCTCACAGTTCCTTCCGATCCAACAATTCTATTATTCCCAAGGAAGTAACTGAATTTAAAGAATTGCTTTTGTTGGCTAGAGGTTATGAAAAAATCACCGACTAGAAAATTTTTGGCTCAATATATAAAGTACATTGTTTCTAAGCTAAAATTTAAAAGCCAGTCTCAGATAGAAGCTTCCAATGTTCCTATCAGTGACAAAAGCTGATCATTTCTAGGTCTGTGGGTTTTGCCAAAATATATAGTAGAGCTGAAAAGATGCAACTCCCTTGCAAGGGACTGAAGCACTTGTTCCTACAACATAGTGACTATCACTCCATATTGCTTCCATATGAACCAGGCTCATTCAAACATCTTAGGCTCATTCAAAATATTATTTATTATGCTGTGGGTGTCACACTAAAATCATAATAATTCTCATTTAGGTAGCATTTAGTTTTGCTTTCATATCCATCATTTTGCTGGCAACCCCATGAAATAGATAGTATTTAGTACATATCACCCTGCTAGATTCTGTGTTATGTAATATAAATGTATATTCATTTCATAGATGAAGAAACTGAGACTCAGAAGTCACCTAGCCAATGAAACCTAAAAAAATTCAGCTGAATGCCTTGTTTTCACATTTCAAACATGGTGCTCTTTTTCTTTATACTACTCTAGCTCTGAGAGACAAAATATATAAGAAACAATTAAAGAATACAAGCTAGTAGTGGATAATACAATATAAATTTTACATCTGTGTCATGAATTAGAAAGTGAGAGAATAATTAAAATAATGTGAGGGTGGTCAGGGAAGGTTTCTTTATGCAAACCAGTTTGCCTATTGCTTAAAGAAAGTGGTGGATAGAGAATAGCAGAAAAAAAACAAAGGTCAAGGGGTACAATATGAAGAAAGACTTGTCTTATGAATTGGAATGCTTGCTGGGTATAGAGTTAGACAAGAGAGACAAGAATATAGTTTTTACAAAAGGCTAGGAAGATGAAGAATTGGGGTTTTAAAGGGTCTAGGCCCCCTTCCTAGTTAGAATGAGCTGCTTTTTCTATTTGATGTATTTGTTCCTGTTGGAGTTGTTTCCAGTATTGAGTCTGATTTCTTTACTCATTGCTATCCATTTCCTTTTTATCATGCTGGAATCATCTATTGCCATGACAACATAATGCAATCAGTGAACTGTAGCAGCTATATTTTCTATATTCAGGAGTGGTGTGACATCAAGGCCATTTAAACAGACCTCTCTGCTACCCTCTCTCTATCTCTGTATTGCTTTTATTAAACTAACTCATACTGAAATTGATAAACCATCAACAATAATTAGACACAGTGGTAGAGTGAATCTCCCAATAGTGTCAACATACATAAACCTAATGAACTTTTAGGTGTAGTCTCAAATATTTAATGCTTTTTAAAAATCAGTTCTTTAATGTCTTCATATTTGACTTATGTTTAAACAGTAAAGCATAAATAGGAATTTTTGGATTTAAAATGGATAGAAAATAAAGCTAGGAAACAGATTCACTGAGACTTTTCCTAAACTCTGAACACTTACATGTTTCATGCAAATCTGGAAATATGTGGAATATACTCATGCTTGAGAGAGAGAGAGAGAGAGAGTGAGAGTGTGTGTGTGTGTGTATAAATACTCAAATTAAGTCAAAACATAATATAAACATATATATGGAAATATATATGAGAATATATGTGATATATAAATAAATAGATAAATTACAGTTTGCTTCACTAAATTTGTTAATTCTTGCTTTGATTATTTTCTGGCTCTGTGGTTTCATTGATGTGGGTACTCCTTCCATCAGGATAACTTACTTCCATGTATGACTCTTCTTCATGATCTCTCAAGTCCAATTTAAGGGGATTTTACCCAATATCCTGGGGGCCAGCTGTTGGTGTCTTTTGATTTTAGGTAGGTACCAGTAGAGCATTTAAGATATCCATCAGATGGTATCTTTTGCTTTTTCCTAGACCATTAGACTATCTCATTTTTCATTTGTACATCTTTCTGAAAACTTTTAAGGCATTTTTGTAGTTTCTCATTGGTTACACGCTGTAACTTATTTTCATACACCCTCTCTGTGCCTATGAATAATCTGCTACTTTAATTTCTCAGAGCCTATGATATGCCATATCTCATAGCTTTAAGATACCAAAAATGTTGCTTTTACTATAAGCAAACAATTGCCCCTTTAGTTTGGGGGACACTTCCACTTCAAATAGAATGAGAATTTCAGGAATTTTTAAGAGTTTATTGGGTATATTCCTTAATAAGTTATAACAACAAACTGATTTTACTTTAATCAGTTTAATTTACTTTACACCTCATGCAAATCATTTCTTATAAGAAATTCTTAGCATTGAAAGTGACTTTATCTAGTCCTTCCTCTGACTCCATATACAAATCAGCTCTTCTATGTTCAAATTCATATTCAGTAAGCATTCTAATGAGAAATGGAATATGTTCACAGTTAAATAAATTCAAAATAGACACAAAAGCATTTCAGGGAGGAGAGATCAGAAAAAGGTTCAATAAGTGATACTTGAATGGAGCTTTGAAAGAATCCCAAACATTTCAAGTAGATATAAGAAAGAAAAGTGCTCAAGACACGAAGGCACTGAGGCCACAGGTGGCACGTCCTATAGAGAGAATTGAAACTGGCCAGTTTGATTAGTAATATAGAGCATGTGAGGTAGACTGATATGAAATCAGTCTGGAAAGATAAATTGAAGCCAGATTACAAAGTGTCTTAAATCCCAAATAATGGTTTGCATTTCATCTGAAGGCAGCAGGGAGCCACTGAAATTATTTGATCAGAGGTGAACATGGTCAGAACTGTGCTTTAGAAGTATCACTTGGGCAGCTGTATGGAGGATGGGTTGGAGAAGAGAGAGGCCAGTTAGGAAAATTTTACAGGAATTCAGGTAAGAGATGAATAAGAATCTAAATTCAGCTGAAAAGAATAGGGAAGAAGACATGGAGATGAGATATGTTTTCAAGGCTTGGCAATTGATTGGGCATGAGTGCCAAGGGAAGGGTGAAGAATCAAGAATGACTCTGAGGTTGTGACCCAGGTTTAAGATAGCCCAGAAGGAATGGTCTTTGTCAGAAATAGGAAAGTTAGGAAGGCCCTCACCTTCCACTGGAATAGAATACTGTGGGACCTCACTTTTATTCCAGTGTTAGATAACAAAAGTTTTTATTTGTATTGAATTGGCATCTGTTTCTCTATAATATACACATTTAGATGGGTGATGCCAGATATGCCTAATTTGAATGCCATTTACAATCTGTCCAGTTACCGTGTTCCGTATTAGGCTTTGTCTACATACAGTGTGTATATAATTTACTATAGTAATCAAAACAACAAAAAAGTTAACCTTTTTTCTCTATCTACAGGTGATATGTTCCTCAAAAGTTTAGCATGTTACAAAAGAACATTGACCTTGAGGTCAGAGGATGTGGGTTCAAATCCCATCTCTGCTGATACTCTGTATGACTTTGGGGAAGTTACCTAACTAACCGGGGTCTAAGTTTGCTCATCTGTAAAATGAAAGAATTGGATTGGAAAGGATGGGTATTTTCCAGCGCTGAAGTTACAGTCCTATCAGTTATGCTGTAATTATGCTTTAAATGCACTACAGGCATTTTAAAAGAAAACTTACCCCCCAATACACAGTTTTACATATGACTATTCAAGAAAGATGGCTAATGCATATCAAACAGAATATATTTTTATTTTGTTTCATTTCAGTGTGAAGCAATATGCTTTTGTGTGTGCTTCAGGTAATTATCAAAGGATTTTGTGACTTTATTGGGATCCTACAAACTCTGATGGATATATTCCCCCCACTGACACTGGTACCTAGAGATAACTCAGAAGATATTGTCCAAGACACAGCTATCACTGACTTTGTGGCCTAGAGATAGCCCAGCCCATTTAAAATCCCTTGGTTCCTTGCTGGAAGAGACACTCTTCAGCTTAATCTTATATACGAGAATTTTCCAGGGAACATAGACCCAAGAAAGCTGTCCAGGAATAGAAGACTCCCCGCATTGCTGGAGCGTCACTGCTCCTCACGAAAGAGACCTCACCAGGTTTTCTACTTCCCCTCATGTTAAAATCATTAATGAGCTCTACAAACCAGCCCATTCTAAGGACACAAGCTGAGAAGTTCTGATTCTCCCTCCTTTTTTCTATTGCCTGGAGAGGGGCTTTTGGCTATGGTGGCTGCCTTTCTGCTCTCACAGTCCTGCCCCACTAATTGTCATGAGTATAAGGGTGGGGGCATCCCAGGTGTACCTGTGTCTACAGAGGAACCACAGAATCACACATCTCACCCTTCTTTTGTAGTAGTCAACACAAAATTAGCTCTTCTTTCCTGGAAGCACTTGAAACTTGGTGGTTTTTCATTTCATAAATTACTTCCCAGAGAATCTCATTGTGTACTGTGGATGAACATTTGGGGAGACTGAACTCCTATGCTATGCTCAGCCTCTGCCATTTTCAATTCCACTTTGCCTTTTTCATGCCCACACTAGAGTTTTTGGAGGGCAAACTCCACTTCCTACACATTGCTTTCATGCAGGAAAGATCCCTGTCCTCTCCTCTAACCCCAGTTCCTTTGAAGGCCCAGATTGAACACCTTTCTTTGGGCATTCTGCATATACAGAAATGATCATAGCATGATTTCTAGTAGGCTCCAAGGTATATGGTGAGCTGGATAAAGTTGAAGTGCACTCTTGTGGCCATTTTTACCCTGAATCTCTTGCTAACTTCCCCATTGCCCTCAACAATAAAAATGTCATGTTCTTTCTGAGCTGAAGGCTCTAGCCATCATCTTCTCTTAATTCCTAAATCTATGGTCATTTTTCATTCCTCTTTTTCCAAACCTTCTCTCCTTACTCTATATACACACTTGGTCAGCAGCTGGTCTTGCTGATTATTTGCTCTACATCCTCTTTCATGGGAAGCAGCCCAGAATAAAGAAGAGAGCTGTCTCCATCTCTGAGGCTTGGCTCAAGTCCTGCCTGGACACGTCCTAACTGGGAAGCAAATCACTTAGCCTCTCATTGCTCCATGCAACCCCCTGGGACCATTGTGCAGAAAAGATGAGAATCTGCTTGGTAGAGGGAATTCTCTAGCTCCCTCCTGTCAGTTCCATGAAAACCTAGTTTAGGTTCCCATCATCTCCCAACCAGACAACATCCAGCCTGTCCGCTTCCAATCTCTCTTCTTTCAAATCCAGAGTCTCAGAGGGTGAAGGGACATTAGAGGCCATCTAGTCAAGAAGTCAAGAATTCCCTCTACAAAATAGTCAATGTTGTCATCTAGTCTTTCTTTGAAGAACTCCAAAGGCAGGTAATTCATGATCTCCCAAGGTTCTCCCTATTATCTTTGGATGTCCTTACATCAAAATTAAAGTCTTTCCATTCGTTGGTCTTGGGTCTTCCCTCCTGGACCAGTCTGGTCCCTTTTCATGCAACAGTCTTTTGAATACTTGAAGACTGATTTATTTCCCTCAAATCTTATCTTGTCCAAACTAAATAGCCCCAGTGCCTTCAGCCCTTTCTTTACTCTCCTGGTTGTACTCCTTTGCCCTTCCTAAATCATGGTAGCCAAAACTAAACATAATTATACTCCAGATGTCATCAGACCATGGCAAAATATGATGGAACTGTCACCTTTCTAGTCCTAAACACTATGCTTCTCTGAATGAAGTTTAAGATTGCATTAGCTTTTTTGGCCATCTGTCATCCCACTGTTGATTCATATTGAGCTTAGAGGCCAATAAAACCTCCAGATCTTTTTCAGATAAACCCTTATTTTTAACCATACCTCCTTTCCCTCCCCCACAGTATAAAATTTCACATGTATTACTACAAACTTTCATCTTGCTGACCCATTTCTACTCTGTGCAGGAAGTGTGTCTCCTCATTTTGTGTTCCCCCTTCCTCAAGCCAACGCAGGAGGAGCTGCCGAATCACTGACGGCAGGAGGTTTTATTCTGCAGCCTTTCTCATGGTGTCTATTCTTTTCCTCCTTGTGTTTTCAGCACTCTCTCCAAACAAAGAAAAAATGTCATCAGCTGTGTCACGGTTCATGATTCTCCTTACTCTGATTCCTCCAGCAACAACAGCCCCTACACCATGCAGCATCGAGCAGGCCACAATGCAAACACCTATGACCCCAAGGGGGCGCTGGAGAGCCACTGCAGCGGGAATCCCCGAACTATTATTGTGCCGCCCCTGAAAACCCAGGCCAGCGAAGTGTTGGTGGAGTGTGATAGCCTAGTTCCAGGTAACGTGGGCGGGCCGGGGCCGACGCCCCGAAGGGCCAAGTCTGGGGCTCAGTGCTGGCCGGCCCAGGGGGGTGGGAGAGGGGGAGGGCGGGGCGAGGAGCCCCGGAGACCCCGCTCCTTCATGAGTAAAGGAAGCCTCATTCATTTGGAGCGCCCTCCTTGGAAATTTGTGCAGTTTGGGAACTTCTGGAATCACCCGAGAAAAGGGATTTGCAAAGGAAGTTCACAGTGAAAACAAGGTTATAAGGACATTGCTTAATTCTAAAAAATAGCTCGTAATTCAGGCCGCGCTTTCAGACTTGTTCTTTCTGTTCCAAATGAGTGAGGTTTGACTGCACTAAGTAACGCAAAATGAGAGTAACTCAGTGCAATCTGATATGATGGTTGGGAACAGCTGAGTATTTCCATTACCAGTCACATTCTTCCCAGGTAAGCCCCGGATCTGAGAGTGGGTAGGGTGTGGAAGGGTGATTAGAGACAGATCTTCCAGGCCAGGGAAGGGAAGGCCAAATAGAGCTAAAAGAAAGAAAGGATCTTGTTCTCATGCCTCTATTTTAGGAGGGTTTCTATCATATTCTAAATGGGGACTCTACTGTGTCTTGAAATAGGGAAAAAAAATGGCACCTGGGGAAAGTAAAGCTAAGGGATAATTTAATTAACATAAATAAATGTAACAGTCCATGTTAACTTATATTCCTCTTACATTCCTATGTCCCAGTCTCACTCTAGTGGAAAAATAAGAAGGGTACCAAATGTACCAGTTTTTCTTTCAGTTTTCCTAGCAGAAATGGCTTACTTCCCTGTCACAAGTAAGCAAAGAGCTAAACACATTAAATTTCAGAACTGGATGGGATCGTGGAACTCTCTGTTATTTCCCCTTCAGGATACAGTTTCCAAGGCTGTTGTTTTGAGGAGAATAATGACCAGTTGATCTTCTTGTGGTAGAATTGGAAGCAGCCACTAAGATCAATTACTTTGCATTCTACTCCATCATTTTATGGATGAGGGAAATGAGGCTCAAAGGAAGATTAGTAGGAACAGGTAATAAATTACAGGAAGGATTTTATTCACACAGGAAGAGTAACCAAATAATAAAGAATGTTCTGTTGGGACTGACTCTGACACATACTGCTCTGGGAGACGTGCAGTCCACCTGATCGAAAGCAATTCTGATGCTATCACTCCAAGGGATAGACAAGTAGAAAAGTACTCATTATTAAGCTTTGAAGTTCTAGGGTTGTCGGGTTGTTTGGTTGTTGTTGCTGCTGTTTTCCCAGTCCATTGATTTTCAAAGTCTATAACAGACCGTCTCATTTTTGAGAGGAAGACTAGGATGCACTTCTCACTTTGTCCACATGATATGCTGCCTGTCCTACATAACCAAACTTGTCTTTCACCTATCTGAGCTTGCCCATTCCTAATAGCTTCCATTTTTTTTTCTTCTTTTTCTGAGGCAATTGAAGTTAAATGACTTGCCCAGGGTCACACAACTAAGAAAATAGCTTCCATTTTTTTTATCTCAGAAGGTAGTGATACTTTATTTTGGACCTGGGAATATGTTATGGTGGAAAAAGTTGTCAATTTGGAGTCAGAGCATCTGAGTTCAAATCTTGACTCTGCCACTTCCTGTCTATATTGATGTTTGGCAAGTTATTTAATATCAGAAGAGGAGGGAGTAAACTAGATAACTTCTGTGGTTCCTTTCAATCCCAAATCAATGATCTTGTTTTAGAAAAATACAAATTTGCTTACACTGAGATTCACTGAGCTCTTGTCCATCTCTCCAATTCTGTCATTCTGTACTTACAGATAGCACTTAGCATCATTTGATCACCCACTGTATCCTAGATGCTTAGGAACTAATATATGGTCTTCTGTGTGTTTTTCCCATAGTCTGGTTAAATATAACTGCAGGGCCATAACTCTATATATCTCTATAACTCAGATATCGACAGCCCATTTTAAAAACCTGTTGTCTAGTCTTTGGAATGGGGCTGATATTTAATTCAGCTCAGAGGGTTTCTCTGGTATCAGTGACACAAATTTTGGTTTTGCTTCCTCATCTAAGGTCATTTTACAAAAATATCTATAAATCTGAGGTTAAAATGATTTTTTTCCCTAGTACCAGCACATCTTAAGGTCATGAATTTAGAGCTGAGAGGGATCTCTGAGGGAATTTGATCTTATTCTCTCGTTTTAGAAGTGAGGAAACTGGGGCCTAGAGAAGTTGAATGATTTGCAAAAGATTACATGAGTAGTCAGTTAGGATAGCATTTACTTAAGCTTGTTTTTTTGTTTGTTTTGAAGCATTAGATTTGCGTTATAACATTCCAGTGTCTATAAGCTAATGAAACCTGGTTTGGGGACACATCTTATCAATCTTAAATTTAACATCTCCTCTTCCTTTTTTGATGTTCTTCTAATAAACTGATTCTTTTTGTCTTACCTGACATTTACATGAATTTTTAAAATTTTCTTGATATTTAGTTACACAAATAACTCCATACTTATGGTTAAATCACTTGATTTCTACTTATTCTTTAATCATATAGGGATCCACTTCCATGTAGTTTTTAATTTATTCTTGACCAGGGACAAGAACATCATTACCATGACTCCTATTCAGAGAGCTTTAAAGATGGCATCTGTAAATTCTTTATCTGAAATAATTTCTGAAAGAAGACAGTTGCCAAGAGAAATTGGCTTAAAAGGTTATTATTTACCAAATAATTAGATATGAAATTAAATCAAACTATCTCCATGAAAAAGAAGAGATATGAAGGCTACCCCAACCCATTCTCTGCTTCAGTCCCAAGGATATAGAATATCATGTCTTGATACACAGAGTTTTGGGGCTACACAGGAAGAGATAAGATTTCATGTCCTCTGGAGAAGAAAATTCTCACAACAAGAAGCTAAGAGAGACAAGAAGAAATCTCAACTAATTCCTTCCATTTCATTGGTTTAGAAACAATCAGAATCCTTTTCGATGTGGAGAAGAAAAATTGAATTTTGGCGAGCCAAACAGAAGTGATTAAAGGGAGACTTTAATTCCAAATTAAGACTGAAATTATAAAGGTTAGCATTTCCATCAGTCTGAATATGAGGGGGAACAAAAAGAAACGTATAAAAATTGAAAGAAAATGTAAATACAATAGTCAGTTATTATTTGGCATTTTCTATTGCTCTCAAGTAAATGCTTAAATTTGGCTGTTTTGATATTTTATGTTAAAAGGTATAGAAATTCGTGACTGTGAATGAGCAAAGCAGTCACAAGGAAAGTATGCCACTTGCAGCTGAAGCTATGAGAAGGTGAAATGAAACATAAAAGCATGAAAATGTTCCTGCAGCTAAAGCTGCAGAAGCCCTGACCCAGAGAGCACTCCCTGAAAAGTTCACTTCTTTTTCCTCAGGAGATCATCCTTAATTCATTGTGTCTCTCTACTTTAAAATAGCAGCCCAAAGGTTGAGGTACTTAGGAGCATGATTGCATGAAGAACATTCCCAATTTAATTTAAATAGCAGAAAGGTATAAAACTACTTATAGAAGGGTTTATGTTTCATGTTTTATATTAAAAAACTGGATTGGGGCCTCATCAGTTCTCCTTCTAGTTTGTTTGGGGGCTTTTTGTTTTTCTAATGTGTGGATAGATGATACCATGCTACATAAGCAACAAATTTAAAATTTGATATATGTGAGCATTTAGTTTGTTAAAGGCTTAGTTTGTTTTATTTGTCCAAATCTCTTAAATGGTAAAATTGCTAACAGTATGATAGAAATTTAGTTCTATCTAAATACATACATTAATTGTCAGTTTTAAGGCTCACTCTGGAAGAAGATAAGAGATTCATTTATAACTTGCCACTCTCTCCAACAAGATTCTTAAAGGCAGTCTGATGGCCCTCCTCTCCCTCTCCCCCAGTTTTAGACAATGCAGAAAGAATTGGGAAATTTTCACCAGAGAGAGGGGGGAGGAGAGTACCTACCTTCTTTATTGTATTCTAGTCCTATTTGTACCAGCCCTGCCTCAGCTCTCAATATTGAATGAGGAGCAGACCTGGCAGCTAGAAGTTAAGCCATAGGTGTTCCTTGCTCAAAAAACTAGAAAATGCAGGCATCCTGGAGCACCTGGGTTGTGACTCCAGGGATATGCACAGGGGCTTCTAAGAAACCTTCTATTTTGTCTAGTTGCTATCTTCTTGCACCAGAAAAAAGTAGAAATACTATCTAGATCGCAATGCCTGTCAGTGCTCCTCAGCACCTTTCCCAGCTCCAGTCTTCACTCTTGTTTGTTGTTCAGTACTTTTTCAGTCATGTCTGATCCTTTGTGACTCCTTTTGGACTTATCTTGGCAAAGACACAGGAGCAGTCTGCCATTTGCTTCTCCAACTCATTTTACCAATGAAGTGACTTACCTCTGGTAACATAGCTAGTAAATGTCTGAGGTCAGGTTTGAACTCAAAAAATTGAATCTTTCTGACTTCAGGCTTGGCACTCTACTCATTATTCCCCCTAACTATCTCTTCCACATGGTTGCTTTATCCTCTAAAGCAGTACTGTGTCTGTGTCTGTGTCTGTCTGTCTGACTCTTTCTGTCTGTCTGTCTGTCTCTCTCTCTCTCTCTCACACACACACACACACACACACACACACACACACACAAAATGCAGGGGCATTCCTGCAGCCACATATTAACATTATCTGTGTTTTGTATTTAATTGTATTTTTATGAAATTTAGCTTATGAAATATTTGCTAGTGACGTATTAATCTGGTTCAGCTTGCACTTGGGAAGTTTTCATGAACACTTCTGTTTTAAGGAGTTGAGCCAAGCCATGACTCACTGTGGTACTTTTAGCCTTATTATAATTTTGGCAAGATATTGTCCAATTTGAGAGATAGTCCCAACCTTAGCAAAGCTTACATCAGCCACATGTCTGCCTCCAGGTAAACTCTACTAGAACAAATGGCTTAGGAATTAAAAAGGGCAAGAAAAGGGTTGTACAATCTAAAGAAGCAAGAGGATTCTCTTTGTTGAGAAATTTGGGAAGAAAAAATCTCTATTCTTCCTAAATTTAAGTAGGAAACTTTTTACCTTTGTAGAGAGGCCAAACATCTGAAGTGATAATACATTTGTTAAACCTATTCAGCCTTTTGCAGGTTCTCGAAGAAATTCTAATAATAGCTACTATACCAAAAAAGGCCAGATAATCATTTGTGATTACTAGTAATATCAATTATAATAAAAGATTTTATGTAATGCTTTTATTTCTGCAAATCCCAGTAGAAAACTGGATTAAATTCTCAAAATAATCATGTGAAATTTTTATATTATCCCTATTTTATAAATAAGCAAACTGAGGCTCAAGGAGGTTATAAATTCTTCTAATCAAAAGAATTTACCAACAAATATATAGAATCTGCAGTAGAAAAAGATAAGATCCTGATGAATATTAGCTACTAGAATTTGTTTCCTTGATATGTGTTCAAACCTAATTTTTTTTTTCTATGAGTCTATGTAGCAAGAACAATGAAAAGCCCATGTACAGGTATACACATAAAAATAAGAGATCTAGAGGAAAGTAAAAGTCTCAATGTGTTGGAGGGAGAATTTATTGGAGAATACAGACAAAAATGTTAGAGGATGAGGAGACAAAAGATATGAGTGGTTTATAACCTGTGCCATTGTGGAGAGAGTCCACATAGATGAGATCACAGATCCACTCAATTATATTAACTGGTATTAACTGCCTCAAGTGTGAATGGGGCAATGAAAGAGGGATCTGCAGGCATAGGAAGGATAATAGTTATGGGTACACAGGAAGAAGAAATCCCACAGCTTCTCTCATTGTCTGCTGTGGAAATGGAGTGAAGAAGCAGTAACAGATAAGAGTAGTGTATCCTACTCACAGTTTAAAAAAAAAAAAAAGAATCTTAAGAAGAGGGGGCAAAGTATTTTATGTTCGAGAGGATTCTTTCAATTTTCAGCTAATTGAGTTAGGAATCTCTAAATAGTCCAAACAAAAAGTCTTAAGGATACAGAATTGGATTAGGAAGGTAGTACTCTCTCAGTGGGGGGTGGGAGGGGGAGGGTACCCTTTGAACAGGAGAAGGAAAAACCAGGAAAAATGGGTTGCTAAAGATATACTCAAGATTCAAAAAATCCTATGGCACATCATAAATAACTTGTAGTTCCACAAAAACATAGGCTAAGATTGCAAGGATTGAGTCATAGTTTACCTTGTATAGGTCGCTCACAATTTGGTAGGAAGAGAAGACACACATTGCTCAGTTTCTTCTGGTCAGTCATGACGTGGTAGTCTTCAGAATATTTTAAGACATTTGAAACAAGTCATAGGATGGAAAAATAGGCACTAGACTAAAGTTTAAATTCATTATCATAGGAGTTTTCCAAAGAGTGAGTGAGACAGGTCCAAGTCTGAATCCTGAAACTAGAGCACTTCTATTACCTCATGATAGCTTTCTAAAACTGCCATAAAGTTACAGAGATTGAGGCACAAGTGCTGCAGGAATGTGTATCAGAAAGTATTGCCTTCTAACAAGGAGATAAATAAGATTAATCTGTTCTTTCTGGTTGGCTTTCCATCATTAACTATATCACAAGTCATGGGTGAGGGTGAGAATGGGGATGTGTGTGTGTACACGTGTGTACATGCACGGCATTTTCTCAGACTATATTAATTTCCAATAGGCCAATTTTGTCTTAGTCTATAAGTGGGGAATCTCAGGTGAAAGGATCTTTGCACAAAGGTTCATGCCACTGCCTTTGTATGCCTTGTGGAGTGACTTATGCTGAAAGGGCATTGGAATTTTTGTTGCAGGACTTCAGAAAAGAAATGTGTTGTTTTGATTCTGTGGAAAATTTCTCCAATTATGAATGGGAGTCTGGTACTCCTGGTTTTGTCATATGTTATTAGCTTTGTTATTCAAGACCAACAATAAATTAGAAAGAAAAAAAGCATAATCTCTTCTTACTAATTTGTAGATGAACTTTACAAGATAGTTAATAATTTCCAGTGACCTTGACCTATGTTTCTGTTGGGCAACCAATTACTTGTGTTCAATAAAGATACTTTTTTTCTGGCCAATCCTAGATCTTTGAAGACTTCTTCTTGAGAAAACTCTTACAAAAGACTTCTGGAAAGAAATCCTCTAGGTTCTCATCATGTTTATCTTCTTTAATAATTTCCACTGACCTTGACCTGTGTTTCTGTTGGGCAATCAGTTACTTGTATTTATAAAGCTACTTCTTTCTGGCCAAGCCTGGATCTTTGAAGACTTCTTATTGAGAAGACACTTAGAAAAGACTCCTGGAAAGACATTCTCTAGGTTCTCAAATTGTGTTTATCTTCTTTGGTTTTCAGGCACTATATTCTTCTGGGTCCCAATTCCCTCCACTAAGCATTCTGTAATTTAGTAGATCAAAGTAATAGGGACTTGCCCAAGCCAGAGAGGCACTTAGGAGAGGAAGAAATGGGATTTGAAGCCCACCAGCTTGTGACTCCAAGGCCCTATGCATCACAATGTGTTACTTTTCTGGCCCCAGATTCAGTGTAAATCTCTTCATATAAAGCTTTCCCATCAAAATGTTTTATTTGGGGATTCTTTAGTTAACTTCTTGCTTAATATATAATTGTAAGACCAAAACAGAGTTCTTTTTTGGCTACTATAACTAGTCTATAGGGTGGAAGGATACTTCGATTCCATATCGACTAGGACTAGGCAGCCATGAAGCTTTGTGTTTCAGAGTACCACCCCTTAATTATCTTTGCCCCCTCACAGAAGTAACCATTTTCTTAACTTTAAAAAGGCACTTACCTTAGAAATTATTTTTAATTTGGCTCCAGAAATAAACTTTCCAGATTGGGGTCTCAGTCTGGGACTTAAATAATTGACATTCATATGTGATGGCTCTTTCCTGTTTGAACCAGAGCATGTAGGATGGGGTACTGGAAAAAGTAGCATCAGGCTGGGAGTTAAAGGAACTTTGTTCAGAACTTGACTATGTTATTTAACTGTGTGACCTTGCACAAACCACTTTCTTGGTCTCTCTGGAACTCCATTTTCTCTTTGTAAAATGAGGCACTTAGATTTGTATACCCTCTAAATCCCTTCCAGCTCTAAATCTGGAATGCTGGGGTCCTAGTATGATTGCAACTTCCTTTATCTTCTCTCTATTCTTTGTGAACTGTGTATGGGTCTTTGATGTCACTCTATTCTCTGTTCATCAGCAGCCAATCAGCATTCTTGACTGGTAAGGCCACAGAAGACTTCCTAATCTTGCCCTTTAGTTTAATATTATTGGAAAGTTGGTAACAGATTTGGTCCCATCCAACTAAAATCAAGTACTCAATCTTTTATTATTCATCTTAGCACCTTCTATCCGCTGAATTATCAAACCTATCAATCAGTTCTTTACCAAACCATCTGGACCTGACCTACATAAATTTTGTTTCCTTCAATTGAGTTTAAAAATTATCCCTTTTGAGCTAATAGTTCTTTCTACATGTCTGTCAGTTTGTTTCTACTTAAAATACAAACTTGACAAACCTCCTTAAAGAGATCAATGAAACAATACTTGTAGACTGTTGCAAGTGCTGTCAGATTTGATCCATATATTGATTTGCTTAACATTTTCTCTTTCTTTTTACAAGATTCAGGAAAAAAAAAACTACTTCAGAAATGACATAAAAACCAATCAGATCAAAACTTTTGTAAAAATAGGAATTTCATCTCATTTACCTCCTTGACACCCCCACTTTTGAATTATTTCAAAAGTGGTCAGGAAAGCTTCCACAATGGAAGCTAGCTGTATATAACCTTTTGAGGTAACTTTAGATGGCTTTTAATTTTTCATCTGTAGTCTTTATGTTTTCAATTGATATTGCCTCAACTTTTACCTCTTCTAGGTATTACTTGTGGAGAGGAAACCCATAAAAATGAGAGTAAAGATAAAGAGGTCCCCTAATTCTTCATCCCCATGTCCTCAGCTTGGCAAGGTTCCAAGAGCAGGTGCTCTTATTCCCTCTGTGTGTCTCAGGCCTCTTTGTCAGGTGAAAGCCCATGGCTACTATGATGTTTATAAATGCATAGAATAAAATACATACTGTTAGAACCCAGATATTACTAAAAAATAATGGTTGTCAAAAATAATAATAAAACTTTAAAATCTAAACTAAAAACTAAAATCTTTAAAATAATAAATAAAAAATGGCTTTTTTCCCATCTAAGCTCCTGGACCCCCTGAAATTTGTACTTGGATCCCAATTGTTAATCGTTAATTGAGACAAACTGCCATTGAAAATTCACATATCTCATCAAGCCAAACTTGTAGAAAATCTTTGCTTTGAAGGTGCCTCTTCACCTTCTTGATGTTTGGTTTGGTTTGCTTATTGACTCAGATATTTACTCCCTGTAATTTTGTTCAGTCCACTGTAATTCAGCAGATAGGTTTTGAGCACCCATTTTGTGTAAAAAAGACCTCATACTGAAACCCTGCTGAGTACCTCTCTCAGGGAGTCAGTTTCTTTTTAACTCTGACAGCATCTGGCTCTGCGTACCAGCTACAATCCATGGTTGTAGTTGGAATTAGGGTTTTCATGCTTCTGTTTTGTCTTCACTCTTCCAGTATTTTTCACATCCACTAGATGGTGATAAGAAAGTTTAACAGGGCTTGCAAACTACAGAAATGCTAGGAATAAGTCTTTTCCTAATGAAGGTTTAAAAAGTAAGATATCTTTATAATATAATCTGAAAATGTATTAGGTGAACAAAATTACAAATCACAAAAAAGAACAGGTCCAAAATAAACAAATGCTAGTGAAATGAGATAATCCTTTATTCAGCTCTCTTTAAGATTTGTATTTTTCACTTTTTTCTACCCTCAGCTTTATTCTCAGACTGAAATAAATAGTAGGTCTTTTAAAATTTGCTCTCATAATTCATTCTGACTTAAATTATTTTTTCCTCACAGAAAACCTGTGACAACCACCTATATCATTCAGGCTCTACTTTCCTTGTGCCACCTGAGCAGGTTCAGCTAGTCTCAGAGCCTGCCCCCCCTTTCACCTCTCATTGCCCAAGAGCCCTGTCCACTCCATTTTTGGCTCAATTCTCCTTGGGAAGGACAAGTTCCTTTTGGCTTTTTAACCAGCTTGTGATTCGTTGAATAAGAAGTTTGAGGAATTTCTACAACTGCAGGTCACCACCCTTTCTGACATTTCACAGTATTACAGAGAAGCCCAAACCACAAAGAGGTTAGATAAATTACCCAAAAAAGTGGATGAGCCAGAACTTAAATCTAGTTTGTCTCAGCACCAGAAGCATTCTTTAGTCACTATATCGTGGATTTCATGATCTCTGTGGCTAAACTGATCCGCAAGGATAGAGGATTGTCCATCAATGAAACCCAGATTACCTTGGAAATGAATCGAATCATGAAGCTGGAAAAAGAGATTGCCAACGCTACAGCTAAACCTGAAGACCGGAATGACCCGATCCTCCTCTATAATAATGACCCTAGGCCAGGTCCAAAACAACTTTACGTTGGTGATCGATGGAAAGCCATTAAGCTGGGCAAATTACACAAATGAAATCATGTCAACTGTGAACATTAATGTTGCAAATAAGGAAGCTGTGATTGTGTATGCTCCCGAATATTTAACCAAACTTAAGTTGATTCTTACCAAATATTCTCCCAGAGATCTTCAAAATTTTATGTCCTGGCGACTCATTATGGATCTTGTAAGCAGCCTCAGCCTAACCTACAAGGAGTCGAGAAATGCTTTCCGGAAGGCTCTTTATGGCACAACATCTGAAACAGCCTCTTGGAGACGTTGTGTTAATTATGTCAATGGGATCATGGAAAACTATCAATCGCAGATTCATTTAAACAGGATCTGTACAACGTTTTGGCTTTTTGCACTGCTATTATATCGTCGGGTTTCTGCTCTTAAAGGCTATATCATGCCCATGTGATCTACAAGTATTTAAAAGTCTTAATATAACAAAGAATGCAATAATTATAAAAAAAAATTGTGGTTTATTTCTTCATAGTCCTTTGCAAGCTCAACTATCTTTCCTTCTGAACACATACCGCAAACTAGAACATTAGAGGGTGACTGGAACTATCCACATATAGTATTTTCCTAGTTTCTAGTTCATTCCTTCTACTGATGGCCAAAGAAGACTAAGAAAAGAGAAAAATTCTGGTTGGTTGGGATTTTTTTTTAAAGATGAATAGAACATATCTTTGGGGGGCAGCTAGTGGCACAGAGCCTAGAGTCAAGAAGATTCATCTTCTTGAGTTCATTTCTGATCTCAGACACTCTTAGACTCTGGGCAAGTCATTTAACCCTATTTGTCGCAGTTTGCTCATCTTTAAAAATATGCTAAAGAAGGAAATGGCAAACCCCTCCAGTAACTTTGGCAAGAAAAGCCCAGTGGGGTCATGAAAAGTTAGATATGACTGAAAAACAACTATACAACAAGCAACAAGTCTGCCATGGCCTACTATATTTGGTAAAGTTTCTTTGTGATTTTTGCCTATCAGTCAATCAGGTATTTATTCAAGAAATTAAATATCAAGTGCCTTTTATTTTGAAAGTCCCAGTGCTGGGTCCATAATGAAGAACTATGATACAAGAACTTCCAAGCTTTCTGGCATCTTCTTCATCCCCTAGGAATTAGTTCATTTTTAATCTTTCAAATTCTATTTCTGATTTCAAATGCATATATGAACTTTATGACCTACACATTTGAAGCAAAAAGAAAAGTCTCTGCTCCAAGAAGAAAGCTTCCCTACATGTCTTTTGCCTACTGGTGCCATTTCTGATTATTCTCAGACTTCCTGGATTCTAGGTCACACCTACCTATATAAACATTTCTGCCTATTGATCTCTTTAATTACCTCATTTGACTTGAGCTATTGCCTCCCAGATCTTCAATTCCCATCTGCTCTTTCCAGCCTTGCCTACCCACCTTGTTTTGACTGGTGTACCCATCAGATGCCACCTTGCATGCTAAACATTTAAATATGGCCCCATTTAGCCACCTCAGCCTTGCTGCTAATGAACATGTAGCCAAGTTGGTTACTCACTTTGGCTGGAAAAGTGGTGTATAATTTGAGGCGGGTCCCTCCTTGTGAAACACAATTTGGTTACTGTTTCTCTTCTGATTGCACTGGAATATTGCTAGTATCTTCCACCATTTCATACCTGCAACCCTCCATCTGAATATCTCTACACCACTCTTTGACAGTATAGAATTTTACAGTTTTCAGCGCATTTTAATTTGTGCTGTTCCATTGGATTCATACAGTATCCATTTGAGAAGACTTAAAATGGGAGGTCAAAAAAAAAAAAAAAAACACCTCAATTTTGAAGCAATAAAAACTTAGTAGCCAAGAAATGAGGTCAACATGATGAAGAGTATAGATGGTAAATGGCAGAACTATATTAAAACTCTGGCCCTTTAACATTTGGTAATATGTGAAGTATGTGGTATAGTAAAGAGAGAGTGCTGGATGTGGTTTAAATCCTGCTTCCAAGGCTCACTAGCTCTGCGACTATGGACTTGTCCCTGAGCCCAGTAACCTCCTTTGTAATACTATTGTGCCTGTCTGTCTTGTTTGGAGGAAGAAAACAAGAGTATGTATCTAAAGTACTTTACAAACCTTCCTAACTTCAAGAATCTGTCTTTTCCTTGATATGAGTACTTCTTCTACCAAGATAGATCATGGCTATCACTTAGATCATCGTCAAAAAAAGAAAAAATCACACACACAAGCCCCCACCCTCTGCTTAATTTGATGCTTTTTCAAACTTAGTTTGGTTGTTTCTAGCCTACATAATAGACATGTGGCCTATCCCTAGACCCTGAATGTCAACTGTTGTGATAGCTATGAAGTCTTTTCCCAAACCATGCCCTTTTCATTTCTGTGCAACAAATATGTACAAACAATCTTTTTAAAGGGTAAATAGGAAATAATTTGTCCTTTGACTTCCATTGAAGTTACCTCACTTGTATTCAGTACCTAATTCTTTTCCAAAGAGAAATAAAAGTTGGAATTCAAATAAGGTAATGCTAGTAATTCTGTCAACTTTAAGATGTCTTTTTTATTATTTGGCTTCATTGGAGCTTTTTTGGAGGGGATTTTGAGCCTTGGTGATTTGATTTTACATGTTAATCATGTTTCCTCTTCCTGACAGTCAATACCAGTCACCACTCATCCTCCTACAAGTCTAAGTCCTCCAGCATCGTGACCTCCACTAGTGGTCACTCTTCAGGGAACTCGTCTGGAGCCATCGCCTATAGGCAGCCGCGGCCAGGACCACATTTCCAGCAACAGCAGCCTCTTAATCTCAGCCAGGTAAGCCAACATCTTAGAAAGCCCAACCAAATGTTGAGTTTGCTGTCTTGCCTTACAACTGGCTTCTAGGTAGTGCAATGGGCTGAACACTACTAACCTGCAGTCAAGAAGACCTGAGTTCAAATCCAGCCTCAAATACTTAACTAGCTATGTGACCCTAGGCAAGGTTATTAACCTCTATTTGCTTTCATTTCCTAATCTGTAAAGTGAGGTTAATAATACCGACTACCTCACAGGGTTATTGTGAGGATAAAATGAGATAAAACTTGTAAAGTACTTTAGCTCAGTACTTGGAACATAGAGCTATGTAAATGTTAGCAATTGTTGAGTTGTTTTGTGATCCCTTTTAGGGTTTCTGGACAGGGATACAGGTCTGGTTTGCCATTTCCTTCTCCACTTCATTTTACAGGTGGGGAAACTGAGGCTTATAGGGTCATACAGCTACTAGGTATATGAGGCCAGATTTGAATTTAGGTCTTCCTGACTCCAAATCTGGTGTCCTCTCCCCACTGCACTATCTGATTGTCCAGAAAAATTATCTTAGAGCTTCAGCCTTCAGTTACCTCATCTTAAACATTAAAAAGATAGCATGCTCAGCCCTTATTCATATCACAGAACTACTGCAGAGATGAATTAATTCTAATCCTACCTGCCTGAGGGCAATTTGTAACAACTGTGTACAAATAAGCTTCCTATAGGAAAAATAGGAAAAGATCAAAAGAGAGAAGGTACTAGAATTTAGAGAGTCTGGAGAAGGCTTTCTATAGAAGATGGCATTTCACCTGAGACCTGACTGAAGGCAGGGAGGCGAGAAGGAAGAGCTTATTCTGTGCATGTGGGACAACTGGGAAAAACAGCCAAAGTCAGGAGATGGGAGAGTGTTATTTAAAGAACAGTAAGGAGCCTCGTGTCACTAGCTGGAAGAGTATGAAGATCAGAAAGTTTAGTGAGACAGGAGTGAAAGGCTTTGAATGCCGAACAAGATTTTCTGTTTGCTCCTGGAGGCGATGGGGAATCCTGGGATGGGAGGAGGGGACAGTCAGATGTGTGCTTTAGAGAAAGCACCTTGATGACTGAATGGAGGATGGGCTGGAGGAGTTGTGACAGACATATCAGCTAACTAGTCCGAGGACAGAGATGAGGCCTTGTGACAGGAACAGAAGAGAGAAGGGATATGTTTGAAAAATGCTCCAAAAGTGAATCAGCAGACTGGATCGACATGCAGTGCTGAGTTGTGGATGACCCTCGAATTGCAAGTCTCGAAGATGGTGTGAAGGAGACTGCAGCAAGGGAAAAGGATGTAGCTCAGGTGACAGTCCTAGAGGCTCTAGCTAATGAACCCCAGAGGGTTCACCTGTTCTCCCTGCGCCTCATCTCCTGCCTAATAGAGTCTAACCCAGCATCTTGGTGCTTGTCTTTTTTAGGCCCAGCAGCACATCACCACGGATCGAGCCGGACCTCACCGGCGCCAACAAGCCTACATCACTCCTACAATTGCTCAGGCTCCGTACTCCTTTCCGCACAACAGCCCCAGTCATGGCACAGTCCACCCTCACCTGGCTGCTGCTGCCGCCCACCTCCCAACCCAGCCTCACCTCTACACCTACACCACCCCTGCGGCTTTGGGCTCCACCGGCACCGTAGCCCACCTTGTGGCCTCCCAGGGCTCTGCTCGCCACACCGTGCAGCATGCTGCCTACCCAGCAAGCATTGTTCACCAAGTCCCTGTTAGCATGGGGCCTCGAGTCCTGCCCTCACCCACCATCCACCCAAGTCAATATCAAGCTCAATTTGCCCACCAGACCTACATCAGCGCCTCTCCGGCCTCCACTGTCTACACTGGATACCCATTGAGCCCTGCCAAGGTCAACCAGTACCCTTACATATAAATACTGGAATGTGGGAGGAGGGTGAAGAGAGGGAGGTTTGAAAGAAGGGAGGGGAAGAAAGGAGAAGGAGAGAGAAAGGGAGCACCTTGGATTGAAATGGGAGCGAGGCTGCTTTTTATACAGGAGGATGCAGCTCACAAACAATGCAAATGGGGCCGGGGAGACAGAGGAAGAAAGGTAAGGAAGTGAGAGTTAGGGGCTGTCAGTGAAACTTGAACAAGGAAGTGGAAGGAGAGGACAGAGGAAAGACATTTTGAAAAAAGGAAGGAACTGAGGAGGGGAAATTATTCTATGCTTTTTATTTTTAAAAAGAAAAAGGAAAAAAAAAGAAAACAATAACAACAACAAAAAAACCCACAGAATCATGTATCCATTCTGCACCAAACTGGAGAGGAGAAGAGAGCACCAGGAAGATCCCAGAATTTGGGGGCCCCAGTTTTTTAAGAACTTTATCTATAGACTTTTGAAAGATTATTTTCATATGACAGCAAGTGACATTTAAGAAGTTGCTGTCAGGGACACCTGAAACCGAAATCCAATAGGTTTTTAATCAATTGAACAAAATAAGAAAAAGGGATTTTTCCAGAACTCTGAAGGGCCCATAACCCTCCTGTGCATCTGGCTGTGATCCTAGGGCACTGATATGTAGTCGTTATTGTGGGGATGGAGAGAAGAAGGTGAGGGTGAGAGTCAGGCAAGATATAAGAAAGGGGCAGGCTGGGCTCCTCATTGCTTTGGAGTCAAATTCACGCCCTTGTGTTTGGCCAGCTGGTAGATGATTTGGAGAGGGTCTAATTTTCCCTTCCGGGCATTCTGGATCAATCCCTAAGCAATGTTATTCCTAAAATGTCATTAATAATGTATGTTGAAATTCTGAGTTTTCTTTTCTGTTGTTTTCTTTTCACTTTGAATCCCTAGCCGTGTAGGAGGTAGCAGAAGTTTTAGCCGCCCCCCCCCCTCCCCACCTCCACATAGGATGTAGCACTGTAGCCCTTTTTTTCTTACTTTGTGTTCAACTTCAGTGATACCAATAGATTTATCTTCAATGTGATTGCACAAAAAAGTGATATAACATAGGCATGTAACAAAGTGATTGTCTAGGTTTGTGTGTGAGAGTGTGTGTGAGCGTGTGTGAGCGTGTGTGTGAGCGAGAGACCAGAGAGCTGGTGCTGCCTTCTCTCTGCAATGCGTTCCTCGGCACAGCCATTACAACTGTCACAGTCTTAGTTTTACATCATTCCCTCCTAGTGCCTTACCAAATTACAGACATGCTGTAAGGGTTTACTTCCACTGGTACTCCTAGAAACTGCCTGAGGCTAGTCAGACTAGAATCCCAGTCCTCCTTTTTTGCTGTAATCTGGCTCGGGCTTTTTCTTCTTTTACTCCTAATCCTTATTTTTCTTGCGGCCAGTTGTCCTGCCCACTTTCCGTGTCAGGGAGGCTTCGCAGGGGCTGCAGGATGTTGCCCATGTGGCTTTGGAGGATTGGGTAGGAGCAGCAGCCGACTCAGAACAGGACTTTGGGCCAAGTTTTCGTGTGTTGGCCCAACGAATGAGGCATTCCCGCCTTCCCGGGGACTCGGAGGCTGTAGGCTCTTTAGAAGTGAGGATCTTTGGCAGCTTACTGTCTGCAAAGGAGGAAAATGGAGCCACTCATTGAGAGAGTAGGGATATCTTGTCAGAAGCCAGGCCAGCCTAGGGATGAGAGCAGACCCTACAAATTCTGGGTGCTCTTGGCCCCTCCCTTCATTCCTCCTTTCTCTGTGCTTGCCCTGGGAATTTAGAGTCCGGACTGAGAGTCAGATAGTCCAGCTTCTCCTCCTGATTTTTCTACTACACACTCTGTGACTTTGGCTGGGCTGACCATCCCTTTGGGCCTCAATTTTCTGGCTAGATGGTCCCCAAGGCCCCTCCCAGTTCTCCTGTTCTGTGATTCAATCTCTTGGCCCCTCTGCAGTTCCCACACCCAGCTTTCCTGCTGTCATCACTTTACCCTTGCACTATTCCCAGACCCTGCTTGTCTGGCTTCTCCCCTCCTCACCTCCATGGAAAACCACCAGCCTAGACATTTTGCTGCTAAATTCTTTCCTCCAATTCCCTAATTTTCTTTGAGCCCCTGGTTTTCAGGAAGTTTTTTGGGGGAAGAGGAGTTCCACATGAACACCCCAACCTCACTCTTGTCAGAAAGTCCTTTGCACTGCTGCATGGTTGCTTCAAGCAATATCTAGTAGGCTCTGATAAATGTACTGGAAGTGACTTGAGGGGCTGGGAATTCAGATTAAGAAAACATCCTCCTCAAGCAGAGAGAAGCCCTCAGAATTTGATTAATGGAGACAAAAAGCAATACCCTGCTACTGATAGGACCTTTCAAAATTCTTTCCAGACTTTTGATTGAAGGTGACTCTGAATTCCCACTTTGGGGATACAGTGGGAACCTGGACTTGGAAGTCAGGGAGGTCTGAATTCAAATCCTGCCTCAGATTTTACCTGTGACCTGAGCAAGTCACTTTATTTCTTCCTGCTTGCGTTTCCTCCTCATCTGTAATGAGGTTGGATTCAGTGGCTTTCAAGGTCCCTTCCAGCTCTAAATATATGATCCTTTGACCTCTATGTCATATTTTCTTAATCCCCCTTTGCTCTCACCTCTACATCCCTCCCCAGCTCTGCAACTCTAGACTTGTCCAGATAATCTTCTGCAAATAGTGTTTTCTTAATGACGACTTAGTTTCATCTCAGTAAAGTTGTTAATTTAGCTCTTAATTGCAAAGGAACTCTGGAAACTTCCCTCCTTCCCCACACATCTTAGAAATTTTACAAAGAACAGTCTCTCCCGATGGAGGAGTAAATAGCCCTGACACAAATGAGTATAAGATTAGACCACATTCCCCAGGGGCATATCTGAGAGAACATTTTTACCCCTTTGAGGCCCTGTACACCATCTGAGCCCAAGCAATATTTGTTGTCTGAAGCATTGGGCAGAATATGAAATAGAATTGGGAAAGTGCTTGCAGCAGGGATCGGATTTACTCTCACCTTATTATCACAGTACTACTCACCCTCATTTAGGACAAAGGGATTGAGACACAGCCTCAGCGAAGAAGGGAGCTTTCCCACAGTCACATGACCTTGAAAGATCGTCTGCAGTTGCACATATGTGAGTTATCCAACAGTAGCATGCATTCTCCCCAGGTGCAAAAGTGTCCGGCAACTAACAAATGAAACTCAAGTTGGCCATGTTAGTTTCTTGGGAATCTCCAGAAGAAATCATTCCAATACTGACTTCGCTAAAATCAAAACATTCTGGTTTTCCTGGGGACAAAAAACGCCTTTTCTATTAAAGAGAAAAAAAAAAAAAACTGTTCATATCCAAAATGTCCCATTCTTTTTCCCATTTCCTCTCTGATTCTTCTCCCTCTCTTGTCACACTTCCCCTTCAGGTCAGCACTGAAAATTTAGTGCGATTTATATACTCAAGGAGGGTCACCATTATTTTATTGTAATTGTGACTACTATAATAATGCTGATATTTAGCTTGAGTGTTAATTTCCTCCATTCCAGCATCTTAATGTATGTTTTCTTCTTTATATTTAACTGTATCATTTTATGGTTTTTTTTGAATGGGATGAAGGCTATCAGAGGGTCTAATCACGTGAAACAAAAAAGAACCAAATACAGAAAGTTGACTAGGAACAACAGGTAGGACTTTCATTTTCTTTTCATCTCTGTTATTCTAGAATCTTCCAGTAATATCTGTATTGGACAGGACAGGAATGGAGTGCAGAAAACATAGAAGCTGGCTGTATTCCATACTTTGCACAGAACTTCCATTGGTTTGGGAACCAATTTTTTGAATTGATATTTCATTGGTTGAATGATTGGACCTGAAACCTTGATATAATTCTTACCACCTTCCATGCTCTTACCTCCATTTCCAAATCTCACTGCCCCACTCAGTTCTTTCCTAGCCTCCTAATTGCTCTGAAAGCCCTATTTAGCTTTCAAAATAAAGTACCCTTGCTCTGAAAATTATTGTGTATAATAAGTTGCCGTGATGGTCAGGTAATTGTAACCACTATAAACTCTTAGAGGGATGAGAAGAAGAAATGGGAAATATACCTTTTCCCAGGGGAAAAGTCCCCTTCTCTCCCTGTCCCCTTTCACTTTACACACACTTATACAAACCCTTCCTCAACCACTTATTCTCCTTTAGGTACACAGTCCCAGGGATGTCCCACTTAGGATACAGGCATACAAACACATATGAAGAGTTAACCATTTAAATAACCACAGATAATACCTGAGCCCAAAAGCCTTTGAAGAGCCAAAAGTTATTTAGATGTGATGGGTCAGAACCCATGTGAAATCATTGAGTGGGACTATAATAATGTTTCCTACAATCATCAGCATCATCATAAATATTTATTGAACAACCTAATCTCAATACACCATGTATACTCCTTTAAAAAAATTAGTAACAATGTTTTAGGTGCCACATATTCCATATTCTTGGGTAAGGATAAAGGATTTAAATATCAGGTATCTATTAGCCTGATAATGCCTCCTATGAGACCTTTAATCCAGAATCCCAAATAAAAAAATGCTGAATCAAACCCAACATAGCAATAGTCATGTTTCCAATTCAGCATCCTCCCTTCAATCTCTAGCCTTGTACTTTTAGCACTGAACTACTTTGGCAGTTTGAAAAAGGTAAAATAGTCTTCTCTCTCCCTAAGAACAGGAATTTTGAGTACAGAACTTCTTGCTTGGTATGTCCCTTATCTGTTTCACAAAATTGTTGGTTTACCTAGCACAACATACCAATCTTTAGCAAAATTTTTCCTTCCTGTTTGGTGGTAACATGTAAAGAACAAGGTAAGAAGGGGAGAAAAATGAATAGCATGAATCGTCTTCTGCAGGTGAATTTGCTTCTGGTTGATTGGTTTCTTTTGGCCCATGTGGATGATTACACCTGTCTCTGTGACTAGATCCTCTTTTGTGATATGACAGCTGTTTCCAGGAAAGGCAGGGAGGGGTAAGCAGACTGATGTGATGGTGGTGGAATCTGAGGCACAGTGCCAATTAAGGTTGCAAAGTGGAGCGTTGTGGTACTTCTAATTCTGAGGGGAAAGAAAGGCCGGATCAAATTGGTGTTTGTGATAGTGACAGGCAATCAGTATGGACTCTATTTGCTTTTCTAGCCTTACTGGAGAGAAGGATTTTTTAAGGGTAGGGAAAAAATCTGGGCTTTCTCCTCTTTTCAGGGAAAGACCCAGGTTGTTAAAAATGCAGGACCATTGCCCATAAGGAAGGGACGGTTGTGGTAGTAGCAAAAAAGATGGCTATATCTTGAATTGACCTCTGGAGTTGAAAATTGAAAACATTATTGAATAAGATTATGGTAGACATTTCAGGGTGTGTGACTATGTGTGTGTGTTAGTGTGCATGGAGCAGGCTTTACTTGGAAACTGGAGGGAAGGAGATGAAGAGATTTAAGGAAGTATTCTTGGTGGTCCATGTTGGATATAGACTGGAAGCATCCCTTGTCCCCATCCTTTGCTTCCTGGTAGCAAGGGGAGGAGGGGAGAGGATGTATGCAAACATAGCTTCTCTTACTGGCCTGTCAGACAGCTGTTGTGAAAGAAAAAGACAGAAAGACAAGAAGGAACTATGTAGGTGGCCTCTGCTCCAGAAGGGAATTCAGCGGAAGAACAGAAGTTTGTTCTGTAACTGGAGTTTGGGACTTCATTACCCCATCGCACTCGTGATTTTGTCATGAAACATTCCAGCACAGGGACACTTTCAGTGCTTGTTTTTGTTTGTTTCTTTCCTTTTCTTTGTGATAAATTTCAGAAGGCGTAGCCTAAAAACCGGGCACAGCAGAAATCCCATTACCAAACTTGAAAGGAAGATGAAAATCTTCATTTCCTTAGCCAAAGAAACCTTTGCAGAACCATCATCATGTGCAGACAGAATAATGTTCCTGTCTTTCTTTTACAGGCAATAACAACATCGTTAAAGACCAAATTCCTTTTTTTTTTTCCTTCTCTTTCTCTCCCTCCCCTGATTTGTAAGATGTTTTGTTGTGGGGATTTTTGTCACATTCATTTCAAAACCACACTCACCTAATAAAGAAATATGAAGATTAGCAACACTAAATACTGCTGCTATCCCAAACTGTGAGCATACTGTAATAATACTGGGGCTGAAGCTTTTCCCAAGATTATATCCAACATGAATTTAAATAAACATTCCCTGTGGTTGGAAACCAATATTAGGAGCATCAAATGAAACTGGAAACTGTTTGGCATAATTCATCCTTGCTAGTCCACTTGGATGCCTTAGAACTCACATTTAGTCTCCACAGAAGAGTTCCAGTAATATCTCAGTCAGGGACCTATGGAATTGGAAGAACATGCAGGAGTGTGGAGACTCAAAGGAAGCACTTTAAAATCTTAGTTCTCCACTAATTGATAACCATTGAGAGTGGGGGTTGGGGGGAGTCTAAATGCTTCCTACTACTCCTAGGTGTCTAAGAAAGAGATGCCCCTTCCAGATGTGAAGAGATGTGCAGGGAAGTGAGTGGGGAAGCTGTGTCTTTGGAAGACGGCACAGCTAGAATTTGCCTCCATAGTCATGGTCTTTCTACCTCCCCTTGCATCATTCCTCCATGAATCTTTGACAGCCTCTGCTCTCAAGCCACTACTTTGGAGAACTAACTTTATTAACCTCTATTAAAAAAAAAAAAAAGTCCTCCATATCCCCCAGGCAGTGACCTTGTATATGTACAGTTACAGAATATGGCGAAGAAAAACAGAATGTAGCTTTCTACACATAATTGACCCAAGGTCCTTGAGGTGATGGAGCAGAGCTGTTGTAAATCAGGACATTGGGATGTGGGGGTGGGGGTGGGCATGGGGGAGGAGTTGCTTTGTTTTCAAATTCAAGGTCATGGCTGTCATCACCACCAGACTCCCTCAGGGGTCATCAGCTTCTCTGGAGAACCAGATGTTAGGCCATTCAGAATCATCACCCTCAATCCCCCCATTCCTATATTGTGACCTCCTTTAAAAGGAGGCAAATAATGCTGTGTGCTGTAGGATTAAATCAGAATAAGAATCCTAAGGGCAGCTCTAAACTGGGCTTTTTAAAAGAGAAAAAACAGGAAAAGACCTTGAATTTGACTGCAACTGGAGTGGGCAGAATCAGTCTGATCTGTGGAAAAATTGGGGGAGGGGGTTAGCTAAGGTTATTTTGAGGCCATGTTCAGTGGTTTTTAGAAAATAACAAAATTGAAATGTATTTCTTGTGTATGGACTAGCTTTATCCTTCAGTCTTAGCAGTGCTGCTATAACAAACTTAAGTGTGAAGAAAAAAAATGTTCTTTTCTTTTTAAAAAGTATCTTTTGCTTGCTTATAGTTAATCCAAGAAAGGCAATACTAAAGGTATATTTTTTTCAGAATGCTATTTTTTACTGCACTGATAAATATTATGACAACTCTGATCTCTGTAACAGATCAACTGTTCAGCTGTGGGTGGAACCATATGAAGGATTCACACCAATCTTGTAAATACCACGTGTAGGTCTGTCATCCAGAGGCTCCTTTTTCTTTATTTAAAAAAAGCAAATACAAAAACCTTCAAAACCAGAAACAAAACTAAGGTTTCCTTTCTGAGACAGACAGGCAACCCTCTCAAAAGAGACTGGAGAGCAGCAGCCCTGAGGAAACCCGGCCAGGTTTGAGGACCCAGTTGCCAGTCTCAAGAGCCCAGGAGAGGGAATCATTAATGCAGAGGCATTTTGATTTGAGTTGAAAGGTTACATGAAGTTAAAAACGTTTGAGGGCCAGAATTCTGTCAGATATCTATTAAACTGCTGTGGAACATCCTTTGAATACTTTTTTTTCCCATTTGTTTTTCCTCTTAAAAATGATTTCCCTGGCTCCAGGGTGGTTTGCCTCAGTTCTTGGGTAGTTTACATGAATTCCAGAATGTTCAAGAACTCTGCCTCCATTGGAAGCAAACCCAGCTGATCAGAATGCAGGATCCTGGGTTGTTTCAGTAGGTGTTCTGGAATTCTGAGGATTTTTTTTAGAAGGTTTTAGATACATTTATCTTACACAAACTGTGACCTAGTGGCAATAAATTACCTCAAATGTGGGCATTCATCCTGGTTTTAGCCTTTTTGAAAACATGTAGCCAGCTTGAACTTGGGATTAAAAAAAAAAAAAAAAAGACGACTATGGACTCCATATGGGCTGGAAATAATGATAAATGCCCACCCTGGTCATTGTTGCTTGAGTGAATTCTGAAGATAGTGATTCTTTACAATAAAAATTAAACCAAGGAATAGATTACTGTGTGTGTTGTACTCAAATGTGATGTTAAAATGCACATGTACGTATATATGTTCATAGCTACTGTAACATACTTAAGCCTTCTAGAAGATATTTAAAGAGTCACGTTATAAATTAGCATCAACTAAATCATCGACTGTGGATAGTTACAGATATCTGGCTACATTTTATAGTTGAGGTGTTTTCTAGTTTACATTTAAACTGGTACTTTTAAAGGGAAATTTTTGTTTGTTAAATGACATCTTCAAGCCCCTGGTGGTTTGTTTGCCTCTTCACTTTGAGGCCGTGTCCACATGAGGCAAGTGTTTATTAACTATGCTGTGTTCCTTGACCAAACATAAGTTTCCCCTTCTTTATTCTTGGATTCCATAGAATTCAGAGAAAGTATCCGAAAGAAAGTCTTAGGGAAAATGAAGGGGAAGAAGGTCCAAGAGCCCGATACTCAAGTTTTATACCCAATTTTTAGCTTTAACATCCCATATTAAAACTCTTCTCTGACGAGGAGAACAAACTGGCTCAGTGAATTTTGTCTTCAGTGGAATTCTTTGTCATCACAAGTGTGGCCAATAGCAATCAGCCAGAAATGAGATCTGTGGACACTTATTTCCCAGTTACCCTGCTGTAATATTGCAGAGCACAGGGGCTTGAAACAAATATTGAACAAAGGTTTTGTAAAAGGGGAGCATCCTTTCCCCAGATAGAAACTGACATCCACTCCCATGTTCACTGGCTAATTCTTTCCCAAAGGTATATTTCTGTCCTATATACCCAGCCCTTCATTTTGTCCTTTGAAACAGGCAAGAAGTGTCAAAGTAGCTCTTTTTGTTTTGCTTTGGTTGTCTAACTTAGTATTTAAAAAGCATAAAATCCTGTTTAGCCAAGAAACCCCCAGTGAAGACTGGGGGATGTATAGAGACCTGAGTGAGCAAATAGGAACAGATAACAAGAAGAAAACTTGGAGAATTTTAGGAGCTTTTAGTAAATCTGTGATCCTACTAGTAATAAAAGATATTTATAATGATACTAAAGACCCTTCAAAGAGAGGGATAGAATGTATAGTTCATAACTCATCTATGAGTCAGATTACTAGAACTCTGGATTCCCTCTCTTAATTAATCTCTCCTAGAAGATTTTGATGATTTTTCTTTGTCTATTATTTCCTTGTTGACAGTCATTCTGAAAAGAAAGTGCTGTGATTTAAATCTTATCTCTTAGCAGGTAATACCTATTTAAAATTTTTAAAAAGTTTTTATCCAGGCCTAGGGAACTGAAAAGAATAAAAATGCATTTACTGTTTCCTTGTAAGCTGCATTTGATTATATATTTTTATTACTATTTGCTTGCTATGAATTCTGATGTAAAAAAACATCACTTTCCCTCTTGATTGTACCCCTGATTTGGTTTGGTTTTGATATGTTTTCCTTTTAGTAACCAAATGAATTTTATGTCAATGGCTTTGGGGCTCAGCCATGTTCTTGAGACTAAAAGTACAGAAAGTGGTATAGCTCTTCTCCCCTCCCCTTTTAAAACAAAGTCCTTTGAAGGAAGGGCTCTGCCATACCTCTATAGGCACTTCCAGCTAAACTTTTTGTTAGCTGTCCATTACTGGCATTGCTATCTCCGGTGACTACAGCTGCTAACTAAATTCCTGGGAAGTTATCAATACCGGACAGTTTGCCATCCCATAAGTAAACTGGAAATAGGACCATTGCAATTTCGGCTCCTGCCTCATCCTGTGCCAGGTTGACTCAATTAGTTGCCCCAGATGCAAATCAAGGGCTCAAAGAAGCCTTTACAACCCATCACTCTTTATATCCAATCAAAATCTTGGATAAACTCACCCACTTGTCCCTAAAATGAGTGGGCTTACCTAGCTGTTAGTTATACCAAGAATTTCTTTTTAAATTACTGTTTAAATAGCTTGGCTCAGGTTATAGGAAGGATTTGCAAAATGAAAAGGAATTTGATTCAAATGTTAACCATATTCATCCTTGAGAGCTTTTCTTAACTTCCAATAGTTACATGAAGTACTCCAGCCCTACAAAAGCAAATGACTTTCTTTTCAAAGTTTCTAATTTTAGTAATTACCCACAACACCCCAACCTTTATGTTGCTCATTTCAAGAATTCTTAATGTATTATCCAGGGCACAATCATATTAGCCCCAAGGCATCTTTTTATCCTCCGCTTGTTTTGTTTTATTTTGTTTTTAACCAAATAAAGTAGAAAAGGAAGTTACACTTTGGGGCAGCAGAATTTCTAGTTTGGTAGAATCACTGTATAGCCTTTATATCTTCATATATGTCTGTATGTTTGCATATAGATATAGATGTTGATATATGTGTGTGTGTGTATATATATAAATATATATCAAACCAAATTCTGATAGGAGAAAAGTATAGCTTTATGACTAAGGAGAAAGAGGCATTTTTAAAGTTAGAATTAGACTTGGACTATTTAAAGGAAAAAAAAAAAACACCACCACCATGAAACATGTTACAGGCTGCATCAATAACACATGCAAGTAGACCAGACAAGACTGACAGTTTGCTCCACTTTTTCAAGTGGTCCTAAAGGGTAGGAATGGTGTTTCCAGATCTCCAGCACTAAAGGGGATATGTAGGTGGGCAGCAGCCAATCATAATAACTGATCTTCCCATTACATCTATTTCGATCTGATGATTAGCCTCTTACATGGTATCATGTTTCCGAAAATGGAATTTATTAGGAGGAAGAGAGGAAGGGCCTAGAGAAATGCTTACCTTTCAACTGCCCATCAATCTAAGCTACTCTGGAAAGATTCACTCCCCAGAATGGTAACAGGGAAGAGGAGAAACTGATGTTCTATCACCAACTCAAGAAAAAATGGCTCCCTCCCCATTGCTATCTCATATAGATCTTTCTCTACAGTGTCATCTCAGCTCAGTAACCCTATAAAAGCCCTGGTCTATTGTGTTCCTTCACTGTATGGTTTCTGTAATAAAAGTGTTAATCCATGTTAATCTTTGTGAAAAATTATTGCGTGCAACAGTATTTTCTTGTGTACCTCTTTTTCCTATGTGAATTGTCCTTTTTTTCTTTATTTATAAATGTCTACTTTTTTTTTTTTTTAAGACAAACCAATGTGTTGTAGACCTATATGTAACCTATTCCTTAGTCTCATATTATAGGTATAAGAATGGATATTTTACTTGGCTTTAGAATGTTTTACAAGAAAATTAATTCTTAACTGATCAAGTTCTTGCTACTAAAAAATGCTTGTGTTTTTCATCATGACGTCGTGTGCTTCTAAATTAATAATCATTTTCGTTGTAGAAAAATGGAGTGAATTTATATTAGTCTTGGAAACTAATAATAGCATTGTAAATTTATGAGATGATTTTAACAGAAAAAATTATAGAAGAATATAGTTATTTTAATTGTAATATTACTAACTGTAGGGTGAGAAAGGGGGTCCCATTGTGGTGAACTATGTTATAGCTTGTTACTCACAGTTTCTTTTTGATCATTTTTTCGGTCTCTGAGGTGAAACGAGTTATTAATTGAAATTTGTAAACTCACATATGCATATTGTATATGTGTAGAAATGTAATCACACTTTGTCTTGGAATTACATTAAACTGTTTGAAATCACTGCATACCCTGCTTGGTCCTGTCATTCATGTAACCAGGCAAATTATGATCCTGAAAGAGATCATCTGAGAAATCATATCTCATGGAGTCCCACGGCCCCTTAGCAGTAGCTATATATCATTTAAAATGGCAATAACCCCACCCTCTGCATTAAGGAAGCTGTACTCCACCTGGGCAATGGGGAAAATCCATTATTCTTAATTGTAAGCACAGAGTCAAATAACAAGCACTTAAGAAACTTTGAAATTCTTCTAGAAATGAGCTGCCTGGCTGCCTACTGTTTCACCCTGGTGATAGGAGAGTAGAACAATCACAGCCCCTTGTCTACATCTCAATAAAGACTATCTCGGCAAGGTCACGCTGACCGGCATTACTGGCTAATGAAAGTATTCCCTTGCCGAGTCCATGCCTTCTGCTCCCCACCAACAGTCAGCTCCAACTTCTGTTCCAAGGAGTTAGAGGACCCACACTTGAGGCTTAAAACGGTCTTCTGCTCTGGCCAACCCATGAAGTAAAAGAGATAGTCTTTTGTGAACTTTGGAGATAAAGTGGGCGTCAGGTTGAATTATTTTTTGATTTATTGGGAATTGAATTTATGGGGGAAGGGAAGAAATAGCACAGCTAAAATATCTTTTATCAAGATAATCCCTCCTTGGGGAGCATGAAGAAGTAGTTACTGATGATTCCATGGCCAGTCAACAACCATTTTATTAATCTGTGGTTTTATTAGATCATTACTATTAGATTGCTTGCTAAGGAGGCTTATTGATTTCTGAGATCTCTTAAGTTTAAGATTCTAAACTCAAATAATGAACTTAGTCCAGGGCACTCTGGGAGGTGACCCTTGATTGGTAGCCAATGATTTGTGAGAAAGATCATTTTTATTTTGGATCCAGGAGGGAGTTGGTATTTTTCCATGGGCTCCATAATCTAAGCTGGACCTACTATAGCATCAGTCCCAAAGGATGAGATAGTGAGGGGAAAGACTGGAACAGACCTCTGAGCCCAAAGAACGAAACAGGTTTGCAAAAAGACCCAGAAGTCTAGTGGACTTCAGTACCAAAATCTCCATGCTAGCCCTTAGGAGAGACATTGTTTTAGGAAGCCAAGGTAATCCTCATACCCACACAATTTTGTTTGCTTTTTCTGTTTCCTCAACCCTGAAGTAGTCTGCAGGTTATTTCTAAGATTTCTTCAGTCCTTTCCACAAGGGTTAATTCTCTCTCCCAACTCCACTGTTTGGTGCTCAATGGTAAGTACTGTTTTCCCAATGGTGTTTCCAGTAATAGAACACTTTTGAGGTTTGCCAAATATTTTCCTCCTAACAGCCCTGTGAGATTGATAGTATGAATACTGAGGCAAGATGTGAGGGGGAAATCTGGACGTGTAATTCCATCAGTGTGAAGAATTCCCAGAATATAAACACCCTCCCCAGATTTAGATCAGCAGCGTTTCCAGAATATATTGTTAGACAGTTGTCCTAAAGTCACAGGACTTACATGTGAATCAGCCAGGACTTGAACTCAGGCCTTGCTGGCACCAAGAACCGCCCTCGTCTCCACTCCAGATACCAGGCTGCCTCTCAACCAGAAGTCATTAAGACTGAGAAAACAGTCTTAGAAGAAGGGCTTGCCCATTGACACAGCTCCGAAGTGATCTCTTGTGTTTCATTTGGTCTAATGAGCAAGGGACTACCTCGTGGGGGTCAGGCTCCCTGCCTGTGAACTGTGGGGGAAATCTCAGCCTCTCCTTAATTCACAGGGTTCCATAAAAGAAAATAAAAGTTTATCCTAGTAAAAATCTATAAAGATAAAATGAGCTAATAAAAAACTAGCAGACATTTCCGTCATCCCCTAAGTAAAGTGCTTTGAAAATGGCAGGTGTTTGTGAGTTGTAGTTAGTTTGCTCAGTAGTTAGACTCAGTCACTCACAATTTCTGTGATCTTGGGACAGAGACAAACTATTGCATAGTCACAGTCATAATCATCTTGCAAATGTATGTAGTTAGTAAGTATTTAGCCACCAATGCCAGAGGTGGAGTGGCGGATGACATGTTAGGGGAGCAGGTTTTTAAGTTTAAACTGTATTAACATTTTTTCCATTATTTTCTTCAGTCTAGACAATAAATAAAATTAGCCTTGATTTGTAGTATTTGCCAACTTCCACGGTATAAATGGGCAACAAGGTGGTGCGGTAGAGTATTGGGCTGGAAATCAGCTGAGTTTAAATCCAGGCTCAGGTATTTCTTGTGTGACCCCAGGCAAGTCACTTAACCAATAGGGTTGGTAGTAGGTTTGCCAGAATTTCCTCCTCTGTAAAATGACCGGGTTAAGGAAGTCAGAATGTTTGCCAGGAACACCCCAAATGGGATCATAAGGAGTGGGGCTGGATAGCAAGGGGCTAGTGCTCGCTCACGTTGAAAATTTAACACCTGGCTTTTAGGGACTGGTCGGAGCTGCTCCGCCTGGGCCCAGAAGGAAACAACTCAGTACTCAACCTCCAAATTTCTAAGCGTGACTTAAGACATCTTTTCCTGCCAATTGGGGCATTTGGGGGTGGGCGATTGGGGGTTCTGAGGAAGAAAGGAAGGGTACACAGAATTATTGGGATACTAGAAACAATATTGGACAATAAAATAAGGTGGACTAGAATTTGGGTTCTTTTCCAGCATGACCATTGACTGACCTTGGACAAGAAATTTTCCTCTTTCTTTATATTAAAAACAAAGGGATTAGTTGCTATTATTTCTAAGGTCACTTAGCAATCTAGGATTTACTAGTAATCCTCAACCGCCCCCTAGTGGTCTTGGGGAGCCAAAGCGCCAAAGGAGAATACCAAGAGGAGCTCCTATTGATCTTTCTTTGAACTAGATGTTGTGGTCCATTTATAGAGTACTGGCTGATTTGCATATGGAAAGGGAACGAGCATTTATTAACTGCCGAATATGTGCCTGGCACTGTGCTAATCACTTTAGACGGCTAGAAACTTAGGAGCAAATTAACTGTGTGGCAGAATTTCTGCTGGGTCAATAGTAAGACAATGGTCGACTTGCATTTGTGAATTTTTGGAAAGATTTTCAACCTTTTTAAAAGCCTTGGTTTTTTTTAAAAATTTCCATTTCCTTGGGAATTTGATGAGTACTCCATACAGACGGGGAAGAGGGAATTAAACACTAGTAAGCCCTCAGATTGGGTACTTTCTTTGCTAGATTTCAATTTTTGCTTTGTTTTTAATCTTGTAATAGGAGGTAGAAAAAGGTCAGAAATTTAGTATGAGTTATAGGAAGATTACCTGCTAGTTTTCTGCCATAGGGACATCCTCATGCTCCCATTTTGTAACCCTTGTGATGTCAGTTTGAATTCTGAGAAATTTAGAAAGGAGATGCTTTGGTTTAGTTTGGTTTGTTTTTTCAGGAAATCCAATAATGTGGGTAAAATTATAGTTGTGTGAATTAATGATTTTCTGTTTCAACCCCTTGCCCACAGTCTCCCTCCCCACTTCTTAGTATCCAATTGGAAGGAGAAATGAACCTTTCAATATTTCAGCCTGAGCTTTCTCATTGTACCAGTGAGAACCCTGCTTATAAATGGGGATGAAGGAGAGGGAAATATATTATCCAGTTACAAACTTTCTTAATTATACACCGATGTCTTTCTAATGATCTTCCCAATTCTGTAGTGAGGATTCACATAAATCTTTGGGACCAGAAAGGCTCTTCTTGTCCAAGGAAGTATTTATAGATATTGTAGAATAGGACTTTTTTTTAACTGAAAATTAAAAAAAAAAAAAAGTCTGGAAAGAAGACACAAGTGGGGAGAAAAGAGACTGGCTAGCTAGGCAAAGGCTCCCATATGCTGCTTCTCTTTCAAGCCTGAGGATTTGGTTTTACTGCCCAACATGGTCCACCCCATTCCATCTGTAATGGGAGAAGCAATGATTGATTCTTGACCTGTGAGCCTTCCTTGAGGCACATAGTACTGGCAACCCTGACACTGAGAGGGAGCTTCCTCTGTATTCACAAGAAGGACGAGTTGTCACCCTAAAGCTTATAGCTTTCTTGGACTGAATTTGGGGGCCCAGTCCATGCTGGACTCCCAAACTTCCATCTTTGAAGGGGTTGAGAGGAAATAGCAAAGTATGCTTAAAGTCATGGACCTTAGAAAGAACTTGTGTTTAATGTATTTTCTTGATACTACAATGTTTCCTATTAGAGTTAAATATTCTAGCTCTCGCTACTATAATATGAGGTCGTGTGATTCATCTTGATTGGTCTAAAAGGAGATTCATTGGGTAGGAGGTTCTGTTAGTACTGTTACTGTTAGTAATTTTAGATCCCTTATTCCAATATTTGCGACATTATGATATAGTAGAAAGAGATTTGTGGCCATAGGATGTAGATTCAAACCTTACTTCTGCCACTTACTACCTCTGAGACTGTGGGCAAGTTATTTAACCTCAATTTCTTCATTTCTACAATGAGGAGGATGGATTAAGTGACCTAAAGTCCCTTCTAGCTCTGAATTTATTGATTCTATTTATGATCCTGGACACAATTAAATTTGTCAGCTACATAAATCTTATTTCAACATTAATTCCCTTAACCACATCATCACTCTATTACACAGTACCTTACAGACGTCCTAATTTTTAAAAAGGGAAAAAAAAACCCTACTACCTAATGTTTTTGCCAAAAAACCAAAAATCTTTTACCAGCATAATATAGCAATTTCAGCTTTTGACCCAGTAAATGTTCTGACAGGGAGACAGGATCTAGTTTGTGGCTGGGCACAATCTCTGAAAATGAGCTATGGGCTATATATAACCATAGGCCATGCAGGCTGTCCCACAATCCTACTTTTACCCACTCTTGTGTGAAGATGAGAAATCAAAATTACTAACTCTTCTCATTGTTCCATAGTCAGTAAGGAAGGTGTGGGGACACAGCAATATCCCTCTGAGACCTAGTTTTCCTTATCTGTAAAGTGAAGATTTGGAACTGCTTGCTCTCTAATGATCCTACAATAAAGGTAAATTTCTCCAGGATCATGCAAGTAAATGGTAGAAAAGGCTTCCTCAAGTTTTCTGATTCCCCAGATGAATATCCTACTTCCTGTGACCACTACAAATTTCTCCCCATGGGCTGCTTATATAAAAGTATAATGATGGGGTTTCATTGATCATCCCATTATACTTAAAAGATTACCTTTGTTAGGTAAATACATGTACTGACTGATTAAAACAATTTATCACAACTGAGTGTAAATAGGATCTGTAAACTCCTCGAATCAATCAAAGCCATTGCATGAGACACTTGATCACATGAACTGTGTATAAAAAGGTGGAGTTATTTCAGAATCAGAGATTGAGAGGGTCTGGAAGCTGAGACAAATGATAGGGCTAAGTTGTGGAAAAGAAAAGAAATATTGAGGAAAGCCATCAACCCTATGGGGATTTCAGAGCAAAAGACAGCTTGAATCTGCTACCGGAAATAGCAGAAGGACCAGTTTTATCCCCCTATTAAAGGATGGAGGAAAATGCCAAGAAAAAGGTTGGTTCTATCCCCAATTTCCCTAGTAGATCCTATCTATCCACAAACACTATAATAAAATCGATTGCTTTGTTATTCAGACATTTCTGGCTACCCGAATTTTGCCTCACCTACAGAACTAAGTAGAGTTTAGATACAAGTATAAATTAAGGCAGACAATTCCAATAGATTTGTTTTGGAGAGAGCCATCTGCATCCAGAAAGAGCTCTATGGGAACTGAATATGGAAAACATAGCATTTTCACCTTTTTTTGTTATTGTTTGCTTGCTTTTTTTCTTTCTCATTTTTCCCCTTTTTGATCTGATTTTTCTTGAACAGCATGATAAATGTAGAAATATGTTTAAAAGAATTGCATTGCAATTGATATGGGATTACTTGTCATCTAGGGGAGGAAGGGTGCAAGAAAGGAAGGGAGAAAATTTTAGAGCAAAGATTTTGCAAGAGTGAATGTTGAAAACTATTGTTGTGTGAAAAATAAAAAGCTAATATTTTTAACATGTAAAATTAAAATTAATTAATTAAGGCAGAGATCTATGTCTCTGCTTAAATATTAGGAATCTTCTTAACTGAAAGCTCATAACAACTGTGATTATACTTTTTGTCTAAATTTATTGATTTTGTTATTCAGTTCCATCTGATTCTTCATGACCCCAGTTGAGGTTTTCTTGGCAAAGATACTGGAGTGGTTTGCTATTTCTTTCTCCAGCCCATTGTACAGATGAGAAAACTGAGGCAAACAGGGTGAAGTGACCTTGCCCAGTCACACAGCTAGTTAATGTCTAAGTCCCAAGAAGACTCTCAGGGAGTCTTCCTAACCTCAGACCAGCATTCTATTTGCTGCACCATTTAAAATAAACTCCCTAAGTCCCTAGAGGGGGGCACCACATAGAGATCAGGAATATTGTATTTTCCCTAAGCTTAAAACAAGCTAAATACTATAATAAAGGGTTACATATGTCAATAAGGAACTAGGCTTCCAAGGAGCCTTTGGAGTGAATTCAAGTACCCACAAATCTAAAGCAGAAAAGATAGACACAAATGTTTTCTCTAGGGGAGTTTGTGGTCTTTATTCCATTAGTAATCAGTACACCATTCATAGATACAATCAGGGAGCCTGCCAGAGGAGCAGTAAGGAAGCAGAAGGGGAGGCAAAGCAAGGGGCTGAGAGTGGACCTCCCCTGGACCGCGGGGGGCTTTTTCTACATGATGGGTAGGAACCTTCCCTCTCATTATGATGAGACAGAAATGGTTGGAGTGGGGAAGTGGGTTGTGACTCGGGGAAGGCTGGTGTGTGCTCCCCGTTGTATTGTTATTTTTGACAGTTGTTATTTTTCTATAAGCACCAGTACTACTGTGTTGTGCAATAAAAACGCTCCAAAGCAGGTATCAAGACAGTGTCACTGGACAAAGGCAGCTCGCTCTAAACTGAGTCCTCTGAGGCAAGTCTCGAAGCTGACATTGGAAAGAGCAACCTGGGAGGACAAGGTCTCCTGACCACAACTAGAAAGTGCAAAAATCCAGGGGGCTGGAAAGACAGTGATTATAATCAGCAAGAGGAGGATTAAGTATTTCCAAAGAATAATATCAATACTTTTCTTTTCCAAAAAAAAAAAAAAGTCAAAAACTAGTGGGAATAAGGTAAAATTCAGTGATTCCAAAATGTCAGAAAAGTTTGATCAAGTAAAATAAGTAGATTTCCAGTGGAGAGAAGCTACCTGATTTCATGGAACTATAGTTAATGTAGGAGTTGCGTATGTGGAGGGGATGTTGATGTTGATGGTAAATATTCGCTTTGTTATCCCTCACTGCCTGCAACAGTCATACATGGCGCCCAGGTGAGGGAGGCATTTTGTGTGCTAGTTAGCCAAAGGGGAGGGCAGAGGCAGCCAGGCTACACAGTCCGTCTAGGATGGCACAGCGAGTTGATGGGATATGTGCAAAGGAAGGAACCAGGAGCCCAGAACTGAGACCTGGGGATAACATACTATGATCTCACAGCTGCGGGGCTGGCGGAGAAAACTTCCAGCGTCCGTGGCTCAGAGAGAGAGCTGGGCCAAGGCGAGGGAGAGGCCCGTGCTGGCCGGCTTCTCACGCCCCTCCTCACGTGTAAGCCATCTTACTGCACACCCAGGGCCGCGTCATCAGGCAATCTGACGTGACAAGTCTCGTGGGTTCCACAAAGACACACTCTCCGTGACCCGAGACGGAGAACCTATGGTAGGGAAGAGGGAAACTCAATGGATCTTAAACATATAATAATTGGAACACAATGTTTTTCAAGGATCAATGTTGAAAAATTTATCCTTGCATGTGTTTTGAAAATTAAAAACTTCAATAAATTAAAAAAAGAATAAATTAGTGCTAAAAAATAAAACAGAAAACTAATAAACATCAAAAATGCCACCAAAAAAAGAATGTTAGGGCTAAAAAATAGAACAAAAAAAAACCCATATAATAAACATCAGAAATGCCATCAACAAAAGAATAAATTGGTGCTTAAAAAAACTTATGATAAGACATCAGAAATGCCACCATAGATATGTACTGGACAAATAATGGGCACTAAATAAATGCCCTATCTATCCATCATCTACCAGGTGATAGTATAATAATTTATCTCTGAAGGGGATGCTTGTTTTGTAGGAAAACAAAGTAGTTTCCATCCAGAATCAGAATGGGGTATGTAGAGTATGATAAGGTAGGTAAGAAAATGAAGGGGACAACATTTATTAAAAGCCACGTATATAACTTATATTTTAATATTATGTCGGATCACTTGCCATCTAGGAGAGAGTGTGGGGGAAGGAGGGAAAATTTGGAACACAGGGTTTTACAGGGGTCAGTATTGAAAAATTATCCATGCATATGTTTTGAGAATAAAAAACTTTAATAAAAAATTTTTTAAAGCCACTTGCATGGTAGGCATTGTGCTAAGCACTTTGGAAGTAATATCTCATTTGATCCTTACAACAACTTTTGTAAGGGAGGTGCTATTATCATAATCCCCATTTTACAGTTGAAGAAATTGAGGCAGAAGGACTAAATAACTAGCCCAAGTCACACAGCTAATTAGTATCTGAGATGAGATTTTATACTCAGGTCTTCCTGAGGGTAAGCAACTGCCCAGGATATAACATGGAGGAGAAGGAGAAGAAATACATAGGAGAATGTTTAACACATATTGGATTACATACCATACCATAAAGCAGGGGTGCTCAAACTTTTTAAATAGAGGGCCAGTTCACTGTCCCTCAGACTGTTGGAGGGCCAGACTATAGTAAAAACAAAAACTTTGTTTTGTGGGCCTTTAAATAAAGAAACTTCATAGCCCTGGGTGAGGGGGATAAACGTCCTCAGCTGCCGCATTTGGCCCTCAGGCAGAAGCTTGAGGACCCCTGATCTAGAAGATGTGGAAGGAATGGGGACTGGAACACAAGGTTTTTCAAGAGTCAATGTTAAAAAAATTATCCTTGCATATGTTTTGAAAATAAAAAACTTCAATAAAAAAAAAAAGAAAGAAATACATAGGAGAGATGCTTTGTTAATGTTTTTCTTTCTGTTCCAGAAACATTTCATCCATGTTGGGGAATCCCTACTGTAGAAACTACTCCATGATGAAGATGGGCAACTTGGTTGCTATTGACAACCTTAGAGAATTGCCCGGGATACATAAATGATAAGTAAATGAATTTTCCCAGGTTATATGGCCAATACTTGTCAAAAACAGGATTTGAATCCAAGTCTTCCTGATTACCCAACTGGCCGCCTCTCCACTGCTTCTTTTTAAAGCATTCCTTTTTATAAATGTATGCATTTGGAATGCTAGAAAATTCCATTCTCCATGGCTCATTTATTTGGTCATGAATAAATGAATGAATGAATGCGCACATGAATGAGTACATGAATGCATGAGTGAATGAAAAAGCAGGTATTAAAGTGCTTACTTTGTGCTAAGTACTGTGCTGAGTGTTGGAAATATAAATGCGAAGGCAAAGGGAGTCCTTGCCCTCAAGAAGCTAACATCCTAATGAGGGAACCAACACAAACAAAGAAGGAGTGGCTAAGGAAGGGCACTTTGGGCCCAGTATTGAATGGGCCAAAGGGAAGTAGATTGATTAGCCCTATCTAGGGACAAATGTTGATCTGGATCACTGTCCATGGTTCTGGAACTATATTTCTGTCTTTATTTGTATTTGTATCCCCAGAATTAAGCAGTGTCTGGACATAAGAAGCTCCTAATAAATGATAAGTCAAATGTATCCTAGTGAAAACTCAAAGCCCCCCCATGGACATTGAGGTGCCATTTTGAAAATTTACCCAGGAAATGCAAATATTTCATTTCCCATTGTGACATTGCTTTCATGCATCAGAGATGGGCCTGAAGCAACCTTGACTTCCCTTTAGAAACTGTTAAGTCTGTCACCCAAGAATTCACCCAAGAATTTACCTAAATCCTAAAACTTATTTATTAACTTTTTCCAACAGAGAAAGATGTCTAGCATATTGGGTGACTCCTTCTTGGAAGGTTTATAAGACACAAAAGATAGGGATGGATAGAGAAGATCACAGTCCCGTCATGCTATTTTGGGGGATTGAAGTGGAAGGACACCCCTCTGGACCATGAGAAACATAATCTTGAAACCCTGTAGTCAAAAGTTTGTTACTAGCTCTTCACGCCCTAATACAGATGATATTTTTTAACCCCTAAAAAGCCTAAGACCTTGACAAATTGATAAACATAAATACTGTATATTATTACCTGTCTGGGAATGGCACCCTTAGTGTAATAACCTTTGCTGCTATCTAGGATGGAAATTCCTTTTAGTATGACAGATGTACCAGGGAACTTTTGATGTCTATTTTTCTTTTTCTATAAATATATGGCCCTGAAACTGCTCATCACTGACCCCTGGTCTTGGCAGGGCTCAGTCCTGGCCAGTGACAATAAACACTTAAATTTTCATTATTTTGGCTGTCCTGTATTTTCTCCCATTAGGATAAAAAGTTCTATAACCTTCCTACTGAGCAAATATAAGAGTATGGTACCTTTCAAGACCAAAAAAAAAAAAAAATCCCCCTAGTTGCTAGTACACTGTCCCTCTTAAATTATCATATATTTACTTATTATTTAGTTCATGTGTATTTCATTCATGGATTGTTCCCATTTAGGAAAATATCATCTCCCTGAGGGTAACTATTTTTTTCACTTTTTCTTTTTGTATTCCCAGCCTACCATCATGCCTTGCCCTAGCAGGCAATCAATAAATATTTTAATTAAATTATTTTTAATAAAGATGTTTAATTGAATGGAAGGAAGCAAGAATCTATTAAAAACCCTCTGGTTTAGGTAATGAGCTATGCCCTCCTTTGATCCTTAAAACCGTGGGAATTAATTGCTATTATTATCTCCATTTTACAGATAAACTGAGACAGAGATTAAGTAACCAATATCACATAGCTAATAAGCATCTGAGTTCATGATTTACCCTCACTTCTTGACTTCAGCATAGAATTCTATCTACTGGGCTATCTAGCTGCCTCAATTTATATCATCTCTAAAATAGGGCTACCTACAGGGTTGTTATGAATCCGAATGAGATAATGTATGCAATGTGCTTTGTAAACTATAAAATCTTTTGTAAACCTTGACTCTATGTAAACATTCTCTATTATTGGTTTCCTATTAGAAGCAGCTTATCTGTAGCTGTTCAGATTATTGCATTCACCAAGAAGATATAAGATGCTTAAGGGCAGGTAAACTGTTGTTGTTAATTTTAATTTATAATCCCCTAGTCCAGTGCCTGCACATGGGAGACTCTTAGCAAATGTTTCCTTGAATGATATTGAATAGAATTGAATAATCTGACCCTAAGCCGGAGTCTGGAAGAGGATCTTCCAGGATTTTGAGTCATCTGGCAAAGGTTAGCCTTAGAATATCAGACATGAAACTAGCCCATTGTGTGTGTAGGTGTGAACAGTGTATAGTGAAGTGGGTCAGTGATAGAAATATAGACTGTGGGCTTTCCAGAGCTTTCCTAGAGAAAGAACGGGAGTTGTTAAAGGAAGGTGCCCAAATTACCTAGTGTGGGTGGAAGTTCCAAGGTTCCTTAAGTCAAAGTGCTGAGATGATAAATTGGGAATATATTGTTTAGAAGAATTGCACATGTTTAACTTATGTTGGATTACTTGCAGTCTAAGGGAAGGAAATGGGAAAAAGGGAGGGAGAAAAATTGGAACGCAAGGTTTTACAAGGGTGAATGATGAAAACTATCTTTGCCTATATTTGGAAAAATAAAAAGTTATTATTATTAAAAAAAGAAGAGATATTGAGAACGAAGATGGCAACACAATGCCTAGAACAAAGCAGGTGCATTATAACTGTGTGTCATTTGATTAATTGAATAAATAGATGGTAGAGAAACATAATCTTTGATTTAGAGCTCAAAGATCATCTGGTCCACGTCTCTCATTTTCCAGATGAATGTTTATGTCCTCCCCAAACCAGACAAGTAGCAAGTGGTAAAGGCAGGGATGTGTCCCCCAGACCAAAGTTTGCACTACTATTATGGCAGTACATTGGCAAAGAAGAGAAAAAAGGAGAGTGGGAGAAAAGGAGCTGAAAAAGGAAAAGGAGATGAAGAAGCAGATAGAGCCAGTGGGAAAAGGTGGAGGAAGATAGAGGTGGCTCAGCTGAAGGTCAGCTGGAAAAGCATTCCTGCCGCTCAGCCAGGAATTAAGGGATTTAATGGAACCTCAAGATCCTTTCCCTTTTTTGATCATCTTCTCACCTCCTGATTGGCAACCCCCACACAATTTTTGCCATAACAAGGCTTAATGCCTTAATTTCTCCCATGTCCATTATCTCCTGTTTTTATAGTCTAATGATCTGAAGGTAAAATTGTCACCAGATGGCCTCCTAAATATAGTTCACAGGAACATAGGATTAGAGCTACAAAGAGTCTATCCCTCATTTTAAGATGAGGAGATTAAATGACTTGTCCAGGTTACACAGTTAATTAATATGACACAGTATAGAATGTTGGACCTAGAGTCAAGAAGACTTGAATTCAAATCCAGATACTACCTAGCTGTGTGACACTGGGCAAATCATTTAATCTCTATTGTAGTTTCCTCAACTATAAATTTGGGATAATAATACACCTACCTCCCAGTTTTGTTGTATCAAATCAAATGAGTTAAAATTTGTAAACTGCTCAGCACAGTGCCTGGCATATAGTAGGCATTTAATAAATGCTTGTTTCCTTCTCATTTCCTATTTCCAATTCGTGTCCCCACGTCATGCCTTACATTCTTATCCCCATCTCCCTTCTCTCCAAAGTCCAAACTTTCTTTCCCCAGAAATAGGGAATTCTGATTATTAACAGAGGATCATAAAGAAAGCATCTGTCCCACAATCTGCCATCAACAGTCAGAAGATTGAAAGCTTACTCATCCGGGTGAAATGGATCTCCATTGACCCAGTGGAATTCGTCGCCTACTCTCCTCAGGCCAATCCAGGGTTCCTTCCTGGTGAATTTGAACATAAATTCCTATGTCGAGAAAATAGATAGAAACTTGAGATCCAGGATATTACCATTTGATATTACCATGAGTCTCAGAACAAATAATAATCTTTGAGCCAAGATAGGATGACTATTGGTTACTGTCCCCAGTGAAGTGAAGATTCCGAGATGAAAGTTTCAAGCTGGATCCTATTACTATATAGAATAAGTTTTAAAATCTTAGACTTCCCCCCCAGAACGCTCTGTCTTGGCCATCTTCCCCTGTGCTCAAGAAATGTCATGTTGTTGTTCATTTATTTCAGTCATGTCTAACTCTCTGTGACTTCCTTTGGGGTTTTCTTGGCAAAGATGTGGAGTGTTTGCCATTTCCTTCTCCAGCTCATTTTACAGATGAGGAAACTGAGGCAAATAAGGCATATAATACCAAAGACCAAAAAAAAATTTGAGGAATATCTGTTATTTTGTACCTAATAATATATTATGTCAAACAATTTTTAAATCCTCAAATTTTGTTTATAAAATGGAAATAAATATGTTTGCATTGCCTACTTCACGGGACGGTTATAAGGAAAAGGCTTCACAAAACAATCAATAAGTATTTATTTCTAACCCACCTACTATGTTCTCAGTGCTATGCCCCTAAACACAGGGGCTCAGAAAGACACGTGATATTAATAATAATAATAATAATAATCTTGCTTCCAGGGAATTTACATGTAAGTTATTATTGTTAGTGTTTTGTTCTGTTTGTGCCTTTTACATATATGGTTTAAATTCATGGATCTTTCATTTCAAACCAAGAAGCCTACATTATTAAATTCTGTCCTGTGCTAACACTAATGACCAAGACCAAGACTTTATTAAAGCAATTAGTTTTACAAAAAAAAAGCATGAACAGAGAGTTGATTCCTGAATTTTCTTACTCTCTGAACTTCTCTGACCACACACAGAGAGGATTCCTATGGACCTAAACAAGCTTATGTAGGTTTTATGAACTCTTCTCCCTATTTGTCACTTAGATGACAAATACTTGGTTGCTAGGTTCCTATCCTGGAGAGAACCCAGATTTAGCAATTGGGACAAATGTCTCATTCAGGTGGGTCATGCTCACCAACTCCTTCTGGCTCTGGATCACAGTGAGGGATGCTTCATGCGTGTGACAGTACTGGCGCCCTGTGTTCCAATCCCTTGGTTCTTCAGAAAAGAAATAGCATTTCCTTCCATAGAGTAACCAATCTTCTGGGCATGGAGCATCACACTTGATACACCCTTTGGAAGCTGGTGGGAAAGAAAAGAGAGCCACTATAGGTCTTGCATGGATTTGGGGGGGGTGCAGTGAGTCTCCCATCCTAACTTAGTTCAGGGTTCCTTCTTTAGTTTTAGGGAAGAACAAATGGGCTATGACAGGTTGACATCTTATAGGTTTCTCAAGGAAATTTGGTCCCCGATAAAAGGCAGACTCTCTCTAATAGAAGCAACCCCGATCCAAGCATCATGTTGTTCAATTAATTTAGTCATATCTAACTCTTTGTGATCTCATTTGGAGTTTTCTTGGCCAAGCTCTACTTTGCCATTTCCTTCTCCAGCTCATTTTACAGATGAGTAAACTGAGGTAGACAAGGTGAAGTGACTTGCTCAGGACCACACAGCTAGGAAGTGTCTGAGGCTAGATTTTAATTCAGGAAGATGAGTGTTCCTGACTTCAGACCTGGCACTTTATCTACTACATCACTGCCCAGAGTCTCTAAAAATAGAAAAGTTCCTTAATAGTCATTTAAAATGATGGTGGTGGTGGTAGTGAACTTATATAGCATTGTTAAAGTTTGCAAAGAACTTTCCAGATATCTTATTTTTATTTTCCCAACAACCCTGTATGATAAATAAGCCCAATTTGAAAATGAGGAAATTGAGGCAGATAGAAGTTTAGTAATTGGCTTAGGGTCACACTGAGGCAGGATTAACATTCAGGTCTTCCTGTTTCTTGGTCCAGTGCTCTAATTTACTTCTATACTTAGCTGTTTATGTGTCCTTCATTACAACTTCCTTTCGCATGAAGCACCCCTCACAGATGGGGACCAAGCTTCTGTTTTAATACTCCCAGTGACTGGGAGTGTTTCTGTCTCTTCATGCAGCCTTGTCATGCTATGTATATTTGGACAGCTGTGATTGTTTTTAAAATCCCTTCTTGCCCTCAGCCACAGTGAGTTTCCCTTTAATTTCCACCCACTGGTCCTAATTTGCCTAATTCTGTCACAATCCTGCCATCTGAGGCACTATAAAGAAATGACTCTTCTATATCAGGGCTTTTAAAACTTTTTTTCATTCACAACCCTTTTTCACCTGAGAAATTTTTACATGACCCCAAGTATATAGGCATATAAAATACTGATATACCATAGGTATAAAGATGAATAAAATAAGCCTATAAATTTACAAATCAAACATTTACTGATAATAAATCATAAAAAATTATTTTTCAAATAATTCTTTGGTATAGATATAATTTTACCATTTATTACAGTTGAAAGCAAATGTATATATTAATGAGGTGGAAGTGCTTGTTTATTTTTATATAAAGAATTAAATATTAGAATATTTGACATCTTTTACTGTCACCAAATTTTTCATAACCCCCATATTCAGTTATGTGACCCATGATTTAAGAAGCTTTGCTGTGTATAATAGTCTTTCTGATATACAAAGACAGCTCCAAGATGCCTCTCCTTAAGTCAAAATGACAAGGCATACAAACAAAAAGCCCATTTGTCCAACTGGTAAACTAAGGGAGGAAATTGTAGGGTAGAAGGGGTTTTAAATGCTAGCATGTTCTGGGTTTCCCTGAGAGAAAAGTTGTACAAGAGGAGAAAAAAGAGGCAATTGGCATAAGAACAATGGGTAGGAAATGGAGAGCTAAAGGTTCTGATCCTGGTTCTCTTGGGGTTCATTTCTTTCATGTATGAAATAAGAGTAAGAAACTAAGTAATATTTCTAGTCTCTTCTAGATCTCATCTTCTAGTATCATTAGATTCTGTGAATCTAGTCATCTTTCTAATGTAAAAATACTCATTTCTTTCCAACATCCTTCATTATTACAATTTCTGCAATCCTCTCCACCCTTAACTTCTCAACTTTTCCTCCTGAGTAAAATAATGAGTAATAACCAATAATTTGAGAGAGATCCAGAGTTTCCTCTTTTTCTATAGTCCTCATTTCAAAGTTCAGTATCTTGAAGAGCATTACTGATAATGAAATTGAATTAACTCTACTCAATCTTGGTCAGACCTTATCCAATCTTACAAGGAATTTAAGATGAAACTCCCAGCTCTGCTCAGGCTTGAGTGTTCTTTCAATAAATTGCCCAAGGCTGGAGACAATTTAGAAGTAAATGACATAATCAAAGTTCAATAGGATAGGTCCAGCCTTTCCCTGTAATATTCATTCTCTCATTAGTTGTTAACCAATTAGAATTGATTGCCACCCTCAGGAAAATTCCTCTTCCAATGGTCACATAAGTGTAAGCCACTATCATGATTGTCTTTGATCTAAGAGAGAAATGGCCAAATGACCATCCTTTAATTAAAATGCTATATATATATATATAATGCATATTATCCAGCAGTTATGTTTCTTGAATGTTTAAACACCACAATCCCCCAAAACTCTCTCAGCACACTTCTATTTCCCATAAGTATGTTGATTAAGATAGTCAAGTGAGATACAAGAATATGTATAGAAACTGGACAACTATTTGGCATATTGTACAACTATTCATCATCTAAGGATTCACTATGATCCTCTCAACTGGCTCAAAAGTAGCATTGTCCCAGGATATGAGCGAATTCTATAAAAAGTCCTCTGTGAATTATTAAGAAAAATGTGAATTGCCTAGAAAATGACCTGGATTTTATATATGTGGTTTAAAAGGAAGATTAATCGAAGATAATCAAAGTATCAGTATTACCCAGGCAGTTAAACTATTCCCTAAAGAAATAGTTGGGAGGCTAGGTAGGTCAATGGATAGAACTCTGGGGCTTGGAATCAGGAGCATTCATCTTCCTGAATTCAAATCTGACCTCAGACGTTTACTAGGTGTGTGACTCTAAGAAAGTCATTTAATCGTGTTTGCCTCAGTTTTCGTATCTGTAATATCAACTAGAGAAAGAAATGGCAAATCACTCTGGTACCTCTGTCAAGAAAACCCTAAATGGACTCAAAAAGAGTTGGACAGGACTAAAATGAGTGAATGATTTTATATATATATACACATACATATATACATACACATATATATATGTGTGTGTGTATATATATATATATATATATTTTTAAAGTGCTCATCATGACATTGTAGGACAAGAGCCTGCCAAACACTTTCAAGTTACAATTCAGGTAACATCACATAGCTCTGACTAAAAATTTGACTAAAATTTAAGATGTGGAAAAAGAAAATCACATAAAATTCCAGATTATGAAGGAGTATCACCTTTCAAAAATTAGGCATTTGGAAACCGTTGAAGAAATGACTTAAAGAAAACAAGCTCAATTCATCTATTGACACTGAAAGAATTGAAAGCTACTCTGATCAGGTAATTTAGTATGTAAGTGAATGAAATGAAATGAAAGTTCAGGCTAAAAAGTGAAAGCTATTTCAAGAATTTATAGAAAAGATGTGAAATTAAGACAGAAGTGTAAAGATATGTCTCTTCATGAAATAAAAGCTCTTGAACAGGAAAAAAAAAATACCAGCTTCAATAACTGATAAAGTTAATGCATATGTTTGTGAGATTTTAATGGTTCCAGTTGACTGGATTTCACACACACTGGATTTCAAACTGAGACCCAAAAAATCTGAAACAGATGCTCCAAAGCAGCCAGCCTAACTTTCCACTCATAAAAAACTAAATTTAAAAGAAACATGCAAAGTTTTGACCTTTCATTGGCAAACAGCTATAGTGATTGCTGTTTTATGATGAAAAGGATTGATTCAGAGAAACTTGGGAAGATTTACATTAATTGATACAAAGTAGAGTGAGCAGAACCAGGAGAACAATCTATACAATAATTACAACATTGTAACCAATCTGGGTCAATTTTGACTTGGATCAAACCTGATTTGCCTCAGTTGCCTCATGGCTATTTCAGTATCTTTACCAAGAAGACCCCAAAAGGGGTTATGAAAAATTGAGTATGGCTGAAAAATAACTGAAACACATACTGACGATAGGCAGATTACTAAATTTCTTTTAACCTCAGATTTTTCATTTATCAAATGGGAATAATAATACCTTTAGCATTTACTTCAGAAGTATCATCTTCATGTCCTCATGCTGTAAAAGAAGATTATATGCAAAGTGTTTTGCAAACCTCAAAGTACTGTATGAATATTGTTGTTATCTGGTTCTCAATGTTCACAATGAGTTTGTGGCCAACTCCACATATTTCTTTTGGTTTTTTTGTTTGTTTGGGTTTTGTTTTTGTTTTTTTGTTTTTTTTTGGCTGAGGCAATTAGGGTTAAGTGACTTGCCCAGAGTCACACTGTTAGGAAGTGTTAAGTATCTGAGGGCAGATTTGAACTCAGGTCCTCCTGACTTCAGGGCTGGTGCTCTATCCACTGCACCACCTAGCTGCCCCCAACTCCATATATTTCTCACATGAATTCCTGTCAGAACAGGTCTACTTCATTCTATATATAAGCAATTTTTTCTTTCCAAACATTCCAGATTTTTATGTTTATCTCTATGAGAGGTAATTTTATCGGTTTCAGCCCATTATCACAGTCTAACAAAGTTATATTGCATTTGGGTTCTTTGGTGTATCATTGTAGACATTCCTACTTTGTATTCATCCACTGAATAGGGTCAAGGACTGAGTCCTTTGGTGCCCTACTACCAATCTTTTTCCAGGTTGACTGACATAGCAAACAATAATTTTTTATATTCAGAGAGCAAGGAATGCACCTAACCGGACTATATCATTTGTTGTTCTGTTGTGATGCTTCATGACCCCATTTGAGGTATTCTTAGCAAAGATCCAGGAGTAGTTTGTCATTTCTTTCTCCAGTTCATTTTACAGATGAGAAAACTGCGGCAAAGGGTTAAGTGACTTACAGAGGGGCACACTGCTAGTAAGTATCTGAGGCTGGATTTGAACCCATGAAGATGAGTCTTTCTGATTCCGAGCCTAATGCTCTCTCTATCCACGGTACCACTGTGCTACCTGAGCTATATCATTACCTGGTCCCATTTCATCATCTAGATAGACTTTGTCTATCAGATTCTTTGCTGAACTTAAGGTAACTATGACACCCACCAATCTAGCAACTCTTATGTACAATATAAATGAGGTTAATTTGCTGCTGCATATCTTGTGATCCCTCTTTCCTTTACCACATGTTTGTGAATGAGTGGCTCAATGACCAACCTTAGGTTTTTTCTTTGATCAATGCTGATTACCAATCTGTCATTTCTGCAGCTCCGTGGGGAAGAGGCAAGTCGCTGTTTTGAAGGCAAAAGCAGTGTACCAGTTGGGATGCCATCTTAAGATTGTGGGTACTACAGGAAGGAGAATTTCTTCTCCCACTGATGACCCTGCCCCTGGACTACTTCTCACATTAACTACATTCAGCCCTTATGGCCTCTCCCTCTGAGGAAGATGCAGTTTTTTCCAAGTTCATGGACACGTTGAAATCTGTCTATCTTTGGAGGTCTGTAGACTCCAGGCTAAGAACTCCTGAGCTAGATAATCATTAATGTCCTTCCAACTCTAAATATACAATTAGATTTTTGTATTTGGGGTTTTCTGAAAGGTAGTATACCGACCTATTTCTGGGTGCACAACAGCGGCTAGCTTCTAGTAAATAGAAGTCTGATTAAAAACCCACTCACCAAGAATACTCATCACAACCAGGATGGCAAAAAGCAGGACGGCAATGGCTCCTAACAACAGGCGAGTCGTTGTATCTAGAATGGAGAAGGGAAAAGGGATTTAGCTCCTGCCCCTAGACAGCACAAGAAAAACTCAGAAATCAGATGGATTTATCCCAAGGCTCAGGTTCCTGCGTTTCCTTCCCCCAGACTTCCAGAGAAGGGTAGTCAGTGCACAGTTACCCCAGGAACCTCCTCTAGGCTAGAGTACATAGCTCCCCAGCCCAAGGCCATAATCACTGCCTTTAACTGGCATCCAACTCTTGGTGCCTCCATTCACCCTATGCTTGCCTCACCTTATTTTGTTATGATTTATTCTCCAAACTCCAGGCCCTTGGCTCTAGCTGAGAAATTTGTTTTCTGATTAGAAAGAGAGAAGGGGGTAGGGGGGGCAGAGAGACAGCGACAGAGGGAGGGAAGGAGGGGGAGAGAGTGGGGGAGATGAAGGAGACAGAGAGACAGAGAGAGGGAGAGAGGAAGGGAGGGAGGGAGAAAAGGAGAGAGAAAGAAGGAGAGGGAGAAAGAAGGATAAGGAGGGGGAAAGAGAGAGTGAGAGCATGTGTGTGTGTGTGTGTGTGTGTGTGTGTGTGTGTGTGTGTGTGTGTTTTAAGTTTAACCTCATCACCTTCTTGAAAGCATAAAATTTCGCCCATCAGTACCTTGACTTAAGTGTACTTAAGTCTGAATGTGAGAATTGTCAAGTGTATATAAGGCAGGGGGAGGAGAGAGGAAAAGGAGAGAGAAAGGGAAAAAGAAAGAAAGAGAAATGTGAAGAGAGTGCATTTTGATAGCTCAATCACTAAAAAGTTCTTCATTAAGCAATTTAGAGGAGGTTTTTTGAGTCATTTAGTATAACCAGGACCTGGAGTCCTCAACCCACAGAAAATAAAGTTACAACCCACTAATACAAAACTTGTGATTACTTAGGTACAAACTGAGCTAAAATGTATTTTTGAATTCTTTACCAAAAAAAAAAAAATCACTATATAAATTAATAGTAGGATAAAAGAAAAGAAGAAATATTTGACTTGGTGAAAAAATAAAATTATTTCCAAGTAATTTTTACATTTATTTGCATTCCAATTAATGTGCAAATTCCAAATGATTTTTATCTATTCATTAGAGTACAAGTTCTGAGGTTCTAGTTACTTGACCACAAAATCTGGGAGTTGCAAGAGACCTGAGAATTCACTTAATCCAACCTCCCACCCCAGAAATCCATTCTGTCATCCACCTTTTATCTGAATATTTTTCTGGATGGGGAGCTCGCTTCCTATCAATGCAATGATAAATGTCTGAGTTTTTCTTCTAGAAAGTCAAATCTATCTCCTTATAATTTTCACCACTCTTTCCTCTACCCTAATCAATTATGTAGTAAAAATATGACTATATAAATGTTCTTGGGCATTCCTTCCACTTGCTTAGGGATTGTTTGAATCAGACATGGTACTTTGGATAGATAAGTGACTGAGAATACACTTCAGAGATCCTCTCTGTCTAAGGCCCTCTTTTTTTTTCTGAGGCAATTGGGATTAAATGACTCACCCAGGGTCACATAGCCAGGAAGTGTTAAGTGTCTGAGACCAGATTTGAACTCCAGTCCTCCTGATGTCAGGGGCTGGTTCTCTATCTACTATACCAACTAGCTGCCCCCCCTCATTTTCTAAATGAGAAAACTGAACCCCCCAAAGGGGAAGTTATTTACTAACTACATTGCTGTTCAACTCTTTGTGACCTCATTTGGGAGTTTCTTAGTAAACTTCTTCCTATGCTCACATAGCTAGTGTCAGAGTTGAAATCTGAATCCAGATCTCTTCTGAACTTTATTCTTCCTCATGTACAACTTATTGTCCTTTGTTATAACTTAAAATTTGCAAGCTAGCAAATCAGTATATAATCTAAGGAATATGGTGCAATCAACTTTCATTTGTCTATGGAAATGAGAAGTGATCTGGATGATGGGCAGCTAGATGACATAGCAGATGGAGCACTTGGTCTGGAGGCAGGAGGATCTGAGTTAAATCAAGCCTCAAACACTTAAAGGGTAAATTATTTAACTGTTTGCTTCAATTTCTTCATTTATGAATGGCATTTCACTTCAGTTATCTTTTTTTTCCCATCTGCATTCACAATGCTAAACACTGGTCTTGTATATCATTAGTACTTAATAAATGCTAAATTAAACTGAAATCAAGAACTTTACAAACATCTCATTAGATCCTCACAACCCATTCCTTTCTTATCCCCATTTTATAGTTGAGGAAACTGGGGCAAATAGGTTAAATGACTAGTAAGATTGCCTGGCTATTATGTGTCTCAGGCTGGATCTGAATTCAAGCCTAGAGCTCTATCCACCCCACACCTGGCTGCCCCAGAAAAAATAAATTCTTCCATTGTTCAGAGGCAGGCAGAGAAAAGTTTAACTTCAAGACCAATTTAAAACCAAGTACTAATGTCTGATTTCCCTGTTGTTTTTGTTTTTGTTTTGTTTTGTTTTGTTTTTGTTTTTTCCTAGTCATGACATCTATGGTATAAGTACCACGGGTCAGGAACCTTCGGCTGGGCCGTAGTGGGGAGGGTGATGAAAGATAGTGGAGATGGGAAGGACATCAGGGAGGGGAGGGAGATGAAAGGCAGCGAGGGGGGAGGAACGTCAATGAGGGGAAGAGGGATAAAAGGCAGCCGAGTGGGGAAGGAACATCAAGGAGAAGGGGGGGGATGAAAGGCAGCAGAGTGGGGGAGGAACATCAGAGAGGGGAGGGGGGATGAAAGGCAGCGAGGGGGGAGGAACATCAAGGAGAAGGGGGGGGATGAAAGACAGCAGAGTGGGGGAGGAACATATCAGTGAGGGGAGGGGGGATGAAAGGCAGCGAGGGGGGAGGAACATCAAGAGAGGTAAGGAAGGAGCAAGAACAAACTGATGGCGCTGCAGAGAATTATCATCTTGAGGAGACTTTGCCGAATGCACATGTGCGGCTTCAGTCAGGAAGTTGCGGGTTTATATTAATGCGAGAAGTTTTAAACATTAAAAGGATTAGGTTAAGTGACAAGCTGGAGCTCTCCAGCCAAGGCTGTGTTTATTCACTTTGTCCTTTCTCTTTCCTCCACCTTCACCTTCTCTGACCGCAGGCTGTCTCTCCCCACCCCAGTCTCCCCTTGTCACCTCCAGCCTTCCTACGGATCACGACTGGAAGGCCGAACAACTTTGTCCCACTGGGAAATCTTTGCGGGCTCTTTCACTGAATTGCCCGGATATTATCTGAGGCTGGGAAAAACAGAGAGAGGGCCATAATACCAGTGTGGGAGGAGAAGCTTAGTAACCTATGTTTTTGTTTTCAAGTCTTTTAGTAACAACATATAAAATATATGTGAATTTATGTGTGAATAAATTAAATTATGAATATGTTCATATATATGAATAAAATATATGTGGATGTATATATACATGTATTGTGTGTGTGTGCGTGTGTGTGAATATACATGGGCAATTAGATGCCAGACCTGGAGTCAAGAATACTCATCATCCTGAGTTCAAATCTGGCCTCAGATACTGTGACCCTGAGCAAGTCACTATATTCTGTTCAACTCAGTTTCCTCATCTGTAGAATGAGCTGGAGGAGGAAATGGCAAAGTACTCCCATATCTCTGCTTCTAAGTAAATAGTACTTGATAAAACCTCAAATGGGGTCTTAGTAGGACATAGTAGGACATGACTGAAAAATGATTCAACAATAATAACAGCACATAAATATGTCTGTTATATTGTTATATAAGACACATATACAATATATACCCATATGTATATATGTAAATATATATGTATATACATACATATGTGTATATACCTACCAGGTGTCCATGCCATTACACAGCATGTATAAATGCAGACATATACATACATACATATACACACAGACATACACATAGATATGCAGTATCGCGAAAAACTTTTGAGATTTAACTGTAAACTGATGTTTAATATATTGGATTACTTGCCATCCAGGGGAGGGGTGAGGGGAAGGGAGGGAAAAAATTTAGAGCACAAGATTTTGTGAATTTTGAAAATTATCTGTATGTATGTGTGTATTTTTTTTTCTTTTTGCTGAAGCAATTGGGATGACTTGCCAGGGTCACATAGCTAGGAAGTGTTAAGTGTCTGAGGCCAGATTTGAACTCAGGTTCTCCTGATTTCTGGGCTGGTGCTATATCCACTGCACTAACTAGCTGTCCCTCCATGCAGAAATTTTTAAAATAAAAAGTTTTAATTAAAAAAAAAACAATTGGATCTATTCAAAGCAGTAAACTTAAAATAATAAACTGATATTTACAAGCATTAATGCTTGGAAGAAGATTCAAACAGTAAAATTGACTATTGTTTTAAATTCTCCCTCCCTAAGTAGATCTTCCTAACAAAAACAAAATTCTTCTGCCCAAATTGAGCAAATCTATAGAGTATATTAGTCCCACAGAATAGTAGTAATGTTACTTTAGGGAGGGCCATTCTTGGAGATAATCTCTTCCTCAAAATTCAAGGGTCTGTCCAGAACATTACAAAAATCAAGGGATATATCCTTTAGTTATAAAAAAAAAAAAAAGAAGTTCCATGCATTTAATTTTAGTATTATGGACTCCCTGTCTCCCAAAACAGCTGGCCCTGGAGTCAGGAGGTACTTGAGTTCAAATTCAGCCTCAGACACTTAATACTTATTAGTTATATGATCCTGGACAAGTCCTTAACCTCAATTGCCTCTCCCTCCCCCCACCCAAAAAAAAAAAAAAAAAAGAAAGAAAGAAAGAAAAAGGAAGATCATTGAGGCTTTAAATAAGAATAATGGAACAACAGTTTCTGTATAAGACAATCTGCTTATGTTAAGTCCAGGCAAGGTTTGGGCTTTAACCCAGAAACTGTGTTAATATACAATTAAATCTAAAGTAAGAGAGAGGTAAACTTTGTTGGGGCTGTTGTTCAATCATGTCATATATGACTCTTCATGACCAATTTGGGGTTTTCTTGGCAAAGATCATAGAGTACTCGGCTATTTCCCCTTCTCCAGCTCATGATGAAGGAACTGAGGCAAACAGGATTAAGTGACTTGCACGGATCACACGGCTCTTCCAGGCTCTAGGCCCTTCTTTCTATCATCTGTGCCATCTAGCTGCCCTAAATGCTGCCATACAGAGAAGTCATTGTTACTGCCCCTTTCTTATAAATACCCCCTCTACTCTTACAGCCGCTGAGATAGTCCAGGCTCTCATCAACACCCCCCTTAGACTATTTCAATAGTCTCCTAACTGGTCTCTCTCCTTCTGACTTCCAGTCTATCCTCCACCCTGCTGTCAAATAGACATTTTAACACAGGGATCTGATTATGACCATGCAAGCAATACTCTTTTTGTATCATAATCCCTTTTGACAATTGGATGAAACCTGCGGAGTCCTTTTCAGAATCCTGCTTTTAAATACTTAAAATATATAGGATTACCAAAAAAAATCAATTATAGTAAAATCCAGTTATAAAAATATATTTCAAAACAATGTACAAGGAAGGGGAGGAGATGGCTCAGTGGATAGAGCACCAGCCTTGAAGTCAAGAGGACCTGAGTTCAAATCCAGCCTCAAACACTTAACAATTCCTGGTTGTGTGACCATGGGCAAGTCACTTAACCCCAACTGCCTCAGCAAAAAAAAAAAAAAAAAAAAAAAAAAAAAAACAATGTACAGATCCCAGATGAGAGTCTTTGCTTTAGAATGAAATACAAATCCTCAGCCAGACATCTACAGCCCTCCACAATATGGTTTCCACCTATGTTTTCATTTTTATTTGACGTTATTTCCCTTCATTCTCCATTTTAGTCAAATTGGACTGCTAGCTCTTTCTCCTACCACCTTCCACTTCTGTCCCTTTGCGTAAATGGTCTCCCATGTCTGGAATACATTCTCTTTTTACCTCTGACACCCTTATAGAAGCCCTAGCCTCTACCTTCATTCTACTTTCTATGGCTCTTAAAATGGCCCTTGGGAAAGAAATCCCTATTAGTAAAATCTTCTCACTCCCAGCTCTTTGCTGCCCCAATGAGGAACCCCAGCACCTAGGACTGATTAACCTGAGTTTGGGTGAGCCCTAAGATATACCCATGCCCTGGTAAACCATCTGGGCAGATGAGCCAGAGCAGACTGAGGGTCACTGACAGCCCTCAAACCTGTCGGGAAAGTAAAGAGATGTCTAGTCCAAGCCTTTCCCGGTGGAACAATTTGTTCCTAAAGGCTGAAGGAAAACTGTGGAAAGCTTAGACCTTGGCCAGACCCCCAAACCACCGAGATCAACCATTCACCACCAGGCATTTTGGCTTTTGTCCTGCCCCGGGACCTCAGAAGGGAGAGTGAGACCCATGACTTGGGCCACTCTGGCCCACTTAAATCCAGCTCTTGCACAAGCCCTCACGGGAGACATCATGGAAGGACGAACAAGGTGGAGGTAGACCAGAGACAGAGACGGTGGGAGTTGGGAGGCTGGGGAGGAGAAGTGTTGAAGAAGAATACTTTGGGGCTGGGATAGAGAAGGCTGTGAGCTAGTCATTTACTGAAGAGGAAGGGGACTGGCCGGAAAGGGCCATGAATAGCACAATCGTGAGCAATAACTAGAGCGAATAGTTACAGAGCACCGTGTAAATATTGTAGCATTTTATCCTCCAGCTACAAGGAGAAGTGGTTACAGTATTTGTTGCCCTCTTTTCATAAGGAAGAGAGGTGGAAAGTGGCCTGCCTAAGGTCCCACAGATGCTAAGTATCTGAGGCAATATTTGAACTTGGGTCTCCCAGACTCCACAGTCCCCTTTGCTTCCTTCCATCCCTTTACTGACCCTTCACTAATCATAGCATAAAGTATTTTGAGCTGAAAGATCTTATGCTCCATTTGGTCCAACACACACTAGGAGTTCCACGTGGCCCTCAGGAGACTCCCCCAGTGCCAGGTGCACCCTGCTAACCAAGGGTGCTGGGGGGAAGGGGGAGAGGGAAGGAGCGGAGTATGTCAGAGCTCGTTGACTACTGAGGCCTGCTTGTCACCCCAAATGGAGTCTTACCATCCGCTCCCTTTAAAGAGTTTTCCAACTTTTTTAGCCCTTGACATCCTGGATAAATTCTCTGAAATCAAATCCCCAAGTAGCCATTATGGCTCTGCTAAAGTAATGAATTCTCCAATGACTTTTGTTTAGTCATTAAGCCACAATAGCATTATCCTAAAAGAACACAAGATGGGGATGTTGCCCCAGGAAAAATTTCCCTCCTTCTGTCCCTTCTTTCCTCTCTCTCTCCTTCTCCTTCCCTTCCTCCCTCCTTTCCTCTCTTTCTGTCTCTCCTCTCTCCATCCTTTCTCCCTCTTCCCTCTCTACATCTCTATCTCTATTTCTCTGTCTCTCTCTCTGGTTCTCTGTCTCTGTCTCTTTCTGTCTTTCTGCTTCTGTGTATGTGTGTGTGTCTCTGCTTCTGTCTCTCTTTCTGGTTCTCTGTCTCTGTCTCTTTCTGTCTTTCTGCTTCTGTGTATATGTGTGTGTGTGTCTCTCTGCCTTGGTCTCTCTCTGTTTCTTTCTCTCTGCACAAATGTTTCTTTTGCATGTTTGTACTTCCTTTTGTATACCTTGCCATGTTTACTATAATAGCTGGCATTTATATATCACTTAGACAATCAAGTAGCATGGTGGACAGGATGCCAGGCCTGAAAGCAGGAAGACTCATTTTCCTAAATTCAAATCCAGCCTCAGACACTTAATAACTGTGAACCTGGGCAAGTCATGTAATTCGTTTTGTCTCAAGTTTCCTTATTTGTAAAATGAGCTATAAAAGGAAATGTACAACAATATATCATTTACTATATTCCAGACTTTGTACTATACATTTAAAAAATAGTATCTAATTTTATCCTCAATAATCCTGTGGGATAGGTGCTATTATTATCCCATTTTACAGATGAGGAAACTGAGGCAAACAGAGGTTTAATGCCCAAAGTCACATAGTTCAAGGTCAAATATCTGACACTGGATTTGAAATAGGTCTAACTACAGCACATATATATGTTTGTATGTATGTATATTCCTTGTGTTTGTTGAAATGCTCCCTTACACTGATATAAAAAGATATATCAGATACTTTTATAGATTTTAAAAAGTACAACTAAATTGAGTTGCTTTTGACTTATGTGAGCCACAGATAGTTTTTCTGGTAGTCTTTTATAAGAAAAAAGTTCTTCCATCTCCTTGTTCTACAGAAAATGTCATTATAACAAAACAATGTGCTTAATGGAAAGATTGCCAAAATGCATCTGAGGACCCACCTACATATTGGGATAGCATTCAACATAAGAAGCAGTATTGTATCATAGATAGAAATCTGGTTTTGGAAATAGGAAGGTTTGAATTCAAATTCTGACTTTAATAAAAACTAACTGTGTGAACACAAGCAAAGCATTAAAGGTCTCTGTACCCCCAGACCACTCTCCAAGATTAAGGAGCAGTATGCTGGTAGTAGAATAAGATTTCCTTATTCCAACCAAGGCATAAGTTTGGACTCCCACTCCAACCACTACCACTAAATCAGGATGCAATAAAAAGCATACTGGACAGGGCAGCAGCCAGACTACCTGATTTTAAGGCTTGGTTCCACTCTTAATAATCAATTAACAAGCATTAAACAAGACTTAAATCAAGTGGATGAGTCTAATCTGTAATATGAGGAGGATGAAATAGAGGGTTTGCAAATTCCCTTTCCTTTCTTGAATTTAAGAATCCAAAAGAATATGGCAGATTCATGAACTTCAGAGTAACAAGACCTGCTCTAAGTTTTCATTTCTACAAGCTGTTTACAGATCCATGTGCCTTCTCCCTTTCTTCCTAGCCACAAACAAAATAGACAAAAGAGGCTTAAATTCTGGTATAACTCAAGGCAAGTTGCTAAATTCTCCTCGTTAGAAAAGCTCTCTTTTTAGAGTGTTTTTGTCATATGTTTCTGGCCCCATCGCACTCTTCACTAACACACTATATTAAGTGAGGAACCGGAGTGGGTGCCTCCTTCAGGGGACAACTGTCCTAATAAATTCATCTATTGGAATGTTAAACTCAAAAATAATGTGGCCCAAGAAATATGGGACAGACCTGATGCATTCATCCTTATTTGATTTGTACCCTGGGGCTAGTAATGATAATAATAACTAATATTTATATAACATTTTAAGGTTAGCAAAGTGCTTTCCAAATATTATCTCATTTTATCCTCATAACAATTTTATCCCACTTTATAGAAGAGAAAACTGAGGCAGATAGTAGTTAAATTATTTACCTAGGGTTAAACAGCTAGTAAAAGCATCTGGGATTAAAGTTACATTTAGGTTTTCCTGACTCCAGGTCCAGTGCGCTGCCTACTGAGCCACATAGCATCTTTGGGAATGGAAAGTGAAGAAGGATACTCACCCACATTAATGTCCTGTCTGGCAGGAGAATCATCAGCCAGCTTTATATGGGTCTTATAAAGCCTTGGGCTAAGTATGTTGTAATAATAATAATAATAATTAGTACTTACATAGCACTTTAAAATTTACAAAGCAATACCCTGTGAGGTATGTACTATATGTATCATTATCTCCATGTTTCTGATGACAAAACTGAGTCTCAGAGAAGTTAAATCATTTTGAGAGTAGGGCTATTGTGACTTCAGTTACAGCAGTAGGACTTGAACCCTTGAAGTCTTCCTGACTTCAGGTTCAACATTCCATTTTGCCACATTGCCTCCATAAAATATGGACAGAGGAAGAGGCACTTGGGAGTAGAAAAGAGAAAATAAATGTCTCTTACACTTCTTCCTTGTAGCCTAGCTCAGAGTGAGACACAAGTTATGTGATTGAAAAATACTGAATCAAATGTTAAAGGGAAGGGGAATCGTGGCACAACATGGACTTTCCAGTTTGTTGTCATGGAGAATAGTGTGGATGGTAATAGTAGGAATCCTCCAGTGAAAGGTTCTTCCAAAGAAAATGGAGAAAGCAGAGTATAGATATTTATAAATAAGTCCTATACCAAAAAAGTTCTCAATACTCAAATAGACCTGTGACCGAAAATAAATACAACTAGCATAATACAAATCAAAACCCATTCAAGCCTGCCCATGTTCTCCCAACGTTTGACACAGAGGAGCATCCAGTTTGTTGGAGGCCAAATTCCTTGCTTTCTTCCAACATCACAGAGGAACCATGGACTCTGGCTGTCCACCTATCATCTCTAACTCTTGTCATATAACAGCCCATTTTATCCTCCTGTCATATAATCCTTTACTCTTGTTCTCTGGAGTCGCTCATTTGCTGCTTGTTGCAGCTTATACACGCCCACAGTGCTCTTCAAGAAACAAACCAAGTATGGCAATTTGAAATAATTTTGTCTAACTTGGCACCTTTTCTTTGCCCAGTTCTGAACAATATAACTTGAATGCCAGACCTCTTTTAGACATCATTGTGATTCCTGATTTTGATCCTCTTTCTAGTTAAGACACTACCAGTCCCACTTTTGATCCTATCAGGTAATTATTATTGACCTCTCCTGTTCTTCATCTTAGGGTAGTCTAATGATAATAACTGTGTTTTAATCCTTTTCCCCTTTCCTTTCTAACTTTCCATGTCTATCCAAACAAGGAATGATTTATGGTTCTGAACAAGAACACAAAGAAAATGATAGGTATTAGGCCGAAAGGTATAATCTAAGGGGGAAAAAAAGAGAGAAGTCAGAGCTGAATCCAGTGCACAAAGGAGGCTAGCCAGGGAATAGTTTGGTATCTTTACCATAGCTTATAAGAGAGTGGATCAGTGATGTGATAGGGGGCATAAGGCACCTCATTCTAAAGTAAGGTATAAGGTCAAATGGCTCCCAGCTTGTCATGATATCCAACACATGATAACAACAGGGAAAAGACCTCAAAACGAGATCAATTGTGCTTCGGCTGGGAAACTTTTCTTCTTGAGAAGACAATTCCAAGGTAAGATCAGACCATGACCTTCTTCCAATAGGAAGAGAACAATAATTGGCTAGTTGACTTATTTGGAATGGTAAGAGAAAAGAGCAGACTATGATAGCATTCTTCTCTTCCCCAGCTGAGAATATCACATTGACACTGTAGGAATTGGTCAATATAGAATATAGCCAAGAGCCAGCCCAGTCTATGGATTCACAAAGATGGCCATCAGGACCATAATTCTTGCAATCCCCAAAAGAATAGTAATGATCTCTTTCTTTCTTTAAAGATTTCACAGAATCTTTAAGGGTCTGGGCAAGCTCAAGTGGAAATAAAAAAGTGGGAAAGGCTATGAAACCAGGAAAATAGTTTTTGAGATGAATTAAATAGCTCTTCAGAGTAGCTGGAAGTGATCATTTATATGTAATTGAAATAATACTAGAGAATGGGAAGGATTCTTAGTGCTGAAAGACAGTAATTTATTTGGTTCAGTGGTAGTCCATGAAAACACAAATTATATTACCTTAAAAAAAAGTTGAATTCCTTCTAGCATCAATAATTTTTCTGTTCTTTTTATTCACATTGGCCTTGCCCAAGCCCAAGCCCAAGTCACTTCTAAGTTATATAGAGATATGTTTGCTTGATCACTGGTAGGGCAAAGCACAGAACTAGTATTAATGGGTAGAAGTTACAGGGATGTAAATTTTAACTAAATATTAAGAAAAACTCCCCAACAATTAGAGAAATGGTGACCATTAGGGTCAAGGAATATAAGACAGAGGATGATTTGTCAGGAAGGTTATAGAAGGAAGCCAACATTAGAAAATCTTGTCTTGAAATTTCTTCAAACTCTAAGATTGGGTGGATCTCTGACAGATGGCAAGGAAAGCTCAGTAAAATATGTTTATGAATGTTGTCCATAATTCATGCAGAATACATACTGAGAAAAGGATGTATGCTGCACATTAGCATATAAAAATTTGATCATGAACAAAAATGGCCCCTATGAACACCATGGCTTGATGACATGCTTTATCCTTTCTACTTCTCCATTGGACTGTGGTTTAAAGAGAAAAGCTGTGGTTGGATGCAGTATGACAGAAATGCCTGCCAGAATCGGGAGATAAATTTAGAGTCACAGAGGTAATGCTTTTGGAAAAGCTATCAAAGTGAAATATATGGTCCAAGGCCAGTTGGACTCTCTGAGTGGCACCAAGTAAACTTTGGATGGGGATAAAGTAAACCATCTTAGTTAGAGTAGCTATTATTTTTTCCCTCTGAAGGGAAAAGAAAGGGTCATGATGAAAAACAGTGAAATGTTGGCTCACGAGCCATGAGGAAGTTCAGTAAGGGCTGAAGTGGACCTTACCGTGATGTATTTGATGTGAGCAAGGGTCAACAGGAATCCGCCTCTGCTTTCTCAGCACTGTGTAGCATATTCTGTTGTAACAAGACATCTGTTTTACCATCCTAGGAACCCAAAAGGTAGATTGAATGAGGTGAAAGTCCATGGAGAAGAAGAATAGCCGCAAGGCATTAGTGGGCTTTGAGACAGCTCATGGACCAGAAATAACTCCATTTTTTTCCACTTTTCTTTTGGCTAAGGTAAACCTGCTGAAAGTCAGTCAGCTGGCAATCAATGAATAATTCTGACCACCCCTGGATGTAGATTACTATGGTCTGGGGGATATGATAGTGCAAAGGAAACATCATAATCTAGTGGGAAAAGGGCTAAGATACAGATAACTTGTGGTTAAATCAATCCACCTAGCTGATTTACACTAGAATGTGGACTTTTAGATAAGGCAGATCCTGACAGTAATCCAGTAAATGAGTTCTTCACTTTCTCTTGCTCAGTTTTTTCTTCTCTCCTGATGTTTCCATTAGTCTGTTTTCTCACCCCACAAGTCTTCTAAAACAACCGCCATATTTTTCTTCATCTTCAATGCCTGTCTCTGCAAAGTCACTACCCAGGGCTTCTAATTTCCAGTCTTACATCACCACCGTCCTTTTAGGAAGTTCCCTCTACCACTTCAGTATTGACATAAGCATTGTCTAAAGCCAGATTTGTTAAGAAAATGTGGTGGTGTGGATAGGGTGCTATCTTTAGAGCAAAGATGACTAAGGTTCAAGTCTTCCCTCAGCTACATATTGATTATGGCACCTGGGCAAGTCACTTACCTCTCCATGTCCCAAGTAACTTTGTAAATGTGGAACTGCACTGGGAGGAGTTGCTTATATAAATTACATCAAATGTCTAAAACCTATCTAAACCCAATGTGACAGGTTGATTTCTCTCCTCTGAATCATGTGGGATACTCAAGAAGTAGGTTAAGGCTTTGAGGAAAGCCAGCTCTAAAAAGTATAAAACATTTATCAAGGGAGAGATGTATGATATACTCATTTCCTTTTTTCTGTCCAAATCATGACTTTATCTTCATTTTTACTGGGTGAGGATGATTCATTTCATAAAGCTACTCAGTTATGTCATGTTTTGTTAACTTATTTTCCCCAAGTGTGCTTGTATCTACAATCTCATTTTATCTCCACGACATCCCTGTGAGGTTGATAGGCAGTACAATATGCTCCAGCCTATGTATGAGGAAAGCCATACCCCAAGCATTAAGTTACTCATGCAAGGTCACATTGTGAGTTAATATTCAAGGCCAAGGTGAGAAACCAGGTCTTTTGAATCCCAGCACAGGGTTCTTTTCTACCAAATGGCATTTGATCTATTCTAAATCTGAATTTTTTCCCACCCCCAAGCCCCAGCCTCTAGGGACAAAAGATCAAGGTAACTCTGCTAATGGTGTCTCTGGCAGAAACGAGAACCGCCAGACCCTCACCCTTACTCCCCAGGCTGGTCAGCTCTTACCCGGGAGTCTGGGTGAAGGGTGAGGGTAGGGTGCTGGATAAGGTAGTAAAAGTATGATGGAGTCAGACGGTGGTCGGAAAGGAGAGGACCCCAGAGGAGGCTTGCCCTAGCTAAGGACCCTGAGAAGAGGACAGGATTCTCTGGGGAGGCAGCAACCATGGAGGAGGAAGGAGGATGTTACTTGCTTACCCTCCAAGGCCGCCTTCCAGCTGGTACTGCCCTCGTACCCGGATCCTGATCTTCTCAGCAGCACCTCCTGGCCTCGGCCCTCCCCGTCCCCGGGGGAGAGTACTCTCGGCAAAGTAGCCGCCGCCGCCGCGGCTGGAGCGGGTGGCGGAGGGGGCCGACTCCTCCTGGGGGGCTCCCGGACAGGCTCCATGCCCCCCTCCCACTCCGGTGCCCCCGCCCCTCTGCTAAAGGGCGCCTGGCACTTCCGTTACCAGGCTGGGGGGGAACCGAGCCCGCACTGGCCAGGGACCTTGCCTTTGTCCCTCCCTCCCTCCCGGTGGGAGCAGGAGCTGAGGATGGGAGGGATGCAGAAAAGAGCTTCTGCAGCTCGGGGACAGTGGCGGGGCGTTCAGCTCCTCTCCGGACCAGGATTCTCAGCAACGAGAAACGTCCCTTCCTGCTTCACTCTTCCACAGCCGCAGCATCTGCCTCTAGAGTTTCTCAGCTTGGGAAAGGGGGGTGGGGGGAGGGAGAGGAGAATGAGGGAGGAGAGAAAGAAGAGGAGGGTGGGGAGAAGAGGCGCCAAGGCGACGGGGGTGGCAGCCGGGCGGGAGGACCCGAGGAGAAGGGCAATGAGGCTGGAATGCTGGGGGAGAGGGGGCGGGGAAGATGTGAGCAATAGAAGGCTGCAGGGATCCCCGAACCTGGAATCAGGAGGAAGATCAGAATAGGGAGGGAGCACTGAGGGATATGGGTGGGGGGAGCAGCGGGGACCCCGAGAACACACGGACCCACATAGCCAAAGAAAGCTGTTAGCATCCAGAAGCTTGGGGATGGGGGAGGGGGGCGAAAGGATAGAGAGACTTGAGAGTCTATGGGGAGTTAGGAAAAGGGAGGCCGGGAAAGGGCCACCGGCGTGGAGTGGGGTTTCAGGAAGGGAGATCCGGGGATCTCCTTTCTCACCTCCACCCCAGATTCCCTGGCTCCCATTCAGGCTGGAGCCAGGGGGCGAGGGAAGAAAATGCATCCCCCAAGTCTGGCGGGGCCGCTTAGAGGTCACAGAACGGGCCATGGGGAAGGGGAACGTCCGGGAGCTTGGTTAGAGACCTGCCCAGCGGGACCTTGGACAGAGAAGAGGCTTTGCAGAAACATAATCTTCTGCGCGCCTTAGGATCCGTTTGACTTGAGATCCTAGGGACGTGGTGTGATGCTGGCGTCTGGCACCTCATGGAGAGCAAACACATTTCCTTTGTTATTATAGGGCCTAGCCAGGCTATGATTAATTACCAAGAGAACTCCTTTCGGACTTATAATTAGAGCTGGGATTCTTCAGCTGAAGTCTACAGGTAGATTTCAGGGTGACCGTGAATTTGTCAAAAAAAAAAAAAATACATCTTTATTTTCACTAATCTTTGATTTCCTGTATCTTATATTGTACATTTTATAAATCATCGGTCCAATATGGGACCGGTGAGTTTCACCAAACTGCCAAAGAGATTCAAAGAGGTTCCTTCCCTCAACCCCGCCAAGAAAAAGAATGGCTAGATTGTACCAGTACTGTACAGTGGATGGAGCGAAAGATGGACTTTGAATCAAGATTTGAGATTGAAACTTGTCTCTTTTGCCACTTATTAGCTATATGATCTTAGGCAAGTCATTTTATATCTCTAAATAATATATAAAGGTTACTTATTTTTAGTCAGAAGGAGTCTATTCCTTCACCCCAGGATTTAATATTCTTATGGAGTCTGAGAGGAGTAAGTCCACTCCACCATTAATATATAGGTTATAGAATCTTAAAGTGAAGAGTGGTCCTTAGAGATAATCTAGCTCAGGCAGAAATAGTATTGCATCTTTTTGAGATCATGATGTAATAAGAAACACATGTAATAAAGGGCCAGGGAAAAATACACCAAAAATTAATTAGAAACTAACTAATCTGATCCTAAAGAATGAGTGGGTGAAACAACAACTCATAGACACAATCGATAATTTCATCCAAGAGAATGACAACAATGAGACAACATACCAAAACTGATGGGATGCAGCCAAAGCAGTTCTTAGGGGAAATTTTATATCTTGAAATAATCTAGCTCAGGCTCTTCCTTTTACAGATCAAGGTAGAGTGATTTCCTCAAGGTCAATTAAACACTCCAAAGAGAGAAACAAAGCAAGACCACAGCTCACCCTCAAGAATCATGCCTGGAACCCACTTAGTCTGTTTTCCTCATCTCTAAAACGGAGGTAACAATAGCATCTAGAGAGTTGTGGTGAAAATCAATCAGAAAATATGTGGGAAGCCTTTTGCAAACCTTAAATTATTATTATTCTGACCCACTTTATTTAAAAGCAATGTTTCAAATGTAAGTCACTATTTAATAGCAGGCGTTGGATAATATAAAAGATCCAAGGAGGCCTAAAGTAGAGGAAAAAACAAGTTTAGGTGGTAGATATTACCTCCTTTATTATGGTTCTGTAGTCATTTTTCAGTCACATCTGACTTTCTATAACCCCATTTGGGGTTTTCTTGGCAAGGATACTGGAGTGGTTTCCTTCTCCAGCTCATTTTACAGATGAGAAAACTGAGGCAAACAGGGTTAATGATTCCCCAGGGTCACACAATTAATAAGTACCTAAGTTTGAATATGAACTCAGGCCTTCCTGACTAGGGCAGAGCTCTATCCACTGCCACCAGCTGCCCTATTACCTCCATTAGGAAGCATTTTTTAGAGGAAATGAGTTTGAAAAAAGATAAAGGAGGTAAAAGACATGCATTGGTAGAAAGGTAAATATTTCTACCAGAGGAGATGACGTATATAAAGATGATTCAGGGAAAATAAATGTCACATGTGGAACATGACAAGAAATAGCTTGACTGGAAAAGGAATATATTAAGGAGAAAGGAGAGACAAGGGAAGAGCCTTTGAGACTAGATTTTTCATGCAACCTTAGAAGTCAAAGAAAATTGTTTTAGGTTCTAAAGTAAGAAAATACTACACTAACAAAGAATCATAAAATTTATTTTATTTTATTTATGGAGTAAAACAAGCATTTCCATAACATAGTATAATTTTTTGAAAAGATGGATTGTACATAAAACTACTATGCCTAATTTCCTATTCCTTTCAAATATACAACACAATTATCATGTAAATTTCTTTTTCTCTTTTTCTTCTACTCTCAGAGGGCTATCATTAGACATAAATAAAATGTGTGTGTATGTGTGTGTGTGTGTGTGTGTGTGTGTGTGTAAAACTATTCTACATGTAATTCTATTTATCAGTTCTTTCTCTGGATACTGATAATGCCTTCCTCATAAGAACCATAAAATTTTAATGCTGATCCCCATTATAAAGGTAGAAATGATAGAGCACCAGCCCTAAAGTCAAGAGGACCTGAGTTTAAATTTGACTTCAGACACTTAACACTTCTTAGCTGTGTGATCCTGGGCAAGTCACTTAGCCCCAATTACTTCAGGGGAAAAAAAAAGTTAGAAAATTGAGGGCCAGAGAAGTTAAGGTTTTCATCCAGGTTATTAAGAAAACTTTAAATGAAGATGAGACTGAAACACCAAATGCCTGAAGAAGAAAAAAAACATACACACACACTATAAAAATCTAACTAAATTTTAAAATATTGCTTCACTCTCTAATTGTTTCTCTAGGGATTCTACCTTTTTTCAGAAATCATTTAAGATCATAATGTAAATGAAATGAATAGTATTGAATGCTATGTAATCATGATGACCGAGTTTGGCCCCTGAGAAGAGATGAGGAAATGCAACTCTTTTCTTTGGTTGGAGAAATAGGGGATTTGGATTGTAGAATGCTGCTGGTACTATCAGATAGTCAATATATGTTGATAAATGTTCCTTAATGGCTTTCTCCCTTCCCTCTCCTTCTCTCCCCTCCCCATTCCTTATTTAAAAGGGAAGGCTCATTGGACTGAATAGGTGCAGGATGAGGAAAGGGCTTATTTAGAAATGATTGTGCTTAAAAAAAAAAAACTTTTAAAAAATTAAATAGTTTATGTCAGAAATCACTTTGGGACTAAGAGTTTTCCTCTCCCTATTATTTCTTACCTGAGAGGTAATTGAGTACCTTTTTCCCCTGAAAAGATTTTTAAAATTTTTGTTCGGTGCAAAAGATTTTTAAAAAAACATTTCAGTTACTAAGACGTTGAGTCAGATCTGAATATAATTACAGTGAGAATGAAAGCAAATAATATAATGTAGAAAAGAATAAATTGTTCAAAATTACTCTTAGGAAATATTCGTAGCCAAATATCTTTAGGATTATCTATTATGTGCATTTTTCTTCAAAAGAAAGCTTCTTGCTTTATTGAAATATTTTCCAGAGACTATTATAATGAAATTCATTGCTCTAACATCTCAAAAATGCCATAGAAACGTAGAATATAAATCAGTTTCTGCATACCCTTTGGAAAATGAAACTACTAGATATTTTATTAAGGTGGAAGAATTGATACTTTCAAATGAAATTTTCTTTATTGTACATTAATGCTTCCTCACTCAAATTTCTCCCTTACAAGTTTAGAATTTATTAATCTCTATATTTGAGCCTGAGCTAACATAGGTTGACTGAGGCTATGCCCCAGGTAGCAACATGAGAATATCAATTTTTTTTTTACCCTGAGCTGTTCTTTCCTATATTCTCATGGAGTCCTCCCCAAGGAATGCTTCTGACGCTCTTTCATAGTGTTCTGGCCTAGGGGCCTTAATACCCAGAATCTTCACAGGAACAGAATGAGGAAAAGTCAGGGATGTGGGAGATTGGCAGCGGTCACAGACTCTCCACCCCCCCACAAATCCACCCATTTGCAAAATAGGGCTAATATCTACTATCTATCTGAGAGGATTGTTGTGGGGAGAGGGAAAAGGAGAAATGCTTTGCAAACAATAAATGATATCAAAAAGGGGAATTTACTGTGATATGTCCTAGGCTGGTGCCCAAAGTGCTATTATAGTCCTAGGAAATCATAATAATTATTGCTTTTGTTGTTTGCTAACATATAGTGCTTTAAGATTTACAAAGTGCCCTACATATATTATCTCATATGATCCTGATAACAACCTATGAGGTTGATACTATTATCCTCATTTTGCCAATTAGAGAGATTGAGTGACTTACCCAGAGCTATTTAAAGCAAAATTGAAACTTCTAGACTACAAGTCCAGCACTTTATGCACCACAATACTTAGCTGTATTGCATAGAAAAACATATAATTTAAAGAGTGGGTGGGAAGAGGCATTAGAAAAGATTCCCCCCATAAGATTATAAGCTCTTTAAGGACAAGAATTGTCTTTTACCTCTTTTTGCTTCCCTCCTACTTAGCACAGTGCCTGACACCTTGTGGGTACTTAATGTTCATTGGCTGATTGACAAGTGATTACAAGGGGGAAGCTAGGCAGCACAGTGGATGGTCAGGAGTTCCTCTTTGTGAGTTCAAATCTAGCCTCAGACTAACTATATGATTGTGATCAAATCACTTTAACTCTGATTGTCTCAGTTATTCATGAGAAGGAGAATGAGCTGGAGAAGGAAATGACAATCTTTGCCAAAAAAACCATAGATGGGGTCATAGTCAGGTATGACTGAAAAACAAATCAGCAACAAGAAGTGACTGCAAAGATCTTTGACATTTATAGAGAAATCTTAAGAGCAAAAAACTGAGGCTTGGATTGTCATTTTCACTACCCCAAATATTACGTGGCTTTTAATATCATTGGACACCCAGCTCTCATCCTATATCTTCTAATTATCCTAGTCCTAAACTAATGTCCTCAAAAGGCACCTATCACAGAATGCCTTATTTTTTAGTTGTTTTTAGATCTACCATCTTTCCTAGTGAACTATATATCTAGGAGTATAATTTATATATAGTAGTGCTCAATGAACATTCATCTGATTAACAAAAATGGACAAAGAATCAAAATTTCACAGGGAGATTGTAATGTTTATGATGTTTGTAAGGAACCCAAAATCAAGAATCTCATCTCATTGTTGTTAGGAGAAAGACAGAGTTGTTGACAGAGTGGACAGAGACAAGTGATTGGTCCTAACCATCCATAGTTATAATTCATGATGGCTCCTTATGACTTCTTTTATGTAACTTATCAAAAAAATTAATCTCCTTGTGAGAGTTTGCCTCAAAAAAGGCAGAACATCCAGCACTAAGGACTGTAATCTACCTTGGATCACATTTGAATTATTGAGTTCAGTTTTAGGTATCAGTGACTTTCAGAAAATTCTTCTCAATTTAGTATGAAACTCAAGGAAATAATGTTTCTTCTTCTTTTTTGTTGCTGCCACCAACAGAAAACAATAGTTTTCCAGCTTGTTGACTGGGTTGTGGGGTTGGGTGCTGCTTCCTCTGGAAGAACAAACAGGTTAGACTTGGTGTACTTTCTAGATCCCTTTTCATATCTTGTACATCCACAGAGGCTGTCAGCATTGTGTTTCTTGAGAATGCATTCACTACCATGAACATGTGACTGGGGAGCGGTCACAATAAAATAAACGATCACATTGTTTTAGCCTTTTTTATTTCAAGGACTGGTTATTTTGACAGTGTTAAAAAAAAAAAACTTTTAAAAAGAAAACAATCAAAAATTTTATTGTGAAAGCCTTGTTCAAGTAAAGGAGATAGCAAAGAGGTTGCCAAAAATAATTATTTATGTTCCTGTTATCCATTGATTCTAATGTTGACTTCACGCTGATCACAGTCATTAAAAGAAGAAAAGATACTGCAGAGATAGAGATAACTACAAATCCTCTATGCTTTCTTTAAAATGTGTATTTTAAACAAAACCTAGTTTCCATGGAGTTAATTGTGAGGAGGGAATAATAATAATTCGAATAGGTAAGAGGATAGAGATACATGGTAGAGTCCAACTTGAGCACAAGTTTACTGAGATAACACAATAAGCCCAAATGTAGAGAATTAGACAAGAGATAAAAAGGAAATAATAAAAATAAAAAGGAAACTTGTGAATCATTTCAGTTATGTCTGACTTTTTGTGACCTCAATTGGGGTTTTCTTGGCAAAGATACTGGAATGATTTGGCATTTTCTTCTCCAGTTCATTTTACAGATGAGGAAACTGAGACAAATAGAATTAAGTGAATTGTCTATGGTCATACAGCTAATAAGTATCTGAGGCAGAATTTGAACTCAGCTCCTCCTGACTAAGGGTCCATGCTCAGTCCATTATGCCACCTAGTTCCCAAAGAAGAAACATACACTTAAATAAATTTTGGTATGCAAAGGTAAAAAAAATATTACTGCATCATAAGAAACATAAATATGAGGAATTCAGAGAAACATGGGAAGGTTTTTATGAATTGCTGCAATGAAGCTAGGGAACAATGTATACAATGACCATAATAGTGAAGTGAAAGCAACACTAGCTGCCTTGGCCACAAGGAAAAGAGAAAATGTACCTTTTTTTTTAAACCTCAGAGAGATATTGAAGTATTGTCAAAATCTTTTTTTTACGTGGTTTTTGTTCAAAATTTTATTTGCTTCAAGGGAAGTCATAGGGTTCCAGAGGTGGGAGATGTAATAATAAAACAACACTGTTTTTGTTTTAAGGCATCAATAAATGTTGTTAATGGGAGAGGAAGGATCAAATGAATGGATACATTAAAAAAGAAAAAAAGAGCTATGCTTAATGTCAATTTCCTCTGTGGAAAGAACACTTTACTTTTCAAGCTGGGTGACATGTACAATTAAGAGTTTTATGCAAAATCTCCTTGATATAAAACAATCTCAAGTCTCCAAGGCCAAATGACAGGAGAGAACACTTGGGGTGGAAAAGTGAGGAAATAATATTGTTAAAAAATCTTCGAAGAAATATGTTCCTTCTCTTTAAGGCAAATCTGTCTCATAAGAAAGCCTCCATTCTATGACACTGACAGAAAAAAAAAATTATGGTGAATTACTTGAGTTACTTCTTATGAACTCTATTCTCTAGAAAATGGATGTTTGGAAAGTTGCTTCAAACAAAATCTACTCCTTACTTAGATCATTAAGATCAAAGGAAAAAAGAACATTTTTTTAAATGGATCAAAGGACTGCTTTATTCAAAATCTCCTATAATTTGTGGAAATATTCTAGCTTTTCTCACTATTAACCAACTCTATTATCCAGTGTGGAAGGGCTCTAGGTACAAGGCAGCAGCATTTTGTCACAATGATATTCCCCAACTCCTTTTAGTATACAGAAATTAAGAGATTAGAATCAAAAGAATGGGGGATTTAGAACTATAAAGGTTTTTCTCATCTGAGTCAGTTTTTCCCTAAGATATCTGGGGTCACTTTGTGTTAGCATTTTGACTGATGAATAGCATAAAATAGAGGAAAACATGTTCCAACAAATATTGTGATTCCAAGAAAAGTGGTAAAGAAAAGAAGCAAGAAAGTCAGTTCTGATCATATGCATGCAAACACAAAGAAAAATTGAATCTCCTGTGGAAAAGGGAAATGAGAGGGAACAGAATTGGGAAAGGAGAAGAGAGAGAGAGGAATGAGAGAGAGAGAAACAGAGAGAGACAAAGAGACAGAGACAGAGACAATCACAGAGACAATCACAGAGAGACACAGAGAAAAACAGATATGTATGAGAGATATGTAAGAGAAAGAGGAGCAAGAGGAAGAGGGGGGAGGAGGAGAAAGAGGGGGAGAAGGAGGAAGTGGGGAGGAGGAGGAGAGAAGAATAAGGAGGAGGAGGAGGAAGAAAAGGAGGAGGCAGAAGAGGAGGAGGAGGAGGAAGAAGGGAGGAAAGGAAAGGGAATGAGAGAAAGGAATGAAAGAGAAGGAGAGCGTTAAGAGGGGAGGGAAAGAGATGAAGGAAGAAATGAGGGATGAGGGAAAGAAAGGAGGAGGAAGAGAGGAATACAGGGGGGGAGAGAAGAAAGGAAGAGAAGAAGAATGAGTGGGAAGGGTTGGGGAAGAGGAAAAGAGTAAAAAAGGAAAAAAGAAGGGAAGGACAGAGGAAGGAAGAAGAGAAAGAGAAGAAATAAAGAGAAAAAAGAAAAGAAGGGAGAAAGGACAAAAGGATGAAAGGGAGAAAGGAAAAAAGTATGGAAAAGGGATAAAGGGAAAGAGGATAGATGAAAGGAAGAAAGGAAGGAAGGAGGGAGGTAAAAAGAAAGGAGAAAGGAAGGAAGGAAAAAAGGGAGGGAGGGAGGAAGGGAGAAAGGAAAAAAGGAAGGAAGGAAGGGAGGAAGGAAGAAAGGAAAGAAGAAAGGAAGGAAGAAAGGAAGGAGGGAGGAAGGAAGGAAGGAAGGAAGGAAGGGGAAAAAAGGAAGGGAAGGGGGAGGAAGGAAGAAAGGAAAGAAAGAAGGAAGAATAAAAGGAAGGAAGGAAGGAAGGAAGGAAGGAAGGAAGGAAGGAAGGAAAGAAGGAAGGAAGGAAGGAAAGGAGGGAGGGAGAGTTACAAAAATTTCCTGAAAAGGGAGACAATTCAGCTGTGCCTGCTTCTGATTTTATTTATCACTCTCACAGATCCTGGTACCTCTGCTGCTATGACCCTCAAGCCCTCACTGACCAGTCACCTCTATCAGTTTTCACTTTCTTACCTCAGTCAAAGCCATTCCCCCACCTCCCATCACCCCCTGGGTTTATGTCAAAGCCACAGAGAGACTGCTGCTGCTACTGACCCCATCTGGCTCACCCTGGGCCTCAGAACAGAGCCCTTCCTTCCTACCTTTGGCCGACTTTAGCCAAAATTTAGCCAAAAAATAGCCCCCTATTGCTCTTTCTCACTCTCCCTCCTCCCTCATACTCAGACAATGCAGTAGGACTCCCCTACTCAACTTTTCCCCTAGCAAATGACTCCACCAAACCCACCTCCCTTTCCTGGATCTAGCTTGACCTGGACTATCCTTCCTGGGGAATCACCACAGAGAAGTCTTCTTTTTATACCTTACCTTCTCATCCCCACCCTAGGATAAATGGGACCCAACCGTGTCCCCAGTTTTTCTATGACGTCCTCATTCATCTTCTTCCTGTGGGCCATATAAGGGTAGAGAAATCACTTGGTGTGGTCTTGACCGCCTGAGGGACTCAAAATTCAATAAATCTAGGAGCCTTTTTCATAGCTACATAAACTTAAATTAAGTACATTATAATAATGTGACTTTTGAGAGACAAGCAAGGAACGTCTATCATGGGATGGATGGGACACATATAGTACATAATGGGACAGAGGTGTGCTTCTCCTTGGCTGCTTGTGGTCCATCTGCTTGTATAATGGTGACTTAATTCAGTCAGTGCTGGGAAGGCTGAGAGTGGTTAGCCCACTGTGGTGAAACTTCCGCCATCCGGTAACGAGGAGGTGGAAAACAACTCGATCGTCTAGGTCCTGATCCAAGTGATTCAATGATATGCCACTGCATCCTACGCCAAGGAAGTCTGTGCTCATGGTGTCTCCAGTAGTGACAGAAGCAGAGGGTTTGACAGCTGCCAGGGCAAGGAGTTACTGAGGAATCTTGACTGAGCGTGGTGATCTTGTTCATCACTGAGTCACAGGAACATGCTCATGAGGCTTTTGGAACTACAGGATGCAGATACAGTTCATGAAAGTGAAGGGAAAACCTGTCAGGGAACACAATGCTGGCAAGGGGTGGTGTAACCTGGTACTCCTGGTAGACGTTACCAACTGTCTCTCAGCTGAAAGTCAAGATGCCGGATTCCAACCAGCTTCTCAGCTCCTGGATTTCAAATGTGAAATCATCTGATGCTAAATTAAGGCTATGGAAAGTGCAACTTGGAAGGAATAACACAGTGTCTTTCCCCGTTCTGGAAGGACAAAGATTCAAGGATGTGAAAAGTGAACAAATGGAATGGAACATCCTTGCTACGCCAAGCAGTGGTTGCACGTGGCCGTGCTTCATAACTTACAATGTGAAATCGTTCGGCTGCAAAGCAATGAGGAGTTCAAAATGAGATACAACAACCTTCCACTGCTTGAGTTCTATAAACATTACATAAGCAATAGTGAATTTTCCATTTTGAGGTGACATGCATTGAAATATGCATGTGTTTGGAACAACTTTACGAGCAATTCTTTTCAAAACTTACTATTGCAAAAGTCCACTGTGCTCCCGACTGACCAACGCAAAGCTTTTGCAAGCGGCAACATCATCGATACTTGCCACCAACATATCTCACCAAAGAGAAGCAAGCTGTTCCAGCCAACACACTGAGCTAATTAGATGTTTGGACAAATATAGCATGCTAATTTTTCAGTTGGTGATTTTGTATGGTCCAGGAGTGAGGTTATAAATATCTCAATGGTTCTTGGCAAAAATGAGGTACATTTTTGTATTAAAAAAAAACAGAACCCCCCAAAAGAAAGAAAAAATGATTTTCTTAAAATGAATCCTTAAAATTTTCCCCCAACTCTAACCACCCCTGCTCTAACAAAAATATTTAATGACACAAGGCTTGAGAAGGTAGCTAATTCACTAGATAACAGATATCCAGATCCCAAAAAGATCTTGGTAGGCTAGAACACTGAATTTTTAAAATTTTTATTATTTTTTAAAATAACTTTTTATTGACAGAACCCATGCCAGGGTAATTTTTTACAGCATTATCCCTTGCACTCACTTCTGTTCCGATTTTTCCCCTCCCTCCCGCTACCCCCTCCCCCAGATGGCAAGCAGTCCTTTACATGTTAAATAGGTTACAGTCTATCCTAGATACAATATATGTGTGCAGAACCGAACAGTTTTCTTGTTGCACAGGGAGAATTGGATTCAGAAGGTATAAATAATCCGGGAAGAAAAACAAACATGCAAGCAATTTATATTCATTTCCCAGTGTTCTTTCTTTGGGTGTAGCTGCTTCTGTCCATCCTTGATCAATTGAAACTGAATTAGCTCTCTTTATCGAAGAGATCCACTTCCATCAGAATACATCCTCAAACCGTATCGTTGTTGAGGTATATAATGATCTCCTGGTTCTGCTCATTTCACTTAGCATCAGTTCATGTAAGTCTCGCCAGTCCTCTCTGTATTCATCCTGCTGGTCATTCTTTACAGAACAATAATATTCCATAATGTAGAACACTGAATTTAATAGAATGAGGCAAATTAGGTAGACAGCACATTTAGTAAGCATTTATTATGTGTGAAGCACTGTGCTAAGTAATTAATAAGCATAAATGTAAATTGCACACATGGGTTCCAAAAAATCAGTTTCACAGATGTGACATCAGGGAGACATATTGACGTAAGTTTGTATATTAAGGTTCTGAAAGAGTTGCTGGGATTCAAGATCGTTATGAGTCAACAATGATATGACAATGTAAAAATCTAATCCAAGTGTCCAGGATTGGGGCACTTATAATACTGCCATTTTCTCACATGATCAGGCTGTTTCCCTGTACTACATTTTAGGAAGGTCATTGAGAAGTTGGATAATGTCTAAAACATAAGATCATTTGGGGGAAAATTTTAAGGATTCATTTTAAGAAAATCATTTTTTCTTTCTTTTGGGGGGGTTCTGTTTTTTTTTTTAATAATAGCTTTTTATTTTCAAAATATATGCAAAGATTGTTTTCAATATTCACCCTTGCAAAATCTTGTGTTCCAAATTTTTCTCCCTCCTTGTCCTCACCTCCTTCCCTTAGACAGCAAATAATTAAGGAAATCACTTTTTAAAAAACATTTAAGCAAAATGTTTCACCTGGAGAAAGGAAGACTGGGGTGAGGGGTGGGGGCATAATAGCTGGTTTTAAATATTTAAAGAAAGGTCACACCGAAAAACAAATTGATTTGTTCTTCTCAGTCCCACAGGGAAGAACCACGAGCAAACGAAAGGAAAAACTTCCTAATAATTAGAGCTGTTGAAAAGTGGAATGGGTCTTCCATCTTGATGAGAAATCTTCAAGCCTAGATTGGATGATGACTTGTCAATTTGTAGAAGGGACTCTTGTTAAACAAATGGTCACTGTAATTCCTTTTAACTTGGAAATTTCATAATGCTGTGAACATGAGTGAAAGTTATAAAACTTATAGAAACTAAAAAATAATCTATTGTACAATAATTGGTTTTTAAGAGACATTAAAAATTAAGTGACAATATTTAGAGGACAATAAAATGAAAAAAAAATGAATTAAACCAGTACCTAAAGACACTAAAAAAATTGTTCAAAGGAAAGTTTCAGAAGAAATAACATTAAAACCAAAAATGAATAGAATAGAAAAAGAAATATATCAATTAATAAACCACAAACCTTTATGAAAAGACAAATAAAATTCACAAAACATTAATGTAATCACAAAAGAAGAAAAACAACACATGACAAAATGAGAAATTAAAAAGAAAAGATAATAATAAATATAAAAATTAAGAATATCAGTAAATATTATTTAGAAAATGTAAACAAAATAGATTATTTACAGTTAAAGATATAGGGAATAGAGTATCAAGATCTTTGAAAATTCAAATCTGGTCTCAGATGTTTACTAATTGTATGATTCTGGACAAATCATTTAACCCTGATTTCCTCATTCCTCATCTGTAAAATAAGCTAAAGAAGGAAATGGCAAATCTTTCAGTGTCTTTGTCAAGAATACCCCAAGTGAGGTTTCAGAGAGTCAGACATGACTGAAATAATTGAACAACAACTCAACATATCAATGAATTCTTCATACAGTAGATAGAATACAAATGAAATATATATAAGAAAACAAAGGACAAAGAATATCAAGAAACACAATATTTAAAAGTTACTGATGATGGACTTACCTTCTCACTTTAAAACTTATTTTAATTTTATTTTCATCAAAGCTGTCTAGCACTGAGAAAAATAATAGGGATATAGAATAATACAATAGAATAGATTGTAGACATTTCATCAAATATATATGTATACACATAAAAGATTTGTGTTTAATAAGACTGAAGGAAATAAGAAGTAGGGTAAAGTATTTATATCCCAGCATATACCACAATGAATTCTATCTGGATCAGACAGTCAAACATTTTCAATTCTAGAATTCACAAATGATGGCACGATAATATATTTATCCCAGTATTGTAGGGGAGATAACTTTTTAATCTTTTCAACATATAGAATAAATAACTAAGGGAAAAATCAATGTGCTTAAAGGAAAACAAAAAACCTTCTGTACAACAAAAGAACAGATTGGGAAAATTATGACAAATATGACAGAAATAATCTTGATATCTAAAATTTATAAGGAGCTGTTAAAAATATCTAAAAGTAACACAAATGGATGATGGCCAAAAGATGTGAATAGACAGTTTACAAAATTAGAAACAAATTGTTATTAATAGTTTTTTTAAAAGCTCAACCTCACAAAAAAACACATCAGGAAATATAAACTTAACTTTGAAGTATCAAATTCACAGAATTGCCAAAAATAATTTTGAAAGACTCAAGACTTAGCCAGTCTATAGATAAACGGGTATGCTCACTCATTATTAGTAGAATCCTTTTGGGAAGAAATCTGTGAATTCTTTTGCAAAAGTTATAAAACTAATCATATTTTTGAATCAATTATTTAATTATTGAAAATATATCTTGAGAGTAACTGATATCTATATATACACACATGTAATAAATATATATCTATATATGTCAGCTATTAAATCTATTCAAAATTCTCCACTTTAAAAAATATATGTTGTATTTATAGCAGCATTGTTTATAATTGCAAAAACAACCCTGGAAATAACCTAAATGTCTAACAATAAAAGAATGGTTAAAGAAATTGCAGTACATTAATGTAATCGAATACTATAATGCAATTAAAATCAATAAGCATGAGGATTATGAAGAAATCTGAAAAGTCCTTTATGGAGTGACGCAGGATGAGAGAAAAGAAGAAACAGAATATTACCTGTGACCATATAAAAGAGTAGAATTCTAGACACTTATCAGTGTCTAGTGTTATCACAACTCAGAGGAAATGACTGACAAATTGTAATGAATGTTTTAAGGCTAAGATGTGGATCAAGGATTTCACTAGTATAAAAACTCCTGGTAGAGAACTCCTTCTGCTAGTGCAGTTCGGTACTTGTTCTTGGAGACCTGCCTAAAATGCTGAGAAATTATGGTCATGTAGCCAGGATTTATCAAAGGTGGAATTTGAATCCACTTCTTCCTAAGTCCACTGTCCATCTACTATGTCACAGAAAAGATATCTTATGTGTTGAATTTCATTCACCCAAATACAAATAGTTGCAGAATGAATTCACTTGGTTTTATTGATTCATCACAACAAATATTTATAATGAGTTTTCAATTAAACAAAGTTTACAGTAAATTTATAATAAAGTGAAAAGGAAAAAAAAAACTTTCTTCACCAGGGTTTTTTTTGGCTGTATCATGATGCTATCAATGCATGAGATCACATTTCTTATTGTTTCTATGCTGCTAATGAAAACAATCTCATCAAATTCTGTTTTCCCCTCCAAGGAGAATTTGTGATCATCCCTGTATTTAGTTGTAATATTCTCTTGCCTTTTGGTTTTGTTTACCACAAGAATGTCAATACTGATTTGGTTTAATTCTTACATCAATTGACTGGCTATTGGAATTATCACTTATAGTTCTCACTAACATGTAATTAGACATTAGAGTATGTCTTTGTGGAAGACTGCAACATATCTTGATAAATGAGTTCTATTAAAATCTTAACAAGATAACATTTATAAAATATTTTGCAGAGTGCCTGGTACATAATAAATATTTCTTACCTTTCCCCAAAAGCCTCCAAAATGAGTCAACATATGATTCCAAACTCAATGATCAATAGATTTAGAGCCGGAAGGGACATTCAAAGCTATCAAGTCCAGCCCTTCATCTTACAGATGAAGATGCTGAAGCACAGAACATTTAAATAGCTTATTCAGAGGTATATTATGTATGAGGGTCTGAGGCAAAATTTGAACTTACAAGATTTGAATCCAGGTCTACAAATTGGCACAGGGGATTATGGCAAAGTAGAATCTTTGGAAAGTATAATTCAGATTTAAGGAACAAAAAAACCCCAGAGTTTAGTTGGAACACCATATCTCCATGTCATATTTATTTTATATGTTTACATAGAATATTAATTTTATATTTTATTTTCTAAGATGCAATAAATTTCCCTAATAAAGGTCTCAGTCCCAAGATACATAAGTATTGATTCATATTTGTAAGAATAATTACCATTTTCTAGTTAATAAAAGATCTAAGGATATGAACAGATAGTTCTCAAGGAAGAAATTCAAGCTTTTTGTAGCCATATGAAAAAAAAATTCCCCAAATCACTACTAATTAGAGAAATGTACACGTAAGCAATTCTGAGATTATCAGAATTTGACCATCAGATTGTAAAAAAAATAACAAAAAAGGAAAATGATATTGGAGGGGCTTTGGAAAAACAGGGACATTTATGTATTGTTATTGAATGGTCTGGAAAGAAATTCAAAGTTATACACAAAAAAGTTGTTAAGTGTTACATCTGCCTTTTGAACCAGCTATACCTCTGCTAGACCTATATCCAAAAAAGGAAAAGTTCCCTTAAATACAGAAATATTTCTAACAACTCTTTTTTGTGGTGGTAAAAAAAAATGGAAATAAAAGGAATAATCCATCAAGGGCTAAGCAAGGTACGGATATGTGAATGTGATGGAAAATTATTGATTGTAAGAAAAAAGGAAAAAGATTATTTTAGAGGTACATTAGAAAGATTAGTATGAACTGATACAGTTGAAGCAAGCAGAACCAGAAGAAAAATTTGTATTATAACACCAATATCATAAAAATAACCAATTTTGAAGATTTAGAAATTGATAATGAAATGAAAATAATAATTCATACAATAAAGACAACACTATAAAGACAAAAAACTTTGGAAGCTGTAAGCCCTGTAATGATTGCAGTGACCATCCTGATTTTAAAGAGTTGATGACAGGATGATAAGAATTCTGGGGGTGGGACCAAGATGGCAGAGTAAAGTCAAGAAGCTGCTCCGGCTCTGCCAGTTTCCCTCCCCAGTTACCACACGAAATCAAGCCTCTGGACAGAATCTCTTGGAATGAAACCTCTTTCCATCCCAAAATAGACTGGAAAAACTTCAAGAAAGGACAGTCTCATTGAGGTGAAAAGGGTCATCCTAGGTCAGATAGACTCTTGGAAAGCCGGTGAGAAGGGCTTAATCACAGCAAATCAGCAACTAAGACCCTCATCCTGGCTCGGTGAGGAGCAGATAAGGGTGGGCAGCTTCCAGTTCCAGTTCAGAAGGCAAACTCTAGAAAACCAGGCTGTTTCCTGAAAAGAGCAGGCAAAGCTACTCCCTGCAAACAAAAGGAGCCCCCGGGCTCAGAGCCAAGGCTCAGAGCTTCACAAGAAGCTTGGGACAGCACCACTTTAAGATAGGAGGAGAGTTCCACCTTAAAAGTAAAAAAAAGAGGAAATACTAAAAGAAAAGGAAAGAAAATGAGTAAGAAACAGAAAAGAACCTTGATCAAAGAAAGTTTCTATGGTTACAGGACAGACTAAAACACAAACTCAGAGGAGCACAGAATGTCCACAGAAGAAATCTCAAAGAGTGAGATAAATTGGTCCCACACCCAAAGAGGTTTCTTAGAAATGCTCATAAAAGACTTCAAGAGACAAATAAGAGAGATAGAAGAAAAATGAGAAAAGCAGTGAGAGGTATGCATGAGAGAGTCAACTGTTTGGAAAAAGAAGGAAAAAATTGTCTGAAGAAAACAATTCCTTAAACAGTAGAATAAACCAAATGGAAAAAGAGATACAAAAGCTGAGTGAAGAAAATCACACATTAAAAATCAGAACAGGGCAAATGGAAGCTAATGACTTTGTGAGACAGCAAGAATTATTCAAACAAACTAAAAAGAATGAAAAAAATGGAAGAAAATGTGAAATATGTCATAGACAAAACAGCTGATCTGGAAGACAGATCCAGAAGAGACAATTTAAAAATTATAGGCCTACCTGAAGGTCATAACCAAAAAAAGAGCCTGGATAGCATTCTACAAGAGATCATTAAGAAAAACTGCCCTAATATTCTAGAAACAGTGGGGAAATACTCATTGAATGAATCCATTGATCACCTCTGGAAAAAGATCCCACAAGGAAAACCCCAAGGATCATTGTTGCAAAACTCCAAAACTATAATCTCAAGGAAAAAATTCTGCAAGCTGCCAGACAAAAACAATTCAAATATCAAGGAGCAACAGTCAGGATTACCCAGGATCTGATAGTTTCTACAATAAAGAATCAGAATACCATATTCTGGAAAGCAAAGGACCTGGGATTACAATCAAGAATTAACTACCCATTGAGATTCAGCATCATTTTTCAGGGAATCAGATGGAACGTCAATGAAGTAAGAGACTTTCAATCATTTCTATTGAAAAACTAGAACTAAACAGAAAATTTAATCTACAAACACAGAACTCAAGAGAACTATAGAAAGGCAAATGGAAAAATATATACTTAAAGGTTAAACTGTTTACTTCCCTAGATAGGAAAACAAAAGCTGTAACTTTTTTTTTTTAATTTAAGTTTTTTTATTTACAAAGCATATGCATGGGTAATGTTTCCAACATTGGCCCTTGCAAAATCTTCTGTTCCAAATTTTCCCCTTCCCCCCCCACCCCTTCCCCTAACTGGCAGAGAGTCCAATACATGTTAAATATGTTGAAATACATGTTAAATCCAATATATGTATACATATTTATACAATTATCTTGTTGAAGAAAAATCAGATCAAGAAGGAAGGAAAAGAAAAACTGAGAAAGAAAACAAAAATGCAAGCAAATAACAAGAGAGTGAGTGAGAATGCTATGTTGTGTTCCCATGGTACTCTCTCTGAGTGTAGATGGTTCTCTTCATCACTGAACAAGTGGAACTGTTTTGAATCATCTCAATGTTGAAGAGAGCCACCTCCATCAGAATTGATCTTCATATAGTCTTGTTGTTGCTATGTATCTCCTGGTTATGTTCATTTCACTCAGCATCAATTCATATGAGTCTCTCCAGGCCTCTCTGAAATCATCCTGCTGGTCATTTCTTACAGAACAATAATATTTCATGACATTCATATACCACAACTTATTCAGCCATTCTCCAACTGATGGGCATCCACTCAGTTTCCAGTTTACAGCCACTACAAAAAAGCTGCCACAAACATTTTTGCACATGTGGGTCCTTTTCCTTCCTTTAAGATCTCTTTAGGATATAATCCCAGTAGAAACATTGCTGGATCAAAGAGTATGCACAGTTTGATAACTTTTTGAGCATAGTTCCAAATCGCTCTCCAGAATGGCTGGATCCATTCACAGTTCCACCAACAATGCATCAGTGCCCCAGTTTTCTCACGTCTCCTCCAGCATTCATCATTATTTTTTCCTGTCTTCTTAGCCAATCTGAGAGGTGTGTAGTGGTATCTCAGAGTTGTCTTAATTTGCATTTCTCTGATCAATAGTGTTTTAGAACACTCTTTCATATGAGTGGAAATAATTTCAATTTCATGATCTGAAAATTGTCTATTCATATCCTTTGACCATTTATCAATTGGAGAATGGCTTGAACCCTTACAAATTTTAGTCAATTCTCTATATATTTTAGAAATGAGGCCTTTATCAGATCCTTCAGATATAAAAATGTTTTTTTCCAGTTTATTGCTTCCCTTCTAATCTTGTCTGCATTAGCTTTGTTTGTACAAAACATTTTTAACTTAATATCAAAATTTTCTATTTTGTGATCAATAACGACTTCTAATTCTTCTTTGGTCACAAATTCCTTCCTCCTCCACAGATCTGAGAGATAAACTATCCTATGTTCTTCTAATTTGTTTATAATATCATTATGTCATGAACCCATTTTGACCTTATTTTGGTATACAGTATTAGGTGCAGGTCTATGCCTACTTCCTGCCATACTACTTTCCAACTTTCCCAGCAGTTTTTGTCAAATAATGAATTCTTATCCCAAAACCTGGGGCCTTTGGGTTTGTAAAAGCTATAACTCTTAAGAACTGTATCTGTCACTGAGACAGACAAAGGGGGGCATAAACATGAACTGAGGTGTGGTTGTGAATGAACTCTGATGTGATAACATCAAAGAAAAAGACATTAAGGGGAAAAGGTCTGTCCTGGAAAAGAGGAAGGGGAAGGTGTAATGGGACAATTAGTTCACACCAAGAGGATCAAAAGACTTATTACAAAATTGAGGGGAAAAAAGGAAGGGATATGAGCATTGTCTGAAGCTTGATCTCATTGGTTTTGGCTCTAAGAAGGAATAAATTAATCATTCATTGGGTATAGAAATTTATTTAATCCTGTAAAAAAAGTAGGAGGAAAAAGGGGAAAAGAAAAGAGAGGCACAGGATAGAGGGGAGGGCAGAAACACTAGGAAAAAAAGGTGAAGGGGGCAGAGAAGGGTTGATAGAAGATAAGATAGTGGGTAGAGTGGGTTAAAAACTTTACCAAGAGGAGGGAGTAGGGGTGGTAGGAGATAAGGAGATAGGGTGGGTAAAAAAAAAAAAAAAACACTGACTGAGGACAGGATGGAAAGAGAGAACAAAAGTATATACAGTGGAGAAAATAGGATAGAGGGAAATATAAATATGATAATCATAACTGTTAATGTGAATGGGATGAACTCTCCCATAAAACAGAAGCAAATAGCAGAGTGAATTAAAAAACAGAATCCTACAGTATGTTGTTTACAAGAAACACATTTGACACAGAGAGACACATACAGGGTTAAAGGTAAAAAAATGGATAAAATATACTATTCACCTTCTAAAAGAGAAGTGACAGATTCTGGATAAAGAATGAGATACAGATTTTTGTACATAATGAAAAAATTTGTTTTGCTTGAAGATGAATATATGTTACAAGGAATTTGTTTTTCTTCTCTTTCTCCCTTTCTCTTTTTCCCTTCTTCCCTCCCTCTTTCTCTTTCTCTGTCTCTGCATCTTTCTCTCTCTCTCTCTCCCTCCCTCTTTCTCTCTCTTCCTCCTTTCCTCCCCCTCTCTCCTCACACTCTTCCTTTTTCTCTCTCTCTCCCTCTCTCTTCCTCTTTCCCTCTCCCTCTCCCTCTTTTTTTCTCTCTCTTTCCCTCTCTTTCCCTTTCTCTCCCCCTCTTTCCATCTCTGTCTCTGTCTTTGTCTCTCTTTTGCAATGGGGTGTGAGACAGAGAAATAGATTTCTGCTCATTAAAAAATTTATAGAATTAATTTGCTGCATAATGTTGTAGATGTATTTTAAAAATCATTATATTGTTAATTTTGCTTAAATGTTTTATTTTCTTACAAGAGCCCTTTTATAGAATTAGGGCAATTTGTAGGTTTGTAATATAAAAACAAAATGCATCAATAAATTTTTAAGTATCTATATTAGACCCAGCATTATATATAATAGGGACAATCTAGAAACTAAGAAGGTACCCATCGTTTCAGAAATAATTGAATGAGTTATTATCTATGAATATAATGCAATATCATTGTACTGTAAGAAATCATGATGAAGGAAGGACATTTCCAAGAAACTTTGGAGGACTTATATGAATTGATACATAGTATATAGCAAAGAGAACCAAGAGAATAATTCATATAATAACAACAATATTGCAAAGACAAACAACTTTAGAAGATTTAAGAACTCTAATAAACACAAAATTCAACCAAACAAAGGATGGACTCGAGTAAAAAATATGAGTTATTTTTTGGATATGGTCAATGAAGGGATTTGTTATGACTACATATCTATTACAATGGTTTTGTTGTCCATCCTTTTTTTCTTTTCGATAGTAGAAAAGAGGTAGAAAGAGAAGAAAGTTAAAAAAAAAAGATGCAACTTTCTTGCAAATGGAGATTTCATTTGTTCTATCTATATCCTTAGTGTCTGGTACATTGCAGGCACTTAATAAATATTTGTGGACTGATTAGTGAATATTTTCTTCCAGAAGAGAGTCAGAAAATATTAGACATGATGAAAACCAAAAATCATACCAAAATGAGAGAAATTGATTATATGTTGACTGACAAAAAACAACTGGTTATTAATGTGAGAAGCATTTCAATTTACTGTGTGTCATCTGACTAGGAATCTGCCAAAATCAACATCACATTAGAAGAAAAAATAAAGATAACAGGAGAAGACTGCATACAAGTATGTTCTCATACATATTGTAAAAAGAAAAATAAAGTGAAAAAAAAATCTATGCTTCAATCTGCATATTAGACTTCATCAATTTTCTCTCTAAATATAAATAGCATTTTCCCTCATAAGTTCTTCAGAACTATTTTGGATTGATCAGAATAACTAAGTCATTTATAATTGCTCATTATACAATATTGTCATTACTGTGCACAATGTTCTCCTGATTCTATTCGCTCCACTTTGGATCAGTTAAGGTAAGTTGTCCTTCCCAGGTTTATTCCCCTCACTATATCTTATAGCACAGTAATACTCCATCATAATCATATACTTGTTTAACCATTCCTCAATTGGTGGACATCCTTTCAATTTCCAATTCTTTGCCACCGCAAAGTCAGTCAGAGAAAATGTCTAGAGCATAGAGGTAGAGAGAGTCTTGTTCATGGATCAGCCAAGAGGTCAGTATCCCTATAGTGAAGATTATGTGGCGGAATAAGATGGAAGAAGATTGAAAGGGTAGGAGGGCCTAGTTTAGGAAAGATTTTGAATGGGTCAAACAGCATTTTGCTTTTACAGGTGATAGGAAACCACTAGAATTTACTGAACTGAATTTATTTGCTCAGGTGTGTGTGACATGATCAGACGTGTCATAGGAAAATTATTTTAGTGACTGAAGGAGAATGGATTTGAAATGGGGAGAGATTTGAGGCAGGTAGACCCACCTGCAGGCTATTACAGTAATTAAGGTGTGAGGTGATGAGGGCCTGGACCAGACAAGTGGCAGTGGCAGAGGAGAAAAGGGGAAGTTTCACAGGAAAAAAATCAGCAGACCTTGACAACAGTTTAGCTATGGGAGGTGAGAGATAGTGAGAGGTGACTTCTGGGCTGTAATCCCAAGGATTGTGAGGATGGTATTGCCCTCTGCAGTACCATATAGGTCAGAATGAGCAAGGATTTAAAAGGGAGAAAGATAATTCTGTTTTGAGCATACTAAGTTTAAGGTGTCTATTAGACATCCAATTTGAAAGGTCTAAAAGACTATTGGAGACATAAGATTGGAGGTCAGCAGAGATATGCGGGCAGAAAAAGCAGATTTTAAAATCACCAGCATAAATATAGTAATTAAATTCACGGGAGCTAATGAGATCACCAACTAAAACAGTATATTGGGAGAAAAGAAAGGGGACCCAAGACAAAACCCTGAAGGATATCTAGAATTTAAGGGCAAGATCTAGAGGAGGATCCAGCAAAGGAAACAGAGAAGGAACAGTGAGATGGGGGGAAACCAGGAGAAAGAAGTGTCCCAAAAACCTAGAGAGAAGTGAAGATCTAGGAGCAGAGTGAGTGCCAAAGAGAGAGCCAGAAGAATGAGGACTGAGAAAAGCCCATTGAATTTGGTAACTAAAAGACCAGTAGTGATTTGGAAAGAAAATTATCATAAGGTCAGAAGTGAAATGGTAAAGAGTTTAGAATATAGTGAAAAGAGAGAAAGCAGAGGTATCTGTTTTAGTTTCCAGTTTAGCTATAAAGGGCAGAAGAGGAACAGGATGATAAAGAGAAGGATCGAGTGAGGACTTTTTCAAGGTGGGGGAGTTTATAGACAGTAGGAAATAAGCAAGCAAACAAGGTGAAATGAGTGAAAGAAGGGAAATGACAAAGGGGGCAATCTATTGGAGAAAATGGAATGGAATGGGTTCACCTGAACAAGTAGAAGAATTATTCTTGGTAAGGAGTAAGCCCCCTTCATCATGTGAGATGGGTGAAGGAAGAGACTGGCAGAAGGCACCTGAGTGATGGATGAGGAAGCAGGAAGAAAATGGTTTGAATTTTTTCTGTAAAATATTAGGCAAGGTCCTCAGCTGAGAGAGTGGAAGGAGGAAGAGCCAATTGAGATTTCAGGAGAAGTCTCTTTGGAAGAGACATTGTGGAGAATGGAAGAATGAGCTGAGGAGGGATGTAGTAGGATTACCTGGCAGCAGTGAGAGCCCAGTTGAGATGAGGTAATATAAGTTTATAGTGAACCCACTCAGAATGATTGCCTGGTTCTCTACATTCTTTCAGTGATTCAAGGTTGAGAGTGCCTTATCCAAGCCCACATGTAGCTGTTGAGAGAATGGGATGCAATCCACTTCCCACTCTTTTGATTAATTGACCACACACCCCTTGGAGTCATGCCATGGTTCCCCAGGGAGCCCCAGCTTCCACTTTGGAGACCAGTGGTTTAAAATAGAAATATTAATAAAATATTATGGAGGAGTATGAAGATGATCATGAACAGTATTGATTCATAAAGCAGTGAAAAGTAGTAGAAGAGAAAACAAGTATGCAGAAAGCTTGGGACAAAGCCTACCGCAGTATCATCCCACAAATTTAAGAATACAACTGGCAAAAAGTTGGTAAAACAAAACAATTCAGTGTTTTTATAAGCCATAAGCCTAGGGCTCTAATACCCCAAAGACACAAATCTAATAGAGGCTAATTTGAGGTCAGATTCTTTTCTTTGGCCCCTAACTTATGGGCCATCAAATCTGGGAACTGCTGAACAAGCAACATCTCTTCCTATTTTATCTGTACTTTCTAAAAAATTGTAATACCCAAGAATAACATGATTTAGACCACCTACTTCACTCTATTCATTGGACTTTAGTCTTCCAGCTATAGGGGTCTTACGTGTATGATCCTTTTATTTCTCTAAGATTAAAAATTGTTCAAGAATTGTGGGAGCACAATCTTTTGAAAAAAGAAACTAATTATTTGGCCAAAACTGCTGGGAAAACTGGAAAACAGTATGGCAGAAATTATAGAGCAACATTTCATATTATATACCAAGATAAGGTCAAAATGGGTACATGATTTATGTATGATACCATAAGAAAATTAGAACTTTTTCATGTTTATCTGTCAGATCTATGGACAAGAGAAGAATTAGAATCAAAAAACATAGAGAGCATTTTAAAATGTAAAATAGATAATTTTATTTAAAATAAAAAAGTTTTTTCACAAAGTCAATTCAACCAAAAAAAATTTTTTAAAGCAGAAAACTAAGGGGGGGGGGGGTTTGCAACAAGTATCTCTGATAAAGGCCTCATTTCTCAAATATACAGAACTGAGTCAAATTTATTAAAATACATGTTATTCCTCAATTGATAAATGGTCAAAGGATATGAACAGGCAGTTTTCAGAGGAAGAAATCAAAGCTATCTATAGTCAATGAAAAATGCTCTAAATCATGATTAGAGAATTACAAATCAAAACAACTCTGAGGTATCACCTTACACCGATCAGATTAACTAATATGACAAGTAAAATGATGAATGTTGAAGAGGACATGGTAAAATGGGACATTAATGCACTGGCGAAAGTGTGAACTGATCTAACCATTCTGGAGAGCAAAAACTAAATAAACGTTGATTTAGCAATACCATTGCTAAGAATATATCATAAAGACATCAAAAGAAAAGGCAAAGGGACCTAATTGTACAAAAATATTTATAGCAGCTCTTTTTTAGAATGGTTAAGAATAGAAAATGGAAGGGATGGCCATCAATTGAAGAATGGCTAAACAAAATGTGGTATATAGTTATGATGGGATATTGTGTTATTAGAAATGACAAGCAGGATGATTTCAGAAAAACATGGACTTACATGAACTGATACAAAGTGAAGTGAACAGAATCAGGAGAACATTATACACAATAACAATAAAATTGTTTGATGAAGAATTGTTAATGGCTTCAACATTCTCAGCAATACAATTATCTACAACAATCCCAAAGGACTAATGATGAATCAGACTATCTGCCTCCAGAGAAAGAACTGATATTGTTAAATTCTGATTGAAGCATGCTATTTTTCATTTGCTTTCATTCTTTTTAAGTCTTCTTATGCAAAATGACTAATATGGGAATGTTTTACATAATTGCTCACATATAACCTATATCTGATTGCTTACTATCTCAGGAAGAAGGAATGGCAGCAAAGGAAGGAAAGATAGAATTTGAAACACAGAACTTTTTTTAAAAATCAAATGTTAAAAATTGTTTTAATATATAATTCGGAGAAAATAAAGTATTAAAAAAATTAAGGGAGCAAACCTCTTTTTTCTCTTTTAGCTCTAAGGTACTTAGAAAATCTCCCTTCTCAGGCTCAGTAGTTAAATTCTAGGATCACATTAGCTAGAAACTTAAAACATATACTCTTACATAGGAAGCTGGGTTCAGCAGTATTGTCTATGAACTCTGAGACTGAATAAGTACAGCCAGCTAGTGTCATCTCTTGGATTAATCTAAGTCAAGCTTTAGTGGTCCTCTGGGGAAGAGACTATGGAAATTTTTATAGCCTCTCCCTCCACTCTAGAACATAGATTCACTCTGCTGACAGAGAAAAGGTGAATAGGCAGCAAAAAGACCAAGATTAGGCTTTGTCTTTCATTACCTTAGATGATATCCAAAAAGGGTAGTTTACCAGAGTCCATCCTTGGAGTCCCAAATTACCAGTCATCCTGAAGGCAACCTGGGCATTAGAATTCAACCAAGATCCCAGTCATTAGAGAGTAACTGGTTTTCAGTAATCCTCAACAAGAATATTTTCAGAAAAATTAAGTAAAAACCATTGAAGAATTGCATGTATCTTTAAATATCTTTGTTTTATTGAATACTTCTGGTTCTTTAAATATACCTTTTAGTGTAAGTGAAGCTATTCCTTATTAGGTTATTCAGCTGTGGTCTGGACACCTCCCTGTAGTCCTTTCTTTCCCCTTCCCAAAGTCCTCCTACAGTGTGTTTTTTTTAAGTAGCTTTTTATTTACAAGTTATATGCCTGGGTAATTTTACAGCATTGACAATTGCCAAACCTTTTGTTCCAATTTTTCCCCTCCTTCCCCCCATCCCCTCTCCCCGATGGCAGGTTGACCAATACATGACCAATAAATATGTCAAAGTATAAATACAATATAAGTATACATGTTCTAACAGTTATTTTGCTGTACAAAAAAGAATCAGACTTTGAAATAGTGTATAATTATCCTGTGAAGGAACTAAAAAATGCAAGCAGACAAAAATAGAAGGATTGCGAATTCTATGTAATGGTTCATAGTCCTCTCCCAGAGTTCTTTTGCTAGGTGTAGCTGGTTCAGTTCATTACTGCTTTATTGGAACTGATTTGGTTTATTGTTGAAGAGAGCCACGTCCATCAGAATTGATCATCATATAGTACTGTTGTTGAACTATATAATGATCTCCTGATCCTGCTCATTTCACTTAGCATCAGTTGATTTAAGTCTCTCTAGGCCTTTCTGAACTCGTCCTGCTGGTCATTTCTTACAAAGCAATAATATTCCATAATATTCATATACCACAATTTATTCAGCCATTCTCCAATTGATCTCCCACAGAGTGTTGAAAGACCCTCAGGATTGGAGTCAGAAAAGCTTTGGATATGCAGAGTCCCAACCCCAATAAGAAATTATTCCAATTGGAACCCATTCTTAGTCAAATGGCATTTGCTGAACAAGAACAAGAATGGCATTTTAACATAGTTAAAAGCAAAATTTGCTTGCTAAGATTTGAGAGAGCCTAGAGAAATGGAAGAGAGGGGAATGACGGGAAGAAATGAAGGAGAAAGTCCTGTGGGGGCTCATTCCAGATGGCTATACAACCAGCAAGAGAAGGTCTAGGCTCTAAGGTCTGGTCTTTTATTGGTCAGTCTTGCCCTGCCTTCCCCTCCCATCACCACCGTAAGTCTTGTTTTTCATTTTTTTGCTTTGCTTTATCAGCAGATATGACAAGGTGATCATGATGTATGTATCAGTGTCACACACAAGAACCCCCATAGTCATCTCTCTTCTCCATTTACCTCTAAAATGAAAATACGATAAATGCCCCTAATGGACATATGTCACCAAAACAAACATTTTCTTGGCATGTTAAGGCAAGCTTTGCTGCAGAGGGCACTTTGCCAGCCCTCACATGGGAACAGGAGACGTTTGAAAAACAAAACAAACTCCCATAAAAGCTTGAGCTTTTTCTTAAGGCTTGCCCCAAGACTACATCAGCCAAACGTCCAACAAAGGTGTAACAGGTGCAGAGTGAAGTGGAGAGAAAGTTTGCAGTGTCCAAAGGGATTTCCCTCCAAACAGGTCCATGGGGAAGCTTTCGCAGACCAATGAGAAGCTGATGGTTTGATGACCTGCTAGGGACACAAAACCTGGGAGCTTCAACCTCTTGGCACTCCAAAAAATCCAGCAGAAAAATTGTCCAAGAAAATCTTTTGTAGAGGAGCAAGTCAGGGATGGTTATGAAGAAACTGACAACTGCTCTAGTTTTGTTTTGTTTTGGTTTTTTTCTCATTCCCCTTCTTCTTAATATTCTACAAGGCGTTATCGTTTTTGAAAACGTAATGTAGACAAGAAATCCTAGGAAAAACAACAACAACAATTCATTAAAAGAAGAGAAATACAGGAGGGGATAAGAGGAGAGGGTTATTCATAGGATCATAGCTTGAGAGCTAGAAGGGACTCTCTGGGTTCTGCAGTCTCACCTCCTCATTTTACAGCTAAGGAAACTAAGGCATAAAGAGATTATGACTTCCTCAAAGGTGATAAATAGCAGAGTTGGGATTTGAATCCAAGTCCCCTGATACTGACTCAAAAATGCTTTCCATTTCTTTTAGACATATTGCAATTTATTCTATTTTCCCCACTTTAGAGTATTTTTTCCAATTACATGTAAAGATAGTTTTTAACGTTCATTTTTATAAAACTTTGAGTTTCAAAATTTTCTTTTTCCCTCTTTTACCTTCCCCCTCCCCAAGAGAGCAAGCAATCTGATACAGCTTATATATGTACAACCATTTTAAATTTATTTCCAGATTAGTTATATTGCAAAAGAAGAATCAGAACAAAAGGGAAAAAAAACACATGAAAAAAAAAAGTAGTGAAAATAGTATGATTTGATCTGCATTCATTCTCCATAGTTCTTTCTCTGAGATAGCATTTTCCATACCAAGTGTACTGGAATTATCTTGGCTCACTGTACTGCTGAGAAGAGCTAAGAATGTCCATGTTTATCATCACACAAACTTGCTGTTACCATGTGCAATGTTCTCCTGGTTCTGCTTACTTCACTCAGCATCCATTCATTTAAGGCTTTCCAGGCTTTTCTGAAACCAGTCTACTCATTATTTCTTAAAGAATGATAATATTTCATTAATTCATATACCATAACTTATTCAGCCATTTCCCAACTGATGGGCATCCTCTTAATTTCCAATTTCTTGCCACCACAAAAAGCTGCTACAAACATATAGTCCTTTTTCCTTTCTTATGCTCTCTTTGGGATAAAGACATAGCAGTGACACTTCTGGATTAAAAAGTATCAACAATTTTAGATCTTTATGGTCCACTTCCAAATTGCTCTCCAAAATGGTTGGATCAGTTCACAACTCTACCTATAATGCATCAGTGTCCCACTTTTCCCACATCTCTGCCAACATTTACCATTTTCTTTTCTTGCCATCTTAGCCACTCTGAGAGGTGTGAGGTGGGACCTCAGAGTTGTTTTAATCTGCATTTCTCAAATAATGATTTAGAGCATTTTTTTCATATGATGGCTGAATAATTTATTCTTAGCATTTCATTGCAGGACAGAAAGTCCTGTCCTGATCTGATTCTGATCAAAACAAACAAAAAGATATTCCATAATATAGTGGAAAGAGCACTGGTCATACTTCCTTCCCCTCAGTGGAAAAGTGGGCAAAAACATTGTCACACACACACACACACACACACACACACACACACACACACATTGTGTTGGTTTATAACAGTTCTTATTAAAAGGAAGAGTTCTCTGATTGAGGAGAAGCATATCAGGAAATAAGTATTGTAATTTTTTAAAATAAGCCATCAATAAAAATTTTAAAAAGAAATAATCATTTGCCAGATTCAGAAGATATGAGTTCAACATTGTTCTTTGTGTGGCCCCAGACAGATTATTTAACTTTCCTATACACTCAGATTCCTCATCTGTAAGGTGGGGGAATCATATAGTATTTTTACCAGCCTATTTTACTGGATTGTTGAGAAAAGGGTTTTATCAATACACTATAGCGTGCCTTTAAATGCACAGTTTAAAAACTGTGAAGTGTTATTAGGGGAATAATAATACACAGTGGAGGAAGAAGAAGTGGGAGGAGAGGGAAATAAAAGTCAGCTCTTCTCTCCAACTGAAGAGTCATGGAAAATTGTTTAGAACACTGAGAGGTTCAGTTAACCTCTCACACAAGGGTGTGAGTCAAGACAAGTGGTCACACAAGTCAGTATATATCAGAGATGAGCTTGAATCCAGATCATCCTGCCTCCTTGGCTCTCTATTCATTACCCCACAGTTTCTCAAACTATTGAAATTTCTAAAAGATGAATCCAAAATCAAGCTTGCCAAAGCCCAGAAAATTTCCATTTAAAGAATGTCTTTCAAAACGGTCTTTGCCACAGCTTCATTGTCCCAAGCACGATTGACAAGAACTCTGTCGCCAGATTTTTGCCCTATCTTTTACCCTTCTTCATGCCCGGTGCATAGTAGGGATTTAATTAACAAGGGGATGCCAACTGGAAGACTAGGTCTAGTCAAGGAAGGACTTCATACCCGCAGAGTCCGAGCTCTGTTGAGGTCAGAGCTCAAAGACCGACTTAGCTCCTCGGTCATGAGTTGGATGTCTTTGGCCGCTTTCACTGCTTGGCATAAGGACCCGTAGACATCGTCCAGGTCGTTGATGTTTAGCTTCAGGCGCCCCTGGTGCCCTGGCACTTGAGGGGAGAACCGGTCCCTCTCTTCCTGGCACTGGTGGGATTCCTTGCTGGGGCCCTGGACGAGGGAATCGGCTGGAGCAGAACAGGGTGAGGGATGGGCTGTGGATAAATAGAACCTGGAAAGAGAGGAAATGAATTCATTGTATAGACCACAAACACACTACCACGATGTAGAGAAGGCTGGATTTCCTCAGGGTCCGAAGCCCTCAGCTTCCAAATTCTGTCTGTGACCTAAAACAAGACCCTCCTCCTCAGATTCTGCCCGCGATGCACATTACCTTATCCCTACAGCAAGACAACTTCATAATTCCTGGGTGGTTAGACTCAGTTACAGGAGAGCAGCTGATACCCAGTGATGGAAGGAGTTTTTATACTGCAAGTTTCCAAGGCAGTAGTCACAGGACTGGACCAAAAGTCCATTCTACTGACTGATAAAAGAGCCAAATCAGGCTCCTTCTGCATGATGGGAGACCATGTATCGGGGGCAGCAGCTTGTCAGCTGCAAAGGCTGGGACCAGCAGAGAGAGAGACTCATTTGACATGTGATGACCATACCTGCCTGCCTAATTTTAATTGTACTCTGCCACATTACAAGCAAGTGAAGAGTTAATATATAACACAATCAACTTCCTACCAACAGCTCATTTGACTTTCCTGGTTTCATCCTAGACTTTGGCTAGTTCTTTGCACATTAATCTCCTACAAAAATAGACAAAAGAAAGAAAAAAAGGCCAGCCTCAACTTCCCCTATTTGCAAACTGATAGAATTTTAGAGTTGAGAGAATTCATAGGACTGCATCTGTTAGACAACTATATAGCACTTTGTCTCCCAATACAGCACTTTTATGTCATTGCTATTGTAGAAAAATATACCCACCTTCTAGCATACTAGCCACTTCCTAGATTTGAAACAGGAATAAGTCAGGCTCAAATCTCATCCCTGACAAAGCTATATATATATAAGTTGACAAGTCACTTCATTTCTTCTAACTCAGTTTTCTCCTTCTTTAAAATGGGGGTAATAATAGCATCTACCTCAAAATGTTATGAGAAGCAACTGAAATAACGTATGCAAAAAGTTGTATTTATATTATTACATAATAACAAAATAACAATATATTGTAATAAATAAAAATAAGGACTGTCCTTATGATCTGATTAGTATAGGAAGCTCCTTTTACAATCTGCCTTCTCTGCAAATTATCATTTTAAAGGATTGTCAGATAGTATTTTCACTTTTTTGTTGTTTGCTTGCATTTAGTTTTTTTTCTCATTTATTTCCTTTTTAATCTGATTTTTCTTGAGCAGTATAACTGTGGAAATATGTATAGAAGAATTGCACATGTTTAATGTACAGTGGATTATTTTCTGTGTAGGAGAGGAGGTGAGGGAAAGGGAGGAAAAAATTTGGAACACAAGGTTTTGCCAGGGTCAATGCTGAAAATTATCTATGCATATGTTTTGAAAATAAAAGACTCTAATAAAAAATAAAAATAAACAGAAAAAAAGAGTTAGTGCAGAAATGTCAAACTGAAATCAAAATGGAGATCACTAAGCCATACGCATATTAAGTGAGATTATTTAACAAATAATCTCACTTAATAAACATTATACTCAACAAATAGTACTTAATAATGAAAATAAGTAGTACTTATTTAAAATAGTAAATATATTACTTTATAATATTAATAATATTAAATAAATTATTAAATAATATAATGTTGAAACTATATGTATTTGGAAAAATAAAATACTATTGGAAAAATCAATGAAAATATCAGAAAATCAGTAGTTCTTACCATCCAGGGTATGAAAAAAGCAGCAGAGGAACAAAAGGACCATAAACAATGTTAAGGTTTGGGGCGGCAGGATCTGGGGGTACAGGAGTCAGATACCACACTCCGGGTTGGGGTAGAGATAGCTGCTTTTGCTTCTGCTGTTCCTTGGGATGATCAGAAATCCAAGCTGAGTCAGATCTTGGAAATGTCATTTTCCTGGTGGTCCTTTCTTTCACTGTGAGGACGACCAAGACAGGCAGAATTAATACCTGCCGGAAAAGAAAAGGAGAACAGGAGCCGGAAGGGATGGCTCCTATTTAGAATGGGAAGTCCAGTTTTACGCTATTCTAAGGTCCCTCCAGCAGTTGTAGCATCCTTTTCTTCTGGGATGGACAGAAAGACAGCACAGGCTTTATTCTTGTCACTCAGAGAATGGAACTTCTCCAAGGAGCAGATACTCTGCGGCTAAAGGGACAGAGTTTGGGTTCTGGGGGTAGGGTTCAGGTGAGCATTTGCATTAGACTTTCCCCCAAATCTGACTTAATCTCCTTTGTTCCGCGACACTTTTCCCTCCGCCTTCGTAAATTCTAGCCAAACTGGTGTTCTTACCGTTCTTCACAGAGGACACATTCCATTTTCCCATCTTCTCCTTTGTGCTGCCTATGCCCCAAGCCTGAACGCCCTCCCTCCTCACCTCCGCCTTTGAGAGGACCACATTTCCTTTGAGATCCAGCTGGCATCTCATAGGAGTTAACAATTGCTTGTTTGATCAATAGATCCTCCCTTTCCCCCTCCCTTCTGGGAATATTCTCTAGAATCCAGATCCTCTGACTTCTGGTCCAGTATAATTCATATAAGATTATAGAGAGAGAGGCTGATGACTTTGCACAGCTCTGCCTCATTTAAATCCAATTCACTTGAAAGTTGTGATCCTTGACATCCTCCTGGTGTCAAGAATGAAGGACAAACAACAAGTTTTAGTGTATGTGTGTGCATACATATTTGTACATTGTGTACATATATACATACATGAAACACATGTACATATATATCTGTGTGTGAATAGGTGGGCACCTATATTAAAAGTTCTAGAAATTGAGTCTCTCTGGGGCTACCCCAACAACATCTCCTATTTTCTACAATTGGAGGATACACTCAACCCCACAGAAGAAATCAAACTTCTGCCCTACCAGTAGCCTCCTTGTCTTTAGAGTGCCTGCATTTGTGATCATTGTTCTTCATGGAAGTTTCAAAGGAGAAAGGTGACCCTGGATCCCTGGATGGAACTCTGTCTGAAAAAAGAAGGACAATTAGTCAGCAAAGGTTTTGCTGTGCTGGGGATTGGGCTGGGTTTCTGACATAGAGAGATGCTGTTTGAGAACAGATGGATGGAAGGGTGGGAAGACTAGAAGAAGAAGGAAGTTGGGGGATAGGAAATTTATAGTCTAGTCACTGGACCATTCATATCCATTCTTCATCCACAGCATGATTAAAAGACATCATAGAGAACAGGAACACATTTGGAAAAAGTAGCACAGTCCCCAAAAGCAAAGGTACTACAAGATCTTTAGATAATTCTTTAGTATTCTGTCTCTCCATCTGTGTCCTTGACCTGCTATTTCTCTAAGATGGGTCTCCATACAGACCTGGACAACTCCTTCAGAATCACTAAAACCTCAGCCCAAGCTCAGTCCCATTAGGATTAAACACCAGCTCTTAGCCATGAAGCTGCACCTTGCCTTCCTGGCAACAGGAACAGAAAGCTGAGTTACTATATGCCTAAAGGACATTGGAGATGTGCTTTAATGCTCATGGCCAGTGGGAGGAAATCAGCTGGACATTGTCACTATCAATCCTGGAGTGGATGTGAAGTCATCTGCAAAATGGAATCCCTCTTCACCTCCTCCTGTTAGATGTTCTAGTTTTCTTCAAAACTCAGCTCAGATAACATCCCCTTCATGGAGCATTTCCTAATTCCCACCTACCCCAGCTTCTAGTAGCCTTCCTTTCCCCTCCAAAAAAATTACCTTTTTTTGGTATATGTATTATATATGCAATATGTAAGTATACACACATGCACAAATGTACCTGTATAGAAATCTATTTTGAAAGTATTTACAAGTGTTTGTGTATTTCCCCCCATAAACAAATTATTATCAGCTTGACAATAGACACTTTTAAAAAAATCTTTGTGCTTCACTGTCTAGAATAATTCTGGCACATAATAGACAATTCAGTACAAACAATTGATTGTTTGGAGGAATTCAGAAATCAATGTCAAATCCTAGAAGAGGCAATATGATAAAAGTAGAAAGAGTTCTGGATTTAGTGATCAAATGACTTGCTTTCAAGTGCTAGCTAGGTGACCTGAAACAAGTCATTTTATTTCTTTGAGCTCCAAGGTATCATCATCTCAAAAACAGGAATGTATTACAATACTTCTAACCTACAACGGAAGGCAATTAGGAGCCATTGATTTAATCAATTGGGAGTCAAGATACCTGGTCTTTAACCCAAGTTGATTGATTACTAGCTATGTTGCTTTTGTTCTTTGTCCCTCGTACTGGAAGAGGACCATGACATCAGAAAGGTTTAGTCATAACATGCAGGTGAATTGGATTTAAGTGAGGGAGGGCTGTACAAGGTCACCTGCCTCACTTTCCCTTCCAGAGCCAATTGGGTCCAGGGGTCAGAATAGATCGGGAAGACTGGAGATGACTCTGGATGCAATCAGAAATCTTGGCCTTTTTAAGCTAAGGTCTTTAACAGGTCTTACTTTATCTGAGGCAATATCCCTTCAGTGATTAAGGTTATGTAAGAAAGAAATGAGACAAAGAATAGCCTTTTTTAGTGCCTAGTCAAAAAAAAGGGGGTGGGTTATCTAGGTAGGGAAGACTCTCAGGTTTCTGAGAATTTGAGCAAGATACTTGTCATGCATGTCACCTGGTGGAAAAAATTTATGGCAAATAATGTAATAGGATGTTATTGCATTATAAGAAACAATGAAAAGGCTAGATTCAGAGAAATCAGAGCAAAGTGAACAGAATCAAGAGAAAAATGTATGACCCCTCACTCAACAATGAAAATAAACCCTCACCTCTAGTTACTGGGTATCTTCTTGTGGGTGCTAGAGAGTTCTGAATGTGAAATAATGGTCTAGTATATCTCTAAAGTTGTTTGCTGAGCTGAACTTAGTAGAAATCCACCCTATAAATAGTTTTAGGGTCATATCATATCACAGCTTTATAAGATCTCACAAATAACCTAATAAAACTAAAGGGTTTTTTCCTTACGTCAAACCCAAAACATTGTTTATGTTACTAAACCCAATATCGGACATTCTTTGCATCTTACATGAAAATGATGTTTTATAAACTAAAAAAATAATTTCTAAAACATCAATAGCCACATAAAGATGGTGCTCATGAATGTGTGTGAAGATAATAATGATGGGTCATTTGTTCAATTCTTTGAAATACCAGTTAGATCTAAAATGTATTCAGTGGGGTTTGGTCCAGTGGGATCCCTCAGCTCTTTCTTTTTAATTCCACTAGTGATCAATTCAATTCCACAAGCAAAGCCTCCTAGTCCATTTCCAAGAATTATCTTTCTATTTCCAGAAGTCTCTCAAAAGCATAGGGGTAAAGAACACTTTGTGCATTGCTAGGATTCACATGAAAGGAGCAAGGAATACTGGAGGCAGGGAGAAATGAAATTTTTCTTTAGTGCCATAGCCTGGAACACTGTGAAAATTAAGGGCACAGACAAGGGTAGCCAGTAGCATAGGTGTTCCCTGTGTCAAATGGGCATGACTCTATTCATCTATCTTGAATTTTTTTAATAAGAGTTCCCCATCATTTTCTGGAAGCACTTCCTTAAGTACAAATGAAACTGCAGGCTGTGAGATAATATGAGCTGGAAGAGGCTTCTGTTGTAGCTGATAAGGACTCTCTGCCCCAATTTCTTCCTTTCCTTTACCTCTGAAGTGGTTCCAGGGGATCCCATCTGACTGTTTCCCTTTTGTCCTTCCTCTTATTCCATCCAGTGAACTATGGGATCTCTGTTCCACAGCTTTGTTCCTTCCAGCCTGAAGTCTAGACTGGGTACTTTCCCATTTAGAACCTAAAATAAATAGACAATAAAGCCAGCTATAATTAAATAAAATAAATAAAGTCTGCTAGCAAAGAGAAAGAAGTCCCAATCCTTCAAGTAGGGATATGTAAATTGAGGGAATCACAACCAGCTTTTTGCTTCTACAGTCAGATCTAATGTCTCAAGTTCTTCTGACCAATGGAATTGGGAAATGCCGGTCAAACTCTCTTTCTGGAAAAGGATTTATCAGGAAAATGGGGAATGACAATGGATTCTCTTTTATTTCCTTATGTTCTGAGCCTTATCTCCCCGAGAAAACTAAATGCTTTTCGAGATCAGGGACCTCCAAATCAGTGACTTTCAGAGAATCTAGCACAGTGCTGGGCACTTAAATCAAAAATACTTATTAAGTTGACTTGGATTTTACTCAATAATGTAGGAGGGGGAAAGGCTTTGTGTGTGTGTGTGTGTGTGTGTGTGTGTGTGTGTGTGTGTGTGTGTGTGTGCTGACAGAGGAAGGGAGAGTCTCTCTGTGTGAGACCCCCTTTACTGCCTACCAATAGGTATCGATTTGGTCAGCCCTATCTCTTCTCTGATTAAGTCATTCTTTGTTTTCTGTTTTTACTGTCCCTTATTCCTTCTTCTCTTGTAAATCTGACTTTTTTTATCCCAGTGCAAGAGTTTTTGCATTTATTCCTATTGAATTTCATCTTGTTAAATTCTGCCCAAGAGGCTAGTCTGTCAATTTTCTATTCTTTTGGAGCTTGACTCTTTTATCCACCATTTTGCTCTCTCTTCCAGCTTTATGTCATCTGTGTATCGGATGAGCATAATAGTTATGCCTTTATCTAAGGCATTAATAAAAATGCTAAAACCACATGGCCAAGAGCATTCACTAGAGATTTTCTGCAATGTAAACATTAGATCCCTAATCTTGCCCACATCTCCCCCTCCATTTTTCTGTCTCTTTTTTCTACAAGTCACCACCCCTTATTTTGTTAGCATCCATCATTAAAAAAGAAATATGGGCAGAAATCATCCTCTGGCCAGTTTGAGATAGCCCCTTGTTTTATGTCTCCTAGGGTCTTGGGAAGAATGGCTATGGTGAGAGCAGGAAGCTGACGTCAATCAGTTAGTAAGCATTATTAATCATCTCCCTTGTGCCAGGTTATAGGGATACCAAAAAAAAAAAAAAATGAAATCATCCATTCTCCCCAGAAAGTTACATTCTAAGATCCTAATGAAGGAAGGTTTTAGTATGCAGGTGAACCAGATGTTTTTCATTCTATGTAACCTGTATCTCCCACCGTGGCTAGCATTTCCCAAATATATTTGGTTACTGGGGGGACCAAGCAAAAAAGTATTCTAATTATAGTAACCAAAATTTAAGCTTTGCATAGCACTTGCTTTGCAGATCCATGAGGGAAGTAGTGTGTAAGTATTATTATACCCCATTTTATAAGTGAGAACATGCAAGGTGAGAAAAGTACACAGCTCTGACCTAGTCTCTGTTAGTCATCTCAGCTCAAGTCCCACCTTCTACTTGGGGTTTTTCTCAAACTTCAGAATGGTCCTTCCATATCCTACCCCAAATATAGATAGATAGATTTGTGTATGTATATAGATATCTTTATACATGTATGTATATATGTATAAAGAATATCTAAATATATTGACTCATGTAGCTAAATACTTCTATGTATATAGATAGCTTTCTATACCTGTAGGTAGCTATATCTAGCTAGATAGCTATACCTACCGATATATAGCTATAGCTAGCTAACTATATATACATATAGCTCTATAGATAATCTAATCTATATAAATATCTATCTCCATATACACATATTCAACACATAGACATATTTGTGTATAAAGTGAATCATCATCGAGGAATTGCATGATAGGAAGACAAGACAGGCTGGTCACACGTCAGTGGATGGCCAAAGTACTCCAACAAGTTCCCTGGAAACATTCAGAAGCAAACAAGGAAGGTCCCCAGAATACTGAGGAGGATATGGACAAGAATCAAAGGCATTAATGGGTTCTGATGTGTATTTCTGGAGAGAACTTCCAAATTGATCAAATTACCTATTTATTTGAGTGTATTTGTATTTGAATATATTTTCATATTTTGGGCAGCTAAGTGGTAAGATGGCTAGAGCATGGAGCCTACAGTCAGGAAGATCTGAGTTCAAATCCAGATTCTGACACTGTATAATCCTGTATAATCTACCTGTATGATCCTAGGCAAGTCACTTTTCCCAATTATAAAATGGGAATAATATTAGTACCTACCCCTCAGGATTGTTGTGAGGATCAAATGGGATAATTGCAAAGCCCTTAGTGCAATTTTTGGCACATAGTAAGTGCTATATAAATGTTAACTCTTGTTATTGTTAGTTTTATTATTTACTTATACAGGTAGAAGTTTTTTTTCTCCTTAATAAAACGAAAGTTCTTTTAGGACATCCTGTTTAGGTGCATCCTGTAGGATATCTTTATAGTTCACTGCCCCATAAGGTACTTGTACATAAGCATTTAATAAATCCTTGAATATTCAAGTGTCATTTAATAATTGGGGAAACTGAGGCTTTCAGGGCAAAATGAATTTCCTATTATCTCACAGGCAGGAGTTGAACCCAGGACTGCAGACTCCAAGTCCAGTTCTTTCTGCCAGTATGAACAACTCAGTAAAAGGTAAGGTGCAAGACAGGGTGGCATTTCATCCTTTGGGAGAAAAACCCACCCTAGTCAGTATTTCCACCTTTCAAGGCAAAGGAAAAAATCTGGAGGTTACCATGATGCTCACATGGTTCTCTTCCTATTTTATTCATTCTTTATGCTCTTCTTACCCCTTAAAATATGCATGTCCCACGAGGATTTATGCTTATTCACTCCCTTTCTCTTTCTCTGATTGCTGTTCTCTCATGACCTCAACCATCAACAATATCTCAAATGAGTATTTCTACCCCCAACTTTCTCCAGAGCTCCAGTCTCTTATTTCCACTTATTTGAGAAATCTTAATATTAACATATTCGGCACCTAGACTCATTTTCCCTCTGCCACAAAAGCCTGCTCCTCATATCCAAAGATTACTTTAATCTATGAGAGTGATTACTTTAATCCTTGCCTAGGATCATACAGGCTGCTACCTTTGGATTCCCAGTACCTTACTCCTACTGAGTGTTTAATAAACATTTGTTGAACTGAATTTAAATGGAGTCAAGGATGATACATTATGAGTCATTCAAGAATGCAGGCTCATCTAGTGTTTTGGGGATGAATGATAACAAGGTATTTTTAAAAATGTTTTCATTCTAAATTTAACAAATACGCACACAAAAAAATCCACATATAAATGTCTAGTATATACAACTTGTTTGTTTTAATATACACACACTACAAACACTAAATCTCTGACATGAATTTCAAAACTGTCTAAACTTTCTTCATTCTGTTCTAGGCATTTTTTAATTCTATTTTTGCCAGTGCTATGACCAGCTTTCCTCTTCCTTCATCCCACACATACTCCCATGCCTTATAGGCATTTCAAAAATAAAGGTGCATTATGTGAAAATGGTTAGAGAGCCAAGTTCTCTCCTTTTCTAAACTGTGCCTTAAGGAAAGATCTTAAGATCATAGATTGAGTTGGAAGGGACAGTCATCTATAAAAATCTTTTTATTTTACAGATAAGGAAACTGAGGCGCAGACAAGGTAATATTCTTGTCCAAGTTCACACAGGTAGCAGAATTCAGTGGAACACAGGTCTTCCAGCTCCAAATCCAGAGTAATCTCAACTGTAACATTTTTCCTTTCTCAGAAGCTGTCTGTGCTGGCTCTTCCGAGAAAGGAATAACAATTTTTAATAAATGGGATACTCAGTGGTTCCTTGAGATCCAAACACATTTTATTCACAAAGAGCTTTCTCCAAGAATGAAGCTCTTGTGAGCCAAAGACCTGGCTAACCTGGCTCAGTTTTCTGAGTGGGATTCTGATCTTGATAATGTTAGCCTGGTTCAGAGGTCACTTACTTGGAGATGCTCTGGATGTCTGCTGGAGCACTGAAGAGGATCTTGTCTGCCGCTCTGCTGTGGTTTTGATTGGTTCTCTCTGATCACCACAAAATAACTCTACAGATTTACTGGCAAAAAAGAAGACCAAGATTGTAAAAACAGCTGATGCTTCACCCCTGGAGACTAGCACTTTAATTAATATCTGGTGTTGGTTGTTAGATGCTCCCATACTGGAATGGAGAGTAGGTCAGTGGGAGGGATGACTTACAAACAAAATCCTTATCTCTATTTCAGGCTGATTTTATTCCCTACATTGGACCTCTATAGAAGTCCTAGTGGCAAGAACCTGCAGTACCTGCAGCAAGATGACTTTCCAGGAGTTGAGTTTTTTGCAATCCTTCCCCTGTTCCTGGCCAGGTGTTTAAAAGCCATCTTCTCTGGACTACCCAGAAAAACATCTCTGCAGGTTTCTCATCCTCAATCAGAGCCAGGATAACCCCCCTCCCAGATTGCCTGGCTATGATGGAAAGAAAGACCATAATTGTGACTTCAGAGGATTCATGGTAAACCATGTCTCCCATCTCTTAGCAGAGAAATGGTGAAGAATGAAACCTGCATTTGTAGACTGTTTGACTATATGTAATTGTTACTAGAGAGTATATGTATATACATATATATGTAATTGTAACTAGAGTTACAATTACCTATTCATTTGAGTATATTTGTACAGCTAATGGTTTTCCAGCATTCTCTTCACTGCACCACTTCACCACCCCTCTGTGCATCCCATTTTTTTTATCAAAATCAATAATCTATTAAAAATCTCGTCTTTCTCATATAAACTTATGTATCATTCCATCTCTCCCATCCTGTATTCTTTGTACAATTGATCTTTTTCTTTTTATTGTAAAGTGCTACCTTGTACATCTAGTAAGAGGCAAAAATAGAAGAAGGAACAGAGAGCACTATAGAAAATATATTCAAATAAATTCAGTTCCCCAATTGGGAATCATTGCTAAGTGAGGACATCAATTAAAAACACAAAAAAAAAAAAAAAAAAAAAAGAAGAATTAGGGATGGGAGGAAGGCAAGGAACAGAGAGCACTATAGAAAATAGACCCTAAAGAAACAGATGTCTCTGAGGATCTTAGCAGGAGCACAAGGACAAATTCAATCTCAGAGACTTGACATAACTTGACAAGTAACTGTAATTGGAAGAGATCTTTGTAGTTTCTAGAGGACTTCTGAGAAGATTAGGAGTGGCTGGAGGTGTTTCAGTTGCGAGAAATAAACTATGAATATATATTTAAGGGCGAGCCCACAAATAATAAAGGTGGTTTACCAGAAAACAGAATACAGGTAGGTCCTAAATCAGGTGATCTAAGGTATATTTTTTGGAAAACAAGCCACTGACAGCAATACTTTCTCACTCAGCAAAATCAGATCATTCTCTTCATCAGTGATCAGCCCGCCCTTTCTTGTTTTCTATAACTGCTGCCAGAGTTCTCTTAAGTCTTGAGTGGTTGTGTCAATTAAACAAAAACTGAGGAAACCGTTGGTGAAGTTGAAGTCAAAAGAAGAATCATCCATAGATCATAGAATCACAGAATCATTGAGTAAAAGAAAAGAATCTTGGAGGTGGGAGGGCTCTAAGAAGTCATTCCTCTGGTCAAAAGAGTTGTGAAACATGTGGCTAACAACCCTCCCCTTGCCCCCAATCAGATTAAAATGTAACCAGGAAATAGTTAACAAAAGAAATAAACAATACAATAGAGCATAGATAATGTTAATAAATGGTTTTCTAAGTCAATATACAATTACAGGGATTCTTATATAGAGGGACTTCTGTTTCTAGTTGAAGTTGACACTATTGTTCTAGTACAACCCTCACCTGAAGAACCTCTCTCAGACTTCCTTAGTGAGGGGTCTTCTAGCCTTTATCTGAGCACCTCCAGGGATGGACAACTCACTACTATCCCTCACCTAAATCATTGTTTTAAAAGTCTCTTCCTCATATCCCAAATATGTGTCTCTATGACTTTTACTCATTCATCCTAGTTCTAGGATGTAATTAAAAATTACTTACAAAATGTTGAATTCCACTTCCACAGAAAATATTCAATCAGTTAACATTTTTATTTGTATATTTTTGTTGTTTTTGGCAAAAGATAGGAGAAAGTAGGTTTATTTAGAAAAAGAGGTTACAGACAAAATAAGAAGCACAGTAGACCCAGGAATGGTAAATATGAAATAGGATTGGGAGAACATAGAAAGGGGTTTTAATAATTAATGATGGAAAGGGCAAGTAGAACTTGCCATTTACTAGGAGAAAAGGAACACCTTATGAGGTTGGGGCATATCCTTAGCACCCTAAAAGAGTTTGTTAACTATAAGGAAGAGAAGTGGAGTCAGGAGAGGAGAGACACCATAAGCAGGGTAGGGTTAAGAGATGCCAAATGGCATGGGAGAAGGGGAAAGGGAAAGCCACCAAGAGGCAGAATAAGTGGCTGACTGACCCAAAAGAGTGCGGTATCAAAGTCATGGCCATAATCTGTTTTTTAAGGGCAAATTCAACCTCAGAGACTTGACATAACTTGGATTTCTGACTGGATTATCTCCATGGAGGGTGGGACCAGGAAACTGAACTGATCTTGATTATCAATGCTTCAGTTAACATTTATTAAATGTCTAGTATATGCCAGGCATAATCAGCAAACATTTATTAAGCACCCCCTATGTTCCAAGTAGTATGTTACTGGGTATAAAAGAGAAGAGTGAAAAAATAGTTCCAGAATTCAAGGAGCTTATGTGTATGTTGTTGTTCAGTTATTTCAATCATATCTGACTCTTCATGACCCCATTTGGGGTTTTCTTGGCAAAGATCCTGAAGTGGTTTGTCATATCCTTTTCCAGCTCATTTTACAGTGAGGAAACTGAGGCAAATGGAGTTAAGTGACTTGCCCAGAGTTACACAGCTAGTGGTTTGCCAGCGTTCTCTTCACTGCACTACCTCACCACCCCTCTGTGCATCCCACTGTTGTTTTTTATCAAAATCAATAATCTATTAAAAATCTCAAGTCTTTCTCACATAAACTGATGTATCATTCCATCTCTCCCATCCTGTATTCTTCGTACAATTGATCTTTTTCTTTTTATTGTAGAGTGCTACCTTTTACATCTATCCCAATCAACTCTCATTGTGTTTGTTAGGTTCTATTGTTTGCATTTTTGTTGAAATATTTTAGGATCCTGATTTTGTCATTCAAGATATTTTTGATCCTCCCTACTTTGTATCAACCACAAATATTTTTTTTAATTTTTATTATATAATAACTTTTTCTTGACAGAACCCATGCCAGGGTAATTTTTTTACATTATCCCTTGCACTTGCTTTTGTTCCGATTTTTCCCCTCCCTCCCTCCACCTTCTCCCCTAGATGGCAAGCAGTCCTATATATGTTAGAAATGTTGCAGTATATCCTAGATACAATGTATGTTTGCAGAACCGAACAGTTCTCTTGTTGCACAGGGAGAATTGGATTCAGAAGGTATAGATAACCCGGGAAGAAAAACTAAAATGCAGATAGTTCACATTCCTTTCCCAGTGTTCCTTCTTTGGGTGTAGCTGCTTCTGTCCACCATTTATCAGTTGGAACTGAGGTCTCTTTGTCAAAGAAATCCACTTCCATCAAAATATGTCCTCATACAATATCGTTGTCGAAGTATATAATGATCTCCTGGTTCTGCTCATTTCACTTAGCATCAATCCATGTAGGTCTCTCCAAGCCTCTCTGTATTCATCCTGCTGGTCATTTCTTACAGAACAATAATATTCCATAACATTCATATACCACAATTTACCCAGCCATTCTCCAATTGATGGGCATCCATTCAATTTCCAGTTTTTAGCCACTACAAACAGGGCTGCCACAAACATTTTGGCACATACAGGTCCCTTTCCCTTCTTTAGTATCTCTTTGGGGTATAAGCCCAGTAGAAACATTGCTCTATCAAAGGGTATTCACAGTTTGATAACTTTTGGGGCTTAATTCCAGAATGCTCTCCAGAATGGTTGGATTCGTTCACAACTCCACCAACAATGCATCAGTGTCGCAGTTTTCCCGCATCCCCTCCAACATTCATCATTATTTTTTCCTGTCATCTTAGCCAATCTGACAGGTGTGTAGTGGTATCTCAGAGTTGTCTTAATTTGCATTTCTCTGATCAATAAAGATTTGGAACACTCTTTCATATGAGTGGTAATAGTTTCAATTTCATCGTCTGAAAATTGTCTGTTCATATCCTTTGACCATTTATCAATGGAAGAATGGCTTGATTTCTTATAAATTTGAGTCAATTCTCTATATATTTTGGAAATGAGGCTTTTATCGGAACCTTTAACTGAACCACAAATGTTTTGGGGGTTTTTTTTGGGGGGGTTTGCTGAGACAATTGGGGTTAAGTGACTTACCCCAGGTCACACAGCTAGGAAGTGCTAGGTATCTGAGACCAGATTTGAACTCGGGTCCTCCTGACTTGAGAATTGGTGCTCTATCCCTGCACTACCTAGCTGCCCCAATTTAATAATAATAATAGCTGGCATTTACATAGCATTTAGTATGTACCAGGCATTGTACAAAGTGCTTCACAATTGTTATCTCATATGATCCTAACAAAATCTCTGGGAGGTACGTATTATTATTATCCCCATTCAGGATAATAACAGTTGAGTAAACTGAGGCAAATAGGATTAAGTAACTTGCCCAGAGTTACACAGCTAGTATCTGGTGCCAGATTTGAACTCAGGGCTTTCTGACAAACCCCAAATTCTATCTATTGTGCTACTTTATCTTAATTGATTCTCCTCTTTGGCATCTTGACTTCCAGACTTCCAAGTCTGACAGTTTATTCCTACTTAACTTTTTCCATTGGTTCCGTGTTGAGTCTGGATTTGCTTGTTGGTTTTGGCTTAGTTCTATTGACTTCTTAGAGAGGAATTACATCTCCCAAATCAAAGGATCATCACTCAATTGCTCAGATGTCCTCCATGATGTTCCTCTTCCTTAACCTTAACTGTTCAGATTTTGTTATAGGGTGTTCCAAAAGCATGGAGCAGCTAGGCTGCACCATAATGCATGAAAGGAGTGAGAATAGAATAGAAAGATCTGAGTTCAGATGCAGCCTCAGACACTAACTATGTTACCTTGGGCAAGCACTTAACTACCTCAGTTTCCTCATCTGTAAAATCAGCTAGAGAGGAAAATGGCAAATGACTCCAATATCTCTGCCCAGAAAAAATCCTAAATGCAGTCATGAAGGGTCAGATAAGTATCATTGCAATTTTACATGGAATATATATATGTATATACTTGTGGTATCATTTCATATGCTGGCCACATGTTTGTATATATGGAATATATGTATGTAAATGTTACATATAAACACATACACGTTTGTATGTATATAATATATTGAGTGCATGTTGCATAAACATGCGTGTACATATAACATGTGTAAAATAGGTGATTTTAAAAAAATATACAGTGCTTCTCTATCACTACTTCTATGTGATCTGTTCATTCTCAGTAAGAGAATGAGAAGAAAGCATAGGTTCAAATCCTACCTTTGACACATAGTCATACAAGAAGTATGAGCTTAGAAAATCACAACTCCTTGATGTACCAGAAAACTCTTTAAGTCTGCAAGTTGAGAACAACTGCTGATTTGCACTGGGAGAGAAGATATTTCCTTCAATCAGTAATATCACAGATGTAGACCCTCTTCTCCAGGAAAAAAAATGCTCTTCAGGAGTCTTAAGTCAGTCATTGCCATCTTGGCAATATCTAAAGACCTCATGGGGTCAGCGGGATAGTCCAGTCAATGGTAATTTGGAGAATCCCTTAATCCTTCCAAAGGCTCTATTATCTGAGCTGTTGTAAAGAAATCACTTGTAAATTAGAATTTAGAAAGAAATTGGCCTTTTATAACTTTCCTATGCTAGCAATTGGCCAGGATTATCACAATGGTTGACTTTATCTAATTTTTAGGATAAAGTAGACTTCTTTGCTCTGGCCAATAACTAACCACTAAATAGAAACGTGAAGAGAAAAGCGGTGAGTTTGGTGAGGTGTTAAGCATCCCATTTACCTGAAATGTTCTAAATGATAATGATAGTCTTACATTACTGGATTTATAACTGGGGAAAGTGAGACCTTTTTATTTATGTCTGACCTATGGCAGAGCATTCCAAGCTCATATTGGTCTGATCAGCCACAGTTGGACATGGTAACTTGACTCTAACATAGTGACATGAGAACGAAGGAGAGCCACCAACCAACCAACTCAATTAGAACTGGGGAAGACAAGCAGGAGATGTAAGGTCCCTGAGGGTAGGGACCTTCTCACTTTACTATTTCTTTCCCTTGGAACACTTCCTGGAACATAACAGGCAATTAATAAGTTCATAATTGATTGATAAATTAACATAGTATATAAAGTACTTAGGAACTGCCAAGAGACTTTTTCGAGACACTCCATCTCTTGGCTCTGGCCACTCTCTGGCTGTCCCCCATTCCTGGAAGGTTCTCATTCATTCACTCCAACTACTCTCCCGGGATGTAGTGGATGACCTTAGCATCTTCAATCACTGACCAAGTTCTAAGCATCCACAGTAAATGTTTCATAAATGCTGTTGATGGAGAATGACTGTGCCTTTTGAGCAGCTAATCATTGGCCAGCTTGCATACTGAGAACAATGAATTTCTCCTGCTCAATCTGAACAAACTCATCCTTTATTGGAATAATCCTCTTTTTTGCCTGCTTCACATTTTGTTGATCTGACTCTCTTCTGACCCACTGATAAAAATCAGCATTTCCCTTTCTGCAGTGAGGACTCACCCTATTTCTAATAGGTTTCTCAGAAACCTGCCAAATGCAATTCAGTCAGCGCTTTATCTTCCTAAGGATGCTGGTCCTTCTTCTAGTGGAGCAAAGGGTAATTTCAATTTTCTAACTTGGAAAAAGCTTTTCTAGCTGGCTGATAGTGTGGGGGAAGTCCTAGAAAAACAGGGGACTTCGAGATCACCAACCTCATCTCCTTGTTTTATAGATAAGGATACTGAAAATGGGCTGCTTTTGCTAGCCTACTTCCAAATTGCATGAGTGCGTGCGCACACACATACACACACACACACACACACACACACACACACACACAGAAATAGGGTTGCTTTGGCCATGTTAGAACTGAAGGTATTGTGTTTTTGTTTTTGTTTTTTTCTGTAAATATACCACTAAGCTGCAAGATTTGATCAGGTAGCATGGCAAGGGGTTTGGGGGCGGGGAGGGAAAGGAGGGGGAAGACAGAGAGAGAGAGAGAGGAGAGAGAGAGAGAGAGAGAGAGGAGAGAGAGAGAGGAGAGAGAGAGAGAGAAGAAAGGAGGAGGGAAGGAAGGAGGGAGGGAAAGAGAGAAGGAGGAAAGGAGGGAAGGAGGGGGAAGGGAAGGGGAGGAAGAGGGGGAGAGATGAGAGGAAGACTTTGGGTCTAAAGGGTATGATAGCTGTCTTCAAATGCCAGGTAGAAGAGGGATTACATTTAGGAACACAAATTTAGAGTTGAAAGAAAATTTAGAGACTCTCACTTGACAGAGAAATTTAGCAAGAAATTCCCCCCAACCAGTGGCAGAACCCCAAATACTAAGACTCTATTTTAAGAAGCCAGCATTAGACAGTGGATAGAATATCAGCCTTAGAATTAGGAGGATCTGAGTTCAAATCCAACCTTAGACCAGTTATATTATCAGGGCAAGTCACTTAACCCTATTTGCTTCAATTTCCTTATCTACAAAATGAGCTGGAAAAGGAAATGGCAAACCACTTCAACTTCTTTGCCAATAAACCCCAAACGGGATCTTGAAGAGCCCTACATAAGTAAAAAATAACTGAACAGGAGCAGCATCTAGACAGAATGGTTTCTTAATCCCTGCATCTTTATTGACACATTTCAGTGTTTCTCGGTTTTACATCCAGATATTCTAGCTTGTCTTGTGATGAAAGTACATCAGAGATTCTCAACTTTGTTTTCTTATAAAACAGTACTCAGGTAATTTGTACTGTGCTCTCCCAGGGCTTTGCACAGCTACCCTTAGCCCTTTAGCTCATGCTGTGCACATCAACACATACATGCATTCATATACACACACGTGCACACACATATCTACATCAGGCTAAGACAGGGAAGAGAAAGCAAGCACAAAGAAGGGCTAGACAAACAGATTTGGGGACGTAGGATAGAGAGAGAATACATTTAGTAAGTGCTTACTATGTTTGAGGAACTTCACAGAATTAGCAAATTGGTACTAATGATCAGGGATAACATCTGACTTTTTTTTCTCTGTCATATTTTTTACACCCTACTGGGTATCAGTGCCTACAGTCCCACAGTCATCAAAGAAATTATTAATTCTAACTCTATAAGACAGGCTGATTTGGAACTGTGCCCAAAGAGCCATCAAACTGTGCATACCCAGCAGTGTTACTACTGGTCTTATATCCCAAAGAGATCTTAAAGGAAGGAAAGGGACCCACATACACAAAAATGTTTGTGGCAGCCCTGTTTGTAGTGGCCAGAAACTGGAAAATGAATGGATGCCCATCAACTGGAGAATGGCTGAATAAATTGTGGTATGTGAATGTTATGGAATATTATTGTTCTGTAAGGAATGACCAGCAGGAAGAATACAGAGAGGACTGGCGAGACTTACATGAACTGATGCTAAGTGAAATGAGCAGAACCAGGAGATCATTGTACACGGAAACAGCAAGATTCTATGATGATCAAATCTGATGGACATGGCTGTTTTCAACAGTAAGATGATTCAGACCAGTTCCAATGATCTTGTGATGAAGAGAGCCATCTATACCCAGAGAAAGGACTGTGGGAACTGAGTGTGGATCACAACATAGCATTTTCACTCTTTTTGTTTGCTTGCATTTTATTTTTTCTCATTTTTTTTCTTTTTGATTTGTGCAGCAAGATAATTGTATAAATATGTATGCATACATTAGATTTAACATATGTTTTTTACCATATTTAACATATATTGGATTACTTGCCATGTAGGGGAAGGGGTGGGAGGGAGGAAAAATTGGAACACAAGGTTTTGCAAGGATTAATGTTGAAAAATTATCCATGCATATGTTTTGAAAATAAAAAGCTTTAATAAAAAGAAAAAGAAAACTGCAAAAAAAAAAGTTAAAATAAACAATGCTGGGAAGGGGGAAGAAGCAGAAATGCTTGGATCTTATGAATAAATACTTGTGTATTTGTGTGCACAAGTACTTTCACTACCCACAAATTTGGAATGAATCATGAGCATCAGACTAGGAAAATCAAGAAAGTCAGGAAAAGTTGCCTTTTCTCCATCTTCCAGGAGTATGCCCAGGAACCTTGGAATGATGAGGGTGCCAAAAGTGAGATGACATCATCTGGGAAACATGGGTGGATAAGTTCTTTTACCTGCAGTTCAATGAAGCATGTTTTAATTTTATGCTCTAAGAAGCTTTCAGAATGTTCTGATTAGAGCGATAAACAACTATATCCTACCCTTCCCTTTCCCCTGCCCAGGGAGTAGCCTGGCATTTTGATTAGGAGGGAGAGGGAAGCTGTAAAAGTAGGCAGCAGGAAAGAGGCAGGAATATGCTGGTAAATCTTTTCTTTCCTGAGAGAAAAATGTAATCAAAATATACTTTCAAATTTAATCAGCATTTCTAACATTTTTTTCTCTCGCTTTCTTAAGGCTGGACAATCAACAAAACAATAAATCAAGCAGCTGCTAATGTCTAAAGTGGAAATACACAATGAAAATCCGATAATTGGTTATGTAAACCAGTTCTAGAACTGGCCATTGACCAATGCTTCCTGTTCTGTCTGCTGTTGCTGGGATTGGCCAGTGACCTGGAACTGACAAACAGAAGGATACTTGGTGAGGCTCAAAACAGCCACTCTCTGCTCCGAATTTTCTCGAGTCTAAGAGGGGAAAACTCTTCTGTCGCCCATAGCATGATAGGGGGGAACAGATTTTGTACTTCATTATCCCTATTGCTTGAAATAATATTTAAATCATTGTTGTCTCTTGTGTGTCTGTCTTATGTCCCCAATAAAATAGCTGGAATTAGAATCATAGAATGATAGACCTAGAAGAGACCTCAGGGACTAACCTTAATCTCATTCCCTTAATTTGTTTTATTATTTAATGTTTTATTAGTCCACTGATGATCCAGAGAACTCCTGATTTACTGGATTGGCACAGCCACCCAATCATTAGAGACAATTTGAAATTCCCAGATGCCTTTTGTTTTTAGCTTGAAATAATTTCCCAATATTCATTGCCCATATCTTCCCCAATCCCCAACCTTGTCCTCTGCCTGGCAACAACAACAAAAATTAAGCAAAACCAACTATTATAATGACCATCCGAAAATATATGCAATGTTTTGCTTCTAATCCTTTCACTTTATTACTTAAAAAACTTTTTCGCCATCTCTTCTTTGAGACCCATATAGTTCATTACAATTGACCAATTGACCAATAATGCACTTGCCAGTTTAGTTCTTTTTGCACTTTTATTTATTCCAGTATTCCAGTCACTGGGCAAATTGTTTTCCTAGTTTTGTTCTCTTAAGTCTGCATAAGTTCATATGAGCCTTTGGATGCTTCTCATTTCATTATAGTGAATTTTTCTTGCAGTCCAATAATACTCTAGTACATTCATCTACCATAGTTTGTTCTGCCATTCCTCAGTAGACAAGTACACATTTCCAATCTTTTTGTTACTGTATAAATTTTTGAAGAATTGGAAGGAAAATGAGTGCCCACTGCTTGGAGACTGGATGAACAGTTGTAGTATATGAACATAACAGAATATTATTGTACTATAAAAAAGTATGAATATGGGGGCAGCTAGTTGGTGCAGTGGCTAGAGTACCAGTCCTGAAGTCAGGAGAACCTGAGTTCAAATCTGACCTCAGACACTTAACATTTTCTAGCTGTGTGACCCTGGACAAGTCACTTAACCCCAATTGCCCCAGCAAAAAAAGAAAGAAAGAAAGAAAAACAGAAAGTATGAATATTGAAGAATTCAGAAAAAAATTTGGGATGATTTTATGAAATGATGTGCATAGCAGCAAAATAATTAGAACCAGAAGAATAATATGTTTTCAGAGAGGATCAATGTGTTCATTTGATTTGCTTCGCTCATCTTATTTGATGGGATGAAGAGTTCTTTTGGAGGAGAGAAAAAAAGGAACATTTGGTCCGACAGTAATGTCAAAAAAAATATTAAAACAAAACAAAGGGATCTTTTTTCTGTCTTTGACTTCCTTGGGGTCCAACAGCACAATGTCCTCATTTTATGTATGGAAAAACTAAGATAGAATGACTTCCCAAGCTAGATGATGACAGGACCCGTGTCCCCAATATTCCAATAATATTCTTTGTCAGGGCAGAAACATTGCTTTCATTTTGTAGGAATGCTCCCATGAGATCCGTATAGCATGAGGCACACAGTGTATCAACGAACCAAATATACTTTACTTCTGGGATGATTGTTTACCTTATTAAAGAGAAACAAACTTTCATTCCTCAGGTAGGATACTATTCATCTCAACACGTGTTCATACATCACAATTGTTCATCCAGTCCCCATTTATTAAGCACCTATTATGCACCAGTCATTGTGTTAATTAATGGGAGTTACAAAGACAAAAGTGAACAAATTCCTCTCAAACATCTTATAGGGAGGAATAACCTAACCAAACTTACAAACACTCAAAAATATGGTTGACCATCATCCATGACAACCTCTGGTCATTCTCTCATCTTTGTATTCTGTATTGGTACATTATTCCCATGAGCCTCTGTATCCTTTTTATACATGTCTCTGTCATTGAATTATAGACCTATAAAAGATCTAAGCTAAGCTCCATGACTGAGATATAGACATCCTCTAAAATATCCCAGATAAGTGGTTATCCAGTCTCTTGGGCATTTCCAATGACTGGGGAATTTTCTATCAAAACAAAGGGCTGGCCAGTGAAAGCATAATCTTAGAAGAACATGTGTCAGGGACAAAATGTTGTGGGTGATGAAGGTAGGTACCAAAAATTGGGGTTCAGTCACGTGAAGAATTAACAATGGCCATTCTCTTTGGCAAAGATAGACTTATTTAGGGAAGAGGTTACTGACAAAATGAAGGGATACAGTAGACATTGAGAATGGTAAATATGAAATAGAGTGGGAGAGCATATGAAATGGAGAGCTCCTCAGTGGAACACACAATTACTCAGTGAAAAGGTAGCACTCCATGAGGTTGGAGCATGCCCTTAGCTGGCAGGCTAAATCCTGCAAGGGGACTCAGCACTCTAAAAGAATTAGTTAGCTGTAAGGAGGAGAAGAGAGGTTGGGAAGCATAGTGGAGTTAGGAGAGATACCCCATGGATGGAGAAAGGGAAGGGGAAAGATACTATGAGGAAGAGTGCTGTGAGACTTACCCAAAGAAAGGCAGTGACCATGGAATAGCCCATAAGAAGATTTTATAGGGAAAACTTAACCTCAAGGACATGACTAGGATTTCTCTTTTCCATATATATCCCTTGACTACATAGGTAGCCTACTAATGGCTGGGAATCTATGAGGAGAAATGCCTGTGTGTGTGTGTATGAAGGAATTTTCCTTATTATTTGACATGCTATTCTGTTCCAATTAAATGTTTCTTTAATTGAATGAATGAATCAATGTGTCCCCTCATCTAGTAAAAGACAGACATTGGTGGAAGGCATGGTTTTTTAAAATTGTTCCTTCATTGTTTGTTCTGCATTTTTGAAAAGAATCTTGACGACAGGAAGATAATGTCATGACCTGCAAGTGAATTGGATTTAAGTGAGAGTAGTCTGTGTTCAAAGTCACCAGTCTCATTCTCTTTTCCAGAGCTATCTGGGTCCAGTGGCAAGATATAGAACAGACCAACTAGAAATGGCCCTCAATGATTTCTAATAGATGCTATGGGAACCCAGGGATAACTTTTAGAGATCAATATATGAACTATATATGAAGGTTTTCTTGGAATCTGCTAAGAGAATACTCTAACATTGAAGAAATTCATTGATTTTTGTCTTTTATATTTTTCCTAAACTATTTTTGCACAGTAGGATTTTCTGATAGATTTTTTAAGAGATCAGTTAATTTAAAAATATTACGCTATTGCATGTCAAGGTGATGTTAAAATTTTGTTGTTTATTGTTGAATTGACGTTATGAAATTATTGATGATATGGCATAACTATGGATACTTTAGTTGTTAGAGAACAGGTACTTTGTGGTGGGAATTAGTTCTCACTGATTATTGTTTTTGAGGGAAATGACTATGATAATGACAGAATTTTGTGCATACACTAAGCCAGGGCTTCTTAAACTTTTTCCACTCACAACCCTTTTTTACCCAAGAAATTTTTACTTGATCCCAGATATATAGGTGTATAAAATAGGCATACAAACCAAACATTTCCTGATAATAAGTCATAATTTTGCAAACCTACATTCAGTTACATAAACCCACCTGGAGTTGCAACCTGCTATTTAAGAAGCTTTGCTCTAAACCATGCTATAGACAATTTAGGAGAATGTAAAGTAAAGAACATTCTCCTACCTAAGGTAGACCAGGTTGGGGGGGAAAGTAGCAGTTGCTACTTTAACAATTAACTTTCCAAAGTATTAATACCTTCCTTCATTCCCAAGACAATAATTGTTATTTGTTAACTAGTTATATAGATCACTCAACTGTTGACCAGGAAATAATTAAAAGCTTATTTTTTTAATTTTAATAGTGTTTTATTTTTCCAATTGCATATAAAGATAATATTCAACATTCTTTTTTTTATTTTGAAAGTACTATATTGGTCAAACTACATATGCTAAGTAAACTTGATTTTAAATAAAAACATGTATCGCATTTTAATCTGTAATTCACTCAATCTGCAGGAATAGAAACAAACTATCTCCAACAATCTGTGACTTGGTACACCCCCCCAAGAGCAAATGATCCTAGAGGAGTAATTCTGCAGGTCAATTGCTCTCCTCAGACCCTCCAGCCTGCAATTATGAAGATGGATCTTTATGTCTAAATGGTGTAGAATCTTCAAAAGAACACTGTAATTCCCAAATACAGGTTAGTCTGCTCTTTTCTTTCTATTAATTTCTGTCCCCACTAGATAAAGTGTATCTGCAGCATCTGTGCAAGATAATGGAAGGGTAATGGAAGGATTGATTCAATGGACTGATCTTCTAACTACTCTCTCAGCATCTGGGTCCCAGATTTGTATTCAAAGGATTATTGAATAAAAATTTCCACTCTATTTGTTGCTTATTGATTAAAACACACACACACACACACACACACACACACACACACACACACACACACACTTGATTCAGAGCAAAACAGACTCAAGGGTCCTTCTCTAGAGGTCTCTCTTTGGGAACTTTCCAAGAAATTCTTCAGATGATTTTTACTCCAGATCATTGACTGCTCTCAGATCTAGCTCTGCCAGAAATTGAGGCAGTTTCCCAGGGAGCTGAGGCTATATCCAAGCCCAAAGTAAGATCTTACTAACATGCTCATTATATGCTAAGATCCTTGAACGGTGCAATCATGCCTTGGGCTACAACCACAATAATAATTTGTTCAACAATTTTCTTTGATTGCCACTATCAAGCCAGCTGTAAAGCAAGTAGAGAATCTTCACAAAAGATAATCCCCAGTGTCATGGAGGATGTACTGTCCAGATTTCAAATAAAAAAGGGATTTGGTCCTCTGGGTGTTTCTGTATATAGATGACAGTGGGCTAATTTCAAGTTCTAGGATACTATAGGGCAGTCCAAAAAACTGAACACCCTAGTAATCCACACAGGAAAAACCAAAGGGATGAAAAACGGCTGTTGCTCAGACATTATAACACAAATTAGGTCTGTATTTTATGAAGCCTACTATTTCTTTTGGGTCTATTACCTGATTTCCCTCGGCTCTCACCCATAATCTAATAAGGAGGCCTACCTCACCTTTAAAGTTCCTTCCAAATGTTCATTAACTCTTAAATTGTTAGTCTCTTAAAGAAACATTTGAGACAGCCCAAAGGGCTAAACTGTAACTCTGGGTTTCCCAACTCTAACACAAAGGGCAGGAGGGCAGTCTTTGAAAGGTTCCAAGCTCCTGGTTTTCCTGCCCACAAACAATCTTTATGGTCCCGGTGTGATCTGAATCTCCCAAAGCTGCTAGCCCACACTTGTAGGCTGTAGCCAATCATCTGCCCCACCTCATTCCAGCCTCGAGGTCTGGGTGTCGAGGGTCTGGGAAGTTGTGACAGGGGGTGTAACCACTGGAACGCAGCCCCAGCAAATAGCAGCACCACGTCGGGGGCGGGCCAACGACGTGAGCAAATGCTCCCTTTCATTCCGCCAATCAGGACTGCCCGCAGGGCGGAGCTGAGGTCTACCTGGGTGCAGGTAAGGAGGTCTCCCTCCTCTTGGCAGTGGAAAGCCTGGAGTTCGAGATATGGTTCGGAACCAGGCGGCCCTAGGGGAAGAAATGGCTGGGGCCGCGCTCCCGATGGAACCGCTCCAGAATCAAGTCCAAGAGCCGGAGAAGCTGGGTTCCCCGGAGCAGCAGGTCGCCGGGGAACAGCGGCCGGAGCCCCCGGAGAAGCCCGTTGGGGACCCCCAGGGGCCAAAGGAACCGGCAGCTGTGGCGAGCCTAGCTCGAACCCGGGATCCCTCGGGCGAGAAGACGCTGTCCCTGCGCCCTACCTTCCTCCGGGTGCCCCAGCCGAGCTTGGGTTACGGCTCTTTCCGCTGTCGGGGATCTGCGAGCTCTGAGCAGCTTCAGGGCCGCGGGGATCGGGAGGGGGCCCTGGCCCTGGTCCCGGTCTCGGCCCCGGCAGAAGCGCAACCCCGGGAGGGCGAGACGTCCACTGTGGGCGCCGCACGAGAGCCGGGCGAGGTGGGGTCGGGGGCCTGGGCGCCCGTGGAACTGCAGGTAGACGTGCGAGTGAAACCCGTGGGTGCGGCGGTTTCGGGGCTCTCTCCCTCTCCGGTGCCCGCCACCCGCTTTTTCTCGGTATCCGTGCCTGACTCTCCCGCCTTCTCGCGCCATTCCTCCTTCTCTCGCTCCGGGGTGCCCCGGACCCCTTCCCCTGGGAGCACGTGGGGGGGAAGTCCGCACCCCCTTGCCGGCTGGGCCGATCGGTATCGGGAGCAGGAGGGGCGGGCAAGCCCGGGACCCGTGCGGTCCGGGGAATCTCCGTCGGGACTTCCCCGATGTAGGTGCCGGGAGCTGGGGCTGGAGGACAAGGAATGGGAGAAGCTACTGCCGGGATGCGGGGCCGACGGAGACCAGCTACACCAAGTGATCGCACGCATAGGTAAGAGAGCGTATCCTGCTTTCTCCCCCCTTTCTCCCCCCCCCCCCCCTTTCTCGGGGAGCCCAAGTAGCCCTCACTTCCTGGCTGGGTTGGGGAGGGAAAAGCCCCCACGTCCCATCAGATGGACATGCCTGCCTTTCCCAGCGTGGGAGAAGGGAGAAGAGGGAGGTATCCACCCAGAGAGAGGGAAATCCAGCCTTTGCCGGCCGCTGGACTCAGCTGGCCTGTTATGCAGGGGAATTAACTCTGAAAATGCTGGAGAACACTCCCCCCTGAATGCCAGCCCCTGCATCTTTTCTTTCAGCTCCCTACCTCAGCCATGTGACGTTTTCTGTTTTTATGAACATTGGTATTTGGGCATAAATTAATTCGGTCAATACATGTTATAATAGGTCTGACTCTTCTAAAAGAAAAATAAAAACTAAACTGTAATCGTGGATTTTCATTGGACTTTTTAGAGGCATCTTCCCCAATGCACTTATTCCCTCTAGATCCAGGAAGGGAACTCTCATCTCTGCTTTGCACCAAGTCTTGCTTATCTGCCAGGGTCCTAACCAGTAAGGGAATGCCGGGCTTCCATTCTAGGGCTGAAGTTACTGACCCATGCTACCCTCTTCTAAGCCAGTCTGATTTCTCTTTGGGCTCATTCCTTTTGCATATGCACCTGCTAAATGAACTCTCTACTCTACATGGAATGTTCCTTTTCTAATAATTTGTGGGAGACTTGGGGAGAAGGGAAGTGAGTAATAAATAGGAATGCTGGAAATCAGAGTAGATCTAGGATGCTCAGTCCTTGAAGTTCTCAGTAAGCAAGATGGGGAATTGAATCCTTTCTGGAAGGAGAGGTAGAGCTGAGTCTGTTCCTGCACCTCCAGTCCATCCTTAACACAGTATTTTATACACAACTGTCATTTAATAGCATTTCTTGAATGAATGAATGAATGAATGTAGGATTATTGATCCATCTTGCAGGGGAGGGGTATTGCTGGTAATCAATCTGGGCTAAAGCTCCCTCTTGGTCTACCCAACAGTGTATGTTTCTGTCATAACAAGAAAGAAGAGGGACCCAGGATGTATGTCTCAGAGGCTTCATAGAAAGAAAAGCCCAAGTCCAAAACTTTTCTCTAATTTAAGATTAGCTGTGTAGGTAAACTCATTTAACCTCTTAGGCATGTTCCAAAGCAACTCTTTAAGAGGGGTGTGTTAACTTTTCCAGCTGATGAAATAGTAAGTTTAGATTTTTTTTTTTCAAGAGAGGTACTGAGGTATAGAACAGCTCAGTTACAACTCAAAATCACATAATTCTATAATCCTTTAGTGTCCCAGTCCCCATGCCCTTCTCAATTCCTGGCTTAAGTCTTTCCTTCCGTATTGCTGTGTATTAGAATAGGCTGTAATTAAGACCGGCCTCCTTTTCTCCCTCCTGCTCTTCTAAAATAAAGTTCCAGGCAGGGAAGAGATAAATAGGGAAGGTTCTTGAACTAATCTTTTGCTTGGACTTCTGCAGTACTCCCAATTGTTCTCTGGGACTGATTTCTCTCCTTTTCAGTCTATCTTCCATACAGCTGAAGAGATTTTCATGAAGTGCAGATCTTACCATAACAATTCTTTACTTAACAAATTTCAGTGGTTCCTATTTCTTCTACCACCAAGTCTAAGCTCTTCTGCTTAGCTTTGAAAGCTATTTACTCTGTGGCTGCATCTACTTTGCTTTTATTAGTCTTCTCATAGTCTACATTCAACCAAATTGGCCCTCTTGCTGTTCTTTATATACAATACTCCATCTCTTCTCTTCCCATGAGTGGCTATCCCTCAAGTCTGGAAAGTACCACCTCACTTCTCATTCTTAGAATCCCTACTTTTCATCAGAGCTTCCTTAAATCTTTTACGCAAGGCCTTCCCTAATTCCCCTGACCTGTTTTGCTCCTCCACGCCAAATTATTCAGTCTTTTTCAGTTGTCTTTGACTTTTTTGTGATCCCCATTGGGGATTTTCTTAGCAGAGATATTAAAGTAGTTTGCCCTTTCCCTCTCCAGTTCATTTTACAGAAGAGGAAACTGAGGTAAATGTGCTCAGGGTCACAATCAGCTAGTACCTGTCTGAAGTCATATTTAAACTCAGAAAGATGAGTTTCCCTGACTTCAGCCCTAGCACTCTCTCTACCTAAGCAACTCTACAACAAAATTACCTTGAATATATATAGAATATATGTAGATGCCTATATTTTCTCCCCCCTCTCCAATAAAATGTAAGTTCTTTTAGCTTTAGGGTATTGTTTAACTTTTCTCTTTGTATACCTAGTGCTTAACATCGTGCCTGGCACATAATAGGCATTTAATAAATGCTTTTGGTTTATTGATTGGAGAGCCAAGAGTGTGGTAGAATGAGCAGAGAATTAATAGGCATTTCCTAAATAAGAGTATACAGGTAAAAGACCTAACCTGAAAAGGATGAAGGGTAGATGGTTTTGAGCAGGACCAGATTTGTTTTACTGACAAATCATTTATTATATACACTGCAATTTGCCAGGGCCTGAAAAGGAGCCAAAAGTTGATCCTGCCTTCCAGAAACATACAATCTATTTGGGAGTGAAAGGGACAAAAATGTACCTAGGAATTATTAAGTCACAATGGGGAGCCTTTTTTTTCCCCCTGCCAAAAGCCATTCTCAAGCCATATAAAATTATTAATTTATAGAACTCAAGCAGTGGGAAGTTGTTCTACCTAGCTTTCAGCTCATCTTCCTCTGCTGGTTGATTATGCAAATGATTTCGAAGGCCTCATACAACCTATGAGCTGTATGACCTGGAGGTTCCCTGTATTAAGTAATAGTGCAAAGGGATGTGCTGTGTCAAAATGAGAAAGACGACACAAGGGGAGAGAGAGAGAGAGAGAGAGAGAGTATGTGTGTGTGAGAGAGAGAGAGACAGAGAGACAACAGAGACAGAGAGAGGGGGGAAGAAAAAGAAGAAGGGACACAATTCACACGGAGAGAGAGATCTACAAATGGCAGTGGGGTTAATGGGAGTAGTCAACAGGATCAAGTATAGTTGGAAGGAGAAAAAAGGCAATTAATTGTATTTGACCAAAAGAGTTTATCATCAAGAAAATAGTTTCAGCAGATTCACAGAAGAGGAGATTACAGGAGTTTAAGGGTGGGGATAAATAATAAGAAAGCAAGTAGGGAGTATAGCTCATACTTTGAGAAACTTACCAGTGAAAGGAAAGAAAGAAAAGAGGCTAAAACCTGAGACATCAGGGTGCAAGATTATTCCCTCCATGTGGCTCTGTAAGAATGTGAAAATTACAGAATTTTAGAGCTGACAGTGACCTAAGTCCTCTAGTCCAACAGTTCTTAATCTTTTTTTGTCATGAATCCCGATGGCAGTCCGGTAAAAAAAAACTCCTCAGAATAATACTTTTAAATGCATAAAATAAAAGATTACAAAGGAAACCACTTGTATTTAAATGCAGTTATTAAAATATATTTTAAAACCAGGTCAAGGACCCCAGACTGAGTTTCCACAAGTCTAATCCAACCTCCTTACTTTACGGATGAAGAAACCAAAGCTCCAAAGTTTCATCAGCTAGTACATTGCATGGGTAACAAAATGATCCATTGAGGATTCAGGTTTAGGTAGCCCTCATACTCCAAGTCCACTATGCTCTGCTGCTTCTCATATGGAACTCAGCCAAAACAAATGAATGAGTCATCACCTCTATGTTGAATCATCACATTAACCTGCTTCATGCCCTCTGAACAATGAATGATGATCTAGCCTTACAGGCTGACTAGTGTTAGTGCAGCCCCGAGACCCCACTGGGGTGTCATCTTTGGTCTCACTTTGTGGTTGTTGCCCCCATTCAGCACAACACCAATCCCACACGTATCTGCCCATTTACCCATTGAGAGCTGGTTAGCAACCAGGCTTCTCTCCTACTTTGGCCTCCTGACAATTAGCTAATGGTATCAAGAATGTGCTCATGGGAGAAAGCTTCTACTATTTGAGTTCTTCCAGGCTCACTGACTAATTTTTAGATTATGAATGTACATTATACAATGGGCTTCCAAAGACCATAATTATTAATCTTAATTTCTTAAAATATGATTCTAGGCTCTTTTTTTTTTTGATCATGATTTTCAGGTAGTCTAATAATTCTTAAGTTCTCTCTCCTGGACCTATTTTTCAGATCAATTGTTTTTCCAATGAGATATTTTACATATCTATTTTTTCATTCTTTTGACTTTGTTATATTGTTTCTTGATGTCTCATAGGAGTTATTAACTTCTACCTGCCTAATTCCAATTTTTAAGGAATTATATTCTTCAGTGACTTTATACCTCCTTTTCCATTTGACTAATTCTATTTTTAAGGTGTTATTTTTCTCAGTATTTTTGTGTGTGCCTTATTTATAAAGCTGCTGAGTATTTTCTTTTTTCTTTTTTTTTTGCATCATTCTCATTTCTTTCCCCAATTTTACCTCTACCTTTCTTATTTGATTTTTAATTGATTTTTATATTTTCAAAAGAAATCATATTTTTTCTTATTATTTAGAAACAATTTTAACTTAAATTTTTTTAAAAATATTGAAGTTCCAAATACTCTTCTTCCCTTCCTGGGAAGGCAAGACATTTGATATAGGTCACACATATGCAATCACATAAAACATTTTTATATTAGTTATATTGTGAAAGAAAATAGATCAACCCTTCCCTCCCCTCCAAAAAACTATTCTTCAATCTGCATTCAGATTTCATTGGTTCTTTTTTCTGGAAGTAGATAGAATTTTTCATCATAAGTCCTTTAGAACTGTCTGGTATCATTGAGAACAGCTGAGCCATTTATAATTGATTATAGTGATATTGCTGTCACTATGTACAATGTTTTCCTGGTTCTGGTCACTTCACTTTTATCAGCTCTTAGAAATCTTTCTAGAGTTTTCTGAATTTCTTCTGCTCATCATTTTTTATAGCACAATAGTATTCCAACATAATCATATACTACACCTTGTTCAGTCAATCTCCAATTAATAGGTATCCCCTCAGTTTTCAATTCTTTGCCACCACAAAAAGAGTATGTGGTGTGTGTGTGTGTGTGTGTGTGTGTGTGTGTGTGTGTGTACACACACACACACATTTTATTTCCTTTTTCTTCTATTTCTTTGGGATACAGACTCTGGGTCAAAGGATATGCATAGTTTTATAGCCTTGACATTGACCTTTTGTTTTTCCAGATGAATTTTTTTTTTTTGGTGGGGGGGAGTTTCTAACTTATCCCCATTACTGATAAATCTCGCTAATGGTTTCAGATACTATTGTGACTCCATGGTATTTGAATTGTTTCTTTCTGGCTACTTGTAATGTTTCCTCCTTAATTGGAGCTTTGGAATTTGGCTTTTATAATCCTAGAATTCTTCATTTTGGTTTCAGGAGGTGATCAGTGGACTCTTTCAATTTCTATTTAACCCTCTGGTTCTAAGATATTAGAGAAGTTTTCTTTGATAATGTCCTAAAATATGATTCTAAGCTCTTTTTTTTTTTTTTTTTTTTGATCATGACTTTCAGGTAGTCTAATAATTCTTAAGTTCTCTCTCCTGGACCTATTTTTCAGATCAATTGTTTTTCCAATGAGATATTTTACATATCTATTTTTTCATTCTTTTGACTTTGTTATATTGTTTCTTGATGTCTCATAGGAGTTAACTTCTACCTGCCTAATTCCAATTTTTAAGGAATTATATTCTTCAGTGACTTTATGCCTCCTTTTCCATTTGACTAATTCTATTTTTAAAGTGTTATTTTTCTCAGTATTTTTGTGTGTGCCTTCTTTTCTTTTCTTTTCTTTTTTGCGACATTCTCATTTCTTTCCTCAATTTTACCTTTACCTTTCTTATTTGATTTTTTAAATCCTTTTTAAACTCTGCCAGGAATTCTTTTTTTTGAGCTTGTGACCAATTTACCTTTTTTTTTCTTTGAAGCTTTACATGTAGCTGTTTTGATTTCTTTGTCTTCTGTTGGGTTTATTTCTTGAGCTTCTCTATCATCATAGCAACTTTCCATGATCAGGTTCTTTTGTTGTTTGCTAATTATTCCAGCCTGTTTCTTAATTTATAACTTTGTATTAAACTTGAGCTCTTCCTTCATGGTGGAGGAGACCCCTGTCCCAAGCTTTAGTCCTAGCTCTGGGAGTCTGTAGGTTTTGGGTTTTTCAAGGTAGTATGATCTAAGGAGAGGTGTGCTCCCTGCTTTCCTGGCCTGTGCTCTGGTATGTGAATGATCACAAGCCCTCTTTTTCTGCCCAAGAACTGTGACCGGGGTCCATAGGCACCTGTGGTAGCAAGTACTAGTGAGTGAGGGCTCCTCTTAGCTCTGGGACTGTGACCTGGAACCACATAGGGCAGCCCAGTGCCAGCAAAGGTCCCTGTCATTTCCAACTGACCAATTGGAAGGAACCTTGTCAGAAGGTGACCTTACTGTCTGTGGGACAGAAGTAGCCACTACCACCTCCAAGACCTGCTGCTAGCTCCCCAATACTTCCCACACTGCTCTGTATGCACTGGGGTCTAAGTCCAACAAGCACCTCACTGAGATAGACTTTTCCCACTGACTTCCTCTGTTATCCTGGACTGGAAAATTGTTTTGTTTTGTTAGTTCTGGTGCTCCAGAATTTTATTTGAAGAATTATTTTAAATTGTTTTGAGAAGGATCTGAGTGAGCTCAGGCAAGCTCCTGCCTCTTAATCAGCTAGCTCTGCCTCAATTACATCAAGTTGTAAAAATGGGCATAGGGACTTGATTTATGATTGTCTTGTTATAGGGAACTCACAGGAGAAGATATTCCCTTTTATCAAAGCAGTTTGACTTCTACTGTCATTCAGAATTTTAGAGAGTTGGTCAGAGCATTGAGAAATGAGATGAGTGGCCTAGAGTCACTTCGTCCTCAAAAGGAACTTGACCCCAGGTCTTCCTGGCTTTAAAACAAGAATAAATTTTAAATATAATTTTAAAAATAAATCAATAAAATCCAATACAATTAAGGTTAGTGTAAAATCTTTTATCACTCAAAGAAAAAATATAGTTCAAAGGAAACATATCCTAAGATTAGTACTTTGTCCCTTAAAAGGTTATCTAGAATTTTTAAGAATTATAATATGGCTTTTGCAGCAATATTGAATTCAAGATACATTCATGCCTTCTATCCTGAGATCTAAGATATTTGATAATGAGAATGAGACAGCCTATAATCTAGATTCAAGAGATCTTAGTTCAAAGCCTACCTCTGATACTCACTCCCTGTGTAATCCTGAACAAGTCAGTTCTTTTTCTTGGACCTGTTTCCTCAACTATTATATGAGGGATTTGTATGAGGCAGTCCCCAAAGTCTCTTCCAGCTTTAGGTCAATGTTGACTATAAATAAATGGAGATACTAAGAACACTTGTGTTTCTTAAAACCTTAGGTGAGAATGAAAATATTTATTTCTTAAAATTCTGGAAAGCTCTCTACTTTATAAAATGTAATTTTTTTAGAAACCCAAAGTGCTTTTCCCTCTCTCTCCTATATGGGAAATATTAATGAGCAAGATGGATCTTTGTGCCCTAGAGTCTGGCAAATATTCCAGTTTATTTCCACAACCATCACTGCCCAGGTGGTGCTTTGGGGCAAGAGGAAGTTGGCATTATTATGTACTTTTAAAATGAAATTACAGAGGTGTGGAAGAGATGTTTTTTCTTTGATCTTATATTTTGGTTTTAGAAAAGCAATTGCATTCAAAAATATTCATTTATCTGGGTAGGTGATGCATTCCAGGCTAATAGTTATGAAAAACTAAAAATAGATATGAATAACATTTCAGAGACCTTCCAAGGTGACTGTAAAGCATTGCTTATCATAATTATTTCTTTTGTCTAAAGATTCTGTTTGTTTGGGGTGCAGGCTCATGAGAGCTATAGTAATGGGTTAAAAATAATCTTGCAAGAAGTTATCATATAACTAGAGAGTAATTCTAACTGGACAAGATTATATTTGCAAAAACATTTCTCTAATCAATCAATAAATATCTATTAATCTCCCATCTGCCAGGCACAGTGATAAGTTCTAGACATATAAAAAGAGGCAAAAAACAGTCCCTAGAGGAGTTTACAATCAAATACTGGAGACAACATGAAAACAAATATATACAAACTATATACACACAGAATAGATAGAAAAAGAATTAAAAGGGGTTGAGAAAGGCTTCCTATAAAAGATGGCATTATTCTTGGGGCTTAAAGGAAGTAACTCAGTAGGAGTGACTGAGCATCACGTTCAAGGCATGGGGGAAAGCCATAGAAAATATTAGGAACCAAGAGATGGAATCTTGTTTATAAATTGATCTCTGGAAGAGATGTTAGAAACAATCTATCTCAACTCCTCTGTTTTATAGAGGAAGAAAACTGAAGCTTAGAAAGGGGAAATGATTTTAGGAAAACAGTTTTCAAAGTGTTCAAAGGATCAGTAGGAACCAATCCATGGACTAAAATTTGATTGGGAAATCCCTAAGTTGTATAAGAGTAAAACTCAGAAGACCCCCAAAAATAACTCCAATGAAGAGGAAAATAGAAAGATTTGTTTTATTTTTCTAATTGTTTTGGGGGGCATTTTTAATTTTAACCTTTTGTTTTTTTTACATGTTGACTTCCAAAATCTCTCATTCTTTTCTAGTCCTCTCACACCCATTTAGAATGCAAGAAATATGTTGTCAGTTATTCATGTGAAATCATAGAAAATCATTTTTTCATATTGGCTATGTTGCCAAAAAAAAGCAAGAAAATGAAAGGATTATCTTCAATCTACATTTATACTCCACCAGCTTTTTCTCTGAAGATAGATAGCATTTTTCATTGTAAGTCCTTTGGGAAAATCTTGGATCATTGCATTCTTCAGAACAGCTCAGTCTTTTATATGTGAGTATCCTACAATATTGCTTTTACTGTGTTCTATTCACTAAAAGGAAGACTTCTAAATAAACTTTTGAGGACAGAAAAGGCGCTCACCAACTGATTTAAATTATTTTAAAAGATGTGTACAGATGTAAGCAAGAAAAAAATAACATCAGAATCACAGCACAACCTGAAAGAATAAGGTCAGAAATGCTAATGAATTGATGACAAGAAGAAAGAAAAAGGTTTTTTCTTGGCAGTATTGGAGAAAAGAGGATCAAAGAAGGAAGAGATGCTTCCTTTACCCATCTATCACAGAGTGATTGGGAAGATGAGAGATGACTACCTAAAGAAAACTGAGTTGCTTAGTTCATATTTTGCTTCTATTTTCTCTGCCAAGGAGAATAATCTTCCACCTGGAACGGACCAAACAAAAAATGGTGAAAGGAAATTGATACTCAAGCTAAGGAAAGAGATTATAAGAGTACCTAGCTGCCTCTGAGTAGTTCAAATCACCTGACCCAGATAATTTATAGTTATTCCTTCTTCGTTGTGACTTTTCCTATCATGATTTTGATATATCACCAGCTGGAATATCAAATTAAATGGGAATTTTAGGGGAATTTTGCAGAAGTCGTAGATGACACATAATGTCTGTAGATAACACGGAAAAGGAATGTCTCAGTTTCCTCATCTGTAAAAAGAGTGTAAAGAAAGACTGTTGTGAAGACCCAATGAGATATTTGTGAAGTGCACAATATTTAGCACAGTGCCTGGCACATTGTAGGTGCTATTTCCTTTTCCTCTCCTTGACTGTGAGAACCCTGAAACTGAAGGGGAGACCCCAAAACTCTCTCTGAAACTCCTTCAAGGAGAAAGTCTCCTTGAACTCTTGCCTCTGTAAAAGACCCACCCGAGATAAGCAGGATAAGTAGCTTCATTCTGTCATCCTGAGAGACTGGCACCACCCCATTGATAACACTATTGATTACGCTCTCTGTTGAATTGAAAATTATTCTAAGACTCCTTAGTCAATTGAAAAATTCTCTATTCAAATCGAAGATTCTGGTCTGATTTCAACTGTCCCTAGCCCTAGGTCAGGGTCTGTCCATAAAACTAAGTACCATCAACAAACCTCTTCACAAAAAAAAAAATCCTGAATTAGGGATTTTTGTCCACTAAGAGAATTATTTTCTGAGTGAAAAAAAGAAATAAATTTTGCTATTTTTTGCCATACATACTCAGGTCCCTGAGTCACGTGGAATTGCCTCTGTCTCTCTGTCTCTCTTTCTTTTCCTCTTTCTCTGAGCCCAACTTCATACCTCATCATCTCACTCTCTGATTTCCTCTTTGCTGCTACATTTTCAGGACTATGGTATGTTTCCATCTGGCTTGGAACTGAAAGCTTCCATATGTATTGTCTCCCCTATTAGAACTTGAACTCCTCAAGAGCTGATTCTATTTTGCTTTTCTATTCATCATCGCAGTGTTTAGCACATAGTTCTTTCTTTGCACATAACAAATGATTAATAAATGCTTTTTCATTCATTCATAAGTACTTTGCAATTTCTGTGAGTTCATGACTTGTCCAAGGTCACATACCTAGCAAATAGTTAAGAGGGAAGAATCAAATCCAAGCCTTTTGTCTTCTTTTCAATATACTGCTTTTTTTTTTTTTTTTTCTGTGTCCTAGCAAAGGGAAAAAATATACAAGGACAGAAAATCTACTCAAGAGCAAAATTTAGATGTAAATGAGTTAACCCATTTATTTATTCCTTAAGTGGATCCATCACTATTTTCTGGGGGAGAAGGGAGAGAGGATCCTAACCAGGCCCCAAGGAAAAGAAAATTTTCTTAAAAAAAAAAAAAACTAATCCAACTGAGCTAACAGAAAAATGAAGACTCAGTGGTTTTTTTGGAAAGGTTTAAAATTCTTATTGTGTATCACTTTGAAATGAGGCCACGGGGGCATCTCTAAAGAATAAAAAATGGTTCTTGTATGTATCAAAGGGACTTTCAGACTTAGGCAATAAATTGATATCTAAGTTTCAAAAACAAAATTTCAAGGCTAAAAACTGTTCCTTCCTACTCATACAAAACCTTTAGAATTCCACAGGAAAACAAATTATAAAGCTCAAAATACAAAACAGAAATAGCTGCTTCTCTGAACCTCAATGTTGGACACCTTCTTTAGTTTCTCTTGACATCTCCTGCTGGTTATACCTTGTTATCACCATGTGATGAGCCTGTCTTCTTTGTGGATCGCACATTTCTTTGATAGCAGTCTTTATCCTGGCTTTTCTTTGGAGTTCCTTTTTTGTTATATGATGTAGAATGTTCAGGCCCATCCTCCTCCTCCACCACACTTCTCCATTCACTATTATTCTCTTAAGTGGCTTACCCAACTGTAGCCACTCAATATTGATATATCAGGAACCCACAACAAAACCCACTGAATTTCTTTATCTCTCTCAGCCATTTCTCTCCATATTTTATTTCTCCTGCCTGTTTCTTTTATCCCCTCCCCTGTTCTTTCTCTCCCTTCTCTTCTTCCTCCCTAACTCCCCACTCTTTCTCTCTGGATGGCTTTGTCTGCTGCCAGTTTACTCCACATCTCTCTCTTGAAATCCTTCCTCCTTCTCCCAGTTACTTATCTCCCCTTACCTCCAGGCCTTCCTCTTTTTCCTCCTTCAGTGATTTCATCTGTTATAATAAACTCTGTGGGAAAACTCTTTACTTTGATACAGATCAGCAATTCTTTGTAGTTACTGCATTTGACAGCTGCCTGGAACATTTAAAAGTTGTTGTTGTTGTTCTGTCATTTTTCACTCAGTTTCAACCCCTTGTGACTCCATTTGGGGTTTTCTTGGCAAAGATACTGGAGGGTTTGCCACTTCCTTCTTCGGTTTATTTTACAGAGGCGTAAATGAGAAAAACGGGGGTTAAGCGACTTGTTCAGGGTCACACAGCTAGTTAAATGTCTGAAGCCAGATTTGAACTTGGGAAGGTGAATCTTTTGTGAGAGGATTATTGACTTTCATTAGCGAGGGGAGGTCAGAAGCAACTTTTGGATCTTTCTGCCTTGAAGGTGGGTACCTGGATGTTTGGGAACCAGCTCTAGCCCAACCCATAGAAATCTGTTGCTAACTTTTCAGTGTGAGCATTTATAACTCGGCATTTGGCAAAGGCTACAGATCTGAGCTAGGTTTATTATTTTCTTGATTGCCCAGATACAAGAAAGTGTTAACAATGCAGGTTAAATGTAAGAGTGTACGTGGACGTATCTTTTTTCCTTCCAGAGAGCCTGGTTGGTAAATATTTACCAGCATATCCCCTTATTCCTTTATAAATAGTGTTTGAGGTCAAGAGGAGTGCAAGAAGGCTCAAGGAATGAAGTCATTGTTGCCAGACTGGAGACTTGGTGTCTATAGGCTAATAATAGTAATTATAATAACTGGAATGTATGTGGCCGTATAACTTTGCCATCTGCAACCAGTAGCACAATGGATGGAGCCAGAGTTGGGAAGATCTGTATTCAAATCCTATCTTAGGCACTTATTAACGGGGTCTCTGGACAAGTCACTTAATCCCATTTGCCTTAGTTTCCTCATCTGTAAAATGAGCCGGAGAAGGAAATGGCAAAGCACTCCAGTGTTTTTGCCAAGAAAACTCCAAATGGAATCATGAAGAACTATGAAATGACTGAACAACCAAAAATTAGAATTTTAAAAAAAAACTCAGATAGTTCTTCATTGATTCTTTCCTCTTGCCTCACTCCTGTGGGTCACTGGACCTCTACCCATTCTGAAATCAATACAGGATAACCCAGGATTAGGTGCTGTGCTATTCCCATCTTCCCCACAAACAATTCTGCTTTCTCCTGGTTTTTGCCTATTCTGCCTGTGTCTCTCTACCTTCTAGGCCTGCCAACGTACATGAAATCCTTGCGCTGGGCTCTGGCTGTCCTGGCAGTGCTGCTGGCGGTGGCTGTGATCACCATCGTGGCCCTGGCTTCTCGAGTAGGTAATGCATCTCCTTTACATTTCCCCCTCCATCCCTTCAGCGACGTCCACTTCCCTTCTCCCCCTGCCTCCATCCCTTCATTCTCCCCTTCCTGAGTCCTCCCCCACCAATCCCTGCAGCCCAAGCCCAACTGTCCCCTTCCTCCCATCACTCCAGACCGGAATTCCCTCTTTATTCTTCCAGGTTTTTCCCAATGTCCAAGCTGGTTATACTGTCCCTGTGTCCACAGGAACAAAGTGCCGACCTTGTCCAGAAGGCTGGATATGGTCAGAAGAACACTGTTACTATCATTCGTTGGAGGTTCAAAGCTGGGAAGACAGCAAAGCTTTCTGCTCAGCCCAACAAGCGTCTCTCCCAGTATTGAGCCAAACACAGGTGAGAGGGAGATAAAATATAAATATATATATATATATAATGTAAAATATAAGTATATAAAATAACATATATTTTAAAATAAAACTATAAAACCAGGACTGATCTGGAGGCAGCCCCTCTGTCTGCAGCCTTACAAAATTGACCAGGTTTATGGGTAGAGGTAGATCCCCACTCTTGCTGAGATTACAATCGAGGTGAGAAAATAGATCTCACAGCAAATGGGGAAAAAATAATGGTGAACTTCTACCCATATGATAGACCTAACTTTTGCTTTAATTACTCCCAGTTGTCAGGCAAGTACTAAAAACTAACATGGATGATGATAATAATAATCACTAACATTTGTTTAATACTATGTTTCAGACACTGTTAATTGCTTTGAATTATTATCTCATTTGATCCTTATAACAACCATAGGAAGTAGTGGCTATTATTATCCCCATTTTACAGATGAGGAAACTGGGGCAAACAGATTAGTTGACTTGATTGGGATGACATAGTAAATTTCTGAGGCACATTTGAACTCGGAGCTTCCAGACTCTAGACCCACATCTCTATCCAATTACTCAGAACTGGTCGTAAGGCATCTCTTTTAATGTCATTTCTGCTGATAAAATCATATCCATTTTTAATGGATATTGTTTGACAGTACAAAGGGCTCAAAGTTATGGTTGGAACTTTCTTTTCCTGATCTTCAGTAGCTGTGTGTACTTTAATTTGCCTGGCACACATTGCTGAATTTGAATTCAGATCTTCCTGACTTCAGCCCCTGTGTTCTCTATCTGCTGCACTATCTGATGCCTGTGATTATGAAAATGCCAGCTGATGTGATGGAAGTATCTTAAAAAGTGCACGAATGGTACTCTTCCGAATAGATGGGATACCTTTATCCCTCTGGTACAGTAAGGTAGAACTTTTTCTCCATTTTCAATGGAGAAAAGAGTCTCAAAATTCATGCATCCAAAACACTAGTGGAAATTTTATCTTTTTTTTTAATCAAGAAGGCTGTGCTGTGTATCTCTATTCTCTACACTTCAATAGGGATTCATTTGAAAGTACATTATGCTTTTATTTCTCTGAATTTTGGTAAACACCATCACAGTTGCATTTTTACAACTGTGGACAGTCTGAATAAAGCAAACTGCTTCTTCAGTTGTTGAGGAAGGTGGACGCTAGCACCTGAAGAAGCAAACTTTCTGTGCACTTTTAAAGTCCCTTGAGATGAAATTCTAGGCAGGGATCCAGGCAAGGGAGTTTCTATTTCTTGGAGAATTTGAATCACACTTATGTTAAGTGCATTACTATAGAAAGATAGAGTATTGGAAGGGACTGTAATGCCGGAGAAACTGAGGCAGGAGAGAGATTAGAGAGTTTTAATATTTTATTAATGGAAGAGTAAGATTGACTGGACAAGACTCTCGTCTGGAATTATCCAGTGCTGAATGGGAGAATCTCAAACCTTTAAGTACTTTTTGGAGACAAAGAAGAGGAAAAGGAGGGAAAGTTTCTATCAGAATGGGGAGGCCATAAATCCTAAAAAAAATCCAGAGACAGGATATCTGAATACAAAGAAGTAAAGATATCAGTGGGGTATCTTGGAATATTTTAGAGGGATATTGTAAATTCTTGAGGACACAAAAGAGTCAGGAGGTCTACTCTCTTGTTTATCTTTCTAATTTATAACCTTAGAGTAAACAATCCTCAGTTTTATTGGGTCAGAGGGGGATTTACAACTAAAGAGAAGGAAACTGCCAAGGGAAACTCATACAGGGAAACTGAGTCAGGACAGTTAAAGAGAACTGTGGCATAACAGGACCTAGTCTGACTTCTTGTCTCCTGCAGGGATCTCTATCATCTACACCTTTACACCATCTATACCTCTACCATCCCTCCCAAACTACATCTTACAAGCAGCCCCATCCCATTTTTAGGTAGCTTTAATTCTTAGAAAGCTTTTCTATTGAGCTCTGAAATCTGCCTCCTGGTGATTTCCATCCACTAATCCTAATTTTAATATTTGACATTTACTTCTTCTTGTACCAGAGCTTTTAATTTTTTTTTTTTAACACAAGTCCTGGACCCTGTAGGGAAACTTACGAAACTTTTCTAAAAAAATGTTTGAATCGTATAAAATCAAATACACAGGATTTTAGAGGAAACCAATTATATTGAAGTATGTTTATCAAAATATATTTTTTAAAATTCATAGACTCTAAGCTAAGAACCCCCTACATCTTGTGTGATAGTTCTTCAAAGGATGGACAATAGCTTTTGTGTCTCCTTTTAGTCTTTTGTTCTCCAGACTAAACATTCTTTTAACCCAAAATCCCAAAACAAAACAAAAACATTCCTTCAACCTTTCCTCATAGGACCTACTTTCAGGACACTATCCCCACCCATCCTGCTTGTCCTCCTGTACATATATATTCAGTACTCCCTTAAATTTCAATACCAAGAGTTGATTTGAGTATGGGAGTGCCCATGTAGCCCACAGCAGGACTATTTCCTCTAAGAACAAACAGCCATAGCAACAACAAAAAAACAATAACACTCAATTGTTTTACATACTACTTTAGACATCCTATCTCATCTTACACAGGAGAGTTGTTAGGTAATAGTAGTAGTTTGTATAAGTCCAATTGCACCTATGAAGGAACTTAAGCTCAGATATGTTAAATGACAAGATTTGTTACCAAGTATTCTGATTCCAAATCCAATGCTCTTTCCATTATGATCGTTTATTTTGGCAGCCACATCACCTTGTTGACTCATTGAGCTACTAGTCAATTAAAATCCCTATTTGTTTTTTACATATATTGCTGTTAAAACAGGCCTTCCCTAATCGTGAACTTGTGTAGTAGTATTTTTTAACTTATCTCTATTAAGTGTCATCTTTTTAGTTTTAGTCTATTATTTCAACCCATGGAGATTTTTGAATCTTAAATCTATCATTTGATCATTTTTCGCATTTTTTCAGTCATGTCCAACTCTCTGTGAGCCCATTTGGGGTTTTCTTGGCAAAGATACTGGAGTGGTTTGCCATTTCCTTCTCTAGCTTAGATGTCACAAATGAGGAAACTGAGGCAAGCTTGCCTAAGGTCGCAGAGCTAGTAAGTGTCTGAGACCAGATGTGAACTGAGGAAGATGAGTTTCCCCTTTGCACTCTAGTTACTGTGCTGGAGTCACTTCTTAACAGCTACTGTGAGTAGTATCTACACCTCAGAAACTGGCAGATGCTACCATCAGATTTAAATTATTGTTTTATTGATCTCTAAACTTGAGAAAGAAGAAAATGTTAATAATGGAGATTAAACTTTAAAGAGTGTTATGTCTAAATTTTTTCCCAGATTACTGGTTATTAAACACTAGCATGCAAGTGTGTACAAAACATTATTATGTTTCTTGCTCTCAAAGAGCTTTCAAACTCATAGCAAGTGAACTCAGATGAAAATAATACAAATTAAAATATCCCATCTTTGTATCATCTTGTAAACCTACATCTTATGTTTTTTGGATTATAGTATTGATTTTAAAAGAAGCTGCCAGGTGTTATATGATCCTGACTATAGTTCCCTGGTTCTTGAATTGCTTCTTTCAGTATGTTTGTGATATCTTCTTTGATGGGGAAGCTTTAGATTAGGATTGTGACATTCCTTGGACTATTCCTTTTGGAGTTTCTTCCAGGAGAGAATCAGTAGATTCTTTGTTTACTTTGCTTTGTGGTTTTAATAAATCTGGGTGGTTTTCATTTATTATTTCTTGAATTATAGTATCAGGGTTTTTCTTTTTTTTTTAATCATGCTTTTCAAGGAGTCCGATGAGTCTTAAATTATACTTCTCTAAATTGTTTTCCTAGTTAGTTGGTTTTTTAATATCAAATATATTATAATTTTGCCATCTCGATATTTTGGCTTTTTTCTAATATTTCTTGCAGTTATATAGAGTAATTTATTTCTATTTTCTGGGAGTCCATTTCTTGGCTAAGCCTTGCCTCTTTCAAGCTAATTATTCTCCCCCTAATACTTTCTTCCAGAGAGTTTATTTTGCTTAATTTCTTCTAGACACTTATATAGTCTTTGTGGAAAGCACATTTTTTTATGCTTTGAATTTCTGCTTGCAGTTGTGGGGTTATTTGCTCCTTTTTTACAAGGATTGGGAGAGAGTGGGAATCTCTAGATTTGCAATACTTTTTCTCTCAGTATTTTCTATGGTTTATTCAGTTCTCCAGCTTTATTTCCTGAATTAAGACTTTGCCAGGGTCAAAGGCAGTATTTTGCTGTGTTTTTGGGTAGTGAGGTAGTTGACCCTTCATGGTCTTATCCTGGGTCTTCTGGACCTCCATCACCTGAGAGTAGCACTCTTCCACTGGGATCTTTGAAGTTCAGAGTACTGGATGTTCAGGGCCTTATATGGCCTTTCAGGACTGAAAGCTAGGGATTTCAGAGCCTCTGAATCCTGTCTTGCAAGGTCTCCAACTTAGGGGCTTTCTAGCTACAAGAGGACTTTGACAACAAAGCCCTCCACTCTTGCTGACACAGAGCCTTACAGGCCACAGGTGTCCATATCACTCACTTTGCTGGAGGGGCCTCCTTGCTGAATCCCGGCCTGTGAGCTTCTGGCTGGTTTTTGAAATGAAAGCTGTCTCTGTGGTTTCTCTTGGGATTCTTGATCAGGGTTTTCTTGGAGTCGGTATGGGAACTGGGTGGCCAGCCTGCCATGTCAGCAGCCATCTGGTCTGGTGGTCAGCTTTGTGTCATCTGAAAACTGATAAAGTATTTATCACATATCTTCATCCAAATAGTTTATGAAACCATGGAACTCAAAAGGCTTAAAGGTAGCGAGACTGTGTTCATGCATGTTCACTTACTTAGAACAAATGAGATATTTCAGGCTCATAATCACCAATAGCTAAGAAGAAAGACTGGAAACCTTCTTACATGAATGTAAAAGCTTTTATTCTTTTGTCAGAAAACTCTGTGGGACTATATAGTGGAAGAAATTCTGGGAACAACATAGAAAGAGACATGTCCCACTGCTTCAAGCACTCCATGACATTATCCAAGGATGCTATTATTCCTAAAATTATTCTTTTTTGAGTTTTTGCAACTGTTGCTTTTATCAGCTATCAGCACAACTAATATCAAATTAGATTTTGTAAAAGTTACTATCTCATAGAATCAGACTAGAATTATGATCTCATAAGAAGGGACCTGCGAAGTCCCCTAGTCCGGCCACTTTGTTTTACAGATGGAGAAATTGAGGCCCAGAGAGATCAATTAGTGGCAGAGCTAGGCCTAGAAGCCAAGCCTCTTAACCATTTTATACTTGACCAGATCACAGATCTATTCTCTTGGACCCTCTTTGAGCCCTCCTTGCCATGACTTAGCTGTAACATATTTTAAGGTTTCCAAAGCACAATACATCAGCTTTCATTTGAGCCTTACAACCTTGTGAGATCAGTACTATAAATATTATTATTTCATTTTAGAAATAAGAAAACTGTGTATCAGAAAAATTAAGTGATTTGCCTAGGGGTGGCTAGAATGCCAGGCCTGGAGTTAGGAAAACTGAGTTTAAATGTAGCTTCAGACACTTAATATACACAATTATTATGACTTATTATATTAGGACTATTTATGACTTTGGCAAGTCATGCAGCCATACAAGACACTCTAGTCAATCTTCCATCAGTATTTTCTTGGTTTCTTGGTACTTTTTTCCCCCTTATTTATACTTATGTAATTATTTTTAAGTGTCCTAGAATTACATTAAATTGAGAAACTTTTTCTTCCTATCAAGGTTCAGTAACTACCCAACCCCAACTCTTCAGAGGGAACAAATCAATTGAGAACAACATAAAGATAAATAGTATCTTGATTTAGTATCTTGATTGCGATTTTTACAGAGAGAGAAATACAAAATGTTCTACTTTAAGAACTGGGGACATAAAATTCTCTTCAGTATCTCAAATACTTAAAAGAAACTCCACAAACTCCAGTTCCACTGGATTGTCAGGCAAAGAAAAAGATAGACCAAGAAAGGAGATAAAAGGATAAAGACCTAGAGGGATCCTAAGACTAGGCCATCCCAGAGAGAGACTGAGTCAAGGAGAAAAGGAAGAGGAAGTGCTTTTTAAAATTCTATTTTTATGGATAGCTTTTGCCTTTTATATTACCTTCGTTCCCAAATATAGCCCTTCCCTCATCAGCATGCTATCCTTCCTGGTTTCTACTTTTTTTCCCAGCTTTTGGCTCTGCCACATCCATTCTCACTCCCACTTTACAATTTGCTTCCTGTAGTTCCTAATTTCCTTTGGGAAAAATTATGTTGTATGGGAGCAATTGCCACGGGAGTTTTTAATAGAAACTCTGGGGATCCAGAGGCTCCTGGGTAAGGTAATTGTCTGCTTTAAGATTATCAGCTATAAGAAGATAGGACAATGTTGTTTTGGTCTTTGTAGCCCCCAAAAGACATCAATACCTTGACTGTAATTGGCACTTGTTAAGTATTTGGTGAATAAAGTTTGTCTTACTTATCATGTAAGACAGAGGGAAATTAGATTTAAAAAAGAGAAGAGTGATATTATATTAGGGCCCTTTTTTTAGGCCAGGAGCAGAAGGGAGAAGCCCACACACATGCCCTAGGAAAAAGGGAGATGCTACTCCTTTGTCAGTCCTTGAGGGCCCTTTGGAAGGAGGACCCATTAGTATGTTCTTTTTTGATTTTAAAAAATTATGCGAGTTTAAAGCTAACTCCAGCAAGAAAAATGTTTCTAGACCTGGAGGAATTGGATTTAAGTTCTGGGTTTTTTCTTTTTGATTTGTCTCTTTCTACTTGTGTGATCTTGTGCAACTCTTTCATTCATCCTTCTCTAGAATTTATTAGTGAATGAACCTTTAATTAGAAAATTGTGGGTTAAATTCCAGAGAGTCACACTTTAACCCAAGTGTTTCTGGTAAAAAACAAAACGAAACCAAAAACTCTCTTGGCAATTACTTGTATAAAACTAACTTTTCCCTAAGGATAAAGAAGGAAGGAATCTGAACTGCAGCTAACAAAAGAGAAGGATGGATGGAGGAAGAAGGGAATGGGAATGAATATGGATATAGATGGGACTAGCTGACAGAAGCAATTAGAGGTTACAACCTGGAAGGAGACAATAATGAGACAATGGTGGTGGGTAAGTGAGCTGGGATAGAAGGATATATGACATAAAAAGTTTAAGAGACATAGTTTCTGGATAAATAAAATAATTTTATTAATCATGCTAGAAATAACAAAAGGGGGCAGTGACACTCTTAAATATGAAAACCATTTCATATGCCCTTAAAAGAATGAGTGTTCCTGAAGGTGGCAAGTGACTCTGATTGGTTAACAAGTAATGAGAGAATTAATATTATGATGATAGGTGGACCTCTACTAAAAAGGAGCTGAGAGACATGATTGATCCCTCAGGCTTGGATAAAGACTCATTGCTTATCTAGACTAGAGCAATCTAGACAAAAGAGGTCTATCCCTGTTCAGATGTGGCTGAATGGAACAAGGGGCCAGAATTCACCATAGATTAAATTCTTTTTAAGTTTCTGTAGTTGGATAGGACAACCAGCTCTCACCCAGGACCTAGGGATTCAGACAATCTCATCCATTAACAATATCTTTCAGATTCTGGCTTAGTTTTGTTGAGAATGAAGATCTAGGAAAGGAAAAAAATCCCAAGTCTCTCCAATGTTAACAATTAGTCATTTAATAATCATTTCTCTAATAGGGAGAGAAGTTAGTCAAATAAATTTTTTCCTCCCCAGACTGCCTAAGTTCTTGATCACTGATCTAAATAAGTTCCTCATGCAGGCTCCTAAGGCAGAATAAGTGGCTGATCTGAATGAAGAGCTGGGCTTCTTGGGGGCTTTCTGAACTGCCATGGTGTTATTTTTCATCCTTTGTTCTGGAAGAGGACCAGTGACATCAGGAGGGTGATGACTTGGCTTGAACATGAATTGGATTTAAGTGCAGTAGAATTGTATAAAACCGTCAGCTTTCCTGTCCCCTCCAGAGTCATCAAACTTGTGTGGCAAGACAGAAGGCAAGTGGCAATGTCCAAAGAAGCAGTGGGTGACCTTGACTTTTCTAAATTAAGATCTTTACCAATTCTATTTGTCTGTGGCAAAGCCTGTTCAATGACTAAGGGCTAAGTGAGACCAGTGACAAAAGAAGGCCCAATTTACCATTGCAGAAATATCAATCTGGGAGCCAGAAGACTTTTAGGGTTTCTCGCCAGAACAGAAAACAGTCTCTATTTACACTCATTCTAAGCCGTCAATAATTTAGCAATGAGTTATAAAGACGTGGATGGACAAATCTGCTCCCCCCTATCATTGGTTATTCAATGAAAGTCAGAATTGGCTGAACTTCATTCTCAAAGAGATTCAAAATGACATCATTATGTTTGAGTTAAGTTACAGTATGTCCATCTGGCTGATCAGACCAACATGAGCTCCGAATGCTCTGCCACAGGTCGGACACAAATGATCCCTGTGAACATTTGGGGTGGATTCTCTAATTTTATGCATCATGCATTTCTTCCTAGCTATTTCAATTCTGCTTTGCTCACAGAGCACAGCACCTTCTCTGACACAAATGATCTCTATAAACATTTGGGGTGGATTCTCTCAAATTGAACATCTCTCATTTCTTCCTAGCTATTTCAGTTCTGCTTTGCCCAGAGCACAGCACCTTCTTTGGTGAGGGCACGCCACGCTGGGTGATCCAGTGTCAGAGTCTCCTATATCATGCCGTCAATTTTAGTTTTTTAAAAGAGACCTTGAGAGTGTGCTTGTATTGCTTTTTCTGACCACGTTGTGATCATTTGCTTGGTGTGAGTTCCCCGTAAAATAATCTTTTTGGCTTGCTTATTACATTTGTCATTTGAACAATGTGATTAATTCAAAGGAGTTCTGCTCGCTGGAGTGGAGTTGGAATTCTTGACAGTTTAGTTCAAGAAAAGACCTCAGGGTCTGGTAACTTATCCTTCCAAGTAATCTTCAGAGTCTTCATAAGACAACTGAAATAGGAACTATTCAGTTTCCGGGCATGGTGCTGGAGGTTTCACAGGCATACACCCAAGTGATTAGGGCTTAAAAGTATAGTTAAGTAGTTCCATTTGAAATAATGGGCTTTTTAAAAGCATGTTTTTCAGAGCTATATTTCAAGAAATCACAAATGAAACGAGAAGATGACAAGTAAATGATTTTTGAAAATAAATAAATTAAAAAATAAACAGATAAAGATTTTTTAAAAATCTAAGCTCCAGAAATGGATGACTATCTCCAAAAATATAGGCTTCCCAGATTAACAGAGGAGGAAGTAAATTGCTTAAATATTTCCATTTCAGAAAAAGAAATAGAACAAGCTATTAATCAACTCCCTAAAAAAAAAAAAAATCCCCAGGATCAGATGGATTTACATGTGAATTCTACTAAACATTCAAAGAACAATTAGCCCCAATGCTTTATAAACTATTTGAAAAAATAGGGAATGAAGGAGTCCTACCAAATTCCTTTTATGACACAGACATGGTACTGATACCTAAATCGGGTAGGTTGAAAACAGAGAAAGAAAATTATAGACCAATATCCCTAATGAATATTGATGCTAAAATCTTAAATAAGATATTAGCAAAAAGGCTACAGAAAATCATCCCCAGGATAATACACCATTATCAAGTAGGATTTATACCAGGAAAGCAGGGCTGGTTCAATATTAGGAAAACTATCAATATAATTGGCCATATTAATAACCAAATTAACAAAAACCATATGATCATCTCAATACATGCAGAAAAAGTATTTGATAAAATCCAACATTCATTCCTATTAAAAACACTTGAGAGTATAGGAATAAATGGACTTTTCCTTAAAATAATCAGTAGCATCTATTTAAAACCATCAGTAAGCATCATATGTAATGGGGACAAACTGCAACCATTCCCAATTAAAAAAAAATCTAAGCTCCAAATCCCAAAATATAAGCAAGCAGAAATTATATATATTCTCCACTTAGTTGTCTTGACAGTTGACTTCTCTCAGCTCTACCTTACCTTGATAATGTCATTGGTCCTCTTGGAGAAAAAAGGATTCTGCTTGAGGTCTCTTTAAAGAGAGGACTTCGAGAAAAGATATTGAGAGTTAAGCCTCTGTCACACATATCTTTGGCACAGATGCCTCATAGTTATCTTGGTCCAAGTTTAACTTTATTCCTCCCGTGGATGCTGGATGGGCTGCCTAAGGGGCAAGAAAACAATGAAGCTGACTGCTGTCCTGAGAAAGGTGTTGGAACTGGGAGAGCCAGTTGGGTCTTTGGTATTGAGGAAGAAAGAACTTTCTGTTTCTTTTAGTAATCACATCTTGGCCATTCATTGCCTCCCAAAGAACACACTGATCTACTCGTGTTCTCAATGTTCTTTCTCCTTAGCCCCATCCAGTGCTCCCCAGTTAGCTCAGCACCATCACATCCAGAGTTTCCCATCCCCCCAGGAAAATATAGTGCGGAGGGAATACTAGAGAAGGGCCAAAAGGAGCTTAAGTCCTGTTCTGGCTTTTGGTTCTGCTGGCTTATTTCTTTTAAGTCAGCAGCCATTTCACTTGCAAGACTTCTTTGGGGGATCTTAGCTTTAGGAAAAGAGCTAACAAAATGTTTAGCTACCCTATAAAAGTAGCATACACTAACAGAACAGATTGAAAGTTCCAGGCTGAAGTTTTTATATACTTAAAGAGCAAACTGTATTTATTAAAGACCCAAAGTCTCACATACAATCCCCTTTTCTCGATACTCTAGTATGTATATGGAAGCACCTATTTTGTTTGGTAATTAAGTATAGAATAAATTTTTGAATTCAACTATTTAGCTTCTTCTTTGCCCTGTGTGGCTGGTAAATAACTGGATACTGTCTATAAATTGTTCCAGTTAACAGAAATGTTAAGTTCTGCTTTTAATTGAATGATGTTACCTAATGGTTATTGTCCTTGTTGATACTTATTAGCAGATCACAGTTGTCCTGTTGACCCAGGCAAAGTTACAGTTTGCTAATTTAGCCTCAAAGTTACCTATTGGGCAGCTAGGTGGTGCAGTGAATAGAGTTCTAAATCTGGAGTCAGGAAGGCTCATCTTCCAGAGTCTAAATCCAGCCATAGATACTTACCAGACTCATAATCCTGGACAAGTCACTTATTTGCCTCAGTTTCTTCATCTATAAAATGAATTGAAAAGGGAAATAGCAAACCATTCCAATATCTTTGCCAGGAAACATCTTGAAGAGTTGAACACAACTGGAAAACAACTGAACAACAGTTGGGAGTTTTGTTATTGTTTTTTAAACATCCTGTTATGATGCTGTTAATTCCAGAAGAAAAAAAAATCTTAAACTGATTGCAGATAAACCAAAGATATAAATATTTTGTAGTATTGACTGGATATAACTTCATTACGATACTGTATGAGGATGTATTCTTATGGAAGTGGATTTCTTCGACAAAGGGAAGATCTAACTCAGTTTCACTTGATCAATGATGAACAGAAGTAGCTACACCCAAAAAAAGAACACTGGGAAATGAATGTAAACTATTTGCATTTTTGTTTTTCTTCCCTGGTTACTTTTACCTTCTGAATCCAATTCTTCCTGTGCAACAAGAGAACTGTTCGGTTCTGCACACATATATTGTATCTAGGATATACTGTGACATATTTAACATGTATAGGACTGCTTGCCATCTGGGGGAGAGGATGGAGAGAGGGAGGGGAAAAGTCAGAACAGAAGTGAATACAAGGGATAATGTTGTAAAAAATTACCCTGGCATGGGGTCTGTCAATAAAAAGTTATAATTATTAAAAAATAAATAAATAAAAATGCTAATTAACTGAAAAAAAAAAGTATTGGCAGGATATAGAATCTTAGGTTCTATCCCAGTCCCCATATTTATAAAAATAGTCAATGTGGTGACTCAAGTCTTTCAAAAAGTAGACTTTAATAATAACATTATTGATAATATATATATATATATATATATATAAAATGATATGTCAATGGCTGACATGTCTGTAATGCTTTCAGGTTTGCAAAGCCCATATCAACACTGTTAGAGCTGAATCTCTTCTCTTGATCTGAACCAGCCTCTTCCTTGGCAGTAGCTTTAAGGAGGCCTTGTAGTAATGGAAATATGATCAGATGTGGCACCAGTCCTAGTTCTGAAGCTTTACTAGCAATATATAGAGAGTATATTATTTTATATGTTACATATAAAATAGAGATAAGAACACGTAGACCCCTTACCTCATGGGTTTGCTGCAAAGGGAAGGATTTATAAAGATCTACATAAATGGGGCATTTTTTAATCTTCTTGTAAAAGTCTTTCATGCCCATGCATACAGGGTTTCTGAGAGCTAGTACAGTATATTGGAGGGAGGGGGTGGCAGAGGGAAAAGGCAGTCAAAAGTCCTGGGTTCTAATTCTGGCTTTGTGACTGGAGACCTTGTGCAACTTTGGGCAAATTATTTCATCTTTAGAGTTTTGTTTCTTCATCTGCAAAAATGGGTAAGATAGTCTTCCCCAAATCTAGCATACTCTCCCATTTCCCATGTGGAAACTCAGACCTTGGGGAGGGCAGTTTGAGGAACAGAACAAGGCATGGTCCTCCAAACATATGCAATATAGATATCTGATAAAACAAACAAAAAACAGTGCTTGCTTCTGGGAAGAAGTTGGGGGAAAAGTATTTTGTCATTAGTCTTGTCGTCCCTCAGTAATGCAAGATGAAGAGATGGATGCTGCTGTAGACTTCAGTGCTGAAGGGGGATGCATTGTTAGGGAAAGACTATGAGGCAGAAGCTTCCTAGAAGGGTTTTTCTTTATATATATATTTAATTTTTTCCCCAGTTACATTCAAAACAATTTTTTTTAACTTTTTGAGTTCTCTTCCTTATCCCCATCCACAATTAAGAAACTATATGCAAAGTTATGTAAAAACATTTCCATAGAAGTTAAGTTGTGAAAGAAATAGATCTCCTACCCTAAATGAAAATAAAAACCTTCAAGAAAAGGTTTAAAAAAAGAGAAAAAAAGAGAATGCTTCAACCTGTATTCAGATACAATCAATTCCTTCTCTGGGTATGCATAGGATTTTTCATCATATGTCCTTCAGAATAGTCATAGATGATCATATTACTGAGAATAGCAAAATCATTTACAGCTGGCCATCCTAGAATATTGCTATACTTTGTCTATAGTCCATTTCACTTTGAGTTCATGGAGGCCTTTCTAGGTTTTTTTGGTTTTGTTTTGTTTTTTTCTGAGAGCATCCTGCTCATCATTTCCCACAGAACAATAATATTCCATCACAAACACCTATTTTATTGAGTTTATTGAGACATCTGGAAGGATTTGGGGGGGAGGGGATTGGAAGATCCAGAAGGATTCTGTTCTTGGTTCTCTTTCCTTTTCTCCTTAGGTTATGTTCTTCAGTGATATCTTCTACTCACCTCCTCCTGTGGTTGTGACCAGTACTCCTGTGCTTTTGACCCTCTAACCTTCAGTCTTGTTCTCACTCCCAAAATATGGTCTCCCATTTCAACTTCCTGCTAGACATTTCCAGGCAGCTATCTCTCTAGCCTCATCATTCTTACTTATTAATATAAAATCTCCCAGACTTTCCCTTTCCCTTCACTGCCCATGTCCAATCATATCAAGCTCTATTAATTCTTCTTTCTTCAAGCTGTGTCTTCCTTTCCATTCCCACTAATGCAAACTTTGGAGTTAGGGGACCCAGATTCAGAATCCCAACTTGGATACTATTTTGTATCACATTAAATAAGACACTTTACTACTATAGTTCTCAGTTTCTCTATCTGTTAAGAAAAGGATTGGGTTTCTGCTTTCTAAGATTCCTTCCTAGCTCCATGATCCTACTTTTGGCCCATTTTGCCTCACACTTGGACTTCTGCAATAACTTCCTGGCTGGTCTCCCTGTCTATAGTTATCTTCCTTCTCTAATCCACTTTACACCGGCCACCAGAGGAATCCTTTCTAAATACTATTTTCATCATTTCACTCCTTTGCTCAAAAACCTAATGAACTTTCATTTCCTACTGGAGGAAGTCCAAGCTTCTAAGGCCAAGATGCTGTAATTAATCCAAATTGCTGTGCTTGAATATGCTCCCTTTGCCTTTCTGTATGCCATTCACTCCTGTGAGACATGGTGAAAAGAGCACTAAGCTTGGTCCTGGAGAACCTGTATTCAACATTTACCAGCTGTGTGATTTTAAGCAAGCCATTTATCTGAGTCTTAGCTTCTTCACCTGTAAAATGGGGATGATATTGCCTGACCTCCAAGCCTTGTTGTGAGAAAAGCAATCTGTATTTTTAAAAATGTGATATAGAAACAATTGTTATCATTGCTCCCACTTTTGTCTCCACACATGCCTCCATATCGCCTATCCAAGTCCTTTGTGGTTCGGTTATTTTAGAAGTGCCAAATCTACAAGACTCACTTTGGGGTTTTCTTGGCAAAGATATTAGAGGGGTTTGTCATTGCCTTCTCCTGCTCATTTTACAGAGGAGATAACTGACACAAACAGGGTTGTGACTTGCCCAGGGTCATGCAGCTAGGAAGTGTTGAGTCCACATTTGAAATCAGGAAGGTGAAGACCCACCATTTTCTCCACTACTCATCTTATACTTCGGTCAAATGCTACCTCCTCCATGAAACCTTTCCTGGTCACCCCCTCCCCAGATGTGCTGTCTCCTTTCTGCTACCCTCTCCTATCCTCATGACAACTGTTTTACCTGTTTTACCTTGCCTTCTGACGACATGTCTTTACCCTAAGTGTCCTCCATCTCTACCATTTTATGATTGAATTAGATTAGTAGTTTTGGGGACTATGTTTTAATCCTTCCTCCCCCACCTCAGTACCCAGCAGAGCACTTTGCACACAGTCATTAAATGTTTGTTGAATATTTAAGAAGGGAAATTAAATTTCTCTCATTGAGTGAAGGGGAAAATGTCTAGGAACCTGGAAAAACCATGAGCTTCTTAGCTTGCCAGGGGCTTTGGAGAATGTAGAAGAGTTTTTAGATAAGGGATACTGGAGCGTCTCTTGGGCCACAGAGTGAAACATTTCTATTTTTTCCCCCTAGGACTTCCTGAGCAGATATCCGATCCAGAGATTATATTGGGTGGGTCTACGTCGAGGCCCTGAAGGGTGGCAATGGATCAATGGGGCTCCATTGCCCCCTCAGCTGTGAGTGACTGCATTGGATTCAGATGGCATGTGTGAGTGGGATAGCTCCTGGCTGCTGCTAGCGGTCTTCAGTGTGGCTCATTCATGGCATGAAGGGCTATGGACACAGTAGAACTTGGTGTCTGTTCCCCTGCCCTGGGTAGGTTACACTGATCCTACCATCACTGTTTCCAGAGTATCTGGGGAGAGGGAGAGGTCACAAGAGATCTCCCCCCCCCACACACACACCAGATTTAGCACTCATTCTCTACTCTGATGGAGCCTATTGGGATCCCACAGCCCTGAAATGAGGGAGTACAACATACAAAGCAACACACAGACCAGCCCGTTTAGAAAGAATACTTGGATGCTGGGGATACAGGGTGAATAAGTGCCTGGATTTTATTGGAGGTGGGATATTAAGACTTCCTGTTAGAGTTAATGTGTCAAAGGGAAGGAAAGGGGCATCCTTTCTCATCTCTTTATCCTCTTTTATTCTTCCTCCTTTCCAGGCTCCTAAATGAAGATGAAGACAGCCCTCAGAACCAGAACTGTGGGGGCTTGGAAGAAGGGAAGCTCAAAGCTTTAGAATGTGCCTCCTCTCGACCCTGGATCTGTGTCAGGGAGGCCAAATGATCTGCTCCCTCTTCAAGTCTAAATCCAAAAGAAGTGGGCCAGGAAGGCATCATGGTATTACATAGACAAGGTCAGATCGTGTGCTGAGGGGGGTTACGGTTTCTCAATATAAATATTTCTGTGAAACCTTGGCTTAGGGCCCAGAGACAAACCCTGAAAAACACAAATTATTCATCGAAAACTCAGGTAGTAGACCTCCAGTCCTCAGCCAAGGGGATCCTATTTTGTGGGGTTAACGAAAACTGGTTTGTAGCCTGTGGAATCTTAACTCTAATTTTAATCCAGCTTCTGAACTTTGCTCAGCCAGTGGCCACTTAGCATTTCTGGGTCTGGCTCCTGTTCCCCTTATTTCCAGCATCATATATGTACATAATTGCTTTATTTTACTTACCAAGGGAGAAGGAGAATTAAGGAGCCAAATTCCTATGCTGATTGAACTGCCAGTTTTCATTACAGTACACTGAACAACAGATAATGTTTAAATTGCTTTGTTACAGTGACCTTTAATTATTGTGGCTGGCTACATTGTTAGTTATATTTCAAGTCTACAGAGGTTACAGATGAATTCTAAACCCAGTTGGGAAACAGAATACAACTTCAGGTGGGCTATGGAAAAGGATGTAACAGTACATAAATGAGTGTTTATTAGAAATCACAGTAACCATGGAAAGCTAGATGGTGCAGGGAATAAAGCACCAGCACTGGAATCCAGAGGACCAGAGTTCAAATCCAACTTCAGATCCTAGACATTTACTGTGGTACTCCAGGCAAATCACTTAACCCTAATTGTCTTGCTCCCTCCCTTTCCTTCCTCTTTCCTCTTCCCTACCTCAAAAAAAAGAAACCAAGGTAACCAGGAAGACCACCAGGATTGCTAAATAGGTGCTGGAGGCAATCTCTAAAGCAGTGATTCTTATCATAGGAAAATATTATCTTGTAAAACTTGCTATTATAAGTCCTTACTTCTTAAAATCATTAAAGATATACTTCAAAAAGTCTCCTTTTCCCTCTCTGCTTTCCACTAATTTTTTTTTTCTCTTTTTCTCTTCTAAAGCCGAAACATGTAATAGTTGAAATTAGTATAATACTTGACTTTAACAATAGAGTTGGGTTCAAGCCCTGGATTTCATTGGCTGAATGGCAAATTGATTGACCTTTCCAGGGCTCAGTTTCCTACTCTGCTGAAAAAATAAAGGTGGGAATAGGTGGGTGGGTAGACTACATGATATTTGGGGTTCCTTACACCTCTGTAAATTCATGAATTAGTGCTAACCCCAATTACTTTGACTAGGAATTTATTCCTGTGTCATGGGCTAACCAGATTTTTCTTAAATTGCTTGGGTTTTTTTTTCAAGGTCAACTTCTCTATACAGCAGCTTGTATATATTGTAGCCCCTAAACTTTGCTGTTCAAGATGTTGTAAAGAAGTGGGACAGACAGGAGGACCCGAGTTCAAATCTGACCTCAGACACTTAAGACTTCCTAGCTGTGTGACCCTGGGCAAGTCACTTGACCCCAATTGCCTCAACAACAACAAAGTGAGAGACGGGACATAAAAGCACCACAGTTATCAGGAAGTAGCTGAGTGACAAGAAGGAGAAATGAAAGATGCCATTGAGAACTGAAGGAAAACTTATTTCTGCTATGGGTACTACCATCCTCCAAGGTCTGGAGATCTCAACTTGGGTCACCTCTGACTCAATTCTCCTTATTACAATGGAATGAGTAGCCAAGTTTTGTTTCTATACTCCATAATACTTCCTACACCATCTGCTCCCTTGTGGCCATCACCCTCATTACTTCTAAGTGTCTCCCTGACTCCAGTTTTCTCTCCCCCACAATCTTTCTTTGATTTAGTTTCCAAAGTGATGCTTCTAAGGGAGAGGTCTGACCATATCACTTTTCTGCTCAGAAAGCTTCAGAATCTGCTCACTACGGCCTTAAAGATAAAGTGTAGACTTCTTATTTGGCAATCAGATCCTTCACAATCTGCCAAATCTATATCCAGATTTTTTTATAATTGGTTCTTCTACGAATACTCTAAAATAAACCATTTGCTATTCCCCATATTCTATCTTCAGGTTATATATCATTGCATTGTCCCCTTATACCTGGAATGTACTTTCTCCTCACTTAGACTTCTTAAGAGTCCTCATCTCCCTGGGGCAGCTTGATGGCACAATGGATAGAGCACAGCCCTGCGGTTAGGAGGATCTGAGTTCACATCCAGCCTTGGACACTTAAAACTTCCTAGCTGTGTGACCCTGGGCAAGTCACTTGACCTTAATTGCCTCAGCAAAAAAAAAAAAAAAATCCTAATCGCCTTTCAAAGCTCACCTCAAGTTCCATCTCCTACTTGAGGCCTTTCCTACTCCTTCTCAACTATCAAATGTTCTGGAAATTATTTTGTATTTATATACATGTGACACATTGCTTTTCCCTAAAAGACTAAGTTCTGTGAGGGCAGGGACTGTTTCTTTTTTGTCTTTGTATTTCCACTACTGCCACATAACATAATAAAATGCTTGTTAATCTATCAACTGATTGAAAGCTTTCTTCACTAACTCACCCTTACTCCAGCACTTTGAAGATCAATATTTCCAAATCACGAATTTTTATTTCTCTTTAAAACTTTTACTACCAAAAGTCTTTATTTTTTAACCTATATTTTAAAAGCAAATTCCTTTTTGATCCTATTGACTTCTCATTTTCCTGCTCTAATCTTGGTTTTATTGTTTAACGTCCTGAGCAGTAATCACATTTTCTCTGCTTCCATCAATCATCCAAACTCCCAACTACCAAGACCCATCATGTTGAGGCTAGAGAATTGGAATGGATTTAGTCTCAGTGTTGGAGCTCAAATCCCTTCAATAATATCCTCAACAGGGGCAGCTAGTTGGTGGTGTATAGAGCACCAGCCTTAAAGTCAGGAGGACCTGACTTCAAGTCTGACCTCAAACGCTTAACATGTCCTAGCTGTGTGACCCTGGGCAAGTCACAACCCTAAATGCCTCAGCCAAAAAATAATATCCTCAATAAGTCGAGGACCTTCACTTGAGGACCTCCAAGGCAGCTCATTCCATCAATACAAACCTGTTAGGAAAATTTTCCTTACGATGAGCTAACATCTGTTCCCCTGTAACATCTACCTTTTGATATTTTGTTGCCCAGCAGTGTAGGTTGGGTTCAGAAGCCAAAGGCTAGAGAGACAACATGAAGACAAATCAATATTCTAAGGGCACTGTTGAATTTGTGATAAGGGTGATTTCAAAGTCAGTGTATTATTTTCTGCTCCTTGGTAGAAAGAGTGTAGCCAAGACCACTCAAGGAAGGAATGTATAGCTTCAGAGACAAAAGAGAGATTAAAAGTATTAGTTCCACCTAGGGTGGGCGTAACCAGAAAAACCATAACTCGGAGACCAGTGGCCTTCACTGACAACAGGCAAATTATTTAGGGCTTTCTTAGCTTTTGAAAACTGAGTCAAGTGAGACTGCTGATGCTGGAGATGTGATGTTAAAGTAAGGAGGTTAGTTTCTACCAGCCACACGTGAAAATCTGATTCCTTATTTAAGAGGTACACCTCAGTTTTATGTTCTGAAATTCCTTTACACCACACATGAGTTATTGAGTTGAACCTACTTTGTAGTGTCTGGGATAGGATAGAAAGGAGCCTGAAAATCTTTTCATGCAACAGAAATGGATCCTCTTTTTACTTTTAGAGACAGTAGCAAACATCACTGGGTCATAAATAAGACTTGCAGATAGAATTATTAGTCATCAAATATGATCCAAAGCTGGGAGCCATGGATTTAAAAAGTATTTTGATGCAATTGATTTCTTTTGTAATTCCATGTATTTTGTGTATTTAAAAACATAATCCTGAGGTGTCCATTAGGCTTCACCAGACTGTCAAAAGGTTTAGAACCCATGGTCTAGAGACAATTACAGACAGAGCTAGAAGGTGCCTTAGACACTATTCAGTTCAATCATTTGACTTTACAAACAGAAATGGAGCTTCACACAGAAAAGCAACTTACTTGTCCTGGGTTACAAGTGTCTACATCTAATCAACTTCTCTGGGGCTCAGTTTCCTCAACTGAAATCATGTGGTTGGAGCGGATAACGCCCAAGTCTCTTTTGCTCTAACATTTCTCTCCCCTCTCCCCCAGCCATCCTCCCCATTTGTCTCCCCACTCCCCTTTCCATTCTTCCTCTTTCTCTTTTTTTCCTCCCTCATGTGGAAGCCCCAGCTGAGGCCCTTGGTCCTTGTTAGGTCGTACCTCACTATACTTTCTTTTTTGTATTAGGTTTTCCTATCACTGTTTTCACAGCAAAGGACAGCAGCATTTGATCACTAAACCTTGGGACATGGCTGGCTGGAGCCAAGTCAGAGCTATGGATTTTATCTTTGACTTTTGACTCATTATCAGCAACAGCAACAACAATAATAATAATTTCAGACTAAATGACAGGCAGAGAGGAGAGGAAAATCAGACTTCTTAAGAGTTATTGTAAAGACTCCTATTTCCCCAAAATAGTGGTGTTAAACTCAAATGCAAACAGATCCTTGTAGATGGCATATTGACTCAGAAAAATACAATTTAACATTACCTATATGGCATTTTATTTATTTTGCTAAACAGGTCACGGTCACCCGCTGGGGGATCACCAGCCACCCTGCCTTTTGTCTTGCCACTACATTTGGATGGCTCAGGAGGCAAGAGTGAGGCTGATGACTTTTGGAAGCCCTTGAGAACCTCATTTAAATCCAATAAGGGTGTAAGTCAAGATATCAACTCCAGGATGTCATTGGTCCTCTCTGAGAACAAGGGATGAATACCAAATTTTGTAAACATTTCCCAATTACATTTTAATCTGGTTAAGAGTCTGCACTGGAAAATTCTGCCATGAGTTTTGACACTTCTGTCCCAACACTCCTGAGACACTGGGAGGCAGGGACTTATTACCCATCTATATGGTATAATGGATTGACATCCCTTTTTGGTAGGGACGCTTTAAAGTCTATGTGTCAAAAATATGACTGAATGGCTGAAAAAAAATGGTGGCTGAAATAATCCAACACCCAATTAAGTGACGAGCCACAGACAATCTGTCAGTAGGTCCATATGCTAAACCTTTCTAGTTTGGTTGTATCTGTTAAGAACATGGGTGTTACCCAGTGGCTTTGGGGGAGCCAAGGCTGCATCTGTGACATGAGACATCTCCAGGAAGATTTCAATGTAGTCATGTTCAGAACATTCAGACTCCCTTAGTTTATTTCATCCAGAATCACTTCTTCCTTTCTCTTCTCTGCAATGAAGTACAATGTAGGCTTGAGACAACATCATTATTGAGCTAAAATTAATGAATTGAAAAATACTTTTTATTGAATTAATGAGTTAAAGCCTGAAGTTAATGCTAAAATATTTGCAGTGAACTAAGAAAGGTAAAGCAATGTTATTTGTTTTTGAACTTAAGTGTCTTGAAGGTTTTTTCCCTGAAAGTCCAGATTTTTATTTTTCTCTGAACTGGAGTAAGTCTCCTCTAATTCACTAATTAGCAAATGTACAGGCCCACTTGAAAATGAATAGGTCCTAAATTAGGGGGTTGAAATAATATGCTAGGTAGAGAGTAGGGAAAGAATTGGCATAGTTCTTTCTTGTCCATTCTTTTCCCCTTCTCTTTTCTCTCAGTATTGTTAAGTCATGAAATGGAACAGGGTGGGAAATATTGAAATAGCCAGATGAAAGGTGAAAACTTCTGCCAGTTATGACAAACCATTTCTTGACTGGTTTTTGTGCTCAATTTATAAAATAATCAATTGTTCTGTGGACATAGTTGATATCTCATCTCTCTGGATCTCATCTTTGGAGTGTTAAATTAGGGAATTCGACTAGATGATCATCACTAAGGCGCCTTCAAAACTATTTGGGAAAATGACTGAACCTCTTCCTCATGACTTCGGCATTTAGTGCATAGAAGTTCCCTTCTTGCCTGAGGTGACTGGCCAACTGATTCTGCCAGGAATCATTTGCATTATTTTAGCCAGCTAAAGTCTCAGAACAGAGGATGGGGTAGAGGGATAAATAAAGAGGGATAGATTTGGTCACTCTGTTCTCCTCCAGAACAGGAAAGACCAGGCTAAATTTCTCTCTCCCCAAATGTTAGTCTAGAAAAGCTTGACTTCCTCCTTATCAAATTCAGTTCCACACACACGCGCATGTGCACAGACTCACAGCATATAGTAAATAAATGCCATTTATTCAATCCAGTAGCAAATAGAAACTAGAGAAGATACACAGATGAGAATATACTAGACAATACACAGACTGAATAAGCCTTCCTACTGGAGCCAGCTATCTCAGCTTAACTAATAAGATCCCAGATCTCATCCAAGGAGAAATTCCCCAAGCCTCTAGTGCTGATAAGCTGAGAACAGAGACATGATAAAGGTCCTCTATAGGTTGATATCTTCCAGAGGTCTTTCTCCCCATTTAGGGACCAAAGAAACTCCCTTATCTTCTTTCTTGAAGCTTGAAGTCAAACCATCAGGGTTTCCATGCTCCCTCACAGAGGTATAAAGCATGGCATAATCAATCTTCACCAATAAGGAAAGTCTTATGTAAAATGGATTTGAGCTGAGTTATACCACCATATAATTCTAGGCAAGTCAATTTATGTTTACCTCAGTTTCCTCATCTATAAAATTGTAATAATGATTGCACCAACCTCACAGGGTTGTTGTGATGGCCAGATGAGATAATATATGCAAAGGACTATATAAATGCTATTATTAATATATGCAAAGGACTATATAAATGCTATTATTACCTCATGCCACCATGAGGACACTTTCCACATGGTGGAAGGGTGGGAAAACAAGGAGTGTTGTGCTCACCCCAAGAGGGATTATAAATTTCAGGATGATTCATCAGAAAAGATCTATGGTTATTTGTGAAATGTAGAGACCAAAAGACATTACAATTAAAATGTAAATGTACATTATGAAGCCATGTATGAGATCCTGTACAATGAATGGAATATGTCACTAGGTCGGGTGAATTTAAAAGAGAAATTCAGGGACCCTTAAAAGAGGGCTGGGAGAGGAGAAATAGCAGGGAGGTGTGTTCTCAATATGGATCAGGGAATGAAGGACGTTGTTGAGACCAGGAAGGGGAAGAAGGCAGAAGAGGTTGAGACTATGAAAAGGAAAAAGAGAAAGGGTAGAGCAGGACAGACAACCCACCCACATTGAATGGTGGCCAATATGGAAAGATTTTGATGGGATATAGCACAAGTTGGGGAATAGCTCAGACAGACTAGATAAAAAAGCTCTCTAGGACCCATTCAAGAAAAAATGAGTAATATCACAAAGTACAAATAGTAGGAAGCATAGAAATAGGAATGTGCAGTCACAAAGGACATACACCTTAAGGCAGAGCTTCCAAATATCCAGATGAAAATAAGCATGATTGGTCCTTGGCAACATTATGAAGTCAATAATCATTTATTATATCTTTACTATGTGCCTGATACTGTGATAAGAGCTAGGGACAAAAAGAAAGGAAAAGATTCCCTGCCTTCAAGGAGTTTATATTTTAAAGGAAGAAGCAAAAGATAAATTAGGCCTATACATGATATATACAGAGGTGGTGGAAGGTTATCTCAAAGGGAGAGACACTAGTGGATGTAGGTGGAGGAGGAATATAGCCCAGGACAAATCTTCTCTTGAAGGTAGAAATTAGAAAGGACAAAAGATCCATTCTAAGGATGGGGACTGGAAAGGTAAAGATGCAGATATGAAATGCAGTATCATGTGCGAAGCAGACAAAACATAATGACTCTAGAATAAAGACTGAAAAGGAGAAAAAAGACCATATTAAAGAGCTTTAAATTTTAACCAAGTGAGATCCTGGCAGTAATAGGGAGCTAGAGATCATTGGACCAGTGGGTGAGCACTTAGGTGGGAGACCTAAGCTTTAGGAAAATCACTGCTGGCTGCTGCTGCTGGATTGTAATAGGGAGAGATAAGGTAGGGAGTTCAGTTAGAAGGCTATTGCTGTATTGCAGGTGAGAAGCCTTGAGGGTCCCAACGAGGGTGGGAGACATGTGAATGGAGAAGAAATGCCAACCAGAGACCTTGTGATAACAAACAAGCTTTAGCAACAGACTGGCTACTTGGGGTGAGGGAGAAGAGTTGAGGATGACATGTTGCACACCTAAGATAAGTGGATAGCAATGCCCCAAGCCACAATGGAGGAAGATTTAGGACAGTCCTATTTGGATAGTTTGAGTTGGAGAGGAGTAAAGGACCCCTAGCCAAGGTGAGATGTTCAAAGGCTGTTGATCTGTGACATAGTTCAGGAGACTTCTCAGTGTTCAGTCATGTCTGACCCTTCATGATTCCATTTGGGTTTTCTTGGCAGATATACTACAGTTTGCCATTTTCTTTTCCTGCTCATTTTACAGAGAAGAAACCTAAGGGTACAGGGTTAAGACAAGACTTTCCCAGGGTCACATAGCTAATAATGTTTGAGAATACATTTGAACTCAGGAAGAGCCTTCCTGGCTTCAGGCCAGTGTTCTATCTACTACGCCAAGGCCATCTGGCTACCCAGCTCATCTCCCATGGATTCAATATTCTGAAAGCTTTGGGTCACACTAATAAGATGGAATTTTAAGTACAAAGGTAGTCGGGAGTCGGGTACACTTAGGTTTTAAAAAATCAATTTCCAGTAGATCAAAGCATAGTACTTTTACCTTGTTTGCTTTTTTGTTTTTTTTTTCCTTTCTTGTGGTTTTTCACCCTTTTGAGTTTTTTTTCCTTGCACATGACAAATATGGAAATATGGTTGTAAGAATTACATGTTTAACCTATAAGGGGTTGCTTGCTGTCTAGGGGAGGAAGGAGAAGTGGAGAAAAATTTGGACACAAGGTTTTGCAAAGGTGAATGTTGAAAACAACATTGCATGTTTTTAGAAAAATAAAATAAGTTTGAAAAATGTCAACTTTATAACTACAAAACTGAGGGAGGAGGCATAGCTAGCCAGCAATTTGTAACTTAAAAATTGAAATTAATTCAACCTATGGGAGATGACAATATCACTAAGAAAATATAAATCAAAAACAGAAGAGGCTCTAAGAAATAGGAAAATTATTTTCTAGCTTTTCTACTTTTCTGATTACTTTGAGAAATCATTTACACTACTGAAAATCATTCAATACAATAATGCAAGTCTATCTGTATGTTTTAACTTAATCTTTAACAAATTCAGACTTGACTTAGGGAAAACTTCCTAAGTAGTGCCATCCCAACATTAAACCGTCAGCTTCCGGAAGCTGAGAACTCCCCTCTCCTTTGGAAGTCTTCAAGAAAAAATAGGGTGATCAATTCAACATTTGTTATTACTTAATTACTTGTCAGGTAGATTGGTCATTGATGTTTCTTACAATTCTGATATCAAAGTTGAACTTCTATTCCAGCCCTCCTTTTTAACTTGTGACCAGACAATTCATTATTAGGCGGGGCTCCAATTTCTGTATTTGTGAAATAAGGGAAAGCTCGGTGGTGCCATAATTCATCGAATGGGGCCCTGGAGTCAGAAATATCTTCCAAATCTGACAACAGATATCAGCTGTGTGACCCCGGGCAAGTCACGTTAGTGTTTGCCTCAGTTTCTTCCTCTGTAAAACAAAAAGGCAAACTGCTCCAGCATCTTTGCCAAGAAAACCCAAATAGGGTCACAAAGTGTCAGATGTTGGGTGTTGGACCCTCAAGTTTCTTCTGGCTCTTTCCATCTCACATTGGCCTTTTCTCTCCTGTAAAAGTTAAGCTTCTTCCCACCTGAAATTCTATTACAATTAGAGCTCACAATGAAAATAATTCTGCTTTCATTAACCTTTTCTTAATTCCTCTTCCTCTCCATCCCTTGCCGGACTCACAAATGCCATAAAAAGAATTGTCCTATGTCTTCTTACCTACTCCAACTTGAGTAAATGGAAATGACTGGATAAAACAGAGAGGCCATTAATAGTTCTTTATCAACTTGCAAAGAATCAATCAATAAGCATTTATTAAGCGCCTACTATGTGCCAGGCACTTGTGCTAAGCACTGGGGATACAAAAAATAATAATAAAGGCAAAAAATATAGTCCCTGCTCTCATGGAGCTCACAGTCTAATGGGGGAGACAAGCAAACAAATACGTACAAGCAAGGTATATAAATAAGAAATAGAAAAAAGGCACAAGAATGAAAAGGGGATTGGGAAAGATGTGTATATGATGGAATTTGTTGACTCATAGGAAGACAATAAATGTGATGAGACAAGGGGAACAGCGAGAAGATGCCCAGCTGAGATGTGGAACAGCAAAAGAGGTGTCACTGGGTTAAAGAGTACACAGTACAATTAGACTGAAAAGATGGGAGGTGGGGGAGGAGGGGGGAATCTAGGCTTTGAATGCCAAAAAGATAATTTGTATTTGATTCTGGAATATACAGCTAGTTTATTTGGTGGGAAGATGGTCTACACGACATTGTGAGCTCTGCACTTTAGGAACATCACTTTGGCCACTAGAGGACAGAGTGGGGTGAGAAGTCGGGAGGCAGGCCGGCTTGTCTGCAGAGAAAAGGAGGCTTCCTGGGCTATGCTGCAAAGGTGAAATGGACCCAGGCTGGGCCATAGCCAGGAATCCAGCCAACTCCTAGGCTGTGACTGAGGGACTGGGAAGATGGTATTCCTGACAATACCTTGGTTCTGTGCTGTTTCACAGTTTTTATCAAGGATTCTGATAAAGGCATAGATGGCAAAGAAGGCAAACAATTGGGGGTATTCATAGCTAAGGTGTCTTTTAAGAATCCAGTTACAAAAATACCTAGAGGCTTTGGGTCAAACGTAATAACAGGGTTTTCTTGGCAGATAGGAATAAATGTATTATTAGGGATAAATGTAGTCTTACACTTAGGTTTAAAAAAAAAATCCTACACAAACCAGGAAGAAAACACAGCTAGACAATTCATTAAAAAAAAAAAAAAGGCATTTTTAGGTTAGCCAAAAATGTGAATGCAATTTTAGATTTCATTGTGAAGCACAGCTTCCAAGAAAAGGGGAGTAATGCTCTTTCTGTAACTTTCTGTCATCTGCCTTTAGAGCAATGGACAGAACACAGGACCTGGAGTCATAAAGAACAAAGTTCAAATTAGGCCTCAGGCACTTACTAGCTGTGCAACCCTGGGCAAGTCACTAAGCCTGTTTGTACCTTTGCCAAAAAAACCTTATCAAAAATATGGTCCATGAGGTCACAAAGAGTCAGACACAACTGAACAACAAAATCTGCCTTGACTAGGCCACATCTGGATTACCATATTCATCTCTGGAAAGACTTTGATAGGGGACAGGAGTGCTATCTTCAGACACTCAAAAGGCTTCATGTGGAAGATGGATTCACCTTATTTTGGCTTGATCCTGATAGTCAAAACCAGGAGCATCGAGGAGTGAAATTTGTTGCAAATATAGACAAGACATTAATTACAGCTAGCAAAGAGTGGAATGAATGGCCTCAGAAGTGAATTCTCCTTTATTAGAAGTCTTTTGGGAAAGCCAGCTAATAGTTGCTCAGATTCAAGCTGCAAGGAAATGGTCTTTGTATTTCCTTTAACTTTCAGATTTTGTGAAGTGCTACTATCCTTGAACTACACTTTCCCATATCCCAGTCCCAATATGACAATCCACAGAATGATGGCTTAAAATTCCCACTGTAGCTTGTCCTAGACAGGAGAGGAAGGCACTACTCAAAAGATCCCTCAATTGATCATGTATGTGGGGGATAGTTGTTGGCATGGAAACTGAGCACAGCCCTTGAATGGGAAACATAACCTCTGACAAGCTGCTGAGTCTCTTGGGGCCTCTTGGAATATATAAGGCCTTCATTTATAGAAACATGGCTTAAGGTCAATTTATTAAAATTTTATTGGATTTTAAATTCCATACATGGTATGGCTGATTTTCATAGTTGATTATGTGACATAATCATCTCAAAAAACAAAACTTAAAAATGAGTGAAATTTTAATTCTAGTTCTTCCACTGTCATCTATCTTTACTGGGCCTCAGTTTCCTCCTCAAAATCTATCCCTTCCAAATAGATTAATTTCCACATCTGTAAAATGAAAAGATCATGGAAGTTGGGACCAAAAAGACCACATTTAGTTTAACCCTCTCACTCTGCAAATTAGAAAACTAGATTTATTAATTTCTTAACTGGTTTGGAGTCTCATGCCTCAATGGGGGGTCATGAAATCATGTTTTATTATTTTATATATGTGTCTACATATACAGGGCCACATAAAAATTTCTAGGGGAAAAAGGGTTCTCAAGTGGAAAAAAATCTAACACGTCCTTGTCTAGATAATTTCTATAAAATTTTTATTTTCCTTTATCTAGGCCCAGAAACCTGGCTATATTGTAGGGGAAAATGCAATTTGTCGTTCCAAAAAATCAAACATGCTTGAGGAATCTTGACTTCTAGGAAAGCCTCTTGCAATGACTGAAGATTAACTCTAGTATTCTGTGGAACTAATCACAAAAAGGAAACTTCTGGAGTCAGAGTCCAGTGCCCAACTGAACAACTCCTGTTGTTCCAGGAGTGATTTTTTAAACTCACTTCAGAGGTCATAGAGAATTATTTCTAGGGTAGACATTGTTGGATCGGGACAAATGAGGAAGATGCTATTTCCCCGTTCACCAAATGTAGCAAATCCAACAGGCCCTCCTGAGCTTACCCCAGCTGGAGTAGTGGAGATCCCAGGTGAGGTGGGCCAAGGGAAACAAGACAGACTCTTTAATCCATCCCAGTAGGTATCCAACACTTATATAAAAGGAAAAGGAAAATCCCCAAAGATCCTTTCCCTCCTCCATTTGGTAGAATTGCCCTAGGAGAGAGTGATTCTCTTCCCCTTTGTACCATGCAACATTGGCATTCCCTTTCCCAAACTCCAAAGAATATGTCACAGGATTAATAAACTCATGAAGTTACAACTGGAACTTTAGAGAAATACAGAAAAAAAACAAGGTCCAAAGAGGGTGACAGCCATGGTAATAAAAGTACTAGAAATATAGACACAACAGGCTTGGCATTTGGATCAGTCTACCTTGTTATCAGATGTGGAAAGCCCAAGGAATGTAACTGCCCCTGCAGTCCAACCTCCATCCTCTTTTGCTGACTGATGCTTGCACCCAAGGGAAACTTTTCAGATGAGTAGTTGTCCCCATGTATGTTAATTGATTTTTTTATGAGGTTTTTACTGACCAATTCTGGTCAAAAAACCATTGGGTTATAAATCTTCCCCCTTCTCTTTTTGAATCAGGGAAAAGAAACACTCTATTTCTAGCTTCAATGTAGTGAAGCAAATCTGGGTCCCCTGCTATTCATTTATTGCTCTATTCAGGACTTCCTTGGCTGGTACTGTCCTGAAAAACAAACACAAACCCATTTAAATCAAGTTCAACTCAGATCAAATTCAAGTCTTTCTGTTGGCCTTACCTCCCAATGGTAATCTGCTTTCTTAGGGTCTCAATTCCTATTCTCCTTTGCTTTTCGCTTGTACCTACTACCTAGTATTATGGGGTCTAATTTCTGTATTAAGTTTCTAGCCATGGTAGCCTGGGATTCAAATTCTGTGTGGCTCTAGCAATCCTTTAAGGAGTTAAGTTCCCTAGATACCTAACATCTTTTACATTAACCTCTACCTGCTTGCACTGATTGATTACATTATCAATGACTACACTATTCACTCCCTCAGTTCCAAACTTGCTTCACTGAACGCCAACTATGTAAAACTGCTTTCTACTTCCTGGAATTCCTGGACTTAGCTTCAGACTTGTTTACAAGAATCCCCTTAAGTCCTTTGGTATCTACTCCTTTCAATCAAAACAGCACTCGGTGACTTCCTATTCACTGACTCGATGGCAGACCCCAAGCTTATATACTTAACACTAATCTTCAGTAACCCCACCAACTTGCTCTGGCTGATTACTTGAAATCCGGATGTCTTTTGCCTTTTCTCCTTTTATTTCCCTACAAATCTCAAGACTTATAACCAATGCCACACCCTAGCTGAAGTTCCAGTATTGGTAATGTTTTCCTGAGTCTTCTTCACTTGATGACAGAAGGAACTAGGCAGAATTTTTTTCTTAAAAATACAATGTCTTTTACATACAATACTAATAATACTAGGCAAATGTCAGAATCAGAATCCAAAAAAATGTGACAGGCTGGAATGATGGACTGAAGGATGAAACTTAAGAGTGAAAGTAAATCACACAACTATATCATAGCAAAGACCAAACTTTCACACTGTTTAACCCAGATCATGTTATTGGATTTAATATATTTCACATAGATATCCTTTAATTCATATTATTCTCTAATCTAGACTAGCCTGAGTTACTGAAGTCTAAGCTATTTGGTAATTTGTTATTTGATTTCCTGATGGCCTAAGACTTAATGTCCTTCTCAAAATGCCCAATGCTACTATGAATTGGCTAGCACAGTGGTCTACTGTTTTTTAACAGTAAGGATTCATATGAATCACTTTAAGTTGTTCTGTGTTCACTGAAGGACTTAAAACAATGTATTTAAATTGATACAGATGAAAGTTCAGTTTAACATAGTATCAAGAATGTTCACTAATATTGGTTACAAAATTGATAATATTTTAAAAAACTACTCAGGGATTAAAAACAAATTTTGCTGACAAGGAAGCTGTAGGATCTTAGACTTCAAGAAGAGGTGAGTGATTAAGAAAAATGTCCTGGATGACTGAATCATTCACCCACCCGGGAAGGAATCAGACATCTCTTCCACTCAACTCACACACTGAATATATTTGGATTCTCATTCCCAGCAAGCAACTTCTTCGACGAAAGAGCACTCTTGGATGTTGATCTACTTCCTAGAAGACCACAAATTTAAGATGACTAGCTCTTTTAAAACAGATGAGGTGGAAAGGCAGTAGATAAACAAGCATTAAAGATCTTATTCATCTGAGTGATTCACAACATTTTACTCTAAACTTAGGATTTATTGTGCAGTATATTTCGGTTACTTGCCAATACTGGGCACATACATTAGTCTATCTTCTCTTTCAACTTGATATTTTTTCTACTCTATGCTCTAGATCTGTATCTTGCACCATAAGTGTCTCTATCATTTTGCTTTCCAGATATTAGCAAAGGATACTGGCAAAACAAGAGCCCCTTCAGCAAACGGGATTTAAGACTAGGATTTAGATATGGATTTCTTTTAGAGCTAAACTGTTATTCAATTAAAACATTACTAATTTCCTTACACTTTCAAAGACCTTATTAGGTGTAAAATCAACTCTTAGTAATCAAATACTGTTCCTCTCAATGCTGTGTTTATCCTGTTTTTTAATTTCATTTTGTGCTGCTGAATAAAAGGAGAATCAGAATTTTTCTTTTTGCAGGTCCAAGCCCCTCCCTGTGGCAGGTGTTATAAATCTGAGTAACTGAATATAAACAGTACAGATGGCCTGGGTTAAACAGTTATGCCCATAGTTCAGAATTTTTGAAAGTGTCTCCTTATATCTTTTGTATATTACATAGAAAGGAATTATCAATGGCAGGAAAAGGTGAGGAATGTCCACAGGACAAAGTGCTATGTGACAACTTACTTAACAATGCAGGTTTGTTTAATGGTGATGGTGGTGGTGGTAGTGGTGGTGATGACTGTTGTTTTCATTTTATTATCTTTTTTTTTTTTAAACAATTAAGAGGTGTAGCCTTTACACTCCACAAGGAAAAAAACAAACACAAGAAGTGCTTAAGAAAAATTCCCCACCCCCCCAATAACCTAAACATAGCAATTCAATGGTAACAGAAAAATCAAGACAAGGTTTGATTTCAAAATTTCAATAAAAATGCAAAAGGTGTAATGCAACAGCTGTTCAACTTCCAAATCTAAATAGGCACTGTTTAAAAAAAGGGGGGAAAAAAAACCAAACATTTCCATTTTCTCCAGAACACACACTCTAGCAACAAATGCAACCAACTAGCAATTAATCAGTGGGAACAGAAATTTCTAACCCAAGTTATATGGCCTCTCCAATTCCTGCCCCACTTTGCAATTTGGGGTGGCAGGTGGGAGGGTAGAACAGAAGGATAGAGGAAGAAATCAAAATAAGACTCCCAAAGCTGCTGCTGACTAGAAAAAAAGAATTTTACAAATGTTCAAGAAAGCCCAAGGCAAGTAACACAATTTGTTCACTCTAACTTCTACTGAAAATAAAACATTGAGATCTGCAATTTACTACATAAAACTGCACTTGTGAACAGAATAACCTTTCAGAATTGAATTAAGGTTCATCAGAAACTATGGATGCAATTTTAGACTTCATCCAGGAAAAGACGTTCAGTTCAGATTGAGTTAAAGCCAAACTTTAGATACTGTACATCTAGCCTAGTTGGATCGGTGTCTGGAACTGCTGGGTTGCCTTGAACAGCTGTAAACTAAACAATTGTATGTAACTCCATAGGAAGCTTAAGGACTGAGGAAATGTACAGCCTGTTAGATCTCCCCGGCTTCACGCTCTTCTGAGCTCCTCCTGTCTTCTGATCGGCCATTAGCACTCTCATAAGAACGTTTCTTATCTTTCCTCTCTCTGTCACGAGGAGACCTCTCTCTGGAACTCCTATCTTTGTCACGTGATGCTAGGTCTTGGTCTCTTAATGACCGCTCTTTATCTCCAGAAGACCTTTCTTTTGAGGATCTGAAAAACATTAAGAAGCCAAATTTGACATGCTAAATAGAGGAAGCCCAGAATCACAAATGAAAGACTAAGAATTTGTACAAAGTAATTATCATGAGAATGAATATAGAGGGAAAACAGCAATAAAAACACTTATCAGAAAGAACAGAATTCGGCTGTGGATAATGTAAGACACAGAATGATTTAAGGATGACCCAGGAAAAGAAATCTGCAAATATAAGGTTTGAGTTAAAAAATTTAAGTTGAACAATTCAACACACTTTAGTTTCACAGTGCCATATAATTTTACAAATTAAGAAACAAAATGAAATTTTAATTTTAATTTCTATATCAAACATGTTATTAAGCACTGTAATAGTACAACTAAAAGTCCATCAAAGATGCCATTAAATTAAAACAAATAATAAAATGAGTCAACTCCAAAGAAGTGGATTATTGACTTGCAGAATGAAGTAGAAGGCCTAGAATAAGATAGACTTTGAGGACAAGAAAAGAAGCTGGCTACTTTAATAGGTGGGAGGTTTAAATAAAAAATGTTTCCAGTAAGAAGAAAACTATTCTTTCTGACTTAGCTAAATGAGTAATGGCCTTAATAAGTAAATGTAAGACATTTTTTCAGAATATCAGTTAAGAAGCACCTCAAAAGCTACCCATCTAGATCAAATGAAATATGAATCACGAATACATTCTTTCCACCCTCCCTCACCCTCATCTAGCTTCCATATTTAACAAGGTCCATATTTGACCCATTAGTTACTCCTGCCCTGTAGGGCTAATCCTTCTTCCACATGTATCTTTAAAAATACGTATCTTGATTCCCTCTAGGTCTTTTCTTCTTCTTCAAGATATACACCCTAGTTCTTGAACTCAAAAGTCTTCACCATTCTAATTATCATCTTGGTTTCCTGCCTCTGGAAATTCTCTTTTAAAAAAATGTAGCAATGACATAAAAAGAAATCTTAAAATAAATTAAAAATTTAAAAAATTGTCATTCACCCTACTATCCTAGCAACCAATGAAACACTACTGCCATTCTGTCTTTAAAATTCAAGAGAAAAGGTAAGGAAAAAGAAATTAGATCAAAACTTATAAAGATTTAAAGATAAGTAAAAACAAGACAAATGCAAAAATAATCATACAGCTAATAAATGGCAAAGTTAGGATTCATAATCCCCATACCTATACTGCAGGATAAGAAATGTACAGAATGATAATACTAAGGTGTTATTAAGACCTTATATTAAAGAAAGATTAAATAAAATTATAAATTATGCTTAATTTATTTTACTAAAACATGAAAAAACTAGTGCATTTTTTGAAAGCCATTCAATTCACTGATTTAAAAAAATTGTAAATTTTATCTGAAATAGCATCCTTGAAAAGAACAATTAATCACACATTAGTTTATTTAAAGAGTTTTGAATTCCCTTCTATTACTGATTAAACTCATTCCAGTTATTTGGGAGATTATACAGAAAAATAAACAGAACCTTTCAAGGCCTGACCTTGTGTGTGTGTGTAAAAATTTTTTACTATTCTTCAACATGAAACCTCTAACAGATGCCACACATACAAAAGTTTGACAAATGGAGTAACTAGTCATAACTTCAGAATACTGATGAAGGTACATGCTTCCAGATCTCAGCAGAATGAAGTAGAAATCAGGAAGGAGTTATCTAGATAGGCCCCATGTACTGATTTGTGTTTTTTAACTACTGATCTATTGAGACTCCCTTCAAGAAGTTGTAAAAGTATTGATTGGTTAGATTTTTTTTTTTTTTTTTTTAAGTGTTGGCTCCATGAAACAAAGCCAGTTTTTGTTCCAGGATCCAGAAAGCAACTACATGGCCCCTAAAATCTTTCAGAGCATGGCCAACGAGTGCTAAGTATCAAAGTTTTACTCTTACCTCACATGCTAACCACTTAGTCTGGTACTCAAAATCCTTTTAAGAATAAACACTAACGGTAATGTCATTCTAATGCAGAGATTCTTAAGATTCTTTTTGTATTATAGAAAGACCCTTTTGATAATCTGTTTAAGCCTATAGACCTTTTCAAAAATGTTTTTAAATGCATAGAAGAAAATAAAATACATAGGACTATAAAGGAAACTAATCATTTTTAAATGTTTATCATAGTATTAACAAATTCACAGATACCATGTGTCTAATAAATGTTTCTCTTTTATTTTCCCTGCTCTTCAGGGTTTTTTTGCAATCCTAAGGTCCTAATTCCATCCTGTCAAGTCTGTCCCTAAAAATCAACAAGTTTTTATCATGTACTTCTTCATTACTTCAAGAACCTGTTATTTTTTCAATTTGGACAATGACCATCTTTTTAATAAAAGGTAAAAGATTCGCCATTTTCCAGTTACAGAGGAAAACCTCTCCTTAGAAAACTGATGCACCACAAATGCAACACTGGGACCATATTCAATGCAGCCTCTCTCCAACTGGGTAGGATTACAAGAATTTGTGCCCCACTAGCAATAACCTTCAAGAATCCAAGGGTATCTATAGAAGACTTTGGTTGAGGCTATTCTTAAAACTTCATCATCCTTAAAAAGGGGGCAAATGAGGGAAAAAGAAAATCCAATTATAATTTTGATTTATGACCAAGAACTTATGCAGTTTTCTTCTCATAGTGTTCTACACTGAACCTAAGAATTCTTTCTTTTTATTATATAAACTGGGAGAGGGTTCTCTTTTTTCTCTCAAATTATAAGAAAATTTTTATTACTCTTTTAATCTGTTCCCAGCCCAATGACTATCTTTCATGAGATGAAGCAAAGTTGGAGAAAAATGTTTACTATGCAGAGAACTTTTTTTTTTTTGTCCAAAATAAAAATTTTCTTTTCTCCCCTTAATCTTCATATCATCTGCTATTAATCTCAATGATTTTCTAAAGGTGTAACCCCTAAATATGCATTTTTTTGGTTCAAATTCTAACACTATTCCTGCTCACATTTTCTGTTGTCTTCATGGCATCTTGTATAGACCGATAAACTAAAATCCAAGATCCTTATAGACAATCCTCCTAAATTTTCCCTTTATCATCAATAATACTCTGTTTATTTCCCAGGCTCAAAAGATTCAACTTCTGCTCTATTCCTTCCCATCCTCTGCCATCCCCTTTCAGTTGTTAATTCATACTTATTTCTTCCCTATATTCTTTCAAATATGCTTTTATTTATTTCTTTTCTTTGCACAGCTATATCCTAATCTAAGTCCCCATCCAAATCAACTGCTTCCAAGCTGGTTTCTGTACTCATCACTCACTATTCTAATTTATCTTAGCTATAGCTAAAACAATAATTAAAAAACTAACTTCCAATGTACTGCTGCATTCAGAAATATATACACACACCACACACATACATATAAAATTATGTGTGGTATGTTTATATGCATTCGTTCAAGGATGAACAGATGATGAATGCTGAGCCCTTACTGCTTCTATAATACGAATTTCAAATTTTCAGTCTGGCCCACAACCACTTTCCCTTGCTTTATCATTTTCAACTACTCAACTCAAATTGATTCACTTAATTAAGCTCCTTTTCCTTTTTGCTAATTCATTTCTCTTATCATCTTCAAAAGTGGTCTCAAAAATCATTTCCTCCCAACGAATCATTTTCTGATTAACCAAAAAGTTCTAATTACTCACTAGTTATGTCCCTTAAGCACACAGACAATGCAAGTAATATTAAATATTTGTACCTACCGATCTTACAGGATCTATTCCTCCCATTGTGCTTCTCCTGGAGTATAGGGATTGTCTTTTTTCTTTTGCATCCCTTAGAATATTTTATAATGTTGCTTTACACAATAAGGTGTGTTCAGTAATAATAATGGAAAGGTTATTATTATAAAGAAAAATTAATAACTGTACATACACTTACAAGTAACATTTTATCCAGAAAATAAATGTTTTATGATCAGAAAATAACAGCAAATAATTGCCCTTGGTTTTATATCAGGGGTGATTTTAACCCAAATGATTTGTCTTATTATTTAAAGAAAAAAATGTAACTATATTTGAAATATATTCTTTAATCTCCATTATTTACTAAATTAATAAAATTATAATCTCACACAGAATATAAACTAACCCTATGAACTGGAATTTCAGTGTTAGTACCTTCTTTTGGATCGCTCTCTGCTCCGGTCTCTGGAGCTATGCCGGCTTCTCTGGTGGCTACGACTGCGGCTACGGCTGCTAGAACGTGATCTGTGACGATGGCGTTTCTCACGGGACTTGGATCTAGTTCTTCTCTTTCGTTCTCGTGAAGTAGAACGAGATCGATGTCTACGATGCTCTCGGGACCTGGATCTGTAAATAAATTAAGATGAAATTTGAGGTATTCTTATGAAATGTTGTTATTGCTTCACTAAATCTGTTCATGGATAGAGAAACTTGAAAATACTAATAACATGAGGTAAAATTGTCTGTTTTTTTCCTAAAGGACTATAACTTTAAAAATCCTTCCTTTGAATCTTTGAGCTAAGTGCTAGGAGAAACTGGCAGGAAAACATGGGTTAAGTAAGCAGCAAATATATAGAAAAGTACCAGGGAGCATAGTGGATAGAATACAGGACTTGGAATTCTAAAACTTTTGTTTATATCCTACTTCAGACTCTTGTTAGTTGTATGACACCCCTGGTAAGTCACTTAAACTCTTTTAGTGGCTCAGCTTCCTCTTTGTAAAATGGGAGTAGCATCATCTTCCTCATAAGGTTATTTTGAGGATTAAATTAGATTAATATATGTAAAATTCTTGGACAACTTTAAAATACTATATAGTATTAGTTATCATTATTAATATAAAAGGCAGAGATAAAGTAAAATAGAATTACAGAATCTCAAAATCAAAAAACATAAGTAAATCATCTACTCTAATGTACACCTAAAAAATCTTTTCTACCACACACCAAACTCAGGGTCACCTAGCTTTTCCCTGAAGACTTCTAGTGAGAGAAAATTCAGTCCATGTTATTTAAGGTGGCCCCTTTCACTTTAGAGTTAGTCATTACTTTTCTTAATCTTTCCTTATAGCAAGCCTAAACTTGATCCTCTGTAACTTCTTTCCATTACTTCTAAGCCTTCCCTCTGGAGTCAATTAAAACAAAGCCAACTCCTCTTCCATGTGACAGCCTATCAGCTATAATGCATCAATGCCAATCTTCATCTTCTATGCCAATCCTTGTAGATTTCTTTTTACAGGTTAAATGTCTCTTCCTTCAATCCTCAGTGGCCTGAGAAGATCCTCAAGATCTTCTATCACTCTAGTTGCCCTTCTTTGAACACTCTCCAACCTAATGACTTCCTTAAAATTTGGCACTCCAAATTGTATACCATCAAACACATATTGTAAGACCGTGTAAGTATAGCAGGACCATCATCTTCCTAGTGTTAGACACTAATTTTTTTTTCTCTTAATGCAGCCAAGACTCATATTTAAGATTTTAGTTCATTAAGATTTGCAGATCTCTTTCAGACAAACTATACTCCAGCCACATTTTCATCAACTCGAGATCCCTATAGGAACTACTTAGCAGTACTCTTATCTTGAATGAGTCAGAGAAGCAGGAAAGCCATGAGGGTAGATTTTCAGTGAAGACCTTCCCAAGCCAGTTACTGACAATACTGTATCTGACCTGACTCAGATTTACACAACGGACACAGAAATCCCTTAATTGCTCTAGGGCCACCCAAAGAATAAAACAAAACAAACATTTGCTTTGTCTGATTTGACCCACTAAAATGGGTCTCAATTACAAAAAGTTGCTAAGTCACAGAGAGCAGCTTTATATTAGCAAAGAGGGAAGAACAAAACTTGAGTTGCTTTCTGATTGACTTTTTAGTGTTTATATGATGGCCCAGTGGATAGATATTCCCCCTGAGCAGGTTTGGGAGTATATTGTGTTTGGATGATGAAAAAGGAATGTACTGTGTTTAATTGCATTATACACCTTAGGATATTTCTGAAGATTAACCTTTTGAATTTGGTGCCTTTGTATTTAAGCATCTCTTCATTAAAACAAAAGCCAAAATATCTTTTGGGATATTTTTTCAAGCCATAAATAAGCTTAATCTTCCAATATAAGTGAACAGTATATTGTTTTACATAATAAAAGTTTTAAAATATTTTGTAAAAGCTATGAAAATGGGCATATAACCCTTTGATCCAGCAATGTTTCTACTGGGCTTACATCCCAAAGAGCTACTAAAAAAGGGAAAGGGACCTGTATGTGCCAAAATGTTTGTGGCAGCTCTGTTTGTAGTGGCTAGAAGCTGGAAAATGAATGGATGCCCATCAATTGGAGAATGTTTGAGTAAATTGTGGTATATGAATGCTATGGAATATTATTGTTCTGTAAGAAATGACCAGCAGGATGAATACAGAGAGGACTGGTGAGACTTACATGAACTGATGCTAAGTGAAATGAACAGAACCAGGAGATCATTATACACCTCAACAACGATACTGTTTGAGGATGTATTCTGATGGAAGTGGATCTCTTCGATAAAGAGAGCTAATTCAGTTTCAATTTATCAAGGATGGACAAAAGCAGCTACACCCAAAGAAAGAACACTGGGAAATGAATATAAACTGCTTGCATTTTTGTTTTTCTTCCTGGGTTATTTATACCTTCTGAATCCAATTCACCCTGTGCAACAAGAGAACTGTTCAGTTCTGCACACATATATTGTATCTAGGATATACTGTAACCTATTTAACATGTAAAGGACTGCTTGCCATCTGAGGGAGGGCGTGGAAAAATCGGAATAGAAGTGAGTGCAAGGGATAATGCTGTAAAAAATTACCCTGGCATGGGTTCTGTCAATAAAAAAGTTATTAAAAAAAAAAAAAAAGACAATATAGGTGAAAAAAAAAAGTTTTAAGTGGTTTCAATATTCTATGGATCATACTGGTGATATGGAAGTGTGAGGAGGTGATTTTAGCCATTAATTTATTATTTTCCCATTTTGTGTTATTTTTCCTTTCCCTGAAATACATTATTAAATATGATCCTCTTTTCAACACAAATGTTCTTTTAGGAATCCTTTATGTACAGAATCTTGAAACACCATGATCTTTGAAGAATTAATTAAAAGTTTTCCAGGAACCACAAGGACAAATGAGAGCTAGTCGTAGGTAAAAGTATGCCCAATTCTAATGATGACCTATGTGTAAAAAATGGTAAAGGGAAAACCATGATAGATCTATGTAGCAACCACCAAGGAGTAAACAGGAGACAGTCTTAGTGATGCATCTAGTCTCCACAAAATGTGAAAAGGCCTATAGTATACTAAGTAGCTCTGTGGAGAATTTGAGAGACATGGGGAGAAATTCATAGAGGAAAAGGCAATTAAAATGAGGTATCATTACTACCTAGAGAGAGTACCCTCATGGAGAACCTTCATGAATTGACTAAGTTTTAAGAATAGCAAAACACTCTTCAATAACAATAACAAGAAGTTAAGGAACTAGAGTCATATTACCAGCAGCTGGCCAAAACAAACAGCTCATCTTAAAATTTTAACATGTCCTTTCCAAAACAAATTTGCTATTTATGTTAAACCTATTTGTTGATTTCCTAATAAAATAATTTTTTCTCAAAGAGAGAGAATAGGAATTGCTTCATTCTTTAAATTTGTAACCCCAATGTCTGGTATAGTAAATGGAACAAAGTGCATATTTAATGAAATACTTTATTAACTGTGCTTGGGACCACAACTTACTGAACAAAAACAAATAAAAGATTTATATTTATTTCTATTAAATAAACGACTTCTTATTCAGTTCAAACATTTTTGACTATCAGGATCCTTTTAAATACTGATTGTCAACCAGTTGTAACTTTTACCTTTGAGTCATCTACAAATTTGATATATATCTAAGTTATATGAAAAAATGTTCAAACAAACAGGGATTAATACAATTATGGAATTCGCTAAAATTAATCATTTACATTTTTTAATACAGCTCAACTATAGATACTTAACAATGTAAAATCCAAAAGAAGTTCAAATCCTAATTTCAAAAGAGAAACTACTGGTCCTTTATTAATTTATCCTTATCTGATAACAGGAAGATGATAAAACTAATGAAATCTGCCCTTGTTTATTTCTTAAAGAAGTTAAATAATGCAAAACAATCAAGATAAAAAGGCTAAATGAATAAGAAAATTCCCTTATCTGACAAATACTTTTATTTTTCTTGCAAATGAAGAGATATGAAAGACAAGGACAATGCAGGATCATGTGCAGTATTTTATAGATACATGAAAAATTTTTAAAAAAACTTTCACCTCACAAGTAAAAAAAATAGGCAAGAGAAATGAAATGTAAATATGTCAGAGTCAACTTTGGAGCATTTATAAATGCAATTAAAAAGATAATCTACAATTAGATAACATATATTAGATATCCAGAATTTTCAAGGCACATAAGGACTGAATTTTTTTTTCTTTAAATTTCTTTTTTCCTCTAAATTTTTTTCCTCCTATTCTGAACAAATATCAAATGATAAAGTAAACTGAAAAAAAAAAAAAAAGGCTACATATGAAATTGTGAGTTTTGTGAATGAAAGATGTTCTGCACTGAAAAGATCAAATGAGATAAACATTTGTTCTTAATAAAAAATTGTTTTCATCCTTCCCTGAGCTTACACACTGAGGTTCCTTTTTGTAGAAAGCATTGTTCTGATTGCATTCAGCTCTAGAATTGCTAAAATCTACAGCTATTATAGATAAAAGACAAGAAAAATCAAATCATAGTGCCTAAATTATGTCATGAAATTATTCAGAAAATCTCTTCAATTAGCCCATTACTACATATCTCTTGGTAGATACTCCAAAGAGATAAAGAGTTAATGGGAACTTAATAAATGCATACTGTTTGAAGATGACTTGGATGATAGAGTATGGGAAGGACCATAGGGAAACAAGAGGGATTTACTTCCTTGGCCTGTCAGCTTTGAAGAAAAGCAAAAGTATCTACATGAATAAAATGATCATTTAAGAACAATACTGTATGCAACAAAACCATAAAATTTGAATTCAGAAAAGATTTTAGAAGTACAGCAAGTACTTGCTTGCTGAATTGAACTGAATCAACATCAATGATCTGCCGATTTTCCAACCCTGGTGATTTTCCTCAAAGTAACTGTGGTCCTTGTGACAAGGAGAAATCTCCAAAAGAACCAGAGTAAAGGATGTCATCACGAAACTATATGACAGAAAAAGATAGACTGGTCATTTGGGGAGAATAAAGGATGATGAGGAGGCTAGAGTACTTCACTGGCAGTAATCTGATGTTAAGAGAAAGTGAGACAGACTTCCTGCACTGCTGGATCAAATTTGTGAATTTTTAGGATATGGACAAGAGTAACAGAGAGTAGGCAGGCATGAATGGGTTTCTATCTCTATCATAAGAGAGAGTTCTCAAATCAATAACTCTCCATAGATCCATCAGAGTAGGTTCTATGACAATAAATTGTACATCTCCACAAACAGTATAGTAGAAAGTAGTATTAACACAAACTGCACTTAAGAGACTTCAAAATTATTACCAATGATAACTTGAGTACAAATGGTGGTGAAAAACAACAAGGGAGGATATAACTAAAAATCTGAGATTTAAGTCTGGTCATGTAGCAGTAATAAAAGATAACATCTTCCATCTACTATGCCAGTAGGTCATTAAGGTAGTGAATGGATGGTGCTAAATTCAAAGCTTTTAAATCTCCTATGAACATTATCTGAACATTGAATAAGCCAACATTCTAGCAGAGGAATAAAATTCTAAGAATGTTGACCTTATGTGAATAAAACCAAATAACAGAAGTTGAAAGTAAATAGAAAGAGGGTTCAAAGGCTCTCACTGTAGATACAAATAAGGGAGCTGATAGAAAAAATTGTATTATTTATTATATATTTAAACATAATTAACAACATTTCATGGAATACTTGGCTCTCTCACACTTCAGTGCTCATAAAGAACATAAACAAAATATATCTATCAACCATGAATCTGAACTACAAAAATGAATCAAGAGATTCACAGAACCTCACAGTTGGAAGGACCTGAAAGGCCATATAATCCAATCTGAACCTGAACTCCTCTACAACATACCCAACAAGTAGACACCCAGCCTCTATATGAAGACTTCCAATGAGTAGAGAAACCCATTACCTCCGGAGGCAGCCTGAAAGTAGAAAGAATACCATTTTTGGATAGCTCTAATCATTAGGCAATTTTTCTTGAAATAAAGTATAAATCTCCCTCTTTCCAACTTCCCACTTGTTTCTGAGTCTGTCTTCATGGGACAAACAGAATAAAAATATAATCCCACCTCCACATAAGAACCCTTTACATACTTTTATATCTTAGGTTTCTCTTCATTGAGCTAAACATCTCACGTTCCTTCATCTGTCACGTGACATAAATTTAAGATATTTCACCATCTTGACTAATATTAAATGTTATCTAGCTTATGCACGTTATGACACAATAAGGCAGATGTAGTCTAAGGCAAAGTACAAAGGGTCTTAGCTTTTCTTATACCTAGAAACTATGCCTCTCTTAATGCAGGCCAGTACTGCACAAGCTTTTGTAACGGCCACTTCATATCAATGGCTTATATTATCCTTTGAGTCCCTAAAAACCACTATATCTATCTATTTCAAACAAAGAATGTCTAACCATGCCACGTTATCCTATAATTATGAAGTTGATATTTGGAATTCAAGTGTAAAAGTTTGCATTCATTTCAAATGAATTTCATTTGAACTCAATGTCCTAGCTTGTCCAGATTAATTTGGATTCTAAATCTGTCAATCAGAAATAACTAGGGGTCATGTGTAAGTTTGACAAGTATGCCCCAAGGCTGATAAAATGTTAACACAGATATCTAAAGCATTCCACTGAAGACCTCTAGCCAAGATAATATATTACTCTGAGTCTAGCCATGTAACCAGTTCTGATTTCATCTACTTATATAACTGTGTAGCCACTATCTCTCCATGTTTTCTGCAAGAAGGGCTCGAAACATTTTATCACATGCTTTGTTAAGCATCTAGATAAATGTCTAATAATGATAATAATAACCACTAGCATTTATATAGCACCTTAAGATTTATAAAACACTTTACAAATATTGCACTATTTGATCCTCACAGCAATCCCAATAAGGCAGGTTCTACTATTACCTGCATTTACAAATGGGGAAGCTTGAGAGGTTAAATAACTTGTCCAGGGTTTGTCTGAGGCAGAATTTGAACTCAGGTCTTTCTGATTCCAAGTCCAGCCCTCTATCTATTATCACCTGGGAGCTTAGCATGCTCCTATTTTACCAATTAAGTAATGCTTATCAGAAAAGCAAATATGATTATACTAGTATGAAATGTTTTACATGAATCTAGATGACTTTTTCTAGATGTTCATTAACCATTTCTTAAAAAGGTAATATTGGGGCAACTAGGTGGGCCCAGTAGGTAGAGCACCAGCCCTGAAATCAGAAGGACCTGAGTTCAAATCTGGTCTCAGACACTTAACACTTCCTAGCTGTGTGACCCTAGGCAAGTCACTTAACACCAAATGCTTCAGAGCAAAAAAAAAAAAGATAATGTTATACAAATTTTCCCTAGAAACTGAAAACAGGTTCATTGGATTATTAATTTATAGATCCTATTGACTTCCTCTTTATTGGAAATTGTACATTTTGCCCTTTTCTACTCCCGCAGTGTCTCTTCTATTCATGAGTTTTCAAATATCACTGATAATAGCTTGATGATCTCAACTATCAAATTCTTCAGTATCCTAAACTATTAACTCTATGGGGCAGATAACCTGAATTCACCCAAGACTATATGAACCCTTACCATATTTTTATTTATCTTGAACATCAACCCACGGCTAGCCACTTTTGTTATGTTGTTTCTACTGTAAAGACCATCCATTCTCCTTGGCAGAAAAAAGAGAAGCAAAATCAGAACCAAGTAGCAACTCTACCTGTCAAATTGTCATCACTTCTAAAGTGGCAAAGATGCACCAGTGAGCAAAGGTGCATACAAGGGAGCTCAATGGAAAATGCACTGCAAAATGCAGTATTAAGAGATGAAAGAAGCAAGAGGTTTACAACTTACCCTGAAAGAAGTCTCACATCTAGGCCATGAAAGTATTTTTCAATAAGAGAACTACAGAACTAACAAAGATATGTTTCCTCTCATCAGAAAGAGAACTGAATAAGGTGGTTTAGGCAATACACTACCAGCCATGCCTAAAGAGCTGATTTTGCAGACCAAGACATCCTTCTCACAGGGGAAGTTTCTACTGGGAAGGGAAAAGGAAAGTCATTTGGCAGTGACAGCAATATTTAAACAAACAAAAAAAAAAGAGCATTAAGGAATTACATATGAAGAACAGCAAATAACTTCATAAGTAACATGAAATTTGATATAATTAAAGAACATCAATAAGACAGACATCAGAGAAATGTGTGACCAAAAAAGTAGATGAGCCAATCATGAAGAAAGGAGGAACAAGGGATATGTGCTTGTGATAGTATCACAGATGCAGCATAAAGCACTGAAACACAATGACCAAAATCTTTAGCACATACATGGTCTTCATGTATAATATTTAACACAGGATGATGTACAAATGGACTGTACAAAGAGTTGCCATACTAATGAAATCAGAGATTCAACACTATCAAAAAATTGAAGACTCAAGTACATATTAAATAAGTAGTATTTCCACTTTTATGCCAAAAAAGCAACCAGAGAGTATGAAACAAGGTAATGATGTTCTCCTTTGAATAAAAAACTCCAACATTATAGGATTGTCAGGCAAATCAATTAAATAAGTATATACAGAGTACTTCCTTTGTGACAGATGTAATGGGGGTATAAAAAATTTAAATGAGAAGAGAAAAGACAATCAACACAAATAATAAAAGACATGATGTAATGACTAAACACAAAAGATAGTAGGGAAAAAATGTTATAGGAGAAAATTTTCACTCTCTCCATTTTCTTCTGGAAGGTTTTAGAAACATTGGAAGAAAAAGAAACAGAACGTGTAATTTCTTTAAAACTTGAAAGCAAGAGAAGCCATCAACATTTAATTATAACAACATGAGCAAGATTTCATTTTCTAGACTTGAGTTTTTCCAATGTCAAACAGAGAATGCATTATTTTTAAGAAAAAAATCAGATGGAAAAAAACCACTTGAAAAACAAATTTTGTCACATGGAAATCTAATTCATTTCCATTACCTAGGCTATATGGCTAAGATTAATTGTTTGCTTCAGATTGAAAAGAAGAAAAGACTTACTTTAAGATAAACTTCTCTACTCCTTTACCTTTTAGATTATTTCCTAATTTGGTAAAGTTTCAAGAAGAGCAACTGTTTTTCAAAAACTGAGCAAGACAGAAGAAACAAGGAGGGAAGAATTAAAAGTAAGAGGATGAGTCATTAATGATCTTGATACCATAATTAAAAAAAAATTTTTTTTAATTTCAGTTCAATAAGCATTTATTAAGTGGCTATTCCTTGAAAGGAATAAGCTTTGCAGAATATTAGGCTGGGACCAAATTCTTGAAAATATTGCTTATTGGGGCAGCAAGTTGATGTAGTGGATAGAGCATTAGTCCTGAGGTCAGGAAGACCTAAGTTCAAATCTGGCCTTAGACACTTAACACTTCCTGGATGTGTGATCTTTGGCAAGTAACTTAAATTCAATTGCCTCAGCAAGGGAAAAAAAAAAGGAAAGAAAAAAAATTGTTTATTTTAACATATTTAAGATGTTTTCCAAAATCAGATCCTAAATATGTAGTAGTAATAATTACATTTCTGTGATGAGTTTGGACCTAAGATTTTTAGCAATTTCTAAATTATTTTCATCTTTTCTGTACTGAAAATTCAAGAAATACTCTTAAATATTACAAAGAATGTCTGACAAAAGTACACTCTATTTTATTCAAACTTAGTAACTGATCCAAAAAAAGATTCTAAAATTTTCATGGAGTTCTATAATGGAAGTCATGACACCCCCCTCAAATATTCTTTAAACTTCTAAATTTTAAGATTACACTACTTGTATCTTGAACTTTTAAAATTTTTTATTAGGTTCTCAAAAAACCATTAATCTAATTGAATGAATGAAGTATTTGTTAAGTATTTACTATGTGCAAAGTACTATGTAGAGATACAAACAGAAAAATAAAGACAATCCCTGCACTCCCAAGAGTTTACATTCTAATGGGGAAGAGCACACATATGAAAAAGTATTATTAAGATAGACAAGTTCGATAATACTCAAGATTCTGTACTAAAGCAGATAATCTTCTTTAAGTTATTTCTATTGTTAGAAATAACATGGCTCATGCCTCTTCTTTAATGTTCATTCCACCAATAAAAAGTCTAGGACTTTGGTGGCAAAATTTTTATTTATCCATTTACAATGAATTTTCATTGATGCTATTTTTATCTTCTCGTCTTTCCATCTCTAGAACAAGAGTTTCCCTAGAATTTTTTACAGGTATCTAGAGCTATAAGAATTTTCCCACAGAGTTTGAACCTTAAAGAAACAATTTTAAATATGAAGGAGAAAGGGCATTCTTGATGAGAAACTATATGAGAATGAATATTATGTATTAAGTAGGACATATTTTCTGTCACTTTCTGGGACAAAAGGAATAGACGGAAAAAACAGATTTTAAAAGGGTCTCTCTCTTAAGAAAGAGATAAAAACACCCCAAAACAATTAGATTTTTTATACTGGACTAATGAGAAAAAAGTGATACAGTGATACCAATACAACTGCAACTACTTATGACTACAGATGTTACTAGCTAGAAGTGGTGTAGTGCTTTAAGACTTGCTGAATATTTCTACTCCTCCCAATAATTCTTGGAGAGAAGTGTTGTTATCATATTCACGTTCTCTTGATTCAAGCCAGCTCTTTATCCACTAGATTAAGACATAAAAATTTTAAATGCATGAATCTGTGTATGTGTTTTATACTTTTCTATTTTGTAGCCATCAGGATAGTGAATGGTTTTCATCTAAGAATAATAAAGTAGAATAGAAAAGTATAGTATATGTTTCTTAGCGGTCCTCCTCATATATTCAAGATTGGTTATGTGTAATGATAGGCTCCACAGAAGGAGTCTATAATAAATTTTTTTAAAGATTCTTAGGTTCTTTTTTACCCATTCAAACTAAAAGCAATCTACTTATGTCAAGATAAAACCTCAGCCCAGAAATAGCATTTTCAATCATTTCCAAAATCTATCATAAGACACAGAAATCAATTATATCCAAAACTATCCTCCCCACTTTCTAGCACATTCTAACTCTGTTCTCTTTCATACAGAGTTTAAGGGCTAGCAATTTCTTTGTCCAAGAGTAACTCACAGCCCCACTATTCCTGAAATATTCTCTGCTAGTCTTAAAAATTAATACTCAGAATACCCAACTCTGTAGTGTAATATATCACACAGAACAATTCCTTTCTACCCAACATTCTACCGCTATTTGTGCACAAAACCAAGGAACAAAGGAGTTATCACTGAGTACTAAAAGGCATGTATGGATCTATAAAACAGCAAATAATGGTGAACCACATGGAAGCAAAAAAAGAGCTAAACTAAAGGGCAAAGGGAGTAAAAAATCCATTTAATTCTTCCAACTCTACTACTAAAGTGTTTATTTGAAAATGAGCAAAACTGAAGTAGATAACCTCTAAGATTTCTTTTGATTGCTAATGTTTAAACCTCTCAGGCTAGGAATCCCAGTTTATATTGATAATATAGCAATATATTCACAATCTGAGAAGATATAAGAGAAAGTAATGTACTCCTTTTTGGAGATTTTATATACCCCTGTGTAAAGCAGTTAATGCCAGGTGAAAATAATTCCAGACTCTACCCTTGAAGAGCTTATAATTTTAGATAAAAAAATAAGAAGTATATACATGTAACAAAATGATTAAGATAAGTCAGGGATCAAATGAAATGACAAGAGTGATTCCAAGATGGAGGAATCACTCTTACTGAAAGAATCAAAGCTTCATTGAAAAGGTGATACCTGACTTGGGTTCTGAAGGAATACAAGGCTTTTAATATGCAGGGAGATAACTACATAGATTTTATATGATACTTTACGGCTATGTGCCACTCAGAACTACTGGAAGTCAGGAGATTTGAATTCAAGACCTAATCCTAACTTGAGGCATGATCTTAGGAAAGTCATCTATGCTCTCAGCACCTCAGTTTCCTCAAACTGTAAAATGAGGGTCTTTATAAAATGATCTGCAAAAGGTGTCTTCCAGCTCTAAAATTCTATAAAATTAGCAGTGAAGGGCTTCTCTGAACATAAAATATCCATTAAGATATGTTTATTTCCCTTTTTTTTTTTTTGGGGGGGGGGGGGATTTTATAAATTATTTTGTTTTTTAAAAATCCAATAAAAGTTTTAATCCTAAAAGAAATAAAAAGGATATATGCATTCTTCTTCCTCTTGCAATGGGGAATAATATAAAATAATACTGGGAAGGTGGTCAGTGTTACAGTAAAGATTTAGTGACATTAAATGTCAATATAAGGACTTAAGGCAATAGAAAATCATGGAGTTTGGGGGTTTTTTTTGATAGAGGTATAAAAGGCCTGCTGATACACCAGTAAGACCACACTGTAACCCAAAGAAATCATTAAAAAAGGTAAAAGGATCAAGGATTCACACATGCAAAAATGTTTGTAGCAGTCCTTTTTTTATCAGCAAGGAATTGGAAACTGAGTGGATGCCCCCATCAGTTGGGTAAGGGATGAATAAATTATAGTTATGACTATTAATGGAATATTATTGTTCTATAGGGAACTATCAAGCAGGATGATTTCAGAGAAACCTGGAGAGACTCACATGAACTGATGCTGAGTGAAGTGAACAGAACCAGAAGATCATTGTACATGGTACCAGCAAGATTATGTGATGATCAACTGTGATGGATTTGGCTCTTTTCAACAATAAGGTGATTCAAGTCAATTTCAATAGCCCTGGAATAAAGAGAGCCTGCTATATCCAGAGAGAGGACTGTGAAGACTGAAAGTGGAACCTTTTTTTCTTTTTTCATCTGACTTCTCTTGTGCAGCATGATAAATGTGGAAACATGTTTAGAAGAATTACACATATTTAACCTATATTAGATTACTTGCTAGGAAAAGGGAGAGAGGAGGAGGAGGAAGAGCAGTTTTGTTAAGGGTGAATGTTGAAAACTATCTTTGCATGGATTTTGAAAAATAATAAAGCTATCATAAAAAATTAAAATAAAATAAAATAAAAAACAAAAACCCAGTAAGATCACAGTTAAATCAGAAAAAATAAACATTTTAGAGCATGTAGAGCTCCAAATGTAGAGCTGTTTTATGACTGTATCTAATAGTAATTAGATTTAACAGAATTTGTAGATAAACATTGCAATTAGCATCATATATCAAAGAGGCAAGAGATTCAAGAACATGTAAAAATGAGGGACATTACAAACAAAACAGCCATGTAAAATTGTAAATAAATAAAGAGCTAGAAGCAAAGTTAGGACAAGGTTTTGAAACGTCAGAGAGAGATTAAGGAACTAGAAATTTGCGAGGACAGCAAAGAGTAGAGAAAGTATGGTAAAAGAGGAAGGGCAGAAATTAAGGGTCAAAAGAGAGAAATCAAGAGTTGATACTTTTAGAAACTGAATTGAAAGATTGAATAAGTTATGAACATTAAGTTATCTTAAATGAGTAAAGTAAATCAAGAAGAAAAGGTGTTAAAAGCAGCAGAAATGTAGATTTTTAACCGTCTCTCAAGATTTAAGAGAAAGGGAATGGGGATCACTAAAATCCAAATGCCAACATCACTGAATAAGGTAGTAGTACATCTTGAAGATCAGTAGATGAATAAGATAAGGATAGGAAGAAAGGTAATAAGTAATCAATGATTGAGAGTAAACTGAAAGAGGCTAAGTTTCCTGAAGCTGACAGATTAAGATTTTAGAAGTTACTTTGAGATTGAAGACTATGTTGACTATTCATCCTAATTCATCATGATCTAAAAACGTTACCTTTTAAAAAATGTCAATTCACAATCAACCTTAACTAACTATATGCTACACCTACCTTTTAGGATTCTTGCTATGTGATCGGGACCTGGAAGAAAAAAGAAAAGAAAAATTTTAGGTAAAAGATCCACAAAGATAAATAATAAAATATGACATCACAATGATTTTAACAATTACTTTTTTTCCTTGGCTAAATACAAAAGTGACTCTTAAGGACACATTTTGATGACAATACAGCAGCTTTCCATCATAAAATTTTTTATTTAATTTTTAAAAAATGACTGTCACTATATCTTACCAACAATGGAAGTGCAGGGACCACACACAGGTCCATTACCTGAAAGGCAATGAATACTAACTTTGACTAGTGCTAGTTACTTTCTCCTGAGGCAGGCTGCTGCCCTTTAACTCCCATATTAATGTTCAATTTAACAGATCAGCTCAGTCCACAATAGGTCAAAACTCCTAAGCGCAAAAGATACACCAGCCTCAGACTGAAACAGCAGGCTTATAATGATTATAAATGCATTTACTACCACACCCAACTCATGCTTTATAGAAACAGAAAAAATAAACTTAGTAGTAACCAAATTAAAATATTTAGCCCTTCATGCAAGTTCTATACCTTCTCAATTTCTCCCTTTCTTCTCTCTCTCTTTCTTCTCTACGCTTCAGGCGTTCCTGATTTCTTTTCTCTTGCTTCTCAGCTACAACTCTCTAGAAAAATAAACACTTGATTAAGTAATGATGACTGCAAACCAATGTAGTACAATGCATTTCCCCAAAAAAATTTTATTACTTTTTATTTTGTTTTAACTTCACCAACATTTCTTATTATATATTCCTTCCTTTACCCCCTCCCAGAGACTTATCCCTTGCAAGAATCAGAAATTCAGCAAAATTAACCAATATGACAAAAAGGTTTGACATCATATACAGTACAAGAATTTATTCTTAACCTGCTCCATTAAATTATGTATTGATGTTTATTGCCAATGCAAGGCAAACACTGTCGAAATGAATTCTAAAACTATCCAAATATTTACATTAGAATTTGGTTCTAAAAATTATTTTACATTTTTTGGATGTGATCACTGTAAGCATTTGTAATGCTTGACTGGGATTTAACAAGAGTTTTGAGCTTTTCTCTTTGTTTTTGGAAAGAGTGAGAAGAGAGGGAAGAAAAAAAATAAAACCTTGATGAATGAAAGAATGTTTAATTTAAAAAAATATTCTTCTAACATGACAGTTATATGACATTATGACAGTAATAGATGAAATTTGTTTGCAAAATATCACCTTTTCAAATGTATCATTTTAAACTTGTAACAAACCTGGGAGGTGGTACTGTATTATACCTATAGAAAAGTAAGGCTAACAATGGTTAAGTGATTTGTCCAGGATTATACAACTAGTTCAGGTTTGAGGTGGGATTTAAATTCATGTCTTCCTCACTATTCATTACAACACCTTACTTATCTCTCTCTCTCTATATATATAAAATCTACTGAAGATTAGAAATTTTTTTCATAAATCAATCAGAATTAAGATAGTCATTAAGAAACTGCCCATATTAAGTTTCAAATGAATGGAAGAGTATCTTCAATAATTCAGGTGCCCTTTATATAAATGGCCAGTTTAGGCACTGGGCATACAAATTCCTAGGTTCCCTGGCTTTCTTCAGGTTCTAGTTACAATCCTACCTTATAAAGGAAGTCTTTACTGATTATCTGTAATTTTAGGGTCTTTCCTCTGATGATTATCTCCAATTTATCCTGTATCTTTTTTCATTTTTGTCTCCCACATTAAACTGTGAACACCTCAAAAGCAGGGACTATCTTTTGCCTTTCTTTGTATTCCCAGTGTTTAACATAGCTCCTGCTACACAGTAGGCAATTAATATATGTTTATGGATTGACCTTCTTTTGGCTCAGACACTTTAGAAGAAAGAAAAAAGAAAAACTAGACATAAAGATTGTTATAACCAAAGTACCTTTAACTCTTCAAGTTTCTCTCTTATTTCAATAAATCCCAGGTGTAGTTTACCCCCAAAATGATCAGCTAGTCGCCTGTCATTGTCATGAAGACCCAAATAAGCAGAGCATACTTCACAGACCCGAAGTTTCTGTTGTTGGAAGCTGGAGGCTGGCATAGAATTCCGGTAGACTTCCTGAATGATGAAATAAAATAAGCATTCATGAAAATACCCACAGGAAAAGTATTAACCATGTCACCCCCAATACTATCAAATAAAAATATTTTCAAAACTCTCACATTTTACAAGATTACACTTATATAACTTATATGAGATTATTTGTCGGGGGGGAGGGGGCTGAAGGAAAGAGGAATTAAATTTGGAATTCAAAACTTATTTTTTTTAATGTTAAAAATTGATATTTACATGTAAGTGAGGGAAAAAATTATTTTTAAAAAAGTACCTAATTCATAGATTTCATGTTAAGAACCCCAATCTAATTGAAATAATAGAATCTTAGATTAGAAATAGATTTCTGAGGTTCTACATTCCAATCTCCTTTCTGGAAACTGCATATTCTCTAAGAAATCACTGGCAACTGGTTAAGCTGATATGAGTTATATATGTGCAATCATTTCCATTTTAGCCATTTTGTGGAAGAAAAAGAAAATGCGGGGGGGGTGGGGGGGGGGAGGGGAGAGAAGAACAAAGAGCACCATTCTACATAAGTCTTTTGGGCTTGTCTTGAATCATTGTGTAATGCTAAGAACTAGCTAAGTTACTTATAGTTATTCATTATATAATATTGTCATTACTATGTACAGTGTTCTCCTGGTTCTGCTCACTTCACTCTGCACAAAGAATTAGTTTTTAAAAAATACTTTCATAACTATATTTAATAATCGATTTCCTTGTAATACTATGCATTTTGTCTTATGTATTAAAAACATTATTCTAATAAGAAGGTCCATCCATAGGTTTCATCAGAATGCCAAAGGGGTTCATGACACAAAAAACGTAAAATAATCCTGGATCTAAATGACGTCTAAGGCCCCTTTTAAGCTACAAAAATTCAATGAGCCTATTCTATTCACAGATATTTTAGCCAGAATATTGTCTTGGGTCCCTTGAAAACTTCCTAAAATCCTTTCATGGGGTTCATGATGGCAAAATTATTATAATAAAACTAAAGTGCTTTAATTTCTACTGATATGATTTTCATTTTAAAAGTTATTTGGATGCAGAGGATGATTTCAAAAAACCTGGTAAGATCTATATGAATTAATGCAAAGTGAAATGAGCAAAACTAAATCATTATACATATAAATACAGTATTATAAAAATGACCAACTATGAGAGATTGATTAATTCAATAACCCAAAACAATTCTGAAGGACTAATGATGAAAAATACTGGAGAGAAAACTGATGAACTGTTCTCACCTTTTTATTACTTTTTTTTTTCTGGGGGGAGAGGGGAGGGAGACAGCATGGCTAATATGGAAACATATTTTACATGATTTCACATTTATAACTAATATTGGAAGGCTTGCTTTATTAATGAGTAGGGGATGTAAGGAAATAAGAGAATTTAGAATTCAAGGGGAAGGGGGAGAGTCCTCAATAATCTTTAAGTGTAAAAGGGTCCTAAGATCAAAAAATATGAGAATACAAGCCTATCCTATAAAAAAGGACAGTTAAACTTGAAGGTATTAATATAGAAAGAAATTACTGACCTGCAGAACATTTTTCTTTAAATATATATTGTCTGAACATGAAACTATGTAGTTTGATAATGACCATGGCACATTGATATTTTTTTTAGTCTTATAAAGATTCATTTTTCAATTATCAAATAGAAAAGGATTGAATGAAGCAACTAAGTGGCTAGCAGATAGAGCATTACGCCCAGAGCTCAAGTTTGGCCTAAGTCACTTATTAGGTGTGTAAGCCTGGGCAAGTCACTTAACCTCTGTTTGCATTAATCCACTGGAGTTGGAAATAGCAAATTCCTCCAATTTCTTGGCAAAGAAAACGCCATGATCAGTATTGGCATGTTATGGTCTATGAGGTCATGAAGAGTTGGACATCATTGAACAATTGAACAATAACAAAAGGATGCTGATTTACCTCCTAAGAGGATAAATTGATCACAAATGGTTTTGTAATTTAAAATTTCTGACATTTTTTTTTAAAGGAGAAATTTTCATACAGTAATAAGATATTCTCAAGAATGTCTATAAAATAAAACATTTTGAATAACTGAATTTTTCTTTCTGATAAAAATCATTTTAATATGTATTATATACTTCACTATTCCAGAGCAAACTGATCTTAAAAAAAAAAAAAAAAAACTTTTGTGAGGTAAAATGGTTGATCATGATCATCCAAAATTTAAGAAAACTTTTATATACACAAAACCAAAGAAGCTTAAATTAGAAGAGAAACAGGTAAATAAGAGAGGAAAGTGAAGGGAATCTTGTAAAAAAAAAATTTCTTTGATAAAGGTCTAATTTTTAAGATGTGTAGGGGGGACTGATACAAATTTTATAACAAGAGACCTCTCCAACTGATAAATGATCAAAGGCTATGTAATAGGCAATTTTCACTGGAAGAAATATAAGCTATTAATGAAAATAGAAAAAGTACTTTAAATCACTAAGTAGAAAATGTGAATTAAAATAATCCTGAGGGTCCACCTTATAGCTCAATCAAGTTGACAAAAATGAAAAAAGGCAAATGCCAGAGCAGCTGTGGGAAAACAGGTATATTAATGCATTGGTTGTGGAGCTGTGAATGTCCAGCCATTCTGCCAAACAATCTGAAACCATGTTCATAAAGCAGAGTTAAGTAGTTCAAAAAAAGAGGAAAAGGACACATTTGTGGAAAAAATATTTATAGCAGTTTTTCTGTGGTAGGAAAAGAATTAGAAACTGAGGAGCTGCCCATCAATTTGGGAATGACTGGGTATGTTATATGTATGATAAAACAGTATTGTGATACAATATAAGAAAGGATGGTTTCAGAGAACCATGAGAAAATTTGCATATCCTGATACAAAAGGAGGTGAATAAAACCATAAGAATATATTATTTATAAAATAATAGCAATATTATAAAGAAAAACAACTTAAGTCTTAGGGACAACACAATTACCAAACAATTCCAGAGGACTCAAAAGATAAAATATGCTACTCATATCATACTCACCGAGTTGAGGGACTCGCAGAGTACAGACCAAAATATTTATTTTTGAGGTGGATGGGGGGAAACATGGCCAGTGTGGTCATTTGTTTTGTTTGACTCCATTTAACAGTGGTTTTATTTTTCCTGCTTTCACAATGTGGGGGTAGAAGATAGAGGGAAGAGGAAGAAAATGTGGATTTGAAAATAAAATGTAATTTTTTTAAACTTTAAGATCATTATGCTCAATCATTATATTATGCTATAATTATTATAGGGCACTGGGTCAAAATTTTCAGTGAACAAGACAAATCTTACCATCTAAGTAATACAATTTTAAGCCCTTTTTGGTTAGGCACTTTTCACCCTCATTACATTACACAGTGTTTGGCACAAAATAATTGTTCAATAAATATTTGTTGGCTGACTGACAAAAGTGGAATTCATATTGCTGAAGCAAATACTTCTTAGTTATAATGCCTAACTGTTTAAGAAAGATTTAAGAGGAATTTATGACCAAAGAAGAATGTGAGGACATTATGATGCAAAATGAAGTATTTTGATTATACTTAATTTAAGTGTTTTTGTACAAATAAAGCCAATGCAGAGAAGATTAGAAAGGAAGCAGAAAACTGGAAAAAAAAATTTTATATTCAAAGTTTTTGAAAAAGGCCTCATTTCTAAAATAGAGAATTGACTTCAATTTATAAGAATTCAAGCCATTCCATGGTCAAAGGATATGAACAATTTTCAGAAAAAGAAATTAAAACCATTTCTAATCATATGAGAAGGTGCTCTGAATCACTATTAATCAGAGAAATGCAAATTAAGACAACTCTGAGGTACCACTACACACCTGTCAGATTGGCGAAGATGACAGGAAAACATAATGATGAATGCTAGAGGGGATGTGGGAAAACTGGGACACTGGTACATTGTTGGTGGAGTTGTGAACTTATCCAAACATTCTAGAGAGCAATCTGGAACTATGACCAAAAGGCTATCAAATTCTAAATACTCTTTGATCCAGCAGTGTTTTCTATTGGGCTTGTATCCCAAAGAAATCATAAAAAAGGAAAAGGACCCACCTGTGCAAAAGTATTTGTAGCATCCCTTTTTGTAGTGGCAAGGAAATGGAAAATGAGTGGATGCCCATCAGTTGGGGAATGGCTGAACAAGTTAGGGTATATGAATGTTATGGAATATTATTGTTCTATAAGAAATGATCAGGAGGATGACTTCAGAAAGGCCTCAAGAGACTTGAATGAAGTGATGCTAAATGAAGCAAGTAGAACCAAGAGAACACACAGCACAACAAGATTATGTGATAAACAATTTTGATGTGACTCTTTTCAACAATGAGGTAATTCAGGCCCAATAGACTTGTGTTGGAGAGCCAAAAAAACTATTTTTGCATGTATTTTGAAAAATAAAAAGCTATTATTTTAAAAAGAGAAAAAGATTCAAACAATTTTCTCTTACATTGCCTTACCTTCAAAAAGAGAAAAAAAGGGTTTTTCTCTTTCTGATCAATGTTTTGACTTCTGAGAAATATTCATAACTTTATGAGTTCAGAATCATAAACCTTCTGGCTGATTCTAGTCCATTTTCTCACTGGCCTTAATTTCCTGCTTTGCTAAATAAAGAGTATTATCATTACCTTTTATATATCCCATCAATTTTTTGGGATATCCCATCAGTAATTATCTTTCAAGGGAAATGACTGCCATTTTCTTTAATTTTAGGCTACTGCCAATAACAAGCCCTAAATATGATTATTTTCATCATGTTTCTAACAATCCCCACAGTTACATGTAGTGAGGGAAAGGAATAGATTGCCAAGTTTCCAGTGTAATCATTCTCCTTTCTAGTTTCGCAAAGAAACAAATGGTGTCCAAAAACCTACTAGATAAAAAATAACCTGAACTGAAATTTGATAGAGCCTAATTACCAAATGCAACACTGTCACCAGAAAAATATACTTAAGAGTTCCAATGGAAGTAGCCAGCAAAGTACTTTTTTTTTTGTGCAAGTCCTTCTAAGAAAAACAAGGAATCCCCTGACTAAAGGGCATTTAAGTAGCTAAGAAGAGTAGGGAATAAGAGGGGCAGGGATAGGGATGAAGGAAGGGAACTTAATTCCTGGTGTATAACTCTCTTATACATGAACAGGCAAAAAAACAAGAACTTTTTTTTCTGCTTTTTCCTCATTATTACACAACTACTCATTGACATAATATCCCAGACTCCATCAGCCAAGGATAATGTACACATGATAAGGGAATGTGGAAGAGTGTTAAGTATATAAAGGCAAAAGGAAGAAGGAGAAACAAAACAAGGAAATGGTCGGCAAGAAGTGAAGGAAAAGGGAATTACAGTAATGATGGGTTGACTTTTTAACATTTTTATTTAAGCTCACTATTTTAAACACTGATGATTTGAGAAAATGGATTAAGAGTTTTAAAAGAATTTAACCTATTTGTAAGTTAGGGATTATTCAGTCGATTCTAAGTCACTGGAGTTGTACTTTGTTCTATTTGTGTCCACATAGGTTATTTGAGTCTAATAAACTCCTTGGGAATATAATCCCCAATAGTGGAATATCAGAGATGAAGAGTATGAACAATGCAGTAACTTCTTGTATAGTTCCAAACAGTATTCCAGGATGGTTCACAACATCACTATTGATGAAATAATGGGCCAATTTTCTGATCCTTGAGACATGAAAATGTTTCCTTAACATCTTTCCTAATTTGATAAACATAACAAAATGCACCAGAATTTTTTAAAGTATGATCTCTATGATTGCTAGTGATTTTGAGTAGTCTTTCAAAAAGGTGTTTACACTTTGTATTTCTTTTTGTTTGTTTTTTGTTTGCTGAGGCAATTGAGGTTAAGTGACTTGCCCAGGATCATACAGCTAGGAAGTATTAAGTGTCTGAGACTAGATTTGAATTCAAGTTGTCCTGAGTTCAAGGCTGGTGCTCTATCCACTGTGCCACTTAGCTGCTCCACACTTTATATTTCTTTTAAACATATTTCATGTCTTTTGTTTATGTGCCTATTAGGTAAAAGTTCTCATTCTTAAAAAACTATATCAATTATCAGTAGACTTTTGATATCAGCCTTTCATCAAGGATTTTTAGGCAAATTCGTTTTCCTAACTCCATATATTTTCTTCTAAATTTAAATTTTTAAAAAATATGGTATTTTAACGTAATATAATATTGCTCAGACCATACAAAATGGAAGCAGATACAAAAGGCCAATAAATACAATGACTACAACAATGTAAATAACATATATTGCAAGGCAAACAAGACAGACAATATTGATACTATATTATCAAAATTTGAATGTACATTCGTTTCTGTTAATAATCACTAAACCATAAAGTTACACTTCTATGAGACTAACATACTTTGTAGGGGAGACAAGGTTGCTATATGAGTGGTTGGTAGGAAATGTCTATTGTATCAAAACAAATGTATCAATATAAAATAAGGTATCTTTAAAAATTGTAAAAATAATGAACACTAACTTATGTTAGTTTAAAAGTACAACTGTCAAACATTTTTAAGAGTGAAAGGAAGAATGTCTGAGTCAGTATTTACAGACAGATATTAGGCATTCAACAGGAAATATAAATATTAACACACATACTTTTAAAAATATTTAAATTGAAAAACAACACCATCATCATACAACAATGTTCTTAAGTTACCTCTGCCTCTCTTTTTTTTGCTCGGGCTTTCTCCACTTCATCCATTACTTTCTGAGACTCTTCCACATTACCTTCAGCTCCTAGTTGTTCCACTTTAGCTAGTAATTTACCAATTTCCTCATTCAACTCATGAACACGTTCTGCCTAGTAAGAAACAGAGAAGACAATGAATAAAACTATTCACAAGAACATGTAAAAGTTACAAATTTCAAACCTCTTCTTGAAAAATCTTTAATATTCAAGTTGTCTAAACTTATACAGGCAAGGTAATACCTTGCTTTACTGTACTTTGCAGAAATTGCCGTTTTTTTTTTTTTTTTTTTTTTTAAATTTGAAGGTTTGTGTCAACCCTGATTTATCAAGTTTAATGGTACCATTTTTTCAGCAACATACTTATACATTGTGTCTCCATGATCCATTTTGGAAATTCTCACAATATTTCAAAATTTTTCATCATTATTATTATGTCTGTTACGATAATTTCCTTTGTGATCTTTAGTGTTACTATTTTAATTGTTTTGGGGCACCACAAATCATATCCATATAAACCAGTAAATTTAATCAATAAATATTGTGTATATTCTGACAGCTCCATTAACCCAGCCATTCCCCAATCTTTCCCTTTCTCCTCAGGCCTCTCTATTCCCTAAGTTACAACAATATTGAAATAAGGTCAATCAATAACCCTACAATGACTGCTAGGTGTTCAAGTAAAAAGAAGAGTCAATGTGGCAAACTTCATTGTTATCTACTTCAAGAAACTGGCACAGTACCAACCTTCCAGTGACTACCACACTTTGTTCAATCAATAGGCATCAACACCCAAGATGACCGTCCACCAGAAAAAAGATTATGATTCTGAAGGCTCAGATGATGGTTAGTATTTTTTAATTACAGAATATTTTTTAACCAAGGTATGTACTTTTTTTAGATGTAATACTATTATATACTAAATAGACTACAGAATAGTATAAACATAACTTTTATATGTAGCAGGAAAAATCAAATAATACATGTGACTTGTTTTATTGTGACATTCACTTTACTGTGGTAATCTAGAACCACAAATGCAATATACCAAGATATGGCTGTATAGAGATATTTTCAGACATGGCAAATATGTTGACTAACTGTTCTTATGTATTTTAAGGAAGGGTGAGTGGACAGGATTGCCTACTTGCTAATTGAGAAGTAGTTTTATAGTAGGAAGTTAGGCAAAAGGATTAAAAACCCACTCCTCCTATCCTAAGAGCAAAAAATATTTTTCCTCATCAAGAAGAACTTTTCAAATGAATACCTTTCTGAAAAGCAAAAATGTAAAAAAAAAAAAAAAAAAAAAATCAGAAGAGGCATTACTATATTTCAGAGTCCCATGAAATTTTAAGTTAACATTACATTAACACATGGACTAAGATTTATACCCACCATCTAGTTGGGGAATAGAATATTCTATTTTAAAAGTTATCTCATTCTCTTTTCACTTTTATGAAAAGACGAGAAATGGGGAGAAAGCTATATAAGTTTTGTACATATTTTCAGACTCCCTTGCTCTACTGATCAGCTTTTTTTTAATCTTTTTTTTTTTTTTTTGATCTTAAGTGACACTAATTTTATCTAAATCGCTTGAGTTCCTATTGGTTTTATCCAGCATCTCTGGAAGAAAACACCTATTCCCATTAGCAGCAACCCTGGGGAAATCAAGACTGGGGTCATAACTATTCGGTTGTGCATCCCATTATGTTTCTTAGTCAAAGAGATTCAAATGCTAAAGTAATTTCTGACTCTTCATTAAATACTTCATCTCTTGCACTGACATTCAGTTACAAAGCCTTATCAGTTTTGTTACCTTAATATCTTTAACCTCTATAACTCTACAACTCTTATTACTTTTTGCCTGCACTACTATCTCTATTCCATATTCAATCCATTCTCTTTATATCTTAGAATAGTATTCTTAAAGAATGGTATGACTTAGAAAGCGCAACAAAAAACAAAATTACACTAGTCACAACTGACTCATGCATTATCTTTTCAGATTACATTAAAAAAAAAATCTTTATACTCTCATTCTAATCAAATCTAATCAAACCATTCCTCAGAAATAACATTCCATCTCCTATCAACCACATATTACATCTGGTTTGTAGAATTCCTAACTCTTTCCAAAGCTATGTTCAAATGGTGTTCCAACCTTGGAAATTTTCCTGATTCCTCCCTTGCTAGTACTCAACACTAATAAATTTGTATTTTCCCTTTTACACTTTATATATACTTTTATGAGTATGTTATTTCCCAAACAGAATTTAATTTAAGGTGTTTTATTAGCTGTGTGATGAGAGGAAAGTTATGAAAATAAAAATGATATAATACTTTTCAAATGCTTTGGAATTATGTGAATATCAAATATTTACTCTCTCAACTTCTACTTTCAGGGAATTTCATCACATCAAGATATCATTTTTTCTCCCAGAGTGACTGCCAATTCTGTTAAGAATTTTCTTACCCTGAAAAAAATGGACACCTTTCTTTAAAGATTTCCCGATTCTTCTATTTTATATATAGATCAATATTTGAAATTAGAGTAAATTCCCTATCTAAGATATTAGATTTCAATCAGCAAACATAGACAAAGTACCTAAAAAGTATAAGGTATTGTGTTAGTTGCTGGGAAAATAAAACAAAAAAAGTCAGGTCCTAAATTCAAGGCAGTTATTCCCAATTTAATAGGGAGGATATAGATGAAATATCTATACAAATGTGTTTGACACTAGATAGAAGCCAGACCATACAGTTTTTAAATGCTAGAGTAGGAATTTATATTTCACATTACAAATGATTAAGGGAAAAAATAAATAACTTGGTTAAATGTAATCCTATATCCTGAGAAGATTAATGAGAATGAAGATTGGAAACAGAAGAGAATTTCGAAAGAACAGGGAATTCATGATTCACTTTAGAAATCATCCAGACTGGACATTATATAAGTAGAATGATGCCCTTGTGGCTCACACAGTAATACATCATCGAGATTTATTCAGAGAATCTTCAAAACACTTAAGTAAACAAAATTCTTATTACCACTAAAGTCTACTTAGCACTATCAAATGGTACAACATCAACTACAAATACTTTAAGATGTATTACTATCCATTTTATTGCTAAGATGTATTACTATCCATTTTAATGCTTTATCCTAAGGAGGGTCCAATGGATTTATCTAAGTTACAATTTCCTCCTTTTAGAATGCAATCTCCTTGAAAGTAAAGACTGTCTTGCTTCAGTATTTGCATCCTTATAGCACTTAATACAGTGCATTTTCATCTGTTCATGTACTCAAAACATTCTCTCCAATCAAGATCTTTTCTTCTTAAAAAAAAAAAAAAAGTTAACATCTACCTAATAATTTGAGTTTTTAATTCACATTCAGGACTTCCCTTAAAAGTTGTCAAAAGATACTATGTAGGTCTCTTGATGGTATTTTACTGCATTTGAACATAATCATAGTGAAAGACAAAAAACTAAAGTAGTATGCTCTGAATTTGAAACTTTTGAAATTCTTACTTTAGCTGCCACTTCAGCACTAATTTCTTCCTGAGTTTCTGCTAATCTTTTCTTGGCCACTTCTGTTCTCCGGTCACAGTCTGCAATGAAAGACTGCAGATGATCCATTGCCTAAGATACAAATGAAAATGCAATTATTTCAAATAACAGCAAATATTTACCATTGGAAAGAACACTCCGATCATATTTTAAGCAATTAAAAAAAATCAGATCAAACCAAACTATTCAAAAATAAGAAAGGATCAATTAAGGTAAATTATCTAAGTATACTCAAAATATTATAGTAATCACTAAAAAAAGGTAATATTTAACTGAGTGACATCAGATATGCTGTTACTAAATTAATTCTACTTAGTAATAATAAGTTGATTAAAAAACATGTGATGCTATTCTACCTTTGAAAATTGTGTCAAAAGTACAATCAATCTGAAACATATCCATTTAATTTGAAGCATTTATTTTTAAAAGAAAATTTCAAGTTCAACTGTGTTTAAAAAAAAAAAAAAACAAACATGCCACTATTATAACAGTAGAAAGATGATTAAAAAACCAAAGTGTAAACAAAATCATCTGAAGATTTTTTCTTACATTTAGAAGGGATGAGTCATTTGACACTTTCAGTCTGAAACCCTCCTTTAACATACTCCAAATATAAATTTATTATAATGTTGGCCCCTTTACATTATTGATTCAATAAATATAACAAGCATACGGACTAAGAGAAAAATTCTCTAGACTAAAGTTTAAGTTAATAAATCAGGTAATCTTTAAGTATTGGTATCTCAGGATACTATCTAAGGACCATTTTATTGTGATACATAACACAAGAACATGTATCTCCACTTTATAAAATGGTTATGTTACTGTTCATTTCTAAATTATAAGGAGCAAAGTAGGTATTGAAGTTGGGAAATGAGGGGAAAAGAGGTAAGGGAAGAAAAAGAAAATTCAATGAACATCCACTAGGTGACCATTTAACATATGAAATACTGGGACTGACTATACTTTAAATCTCCCTTCTGGCTAAATTTAACAAGTTATAATATACCTTTCTTATTTACCTTTTTTATTTTTTCTATCTGTCATCAAAAATGTAGAAATATCTATAAATAAGAATTTCAAAATGACAAAATTCTTAGGCTTTCAGAAAAGAAAAAATAAAAGTAAAGCCCCTCACTCTGAAACCAAATAAAACACTACCATTGCAACAATAGTAAGCATCATGAAACCCAAACAGGTTGATGCCATTTTTGTCCTGTTTTTAAACTCTACAAAACAGAAAATTATAATACACTAGATTATGTTTTTCAATTTGCTATATAAAAAGCTTTGAATGATTTATTATAAACACAAGTACTAATCCTTAAAAATCCTACCTTCAAAATCTTACAACTGGAATGTATTTCTCACTTCCATTAGCCTTCATATAAAATGTTTTGGTAACATAAATATGCACACCTGTATGCATATATGTATACAAATATTAAAACTGAATTTGAGTTCAATGGAATCATTAGATATGTATTACTTTCATCTTAAATATTTAAGTTACAGGCTCTTCAGTCACTAAAACCTGTTTGGTAAGTGATTATCCATATGAATTTCACAAGAATGTATGAACTGTACAATCTAAAATGTCCTTGAAATAGTCTTAACTAAGAGGTTCTTAACCTGAGATCTATGGATAGATTGGGGTGGAGGTTTGGGGAAAGAATACATGAACTTAAGAGTGGAAAAATTTTTAGCTTTATTTCAACATCATTAATTTCCTGCATAACCTATATATTTTATGAATTTAAAGAATATTCTGAGAAGGGATCCATACATTCACCAGAGTAACAAAAGAGGTCCATGAAACAAAAAGGAAAAAGAACATGTTTTAACCTAACAAATGATTACAAAAGTAAGTAAATAACTCGACATCAGTTACTTTCTATTTAGAAAAAACATTGACCTAAATGCAAAATATATAAATTCATTCCAAAAGAGTCAATTTGAAAAAAAAACAAATTACATACATCAAGCTCAAAGAAAAAGTCTTGTTCTTTGGATGCAATTTCATAATCTGCTCTTAAAGCCAGGTCATGAACCTTCAGACATTCTCCAAGATCCATCCTCTGAAAAAAAAATTATTAAAAAAGTAATTTGTAAAAGCTATAAAATAAAATGTATTTTAATCATTATCAAACACAATTCCTGCACAAATGTATGCATTCAACATATTTTATTGTAAACTAATACCTTGGGGGCAGCTAGGTAGTACAGAGGATTGAGCACCAGCTCTGAAATTAAGAGGACCCGAGTTCAAATCTGGTCTCAGACATTTAACACTTCCTAGCTGTGTGACCCTGGGCAAGTCACTTAACCCCAATTGCCTCAGTAAAAATAAATAAATCATAAAAATAAAATTGATACTTAAAACTGATCTTATATTTTGAAAGTCTAAATACTTATTTTTGAAATCCCTCCCAAGGATCATAGATGTGAATCACATCATAGTATTTTAAACATGTTTGTTGTTTGCTTGCTTTCCCCCTCTTCATTCCCCACCCCTACTTTGATTTTTTTTTTGTGTGTTATGCCAAATAATTTGGAAAGTCCCATAACCTGTTTCAAATATATCATGATGAGCTACTTCTACTAACAGTTATAAGCATTTATAAAACATAAGTTATGTGTATTATTAATAATAATATGTAGGAAGGTAGTAGTACTAATAAATGAGAAGACAATAGAAATTTTCATTGGTTGGTAACATTTTCTTATTTAGATATCAAACTTGAAAAAAAAATTTTTTTTTTTAAATTTAAAAGGATACAATTAATGATAACAAATGGTGAAAATAATCAATGAACTATGGGGTAAATGAACGTAAGAATTTTTGCTGGCACCAAAAGTGAGTAGTCTGTGTACACACTTTCAGAGGACATTAACCTCCATAAGATAATCTATTTCCTAGCTCAAACTGTTCTATACATAGTGAATTCTTAATAAAATATTTGATAGCTAATTGAGTACTTTCTTTCTACTTCAAAAATCACCTTTTCTTTCTCTTTCTCCCCCTAATTCCAATAAGAAATTTAAAAGTATATAAACTAACATTTTTTAAAGTTGCTTTTCAAAGAGTTCCTCTGTATTTGTAGAAATTTATTAGTTTTTATAGAATGAATAGTGATTAATCTGATAAAAGAACTAAATTCTTCAAATAAGCACCTTTCTCAGCTCCTGGAAACTTTCATGAAAAGCTGCCACAGAAGGAAAATTAATAGTACCATAGAAATATTTCAAGATTATCTCTCTTGTAAGAGAATCCTCTACTCTGAAATGGATGCTGTGAAAAAACTTAAGAGGAAATTGGAATAAACACTTCTCTTAATTATAATGGGAAGATAAAATTATTTATTAAACAAATAGAGTAAGTTACTAAAATGATAAGAATTGTGTAATCAGAGGATCTGGGCTCAAAATACTCTCTTACTTAATCCCTGTGTAATTTTGTCAAGTCACTTAATGTCGGACTAGGAAACTACAAAGTCCCTCACAAGTCTAAATCTATGATCTTATTAATTTGTTCCCACAAAAATTTCTAAAAGAACAAAAAACAAAAAGTAAATTAGGGAACATTTGGGAAAATATCACAGATGTAGATAAAACCAAAACTAGATGACTTAGGATGAATACAAAAGGATGGCACTGTCTCTTAAGAATTGTGTTGGGAATGTTGAAGTTGAAGTAAAACTCAAGTTGACCAATATTTGAGGTAAACAGGCTATAATTGTATTTGGCTATACTGAGCAGATGCCTGTCATATACACAGAACAGAGGAAACAATTTTACTCTTATTTTGCTTCTGTTTTATTTCTATCAAGAAGCATGAGATTTCTGGTGAGAAAAGAACAGACAACTTTTAGTAATCACTAAGACTAGATGAATTATAATCCAGAGTACTGAACTGGAACTGACTCCTGTAATAATATAATTCAACTCACTTTCTAGATAAGGAAACTGAGGTGCAGAGAGATAAAGGATTTGCCCAAGCTCACAAAGATAATATGTAGTAGAGTCGGAATTCAAACCCGTGACCTCCGAGTCCAAATCCCATACTCCTTCATAAAACCATGTTGCTAGATGACCATGAAGGATAGAAGGGACATAGACATGTAACATCCCAAGATGTAAGAAGATAGATACTTTAAGTTTACAGACGACTGTAGACCCTGATCCCCATTAAAATCTTGCTTGAGGACAAAGGAACATGAGTCATTAAAATCATTAAAAGCCAGCATGGTTTATTAAGGTAAAAATAAAATGTTTTATTTAAAACTAGTATAAATATTCAAAGGCAACAAAATGTCCCTATGGGATTTTTTTAAATGCAAACAATTTGCAATAGTATAAACAAATTATAACTAATCAATCAGTCAGGTTCAACTTCACCAACATAAGCTAAAAAAAATTTTGAAGAATAATTTTGCAATCAACCTGCAAAAAATAATTAAGAGTGATAAAATTCATGGCAGGATTCTGATGAGGTACACTCTAATACAAAGCTCCTGGAATTACAAATTGGTAAATGTTTTTGGGGAAGATAACTTGGCAGTTACAAATCATAACCCTTGTACCTCAATAATTCATTATTGACCATCATCAAAAAGGGAAGAAAATATGTTCAAAGATTTTAATGCAGTGTTACTTCTACCAGAAAAAATTGGAACCTAAATGTTCAACAATTGAAGAATGGACACACAAATAATCATTTATCATTGTAAAAGAATAATATGAATAAAAATATGAATACACATGAAATAAAATGAAGAACCATAAGAACACATCATCAAACAACTATATAGTAAAGGAAAAAAAACCCCACAAATATAGAAGTGAATAAACTAGAAAATGGAAGGGGATACATAGGAAATAACTAATAAGTTGTTTGCAATATTTAATGGACTGAAACCAATATTATGAAATGTAAAATAATTGCTAACATGTTCAATTGATTTTAGAGATGTTTCAGTTAAAGTTATGCTATACTACTTGTTTTTGCCACCTTTGATAAAAATATTTCCTATACAGTGAATGTTCTTCTTAAAAGTCATTTGAAAAGTTGTATGTAACTGATGGCTGGGTTAGGCTCTTATTTAAATATATAGAATTAAAGTTATAATATTATAAGCAACTTTATAGAGTTACTTTTCTTTTTAGATGACAGCAAAGAAAATCAAATTCAAAATGTAACAAGTAGTTTAATTCCTTTCACAAATTTTTTCTTGCTCAAAACACCTGACTCTTCATTTCATACACTTTTATAGATCTAGATTGAAAAAACTTAATCTTCAACTAAAAACCATAAAAAAAAAATTTTTTTAAAGCCACTTTTCTTCACAATTATTAGGTCAACTCTAAATTTCTTCTTCCCTTCATCTGATCATCTTTTGCCAACTTCCAAAAGAGACTTTCCTCACTAAAGTCACTTGATTTTTGATATTTCTTTTAAAATTTTACAAATTAAAGATACTACTTCCAGTTGTTTTGGTCATTTTAATGTAGCATTCCCAAATGGACTCTATCCTCCTTGAGGAAAAGATTTCATTTATTTCCTTTGTTTAAGCCTCCTGCACAGCACCTAGTAGTTTTCTGCACAAAGTAGGTGTACAACAAATGCTTCTTGAGTTAATGAATTTAGGCTAATAGCAGGTAAATACAAGCAGTGATTATCCCAGACCACAGATAATCCATATACTATGCAAATGATAAGTCACAATAAGCAAATTAAGATTACTACAAAAAAAAATAACAACAAACATTTATTAACCACTTACAGTGTGTAGAGAACTGTGCTAGGCCCTGGAGAGATAAAGTTTAAATAAGAAAGTTTAGATAAAACAGGAATTACAGTAAATCAGTTGACAAGTGCTAAATTATTACTATATTTATCCTGCTTCATATTTCTGAAGATAAGAGAATAACTGCTGAAAACAGAAGACTCTAAAGCAAAGGAAATTAACCAGTGTAACAGGATATGTAAAATACATCCTTCAAAAAGATAAATAATAATGCAGTGTAAGAACCGCCTGATTTTATAGAAATACAGGTTGATATAAAATCATATTAAGTGCCAACTACTGTGAATAGAATTGTGGTTTTATGATAGGCAGAATCTAAGATGAAGTATAAGAGACAATCTTGAAGACCAGATGTTAACCATTTCACTGAGGACTTAAGTAACATAAATAAAAGATCTGACCTTAGTTCTGGTTCTAGTTCTACCAATCACTAGCTATGTACCTCACATTTCTATAGCTGGTTTACAAAATGCTTTACATACATTATTTTATTTGATCCTCACAGTTTTACAAGGCAAATAAATATTATAGAATTATTACTCTCATTTTATAGAGGAAGAAACTGAGGCTGAGATCAGTCACACAACTACTTTCAGAATGTAGTATTTCTTGATTCCAAACTCAGTATTATTTTCATGTAAATAATACAACCTCTAAGCATTAGTTTTCTCAGTCATAAAATGAGGGAAATACCAATGTTTTTCACTTACATTATGAATTTAAAAATGAGTTGAAAGGGACAACATAAGTCATCTAGCAATAGTCAACAAAGGAGCAATACTCCTTTCTATAACATATTCAACATGTTGATCATCTAGTTTTCTGAGTGACAGGGTTAACCACTGTGTCCTGAGTTAGTCCATTCTATTTCCAGATAGCTCTGTTGAGATGTTTTTCCTTTCACTAAACTTATCTAATGTCCCATCCACATAATAGCCTCTCAAATATTTTAAGAAAAATACACTTCCCACCTCTCTGCTCCGCCCTCCCCTCCGCCATCCCCATATTCTGTAAGCTACATATTCATGGTTCCTTCAACAATCGATTTTCATAATGCAAAATCCAGGGTTCTTCACGATCCTAGATGACTTCTAATCATTGTTCACCATATCAATTTCCTTTCTAAAATATGGTTCCTAGAACTGAAGATAATACTCTTCAATACTCTAATCCTGAGCACTATGCCTCTTTTAAATCAACTGACTGACTGCATCTGCTTTCCTGGCTGATAAATGATTTCAAAAATAGTTAAGAGCTATATTAGGTTATTAACAATACAATATTAGCAAAAGACAATGTACAATGAAATACAAAAATAAGTGGTACAATCTTTAAATGTTTATATAAAAATTATCACAGAAAATTGTATAAGCTGGAGTTGTCTCAGAAGATTTTAGGGAAGAAATAAGACTTGAACCCATTTTGAAGAAAGCAAAGAATTTGATATAGAGAACTGATTCTAATTTATAAGAAATCAAGCCATTCTCCAATGGATAAATGGTCAAAGGATATGAACAGACAATTCTCAGACGAAGAAATTAAAACTATTTATAACCATATGAAAATATGCTCCAAATCATTATTAATCAGAGAAATGCAAATTAAGACAACTCTGAGATACCACTACACATCTGTCAGATTGGCTAGAATGACAGAGAAAGACAATGCGAAATGTTGGAGGGGATATGGGAAAACAGGGACACTGATACATTGTTGGTGGAATTGTGAACACATCCAGCCATTCTGGAGAGCAATTTGGAACTATGCTCAAAAAGTTATCAAACTGTGAATACCCTTTGATCAAGCAGTGTTTCTACTGGGTTTATACCCCAAAGAAATACTAAAGAAGGGAAAGGGACCTGTATGTGCCAAAATGTTTGTGGCAGGTCTGTTTGTAGTGGCTAGAAGATGGAAAATGAATGGATGTCCATCAATTGGAGAATAGTTGAGTAAATTGTGGTATATGAATGTTATGGAATATTATTGTTCTGTAAGAAATGACCAGCAGGATGAATACAGAGAGGACTGGTGAGACTTACATGAACTGATGCTAAGTGAAATGAGCAGAACCAGGAGATCATTATATATCTCAACAACGCTACTGTTTGAGGATGTGTTCTGATGGAAGTGGATCTCTTCAATAAAGAGAGCAAATTCAGTTTCAATTGATCAAGGATGGACAGAAGCAGCTACACCCAAAGAAAGAACACTGGGAAATGAATATGAACTGCTTGCATTTTTGTTTTTCTTCCCGGGTTATTTATACCTTCTGAATCCAATTTTCCCTGTGCAAAAAGAGAACTGTTTGGTTCTGCACACATATATTGTATCTAGGATATATTGTAACCTATTTAACATGTAAAGGACTGCTTGCTATCTGGGGGAGGGGGTGGAGGGAGGGGAAAAATCGGAACAGAAGTGAGTGCAAGGGACAATGCTGTAAAAAATTACCCTGGCATGGGTTCTGTCAATAAAAAGTTAAAAAAAAAAAAAAAAAGAAAGAAAGAAAGAAAGAAAGCAAAGAATTTGAACAGATAGAGATAAAGGAAAAAGGCTATTTCAAATAGAGCAACATGAATAAGGATCTTGTAGAGGACCACAGATATTGGGAACTCTGAGAAAAGTATACTTGAAGCAAATATACTTACAGCAGGGTGTTAACTCAAGTGTGATTGAAGAGATGATTGTTCTCTAGTTCACATATACTTAGTATGATTATATAATGGTTCTACAGTTGGCACATGCTCAGTATGCTGTAGTGATGTAATTGTACTAAGGTATATAAGAGCTGAGAGGACCTGAAATAAGCAGACTGGAGAGAGACTTGAATGAGAGCATGCTTGAGCTCAATCTCAGACTCTAGATTACAGACTCCAGAAAGATCCTCAAGAAAGCTAGCCCGGACATTATAGGGTCTAATGGGAAGGATAACTGTGGCATGTTGTAAAGATGGTGAGGGGCCTAAATAAATCAAAAGTCATCTATTCTGTAAATATTTTATAAAGATTAAATAAAAGCAGACTAGCTTTGCAGAAATATCTGAAAAACAGGCATGTTAGAATAGACTATAAGGAACTTAACTAAAGCTTTTCTGTATGCTGGAATGACAAAAGGTAGTAATTTTTAAAGTTTAATATGGCAATGTTATATAAAATAAGTAGGATAAGAGTCAGAGGATAAGGATGGGGAAGGGGACAAAACAGACAAACCAATCAGGACTCTATTGCAATAAAAGTGGAAGGAATAGCAAGGATTTGGGCTGAGACAGTAGTGGTGAAAAGATAACATAAAAGTTGAGCGATAGGACTGTATAATAACATGAAGGTTGTGTGATAAGGCACAATGTATAACACAATGGAAAAAAAATTGGTTCTTCAATTAAAGGACCCAGATATAAATCTTCTATCTAACTATGTACCCACTACATAATTTATCCACTATATAATAGCTAAATCACTTGATTAGAGATAAAATGACTTCAAAAATAGTAAAGAACTATATTAGGTTATCAACAGTAAAATAATAACAAAAGGCAATGTATAATGAAATATCAAGTCATTTAATCTTTCTGGATCTCAATTTCCTAACTTACAAAATAAAAAGAGTTGGAATGGATGGCTTGAGGATCTTTTTAGCTCTAGATCTATGAACTTATTCAAAGAGAGTAAGAAATTAGATCTAATCATTGTCATAAATTTAAAACTGAAAAGGACCTCTAGTCCAAACCCTTCATTTTACATGCAAGGAAACTGACAGATGCTAAAATAATAAAATATTAGTGTTGACTTGGCTGTGAGAAGACAGAAAAATAATTAATGACTAAGTAGTTTGATACTTTTGTAAAGCAATATGAAATTATAAAAGTAACAAAAACATTTAATTCTCTCACCAAATAATTTATGGAGACTATTGACAAACAAGGCCTATCTGTACAAAACATTACTAGTAACATTATCTATAAAAGCAAAAAATTAGAAATAAACTGTATGTCAAACAATTAGAGAATGATTAAACAAACATATTAATGTAATGGAATATTAACAAAAGAAATTACAAATATGACATTACAAACAATGAAATATGGAAAGATAAAAGTGACATAAAACATAGAAAGCAGAGGAAAATATAAATTACAATCATATAAATGAAAACAATCACTAAACAGATTAAATATAATAAGCAACAGTGGTAAAATCTTGTAAAACCCAGCTTTCTAATAATAAACAAAAAATCACTACATATATAATTCTTTATGACACTTTTATTTTTGTATGTTTTGAGGGATTTTAATTCAAAAGTAAGGAAATGTTCTCACCTTTTTTTAAAGAACAATTTTCTTACTGCTATATTTCAACTGTTTGAATACTCATACATGTCAATAGAAATCAAAATGAAATTCTTAACAATATTCATCCTTGCTTTCACAAAATATGTACATGTATCCAAAATTAATTAAGTCCATTAGATTTGTAACGACAACCAAAAGCACTGATCTAGACCAAGATTGCAGATCACATTGTCTCTGGATTATTCAAAACACTTTGGAAGAAGAATTTAAATCGTTGACAGAGACAAATTCAGATATTTTTAGTTCAGACTAAATCACGTGCAAAATATTCAGTGAGAGATTTCAAAAAGGACCAACCACACATTAGATCATAGTATGTTATTACACACAGGTTCACAAATAAGCTAAAATAAAAGATGAATTTTCTTTTTAGTAAATTTACTGTCACAAAAGCAGCTTAAGGGAATTTATCAGTAATATTTGCTTGAGTATTGAGTACTTCATGAAGTAAGAATCCTATATTTTATTACTAATTCAACACCTAAAATTATATTCATGACTTGAAGATTAATTTATAAATTTTGACAGTAAACTTAAAATTATTTCATGGATAACTTACTGATAAATCAGTTCATGACTAATTTTAAATACAGGCAGGTATGGGCAAGACTTAGCCACCAAACATGTTTCTGGGCCATTCAGAAATGGAGATTAAAGCTATCATAAATTAATTTTTATATTAACTTTCTTTTAACCTAAGATTAACCTGCTGCCTAGAAAAAAGAAGCACATGGTAGACTTAAAAGTCAAGTTTAGTAAAAACGTGTCTTACCTGGCATTTAAAAAAAAATCAAACCAGATATAACCTCTGATCATTATCAGCAGGCTTCAAGAAAGTTATACTGCTGAAATGAAACTTCATAGGCCACAAATTTAAAAACAACAACAATAATAAAAACAACAAAGCAGAGGATTCACAACTGCCTGGTGAACCGGAGCAATTTATCCAAATAATCTTAAACTAAAAGAACAGATATAAGTTTGGGCACACAATACAAGGAACAGAAAATCAGTGGCAAAATAACTTGAAATTCATGTCAAGATAGGTGAATTGATATTTATGCTCTGGAAATTGAATAATGAATGTTATCATTTCTCTATATTTAACTGCTGGTATCAGTTTCAAGAGGCATGTAAAAGCATTAGCTCTCTAGGATGTAAAATTTAGTGACATTGCTATTAGAAGAAAATGCTTGTATTTAAACATCAAACCTCATTTGTGAATTTCACAAAAACTTTATTTTTCCATGCAATCTTGTTCTGACTGGCTAAGAATGTTTTCAAATATTGGAATTTCATATTGGAACCATGGAAATGGCAGATTTTTTTCCTATTAAAAGCTCTCTCATCTCCTTGCTACTACTTCTTTTGTTCTCCCTTCCATATTTTTATTGTAAATGTAACAGGCAGCCTAAGACGTCAATAATTCATATTTGGCTGACAACAACCAAAGCATTCTAAGTTGAATATATATCTTTATGGGCAAGTTGTGAAAGAGAAGATTATCAGTATGTTGACATTGGTCAATTCTTTGTAAAAGGCCTTCTTTACAGCCTGCTTGTTTGGCCTGTTGCTGTTTGGCAATGCCATTCACTGTAGAATAGTACTGTGGCGAAAAAACCCTTAGGTTCTAATCAGCTCCTTCATTACCTGGGTGACCTCTGGCAAGTTACCCAGCCTCCCGGGGCATCCACAGTTTCAGCTATAAAATGATGGGCCAGACAGAATCATGTTTGAGGCTCTCCCAGCTCTAAGTGTGCATCTTTTCAGAGTTATCAGATTCTGGGGAAACTTGATATCAGAATGGTGAATCAAGTTTATTCATCCTAGGCCCAATAGTCTGAGGATACTTCAGCTATCTATGAAGCTGTAATAGCGTGAGTAACTAGGAAGGCAAGGGCTATTTGGATTTTTACTTTTTATGATCATAGACAACTTTTAACATTGTACTTATGAGTCTTTGGCTTGTCTTCTGTATGAGAAAGGACTACAGGATGACTTCCTTCTGTTTCTGGTACTATGTTGGGGGAAAATTCCTTCAAATTTTGATGGCCCTTTCCCTTATACTTTATCCTTTACAGATTTTTTAATCTTCTAATTTCAGGGAAGAAAAAAAGAAGATAAAGGGCATTCTAGGTCTTAGGAGAAAGAACAATGAAGCTATTAAAAGAAAAACTACCTGGGAAATTATATTGGTTCTTAGTTAAAACAAACCTCTTCCACAAAGCAGATAAACTTTTACTCTAATAATAATTCAGGAACCATTAAAGCAACTACTATTGTCTTTCTGAAAAGTGAGAAATCTCAGAATTCTTTCTAAAGACTAAGAGTAAAATACATATATGTATATATATATTTTACCCATAACTATGAAAGTTATACCCTCAGGCAAGTTGTAAAGGGGGAGACCACATAAGCCTTGAGCTTTGATTGTATTTGAAAAGAAATGTGATCTAACCTAGCTGTGTAAGAGATGAGGAAGAAAATGATCATTTTCACAAGTGTACAAGAAAAGTGAAAAACTGTGCCTTAAAGATATGACGTATTATGAATTCTCTGGGCATGAGTCACACTTAATTTAAATAGAAAAACAAAAGGCAATGGTAAAGGCAAAATATAAATGAGATTTTAAAAAATACTCTTTCAAAAGCACTAGCAAAAATTTATCAGCACAGGTAAACGTTAATTCTACAAGATTATGTGAAGTTTAAGAGAATAGTAAACTCCACTATGTTGAATTCCATATTTCCTTAAAAGAATATACTGCTAAAATTTATGTTAGAAATCTATATGAGCTTGAGATGAGATAAAATTCAAAATTCAACTTTCCTAATGTGAATAACCAAGTGAAAAAAAAAAAATTACTTTGTACCTGCTAAGAAAAAATGAGAGGTATCAAATACTTCACTACTGTCTTCACCTTATATTCAGGATTCTTATTGTTTTTATTTAGTGCTTTGGGAATTTGGATGATTTGTTCTGTTAGAGATGACTAAGCCTTATGCAGTGAGACAGAAATCAAGACAAAAGGTCTAATGAGATCAAGAAATACAGTGTTACAAGACAGAATAGTCAACTATAGCAATCTAGTGTTTGACAAACCCAAAGATTCTAACTTTTGGGATAAGATTTCATTATTTGATAAAAACTGCTGGGATAACTGGAAATTAGTATGGCAGAAATTAGGCAAGGACCCACACTTAACACCATATACCAAGATAAGATCAAAATGGGTCCATGACCTAGGCATAAAGAACGAGATTATAAATAAATTAGAGGAACATAGGATAGTTTATCTCTCAGACTTGTGGAGGAGAAAGAAATTTGTGACCAAAGATGAATTAGAGACCATTACCAATCACAAAATAGAAAATTTTGATTATATCAAATTAAAAAAGCCTTTGTACAAACAAAACGAATGCAAACAAGATTAGTAGGGAAGCAACAAACTGGGAAAACATCTTTACAATTAAAGGTTCTGATAAAGGCCTCATTTCCAAAATATATAGAGAACTGACTCAAATTTATAAAAAAATCAAGCCATTCTCCAATTGATAAATGGTCAAAGGATATGAACAGACAATTTTCAGATGAAGAAATTGAAACTATTACCACTCACATGAAAGAGTGTTCCAAATCACTATTGATCAGAGAAATGCAAATTAAGACAACTCTGAGATATCACTACACACCTGTCAGATTGGCTAAGATGACAGGAAAAAATAATGATGAATGTTGGAGGGGATGCGGGAAAACGGGGACACTGATGCATTGTTGGTGGAGTTGTGAACGAATCCAGCCATTCTGGAGAGCAATCTGGAATTATGCCCAAAAAGTTATCAAACTGTGCATACCCTTTGATCCAGCAGTGTTTCTATTGGGCTTATACCCCAAAGAGATACTAAAAAAGGGAAAGGGACCTGTATGTGCCAAAATGTTTGTAGCAGCCCTGTTTGTAGTGGCTAGAAACTGGAAAATGAATGGATGCCCATCAATTGGAGAATGGCTGGGTAAACTGTGGTATATGAATGTTATGGAATATTATTGCTCTGTAAGGAATGACCAGCAGGATGAATACAGAGAAGCTTGGAGAGACCTACATGGACTGATGCTAAGTGAGATGAGCAGAACCAGGAGATCATTATACACTTCGACAACGATATTGTATGAGGATGTATTCTGATGGAAGTGGATTTCTATGACAAAGAGACCTAACTGAGTTTCAGTGGATAAATGATGGACAGAAACAGCTACACCCAAAGAAGGAACACTGGGAAATGAATGTGAACTATTTGCATTTTTGATTTTCTTCCCGAGTTATTTTTACCTTCTGAATCCAGTTCTCCCTGTGCAGCGGGAGAACTGTTCGGTTCTGCAAATATGTATTGTATCTAGGATATACTGCAACATATTTAACATATATAGGACTGCTTGCCACCTTGGGGGGGGGGGGTGAGGTGGAGGGAGGGAGGGGAAAAAAAAAATGAAACATAAGCGAGTGCAAGGGATAATGTTGTAAAAAACATTATCCTGGCATGGATTCTGTCAATACAAAGTTATTATTAAATAAAATAAAATTTAAATTTTTTAAAAAAAAGAAATACAGTGTTAAAGGTTGTATACAACATGAAGAGTAAAAATTTAAATATCCATCTCCTGGTTACTCAGGATACAGTCCATTATAAGAAGTATGAGAAAAGAGAAATAATTTTAAATTATTGAATTATTGAAAATTATTTTTTAACTGGTAATAAAAAGGAAATCAGAAAAGTTATAAGAAAAGTGGTACCTACTCTGAAACTGGAAAGAAGGCTTTCAACAACTGATACAGGAGAATACATGAAGGCAGAGAGTAGGCCACTTTAAATAGAACCTAGAGTATGTGAAAAGGATTAGAGTGAAATAAAGTTGAAAATTAAGTTGGAATAAGACTGTATAGGGCCTTAAATCACAAGCAAAAGAGTTTGTGTTCAGGAGAAGCTACTGAAGGTTTCTCATCAAAGAAATTACATCTTACAATATATGCATTATGAAACTATTTTGGAAGAATAGATTAGAGAGGGGAAACAGTGGTGTCAGAAAGTCCAGTTAAAGGACATAATACTGGCTAGGATTAAATAGGACTTTATGGAAGTGCAAATAGAAAGACAAAAATGTGATAGAACTCAAGAGTAGCTGTCAGACAGCTTTTTCCCTGGAAATTGAAGGAAATGCTCATCAATTTGGGAATGACTGAATAAGTTGTGGTACATGATTTTGATGGAATACTACTGTGCTATAAGAAATGATAGGGAGAAGGGCCAAGATGGTAGAGAGTAGTCAGTCTTTTGAGCTCTTCCTGGCTTCCCTCAGATCAACACCAGATCAAGCCTCTGAATGGGTTTTGGAGGAACAGAATATATTTGAAATGTAACAAATTTCCAGCAGAAGATATTTTGGATGAACTTCAGGAAAAGTCTGTCTCAATCGAGTGGGAGAGGGTTGGGCAAAGCAGTACTGTCAGGGGTTGAGACCCAGAGTGACTATTTGCTGGAGAAATCTAGTGGGAGGCTCCTAGAAAAAATGCAGCAGCGTTTGCTATTCTGTCTTGGTTCAGAAGCCAGTGGAACAGCAGACTAGCTGTGAGACTTCCAACACAACTAGAGAAGGCAAATTGGGGAACCTTTCACCCCAGCATAACACGGATTTGGCCAAGCTAACAAAACACAGAAAAGAAGCCACCAGCCCCAAAGCAGCATGAAAGCCCATCTGACACAATTTCCTCTTTGTCCTAAAAGCAGACTTCAATCTTAAAAATGAGCAAAAAACCAAAAACAGCTTTGATCAGATAGTTTTTATGGGGACAGGAAAGAGCAGATCTCAAACCCTGAGGACACTAAAGGCAAAAAGAAAACAAACAACAAAAAGAAATGATGAATAGGCAGATTTCAGAAAAAACTGCAAAGACCTATGTGACAAATGCAAAATGAAGTTGGCAGAGCCAGAAGAACCTTGAATGATGCAATAGTAATATTGTAATGATAATCAAATATGAAAGACTTAGCTACTCATATCAACAATCCATTACAATTCATTCCAAAGGACTCATGATGAAAAATGCTATCCACTGCAGAAAAAGATTTGAGTGTAGATTGAAGCATACTTTTTTTTTTTAAACTTTTTTACTTTCTATGTGCTTTTTACTCTCAATATGGCCAACACAGATATAAAAATAAATAAAATTTTGAAAAGAGTGGCTGCTACATGATTTGCCTCTTGTCAAAAGGGGTGGCATACTTAATTGATCAAAGATGGACAGAAGCAGCTACACCCAGAGAAAGAACACTGGAAATGAATATAAACTGCTTGCATTTATATTTTTCCTCCCGGGTTATTTATACCTTCTGAATTCAATTCTCCCTGTGCAACAAGAAAACTGTTCAGTTCTGCACACATATATTGTATCTAGGATATACTGCAACCCATTCAACATGTAAAGGACTCTTGCCATCTGGGGGAAGGGGTGGAGGGAGGAAGGGGAAAAATCCGAACAAAAATGAATGCAAGGGATAATGCTGTAAAAAATTACCCTGGCATGCATTCTATCAATAAAAAATTATTTAAAAAAAAAAAAAAAGGGGTGGCATATTATATGTACACAATCAGACATTATTTTCAGATACGCTGATGTTTGTTTTGCTGTACTGATTTGTTAAAAAAATAATAATAATTGTCTACAAAGGATAGTATAGAGTACCAGGGAGAGAAAGAAATAATTTTAAAATGATAGTAATATTTTTAAAAGAGCATCAATTAAAGACATTTTTAAAAAATAACTGCTACATGAAAGACAATATAACAGAATTTTAAAAATCTCAGTTACAGCTCAGTTCTCCCAGTATTAAAATATGAATAGCTCATAGAACTCTGCTTTTGTTATAGATAATGAACTCCACAGATCCTGATCAGTGAAAGGATTTGTAAGAGCACCCACAGCACAGTTAATATATTTGGGGCATCCCTGACACAAGTGCTGAATGAAGATTCTGAAGACTATTTCTTAGTCATATCATTGTAGGCAAATCATCTAATTGTTTAAAGGTTATCATGATGACTGCCTCTCTTATCTACAGATTATCATAAGAACTAATAACTTATGTTAAAGTCTTTTAAAAACTGCTAAATAGATTATCAGGTTAAAATCATAGTATTACTTCCTTGACATGGCCCTGAACATTCTCTTTATTTGGACTATGGTAAGTAGGCAAGAAACTCTAAGAATACATCTTCAGTAGGTATAGCTAGCAACCCTTTTTGGCATACTCTGCCTTAAAATTATTTTCCTATTTAAAAATAATCAAATTCATTTATAGCAGCTTTTTGTATTTTCTGAATGGACACTAATAATGTAAATATTTAAAGTTCATGATTTTATAATGTCAAAAAGGAATTTTTACGATAAAAGTCTGGTAAAGCAGGATGAATACAGAGAGGACTGGTGAGACTTACATGAACTGATGCTAAGTGAAATGAGCAGAACCAGGAGATCATTATACACTTCGACAACGATATTGTATGAGGACATATTTTGATGGAAGTGGATTTCTTTGACAAAGAGACCTAACTGAGTTTCAATTGATAAATGACGGACAGAAGCAGCTACACCCAAAGAAAGAACACTGGGAAACGAATGTGAACTATCTGCATTTTTGTTTTTCTTCCCAGGTTATTTATATCTTCTGAATCCAATTCTCCCTATGCAACAAGAGAACTGTTCGGTTCTGCAAACATATATTGTATCTAGGATATACTGCAACATATCCAACATATATAGGACTGCTTGCCATCTAGGGGAGGGGGTGAAGGGAGGGAGGGGAAAAATCGGAACAGAAATGAGTGCAAGGGATAATGTTGTAAAAAAATTACTCTGGCATGGATTCTGTCAATATAAAGTAATTATTAAATAAAAATTTTAAAAAAAAAAGAGAAGCATAAAAAGATAAAAAGGAAAAAAAAAGATAAAAGTCTGGTAAGCATCATCTCAAATTGTATTTAATGATCCCCCCCCCCCCCCCCAAAAAAAAAAAAACCAGTCCATTTTCAATTCCACCACTTAATTTCCCAGGAGTTACCTCTGTCCTCTCTTTTGTAATCAATATACAATACTTTCCCAGGATTTTTGATGGTATTTTAACTTATAGTAAATTTTCTTTAAATATTGAATAGTAAGCCAAGAACACTTGATTCTACTTATTCTGTCACTGACTAGATTTTATACCTTGGAATTTGAGTTTTAAACCTCTGAATTTGTATAACATTTATTGGCTATTTCCATAATGACTTATAAAACCATGGTTCCAATTGGTTGTAATCAATTATTCTGTATATGTATCTTTTCACTGTCAAGTCAATACTGAACTTTTGGATCTTCCACCAACGTAACTGTATATCCGTGAGCAGGTCACTAAATTTCTCAGGGTCTCATTTTCTTCATCTATAAACCTGAGGATTTTAGACCAGATGACCTTTCAAAGTCCTTTCCATGTTATACACTACAATCTGTAATAAACAAGTGCTATATGCTTAAATCTCATAAACCCTAATCATGGAATGTTCACAGAGAAAGTAAACTAGAGCTCAAGTCAGGAGACCTATTTTCTTTTCCTAAGACCCACCAATTACTGACTCTAAGATACTGAGTAAACTTCTATGAGCCTTGATTATGTAAATTACAGAATGAGGATAACATCTCACTGGTGAGGATTAAATGAAAATATGTATGTAAAAATGCTTTGTAAACTGTAAAATACTATAGAAATGGAGTTAATTTTTATAGCATTACTAGGCCTCAGTAGAATTAACCAATTCTTATGTATAATTAAGACTTTATATGAAATAGAATTAAAATCAAGATACATAATTTAGCAATTCTTAAAATTAAAATCTAAATTACTAATGTTTATGTAATTGTAAATAAAGAAAAAGCTTTATTAAAGCCTCTGAAGTAGAAGAGAATATTACTTATTAAAATTCTAAATGTAAAATGAAAGTGAATAGATTATATGCCTTATTTTTAAAAAATTACAGGACCTCACAATGAACAATATTATTTTAAAAACTTATGTAAAAAATACAAGCTTTCTTTTTAAAAAAATATCAGTTTGTCCTCAATTAGAGGAAAATTAGAGGTCTGCTTAAAGGATACATTTCCAATAGCCATGGGTTTTTTTAATGCTTTTCCTGTGAACTTTCCTAAGTGAGAGCTGACTACTGTAACAGCTTAAAGAAAACACTTTATATATAATAATATATAATAAATCTCTTTTTTTATGCCTGCTTTTAAAAATTTCAGGTTTATGTGTACAGAAAATCATACACGATCAAATGTAGCATGTAAATGAGAAGTTTTCCCCCCATAATATCAAGAAATGAATAATAAGTCTAAGGAGTCATCTCTATAATGTCTCTTTTAAAAAGTTAGTTTAACATCAGTTGATCTACCACAAATAATTAAAATAGTAGGCACTTAATAAATATTTACTAAACTAAATTGGATAATTAATTGGAATCACCTCAAATCGCATCAGCATTATATAAGACAATAAGCAAAAATTAACTATTGGAACCATAAACATTAATTTCAATTAAAGAAATAGGAGCTGTATAAATTAAGATATATGTATCAATCTGTTTTCCTCACTGCCATTGTGATTAACCCATCTAAGTATATCATTCTTAAATGAAACAAACATTTTTACTATAAAGTTCAAAAAGATTATAATACCAAGGAAACTACTAAAAACTCACACTTATACTACTGAATTAAAATGCAATGCTTATATAATTAGTTCTGTAATCCAAATAAATTTCTTGGAATGATCAATAAGAGGGAAAAATAATTTAAATTTTAGAAATTGTAAAACTGAGTATAGTAGAAATCTATTTCAATAGAGTTCTTATTACAAATTTAGAAATATGTAAGACATACACACTGAAATTTAGCTATGTAAAATACAAGAGTGACAGAAAAAGTGTATAAAAAATGTTAATTCTGCTCTTCTCTAACACCATTAGAAGGTTATTACTATATATATATTGCTATATAGGCTATATATATATTTCTACACATATACACCATTACTATAATTGAAGGTTTAGTTTCTATACAGTGGCTCATTTTTATTATCATTAAATAATCAAGCTCTGTTAGAGTTAAGAAATACATACAGTTCCAGAGAGAACATCATGAGGACAGCAGTTGAGAAGATGACTCTTGCACACTCTGTCATCACTGAATTTGATTCGTTGGCGGGTAGTGTCTCCTGTAATATAGGAAGTAACAACTAAGGTTAGATAACTGGAAAACTTTTATTTTCGGGTAACTCTATTTTTGCTAGCCTTCTTTGTGCATGTACACATATAATAGGTAAAAAAACTAGCCTTTCATAAGCTGATTTATATAATGTCCTATGCCAGAAATGAAGTATGCAAACTATAATGGACAACATGCAGTTTCAATAAAAATTAATGAATATGTTAATTCAAAAAGTCAAAGTTGGAAAAAAATGCAGTATAATAAATAGGGTATACTTCACAGAATCAGAATTTAGAGCTGGAAGGGACCTTAAGAGATCATTAATCCAACATTCTCATTTTGCAGATGAGGTAACTGAGGCCTAGAAATGTTAAATGACTTGCCCAAGGTCACAAAGTGAGCAGCAAAGTCACTAGAATAGCTTTTATCTACTGGTGTTGAAGGTCTTCTCACCACTAAACACTGATTTCTAAAATCTTGTACATTAAAATTGCAAAACATAAAAAAAGAATCTTGTAAACACTGCATACACACTGCGAATCCCCACTGAACCCCAGCCGCCATTTCTTCAAGTATTTTGTTCCAGTTGCAGTCTCTCCCTTTTGCTGTTGGGGAGAGGGGGGTTTAGAGAAGGTAGAATAATGTGTTTAAGAGTGTACAAACCTGGAAGAAGTACTTACACACCAAACAAAGGAATATCGCCTAAATTCAACATCATTTTAAAAGCCTCCAAAAGCCCCATACCACTGAATTTATGTACTCTTGTGCTTTACAATGCCAAGCTGGAAACATTTAAATTCATTCTGTCTTCTTGTTGACAAGCTGCACTTCCTACAGCAGCAGAAGCATCACCTGCTTACCAAATATGGATGTCCAATTGTAAGTTTAATAATCCATCTAAGAATCAGGTGGGCAACTTTAGTTTTAATAATATAAAGTGCAGATGTTACAGTTACTGATTTAAAGAAACTTATCTCCTTGAAAAAAAGAAAAAAAAATCATAATGGAATTTTCAGTATGGCATTCCATTTTAGGAAATGAGGTCATTCCTAAAGCATTTTTCTCTGAAGATACAGAGTGATAAGCCCTGAGAAATTTAAACCTTAAATTTTCATAATCTGGGGAGTATCACTGATAAGTGAAAACCTACTGGTGAATTACTGAAGCAAAAGCAACTGTTGGTACCAAACCATCCAAACTCAGTTTGCTATTCTTCTCAGTCTCCTAAAGCTTTTAAAGTATTTTAAAGAAGGTGGATAAATGTTATGATTATAAACATAAATACCTATCCACTTCACATAAAGCCTGGACCATTCTAATAACATTCATCTATGAAATGATTCAATGATCCCAATTATTATATTTTCACATCTAAATAACAAAATAAGATTCTTCAATTCATTGCCTTGATCCCCATTATATAATCTAAGTTTGATAGTAACAACTGTTTATTTGAAGGCAACTAAACATTTGTCATTTTCAGATGGGCTAGATTTTGTTCAAATTGTTTTTAACTTGGTTAACCAAACTTTTAACAAAATACTTATTTGTAAACAGTTCATATCAATATCAAGACCAGTAATTCACAGGCTAACGTGATGGCTTCAGAGCAGTTCAACAATAGGTTTTCTAGAGGCTAGTCTCTGGTTTTAATAGATTATTTTTAATCCCCACAATTTGGATTAATCCCTTTAGTGTTCACGCCTGCTACTACAATAATGGTTATTTTGGGGGTCCTTTTTTTTTTCTCCTTTTAAACACAACTGGTTTGTTCCACATTCATTAACACATCTGAAAAGTTAGTGATAACTCACGGCTCGGCGATTGCGGGGCCTTTCTGATACTCCCTTGCAGATTGAAGTAGGCAGGCATAGATACATTGAACCTTTATAAATAAAACAAGGGGCCAGATTGTTCAGTTTGTATAGAATAAATAGACTCTGCCAGCAATTTCAACACAGCATCTAGAAGTACATGTTGACTGTAAAGATTGTCGTATATGAAAACAGAAGTGAACAAAATCAAGTTTTTAAAAAGATACCCTGATTTAATCACCAAAAGCCCCAAATAATAATACTGCTGACCAAAGATAGAAGTCCCAGATTGGAGCCCAGAGATTCTTGCTTTTTAGGCAAACTGGGATGAAAAATCATATGCATAATTATTTCACCTTCCAGTGATAAAAAGCCTAAAAGCTTAAGTTGGAATTGCACTACAATAAATTCACAATGGAACGCCACTTCTTTCATGCAGGCATTTTACAGCTAAGCAAACACACATTAGTATTCCAAATCTATACTCAAATATATTGATATGTTAGGAAGAAAACAATAGTTCTTTTATGGATTATCTTTAAGATTGTTTTGTTATTTTAAGTTTCTTTCAGTGCTTTTTGTTAAACCTAAAATTTTAGGGTATTTACAGGCCAGAGTGTAGGAATTAAAATTTTCTAGTTTCACTAACAAGAAAAACATTTAAATATGTTGATGTTTAAGCAGCATGAAAATTAAATTTAATTTATTTGTAATTGGCTTTAAAAATCTATAAAATCACAATTATGAATTAAAGCTATCATATCCAAATGAGTATTTAAAAAAGATCTACTGCCATAAAATATCAAAAAGTATTTTAAAGATAACTTCTTGTCTTTTAATAGCACTAGATATATATACATGGGTACCCCATAAATCTTAATTGCTCAGATAACTGGAGTTAACATATTAAATTCAGATGATTAACCTCTCCTGTAAGGATGCTAAAAGTTTTATAAAGCTACAAAATAAAACTTGTAGCAATATTTGATAGAGACAAAGTTTATTGGGGCTAGCAAAGAGCATCAGCTTACTGCTATTTTAAGGTGTCTTTAACTTATTTTTAAGTTTACTTATTACAATATAATTTAGCTACACTACTATGAAATGCAGTATTTGAGAATTTATTATGGGTTAAGCACTGAAAGTAGTTATGCTGAAACCAATAAGGTAAATTTTAAAAAGAATTTTAAAATACTGGTAAAATTCAGTTTCAATCAAGTTATCTGGCCCAAACCATGTTTTTCAAAAGAGCTAAATGAAATAGCCCCCATTTTTTTTTAAAAGAGGGAAGAAAAAAAGGCATTTAGAAGAGCCCTGTTAAGCATTTGTGCCCCCAAGGCAATATTTGAAAATTGTGCCTTCAAGGTTTCCCCCAGGGAGGAAAGCTTTGAGACTGAACTCTTACTATATGACTTGCTATAATAACACAAATACCATAGAATTAAATTTACTAGCATTAAAAATGCATTTTTTAAAAATTAATTAAGCTTTCCTTTTGGCACAACTACTCTAACTAAACTTCTATGAGTGTATGCCTGGTTATGTCTTCTCTTTCCACTTTATACTTTTTCACTGATGCTATGTTCTCACCAAGGGGTCTATAGTTCCCAGAATTTGGCACTCCATTCCTCCCATTCTCCACCCTCACACTACTGTGTCCAAAGCTAGAAATATCCTCTTCTTCACTCTTGGAGTCCTTAGCTTGATTCAAAGACCCAGCTCAAGTGCCATACTTAGTAATCTACTTTCTTCCTCCTCAAATATCTTTGTTTATCTAGATATATGCTGAATTCTTTAAACAGAAAAAAAGAAAATCTTTGAGGACAGAGTTTTGTTTTTTCATTTTTCTTTATAACCTGAGAGTTTAGCACACTGTCATATAGAAGATGTTTAATAATTTATTGTTGACCCTGGTTCCACTGCAACTAAGAGTAAATAACAGTAACCTAACTTGAACTTCAGAGTCTACAGAATACTATTTCCATTAATAGACTGAGTTTTCTAAGCAAAAGCCCATAATACCACCATAAACTAAGTTAAAAAATCCTTTTTAATAAAGTTGTGTATAAATTGTCATTAAGAAAATCAATTATGTGTTGTGGCCTAAGGCATACAAAGAAATATAAGATAAGAGACTTCATCTATGAGTTTACAACATAGCTGAAAAAACAGGACAAATAAATAAGAATGCAAGGGAACATAGATAAATTCTAAAAGAATGATGGAAACAATAGTCACTACAAGACTTATAAGAAATGAAAATTCACCAAAAATCAGGTGGTTCAGAAAAGGCTTCATGGAGGATATAGAATTTGATTGGTGTTTTGAAAAAAAGAACTTTAAAATGACAAGAAAAGAATATATGCAGGGAATAAGTATCTTAGACTAAAGCAAAGAGCTCCCATAGAAGAGTGGAAGATAAGGCAGAAATGGGCCAGGTAGTAGAAAGCCAATTAAAAAATTTTTTTAAAAAGGCACATTTTATTCAGACACATTTATACACTATTTTACTATATTTATATTTTACATATAAACAAACATCTGGAGCATGATGACATCAGAAAAGCTTGGAAAGACATATACGAATTGATGCTGAGTGAAATGAGCATACCAGGAGAACACTGTACACAGTAACAGCAAAATTATGTGATGATCAACTAAAACAGATATAGCTCTTCTCAGCAATATAGTGATATAAGCGATTCCAATAGACGGGATAGAAAATACCTTCTTCATTCAGAGAACTATGGAGACTGAATGCAGAAATAAGCATAATATTTTCACTTTTTTTTTGGTTTGCTTTTTTTCCTCTCATGGTTTTTCTTTTTTGATTTTTCTTTCACAACATGGCTAATATGGAAACATGTTTAAAGTTACTTTACATATATAACCTTAAATCAAATTGCCTTCTGTCTTGGAGAGAGGGAAGTAAAGAAGGGAGGGAAAAAAATTTAGAATTAAAAATCTTACAAAAATGAATATTGATATATTGAATTGCTTGCCATCTAGGGGAGGGAGTGGAGAGGGAAGGCAGGAGAAAATTGGAACACAAGGTTTTGCAAGAGTTCATGTTGAAAAATTACCTATGCATGTATTCTGAAAATTAAAAAGCTTTAATTTTTAAAAAAATGAATGCTGAAAACTATCTTTACCTGTAATTGGAAAAATAAAATACTACCGAAATAAACATCTGTTTTGATCCAAATTTTTCCAACTGTTGAATGATGTATAGATACTGCCTAAAGTGAAGACCGTAGAAAATTTCAGGACAAAGACCAGATGGATCTATTAAAAAAAAAAAAAAATCCTCTAGTCTATTCTAGACTAGAAAAACTACTCTCCCACCTGTTGTCATGGGATAATTATGGATTGTACAAACACTTCACAAGCTTAGCACGCATGCCAAACCAGTACCTGTTAACTATTCAAGCAATTCAACAAAACTTGTGTTGGCATTCACATAACAATACCACTTGGAGGAGGTTATTCTATATAGGCAGGACTCCAAAGGGAAGGAAAGTCTGGTTAGGATTGCCTAATCAGATCCTGATTTTAGGTTCAGAGATTTAGAAATTTAAAGCTGGAACAGACCACCTTTGATATATCATTCAACCTCTTCATTTTATAGAAAGAAAAAAAATGATTCCATTTATAGTCATGGAGGTAAGAATATATAACATAACCAGAATCTGAACAATGGGTACTCTGGCTAGAAATTTAGCACAGTTCCACATATTACTAAGGTTTCTCCAGCACAAGACAAGTGCATTGTAAGCCTTTCTGAGACTAGAGTCCCATCAACTTTCTTTTTCCGAATTTTTGCCTATAACCTTCCTAAGAATATGGACAGCAGACCAGAATCATATAGCTCAATTATTCTTTTTTTTTTTTAAAGTTAATATTTTATTTTCCACACACATGTAAAGACAATTTTCAACATCCACCCGTAAAACAAATTCTTCTCTTTTCCTCCGTCCCTTCCCCTTTCCCACAAACAGTGTAGCTCAATTGTTCTTTAAAAAAAAAAAAAAGTGAGTATATCTAACCACTGTCACATTCAAAAAAAAAAAAAATTGTGGAGAACTTCCCTCTTACTATTCATCTTTTCCAATAGGCAACTGACTATGGCCTAAGAGTTCCCCATTAAAATCTCTGATCAGTTTCTACAATTTTAATTGAGTAACTAGACTGGAAAAGACTTTTAAAGAATGTAGTACAGTCTTTTGTCTTTAGGCAGAACTACAGCTAGCTACTAGAGATGATTTATAAAAGTGTCATATCTACCTCACCCGATTTCTATATTCCACTTTGCTAAGTATTCTTCAATCCTTCTCCAATTCTGGCTTGCCTAAAACAAAATTCAAATGAGTTATTATCTACATAGCCTACCTTTCCCCTATCTACCTTGATTTCTTCAAAGCCTGGATTATTATTTTTTCTGGTGACTCTGTTGTATGAAATCACTAATAAAAGCACAACTATTCTGCAACTAATATTACAGAGTTGCTTGAAGCATTAGAAGATTTAATTGGCTTGCTCTGGTAACTTAAACCCAGGTCAACTTTACCACTATACCACCAGCATACTCAAAATTAACTCCATCTAACTCCAAATCACTCCACTGCCATGAATGTCCTGTTTGTTCTTGTTCATAATGACTTATTCTTAACTAATTGGCAAGTGATTATTTACTTTCAAAAGGGGTCTATTGTCCAATTTTTTCAAACTGCTGCTTCTGCTATGTAAGTTGCAAAACATTATTATAACAACAGCTTTAAAATCACTTATTTATCACTAATAAAGATTAATTAATATTAGCTAGGAATGTTATTTATTTAAATAATACTTATGTTTTTATTAAACATTATTTTAGTCTCATTTTTAGGAATATTGCAGAAAACTATGTATGTATTTATTTTTACATATGTGTCACATATGAAGAGAGGATTTGTGTGTGTGTGTGTGTGTGTGTGTATATAGCCACACATTATAACTAAGAAAAAAAAGGTGAAGAATCATAAATCATAAAGGATTAGTTCACTTTTTGAAAAATTCAAATTCATAAATTAAGATTGGAAGTGATCTAAAATAGTATTTAAGCCAATTCCCTCATTTTAAAGATGAGGAAATTGTCACTGCAAAATAGAATAATGACTTGTCCAAAATTAAAAAAAAAAAAAAAAAAAAAAAAAAAGGTAACAGGCTTAAACTCAGGCTTTCTCATTCCAAATACAAAACTCAAACTCTTAGAAACTCAATTACTTTTCCTTCAAAGAGAAGTACAAAATATCAGATAGTTCACTTAATTTTATCCTCTGTATTTTTAGTGTATTCAAGGTCATAGAAATTATATTCACTAAGCATTTAGCACAATTATTGACACATACACAGGGGCTTAATACTTCTTGATTAATAAACATATATACTATTACTTCATGCTATTTCTAGGTCAACTATGGAGAGTGTGGGGGTGTGGATTAGATAATCCATGATTTTATAACAGGCATACTTGCCCGGGACAAACAATTCCTGCCATGCTATGCCTTCAGTTTGACTTCTATCTTTCCTATTTCCCCTCATGGCATCCTTATATAGTTCATTTTCTAGGTGTTGCTGAATCAAAGCTTTTAATACTTCTCACTACCTTCTCGCCTTCTACAAGGAATCTTCTCACAACCACTGCCTTTTAGGCGTTTGGATTCTTCCAAGGCTAATGGTGTACAGACTTTACACATCACTAACTCACAAGAAAGAGGCAAGAATACCATGGATAAAAAACAATGAAGACAAAATAAACTCTTGAGAAATCTGATCTTCTCAAGAAACCTTAAAGTCACAAACATATCTCAATTATTCAGCCATGCTTAAAGGCTAGCATTTATACTAGTGAACAGGGTGTATAAATTTCCTCATTTGCACAAATACATCCTTTATGATTAGGCATGGTATTCTATACTATAGTTCAGTGCTACAGCAGAATAGAAAAAGAATCAAACAAAGCTACATATCATTAAATAGTCAACAATGATTCCTAAATCCAATAAAAGGCAAAAAGCTTTGAAGCACACACAAGAAAGCTGTGATAACTTTAAAAGAGAAAACTGTCAATTATTATTTCATTTATTCTCGGAATAAAAGAGCAGTTGACTAAATTATTTTATTTTAGGAAGGAAAAAAAACTACTGAGCACTACTTGACTGCTTACAACTGAACAAAACTGAAACCACTATCAGTAGTTTCAAACAAAAATATCATACAATTGACTCTACTATGGTGACTTTGGCTCAATGCTAAATGAGAAATCAAAATTTTTTTGAGCAGAATCAGTTCACTAAAACAAATGGTTTTAGCTTTTTGGGGGAAGCTTTCAATCGGTCTGCTTTGACTGCTTTTATGATTTTTTTTTTTTTTAAGATTTCTTCCACACTGTCATTTTACTCATCATCTCCTCCCCCCCCCCATTAAATATCTTAATTCTAGCTTCATTTCTTCCCCCTGTCCTCTTTTAAGTGTCTTTTCCATAGTTTTTCATTGACAATTCTTCAGGCCTAGAATGAAGTTCTTCCACCTCATAGAGTCCCTCATTCAAGAAACAATTCAATAAATGATAAATGAAGGAAGCATACAAGGAAATAGTTCTCATATGAAAAAAATGGTGAAATTCACTAATCACATAAACAGAAGTTTAAACAACTCAATGTTTCACTTCATATGCATTCAAGAATGGCAAAGATACCAAAAGCAGAAAATAAATTTTTGCAAGGCTTGTGGGATGGCTGGCAAACTACTGAACTGCTAATTAAGTTGTAAATTGGTTCAATCATTTTTAAACTGTATCCTAAACACTAAAAACTATATACCTTCTGACCAAAGTACCATTAGATAGATACTCCCAATGAATTTAAGGACAGAGGGAAAGGATATACAAGAATATTTATAGCGGCACTTTTTGTTGTAATAAAGAACGAAACAAAAGATATCGATTAATTGGAGAATAGTGAAATAAATTATGGTAAATAAATGTAATGGTTTTGTACTGAAAGAAAAAACAAATATGGATAGACTAGATGAACTGATAGAAATGAGAAAAAGACCCAAGAGAATAATTTACACAGAAAGACACTAAAGAAGCAACCAATCATAAATATAAAGGACTGATGCTGAAATATAATTCTCATTTCTAGGCAGAGGTGAGGGACTAGAGGTATAGAATCTGATGAATTCTCAGGGATGGCCAATGTGTTAATTTCTTTTGATTAACTATGTGTACTTCTTATAAGGGAAGCTTGAGGAGGTGGGATGAGTAAGAGACCTTTTTTTAAATTCCCAGAGGAAAAAAGTACAGAAAGGAACACAGAGGAATGCTATTATGGACCTCATTAAGCTTTATGTATTTTATCTTTTTAAAACTGCTTAATTTTTCTTATAATCATCTTCCTTATTCTTTGCACTTTGAAACGTCTGTGTTCATTCCTCATTCATTGATAGAAAAGATGAAGAGCAAACACTGTTTTTCACAGAAAGCCTTTTCTGATATTCCTCTGTTGGTGCCTTCCTTATCTCAATCACCTTGTATTTACTCTGCATAAATTTATGTTTATGTACATATTGTTTCCCCCTCCCCCAAAGTCCTTGAGAGTAAATATTTCCTTTCTTTTTGGGGAGTTGAGAGGTAGATTGAGGATAGTAGTGGTTGAAGTGGACATCCACATCCCCAGTTACTACCACTATGCCTAGGACATGGCAATGACTACACAAATGTTTTTTGACTTATTTCTTCTATTTTCTGTTTTATTTAAACTTGTGATTTTCTTGCTAGTACCAATTCTTACTCATTTTAAAAATTATTCTTCTATTTGAAAAAGTTTTAGTGAATATATTATATGGTTTCTTATTCTATCTCTATTACATTAAATATGTTCTCTGATTTAATTGCTCCACAAAATTTATTTTAGTTTACTGTAACTGACACTCTATTTTACCCATTGTTATTTTCCTATGTGGTTTTAATCATATTTATTCTCTTTGGTATTTCCAATTTTTGAAGGGAAAAGGGAGTAAAAAAATGTGTTAAGAAGTTTGTCTTTCTTCCATCTCCTCACTTGTCTGGTAAAGCTATAGTCTTTCCAAGTAAAAAGTCTTTCCATAAAAACAGCATGTGAAGCTCTGTATCAGTTTTATAGTTTTTTCCGAGAACTCATTTTTATATAGTTTTACACTGCTGAAGAAAGTTATCTACAGTATGCAAAATTTAACCATACCAGCTGTTGTTGTATAAAGTGATTCCAAAACATTCCCCATTAAAAAATTAACCTACCAGTTATTTCAATTGATAATTCATGTTCTATGACCTGAATTTTATTGCCTTTTAATATTCTCTTCACTTACATGGTTATAGTCATTGTGCATGATTTTCCCTCCCCATTTTTGCAACAGTTCATGCAATTCTTCCCAATTCTCTGAATTCTATTGTCTTCCCTGAGTGAATAATATTCCAGTTGTTCCCAGTTTAAGTAGACTAAAATTAGAATGACTAAATCTTACCTGTCTGTGCTAGTGTTACAGGTTCCAATCAGCAATAGTCACAAACTTTACCCCATCTTGAGCCAGAGCTTCCAATGGTCAGATTTGTTCCTGTTTCCATAGGAACTACATAAAATCCATGGATTTTTTAAAAGGATTTTCTCTGGATCAGTATAATACTCTTAAGGCTCACTTTTTTGTCCTTGCAATTCCCAAAACCACTGGTGGTTCCAGTCAACTTTTTTTTTCCTTCTTCTGTTCATTTTTGTTGACAAGCCAGTTGTGAATCTTGTACTAAGTTTCTTCTGTCTGCTTAAATCCTTCAATAGTATTGGTCCTTGGAGTTTTGAATGAATGGTTGCATGTACACTAATCCAGGCTAAATGCCTATTTCTGCCAGCCTGCCTATTAAAGAAGCTATGCTTCTCTCAGTCCTGATTACTCCCCTATCCAGCCCATATTTATACTATCGCCCATGAATCAGAGATTTATAATTTCTCTAACACTTGATTAGAATAAACATCAATACACCAGGAGCTTAAAAAAATTCACTATTTGTCCATTGTATAAATACTATGTAGGCTAATAAAGGAATGACCAAAAAAAAAAAAAAAGGGGTTTTCTGATGGGCTCACAATCTTTTGATATTTATTTATTTATTCTAAAAGAACTTCTCGGGGCAGCTAGGTGGCACAGTGGATAGAGCACCAGCCCTGAAGTCAGGAGAACCTGAGTTCAAATTTGGTCTCAGACACATAGCACTTCCTGCTGTATGACCCTGGGCAAGTCACTTAACCCAATTGCCTCAGCCAAAAAAAAAAAAAAACTTCTCAAAACCAATGGCTTATCTGAAGCAAGCAAAGCTATTTTTATTTTAGATAACCACAGAGTTTACCTCAAAAGAAAAATGCAGCTACTACCAGGTTGTGGGGTTTTTTGGACATTTCTTCTGTATATTCATTAATTTGACTTATGGACCAAGGTACTAATTCAAAATATGAAATATTGCTGACCAGTTTTATGAGAAAGTTGATTAATCATGCAAGCTATATAAGGATTTCAAAGTTATAACATCAGACATACAATTTTAAATATGGTGTAAGCTTGTAATTCTTAAAAGACATTAAGAAAGCATTTACAAAAAGTTATGATATAGAGCCATGTTTATGAAAATGTCTAATTTTTTAAAAATATTTATATCTGTTAGTGAAGCATCCCTTAAAGAAACGAGGATAAATCCCTAATGTAATGAAAGACAATCCTTCACATACCACAATCTAAATAGGACATTAGGAAGTTGAAACTGATGAGTCTAACACAGGTAATTGTGTTAGTGATTAAAAGCAAAAACAACAACAACATAACCACCAACAGATCATGTTTTTGAATTCTAATAAATTAAAAACACTGATGATTTTTTTGGATGGTTTTTGTCTAAAATGCAATAAGTGAATCTGTATAAAAACAGCCATGTTATATAAAAATGGCTATTATTTTTGAAAATTATGCAAATAACTAAAAGCAAAGCCAAAATATCACTATTTTATCATATTTATTTAACCTGAAGACCTGTGAATTTCTACAGAACCTGTATGAATATCTATAGAACAAGCAATAAATGATGCTCCTAAATGATCAAAGGATTGCAGTATTACAAAGACAGGACAGTATGCAAGACATTTTAGAAAGATTTCCCTTAAAAGGGGGAGAGGGGAAGTGTTTAAATAAAAGTAAACTGTTGGGAATTAAAAGTTAACTTTCAGTTCTCTATAGGTTTTGGCTGTTTACCAAAGTTATTTAAAAAACCAACAAAGAGATTTTAGAACCTTCAGTGAAGTCCACTAAGATCAACCTTGTCTCCTCCCAACAAGATTTAAATTTTTATAAGATTTAACTGAAGCCAGGCACAGACCTCTTGGCAAGCCCTCCAGAGGACATTTCAGTATACACACCCTGAGACTGTTATTCATTCATCCTTCCTAGACCTCCCTGGATTAAGAATCAAGGATACCTCAATTTCTTCTCTTTGGCACAGGAGCTTTAACCTAGTGAAATCTCTAAGCATATCTATCTAGAAACTATTGTTTATAGAATAACTGAAATGTGCTTCAAGCTTTTATAGCTATTACTTCAATTAATACAACAACCATGTTAACTGCTGTTATTCAATTGTGCTCGACTCTTCATGGCCCCATTTGGGATTTTCTTAGTGAAGATAATGGAGTGAAGAAACTGAGGCAAACAGGGTCAAATGACTTGCCTAGGGTCACACAGCTAGCAAGTGTCTTTAGTCACATTTGAACTCGAGGCTTTCTGACTTCAGACCCAGTGTTCTATCCACTATGTCACCTAGTTACCTCTCCTTGCAAAATAGGCAACCTGTGAATACAGGAAACCATAACTCAGAGCAGAACTGACAAATGTTAAAATTAGGTGGCAAAACTCAAAACTCTAGTTTTCTAAGTTTAGTGCTCTTTCCTTTATACCCTGTATACTGATGCACGAATAATAATACCCTTTAGAGGATATTCAATTGTTCTATAGATAACTATAGAATCTGCATTTTTTAATCTTCATATTTTCATATCTTGCCATTCTATTGTTATCTAGAAATTTCCCACCATCAAGTGGGAACACAAATATTTTAAATAAGAATGCAAGCAGAATATATTTGGAAAGCAAACCTATTGGGACAAAAATCATAATCAACCTCTCTTATTTGGTTCTGGAATACTATCAACAACTCCTCTCTTCCATCAGTATATGTAGCCTTGCACAAAATAACAAAATCTTACAACAAGGATTTACAAAAGTTATGTTGTGTATTGAAGAAAAAAAATAACATATAGAACCTATCTTCCAAAGAACTCCGAATACACAAGTTACATGTATCATTTGATATTCGGTCTAAGAAAACAAATATATTATTTTTCCCATTTTAGATTTTTCTAAATCAGAAGTAGAATGGTTAAACTTACCCAAGGTCACAATTAGGGGTCAAGCCTAGACTAGAAAATCAGATCGTCTGATTCTCAGGCCAGTGCTCTTTTCACTAGCCCACAAGGCCTTATCAAAACAAACAAATAAATAAATCCAAACAGAGCTGGACCCCCAGTTACACTGGTATATATAAACCCACTTTATATAGTGACCAATGTTTCAACTCACGCGGTACCCTGCTTTTCGTTTATGCGGTATGCCAGGCATCGTAACCTAGGAACCAAGATGATTTTCAGTGGCACACAGGCAGTTGCCACCACCAGGGCCCTAGGCAAAATTGCAAAGAAGGCAGTTTGTCTTTGGCCCTCTTAACTTGTTGGTAAGAAATCACTTTACTGTTTCTCCCTTTCCCTCCTTCCAGATACCCAATATGTTCCTGTTGCCCACAAAACTAGACCTGTTCTCTTGAAGTGATCCAAACTCCATAGTACTTTTACTTTCTCCCAAATCAAAATCCTTTTTTCTAGAAGAGCTCAAATAGTTTTTTTGGAATTTGATAACTATGTTTAATGATTTCAGAGTAAAGTATAAAAAATACACCTAAGAATCTCTGTGTGTGTGTGTGTGTGTGTGTGTGCGTGTGCATGCACGCATGCACTTTACACGACTAGTTAAGTAACAACCCAAATGCAATTGGCAGATCCTGTGAAGGAAACAAGGTACACTTTACAATGCCTATAACCCAATCTGGGTTCCTACCCTGCAGACCTTATTAGGAGATTGGTTCACCAAAGTAGAATATGATAGAATTATCATCCTTCTTGGGCCCCATTTCTCCAAGGTAGAGTAGAAACTGCTTCACAGCCAATTTCTATGTTCAAAGGGAACAGACTTCACCCTAGGTGACCACCTGTTCTGCAGCCCTTTCTCTAGTAGTACTTTTTCCCATCTCAGAGGGACCAGTAATAGTCCTAGTAAATTGCATTTGTTTTCCCCACTACCAATTAAGTTCATAAACTTAATGCTTCCTGATACATGGTTTCAAGTTACATGGTGTTTTTCAGGAATGTATCTAATAATAACTTCATTTTAACTACTATAAAAGAACAGTTCCAATTATTTTAAGGCTTGAATCATGAATCAAAACACATATATCTCCAAACAAAGGACACTCAATAATGAGGAAAGGAGGAAGTTTTTTCATCTAAAATTTGCATGAACAAAAGAAAAACTTAAAACAAAAATATTTTATTTTTCTGAAAAGGCCTATGTTTCTGTTTATGGCCCAGATGAATCGTTGATTTTTAAAGATATGTACAAAGTCAAAATCTTCAAATAAGGGATAAAAATAATAAAGATATAACAAAAAAGGAAACACATTCAAATTGAAGTAGGGTTGCAGGCAATTACATTTCTGCAGAACAAGCCACAGATATATTAAATTAGTTCAGAATTAAACTTGGGATTTTTTGTGTGTGTATAATATCTTTTTATATTCTTTCTTGTCACAGTAACTTTTGCAAGACTAAAGCAATGACTTTGATACACCTCTTCTCCTTAACTTAGATAGGTGCAGTTAGGAATTCCTAACTATGTAAGATCTATGGTCTTGTCAATACAAAGCAAATGCTTAATGAATGTTTGCTAAATTGAATTAAGATTTGCTGTGCTTAATGAACTTTAAGACTTCATTTATTTCTGTAAGTGCACATACTGAGTATTACTTCCATTACATATTTCCTTTAAAATAAGAATGTTCAAAAAACTAAGAACTCTTCTGGTATCTTCAACTAAAAAGTAAGTTACAAAAGTTTCCCTATATTTCCATAAACTATTAACAAGATGATAATTACTACCTAATAACTAAAGAAGTATTTTGCACATGTAAAACATGTGCAAAATATGACATTTTAACCTGATATATAAAACTTGACAATTAAAAAAAAAAAAAAACTGGGTATATAACACAAATAGAACTCATTTCCTTCTCCAATTTCTCCCTCCACAGCATACTCCTCCAAAAATAATCTGATAAATCCTGTTACATATGGCCTAGAAGTCTTTTAATGCCTTCCCTTAAACATAATTTGCAAAGTTATGGATTTTTGAGATTGAAAAAACGAGAATAAAGACTGAGCTTGTAAAATCGGGCAATGTTCTTTTAAAATAAATGAAAGAAAAAACTGTTCTAAAAAAATAATTTCCAGCAATAGTTTTAATCTAACCCAAAATATTTTACTACAATGAGAAAATACATTATTTAATTTCAAATCATAATGGAAATTTGTGTTTTGGTATTGAGATGGAGCGGGATCAAAGACTATACACTATACTCAAGATGCCTTTCACTTGGTTTTGATTTTAAAAAACGAATACGAATTCAGCAAACATTGATCACATTCGAAAAAACTATCGTAAATCATTTTTTCGGTCATAAATTCGTTTTATAAACTAGATTTCAGAATTTAGCTAATCTTTGTACAAATATTTTTCTAACTAAAAATTCCCCTCCTCCTACCAAGTTCGGTCATTTTGGCACCAAGTTTTCAAATTGCTTCAATTTGGGGCACGTGCAGAATGTTAACATTAGCTGGATAAAGTAGTACAGCTACTGTTGTCACTAATTGGTCCGTCAACAAAATGGAGGTCCCTTTGAAAGATTGACCTCGACAATCGGTCACAAAATGGGACCCCACCCACTTCACGAAACCATGGTTTGGGTCAGATTTTTCTCCAAAAATTGATACTGTCCGAAACAGGGAGGGAAGGGCCTAGCCAGCGCTAATCTGATTAAGGCTTCGTCCTACACCTGAATAAGAGTCGCTTTCCTTGGGACTAGGGAGGAAATGAAGTTTCTCTCCCAATCAACGTCCAGGAGGGCGGCGGCTAAGAATTACTGGGTTCCCTGTTGGGGAACTTGTTCTTCACCCGAGGGGCCAGAACCTGTGCGAATGAGACAGCCAGAGCGCTCCATAAAGCTCCTGACCTGTAGGGAACCTGGGCGGCAAGGCAAAGGTCTTTCAGGCAGAGTTTGTGAAGGCCAAGAGTCCCTCTCTAGCGTAAATCAACAAAAATGCCCGATCCCTCACAGTCTTTCTACCTGCCGGGCCCGCCCCCGCCTTGTCCCATTGGTAACAGCTCCCGCCAATCGTCGGAAACACCACCCTCAGGCCCGCCCCCCGGCCTCCGATTGGTGGGGAAGGAAGAGCGGGGGAGCTCGTGCTACCAATCTGCGGCTACCCTTTGGTCGTCTAGCACCCTAAGCAGGTCGAGGGCAAGATACCGCTTACTCGCTCCCCTTCTTCCCCTCTCTCTGTCTCACATACTTCCCACCTTCGCCCCGTCCCTTGTCCCCGACCCCGGGGCTCTGGCTGTGGCTTACCGTCCCGAGAAGTGCCCATCAGCTGGTCCAGCATAGCACGCATCTGGGCCTGCGCCGACATGGCGGCGGCGGCAGCAGCGGCGGCGTAGTGAGCGAGCGATCGGGCGGGGTGAGGAAAGAATTGGGGCGCAAGCCGGACGTCGCAGGGCTAGGGGGCGGGGGAGGGGGAGGGGAGGTTGAGGTGAGATGAAGTCGCCGCCGCTTCGGGCGTGCGGTGAGGGGGCGGAGGAAGGGGAAAAATAAAGAGTCCGGGGTGCGGCTTCTCCTCACTTCGATGTACCGGAGAAGGCAGCGACCCCCTCTCCCGACCCTCGTTCAGTCACAACCAGTCCAGCTCCAGCAACAGAAACGGTAGTGGCCAAACGGGAAGGCGCCACCGCCGCTGCCGCCACCCTACAAAAGCCGTCAACCCTTCCCCCCCTTCCAGGAGCTGACGCCGCCGCTCGCCGCCACCGTCGCCGCCTACATGAGCGCGCACGCTCCTCGCGCTCACTCGTTTCCCGCGGGGACTCCACCAACTGGCGCTTAACCGCAGTACCTCCGCCCGCCCCCGCCGGGGAGGCGTTCCACCCTAACGGCTCCGGGGCGCGTGCTCGTGACCTCCCCCTTTGGAGCTCTCGCGAGGCTTCTTCTTTTAGATGACTAGTGCAGGAACTGTCCTTAGGGTTTGTATTTTAGCTTACCGGGTGGGGCTTCGTGGCCTTCTGGTCATGGACTCAGGCTGATGCTGTCAGCTTTTTACTTAACATCGGGCTGATGCTGTCAGCTTTTTACTTAACAAAGTAGTGCCTCCCGGAGCTTAGCCCGGGGAAAGTAAGTTTATATTAAAAAAAAAAAAAAAAAAAAGCTTGCCTGCTTGGAGTCGGTTTAGTTAGTGCTTCTGATCTAAGACCGTTTGACTCCTCACTCCGTCCAGAGTAAAAGCTACTTCGGGAGTGCGGGGGCGGGGATGGAGAAAGCCCCCAGATCCCTTCTTAATTCCTAAATTAAGAGAAGCAGAGGCTTTCCAGGCGTAGGCCGGGGGTTTAAGGGGGTTCGAGGGCGCTCACCCTCGCCCGCTGAAGGCCACACACTGTGCCTTGGTTTGGAGGCATTTTACCCCCCATGGCCTCGGGCGGACTACCGGGAAGCCTCACCGCGTGGTGCGACCGAAGACTTATCTTCTACCAGCTGCTGCCCCCACCCCCCACCCCACCCGGAGTTCCTCGTCTCTAAAAGGTGGATAATTGTAAGCCCCAAGTGAGAAGTTAGCCTGTCAACGCCAGTCACTTCAGTTAGCTAGCACTAAATTGGACCTTCCAGGTGGATTTGGTGATGGGAAGCCCCTAAAAGCAAATCAGTGGGTGTTCCGTGAGCCTTCGTGAATATCCCCCATCTGTGGAGAAGTGCAGCAGAAGAGATAATCTCCTCTAAATACGGAAAATTAACACCTATTTTCCCTGGTAGTTGTATCACAGGAATGAACGATGTATACAAATGAAAAACTTTGCGTGGCATTTTGTGTTGATTGAAATAGATATGTAGGATTAAAATCTTGTTAAAAGATATATATTGTATACACACACACACACACACACAGAGATTCAGGTATATATATTGAAAATAAAAAAATAATTTAAAAAAATTGTATATTGTGAGTTATTTGACCTTTAAAATCAAAAAAAAAAAAAAAAAATTAGTCACTGCTCTTTTCATCTTTGTCACATTTGTTGTTCTCCAAGCCAGACTTGGGGAGTGTAGCTAGTATTTGATCCAATAAGCCACACAATAGCTCCATTGTCTACTTATTTTGCAACTCAGACCCAGCTTCTGGCTGCTTTCTTATGGTCGGTTCCCTCTGACTTAACTTTTGGCATTACTGTCAAATATAGGAAATTACAGAGTTTACACATTTGAGTAAGATTAACATAGATGAAGTCAGTAAAATAGTTCTTTGAAAAAGGGGACTCTCTACAATGTCTTTGTATTCCTAGTATCTAGCACAGTGCTGTGCGCATAGCAGACTCTTAAACATTTGTCAGTCTTAAACTGAAACTAAAAACGGCTCTTATCAGAGGTGGCCAGTGGTGCAGGGGATAGCCTTTGGACCTCCAGTCAGGAAGACCTTGACTTCAAATGCAGCCTCAAATACTAGCTGTGTGACTGCCTAATAGGTAAAATTAGCACCTACTTTCCCTGGTAGTTGTATCACATGAAATATTTGTAGTTTGCTATATAAATGTCAGACCATCAGAAGATAGAGTTTGAGAATGCCTATATGAAAAAAATCAGATTATCACTGGTGACTGATAATGACTACACAGAGTATTTAATAGATCCTTGACCTAAACTAAAAGTATAAAATGTATTGAGAAGGTGGTGAATTCCAGAAGACAAAATATCCTAGAATGATGAGTCTAAGTATCACCTGTGAATTTATATTAACTGGTAGGCCCTCTTTTCTCCTAATAGTAGGGAAAGGTGAAGATGGAAAAGTTGATCCTTGACAAGTTAAAGAAAGGGACAACTGAAGCTCTTTGCAGAAGAATGTTATGTTGAAAGGGAGATCCTGATCATCCTGAATCATCAGCAGGATGATTTCATAGAGGTGTGGAGAGACTTACATGAAGTGATGCTAAGTAAAATGAGTAGAACCAGGAGATCTTTGTATAGCAACAACAAGGTTATGTGATTATCAATTCTGATGGATGTGGCTCTTTTCAGCAGAGAGGTAATTCAGACCAGTTCCAATTGTCTTAAGACCCATCTGCACCCAGAGAGAAGACTGTGGGGACTGAGTGTGGATCACAACATAGTATTTTCCCTTTTTTGTCTACTTGCAATTTGTTTTGTTTCTCATTTTTCTTTTTTTGATCTGATTTTTCTTGTACAGCATGTTAATTGTGGAAATATGTATAAGCAAATTAATTGCACATGTTTTAATATATATATATTGGATTACTTGTCTAGGGGAGGGGATGGGGAGAAAGGAGGAAGAAAAAATTGGAATACAAGGTTTTGCAAGAGTGAATGTTGAAAACTATGCATATGTTTTGAAAATAAAAAACTTTTTAGAAAGATAAGTGCATTAGAGAAAAAACGATTATAAGGAAACTCAAAACGGAAAAGACTTTTCAAATAAAAATTATACTTCTTAAATTGGGGGGGGGGGAAATAAAGCCCTTGGAGAAAAAAAAAATTAAGACAGAGATAAAATGACTTTCTCAAGGTCAAAGCAAGTAATTTTCTGAGGATAGATCTGAAGTCAGATCTAGACTCAAGCTCACTACCAGTCTGTTTACATACATATTGCATCTTCCCTCCAGTAAACTTCTTGAAGATGGGTACAGCTTTGTCCTAACATCTGGCACAAAGAACTAATAAATGCTTCCTTGATTGCATTAACACCTTGAATCTTGGAATGGGACATCCGGGTTTTGTTTTGTTTAATGTCCAGAAACATCCCAGAAAACAGGGTGCTCAACACATTAATTTCAAGCAACAAGCAGATCTCCTATTTTCTGTTTCTATGAGTGTCTGCTATTTGCAAGCTACTTAATAATGATAAAAGCAGGTCATTTTTTTTAAACTCTAATTTCTTCGTCTTGTATTTTAACCAGTAATATCTTTTGTTGCTGTTGATTCTTCTTTTTATGAAGGATTAAACAGAAACATTTAGAACTAGAATGGGCCCCAGAGATCACCTAATCCAACCTTTGATTTTACAGATGAGTAAACTGCAATTCAAAAAAGGTGATTTGCCTAGAGTCAAAGAGATTAGTATTTGAATCCAGATTTTCTGATTCCAAATCCTGTGCTGTTTCTCCTAGAATCATACTGCCTATTGAGCTAAAATGTGTTGGCAAGGACTTCATAATAAACTATATAAAACTTTGTGGACCACCTTAGATTTCCAAAGGAACGGACTGCTTTTCGGAAATTATCTAGGGTGTGCTTGCCCTTAGTTTAGAGTCTTTCTTTATTCTTTTCAAAGTCTTTCTGATCTTTATCTTTAAACATTAGTTAAAAGCATAAAGCCTCCAGACCTCCTTGGTTTCTAAAGCATTTTTTTTAAGCTCCTTGGATTGAGAAACATGCTAAAGATCACTGATTACTTTTCTTCAGGCTCAAGCCACCAATCTCCCTGCAGTTTTAGTATTTTTCTCTCTTATTTATGTTGTCATCAAATACTGCAGAACTGTATGTCCTTTGTAAAGCTTAGTATAAATAGAATTGCTAGTTTAAAATGTACATAAGAAAAAATTCAACACTAGGTGTTATCAGCTATTCTCTAATAAAAGTTTTATAGTACTATTTGATTCTGGTTTCTAAGCTTCAAACCTACACTCTAGTATGCTTCCCATTTGCCCATAGACAAAAATCATGTATATCATAATACCACATTACTGTTTTGGACTTTGTCAACCAAATTGTGCTCTAGATGAAATTTAGTCTCAAGATCAAAGAAATGAAGAAACTGTTGATGAGCTATGTCCAGGTGGCTTATTGTGGCATTTATAAAATATGTTCCTTGGAATGGAAAATGTCATCCATATCCAGAGTCTGAATGTGGATCAAAGCATAGTATTTTTACCTTTTGTCTGCTTTAAAAAAAAAAAAAAAAAAAAAAAAAAAACTTTTCCCTTTTGGTTATTTTTCTTGTATAACATTACACCAGCAATGTATTAGTGATAGTTTTCCCACATCCCCTCCAACACTGATCACTATCTTTTCCTGTCATCTTAGCCAATATGAAAGGTGTGTAGTGGTCCTTCAGAATTGTCTTAATTTGCATTTTTCTGATCAATTACGATTTTGACCATTTTTTCATATGACTAGAAATGGTTTTAATTTCTTCATCTGAAAATTGTCTGTTTTTTGACCTTTTATCCTTTGACCATTTATCAACTGGTGAATTCTGCTTCAGTTTTTAATTGTAAAGTAGGGATAATATCACCTACTTTCCAGGGTTATTGTAAGGACCAAATGATATTTGATATATTTGTAAAGCACTTAGCTTAGTATCTGGAATATAGTAGGTGTTATATGCTAGTTATTATTTTTGAGCATATATAAAATAGACCAAGGTAATTTTAGGAAGATGGAGGCATAAGCATTCAGGGAGATCAGGAATGACTTCATGTAAGAGGAGTGTTTGGAAGGTAGGGATTGTAAGAAATGGAAATAAGATAGTGCATTACAGGAATTGGGGACACATGTTAAAAACAGAGAAATGATCATTTTGTTTAAGAAATAGCAACAAGGCTAGTTTGGATGGCCTATTGTATTTAAAGCATAATCATGTGTAATAAGACTGGAAAGTGAGTTGGAACCTAGCTTTAAATGTTGAAGGAGTTTGTGTTTTATCCCAGGGTCAATGGAATTTATTGTTTAGGAGAGTGTCAGTTTAGGCTATCCTTTAGAAATATCACTTTGGCAACTATATAGAAGATGGTTGGAGACGGAAGGGACTTGAGGGTGCCATAATCCAGGGCAGAGATATGAAGATTAAATGTGGGTTCCTATGGATGAAGAAAAAAGGACTGATATGAGCAACGTTGATATAGAGTCAAGATCACTCTTGAATTGTAAATCTGGGTGATTGAAAGTATGATATATTTAGTAGAAATTGGGAAATTCAGAAGAGGGATGGGTTTTATAGGAAAGGAATGATTTGTGTATTCATCAACCCAGAAATGGCAAAAGCAAGTACACAGGCCTTCACGTCTAAGAACAGAAACTAAATTTATCTTTTTTTTTTCACTGAAAAAAGTTTGTTTTTGCATCATCTCAATGCTGCGATTTATCATCATTAGACATTAAGTGCTTTGGTGAAAGCGTATGAGTACACTGATGTGATGCACCCTATGCAAAACCTGTTAAATATATTGCCTTTTTTTTAGATTCCGTATGCCAAAACAGGCACACTAATCCATATGGAACATTTAAAGTGATTTTATTCCTTTCAAGAATAAAATTTAATAATATTAAAATTTGTGTATTCTATTTATTTACAGATATTTGTATCAATCATGTGAGGTGAAAGCTGGTAAATTGATTACTCAAGCTGGAAATCATGGAGTGAATGAAAACATTGTTTCAGTTTTAAAGATGATGTGAGAATTTTGGCTTCAATCCTTCTTTCCACTACCTATGCTCCCAGCCACATCTCTTCTGCTTTCCATAATAGCCCTAACCAGTATAGCAGGTTTAAAACTTAGAATAGTTAGAGAGTGCTGGAGAATATTTCTATTTTTCTGATTTATTTTTAAACCCAGTGAGTTTACATGCCCCAAACCTGATATGTAAATTAATAATTAGTAGAAAATCTTACTATTTATTTATTTTACAGTTATCTAACTAACATTTAAATAACTATCTCATTACAATTGAATAAAACCCAAAAATGTCTGATTTAATATATAATACCTTATATTGTTTTATAATGGTTTTATTATATGTGGCTCCTTTTATCTCTCCAAGTTAATAATAAGCCCCTTAAAGCCCAGAATCAAGTCATATATATCATTGTGGTTTTCATTATACTGATAAGAGTGCTTTATATTATCAGGGTATTTTTGACATAGTATTTCTCTCCTTATGATACTAATGGTTTATGTCATACATTTTATCAGCTGGTTAAAATAGCAGTATGAAGCAGCAAAATAAACACTATGCTAGGAGTCAGAATTCAATTCAATTAGAAGATAATAAATCATTGAACATTTATTCAGCAAGCAGTACAAGTGCAATATAATGCATTTAAGTAGGTATGGAGATAGAGAACTTTGTCTTGGCTTTCTACTTGTTAATTTAGGAAGTAAAATAATCTATAATCTCTGTAATTCCATTTTTTCATGTGTCAAATGAGGATAATATCTCTATTGGCTATCTTACAGAACTGATTTAAAGATCAAATGAAATATTGCATATAAAATAACTAGCTATAAAATGTGAATGGTATATTATGTTCATTCTAGAAGTTTATTTTCTTTTATTCTAATTGTCTAGTTGTTAATTTTTTATATTGGTTTTTTCCCCTTAAAAAGGACAAAAGCTCTGGGAAAAAGTAATTTTTGCTTCCTATATTCTTCTCATTTTATCTAATGAGTAGAACAAAAGAATTATAGAACTTCAGAATCAGAAGGCACTTGAAACGTTTTCTTGTCTAGTCTAAACTGAAGCAGGAATCCCCTCTGTAACATTCTCAGCAAGTCATCAGTCTCTCCTTATAATGAAAAATTTATTGTCTTATGGGTAACCCATTTCAATTTGGACGCAGCCCATTCTGTCTTTGAACAGTACTAATTGCTTAAGTCATTATTATGAATTAAAATAAAATCTGTCTTGCTCTTATTTCCATCTATTGATCATTTTTTGCAGAGCAATCAAAATGAGTCTAATCCACCCTTTGCAGCATTTCAAATAAAGTATTTCAATATAGTGATTATGTTCCTGACTTCCACCCTTTCCCCCCTCCCCACTCCTTTCCCCTTAAGCTTTACCTAATCAGTTCCTTCAGATATCCCTAAATGGTTTTAAGTATCTTTGCTCTGGACAAGATTATCAATGTGATTCCTAAAATATAATACCTAGAACTGGACCCATTGCTACGAGATCTGGCAGTTTGACTTTTATTTTATAATTATAAAATTAATTTAGCATTCCAGTTTTATTAGTAGAAGGAAAGAGAAATGAAACAAACAGTATTGCAAATGAAAGCACCTGGGGGAGAGGGAAAATAGAAAAGGTGGGAGGGTAGTATACTTTACTGAAAAACACAGTTAAACAAAAATGAATAAGTAACAGCATTGTGGAAAGGTGTGAAATGTAAAAAATTCACAAGAAGTATTATCATACTGGATTGCTTTATTGGAATGAAAAGGCTCGTGGATAAAATAAAAAGTGATATAACAGTGAGCTGAGTGAAGTGAGCTTTTTAAAGGTCACAGGGAAAATGTTGAGAAGAAGTAATCAGAGGGTATAGAGTTAGGGAGGAGCTGGGGAGGATCCTAGTGGAGAACAAATTCCATGCACTATGTCTACAACAGCAACTGCATGACAAGACTGTAGGAGTAGAGTGTACCTGTCTCAGGAATTTGGTCTACCTCTGTGTGTGACAATGGGAACAGGATTGGCTTGATTAAAGTTCTACATTATTATGAACAATGGAGACAGGAATGGACTTCTTAAAGTTTTTGGTCAGCACTGATGATCTTGCTGATTTTGTTATCCCAGACCCAAAGCACCACTTTCCTGCTTTCTTTCACCTAATTAGAGACCACCTGTTTACATCCCACCACAGAGTCTCAGAAGTACAAGAGAAAAGCCACTAAGTCATTTGTATGGGACAAAGTGAATGAACCTGTGTACTTAAGGATGAAGTTTCATGTGGACTTTCCACCAGTGCTATTACAGCCCTGCTGTGACTCTTGCACATTAAACCTAAGAAAGGTTCTATGAAAGCTAGAGTCCTTGTAACAAAACATTAAGAACATTTAAATTTCCTACTGCTTTTGGAATTTTGTCAATAAAGGAAAAAAAGTGACAAAGCCAAGGGGGCAAGGTGACAGAGTTGGGCCATGGATAGAAATAGTTTGTTCTGAGAATAGCAGTAACTATTAATGAGGACCTGGGTCACTATTTGCTGAGGCGAGCAGGAAAGGGCACTGATGGGAATGAGTTTAATCTCATAGTCCCAATTTCTGAGGAGACTGTTAAATTTCCTCAATAAATCTGTCCATGACTTACATCATCTTTCCTTAAGAGGGTTATAGCCTTATGGTATCTTTCTCCACACCCCTCCCCCATTCTTCAAGGTATTTTTCCTCCTTGCAGCTAACTCTTTTAGGCGCTAAATCTCTTAAATTTAGCCTGTCAAATCAATGGCATATTCCTACCTCATTTCCTTTCTCCTGGTTAATTGTGAGTTCCAATATGGAACTTTTCCACTGTTAATTATTATATGCTCTCCCAAATCTATTTCATATTTACTATTCCCAGTGTCTACTGCATCTCTTCATTTTGTCTGTACCCTCTTCTCATAAATAAACCTATTTTTTGTCAAAGAGAAAACCTCTGTGAATTCTTCACATGATTGAATCCCAACATTTGATGCTAATTACTTTCCTCAAGCTCATCATTTGGTACCTATATCAATCTCATGATTTGGTGTTGTACTTCAAACAGACACATCAACTATCACCTCCTTTATTCTGGGCATTTTACAAAGGTATCAGTGCAACCAAAGATCAGCTGTCAGATCACACTGCTGGCAGTTTTTGAACATTTAGTCTCATAAGTATTTAGTACTTAGAAGATTTATAGCTGGAAGGAACTTTAAAGATCACTGGGCCACTTCACATCAGAGATTAAAAAAACAAACCAAAAAAAAACAAAAAACAAAAAAAAAAAAAAAAAAAACCCTGAAACCCAGAGACAAGAAGCAACTTGCCCAATGTCACAGATACTATGTAGCAGAGCTAGGATTTGGACACAGGTCCTTTGCTGTCAAACCTCATTCCACAAAATGAATATTTGCTTCTCTTCTAAAGATTAAATTGTTATATCTAGATCCATTCTTTCCCTCTTATTTTACATCTGAGTGTATGCTCCTTGAAGGTAAGGGACCCTTATTAACTTACTTATTAGTGCTAAATTAAATAAAATTACTTAATGCAACCTACTTTGGTAATTCTCATACTTATCCTCCATTCTAGCAGTACTTTTTTCCTCTATTTTCTCTTCTGATCCTTTACACCAGCTTCAAAAATAAAACATTTTTCTCTCTTCTCTCAACACTAACCTTAATCTTGTCAGTTATATTCTGAAGTCCATCCTTCACCATTTCTATAGTTTTATTTTCAAAATTAATACTTTCTTGAAGAATCCTCGTATCAATCCTCCCCTTTCCACAGACTTTCCTTCCATCCTTCAAACTCAGATCTCCCCATCTTATAAAAAACACATACACAAATACCTTTCCTTACAGCCAGTTACTTTTTCTATGCTTTCCAATTGCTCTTTTTGTTCCTAAATTCCTCAAATGTTCTGTCCCCATTTCTTAGTTTCTTGCAATCCAGATTCTACTACCATAACTATATAGAAACTGTACTCTTGAAAACCTGGAAGACTTTTCTATTATTAAGTTCAACAGAATTTGTTCATTCCTCATTTTCTTTTTTCTCTAATAACAGCCTATGTTTACAGAGTGCTTTCTATGTGCCAGGCACTGTGCTAAGTACTTTACACATTTCTTTTGATCCTCACAACACTAGGAGGCAAATGCTATTATTTTCAATTTACAGATGGAGAAACTAAGGCAAACCACTTAAGTGACTTGTCCAGGGTCATACAACTAATAGTGTATGAAGCTGGATTTAAATTTGTCTTCCTTATTTCATTTTAATCTTGTTGCATTCATAACAAAAAGTATTTGTGCTTTTTTTCAGATAATTGAACTCTAGTAAGGATTAAATGGGGTCCATTTCAATTTAGCAGGTATAATCTAACTTAGTAAGCTGAAAAACTCAATTTTATAATTGGACTTCAGGGTAAACCTCATTAGCTCAAGGAAGGTAATCCTTCCTAACTAAATGCAGGAGAGAGTGATTAAAAATGCAGAATGACAATTTACTAATAGAGATTTACTCTGAAAACTAGAACAAGTCTTTAAAGGGCACTCTTTAGGAAACCAAATTATCAATCAGAACACTGTTTGAGAAGTATGAAATTAGAACAAAGGGAATTGGATGGTCAAGTAACAACTAGAGGTATTTCTTTTCTTCATTCTAGGCAGATTTCTGTCTACATAACCTGGCACCTATTTTATAATTGGGGTATTCTTTTCCCTAAAACACTGACAAATTTTGACTCTCCAGCTCCCTTTTGCCTATACCATAGGTAGTTCAATTTTATTATATCCCATTGATGATGTACAGGGGTGCAGAATAAAGAAATATTGGGGTTCCAGGACTCTCCTCCTATGGCCCACCAAATATTGGCATCTGGAAGTTGTGATGAAATCCTAGATTCAGTTGGCAGAAAAAGAATGAAATATTGATGGAATTGCTCCCTGAGATAAGACACTGATAAGGATCATTTTAGCATAGTAGTCTCATCCTCTGTGGAAGTCTCCCCCTGTAAAATATATAGAAGCATGGGGGGGAGGAGGGAGATGAGGAAGGAAGGGCTGTAGGAATTAGCAGCAAGTACACATATCTTAAAATAATAGTATTTTTAAAAAATCCTTCTATTGGTTGAATATAAGTACTTCTGATACAGATAGACAAAAATGACAGATCTACATATTGCTTTCTTAAAACATATTCCTTCAGATAATTGACCCCCCCCCCTCAAAAAAAAAGCTATTCCTTTACATGGAAATATTTATAGCAATTTTTTTTTGTAGTAGCAAAAAAATGAAAACAAAGTAGATGTACATCAGCTGGGGGGTGGATAAACAAATTTGATACATGAATACAGTGTAATTTTACTGTATTTAAAGAAATAACAAATATGATAGTTACAAAGAATCCTAAAAATAATTCTATAAACTGATGCAAATTGAAATAAGCAACAGAGCACAAAAATAACATACAAAATGACTGCAATAATGTAAATAGGAAGAACAATAAACAATTGAATATTTCAAAGAAATTTGGTCCTAAAAGCAGAGATATTAGAAGTCATCCCTTTTGAAAAAAATCTTTGTTAAAAGGGTTGACTTTCTGGGAAGGCTGAGTAGGACTGTAAAAGTGATGTAAAAACAAAAGATATCGCAATAAGAACCTTAAATATTTTATTCTTTCACACAGGCTACACTATCTTATTTCAAAACCCTTTAAGTCATTCCACTGTATTTCACTTGCTCTCCTAAAATGATAAAAAGGAAGCCTCCTAATTTTAAACTTAGCATTCTTTGAATCAAAAGACACCAATGTTGTAGCTGACAATTAGAAATATTGATCATTTGAATTTTACTAAGTTGTGTTCCCACTCATTGGGAACACCTATGTGTGGATTAATATTATTGCATTTTATGTTTATTACTGATTCATGTCTTTCTGAAGACACCTAAGGGGAAAAGTGCATTAGTCTCAGGGACACATTAAAAATCATCTAATATGCAGACTACTTCCTTCATACCTCACATCTATCAGTTTGATTAATATGACAGAAAAGGAAAATGATATATGTTGGGGAGGATGTGCGGAAACTGAAACACTAATGCACTGTTGGTAGAGTTGTAAACTGATCCAACTACTCTGGAGAGCAATTTGGAACTATGCCCAAAGGGTAATCAAACTATGAAGACTCTTTGATCCAGCAAAACCACTCATTACTAAGTCTGTATCCCAAAGAGATCACAAAAAAAGGGGGGAAAGAACCTACATGTACTAAAAAATATCTATACCAGCTCTTTTTGTGGTGGCAAAAAAATTGGAAATTGAAGGGATATCCATCAATTGGGAATGGCTGTAGTACATGAATGTAATGAAATACTATTATGCTACAAGAAAGGTAAATTTCATGAGCAGGATCAGGAGATCATTATATACTTCAACAACAATACTATATGATGATCAACTCTGATGGACGTAGCCCTCTTCAACAATGAGATGAACCAAAGCAGCTCCAATAGAGCAGTAATGAATTGAACCAGCTACACCCAGCAAAAGAACTCTGGGAGATGACTATGAACCACTACACAGAATTCCAAACCCCTATATTTTTGTCCACTTGCATTTTTTATTTCCTTCACAAGCTAATAGTACATTATTTCAAACTCCGATTCTTTTTTTTTTTTACAGCAAAATAACTGTTAGGACATGTATGCTTATATTGTACTTAATTTATATTTTAATATACTTAACATATATTGGTCAACCTGCCATCAGGGGGAGGGGATGGGGGGAAGGAAGAGAAAAATTAGAACAAAAAGTTTGGCAATTGTCAATGCTGTAAAATTACTCATGCATATAACTTGTAAATAAAAAGCTATTAAAAAAAAAAAAGTAGATTTCAGAAAAACCTGAAAAGACTTAAACTGATGAAGATTGAAGCATGCCATTTTCAATCTATTTTTTCATGTGTTTTTTTTCCCCTTTGGTCTGTTTCTTCTTTTGCCTCATGACTACTATGGAAATAAATATTTTACATGATTACACAAATATAATATATATCAAATTGCTTACCATTTTAGGGAGAGGAAAAGAAGGGAAGGAAAGAGGGAGGAAGGGAGAAAAACTTGGAACTCAAAATTTAAAAAAAGAATATAAAAATTTTTCTTTAGATGCAATTGGAAAAATAAAATACAATTTTAAATAAAATTCATTGTTAAAAATAATAATCTCAGTTAAAATTTATGAATTTCAGAAAATCAGTATTTTCCGATTTTGTCCCCCAAATCTATCTGGGTTTATAGCACCCTAAATTCTGATTATAACTATGAACTTCACCTGGTTCTTTCTTATTTCTCTTCCTTTTTTATCTTTTAATTATAAGTTTCCCAGGATTCTCTGGTTCTATGATTCCAACTTTCATTTCTATTTGGCTTCTGAAACTATGTTTCATATCTTTAAACTTATATTTCCATCTATTTATGGTTCAATTCTATTTTAATGATCTCATGTGCAAAATGTAACTCATTACTTTTGCCTACAAATTTTAATTATTTCCATTTCCGTGAACAGTAAAATCTTTCCTCCAGGCTTTCAATCAGGAAGCTTTCAATCAGGACTTTATGTCCAACATCAATAAATTCTGTTAATTTTTTTCTTCTGCTCTTATAGCCACCATCCTAGCTCCCTTTACTCCCATATGTTTTTTTTGCCTCTAGCTCTTCTTCCTCTCCATTGAAACTGATCTTTCTTAAACATGTTACTTTTGTCTCTATCTTGCTCAAGAACCTACTATGACTCCTTAGAAGATTCTGACCTTTAACTCTCAAAATGACCTCCCCCATATCCATCCACTTTTATCTGTCAATATTTTCCAATGTGAATTTTTCAAAACATTCAACAGCATCCTTATGCCATTGTTTTTATTTATGATTTACATTTTCCTTCTTTCTTCCACTTAGATGAACCATACTTATCTATTAAGGCCCAGTTTAAAATTCTAGCTTCTCTAAGGATTTCTCCAATTATTTAACAGTGGATAGACAGTATATCTATTAATTTTCTCTCTGATTAAACTGTAGCTCATTAAAACAAAGAACCACGTCATCCAGCATTTTCCAGAGGGATACAGCTCACCCTTTTAGTGTTAAAAATCATTTCAGAGAAATTCTTTTAAATACATATTCCTATGCCTTCAATAACATGTTAAACAATTTAGTTATTTTATAATTATTTAAGATCATCAATATGAACATCAATTTTTGTGCTCAGTTCTAATGATGATGCCCTTGACTCCTCCTGAAGCATCATGTAAAGCTATTTCTTTCTCTTCTAAAATACCTCAGATACTGAGCACTTAGTTCTTTGTTTTCTCATTTTAGTTTTCTTTGTCATCCCTTGCTTTAACTTCATCAAAGAAAAATTTTAAATGCCCACTGTGGGTCAAGAACTGGAGACACAAAGACAAAAATGGAAGTCTAAGTCCTCAAAGCTTTCATCCTAACCTAATAACAACTGTTTTTTTCTGACTATGAAAACACTTTTCAAAATTTCTTTCCCACATAATTAGGGGAAAAGGCTGATACCTATCACATCAGGGTTGATTAAGACAACATACAGGCAGGGATTAGAAATTGCGTATGCAGTAAAAAAATTTTTTTCTTATAACGTATGTTGGACATATTTTATTCAGGGCTTTGTTTTGCCTGACATATGCTTTGAATATTTATTAGAAGGGCTTTCTTTTCTTTTCTTTTTTTTCCCAAATGGAAGTTAGGAAGAAGAAACCAGATTTTTTTTTTAATTGAAAAAAATTAATAATTAAAAAAGCATAAAATTATCATTGAGATATAGATCTTGAGAGAAGGGGCAATATTACAGAAAATTATAGAAGAAGGAAGTTTCCTGATGGGGCCAACCAAGGCAAAGATTTTGAAATAGATGTTTGCTTTTGGCATCTATACCTCTTAACTGGATGAAGAGTGCCATTATGCTGTGTTATCTTCTGCACTAATCATCATGCCATAGTCTATGTTCCCAAGTTATTTTATACTCCAAAATTGCCTTCCACTTCCTGAAATAAAAACTCTTGATACAGTAAGTAGGGTGATCTCTGTTAAGCGTTAGTTATTTAATTAGATTAATTCATACTTCTACATGACTAACATAGTTTCTGGAAAAATTTCTAGTTAAATAGTGCAATGGTTAAAAGCCCTGGAGTTTGTGGCAGGAAAACCTGAGTTCAAATCTTTTTTTTTTTTTTTTCATTTATTTATTTAATATTTTTGCCAGTTACATTTAAAACAATTTTTTTTACATTTGTTTTTAAAACTTTTGAGTTCCAGATTCTCTCCCTTATCCCATCCCCAGCCTCCATTAAGAAATCACATGTGAAGTTACATGAAACACTTCCATAAAAGTCATGTGAAAAAAAAAAAATATAGATCTTCCACCCTAAAAAAAAACCTCAAGAAAAATAAAGTAAAAAATAAAACAAAAAGAAAATACTTCAAAATCTGTATTGAGACACAATCAGTTCCTTCTCAGTATGAATAGGATTTTTCCTCCTAAGTCCATCAGAGTAGTTATGGATCATTGCACAGCTGAGAGTAGCAAACTCATTTACAGCTGGTCAGACCAGAACATTGCTAATACTTTGTGTACAGTACTTTTCACTTTTGCTTGATTTCATGGAGGATGTTCCAGGTTTTTTCTAAGAGCATCCTGCTCATCATTTCCCTTAGGACAATAATAGTCCATACCACAATTTATTCAGCCATTCCCCAATTAAGGGGCATCCCCTTGATTTTCAATTTTTTTTGCCCTGAGAAAAGATGTTATAAATATTTTTGTACATATAGGTCCTTTTCCTTTTTAAAAATCTCTTTTGCAATTCATGACTAGTAGTGATATTGTTAGGTTAAAGGATATGCATGAATTTATAGCCCTTTGGTCATAAAGCATATCCTTTGATCATTGTCAACTGGGGCATGACTCTCATTTTTCATAAATTTGATTCAATTCCTTCTATGAGAAAAGAGGCCTTATAAGAGAAACTTGCTTCAAGATTCTTTTTACAATTATTATTGCTAACTGTCTTCCCACATACACACCTATTAAAAGTTTTTGTATAAACAAAACCAATGCAGACAAAATTAGAAGAGAAGCAATAAAATGGAAAAAAAAATTATATTCAAGGGCTCTGATAAAGGCCTCATTTCTAAAAAACAGAGAATTGACTCAAATTTATAAGAATTCAAGGCATGCTCCAAATGATAAAAGGTCAAAAAAAAAATTTCAGATGAAGAAATTGAAACCATTTCTAGTCATATGAAAAAGTGCTCTAAATTATTAATGATTAGAAATGAAAATTAAAACATCTCTGAGGTACTGCTATATACCTCTCAGATTGGCTAAGATGACAGCAAAAAATAATGAAAAATGTTGGAGAGGATGTGGGAAAACTGGAACACTGATACACTGTTAGTGAAGTTGTGAACTGATCCAACCATGCTTGAGAGTGATTTGAAACTATGTCCAAAGGGCTATCAAGATGTGCATACCCTTTGACCCAGCAGTATTTCTACTGGGATTATATCCCAGAGATCTTAAAGTGGGGAAAAGGGACCTACATGTGCAAAAATGTTTGTGGCAGCCCTTTTTGTAATGGCAAGGAACTGGAAACCGAGTGGATGCCCATCAGTTGGAGAATGGCTGAATAAGTTATAGAATTTGAATGTTATGGAAAATTATTGTTGTATAAGAAATGATCATCAGGATGATTTCAGAGAAGTCTGGAGAGACTTACATGAACTTATGCTGAGTGAAGTGAGTAGAACCAAGAGAACATTATACATAACAACAAGATGATGTGATAATCAATTTTGATGGACGTGGCTCTTTTCAACAATGAGATGATTCAGACAAGTTCCAATGATCTTGTGATGAAGAGAGCCATCTACACCCAAAGAGCACTGTGGGAACTGAGTGTGGTTCACAACATGGCATTTTCACTCTTTTTGTTGTTGTTTGCTTGTATTTTATTTTTTCTCATTTTTTTTCTTTTTGATCTGATTTTTTTTTGTGCAGAAAGATAATTGTATAAATATGTATACATATATTGGATTTAACATATATTTTTATAATGTTTAACATATATTGGATTACTTGCCATCTAGGAGGGGCGGGGGAAGGAAGGGAAGGGAACTGAAACACAAGATTTTGCAAGGGTCAATGTTGAAAAATTGTCCATGAATACGTTTTGAAAATAAAATGTTCCTTTATTTGAAAGACACAATAAAACATAATAATCACTGAATAAGCATTAGTTTTTCAGCATGATTTGTTTTGTGCTTTTACCTGATTATAGAGATTCCCCATATATACGTCAAAATTCAACAAAAAGAATTTTGTGATTTCTACTCCAAAGAAATTTTCAATGTAATTTCTCTTACTCCATATAGTTCTGCTTTAAACTCCAATTTTCTATTTGATTTTTGAAATATTAGTTGTATTCTTATGAGAGTAGAAAGAAAACTGATATAGTTAGATAATGGAGTATAAGAAGGTGACATATACGCCAAACATAGAAAGGTAAGAGAGCCCAGATTGCGAAATGGCATAAATGTTAAACAGACAAGTCATAGTTCATCTCAGAATCAATAGTGAACCAGTGAAGTTCATTGAGGAGATGGTGATATAATCAGATTTTCATTTATAGAAAATCATTTTGATAGATATCTGGAGGATATATTTTAGAAGACTTGAGATAGGGAGACCAATTAGAGTTAGTTTAGCACTTTAGGAAAGAGGTGATCTGAATTAGAATGGATATTGCATAAATGGAATGAAAAGGAGGGATGTGAGAAATTATCAGAAGTAGAAATGACAAGGTTTGAACTGCATGGGTTGATGTGAGAGTGAAAAGTGAGGAATCATGAACTTAAGGGAACAGATGGACAGTGATAGTTTTGAAAGAAATAGCTAAGTTTTGAAGAAGCGTGAGTTGTAGGTGAAAAGATAGAGTTGTCTGATGAAAAATTTAAGTTAAGCATAGTTGGTTATTTTCTGTGACATGTTCTGTTCCACTCAAAAGAAAAAGCCATTTAATGTTCACAATCCTGGAGCAAACATCTTTTAATAGATATCTGATATAGTCAGGAGTTGATCTGGGAGCAAGAGTTGGGCATAATCATAGAAAAAAGAGAAATGTGAAATGAAGTTTTCCTCAATGGCTTTTAGTTTCATTTCTAAATAAAACTTAAATTGTAACTAACTTGAAGTGCTTAAATAGGTGTATGTGTGGGAAAATCAAATTTTCTATTCAGCTCTGGTCTTTTCATCACAAATGCTTGAAATTCTCTTTCACTGAATAGCCTCCTTTTTCTCTGAAGGATTACACTCAGTTTTGCTGGTTAGGTGATTCTTGGTTATAATCCTAGCTCCATTGCCTTCCAGAATATATATTCCAAACCCTCCAGTCCTTTTATGTAGAAACTGCTAAATCTCCTGTTATCCTGACTGTGGCTCCACTACATTTAAATTATTTCTTTTTGGATGCTTACAATATTTTCTCTTTGACTTGGGAGTTCTGGAATTTGGCTATAATATTCCTGGGAATTCTCATTTTGTGGTCTTTTTCAGGAGGTTATTGGTGGATTTTTTCAATTTCTATTTTGCACTCTGGTTTTAGAATATCAAAGCAATTTTCCTTGATCATTTCTTGAAAGATGATGTCCAGACTTTTTTTTTTAAATCATGACTTTCAAGTACACCAATTAATTTTTTAAATTAATCTCTTCTGGATTTATTTTCCAGGTTAGTTATTTTTCCAATGAGATATTTCACATTTCTATTTTTCTTTCTTTCTTTTTTTTGCTTTATTGTAGCTTGATTTTTCATAAAATCATTAGCTTCCATTTGCTCAATTCTAATTTTTAAGGAATTAATTTCCTCAGTGAGCTTTCTTTATTAAAGCTTTTTATTTTTCAAAACATATATGTGGACAATTCTTCCATATTAGCCCTTGCAAAACCTTATGTTCCAATTGTCCTCTCCTTCCCCCAACCCCTCCCCTAGATGGCAAGTAGTCCAACATATATTAAACATAGTAAAAATATATGTTAAATCCAATATATGCATACATATTTATACAATTATCTTGCTGAACAAGAAAAATAAAATCAAACCAGAAAAAAAAAAGAGAACCAAAATAAAATGCAAGCAAACAACAACAAAAAGAGTGAAAAATGCTATGTTGTGAACCCCAGTCAGTTCCCACAGCCCTCTCTGGGTGTATATAGATGGCTCTCTTCATCACTAAACAATTGGAATTGGTTTGAATCATCTCATTGTTGAAAAGAGCCACATCCATCAGAATTGATTATCATATAATCTTGCTGCTACCGTGTACAATGATTTCCTGGCTCTATTCACTTCACTTAGCATCAGTTCATGTAAGTCTCTCCAGCCCTCTCTGAAATCATCCTATTGGTCGTTTGTTACAGAACAATAATATTTCATAGCATTCATATCTCAGTGAGCTTTTCATACCTCCTTTCTCAACTGGCCCATTTTTCTGTTTAAGGCATTCTTTTCCTCATTAACTTTTTGCATTTCTTTTTGCACCATTATCAATTCTTTTTCTAATTTTTCCTTTATCTCTTACTTGATTTTCAAAATCCCTTTTGAGCTCTTCTATAACCTGAGCCCAATTTTTATTTTTCTTGGAGGCTTTTGATATATAGGAGCTTTGACTTTATCTTCTGTGTGTTTTGATCTTCCTTGTCACCATAATAATTTTCTATGGTCAGAAACTTCTGTTTTCTGCTCATTTTCCTAGCTTATCACTTGGCTTTTAACTCAACTTTTAAATTTTGTTAAAGTAAGACTCTGTTTCCAGGGTGGAGGGTGCACTATCTCAAACTTCAGGGGTTTTGTGCAGTTGTTTTCAGAGATTCTTCCAGTAATCTGATCACAAGCCCTTTTCTGTCCTGGAGATGTTAGAGTGTCCTCGCCTCACTGTAGCTGTAAGAACTAGGGTGTTAAAGTAACAGAATCCTTCCTTAGTGCTAATGAAAAGACCTTTTGTGAGCTAAGGCTTCAGGAAGTTATCATTTTGTCACTGACACCACTGCCCATGCTTATTCTTGGTTTGCTGGTTTCCCAAGGCACTCACCTTCCTGGCAAACCTTTTCTGCCAATCTTCCAAGTTTCCTTTGGTGTCTGAGAGGTTTAGAAACTGCCAGTACTCCTGCTAATTCAGAGGTCCTGCTTTGCTGACTCTGGAGCTGGGCCTCTGCCAGACTTTTTCTGCTGACTTTTCAAGTTCTCTTTGGTGTCTCTGAGTTGAGGTGCAGAAGTCAACAGGACTATCACCGATTCAGAGGTCCCTAGATGGACTTCTGCTTTAATGGTGTGGGGCCAGGCCAGAGCTAGTATGGCCTGCATCAGGATTGCATTTGGTGTCAGATGTTTTCTAATATCCTTCTAAGTTATCTGTAGCTGGAAAATGTTTTACTCCATCTTTTTGGGTGTTCTGATGCTCTAAAATTTGTTTAGTCATTATTTAAAGAAATTTGGAACAATTTGGGAGAGAGGTTGGGCGAGTTCCTGCCTTTACTCTACCATCTGGGCTCCGCCTCTCCAAGTTCAAATCTTGACAAGTAACCTTATTCAAGCCTCGTTTTCATCATTTGTAAAACAGGGCTAATGTCACTTTTACAGAGCCATTATGAAAATCAAATGAGAAGACAAATTCATAACTTTTGCAAACTTTAAAGCACTCCATAAATGCTCACTACTATTATTCTTTAGAGGATGCTGGTTAATGAAGAGTGAAACAAGACAATATAAGAAAGAAAAATGAACTTGATACAGCATGAGTTAAAGTTCAGAACAGGAGTGAGGAGAGAAAAGTACATCTTGGAAGTAGTAGAGACATCAGAGATACAGCAGAGCTCAAACTGGGGTCAACTTCTCTAAGATACTCTTGGTTTTTGAAGCTTCTCTTTCTCTCCTTCAGAACCTAGATTTTTTTTAATAATAGCTTTTGATTTTCAAAATATATACAAAAATAGTTTTTAACATTCACCCTTGCAAAATCTTGTGTTACAAATTTTTTCTTTCTCTCTTCCCTCCCCTCCACCTCCTCTCCTAGACAGCAAGTAATTCAATAGATGCAGAACCTAGATTCTTTAAAGGATTCCTTTAAAGCTTTTAAAGGGTTTAAAGAAGAGAGTCCTACAATTGGGGCAGAAAAGAGGAATGGTGAACCCTTCATGAACATGGTTCAGAGTTGAAAAGGATCTTGGATATAATTTTGTCCAATTCTTTCATTTTACTCATATAGTTCCTGACTTTCCCTTGGCAGATAAATTCCTAAATATTTTATACTATTGATAGTTATTTTAAATGGAATTTCTCTTTGTGTCTCTTGCTGTTGGATTTTGTTAGTGATGTATAAAAATGCTTTAAGTGGATTTATTTTGTATTCTGTATCCTGCAACTTTGCTAAGTTGATTCTGTAGGGAATTCTTTCATTTTATAAATGAGAAATCTGAAACTCAGAGCAGTGAGTGACTTATCAAATATTACATGGGAATTACAAGAGGAGCTGAGATTTCACATGGCTTAGAAAAATCATTGAATTTGAGTCAAAGGAACTGTGTTCTACTCCCAGATCTATTCTTATTGCTACTTGTATGAACTTGGGCTAATTACTTAACATCCCTAAACTGCAGTTTCTTCATGTGTAAAATGAAAGAGGCTAGATTAACTGATCTCTGAGGGCTCTTCTAGTTCAGAATATCACAATTCTATCAATCTAATTCTTTTGACTTAAATTTCAGTGGTCTTTGTGCCTCTCAAATTGTAAAATATTCATATAAAATCAGCTTAACTTATTCAAATCATCAATCCACTAGTCACTCTTTATAATTGCAAAGGTCATCTGTGTACAGTAAAGAAAAGCATCATACAAAGCTCTAAAAATGTACTTTACTAGAAATGGTGGTGATGAGAGAATCCAGTATTAGAACTTTGGAATCCCCAAATTGCATGATTTATGTTTACATTTTAATAATGATATAGGCTTCTGAGACTCAATATTTCTTTTACCACAGTGCACAGCCAGTTCTTAATTATGTGATTATATTAAAGTGTGAACATATGAGTTACATGGTAAGTAAAAACAAATATTACTTAAGCAATAAAGAAATAACTTTCATAAATTTTGGCAAGTTCTCTGTATGTTTTCCCCTGGTCTTAAAAAAAGTAAAACTAGAAAACTCACTCATTTTTCAACCTGAAAAGGGAGAAAAATAACAAATAAATGAAGAAAAAAAGAAAAATGTAAAAATAAGATTCTGCTTTTTAAGTCACCATGCTCTTCAAACTATCTCTTCCTTCTTTCTGAGTTTATACTGAAGAAAAGTCTCCTGATGATCGCCTATGTGGAGAGGCACTATAAAATGACACTCCTTTGACTCCAAATTCAGAGTCACTCTGTAAAATGCATCCCTAATAGTACCCTACATTTTCCTCTCTCAGGAAAGGTGCAATGAACTTAAATATCTTAGAACAGAGGTAGGAAGAGGTATTTGACAATTGATGTAATTTCAAATTAATGACTCATAATTCAGGCTGGACCCACACCTGAATTTCAAGCAATAAGATATATAACAGGATGGAAATCTGTAACAGACTTCTAAACAAGTGATTTACAGAGGATTCTACGACCAGGCAAATTTGAATTTATAAAGTAATGACAAAAATGATGATTTTCCCATTTTAGACATCTTTCAAGACAATTAAAAAAAAAAAACCTTATACATTCCATTTTTTAAAGGAGAAAATCTCTTCAACCTTCCCCTTTAGCATTCCTAATTCACTCCAAATACCAGGCAAAAAACCAAAAATCAAAATAAGAGATTAAAACAGGTATTTTCTCTTATGTTTTGTTTCTATATTTTGCATCTGGATCAATATTCTATGTCCACTTTGTGATTGGCATCTCAAATTATTTGGAAGACAGAGATCATATTTTATAATTTTGTTTCTAAATCAGGAGTCTTAACATATTTTTTTGGTACTGTGGAAGTCTAGTGAAACCTATGAATCCTAAGGATAATATTTTTAAATGTATAAAATTAAATACATAACAAGGGAAATAAATTAAAATGTAGACATCAAAAAACATTTTTTAAACCAAGTTCTAAGATCCCAAATTAAGGACTTGTTCTAAATAATGTCAATGGTTAAGGATACATGAGGACTTAGTCAGAGTGTATTACTTCCAAGATATCAAGAATCTATAATTACCATAGCAGGTTACACTAGCTGGATAACTACTTAAGAAAAGTATACAGATCTCTATACAAAGTATATCGAATATGAAAAGCCTCAGTTCTTTACAGTGAACTCAAAAATACCAACTTTACATATGCAAAATGCCTAATACTATCAAATGTTAAACACTGTCCAATGTAAAAAATTCTGGAATTTTCTGGGTTTATTTTTGCCTTCTAATTGGAAGTTGTCTTAATTCTGCTAAAGCCAAGCTAATGATTTCTGTGTGGTCTGATAAGCTTGCACCTTTTACTCTAGATAGCAGTTTCAAAAACTACTAAAATTAAGCTTTGTATAGTGAGATGATGATAAATGAATGTAAATTTGTATCCCTATTATTGTTAAAGCTACTCAAAGTAAGACAGGAAGCAATACATTAGGACAAGAGTAGAACATTCATTGATTGATAATGGAAAAGAAAACTTCTCAGTGATCTGAGAATCATTCAGAAAATAAAACTACATATAACTAATTTTTGGGAACAACTATTTTTAAATTTAATCATCAATACAAGTTGAAAATCAGAGATAATTGTTAAGGTCTTGTAAGAAAGCAGCATCCAGTGAATCTTTCCATTCTCAAGACTCCCAGCCCTTCCCTCCAGGCTGTTGAGGCAACTTGAGACCCACTGCACCAGCAGCCTCTTCCACGGAACGCTCACCCTTGCTGTGAAACTCCTGGTGAAGGGCCACATGGTTCCGAGTACTTTGAAGGAGACAAAGATACGTAGCAGCTTGGAAGTGTAACTCATGTTGAGCTCTGCAGAGCTTCTCACTGGTGACCTAGAAAAGATGGCACAGTGAATTATCAGAAAACTCCACAGGAAACAATACAACTTAATTTAGTGTAAATAAACTTATAATTTGGGAATAAAGACAAACTGTGGAGTTGTACAGAAACAAAGAGGATTTAAGGCAAATTTTCAATATAACACTCATGAAATGTATCCATAACATGTATCTTCACTGTCTGAAATAAAACTCATAGTTTTTAAAAAATATGTTAACAATACATATCCACATTTCTAAGATAAAAGCATTTTGAAGATATGCTTAAATTCATTATGATTTCTGACATGCTTACAATAAGACTTTTTTTTTTTTTTGCTAAGGCAATTGGGGTTAAGTGACTTGCCCAGGGTCACACAATTAGGACGTGTTAAGTGTCTGAGGCCAGATTTGACTCAGGTCCTCCTGACTTCAGGGCTGGCACTCTATCCACTGCACCATCTAGCTGCCCCAAAATGAGACATTTTTATACAATCTAACATAGATACTAACATGGTACTAGAGGGATACTCAAATCAATACTCAAGATAATTTTACTGAAGATTATGTTTACCATAATATTAGGCTGATTTCTAATTTTAAAACTCAATATATACTAGAAATAAAAGCAAACTTTTGGTGCCAGTTACATAGAATTTCAGGTTTGAAGGAATCTCATCAAATCATTTAATTTGCATTTGTCATTTTTACAAATGTAAAAACTAAGGCTTAAATTTTTTAAAATAACTTGTCCAAGGTCAAAAAAATGTAATTTTGGGGCAAAATGAAGTTCTCTTGGTTGAAAGTTCAAAGCTGCTGCTCTTATTCTATGCTGCCTCTTAAAAGACACCAATTAAAAGTAGTAATAACAAAAATCCATCCCCATTTTAAAGGAAATACTTTTCCTTAATTGACTGTTTTCATAGATTTTTAGTGTTACATATGTCATAAATGCCCTTATGCCTTTTCAGTGTTAAACAAAGGAATCTTTTTAACCTGGAAACACAAATTGAAGGCTATTTCTCCAAAGACACAATGAGAAAAAATGCTCCAAAAAAGGTGCTCTCAAATCCTGTATTTTGATACCCTGAGATTTTACTGATACACCAGCAGGATTTTGACTTCAAGCTTTCCAGAAATTAGGAAAATTCTTTTGAAAACCTGCCAGCGAAACTTCCTTTCTTTGAGAAGGGAAGTATGAGTGAAGAATATCAACTTACACTGTCAGACACAATAAATTCATTGGTCTATGTTGCTAAATCACTCCCCCCCCCCTTTTATTCTTTTGGCTTTTTTTTGGGGGGGGGGCACAAAACAATTAGGATTAAACGACTTGCCTAGGATCACACAACTAGTAAGTATTAAATGTCTAAGACTACATTTGAACTCAGGCCCTCCTGATTTAAGGGCCAGTACTACACCATCTCATGGCTCCCTCTCTTTTATTCTTGTAAGAAATGGCTCATGAGGTAGGAGAAGAGATGGATATGAAAACAAAACAATGTAAAAGTAAAGATGTAAATAAAAATTAAAAGAAAAGAAAATTCACCAGCACAGATTACAGCTTGGGTTTTCATTATATTTTATGTAACTCATGTCATCCATCTGAGTGACTAAAGTTTTAGGACATGGTTAAGACAAGAAATGAAGAAGATTATTGTTCCCTTTATGTCTTTCAGTCAATTTAAGGGGTAGTTTTTGGACACTGCTGTCAAATATCTCTTTCACTAATAACTTTTCCTTTCTAAAAATGAGGTAATATAAGTAAAGCACATTAAAGTTCTTACATAAATGCTAGCTGTTATTATTAGACACTGTTTAAAATTTTATTTGGAGTTAAGAATTAGGAGTCAGACACAACAGTCAATGACTATGCTAATTTAGTGTTTGATAAACCCAAAGACTCTACCTTCTGGGATAAGAACTCACTATTTGACAAAAATTTCTGAGAAAACTGGAAAAGTGTGGCAGAAACTAGGCAGAGACCAACATCTTATACCCTATACCAAAATAAGGTCAAAGAACTTCATGATTTAAACATAAAGGATGATACTTAAGCAAATTAGGAGAGTAGGGATAGTTTGCCTTTCAGATCTTTGGAGAAAGGAGGAAAAAAATAGCTTTTTGTTTTCAAAATATATGCAAAGATAGTTTTTAACATTCACCCTTGCAAAACCATGTTCCAAATTTTTCTCTCTTCTTTTCTCCCACTCCCATCCCCTTAGACAGCAAGTGATCCAATGTTAAAAATGTGCAATTTTTCTATACGTATTTCCACATTGACTATGCTGCACAAGAAAAATCAGATCAAAAAGAAAAAAAAAATGAGAAAACAAACAAACAAATGAACAACAACCAAAAAGAGTGAAAATGCCATCCAAACTCAGTGTCCCACAGTCCCTCTCTCTGAGTAAAGACATGCTTTCCATCACAAGTCTTGGAATTGGTCTGAGTCATCTTATTATTGAAAAAAGCCATGTCCATCAGAATTGATCATCATATAGTCTTGTGGTTGCCGTGTACAATGATCTCCTAGTTCTGTTCATTTCACTTAGCCTCAGTTCATGTAAGTTTTTCCAAGCCTCTCTGAAATCATCCTGCTGGTTTTTTTTAATAGAACAATAATATTCCATTACATTCATATATCATAGCTTATTTAGTCAATCTCCAATTGATGGGTACGCACTCACTTTCCAGTTTCTTATCATTACAAAAAGGGCTGCCACAAACATTTTTTACACATGTGGGTCCCTTCCCCTTTTGAGTGATTTTTTTCGGAATACAAACCTAGTAGTGACACTATTGGATCAAAGGGTATGCACAGTTTGTTAACACTTTGGACATAGTTCCAAATTGCTCTCCAGAATGGTTGGATTTGTTCACAGTTCCACCAACAATGTATCAATGTCCCAGTTTTCCCACATCCCCTCCAACATTCATCATTATCTTTTCCTGTCATCTTAGCCAATCTGAGAGGTGTGTAGTAGTACTTCAGAGTTGGCTTAATTTACATATCTCTGATCAAGGGTGATTTAGAACATATTTTCAAATGACTAGAAATGGTTTTAATTTTTTCATCTGAAAATTGTTTATATCCTTTGACCATTTATCAATTGGAGAATGGCTTGAATTCCTATAAATTTGAATCAATTCTTTATATATTTTAGAAATGAGGCCTTTATCAAAATCTTTGGATAAAAAAATTTTCTCAATTTTCTGCTTGAAAGGAGGAATTTATGATCAAAGAAGAACTGGAGAACATTATGAAATACAAAACTAATCATTTTAATTATGTTAAATTAAAAAGGTTTTACACAAACAAAATCAATGCAGTCAAGATTAGAAAGGAAGCAGAAAGCTGGGAAAAATTTTTCTTATCCAATGTTTCTGATAAAGGCTTCATTTCTGAAATATATGTAGAACCCAGTCAAATTTATAATACAAGTCATTCCTCAATTGATGAATAGTCAAAAGATATGGCCATGTTTCAGATCAAGAAATTAAAGCCATCTATGGCCATATGAAAAAATGCTCTAAATCACAATTGATCAGAGAAATAAAGAATTAAAACAACTTTGAGGTACCACTTCACACCTATCAAATTGGCTAAGATGACAGGGAAGTTGTGGGAATAAATGTTGAAGGGAAGTGTGGGAAAACTGGAACACTATTGTAGATGGAGTTGTGAATTGATCCAACCGTTCTGGAGAATAGTATGGAACTATCCCCAAAGGGCTATCAAACTGTGCATACCTTTTAATCCAGCAGTCTCAATACTGGATCTATATCCCAAAGAGATCATAAAAGAGGAGAAAGGACTCACAAGCACAAAAATATTTGTAACAGCTTTTTGTGGTAGCAAAGAATTGGAAACTGAGTGGATGCCTATCAATTGGAGGACGGCTGAATTAAGTTATGATATGTAAATGTAATGAAATATTATTGTTCTTTAAGAAATGATAAGCAGGTTGATTACAGAAAAGCATGGAAAGATTTACATGAGCTAATACTGAGAGAAGTGAGCAGAAGGAGAATATTGTGATTATGTGATGATCAACTCTGACAGGCATAGCTCTTTTTAGCAATACAGTGATTCAAGACAATTCCAGTAGGATTGGGATAGAAAATATCATCCTCATCCAGAGAGAACTATGGGGGCTAAATGTGGATTGAAGCATATGATTTTCATCCTTTTTTGGTTTGTTTTTTCTTTCTCATGGTTTTCCCCTTTTGTTCTGGTTTTTCTTTTCCAATATAACTAATATGGAAATATGTTAAACATGATTATACATCTATAACCTATATCAGATTGTTTACTATCTTGGGGAAAGATAATGTAAGAGAGGGAGGAGGAAAAAAATTTGGAACTTAAAGTCTTACAAAAACGAATGCTGAAAGATTATGTGATGATCAACTGTAATGGATTTGGCTCTTTTCAATAATGAGGTGATTCAAGGTAACAGATTTAGGATAGAAACTATCAACCGCATCCAGAGAAAATTATGGAGACTGAATGTGGACAAAAGCATAGTATTTTCATCTTTGGTTGTTGTTCGTTTGCTAGCTTTTTTTCCCCTTTCTCTTCCCTTTTGAGCTAATGTTTCTTGTACAACATGAGAAATATGCACATATATTTAAAAGAATTGCACATATTTAACTTATATCAGATTGCTTGGTATTTTGGGGAGGAAGGAGATAAGGAAAAAAATTTGGAACACAAAATTTTACAAAAATGAATGTTGAAAATTATCTTTTACATGTATTTGGAAAAATAAAATACTATTGAGTTAAAAAAAAAAAAAAAAAAGGAATTAGACGTCAGAATCTGGAAACAGGTCAAAAGATGCTCAAGAGTTCCAAGACTTTTTTTGTGTCATGATGCTCTTGGGCAGTGTGGTGAAGACTATAAAAGACTTGCCAAAATAATTTAACAGACCCCCCCCATGCTAGCCTGAGCTTTTTGCACTACAATCACATCAAATATGTTAAAATATAGAAACTTAGTGTCCAAAAGACTGCTTTTAGGGCTTTCAGTTTCTGGTTAACAAGGAATAATATAATATTTGGAGTACAGTATGAATTTCAACTCAATAACCAATTAAATTTTGATGATTCGGTATTTATAAACATTTATGTATAAATATGCACAGCAAAAAAACCAATAATATAATATAAGATAAAATGACAGGAGGCAAAGTACCAAGCATCCTATTTTATAGTAAAACAAGAAAGCATAAATCCTACTTTTAAACTTGCCATCTTGCAGGGGGGAAAGGAGAGAAGAAATTAGTAATGGGTAGAGGAATAAGGCTCAACATTTTCAAAAAGAACCTAAGAGAAAAAAAAAATTCATAAAAACTAAAGGAAAGGCAAGAATTCCTAACTAAACCACATTTAGTAGTACAGAGAAAAGGGGAATATAAGATGCATTTTAACTGTTTACATTTTGCTCTAATTCGATCCAGTTCAGTCCAATAAACATTTTTCAGTTCCTCTTTGGGCCAAGACGCTTGCTCTCAATAGGGAGGATAGAAAAGCCAACTAAAAGACAGTCCCCTAACTTCAAGCTTAGTCAGCTGGGGATTTCCTTCCATGATTACAGATCATCACTTTCACCTGCCCATGCCTGTTAAGGTGCTCTCCTAAGTTCATTACAGGGTTTACACAAGGTGGGAGGGGAGGGGGACTTCTTTGGGATTTCTTGACATTATACAGGACATCAAAGAAACTGGAGGTTTGTCTAAGATTATTTCCCTCTGAATAAGCTGGGCGTTTTAGCTGCCCAAGAGTTGCAAATTCTTGGTATTCCCAGCTCCCTGGCTCCCTGAAATCTTTAATTTTGCATCACTACCCAGACTATTTCCATAAATGTCAATAAATATTACCTCATATAGCACAAAACTGCAGTAATAGCACCCATTCCTACCCTCACCATATCTCTGGGCTGCGTGCTCCGGAATAATGGCCACCCAGCACTGGACTGTGCCGCTTCTGGTAAATGTAATGCAGAAGCCCTAAATTTCTTGGACCCATCTCTCTGCAATGACATCTCAACAGAAGGTTCATGCTAAACATCCCACGCATTTCAGGGCTACACTGTGAACCTGTCTTGGAAGGCTTCTCCCAGGTGCTCCAGCAAGGTCATGTGGTCCCCACTGTGGCCTCAGTTTATTCACTTGTTACATGACATCATCTAGCAGAGGTCACGACCCCACAGTGCTAGGAAGGGTGTGGCGTCGATGGGCAAATTTCAAGGCTCCATTCATGGAATCCCGAATCGGGGCCCATCCCGACACTGCCAGTGCCGCGATTGTCAAAATTAGCATCCCGACAAGGATCGGCTGCGGCGTTCGCTGACCAGGAGTCCGCCCTCTCCCCGGCCGCTTCCCCTACCCGCCTCGCTCTTCTCCTCCACTCCCCCCCACCAACCTCCCCGCAAGCAGTCCCGCCCCTTTCCCCCCGCGATCGCGGGGGTCCATACCCGGTGCGCCCGGAAGGCCTCCACGAGGTACCGATAGGCTGCTGTGTCCCTGTAGGGCCGGCCTGTGGCTGCGCTCAAGTACCGCAGTTCCTGCAGGAGGCCCCGCAGCGTGCGGGCCGGCGGGCCCAGGGACACCATCTTAGGATCTGCGCTGAAGTCGGAGCAGGCCCAGGCCAAGGACGGAGGCCGACGAGGAGTGGCGTCAGCGCCCTCTACCGGCGACAAGCCTGAATAATCTTCCTAGCCCCACAACTCGCAGCAGAAATGGGACCCACCCTCCACCCCCCCACCCCCCCCACCCCCCACCTCGGAGTCCAGGCACTTCAGGCTATGCAATCGAGCGCAGAAAGGAAAAGCAAACGAAAGCTGAGTGCTTGCGGGCCTCCAGTGTTTCTTTGACCTCCACCCGGATCCCGGTAGAGCTACGCTTCCGAGAGAAGGCACGTCTGAGCTTTCTCCCAGCCGCTTCTCCCCTATGTCCTGAATGTTTATCTGAGAAGACGCTGAGAAGGCGGAGCCTGCATAATATCATCGATTAAGCAAAATTTCGGCGCAAACGTAGATGCAGAACCTGCGTCTGGAATCAGCTCACTCCGCTACATGCTAAGAATGAGCGTCCTTGCCTTCTAGGAGTTTACGTTCTAGCAGAGAAGAAAGCATGCACATTTTACATAAGTATATGCGGGAGATGTACAAAAGAGACGGGAGTGGGGGTGTGAACAAGAGCAAGACGAGGTGGCGATTGAAGTGGGCTTTGAAGGAAGCCAAGACCCCGAAGTGAGGAGGGAGGGCACGGCAAGCACGACAAACGTCCTGGGTTATGGAAAGAAGGGTACGCACGCAGAAGGTGGACTGACCAGTGTGGGATGAATAGGTAAATGCTTGCTTGGAAGAGTACATGAGGGAAATAATGCTTAAGGGGGAAAAGGTCGAAACGACTCCCAAGGACAATTTTTTATAAGGCCAGAAAGTTCTTCAAGAACGTATCCCTTCAGGATTGGAATATGGTACGTGCTAAGCTGCGAGCCGGTGTTGCTGGGTTCGAATCCACATTGTTTTTTCCTGCAAGAAAACGAGTTATTTGCGAGATTTAAGTTTTTTCTAAGGAACCCAAAATTGTTCTCACCCCAGATGGGACTCGAACCCACAATCCCTGGCTTAGGAGGCCAATGCCTTATCCATTAGGCCACTGGGGCTTCTGGTAAAACCGTTCTTCAATGATATATTCATTGGGTTTTTTTCATTGGCGCGTCATTACTGACGCCATCACTACTTTTAACCTATCCCGTATATCTATTCTAACAATTGGCAGCTACATTAGACACAGAGACTGGCTGGGAGGTTCCTGTAGAATTCTGGGAGTTGTAGTTTAAACATCAACTGAGACAACCTATTTGCCATTTACCCTTTCCACTCTTGAATGCGTGTATACACACATTCATACGTGGAACAAGCTACAATTCTGACATACTCCAGTCCATACTGTAAAGTTTTTTTAAGGTGTCTTGCCTTCCCTCGCTTGGCCCAAGATGTCTCACAGGTTTGCTCTGTTTCCCCACCTCCTCCGCCCTAAAGGAGCATGCGGAGGTCTCCGGTCGCACGTGCACAGGACCCGGGCCTCCCGCTGGGCCGGGAGGAGCCTCGAGCGCTCTAGCTCGGGAGCCTGAGCTGCGCTTCTGGGCCAGGCTACGGACGGAAGCTGCCCTGGCGCCCCGCGATCTGCCTATTAAGCCCGAGCCGCTTCGGCCTGATTCCTCCTTTTACTATAATCACCTCCCCGCGTCCGTTCCTTACCTAGTCCAGCTAGCTCAGGGCCTCCAAGAACCGCCGGCACCGTTCGCGCTCTCCTGCCTGCCCCGGGTGACGCGGTGAAGAGAACCCCTCGGGCGTGAGCCTGCGAACAGCGGGTTCGAATCCCAGACCTTCTGCTGAAAGGCAGTGACCTTGAGCAGTGAGAGTGATACAAACATGCAGCTCGTTATTCCTGCTTTTGACCCTTCTTGCGACCGCGAAGGGGAGGGGGGAGGAGGAGGAGGGAATCCTATTCTCATCCTATTTTACCTGTGGGAAACTGAGACTGAGCGAATTAATCACTTGCCTAGTGCTATAACCAATGAGTATCTTACTCGACTCCCTTAGCAATCTTGAGAGGCTGGGACTATTATCCCCATTTTACAGGTGGGAAATCTGAAGCCGAGAGGTACAATCACTTGCTTAGAAGCTGACATCAAATGAGGACTTCTCAATGACGGGATCTGTGCTCTGTCAGGCCCGCTTTGCTGGGTTTCCTCATTCATGGAAGCACAAGGTTGAAAGAGGATGATTTACCCAAAATCTCTTCTGGCTCTTCCATGGGATGAATTCTCACTCCATCCTAGTGCTTCTCCTTCTGTGTTGGGATCTTGAGGACCACTACCAAGCGCACTCTGCAGTCGTTGAAACTTTTCCCCAAAAATGTGTGTTCACTTCCACTTCAGTTAAGATTACTCAAATCTAATTTTCACCTACAAATACTATATCAGGGCAAAATGTGACAATTGGATCCTCTGGGAAATATTCAGATTCCTCCATGGCAAGAGTTTAGGAGACTCACTGAAAGGAGCACAGTAACAGTATGTTCCTTTGTGAACTAGTTCCTGTTTAATTGTTGAAATGCCTATGATCAACAGCTGCCTCTTGAAAATTTAGAATAGATTTTGCTTGATTGAATCAATCAGCAGACATCTGTTAAAGCCAAGCATTGTTCTGAATGCCCGGGGATACAAGTACAAAACTGAGACAGTGTCTTGCATTCCAGTATATTTTCCATAGCTAATCAGTTTTTGCCAATTCCTACTACACATAATGATCACATCTCCAATTCACAGCCTAGACCTGGCCCTCTATTTTCTGCCTGAATTACTTTTAACACTTTACCACCATCTTTACCTCCTTTACTAGTTCGTGTCTCCTGGCTTCTAAGATCCTTCCCCTAGGTTCCTGCCTTTCCTTGAAAGTCACTCAATATTCCCCAATTCTCAATCTTCAGCTTCCTTTAGTTAAGTTTCCTTTCCAAACAATGAATCCTATCACCTACCAAAACTGAAGGAGGCTGAGGAAACCGTCTTGCTGAATTCTAATTTACCTTGCCACGAAAAACTATAGATGTTCTATTTGAATTTGACGTGAAAATTGTCTTGAGATGTTCTTCATATGAGAAAATAGTTCTATTTACAAAGACTCCCCATGGGGTTTCTTTAAATCAATTACCTTATTATGCTCAGAATCAGGGGTATGCTAAAGCCAGTTCTCTACAAATAAGGGTTTGGTTTATTATTTTATTATCTAGATTTTTAAGTTTTAATGATGTGGATTAAACATAAAAGTGTGTGCACGTACATGTTTATTTTCTGGAAAGCAATTTTTTTTCTTTAATCAACATACTACAGTATAATTCTATAAATATTGCTTTGAGCAGGTAGCCTTATGAGTTTGAGAAGGGATAAAATGACAATGTGGCAACCAAATGAATATGTGGAGGTAAATGAGAGGTTAACTTGAAGGATGATGTCTTTGAGAGGAAAAAGTTCATTAGTTTTTTGGGTTTTTTTGAGAAAGATTTGTTTTATACAAGTTTGAATTATATCCAGTTGAAATGTTCAAAAGGCAATTAATTGAGAGATAAATGCCTTAAGTTCAGAAGAGATAAAAGAGCTTCATATACATATTTGGGGGTCATCTGTAAAGAGATTATAGCCTAGTTTTCCCCAGTCTTTGCAAGAAATGGACAAAACCTTGATCATCTCCAAGGCAGAATTAAGAAAACCACCTTAAAAACAAATTTTGACAGCTTCATTTCTTTGATAGACATTTCATTTCTTAAGACAAGTTTCTTTGCTATAATTCCCACTAGTGTCCAGGGAAAGCGCTCTCTACAGATAATTTCTTTAGTGTGAATGCTGGATATTTGTGGCTCCCATTTCATCAGAAGAGTAAATGCTGGTACCATAGTTCTGCTTCACTGATGGCTGTGTTTTTCATTTTGTGATTTTAGCATTGATCTCCTATGATTTCTTACTGATTTAGGACCTTTAACAGAAAAATAATGAACCATTAACCACAGTGGGACATCCCACCACCAACCAGGTACTTTTTTTTTTTTTTTATTAAAGCTTTTTATTTTCACAATATATGCATGGATAATTTTTCTATATTAACCCTTCCAAAACCTTGTGTTCCAATTCTTCCCCTTTCCCCACCATCTCAAAATGGCAAGTAATCCAAAATATGTTAAACATGGTAGAAATATGTTAAATCAAATATATGCATACATATTTATACAATTATCTTGCTACACAAGAAAAAAATCAAAGCAAAAAGAAAAAGAAAAAGAAAATAAAATGAAAACAACAGAGAGTGAAAATGCTATGTTGTGATCCACTCAGTTCCCACAGTCCTTTCCAGCCAGAAACTTTCAATCCAGATAGATTCTTCAGAATTCAGGACAAGGGCTTGAAATTCTCCTATTAGAGCCTAACGTGTGCTGGCAAACTGCCTTAATGAGATGAAATCTAAATCTCAGATTTAGAGCTGAAAAAGACCTTATAGGTCTATTAATATATTTCTCTATATTTTATATATATAATTGTTATTATGTATATTGTATTATATGTAATATATAATTATTATATATACATATATAAATATATATGTTTGTAAAGGAAAACAGGCCCAGAGAGATGAAATAACCTGAGCAATATCACCAGGGTTAAAACACTTCTTTGATTCCAAATGATGTGCTACTTTCCCCTTCCTACCACATGCACTCAGTGGAGCTTCAAAGGAGGAAGACATGGGTAGCTGACCCGAGAACTGGGACTTTGTTGACTCTGGAACTTCCTGGTATTTACCAATATTCATTAAATTCTCCAGTCATGTAGTTGTTCGAATCAATAAGGTATCGAATTAGAGAATCAACAAGGTTAATAAGCTTAAAGAATGTGCTCAATTCACTGACATGAAACAGTGTATATAACTGTGTGTTATAGAGATATCTATATGTATACACATATCTACAGATGTGTAGATATGTGTGTGTCCTCTTCTCAGAACATTTAAAAATTCCATATTCGGGACTTGACAATTCCCCAAATTTACTTCAATAACCATGATTTTTTAAAAATATATTTTATTGATATTGAATGTCTTCCAGTACTCCTCCCAAGAAGTCATCTTATAGAAGAAATGATTTTTTAAAAAGAAAAATGAAAAGAAAAACACGTCATTAAAAGCAATCAACACAATAAAAAAAATGTGAAATATATGCAGTGTTCCACACCTGTAGACTTCCCAACTCTGCAATGGAAGCAAGAAGCATCTTCTCATATCTCTTTGTTGGGGTCCTGTTTGTTCGTTGTAATTTTACAATATTCACTTTTCATTGTTTATGGTTCTTTCCATTTACATTACTGTAGTCATTGCATTTGTTATTTTCATAATTCTGCTTACTTCACACTACATACTTTCATATATCTCTGCACTGACCATTTCTATTATTTCTTACAACAAAGAAATTATTCTATTATATTCACATCATGTTTAGCCATTCCCAAATTGATGAACATCTACCTTATTTCCAGTTTTTTTTTCCTATTATACAAAAAGACCCAATAAAAATATTTCAGAGTTCATGGAGACTTCTTATATCACTGACCTTCTTAGGGAACAGGGAACATGCTTACTAGTGGAATTTCTGGAATAGACATTAGTCTCTTTATTCTTGTAATTCCAAATTGCATTCCAAAATGAATGTTTTATCTTTTCTAGGATTATATTTTCCCAAAAATATATCAATGAAGGTATGGTAGTATGCCAGATACTGAATCAATAGATTCAGAAGTATTAGGAATTCAGAATTTGCCACTCTTTTAAGTATATGAACCCACCTTTAAGGGTGCTCATCCCCCTCATACCTTACTACTTTCTTCAGAGAAATAGAACTAGATGACCAAAAAGGGGGGAAATGAAAGAAGAATGAAACACAGTAGAAAGAACACTGGACTGGGGGTTCAAATATTAAAGATTCAATCCAATTTTAGCCACTTGATAGCTAGATGACTTTAGGAAAATTATTCAATCTCTTTACCACCTCTTCAGGATGAACTGAATTCCTGGACTAGCTTTTTCATTGGCTCTACTCTACCTACTTTTCTGATTTCTGATGTTTCTTGGAGCTAGTAGATAGAAACAAGAGATTTTCTGCCATGTTAAGTCTTGATTGATGGTGTATCCTGACAGGCATCAAAGAGCTACTCTGCCTATGGGATCTATCATAGTTAAGATTTTTTTTTGCAACCCCACAAATGCTCAGTCTTTGAGATTTCTTTCTCTCTCTTGGGAATGATTAGAGGGCAAACCCTTCCTCCCCCCATTAAATATCAGTTTCCTCATCTCTAAAGAAAATAGCACCACTTCTCTTGCCTATCATAATAACATATTAAATAACAGAAAATGAGAACTCTAAGTTCAAGTACAAAATAACGTAATTTCTATCATTTGTTTTTAGGTACACTAACTTGGAATCATATTTAATTAACATTTAAAGTAGGATTCTCTAATGAAAGGAAAAATCTTTCTGTTGAGGGGCCATCCCCAATGGAGAGTATATTAATTATAAAGTTTTTGTTTTAATTTTGAGAGTAAAAATGCTTTCAAAATAGGAAATTTTTTAAAATTAAGAATAGAAAACATGAAATTATTAAATGAAATAAAAGTATCACAATTTCAGTACTCTATCAGAACCAATTAAAGGGAAGAAGGAGGAAGGTGGAGGAAAAAATTATGTGCCAGGTACTGATATCATTTGATCCTCACAATAACTCTGTGAGGTAGATCACCTCCACTTTATAAGCAAGGAAATTGGGGCAAATGGAGGTATAAAGGATAAGGTTCAATGCCCAGGCTCACAGGGCTATTAAGTGGCTGAGGACAGATTTGAACTGAGGTCTTCCTGAGTCCTACCCCATGGATTTGTCCCCTCTTGTCACCTGAAGCCTAGAGGAGGAGAGAAAGAGGCATAAGAATGGGAAAGGAAAAAAGAAAAGGAGGGAACATATAAAGTCACTAAGTACTAGAAAAAAGAAATATGAGACTGATATGGAAAAAAGATAGAAATATGAAAACGGATGAAGAATCTTATTGTTTTTATTTTGGAGATTCTAATGATAAATACAATTGTTCACTGACAGAGCAAGTTATACCTTGTAATTACTAAACTCTTTAAGTGCAAATGAGTTTCATAGTAACTTAGAACAAGAAAATTTAGAAACTTTCTGCAGGCAAATTTGTTTTCTGACTTTATCATGCAAAAAAGGGCTAATTTCATTGTTTTGAATTTTTTCTTTCCAAAATCAAAGACTTAATTAAAAAAACAGCCTAGCCCCTGAAGCCTATTGAGATCAGATATGCTCATGTGTAGAATCTGATATTTAAAAAAAAAAAGTCTTTGGCAAAAGTCTCTCACAGCAGGTTCCTGCATGTTGCCTTTTCTCAACTGCAGGCATAAATGTTTATCACTATTGATTGTGCTCTGCCCATGATCAGATGAACTACAATCAAATACAGCATACAGTTTGTTAGATGTTCTCCACAACTATTGTCTCGAAGAGGGAAATTTCCCTGCATCTCTACATTCTTGAAATTCCTGTTCTCCCAGTCCTGTGGGCCTGAGCTGATGTATAACTGCAAGGAAAGTCCCAGGCCTACACTGTACTACCAAACTCTGACCTGAAGTACATAGAGCAAAGGGATTAGTAGATCTTCTAAGGTAGAAAAAAAGAATTAGGAGAGGAATAAGAATATGTCCTTTGTCACCTCTTCAGGATGAATTGAATTCCTAGACTGACTTTTTCATTGGCTCTACCTACTTTTCTTATTTCTGATGTTTCTTGGCGCTAGTAGATGGAAACAAGAGTTTTCCTGCCATGTTAAGTCTTAACTGGTGGTGTATCCTGACAGGCATCAAAGAGCAACTCTGACTATGGGAATCTATTATATTTGAGTTTTGTTTTGTTTGCAACTTCACAAATGCTCAATCTTTGAGATTTCTTTCTCTCTCTTGGGAATGATTAGAGGTTGGCCCCCCTCCCCCATTCAATATGACTCCTATTTAAAATGCAATTATGCAAGTCCTTCAAATATTGTCAAGTTTCATTAGTGCAAATCCCTGTACTGATACACATGGCAATACTTTTTTAATTCAGCATAATAATTAATAAATAATAACAGCTAAGTTTTATATAGTGTTTACTACATGCTAGGTACTTTGCTAAGTTACAGTTTTTATCTCATTTGATCTTTACAATTCTGGGAGATGAGGATAAAAATTAAGTGACTTGTCCAGGCTCACAAAGCTTATGTATGAGAGGTAGGATTAGAATTCAGATCTTACCGTCTCCAAGCCCAGTACTTTTATCTAACTTCAGAGGGTTATTGTTTTTTTTTTTTTTTTAAATTTTATTTTATTTAATAATAACTTTGTATTGACAGAATCCATGCCAGGATAATTTTTACACAGCATTATCCCTTGCAATCACTTATGTTTCATTTTTTCCCCTCCCTCCCTCCTCCCCCCCCCCCCAAGATGGCAAGCAGTCCTATATATGTTAGAGTTATTGTGAAAATCAAATAAAGTAACATATATAAAGTGCTTTGCAAACCTTAAAGTGTTATCTGTTATTATCAAGAACACTGGGCAGAAATTAAGAAGCTGGTTCAGATTTCTAAGTGTAAAAAGGGAATCACAGAAGAATAAAGAACATGATGATTCTAGATTATGTTGAACATGAAACCAAGTTCTAGAAGCTGGTTTTCCTTAAATTGCACTTTGTGTATATCTCATGTCATGAATCCTCAATTCCAGAGTCAAATAAATTTGCTTACTGCTTTGCATTTTGTAGATAAAAATGAACGAACAAAGGGGAAAAGAGGTAACTTTTGAACATGAACACTTTTGGGTAGGGTCAGCTTTTGTTTCCTGATATTCTCCCAAGAGGCCAAATCCTACATATCTAACTATAACTGTCATTTGATGCTTGTTAAAACTTCCATTCCCTCAGTGCAGGTCAACTATGTGACACACCTGTTGACCTTGTGGTTGGGTGGCCAATGCACTGGGCTTAAAAGCAAAAACCTGGACTTGTATCCCACTTCAGTCACCAGGCAACACTGACAAGTCATTTAAGTGCTATATCAATAAAAACAGCACAATGTGCCAGGAACTTTCTAAGTGCTTTACAAATATTTTCTCATTTATTCCTTACAGCAACCCTGGGAAGTAAGTGCTATTTTATTCCCATTTTACAGTTGAGGAAATTGAAAAAGAAGTGAAGTGACTTGCCCTGAATCACGAAACTGAGATGAGATTTAAACTCCAGTCTTCCTGAAATAGTTAGGTAGCAGAGTGGATATGTAAAACTCACCTTCCAGAATTCAAATATGGCCTCCGATGCCTATTAGCTGTGTGACTCTGGACAAGTCACTTAGCCCTGTTGCCTCAGTTTCCTCACCTGTAAAATAAGCTGAGAAGGAAATGAAAACCACTCCAATTGTTCTCCCAAGAAAGAAAGTTGGGTAAGACCAGAAGAACTGAAAAACAACTTTCTGAAGTAGGTTATTTTAACTTGAATTCTACTTGAATTATCTACCTTATTGTGGGAATAAAATATAATGCACACAAAGTATTTTATAAAAAGTTATCCAAACATTTTCTACTCTTATTCCAAAGAAATTATCACTGTTCTAGGCAGAACAGGATCATGAGCAACTTACTATCTCTTTATTTTGTGTCCCTTTTCTGTGACTTGTCAACCAGGAACTTTATTATTATTCTTCTCAACACTTGGATTAACACAGTAATGGGAGGGGCGGGATACTCATTTTTTATTAGCTTCAGTGAGCTGGCTCCATGACACAGAAGCTTGTGGGAGGTTTTATAAACAGGTATTTTACATCATATGTTGACATATACACACACACTTTAGAAGGAACTGTACTGGCATAAGGAGGTGGCAGTCAAACGCAAACCTTTAACATTCATAATTTCAAATAGTTTAGTTTACGGTCCAATCCTTTAGATTAAGGAATTATTGTCAGCTTTCTTCTAAAAGTTGGTATCCAAAAAACCAACCAACCAACCAACCAAACAAACAAACAAACAAAAAAAAAAAAACCCAGAAAACCAAAAAAAAACCCAGTTGACTGGAAGTAATTGATTTATTCATTTAAAACATTTTCTTGAAGCACCTGCTATGTTTCAAGTACAGAATTATGTGATAGGATCACAAAAAATAAAAACTAAACATTATTTGCCCTCAGAGTTTATATCCTATTTCATGAGTAAAAAATAAACAAACATGCACACTAACAACAAGTACATTTAAAACACAAAGTAAATAGTTATTTCCAAGGGGAGGCCACTAGCTAGTAAGAGGGATCAGGGTAAGCTTCCCATAGAAGGAGGCACTTTGATCAGAATACTGAAGGATAGCTAAGGAATTATATGAGTTAATAAGTGAGTGCATTCCAGCCATGGATTCCAGTTTGGTTGTAATATAAAGTATATATATTGTATAGTAATGTATATTAAACCACAAAAGTTAGGAGCCTGACTATGGAAGGCTGTAAATAATTTACATTTTGTTTCTAAAATAAAAAGGGAATTGAGAGCTTTTTTTTGAGCAGGGAAATGAGATGATGTCTGTGTAGTTTAGGAATACCAAGTTGTCAGTTGTGTGAAGGATGAATTGAAGAGGGATAAGAATAGAAGCAGAGAAAAAATTAGGATATTTTTTTCATAGCTCAGGTGACCTTAAGGTAATGGCAAGATGGAGAGAAAGGGATATGAGAGATGCTATGTAGAGAAACTTCATAAGACTTGGCAACTGACTGCTAGAAGGAGTGAAGGAAAATGAAGAGTTGAGAATGACTCCTAGAATGAGAAAACTGTAAGATGGATGGTGGTTCCCTTGAGAGAAATAAGGAAGTTGGGAGAAGGGCGGGTTGTGGGGAAATATGAATCCTGTTTTGGACACATTGAGCCTGAGGTGCTGAGGAAACATACAGTTGTAATATTCAATAAGAACCTGCTGATTCTAGACTAGTACTAAGGAGAGAGATTATGGCTAGATATAGTGATATGGAAATAATCAGTAAAAATCAAATGAGTTGAACTCTTAGTTCACCAAAATAAAATGAATACTGAGAAAAGAAACCCCAGGACAGATTGCTGGGGCACATCAACACAGAAGGGATGGGACACCAATTAATGATCCAGCAAAAGTGACTAAGGAGTAGCTAACTTGACTTCCTCAAGAACAGATCATGCCAGATTGATCTTTTTCCCTATTTTATAAAACTACTAAATTAGAAGCTTAAATTTAACTTTGGCAAAGCATTTGATTAAGTAACTATTCCCAATCTTTTAGGGGAAAATGATTATGGACAAGCTAATCATACAAAGAAATAAATTCATAACTAGTTGAATAGCAAAGCCTACTGTTAATAGTTCAATGTCAGTTTGGGAAATTTCCAGTAGAATGCCCCAGGATCTGTGCTTGGGCCTTTGTAAACATTTTTATAAATGTCTTAAATAAAGATATATATTAAATAAAGGTAAAAAGATCTTGACAGGTTAGAATATTGGTCTGAATTTTATAAGATGAAGTTCAATAGAGATAAAAATGAAGCCTTAATGTTCACAAGTAATGATGAGAGAGGCATGATTAACAGCCTGGAAAAGATCTGAGCATATAGTGAATTGCAAGCTAAATATGTATCATCAAGTATGAAGGGATGTCAAAAACCTAAAATACCAACGAACCAACTAATGTAGTCTTGTTTGTATTAAGAGAGTCTCTAAGATTCTCTTAGAAACTATTAGTTTCTAGGAATAAAGAAGTCATATATTTTTGTATTCTTTCCTACTTAGATTATACCTGGAGTTTTGTATTCAATTTTGGAGGTCCCATTTTGGGAAGGTACAATAACATGCTAGGAAGCATTCAGAGAAGAGCACTTAGAATGATGAAGGGCTTTTGTCCCAGAAGATATTGGAAAAGAATTCAAAAGATATATAGCTCTGTTGAGCTATCAAGATAATTACAGTGCTTAACTTACTCTGTGCCAGACACTGTATTAAGCACTGACAATTACTATCTCATTTGAATGTCAAACCCTAAAATGCAGATGATGTTATTATCCCCATTTACATTTGAAGAAACTGAGGTAAAAAGAGGTTAAGTGACTTGCTGAAGATCACATAGTCAATAAGTATCTGAAGCCGAAAATGAACTCAGGTTTTTCTGTATCTAGGCCTAGCACTCTCTTTGACACCACCTAGAAGTATTAGAATTGTTTTGTTTTTGATTCCAGATCATAGAACCAAGAGCAAACAATTTTTTTTCCCCAAACAATTAGGGCAGGCTATCTCTATAAAGAATTATCCTTCATATATGTTCGAGCAGATACTGGCTAACTGCTGTCAGAGGTATTATGCTGGGTTTTTGGTATAGTTTTTAGATATGGATTGAACTAAATGGTTGTTTATGTCTCATTTAACTCTAAATTGCAATTCTGAGAGATGACAGCAGAGAAAAGAGAGTTAGACATCAATGAGGAATGGAGGGATTGAAGGTCACAATAAGGATGAAAACTAGTTTTAGGAAGAAGCATGAGGAAGAAGAGAATGTTATGGTCAGATATAGGAGCTTCAGAGGTTTTGGTCATAGAGGTGGAACATTAATGGGTGATATAATCAAGGGTATTTTTGTATGCACTGGGAGATGAGAAAGTTGAAAAAATGTGAAATCAACACGTATATTGAAATCTTCAAATATAAGGGCTAGACTCAGGGTGGAGAAGTCTTAGCCAGATATCAAACTCCTTAAGAGGAGGAGAAGGAAGATAATTTAGGAGTAACATAACACCACTGGAGATGAATCAGGTAGATGGGCCAAATATCAAAAAAAAAGCAGACATTGTGACAGAGGGATTTGAAAAAGGAAATGGGGTACAAGACCTTCTATTGATCCAATGTGTGTTATGGAAACAGGACAGATGCATGTAGTACTGGAGAGGATGGGCAAAATGTACTGCTTTCAAAGGGAAGCCAAGTCTCATTAGTGTCAAAAGATGAAGTAGTGCAGAAGGAAAAAGCCTAGGACAAGCCAGTTTGTTATCAATAAGGGGATTCTAGAGGGTTTGATGGAGGGAAAGTACAAAACTGATTAGAGACTGGGGAGGGGCAAGAGTGAAGTGCATGCAGAAGAGAGAAAAGGGACAGCAGTAAAGTGGAGGAGAATGATTTTCAGTGATTTTTATCATTGGAATTAAGAGGGAAAGAGGTAAGAGCTTGCTAGACATAGGATGGAGATATTACACCTCTTACCTGGGGATTAACTAAAGAGAACTGTAAAAGCCAAAAGATTAAATAAGTTCCCTTCCCCTTTTAATTTTTATTTTAATAAGCAAAAATCCATCTCTCTCTCTCCCTCCTCCCCCATGGAAAGAAAAACAAAACTTTTTTTGAAAAATAAATTTATATTGTCAAGCAAAATAAATTCTGCACTGGACATAGGTGAAAAATTCTGCATTCATTCTGGACTGATCTTTCAGGAGCAAGCTTCCAAATGTTCTTTTGACTCATAGTCACTGTATTGATCAGAGAGTTCTTTCTTTCAGGAATTTTTCAAAGGTGTTTTTTACAGTGTTGCTACTATATAAATTGTTCTCCTGGTTTTACTTGACTCCAACAGCTCATGCACCTTCACAGATTTCACTGAAACCAACACTTTCATAATTTTCAAAAAAGGATAATAATATTCCATTACATTCATATATCACAGTTAGATGAATCATTCCCAATTGATGGGTATCTCCTTAGTTTCTAATTCATTGCTACTACAAAAAGAGCTCCTATTAATAAAGCCTCAGAATCCCTGAAAATTATTCTCCATATGCCTGATGATAATTCACAAAAACTGCACTGTTTATTTGCTCTAGACAGAAATTTCCCTTTATTCTTCTTGTATTTTCTCTCCAATGCTTTATGGAAAGCATTCTGTAAAGATGCAAATATTTTACTGAATGACACTAGACTTAGTTGCAGAAGCTTCTATAGCCGGCTGACATCTGAATTTACATATCCATATCATAGGCTAGAAAGTAGACCCTTCTCCTCTCTCCCAACAAATTAAAAGTTGTTAAAAATTAAGTATTCAACTTCATGGGACTAGCAGAATCTATGATAAATTTAACTCTATTTCCAAAACCCAACCAGATGAAATTGCTAGAACTATTGAAGGCTTTAGACATAATTAGAACTAAGTTTCACTTAATTCTGTATACATCCCTTCCAGTTTATTTTGGGCACATAACTAATTGAGAACATAGATGAATAGTTAACATTACTATATTACCATGGGCAAGGAGAAGTTGACCTACCTCTCTATAAATCCCAGTGTAGCATTTCCACTCTGCCTCCTATTCCATAGGAGGTAGGCTCCTGTTATCACCTGGCCTGCATGGAAGGGGGAAATGAGATGTGTTTATTAGTATTCTCTCTTCCTAATAACTCCAGTGGATGAAGAGGCCTCCTTAACTGTTTTGACTTCTCTATAAAAAAAGGGAATTAAAAAGTCAGTTATTCCCTGAGTTACTCAAAGGATACTAGTTAGGTTGAATATATATATATATATATATATAAAAGGCAAGTATGAGTGTGTGAAAATAGATTAAAAATAGATCAAAGGAACTTTTCCTTGTTTCCTAAGCTTATCTCAAATAGGTATTACATTTAAATAAGACACTTCTACATCAAGTAAACTCTTTACATACATTATTATACAAATTTAATTCTTATAACAACCTCTTGAAGTGGGATTAGTTTATTATTATAATTATTATTATGGAGAAGTATAGGGTTAATTCCCCATGTGACAGATGAAGCAATGAAAGCTAAGAAGACATCCTTTATTGGCCAGTATTATACAGCTATCATGATTCAAAGTCAGGTCTTCTAATTCAAGTCCAAAGCTTTTATTATATACATATTTAAAAAGTCCTAATGCCCCAGGGGAAAAGTTTGGCAGTACTTATCTAGGAAAAAAAAAATGATAGGGTACTACTGTTCCATGTCTGTCTACCTATGTGAAGCTTGAAAGGAAAAATGACGGTCAATAATTCTTGATCATCTTTGGTAATAAAGGGCTGAAGAGGTAGGGACAACTTCAGTACATTTGGGATTATTGGCATCAGGCCCCAGGAGTTGCAGTTGCTCTCTGAACCTTTTTTTGAATAGCTATAAGCATATTCCCCTTCCTTTAAGAGCCATATTCTAGGCAACAAGTTGTAGAGGGAAGTAATGCAAATAGCTTTAACCCTAGGTTTGGGCTTACTTAGGTGTGTTTTACATACTCATATGTCATATCTTTGAATGTCAACCTTTTAGAATCTTAATCTTTGATTCACTTAACCTTAAAGACCTGGTTCTACCTCATTTCACCAAATTTCTTGCCTCTATTCCTTATTCTTACATTATCTTAATTCTTTGGGACTTAATTTCTACATCTGTGAAATGAAAATAATGGTATTTATACTATCTTATGAACAAGATTATTGTAAAGGTTTACATAAGAATATTCATGTTGTAAACTATATAAAGCACTGAATCATTCTTGACTGGTAAACCATTTTCACCAAACCAGGTAATCTCTTTGGTTTTTAAACTGTTGGCTTATACCAAACCTTTAAAATCAGATTAGTTTCAGTCTAGCATTTTTAATCTCTTTTTTTTCTCCTCTGTATGTCATAGCCTTCCTCCTTGAAATTCTACAGTCTGGATTCTTGGACTACATTGCTTCTATTTCTCCAACTACTCATTGCACATCCTGTTCCTTCTTCCATTTGGTGATAGATGCTCCTTACAGCACAGCTTTCTACCCTTGTCTTTTTATGTACTCTCCTAAAGATTCATCCAATTTCATGACTCCAAATATCATCTGTATATGAATTGACCCTTATGTCTACATTTTTGGCTGATTTTAAATTCCAGTTTCATATCCCTAGTCTTAGATTTCTGATCACCTTAAACTCAAACATATATAAAATATAAACTCATCTTCCCTAAAACTACTTTCCCTTCCTGATTTTTCTATTTCTGTCAAAAGATATCATTCAGAAAGTCAGGCAAAATCTTTGAGAGGAGTCTTTAAATCTTCATTCTCTCTCCCTCCTTTCCCTCACCACATCATAGCAATTTTATCTTCTTGTCACCAAATCCAGATCCATTGTCATCATAGTAAATTAACCATGTAACTGAGTTTCAACTACTGTAGTCTGCCATATTTCTCAACCTAAAGCAGCTTTTTAATTCTACTCCATTTTGTACACACTGATAAATCCACATTCTTACCATTTTCACATTCCTAGTCAAAGATCTTTGGTTTCCCATATCTATTAGTGAAAATTCAAACTTCTTAACCAGGCAATTGAATTCCTCAACAATTTAGGCCCCACTTCTTTTCTTAACTTTTTCTCCCACTACTTACTTTACAATTCAGCCAGATTGATTTAAATACTCTCCCCTGCACAGGCCATAAACATTTCAGCCACCATGAATTTGCCAATTCCACTTTCCCTACTTGAAATACTCTTCCCAGCTATTCACATACTATTCAGTAAGATCTGGGGGAAGTCCTACTTCCAGTTGAGTTGACATTGACTTCTCCATCATGGATTATTAGAGATAGAAGGAATTTATGAGATCTAATCCAATCCCCAAATTTCAAAGTTTTTTCTACCACACCATTTGGTTATTTCTTATCTCTCTGATTATATAAAAAAAAAAGTTGTGATCTTTATATCTATATCTTTTAGTCTCACAAAATAATCACATGGACTATTCTCTATTTTCCAAGACCTACTTTTTTAAAACTCTTCAGAATTCTATAAGAATTGCTTAAAGCAGTTTTATTTTACAAAACTGTGGAGGAATTCAATTGCCCGGTTAAGCAGTTTGAATTTTCTTTTTCTTTTTTTTGCTAAAAGCAAATGGGGTTAAGTGACTTGCCCAGGATCACACAGTTAGGACGTGTTAAGTGTCTGAGACCAGATTTGAACTCAGGGCCCCCTGACTTCAGGGCTGGTGCTCTATCCACTGCACCACCTAGCTGACCCAATAGTTTGAATTTTTACTAATAGGTATGGGAAGCCAAAAGTCGTTGAATAAGAATAACATGAATGGTAAGAAAGTAGATTTATCAATGTATATAAAATGGACTAGAATGAAAAGCTATGAAGTTTGAGAGATATGGTCTGCTGCAGTAGTTGAAACTCACTTATATGATTAGTTTACTGTGATGGCAACAGATCTGAACAATGGATTTGGAGATTATGAGATATATAATTTGTCAACCAAAGAGCCTATTGCTGTATTTCTAAGTCGCCCACAATATCAATACAGCACTTAGTAGATATCCAAAGAACAACGATTAAAATAATGACTCAAAAAGGCTTCCAAAACTGAGAATGACTTATATTTATAACATACTTTAAAGATTGTAAAAGGCTTTCAGGATTTCCTCCCAACAACCTTAGGTGAGATGGTTTATTCAAGAATTACTATCTTCAATTTACAGATGAAGTAAGAAACTGATGTTATTTCTCTCCCATATTTTAAGTAATTTGTTCAGGTTAAACTATTCAGTATTTGAGGTAGTATTTGAACTTAATAAAAGCCTTTTGAGTATCCACTATGCCCTCTTGCCCCAAATCAATAAGAGCACAACAGACAGGAATAATATGTACATTCCTTTTTATTTAATACAACACAGACACGTGACACATATAAAAGAAAAAAAGGAACACTCATGTAAAAGGGCCCTGCCACAAATGAAGGACAGGAAACATCTACAGCTGAATCAAATAAGGCTCCTGTTTTAAAACAGGGAACTGCTAGCTATGTCTGGAATATGAGCAAGGCTGTTGCAAAAAAATAAAACAAAACAAAATAAAAAACAAAATCCCTGCACTGTTTGGGGCATATCCATTGAGTTAATTTGCTACTTTCACAGATTTGCATTTAGAAATGTTCAAGCCCTTTTGTCCCACTAAAAGACACTAGAATGTTACAGGATGACTAATGTTTTATAAAATAAAACTGCTTTAAGCATTTCTTATATAGCTCTGAAGAGTTCTTAAAAGTAGATCTTTGAAAATGGAGATTTATTTTGTGAGAATAGAAGAATCTTTAATTAAAGTAGATCTTTAATATTAAGCTTCCCAAGGTTTAGATTCTATCCTGCACAACTAAGAATGCAGGTGGCAGTGGGGTAGTGGGAAGAGGAGGTTTAACTTCCTACTAGTAATCTGGTAGCTAGCATCCAATCAACTATCAGAAAGGATAAAATGGAAATACCTATGCTCAGTGCAGGGTTTTAATAGCAGCAGTTTGTTCATATTCCCACTCTAACAAGAGCTGGAAAATTAAGCAAGCACCAGGTTGTCTTGAAAAGAGCCTTATACACACACATTATGCACACGCACTCACACGCACATACTTACACACACACACCCACACACACCCCCATACAAATACACAAATCATCACCACCCCCCTTTATTTAATTTTTTTTTTTACTAAAATAATACAAAAAAGGGAGACAGGTATATTTACAAAAATCCATGGCTGGTACAGTACATAATTTTTAAGACACACTAAATGCTACAATCTTTCAGGTCCTGAGATTATTACAAAAATCAAATCAAAGCTTGTGTTCAGGTCCAGTTTTTAAAGGAGAGAAAAAAATAAAAACAAAATATTAAGTCACACACTTTAGAATTACAGTATCCCTTCAACTTAGCAAAATGCATCTCCCTAATAAATAAGCACAATATAGTAATCAGTGCCTATCAACAAGAGCGACTGCAATAGATTATTCAGGCCCCTTCCTTCAAGGTTGTTTTTGAAGCATGCTGGTATCATATACAAATGTGGCTGGAGAAAGAGGAAAATGTACTCTGAAGATAAGTTTCTCTGGGGGAGGGAAGGAAAAGGGTATCAGAGGTGGAAAAAAAGACATCATGAAGTTACATCCTGCTTTTCTTTCATAAGCAAAGGTTTCTTCCCAACATCAATATTCACATGCCTGAGGGGTAAAGATGTTAGGTGACCCTGAATAAAAAGCTGAGCAGGATAATTCAAAGAAATTATAATGTATTTTTTACAATTTTTACAAATGTGCATTACCCTTTGCTAATAAGAAGAAGCGATGGATGCGTCCTGTGTGTGTGTTGGGAGTGGGGTAAGATGGTTAATGATTTTTTAGGTCCTTAGGAAGGTTTTAAGAAATATTTGTAATTTGGGACAAAAAAACTGTTCAGCAGCCAGATTTCATTTCCTCAGCCTTATAGCTAAACTTGACAACTATAAGCAGGCAAACACCCTTGGAAAGCCTTCCAGCTTTGCATATTCTCATTTATTAGAGAATAATTTGCTACTTTTGCTCAAATATACAGCTAAATTTTGAAAAAAAAAATTGAAAGTGGTGGTAAACACAGGATACTGCAGTTTAAACCCTTTCACTGGGAACTGGCCAGTGAGTAATGGACCTAAATTACATTCTCTAATTCTGAAAAGTCTGTTAGCTATATTGTTGTAAAGATTATATGCTAAACCAATGAAGCTCACTGAGGTCTACTGAAATTATGTAGGTATATTCAGGCTTAAAAATAATGTATCAAAAAGCTAGTGATCAAACACCCAGCTAGTCAATTACATTAAGTAGTAATTGCTAAGAGAAGCAGTTCCCATCAACTAATGTCATCCCTACTTTTTACCGAAGAAGTTATCAATGTCTTAGGTAGTTATGCAAGACAAAAAACAGTAGAATTAAAAAAAAAATTAGGAATTCTAGATGTTGGGATACATTAAATGCCAAAGCTGAAGTATAGTAGATTGGGCTAATGGAGATAACATACAGAAAAGACATGGCTAGCCTGCTTCATGTTGTTGCAGACTTCAAAATATTCTTTGAAGATGATAACAGTTTAATAAATTTATAGGCTTTTAAAAAGAAAATTATTTTCAATCTGCCCTGGAGTAATGAATGGTATCTTATCTTTCTAAAAAATTTTTTTTAATAAATTAGTATAACTTGTAAAAAGTTGACTGAAAACAGTACAATTCAACATTTATGTCACCACTATAACTAGGTAACTAGGGTGTCTGAGAACAAAGGAAAAAAAATCAATATTCCCAAAGGTAGTTCTGGGAACTCAACAGGTCTGTTGGAAACAGTTCTCCAAAAAACATAGAGATTGAGCAATTCTATCCATTTCAAGGACTGGATATGAAAGAGGCAAAACTTTAAGAGCAATAAGAGCCTCCAGGAAAAACTGCACCTCAACTTCTAAGAAAAGAACAAATCTGCCAATTGCTTTCTCCCAGACAATAGATGTCACCATCATTACTTATAACAGCTGAGAAACCTGCTTTTCTGCATTATAAAAGTAGAAAAGAAAAAATCTTAGTCAATCACTAAGACCAAGTAACTTCTTTAAATCCTGGACACAGATACCTACATAATTACACCTCTCTTCTCAACAGGCATACTTCATATGTTTAGCTAACAGCCTGGAAAAATGCCAGAAATTCTGATAAATGAAATGGAAATCCATTGAAAGTAGAGTAGGTAAAAGCAGTAGGACATGAGCTAAAACAAAGGTAGATGTTTCTATCACTAAAATTTACTTTTCAACAATAGTTTTTCAGGACATGCAAAAGAATATAATTTCACTGTAGGACATATGAATCTAGTGATTTACTAAAACCATTTTAAATAAACTCATAAGAAAAACAGTTCTGGTCTCCCAATATAGTGCCTTAGCAAGGTACAAAGAATCTTTACAAATTCCTCAACTAAGATGTGAATACTACTTCTCTGGATTACATTTTGGACAGTAGTCTTTGCTTTGGAATCGAATAGAAAGAGTATATTGTTAAAATTTTATTCTGGAGAGACAATGCGCCAGTTGAATTGATGGGACTTTTTAATCACAACAAAGATTAGAAAATATGAAAATATTATTAATGGGAAAATAGGAAGGACAAGAATTATGGATTCAGTTTCCATATTTTCATATGTTATACAGAAACAAAACTCTGGCTTTTTGATTCAGTTTTGCAGAAAATATGCCTCATTATTTGAAACATTCTCAGCATTAAGCATTCTACTGAAATAATTTTAGTTCAACAACCCAAAGCCATTCTGTGATATTAACTACACTCTGGCACCAGTGAAAGGGTTTGCATTTTGTTTTTTAATACAAAGTTCACATTTCAAGGTTAAACAAAGCAGAATTTCTCTCTTTTTTCCTTGAAAAACACACATTCAACAAAACCTTTTGCCTTAAATCTTTGGGTAGAAGTCTAACATGTTATTTGAAGAATGGGAAAAAAGGAAGAAGTTATATAATACTGGGAAACAAAGAATACACTTATCTGCATAGTTGATATTAGTGAAAACTAAGGCTTTATCTGGAAAAAAAAAAGCAACAAAACAGCAATCAAAAAAGATCAGTTTTTAATCGCTAGAGCCAAACTAATTGGTCCTTGGAAAACTTTGCAAGCTAAACCAGATGTTTTGCTTGACTTGGGCCCGGGGTGCTCTCCTGATTTATTCTGGCTAGATGGCCTATATTCATCTCCTTCACTCTCTTGACTGACCCTGATCACAGGCTACAGTCTGAACTCTACAAACATACCCTAATGGCAATTACTCAGCATTTTTACTGTTACTCAAATCTGTACTTCCTACTGAGGTTTTATGATGATTAGAAATATATATATATATTTGCTACTTAAGAAATAAGGATGAAGAAAAAAGAAAAACATGATTTGATTTTCTCCTTTAAGGTGGGAAAAACATACTTATATTCCCTATTCATGAAAGAGAAGAATACCTATATTCTACCTCTCTTCCATATTCCTGTGTCCCACATAGCCAATGCAATACATTTTGGGCTTTTCTGAGAACAGAGAAGCAGAACCTTGTCACCAATGGAGAAGGGAGTGTATAGAGCTGGTTATGCACCTGACAAAGTTACAAGATCGAAGTGCTTGTCACTTCAGTGCAAAGCTGGCTAGGCACTCTACCCACCAAAATAAAACTGTGTTACAGGTGAGCCTGTTTGCCTGTGTAAAATGAAGACTCATTATGTTCATTCCTAGAAAGATCCATTATAAATTGTCTCCCAAATTCTTCTCATCTTTAAAGTTAAAATCCTACCAATCTCTTAAAAAAAAAGGAGTTTGGTCTAACAAAATTAGCTCTAGAAGAAGAAAATAGCTACCTTTCAAGACTATTATTAACCCCCAAAATAAGTCAATTATAAACTTAATTCATTTGCCACGTCTCAGCCCAATATCTTATAGCCATTTTGTTGATGGCAATGTTAACTTGTTGTATTGACAATTCAGTTACAGGAAGCAGTAGAGTATGGTGCCACTGTTATACATTCTATTTTTTTTTTTTTAAAGAAAGTTTTAATCTTTAGAAAATAATCAGATTATATAAGCTTTTAAACTATTTTGGGGTTTCCCAAATTCATATCTATTTCCACAACTTTACAAAAAACACTCTTCAGATATATGATACCACTTACTGTGCAATAAATCAATAAATGTATTTCAGTTCAAACATAAATATTTCTTTCTCACCAGGAATAAAGAGAGTATATTAAAATATCAAATTCGGGAATAGATTAGACTTTCATTGATTTTTTCAAAATGCTAAAAATGTTATGACAATTTTTGACCCCATGATGGAGGAACAGTTATTCAGCCTTTACAAGAAAACAGTAATAATACTTTGCATTTATGTAGGAATTTTAGAGAAACTAAAAATTCTTTTGAAATATTAAAGTTTCATAATATCCCTGGGAGGTAGGTGAAGATTATTATACCCAATTTTCTGATGGGTAATCTGAGGCACGAAGGTTAAATGATTTTCTCCTAAACACAAAAAACCAATGACAATGCTTATGACTGAACCCAGGAGACCTGATATCTGTTCTAACTATATAATGCTACCAGGAACTGTTCCTTTATTCCTCTCCTCACCCTTAGCTTCCCTTCTACCCCACCCCAAGTTAAAAATTTTAAAAAGAGAATTTACTGACTACATTAGAGAAGGAAAACACTGGATTCACAAATTAATTCATCTCAAACTTTCGACCCAAAATAATGAATTCCTTTATAAAAGTAAAATGTACTTCTTTGTTTTTAATAGTTACATAGAAGAATTTTAGCTATGGGAACATATATGCTTCTTGAATCAAAGGACAACTTTACATTGTCCTGAATCAAGAGCAACATAATGACTGCCTCCTCCCAATCCCCAAAAAGGATCCCTTCTAAACATAGAGTTGGGGAGTTTCATTGTAATTGCAATCTTCAGCATCTAAACCTTTCATAATTGTAATTTTATTATTTTTAATACATATGTAGCTACGTGATTTTTTTAAACTCTATTTTTTAGAAGAAAATTTAGCGTCCCCCTCCCCTTATAATAGAAAAACATTCACTTCCCTCAGAGACTGTTTAGATATAAAACACCAAATCTAATTTATAGTAGTTTTGCTTTACTCCATACTGAAATGTACCCAATCACTTTAATGTATAAACCCCTTGTTGTTCCAATACTTCAACAACTGAACATTACTCGTAGCAAAATCTGAAGTGCCTAAATAACCTAATATATCTAGTAGTGGACAGCAAGTATATTGTTTTTACTCCATTTGTGACAAGAACCTACATAGAATTGTCAAAAATAGACTTATGAATGTTCTTTTCCAAAGTATATTCACAAGCATCAACACAAAGCAGCAGTTATTACCATCTGGAAACATGATTCCCAATTACCTATTTCTATTGATTACCCATTTCTTAAAAGCAAGAGTGTTGGAGGAGAGTGTTCAGAAAGGATGCAATGGTAGTAGCTCCTAGTTTTTATAATATGTATATGCATATATACACATATATATGCATAATATATATAATATCTTACACATATAGCCACATACATATTAGGAAAAGGAAAAGTATTTCAACATGATGTCACCTTGGCAAATTTACGATTTCCTTCCCAAATCCCTGACTATTCAGCCTGCACTTTAGGATCTCTGAGAACAGCTTCAAAAGGGAAAAAAAAAGAAAAGAAAAAAAAGGCACTTAACAAAGGACAAAGGCCTGAACAGAGCATATCTTAGAGGGGACAATAATAAGCATTTTGCAAGTGTAGAGACTGATTAAAATTCAACAACATTTTGCTTTTTTCCTCCTTAAATTTTTATAAAATAAAAATTGCATAATATTAGTCATTTACCTACTGCATTTGTTTTCTGCTTCATTATTAAAAAAAAAAACAACAACCAGAAATAACAATAACAACCAAAAAAAAATCCTTGAGATTAAGTGTTCCTATTAACAACTTCAGTTCAGCAGAAATTGGGGAGCTGAAGTATAGGAAGATTTCTCAAGTTTGGTTTGACTACAAATTTTATTTAATTCTATTTCCATCTTTTAAAATAAGTTCAAAATCCAAACAATCAAAAATAGAATAGAGGGACCACTGTGCTTTCATGGTACACTCTCAAAATAAAATATCCCATTTCTATCCATGAGCAAAATTCTACTATGATCCCCTCTCCCAATTAAAGAACTGTAAACTAGATTAAAGTTTGCTAATACAGTCAAAGTTCATTTTACAAATGTAGCAGCAAATGTGATAGACAGTTGGAGTCCTAAAAGATGATCCCCAGGAATATACAGTTCTTTTAATAAATGGCAGTCTGAGACAATTATAGGATATCTCTATTTTAACTTCCAGAAAGTGTCTTGTACCAAGTGGAGGTCCAAGGAGATATGATAATGGGTATAGGAAAGAGACTAAAGGTATCTGCCCCTCCCAAACCCTGGGTAGTAAACAATTTATATCTGCTTTGGGGAAAAAAAGATCCTGGGTTAAAATTCACTTCTAATAGATTTTTATTAAACAGATGTCAAACCCACAGCATTCTTCATACTACTGATTCTGTTTCTCCCTTTACTTGATGATAGAATAAACCCCATCCAACTTCCCTTATTAAAAAAACAAACAAACAAACAAACAAACAAACCCATAAATTTGGGCTACTAACATCCATCACAGGGGTGGTAGGCATGGAAGAGTATATAAACATGATCATCTGACTTCCTGATCCTGAGAAAGGAATTGTGTAATTCAAGATTAACCTGGCTTTTTTCCCCCAGGTTTCACTGAAAAATTTTAAATTATTTTCTCTGGATCTCTCAAGTACATGAGAAGGCATTATTATAGGGTTATCTTTGACATTATTGCTTGCATTTATTTTGGAGGCTCTGAGTGAGCTTGACACTTTGCTCCCATACAGTCCCCAATCTAAAGCTCAGTGCTGTTCAGTCAAGAAACAGCTGTACTGGCTATTATTGCTTGTGAATACTGAGGATTCCTTTTTATGTACAATAACAGCTTATATATCATTGAAGGCCATTAAAAATATAAGACAGTTGAAAATAAACAGTTTAGTCTTCCTGAAACAAGAACCCTACTGAGTGGGATTCAGTTAAATGTGCTAACTCTCCTTTTGCATTAGGGCACTGCTTTTTTTCTTACAGAAAAACACTCTTCCTTTCAAAGAAATGTGGAATCTACTAATGTTCTTTCCAATAATGTAACATATTCAAAAATCACAAAAATCTGATCCTTGTTTAAGTACAAAAGTACAATATGACCTACAAGTCCTTATACACCAGTGCTGAAAATAGTCATATGAATTGAATATCTTTTCAAGTATGACACACTGTACAAATGTACAATGACAAGAATAAGGGGGTGATTTCAACATTATAATCTAAGTATAAAAATGCATTTATCTATGGGCAGAAATTTATAATTATATGTATCTAGGTGTGCACTGGCCTTCTAACTCATATTGTACAATATTTTAAAACGTGGGGAAATAGAACAGAGTATGGTATGGTTACTTATAATGGTTTTTTTTTTTTTTTTTAATCAAAGATCTGAAAAGAACCTTAAAGAGATTAAAGACTGAATACAATGAACCCTGAATGCTTCTGAACCCTAAAAATAAGGATTCTTCAGATACTTCAGTCCTTCAAATACTTTTGTTAGTGGATATGAAATAACATCTGGGAAAATAATTCATAATTCTATTGTCAGTCAGACACAGGGAAGTCAAAGAAATCAACATGGCATGATTTAACATTAGTTAATTCAGTAAGTATGAGTATTAAAGTGTTTCTACTATGAAATTTGAAGTGATGTTATTTTAGTATGTCATGGCACAATTAACAGAAGTAGCAAGCTTACTAATACTCTGAAAGCCCTAACCTTCTTCACAGGTAGCTAAACTTAAAACAAAAATCTTGTAATATTCATTCAAACAGATACAAATAGAGAAATTCTTTGAATTAATTTCATATTTGCCACTAAATTTAGTGAATACAAGCAAAATGCTGACAATACTAAAATGTATGAAATAGTAGAAAAATATCTCTACTATAAATTTAATTAAAACTTAATTCATATTAATTTAGCCCTAGACTCTCTGTCAGCAACTTCTTCCAAATTCTTCCAAAATGCCTATTAGGATTGAGAAAACACTCCCATATGCATCATGGTAACCTAAATTCTTAGGTTTACAGAAGTGAAACAAAGTCTTTATCAGTGAGTCAATTTAAATTAATCTTTTCCCTAGATTATGATCAATCTCAGATATTCAGTTACTTGTTTAAAAAGATGTTTTTTGTCACAATGTAAAGTCAATATGACTTTAAAATAAAAAATCCAGGTACAAATGTGGCAATTTAATAGTTTTGTAGGCAACAAGAAACTTTTTATATAAAGGAAAATCAGGGTCTGGGTAAGCATATGTACTCTCATAAACCTAAATGAACTATGTGACATGATTTCCCATGAATAAGAGATAGGAAATCTTTTTATCAGAATTCTAAAGCTCAATGAATGATTTTATTTTAGGTTACTCTGTCATTTATTATACAAATATATTGAATACAAAAGCCTTTACTTCTGAGCACAGCTAAAAATATGAAAAACATGGCTTTTAAGAAAACTAAACTTCAAGCAAAGAAAACAGAACAATGTTGTTTGTTTTTTAAAATTCAAACCAAAAACCAAAGTCAAATTAAACCAAACAAATCATATTTTCCTCCATGTGCCCACTCAAAATCCTCTGCCACTGGTGATGTGTTCATATGGAAGTAGAGCCAGTGGAGGAGTCTCAAATCTTCAGATTAACTCTCCTGTTAGAACTTCTAGCTATGAGACTTTAGGATCTTGACAATAAACTAGGCATTTAGAATTTTAGCAGGAGAGATGGGCTGTAAAAATCTTCACAAAAATTCCTTACTATACATAATGATACTAGACCCGATGTTCTCTTAGGTACCATGAATTAATTTTTTAATGCTGACTTATAACACTCAAAATATGACTGCCACACAAAATGGCTGCTGAAGAACCATTATATTATAAATACACTGATTACTGTCTAAATCAAAAGTTAATCTGAAGTACCACTATTCAAACAAAAAAAATTAGTTAACTCTGTAAACTAATTGTGAATTTAGGTTAAAGAGAGTCACAAGTCATATTATTAGACTAGCAAAGACTGAGACCACACAGTGGGAATTGTCCCTGGGGGTTTCCCACCTTTTGGAAGAGAAAAATATAACAGTAGCTATATTAAAAAAAGAGTGGAAATTAAGAATTGACCAATTAATAGCAGACAAATAAAATACCAGCCAAAATTCATTAAGTACCTGTGTCTAAGGGGAAAGTGACCCTTTGATAAAAGGGGAAAATCTTTACATTTGAACTGATAAGAGCAAGAGAGACTCCATTTTCTTATTATCTTTTTAAAAATCTAGATGATTTAATACTACCTATCACTGTGCTAAAATAAGTTTCTGGAGAGGGATTATTATTATTCCTCTTTCCTGCAGCATCCTCAGTCCACTTTGTATACTGTTCTACATGGAAGGATTACTACATGCTGGAGATCCTGCATCAGTAAAGAAGGTTCAAGTTTGATCAGGATTTTTGAGGATATAGTAGTAATTTACTATTCTGTATCAGACACTGGACATGTTAATGGGTTCTCTGTGGCAAATTTATTATTTGCTGCATAGGCCACTCAAGCAGATGTAATTATTATTCCTGATAACCTGATCTAATTTCAGATATATTGGACTAAAATATTTTCTCTTATTATGAAATTATATCTGCACCCAGAGTGGTCTGGCCCCAATCCCCAGGATGGATGAAATTCACCCCAATCTATTCAAATTCCTCTTCCTCCCCTGGGGAAAATCAAGTTTGTACTCTGTGGGTTTGACAACTGAATCACTTTAAAGCCAGTTAGAATTGTAACTATGTCTTTCTATAGAAGAGAACAAGGTCTCTAATTTTGCACAAAAGCCTTTCTTCCTCCTGCACCTGGCTTTGATCAAGTATTGTTTTTCTTTTCCTTTTCCTCCTCACCACAGTGCTTGGGACTAGAGAATGTAAACATTGACAGAAACAGCAGCCCTGTGACCACATAAGTACTTTCCCATCAGGTAGATCCCATCAGCCAATCAAGTGTTCCAACTCCTTTGCTAGCTGGAAAGTCACTGAGTTTTCCGTTGTAATTTAGTGTCCCCTTTACTTTGGCCTCCATCTGAAAAAGAAAAAAACAATGGGCCAGTGAGTAGAAAGAAAGAATTTAGACAAACCAAAAAAAAAATTTTTTTTTTAAATTGCAGGCAAATATACTAAGGTATTTGTAACAGTTTATTTCTGCATCAGTGACTCATACCTTAAAATAGAATGTTTAAAGTAATTAAGATCAAAATAGATAACAACTGAAACATGGAGATAAAAAGACACTGAAGGATTTTTTTTTTAAATGTCAAATGGATGAATTTACATTTGAAGTTCAAATAATTGTAAACATGCCACTTACAGAGGCAGTTGGTAGCACATGGGTGGATAACTGGGCCTGGAGGGCCCTGAGGTCAAATCTAGGCTCAGATATGATTCTGGGAAAGTTATTCAACCCATTTGCCTCAATTCCCTAAACTGTAAAATGGGAATAATGATGATGATGATGATGATGATACCCACCTCTCAAGGTTGTTGTAAGGATCAAATGAGATACTATCTGTAAAATGTTTAGCAGAGTGTGTAGCACATAGACATGCTCCATATAAATGCTTATTTCCTTCTCTTTCCAAGATGGTAATGAAGGAATATAATGAATTACAAAGCACATATTGGGCAAGCAATTTGATTCTATTCATTTATTCATTTGTGATTACATTTAATTTCTATTAATTTTACAATGTTGACACTGTAGGGATTTATAAGTCATAATGAGTCTTTTATTTAACTATGTGTAAACAAGACACATGAAGGATAAACTGAGGATAGCTTCCTCTAAGAGAAGACATTAACGGGAAGGAGGAGTAAGAAAGGAGTCTTCCAGAGGATGGAACTTTAGGAGGCAGTTCAAGGAAGCCAGGAAGTAAAGATGAGGAGTGAAAAGCATCCCTAGCACTAGGACAGCAAGGAGAAGGCAGTGGTTATGTGTGAGGAATAGCAAGGGTCTTCATAGCAACAGGATTTCAAAGCACTTGGAGAGAAAGATGTAAGGGCTTTAAAAGATAAAGGATTTTGTATTTGATGCTAGAGGTAATAGGGAGCTACTGAAGCTTAATTAGTTAGAGAGTGATATGGTCAGATACGTATTTTAGTAGATCAATTTGAGAGACAAGAGAAAGATGGATCGGAGTGAGGAGAAGCAGGGAGACCAAAGAGTGGACTATTGAAATAGTTTTGGGCACGAGGGGATGAGAGTCTGGAGAAGAGAAGGAGCATACACCAATAATTAGGAAGGGAGAGCTGCAAAGACTTGACCACTTGTTGGGTTTGGGGGGAGGAGAGTAAGGAATAGGACTTTGTAAGCTAGGCTGTAAGTCTGGGTTAACTGGAAAGATGATGGTTCCTTAGAGAGTAAAGATAAAAAGAGGTAAGGTCTTGGTGGGGGACAACATAATGAGTTCAGTTTTGAAGATGCTTATTTTCTGGACATTCAATTCAAGATGTAGAAAAGTAGGAAGCTGGAGATGGAAGACTGGAGGCCAGCAGAGAGGGAGATTTGAGAGTCATCTGCATAGAGATGATAATTAAAACCATGGGGGCTAATCAGATGAAGTGAAAGAAGAATTAAGCAGGCAGAGATTCTATTAGGTTACTTTTATATCAAGGGGAATGAAGACGCTAAAAAAGTAAGTTTGAGAGAGGGCAGAAAGAAGGACCAGACCATTGTCCTTAATGGAAAAATATCAGTGAAGATTGTCAGGTATATGACACAGTAAAAGGGGAAAGGAATAAGAATTTATTTATATTGTGCCTTTTAAGTGCCAGGCATTGTGTTGTGCCCTTTTAATCAATATCTCATTTCATCTCCTGGAAGACAGATAGGTACTGTTATTCACCTCCATTCTATAGCAGAGGAAAAAACTGAGGTATATAGAGGTTAAATGACTTGTACTAAGATCACACAATTAGTGTCTGTGGCCAAATTTGAATTTAAGTCTTTCTGACTCTAGTCCCAAGCGCTCTAACCATTGTGCCACTAGCTGCCTTGGAAATAAAAGCAAAAACAAACAAACTGTTTTACTATGACAGTATAAAAATCAAGTGTTTCTTTATTTCTAGGGAAAAGTTATAACAAAGTAAGAATTACTTATCAAGTTTGTATGTGAAATATAGTGCTGAAGACATCACTATTCTATATGTTTTTTGAAATCACAAAGAGAAAGCAATACTATAAAAAGTGTGTGTATTTAACCTATATATTAAGTGTAAAAATCATAGAATGATAAGGGACTTTTCAAATGTATTTTATTTAGGCAGTTTTTAATATGTTGTATAAAAAAACTTTGTTTCATCAGACAAAATACTCAGTAGATTGTAAGAGACTTTTGGCTTTTACAAGGGCTTTAAAATTAAAATTTTAAGAAAACTTTCAAACTCCAAAATGTAGATTTATTATTATATTTATTCTTATTGCTAGCATTTATGTAGTACTTTAAGGTTTGCAAAGCACATTGAACAGATTATCTCATTTTATTCTCTTTTTAAAAAATGAGAACACCAAAGTTGAAAAAGTCAAGCAACTTTGTCTAGGGTCACACTGTATCTAAAAGCAGGATTTGAACTCATGTTCGCCCTCCTCCCCTCCCCTCGTATTTTATTTTTCCAATTACACATGCAAAGATATTTTTTAACATTCATTTTTATAAGATTTGATGTTCCAAATTTTTCTTCCTCCCTCATCTCCCTTCCTCCCCAAGACAAGCAATCCAATATAAATTATACATGTACAATCAGCTTAAATATATTTCCTTTTTTTTTCTTTTTTAAATAACTTTTTATTGACAGAACCCATGCCAGGGTAATTTTTTATAACATTATCCCTTGCATTCACTTCTGTTGCGAGTTTTCCCCTCCCTCCCTCACCTGCTCCCCCAGATGGCAAGCAGTCCTATACATGTTAAATAGATTACAAGTATATCCTAGATCCAATATATGTGTGCAGAACCGAACAGTTCTCTTGTTGCACAGGGAGAATTGGATTCAGAAGGTATAAATAACTAGGGAAGAAAAACCAAAATGCAAGCAGTTTATATTCATTTCCCAGTGTTCTTTCTTTGGGTGTAGCTGCTTCTGTCCATTCTTGATCAATTGAAACTGAATTAGATCTCTTTATCGAAGAGATCCACTTCCATCAGTATACACCCTCATACAGTATCGTTGTTGAGGTATATAATAATCTCCTGGTTCTACTCATTTCTAAATATATTTCCATATTAGTCATGTTAGAAAAGAAAAATCTGAAAAAAGGGGAAAATCATGAGAAAGAAAAAGCAAACAATAAAAAATAAGGTGAAAATACTGTTGTGATTCTTATTCAGTTCCCATAATCCTCACCTTGGATGCAGATGGCTCTCCCCATCCTAAGTCTATTGGAAACTGGCCTGAATCACCTCATTGTTGAAAAGAGCCACATCCATCACAGTTGATCACTACATAATCTTATTGTTGCCATATACAATGTTCTCTTGATTCTATTCACTTCACTCAGCATTAGTTCATGTAAGTCTTTCTAGACTTTTCTGAAATTATTCTGCTGATCATTTCTTACAGAACAATAATATTCCATAACATTTATATACCATAATTTATTCAGCCATCCCCCAACTGATGGGCATCCACTCAGTTTCCAGTTTCTAGCCACTACAAAAAGGGCTGCCATAAACATTTTTGCACATGTGGATCCTTTTCCCTTTTTTATGATTCCTTTAGATACAGGCCCAGCAGAGACACTATGAACTCAAATTTTCATGATTCCATAAGTCTAATATTATCCACTATAGCACCTAGCTGCCCTAAAAAAAATCAACCACCCCAATTTTCCTATTGTTTCCCCAGGAGATCGGTGTTATTTAGAGAAGATAACTCATTTCTAAATTTCTGAATCTAAATCAGATAATCATAAGTAATCCTGACTTAGACCATCCCTAGAGTCATTTTTAATATTCATTAAAAGTCACCTTTATCAGGAGACATTGATATGTCCTATTATTCTAGGCAGTTAAGTTATATTTGTGTGAATACAGCTTTCCCAAGCTGCTTTTGACATAAGATGATTCAATACAAACCCAAAAACCTTTAATATTCTAAATCTGGGCAGACAATAAGACAAAGATTGCCTACATCTTTATTTCAGTGGGGTTACTTGTAATATGGGTTTCAGAGGAGAGCAATTTCATCCTGATATCACAGATTCCTATATTGAAATTAATGTTACACTGATTCCAAGGCAGATTTCAATGCAGAGTCAGAGAGGATAATGAAACCTCATTCTGGGCCTGGGATTAAAAGTTCATCTGAGAAGATGACTTATGCAGATGCTTTCTAACCATTCCTACACAAATTAGCAACACATACTTAAGGGCTAGGTATTTTGAATACAGAAGTCACTCAAGTTATAAACTTCTAAAATTAAATTAGTTGTCTCGAATATATGCAAATATATTACATGGTCACAAGGAATAAAACAAACCCTTTTAAAACTACAGGATTATACTACATATTATTACATTATATTATATCTCACATACATTAAAATGACCATTTAAAATTGTAAGATTATATGTATTATGCCAATAAATTACACATACATTAACACTATAATATATTATGCATGTAATATATATTATAACAACATAATATATAATGTGTTAGTTTATTGTATAATAATATAAATAATACATATGCATAAATATGTATAATATATAATTAAATTATGCTGGGGAAGATGGTGGGGGAGGAAGCTGGGGAGAGAATTATCTCCACAGCAATATTATCTTAACTTGAAGGAAAAAGGAGGTTTGCTGGCTCCATGGCTTCCCCATAGGTCTGGGGAAGGAAGGCACATGAGAATGTCTAACATTTCTTCTAGTGAACCTCAAGGATGTCTACATTTTGAAATGGTGGATTACATCAGAAATGTATGTTTTTAGGACATATATATTTTACTACTAATTAATTACATTGATTTTCAGTTAGCTTACTAATTGATCCAAATCTTCCAGAATGATATTTAGCAGAAGTGATATTTACACAACATTAGCAGGAAGAAGCTTATCAGGTTTACTTTTTTTTTTTCCTGATGAGTCAACTGGGGTTAAGTGACTTGCCCAGGGAAGTGTTAAGTGTCTTGAGGCCAAATTTTAACTCTGGTCCCTGACTTCAGGGCTCATGCTCAATTCACTGAGCTATATCACTGCCTCTCTAATTAGGTTTACTAATCCACAAGATTGGATGCATTAATTAGATCTCAAAAACAATTTTAAAAGAAGTTTTAAGGTTCACACACAATAAAAAAGCATTTGTAATTCAACTGAGTACAAAACATGTATAAAATTTCAAAAACTTAGACATTATAGAAAACATGTTAAAATTGTGGCTTTGTTTGAATGTGTTTCCTTGTTCAGATAAGCAAAGAATTATCATTATGAAAGAGCTGTTATAACAACTTACATAAAAATATTTAAAAGGATTCAAAGCATTATTACTGTAAAATGTCTCAATAATTTCCCTCCCTCTTATTTTCTGTGGATTTTTTATTGTAAAATTTTTTTCCTTAAAAATTTCAGGCAAGAAGCTTCTTGGAATCAGGCCTAGGGCCCTAATCTTTAGTTTGATTTAACATTTAGGAAATGATAAAGACTCTAGGGTGAATTGGGGTATTGTTCTTTGTGGGATTCAGGGAGATGACAGAGCAGGAAGAAGTAAATGCTCTAGAAAATCCACTATTTAGAAGTGACTTTTCCTTAATATAGCAAGGCAACATTTATAAAGAGATTTCCATAAGATCTTAGGAAAAGAGTAAATCTCCACAATATTTGATATTGTTCTTGAAATGTCAGATACAGCAGCAAGAAAAGGAAATTTAGGGAATTATTTATTTCTCTAGGTAATTTATATTGATTGATACCAATGGTATCTAAATCAAATAAACTTATTTTAAAATTATTTTCAATACCTTATTAACTCATCAAAACTTTGTGGAGTAATAGATGCTAATTTTGTTGTAAATATTACTACCTACAGGCTTCATACTAATCTGGAAAACCAAAAATTACCTATGTTGTATTACAAATCCTCCAGCAGAGTTTTGGGCCTAGAGTTTAAACTTCAGATTTTAAAATATCATAAATTTACCAAAAAATTAATAGACACAACTTTAGCAAAGTACTACGATACAAAATAAATCCACAAAATTATCAACACTTCTATACATTATCAACAAATCCAACAGATATAAAAATGTCATTCAAAATTAACATGGAATATATATATATATATATATATATATATATATATATATATATATATATATATATATATATATATACACACACACACACACACACATATTACATATATAGACATATTTTGGAATAATATGAATATAAATACAAAATACTTTTTCTTTAAATTGATTGTTAAAATTAATTTATTCTGAATATAAACACTAAAAATGGGTAATTAAATATACATAAAACAAACAAAAAAAGGGATTCTACATGAAATAGCAGATAAATATTATGTATGGCTTACTTCTTTTTATGTAAAAAATCATTTGAACCTACTTTTCTTTTTCCCCCAATTTTTAGTTTTTAATTGTTATTTTCTGGTTCTTATATCACCACAATATCCTATGTCCCTCCCTCCCCGTAGAGACAACCTGTATGACAAATTGTATTTTTTTAAGGAAGGGGAAAAAAGCGTATTTACTTTGTTTTCAATTCCTAGCTATCACAAAAAATGTTGATATAAATATTTTGGACTTATTAATGACTTCCTTGGGCTATCCAGGGGTCCTCAAACTACGGATGGCAGGCCAGATGCAGCAGCTGAGGACGTTTACCCCCTCACCCAGGGCTATGAAGTTTCTTTATTTAAAGGCCCACACAACAAAGTTTTTATTTTTACTATAGTCTGGCTCTCCAACAGTCTGAGGGACAGTGAACTGGCCCCCTATTTAAAAAGTTTGAGGACCCTTGCGCTATACACTCTGTAACTGGAGTCTAAGAACCTGGAGTTTTCAAAATTATCCTGTTTGTGCTTTTATTCTGATCTTCCTGTTGTTACTTCCTCTAACAAAAGCAAAAACCTCAATGATCCTTTAAAAATTTCCTTCCTTCTTCCCTTTTCTTTTTTACAATCCTAATCCTATTCCCATCTCCTACTCTTATTGGAAAAAAAAAAAAAAAAGAAAAAAAGACCTTATAACACACATAATCAAATTGGACACATAATGAAGTGGACAATTCCCAATTGTCCACATTTAAAAATATATGTTTGATTTTGTATGTCAATTCCATCACTGCTCTTATTAGGAAATGGGTAGCATTCCTCATTATCTGTCCTCCAGAACTGTGGCTGATCATTTGTTGTTCAATTGTTTCAGTTAGATTTGCCTCTTCACTTCCCTATTTGGGGTTTGCTAGGCAAAGGTTTTCAAAGTAGCTTTTCTTTAGAATGTTGTAACTGTATAAATTGTCATCCTACTTCTGATTACTTTTCCCTCTAACAATTCATATAAGTCTTCTTTGGCTTCTCTGAAACTATACATTCCTTCATTTCTTTAATATTTTTCTTAACTGTATAAATTGTCATCCTACTTCTGATTACTTTTCCCTCTAACAATTTATATAAGTCTTCTTTGGCTTCTCTGAAACTATACATTCCTTCATTTCTTTAATATTTTTCTTAATTTACTTTCATTCCTTCATTTTTTAAAGCACATTAATACCACATTACATTCATAGACCACTGGTTCAGCCATTTCCTAAGATTAGCACTCCACTCCATCCTGCTTAAATTTTCAATTCTTTGCTACTACAAAAAGAGTTGTTCTAAATTAGTTTGCATATATTGGTCTCCTTTGTTGCATTAGTGTAGAGGTAACAAACATAAAAACCAAAATGTAACTGGAAAATATTTAAAAATAAAAATGTAATAAAATAGGCAATATTAATATGCAGTTTTCTATGTCAATAAACAAAATTTTTTCACATGGTTTAGTGGCCCCCATTTCTACCCTGAATTTGAAACCATTGCATCAGCTTGCCTGTCCTCCTTCAGATCTTCCAACATCTGTAATTTTCCTTTTTGTCATGTTTGCCAACTGATGAGTATGAAATATCTCAGTTGCTACAATTTGCATTTCTCTAATTACTGATATTTTGGATTCAATTAATTCAATTAACATTGAATTATTAATAATTGGGATTTCTTCTTGAGAATTAGTTTTGTCATAACTGTTGACCATCTAGCTTTGGGAAGGGCTCATATATTTGAATCATTTCTTTATAAATGTTAGGGTAGAAACTTTGTTGCGGAGATTTTTTTCCTAGTTAATGGTTTCCCTTCAAGTTCTAATTGCAATGATTTTCAGTACCTAAGCATTTTTCAATGCCAAATAACTAAAATTATTTTATTTTCTGTGATCCTTTCTGTCCCTTTTTTGGTCATAAACTAGTTTCCTTTCCATAGTTGTGAAAAGTTTCTTTTTTAATTTTTTTCTAATGTCTTTATAATAAGTCTGATCTATTATATGTAAACCATCTATCTATTTAGAGCTGAATTTAATATATATATATATGGTATGAAATGCTGGTTAAACATAACTTCAAACTATGTTGCAGCTTTCCCAGTAGAAAAAAGAGATTACCTATAATTATTGTTTATGTCTTCTGATTTGTGGATATGACACTATTATGTTCATTGTATTTCTAAATCTTGTGTAATTTATTTGTTCCACTGATCAGCTACCAAACAGTTACTTTTATGATTACTCTTTTTAGTAGTTTGAGATCTGGTACTGCTAGGTCCCCTTCTTCTTGATACTTTTTCATTAATTCCTTTGAGATTTTTGATCACTTGTTCCTCCAGATGAATTCAGTTTTTCTTTTCCCCCACTCTATAAAATAATCCTTTGGTAATTTGATTGGCATGGTACTAAAGAACCAAGTTAATTTAGACTGTAATTTTTATTATATTAATTTAGTTGCTCATGAGAAATTACTATTTCACCAATTTCCCTCCCCCCCTTTCCTCCCTCCCTCCCTGTCCCTTTCTCTCTTCCTGTCCCTCTCCTTCTCCCTCTCATTTTAAAGGAGTCATTCCCCAGGAGATAAATGGTTAAAGGACATGAAGTAATTCTCAAAGCAAGGAATCATCCAAACGCTCAACAATCACAAGAAAAAGTATTTGGAACACTAATAATTTAAATGCAAATTAAAGCAACTCTGAGGTTCTATATCATATCCATCAGATTAGCAAAGATGACAAAAAAAGGACATGGCCTTTGTTGGAGGGGCTGTAGGAAAACATGCATAATAATGCACTACTAATGGATCTGTGAATTGGTCAAATCATTTGGAAAGCAATTTGGAACTATACTGTAAATGTCACTAAAATATCCTCTTTGATTCAATGTTGGACACGACTAGTAGACATATACATTAAATTCAAGACAAAAGGAAAGGGCCCCTTTATATAAAAATAGCATTTTTTACGATAGCTAGCGAAGAACTGTAAACAAAATGGGTGCCCACCAACAGATGATTTACAAATGTAATAAAATATTATCGTGAATGAGAAATAACACTATTTTAGAGAATTCTGGGAAATTCTGTGTAAACTTATGCAGAAGAATCATTTGTATGAAATTATGAGAAAAACCAAGAGAACTATTTTATAAAATGAATAAGTCATTTTATAATGACTCAGAGACTAAAGAACTATGATCAGTGCAATGAATAATAAGAACTCCAAAAAACTGAAGAAACATGCCTCCCACCTCTCAGTACAAAGGTAATGAATTAACTACAGGAACAGAATGCCATATTTTCAATCATGACCAAACACAACATAAATTTGGTTTACTTGATAATACTTATGTATTACAAGGAAGAGTTTTTTATCTTGGTTCAGAAAATGGGTAGATACAAGGCAACTAGGTGGTGCAGAGAGCACTGGTCCTAGAGTCAGGAGGACCTGAGTTCAAAACCAACCCTAGATACCTGACACTCACTAGCTTGTGACCCTGAGCAAGTCACTTAACCCTGAATGCCTCACAAAAAACAAAAAAAAATAAGATACAATGTCCACAAGCAATTAAAATATAATTTCCTCAAAAACACAAAGCAATAGAAAAATATTATAAAATGAGTATGGAAGAGGGAGAGTTACTGATCAGAACAGAACCAAAATCTAGTCCTTTGGAAAATAACCTGTCCCCCATGTCAGGACTGGAGGAGCAAAGAAACTAATGGATAAGGAACTTCTTACAGTTTGGGAAGTCAAAAACTTACATTTAAAACAGCAGCAGCCACTACTACAAAAGCTACTACCACTATTAACATTTTTATACTTGTTCTTTGCCTTAGTGTTTTGATGTAGGTAGAGCAAGGTTTTTTAACTGGGTCCATGGATATATTTTAGGGGTCAAGAAAAGAAAAAAATAAATCTTTATTTTCATTAATCTCTAACTGAAATTTAGCATTTCCTTCAGTTATTTAAAAAATGAGGGGTTGATAAGTTTTGTCAGATTGCTACAGTGGTTCATGGCAGGAAAAAAACTGTTAAAAGCTACTGAACTAAATAGATTATTGACTTTATGGATCTTTTTATTTATGTGGCTAACTCCTGAGAACAATTAGGATGTCATCAGTGTACTGAAGGACAAGAAAAAAAAGATAGTAGGTAATTCATAGCCATGAACAGTGTATAGGTTCCTCTGATAACCACAAAGTAAAGACATCTAGAAGAAGGCCAGTTTCCCACATATTAGGTAGACTCTATAGTCTATATAGAGGATATGGACAAGGATCCTATAAGATGAGAAGGCAAGGATAGACAGGAATGGATTGAACAAAAGAATCATAATTAGAAATTTCTTCAAGGGACTGAGAAATAATGAATAATAAGGGTGGAAGATAATAGAGTCTTGGACACAGCAACATACAAATTAGATGACAAGTCCAACTGTAGGTTCAGTCTTGCATTCCTCGGAGACTCACTTAAGCCTTCCTTAGAATTCATAATGAGGCAGGTGTACCACCAAAAAAAGGGGTTTGAGTAAGAAAAGAAGTGTTTCTTGAGTGCTATAGGTACTTTAAATTTCAAATACACAAGATCAAGAAATATACTGAATCTTACCATTGTAAGCTTGCTGTAGGTGACTAGGCAGAGGTGAGTGAGAAAGTGATGTTGAATGCTGAGCTCCTGGCTGTAAACCCTTCAGCATATCTAAAAGAAAAAAATATGCAATACTGGTAGTCTGTCCAGGCTTTAGTTTTTAAAAATTTTTGTTTAAAAAAGTTAAAACATACAAACTAGATTTATGTGGGAAAGACAGAAGCATAAGAAACTCACTGAATGCCATATTAGGTACCTAAGTACCTAATAATAATAATAATAAGGCAATCAAGGACTTCATAATTTAGACAGGCCACAATCCTTTATTTCAAGGAAATTCCAAAAATGCAAGAAATTAGGTTCTTCTACCTCTTATCCTGATTGGGGTGTTAATGAACTGAAAATCATATGGACGTAATAAAATATTAATAGTGAATAAGAAACGACACTATTTTAGAGAATCCTGGAATTTCTGTGTAAATTTATGCAGAAGAACCATTTGTATGAAATTGTGAGAAAAACCAAGAGAACTACTTTCTAAAATGACTAAGTCACTGTAAAAAGAAACAACAAAGAACTATGATCAATGCAATGAATAATTAATAAGTTTTATAAAATTTTGTTAAGGAAAACTATAGAATTCATTAAGCTTCTGCTCCTTTATATATGTAATTGAAATACAGAAGGTTTTCTTTTAAAATATTTCATAACTGTCACTAATTAGATCCAATTATATGAATTAGCGGGGTTTAGTGTTCTCTCAGATTAGATTGCAAAATAACTGAATAATCAAACTTACTCTGAGTTAGGCTATGGTGGAAAGCGGCTGAGGTAGATCCCGAGGTGGTTGTCACTCCAGCTGTGTCAGTTCCAAAGCTAAGCAGCTCCAAAGGAAACTGAAAGGGCATGGTGACAGGAACCAGGCCCCCCAGCATCCCAAAAGGAGCCACATTTTGATTTGTTACAGACAGTGGTGATGTCATGAGAGTGAGAGGCGAGGCATTAGCCAATAAGGATGCACCTGCTGTGGACTGTGCAGAAACCATATGTCAAAAAAAAAAAATGACTTTAAATTCTTAGCTGACATATTTAACACCCCGACAGAACCAAAACTGCATAGCTAACAATTTCTCTAATAGTAGCAAGTCACACAGACACAAATAACTCTATAACAAGAGCTGAAATAGTAGGCACCTTCTTTAGGATTGCCAAATTCTGAAAATTAGTACACTTTATTTGTAACTCTGGAAAATTACAAATTAAAATTTCCCCAATATATTTTCCTAGGGGTAATATATTTTGTCCTTCACTTTAAAAATTAAGTAGCTATAAGAAAATAAAAGCTTCAAAAATACTTATGTATTAAAATATTTAATCACAACTGCTAATACCAAAAACTAAACATGAGCAAAATTCAAGAGCAGAAGAAACATTAAAGAACTATGGGAGACAGGAACCATGCATGCATGGTGTGTTTCTACATAAAAGTAATATTATTCATGCTTCTCTTTCACACTGAGGCCAACCAGAAAGTAGTTTACCATATATGACTATAAAATATAGACAGTAAAGTAATGGATTTGTAACTTGTTAAATAACCATACCCAAAGAGTAATGATTAATGGACCAAGGTCAACCTGGAGGGAGCTGGCTGGAGTGAGCTGGCCACAGGGTTCTGTCCTCAGCCCTGTTCTGTTCAACATTCAGGGATGTTGTAGAGGTGATTCCTGCATTGGGTGGGAAGTTGGAGTGGATGACCCACAAGGTCCCTTCCAACTCTGGGATTCTAACATTTTCATGTGAGAACTAGAGAATCAGTCTTATTAATTTTACATTGCTCTATGATTCACAAATTTGGGCTGTGTCCATCACATCCCCTGAGATCCCCATCCCTAGGAATATACCACTCAAACCAAGAGTAAACACCATGTTGCATTAAGATTGCATTAAGATTCAATACCAAGGAGATGTGCTTAGGAAATGAAATATCTGGTTAGATCTACCTCACATTTGAAGGCCTCTGCACATGATAGTAGTCTCATGGCCTCCTCTTAACCTGTTGTGCCTTTACTCTGTATCTCCAGTGTGACTTTGACAGAAAAACAGCAGTCTTCTTTCCTCTTTTTTGCATGATATCCTCATTTGTCCATCCCGCTCCATCCCTCTCCTTACCCCCCACCAAGGGTGTCAACTGCAGGAAAAAGAATATTTTCCACCCTATTTGAAAGTCAGAGAACACCAGACCCTGGGATTTCAATAGAGCTTTGGGGGTTAAGGAGAAGGCTAACATAGATGAACCACATTCACTTTTCTTGCCATCTTCTTACCTCCATTGAATTACTAAAGCAATTCCCTCACTTAACTGCAAAATATGGAAACTACACTTTCCTGTAGTATCTTGCCATGCCTGCCTCCCTTTCTTGCCTACTCCCTATTCTGATACTGAGTTGCAGAGCAATAGGATCAAAGGAAAAGTACTGTCCAAATCAAAAAATTCTTTGGGAAAGGGGATTTCTGAAAACCCCATCCATGCTCTCCACAGTTCCTCTACTCTTCTCCATTACTAGTGATAGGAAGGAGGCAAAATCAGTTGTTGATGGACTTTGAAGTCCACCGTTCTAAGAACTAGGGAAGCAGGCCCAAACAAGAAGGAGGATCTGCTTCCCTTATCTTGTAACACCAAAAGTAAGGCAGGTTCCTAAAGCTTGTGTGCCAAAAGGGCGATGAGCTATCTGCTACAGCTTCTGACGCTGTCATGCAGAAAAGTGTCCTTAAGAATGTGATCCTAGGAAACACTTCGGTTTTATGCGAGCCACATTAAGATTGAGGAATGAGAGAAAAAATACCACTTATACCTGGGACCAAGAGGGACTTACTTTTCTGACTGATTTGTCTTTGGTCTTTCCCCATTCCATTTTATCTTATAAACAATTATCTTACTCATTTCATCATGGCACTCCCTTCTTTACAACAAAGAGAGTGGTTCTCTAACAGCTTAGTTTATCAAACCAAGCTCTTTATTCTTGCTTTCAAACACAGAAACAATAATGAAAAAAACTTCAATGTCATCCCATAATCTTCTACATAGATTCTCAAAATGTAACTATTAAGTTTGTATTATGGTAGTACATTTAATGTGCATTCAATGATTTTTTTATAAAGTGTCTTCTGTAGCTGTTTCATATTATCTCACTATTTAAATCTAAATGCCTTCAAGAACAACTGAAGTTTATCATACATTTTTGTATATCCCCCAATAGTATCTACTAAGAAGAAAGTGAACAGCATCTTTGACAAGTGTTGACAGACTATCAAGGCTCTATTTTATTGCCTCTATGAAGGAAAATAAGTGACAGAAATGAAGGAGACGATATAGAAGGAATAGGGTATTTGTATTAGGGTAGAAGGAGAGGCTGGTCTATATGTTTTGCAGATACTTTTCCCTTAAGATTTTATCAGTGTGTAAATTGTAGTATAATATATTTCTCCACAAATGACTCCACTATATTAATTATGTATCTTTAAACCAAAAGTAATAGTCTCTGGTCACTCCTACCTAGTTTAGCATTCCTTAGTAATAATCTTGGTCAATTCAACTTTACCAGAAGCTGGGTAAAGATTTTCTTTTCTCACTTTTTAATACACACATAACATATCCTATGCCATATACATCCATGGAATCTTAAGTGTTGGAAGTAACAGTAGAGGATAAACAGTATAACTTCCCTTCTAATGCAGAAATCCTATCTATAAGATACCTGTCAGGCAGTCATGTATCTTGAATGAACATTTTATGAACAAGGCAATTTGATCTATTTTTGCATAGATTAATAATAACTGTTCTTCTTTTTGCTAAGTTAGAATCTCTTTTGCTAAAACTTCTTTTCATATACATTATTTCTACCCTCTAGAATAATATAAAACAAGGTACTTATATAAGAATTATCACTTTCCTTCTAAGACTTCTCTTTTCCAGACTAAACACCTCCACTATCTTAAATAATATATCATATGAGAGTGTTGCAAGAGTCCTCGCCATTCTTATTGTCTTTCTGCAGATACTATCTGGACATCATCTCCAGAATTGGACATAATACTTCAGATATGATCTGGTTAACACAGAGCATAGTGGAATTATTGCCTTTGACTTGGATCTAACACTTATAGGAGAACAGACTTCTATTAAAGTAAAACATAACTGTGTTGGCAGTTTCATTTTTATGCAGTTGTCAGACTGCTAGTTCACATTAACATATAGTACAAGTTCAGCGAATATTGATAGATTACCATTCACATATGTGCATATGGTATCTTTTCTCCTGGACTTTTCAGTCTCTCTCAGGATTCACATGAAGGCACTGATAACCGTCAAAATTAGCTTTGTGACCTATAGCTAGTTGTTATCTCTTGGTAAAATTCTACAGCTACTTCTTGGGGTAAAAGAAGTCTTTGTATTATCAAATTTTACCATATATTAAAAAAGCTGGCATTGTATAAACATAGTATAGTTATTTATGGATAGCCTTCCCCTGGGTAAATGACATGACATACCAGCTACAATCTAGTTAAATATTTGCAGCTGTTAACATGATCCAGTGGTATGAACAAGGAGAGAAGTGGCATGATTCATGTACCTCAGGCCTTGTCAGTTAACTATTAAGTAATTTGGGAGTCAAAGGAGAAAACCTATTAGGAAAGAGCTAAAGGAGAGAATAACAGATCTGGTGATTGGGTCAAAGGGAATTAGTCTTACAATTGGAAAAGAGGCAATTTGGGAATTGATAAAGATGTAAAGAAATAATCTCAGGGAGGGTAAATAAGTTAATTTAAGTCATGAAGCAGGAGTCAGAGATTTATTTGGAATTAGGGAAAAGAAGTAGAATCTAAAATGGAATGAGAATCTACCTATGCCTGAAGATCTGTCAACCAAAACAACCGAGGTCATATTTCATATTAATTTAAATTTGAATTCAGAGAATTAAGAATCTTCTACTTTCTGTAAAGTCTTCCTTATTTTTTCTTATGCCACTGTTTGTCCTTTGTGTTTAACTTAAGTTTTATAGCAAAAAAATTTTTTTAACTTTATTTACTTATGCATGTCTTAAGGATAATTCTACCATTGTGTCAAGAGAAAAAGAGTGGAGGATTAACATGCTCCTAATAGTAAATAATGTTGACAACAGTAATCTGTTATTTCCATACCTAGAAAAGGATCAAGTAAAGGTGAGAAAAAGAAATGGAGTCTTGATAAAACAAGTATCAACTATATATATATTGACATTTCCTCCCTGTTTCTTGATTGCAAGTGCCATCACCCTTCCAAAGAAGGAAGGGGATTGGAAGGGACAAAAAAATTATAGCTACTAAAGGGGAAAAGAGAGACTATTATACTTTAAGAGGCTGTATAATTATTGACTATTTTTCACTTTAAGTGTTTGCTGCATTGTGTAACATAGAAAGTCAATATAACATCATGACTCCAAGCTTCATAATTTACTTACCAGTATATATTTCTAAGTGGCTCCAGAATGATATTTGATCTAGCGGATTATTCCACAATGAACCAAATCTAGAATATATGTCAGTGAAATGACCTTTTTTACTCTGAAAACTAAGGCTGAGGGGATAGGGGTAAAGTGCGGCAAGAATACAATCTGAACCTGAATGGCACGTAAAAAGTATAAACAAACAACTATCTTATTATGTCCATGAGTTTGGTAAGTTAAAACTTCTACTCTAGACCTACTCACTCAGCCTTCTGAGGGTTTCAAATTAAAAGTGTATTTTAAATATATTTAATGTTGATTTTACTTTAAAATTACATTATTGGAAGCTTGATTTTCTTTCAAAATCAAAATTTTCTAATGAGAAAAAAATTCTATAAATCTTACTTTTGTTTATAAACACCTAGAAAACCAATATGTGAGGAAAACATGGATATCACTTTTTTTAAGTTACTAAAAGATTTTAATTTTTTTTTCTCCTGACTTCTATCTGGCAATTGGATAAGCCCAATACATTTGAAGATGGAATTTAAAATATCTCATTAATGAAAAGTTTGTCAAAATTTATTCTATAGATTCAACATAAATGGATTCATTCATAATGTTATCCAAAGGACTTAGGAAAAAGAAAGATAACAATCTTTTACATCATCAGACAAATATAGATTAAGTACTTACCTGCACACTGGCTGTTACAACTGAAGACCCTGAGGCAGTGGATGGTCTATGTGGAGCAGACAACTGTTTAGTAGCACCCTGTGTTCCACTTCCGGTCCCCCCAGACAGACTAGTCCTATTAGCTCCGCTTGAATTTAGATTGCCACCTCTGCTGGAAGGTACATTCATTACAATTCCACTCAAGCTATTTTTTCCAACAGTTCCAGTGGATGCTGGGTTAGCTAACTTTGAAGAGGCCTGAAGATTTTTTGCAGACTGAAGGCCTGAAGTGCGACTAGAGGGCAGTAAATTCAAGGTAGGAGACTGTCTGCTGATATTTACTCCACTGGGCTGTTTATGGATTGGATTGTTACTGGTAGAGTGGCTACTCTGGGCTACTAGTGCACTTGAATTGGAAGAACTGGGGGATACAGCAGATTTGGAAGTTGGATTGGATTTAGATATAAGAAGTTTAGTTGACATAGACGGTTTAGTTGATATAGAGGGCTTAGGGGAGGCAGAGGGCTTGGGGGAGGCAGAGGGTTTGGGGGAGGCAGAGGGCTTGGGGGAGGCAGAGGGTTTAGGGGATGTTACAGGCTTAGGAGATGCAGCGGGTTTAGGGGATGCAGCAGGTTTAGGGGATGCAGCCATAGAAAAAGGAGACTTGAAACCCTGGGTGGAAACTTGTGACACCATGGCCTTGGCTAAATAGTTACTAGAGGTAGAGGTGCTAGGTGCTGTCCGAGAGACCAACGGATGGGACCCTTGAGAGCCACTTCCAGAGGAAGGGTTAGACAAAGGAAGGCGATATACAAGTGGTTTATCTGAAGTCTTGATGAGTGGGGAGGAACAAGAAAGTTGGGGATTACTACTTAATTTTACCACTGGGTTAGTCTGTGATTTACTAATGGTGGCTTGTAATGGGGACACATAGTTTTGTTGTACAGCTGAATGCTGGTGCACCTTTGTCACTTGTGTTACTGAGGAAGATTCTTGGGCCTCTGAAGATGTAACCAAAACATGAGAGGAGGCAGCAGCTTGGGCTTGGGAAGAGGAAGAAGAGGCATGGGCCTGTGAAGAAGAAGATGCTTGGATTTGGCTTGACCGTTGGAGTCCTTGCTGAAGAAGCCTGGCTGGCAAAGGTTCTAAAGAAACTTTAGGGTTCTGAATTGAGGAACCAGCAATAAGGCCTGAAGAGATGCCAGTATGAGCTAAGTCCTGGGGTTTCTTTGGTACTGGTCCTGTGTGGCCAGCAATAAGACTTGATGAATGTGCAGTCTGAGCTGACTCTATTTTTTTTGGAGTAGCCAATGGCAGCTTGCTCATGATACTTGCTAATTTTTCTTCCCGAAGTCCTGGTCGAGGTCTTGTAGTTGGTACGCCAACTCCAGAGCCAACTGGAGGGCCCTTGGTCCCATTATTGATAACAGCCAATGCCTCAGAAACAGAATCCAGTGAAGGTGGATGAAAAGAAAGGTCTTCATCTAGTGAATCATCAAGGCAAATAGTTTCCTGGGCAGGTGTACTGCTAGAGCTGGCTGGAGCAACAGCAGAAGTAAGAGAGCTCACCGATGGACCACCAACTGAAGATAATAAAGACGCAGGTATTTTCTGGTCCTTTTTTGGACTGCAGTCCTTGGGTAAAAGCCAAAAGAAAAAGTTACACTGTGAAAATTTCTAAGAAACTAGAGTTCCCTCCCAACTGATTTTTAATTTTTTTTTCCAAGGAAATTTTCATTAGAACTATGAAGAGGAGCTAGAGGACTTAGTATTCTGACTGTGCTACAGTCAGTATCTCTAGTCCACTCTAGTTCTAATGAACAATATATGACCAATAGGCTTTGTCTGCCTTAACCAAGAAGACTACTTGAAAAGGCAAAGACAAAACTCCCTCCACAATCATAGGATCAAAAGTCACATTTCAGTGTGGATTCATCTGCCTATTCCAATTCCTGAGTAACTATTCCTTTATTCTCCTTCTGTTCCCTTATGCTTAGCTTGAATATGGCCTATACCTGGATTGTGCTTCTGGCAAAGGTCCCCTTTGCAGCCTGAATCTTGGAACAGAACAGTAAAACCAGGTTTACTTTTTGTCCTATGCATTTAGGGCTAATTCCTCTTAGTCTGACCACATTCTGGGTTTACAGTCCACAACCTGTTCCTATCTTTCAGTACCTTCAGTACCTATACTAACTGACCCTTTGATTTTCATTTTTCATTTGTGATACAATATTCCAAACAAAGATGAGTTCCAGTTCTTGACATTTTACTTTGCTACACACATATAACCTGGAGATGACAAAGATGTTGACGCCTCAGTGCCATTAAATAGGAAAATAATTTATTTTACAACTATTTACATTGTGAACCTGATTCATGGATTAAGAGAGAAGAGAATAGTAGTGAGAAGGTACTGAACTTGATATTCTTCAAAGTACAAAGTCTATTTTAAGAAATAATTCATGTTTTAGAAAACTGTAAGGCAAGAAGAACCCTGAGAGCTCATAGGGGAAGAGGAAAAGAAAAAAAAAAATCAACAGAAATCTATATATGTAAAAGGCATTTTAAAATTCTATTCAATAAATATTACATGTACTGAAAGGAGGACATTTTCCCCAAGTTTAAGATATATTGTAGAACTTTAATCTATGAGCAGGGTTTTGCAAACATTTCTGTAGTGGCTTATGGGACATCTGTTATTTTGAGGATAGTAGATTCTTAGATTTCAAACTAAGAAAAAAGTTTAGGGATAGCTTTAAGATAGAGGTAGCAAACTCATTCCTGGCAATAAGATTAAAATGTAAGTGGAAATTATTTAGCAAAATAAATAAAAATAATAAAACATAATGTTATTTTGTACTTTTCAAAGTCAATATACTGACTAGGAAATCTATTTGAGTTTGATAGCACTGACCAAAGGAATAGTCTAGGGAAATGTAGAGAAATTCAAAACCCCATAAAACAGGAAGTTAAGAACTAGAGAAATTAAATGGAGGAGGCAGCAGAGAGAATGGAGATGTAGTCTTCTTCTCAAATTCTTAAAATTAGTCTAATAATGCACTTTAATGACCAAATTTCTGACTTCTTTGGCAATACTAAAAGTTTTCTCTTTGAAGAAAATCACACACTGCATTACATAATACTAAGCTAAAGGGGTAATACAGATGAAACATCAGTTTATTTTGACATGCTATCCAAGTCAATATATATTGAAGATAGATAATCCACCATCAAAAATACTTTTGGGGAATGAAAACAAATTAAGGATTGAACAAAGTAAAGAGGCCAAGTTAAGAAAGAATATTTATCCTAGAAGGATTTATAAGAAAGCTAACAGAAGAATACCATTGTAAGCGAAATAAATATGAATATGTGGTTTCACTATGAAGAATTCAATTCAATAGCAAGCATGATAAGCAACTATTACATATGAGACTCTGTTGCTAGGCTATAAGGATAGAAAAATGGAAAATAACACAGTTTCTGCGCTCAAGAAGTTTAGAATCCAGAAAGAAAAAGAGATGCTACACAATTAAGTATGATAAAAGATAGAATATGATAGCGTTTCAGAGTGCTATAAGAATATTTGAGGAAAGAAGAGATCACTTTCAGCCAGCATAATTTGAAATTCGAAATACTTGATGGTAGCATTTAAGCTGGACCTTAAAGGAAAATAAGGATTTTAACCAAGCTATGGAGATAGAGTATTCTAGGTATGGAAAATTCTTTATATCAATAGTTCTCAAACTCAAGGACTCCTATACAATCTTAAAAAAATTTATTGAAGGACTCCCAAAGAGTTTTTAGGAGAGTTATCTTTACTAATATTTACTGTATTAGAAATGAAATATTTTGACATTATGAAAATAGTTTCAACCTCAAAAATTCCTTGAAAGAATCTCAGGGACCTCCAAGGGTTTTCTGGACCACATTTTTAAAACTACCACTCTGTGAGAATATAGACAGACAAATGATTAACAAGAAATGAAGCTCTTATACTTAGAAGAAAAATAAGAAATTTATGTGAAAATACTATGTCACTGAATAATCCCAGGTCTTATAGCTAAAGTTTCAAAAATGTCATATATCATATTCCAGGAATAGACTATGCTTTGAAGCTGAGAAAAGTGAAGATAATAAAAATGATACTGGATGCTGAGATAGAAAAATGTGGCAGTGATAAAAATGATGTGAAGGAGTGGAAAATCAATAATAGTAAAAAAAGGAGAATGGACTAATTAACTTCAGGAAAAACATTAGATAAATATATCCTCAGTGTACATTAATCACTCAAATGAAACCAGGATATCATTAATTTGAGAATTCTCTCTGATGATATCTAAAACAATAGTCCATTTAAAGCCACCTATTCCATACTACTCACATTCATGTTCTCTCAAAAGTTCAATGCAAGAGTTGTTCCCCAAACATGCTCTGGAGGCCTTCCTCAATTTCATTTGACATCATAAGCACCAGTAAACAATCTGACTAGCTACAGGTTATCTCTTGTTCTTGCCACAAAAACAACACAACTTTTTTTTCTGCCATACAATTTTCTGATGACATCCTTTACTCTAAATTCTTTTCATTGATTATATTTTGCAACCAGCTTCAATCTACCACAAGCCTTTTCTTTGCCCTCTTTTGTTCTTAAGAATTAGTGATGTTCTACATTTCTGCCATATACCACCACCAATAAAATGGCTATCCTAAAAGGATGGGCCTAGGAAGCTTAAAGTCAAAACTGTGATGCAATTTCCCAAAGGTAATCCAGTCGTCGCTCCTTTTCAATTGTCAGCCGAGTCCACTATCCATCTGTACTATCTGTTCCAGGTACACAGATTGTTGGGCAAGTTCTAGATGTAAATTGAAAACTGAGCAAAAGAAATTTGTCATTTATTTGGTCTTTTCTGAATGACTGGACTCCTTAAAGTGATCACCAATCTTTTCTAGGAGGCTCTGAAATGTTCTGAAACTTGATGCAATCAGCACAATGTTTTTCTCAAATAACTGAATTTGAAGGAGGTCATCATCCACAGGGAAGTCTCAAACTAGACTCTGTGCTAGACTTTCATAGTAGCAAATATTCTTGGCAAGCTTGTATGTCCCTGTTGGATGTTTATTATAAGATGATTACTGAACAAATTTATATTTCTTGTTAATATCTTCTTAGGGGCCTAAATGATCTTTATAGGTGGACAGAAAATACTCTGCTATATTTTACTTGAGTTTAATATTTTGTTTTGGGTTTTTTGTAATCAATATAAATACAATAATTTATATCTTTATATTTCTCAATAAACTGTATCAATAATTTAGTCTGCTGTTAAATACTGCTTGCAAAAACTTGATTGCTTTTTTACTAATGCCCTATTGAATATCTTCTCAATTTCTATGCATAATGACCCTCAAAGATTTTATAAAGATATGAGGAAGATAGTTACACAGGTCAGTAGTTATTTATGTTCTCTGGGTCATCTTTTTGGGCATATTAAGATTTATGATTTTTTTCCATATTTTGATATCTTCCTCTCCCTTTAGGCCTGGCATTTCAGTTCTTCAATGCTCTTAATCTGTATCACTTCCTCTTGTCTTTGTTTTCTTTAATATCATTTCTATCTCTTCTGTAAGCACCTTAGAAACTTTTGAGGTTATTGACCAAATGTGTAGTAGTTTATCTATCCTTGATGAAAAAAGGTTTGTCGAAATGACTTTTGCAAATTTTTTCCACTTATATTTGTTATCCTCTTTCCATCCTGGAATGTCCTTGGGGTGACTTTGCATAGTTGGATATCTTACCAAACTTGCTTTAAATCAGCTCTGCCTTCTATTGTTTCATTGTGCTTTATAAGACAATACAATTTATAATCATTCATAATCCATTTTAAGATTTTACAAATGAGCTTATAATTTAAGCTGATGCTATCTTTGACAACCATCTCTATTTGGCAAGTAAGTTACAAGTCTGTTTACTAAAGGACTACTCATGGAGTTTTTAAATGTTCCTATATGCAATTAATTTATAATGGCTAAATTTCTTAATTAAATTATTATAACTATGAATGTAATTTTTATTGACCATTCTTAATTAACATTTTAAATAGTTCATTTAAACAGTCTTCATAACTTTATGCCATGTATTTTTAAAATAAATTTTTGTTACTCTTAATTTTTTTAGTATCATATAATATCCTTATTATGATTCCTTTGTTTATTATATTTCTAATATTTGGTCTGATAAATCATATCTATATTATAGTAATATATGGGAAGGAAGAAGGATGTGTGCATAACCTTTTGTTAGGATGCAATCCTAAAATTCAGCATTTTTCTTTCAAGTATACTCTATCTGCTATCTAATCAATATCAATCGTAATTTTATATTAAATCTGATTAAGGTAAAGAGAGTCAAGGAAGGAATAGAGCAGAGAAATGAACCAGAAACATAGGAAAAGACAAAGACATCACAAAAACAATCTAGAGCAAGTAAGGCTGGGACATAAAAGATGACATAACGAGAAAAATTGTGAAAGGTCACAAATGAATATAGTAACAGGCATAAAGAAATTATGACACACATACATAGTGAGAAAATCATAAAGCAACAATCCCATTTTATTGTCATTTGACTCAGCTTTAACAGGTTCTTAAAACCATACTTTTCCAACCATAGGAAGGCATGGAGATAACAACTATCAATGCTTGTTTTGTACAGTGAATGAAAAAGGTCCTCAATTTTTTTTTTTTTTGAGGAAAAATAAGATAGTTGAGTTGCTGCAATGTCACTTAGAAGGATTTAGATCATAATTAACACTAAATATATTAACTGCAGAAATTAACCAGAATATTTTTCCTACATGAAATATATAATAAAAGGCATTGAAACATACTAAAACCCTATATAATACAATTAAAACAAATGAAAATTCTATTAAGAATGGCCAAAAAATTAAACATTATGAGTGAAATAGGCCTAGGAAGAAGCTAAGGAGCAAGGACATATTCTTTAAATGGAAGTGGCCAATTCCATAAGGGAAGAGGAGAAAAAAGGAAGAAAATTCAGAGCTGAAAATAAAATAAAATTGAATTTTCAGTTCTGAATTTTTGCCATTCTTTCTCCCTCTCCCCTTATTCACTGACAAGGCAAAAAAGAAAAATTCATTATAAAGATGTTAGTTTTCTAAGACATACACTAGATTAGAGAAGGCAGGAGGAAACAAAAAGGTGAAAATGAAAAATTATAGGTATTGTTAAGCTGTAAAGGACAGGGCTTAGATATAAAGTTAAGAATGAAAAACAAATGCATGAAGTTAGATTCTGTTCAGAGGCAAGGGCAAAAATCTATGCTTCCTCCTATATTATCAAACCCCAAAATGTCTCAATTGCACAATGAGAATCCTTAAGATTCTTCTTTTTTTTTTTTCAAAGAAATATTTAGTTGTTAATATTCCTCTCCACGTCAATATATGTCCTCAAACTCATGCATTTCAACAGACACATTAATGTTCTCTTAAAAACCCTCAACTCCCAGTTCATTAACTTCCTCATAAATCAAAACCTACTTCTTTACTCCAACCACTTTACTAGTGTGGTAGTCACCTGTCAAATCTCACTGTTATCCTTAAGTGAGTCCCTTTTATAAACTTGAATTCTCAAATTGTTTGGATTATCACTCTCATTTTCCCCAATGCTTCATTACTTCTCAACTTTTAAACTCTTATCATAATCTACAGTCTCTATGGTTCTTCCTTGCCCAATCCAGCATCCCCTTCATTTGCCTCTTCTTCACAAACTTGGGCCTGTGATCAACCATCAAATAGGGAAAATATCCCATTTTTGCCTTTTTTTTGGTATCTTCAATGCTTTAGTACAATGACAGACATGTATAAGTCCTTACTAAATTTATGCTGACTGGCTATTCACCACCACTGAAAACACTTGCCCCCTTCAGCCCAATGCTATTCAAATTCTGTCCAAAACCAATTCTGGGTTAATCTCATTTTCTATATAATTACCAGAATGAGGCTATAAAAAGTCATAGAATCATGAAAAACAGATGTCACCAATCTTGTCTGAATTCTCATTGCTGTAATTTTCTTATTTTTTTTCCTTATTATATTTGAAGGGGGGAAAAAAAGGACATAGAACTTAAAAAATGAGATTATGAAAATTTCCTTCATAAAAGCCAGTGACAGAAATGCCTTTATAAAAAATATGCAGATTATATTAATGCAAAATGTATAGGATTCTGAGTTAGCAAAGGAGATAAGACTCCAAAGCTCTTTACAAGGTACATTGTAGAGGAAATATCCTACATAAGACTTTTTGATATCCTACCCTAGATTTCCCCAACGTTAGTATCCCCAAATAACTGTATTTATTTGTCTAAATATTATATTCTCTCCCTTTACTACTGAACAATATAATGCAAACTTAAGGCCATTTTTGTCTCTTTACCTCCAATAACTAGAATAATATCTTGCACATAATGGGTATTGTTGAATTGCATTGAATCTACAAATGATACTTTCTTCTACATTCTATAACAGTGTATTTGTTTGAGGACAATTGCCATATTATGCCCAAAAGGAAGAAGTAATATTGCCTTTTGCTCCTGTTATATGTATTATATTTGTTTTGTTATGACCCACATTAATATAAAAAGGAAAGTCGTTTTATTTAACAACTATGACCTCTATCCCCAATTATACCCAAATATTTATTTATTATTGCTTTAATGCATACTGCTGGCTATATTCTAACAAATATTTACACCACTATAATTAGCTTTTATTATTGAACCTTTACAACTTGATAGCTCTTTGAATTTTAATATAAAGATTTTACAATGTTAAAGTTTGAAAATATCTTAACTATTTACAATGTCTATGTTGTATACTAAAATATCCTTTTGAGCTGTAGAAGAATTTTCTAAATTCATAATTTACACTTAAAAGAGCTGCTTTTAATACTTACCTTCACTTTGGGTTTAGGTGCCAGAATTACCTTTTTCTTTGCCCTAATTCAAGAAAGAAAGTCAAATGTGAGACTAAGACTAAAACTACTTGAATAATATAGAGTTTATACCAACTATCTGACACTTATCACACAAGGTCTTGTAATATACAAAATCTCTCTCTCACACACACAGTTCCTAAAGAATAGAGAGACCTTGTTTTAATGCATCTCCAAATTTTCTATAACAATTTCAACAGTATCTTAGATAGTGCATTTATAAAAAATAATTGTGCAATGACTAGATTTTCAGTAAATTATAAACAAAATTAAAGAACAAATTTTTAAAATTATGCCTTTATTGTATAATATAAAGAAAATAAGTACTTCAGATACAGATTCTAGTTTCAACTGTACCACCCCAAGCAAGGCTCTAGCCTCTCTGGATCTGTTTTCTCATTAATAAAGGAAGAGAAAGGGTTGAAACAGAGTCTTTCTAAAATACCTTTCCTGTCTCTACTATTATTCTGAAGCTATGAAATACATATAACTCAAATTTAAAGAATAGAGCATTTATTACTATTTTAAGTAATCAAATATTTTTTCTATAACCTCATGTACCTTATTGAATAGTCTTTCTTTATAAATAATACTAAGGTGTATTATTTTTCCGGCCAAAATGCTTTGATAGACTCTGAATTAAAGATTTTTTATGGAACAAAAAATAGTAAAAAAAAAAAATAGGCAAGATAGTAAAAAGTAAAATCTTGTCTTTTTAGTGTTAAATATAAAAGAATATAAAAAGAAAAGTACATTTAAAAATAAACATTATTTAGTCTCTGTAAACTGTCTTCTGTCCATAAGCCTGTTTCAGAAATGGAAGCACAATCTAGATTCTGCATGTAAATAGGTTCACAAAATGCTGAAATATGACAAAGTTGGAATCTAATTTCTTTATGTACCAACTAAACCTATTCTCAAGGCACAAGAAGATAATATTTCTTCTATTCCTTATAAATACACATACAATAAATATTTTAAGAAAAACAGGATCTGTAGTTTGCCTTCTACTTTTAAGTGAATGACAATTATGGAAAAGTTGAGAGCTATAGCAATAAAGAAATAATATTGTCTTTGAAAAAGAAAAAAAAAGGTAAAAGGAAAACAAGACAAAAATTTTACTTTATTGGAAGTCTCCAATTTACATGTAAATAAAATTTACAACTGCTTCCAAAACCACGTCCACTTAGCACTCATTCCTCTAGCCCATACATACTTCCTTGCAATCCCTGTAATTTTTCTATCACTATCATTAAATGCCCTGTGAAGAAAATTCAGAGTTCTTCAGACAATATGTGAGTTCAGAGGTGAAGAAAGAAAGGTAAAAAACAAGAACTTTAGAAAACTGATTTGGGAGTAGATACGAGGAGGGATTATTTTATTTATATGGTTGTTTCCCCTGCCTAAAATTCTTTTCTTGCATTTTGCTTGAAGTTTTTCGCTTGGTTATACTAAAACCCTACCAATTATAGATTGAGTTAACCAGTATTCTCTCATAAAAAGACAACTATATATTTTGAACATTAAAGAGTTAACAATAGTATGAATAGCAACTCTGGTACAATAAATTGGTCTGCTAGGGAATATTGATTAATTATCCTGAGAAAATGAGCTTTTGACTATCAAGATGGAAAATTGCTAACTTCTGTAGTATTTTGAAGAATGAGGTAAGCATGGGTCAGAAGGCTACTGTTTGGAAGTTAGCACAACATAAAGAAACTGGGAGAATAGATACTACGAGAGAACCTGGAGGTACAGAAAATGAAGCAGGAAGATATATAAACAAATCCTGCCTATTTCAAAGATTTTGCATAGTAACTTCAAGTTAAGAAAAGATAAAACTGATTTTTGTTTGTTTGTTTTTGTTTTTGTTTTTTACACTACATGGACTCTTCCTTACAGGCCCACGAATCAGGCCAGTAATACTATTAAAAACATACTGCTTGGGGCAGGTAGATGGGACAGTGAATACAGCACCAGCCCTGAAGTCAGGAGGATTTGAATTCTTATCTGGCCTCAGGCACTTAACACTTACTAGCTGTGTGACCCTGGGCAAGTTACTGAACCCCAATTGCCTCACCAAAAAAAAAAAAAAAACCCTCCACACTACTTGAAATTTATATACAGTATTTTATAATTTACAAAGTGTTTCCACATTAAAACAAGTCTATAACATGTTATATCAGATTGCTAATAGCACTCTTTACAGATTTTAATTAAGACTTAGACAAATCAGAGATTAATTAACTTAAGTGTTTAAGGGCACAAAAGCTAAGATTAGAGTAAGTTTTCTGATTCCTAGCAAAATGTGCTTTCCAATATACCACACCACATCTAAATATTGTCTTTAGCTAGTTGTCCAGACTGGGGAAAAGGGGGACACAGCTAGTTTCATTTCTTAGAGTGAAATTATTTTTAGGGAAATTTGTATTCTAAGTATTAGCAATCTACTTATAGGTAAACTTCGGTAATGCAATTTTTGTATGCTGAGTGCAGCTCAGATACTTAACAAATTCAGTTCATCATCTCATTACATTTTTAATTGATTCCTTTTATCTCCTAAAATTCCTTATTATTGGTTAAAATGGGTTGAATATTACTGATTTTCCAGAAATTTTAAGAGACTAATGTAGCATGATAATTGTCAAGTAAGGTGAAATGAAAGCAAATGAGACTTAAAAACAACAATAACACTGTTTTTACTCACGGAGCAGAAGTGAGATGATTGTGAACACTTCGGCTTTCCTTAAAGAGCATTCTAGAAATAAAAAAGGCAGATAGATAACATTACCACTGGATTTTCAATCAATTATTGCTTACCATTATTTAGCATTTAAATTAGCAGTCAATTTAATCACTGAGTTGGGAAAAAAAAAATCTCAGTTATGGATAATCGCATGTTGGATAGATGTTCTTACCAAAATGGCTGGAATAGGAGACTTTGCTTCTAATTATCCCACTGACATTTAAAGAATCAGCATTATCTAACTATGGGATAATAGATCTAATTTTTTTCTATGAACTATAGCTACACTGTAAAGCAGTTTGAAGACACAAAAACTGGATGACCTCTCAATTTGCTGAGGCAGGTCTCATTCAAGTATTTAGAAGCTATTTCCCTGAATCTTTGAGAAAATCCTTTTGACAAATCTTTTTTCAGTGAAAAATTCCAGTTGTCTACCTCCTATAGAATCTGATGTTCTTTTTTCCTATATACTCTAACTACAGATTGTTTTTTACTTCAATGTAGCCACTCATAAATAATCCTTCTATTTTTGCTATTACTGAATTTCTAGTATAATACTACTATTCCTTCCCCCCAAAATTTATATTGTTCCTCTGAACCTTACCCTGTTTTTCACCTTCCTATACTTCTAATAAAATAAAAACACACAAAAAATGTGTCGGGTGAAAAATCAATTTTTTTCTATTTCTATATTTTTTGTATCTATAACTATTTTATCTCTCTAAGGACATAAATTTTATAAGATAGGAGGCCTAAGTGTTTCTATTTGGCTGTGTATAGTGCCCAGCACATAGTAGGCTCTTATCAAAATGTTTTTTTAAAAAAATTTTTTAAGTGACATAAGGAACAAGATGATACACAGCTTAGGATGCTTAACGTCTTACCTAGCCTGCATCCAGCCCTTAGGCCACAATGGTTTCACTTCTGTCTCCATAAAGGTCTTAAGATAATCCTCAGCAGATTGGCTTTTATTTGTCTCTAGCTCATAGCATCCCAACTTAATCTTGACAAGGTTACATAACAAAGCCCTAAACAGGAAAAAAAATCTGACTATAAAAACTGTAGACAATTATTTAAAGAGTTCAAGAAATGAAATTAGGGTAAGAGATACTATTATTTATAAACTATCTGGTGATGCATTTACTCTACATCTAAAATACTTTGTTTCGATCACAGTGTTCACAACTAATGCAACTAATACCTTTTCAATTAAACTATTAAGGACTGACATAGGTTAAAAAATAGTGATATTCCATTAAGGAATAGTAGCAAAAAAAGATGGAAAAGACAGCTGATTTATTTCACAGAGACACTCTACCCTTACTACTAATTTTTGGATCTAATCTATAAAAATGAAAGAAAAAAATGTATTGCTTCTTGATTTATTCTGGGGAAGTAAAAATTTTGTGATATCACATAACTAACTGTGTAGTCTAAGTTAGAAATGACAAAAGATGTAAAGCAAAATAAGATCAATCTTTTCTCCCTATTAGTCCTTCCTTCACCAGATATAGTTTTCCATATAACTGGAGCCCTTTTATTACAAATCATATTGCTGCATTACATAAATAATTAGACAAAAAACAAAGGATATATTTCAAAATACCTAATGGTATCATCCCAGTGGAATTTTTTTCTTGGTCCTATGACCCGTTTTCCTGGTTTTTCTTCATCATCATCGTCAGATCCATTTTTTTCTCGTTCTTCATCTGCTTGTGACCTGAAAATGAACCATTTAATTTCATGGAATGGTAAAGCCATAATCCATGATAAAGTGTGCAGAGGGGAAATCAACATTCCTACATAAAACTCTCAATTTAATATTAATTTCCAAGTGATGTGGTAAAGATCTTCTTCAGATTATTAATCAAGTAATAGCAGATATAGTACTTGGCCTCTCAGTTCAAAAAATATTTAATTTGGGCCAGTATTCAAATTGGTCATTGTGGGTATTATCTAGCCAATATAAGCTGTGGCTGCACATTAGATTTCAATTACTACATATTCATTTAAGGGAACTACCTTTTATTGTGATGATATCATAGGAGTGGCAGGTATGAAAATTCAGCATGAGTAGGGACTACAACACTGGCACATTTGGATTTTTACTCAGGTATGGCACAGTCCTCTTGAAAGCCAATCCCTAGTACCCTAAAGTTCTGGCTGTGGGACAAATCAAACACAGGAGGTCTATTCAATCTTAAATTATACATACCTAACACTCTTAGCTTGACTTCGAGCCTGACAATCCTCTTGATACTTAAACAGTTGTTCCGGCATGACGTTGCTGACAGCCAATTTCAGCTTTTGCAATGGTTCTCTTAAACGATCATCCTAGGAGAAATACAACCAAGTTTTTTCAAGCAAGTATACAAATGAATGCTGGAAAAGAATCTGGAGAACTCATCATCTCAGATTTTGGGAGATGATTATTTTAAATTACAATTAGGTCTCCAGAATAGGAATGGTCTAAAAATAATATACACAAACATATTATAATAAAATTCCTTTAAAATAAATTCATAAAACAGTGTTAAGTAGTTTTTCCACCTCCATTTCATCTTTCTTAACTATCCAGTATTTGTCAATAAATAAAATTAATGACAACATAATTCAATAATCAATATGAAATATATAATCTGTATCAGTTTGACTGCCATCTTGGGGAGGGGAGAAGGGAGAAGGGAAGGAAGAGAAGGGAGAAAAAAATAGAAATCAAAACTTCATAAAAGTAAATGGTGAAAAATAATAAATAAATTTTTACAGGTATCTATGACTTAAAAATAATCTTTTAAACCTAATTTTAAAATGGAAGCTTCATTTTACCTTTACAAGTTAATTCTCCACAAATTTACTTTTCCTAAAGTCAACATTAGGCAATCAAAGCTTTAAAAATTACATGAGAATTCTATTTCATATTTTTATATGCATTTCTTCGAAAGACATCAAAGTTGTCATATACTGTCTAAAACTCATTGGTCTTCATAATTTCTTTCTAAAAATGTCTAATTTAGGGTAGTGAGATGGCGCAGTAGATAAGAGCACCAGCCCTGAAGTTGGGAGGACCTGAGTTCAAATCTGAAGTCAGACACTTAAAAAACTATTAGCTGTGTGAACCTGGATATATGAGTGAGTGAGTGAGAGAGAGAGAGAGAGAGAGAGAGGGAGAGAGAGGGAGAGAGAGGGAGAGGGAGGGAGGGAGAGAGAGAGAGAGAGAGAGAGAGAGAGAGAGAGAGAGAGAAAGAAAGTGTTAAGTCTGATTTACACTTAGCTTAAAAATTGGGTTTAAAAAGATTTATGATTTATTCAGTCTTGTCATAAGATCCTAAGACATAGGATCATTAATTTAATTTAAGAAGGGATCTTTGCACTATTGATCAGAGAAATACAAATTAAGACAACTCTGAGATACCACTATATACCTGTCAAATTGGCTAAGATGACAGAAAAAGATAATGAACAATGTTGGAGGGGATGTGGGAAAACTGGGACACTGATGCATTGTTGGTGGAGTTGTGAACAGATCCAACCATTGTGGAGAACAATTTGGAACTATGCTCAAAAAGTTATCAAATTGTGCATACCCTTTGATCCAACAGTGTTATTTCTGGGCTCATATCCCAAAGAAATACTAAAGAAGGAAAAGGGTCCTATATGTGCCAAAATGTTTGTGGCAGCCCTTTTTGTAATGGCTAGAAACTGGAAATTGAATGGATGCCCATCAATTGGAGAATGGTTGAGTAACTTGTGGTATATGAATGTTATGGAATATTATTGTTCTGTAAGAAATGACCAGCAGGATGAATACAGAGAGGCTTGGAGAGACTTACATGAACTGATGCTAAGTGAAATGAGCAGAACCAGGAGATCATTATACACTTCAACAATACTGCATGAGGATGCATTCTATAGAAGTGGATATCTTTGACAAAGAGAAGATCCAATTCAGTTCCAATTGATCAGTGATGGACAGAATCAGCTACACCCAGAGAAGGAACACTGGGAAATGAATGTGGACTGCTTGCATTTTTGTTTTTCTTCCCAGGTTATTTTTACCTTCTGAATCGTTTTTGTGCAACAAGAGAACTGTATGGATCTGTACACATATATTGTATTTAAGATATACTTTAACATGTTTAATATGTATGCCTGCCATCTAGGGGAGGGAGGGAGGGAAGGAAGGGAAAAGCTGGAACAAAAGTGAGTGCAAAGGACAATGTTGAATAATTACCCATGTCTATGTTCTGTCAATAAAAAGCTATAATTAAAAAAATAAATAAAAAAAAAAGAAGAAGGGATCTTTGAGGCCATCAGTTCAGCCTCTACTTTACATAAATAAACAGAGACCTAGAGATTTAAGTGAATTTTCCTAGGTCAAATGGCTAATAAAGTATCTGTAGCAGGATTTGAACTGGGATCTTCGAGTATATCAGTTCCCTAATAAGCAATGCAATTAACGATAGGGGAGCTGGAATGAGATTTCTAGTCCAGCACTATTCTAAGATTTATCAACTCTTCAAATTTCTCAACCAAGCAACTATGTTCTAGACATATATAGCTTGAAAGTAATGAAAAACTTCCAGAAGTCACTCACTGAAATAAGCTTCATGACATCACACCTCATATATTCAAAATAAAGCTCTAAACTTAGACATCTTACCTGTACATTGAGGTGCAACTTCTTTAGACGTTTTACCAGTGTGTCTTTATTACATGGTACAAAAGCCTCAAGGTGAGAATAGACTCCACTTCGGATGCCTGGGCTTTGTTCCTGTAACTGTAATTCAATGCTAAACAAAAGCAATTAAAAAATTACTACAGAATTTGTTAAGTAGCATCCCAACTAGTAACAGCAACTAGGAGATGGATGGCACAAGTACATTATGTTCCCTGCTTTGTAATCTTCACTTCTTTGGTTGGAAAGTTCCAAACCTCCTGGTTAAAGTTACAAACCCCTCACTCTCCTTCATTTCACATGCTTATTTCTTATTATTTCTACCTTCAAAACATCTTTTGCATCTGACTTCATAATAATTATTGTTTAGGGGGGGCAGCTAGGTGGCTCAGTGGATAGAGCACCAACCCTGAAATCAGGAGGACCTGAGTTCAAATCTGGTCTCAGACACTTAACACTGCCTAACTGTGTAACCCTGGCTAAGTCACTTGACCACTGCCTCAGCAAAAACATAAAAAAAAAACTATTGTTTTGTCATTCCTTATGACCCCACATTTGGAGTTTTCATGACAAAGATACTGGAATATTTGCCATTTCCTTCTCTAGTTCATTTTATAGATGAGGCAAACAGCATTAAGTGACTTGCTTAGGATCACATAGCTAATACATGTCTGGAGTTGGATTTGAACTCTAAGTGTACAAAGTGTTTTACAAATATCATCTCATTTTTATCCATCCAAGAGCCCTAAGAATTAAGTGTATCCCCATTTAAAAAATGATGAAATTGAGGCAGACTAAGTAATTTGCTCAGTCACACTAAGATTAGTAAGTTTCTAAAGACACTGAACTCTAGTCTTCTTGACTCCAAGTCCACTGTTCCACTTTGCCACTTGGCTGCCCCTTCTCTCCATTCACATACCAATTACAGTCAGTTCTATATTTTTCAATATATGCATTTTCAAAAACATCATGCAATGCAAAACTACACAACAAAAACCTGTTTCCTCCATTAGAATGTAATTAGTGCTTTTAGAATAGAGAATGTTTTATTCTTTGTATTTGTCTCCCTAATATTTAGCATATACTTTGGCATATTGGGGGACACTTAAAAATACCTGTTCACCCAGAAAAATTTTGCATTGATTTCTACATCTAACACATAGTGATCTTGACCTAAGGACCTGTTGCTGGAAACTCAGGAAAGGTACAATCTAAAATCCATGGGAAAATTATGCCACATCTAATTGTGGCAGTTTCTTTCTTAACTCAATCCTAGGAAAAATACTAATACTCATAACATTTCTCTTTATTATGTTCTAAGAATTACACAACTAAACAAGTTTCCTTATATAATATACCTTCCAAGGGAATCCTGCTAAATAAACTCAATAATGTTCAATGTTCAAATATAGTAACTAAATTCTCTCAAGTGTCTGTTAATATTTATTTCTTTTTAATGTCTGCTTATTTTAACTGGTTGTTTTTATTTTCAATTAAACTGTTTCAACCATAGTTTTATAAAGAACCTCAAGTTCTTTCTTTGGAAGTACACAAGGAATAAATTCTAAGCAAACAAATATGTTTAAAAGGTACTTGACCTAGGACTTTCTTGGGGGGAAGAAGGGGGAGGAGGGGAGGAGAGTGAGGGAGTGGCAATGAAGGAATATTCAGAAGTTACTAGGGCTTTCTATTAAGTGTGCTTTTTTCTTAAAGATGGAAAAATTTGTATGTAGCAGCTTTGGACTGTATTAAGTTGGAAAGGCTCAGCACAGTACCTGTAAATATAAGACCACATTAAGATATAGCCTATTACCAACAAATGTATAAAATAGGGGTATGATGTAAAGATTTAGACAATACTCTTAAGAATTAATACCATGGCTCAACTACTTCAGAATGAATTGTAATTTTGAAAAGGCAATGTAATCCAGCTTCCTTGTACAGAAGGGATTGGGAAAGGAAAAAATTTATATATAAGTGCCTATTGTGTGCCAGGCACTGTGCTAACCACTTTTTACAAATATCATTCCTCAATAGAGTTGAGGAAACTGAGGCAATGTTAAATGACTTGCCTGACTCAGGGTTACAAATATAATAACTGTATGAGACCACATTTGAACTCAGATTTCCCTGACTCCAGGTTCAGCACTACACCAAGAAGGTGCCTCTCAATTAGCCTAAAAGGAGAAGGCTTCTTTGGATACTAGATGGCTATGTCAAAGAAAATAAGGATTCTCTATCTCTCATGTTTTTTCATGACATTACCCTCATCTGGAGCTCCTTTCAGGCTCCTTTGCTAAAATGGATAGTTCCTATTATGTGTACTATCTGTGGACATTCTCTAAGTCTGTTCTTGGGCCTTCTTTTCTATTCTTTATTGGTAACCTCATTCATTTCTTTGAGGTCCTATGGATTTATCATTTTAATACAGATGACTCACAAACACAATCTCTCCCTAAACCTTAGTCTAGCATCACCAACTACCTACTTAGTAGACACTTAAAAGTGAATGTTCCAAAGAAACTTCACGTTTAATGTCTCTAAAACAGCATTCTCTATTATTTCCTTGGAAAAAACCCAATCCTCTACCAAAATTCTCTTTCTATTGAGGGCACCATAATTTTTCTAGTCTCTCATATTTGAACTCAGGTTCTTCTAACTTCAGGCCAATACTCTATCCACTGTGCCATCTAGCTGTCCTAAGGCATTCCTTTTCTTAAAGAAAATATTAAGAAAGAAATATTTCTCCAATCTTAAGTCTTTCCCAGGTTCACTTGAATGAAGGAAATCCTAGTAATACTAAATCAATATTCTACAATAACAATCATTTCCTTCCTTTGAAAAGCCTACCTACTTTCTGCTAGGAAACTCTATAAAAAGGTTAAGAATATATTCTATAGTAACAAAAAAAGGATTAAAGTGAATAACTAGATTTAAGAGTGAGGACTACTTTAACTTAGTTAAAATCATTGCCCATCTTCACTTTTAACCCTGATAAAATAATTTAAGAAATGATTTGTAGAATGAGGTCACATGTTAAGTCATGATTATACTATTTGATGAATGATGAATTTTTTATCTGAGCTCTGCAACTATGTTCTACCATACTGTGAAATATTCCTTGCTCAGAAATACTATGAAATTTAACTCCATAATGGCTAATGGAAGATAGATTTTTAAAGGCATGAGAAAACTCTGGCAATATTCTCTAAGCAGAAAAATGCTTCAATTAAAATAATTCAAATAAACGAAATTATTTCTGTTGGACTTATTCTTAAAAGTACAAAGAAAATAATTTCTTTATACAACATTTAATAAATGTTTATTAATTGACTGACTTCTCCACAGAAATAAAGACTTTCTTGCCTACAAAATAGAGAATTCTAATCAGTAGAAAAATAATTTTAACAGGTTCGTGACCTAACTTCAATAATAATTTCATGCTTCAAAAGGTAAAGGTAAAAGGACTGATATGACTAGACAAGAAGTGCACTGACCAATTCAGATTTTTTTATAGAATGTATAGAAGAGAAAATGTACTATAATGGACAGTTAGCCTCTGAATTCTTAAGACCTGAATTCATGAATTGCCTCCAATACTTATTGGCAAAATGACCCTGTGCAAGTCTGCTAACTTCTTTAGTGTTCTAGGCAATTCATTAAAATTGCAAATTGCAGAAAAGGTGCTGGTTTGCATTTATAGAGGAAATTTTCTATATATAAATTTGGAAGAGTATAATAAAATGAGGATTCCATTCAGCTCTATTCAAGAAAAACTTATTAAGCACCTAATATATACAAGAAACTGTGTAAGGATACTGAAGAGAGACATAGTGCTATAAAGATACTGTCAAGGGTTCTAAAGCCTAAAATGATCAGAGGTATTGAACGATAAAGATGACATGTACACAAGACACTTAAAGTTTAGTGAATGATTTTTTTGAAAAAACAAAAAACAAAATAAATTTGGGATTCTAAGAGGCCAAGGTAAGGACAGACTGCATTAAGTTTGTTAGTACAAAGATACAGGAATGGGAAAGAATGTGGTATAGGAAGAATAGCAAATAGGCCAATTTGGTTGGCCTACAGAATATATAAAGTGACATATGAAGACCTTTAAAAGCCCAAAAGAGTCTGTTATTGGATTCTACAGGCAATAGGATTCAGGCAACTAACCACTGTAGCTTTGTAAGCAGAAGAGAAGAACATGATCAAAACTATGTTTTAAAAGTACTATCACTGCCCAAAGAGTTATCAAACTGTGCATACTCTTTGATCCAGCAGTGCAACTACTGGATTTATACCCCAAAGAGATACTAAAGAAGGGAAGGGGACCTGTATGTGCCAAAATGTTTGTAGTGGCTAGAAACTAGAAAATGAATGGATGCCCATCAGTTGGAGAATGGTTGGGGAAATTGTGGTATATGAATGTTATGGAATATTATTGTTCTGTAAGAAATGAACTGATGCTAAGTGAAATGAGCAAGAGATCATTATATACTTAAACAACGATACTGTATGAGGATGTATTTTGATGGAAGTGGATTTCTTCAACAAAGAGAAGATCTAACTCAGTTCCAATTAATCAAAGATGGTCAGAAGCAGCTATACCCAAAGAAAGAACATTGGGAAATAAATGTAAACAGTTTGCATTTTTGTTTTTCTTCCCGGATTATTTTTACCTTCTGAATCCAATTCTACCTGTGCAACAAGAGAACTGTTTGGTTCTGCACACATATGTTGAATCTAGGATATACTGTGACATATTTAAGGACTGCTTGCCATCTGGGGAAGGGGTGGAGGGAGGGAGGGGAAAAGTCAGAATAGAAGTGAGTGCAAGGAATAATGTTGTAAAAAAATTACCCAAGCATGGGTTCTGTCAATAAAAAATTATAATTATTTAAAAAAAAAGTACTAGCACTGCTGGCACTGGAGGCAGAGACCAATTAGGAAAATACTGAAGTAGTCTAGATAAACTAGGATAATGGGCACATGGAAGAAGAAAAGGAATGCAGGAGACATTGTAGAGGCAGAACTGATAAGACTTGGCCACAGAATGGATTTGGGGAAATAAGGGAGAATGAATAGTTTAGTAAGATTACAAATCTGGGTAATTGACAATATTGTAACAGAAATAGGGAAATTAAAAAGCATGAGTAGGGGGAGGAGAAGGGCATGAGGAGATTCTGTCAATTTGGACTTTTCTCTAAGCAGAAAAATTAATGAATGAAATTAATCTAAATTAACAAAACTTTGTTGAGAGTGCACCCAAAATCCAGAGAAGTTTTTCTTCCACAATACTTAAGAAATGTTTGCTGACTGATTTATTTCTCCACAAAAATAGACTTACTTATTTATATAGCATATATTATGTACAAGGCACTGTGCTAAAAACTTATAAATATTATCTAATTTGATCTCATTGTATGTATGGATCATCTCTAGTTACATTCCATAAGCCCAGGTAAATTATAATTTGGGTACAACAAAAGTACTGGCAGTTGTAACTGTTGAGTACTTGAGTAATCATTTCAAGATCTTGGAGAAATTTGCCAAAGGGCAAATGTTTTGATTTTTGATAAAGGGAACTAAACAAAGTCTAAAACTTTCAGTCACTGATCTTGACATCTATTTCTGCTGAAATTCTATTGTTAAAGAAATTGTTTGTGAACGTTCAGAAAGAAAAGCAGTAACAACTAAAAGTCAGCATGTTTTAATCAACAAGATTGTCTTTTCTGACAGTTAAATAGGTTATAGAAGTCAGGGAAATGCACACTTAAGTACACTTAAATTTCAGTAAAACATTAAAATTTAGAGTCCCTCATACTATCCTTATAAATAAGACAGAGCAGGGCTTCTAAAAATCTTTTCCACTCACAAGCCCTTTTTGCTTAAGAAATGTTTACATGATCCTGGGTATATTGGTACATAAAATAGGTATACAAATCAAACATTTACCAATAATGAACCATAATTTTGTGACCTCCACCTTCAGTTATGAAACCCTATATATGGGGTTGCAATATAGTTTAAGCTTTGAAATAGATTAATGTGGGCTAAATGACCATAAAAATCATAGTATCAAAGATTTAGAGTTGGAAAAGGTTTCAAAGATAGAGGTTAATACTTTCATTTTATGGATAAGTACACTAAAGCAAAAAAAGGATCAATGGTTAAGTAACTACACTAAAGGAAAAGAAGGTAGTAGCAAGTAGCAGAGGACGTCAAAACCAGATCCTCTTCCTTTTCTAAATGCAGAATTCAACTACACCAAACTGACAGGACATTTAGATGATTTGGAATTGGCTGAATGATGGGCCAAATGTAATAAGATGAAATTTAACAAAAATGAATGTAAAAATTTCTACCACGGTTTAAAAAGATTAAGATGATAAAAAATATAGCTCCATAATAGTTTCTATAAAAAAAGGTCTGGGGGATTTTAGTGAATATGAGTTAAGAGTAAGACACAAGAACCAGAGACAACCAGTTATAAAAGTTAGTCATGCAAATATAACATTGACCTTCTGCAAAAATCAGACAATTATCAAGAACTTTTATTTTCCAGGCCCTGTGCTAGGAATCAGTGATACAAACACACAACAAAACAAGAAACAATTCATACTCTCAAGGACTTTATATTCAATTAGAAGAAACAACATGTAAGCATAGCAGAATACAGAATAAATTAAAAAATGAAAAATAGGGAGGGAGGACATTAATAGAGGGGGAAATAAATCAAAAAAGGCTTCATGTAGAAGGCAGTGCTTGCCTTGTATCTTGAACAAAAAGAGAGATTCTATGAAGGGGAGGTAAAGAGAAAATGCCTTCCAATTATGAGGACCAGTCAGTGCAAAGAAAGAGAGATGGAAGGTGGAATTTCATGAATGAGGAACAAAATTAAGGCCAGTTTGGACTATAGAGTGCAGGACTGTGAGTAATGTATAATGAGGCTGGGAAGATAGGTTGAGATCAGATTTTGAAGAGCTTTACACGTTAAAACAACAGTTTGTATTTTATCTTAGAGGCAATAGGAAACCACTAGAGCTTATTAGGTAAGAGAATAACATGATCAGACAGATGCTTAAAGGAAATAACTTTAGCAGGACTATTAAAGGATTGTTCAGAATAAGGAGAGACTTAAATCAGGGAAAATTAGGAGGTACTTTTCAGGCAAGAGATGATAAGGGTCCAAATGAACTAAGATCTTGATTATGTGAACAGAGATAGAAGGGGTCAGATGTAAGAGATGTTGGGAGGAAGAAAAGACAAGATTTGGATATGTAGAATGAAAGATAGAGAAGAGTCTGTAACTAATGCTATAAATCTGGGAAAGAGTAGAATAGTGGCATATCTGACAGAAACAAAAGAATATGATAGCAAAGTTGAGCGAGTTCTGTTTTAGATATGTTGAACTAAGATGTCTTTAGGATATCCAATATAAACCGTCCAAAAGGCAAATTAGTGAAACAAAACTAGAACTCAGAAGAGAGAATAGGGTTGGACATGTACATATCTGAGATATCCGATCAGACTTCACAGTCAAACCTATGGGAGCTAATGAAGCTACCAAAAGGTAAAGTACAGACACAAAGAAGATTCAGAAAGGAAGAAGAGAAACGGCATTAGGAAGCACTTGTAAGTATGTGTTAGGGTAGTGGTTATTTTACAAGGGAAGATGTGAAAGATTTTGTAGAAGACTCAACAAAACTTGGCACATGGTTGGATAGGGCAGTGGAGAGCTGCAATGTGGAAGAGGGAAAAGTTAAGGACTCCGAGGTTATAAATTTAGGCAAGTTATAGGTTGTCTATTTAGGGTTCAGGGTTGGTAGGGAAGGAAAAAACATTAAAATTACAAGCTCTATTTTAGACTTAGGGCATTTTAAATACCAATGAACAACCAGAGAGAGATGACCAACACTGCTGATCTAAAAAGAGAACAAGGTGATATAAATTCTAGAGTCATTTACTAAGCTGAAGAGTAGAACAATGTATAGATGTTGCAGACAGACGTGGAGTAAATTTATTGAGTTTTACTGAGATCTACATGTATCTCATTCCTAGAGCACATCACTTCCTGTAGAAAAATTACAAGCTAGGAACTCCACCATGGAAAAGGAACTGAACAGAAAATTCTATTTTAAGAAGTAACAGGACAATACTAAAATAATGAAAGTCTGCTGACTTGAGGTGTCATGTCCTGGAGTCGGTAAGCACCTGCTTGACATTTTCCTGGCAGAGGAATGGCTCTGTACTTGCCAGGAGAAAAGAGTTAAAAAAAAAAAAAAAAAAAAAAAAAAGAAAAAAAAATTTCTGCTTGAGATGTGTGTGTGTGTGTGTGTGTGTGTACACACATACATATACACACATGCATACATATAAATGTACACATACATATGTAAAATATTAATGTTATACATAATATATTATGAATATAATATCCTCTTAATTACATTGATTTATATATTTGCTTTATAAGACTATATTCTCAACTGACTATCACTATCAAAAATGTTAGTTCCTCCTAACTCCCACAACTGGGCATGCACTTGATTTTTTTTTTCTTCAGTTAGAGAAATAAAATCTTGTGAATCCAGTAATAGTCTATCAAAATGTTTCTGTTAACAATTTTATCCCCTATTGTCTTTGAGAAAACAGTCAACATTTGATACAGTTTTTGGCCATACTCATTAATCCACAGGCTTATCAACATTACACTCTAGCAAAATGAACCAAATGACTATTAATTTGATATCAAGCATGCACACAGGCACGCCTGCACACAACACACACGGTAAATAACTTTAGTAGGAGTATGGAGGGTTGTTCAGGATAAGAAGAGACAAATTCTCTTAAATTCTATAGTTCTTTCAGTTAAGATATTTTCCATTGGGTCACAGACACTTGATACATTTACATAATTCCTATTTATTCTCACTGAAAGCCAATAATCAGGGGAATAATTGTTCGTAAGTCCAGAGAAATTCCAAAGCAAAACAATGTAGTGAATCTTAGTATTTCATGGGATCTCAAAATAGGAAGGATCAGAAGCTATCTATACACAAGCCATACTTAACTGATAATTCCCCTTATAATATTCCCAGCAACTGGTCATTTAGCCTTTGCTGAAAAAGTTCTATTTAGTGAAGGTACCGCCATGAAATATGATGTAGAGCCATTGTTTTGTTGGGTTTAGTTTTTTCTTTTTCTTTCTATCTTTCTTTCTTTTCTTTTCTTTTTTTTTTTTTTTTTTTTGGTAATCTAACCCAATACGCTGTTTCTTTTAAATAGAAACCTATGTAACAATTATCTCACGGGTGCTTAACCAAAGAAATTAGTTACTTACTCCAGTAGAATGTTGTTCATATCCTGTGTGAAGAATTTTTTCCTACCTTCTTCATCAAAAAGCTTGGCAGCCTAGAACATACACAGTATAAAGTAAAAACTAATGTTTGCTGTAACTTTCATGATAAACAAACTATCTTGAGTTAAAGATTAAGCACATAATAGAGACCCAAAACCCTATACAATTTTCATCCTATTCAGAGATCTTCTTAAAATCAATAGGAAACATAGACCATTCTTTTTCCAAAATATAAACATCAAATATTTAGTGTAAAGCCCCAAGTTAATTCACTAACAGAATCAATTATGAAAATGCATTTTAAAAGTATGGTCAATTTAGGATTAACCACACAAAATAGTGGGGAATAAAAGCACCAGTAAATTTTTAAAAATTATTTTATTTGGAGTTTGAACAGTTTATTGTGTACAAATTAAGACTACATTGGTTATGGTATTATAAATTTCAATTTACTTCAAAGCAATGACATTATATTATTCAAAAACAATTAGGAAGGGCTGTGGATTAAGGTCTGATTTGCTACCACAGAATATGGGATGATATCAGTACCGAAAACCCTAATCCTTACAAGAGCTATCCTCTCTAAGCATGCATGAAAACTCAACAAGAAAAACCACCCCTATGACTACTAGTGCTCTATTCATGCTGCATTCTCCCTCTTTATCCCAACTATCCCAGAACCCATCCAGGGCAGCTAGGAAAACACTTCCATTAAGGGTGTCCTCTTTATCTTGCCTCACCCTCTATCCCAATTGCTGGACTAATGATAAGGCTGGCACACCTGCACTGCCTCAGAGCCCTATAATCCCTGGCTTGTTATTTGACCTCTCAGAGCCTTTTCATCCATTCTATCACTGTACCAGTAGGACATCAAGGCCTTTCCACATGGCCTATGGCTGAACTTTTATGGGTTATCTTTCTCAATTAAAGTGTGAATTCCTTGAGAGAAGATTGTGTCTGCCTGTTTTATTTGTATATATGCACAATAGTGGTCAGGGCTTAATAAATTCTTTTTGATGTCTTCATTTACTCAACAATTTCTAAGAAATGATCTTAATTAAAATGGTTGTACAAGGACAAAATGAACATTCTAATAGGAAGAGAAAGGAAGGTGTTCCTTCAGACCACAGTCTTTAAAGTATACTGTGCAATTAAATAAAACAAACAAGAGACCTGAGGGTGAATTGGTTCTATTCTGAAGGTTTGAAGAGAAGAAAGAAAAGTGATCATGAAAGGCATACATTTGTGTATAAAAAGGGAACAAGGAGGACAGAATTAGCTCTCTCATAAATGAAGTACATCAGATGAAGAGTATGTAAACATGAAGGAAGAAATAAGGGCAATAGCATCAGATGAACTCACTCTAATCTGATCACTCCCCCTAATAAGAAAGCTCCAATGGCTTCCTATTAACCCCGAAATCAAATATAAAATCCTATTCAGCATCTAAAGCTTTTCATAATCTTACCCCTTTCTCACTTCCTAGTGGTCTTCCATTTTATTCTGATGAATTCTTCTCTAGTTACCTTGATCTTTTGACAGTTTTGCAAATATGACATTCTATCTCCAAACTCCCTGTCTTTGCATTGGTTCTTCCCTATTCCTGGAATGCTCTGCCCTTTGATCTCTGGTTCCTAGTTTCCCTGGCTTCTTTCAAGATTCACTTCAAATCCTATCTTCTGCAGGAGGCCTTTCCTAGTCTTCCACAATCATCCTAACTAATACTGTCCCCTTTTCCTATTAACTTCTTTTATTCTTCATGCATCTTGGATATTTGTATGTTCTATTCCACTAGAATGTTTTCTCCTTGAAAGCAGAGATTTTTTTTTTGTATGCCCAAAATGACTGGCACAAAACAGTAAGTGTTTAATAAATGCTTGCTGACTAATTACAGGTACCATCCTTCATCTGAAGAATATAAATGAATGTATGCTAGAAAATATATACATAAAAACCACAAAAACAACCAACTTCAAAAGACTTAAGAGCTTTGGTCAATGCAAAGATCAATTATGTTTTCACAGGACCAAAAATAAAGAGTGCTATCTACCTTCTGCCATAGTGGTAATGGACTAAATGTGCAAAATTAGACATTTTTGTTTTTCATGAATGCATTTTTTGACAAGAGCTTTTTCTTTTTACCCCCCAGTGGAGAGGAAGGAAGGAAAGAAAAAACACATGGTTAATAAATTTGTGTGTGTGTATAAATATTTACATTTACACAGTTATATTCATAACTAAAAGTTTTCCTCCCCATGACTGGATCTTTATTTAGCAGCCCAAGGAAAAATGTACTAAGTAACAACATCAGAAAATTTTTGATTCTCACTGAAATGACAATTCAAAGCTACACTCACAGCCCAGTTCAGGCAATTTTAAGATAGACTATACCAAAAACGCATCTGCTACTTGTATAGCTAATTAATTTTAATCTTTTCTTTAAGTTTGCTCTCAACCCCAAATCTAATTGAGGCCCTTTTGCCAATTTTAACTTTATAGGTAAATGTCTACCTAGACCCAAACAGCCTATACAAACCTAAGATCTTAAATAAGTTCCTCTCACCCTTGGTTCATCAATCTCAAATAAAATGAGAAATATTCCAAGCCCATATACTTATCTCTCTCAAGCAATTTCTGGGTTCAAATATCCCAAAGTAAAAAATCTGGAAGTTAACAGATTAACATCTTGTTCTTCCCCAATCAACATCCTGAAACACCCCCAAAAGAAGGGAGCTCCTTATCAGAGATGGGAAACCATCGAGAGAACTGTGACATTACTACTCCAAAGTAGATGCAGATTTGGAGATCACAGCACTCTGTCCCTATCTTCAGATGGCTTTAAAGAATACCCTCAAATAAGCCATTTAGATAAATAATATGCTAGCTTTCTCTTTTTCCTTTACCTAGGGCAGACACTGAGTTACTACATAATCCTTCATTTGGAGAAGATTTTACAGGGAAATATAGAAAGTGAAATGAGTGAAATCAACAATGAAGATACCTCATTTTAGAATTCTTTAAACATATACAGAAAGCCTGCTTTTGGTAGTTCACCAAAGTGCTCAGGAACGAGCCCTACACCAGTAATGGGTCATCTCTTATCAGTTAAAATGTAATCAATTTCATTTTGGGGATGCTAGTTAGTGCTCTCCATGTCTAGAGCTTTCTTATTATTCCCCATCCCAACCCCAAAGCTAGTATTCACATGATGCCAATTTATGAGGCTTCTTCAAAGTCTTTAGTCTCTTTCACTTTTTATTTCTAAATTACATTGTCCAGCAGATTTTTTTTTAGCTATTTTTTCCTGTCACTATTTTGTGTTCAATTCACTAAGTATATTTTAAAAACTAAATTGATTTTATTTAGAAGGCCTTAAAGAATTCTTTATATAACTTCAGTAGTTCTTCATTTACAACATTTGTTGGTATATAAACTGCTATTATTTTCATGATGGTCTTTCTTGTACAAACTTATGAGCACTAAAATACAAGATGAGTAAATGTTTCACAAGATTATTTCCTGAGATTTTGACAAACAATAAAATCAACTTTACTATTTCCTTCCATTTGCTATTGTAAGGAAAATCTGTGAGCCAGCATTCCATTTAATTTCAACATCATTTATAACAAAGATATCAAGACTGATACAATTCAGTTCCTTTATTAAGAGTTACTTTACTTGCTGGTCCCTGAACAAAGATGTCATAATAGCAAATACAAAAGAAGAATAGCAAAGTTACTAATTCTGACAGTTTAAAAGTAGTATGGTTTTTAGCAGCAATTTCTGCTGTTCTGCTGTCATCACTACATTAATGCAAGAAAGACATGCAACAAGAAAGATGACTTTGTTTGCCATGGCAAAAGAATTTCTAACCAGGGGCCAGTCTACGGGTAATGAGGGTCTTTCAACCTATATAAACTGATTCTCACAAAACTGACTTGGACTGTGCTCCAAGCTTTTCCAATATGGCAGAATCAGGCAAAATGGAAGTTCTGCTAGAGTTCTGTCAAATACCTGACAGGTTATATCTCCATGGTACAATGTGGTATGGTATCTCAAGGGACTTTACAAAAGAAAATGATATTAATACTGAAAATATTTGCATTTGAATAAATTTTAGGCTGGTAAATAAAAGTCAGATAAAAGAGCACAGCCATTTTAAAAGCAGTTAAAATCTAATGTACACATAAATGTATACATAGTATTAGAAAAAATGGTAAGTTAATGATTTGTCTTTAAATAATTCACCAGAGGATTGCTTCAAATAGCAGCCTTTTAGAACTTATTTATTTGCAGAAAGATACTCCCACGAAGATAATCTGTTTAAGATGAAATTAATCTACACCTTTTCCCTTTAATTCCAGCTTTCCAGTTTTAGAAACTATTTAAGAAAGTACAGAAAAACCCTGAGGAACGATTTACACTAAGCAAGTGCCTGATTTATAAACCAAAATATCTATCTATTTGCATATAGGGGAAGACATATTTCAAATACTCCACCAATTATTTACACAGAACTTCTACTTCCTAGTGGTTAGACCCACTGATGGAACTAAATTATATATCACTTAGGTATATAATCAGAGCAAAACCAGATAAAGACAAAATAGAACTGCCTGATCGATTCCTCTTTTCCAGTCTAGGGGTATAAAAAATAATTTATTCCAAACTACATATCCATTCATTGCAGAGCTCTTTGTAAATTTGTTTTGTTTTTTTTTTTTGTCTCATGAATCTAATAAAATTGCCTTCTTTTAGATTACCAACAATTTTATAACTATTAAATATAATACTATTTTCTCATTCTTCATTTTACCAGATTTTTCTGCAACTTTTATAACACTATTGCTATCCTTCCCCTTTCCTCTCTGGCTTTTTTCATTTTTTTCCCACCATGGTTTCTCATTTTACCTGTCTGACCATTCCTTCCCAGTGTCCTTTTATAAAACTTAACTCAAGAATTCAATTGTACAAATATTTATTGAGTGCCAAATATTGTGTGAAGTCCAGAGGATACAAAAACAAAACAGTCCCTACCCTTCTGGTGTATATATTCTACTGGGGGAAACAACATTTGGTATACAGGTAAGAAAACAAAACAACAACAAAAAATGTGTGTGTGTGTGTGTGTGTGTGTGTGTGTGTAGATACAAAGCAATGTTAAAAGGGGAAACAACATTTGGTATACAGGTAAGAAAACAAAACAACAACAAAAAAATGTGTGTGTGTGTGTGTGTGTGTGTGTGTGTAGATACAAAGCAATGTTAAAAGGAGAGCGCTAATAAGTGGCAAGATCAGGAAAAGTTTCCTAAAAGAAGTACCACTATAGCAATTCCTTGACAAGAATTAAGGATTCTAAAAGGCAGAGGTGAAGGAGGTCATTTCGAGAATGGGGGGGAAACTTGTACAATGACATAGAGAAAATTTGAACATTATTTGCATAGAAACAAAAAGGTCTGCTTGATTAGAATGTAGGGTGTAAAATGGTGAATAGTCTGAAATTAGTATAGAAAAATAGGTCAAATTATAAAGGATCAAGTTTCAAAACAAGGAATTTATTTATTATCTTAGGGACAACAGGAGCCACTGAAGCTTCTTGAAAAAGGGAGTGATGTGATCAGACCTGTGCTTCCCTTCTTATTGGGCTTTGATAAATGTGGCACCAAATCAAATATTCTATTACAAGAGCACAGAAAACACCAAAAGGTACAATCTTGTGTCCTTAAGCAACTTACTATTTAGTGCAAGAGTTGAGGCAGAAAACATAAATCAGAACACAGAGAAAACATGCACAGAGAAAACAAAGTTTAAGGTATGAAAGCCATACAACTAAGGATTCAGGGAACTGCTGAGAATAATTCTAACCGCGTTAGTTAATAGTAGTTGTTGTAATTGTAGACAGTGAGTTCCTTCAGGATAGGAGACTCTTTTTGCCTATCTTTGTCACTGGGCTTAGCACTGTGCTTGTCACATAAGAGATATAATTTAATAAATGCTTGTTGACATGTTGATTTAGTTAAGGATTTCTTTAAATCAAATTTTGAAATTTGAAGGAAGGTACAAGATTGTACACATGAAACACGGCACTCAACAGCTTAATGCACAATTCTAAGACACTATGAGGCACAGCTGAGACAGAAAACATTCTACTCATATGCCATCATTAATGAAGCTGTTCCAATTTAAGGCTAGTCTGCCCAGATTCATTCTCTATGATTAGTAAACTCAGACTACCTCTTTCTCTTCCAATCTGTGAAAAATGAACTGCTGACTGCCTAAGAGTAAGAAATCTCTGATTTCTCATTCTCTCATCACCATCCACCTTAAATATATGCCTTTCATTTACTAACAGTTACTGTCATCAGTTTCAAAAAACCTGTGCCACAATATTTTGGCGATGAATTACTCCAAAGCTTATATAAATAATGAGGAAAAACCCAACACTTCTACATATATGATATCAGCCCACAATTTTTTATAAGTTTTCTTAAAGTTTGACAACACTATTTCAGGCTTAGGTAGTATTTTAAAAAGGTATTTTGAATGGTATGAGTTTTGAAGTCTCATAGAGAATTTATATGATGTAAATTTCTCATGCAACAACATCCTGGTGCAGAGAATGAGTCAATGAGTATCTAATGGTGACAGAAAGATAGTAAAAATATTATTAGACACTAACTTTATTTTTATAGGATGACCTCAACAACTTTCCATTAAAGGAATAGCTGTGCTCAAGCTGATGTAGTTTAGCCTGATACATGAATTCCCCATAAGGACCACTGTGGTTCTTTGTCTCTCCACTAGACCACAACACTATTCACTCTTCATTAAATAATAGGTTTGCTCTTCTTCCATGGAAAACTATTTGACTCCTGCTACCTTCATTAAAGCTTTTAAATTCCACTACCACTATATATTCTAGATATGACTGCCACTTCTGCTATTAACTCTAGTGTTTGTCATTCTCTTTCTTCTATACCACTTCTTGTCACTTCTTAGTTTTGGGAATAGTGCTCATGTTTTAAGAGCCTATGTCACTAGGTAAAGATTCTCCACATCATTCTGACCAATTCAACATCCTTAAATGTAGATTTTCAGGTCCTATCATATATAACCCTAACTTTTGGTTGGTTGGCAACTGCTTTACATTCATAAACAGATATAACTGGTGATTTCACTGTGACACTGTTGCCATTTTCCAGGATAACTTGGCTTGGAAAATCTTGGCTAAGTACACATAACCTTTCTGTTCCAGAAGCATTTTAATCTTCCTTCTTTCCTTCCTCTCTTCCTCCCTCCCTGCCTCCCTTCCTTCTCAGGAAGGACCTAACCTCAAACTTTACTAAGAAAATAAATGTCTTTCACCTTGAGTCTCCTCTTTTCCCCTGCTATTCCAGGACACCATACCTCATATTATCATCTCCTTGAAGTTCTTTATAATTCTGGTTCTAACATAGCTGGTACACTGTTTAGAAAACTGATGGAGGAAGATCCATCAGGTAAGGCTATCAGATGATGCAGCAAAGACAACTGGATGACTTTAAATCTGACAATTAAGTGTTTAATAAATGTTTGCTGACCAATTACTTTCTGCTGTGATTCCAAGGATTCCCTATGCTACTCTCCAGTAAAAGGAGAACAAACTTCTTAACAGGACATTTACTATCTTCCACTTATGGCTATGGAAAAAGGAGAGGAATTCACAAGTATGCCTGTTGCCTTATTTTTTTAAAGAGTGACAAGGATGCAATAAGCTCCTTTCATCTGATCTCAATTTACCTACTTCCATCAGACACTACTGATAAACTTTCTAGAAATCAGTGTGGCTAAAAAGATTATTATTAATATGACATCAGTAAATATAGTAGAAGATAGAAAGCTTTAACTATTTTAATACTTTAACCTACAATCATGATTTCATGGGGCTTCAAAAGAAGTTGAATAGGGTAGCTGAATGTGATAAGAATAATGGGTAAGGCCCAATCTCCTGATACTCAAACTCGTCACCATACTCTATTATCTATTTCATTTTCTGTGAATTCAGCATTTGTCAAGTGCTCACTGTCTATTTTTCAGAGAATTATAAGTGAAATAAACAATGCAGTCTCTCAGTAGGGAAAAAATTAACATGGTAAGTTTCTGAGAAAGAATGTTGAGATGTTCTTTTTCTATTTCAGATTATAATTTATCATCAAGTCACTCTTCTGCCCAGAATCTTTCACTGGCTTAAAGAGCTTAAGGACTTAAGTTCAACTCTTCTGCCTGACACAGAAGACAATTTACAAAATGGTGTCAATCTGCATTATTTCAGGTCACTGTCTTCTGAGCCAGGCTGAACAAGTATACCATTTCATGAAGATACTCTAGGCTTTCCTGTATTAGAATGTCCAAGAACACTGTTCCTTATGCTGAAAAGGTCATCTCTCCTCTACTGACTGAATTCCTATCTATCTAATCAACTTCCATCTCTGTCCTTGAAGGCTCCCGTGATTGCTTTATCAGTAAAGATATTTTCCCTAATGGGCCTAAATGTCATTTTATTTTACACCTCTAAGGTGCAACTCATGTTATTTCTATATATCAGAAATTATGCTTATCTCTCATAATTTTAAGAAGCACTAGGTCTTATGAGAAAAGGCATAATCTCAAATACATTTTGTATTTCCCTCAGAGTATAGTACAGTGCTCTGTAGAAAGTAAGCAATTAAAAAAAAGTTTGCTTAACTGAACTGAACATAAATGTTTATTTACTAAATGATCACCCTACTGCTTAAGGATGCAAGTGTAACCTATCATCAAATTTCTATTCTATTTCAGTTCTTTCCAGTATTTTTTCTTGTTTTTCCAATACTGAGTTATAGTTCTATATATTAGTTCTCCCTAATGCTGCCAGTCTCAGATCTTGCTACCTGAACATACTTATTTATAAACTTATTTGGGTATCTTATCATGGAAAAGATCTTTTACCAACTTGCATTTATTAAGAATTATAAAATTAAGACAATGAGATGAACCAAATCAGTTCCAATAGAGCAGTAATGAATTGAACCAGCTACACCCAGTGAAAGAACTCTGGGAAATAAGTATGAACCACTACATAGAATTCCCAATCCCTCTATGTTTGTCTGCCTGTATTTTTGATTTCCTTCACAGGTTAATTGTACACTATTTCAAAGTCTGATTCTTTTTGTACAGCAAAGTAACTGTATGGACATGTATACGTATATTGTATTTAACATATACTTTAACATATTTAACATGCACTGGTCAACCTGTCATCTGGAAAAGGGGGTAGGGAAAAGGAGGAGGAAAATTGGAACAAAAGATTTTGCAATTGTCAGTGCTGAAAAATTACCCATGCATATATCTTGTAAATAAAAAGCTATAATAAATTTTTTTAAAAAAAGATTTAAAGATTATATAATATATATAATTAAAATCATGACATTTTGCAAATAAAATAAAATAAAATAAAAATTAGAATTCATCAATTATATTATAAAAGAAGCAGATTCATTTAAAAAGTTTTAGCACCTTGAAAATATTTCTAAGTTCTTAAACTAGTTAAGATCAACAAATCTGATTCATCCATATTTCCATGTTTATCAGAAATATTTTCTTTATAAGCTATCTATGATATTTATTTTTATTAGCTTGTAAGCCCTTTATGGGAAGGGACTATCTTTTGCCTTTTTTTGTATCCCCAGTGCTTAAAACTGTACCTAGCACATAGGAGGAGCTTAATATATGTTTATTGATTTTTTGACTCCAAAATCTTAAGGAATCTCTCAGGTTCTGATCTATCTACTAATAACAAATAAGAAAGAAATTCCTATGATAAGACTGAGATAACATGAAAAAATACTATGTTATCTGATACTTTGGGGGGAAAAAAAGAGTAAAATTTCCAAATAATTGATTACTATTCTCCATTACTAGTCTATTGGCTACATGTTTTGCTATTTCTATTAGCTATTCCTCTTTCTATATAATACCTTTCAAGATACATTTCTTAAAATATTATTTCATTTGATCATTACAAACAACTGTACAAAGAAAATAATATTATCCCCACTTTATATCTGAGGAAATTGAAGAAATCAAAGGTTAAGTGATTTTGCCCAGGTCCCATGACTAATAAGCATTGGAGGTCAAATTTGAACTCAGGTCTTTCTTACTGCAGACTCTGTGCTCTATCCAAATGTACTGTCTAGGGGGAAAAAAAATCCTACAAAACTAACTTTTCCCTAGACATCCTTCAAATAAAGTTAAAAATAATTACTTTCTTTTCAAAAGATTACACTTACTATGCGGAGGTCTTCAATGCGTTTTTCAAGACGAATTGGCAGACCTTCTGGGAGGGCAGGCACCACCTTGGGTAAAAGAACCTGAGAGGTGTGGGCTGGCTGGGAAGTGTTTCCATTCTCTCCCCCTGATTCAGACACTGGACTACCATTGGATGTAGCATCCAGTAGCCGGTCAAAGTCTAAATCACCAAGCATCTCTAGGGCATTTTCAGCCTCCTGAAGTAGTTCGTGTTCATTTGTGCTACCAAAAATGGAAAGGACTGGGTCAGCACTATTAAGATTTAAGTCTGAGACTTCATTTCCCATTGCTGTAGCTGCAGATGAAGGAGATTTACTGAGAGTGGTAGTCAACATAGTAACTGGAGCTTTGGAATTAGACTCTTTCTTTTTTAATGCTTCTTTTTCTTTCTGAAATTTTCTTATCATGGCATCTAGAGAAAGGGGATCTTTGTAGAATTTCTTCTTCTTTTTTTCAGACTTATGTGAATTTAAAGCCACAACTCTGTGGAAAAAGAAAAGTTATATGTATTTTTGAAAGCTGAAATATTTTACAATGAATATGTAGATACTTAGGAAAATTTTAAAATAACTATATACCTTAAAATTTTGTTTATATCAAATTATGCTTTCCTATCAATTTCCTTCTTCCTCTTCAACAAGAAACAGGCACCAATGCTAAGTAACTGTCTGACTATTAAGTCCAAAGAACAGAAAGAAAAGATTAACAGAAACAAACACAACTAAGAACAACGTAAGTTGATGGACCAACTAAAATTATGAAGCATTCTTCGTATTATTAGAAAGCACTCTCTTTAGAAAGTGAACACATGTAAGGTAGTATACCTATAAATTAGCGAATCAAAATCTAGGTCACTTAAAAAAAAAAAAAACAGGGAGAGAGAGACAGAGCAAACATTTGATAATATTCAAAAACATGTTCTGTTTAGCTTGTACTTCCAAAATAGGCAGGAAGAAAAAGAATGTAAATTTTAAAACTCTTAATTTGGTATTTCTTGATCCATTATTTGTGGTCTAAGAGCTTTAAATCACCACCACCAATTTCAGATTCTTGTTCACCTTTGATTTCCACTTAAGTATATAAGAAAAAATAAAGATGAAGGATGTTGGGTAAATATGTATAATTTTCAAAAGCAAAATTTTTCTATAGTTACTATTAAGATATGGCTCATATAAAAATAATGATAAGCATTCAAAAATATGGAGTACTATACAAAAGAATCAATTATATTGTTATGTACCCAAATTTTGGAAAAGCCAAAAAATCCATCAAATCAAACAAGCACTTATTAAGTACTTAACTACACACTAGGCACTGTGTAGGCACTGGCAATATAATATAAAATAAAATTTAAAAATCCTCTCTGAAGAGACTAATGGGAAAGACAAACTATAAATGAACAGATACATACAAGATTTACACAAAGTAGGAAGACAATAACCTTAAGAGAGGAAGGTTCAAACAACTGAGGTAGGGAGCATGGCAAAAAGGATTGGAAAGATTTCCTGCAGAAGGCAGTATTTAAGGTGAGTCTTGAACTCGGGGAGAAGAGGCAGAAGTGAGAAGAAAGAGTATTAAAGGCATCATCAGGAAAAGTCTACGTAAAGATATGGAAATAAGAGGAAGAAGTATCACATTTAAGGAAGAATAAGTAGACAGGGTTCGATAGCAGGAAGGGAAAGAGCACGTCAAGTGGGAGAAAATTACAAAGGTAAGAACATTAAGAAAATAAGGGGTCAGGTTGTTGGAGGTAAAAGAGAGTCAAAAGTTTCCTAAGTAAGGGATTATATGGATAGCCACATGATTTAGGAATACCACTTGGATAGCAGGGCAGAAGATGAACTGAAGTGAGAAAAGAATTGAGGCCAGAAACCAGCCAGCAGGCCACTTCAATAGTCCAAGTATGAGGCAGTAAGTGTTTGTAAAAGATGAGAGCTATGTAAAAAAATAGACAAGAGATGTTATGATGGTAGAAAAGACAGTATTTGTCAGGAGTGGGGTTAGCATGAGAGACAAATCAAGGATAACTCCAAAATTGTGAACTTAGGTACTAGGGAAGACAGTAGTATTCTTGCAGTAACAAGAAAGGGCAGATAAAGGGACAAGTTTGGGAGGAAACATGAGTTCTATTTAAAGACAGGCATACTGAGTTTGAGATGTTTACAGGACATCCAGTTCAAATTTTTTTCAAAAGGTATTTGGAAATACAAGACTAGAACTTAATAGAAAGACTAGAACTGGATATAAAGATCTAGATATCATCTGATACATATGAAAACTAATCCTGTGGAGCTGAAGAGATCACCAAATAAGATAAAGAGAAAAGAGAAGAAAGTCTAGAATAAAGCCTTGAAAACTATCCACAGTGAGATAATATGATTGATCTAAATGGAATCCTAATGTTACAAAAATCTACAAAAGAGAAATTATCTAGAATTGACTTGGGTATTTACAATATGATCAATCATTTAAGTCAGCATGAATAATTCCACACATTTCTGACCTCAATTAGAATCAATTCAGAGAAAAGGGTAGGTATGTTTTTCTTATTCCCATCTGGAAAAAAAATTAATTTTTCAACCAGCATAACAGAATAGTAGTGATTAGCCTTTTTCAGATTAATATGAGACTGCTTTCTCCTGGTCTTTCCATTAACTGTGAGTGTCCAGTATCTTAGTACCTCTCTTATTCTGCCTCTTTACAATTTCATTTGGTAAGATCATTTCTAGACAGATGATTCTCAGACTTATTTATCCAGCCCTAATCTCTTTTCCAACATCCAGTCTCACATTAACAACCGTCTACTGGACAATTCAAACTCAATATATCTGAGACAGAACTCCTTATCTTTCCTTTCTAGATCTATATTCCCTATTATTATCAAGAACACCAACAACTGGAACATAGAATAGTTTATCTCTCAGATTTGTGGAGGAGAAAGAAATTTGTGACCAAAGATGAACTAGAGACCATTACTGATCACAAAATAGAAAATTTTGATTACATCAAATTAAAAAGCCTTTGTACAAACAAAACTAATGCAAACAAGATTAGAAGGGAAGCAACAAACTGGGAAAACATCTTCACAGTTAAAGGTTCTGATAAAGGCCTCATTTCCAAAATATATAGAGAAGTGACTCAAATTTATAAAAAATCAAGCCATTCTCCAATTGATAAATGGTCAAAGAATATGAACAGACAATTTTCAGAGGATGAAATTGAAACTAATACCACTCATATGAAAGAGTGTTCCAAATCATTATTGATCAGAGAAATGCAAATTAAGACAACTCTGAGATACCACTACACACCTGTCAGATTGGCTAAGATGACAGGAAAAAATAATGATGAATGTTGGAGGGGATGCGGGAAAACTGGGACACTAATGCACTGTTGGTGGAGTTGTGAACGAATCCAACCATTCTGGAGAGCAATCTGGAATTATGCCCAAAAAATTATCAAATTGTGCATACCCTTTGATCCAGCAGTGTTTCTATTGGGCTTATATCCCAAAGAAATACTAAAGAAGGGAAAGGGACCTGTATGTGCCAAAATGTTTGTAGCAGCCCTATTTGTAGTGGCTAGAAGCTGGAAAATGAATGGATGCCCATCAATTGGAGAATGGCTGGGTAAATTGTGGTATATGAATGTTATGGAATATTATTGTTCTGTAAGAAATGACCAGCAGGATGAATACAGAGAGGACTGACGAGACTTACATGAACTGATGCTAAGTGAAATGAGCAGAACCAGGAGATCATTATACACTTCGACAACAATATTGTATGAGGACATATTTTGATGGAAGTGGATTTCTTTGACAAAGAGACCTAACTGAGTTTCAATTGATAAATGACGGACAGAAGCAGCTACACCCAAAGAAAGAATACTGGGAAACGAATGAGAACTATCTGCATTTTTGTTTTGCTTCCCGGGTTATTTATACCTTCTGAATCCAATTCTCCCTATGCAACAAGAGAACTGTTCGGTTCTGCAAACATTTATTTATTGTATCTAGGATATACTGCAACATATCCAACATATAAAGCACTGCTTGCCATCTAGGGGAGGGGGTGGAGGGAGGGAGGGGAAAAAAATCGGAACAGAAACAAGTGCAAGGGATAATGTTGTAAAAAAAATTACCCTGGCATGGATTCTGTCAATATAAAGTAATTATTAAATAAAAATTAAAAAAAAAAAAAGAACACCAACAACTTCCTAATTATGCTGGTTTGTACCCATTGTGCTATCATTGACTCTTAACAGAATTTACCAGATATATTATATCTATTCTCATCTTGTCATTTATACCTTCATAACATCTTTCAAATATGTCACTTTCTTTCCACTTACACAACTGTCGCTCTTGCTCAGATTACTGCAACAGTCCAGGGCTGGTCTTTTTGACTCAAGTCTCCCTATCCAGATCCATCCTCTTTTCAGTTGCCAAAGCAATCTTTCTAAAAGCAAAGAACTGATTATATCTTCCTTCTAGCAGATTACAAGGATTCCCTATTCTCTCCAAGATCAAACATAAAATCTTCCATTTGGCTAACAACCTGGTCCTTTCCTACTTTTCCAGTCTTCTTACACTTTAACCTCCTCCATATACTATATGATCTAATGACATAACTTACTTATTCCTCCCTAAATTCAATCTCCCAACTCTGTGCTTTTCACTGGCTGTCCCTCAATTCTAGAATGTTCTTTTCTTCTCATGTCTGCCTTCTGCTTTCAAGATTCAACAAAAATCTCACCATCTACAAATGATATTTCATAGTCTCTCTCACTCTCTTCTTCATCCTTTCAACTAGCCACTACTATCCCTCTGAGACATATTTCCATTTACACTGTCTAATCTTGTATGTACAAAGTTGTTGGTATACTGTTTTCTACACTAAAATGCTAATTCCTTGAGGGCAATAATGATATTTTTTCCCTTTTCATATTATCTCTAGTGCTTAGCATAGTGACTGGCTAAAGTCAATTAATAAACACTTGTTAACTAACCAATTGATCTGTCTTTACATATAAGAAGAATACATATGAACAGAATAATATAATTTTATCTTCTAACTAGAGAAAAAACAGGATAGGTAATATACAGATATGTATGCCAAGTCTGAACTGTACATTTTTATTTACTCAATAGCATGATGTTAAAAAAAAAAAAAAAAGGAGGCCAAGAGGAGGAAAACTAAGGAAACAGTTGCCTCCTTTCAATAGAAGAATGAGGTACCATGATATACAAAGGCAGACCCAGTCACTATATTGGTTGTTTTATTTATTTATTTATTTGCTTGAGGGGGGATAGGGAGAGAGGGGGTGGCAGAAGAGAATGATATAGGAAGGCTCACTGGAGTAGAAACTGTTAGTGAGAGGAAGTAGTAACCAGAAATTATCAGGATGTCAAATCAAAAAGCACCAATAAAACTTTCTACTTAATTAAAATATAAACAACAAAAAACAAAAATAAAACAAAGAATTTTCTCTTAAGGACTTCTGTCATAATTTCAGTAGTTTTAGGCCATTATGAGGGTATATGGAATAGAGCTAAGATGCAGTGTAAGAAGAAATACTACAAACTCTCCCCAAAAACAACTCTTTCCATTAAATCTAGAAAATACACTAGAGAGGTTTGTTGAACTCTAGTGCCACAAGAAAGTGCCATATAGAACATTCCAAGGGCCAGGGACTGAAAGACCTAGAGTGAACATGAATACCAGATGGAGTTCCAGAGTCATACCTGATTTTATGCAGATACAAGAATAGGTGCCAAATGGCATCTGTTCAATCCATTATGTAGTTTGACATCATGGATCCAGAATAGACTGAGGAAGGCACCTTTGTCTAGGGATGATACTCTGGAATAATGAATAGCCACAGGCCCTAACCAGTGTACTAAGCAATAAACAAGTTCAGAAGCAAGCAGCAATTATGTGATTCAGACCCTTCCAAAGCTTACAAAAGAAAAAACAAGGTTAGAATACCAAAACAAAGGGAAAACTACAAAGCAATTTCATGATGAAAGAACAGAGCTTTTTTTCCAGTTGGCTAATGGTGGCTGAATCCATCAGCATTGACTATTGGCTCAGACCAAAAACCATGTCAGAAGCTTGCAGAACTTTATTTAGTAGAACAGTAATTGGATTTTACCTGGATCAGACTATTCTGGGAGCACTGAAAGCTTGTAGATACCCAGCTTGAGCCACTCCCAAAAGCCTAGCATACAATAGTCAATACCCCAAAAAAGCAGCAGCAGGATCAGACCATATCTTCTCTCTAGTACTATTACTGTGCAAAGGTTTGCCCTAACATAAAGTTCAAAGTCAAAAAGTAGACTGGAAGAATGAACAAACAAAAAAAGAATCTCATCATAAAAAGGTAAAATTTTCTTTCAAGACTTTTAAGAAACAACCTCAGAAAAACAGAATGACTCCAAAATAAGCAAAACCTCAAAGAAAAATACAGCTTGGTGAAAAATTTAAATAAAATCCCTAGAATAAATGAAAAAAGAATTTTTACAAGTTTTAAAAAATTTTATAAATCCTATCGTAAACAGGGGTCAGAGAGTCTAATTAGATAAAAGGCTTAGAGAAGTTCTTTTTTTGTTTTATTTTGTTTTTTGAGAAGCTTGTCGGGTTAAGTCACTTGCCCATAATCACACAGCTAATACAAATAAGTGTCTGGGTCAGAATTTGAACTGAGGTACTCCTGAGTTTAGGACTGGTGCTCTACCCATTGTGCTATTGAACTGTCCCCTACTAGGGTTCTTAAAAGAAAAACATATAGGGAGGGAAAGAGATATACTTATACTAGTGGGGGAAAGAATGGGTAAAATTTTATTACACAGCTGGGTGCACCAGAAGTCTATACAAATAAGGAGAAAGGAATGGAGCGAATGAGTGATACTTGGGCATCTCTCCCTTTTGGACGGGGAAAGAAAAAACAATTGTGCTTGTGCGTGTGCGCACACACATCGAGAAACACATTTCACTCAATAGGGAAATAGAAACGAGAGTACAATGAAGAATTGGAAGGAGAGCAGACTAAAAAAGGGATTAAATCTTAAGCAAAATAAATTCTAAAGATATGTAGGAATATTTCTAGCTTTTCTTGAGGTGGCAAAAAAATGGGAATCTGAGGCAATGTCTATAAATGGGGTAATGAATGAAAATGTTATGCTATATAATATTGGGATGGAATAATATCATGCTATAAGAAATGATGGTTTTAGAGAAATTGGGAGAACTTTTAGAACTGATGTAGACTAAAGTGAACAGAAAAGAAAAAAACAACCAATACAATGACGACAATATGACAAAGACAAAAAATTTTAAAAGACTTAGGAATTCTTATAAGGACTAAAAATGATTCCAAAGGACTAATGATGAAACATGCTACCAACTTTGTTTCTGACAATCTCAAAATTTAAAAAAAAATTGTTATATGCTAATATAAAAAGAGAATCCATTTCTCTTGACTTTAAATATAATGCTCTCTATCACCTACAACATTTTATTCTTTTAAAAATATTTCATTAAATTAGGAGCAGTTCAAGATAACAGTTGATTCCACATTTGTTTTAAGAATAAAGTCAAATAGTTAGTCTATGACTGTTTCCATTATTTTGTTTCTTAAAACCTACCCCAGTTGTTTAGGAACCTTTTTCCTAGGCTTCTTCTCTTTTTCCCCTTCTTCTTTCCGCTTTCGTTTTTTTATTCCAACATCATCATCTTTTACTTTAGAAACCTGTCAAGTGAAGAGAGAAGAATTTTACTTGACCCACAAGTAGTCAAGGTAGCTTAGTACTGTCAATAAAGTGCAAGGAATGGAGGCAGAAGAATGGTTATCAAACACTGCCTCTAAGACTTGAAGTGGCTCTATCATCCAGGCAAGTCACATCATCTCTTATGTGCCTCAAGCAACTTCCCAGGATTTCCCTACTAGGTCAAAAATGAACTCTCATCTGTTTGGCGAAAGCAAATTTCGTAATTAAAAATCATGCATCAGTTGGAATATAGCAATTTCTAAACCTTGTTTCCAATAAAAGATATTATGGAAACTAACAGAGTTACTTACTAGTTATCACTATACATCAAGAAATTCTAATTTTATAAATTTTGATGAAAATAAAGACATAACAGGCATGTTGGTAGAAAAATTTGAAAAGAAGAAAACAATAAGAATTTAGTTGACAGAAGTCTATTTTAAAGTCGGGAGGTTTGAATCCTGCCTCTGACATTATCTATGTGACTTTGAAAAAATTACTTAGTATCTGTTCCTCAGTGTCTTTATCCTAAAATGGGTATAACAACAGTATTTAATTAGAGTTGTTGTGAAGATCAAATAAGACAATGTATATAAAGTGTTTTAATTTAAAATTTAAAGCATTAGTACTAATAAAAACAAGATACTTCTTGTGTGCCAGGCATTGTACTAAACATTTTTTACAAATATTATTTTAATTGATTCTCACAATAGCCCTGGGAGATAGGTGTTATTAATGGCCCTACTTAATACTTGAGGAAACTGAGGCAGATAAAAATTAAGCCATTTGTCCAGAGTCACAGAGCTTATAAACGTCTGAGATGGAATTTGAACTCAGGTCTTCCTGATTCCAAGCCTAGAAGCTATACATTGCACCACCAAGCTGCCTAAACATTTCATAGTTAAACTATAGTTAACTATTATTATGTTAAAAAAAACTTACTTCACAAATCATACATTTTTAAAATGATAAAGCTATCTGTGATTAGCATTTTACTTTCTTAAATGCATCACTTATATAACATATAATCTATAAGCAAATTTACAATATTTTAATCTATTAATTGTATGGTTCCCCATCAGTGCTTTAAATTTACAACGTCTTACTTTAGGTGACCTGTGCTTTTGATTCTCTGAAAAATCTTCATCTTCAGTATCTGATGCTTGGCGGAACTGTAGTGTACCCGTATTGATATAAAATCCTCCATATTTTGTGGTCAGAGAAGCAGGCACCAATTCATCATACTGCACAGAAAAACAAGAATTTATTTTTAAGAATTTAACATAATGTGTTAATCTTCATTAAAATATTTTAAAAACGCATTCAACATGCTATCTCTCTTTATTCCTCAAATGCTAACTATAAATGTTATAAATGAAAAAAACCACTAATTGTTTCATAGTCTAATCTTTTTTTTTTTTTTAAACTCTCTCTCAAGTAAAAGAACAAATTCACTGCATTTGGAAGAAGATAAGAAAACTCACAAAACTGAAAGGAAAATTATCATCCTACAGCTGTTAATATAGAAATTCTTTATTATCAATTATTGTTAAAATTATCAATATTAAATTCTCAGAATATATGGTAAGAATTCAGCTCTAATAATTCCCTAATTAATAAAGCTGTCAGGAATACTAATATTATTTTTACCAATGCATGAATAAGATGAGAGATTCAAACTTAAAAATTAAAACAACATATGATCAAATACTATTATGCCTAGGTCCTATAATTCCAAAGACACTGCTACCTCATCTCATCTCTTATTATGCATTATCTCAACAAGTAAATGCTTTAAAACACTAACCATGCCAAATTTCTTTATCTTTTCTAAGCAATTAGAAGATCATATGTTTTAGATTGACAGAAATTTAAAACAAATTGTTTTAAAAAAAAAAGGAAATGTATGTGTCATAATAGATAATTACAATGGTATTTTGCTTCTTAGATTATCTAGTACTGAATTCAAATATCAGATTTTCTAATCTGACAAAAAAGAGGTCAATCGTGACCTAGGAAGGCAATGAGATTGGTACATCAAAGAAAGACTATTAATAGTTTAAAAAAAAAAACCTCTCAGGGGGGTGGGGAGGATGATTTTCAACAATCTGATACTAAAGGTCCTTTCAGATCCTCTAATCTTTGATTTAAAATGCTCAGAGACTGAACTATAGAAACTGGAAGAAGCAACATTCAGGTTTTCCCTTAAATTAGTGAGATGAATTGTTTAGATTTATAAGTAAAGTCTCCCTCAGATGCAAAGGAGTAATCGAAGTATATTTTCTTATTTATTTTTCTGGGCCAACTTTGGACATTAAACCACACATTCTAGTTTTGTTGCTCTTCTTTTCAGTTACAAACCTGAAATCAATAATAAGTATATTGGCTTCCCCAGTTCTGCTTTCTTCACTTCATATGAACTTTTCTCATGACTTTCCCTATTTTTCAGTATTGTTATTTACAGTGCAACTGTACAATATATTTATGTATCATAGACATTCTTCAAGTGATAGAAATGCTGTTTCCAAGTCTTTACTACATCTCTGCTACATCTAAAAGTGCTGCTACAAATATTTTACTGTATATAGGACTTATTCTTTTTGTCACTGACTTTTATTATAAACTGATATGTAAAGGTAATGGAATATTATTATGTCACAAGAAGTAACAAACCAAAAAAATTCAGAAAAACTTCATAGCATATGTATGTATGTATTAAGTATGTGTGTGTGTGTGTGTATATATATATATATATATATGAATATGTAGATTTAAATACAGATATATAGATACAAGACAGGGAAAATAGAAACAAGAAAAGAAAATACACAAAGAATGAAATTATTTAAAGGAAAACACTGCCATGGGAAAATTTAACAAAAAATAATAAGGTCAATGGAAAAAAGAGAAACTGCTTCCAACTGAGCAAAGAACCTGAATAAACAAATGACTATCAGCATAGAAGCAATTCAGCAAGCTGTATTTATTAAGGTCTTATTATATGTCAAGTATCAGAGATACAAAGATTAAAACAATATTCCTTCCCCGAGGTAGTTCACATTCTAATGGGGAAGACAATATATGAAGATAACATACAAGATACACTGCAAATGTAAGGAAATCTCAAAAGGAAAAGGGAGGGAAAGACCTCTCACCAAATGTAGGATTTTAATTGAGTCTTGAAGAAAGCCAGGGAAGATGAGAATCAAATAAAAGAAAGGAGAGCATTTTAGGCATGGGGGACAGTCCTAGAAAATATACAGTAGGAAAAGAAGTGTTATATGTGAACAAGAAGATTACTGGTCTTTTCAATGCTCAGACGGGCAAATAAGACTTATTTTTAAAATAATTTTTAAAAAAAATTTAAAGAAGGTCAGCATGACTGGATTATAGAAACACATGGAAGGAAATAAAAGTCTAAGAAGACTAGAAAGCACTTTTCAAATTTGAAGCACTTTCAATGCCAAACAAAGGATTTTATATTTTATCCTAAAGATAATCAGATCCACTGGAGCTCTGGGGTAGGAAAATGACATGGTAAGACCAATGTTTAAAGAAAATTGGCTTGAAAGCTGAGTGGATGATAGATTGGGGTGGGAAAAAACTTGAGGCAGGAAAATCAATTAGAAGGATACTGCTACCATACAGGCCTAAAGTGATTAAAACCTATAACAAAGTAACAGCTGTGTGAGTAAAAAAATAAGGGGACATATACTAAATCTCAGGATTTTCTACTATACTATAAAGTAGTTTCTTCTATGCACTATGGAAAATATAGTGTTCAGGTACTAATGCATATGTCTTTGATAGGGCCACTCTTTCAGAATTAAAACCAACTTGAACAGTTTCCTATATAAAAATTAAGTCTTAAAACTGGAAGTTAAAGATAGATCCTTCAATCATGGGAGGTATGATTTTCTTTTAAACTAGAGAGAAGTATACTGATTTATGTAGAGGGCTGAAACTCTTGAGTTTATGCACTGAGGTCTGGACAACCAAGCACTTAAGGCTAATTACTGATTGGACAATACTCTATAAGGATATACTTGGAAAACAGCCCTTCCCACTATCCTGTGCTGGCTTGATAATTGGTATATACAGAGAATTGTAGGAGGGACTAGGGAGTGGAGTAAGACTAGCCAGGGTCACTTTGGTGGTAGATGAGGAAGAAGGAGGTCATGGAAATTCTGCATCCATCCAATTCAATCCTACTCTAAAGACCAAGAGTAAAGATTAAGGACTTTTGCTATTCCTGACTCTGGCTGATTCTAAGGTATCCAGGGTGCTAATGCGGTCATCACAGATTTATTTTTACAACCAAGATCCAAAATCATTAGTAGAATTATAATGGCAAAATGTTTAAAAGTAGTATTATTCCCCCCTGTATTTCATCAGTGAAACTTTTAAAACCTATGAAAATAATAAAATATCTGGAAAAGAAAAGAATTACTCACGGCCTCTGAATTATCAATGAATGGATCTGTCTCATCATAGCCAAAACCTATATCAATTAAATCTTGTGGTCGATCTTTCCGGTGTTTAGATTTCACACCCTGCAAAAAAAAAAAAAAAAAAATTAAGTATAAACAGTTCAAGATCCCTATTTGTTACCTTGAATTAAAAAAAAAATTCCCAAAAGCAATAGAGCCTACATCTATATTATATTTTGCAGATAATGATTTTACAAAGTCTTCCAATACTGGCTTACTGGTACAAGATAGAAAATCTATTACATTCTATGGAAACATTGTTCTAAAAATCAACATTCTGCAAATTCAGGATTAATCTGAAATTTGGTTCAATAAAAACAAATTTGTACAAAAGCTTGAAAGCAGAATCTGGGGGAAGATATTTTAGGTATAACTGAGTAGGTGCCCATTAGTTGGAGAATGGGTGAATAAGTTATGGAATTATCATTGTTCTAAGAAGCATGATCAACAGGACAATTTCAGAGAGGTCTTGAGAGACTTATATGAACTGATGCTAAGTGAAGTGAGTAGAATCAATAGAACATTATATACAGCAACAACAAGATTATATGATGATCAATTCTGATGGATATGGCTCTTTTCAACAATGAGACGATTCAGACCAATTCCAGTAAAACTGTGTTGGAGAGAGCCATATGTATCCAGAGAAATGACTATGGGGACTGAATGTGGATCACAACATAGTATTTTCACCTTTTTTGTTGTTGTTTTCTTTCTCATTTTTTTCTTTATGCAGCATGATAAATGTGGAAATATGGATAATAAAACTGCCCATATTTAACCTATATTAGATTACTTGTTGTCTAAGTCAAGAAAGTGAAGGGAAGAGAGGAGGAAAAAAAACTGGAATTCAAAGCATTTCAAGAGGATGAATGTTGAAAAATATCTTTGCAGGCATTCTGAAAATAAAAAGCTATTATTTAAAAAAAACAATAAATCTTATTCCTAAGTAAAAACCAGTCTAGATAAATTTCGTGTCTCTTAAGCTTAACAAAGGAAAGAAAATTTCAAGCAGAAAAGTGGTGGTACAAAGTACAGAAAAAGGTCATCACAAAGTAAAACTTAAAATCACTGCCGCGAATTTTAGGGCAAAGCCTCATTGGCCTCCTTCAAAGCTTAAAAAAAAAAAAAAGGAGAGAATTATTTCATCAAATTATATCTCTCCTTGCTTCTACCAATCCACTTTAGCTGAAAACAAACTCAAATATGATGTTAATAGAAATATCATAAAATTTTACCATTCAATTCACTTGAATATTAAATATTAAATATTAAAAGCTGACTAACTTGCAAGTTTTATGTGGGGAAACACAAAAACACAAAAAACAGATTGTGCTTTGAATCAGCTTATATTCTGGTGGGTGGACTAATGCATCTACATGGTTGACTTCATTCAAGACTTAGCCATAACCTCACCCTAAGCAAACTCTTGGTCTTCCATATTCCTCTCCCAAGCCTAGACTCCACTGGTTCCCTAGCTCATATATTTAAGTTTTTGCTTTATTATTCTGACTAGAACAAGGCTTTCTCCCCCCCTTCCTGGCTATCTATATACCACAGACCCATGTATATACAGCCTCCCTTTCCTCCTTACCATTAAAATGTAAGTTTCTCACAAAAGGTTATGAATATTAAGGGAATTGAGTTTTTAAAGTGGGAACAAAGGAAGTCTAGGAGTACCAGGTCTAAAACTAGACTTCAAAGTACTAATTAGCAAAATTATATTGTTAAAACAACAAGGTGGCTCAATGGATAGAATGCTAAGCCTGAAATCTAGAAGACTCATCTTTCTGAGTTCAAATCTGGGCTTCAAACACATAGTAGCTGTGTGACCCTGGTTAACTTGTATGACCTAATCTTGTCTCCCTCAGTTCCTCCTTTGTAAAATGAGCTAGAAAAGAAAATGGCAAGCTACTCTAGTATCTTTGCCAAGAAAATCCCAAAATGGAATCACAAAAAGTTGGACGTAACTGAAACAACAACAAAACAAAATTTAAAAAATTGATCAGTAGAACAGATTAGATGCACAATGTACAAAAGCAAAGGCACATGGTGGCCTAGCATTTGATAAATTCAAAGATACCAGCTTATTGGGATAAAAAATTCTATTCAAATGCAAATTAAGACCACTCCAAGAAACCACTACAAACCTCTCAGATTGGCTAAAATGACAGGAAAAGATAATGACTAATGTTGGAGGGGATGTAAGAAAACTAGAACACTGATACATTGTTAGTGGAACTGTAAACAAATCCAATCATTCTGGAAAGCAATTTGGAACTCTGCTCAAAAAGTTACCAAATTGTACATACCCTTTGACTCAGCAGTGTTTCTATTGGGCTTATTCCAAAGAGATCTTAAAGGAGGGAAAGGGACCCACATGTGCAGAAATGTTTGTGGCAGCCCTTTTTGAAGTGGCTAGAAACTGGAAACTGAGAGGATGCCCATCAGTTGGAGAATGGCTGAATAAATTATGGTATATGAATGTTATGCAATATTATTGTTCTATAAGAAACGACCAGCAGGATGATTTCAGAGAGGCCTGGAGAGACTTACATGAACTGATGTTAAGTGAAATGAGCAGAACCAGAAGATCATTATACACAGCAATAACAAGACTATATGATGATCAATTCTAATGGACATGGCTCTCTTCAACAATGAGATGATTCAAACCAGTTCCAACTGTTCAGTAATGAAGAGAGTCTTCTACACCCAGAGAGAGGACTATGGGAAATTATTGTGGACCACAACATAACATTTCCACTCTGTTATTGTTTGTTTGCATTTTTTGTTTTCCTTTTTAGGTTTCTTTCCTTTCTAGATCCAATTTTTCTTGTACAGCAAGATAGTATAAATATGTATACATATATTGGATTTAGCATATATTTTAACATACTTAACATGTATTAGACTATCTGCCATCTAGGGGAGGAGGTGGAGGAAGGAGGGGAAAAATTGGAACAAAAGGTTTAGTAAGGGTCGATGTTGAAAAATTACCCATGGAAAGGAGCCTACATGTGCAAAAATGTTTGTGACAGCCCTCTTTCTAGTGGTAAGAAACTAGAAACTGGGTGGATGCCTATCAGTTGGAGAATGGCTTAATAAATTATGGTATATGACTATTATGGAATACTATTGTTCTGTAAGAAACAACCACCAGGATGATTTCAGAGAGGTTTGGAGAGACTTACATGAACTGATGCTAAGTGAAATGAGCAGAACCAGGCGATCATCATACATGACAACAAAACTATATGATGATCAATTTTGATGGACATGGCTCTCTTCAACAATGAGAGGATTCAAACCAGTTCTACTTGTTCAGTGACGAAGAGAGCCATCTACACCCAGAAAGAGAGAACTGTATGAACAGAGTATGGAACATAACATAGCATTCTCACTCTGTTGTTATTTGCTTGCATTTTGTCTTTATCAGTTTTTCTTTTCCTTCCTTTTTGATTTGATTTTTCTTGTGCAGCAAGACAACTGTATAAATATGTATACATATATTGGATTTAACATGTATTTCAACATATTAACATGTATTAGACCATGTGCAGACTAGGGGAGGGGGTGGGGGGGAAGAAGGGGAAATTTTGGAACAAAAGGTTTTACAAGGGTCAATGTTGGAAAAATTCCCATGCATATGCTTTGTAAATTAAAATAATAATAATAATAATTAATTTAAACAAACAAACAAAAAAAAAAGAAAATCTTAGCTCATATCAACTCTTCTGAAGACTACAGAAGATATTCCAAAAGAGAATATTCTCAATGGATTGTTTATTGGCAGTGTCAAGAAGATCCTTATAAAATCTACCCATTCTGGAAAGTGGAAATAGAAAAATTTTTAAATTTGATCATTTTGATTTCACTTCTTATGTAACAATGTATATGTCCATTGTTTGATTCATGTTTCTATTTTGTTATTTGATGATATTTCTCTTTCACTTTGCAAATTCTTAATTAACTAATATCAAAGCACCTGATATATAGTATATATGTGCATATGTGTATGTATACATGCATGCATGTATGAGTATATAATACATGTATACTACATGTATGCATACACATAGATGAGCCCATATGGCATGTATGTTTATGTGTGTATTTGTATATATACATCTATACTGAGCTGTGCAGGCCAGTGTTCCCAATCTATAGAAAAAACATAAAATTTAATTTTTTCTGATTGAAAAAAAGGAAAAATTACCCATGCATGTTTTGTAAATAAAAAGCTGCAATATAAATAAATTTTTAAAAATTCTATTCAAGGTCTAGTTGTACCAGATCTAAAAATATATTATAAAGTAGTAGTCATCAAAACCATTTTGTACTGGCTAAGAAATAAGAGTGGTGAATCAATGGAATAGGTTAGCTTCACAAAACACAATATTCAATGACTATTATAGTAATGTGTCTGATAAAGCTAAAGGATTCCAGCTTCTGGTATAAGAACTCACTCTTTGACAAAAATTGCTGGGAAAAAGGGAAAACAGTATGGCAGAAACTAGGCACTAACATCTATTCCAAGATAAGGTTGAAATGGATTCATGATTTAGACATAAAGAGTGACATTATAGCAAATTAGGAGAATAAGGAATAGTTTACTTCTCAGATCTGTAGAGAAGGGAAGAATTTAAGGCCAAAGAACTAGAGAATAGTTATGAAATGCAAAATGGATAATTTTGATTACATTAAATTAAAAAGATTTTGCACAAACAAAAGAAATGTAGCCAAGATTAGAAGGGAAGCAGAAAGCTGGGGGGGAAATTTACATCCTGTGTTTCTGATAAAGGCCTCATTTCTAAAATACATAGAGAACGAATTCATATTTATAAGAGTACAAACCATTCCCCAGTTCATAAATGGTCAAAGGATATGAACAATTTTCAAACAAAGAAATTAAAAGCCATTTCTAATCATATGAGAAAAAAAACTCTAAATCACTATTGGAGAAATAAAAATAAGACAATTTTGAGGTGCAACTTCACCTCTCTCAGATTGGGGTAAGATGACAGGAAAAGATAATGATGAATGTTGAAAGGGATGTGGGAAAACTGGGACACTAATACAGCGTGATTAGCTTTGTGAATTGATCCAATCATTCTGGAGAGTAACTTGAAACTATGCCCAAAAGCTATCAAATTGTGCAAATCCTGTGCATATCCCCAGCACTATTTCTCCTAGGTCTGTATCCCAAAGAGATCATAAAAAAGGGAAAAGAGCCCATGTGTGTAAAAATATCTGTGGCAGCCCTTTTGGTGGTGACAACGAACTGGAAACTGAATAGATGCACATCAATTGGGGAATGGTTGAATAAGTTATGACATATAAATGTAATGGAGTATTATTGCTCTAAAAGAAATGATGAGCAAACTAATTTCAGAAAAGCCTGGAAAGACCTACATGAACTGATGCTAAATGAAATGAGTAGAACTAAAAACATTGTACACAGCAATAAGATTAAGTGATCAACTGTAATGGACTTGGCTCTCCAAAAGATTTACATCCAGAGAGAAGACTATGGGAACTAAATGTGGTTCAAAGGATAGTATTTCCATCTTTTTTGGTTGTTGTTTTTTGCTTGCTTTACTCCCATCTTTTTTGTGTTTTCCCTCCTTTTGATATGACATTTTTGTTCAGCATGATAAATATGGGAATATGTTTAGAAGAATTGCATATGTTTAACCTACACTGAACTGTTTGCTATATTAGAAAGGGGACAGGGGAGAGGAAAGGGAGAAAAATTTGGAACATAAGGCTTTGCAAAGATGAATGTTGAAAACATTCTTTAACATGTATTTGGAAAAATAAAATACTATTTTAAAAAAAGGAATCTTACCACTAGACACCTCTCAGATTGGCTAAGATGACAGGAAAAGATAGTGACTAATGTTGGAGGGGATGTGGGGAAACTGGGACATTGATGCATTGCTGGTGGAGTTGTGAATGAATCCAACCATTCTGGAGAGTAATTTGGAACTATGCTCAAAAAGTTGTCAAACTGTGTATATCCTTTGATCCAGCAGTGTTATTACTGGGCTTATATCCCAAAGAGATCTTAAAGGAGGGAAAGGGATCTATATGTGCAAAAATGTGGGTCCCATATAGCAGCCCTTTTTGTAGTGGCTAGAAACTAGAAACTGAATGGATGTCCATCAAGTGGAGAATGGCTGACTAAATTGTGATTATATAAATATTATGGAATATTATTGTTCTATAAGAAATGACCGGCAGAATGAATACAGAGAGGCCTGGAGAGACGTACATGAACAGATGCTAAGTGAAATGAGCAGAACCAGGAGATCATTATACACTTCAACAATACTATATAAGGCTCAATTCTGAGGAAGTGGCTATCTTCAACAATGAGAGGATCTAATTCAGTTCCGATTGATCAGTAATGAACAGAACCAGCTACATCCAGTGAAAGAACACTGGGAAATGAGTGTGGATCACAACATAGCATTTATACTCTGTTATTGTGTGCTTGCATTGTTTTTCTTCATAGGTTATTTTTACCTTCTTTCTAAATCCGATTTTTCTTGTGTAGCAAGACAACTATATAAATGTGTACATATATTGTATTTGAATGTATGTTAACATATTTAACATGTATGGGACTACCTGTCATCTAGGGAAGGGGGTGGAAGAAAAGAGGGGAAAAGTTGGAAGAGAAGTTTTTGCAAGGGTCAATGTTGAAAAATTATCCATGCATATGTTTTGTCAATAAAAAACTATAATTTTTTTTTAAAAGGTATCTTATTTACCAAAAACTGAGAAAAACTGTAAAGTACTCTGGCAGAAACTATATATAGACCAACAGCACACACCATATACTAACCTAAATTCCAAATGGGTACAAATGAGTCCAAAGAATGATTTCATATATGAGGACAAGAAAAAAAGTATTTGTCAAATTTATGGAAAGAGTTCATGACCAAATAAGAAATGGAGAGGATTACAGAAGGTAATATGGACAATCTTGTTTATATAAAATTTAAAAAGTTTTGCATGACTAAAACCAATGCAGCTGAAATTAGAAGAGAAGTAAATGGGAAAAAATCTTTTTAGCAAGTTTCTTTGATGAAGGAGTCATTTCTAAAATATATATAGTATGATATATTAAAGATATTCTAAAATATATAGATCTGCTTCAAATTTTTAAAAATAAGAGCCATCCCAATTAATAAATGGTCCATAAAAAAAAAAAAAAAACAGGAAATTCTCAGAAAAGAAATCCAAATTACAATGGTATATAATGAAAGATTAAAAAAAGTATCAAGATGCCAAAATAGAAATAATTGCTACTAATTTTATCTCTATGGCATCTCATAAAGAGCAAAAAGTCGCAGAAAGTAAAAGTTGATTTTTAAATCTTTTTGATTTTTTTTTCCCCTGAGGCAGTTGGGGTTGTGATTTGCCCAGCATCACACAGCTAGGAATGGTTAAGTGTCTGAGGCCATATTTGAACTCAGGACTGGTACTCTATCCACTGCGCCATTTAGCTGCCCCTTTTTATTTGATGTTTAAAATTCTTTTTGAGCTCTTCTATGAGTACTTTTTGGGTCTGAGACCAATTCATATTTTTCTTTGAAGCTTCTCATAAAGGTATTGTAAAACTATTGTCCTCTTCTGAAATTATGTTTTGATCTTCCCTGTTGCCATAGTACTTTTCTAGAGCTAGGGTTTTTATTTGTTTTGCTAATTTTTTTTCGCCTATTTCATAACTTTTAAAATTGGGCTCTATTCCTGGGGTACAGAACACTATCTCAAGTTTCTTGATCTCAGGGCCAGTGGCCTGATGATTGATTTCCTGCATTTGAGGTTGGGAGCCTACTTGTTTCAGGGGCCCCATGGCTGGTGGCTCACCTGCTGTACTAGAGTTGGAGACCTTACAACTGACTAGCTGTGCCACTGGCCCCCCTGACCTAAAGCCCTGGGCTTCAGTTGCTGATATGTGGGATTAAGACTTTCTGCTAGCTTTCCTGGATACCACCTGTATTGGGCTAAGCCCTTATTTTACTCAAGTAAGAGATCTTTCCCCTTCAATCCTTCTAAATTATCTGAGGCTATAAAATTGTTACTGTCTTTTGGTAGATTCTGTCATACTAGTATTCATTTTGTGGCTTGATTAAGAGTTTTAAAGGAAACTGGGGATAGAGTTCAGGCAACTTCTTGCCTTTGTGTCATCATTTTGACTCTGCCCAGAAAGAAAAAAATTTACAGAAAGTTTGATTAAAAAGCCATTTGAAAGTAAAGTCCAAAACCCCTCCAAGTTGAGAATTCTCTAGAAATAGAAGAATACTTTTAATTCTTCTCGTTTCAGGTCCAAGGTTTTGTTTTTTTTTTTTTTTTCCCCTGGAGAAGCTTCTAAAAAGGGAGATAGGATCAAAATGGTAGAATGAAAGAATGCATTTTTTGCCCGAGTTTTTACTCAACACCTCCATAATAATCTAGAACAGGGATGGGGAACATTTTTTCTGCCATGGGTCATCATGTGAATATTTCTAACATCATTAATGGCCATACAAAATTATCAACTTATAGAACTAAACCAGTGGGAGTTTGTTGTACCTAGCGTTTAGATCATCACTGCCATATGCAAATGATTTTGTGAGCAGCCCGATGGCTGGATAAACCAAATTCTGAAAAAGAAAGATGAAAGTCACAGTGAGTCATTTTTCCAGCCCAGAGCAGCTTAGAATCTCAGAGAGGTTAGCCAACACTGGGGACAGGGACTAGCCAGGAGCAAACCATGGAAGGCAGCAACAGTGGGAAGCCAAACAATCCCTCCAAACTACACAGAGCTCACTACTAACTAAAGTCCAAAGTCAATAATAAGCAGGCTGGAAAATGAGCAAACAAACAGAAACAATTCAACCAGAAAGAACTACTAAGGTGTCTAAGAAACTTGAGAAACAAAGAAAAGGACCTGAAAATATCCACAAGTATTCCTCAAATTAAAATTAAAATGCAGATTGCATACAATCTCCCCAAAAAATCTTCCTAGAAGAATTAAAGAGCAAAAAAAAAAAAATTATTTTAAATATCAAGTGGAAACAATGGGAAAATAAGTTTAAAAATAATTAACTGTTTAGTAAATGAAGTGCAAAACTTTACTAAAGAAAATAACTTCTTAAAAATCAGATTTGGCCAAATAAAAAGTAATGACTCTATGAGGCATAAGGAATAATAAAACAAAAAAACACAACCAAACCTGGGGTTAGGGAGGAAAGAAAACATGAAATATCATATACAAAAAATAACTGATATGGAAAGCAAATTGAAAAAAAAAATTTAAGAATCATTAGACTACCTGAAAGAGATGAACAGTCAATGAACATCAGTCTAGATATGGTATTTTAAGAAATTATAAAGGAAAACTGTCTAGATATCTTAGAATCAAAAGGCAAAGTAGAAACTGAAAAATTTTACTAGTAATCTCCTGAAAGAAACCCCCAAATTAAAACTCTTGGGAATATTATGGCCAATAAATCTTCAGAGCTTATGGGTCAAGAAAAAATTACTGTAAGCAGTCATTAAAAAAAGTGGAATTCAAGCACTGAGGAGCCACAGTCAGGATCAAACAGAATTTAGCAGCCACAACATCAATGAAAAGAGAACTTGGAAGGCAAAGTATGTAGCTTTGCAATCCAGAATAATCTTTTCTAAAAAACTAAGTATAATAATCCTACAGAGGGAAAATATATTTTTAATTATTTTATACTTATGGATTTTGAAGCATTTCTTAAGAGCAGAAATGAGTAGAAAATTTAACATATAAAGAGGACTCAAAAGAAACAAAAAAGTAAACATGAGTGAGAAATTATGAGGAACTAAATCAGGTTAAATTCTTTACAAACCTATATGAAAAAATGACTCGGGTAACACCTTAAAACTTTATCATCACTAGGGGCTAAAAAGGAATCAATTATAGGGGGTGGGGAGAGAGGGGGGAGAGGCTGGGTATGATTCAATTGTATTTAGATTATCTCAAAAGAATGGAAGAGTGGGAAAGAACAATGTCCTGAAGAGGAAAGAATGGGAGAAATTACCTCACTTAAATGCAGTGTACAAAAAAGTTACACAGTGGAGGGGGCAGTAATGAGGTTCAAAAGACATTTAAACCTCAGTCACATTTGAACTGGTTATAAGCGAGAAAATATATATACTCCCAATTAAGCATGGAAATTTATCTTCGCCAATAGAAAACAAGGAGAGAAAAAAGTGAAGAGGAGAGGGGGCAAAAGGAAAAATGGATTATGGAAGGGAATGGACAAAAGCAAAATAAACTTTTAAAGAGGAAGTAAGGGAAAAAAGAAGGAAATATGTAATAGAAAAGGACAGCAGGAAATACAATTAACAAGTCATATATAAACTCATAATTGTAACTCACCCACTAAATGGAAGTGGACAGAATGATTTACAAATCAAAATTCAAGAAAAGTTGTTTACGAGAAAAAAAAACACTTGCAACATTAGAGTTAAAATAAACCACTTGATAATTTATTTCACTTTAAATTAAAAAAAAGGGGGGCAGAGGTAGCAATCATGATCTCAGCAAAGCAACAGCAAAAACACAGACCTAATTAAAATAGATAAATTGAGAAAATATTTTGCTAAAAAGTATCACAGACAATGAATATCTGTGTATACACCTATTTATGCACCAAAATGGTAGAGCATCGAAATTATTAAAAGTAAGTTACAAGAGGAAACAGTAAAACAACAACAGCATACTTCAATTTATGCTTCTCTCAGATCTAAATAAATCTAATCAAAAAATAAACATTAAAAATAAGGGAAAGTCTTGAATTTAGAAACATTAAGATATGAGGTCTCTGTGGATTAAGGAATAAGAATAAAAAGAAGTGTAACATATTTCTAAGCTGTACAAAGCACCATTACAAAAACTGATGTATTCTGTATAGAAGCTCTTTTTTGGGGCAAAGAAATGAAAATTGAAGGAAGGCCCAATAACTGGAGAATGGCTGAATAAAATGTGACATGTTATTATGATGGAATACTAATAATGAGCAGGATGCTGGAAAGACTTCCATGAGCTAATTCAAAGTAAAACGTACTATGTACAAAGTAACAACAATATTGTAAGACAATCAATTGTGAATGACATTATTCTCAACAATACGATTCAAGGTAACTCTAAAGGACTTTTGATGAAAAATGTTATCCATTATGCCCAAAGGGCTATAAAACTATGCATACCCTTTGACCCAAGCAGTCTTTATCCTGCTTTATTATCCTGGATTAACACATAAAACACTGATTTTCCTCTTGCACTGTCCTGAAATATTATGTTCAGGCTGGTTTTGAATAGTGTTTTCTGATCTATCCTTTCTCTACCCAAAGAATGTCTTAGTTCATTATAGATATGATACTTACATGTTTTTCTATGTTTTTACCTGAGAATTCAAAATGTAGTAGATTTATATACACTTCTGAGAAGATCTCCTTTTTTAAGAACATATTCAGAGATCCAAGACGATGGACTAGGGCAACAAAATCAAAATTACTAAAACATTCCCCTTCAAAAATAACACCATAAATCAAATTTTAGAGTGGCAGAGTCAACAAAAGGTCAGGCTAAGAAAATTTTCCAGGTTAAGAAAATTTAGGTCAGCAAGAGAAATTTTTGTCACCAAAGAGGAAGTTTCTCTGGAGGCTAGACATGCTACAGCAGCAACCAAGGTTGTAGTAACAAACAGCAGCAGCTTCAAGGATTATCAGCTCAGAGATGGTAATGGGAAGGTGGGGAGAGTCAATAACTGGTCAGAAAGATTACAGGAGACCCTTTGCTGATACTGGATAGAACTAACACTGATTTGCAACTCTTTTGTCCTTCCACAGTTCTGGATCACAGTTCCAGGCTAGGGAGAAGTGCCGGAGGTAGGTCACAAGGGAACAGGGGCCCCTACTAGCAGTCCCAAGGCAAGGAGAGCTTGAGCTGAGGCGCTCCTTGGATAAAGATCTGAAGAGCAGTGACTATGCTTCTATGCCTCTCCCAGAATCATATCAGCTCAGAAGCACCAAAAACTTGTAGATGTCCAGAACCAGCTCTGAAAATAGCGGCACAAAAAGTCTAACATTGGAAGAGTCTCCCTACCACTAGGTATGCAAATGCAAAGCCCAATTTTAAAAAGTTCAAACTCAAGAAATAGGTTAGAAAAATGAGAAAATAGAAAAACAAAAACCTCACCATAAAGAATTACTTTAGTGCCATGAAGGATTAGATAAATTCAGAAAAAGACAATGTGAAAATAACTACAAGCAAAGCTCCAAAGAAAAAGCTCATGGGATCTAAGTACAACAAGAATTCCTAGAATGAGTTAAAAGTGGTAGAGGAAAAAATTAAACAAAGAAATTAAGAGTGGCACATAAAAATCATGAAAAGAGAATTAACAACTTAGAGGCAGAAAAAAAATGAAGAAAAGGATACTTAAAAAAAAACAACAGACTAGAACCAATGAAAAAGAGGTACAAAAATTCACTGAAGAAAAGAATTCCAAGAAAATATTTTCTTTTCCTTTTTTTTTTTTATGATCTTTTTGGGATACAGACCCAGTAGGTCTGATCAAAGGGTATGCAATTTGTTAGCCCTTTGGGCATAGTTCCAAAATGCTCTCCAGAGTAGTTGTTTCCATTCACAACTTCACCAACAACATATTAGTGTCCTAGTTTTCTCACATCTCTTCCAACATTTTTTTGCTCTGTCACCTTAGCCAATCTGAGAGGAATTAATTTGTACTTCAAAGTTGTCTCAATTTGCATTTCTCCAATCAATAGTGATTTAGAGCATTTTTTTTCATATGACTAAACTGGTTTTAATTTCATCTAAAAATTATTTATACCCTTTATCATTTATCACTTGGGGAATGGCTTGAATCCTTATAAATGAGTCAATTCTCTTTTAGAAATAAGGCCTTTATCAGAAACCCTGGATTTAAAAAAAATTTTTCCTAGTTTTCTGCTTCCCTTCTAATCTTGGCTACATTAGTTTTGTTTGTACAGAACCTTTTTAGTTTAATATAATCAAAATTACCCATTTTGCATTTCATAATGTTTTCTAGTTCTTCTTTGACCATAAATTCTTTCCCCACAGATCTGTGAGGTAGCCTATCCTTTGTTCTCTTAATTTGTTTATTGTATCACCCTTTATGTCTAAATCATGAATCCATTTCAACCTCATAGTAGAGGGTGTAAGATATTGGCCAATGCCTAGTAACAAAATAATTCTTTAAAAATTAGACTTGTGCAAGTAGAAGCTAACAACCCATAAGACATTAAGAAACAATAAAATCAATTCAAATAAATGAAAAAAAAATTAAGAAAATGTGAAATATCTGGAAAAAACAACTAACATGGAAAATAGGTTAAGGAAAGATAATTTAAAAATTACTGAACTACCTGTGCCATGATCAAAATATTACAAAACAAAAACAGCTTACACATCAAACTTTAAGAAATTATTAAGGAAAACTACTCCAATATCTTAGATCCAAATGATAAAACAGAAATTGACAGAATCCACTAATCACTTCCGGAATGAAAACTTCCAATAATATTATACCCAAATTCCAGAACTCCTAAGAAAAAGAGAAAATACTGCAAGAACCTGAAAGACACAATTCAGATATCATTGCCAGGATAAAACAAGCTCTAGCAGCTTGGTAGCTGCTAGAATAAAAGAAACAGAAGACTTGAAAGATGATATTCTGGAAAATAAAGGACCTAGGTTATCCAAAAAACCTAAGTGCAACCTTTCAGGGAAAGTGGATATTTAATGAAATAGATGACTTTTAAACATTCCTGATGAAAATAAAAAACAGCTAAATAGAAAATCTGACATCCAAACAAAAGACTCAAGATAAATATAAAAAGGTAAAAATGAAAGCATAATCATAGGGGTCTCTAACTCCTGTATGGAAAATTGAGGCATGTAACTCCTAAGATCTTTATCATTATTATGGCAGTTAATAGGGGATGGATGTGAATTAATTATGCTGAATGAACTCCAAGAAAAATGGGATAATAAAGGATGCACTGGGAGAAGGGGGAAAGGAGAGGTAGAATGACATAAAAAAAAAAAATCACACAAGGAAGAGCTTTTATAGTGAAATGGAAGACAGAATGGAGGCTGGGGGGAAGGGGCAAGCAATGCTTGAACCTTACTCACATCAGAATTGGTCAGAGAGGATAGTATATAAATGTTCAGCTGAATAGAGAAATGTAAAGAGAAATAGGAGAGTTCTAGCCCTCTACAGGAGGGAAGGAGAATAAAGGGTAGGGTGAGAGGATAAAAGGGAGGATAGATTAAGGAAGGCAATAATTAGAAACAAAATAGACTCGAGAAGGGTGAGAGTAAAAGAGAGACAGCAAGAAACAGAAGAATATGGGATAGAGAGATATACAATGTGGTCATAATTGTCAATGTGGTTAGGATGAACTCACCCATAAAATGGAAGCAGATAGCAGGATGAATTAGAAACCAGAATCTAACAATATATTATTTATAAACTTGAAACAGAAAAATGCATCTACAATTAAAGGGCTAAAGCAAAATCTAATATACTTCATTTGCACTAAAAAAGAAAAACTAAAAGTAGACCTAATTGAAAGGGATAACCAGGGAAACTACATTTTGCAGTATCTGATAAAATGCAAATATGTTATCCATTGAAATATTCCCTATATGAAATAAATCGGCTTTTCCTTTAAATAGTGAGGAGCATATACTTAAAACCATCAGTAAGCATCATATGTAATGGGTATAAACTGGAAACTTTCCCAGTAAGATCAGGAGTGGAACAAGGTTGCCCACTATCACCACTGTTATTCAATATTGTATTAGAAACACTAGCCTTGGCAATAAGAGTCGAGAAAGAGATTGAAGGAATCAGAATAGGTAATGAGGAAACCAAATTATCATTCTTTGCAGATGATATGATGGTACACTTAGAGAACCCCAGAGATTCTACTAAAAAGTTATCAGAAATAATTCACAACTTTAGCAAAGTTGCAGAATACAAAATAAATCCACATAAATCCTCAGCATTTTTATACACCACCAACAAAATCCAAGAGCAAGAGATACAAAGAGAAATTCCATTCAAAATAACTGTTGATAGCATAAAATATTTGGGAATCTATCTACCAAAGGAAAGTCAGGAATTATATGAGCAAAATTACAAAACACTTTCCACACAAATAAAGTCAGATTTAAATAACTGGAAAAATATTAAGTGCTCCTGGACAGGTCAAGTGAATATAATAAAGATGACAATACTCCCTTCAAACTTTTTAAATAGGGGGCCAGTTCACTGTCCCTTAGACTGTTGGAGGACCAGACTATAGTAAAAACAAAAACTTTGTTTTGTGGGCCTTTAAATAAAGAAACTTCATAGCCCTGGGTGAGGGGGATAAACATCCTCAGCTGCCACATCTGACCCACGGGCTATAGTTTGAGGATCGCTGCCCTAAACTAATCTATTTATTTAGTGCTATACCAATCAGACTCCCAAGAAACTATTTTAATGACCTAGAAAAAAAATAACAAAATTCATATGGAAGAACAAAAGGTTGAGAATTTCAAGGGAATTAATGGAAAAATAAAAAATCAAATGAAGATGGCCTAGTTGTACCTGATCTAAAACTATATTATAAAGCAGCAGTCACCAAAACCATTTGGTATTGGCTAAGAAATAGATTAATTGATCAATGGAATAGGTTAGGTTCACAGAAATAGTCAATTATAGCAATCTAGTGTTTGACAAACCCAAAGATCCCAACTTTTGGGATAAGAATTCATTATTTGACAAATACTGCTAGGAAAACTGGAAATTAGTATGACAGAAATTAGGCATGGACTCACACTTAATACCATACACCAAGATAAGTCAAAATGAATCCATGATTTAGGCATAAAGAATGAGATCAAAAGATGGACAGAAGCAGCTACACCCAAAGAAAGAACACTGGGAAATGAATATAAACTGCTTGCATTTTTGTTTTTCTTCCCGGGTTATTTATACCTTCTGAATTCAATTCTCCCTGTGCAACAAGAAAACTGTTCTATTCTGCACACATATATTGTATCTAGGATATACTGTAACCTATTCAACATGTAAAGAACTGCTTGCCATCTGGGGGAGGGGGTGGAGGGAGAGAGGGGAAAAATCAGAACAGAAGTGAATGCAAGGGATAATGCTATAAAAAATTACCCTAGCATGGGTTCTATCAATAAAAAGTTATTAAAAAAAAAAAAAGAACGAGATCATAAATAAATTAGAGGAACATAGGATAGTTTACCTCTCAGACTTGTAGAGGAAGAAGGAATTTGTGAGCAAAGAAGAACTAGAAATCATTATTGATCACAAAATAGAAAATTTTGATTATATCAAATTGAAAAGCTTTTATACAAACAAAACTAATGCAGATAAGATTAGAAGGGAAACAATAACTTGGGAAAACATTTTTACAGTCAAAGGTTCTAATAAAAGCCTCATTTCAAAAATATATAGAGAATAGACTCTAATTTATAAGAAATCAAACCATTCTCCAATTGATAAATGGTCAAAGGATATGAACAATTTTCAGATAATGAAATTGAAACTATTTCCACTCACATGAAAGAGTGTTCCAAATCACTATTGATCAGAGAAATGCAAATTAAGACAACTCTGAGATACCACTACACCCCTGTCAGATTGGCTAGGATGACAGGAAAAAATAATGATGAATGTTAGAGGGGATGCCGGAAAACTGAAATAGTGATGCATTGTTGGGGGAGTTGTGAACGAATCCAACCATTCTGGAGAGCAATTTGGAATTATGCCCAAAAAGTTATCAAACTGTGCAAACCCTTTGATCCAGCAGTGCTACTACTGGGCTTATATCCCAAAAAGATACTAAAAAAGGGAACGGGACCAGCATGTGCCAAAATGTTTGTGGCAGGCCTGTTTGTAGTGGCTAGAAAATGGAAAATGAATGGAAGCCCATCAATTGGAGAATGATTGGGTAAATTGTGGTATATGAATGTTATGGAATATTATTGTTCTGTAAGAAATGACCAGCAAGATGATTTCAGAGAGGCTTGGAGAGACTTACATGAACTGATGCCAAGTAAAATGAGCAGAACCAGGAGATCATTATACACTTCAACAATAATACTGTATGAGGATTTATTCTGATGGAAATGGATGTCTTCGACAAAGAGAAGATCTAATTCAGTTCCAATTGATAAATGATGGACAGAAGCAGCTACACCCAGAGAAGAAACACTGAAAAATGAGTGTAAACTGTTTGCATTTTTGTTTTTCTTCCCGGGTTATTTTTACCTTCTGAATCCAATTCTTCCCGTGCAACAAGACAACTGTTCGGTTCTGCACACATATATTGTATCTAGGACATACTATAACCTATCTAACATGTATAAGATTGCCTGCCATCTAGGGGAGGGGGTGGAGGGAGGGAAGGGAAAACTCGCAACAGAAGTGAGTGCAAGAAATAATGTTGTAAAAATTTACCCATGCATATGTACTGTCAATAAAAAATTATAATAAAAAAAGAAATACAATTATTAAAATATTTAAAAACAAAAAACAAACAAACAAAAAAGAAATATTCCCTATTTTACCAAAATTGCTGGGAAACCCAGAAAGCAGTTTGGCAGAAATGGGGCTTGAACAACATCCTATGTCATAATCTAAATTGAAATGACATCTCAATATTGAAAATTGTACTATAAAAAATTAAAAGAGAAACAGAGCATACACTTCTAGCTATGAGTAAGAAATGTATTCTTAAGGAAATTACAGGAGGTAAAAAACATAACTGTATTTGAAACTGAAACACTTGTGCACAGACATTATTAATGTCCCTACAATAAAATGGCAAGTGATTGGGAACAAAATGTCTCTGACAAAAGTTTGACAGGCAAGATAGGGAAATAATTAATATACAAATATGTGTATGTATATATATATGAGAAAGCTGTCATTCCTTAGTACATAAATGTAAAAGGACATGAACAACTAGTTCTTAAAAGAAAAATTGCAAAGTATTTATGGCAACTTGAAGAAAATAGTCCAAATCACTAATAAAAAAATGCAAATCAAAAAAACAAACAAACAAAAAAACCTTGAGGTTTTACTTCACATTCTACAAATTGGCAAATATGATAAAAATAATAGTCGATGTTGGAAGGGGTACAGAAAAACAAGTACACTAATATCTTGTTCATGGTGCTATGAAATAGTACAAGCATTTTGGAAACCAATTTGGAATTAAATTAGGTGACTAAAATGTCCATTTTCTTTGAATCAGAGATTGTATTAATAAGCTTATATCCAAAGAAGCTGTTGAGAAGAAAAAGTTCCCATATATTCCAAAAAATTTATAGTAACAGTTTTTGTGCTAGTTAAGAACTGGATACAAAGTAGGTGCCCCGTCACTTGGGGGAATAGCTAAACAAATTGTATCACATGAATATAATGGAATATTGCCATGGTGTAAGAAACGAAATATGTGATGAATACAGAGAAGTATGAAAAGATCCATATTAAATGATGCAGAGTTAAAGTAAGCAAAACCAAGAAAACTATACACGATAACTATACACAATATGAAAGGACACATGTAGAGAGCCAGAACTGGAGTATACTTGAAACAAGGTGTTAACTCAGTGGAATTAATGAGATGATGATTCTCTAGTTTACATATATACTTAGTACTTAGTATGGTGATATAATGGTTCTCTAAGTTCACACATAATCAGTATGCTGTAATGATGTAATTACAATAAGGTATATAAGGGCTAAGAAGGACTGGAAGACAGACATTCTATCTTTGACCATCCTCGTTGTGGCTCTCATGCCTCCTGCACTAAAATCAAGATGGGGCCAGAATAAAGAATCTACTCTATTCTTGACCATTCTTGTGGTGTCTGTCCTGCTGAGACCAAGCATCTCCAGAAAGCTAGCCTGGACATTACATTTTGGCAGCCTGGACATTACATTTTGGCAGCCTGGACATTACAGAGTGGAGGGGTTGAGTGGTACATAGAATACTATGATAATATACAATACAGAAAATACCAATAAAAACTTATTTTTTAAAAAGCTTAAAGAATTTATATATGATTCTAAAGGCAACAGGAATTTTATCACAATTTAATCATGAGATTTCACAGACATTTAAGATTATATAACTGAATATGATACAATAACATCCACGAAAAATTAACAACTTAAAAAAAGACTCCAACACTCTGGATGGATCCTCAAGTGTTTAAAAGCAAAAAATAGATGTGTTGCAGACTGCTTTGATATAGAACTTACCATATTAATGAAGTAATACATTCACTAAAGTATAAAAATATAACTTTGAATATAAAGCTTTAGAAATGAATAAGCAAAATATTTTTATTAAAAACATAAATACTGAATGAAAGCTACCACTAGAATCTGAGGTCCAATGTAAGTCAGCAATAAGGTTTCAATTCTCCACACAAGCAATTTGGGATTTTTGGGTTTTGGGTTTTTTGGGTTTTTTTGAGGCAGACAAGATGAAGTAAAAAAAAATTTATAATAAATCTATGAATCTATCATAAAACTGATTGCATTTGGTAATGCACACTCACTTTATATTACATAACAGACTGAGGGTTGAAATTTGGGCCATAAACATTTTGACCTGGGAAAGTTGATGGATGTTTTCTTATAAATGTTCATTGCCATAATACAAAACAAGTATATGCAAACAACAAGGCTCCTAAAGCAGCAATAAAGGGATGTATAAACAGAAAGAGGACACTAATCAAAAACACAAAAGACAGACCTTCCTAAAGTTTATAACATAGAACAATATCCTCTATAAGCTCCTACATGGCTTTCTTCCCTGTGTGATAACCTTACTCCTTCATTCTGGTTCTCATTCTCCCATAGCCCAGTAGTTGATTTACTTATTGTTGTTGGGTTTTCTGTCAAGGCACTTGGGAATAAGTGATTTGCACAGTCACACAGCAAGTAAATGTTAAGTATCCGAGGCTGGATTTGAACTCAGATCTTCCTGACTTCAGGGCTAGTGCTCTATTCACTAAATCATCTAGGTACCACTTCATATCTATCAGATTGGCTAACATGACAGAAGAGGAAAAGAATAAATATTGGAGAAGACGTGGGAAAACTGAGACACTAATGGATACTAACTGGGACACTCCATTGTTGGTAGTGTGTGTTCTGAATTGATTTAATCATTGTGAAAAGCAATTTGGAACTATGTCCAAATGGCTACTAAACTGTGCATTTCCTTTCATCTGCCAATTAGGTCTGCATCCCCAAAAGTTTATTGTTTTTTAAAAACCTATTTTTAAGTACTATTTGTACAAAAATATAGCAGCTCTTTTTGTGGTAACTAAGAAATGGAAATCAAGGTAATGACCATCAATAGGGGGAACAGCTGAAAGAGTTGTAGTATATGACTGTACTGAAATATTAACAAGCCATAAAAAATGATAAGCAGATGATTCCATAAAAACCTGGGTTTGTATGAACTGATATAGAGTGAAGTAAAGAAAAACCAATACAACATCGTACACTATAACATCAATATTGTACAATGAAGAACTGAATGACTTAGCTATTCTAAACAACACAACAATCCAAAATAATTCCCAAAGGACCGATGATGAAAAATGTTATCTATCTCCAGAGAAAGAACTGATGGGGTCTGAATATAGACTAAGGCATACTAATTTTTTCTTTGCTTTCTTCCTCCCTCCCTTTCAATAAAATGATTAATATGTAAATATTTTAAATGATTACACACATAAAAAGCAGTTTGATATAGGTTATTATTATGTATCATGCAAAATATATTTCCACATTAGTCATGTTGTGAAAGAAAACAGAGCCAAAAAAAAAACACTCAAGAAAAATAAAGTTTAAAAAAAAATTCTTCAATCTGTATTCTGACACCATCAGTTCTTTTTCTGGGAATGAATAGCATATATCAAAGTTAAGTCCTCTAGTTATCTTGGATCACTATATTGCTGAAAACAACTTAAGTCATTCATACCTTATCCTCTTATACTATTATTGTTACTTTGTATTCAACACATTTCACTTTGTATCAACTAATCTTTTGAGGTTTTTGGAGAACATACTTATGGCACAATGCTATTTCATCACAACCACATAGGACAGTTTGTTTAGCCATTCTCCAATTGACAGGCAGCCCCTTAATTTCCAGTTCTTTGCCACCGGAAAAAAGTTGCTATAAATATTTTTGTACATTAGGCCTCTTTCCTTTTTTATTTTTTACCTCTTTTGGGATACAGAGTGGCATTGTAATGGCATTACTAGGCCAAAGGGTATGTATATATTGTTTTATAGACCTTTTGGCATAGTTCCAAATTGTTCTAAATAATGGCTGAATCAGTTCACAACTTGTCCAACAATGCATTAATGTCACCTTTCCCTCATATCCCCTTCAACATTGCCCATTTTTATATAATTAGCCAATGTAATAGGTATGAGTTAATGCCTCAGAATTAATTGGCACTTCTCCAATCAATAGTGATTTAGAGAATTTTTTCATATGACTATAGATTTGATGACTTCCTCTGAAAACTGTTCATATCTTTTGATCATTAACAACTGGAAATGCCTCTCATTTTTATAACTTTGACTCAATTCTCATTTGAGAAATAAGATTATTATTATCAGAGAAGTTTGCTTCACAAATTTTTTCATATTTACCATTACTAAATGTATTTCTCTTCATCCTCTTTCCCCTCACCCCCCTCAATTCCTGTTTTGTCTGTCTGTCTCTCTTTTCATTTTGGGATATCTTTCAAGAAGTGATCACAGTAGGTTCCTTCAATTTTTGTTTTTAGCTTCTGGTTCTAGAATATCAAGATAGTTTTCCTTGATAATTTTTCGAAAGGCGATGTCTTGGCTCTTTTTTTCGCTGTGGTAGTCCAATATTTTTTCAATTATCGTTCCTAGATCTATCTTCCAGATCAGTTATTGTTCCAATGTGATATTTCACATTGTCTTCTATTTTTTTCACTCCTTCGGTTTTGTTTTAATTGTTTCTTGATTCCACATAAAATCATTAGCTTACATTTGCTAATTCTAATTATTAAGGAATTATTTTCATCAGTGAGCTTTCGTATCTCCTCCTTTTTCATCTGTCCAATTCTACTTTTTAAGGAATTTTTTCTTTCAAGTGAATTTTTGTGCCTTTTTGAAACATTTGGCTAATTTTATTTTTATGGGCATTCTTCTCCTCACTGGCTTTTTGTATTTCTTTCATCATTTGCCCTATTGATTTTTAAATTATTTTTTCACTGTGTGTGTGTGTGTCTGTCTGTCTGTCTGTCTGTCTCACTTACCAAGCTGCTGGTTGTTTTTTCAGGATTTACTTACATCACTCTCATTTCTATTCCCATTTTTTCTTCTACCTCTCTCCCAATTTTCAAAATGTTTTTTGAATTTTTCATGGCCTGAGACCAATTCTTCCTTAATAGATTCATCCTTCACCTGGATGGAGAGCTAGTGTGGCTTCAGAAAGGCAGAGGATCAGCTGATAGGTTTACCACTTGACAACTCAAGAAGAAATGACAGGAGCTGAATAGAGGTCTATACACAACACTTAACAATCTAATAAAGGTCTGTGGCACTTTGAGTTATTAGGACTTCAGAAAAATCATGGCAAAATTTGATTGCCCAGAGAAATTCATCAGAATACCCATTTCATGATGGCATGCTTGACATAGTTATAGGTAATGGATGATGCTCTCACACTTCCCTGTAAAGCAGGTGGAGTAAAGCAGGACTGTGTGCTTATTCCCATGCTTTTTACTATGATGTTTTTAGTGATGCTGTTGCAAACCTTCAATGAGGATGAAAAACAGCATCAAGGTCAGTTACGCAATGACAGTAAATTATTTAACCTGAAAAGGTTACAAGCCAAGAATGAAGTGGACAAAGTTGCTGCACAACCTTCTGTTTGCAGATGATTATACACTCGATGCAGCTCAAGGCTGAAATGCAAAAAATCATAGAACGATTCTCTATTGCCTGTGCTAATTTTGGCCTAAAAATTAATACCAAGAAAACAAGAGGCTCTCCACCACCTAGTAGTACAACCATCCACACATAGAACTACCAATTAGAGCAAATGGAGAAATTTTGAATGCTGTGAATAATTTAATTTACCTTGCCAGTGTACTTTCCAGGGATGTACACACAGATGAGGAAGTTGACGCATGCATTGCCAAAGCTAGCTTGGTATTTAGGAGGTTCTGAAGGAAGGTGTGGGAGAAAAGAGGTATTAGACTGCCTACTAAACTTAGTTACTTTAGTAACTGTGCTCATTTTTTGTATGCCTGTGAAACCTGAATAGTACATAAGTACCATGACAGGAAACGTAATTGCTTCTATTTGAATTGACTTAGCAAGATTCTGAAAATCACCTGGCAAGATAAAGTATCAGACACAGAAGTCCTTTCTTGAGCTGAATTGCCAAAGATTCAAACTCTACTATAGAGAGCGTAACTCTGATGGGGTGGCCACACTGCTTGAATGCCAAAAAGTATGTTTGCCTAAAAGATATTTTATAGAGAATTCCCTCAAAGCAAGCATTCACATAAAGATCAGAAGAAGAGGTATAAGGAAATTCTCAAAGTCTCTCTGAAGAACTCTGGAATCAATTATAAAACATGGAAGACATGGGCTATAGGACCACCTCCCACATAGTGTGCCTTCAAAGAAAGTGCTATTCTCTATGAGCAAAGCAGAACTGCAGTAGCTTAAAGAAAAAGTGCAGCACAAATTTAGAGACATCTCTACTATAATTCATATGGACCACTGCGTCTGAGCTGTGGTAGAGCCTTCTGAGCTCATAGTGTGTCTGACACACTTTATATACCCAGTCAGACACATTGCATCTTGACTCTGACATAATAATGTCATTTTGGTACACTTCAAGAACAAAGGACAACAAACACCGAACTGAACTGAAGAGAGCATTGATAGAGGAATAAAAAAAAGAGGAAAAAATAGGATCTTGGATCGTCTTTAAGACAATGGGGAAAGGCTGAGCAAATTGAGGTATATAAATTTTACAAAGTATTGCACCATGCAAAATGATAAAGAAGACAATTTCAAAGAACCATAAGTATTATGAAAAGAAGAGTGAAGTGAACAGAACTAGAAGTTCTGTTAAAGATTAGAAACAATGTAAAGAAAAACAACTATGTAAGGCTCAAATACTATGATTACTGGAATGATCAATCAAATCCAGAAAAGTTATCATGAAACATTAAACCCAACTCCTGATAGAGAAGTAATACAGAAAGATGAATATATTTTTAGATAGATCATTTTATAGATTTATTTTGCTTGTCTATGCTTTTTTGCTTTGTTTTTTAAGTTTAAAAAGTCCTTAATTTTTTTTTCCTGGTACTACTATCACAACTTACAGGGGGAAATATCTGATGCAATGAAAAGAAAAAACAAAACTACAACACATAAATGACTTTAAGAATATATATACATACATAGGTGTTGATATATTAACAATTGTACTTTTTGCAATTTCCTGTCTAAGGAGAAGTAATTTTTCTGACTATGGCTCATCAGAAGATTTTTGAAGTTTCTCTAATACATTTGAGATGATTGTCAAAGTAACCTGACGGTTCTCAACAGCTCATTTTCCTGCTAAAATCTACAGCCACCATCTGATCAGTTTTTAGAACCTTTTATTCTATTTCCACCCATTTCCCACCACTAGATCCATAACTGCTATCTTGGGGCCGCCTGGGCTCTTTCCATTAAAAATGTCTTCTTTTATAAGTCCATAATTTAATTATCTGCTCTTAAGTTTCAAAATCATTACAATTCCTGCTGACATCACAATTACTATTGTTAAAATTTTCTCCATCATCATATTCTCCACTACCACCAAACTCCTACTATCACTTCTAGGATACTTCCATAATTGCCATTATCTCCACCAAACCCATTATATTCATCAAGCTCTACCACCACAACTGTCTCTGCTACTACTGCTACCACCATTGCCATCACTATTATCACTTCTTCCATCAGAGTTTCTATGACCAAAGTCCCCTGCACAACCCAGAAAATTACTCAAATTACTGCCATAACCAATTTATGAGCTAGCAGACTAAATTTCTTGCTTTGAAAGAGCCTTTTTCAATTCACGGCTATACCCATTAATATTATATTTCTGAATTAAAACTCTGTCAAGCACATCATGATCATCAAAAATTGCAAAAGCAAATCCTTACTTTCTAATCAGCCAATCTTTCTTAACTTCTATGGTTTCAATCATACCATACTTTTTGATGAAGTCTCTTAACTTATGTTCTTCTGTGTCTTCTTTAATGCCACCAACAAACACTTTTTTTTCATAGTTACAAGTATACCAGAAGTTTAGAAATAGTTATTTTTGGTTCAGTTACATGTCCATCAACCTTAGGTGGCTGTGTACATATTGCGGCACCTATCTCTCTACATAAAAATAAGTCACAAAGTCAAAATCCCTGAAATGTTGTGTTTGCCTCATGACCCCACATTCTATGAGTGTCTCATTTTTCAAAGTTTTTGCTTTAACTTGATCAATAGATTCGCAATTCAAGCTGTTAATAAACAGTTTTCTTAACTGCACTGGTTTCTTTGGATCATGATCTTCCTCCTCCTCCTCCCCCAACAGTTACATGGCCACAGTCAGATTAAGGTTAGGAGGACAAATGTTATACCTCCATTTTGAGACCAAATTTCAACTGCCTTTAACTCTGCCTATGTTTGTTTGTTACAAAGTTTTGGGGTTCTTTTCCCTTCAGTTTTTAATGGTGGGTATGGTTAGCAATAGTAATACCAAAAAAAAAAAAAAAAAAAAGGCCATTTAAACATTGCAACTAGGTGGTGCAATGGATAGAACACACCAGGATCCAGTTTCTCCATCTCTAAGTGAATTGAAAAAAAGGGCAAACCACTCCAATATCTTTGCCAAGAAAATTCCATATAAGGTCACAGAGTCAGACATGACTGATGACAACAACAAAAAAAGATACAGATAAGTAAACATAATAAGTTCAGAAGAAAGCAGAGTAGTTTTATAAGAAACACATAGAATTGATTAAGTACTTTAAAAAAAGCAAACAGTATGAAATGGACATTCACAGTTTCATAACAAATTCTCTGTTCTACTACACCTATATGCTTTTGGGGAGGCATTTTAAGTTTTGAATTTTAAAAAAAAATCAAAAATTCTAATCAATGCAATGGCTAACCATGACTTCAGAGGATTAAAAATAAAGCAAGCTTTCCACCTTCTGACAGAAGGGAGGGTAATAGATTAGAATTAAAGAATGAGAAATACACTTTAAGTTACAAATGTGTGGACTTGCTCTGCTTGACTACTCTTTTTGATTATAAGAAAGGATTCTGGTTTGGGGGTTTTATATTTTTGTTTTTGCAAGGAAAGGAAAGGGAAAAAAAGAAAACTAGTGATAGTGATGCCAAAAAAGAAAAGAGAATAGACGTGTCCATGAAATTTAAATATATAGAAGAGAGAATAAGAAAGTTCAGAGAAAAGAAAGAAAAGTGGGGCAGCCTTGGAACATATGTACTGAATTTATCTTTTTTATTAAAGGGGGGAAAAAATTCTACATAATAGAGATTCATTGCTTCATATATAATTTCTCTTTTTCTGATGTTCTTTGTATATGAAAAAGATTTTAATTGTTGGGATCCACATTCAAAACAAAAAATAAAAAATATATTTTAAACAAAAATAATATAAACTCCTTGAGAGGAAAGATTCTCTATGCTTGGTAGGTGCAAAGTACTTAAAAACTCTGTGTGGATCCACTGATTGAAAGGGTTATCTTCTAAATGGTCAAAGGATATGAACAGACAATTTTCAGATGATGAAATTGAAACTATTACCACTCATATGAAAGAGTGTTCCAAATCATTATTGATCAGAGAAAGGCAAATTAAGACAACTCTGAGATATCACTACACACCTGTCAGATTGGCTAAGATGACAGGAAAAAATAATGATGAATGTTGGAGGGGATGCGGGAAAACTGGGACACTGATGCATTGTTGGTGGAGTTGTGAACGAATCCAACCATTCTGGAGAGCAATCTGGAATTATGCCCAAAAAGTTATCAAATTGTGCATACCCTTTGATCCAGCAGTGTTTCTATTGGGCTTATATCCCAAAGAAATACTAAAGAAGGGAAAGGGATCTGTATGTGCCAAAATGTTTGTGGCAGCCCTGTTTGTAGTGGCTAGAAACTGGAAAATGAATGGATGCCCATCAATTGGAGAATGGCTGGGTAAATTGTGGTATATGAATGTTATGGAATATTATTGTTCTGTAAGAAATGACCAGCAGGATGAATACAGAGAGGCTTGGAGAGACCTACATGGACTGATGCTAAGTGAAATGAGCAGAACCAGGAGATCATTATACACTTCGACAATGATATTGTATGAGGATGTATTCTGATGGAAGTTGGATTTCTTTGACAAAGAGACCTAACTGAGTTTCAATTGATAAATGATGGACAGAAGCAGCTACACCCAAAGAAAGAACACTGGGAAACGAATGTGAACTATCTGCATTTTTGTTTTTTTTTCCCGGTTATTTTTACCTGCTGAATCCAATTCTCCCTGTGCAACAAGAAAACTGTTCAGTTCTGCAAACATATATTGTATCTAGGATATACTGCAACATATCTAACATATATAGGACTGCTTGCCATCTAGGGGAGGGGGTGGACGGAGGGAGAGGAAAAATCAGAACAGAAACGAGTGCAAGGGATAATTTTGTAAAAAATTAACCTGGCACATGGATTCTGTCAATATAAAGTTATTATTAAATAAAATAAAATATTAAAAAAAAGGGGTTATCTTCTCCCCCCTCCCCGCCCAATGTAACCTGTCATCATCCCAGAAAATCAGCCACATCCTTGAGAACATATTTAGTAAGTCCAAGCGACTATCCCACCTAACATTTACAAAGTTTTCAGAAAAGAGGATTAAACACCCTGTCCTTAATAACTTGTTACAGCCAAGAAATGACAAAGATGCCAACCCAAGTTATTTAAAAGAATTATGAACTTTAACAATCCAAACTGTTTTAATAGAACATTCAGCTAAAAATAATAAAATTGTATATTTAGGTGATACAGCCTTTTTTTTTTTTTTTTTTCCCCTTGGCTGAGGCAATTGGGGTTAAATGACTTGCCCAGGGTCACACAGCCAGGAAGTGTTAAGTGTCTAAGGCCACATTTGAACTCAGGTCCTCCTGACTTCAGGGCTGGTGCTCTATACAATCTGCCACCTAGCTGCCCCAATACAGCCATTTTAAAAAAATTTTGGAACTGCCCTCAGAGATGGTTTATGAGCCAAAGAAAATTAATCATATTAATTTATTATTGCATAGCTCTTTTTTATTTGATTATCTTTTTGATTCACCAGATTTGGCTACAAAATGCCTTTGGCTCTAGAAAAATCAAATGCTCTCTTAAAGTTGACAATTTATCACACAGAATCTATTCATGTTGTGCCACAAGCTCTGAAGTCAAGTCAAAAAAAGAATCCAAAATTCAGGTCATGACACTTTATTATCACACTTCATATACTATAACAATGCTGAGGGTTTTCATAAGTTCTAATAAATAATTGTGACAGTAGAGAAGTTATTTCTTTAACAGGACATCAAACTAGAACATTATGGTCTTCAGCACTGTAGATGTAAATGAGATAAAAGAATAAAAAAGCCAAGAGGTCTTCTATTTCTCTAGCTTTAGGTCTGGAAGAATACATTCTCCTTTGTACCACTGAAGTACCCCACTTGTTACTTTAGGGAAAAGTTCCTGACAACAACACAGATAATGATTCTTTAGCAGCAGCTATACAAGGCAGCTCTACTTAAGACTTTAAGCTTTACAATCAGATTGGTATGAGGAATCGCATTCCTTTCTTATAATACTGCAAAGACTAATTAGGGAACAAGCTTTTTTTAACGGAAAATTTTCTGAAATGGAAAATATCCAATTAATTTTATGTATAGCAATTATGTCTATTATATTATAAGAATTAAGTCTCCTACAGCTATAATGCCTCTTTTCTCCTCTAAGCATATACAATCATTATTCTATTTACAGTAACATCTGTTAATATTTATTAACAATAGCATTATCTTATCCTAACAACAACAAAATGGAAATAGGACATAAAACAATACAGCATAGAAAAAACACACAAACTGGACAGGAGGGTGTTCACTTTAATCAATTCTCATTTCCCTATCACTACTTTTACCACATCTCAACTTCTTTGAGATCCCTTCTAACACTATGATTCTAATGAACAATCTAAGGTTGGATTATATCCTTTCTTCTCATAGCATTTACAGTAAGGGAGAAGAGATTCTTTTGCAAATGACTACTTGATGATCTACTTTTGCTAACTTCTTCTCTAGTTCAAATAACAGCTTTGTATTTGCTGAGGATGCCAGCCTCTGCCCTAAACCCTTTTCCACCTCTCCACCCCCCCAAAAAAAAACTGCCTTCTGAATGTTTTGGACAACCTATGAAGCTTTAATACCAACATCACCAAAAAAAAAAAAAAAAAAGATTTAACTAGAAGATCTACACCAGCACCACCTTCCAGACTGAATAAACCCCTATATATCTTCTTTCCACTTTTATGAGGCTATTACCACAGTTGATGTGAAAACTCTTTATAGGTTCTATTTATTTAACACTCTCAAATTCCCTTCTCAACTCTCACTGGCATCCCTTTGAACTACATAACACAACATTTATCACAGTGCACCATGAGGGAAAAATAACAAGTGATTCCAGAAATACAAATATTAGCAGGCAAGAGATACTAGATGAAAAGAAGTACTAGGTAGTGCATCATATAGTGGAAAGAATAGAGATCATGGAGGATACATGATTCTTTATTACTTAAACATCATGAAGTAATTATAACTAACAATCTCTGGCAGTCTCCTTTTTCCAAAAGGAAAAGCAAACTTCAGCCCAAAATTTAACATCCCAGCTTAACTACATATTTTTGAGTATCCCCACGTAGCCACTATCAGAAGGAAAAATTATTAGTCAAAGTATTAACTATCTTTCTTTCTTTTTTTAAATTAACTATCCTTTCAAGAATATAAGTGCTACACATGTTTAACCTATATCGGATTGCTTGCTGTTTTGAGAAGAGGGGAGAGAGGGAGAAAAATTTGAAAAAAAGTTTTACAAGGGTGAATACTGAAAGCTATCTTTGTATTTGGAAAAATAAAATACTATTTTTTAAAAAAGCATATGAATACTACGTATAAAATGTGATGGTTAGACTAAAGGACTTCCAAACTTCCCCCTAGTTTTAAATTCTACCGTTCTACGTGTGGCAAGACTGGGGTTAGAGCTAACATTTCCTTTCCTGGAGAGATTTTTCTTTTTTTTTTTTTTTTAAATATTATTTTAATGGCAAATTATTTTTCCAATTACAAGTAAAGATGGTTTTCAATATTTATTTTTATAACATTTTAAAGTTCCAATTTCCCCCCCTTCCAGACAGAGTATGTTAGGAAAGAATAAAACAGAAAAACCACAAGAAAGAAAAAAACAAAATAACAACAACAAAAAAAGGATGAAAATAATATGCTTCAACCTACATTCAATCTCCATAGTTCTTTCTCTGGATGCAGATAACATTTTCCATCTCAAGTCAATTGGAATTGTCTTGGATTACTACTGCTGAGAAGAGCTAAGTTTAGTCTAGTTGATCACCATATAATCTTCCTGTTGCCACGTACACAATGTTTTCCTGGTTCTGCTCACTTCACTCAGTATCAATTCATGTAAGTCTTTCTATCATTTCTTATAGAACAATAGTATTCTATTACATTCATAACATAACTTATTCAGCCATTCCCCAACTGATGGTTATCCACTCAATTTTATCCATTCAATTTCCTGAAGAAGTTTTTTTTTTTTTTTTTTAAATAACTTTTTATTGATAGAACCCATGCCAGGGTAATTTTTTTTAAAAGCATTATCCCTTGCATTCACTTCTGTTCCGATTTTTCCCCTTCTTCCCTCCACCCCCTCCCCTAGATGGCAAGCAGTCCTTTACATGTTGAATAGGTTACAGTATATCCTAGATACAATATATGTGTGCAGAACTGAACAGTTTTCTTGTTGCACAGGGAGAATTGAATTCAGAAGGTAGAAATAACCCGGGAAGAAAAACAAAAATGCAAGCAGTTTATATTCATTTCCCAGTGTTCTTTCTTTGGATGTAGCTGCTTCTGTCCATCTTTGAGCTGAATTAACTCTCTTTATCCATCAGAATATATCCTCAAACAGTATCGTTGTTGAGGTATATAATGATCTCCTGGTTCTGCTCGTTTCACTTAGCATCAGTTCATGTAAGTCTCGCCAGTCCTCTCTGTATTCATCCTGCTGGTCATTCCTTACAGAATAATAATATTCCATAACATTCATATACCACAATTTACTCAACCATTCTCCAATTGATGGGCATCCTTTCATTTTCCAGCTTCTAGTCACTACAAACAGGGCTGCCACAAACATTTTGGCACATACAGGTCCCTTTCCTTTCTTTAGTATCTCTTTGGGGTATAAGCCCAGTAGAAACAATGCTGGATCAAAGGGTATGCACAGTTTGATAACTTTTTGAGCATAATTCCAAATTGCTCTCCAGAGCGGCTGGATGTGTTCACAATTCCACCAACAATGTATCAGTGTCCCTGTTTTCCCACATCCTCTCCAACCTTCCACATTATCTTTCCCAGTCACTCTAGCCAATCTGACAGGTGTGTAGTGGTATCTCAGAGTTGTCTTAATTTGCATTTCTCTGATTAATAATGATTTAGAGCATATTTTCATATGTCTATAGTTTCAATTTCTTCGTCTGAGAATTGTCTGTTCATATCCTTTGACCATTTATCAACTGGAGAATGGTTTGATTTCTTATAAATTAGAGTCAATTCTCTATATATTTTGGAAATGAGGCCTTTATCAGAACCTTTGACTGTAAAAATGTTTTCCTAGTTTATTGTTTCCCTTCTAATCTTGTCTGCATTTGTTTTGTTTGTACAAAAACTTTTCAATTTGATGTAATCAAAATTTTCTATTTTGTGGTCAATAGTGATCTCTAGTTCTTCTTTGGTCATAAATTCCTCCCTCTTCCACAGGTCTGCGAGGTAAACTATCCTATGCTCTTCCAATTTATTTATAATCTCATTCTTTATGCCTAAGTCATGAACTCATTTTGATTTTATCTTGGTGTACTGTGTTAAGTGTAGGTCAATGCCTAGTTTCTGCCATACTGATTTCCAATTTTCCCAGCAATTTTTGTCAAATAATGCATTCTTATCCCAGAAACTGGTATCTTTGGGTTTGTCAAACACTATATTATTAAAGTTATTGGCTGTTTTGTCCTTTGAACCTAACCTATTCCATTGATCAACTAGTCTATTTCTTAGCCAATACCAGATGGTTTTAGTAACTGCTGCTTTATAATATAATTTTAGATCTGGTACAGCTAGGCCACCTCCTGAAGAAGTTTTTCAAAGCTGATATAGCCTTTGGTAACCACAAAGTCCAGGAAAGTAAAACAGTATCTCGAAATGTTCATCTGATCACTCAATTATTCAAAAGCAAGGTGTAGGCACCAAGGTTGAACAGACATTTTTATAAGCTGTAATTCCAAATTTATCTAAAGCCCACCAAGTAAGCAAGCAAATAAGGAAAATATCCAACTTCATCCATGAAATGACGATACTCACATATTTTGCTTCCAACTTCTTAGCCAACATTTCCACTTCATGCCTCTCTCGATGCTCATCATTAAACAGATCTTCTGAGTGATTGGGTTTCTTCTGTTGTAGCACAAATGAAAAAGAAGAAAGAAAAATATTAGTTTTATTTAAACAATGGGGTTATACACTCAGACATTAGTGACCCTGAAAGCTGTTCTCGGAAGACTGACAAAACTTAAAGTCTTTTAAGACATGTTTGCTTATAATAAACAATATTCTGAATAGTTTTATTTTCAGCGTTTCTAGGTTTTGCATATTCTGTTTCTCCATAACTAAGTAGTTTTCAAATTAATGAAAATTTCAAAATTATCTCTTCAATAATCTGATTTAGATTTACCAGTGCAGAGATTTTTTTTTTTAAATTAGTCACAATGTGTTTGTTACTGCACTAAGTAAAGATGAGAAGTTTATATAAGAAAGTGCTTCTAAAAGAACATCTCTTGGTTATTAAATCAATTAGCTTTTCAATTACCCACATATAAATTATCTACCTCACAAATTATCTGCAATTAATATTCAATCCCAGACTGCCTCATCCTCTTATCAAACAGCAAATCTATTATATACTTTACTACTGGTCTCCTCAGTCAATGGTACTAAGAAGAACACAAACCAATTTAATAAGGTTAAACAAAACAAGAAAGGCAATTTCTTTCTTTCTTTCTCTTTCTTTCTTTTCTTTTTTTTTTTTTTTTTTGCAAACAAGAACAAAAATTCATATAATATATTTTAAAACCAAAAGAAAATCAGTTTTTGGTTATTTGTAGCTTTGGATTATGTGAAACTGTTTTCTTCTGTATTATGAATGAAACAAACTGACAATGGTCAAGTTAAAATAAATTTCAACAGTTTTAGTTGGTTGTTTTTTTTCTTATAGCAAGTACCATTCTCTCTCAAATACCTTCTATTTCTCTTAAAGTCTCTATGATTTGAGTTTGCTCTTACAAGAGGGGTATTATGTACTTTATATCATTACAGGATACAAAAAAACAAAACAAGGAACTATTCATGTGGGAAGATGGTATTTTTCATTTAACTATGAATAATTCCCCATATGAAATTTTTTAAAATGTAAGAAATCATTTTGTTCTTTTGAATAAAAAGCCAGACACAAAATAAACTGCTTCGGTAAAAAGAAAACACCAAGATAATTTTACATATGCACTACTATGTACAATTTTGGATGATACCTTGAGAGATATAACAGCAACTGGAAAAAATACTCAGAAGGTAAAGAGCATTCCATTTGAGAACAAACTAAAAAGATTAAGATTCTTCAGATCAGCACAATGGCATAAGAAAGTCTACATGTAGATTGTACAGATTTGATCCCCAAATTGCAACCAGGAAATCGTTCTCCAATCTTGAATGAAGATGTTTTAGAATGAATTAAAAACAAGAGCCACAATATATTTTAGACTACAGATGAAATCCATTAATCAGATAACAGAGGTAAAAAACAGAAACTTCTTCAATATAAAAAAGTATATGACAGAAAAGAGACTGGCATATACATTACTCCTTTCAGTAGGGAATAAAGTTCTATAGGAACTTTAGGTACAGACTATTGTATAGGCTAAAAGAATTGTTTGCTTTGTCAGTAGATGGTTGATTTTGCTTAACTGTTATTGTTTCCAGGAAAAATACAAGGGAGGAAATGACAGGGGAAGAGTGTATACTGGGAAACAATTGATATAAATAAAGTTAAACACCCAAGGCATCAATTATTTTTTAAAGTAAGGAAAACAGAAATTGAAAGGCTAACGGAAAGGTACAAGATGAGCTAACTACACACATAAATCCCATTCAAATACTTTTCAATTGATCATATTGGAATGACTAATAATTTATTTTGAAATGTTTTATTCATGCTTTTTGCCTTTACATTATTACTTCCTCTCACATTTTGTTATATAAATGTAATTTGTTCTCCTATGATGAACAATTTGATTTTTAAAAATAATATATGATAAAACTATGACTCGATAAGAGAAAGTTAGGAATATTCTAAATCTAATCTTAACTTTACAAGTTTGAAGTAATAGAGGCATCAGCATGTCCCTTCACACCACTGTCAAAGACCTGAGTTAGACAAGCTATTTCTTATGTACTTCGTTCTTGTTCAGATGCTTCAGTCATATCTAACTCAACCTTTCTATAGGTATTATTACTCTTTGCAAACTGTATTCTACTCAAACTATAATATCAAATGCTTTTCAATTTCAATGCTTCATCTTCCACTTTTGTGTATTGGACACACAATCCATCCTCTAGAATATAATTAGAATATATTCTCTCAACTCTACTCTCAAAATTAACATTAAAGATTTACTGAATTGTTGATACTCTCTCTATCTTACATTTATTTACTTTTGTGAATAGATCACATTTCCCAATAAGGGAGTACCTTAATGGTCAGAACTGTGTTGTTGTTGTTATTGTTGTTGTTTTTTGTCTTTGTATCCCTAACATTAAGGCGAAAGCCTTGCACATGCTAAGCATTTTGTCGCTTGAATTAGATATACAGCAAAGCAACAAAGCACATACTTTTAAAAATTTAACTTAGGATTTAATATACTTTTCAAATCATTTATCATTATTCTAAGACATCATATAAAAATATAAAGTATCTAGATAGAATGTATCTTTAATTATTTCCCTCAAATACAAATAATCTATGAAGCCATTGAGTAAGTCTGTAAGTTATATAAGAAGACTACTGAGGATAGGTCTGATGTAGCCAGAATCGTAACTACCCAATAGAGGTTTATCACTGCCCAACCAAATCCACCCAACAGCAATAAAAGCTCAGCTCTGTAATCACTAAGTCATAGCCAAGTTTTCTCTACCAGAATTCTTCCTCTATAAACTGGCCCATTCCCTCTTAACGTCCCAATCTCTATATTACTGAATTCCTAGATTTCCTAAAAGTAAATAACTCCTTTCTTCTCAAGCACCACTGCCATTGTCTCATACCTATCGATCTCAACTCTACCTAACTAATAACACAGTCCAATTCTTTCCATCAGTGCCACCATGCCCCCAGAATTCCAGACCCATATTAATAAAATTCTCTTTTGTTTAGCTTTCTTTTTATGTTCCTTCCACATTCTAATTATGACAGAGACTAAGGTCCCTTGGATGACAAATGCATTTCTGGTCATCCTTTCCAGTGTTAGTTGCACATCTCCTAATATTGTCATGCCTCTTTTCTTCTAATACAATGATCCAGTAGGAGAAGTTAAATTGTTTCTTGCTTTCTAATATTTCCAGAACATGAAAGCCCTTTATATGATAAAAGCCCATCACTTCATCTTTCCCTGTGTCCTTCTTAACCCTAAATCTATTCTTTGTTCTATGAGTCTCAATCGCTCTATCCCTTTGTATTTTCTCAGGCCATCATCCCTACTCTGATGCCAATTTCTTTCCTTCTCAATTTCAATCCTTTAATCAGCTTAACTCTATGTTAACTTCCATTATTGAAATCCCTGTTCCTTTATATTATTGCAGCTCATGCCTTGGTAAACCCCAACTTTGGACACCATCTGCCTTTTCCACTTCTAATCAAATCAGCTTTAAAATGATGAAGAAGTCACATTGTAATGACTGGATCCACTGCAACTGTAATCTAATCTTAACTAGGCCTTCAAAGCAATAAGGCAAGCCTTTACTTTATCAAATGAGATAATAATTGCAAAGCGCTTAACACAATGTCTGGCACACAGTAAGTGTTATATAAATATTAGTTATTATCATCATCATTATTATTATTCCTGTTGTTCAGTCATATCTGACGCTTCTTGAAAACCATGGGGTTTTCTTGGTAAAGATACTGGAATAATTTGTCATTTCCTTCTCCAGTAGAATAAAGCAAACAGTTTAAGTGACCTGCCTAGGCTGCATTAGAATCCAAGTCTTCCTGGCTCCAGGCCCAGCACTCTATTCACTGAACTACCTTGCTTTCTCCTATTACTCCCCACTCCGCCTCTCCTAGTGATTCTACAGCCCACCCTCCACAGAAGCTATCTTAAAACTTTTCTCAATTCTCATATTTCTTACTGAGAAAATAGAAACTAATTGCTACAAGATCCCTCTATTCTAAAGGAATTTTTCCCCATTCTGGGTTTTCTGTATAACTGTCCTCTTGTTTCTCCTACTTAGAGGATCTGTCCTCAGTCTCAACACCTGGTCATCATCCACAACTACCGCCTGACATTGGTTGTACCCCAAAAGCCTTCTATTCTCGCTGAAGAAGGAAGATAGGATCCATGAACTTGGTTTGTTGTTTTTAATAAATATATTTCAACATATTTCCTATGTAATCCTATGTATACCATTTTTGTGCATTTAAAAATAGTATTCTGAGAAGTCCATAGCCATCTACCCGACTGTGAAAGAAGTCCATAACAACAACAAAAACCAACATCCAAGACTAACACCCCTGCTCTAGATTCTTTATTCTTCATGACCTCATGAGTTCATGTATCTTTGTTGATGACTCCCAGAATTTCTAATCTTGCTTTCTCTTCAGAGTTCCAGACTCAAACTGCCTATCAGATATTTCAACTTTAATGCAATGTAGCAAACTTAAATTTAACTAATTATCTTTCCTCCAAAACTCAACTCTCTTCTAAATTTTCCTGTTTCTTTCAAGAGTACTTTCATCCCTCCAGTCATCCAATTATTTACAACACTACTGTCATCTTTAACTGTTCACTCTTGCTTACCTCCACCACACATCCAATTGCTTGCCAAAAATTGTAATTTCCATCTCCAAATCACTTCTCACATCTATTCCCAGTCATTATCCTCGTTCTGGTCCTTATCACCACTCACCTGAGCTACTTATTTCAGGTCTTGCTTCTTTGTATTTTGTCTTTTATATAGCTGCCAAAGTGATTTTCCTAAAGTAGATCTTACTATGTTTTCTTCAAACAATTCTAGTAGCTCCCTCTTATTTCCATGATCAAATATAAACTATATTTGCCATTTAAAGATCTTCCCCACAAGATTCCAAACTACCTTTCTAGGCTAATTAAATAGGTACACTGCTCCAATAAAATTAGTTTCTTTTTGATGTTACTCACAAATGACGTTTTATCTCCTAAGTTCATACCCCTATACTTAAAATGCACTTTTATCACATCAATTTTATTTTTACTTTTTTGAAATCTCTAGTTTTTTCTGCAAGATTTAGCTCAAGTGTCACTTTCTAAATAAGGTCTTTCCTAAACCTCTTAGCTACCAGTGCCTCCCCTTGAAAACCATCCTGTACATCTATTCTGTATATGTCTATACATTATGTTCAGTTACTTCCTTCTATTAAACAATGTTGAGACTTGGAAAGGTTTTTTCTTTGTCTTTGATTTTCCAGCATCTCCCATACTATCTGGGACATGACACACTTAAATGTTTACTTAACTGACAGATATTCTTAAAAAGAAATTAGAACAGAGTTGTATAGAAATTTGTCAAACAATCTTTTATCCTTTAGGGGATAAGAGAATCAAATGATCTTCAAATTTGATTTAAAATTCTTTCAACAAGAAAAAGTTTTACAAATTAAAATTTTTTAAATAAAAAAACAAGTTTTCCTTTACACAGGAAATAAAAGTAATATATATTGGACTCAGAGGCACAACTTATGAAATAAAGCTCTTTTAACACAATATTATTTTCAAGTTCATCTGTTAAATAACTTAGCTTACAAGGGTAGTATGCCATGTAATAGCCAGCAATTTTGTTCCAAAAACTTGTAAAATACTCCTTTTTATTAACACTTTAGTCTCTTACATTGTCATTTTTATAATAAAACCTCAACTAACTGTAATGATTAGGAATGGATACTGGGGTATTTTTTTAATAGACTGCTTTCATTACCACAGGGCTAAGAGTTAAACCGAAAAATCTATTTTGTTTCAATCCTTGTTTAAATTGTTTCTAAAAGATATATACATTTTTAGTCTTAACTAAGTAGAAATAGCAAACTGCTCCACTATCTGCCAAGAAAATCTTTGCCACTGACAGTATTGTCTATCGAGTCACTAACAGTTGAACACAAATGAACTGACTGAACAAAAGTAGAATATTGTGAATATAATATTCTTTCACTAATGATGGAGGCTCTTGAACTACATCAAAATTATCATGAGTATCAATTAACATTGTACAATATAGTAGATTAGTGTACTGACACTAGAACAAATACTAGTAAATTTTTTTCTTTTGATAAAAATAAAACAAGCAGCATAGGAGCAGGGGATCGTATGTGTGAATGCCAAGTTTTTAACATATATATGTTTTGTATCTGAAGGACAGTGAAAACACAATAATTGATGGCTTTTTCAAGCAATATATATTATCATATCCTTTTCCCAGGCTACCTAGGTGTTTGGAGTTTAAATCATCTCAGCACTTCACTCTTTTTTTATAATTTTTTTATGCTGTATTAATGTTTCTGAAGTCTTTGTACCCAAAAGTACAAGATAATATATTTTAGATTAATGTGAATTTAAATGAATTTTACATTGAAAATGTTGTAACACATCTGGACATTTCTTGAGATGCTGTTTTGTTGACTAAGAAATCAAATTCTGTTATTCACATTTTGATTTTTATTGTCCTCCCTCTTGAGACTTACTCTTAAACAATTACAACAACTTTAGTGGATATGAAAAATGCTCTTTTTTTTATAATAATGACATTTTCTGAGCACAACAAATCATCCAAAGTCTATCTTCTATGCAATCGAGTAATGTATTTTTTAAAAATGTATTTAAGATGAAGTATAACATGACAAATGACATGTCATCTCAGCAAAATATAAGAATTATGTTTCTAATATGTATCTACTAGGGGAAACAAAAATGGCTTTTTTTTCCTCCAGACACAATAAACAACTACTTTGATGGTGTAGAAAAAAATTCCAAAAAATGTGGGAAAAAATGGATCATCTACCCTTCATTAAATGATAGTAGCAACTATATAACTTACCAAGATAGCAGAGCTAGCCAGTCTATCATAAAAAATATTTTCCTTTGTACTTCTCATTTACTTTAGAATATTCAACAAACAACTATTATTAATTTTGTGTCATAAGTATAATAGTAAAATATGGCTCATAATGAAACTTCATCTTTTTTTTTCCTTTTCCTTGTTTTGAGGAGCAGGAGGCAAGGCAATTGAAGTTAAATAACTTTCCCAGGGTCACATAGCTAGTTTTAAATGTCTGAGGCGCATTTGAACTCAGGTCCTCTTGACTCCAGGCCTGATAATCCATTCACTGTATCATCTAGCTACCTTTATTTTTCTACTGTGAATCTTTCTACTGAGAATTAGCTACACTGCATTTTAGCTAAGAAAAATTTTAAAATTCAAACCAGATCAAGTAACTATATATGACATATTATAATATCGTAGAAAGAAGTCTTACGAAGCTATTGTCCATATTAATTTACACACAGTAGCGCTTTTAAAATGGGGAGAGGGGAGGAAATTCTGGAAATTGAGAAGTGAAAATTTATTAAATTTGAAAAGTCCAAATTATATTTGCTTTTTAATATTTCCAATCTCAGAGTTTCAAAGTTAATGGGGGAAAAGAGATAACACAATCTGTCAAATTTAAGTAAATCTAAACATGGAAATGATATTTTAAAAATCATGAAATGGAGGAGAGCCCTGTAACAGGATCCATGAGATTTAGATTCTAATTCTAACTTTGTGTATTTGCTAAATATTTTGCTAAAGCTAAGTTTCCTCATCTATAAAATGAAAACTCTACAAGTCCCTCCCAACTAACATTCTTCTTCAATGCTATGAGTTCAAACTCTTCTATCTCTCAACAATTCAGATTGGTTGAACACAATTAGGTAAAAGAACAAATTACAATCATGAATAATGCCAAAAGAATTAATCAGATTATAAAACAAATACAGCCTAATGGTATTAGTTAGCAATAATAATCACCTAGTTATGAAAATTTACTTTAACTATTAAGGGAAGTGTAGACTCAAACAACACTCAAGAAATCCAATAATGAAGTAAGTTATTAGACCCCAGTTTCTGGGCAACCACTAAATTGCATAAATTCCATATAAACTGTGCAAATTCTAAATAGCATCTTAATGGCTAATATGATCAAATGAGAATTCCTATTTTTCTTCTTAAACCTTCTCATTTCTTTTGATGGAACATCATATTTTTGTTTGACCAAATTCCTAATCCTAGAGTCATCCCTGACTCGTTCATCCACCTCCTATTACATCAGTTCCCAAATCCTGTCAAACTTGCCTCCCTTTCATTCTCGTGTTCATGCAATCCTTTGTTTGATTACCATCCTCAGGAATAGTAGGAAAACCTTCTAACTGGCCTCCTTGCTTCCCATCTTTTCTATCCCCAATGTATCCTCCACACAACTGTCAAACTGATACCTCTTAATAAACAAATTTGACCATGTTTATATATTCTCCGCCCTACCCCCTCTACTAAACATATACCTCAGAATCCAAAAGCCTTCATTATCTATTGCCTCTAGAATAAAATACAAAATCCTCAACCTGTCATTTAAATCCCTACCCTTTTTTTGTCTTATTTGACTTTACATAATCTTAGTTTCAGTCAAACTGGCCTTCTAAACTGTAGAGCACACAGGATATCTCATCTCCAATCTCTTGTCTTTATACAAGTAAGTCTTCATGAACTCGCTGCCTAAAATCCCCATTCTCCTATAAACCACAATTCAGGTGCTCCATAGCCTCGATAAGGCCTTTCTTGAACCCCTGCTTCAGTTATTAGCATTGCTATCACTTTTTATTTACTTACTTATGCACATGTTATAGCAATCTTTTAAAAATAAAAGCTCTTTAAGGGCACAGGCTATTTCACATTATATCGTTTGCATTTCTTATGTAGTCTTGGGATTTTCAACACTCACCACAGTGGCTTTTTACCATTTCGGAGCCACAAATATCTGACCCGCACAAAACCATACTGTTCACCAATTTCATTGAAAATAAGATTACTAGATTTCAAAATGAAATTAACATGAAAGAAGTTCAAACTAAAATCACCTGCCAAAAAAAATGATGGTCAATTAGTTCCCTCAGTATCCTGATCTTTATATTAATAATTATATATATTCAGCCAAAAATAAATATGATGATGATGATGATGATGATGATGATGAGTGCCAAGTCAAACGGAAGAGGAGATAAGTATCTTCCCACGCCTCAATTACCAACTAAGCAAGTCCCATAATGGTAACTTGAGCTTTACCCAAAGGAACTAGAGAAGGTAACTAGATAATGTCCTCCAACTATTTCCTTGGAGTGGAATTCCTAGTCTTTGGCAAATTATTTGGACTAAATTACTTGCATAACTCCTTAAATACCAAAAAAAAAAAAAAAAAAAAAAAAAAAAAAAAACCATTTACACACCCATACATGCAATTTTGGGGAGTTAGCACATACAAAGCAAATTGGTGAGGAAAAAGGTTATTCATTCTTTCTGCCTCATTTCAGGGTTAGGAGGAAATGTCCTTCCTCAACGTTTTCCTTTCTTACTCTTAGAAAAAGCTGGACAGCTAAAAACATAGGGCACAACTGTCCATTCCGAATCTGGTGAGTCAAAAGGAGAAAGAGGCCAAACTATACAAGTTTCAGGATAGGAGAGGACAGTCATGGTGTGATATTATAACCTTGGGGGATCTCAGAGAAATGAAGCAAAGCAAGGCTGGCCTCGAGGTGTGTGGTCTGCTCCCAGCCCACCTCTTTCCCACTCTAGGATGGTGTGGGATGGACAGAAGCCTCACCAGCCCCACACATTGTGCATCTTGACTGCTCCCACCCCGAGTTAAGAGGGAAATCGAGAAGGGAGGGAATGAAGAAAAGATGAAAGGGAGAGGGGAAAAGATAGAGGGAGAGAGGAAAACATGACGGGAGAAAAATGATTAAGGGGAAAAGGAAATAATGAAAATAGAGAGGAAAAGATCAAAGACTGAGGAAAAAATGAAGGAAGAAAGAGATGAAGGGAGAAAGGAAGAGATGAAAGGAAGAAGAGATGAAGAGAGGAAGGAAGAGATGAAGGGAGGGAAAGCTGGAAAAGAGGAAGGAAAAGATGCAAAGGAGGGAGGAAAAGATGCAAAGGAAGGAAGAAAAGATGCAAAGAAAGACGGAAAAGATGCAAAGGAGGTAGGAAAAGATGCAAAGGAGGGAGGAAAAGATGCAAAGGAGGGAGAACGAGATGAAGGGACGGAGGAAACTGAAGGGAGAAAAGAAAAGATTCAAAGGAGAGAGAAGGAGACGAAGGGAGGGAGGGAGGAAAAGCTGAGGACGGCGATGAGGGAGTCTGTTCGATACCCGTTGTTCTCCGCACAGCAGCAGCTCCGGATAACTGAACTCCACGCAGCTTTCGTCGGTGGGATCTTTCAGCACCAGCTCCAGGCGCACCGTCTCCCCCAGAGGCCTCGGCGGCTCGGCCCGGACGGCTGCTTCCCTAGCCGGGGGCGGCGGCGGCGGCGGCGGGAGGTGCAACTGGGGGGGCGGCAGCGGCGGCGGCTCGGGCCGAGGGGGTTCGCGGGGTTGAGGCGGCTGCTCAGCCCGGCTGCCCTCACGCGGCGGGGCGGGCGGCTTCTCCTGCAGCGGTCTCAAAGGTTCCGACCGGGGGTGGGCATCTCGAGGTACCGGCGGCTCCGGGCCGGACGACTCGCGATATGGCTGCGGCTCGAGGCGCGGGGGCTCCCGCGGATAATCGGGTTCACGCTCCGGCCCCGGGAAGTCGAGCTCGCGCCGCCTCACGGGTGACAGGCTAATGAACGGCACCCTGCGCGGCTCCGCCATCCTCACTGTCTCCCCTCACGGCTCCGGCCCTCCCCAGTCGACCGACCTGCCGCGCGCCTCTCCGGCTCGCTATCTGCCCTTCTTTCCTACCTTCGTTGCTTCTCTTCCCTGCACCAAGCCACAGCCGCCGCCGTCGCCGCCGCCGCCCCCCCAAAAAGAACTCTTCCCCTTCTCCCCCCCCCCACTATGTTCTGAACGGCTCTACCGCCATCGCTCGGGTCGCTGCGGCCGCCATGTTGGATCCCCCACATAAATAGAAGCAGGCCGCTCTGCGTGGGCATGCGCACAGAAAAGACGCTCACGTACACCGTCGTGGCTGTTATTGCTCAGCGTTCCTCTTTCCTCCCAACGGTCAGGAGTCAGGACAGCTCCACGGAAGTGACGTATAGGCCCGGTATGTTGCCCGGGATACAGAGACGCTGCCGGCTCTTTCTGCTGCAAGATCCTTAAAAGGGGAGGGTTCCGAGTTTCCGGAAGATCTTTTCCTCTTGTCCTCATCCCGTGAAGAAGGAAGGAACCTGTCGCTGATTGCCATACTCTAATACCTATAAACCAAGCCGAGAACCAGCCAGCAATGGCGCTGGAGTTTTTTTTTTTTTTTTTTTCCGCAGGGGCTCTTCAGCCTCTGTCAATCATTTGTCTTGTGCGCTTTGGGCACGGGGTGAGGTTTGTCTGGGGGCGATACGGAAATGTCCTGGTAATGTTTTAACAACCAATTCTATAGGAAAAAATTGCTATCAACACATTTATTAGCATTTGCCAAATTTTGAGGTATAAAAGTTCAAACTGAAATTTTAACTTCGTATCGGCTTTCAAAAACCAGTCCGAGCTGGCTCCAGCACATCTCTGGGATAGGAGCAAAGCGCCTTTTCTTCGGACTTCTCTGCATACCTCTGCCCCGGGAAGAGGATGATCTGTAGCAGCTAGGGGGTCTAGATAGAGGAAATGGCTAGACTGTCCGCATTTCTGGCTCCCTGCAACATCCCACTCCACTGTAGCAATTCTCTGTAGCCGCTTCCTTCCTGCTCGTTCTATGACCCCCTATTACTTACTTCCCTTCCCTTTCCACTTCTCACGCCTACCCAATTTATTATTCTATGGTAGAGGAAACTGCCTGAAGGTGATTTCTCCCATAGTCATCCATCTAGAACTAAAGAAGGCATTGAGTTGCAGTGGTTAGAATCTTGGACTTGGAATTCATCAGTGACCTGGGTCCAGACTGCTTAACTATAGGCAAATTAGCAACCTTCATTGAACTTTAGTTCCCCATTATATAAAATGGGGATAATAATTTTTATGGTATGGAGTCGAAGTAAGTGAAAAAGCATATCCTCGGGATTTAGCTCTACTTAGCATCTAGTAGGAGCTCAATGCATACTTTTTGACATGACTGTTAAGCACTTATGTGACAATTACTGGGCTAATACAGACAAGTAAAGTCAATAGGCATTTATTAAGTGCTTATGATGCAGTCAGGTAATGTGCTAAGCTTTCATTCTAATGAATGAAACTACTGCACAAAGGAAAGTGGTAGTGAAGGTCTACAGTTTGTTACTGAAAGTTAAAAGGGATAGTGTGGGGGAGTCCATCTGGAAACAGTGGCAGAACTAAGAGATGATAGTTCTCAGACTTGAAAATGGTCTCAGAACAAGAGAGCAGAGCAGAGAGGAATGAATGCTCCGTGATAAGAAGTAGGTGGCTGAAGGAGTGAAAGAAGTATGACAAGCTATTTCTTGCAAAACTAGCTATTACTACATTGGCAGAGGGACTTGCTTCATTAAGAGTTTTCTAAACCAATGGTATAAAACTCCTATAGAAAAGCAGTCCATTGAATCTTACATACCCTAATCTCTACTTAAGGACTTAGAAAATCATGTATTATTTATATTCCATTGTATTCCAATTTATTTCCCAATTGCATTTTAATATAGTTGAGTGTGCCTTAATATGCACCTGCCCTATGTTTTACACCTCTGCCCTCTACCAATGACATATTTGGTCTAAAATAGAAATACCTGTAGGTAACCCTCAGAAAGTTGTTATGAAGAACAATTGAAATAATTACATAAAAGGTAATAAATGTTTCATAATAAAGAAAAAAAAGTAGGGGAAATTTAGGACCATCTTGGTAAAGGCCTAGAAAGTTTAAATAGGCTATGAATGTATTAAGAATATAGCAAGTTGAATTGGCCTCTAGGGGCCAGTTGATAAAAGGATATTTATGTAAGAATGAATTTGTAACTGTCCCATTCAGGTTTTAGCTTGATATCTTAACTAGGTGAGAAAATGGCTCAGTCAATAAAAGAACTTAGACCAGAGGTTCTTAGTCATCTTTGTGTCATGACAGTCTTTGGCCTTCTTCCGTAGTCTGGGGAACTCTATTCTTAGAATAATATTTTTAAATGCATAAAATAAAAGTAGTATGAAGAAAACATTATATTGAAATACACACTACTTAAAAAATAAGTTCAAAAATCCCAGGTTAAGAATCCCTGATGTAGACCAAGTGTGAAAATCTTTGAAAGATGAAGTAAAACGACATCAGATCAGATATCTGATCTAAAACCAAGAAGAAACTAGACTCAGAGCTCTACTAAAGAGCCAGCAAAGAGAATACATTAACTAAAGGAAAGTTCTTGAACATGCCATGAATGTGAGCTCTTAAGTTGTCCCTTTGTACTCTCTAAGTTTGAGGCCACTTTCCCCTCATGCATGTACTTGTGGAAAAAATATATCACAGTATTTTGGATAAATAGCTGTTTCACTACAGGCAAATCATTAATCTTTATATCAAATTTTAGTTTCCCATTATATAAAATAGGGATAATTTTTGTGGCATGGAGTCGAAGTAAGTGAAAAAGCATATCCTTAGGATTTAGCACACTACCCAGCATCTACCTAACATCGAGTAAGAGCCCAATGAATACTCCTTGACTTGACTTGTACTAAGTGATTTCCTGTTAATGTCCCTGTTTTAAAGTTACTTCAGACTAACTTGATTAAATGTTTTTCAAATGATAATCTTGGGGAGGATTGGACAATTTTGGTGGGGATTCAAACCAAGAGCATTAGAGAATAAGTCCTCAACCCCTCAAAGGTACCCCTAGAATGCCAGAAAAGTACCATACAGAACCCCTCTTGTAATTGCCATTGCTAGTTCCAATTGACTTTGTGGAATTTGGGGAGCCTGCTACTGGCCATGTGGTGACATAGTGATGAAAATATTTTTTGTTTTGGTATAATAGCAACAAAACATGAATAATCTTTTAGTCCTCTCCCATATTATAAATGAATGAATTAAATGTGAAAAAGATTTATTACTATATGGCAAGGATTACTATATGGCAAGGACTGTAATAAGTATGGAGATATAAGAAAAATTAGACAATTTCCTGTTCACAAGGAACTCACACTCTGATTGGGAAAGACAACACATAAAAGAAAGTTCAACTTCTTGACATATATAAAGATTTAGAAGTCCTAAACATGCACCTGGACTACAAATGCTAAGGCCTATAGGTCTATAAATTAAGTAGTTAAGATGACAATCCTGGGGATCTGTAGGGCCTGGAGGCATATGGCAAGTCCTAGAGGATCTTAGGTGGTAGCAAACATTAGATAGGAAGGCCTGGCAGTCCTCTATCTCATCAAAAGAAATGGAATTGCTGATTTCCATCTCATTCAAAATGCATGATCAGTTGATCAGCCTAGGCAACAAGGAAGATAAAGGAGTAGGGTACTCTTATGCCTGGCCATTGCTGATGGTGTGGGAACAGCCTAGCCAGGGGAGTAAGACAAGGGGGTTTGGGGAGAAGAGAACAGAGTACATCCCAATAATGGTGGCTTGTCCCATTTTCTGGTCTTCTGAGATGGGTTCCGTGGCAGAGCCAAGGAAAGAAGACAATAAGACCAGAGAGGTAAGGCATCCATACTGGTAGTGGCTTTTCCCATTACCTGGCCTTCTGGTTTGGATTTTGTGGTAGAAGAAAAGAGATTCCAGCTCACTCTTGTCTCTGAAAATGGCATCATGTAAGACTAACAATGACTGGCCATGAGTACGTGTCCTGCCTAGAGGTAAGCCTGAGCTTGAGTCTGTAAAACCTCAAGTAAAATCAGGTATCTTCAGGATATTGGGTGGGAAGGGTGTGAAAAAAGAGGACCTAGCCTCCCTTGCATAAAGGTCAGGATGTTTCTCTAATTTTCCTATTACTTTGAGGTATCACCATCCTCACATCAGTCACACAGACTTGAAACCTAGATGTCATTCTTAGCTCTTACCTTCCAAATCCAATTCCTCAATGTTCTGTCAATTCTGCCTTCTTAACATTCCCCATTTTAAAAACAATCTCCTCTATGTGCTCCAAAATCTAGCGAAAACTATCTCGTCTCTCTCACAGGACACTCCATTTATTATCTCTAGGCATATTCTTTGGCTGTGTGCTATCCCTGGAATATCCTGTCTCCTCATTTTCATCTCTAAGCCTTCCTAGTTTCAAGTCCCAATTAAAATCCTGACGTCCAAAAGAAGCTTTTCCTGATCTTCTCTCTACTACCTTCCCCCTTCTACAATTTATGGTATTCTGATACTAGGTGTCAGTATTATTACACAGTCATTAAAGCTAACAATAACTCCCATTTATATAGTACTTTAATGTTTATAAAGCACTATTCTTTCAAGAACCTGAAGAGATAGGTGGTATGTTTTATTAGCCCCACATTTGCAGATGAAAAATTGAAGTGTCGAGGTCATGTAACTTGTCATATGGTATAGAACAGTAAGTTTTTTTTTTTAATTATAAGCCTTTATAAAGGGCAAACTTTGAATTTTGGGACTCCCGTAATTTTGTGTCTGGTGCCCTGCCTGATTTTTTCAACTCCTCAGAACAAGATAGCCCTTGCTGTTCCCTCTTTTTCTGTAGTTTTTTCTCCCTTTAAATTGTGAACTACTTGAAAATGGGACTGTCTTTTTAGTGCTTAGCACATTGCAGGTACAGATACATGTTAATTGGATTGGATTAGCATAGAGATAACTGATTTGTGGAGAACTGATAAGATCTCTAAAATCTAGACAGAAAAAAAAAGTACCCAGGACAGACTAGGGAAGGAAGGAACAATTAAGTACCTTCTAAGCCAGGCACTGTGCTAAGGACTTTATAGATATTATTTCATTTGACTTGATGTGGTTAGTGGTCATGAGCTGGATGAAGATCTCAAAAAGGAGAAAAAATGATCAAGTAGGCCAAGGACTAATGGAGAGAGTCTTCTCTCAAGAAAACAAAGAGGAGAAAGTCAAAGAGAAGGTGTTAATCTACATGGTTAAAGGCTGCAAAGAGGTCAAGAAGGAGGAGGACTGAGGGAAGGCTAATAGCCTTGGTGATTAAGAGATCTAGTAACTTTGGAATCAGCAGTTTTGGTTGAAAGAAGAGGTTGGAAACTAAACTGTGAACAGTTAAGAGAATGAGAAGGAAAGAGGAAGCCCAATCACAGATGGTTTTCTCAAGGAAATCTATCACAACAGAGAAGAGAGATATGGTACAGGCGTGTGCAAGAGCTTTACAGGCGTAGACAAGAGAAGGTTTTTTGAAGATGAGAAATAGGGGTGTATTTGTAGAGAGTAGAAAACAGCCAGCAGACACGGAGTCTGATTTTAGAAGGGACAATATACTGAAGAATACAGGATGGAATGAGATAGACATGTAGCTTTGACAAGCGAGATGAGTGAAGGAGATAGTGGGGGAAAGGCATCTGAGTGAAATGAAATGAAGAAGGAATGAGAGAGAACGCTTGGTAAATGACCTGTCTCTCCAGTGAAAGATGAGGCAAGATTCTCTGCTGAAAGGGTGAAAGAGAGCAAAGGATGGGAGATATAGTGATTTAGAAAAAGGTACTGTAATGAGTGGTATAGTGGATTATATTAGGAAAATCTAAAAGGATTGCCTTGATTCAGATAGTCTGCAGGTGAGGTAACATAGGAGGCCAAGTCAGTGTGGCTTTGTGATAGTTTTTTTTTTTTTTTTCCACCTTGGTTCAGATGCTTGAGAGTAAGAACAAAGGCAACAAAGTGGGAGTAATTCATGGCTGAGGCACAAGAAGGCAAGATCTTGATAAGATAAAGGAGGGAGGGATTCAAGAAAAAAGGACTATGTAGAGTTGAGCTGATTCACTCAGGGGTTTATATATATAAGAATATAGCAAGTAGAAGAGTAAGGACTGATGAAAAAGAGCTGAGGAGTGAAAAAATTGGTTTCAGAACTTCATTTTGAAGGTCTGGAGTTGCAAGGCAGAGGGAGAGATGGGATAATAGATTGTGATCAGATTATTATTTTTTTAATTTTAAAATAATTTATTGACAGAACCCATGCCTGGATAATTTTTTTACAACATTATCCCTTGCATTCACTTCTGTTCCGGCTTTTCCCCTCCCTCTATCCCCTCCCCTAGATGGGAAGCAGTCCTATACATGTTAAATATGTCACAGTATATCCGAGATACAATATATGTGTGCAGAACCAAACAGTTCTCTTGTTGCACAGGAAGAACTGGATTCAGAAGGTAAAAATAACCCGGGAAGAAAAACAAAAATAGAAACAGTTTACATTCATTTCCCAGTGTTCTTTCTTTGGGTGTAGCTGCTTCTGTCCATCCTTGATCAATTGAAACTGAGTTAGATCTTCTCTTTGTTGAAGATAATCCATTTCCATCAGAATACATCTTCATACAGTATTGTTGTTGAAGTATATAATGATCTCCTGGTTCTGCTCATTTCACTCAGCATCAGTTCATGTAAGTCTCGCCAGTCCTCTCTGTATTCATCCTGCTGGTCATTTCTTACAGAACAATAATATTCCATAACATTCATATACCACAATTTACTCAACCATTCTCCAATTGATGGGCATCCATTCATTTTCCAGTTTCTAGCCACTACAAACAGGGCTGCCACAAACACTTTGACACATACAGGTCCCTTTCCCTTCTTTAGTATCTCTTTGGGGTATAAGCCCAGTAGTAGCATTGCTGGATCAAAGGGAATGCACAGTTTGATAACTTTTTGGGCATAATTCCAAATTGCTCTTCAGAATGGTTGGATTCATTCACAAATCCACCAACAATGCATCAGTGTCCAACATTCATCATTATTTTTTCCTGTCATCTTAACCAATCTGACAGCTGTGGAAGTCTCCTATGAGGGCAAAAGTCAGGAAGGAAAAACTGAGCCCGAGACTAAACTCACTGAAGAAAGGAGAGCCCTAGAGGTAATTGATAAGAACTAGAATCTTGATAAATATGTATTTAGTGAAGTTCAAAGGAATAGAACATAGCCCAACCCCTTCATTTTAACAGGTGAGAAATTGAAGCCCACAGTTAAAGTAACTCTCAAGTCTCAAGTGATTGGACAAGTATTTGAACAGAGGTTCAGTCTTTCCACTGTTATCTTCAGTTATCTGAAACCTAGCACATATGTAATGAGCCCCTCTAAACTGACAGCTCTTTCAAATTTCTATTTTAATGATGCAATCCTTATACCACAGCTCATATCAAGGTCCTTATATCATATACCTCAAGTTCTGCCTACCTTAAGCCTATTTCTTTAAAAATCCATTTATTTACAAAGTATATGCATGGATAATTTTTTCAATATTGACTCTTGCAAAATCTTTTGTTCCAAATTTTCCCCTCCTTCCTCCTACACCCTCCCCTAGCTGGCAGATAGTCCAATACATGCTAAATATGTTGAAATACACATTAGATTCAGTATATGTATACATATTTATACAGTTATCTTGCTGCACAAGAAAAATCGGATCAAGAAGGAAAAAAACAGAAAACAAAATACAAACAAACAACAGAGAGAGTGAGAATGCTATGTTGTGTTCTATACTCTGTTCTCACGGTTCTCTCTCTAGGTGTAGTTGGCTCTCCATAACTGAACAAGTGGAACTGGTTTGAATCCTCTCATTGCTGAAGAGAGCCACACCCATCAAAATTGATCATTGTATAATCTTGTTGCCGTGTACAATGATCTCCTGGTTCTGCTCATTTCACTTAGCATCAGTTCATGTAAGTCTCTCCAGGCCTCTCTGAAATCATCCTGGTGGTTGTTTCTTACAGAACAATAGTATTCCACAGCATTCATATACCATAATTTTTTAAGTCATTCTCCAGTTGATGGGCATCCACTCAGTTTCCAGTTTCTTGCCACTACAAAAAGAAGCCTATTTTTTTAGACAGAGTTTAATAGTATTAATCATCTAGTGACCAGTTTCTCTACCTATTCAGGTTAAGATCTAATAAGAGACATCTATCAAAAATGACATATGCTGTAGGGGATAAAGAAAAATAGGTGAAGTTATGAACTTATCTAATCATTCTAGAGAGCAATTTGGAACTATGCCCAAAGAATTATAAACATGTTCATACCTTCTGACCGAGCAATATCATTATCAGGTCTATATCCCAAACATTTTAAAAAAGGAAGCAAGCCTATATGTACACACACACACAGCTCTCTCAGTGATGGCAAAAAAATTTGTTGAGATTTCCATAGATTGGGGGAATGGCTGAACAAGTTGTAGCAAATGGTTGTGATAGGGTGTTACTATAACAACTGATGAGGGGAGTAGTTTCAGAAAAAAACACATAAATCTATGTGAATAGATGCAAAGTGAGAAGATTCAGATCATTGTGTACAACAGCAGCAATATTGTAAAGATGATCAACTGTGAAAGACTTGGCTACTCCATTCAGTTCAGTGATCCAAGACAGTTCCAAAGACCTTGTGATATAAAAATGCTACCTATCTGCCTTTAAAGAGAGAACTGATAAACTCTTAGTCCAGACTAAATTGTAACTTTTTTGTTTTGTATTTTTGCAATGTGGCTACTATGGAAATGTTTTCTGTGACTTCATATATCTAATTTATATCGTTTTGCTTACCTTTACAGTGAGTAGAGGGAAGGGGGGGAGAAGGAAAATTTGGAACTCAAAATGTTAAGATAAAAGAACGTTTAAAATGAATTTAATTTTAAAATTTCTAATGAGAGTGCAATAACATAACTGACTCACCAGGTGGCAATATATTGAAGCCTTTTACCCAGTCTCCTCAGTTTTTCTCCCACAAGTGTGAAGAATAGCCTTTCTAAATGGATGGTAATGGCTACTATTCGTAACTAGAAGCCACTAAGCAGGTGAATATCTAGGATATTTCACTGCTAAGCCTTTATTTTGTCTGCAGTGGCAGCACTAAAAGAATCAACTTGTTGGCAGGGTGCAAAATTGATATGTGAAATGAGGCAACATGTGACTTTCTAAGATTACATGGAAGAATGGGGTACAGAGTAGATTCCCAGTTGGGAAGACTTGGATTCAAATTTGACCTCTACCAGATACTATGGGAATGAAAGATAAAACATTAAGCACTATGTGTCAAGAACAGTGCTAAGTATGAGGGACAGACCAAAAAAGGCAAGAAAGTGCTTGTCCTCAGAGCTTCCATTCTAATGTAAGACAACAAAAGGGATCTGGGACCTGGAAGTGTGTGTTGAGGGTGGGGGATGATTCCACATGAGGGTATGTGCCCCTAGAGGCATAGAAATGGTGGCTAGGAAGAAGCTTGGTTCCTGGCAAGATGACCACCTATCTAGCAGATCCCTGAGTTTCTGGGATAAAATTCAAGGTTTCAATGAGAGGTTATAGAAGAGATTAAAGATGCCTGATCCCTTAACCTTTCAATGCCTCCAGAGAACTATTTTTTTTAAATTCTGAATTTACAAGTAACATGAACATTTCCAAATATTAAAAAAAAAAAACAATTGTACCACAAATCTCTAACAAAGTTCTAAGCACATCTTGCATTTTTAAAATATAAGTTCAACAGTTTTAAAGCTGTCCTGCTTGTATCTCCTTTCAAACTTTGTCCTGTTCTCTCTGCATTGTTTAAAAAAATATAATTTTTGGCTTCACTATAATTTGTCTTTTTCTCCTTTCCAAATTCCACATCCTTCCTTGCCAAGTAAAAATAAAACCCTATCTTATAACAAACACAAGCAATATTAAGTCCATGGATTGGTCATATATGTAAATAATTAACTGCCTAACTTGTGGCCTGAGGGTGCGTGTGTTTTTAGTACCTCACCCACAATTAATTCTAGGAGTGGGGTATCATAGGAACATGTTTCTCTAGAATAATGATAACTCCCAAAGAGTGGAAAGAATTTCCATGAAAGTGTCATTCTTTGACTCGTTCTACTAACCTGCTTCCTGGCTTTGAACTTGATTTTAGGGCTAGACTTTATACATTTCAGGAGGGAAAGTTTGGATCTGTTGCCCAAGTTTTCAAGTACTGACCATTGTGTGTGTTATTCCAATATCCGAGACATCACAGGCTGGGGCACTGCAAACTTTCAGTGCTCTCACAGTGCTCTGCTCTGAGGCAAAATCTGATCGCTGTTCTAATCTGAGCTTTGCAAGTTTCTGACTTGGGTAGAGGTCTGAGCAATTAAAGACTTGCTGGATTCAGTTGTTTGGGAAGTTAGTTCTGATAGTATTGCAGAGTCCCCTTTGTTACAGGATTTCTGCACTAGTTATTCTTCTGTATTCTAAGTTTCAGATTAGGCTAGAAGCTAGAAATGAGAATTTGTTCTGTTTCTAGGATTTGAAACATTCCTGCTCATTTCTTAACTTGTTCCTCATAAGTAACACAGGCCTGACTACTCTTTACTCTGTTACTAAATCTGCCATGAATCTATGACTCAAAACTGGATACTGAACGACAAAGTTGCCAGTTGGCATCTATTCCTGTTGAAGATGGATTTGGGACCTGGTCTTAAGTGGGTACATGGCTTCTATCTTGCACTAGCATGCTCTGTAAGGTACATTTCTAACCAGAAATCATCCCTAGAGTTCACAGACTGACCTCTCTCCTGATGCTAACCTGGACTAGAAAAATGATTTATTGTGATTTTGGATTCAGAATGGAATATTTTTCAAATCTGTTTGCAAGAGTTGGGTGGGGAAGATTTTGACAAACTTCTTCCAGATAATCACATCATCTTGATTGTCTTCTATAGCTCTGTCCACTTGTGGATCTTGAGCCAAAATATCCAAATTCCAGATTTGGGATAAATGGGATAAAAAATGAAGAATGAAGGGTAAGATTTAAGCCACAGGGGGTAGAATTTCCAGTGAAATCAAGACTACAATTTACTGAAGGTCCAGGAGCTTCCTTGACACATTTATTATCCCACCCCCATGTACCCATCATTTTTTAATTCCAGTGAATAAAATCCCTTTCAGTTGCTTTTTCAAAAAAATTTTTCCCTTTTAAAGTAGAATAATTACTAAGACTATGACTTAACCAAGTCACAAAACTACTTCTATCCTCACAATCATTGTGTATTTCTTAGCAGAGAAGAGATTCTCTCTTAACTGAAAAAGGCTTTTAGAGCCCTGTGCTCAGATTCTTTAATGTGCAGCCTATGGGGAAAAGGCAGAGGCATCTGATGATCTTATACTTAGTCACTTACTTAGTCTCCCATTCTCACAAAACCCAATAAAAGTACTAAAATATAAATCAAATAATGAACTTTAATTAAGACATACACACTGGGATGCAATAATCTCAAGGTACAAAAATAATTGTTAAAAGATTTTCCTTTTCTATTTGAATATGCCATAATACCTATACACTGATATATAATATTCTGATACTATACAATATAAATATAATTTATTCCTGGGCCTAGGCAACTCTACTTTCCTCTATCCCAGATAAGAGCAATGATTGCTCAATTTGCCACAGTCCTTTTTCTAGAATTTCTTAAACCATTTTACAAGTTATCTTAGTAGGTACAACAATGAATGGTTCCACTTATGCAAATCTCCAAATCTCACTTTGAATTATATTCTTAAGATTTTAAAGCCTTAATATTTTTTCAAAAATTTTTTTACTTTAAAATCTTTTTGGGGGAGGGACACGTGTTCCTGAAAAAAAAAATCTGAACTAATCCCGTAGATCTAATATGTGGGTTGCCCTCAATGGACAAGTCATTCTAGCAAGAATTACATTTTGGAAACTTAAAGCAATTAGCTAAACTTATTTCCAGCCGCTATGAAAAAGGATTCCATTTTAATCTCTCTTTAAAAAATATTTCCTTACATTCAGGTGAGGTAAAGATTAGAAAAGTAACTAAACATTAAGATTCAAGTTTTGTCCAGACAGGCTCTGGATACTGATACAATATGATGGAAGAGAAAAGGTGCTTCTATATATGATGTGTGGCTTGATTTTTTAAAATTTAAGTTGAATTAGAAGAGCCTATTAATTTTCATGGGTAATCAGAATTGACTCATATAACAAAAGCCTAATGACACTAAAATTAAAAAATGAATGCAAGCCCTATGAAGAGCTGTGGCTATACCTCCATGGGGTAGAAGCCTGAAGGGAATGTTCTTGCTATCTCCCTGCCAGCTGGGAGTTCTCATTGCTAGCATGTTCCCATCCCCGTTGGAGCCAGGGTAGGAAAATAGGGGTTTAGTGGATGGGTCCTTCTTCCCTATTCCCCCACTCATGGAGGGGGCTATCCTGGTCATCACAAAGAGCTAACTAAAAGTTCCTTTCAGGTCTCATTTTCTTGGCTTCATCCTACTCATTTCCTCTGGGTTTTGGCTCTGGGGTAGGAGCCCGAGGATTGCAGCTTGGTGTTGGCTCATAGAAATATGAGCCATGATAAGTCCTAAAACACTGAGGATATCCTCAGTAGAGAGAGATCTGTACGATCAGCAATCCATGACTTGAATCAAATTCCTACAATAATATTAAAGACATAGTTATATAAAGCATTTTTATGATGTGATATTAGTTCAATGAGAGGGGCTATGAGATATGCCCATATGATTTGATATCTTTGTTGTGTATATGGGGGTAGTAAGGAATTGTGAATATTTTTAGAGGTGATAGACTCAGCGCTTCCTAGAAATACATCTCTAAAAATAAAACATTGATCTTTTTCCTCTGTTAAATTCAATCTCTTTATACAGAACTAAGTTTAGTTTAATAATGTTTGGGCTCAATGAAAGAGGCCATTGTCATTCAAAACTTAATGCAGCCACTCATAGGCAATGGTCTTCAAGATGCCAGAGATGTTTCATTTATAAAGCTTTCTATGTGAAATCAAGCAGACATAAAATGTGAGTGACCATAAGATCAGATAATCAAGTGATAGTCAATGACCTGGAAGCCAGAAGTTATTGCAATAAGGAGACAGTACCATGGAACTCTATTGTGGTATAGAGATAGAAAGTAGCCCATACTTTCTCTTTAAAATAAGTTTGTTACACAGATTGATTTGAGTTCTTTGAAAGGCACCAATAAAGTTTAAGATTTTATTGCTATTATGACTTCACAGGGGCCATAATGCATACTATGGCACTCTGCTCCATCAGAAAGCTCAGTCTCAATATGTGGTTCATTGATCTTCAAGGCAAATGGAACACAGGAAGAAAATATCGATATAGATAGTATCCATCCTGCCCTCCACATCAAAACTAAACTTTTTTTCCTCCCAACAAGATATTTGGTTCTCTTGAACTTGACCATGATGATAGTGATGGCACCATCTCAGACAGGAACTCTGTTTTCTTTGGCCCACTTCTTCATGATGCGAATTATGTACTCTACCTGAGTATTACCAGTGCTTCTCAGTAGATGCAACACCTCTCGAAGGGTTTCTCTAAGAAAATGATATGAACGGAAAAAAATTTAAATATCTACATCCTGTTCCCATATGTGCAACCTTTTTCTCTAGATCAAAGCTTCTGAAACTGTAACTAAATGTCTCAAAATATCAAATAATTTATCAATTCTGAAAATCATTGAACATGTTCTATGTCCTGCAGTATGAAACATTCCAATAAGATTTAATTCTTTATGTAAAAATCAAGCACATCCATCTCATTAGTATGTAAATTTGCTTTTGTCTTTAATAAATGGTAAAATTATATATATATACCAAAGAATTGTTTTAAAATAAATTTCTTTTATGATTTACTATCAGCAAATGTTTGATTTATATACTTATTTTATATATCTATATACCTGGGAATCAAGTAAAAATTTTCAGTGAAAAAGGGTTGAGAATGGGAAAAGTTTAAGAAGCCCTGCTCTAGATTCACAAGTTCTTTTTTTTTTTCTTCTTGCTCTGGCTTGAAGAGGTAAGTCAGTAGCTATCAGTCCTGCCCTTTTTGGGATAGTCATAGTTCAGACAGCAAAATGCAATACTTACCAGGGCTTCTCAACCTCTCTGCATTGCAAACACTATGATCTCTAAGATCTAGTTATGTAAAATGTACAGAAATGTTGAAGCTATTTCTACTCATGTGAAGCTATTTGATTTGTCTTCTTAATCAAATGGACACAGTTCTCTTTCTAAAAACATAACTGTAAAAGCAATATGCCTATTTGGTGACTTAGCCCAATTTTTCGTATGATGGGTAATGATGACTTTATAAACAAAGTGAACAGATTACGTACTTGGGTTCTCTGCCAGCTAATATCATTTGAAAAATGCCCACACAGGCACCCCGTTTGCCTTCCCAATATTCAGGGTTTGGATCCAATCTTTCTAGGACATCAAAGGCTTTGGCTGAATAGTAAAACTGGCCCATCTGAACAAAATACAAACAAAAAATGTTAAAGTAATAACATGAAAGCCAAAAGGTTGCATACAAAGAATGATTTTTTTTGAAAAGGAGGAATTTTACGAATTAGATAAGCAAGTGATGACACTTAATATCCCTATTAGAAGGATAATTGCTTCACTTCTACATACATTTTATCAAAAGAAGAAAAAATCATAATTTTGGTACAGTAAGTACTAGTTTTCTAAGACAGAATTTCACTTTCCACCCTGTATGCATGAAGTTGCAATTTTGAAATCACAGATTTCCAACAGACATTTAGTCTGTTAAGTCTCCTGTTCACACAAGTGGTTGGTAAATTAGTACTTTTTTTTTTTTTAAGCTCTGGATCCACTCCTTAGTGCACAGTTACAGAAATTTAAATTCACTTCCAAATGATGACTTTGCCTCTTGCTTAAGAATATTAAGACCATTTACTTCAAGCTTTCTTAAGTTCTCTCTTCTGTAGCTCAACCTCTTTTTATATCTTTAGCCATCCTATTCTTTATTCCGCCTGCTTCTAAAGGGATAGCCTTCTCACTTGCCAAGGCTGGTCATTTTCCTTTCCTGTCTGATCCCCTAAAATCTAGCATCATAAATCATTCTGGCTTTCTCTTATATCTGTGCTTTCAGTATTTTAACTGTCTTTTCCCCTTCTGCCTACAAATCTCCCTCCTGTCTCCCAAACTTTATACCCCGATAAGTTATTGATTCAGTAAAACACTTATATAAATAAGCATGCACATGTGATACTGGAGATACAAGGACAAAAACAAAATAGTCCCTGCCTAGAGGAATTGAGGAAAGCTTTATGTAGAAGACAGTATTTGAGCTGAACCTTTAAGGATTCTGAGAGTGAGAAGGAGGAGAAAACATATTCCTGCCAAGGAGCACAGACTACACGGGAGCAGAGATACAATGTTAAGAGTAAGGGAACAACTCATAGACTAGCCTGGCTGGAACATGGGCTACATGAAGGAGAGGAATATAAAGTAAGTCAGACTGGGGAGGGCTTTAAAATGCTGGGTTAAAGAGTCTGTACTTCTTTGTAGAGGGCCAGAACTCTGGACAAGTATACTTGAAACAAGGTGTTAACTCAGTGGAATTGATGAGATGATTGTTCTCTAGTTCACATATATACTTAGTACTTAGTATGGTGATGTAATGCTTCTCTAGTTCACACATATATGGTATTCAGTTTGTCAGACTGCTGGAGGAGACTGGGTCAGACTGATACTGGGTCATACTATGATAGACAGAGACTGTGAAGGAAATAATAAAATCTTTGGACTCTATTCTTATCCATTTTCATGGCGTCTATCCTGCTGAGACCAAAGCCCTTCATCCTAAAGTCCTATAAGGTTTCTCAACAATAAAGTCACAAGATCAGACCTGTGTCTGTGGAACAGTATTCTGCTAGCTCTTTGTGGGTTGGATTGGACAAGAGAGAGAGCAGCAAGCTGAATTAGGAGGCTATTAAAATAGTTGAAGATAGGTGATGAGTGCCTAAGCCAGGATAATGACAGAGTATAAAAATTCAAGGAGAGAGATGAAAAAATTTGGCCACTGACTGAACATGAGCTGTGAGGGAGAAGAGTTAAGGATGACTCTAAAATTCCAAACCTGACTGACTGGGGAGTTTAAGGTTCCTACAAACTCCTTCCCCCCAGTAAATATGGAATAGTCGATAGAAGGGGAGAGATAAGTTCTATTTTGGACATATTAAGGGTTGAAGATGCCAATAAAGCATCCTAGAAATATAAGATCTGGACATAAAATTTGGGAATCATCAGTGCAAAGATAATGATATGATGATTGAATCTAGTAACTGATAAGGGATAGAAGAGAACAGACTCTTGGTTGATACTCATACTTAACAAACTGAAGATAGATTATGCTGCAGCAAAGAAGACTCAAAAAAAAAAGAAATCAATCATATAGGTTGAAGGAGAAAGCCCTGTTATGAAGTCAAGGGAAGAGGAAACCCAGAAAGAGAGCAGTCAAAATTATCAAAAGCTGCAGAGAGGACAAAGAAAATGAGAACTTATTTTAAAAATCAGTAAACACTCAATTTAGCAGTTAAAAGACTTTTGGTAGCTTTGGGGGGCAGTTCAGTAAAGGAGTAGGGTCAAAAATCAGAATGTTAGCAGGGTCAAAAACCAGAATGTTAGCAGTGAAGAAGTGAGTGATCTTCCAAGGAGGCAAAAATCAGGCTATCATATTCTTTTTCCTCTCCACATTTGTGAATACAAAGCCAATTTTAAAAATGTTGTTCTCTTAAAAAAATACCTCATACTTGGAATAATGCAGTAATATTTGTCCCTAATTTTTCCTTTAGAGAAAAGGAATTCACCTTATAGCAGTCATTAGCAATGAGTTGTAAAAGACTAAAGGATTCCCCGGATGTTTCCATCTTCAGATAAAGCTCCCAGGCTAATCTTGGTTTCTTATTCATAATATCTGTAAAAATAAACACAATTTATGCTTTAAAAAGTACATAAATCCCTTCATGAAGCAATTTTTCATAATTTTGTCATCCTTCACATGAAAATACATAGTTCCAAAAGTTTTAGTGGATTTTAAAGCTGTTCAAGTTAAGTATAGATTTTAAGCTATTTAAAGCTTCCATATAGGTTGTATATACTTTTGAGCTAAGTGTGTATATATAGTATATGTATATATGTGTGTATATACACAAAGAGAACAAGAGAGACAGAGGAAGAGAGACAGACAGACAGAAAGGCAGGCAGGCCAAGTAATGTGGACTTTATCTCTTTCACTAAAATACAGAGGGCTTTATCACTGTTCTACTCTATTTGTAATACTCATAAGTCAGTCTTGAATATAAAATCTTTTTTCTTTAAATATGTGTATCCTATTCTCTTTCAGAGAACAGAAATTCATTTCAGTTAAGATCTTAAATAATCTCCTTTGAATTCACAGCTTGCCACTTATCTCTTATTGTGTAATATATCTACACACATACACACACACACACACACACACCTTCCTCTCTTAACATTTGCAATTCTTCATAGGCTCTCATCTTTTTTTGTGTGTTTGATTACCATTGGTCCTAAACAAACTATAGCACTTCCTTAGGTCAGCATGCACTTTCTTTGAGAAGCTATTTCTGATCAGGCAAAAGAAATTTTAACAAATGCATTTAGTTAAGATTTCTCTAAATACATAGTTCATATTCAGAGTTTTTAATATATTTTAACTATCATTATATGAATTTCTGTGTGCTATTAATCCTGGGATAATTCTGGGCAGCAGCTCAGAGAGAATAAATATCCTATAGAAGAAATGCTGTAGTTTTCATTCCCTTTCTTAATCTGGAGCAATTCTTTTATTTTCTCACCTCTGTGATTTGACAATGAAGAAGAAAATCATATTATTTGACTTCAGTTTCCTTGCCCATACTAAAAAAATCACAATTAAAAGTTAAAAAAAAATCTGAAGCACTGTATTTTGATTAACTAAAGCAAACAACAAAGAAGGTGCTTGACATTAAAGCTTACTTGAAGACTAAGATTCAGGCTGACTGAAAGCAGAATGGTCCAGATAGAAGGTTTGGTTTGGTACACTCTTGACCCCAAGAAACACAAGATTTCTAGTGTTGGCTCTGCAAGTTATTATGTGGTTCTATGAAGCTCTCCAGACTTTGTAGTTTTCTCATGCCATGTCCTAGGAACAATTCTCCCTCCCCTATATATTAGTGTCTGGTTTCCTAATTTTCCTAAAGTTTATTTCTTTAAGTATTGTGTTTTCTAAAAATTTTACAAGGTCCTATTAATATGCCTTGTCTCTTCTTCTGTCCACTGTCACTTGGCTAAGCCTGAGAACTCTTAATTAAAGGTGGATGAGAAAAGCATTGGTTTTTTAAATGGATGATAACTATAAAGAGAATTTGTGATCCTTTGATAAAAGGTAATGTCCCTATTTAAAGTTCCAACTTGTACTAAGTTCCTCTTCAGGTAGTCTTAACAGAGTATCTTATTTCTTTTTTCATTGCAATGACCTGTTTAATTGTCAACTTCTGCCTTTGAATGGTTAATGAGCAGATTGATGAGATAGTTAATAAACATTTCTTTCATTTTACCAATGCAGGATCACCATCTTATGGCAAACACAGGCAACTGTAGACTATATAACAGCTATTTTTGAGAGACATCTTTCATCTTTTCCAATAGAATTTTCAGGAATCCATTCATTAATTTAAAAATGAGCAATTAAGGGTTAGGAATAGTTAATCTCATAAGTGCTGAAATGGCAAGGGAATATTACAAATTGAGATTCTATGCCTTTAGCAGGACAGAAGGATTCAATAGCCAACAGTAAAACTTGATTTATTTCACTAAAAGAAACATTTATTAAGATTGCTAGGTGTAATGTTAGGGATTGGGGCTACAGAGGCAAAAGAGAAACAATTTCATTCCTTAAGGAATTTACATTCTATTGGGGTAGCAGAATTTTAGTGCTGGAAAGGTCATCTACTCCTATTTTATATCTAAATAATCTTAGTGAGTTGTCCAGGATAACAAAGGAATTAGCAAGTATCTTACTCCCAAGCTATGACTTGTCTCCTTCCCACAAGTAAATGTGTATAAGATTAGTCAGTGTTTTTTGCTGAGGACTGCTTTACATGACTGCCTATTCAAATCAACTCAAACTCTAAGCAACACTTGTCAATTGTTTGCTTCAAGCAGTTCAAACTATATAACAACAACAACCACCAAAAAAAAAAAAAAAAACCCACTACTAGTAGATGGCCAGAAGGAGTGTCACCTGAAAGATTTTATATGATATGAGCAAGCTATAGTAAGAGAAATTCCAACACTGAAAAAAAGAAATAACTCACAACATCGTGCTAACCAACTGAGGTAAATGTAGTCATTTTTCATCTTCTCACTCTGAATCAAAAGGAATACCTGAAGGGGAAAAGCCAGAATGAAAATCAGCATGAATTTTCAATAAAGACAGATACATCCCTATCAGCCTGCTTTGGTTTGAGAAACAACAACTGTTTTCTATCAGTAAAATTCAAGAGCTGCTACTGCTAAGTGAAAATGATGGAGAAGTGAGGAATTAAACAGTTTAGAGCAGAAATTCGCAACCTTCTTTGGTTCCTGGACCTGCTGACTTTCAAGAAACCTTCCTACTTCCTCTTCAATAGGAAAGGAAATAAATTCTATAGTTTCCCATGCATATGCACATAAGAAATAAAAAATATAGGATAGTATAGAGTTTTACCGAATATTTCCCATATCCCCCTTGAGAAGTTTTACATGTTCCCTGGGGAAAGCATACCCCTATCATCCAGATTTAGAGTGTGAAACTGAAATTGATCAGAAATATCTTCAAATTGCCCAGGAAGACAAAAGTTAAGAGGACAAAAGTAATACCTAACAACTCATGTCTATGACATAATGTTAAGAGACAGGTCAATTCTCCAAGAGCCTCCACCACTGTGGATCATAGCATCTGAAGGAGTTGTGGAGCAGCCTTTGTTGACACAGATGTTGTGAATTGGGAATGAGATAAATTGGCGGCAGAGGGAAGAGGAGAAAGGTTGGACAATGCAACTGCCTCTCAGTCAGAGAAGTTAGAGAAAAGCAATTGCCTCTCAGTCTCCTTGTATCATCCTCTTACAAGAGGAGATCCATTCTGGATTGGACCTCCAGCAGCCACTGTTAGGTGGCTCCCATGTATTCCAACAAAATAAGTGTAAAATGTTTTACATATGTGACTTTTCCCAGATAAATGAAGTTTAATCCTTGTAGTTAAAAAAGTTTAGTTTCACCATTTTTATGACAATCTCTTTAAAATGTTCTCTGCATTCTGTAGCTTCTTAAATATAAGTGAAAAAATTATTTCTGCTTGGTAACTTGGGATTATAATTATGAACCTTCATTAAAAATATATATATTGTTGTGTTATTTAATTCTTTTTTGTGTTTTTCCTAACAGCCACCAAAGGCTATCACTTTTCATAGCTATTGCCTTGTCTCTGATCTGTTTAATCCTGTCCCTTCTAGATATGTTGAGAGCTAGCTTATTAAGAATTGTATTATAGATATAATTGAATAAGTTCAGGAGAGTCTATAGGCTCTAAGCCTCCTACAGGGCTTAGATGTGATATCTATTTTCATCTTCTTCTGAAGCAGGAAGTGGTAATATTTTCAATATCCCAGGGCTAAGTGACTAGTACTTATTTAATAATCCTTTCCTAAAATTTGAGAATACAATGTTCTGTTGGAATCCTTACTAACTGCTAACTAATTAGAGTTGATCTAATCTTACAAGAAGATGTTTTGGGCAGAACCTGAAACAAGGTACTAAGTAGAATTAATTAATACAAGGCTTGTGTTCACACCTTTACTCATTGGAGTTCAATGAGTTCACACCACCCTTGAAGCTCGTTGGGCCAGAGAGCACTATGGGAGGTGTGAACTCATTGAACTCCAATGAGTAAAGGTGTGAACACAAGCCTTGTATTAATTAGTTCTACTTAGTACCTTGTTTCAATTTGCTTGCATCTCTACATGTGGAGAAGGAATCAGATGGGTGCAACGAGCCGCATTCGCCTTGTCCATCGCAGAGAGATGGAGCAGACCCTTGAAACAAAGGAGAAGACCCAAGAAATATCGGGTGGTTCTGTTGCTGATTGTGCTCACCATTGAAAGAGCATAGCTGACAAAGAGACTGTTAAAAAGACTTTTAAAATCTTCAGGAATCATTGGATTTCCTAACACAAGATGAAACTGTTTTAGTTCTTGAAAAACCAGCGAGAATCATTGGATTCCTTAAGATGAAAAATTGTTGATGAGACCTTTTGCAGTACTTCAGAGCTTACAAGAATTATTAGATTCCTGGCACATGAACTAATTGAAACAAGGTACTAAGTAGAACTAATTAATACAAGGCTTGTGTTCACACCTTTACTCATTGGAGTTCAATGAGTTCACACCTCCCATAGTGCTCTCTGGCCCAACGAGTTTCAAGGGAGGTGTGAACTCATTGAACTCCAATGAGTAAAGGTGTGAACACAAGCCTTGTGTGTTAATTAGTTCTACTTAGTACCTTGTTTCAGGTTCTGCCCAAAACATCTTCTTGTAAGATTAGATCAACTCTAATTAGTTAGCAGTTAGTAAGGATTCCAACAATGTTAAAAGTGGACTTTCAAGTTAATTGTTCAATGTTTGCTTCCCTGGAGTATTGTTGGATTGTTTGAATGTGTTTTGTATGCTAAAGTTCTCCAAGAATAGGTTTTGTCCTACTTCTGAGAAAACAATATATTTTATTTCTCACAGAGAAAACTAGATTGCTCTACCAGCTTCAAAGAATATATCCGGACCATTCCTATTGTACTTCATTTTATATAAAGGCTTCTCCAAGCAACCACATGAAAATAACCACATTTTGAAAGTTATGAAAGAATATGCCAAACGATCATTTAATACATTATTAAAAGATCAACTCTTACCTGACTATTGATAAGTTGTTTGACACTATGAAATCTTGTAATGATAAAACTGCTCTTGTAATACATTTATAAATTATTCAGAGGTATTTGGGTTGCTTTATTCAGAATTAAGTTTAATTCAACATTTTTGATCTACTACTCTCTGAAGGGCTTATAATCTACCACATGTACACAAATATATACTATTCAGATTGAAGTGAAACTAAAGAAAGATCTAGACAAGATATTTGAGGAAAATATGAATAGGGAGGGATGACTTATAGCTGGGGAATTGGTAAAGACTTCATGGAGAAGATGATATCAGTGCCTTGAAGGAAGAGATTTTAACAATTAGAAGCAAGAAAGATATGTTCTAAGTATTAGAAAATGCCTCAATGAATGAATGGGGGGGGGCAGAATGAAGAACAAGTTAAGAGAACTAGTCTAATCCAACTGAAATGCAGAATTATATAGAAACAGTGCTTTTTTCTTAAACATGTATTTTCTTTTTTTAAATTCAATTTTATCATCAGTTTTGAATTATCTCCCTTTTCAAACCCTCATCAAGAAAGCAAGAAAAACAAAATCCATTATAAATGTGTATAGTCAAGCAAAACAAATTCCTTCATCAGTCATACTGAAAATAATACACTTCAAGCTACACTAAGCCCATCACCTCTCTGTTGGGTAATAGGCGGTGTGTCTCATCATGAGCCCTCTGGAATTGTGGTTGGCCATTAAAACAATGCTTTTGAAAAGCAGATACCTACCTCCTCACCCTCAGCAGTATTCCCTGTGGCAGCTTTGGCTTGTGCATAATTAAAATTAAAGGTGTCATCATTATAGAAATAACTCTGAAAAACAGTCCAAATAGATAATTCAAAATATTAATATGCTACATGAAGTCTCAGAACAAGTTATACAGAGTAATAGAAAAAGAGCATATTTGTGATTTCATGAAGCATCCTCCGGGACATTTTTCTGATGATGCAGGTTGGAAAATGAATTACTTTTGATATCCAACCCCGCCCCCTTTTCCCAAAACTCATTCCTATCATTTTTATTTGTAATATCCATTACACATCCTCCTTATTCTTCTCTCCTTTTCCTTTCTCACTGCCACCACTAGATACCTGTATTACTCACCACCTTGTACCTGTATTACTCTAACAATCTTACCTAGTTTCTGTTAAGACTCAGCTCAAATCTCACTTTCTGCAGGAAAACTTTCCTACCCCATGATTCTTACTTCTCATCTCCCTATCCCACCAGTAGTGTCTTTTCTTTGAGATTACCTTCCAATTTCAAAAGAATGTAACTTTCATAAACACTTTTATGCATGTTAGAATGTGAGCTCCTTGAGAGCAGAACAGTCAGTGCTTTTGTTTTTCTTCATATTCCCAGGACTTAGCACAGGGACTGGGCATGTAGTAAATGCTTAATAAATGCTTGTTGATTGATTGCTCCTAGTTGGTTTTCTTGTCTTAACCTCTTCTATAGTTCTCTCCTCACCCCATTTAGCCTTTCTACATATTATTTCACATTAGGTTCCCTAAATATCATTTTTAATACTGCCCTACTTTACCTAAAAATATTTAGTATTTCTCCATTGCCATGCAGAGGCTCAATTGTCTCTAGAATGCTTTTCAGTTCCCTCAACCATTTGAGGTCCTTCACAATTTGAAAAAAATTAGTTCTCCATTATTCTTCATCCTTTTACAATTCCATTACATCATCCTTTTAAACCAGCAAATATGACCTATTCATTAATTCATTCTTGCTTTCAATGCTCTTTCCTATCTCTTAGTGCTTTCTTTTTAATGGTTTTTTTTTTTATTTAAAGCTTATTTTCAAAACATATGCATAGATAGTTTGCAACATTTACCTTTTCAAAAACCATAGTAACCATATTTCTTTCTTTACTCCTCTAATTTATGATATAACTTTTTTATATTTAGTTCCTATATCCATTTGAGCTTTTTATTGCATATGGTGTGAAATCTTTGCCTAAACCTAATTTCTGCCAGTCTGCTCATGATTCAACTAATAAAAAATGATTCATGATTCTGCAGTTTTTTTCCGGGCGTTTTTGTTGAATCATGAGTTATTATCCCAATAAATGAGGTCTTTGCATTTATTAAACATTGTACTATGATATTTGTTTCTGTATGCCCTATACTGTAGTCTATTCCAGTGACTACCTTTCTATTTTTTTTAAACCAATACCAGATAGGTTTTGAAGATTACTTCTTCGTTGATGTTCATTCTTTGTTTTGAAAAATGACCAATGACATCATAATGTTGGGGCAAAATAATGGACTATGGGTGATGATTTGCACATGAATTGAATTTAAGGGCAGTTCAAAAAAAAAGCATTCCAAGGCTATTCTGAGCAATTGTAGCATTGCTAGAATAAGTATACAAGCTCCCAAAATGACTGACTAGGTTAAGATTTATATACATTTAGATATCCAAATTCTAGCTTACTAAAAATTAATCTTTGACTTTGGTCATATCCTGTGTATTTGCAGGCACATAAATATATTTACAATATACATTTTTATGCACATACATCTAAATTATATTTTATGCCCCAAGTAAATCTATTAACAAGATGGTACCCTGTAAACTCAATTCTATTTCTCAGCCCAGTGAGTTAATATGTTGTGTTCTGAAATGTTTATAATGTTGTGCAACTTCTCAAATATAATCTAATCCTTTTCACTTTTCTTTTCAGTTCCAAGAGTGATTTATCATCAATTTGGAAGGCTCCTTGGGTTGGACAGATAAATTAAGCAGAACTGATGAAACGACATGGATACAAGACAGGATAACAAAAAAATTAAAGACAGGATTAGATTTGCAGAAGCAAAGTTCAAAGGTAATCGTGAACTGATCTAGCAGACTCTTTGTACTACTGCTGGACACTTGTTCATCATACTTAGTAATCAACTTATTTATGATTATGATTATGATCTTTTGTGATAATATATGGTTACAAATCATTATTTCTAAAGAAAGAAAACTTGAGATGATTCAAAAAACAATCAAAAGAAATATGTTTGCTGGATGCCATGGACACCATATCCTAAGTCCATTAGGCCTGGGTTAGGCTTGTGTTTCCTTGTTGCTGTTTCCCCTTATTGCTCATCTTGGTTCTTATAGAGTTTTTTCCTTAAGAAGTAAGTACTCAAAGGATATAGTTTGTTTAGAGGATTAATGCTGGGGCCACTGACATTTCCTGCATAATTTCCTGAATACAAACGTCTAAGCCTAAAGGACTAGAGTTTCTCCCATAGCTTCCAACCAGAGATCAGCAACAAGAATATCATTAGGAAGCTTTGCTCAAATGAATTAATACTCTATTCTCAATGAACGTCCTTTCCCTAATTTCACTAATTCCCTCATAATACCTTCCCCAAAGCAAAGCAAAATTCCTTTTGTAAATTGCTGGATGGACTTCCTTTCTTCCCTGAGGATAAATTTCCCTTCTTTCTGAACTTCCTTCTCATACATCTTCCATCTCCTTCCCTCAGTGTTAACCTGATATCCCTGACCATCTTCCCCAGAACCAGCAAGAAATTGTCTCATATCCATCCTGTGACACACTGGTCCTATGCAAGGCTACTTCTACACTCTGCTTCTGCTGCCACTGCTCAGCAACCATTCCATGAGCATAAGGATTTCCCTATCTTTGATATCTGCACATAGCATAGTGCCAAGCACAGAACAGACAACATATGTGTGCTGACTGACTAACATGTAGGAGAAATTCCTGTTATGATATATTTTAGAGTACAATGAACTCTGAGATTTTTTATAACTCAAGATTCTGTGAATGTTTTTTTAAATTGGACACAAAATAACACTTCAATGGTTCACAACTGCCTCAAGAATTAAATATTAGCTCTTCTAGTTTTTAAAACCCTTTACAATGTAGCTGCAACCTCACTTTCCAAACTTATCATACATATCCTATATTATACTTTCCCTTCCTGTTCTCCACAGCCTTGCCAAAATGCTCATATTACTGTTTCTCAGTCATGACATTCCAACACTTAATTCTGCATTTGCAGACTTCCTAGTGTCTAGAATGCATGTCTGCTTTTGTCTCGTGAAACTGTTCAAGAGACTCCTTCTATATGAAACTTTTCCTTATCCTCAAGTGGCTAGCACTTCCCTTATATAAATTTACCTTGTAAAATATAAATTTCACATATGAACATCATTCATTAAAATAGTTCCAACAAATGGTGATGAGGACCTGAACTGGGGTAGTTTAAATGGAAAGGAAAAGGAGACAAAAGCAAAAGATATTGCAAAGATAAAATCACTAAGGGCCTGGTAACTGACTGGATATAAAAGAGACACATAATTGGATATAAAAATTGAAAAGATTTTCCAGTGGTACAATATTCAAAATGTAGTCACTTCTTTGTTACCTAATAAACAAACACCTATATTTTATTTTCTGCTCCAGTAGCTAACTGGGAAAGTAGGGAGAATATAGTATAGGAAATGTTAGTCTAGTTCTCTAATATTAAAAAAAAAAAAGTCCTGAGGCCGTCATTCATATCTATAAATGCACAATCATACTTGAGTCTGCCTTTTAAACATTTTTAAAAAATTAAAAGGAAACTATAAGAGATGAAGAACCAAAAAAAGATAGAAGTTATCTTCTTAAGTTCTTGAGAATCTCTCATAATAATTAAAATTAATTAATCACGTGATTAAAATTCTTAGAGAGAACTTCATAAGAAAATGACTAATTTTGTTGGAAGAGAATTGAACTCCAGGACCAAAGGATTTAGAACTGAAAAAGATAATCTTTTATCTAACTAGTTCAACCATTACATATGAATCCCTTAAAAAGTATCTCCAAAATTTTGAGCTCTGTGAGAATACTAGAGTCTAGTGGAACTCTTTACTACCCAGAGTATCCATTCTAGTTTTGTAATTATTTTTAAAAAGACCCTCTAAATTATGAGAAAAAGAAAATTTACTTTTAATAAAATGTTTATTAATTTATTAGTTTAGCTAGGTCACATTTATCAGAGTTTTACTTTTTATTCTCTATGTAGGCAGTAAAGTATATTGTAATGTTTATAATATATTCTTATCCACTTTATAGGGTTCAAAGTAAATATTTATACTTACATAGGTGTGTAAAAGGTGAAGAACTTACAGATCCAGCACATATTGATCAGAGACTGTTAGCTAAATTAATTGAAGCCTTAAAGACCTCAGTTTTGGCTTCTCTGGAGTTACATGATTTTAGATAAGGCCTGGACTACATTCCATTGTCCAAAGGAGGATACTGGCCAAGAAACTATACATCACCTTATCTACAGCATTCCACTGACCGAATAGGGGAACAGAGACTTATATAACCAATCACAACATATAGAGGGTGGGATTTTTGGGGTTCTTTGTCTGAAATGTATAAAAACTGTGACCACTCTCAAGGGAGTGGCCTTTCTGCTGTGAACTTCAGCTCACAGAACGGGATGGTTCACTTCTCGAGATTTTAATAAATAATTCTGCTTTTTATGAGTGATCTCTGAGTAGTCAATTTGGGTAGGTGTCTTTGTCCCAAACACATATATGGTTGAATTTTTAATGTTTAAGTTATTAAGTTAAATTTTATATTAAGTATTTTGTATTAAGGCATATTGTATTATTTCGTTTATCAAGTATATTATTTGTGTATTATATATATTATTTTATAGTAAGTATATTATTTATTAAGTATATTATATTTATTAAGTTAAGGATTTATATTAATTATTAAGTTAATGTTTGGCTGAAAATAAGCCAATAGTTAAGGTGAATTTTAATTTTTTATATTTATCTACAATGTGTGCATTACTTTATACATTATGTCTAAATCCACATTACTCGTAGTTTCTGTAACAAAACACTAACAGCGCTTTGGTTCATGTTCCTGAAACAGTTCAATTTTACTTTACTAATCCATCCCTGTATCATGGTTGATATTTTACTTTTTTGTTACATAGTTATTTCTAGGATTCATATAATAATGAGTTCTTATGCAGAAAATATGACTTCTTTTACAATATGGTTTTAGAGACTCATTTTAATTTATAGAAGTTATGGATTCTACTTAATAATAGATTTATAAAACTAAAAATTAAAAGTGAGGACTGCTTACCTTCTTTAGGTCCTTGAGGATTTATGAAGTCAATCAATGTAAAGCATAGCTCTTTCAATGAAAGAACAGTCTCTATAAAACCAGTTTTTCTTTAAATTCAAATTCCCTTTCTTCTACTTAAATGAAAAGAAATCCATAAGGATGTCTTATCTTCTCCAAGAATTACCTATAGGCAATTTTCTACATATGTCTATGCTGAAAATGCTATACTAACCTTGACAGAATTGAGGTAAATCAAGACATCATCAAATTGTCGAAGCAGGAAGAAGCAGGAAGCCATGCATTGTCTCCCTGGTATTGTGTCTGTAGTACAAGACAACAGCATGTAAATTTAGAAGCAAACATTTCATTTGAGCTGAAACTTAAGTGGTAATAAAATTTAAAGACAGTTTAGGTCAAGCAAGATATTGTCCTATAATTTTCAACCAACCAAATATGTTCAAACTTAAAATTGTCTCAAAACTGGCTATTTATGACCCTCTTCTTTTCCTGTGATATCTATACCCACAAGTCTTTGGCAGATACCTCTGCTACTATATTTAGTATATTAGGAAAGAGGACTAGGAGCATTATATATTCAGCTTTGACCAGCAACGCATTGGTAAAATAGAAACTAGAATAGAATCCTCAGATCTCATTTTTGGATAAGTTTTCTTTCTCCTATAGAGCTTGTTCTAATTCAGTCATGTCCAATTCTTCATGATCCCATTTGGCATTTTCTTGGCAGATATTGGAGTGCTGTACCATTTCCTTCTCCAGCTCACTTTACAGAAGAGGCAAACAGGGAAATACCCCAAGTCACACAGGAAGTGTCTGAGCCAGATTTGAACTCATGAAGATGTGAGTCTTTCTGACTCTAGGTCTAGAGCCTTACCTACTTACACAATAGCTTCCCCAAGGCAACTAAAATTTAATCCAACCCAACAAGAATTTTTAGGTACCTAGAATGTGCAAATACTTTGCTAAACACTGAGGTGATCTCTTATTCCCATCTCTTTGAGGAATTGCCATATTTTGTTGTAATCCACACAAAGGCTTTTTTTAGTTGGACCATTTTAATTACCCCAACTGAAAAAGCCTTACTGGGTCTCTTCTTCCTTTCCTTCCCCACAGCCTACCAAAGAAACTCTCCTGAGCTGATCTTAGTCACAAACAGCTCTCAAACACTGCTGCTTCTTTATTTCTTGTGTTTCTTATGCCCCACAATCTGGCACCATTTGTTATGGAAGCCTCCTGCTAGTGGCTGCTGGGGATCTAATTCTGATCAACAGAATAGATCCCTTCATGTGAGAGGCTGATAACATACAAGGAGACTGAGAGGCGGTTGCATTCTCTGACATCTCTCTCCTTCCCTCTTGCTTCCAATTTCATTCCTAATCCACAAGCAACTTCTGCATCAGTAAAGGCTGCTTTGCAATTCCTTCAAGTGTGTTATGAGTCACAGCTGTGGGGGCTTTTGGAGAACTGACCTGCCCTTTCACACTTAGGTGTGCTTCTTAACACTTCCCCATGGGGTTTTCTTAACAAAGATACTGGAATGGTTTGCCATTTCATTCTCTCCACTAAGATCTGTCCATCTTGGGTAACCTTGTAAGGCATAGCTCATAGTTTTCTTGAATTATACAACCCCTTCCACTATGACAAGGCATTGAGAGCAAAAGGTATCTCATTTAATCTTACTGAAGACAAAGGAAATCAAATGATGCTGAGCAAAATGATCAGAATTATAATTATTGATATAACAACATTATATAGACAAACAACCTTGAAGGACTTAAAAATGCTGATCAATATTTTGTCAATGATAAGTCCAGAGAACTTATGATGATGTATGTTCCCCCCCCACACACACAATAGAGAGGTAAAGAGCCCGATGTGAATGCCCAATGGTGAATGCCATTCCTCACTCCCTCATCCTCATTCACTTCAGATGGGCTCTACATCCTTTCCTCCTCTGCTTTCTCTCTTCCATTATGCCTTCTGGAACATCCTTTCTATAGTCATTGACTTTCCTTTCATGCTAAATTTCTTCCTCTTACATTCTTTTCATCTTATTGTACTGAATGAATTATGGTTCCTAGTGGAAGAAGGTGCCTTTTACTACTAACAGCCAAATACGTCTTAGAGGAGATCACAGAAGACAAAATAGATGCTTTTCAGAATTTGAAATTTTAAAGCTTTTGTACAAAATAATTGCAGCTGGAATAAGGAGATACAGGAGAAGAGAAAAATATCTTTATCAAATCTCTCAGGAAAAGAACTCATTATTTCATTCCTTTACTTAGAGCTCTTGATGGAGGAGAGGTACTTATCAATGACTTATAAGATCCCTGACCTTGGTTATGGTTAATCTATGTTATCAAAGATAATATAGATTTCAGACATACCACATTCACTAGCTGATCCACCCACCAACTGGAAGAACTGCTGGGCAATTTTCAGATGGTCTCTCTGAAAGACATTTCATAGAAATTTCAGAGAAATTCATAGGCTTTCATTAGAAAAATAAGCAGAGTATCCATATTTTAATGACACTAATAATAATAAAACAATATATATAAACAATATATAAAACATAATTAAAAATAATAAAACATAATATAAAACAAAACATAAAAACTATAAGACACTGACAAATTATCAGCAAACATGAACACTTGCAAAGAACAGAAATACAGTATCATATATAAAGCTGTAAACTTCTATCATAAATATGTTTTCTTGTTTTAAAGAATATATAAAACAGAACCGTGCCAAAAATATCATCATCTTATTATTGGCTGTTCTTCAAAGGTTTAAAGTATCTTCACATATAGAATTTCATTTGGTCATTGAAAAAAATATTGATCTTATTAGTAATGAGAAATTTGCAAACTGGAACCAAAGAAAATTTGCATAGTATTTTATAGACAAAGAGGGAAAAATCAATCAACAACTAAGTACTTGATGTCTGATATACATAGGGAACTGAAAGCTACTGGCATAAAGTATGTTTTAGCTTTTTTTTTTTTCAGTTTCACTTTAAAATAAAAATAAAAATTTATTTCACTTCTGAAGTACAATTATAATGTAACCTGTTTTTGAAAAAGGATTGTACTTTCAACCAAATGAAGCTAAGTATGTGTTTATATCTATACATTATCATTATCAACATCATTATTCTATGAATAAACAAAAACATAAAAAATTACAGTGCATAAGAGCTTTGAAAAGTATTAATTGCTACATATATTAAAATATTATTATACATAAAGTCTTATACATATAAGAAAAGTACCAGAAAAGCAAAGGGTTTTTACATAGAGTTAATATTACCCTCATCATCTAACATATGCCATAGTTTTGCTAAGATATTTGAACAATTTTTAAAATTTTTAGTGGCTGCATGATTAAAAACAAACTGGGGTGTGGGGAGGAACTATAAAACTATCATATGATCTTGCTTGATAAGAGCAATGATTATGGATATAGCATGAACGCAAAATGATAATTCTCAGTATCAAGGGAAAGCAGTAATTGTTTGCTAAATAGTCCAAAATACCTTGAATGTAGGCTGATGATAGATATACAGAATGAATGGTATTACAGAATATGCTCATTTTGAAAACCACCTTCAACTGCAAAAGAACCTTATAGTCATCCTTTCTATCTACTACAAATCTATAATGTCATAAATACCAGAGTATTTAGACTCACCAAACCCATTTCTTGTCCAAGAGCTGCATTAACTACTCCCTTGAGGATGTATTCCTACAAATACAGAATATTATTTTAGTAAAGATAATAAAGGCATGATGGGATTGTTTGAGGCATTTCAATTACATCCAACTTTCTGTGATTCCATTTGGAGTCTTCTTGGCAAAGATAATGGAGTAATATGCCATTTCCTTTTCCAATTCATTTTACAGATGAGGAAACTGAGGCAAACAGAGTTAATTGACTTGCCCAGAGACGCAGTTAATAAGTATCTGAGGATAGAGTTGAACTCATACTCCTGACTGCAGGGTAAGCACTTTATCTACTGCGCCATATAGCTGTCCCTGGGTTAAGATAGGATCTTTCAAATTCAATTTTAATATCTTCGATAATCCTTCTAACCTAGTATGTTCTTTTTACCTAGTTCTAGCAATAAATACCCAAGAGATACTTAGGCGTTTTTAGTCCAGTTCCCAAGAGACAATGTATCTACATGCTAATATACACTATTTGTACAGGTAACAGTGACACTAAGCTTTAGTAGAACATATTTAAGAGTATCTAGATTACATTTAATACTTAATTTTTTATAACTATTGTTCAAAGTGCACATAATAGGATCTGTTCCAATATCACTTGGGTTACACTTTTTAGTACTGTCACTAAAAAGTCCTAACCAGCTGATATATGGGCTATTTTGATTCAAAATGCCTCAAAATAGGAAAATAGATTTGGATATATTGAAACTTACCAAACTTGGTATATCACTGGCCTGGCTTCTATGTGGTTTAAAAATCCACATTTTCTATTTGTGAATTTCTTTGTGTACTATAATTTTTGGGCTCATCACTGCTATAAACATACAAATCTTTATACCCTTGTCCTTTTGAAAAACCAGGCAGGTGCAAAGTAGGTCAATAAAAAGCCCAGGATACTCACCTCTTAACATTTCTACATTTCAGGAAAATTGTTTTCTAAATTAGTATACACATCTCTTCTGGCAATTCTCAACCTAGAATCTCTTTTCATGAGCCTTTCAGTTTACCTTTTTCAAGCTCTCTTGATTTTTTTTAAATTGTCTTTATTATAAAACATAATATATATATACACACATATATATATAATAAAACAAAACATAAAACTATAAGATACTGACAAATTATCAGCAAGCATGAACACTTGCAAAGAACAGAAATACAGTATCATATATAAAGCTGTGAACTTCTATCATATATATGCTTTCTTGTTTTAAAAAATATATAAAACAGAACAGTGCCAAAAATGCCTTATTCCTTATGAACTTCCTAAGACTTCTTCTAAAAATCCTTCTACTCTCTTCTGGGTATTTAAAAATGCTAATTGGCACTCTTACTTTTTTCTTCTTCTTTCCCTTTTGTCATTCTTTTCAGCTCAATAATATTCTACTATATTCATATGCCATAATTTGCTGTCATTCACCATGATGGGCACTCACTTTCTTTCCAATTCTTTGCTCCAAAAAGATGTAGCTATAAATATTTTAGTACATTTGTTTTTTTTCTCCCTGTCTTTGATCTCTTTGATTCTGACCATAACATCTCTGAGTCACGAGGATTAAGTTCCACTGATTTTCAATAGGCTATAAGTAGTGAGAAAAGAAAATACAATCAATTACCTGAGGAGTTGTAGGTTCTAGATCTTTAATTAAGTTATAAGCCTCTTGTACATCATCTGAAAGACCAAGAAAATTAGTCAGAATGAATTCTAGATAGTTCCTCTTATACTAAAACATTCTTGAGAGATTAAGAATTAAATATAATGACCCTGAATAAATGGCTCTGCTTCAAAGCCCACATAACAATTTGCAGTAAAATCACTCAGAACCAGGGTTCTAAAGCTCAAAAAGAGATCACCTCATATAGTCCTTTTATTGTAAAGATAAGCTAACAAACACCTCATAGAGATTACTTGGCATCCTGGTTTTGAAAAATCTCATCAAATTTTTCAGATTATATGCTGATTTCAAAGCAACAGAAATAAATTCAATAAAAATATTTATGAAGTGCCCGCTCTGGGCAAGGTGTTGTACTAGGTAGTAGAAATACAAAGAAGGAGCTTACAATTTAATGGGAAGGGGAGAGATGTATTTAAATAACTCTCTTATAAGGCAAAGTGGGAGAAGGAAAACCCAAAATGTTATTAAAATGTAAGTCTGGAGTGAATCTTTTAAGCTATTGAATAGGATGGAGGAAAAGCCTTCAGGGAGGTTCAATTTGATTGGATCCATAGAAGGGAAGGACTTCCCAAGACAGAGAGATGGTGAGAGAATAATGAATACTCCATTACAGGCAAAGAGGAGAGGAAGACATAATTTAAGGCACTGAGAAAAGAGGTAAGAACAAGAATAGAATAATCCACTTTGCCTAAAAGGATATACAAAAGTTTAAAATACAAGCTGTCCTCAAAGTCTTAGTGCAGATTTATGCCTGTGTAACTTAAAGTTTAAACTATCTAAAGTTTAAAGGTCATAGTCAGAATGGGGTAAGCACTGAAAACCAAAATCAGAAACTGATATTATATTGCTTATTAAAAGGAGAGAGACTTCATGTTACTATGTACATGCTAACCATTTTTTAATTGGTTATAGAAAAACCTGTTATTAGTTGGCCATTTATTTACAATAATATTTCTTCTTATTGTTCCAGGATTTGGTTAATAATTATAAAATGATTAATTCTAGCAATGTTATATGACATATATCATCTGGCTTCTCATGAATTACTATTAAGACTTGTTAATTACTTTTTAAGAATGACACAATGTCTAAAAGAATAAGCTATACCTCATGATCAGCCAATCAATAATTAAAATTTTTATTTTCTTTTAATAACACAATAATTGAGCCTTATTGCTTCCAAGCATTCAACATGTTCTGTCATGGACTTAGTCCAGTGGATCTATTATACAGTAGTGTATCACCTAAGTGTGAGTATTATATAACTTTGATTATCTTCTTAGGACCTACCATAATACACATGACTTAGACAATAGAAGTTCAACAAGTATCTGTTGAACACTAAGTGAAAAAAATCCCACATTATCCTATTATGCATTCACATTTAACAATATACTTCTATATTTTAAAATTTAGCTTCCTCATTTTTTTCTTTCTTATTGAGAACTCAGCAAGTGCCAATGTAAAAAATTATTTAGTACATTAACTCATGTTTTGGTTTCAAATAGTTATATAGAAAAACATATTTTTGTTATATAGTAATAAAGTTATATATTTTATATATATATAGTTACATATATATGTGTGTGTGTATATATATATGCATATATATATATATATATACACATATATATATAAAACATAGCTATATAATAGTTACATGGTAAAACATATCTTTTGTCCCTTTCAGCTGGGAAAACTTGTAGAAACTTCACCAGAGTGAAGAGAGCAGAATCCACTCAATAATAACTTCTTGTAGTCTAACACTGGTGGAGTGTGTCATTCAGAACTGAAGGAAATGCTAAATTTTAGTTACAGGTTAGTAGAAATAAAGCTGTATTTTTTTCCCATCCAAGTTAATAGATCCTAGGTTAAGAAACCCTGTCTTACTAGCTAACATGACATAAAGGGAAAATAGCCAATGTTGGAGGGGATGTGAGAAAGTTGAGACACCAAAGCACTGTTGATGAAGTTATGAATTGATCCAATCATTTGGGAGAGCAATTTGGAACTATGCCCAAAGACTGCAAAACTGTGTATAGCCTTTGATCCAGCAATATCACTATTAAGTCCCTATCCCAAAGAAATTTTTTTTAAAAAAGGAGAAAGGTCCACATGTACAAAAATGTATAGAAATTCTTTTTTGTGGTGGCAAAGAATTGAAAATTGAGGGGATGCTCATCATTTGGACAACTGAACAAGTTATAGTGTATGATTGTAATAGAATACTATTGTGCTATCAGAAATGATGAGCAGAGCAGTTTTAGAAAAGCCTAGAAAAATACAAACTGTTGCAAAATGAAGTGAGCAGAACTTGGAGAACATTATACATAGTAACAATATTGTATGGGGATCACCTGTAAATCACTTAGCCATTCTGAACCATACAATGAGCCAAGATGATTTCAAAGGAGTCATGATGCTTGGTGAAATAAAGATATCAGGCCCAATTCCCTTTCTTTCAAACTTATTCTCCAAGATTGGGCCACATCATTCTCATGGCTACATTCCCAAAGTGAGATAATCTGAGGATCCAACTACATCATTCCTAAACCCAGGTGACCTGGGAATTTCTTGAAAAAAAATGGGGTTTCTACTATGTCAGAGTGTAATGTTCTTTTGGTTTTCTGGAGGTCTTTGGGGCAGCCTTTTTTTCAGTCAAAGTAATCACCACAAGAATTGGCAGGTGTTAAAGTCCAAAGTCCAAATTCTTTTTTTATCTCCTTCAAAGTCTTGTCTCCTTGCCTGGGGCTTCAGCTAGCTTTCTTAGAGGCCTTCCAGAGTCTTGGTCTCAGTGGAGAAAATGCAGGATGACAGGTCTGCCACCACAGGGTGTGAGATGGGATGAATGAATCTTGAGTTCCAGGGCTTGTGCTTCAGCCTCCAGTCTGCTTCTCTTCCCTGGCTCTGAATCCGAGCCTCTCAGTCCCCCAGGAGAGCCACCAGGACCCTGACTGGAAGTGGAAATGAATCTTGTCCAGTCCTTACTGGGTGTTATATACTCCATTATCATAGGTGTGAATCTTGTGGAACTGTATTAAGTACTAATTACATGTACTGAACTAGAAAACTATTAAGCACCATGCAAAACTATAACCATTGTCTTTATCAGTTCCACTGACTTAACACCTTATAAGAATCCTTGTTTCAGAGTTCTGGCTCATAACATCAGAGTTATGTGGCTAATCCATGCTGGATATAAGACTTGCTATCAATTTGGAGTGGCACTAAAATCATTCTCTCTCCAGTATACCATGGGTTTTTTTTTTTCTCTACAAAACCTATTTATTACTTCATACATTCTCTATTTTGACAGCAGCAGACTGTGTTTCATTTATTACCCAAAAGCTCAGTCATATCACAGACTACCTTGGTATAAAAAGAATTAATCAGTGATTGAATCTTTATTAGAAAAAAAAAGAACTTACTTCCCCCTAATAACTGCACATGTGCATGTTGTGCCTACAATTTATTTTTCTTTAAATAATTATAACTTTTTATTGACAGAACCCATGCCAGGGTAATTTTTTACAACATTATCCCTTGTACTCACTTCTGTTCTGACTTTTCCCCTCCCTCCCTCTATCCTCTCCCTCAGATGGTAAGCAGTCCTATACATGTTAAATATGTCACAGTATATCCTAGATAAAATATATGTTTGCAGAACTGAACAATTCTCTTGTTGCACAGGAAGAACTGGATTCAGAAGGTAAAAATAACCCGGAAAGAAAGACAAAAATGCAAACAGTTTACATTCATTTCCCAGTGTTCTTTCTTTGGATATAGCTGCTTCTGTCCATCATTGATCAATTGAAACTGAGTTAGATCTTCTCTGTCGAAGAAATCCACTTCCATCAGAATACATCCTCACACAGTATCGTTGTTGAGATATATAATGATCTCTTGGTTCTGCTCATTTCACTTAGCATCAGTTCATGTAAGTCTCTCCAGGCCTCTCTGTATTCATCCTGCTGGTCATTTATTACAGAACAATAATATTCCATAACATTCATATACCACAATTTGCCCAACCATTCTCAAACTGATGGGCATCCATTTGTTTTCCAGTTTCTAGCCACTACAAACAGGGCTGCCACAAACATTTTTGGCACATACAAGTCCCTTTCCCTTCTTTAGTATCTCTTTGGGGTATAAGCCCAGTAGTAGCACTGCTGGATCAAAGAGTATGAACAGTTTGCTAACTTTTTGGGCATAATTCCAGATTGCTCTCCAGAATGGTTGGATTCATTCACAACTCCACCAACAATGCATTAGTGTCCCAGTTTTCCCGCATCCCCTCCAACATTCATCATTATTTTTTCCTTTCATCTTAGCCAATCTGACAGGTGTGTAGTGGTATCTCAGAGTTGTCTTAATTTGCATTTCTCTGATCAATACTGATTTGGAGCACTCTTTCATATGAGTGGAAATAGTTTCAATTTCATCATCTGAAAAATTGTCTGTTTATATCTTTTGACCATTTATCAATTGAGAATGGCTTGATTTCTTATAAATTAGAGTCAATTCTCTATATATTTTGGAAATGAAGCCTTTATCAGAATCTTTAAATGTGAAAATGTTTTCCCATTTGTTTCTTCCCTTCTAATCTTATTTGCATTAGTTTTATTTGTACAAAGGCTTTTTAATTTGATATAATCAAAATTTTCTATTTTGTGGTCAATAATGATCTCTAGTTCATCTTTGGTCACAAATTCCTTCCTCCTCCACAAGTCTGAGAACTAAACTATCCTATGTTCCTCTAATTTATTTATAATCTCGTTCTTTATGCCTAAATCATGGACCCATGGACCCATTTTGATCTTATCTTGGTGTACGGTGTTAAGTGTGAGTCCATCCTAGCATGCCATGTTAACGATCACTAAACACTACAATAAATTCTAACTGGATTAGAGAGTTTAAAAAACTTAAAATAAGTGGAAAAAAGATATTGTATAATCTGGTGAAAGAGAGAGAATAAAGTAAGAGGAGAACAAAATTTTCCTTTGTTTTTTTCCTTTCTGTTTTTCTATTACTTTGTTCTCTCTTCTTTATTTACCCGATCTGTGACCTTCTCTTCATCTTAACATCTTACAAAAGCCTTTTTTGTCCTCTTTTTATCTGACATTTTCTTCCTCTGATATATTTGAGAAGTTGAGGTATATAAGATGAATACAGAAATGTGACTTTGCCATCATAATGATAGTTAAATTTGCTAGTCACACACCTCCCATGAATAGATAGGTACAAGGCCAGGAACCTATTAGGGCTGAAGAAGTTCCTTGGACACTCTCTTATTTATATTTAGAAGAGAAAAGAGAGATGGGAGAGGAAATGGCAAAAATAAAAAGAGGGGGAGGGTGGTAAAGACAAAGAAAAAAAGAACAATAAAGGTGGGCAGAAAGAAAAGGACAAGCAATATCCATCTAAGTTTTCTTAACTCTCTTCAAAGAAGTAAGAGCCAGAAAAAGTTATCAAACTGTGCATACCCTTTGATCCATCAGTGTTTCTACTGGGCTTATATCCCAAAGAGATACTAAAGAAGGGAAAGGGACCTGTATGTGCCAAAAATATTTGTGGCAGCCCTGTTTGTAGTGGCTAGAAGCTGGAAAATGAATGGATGCCCATCAATTGGAGAATGGTTGGGTAAATTGTGATATATGAACATTATGGAATATTATTTTTCTGTAAGAAATGACCAGAAGGATGAATACAGAGAGGACTGGAGAGACTTACATGAACTGATACTAAGTGAAATGAACAGAACCAGGAGATCATTATATGCCTCAACAACGATACTGTTTGAGGATGTATTCTGATGGAAGCAGATCTCTTTGATAAAGAGATCTAATTCAGTTTCAATTGATCAAGGATGGACAGAAGCAGCTACACCCAAAGAAAGGACACTGGGAAATGAATATAAACTGCTTGCATTTTTGTTTTTCTTCCCAGGTTATTTATACCTTCTGAATCCAATTCTCCCTGTGCAACAAGAGAACTGTTCGGTTCTGCACACATATATTGTATCTAGGATATACTGTAACCTATTTAACATGTAAAGGACTGCCTGCCATCTGGGGGAAGGGGTGGAGGGAGGGAGGGAGGGGAAAAATCGGAACAGAAGTGAGTGCAAGGGATAATGTTGTAAAAAATTACCTTGGCATGGGTTCTGTCAATAAAAAGTTATTTAAAAATAAATAAATAAAAATAAAAAATAAAAAAAAAATAAAAAGAAGAGCCAGTCAAATACCAGTCAAAACAGAAATTCAAGTCATATTTGCATTTAAATCAAGTTATCAAGTGCTAAAGACATATTATTCTCAGGAGTCAATTGGGGGGAAAAGGAATAGATTAATTACTTGAAATGAACAGTTTATCATAAAAGTCATATGTAAAAAAAAAAAACCTTACAAGCAAGGTTAATGTTAGGGATGGCTTTAAAAACTAAAGAATTAGATCTGTTTAAGATCAGATTTTAAATAGTTTGAAAGTCCTCCCAAGTTCAAACAAGATTAAGACGAATTATTTCCTTACCCTGGCGAAGATAGTAAATGACTAAGTTTAGTCTAGCCTCAGGAATAACATCAACCAAGGGAGGCAAAACCTGCAAAGCACCTTCACCACCTCGGAAAACAACCTACAAAGAAAGAAGTCATGTTAAGCCAGCAGCAAGTATAGGCTTGGAAGGAGGGGATGCTGGGATAGCTAGAGTGGAGAAAGAATTACTGCATATTCCTGGAGAAATAGTATCTAAATTAACTTCAGATACTTAAATTTGTGGGGAAATTGTTTATGAATTATTTAAACTGATTATTATTTAGCTTTTGTTGCTTTTTTTTTGTAAACTTTTTGTCCTGTCAAAATGTTTCATTTTTTAAAGTTCACCCTAAACTTTTAGAAACTATTTACAAAAATTTAAATAAGTATATGAGAAACAAAATAAAGTCAAAACTCCTAGGACAATTTTCTTTCTTATTTCTCCATCTATTCCTCCCTACTATCCAATAAGTTAAAAAAATTATCTGTTTTCTGTCTATCCACAGTTGGAAATGGTTTGAAGTAGATGGTAAAATAATTATCTGTGGCCCAGACTCACTCCTGTTTAAGAATTAGGAATATAAAATATATGGAAATTATAAAGCCCTAGAAAGGGATAGACTTTTGGAAGAGATAAATGTAATGATGGAGAAATTGAGGCAGGAGAGAGATTAGAGAGTTTTTAATATTTTATTAATGGGAGAGTATAATTGACTGGACAGGACTCTCGTCTCAAATTATCCAGTCAGACAGAGATAAAGATATACTGGGACCAAGGAATCTATGTTGGTCCCAGGGCTGGAGGAGACTGTCATCTCAAAGAATCCAGCAAACAGCATCAAGCATATAGCCACCAGCTTCCAGCAATGAATGGAGCAACCCCAACTTCTTAAATACTTTTTCTCTAAGCAAAGGAAGGGGTAAGAAGCACGGGAAAACTTCTGTCAGGATAGGGGAGGCCATAAATCCTAAAAACCCAGAGACAGGATGTCTGAATACACAGAAATAAAGATATCAGTGAGGTATTTTGGAATATTTTAGAGGGATATTGTAAATTCTTGAGGACAGAAGAGTCAGGAGGTCTACTCTCTTGTTTGTCTTGCTACTTTATAACCTTAGAGCAAATGGTCCTCAGTCTTAGTGGCCCAGAGAGGGATTTACAATTTAGGGGATTGAGACAGAATAGTTAAGGAAACTGAGACAAGGAAAACTAGTGCAGGGAAACTTAATCAGGACAGTTAAAGAGAACTGTGGCATAACATAAATAAAAATGTGAGGATAAGGGGAAAAAATTAAACAAAAAAGTCTCTTATATATCTAAAGTTACTTTGGTAATTCAGGAACAGAAAAAAATACTATAAACTTGATTTGATCATAGAATGATTATGTTTGGTAAGAAAAGCCTTTTAGACAAATGAGAAAAAATGTAGGTTCTAGTATCAAGTTCTGCTACCACACTTAACCTTGAGATGGAAAACTTTAAAGATTTTTGCTTTAGATGATTTCTAGGCTGGAACTCTAACATTGTTAGGGAAGAAATGAATGGCAATTTTACTCTACTCTAAAATTTTAGTTTATTAAAAATTATGTGGGTGCTTCTTTAAAATCAATATATATATCTTCTGGAGTGGGACTGTCAATAAGTAGTGGAATTTACTTTCAAAATATCCTATAAATTGGTTGGTTTCAGTTTAAATAAACTTAAATTTTTATCTTATGCTACTATTCATCTATCTAAATAGATGAATGTACCAAGTACATATCAGTATTAATCAAAATAAAATTTGTATTTAAAATGTAGTTTGTTCAGAAAAAATTATAAATTTACTAATTGAGTTTACTTTTAAAAGGTTTTATATTCATTGCAAATGGAGATACGAGCTGCCAAACTTTAAGTAATCCAGTATTTCTTAGTTTTTGTCACTTTATGAGAAGTTATTCAATTGTACTAAAACAGAAGTTGTCAATAAAAATTACATGTATAAAAAATATGTCTTCTAGACTTCTGATAATATACTCCATAGTATTGGTATGAAAATTCCTGCTTTTTAAAAACTACCAGCTATAGAAGGATGACTCCCAAATCTGTATTTCCAATTCTAACCTTCCTCATTTCCATCTCATGATGATCTCAAAATTACTACCCCTCCCAACTTATATTAATGATACCATTATTTTTTTTAGTTACATAAGTACAAAGTTACAAGTCCTTGTATTTCCTCCATACTCAATACAACATTAATTTTTCCCAATATCTTTTGCACTTATCCTTTTCTATTTTTATCCTTAACTTAAAAAAAAAATCCTTATTTCATGTCTGGCCCAGTGAAACAAATAGCCTTCTACCTAGTCTTCCTGTTCTTATTATTTTACATTTTGAACCAATCTACAAAATTAGGTTAGAGTAATCTTCCTGAAACATTGCCCTCATTTCATATCACTTTACCACTCAAAAATTTGCAATGAAACTCCAAATTCTATAGTTTAAAGAATAAATTCCTTAATCTGTTATCCAATCTGCAGTTGTCCATGTTCTATCTCTCAGACTCTGGTAATTTATCTCATATTATTCACCAATATAGTCTCAATGCAATGTTTTAGGTTCATCATTAGCCTCAACATCTTTTTTTACTTTTATCATCAACCAAACTGCTTAAGTTACAATTATCTAGAGTTTATGCTTTCTTACCTCTGTGCCCTTACATATTACCATTTCTTTATTCTAGAATGTTCTTCCTATTCCTCTCTACATACTGAAATTTTACCCCTCTTTCTAAGCCCTGTTCAAGTCCCAACTTGCCAATGAAATCTTCCTCCCGAGGTTACTTTCTTATATTCTCCTCTGAATTTATAGAACAGTTTATGAAAATAATTTGGAAATTAATTATCTATAACTACATATCTTTTTTTGCTACCTTTTGGGGTTGTTATTTAATTTGTCATGGAGCAATAATCTAGTGTAGGAATCATAAAACTTGGATTTGACTATCTTCTCTGCCACTAACAAGTTTAGTGATATACAAATTTTACTTAATTTCTCTGCATTTCACTTTCCTGATCTAAAAAAGAAGTGGCTGAACAAATTCATTTTTAGGTTCCATGTCAGTTTCATAATTTCACCATTCTAAAGAAATTGTCACTGAAGTATCAAATATATAAGAATATGAGGACTGAGAAAAGTTTACATTTGTGTTTAGGATAAAGGTACCAATCACTTTTAAGAGTACACTTTCAATATGATGGTTTCAGCTGCAGCCAAACTCTTTAAGTTCCATACCTCCCAGATCTAACCAATTACCAAATAATATTGTAATGATTCTTGTATCTATCCCTCTCTATTCATATTGCAAAAACACTAATTTGACCCTTCACTTCACTACTGCTTCCAAGAGTTTCCACTAGGACTTTCTAACTGGGGTTCCTGGTTTCAGGCTCACATGAAGTCAGTTTACCTGACACCTTATTGGATTAGCCTTCTTAAATAAACCTCCTGTCATTGTCTATTCAAGAATCTATAATGGCCCTCTGTTATAGGATTGCTGTAAACCCCATTGCTTATTGTTTAAAAAAGATACCATAATTTGATCCCAATTTATTATTCAGTTTTATTTCCCACATATAAACCAAATATACTTACTATCATCTTATAAAGGATATTATTGTTAATCTTTCCTCTGTCCCTCTGATTATGCCATTTCTTTTCTTGAAATGCATCTTTATTCCTCTCCAAATCTTACCCCTTTCAAATTCTATCCCTATGATGAAGCCTTCTTTAATTACTCCAACCTACATTGATCTCTCTATAATTAGCATCTGCTACTATTCTCTTCCTTAAATTGTCTAATTATTTTCTGTGTACATAATCACCACAAGACTAAAAGGTTCTTAAGGTAAGTAAACTATGTATTAATACTTCTTTTATATTCCCCCTCCCCACAGTAAATCATTCAATGCAAATTTATTAGTTTCTTGGTTTATAGTAGAATGCTATTCACTGATGAAATTTCCTGCACATATTTATGTGTGTATATAAATATATATGTATACATGAGTGTATATATATTCTATATATACATATATATATTCTATCTCTCTCTCTTCCCTGACAAAATATAAGCTCCTTAATTTGAAGTGCTGTTTTATTGTTGTCTATGTATCAAAAATACTTAGCATTGTGCTTGGCATATGACAGAGCTTAATAAATTCTTATTTATTGAAAAAAAAAAGAAATTTTCTGCACACATTCTTTTATAGAGTAAAATGTACTACAATAGAATGGAAGCCAATTCATTCAAGATTTGAATCCATTATTTACCAGATTGTGCTTGATAAGTTCCTTGGCAAATTCGAAGGAAGAGGAGGCATTATCCATCAGGCTCTTGAGTTCTGCCTAAAATTTTTTAAAAAGACATAATTAAGAAAATCATAAAAATGTATAACCAATACTTTATTTCCTCACTCCCTTATTATATCCTCATAATGCTTTACAATGTGCTTTCATGCATATTATCTTATTTATGTGTGTGGGTATATGTATGTATATACACATATTTATCTATGTGTAGACAAACACAGTAACCTTGAGAAGTATAAAATGTCCCCATTTTATAGGTAAGAAAACTGAGGTTATATGTTTAGTAAGTAGCAGAGCTGGAACTAGATAGAATTCTTCTTTTTTAATTTAATTGCACACCTGGACCTGTATATTAATGCAGTCAAAATCTCAATATTTCTTCAACCATTCATTATTCTTTTGTCCATCAGTTTCCTTCTCTCTCTATCTCATTAATCAACCTAGACCCCTGTGATCAGCTATATCAACAATGTTTCCTAGAATAATTTGCCTAAAATGATTTCCATTCTGTTATACTTGCTAATACCCATTGCCTTCTTAGTTTTACCCACAAAATATAGGTATTTCCTATAATGCTACTCCCCAATCATCTTCAATGTTTCTATTATCTCTGCAGACCTTAATTATTTCTATTGATTCAAGCATTCTCTCCTCACCTGTTTCAGAGAAGTATCCTTCCTTCTCACCAAGGAAGTTGTAACCTTTACATCTATTACCTTGATACCTTCTGAGATTCCAATCTACCAGACTAGCTTCTAGCTTGATCTTCATTCGCTCTCCATGTCAATATCAAACTTCTTGAAAGAGTAATCTATCCTTGTGTTTCATTTTCTCATCACTTATTACCTAAAATCTTATGATCTGTTTTTTTTCCCTCTACAACTCTACTGAAACTGCTTAAAATTAACAACCAACTAACTCCTAATCATAAAATCCAATGGCTGCCATAAAAGAATAAGTTACAAAATCACCTATGAAGGTTTCTATTTAATCATTTAAAATATTATTTAATAAACTTTAGCATTCTTTACTTTCTAAATTTTGAGTTCCAAATTCTCTCCTTATGACTCTTCCCCTCCCACTAAGAAAACAAGCAAAATTATATTAATTAATTGTACATGTGAAATCATACAAAACACATTTCCATATTAGCTATATTGCTCAAAAGAAAGCAAGAAAAAATTACACTTCAGTTTGCACTAAGAATTTATCAGTTCTTTCTCTGGAGGTGGATAGCATTTTTTCATTAGGAGCCATTTGAAATTGACTTAAGATCATTGTTACTGATCAGAGTAGACAAATTTTTCATAATACATTCTTGTTATTGTATCTGATGATCTCCCACTTTGCATCAATTCGTATAGATCTTTCTCCAACATCATTTCTCAGTAGCACAATAGTACTCCATCACAATCATATGCCACAACTTGTTCAGCTATTCTCCAACTAATGGATTTCTCCTCTAGTAGTGGTATTGCTTGGTCAAAGATAAAGAATAAACAGCTTTATAGCGCCTTAGACATAATTTCAAGTTATTCTATAGAATGGCTAGACCACTTCACAAATCATCAATAGTTTATTAGTATGCCTATTTTCCCCTCATTCCTTCCAGTACTTGTCATTTCTGATTGGTTTGGGGTGCTACTTCAGAGTTGTTTAAATTTGCCTTTCTCTAATCAATAATGACTTAAGAGCATTTGTTCATATGACATAAATAGCTTTGATTTATTATTTTGAATACTGCCTGCAATCCTTTGATTATCATTTGGGGACTGGTTCACCGACTCAGGTCCCAAAAATATTTGAGAAATGAGGCCTTTATCAGAGAAATTTGCAATAAAAACTTTTGGTATTACTCCATTATCTATGGTACCTTTTTAGCAAAATGTAGTTTCCCTAATTATTTCTTTTAATTGGATTTATTTTTGTTTCATTTGAGATCATTATTACTATTTCTGCTTCTTCTTCTTCTTCTTCTTCTTTTTTTTTTTTTTTAACAAACTTCAGCTCCAAAACTATAAAATACTTTCCACACAAATAGTCAGATCTAAACAATTGGGAAAATATTAAGTGCTCTTGGATAAGTCGAGCAAATATAATAAAGATTATAATACTCTCTAAACTAATCTATTTATTCAGTGCTATACCAATCAAACTCCCAATAAACTATTTTACTGACCAGAAAAAATAACAACAAAATTCATCTAAAAGAACAAAAGGTCAAGAATTTCAAGGGAACTTATGAAAAAAAATCAAATAAAGATGACCTGGCTGTACCACATCTAAAACTATATTATAAAACAATGATCATCAAAACTATTTGGTCCTGGCTAAGAAATATATGTATAAATATTTATACAATTGTCTTTCTACACAAGAAAAATCAGATTTAGAAAGATGATAAAAATAACCTGGGAAGAAAAACAAAAATGTAAGCAAACAATAATAGAAAGAATATAAATGCTATGTTGTGATACACACTCATTTCCCAGTGTTCTTTCACTGGGTGTAGCTGGTTCTGTTTTTTACAGATCAGTAGGAACTGATTTTTTGTTTTCCTTCTCAGGTTTTTTTTTTCTTTCTAGATCTGATTTTCCTTATGCAGCAAGATAACTATATAAATATGTATACATATACTGGATTTAACATATACTTTAACATATTTAACATGTATTGGTCAACCTGCCATCTGGGTGAGAGGGTGGGAGGAAAGAGGGGAAAAGTTGGAAAGGTTTTGCAAGAGTCAATGTTGAGAAATTACCCATGCATAGGTTTTATAAATATAAAGCTATAATAAAAAATAAATATACTTCAGCTCCAACCTTTTAACTGTCTTTCTATTTCAAGTGTGTTTGTTGTAGAGAACATACAATTGCTAATCCATTCCATTATCTGCTTCCATTTTATGTATGAGGTTATCCCATTCACATTTATAGTTATGATTACTGTCTATGTCCCATCATCTTAATTCCTTTTATTTATTTTTGTCTTTTTTTATCCTGTCCCTTACCAAAACTCTGTTTTGCTTCTGATCACTAACTCCCTTAATTTACTATTTCTTTTATCACCTCACCCCTCATATCTCCAATTCTCTTCCTCTATATTCCTCAGTTGGAAAATTTTCTCCATTCTACTTATCCCTTCCCTCTTCTCCTAGTGAATCTTGCTCACTTCTTCATTTCTGGAGGAAATTTTTTTGAAATCATTTCAATGATAATTAACTTACACTCATACCTTTTGGCTATGTAGATCCCCTATCATAATGATAAAGTGCATAGGAATTACATGTATCAGTTTCCCATATAGGAATGTAAACAGTTCAATCTTATTGAATCCCTTATGATACTCTTTAATGTTTATTTTTTAATCCTTTTCATTAGTCTTGTATTTTAAATTCAAATTTTTGTCAGTTCTGATCTTTTCATTAGGAGTGCTTGAATATCCTCCATTTCATTTAATATTAAATTTTTCCTCTGAAGGATTATACTCCATTTTGCTGAATAGGTTATTTTTGGTTGTTATTTTAACTCTTTTGCCTTTTGGAAGATTGTATCTTAATTCAGAGCTTCTTAAAATTTTTTTCACTCATGACCCCTTTTCACCTGAGAAATTCTTAAGCAACCCCAAGTATATAGGTATATAAAAGAAACATACAAATCAAGTATTTATTGATAATAAATTACAAAGAAATTTGTTTTAAAATAATTCTTTATGTGTGTGTATATATATATATACATATATATATATATAATTTTACCATTTGTTCAAGACTAAAGCAAATCTGCATACTAATGAGATGGATGTGCTTGTTTAATCTTACACAAAAAATTGAAATCTTGGCAGAATATTGGATACTGCAGGATGCAGAGCATCTTCAATGTTTTTCAAAATTGATTTTTTGATATTTCACAACTCCCAAATTAAGGTATACTATATGGGGTCATAACTCAATTTAAAAAGCTTTATTCTAAGAGGATAGTCAATCTTTCAGATCTATGGAGGAGGAATTAGTGGCCAAAGAACTAGAGTACATTATGGAATGTGAAAATGAATAATTTTGATTATATTAAATTAAACCATTTCTGTACAAACAAAACCAATGCAGACAAGATTAGAAGGGAAGTAGTAAACTGGGAAAAAATTTTTACATCCAGGAGTTCTCATAAAGGCCTCAGTTCTAAAATATGTAGAGAATTCATTCAAATTTTTAAGAATACAAGCCATTCTCTAATTGATAAATGGTCAAAATATATGAACAATTTTCAGATGGAAAAATTATGACCCTTTTTAGTCATATGAAAAAATGCTCTAAATCACTATTGACCAGAAAAATGCAAATCAAGAAAACTTTGAGGTACTATTACACATTTCTCAGATTGTCTAAGATGACAGAAAAAGATAATGATGCATATTGGAGGGGATTTGGGAAAACTGGGAGTTGTAAACTTATCTAACCATTCTGGAGAGCAATTTGGAACTATGCCCAAGGGGCTACCAAACTATGCATACCCTTTTATCCAACAATGTCTCTACTAAGATTGTATTCCAAAAAAGATCATAAAAAGGGGAAAAAGACCTATATGTGCAAAAATGTTGAAAGCAGCCTTTTTTGTAGTGGCAAGGACCTGGAAATTGAGTAGATGCCCATCAGTTGGAGAATGGCTGAATAAGTTATGATATATGAATATAATGGACTTATTTTTGTTCTGTAAGAAATGATCACTAGGATTATTTCAGAAAGGGCTAAAGAGACTTATATGAACTGATGCTGGGTGAAATGAGTTGAACCAGGAGAACATTATACAGAGAAAAAGCAAGATTATATAATGATGTGGCTCTTTTCAACAATGAGATGATTCAGGCCAATTCCAATGGTCTTGTGATGGAGAGAGCCATCTGCACCCAGAGAGAGGACTGTGGAGACTGAGTATGGATAACAACATAGCATTTTCACTTCTTTTGTTGTTGCTTGATTGCTTTTTTGTTTTCTTATTTTTTTTTTCCTTTTTGATTTGATTTTTCTTGTGCAGCGTGATAATTGTGGAAACTTGTATAGAGGAAATGTACATGTTTAATATACACTGGATTACTTACTGTCTGGAGGGGCGTGGGGAAAGGGAAGAGGAAAAAAATTTGGAACATAAGATTTTGCAAGGGTGAATATTTAAAAATATCTATGCATATGTTTTGAAAATGAACTTTAAAAAGGAAAAAAAAGCAGCAGCTTTGCTCTAAGCCCTCCATTCCTTTTAATGTGGAAGTCACTAAATCTTTTGTGAATCTGGTCTGTGACTCCATGATGTCTGAATTATTTCTGGCAGCTTGTAATATTTTCTTCTTGATCTGGAATTTGGCAATAATATTCCTGGGAGTTTCCATTTTGGGATTTCTTTTAGGAAGTGCATCAGTAGATTCTTTGAATTTCTATTTTACCCTTTGGTTCTAGGATATCAGGACAGTTTTCCTTGATAATTTTTTAAAATATAATGTCTAGACTTTTTTTTATCAAAACTTTCAAGAATTCCAACAATTCTTTTTTAATTAACTAATTAAATATTTTTATATTCAAAACAAATTTTTCACATTTATTTTTAAAACAGGAGTTTTAAGTTCTCTCCCTTATCCATACCCACAACTGAAAAAGTACATGTAAAGTTATGCAAAGCATTTCTATAAAAGTCAAGTTGTGAAAGAAAACATAGATCTCTCACCCTAAGGAAAATTTAAAACTCTCAATAAAAATTAAGTTAAAAAGAGAGAGAGAGAGAGAGAAATAGAGAATACTTCAATCTGTATTCAATCATACTCAGTTCCTTCTCTGATTATGGATAAGATCTTTTATCATTAAGTCCTTCAGAGTAGTTGTGGATGATTGTACTACTGAGAACAACAAAGTCATTCACAGCTGGTCATCCCAGAACATTGATATTATTTTGTATACAGTATATTTTATTTTGTTCACGAAGGACTTTCCAGGTTTTGTTTTGTTTTTCCTGAGAGCATTCTGCTCATCACTTCCCAGAGAACAATATTCCATCAGAGAAATGTTCTTTGAAAATTTTTTTTACAATTATTGCTATTTGTATTTCCCCCCATTGATTCTCTTTTTTCATCCTGTACTTCCTCAAAAGTGTTTTGCTACTGATCACTCCTTTCCCCAGTATGTCCTCTCTTTTATCACCCTCCCCCTTCCTATATCCCATTCCCCTCCTATTTTTCTACAGAGGAAGATAGATTTCTATACCCCTATTGAGTATATATGTTATCTCATACAATAATTTTTTAATTGACAAATAGTACTTTATTTTTCTCCAATCGCTAGTCTAATAATTCTTAATTTATCTTCCCTTGATCTGTTTTCCAAGTTAGTTGATTTTCATTCTTTTGTCTTTGTTTCATGTTTCTTGAAGTTCCATAGAGTCATTAGCTTCTATTCAATTTAATTTTTTTATTATAGCTTTTTATTTACAAGATAATGGGTAATTTTTCAGTGTTGATCCTTGCAAAACTTTCTGTTCCAACTTTTCCCCTCCTTCTCCCCACTCCCTCCCCTAGATGGCAGGTAGACCAATACATGTTAAATATGTTAAAGTATATGATAAATACAATATATGTATACATATTAAATTGTATATTGTGTATATATATATATATATATATATATATATATATATATATATATATATATATATATATATATATATATACAGTTGTTTTGCTGCACAAGAAAAATCAGACTTAGAAATAAGGTAAAATTAACCTGGGAAGAAAATAAAAAATGCAAGTGGACAAAAACAGAGGGATTGGAAATGCTATGTAGTGGTTCACACTCAATCCCCAGAGTTCTTTCGCAGGGTGTAGCTGGTTCTTTTCATTTGAACAAATGGAACTGTTTTGGTTCATCTCCTTGTTGAAGAAAGTCACGTCCATCAGAATTGATCATCATATAGTATTGTTGTTGAAGTATATAATGATCTCCTGGCCCTGCTCATTTCACTCAGCATCAGTTCATATAAGTCTCTCCAAACCTCTCTGTATTCATCCTGCTGGTCATTTCTTACAGAACAATAATATTCCATAACATTCATATACCATAATTGATTCAGCCAATCTCCCATTGATGGGCATCTATTCATTTTCCAGCTTCTAGCCACTACAGACAGGGCTGCCACAAACAGTTTGGCACATACAGGTCCCTTTCCCTTCTTTAATATCTCTTTGGGGTATAAGCCCAGTAGAAACACTGCTGGATCAAAGGGTATGCACAGTTTGATCACTTTTTGAGCATAGTTCCAAATTGCTCTCCAGAATGGCTGGATGCATTCACAATTCCACCAATAATGCATCAGTGTCCCAGTTTTCCCACATCCCCTCCAACATTCAGCATTATCTTTTCCTGTCATCCTAGCCAATCTGAGAGGTGTGTAGTCATCCAATTTTTAAGTGAGCTTTTGTACCTTTCTCTTTTTGAGGGTGCCTCTTTTATAAGATTGTTAATTCTCTCTTCTTAATTTTCTTGTATCACTCTCATTTCTTTTTCCAATTTTTCCTCTACCATTCTTATCTCTTTCTTTAATGCTTCCAGGAATTCTTGTTGGAGTCGGATCCAATGAACATTTTTCTTTAAGGTTTTGTTTATAGTTGTTTTTACATGGTTGCGTTGAGTTTTATATGTTGGTCTTCCCTGCTGCTATAGTGCTCAAATTTTGTTGTTTCCTCATTTTTCCAGCTCATTGCTCGACTTTGAACTTAATACAAAAGTTGGATTTTGCTCACTTAAGGTTGGGATAGCATGTCCCAAGCTTCAGACTTTTTCATGCTGCAGTTTTCAGAGCTACAGATATTTGGTGCCTCCAAGGGGGTGTGATCTGGGGAAAACTGTGGTCACTGCACCTGGTCTTTACCTAGTAAATCCCCTTCCTCTCTGCAGCTACAAGACCTAGGGCTCCTCTTGGCCCTGGAGCTGTGATCAGGTACCTTGCTCTCCTGCAGCCACAAGTGTTAGTGTTCTTTATCTTGAAACTGTAACTAGAGCTCCTGCTCCCTTGAGAATGATCACACAGACACTCTTTTCCACACTGGAATGGCAACCTAGAATTGTGTATGGGCAATAGAGATGCCAATCAGTGCCAGCTACACCCAGTGTTGTAAAGTGTAATCTCTTTCTAACCAGTTATCCAAAACCTCGATGTCTCTGAACTGAGAGCTCTCGAAATTGCCACTGCTTGCTGTGGCTCTCACAGCCACCTCCCAGGTCCACTGCTAGTGCTTCAGCTATGTGTCAGCTTGGTTCTCAATCCAGGGTTACAGACCTCTTCTGAAACCTCTGAAGATGCCTTAGGGCCATAAAAATGTCTCACTCTGACCTTTTTTTGGCTTTCAGCTATAAAATCTGATTTTGATAAATTTATGAATGTAAAGTTATTTTAAAGTTCTTTAGAGGGGAATGTTTGATAGCATTCAGCTGGGTTGCTGCCTGAACTCTACTATCTTGGCTCCCCTCTCCAATGGCCTTTTTTTCTATCCTGATCTCTGTCGATTTCACAAACCATTTACTGCTTAAAACTCTTCACCCTCAGCCTCATTAGGGTGATATTCTTTTGTCTCTATGATACCTTCTCTAAGATGAAGCATGTAAAGGAAAACAATAAAAATCTGACTATTTTAAGGGGGCCTCACACTCACAATGCATTTGGCCCTTGTAAAGAATGCAGACCTTTTCACAATCTAGTGGATCGGTTTGGACTTTATAGAATATATACAACTTTGTCTGGTTCACTTGCACCTGGTAAAGGATGTGAGACCTAGAGTTGTTTGTATATGAAAATTCAAGAAAAACTATTAAGCAACTAGCAGAAACCATAAATTTGCACCCATGGCATAGATTTTTCTCTGTATATTTTCTCTGTTAATTTACATAGAACATTAGGAAAACTAAGAGAGTTTTGTTTTGTTGTGTTTTGTATTGTTTTTTAACTGAAAACCCTGAACCCCAGAGCTGTTTGGAGTTGTCACCTGACATACAGAGATGCAGATTTGGGAAATATACTGGATAATGACCACAAATTAGGATGAACACGAGCTCTTACAATGGGGACCCAGCCCTTTAACAGGAAGAGTTGTCATAAAGAGACACTAAAGCCTAAAGGATGACCTACTTTCCCACTTCCTACCTGCAAGCTATCAGGTCCCACAGCTGAATCCCCAAGGGAATTGGACTGGAGGAGCTTCTGCTAGGACTAAAGGAAAAGATCTTTCTAAAACAGCACCATAACATTCCAGCTGAGGATTGTAGCTGAATCTGAAGAGAGAGCTGGTAGAGATTACTGCCACTCAAGGAGGTCAATTTGAGAGCAAAGCAGGAGTCAGAGTGGATGAAAAACCAGTTACTCACATAGACCTAGAGAAGACTCTACAGAAATAGATAAGCAGAGAACTCGAGAAATCATTGGAAGCTGCCAGAGGGAAAGTATAGTTGTCAGAACTGGCAGATCAGGTCTGGAAGTCAAAATGTTTTATCATAAAACAGATCAAGGCCACGAACCTCTCTCCATTACAGAACCCCTAGTTAGTATTTCTGTATCTTTTTCTTATTGAGTTAGATGGCACTAGATAGAGCTTTGGGCCTAGAGTCAGGAGTGAGTTCAAATCCAGCTTCAATTTCACTAGCTATGTGACTCTGGACAAGTCACTTAACCCGTTTGCCTAAGTTTTCTCATCTATAAAATGGGGATAATAATAGCATCTACCTTCTAGGGTTGTTATTAGGATCAAATGAAATAGTAATTATAAAGCACTTAGCACAATACTTGGCATATAATAGACACTATATAACAGTTATATAACTGTAACACTCTAGTGTATTGGCAGAACATAATCTCTTTCAGAGGTTTTGAAATAAAAAGTAGAGCAATAGTTACAGACCTTTTAAAAGCACTTTTCATCGCAGAGAAGGGACTCTTATGCCAGGAGATCAATTTGGGCAATAAATCAGTGGGCAGGAGAAGAAGGAAAGGGAATGAGACAGGTGAGGCTGAACAGAGCTATTCGCCACAGAACCCCACCCCTGCTACACTGTATTACAAGAAATTGGCAAACAAAGTTTTAGATAATAGTTTATTTGATAATGGCAAAATAATTATCAAAATGTAAAGAACGTGCAATTTTCCTTTTATGGAAATCTTATGAATGTCAAACCTGCAAGTTTAGATAGATTTGAGCATATTGAGAATATCCCTAAAACTGCATTCTCTTTTCTCTATATTCTCTTACAATAGTATATGATCAGCAAGATATGATTATAGGGTTTTCAACAGAAATTCTTATCTCTAGTCTAATCTCAAATCAAGAAGAAATACATCATGTTGATGGCAATAAAACTATGGCAACAAAAGAGAAAAAGGTAGGGGAATAGTTTTAAATGGTTCGTGGCTTTAGTCGTAACAATCTTTATGGTAAAAACATTTTGACTAGCAGCTACATCCAAAGAAAGAACATTGGGAAATGAATGTGAACTATTTGCATTTTTGTTTTTCTTCCCGGGTTATTTTTAGCTTCTGAATCCAATTCTCCCTGTGCAATAAGAGAACTGTTCGGTTCTGCAAACATATATTGTATCTAGGATATACTGCAATATATCTAACATGTATAGGACTGCTTGCCATCTAAGGGAGGGGGTGAAGGGAGAGAGGGGAAAAATCAGAACAGAAGCAAGTGCAAGGGATAATGTTGTAAAAAAAAATTACCCTGGCATGGGTTTTGTCAATATAAAGTTATTATAAAATGAAATAAAATATTAAAAAAAAGAGAGAGAGAGAGAGAGAAAGGGGGGGGAAGCCATTTTGACTTCACAATCTGTCTGCTAGATCTTCTGGCAACTGTACTTCTACTCTGGCAGCTTCCCATGATTTCTCAAGTGCTCTGCTTATCTATTTATGTAGAGTTTTCTCTAGGTCTATGTGAGTATATACAAGTTAAAGAAGCCTTCAGAGAAGAAAAAAAGCCAGAAGATGGCTGAATTCCTTAAAGCTTCTACTTGTCCTTATTATCCCTAGTTTTCCCATAAGTCAAGCAATCTATATAAATAAACTGTCAGATTTGTGTCTTGGGCTCCTGGTATGATGGTCACTCTACCCTGTCCCCTCAAAGCAGTGACTCAGTCTGTACTCTTCAGATCCCAAAAGGTAAAAGCCAATAACCTATTCCAAGAATAGGGAAGAAGACTATGGTGGTGCAAAGCTGGCAAGAGCAGAATGGATTTCCATGGCCAAAGTAAAAAGACATAAACTTAGCTGTCAGCCTCAGTCATCTCCATAAACACCGTATCTTAAGCTGATTACAAACTGTTTCCTGATCTCACTCTGCATCGTGCAATTCATTCTCTGCTTCCAAGTCTTTATAAAACTGTCTTCTATGTTCCCAGTTCCTCTCCAACTCTGAGAATCTTTAGCACACAGTACCCCAAATTCCCACCCCAATGGAATATAAGCTCCTTGGAGCCCGAGGCCATTATGCATAGTGTGTTTGTATCCCTCATGCTGGGCACAAAGTAAGCCGCTGAACAAATGCTTGTTGAACTGAACTGACTGCCCTTCAAAGAAAGTCTTTCCCATGCCTATTCTCTTCATCTTAGCCTCTTGAAATGTCCTTTTCTCTTTTAAGATTCAGCTCTTCCAGGAAACCTCTAATGCTCCCAAATAAAAGTATTTTCTCATCCCTCAAATTTCTCGAGAGAACCGTGTCTTAATCTCTGCTTTACCCCTCTCCACTCCAAAGTATATCATACTTATGTGCATGTTAGACCTTGCTTGTAAGTTGCTTGTGTGACCTTGCAGGTCATTGAACCTCTTTGTGCCTCAGGTTCCTCATTTATATAATGGGGAGAATAAGATATGAAATGTGAATGGCTATTGTTGCTAATCCTTCAGAGGTAGATCTTTTTTTTTTTCATCTTTTTATCCTCAAGACCTAGCAAGACCTTGCATAATAGATGCTTAATAAATGTTTGTTAAACATAAGCTGAAAACACAGTGTTATACAAATGCAATATATTATTATTGTCCTGAAAAAAAAAAACCCAATAATCAAATACACTTTAACCACTCACAGTTGCTAAGCTTGTGTAATAAAAATACATAAATGAAAATTCCTTTCAGGAACTCTTGACACACAGAAACATCATTACATTTTCGTTTAGTATAACTGTGATAATGACAAAATTACAAGTCACTTAAAAATATGAACATATTCTTTATAAAGAGGTTCTTAAACAACTGGGAAATGTTTGCAGAGTACTTTCAATAAGAATGAAGTTAAAAGCAAATTTCTAAAAATACCTCAGCTGCTTTGCCGTTGTAAAGACGGAAATGGTTACAGGCCTTGAGGTTGAGAGCAATGGTGCTATCAGGAATTTGCTGAAGGTAAACAGCCAGCACTTCTTGAGATACATCATAATAATCCAATTTATAGTAACAAAGGGCCACATACACATTGAGAGCAAGGTATTCCCTGAGAAATAAGAGAAGTAAGAGCAGGGATAAAACATTCTACTACTACAGAGAAATATAATTAGAGCACCAGGATAATTTTTATGGTCCCATGGAATAAAAGCAAGATAGCAGAATAGAGCAGAAAGAGAGCTGGCCTTCAAATCAGGAAAATTTGGGTTCAAGTGCTGCCTCTGAAACATAATGCTAACTGTGCCCAAAGCAACTATAAAATCTCTATAAATTTCAAACATACCTCTGAATTCCACACCAGAGAATCCTACATAATTATTAAATCACAAATTCAGACCACAAAATGTAAAAGGATCCTTGCAGCAAATTAAGTCAGAAGGTATTTTATGCATCTTTCAAAAGAGGAAGAAAAATAATGAGTAATGAAGAATTGTTTTTTTACAATGTAATATATTTGTATTTCAATATTAAGAAGCCAAGAAATGACATCTACCACGGTGGGGTAAATGAAGGTGGGACAAGCCTGCATTTCAAACAATAAGGTCCAAAGACTTAAAGTTAACATCAGAGTTTTATCATATCAAGATAATTGTGCACTAACTACCAAACCTAACTGGGCAGACATACAAGGTGGGAAACTATATTCATGGGGCACTTTGGCTTCAACAAAACTAATTATGTCTATAAATAGTATTTTATCAAAATTAGCAAGATGAAAAGGTAAGGCACAAACCGGTTATCCAGCAGGATTCGCTTGTAGATATCAATAGCTTCTTGGTAGTGAGAGCGCATATAGTGAATCGATGCCAAACTGAGCTGATCTTCAGTAATATCCTGAAGATTCTGGTGAAAATTCATCAATTTCTTCTCATCATTGAACTAAGATACAATGTGATAAAGGACACTTGTAGATTCAACTGTTAATAATACCAAATTAGAAATCAATTACAGTTAACTACTGTATGGGTGGAGTTTTATTTTTCCCTCTCATTCTTCTATTTTTATTTCCATCTCCCTCTCCCTTTCTCATTTTTTTCTGTCTCTCCCTTCTTTGTCTTTCCTTTCAGGGAAAAAAAAGAAAAAAGAAAAGCCTCTGGAGAGTTAATTTTGCAAATACAAGTCTACAAAATGAGAATAAAATATGTTTATCAATCCTTCCATTCTTACCCTAACATTGTACTCTTCTTTTTCTGTTACCCTTTCAATTTGTTCCCTTTGTTTCCATTTTCACATTCTCTCTACAGTTCTCTCTTAAGTAACTAGTCATAATATAAAAATTAGGCACACTTCTTATTGTGTTTATCTTGTTAAATAAAATTCCAGGTTTCCTCCTCTTCAGCTTCTCCTTCCTCCTCTCCCTGAGGCTTGTGAGAACTTCAAACTGCCCGAGGATTAAATCAGCGTCCTGTGTAAATCTACTGCTTTACTTGGCCAACAGAATGATTTGTCTTTTACACAGAAACAGCAGAAAATGTTTTCTACACTCCAGGGTACTTGACAGATTTTAAAAAAAAAAACTTGTTCCCTCATATTTTAAGTATATAACACGTATTAGGAGATTTACTTGAACATTACAGTGAGAGGAAAAAGAGAAGGTGATACATGAGTCGATAATCATTGAACTAGAAAGACTCAAATGAGAGAAAGTTCCTTAGAGATGAAAGCAGAGTAGACTTGGCTAAAAAGCTATAGGTTGAAGCTCCTGTTCTATCACTTACTATCCAACAAGAATTTATTAAATGTCTACCAGGTGGAGGTACTGTAGGAGATACTAAACACGAAAAGAAAAGGGGAAACAGTCTGTGTTCTAGGGAGTTTCCATTCTATTTACTCCATAATACACACAAGCAGATATGTAAGTGGCTCTATATACACATATACATCTACGTGTGCATATATACACACATAAACATCCCACATGGCATTATGTATGTATATTACATATGTATGCATCTATATATACACATGTACTTTTTTTTTTTTTTTTTTGGAGGAGGAGGAGGAACAGGGCACTAACAACGAGGGGAATCAGGAGATAATTTCCGCAGGCTAGGAGGTGACCCATGAGCGGGTTCATGAAGGAATCAAGTGATTTCAAGAAGTGGAGGTATGGGAGAAATGTTTGCTAACCATTAGGAGCAGTGTAAGAAAAAGCATGGGGGTAGTAGATTAAACAGTTTATTTGGAGAACTGCTGGGAGGCCAATTTGGCAGCATGTAAAAGGGAATAAGATGCAAGCTTAAAAAGGTAGGCTGAAGCCAGATAGGCAATGGGGATTGATATGGTGTTCTTATGAAAGCTCATAAGATTCAGAGTTTAAAGGTCATCATCTCATTAAATGCTTTATTTCACAGATAAGGAGAGATCCTTGCTCATGATTATTCAGAAAACTCACCATCTTTAAATTTAGCTCCTTTCTATCTCTTGAATTTTAGTCCCACAGAATAGTGGGTTCAGAGCTGGAAGAACCTTAAAGGCCTTTCACTCATAGCCCACATTTTAGAGAGAGGGATTTTTCTCAGGATTATATAACTAGTAAAAATGTCTGAGGTATGATTTGAATCCAGATTTTCCAAGAATATAGCACCTTATACACTATATCACAACAAAGTCTCTTATGAACTGCCTATTGAACATCTCAAACTGGATGTCCAGGAGACAATTCAAAGCAAACTTTCCTTTTTTTTCTGTTTAAAGTATCCCTATTCTTTCTTTCTCTTTAGCTCACAATCTCAGTATTGTCTTTGACTTTTTACTCTTAACCTCAAAGTGACAAATCTTGCTATTTCTGTTTCCACATCATTTCTCCTTGCCAGCCTCTCTCTCTACTCACAGAGCAAACAATCTAATTCAGATGTTCATTACCTTTCTCCTAATTGGGAGGAGGTCCAGTTGGGATTCCTGTTTCAATCCCTTCCTCATGCAAACCCATGCTCCAAACTGCTGACTATGTCACTCCTGCGCTAAACTCCTGCTGGCTCCTTACAAATAAAAGAACTCCTCGGGCTTGGAGAGCCCTTCATAATATAACTCTAATCTCTCATGCTAGCTTTATCTACATTGCTCAACATCCTGCTTTCCACAATTGGGCTACGCTGGCCTTCTAGTTGTCCTTCATATATCTCCCTTCTCTGCATAAGCCATCTCTTGTGTCTAGAATGCACTTTCTCCTTTCCTCTCCTTCAGTGAATCCTTCATTTCTTTCAAGATACAACTTAAGCACCATCTTCTAAACAAAGCCTTTCCTGGCTTTTTTCAACTGCTAGGATTCTCCCTCTGTACCTTTTATTTCATTTTACTTATTCTGTATATACTCATATATGCACCTGCTGCCTCCCTCAGTAGAACTTAAGGTACTTGAAGATAGGTATTGTTACATAATTTATTTATGTCTCTAGCACTAACACAACGCTTGGTCCATAGAAGACATTTCTATATATTTAAAAAATATATGCTTTTTGACTGATTATCAACAGCAAGTTTCAGAGGTGAAATTTGAACATTTAATAAGAATTATTTCGATTCTATCTTAATGGGATAAGTGGATAAATTCAACTACCATTTTTCAAACTGCAGCTTAGAAAAGAGATCTGATAACTCTAGTTACTACATGTATAAATTATGGTAGTCAGAAAGCACATAAAATGAAAAAAAGGACAATTGAAATTGTTCTTACATAATAATAGGATCAAAATGATCATCATAAGAGTTTTATAAAATGAGCTGGTGTTCTTTGTATGGTTTCCAAGTGATCGCAATTTAGAGTATAGCTGATTCATATTGATCTTCTTAATGACTACTATCACAAAGAAATTAAATTCCAACATCTATGAGTATGTTAAAAGTGTAAGGAAATCAATGGAAGAAAAAATCCTGCACAGCTGTAGTTCATATTCTACTTGTTCTGAAAAAGCAGTGAGAACTTCCATTATTAAGAGTTATCAGGCTTTCTATAAATGTTTATAATGGAAGGAAAAAAAAAGGAAAAAGTTAAGAATACAGCAAAGTGCACAAAGTCAGTAGACATAAAATACCTTGTGAGCCAAGTGGAAGAGGAGACGATTTTGGAGTCGGCTTTTGGGAGCTGAAAGAAAATATAGGCTGGCTGTTAGAAAAGCGAGGGGTCCATATCAGACTCATATCTTCAATGGAACAGAAAAACCCCTGCGTTTGTACTTCTTCAGTTCTTAACTCTGAACCTTAAAGATCTCTGCAATAATAAAAATCCTCTCCTTCAGTCCATGCTCCCCAGTCATTATAGTAGCATTAGCAGAGGGAGCCAAAGACAAGATAGCCCTTGGACTCAGCCTCACTTAATCAGATCTCACTACTGTGGCCCAAAGCACAACTCTCCAGGTCCAGTACAGTAAGCAGCAACACTCTGCTTTATGTTGTTCAGCCCATACCAAACCAACCACAGTCACCTCAGTACATGCATTTGTATTCTGTGTTCTGGCTTCCCTTTTCTTTGCCAGTGAATTTTCCATCACTATCCCATAAAAGAAGTCCTTTCTATCCTCCATTTATTTATCTTGTATAATCCCACCATTATTTAATGTTTTCTCTTATTCATTCATTCCAATATCCTAGTCCCTTGAGATGGATACAATGGAGACTCACAATCTTTATGTGGAGCAAACCTGTTTCTTATGCTTGAAGATAAACTCCCAAAGAAAATCAATTATTTACTGGGAATCTCTAAGTCACTGGAAGGAAATCAGAGAAAGATGAAACAGAATTCCTGTTCCAAAGGGGCTTACAATCTACTTGAAAAGCAAAAATTCATTGTAATAGACTCCTGATTTGCCTTCTTGCTACAAGTCTCCAATCCACCTTCCACTCAACTTCAAAATGATTTTACAGTGAAGGTCTTCCTGTTACCTTTGGTAACAAATAAAATCAATTTAGTTTTCAAAACTCTTCATAACCTGGTCTCCCTTACCTTTCCAGTCTTCTTATAGCATACACCCCACCATATACTTTTTAGTCCTGTGATATTGGCCTCCTTGCTGTTTCCTCAAACATGATGTTCCATCTCTGGATATTTTTAAAGACTGACTCCATGCCTAGAATGCCCTCCCCTCCTCACCTCTGACTCCTGATTTTCCTCACATTCTTAAAGCTCAACTAAAATGCCATCTTCTACAGGAAGCTTTTTCCATTTCCCTTAATCCCAGTGTCTCTTGATTATTTCCAATTTATCCTCTCTGTGGTTTCACTGTAAATTAATTGCTTATAAGTTGTCTTTCCATAGATGGGAGCTCTTTGATGGCAGGGACTGTTTTTACCTTTCTCTGTATCTCCAATACTCAGCAGAGTACTAAGCATATAGAGCTAATGTTTACTGACTGACATTAAACAATTAGAGAACAATATAAGGCAAATGTAGAAATACTAAATTATATGCATGGAAAAAATGAAAGAGAAAGGTTAGCATAAACTGGAATTATTATAGTTATAGTAACTCCAGTTCTAAAAAAATCGTCTCATTTCTTTAATACATTCTTCCCTAAGTTAAATACTTAATGCCAGGAATATTGACTCTTCTCTAATTACCCTTCACAACCTCTTTTCCTACTCTTTCCCTCTTCTTCCATTCTTAAATATGTATCCCACATCACCTCTAACTAGTCTTGAATATAATTTTTCTCTTGTGACTATGAGGATGGAAAGTGGGAGGTAAGGAAAAAAGTCAGATTTTTTTCAATTTTTGTTCTGACCTTGCCTTTTAGAAAAGGATAAAGCAGTCGTATAAAAGGCATTAACAATAATATAAATCAAACTTGGGAATAGAAGAGCATTGTCCTTTCTTGTTCCCCATAGTCACCTTCTCCCTTTTCTGTTTTAATGCATCTAATTCCTATTTCCTTAAATTCTCTTTCTTTAACAGTTTTTTAGGATAGGAAAAGTTTTGTTAGTTGGTTTTCTGGTAGCTACTTGAAATAGTAGCTGCAATATGCTTAAAAGTGTGTGTGTGTGTGTGGGAAATCAGTTTTCTTAAACATAAAGCAACATAAATACTTATTAAGTATCATATAAAATATACATAATCTTACTAATTTATTAAGCAATTTATTTTCTGCTTCTGTTTTTAAAATCTCAAAACTATATAACTATGGCTGCTACAGAGAGTGATATAATTGAATGGGTCATCTCACCTTTAAATCCTGCTGTTTCTGCTTGTTTATACATGCCAAGGAAGAAGTAAGTACAGGCCAAGTTCACCCAAACTTCAGGATTACAACCTTCTTCCTTTGTTACAGATTCATATTCCTGAAATGCAGGATGTTATATTTAAGTAATTAAGCAAGAAAACAACTTGCAAATCATGGATTCCCTTGTGTTTTTCTTTCCCTGAAAGGTTAAGCAGTATGCCAGAGGACAATCTACATAATTCTAAGAGGAATGTTGCCTCACTCCTCCCAGTCTTTTTCCTCTTCTAACCTAGATAATCTAGGGTCAAAAACTACAGAGATGTCAGGTTGCTAAAATTTTTGGTCTGGGTTAGCAAGCTATACAAATGGAAGGCTGCTCAACTATCTTCATTTTCTAGAAGTAGGCATAATAATGATGGCTAATTTTTTCATAATACTTCAAAATTTGCAAATCACTTCACATCCAGTGTTACTTGGAGTCTCACAACACTCCTATGAGGAGGATGTTACTTGCATCATTATTCCCATTTTATAGACAAGAAAACTGAGGCTCAGATAGATAAGACTTGCAGATGATCACCCAGCTAGTATGTAAGCAGGATTTGTACACAGGTCTTCCTTATTCCAAGCATCAGCCTGGTGACAATTAAACTTCATCAAGTACTCTTCTAGTACACAGAGTTCCTCTCTATTCTCAGTTCAGATCCTTTAAGACTGGATTAAATACCACTGCACACCTCTCAGATTGGCTAAGATGGCAGGAAAAGATAATGACGAAAGTTGGAGAGGATGTGGAAAAACTGGGACACTGATACATTGTTGGTGGAGTCGTGAACTGATCCAAACATTCTGGAGAGCATTTTGAAACTGTGCCCAAAGGGCTATCAAACTGTGCATACTCTTTGATCCAGCAGTGTCTCTACTGAGTCTGTATTCCAAAAAAATCATCAAAATCATTAAAAAGGGAAAGGGACCCACATATGCAAAAATGTTTGTGGCAGCCCTTTTTATAGTGGCAAGAAACTGGAATGTGAGTGGATGCCCATTAATTGGGGAATAGCTGAATAACTTATGGTTTATGAATGTTATGGAATATTGTTGTTTGTTAGAAATGATCAGCAAGATGATTTCAAAGAGGCCTGGAGAGACCTACATGAACTGATGCTGAGTGAAATGAGTAGAACCAGGAGATCATTATACACGTCAACAAGAAGATTATGTGATGATCAACTGCAGGACATGGCTCTTTTCAACTATAAGGCAAGCCAGTTCCAATAGACTTGTGATGAAGAGGACCATCTATATCCAGAGAGGATTGTGGAGCCTGAATGTGGGATCATAGTTCTTTCATTTTTTGTTTTTGTTGTTTGCTTGCTTTTTTTCTCTTTTTTTTCTTTTTGATCTGATTTTTCTTGTGCAGCACCATAAATGTGAAAATATGTATAGAAGAATTGTACATTTTTAACATATCACTTGCTGTTTGGAGGGGAGTAGAGGAAGGAAGGGAGAAAAATCTGGACAAGAAATTTGCATGTATTTTGAAAATAAAAGGCTATTATTTAAAGAAAGAGAGAAAGAGAGAGAGAAAAAGAGAGAGAGAGAGAGAGAGAGAGAGAGAGAGAAGAGACAGGGAGGAAGAAGAAGAGAGGGAGGGACAGAGGGAAGAAAAGAGAGAGGAAGAGAAACAGAGGTAGAGAGTACAAACAATGCTGCTTGCACAAGTTCTTAGAGTTAGGGAAAGGGCCTGGATCTCTGACGGATTTTGTTGGTTTGGAGAAGGTCCCTACAAAGGCTGGTTAGTACCTTCTCTGTAATTTATAGTTTAGGTGAGCTGCCTGGAGACTTGAGAGATTAAGTGAGTTACCTGGGCTTACACTGCCACCATGTGGCAGAAGCCTGAACTCATGTTACCCTGGTTTGGGTTGGCTCTCTACCTGTTATGTCATACTCTTGTTTCAGTTATTAGCTTTATTTATTTGCATAAAGGGATTTTATTTTCCACCAAGGCCACATTTTGAAATTCATGTTGCCCATTATTCAGCTAACCTTTCAGTTTCTTAAACCTCTTTCCCAATGTCAATGTTCCTTTTGTTTTCTTTCCAATGTTTCTAAGCATAGCTTCCCTTTTTTCTCCAACCTCCACAAATAATATTCCTGTTCCAGTCAATTCAGTTCAACAGATGTCTTCCTGATATCTACAATCATCTTGCTTGTACTGGCTCCTTCTGTGCTTTAGCTCAGTCTCCACTAATTAAATCACCACTTAATCCTAAAAACCTCTAAATCACTTATTAGGGTTCTCAAATATTCCCAGGCTGTACCTTAAGACCGAGGATATATGCTCAGTTTACAAATTTAAAATTTTAAAAATTTTTAAAAATTTACAAATTAAAAATTAAAAAAAAAAGATTTTCTTCAGATGAAACTTTCCCAAAAAAGCTCTACTCTTTTACCCTAAAGAATTTCTAAGAAGAAACCACAACTTGAAATTATTTCTTTACTAACCTCTAAAGCTCTCTTGTAGTCACCCAGATGAAAAGCACAATATCCAATCCATAGATCAGCATCCTCTTCTTGCTCTCCCACATGCCGTTTGAACTTCAAGGTTTAATGATATGGTGAAATAAACAATGAAAATTAAATCCTTTTTTAAAATATCAAGTTAAACTTTCACTAGATAATAACAGATTATAGACACTGAAGGTAAAACGTCTGGTTTTAGTTAAATTTATGTTCTGGTAAAGTTATTAATATATTTACATAGTGATTTTTACTTAGAAAATGCATCTACTATCCTTACAATTCTGTGATACGAAGAAAGTAGGCCATACAGAAATCATATGACTTGCCTTAGATTATATAGTTGGCTTAATACTGGGATTAAAATCCAGTTCTCCTGGCTGTAGGCCCATGGCTTTTTCCCACTAGACCTATATCCTCTGGTCCAGTAATCAATTTTAAACAGTATTTCAAAGAAATGGGTTTTTTTTTTCCCCAGCAAGGTTGATTGAAAAGTATTAAAATATATATATATTCTAAATCTTATATTTTCCATCAAGAATCCACTATATCTTAGCCCACATGGATTATGAAAACATTAAGCTTATTCATATTTCATTTCAGGATGTTAGAATACAGAACTACAAGGAGGCTTCAGAAATCATTAGGTTATTTATTCCTTCATTTTTCAGAAAGGCCAGAGATAGAGTGATTGTATCTGTATTTCCATAAGTTTACTACATGCCACAAAGTATAACTTAAATCTTATTTGTGGTTGGTTTACTATTTTCAAGCTCATTCTTCTTAGTTTTGGTACTCAGTGATGGTGATTACACATATTCAAAGACATTGATCTCTATCTTCTCAATCTCTCTCTCTCTAGACTTATTTTATTAATATTTTATTCCAACAATAGGGCACTACTCAACATTCAAGCAACAGCTCTCCAACAAAACATATTCTCTGAAAATGGTTAAGCTACCCTGACAAAATGAATATGATTTTATAGTCTACAATTTAGAAACATAATTACCAAAGGCAAATTTCAGAGCAAGAGCAACCGTAGTCAAGGGCAAAGCAGCCACCAAATGGGACCAAGAAGATGACGTGAGCATGCAAATCCCTTTTGGAATCCATTATGTAGAAAGAATGCATACAATTAAGTTCAATTCTTAAGAGTAGAAGGAATAGAAGAAAAGTTCCTGCAGGAGCTCAGGGTATTCGGGGCTCCCAAGTTGGAAGGGATCTTGGAGGTCACTGGACACAAACCAATACTCTGGTATGCCAGGCTCTTCCTAACTCCTCAGGGCCTCGGAAAGGCCTCTTAAAGAAAAGCAGTACTATGAGGATTTCCTTTCCTCTCCTAAAATAAGTTGGGGGAGGGAGAAAGGGATAAACTCCTTGGAAAAGAGGGAGGTAAGGGAAAGCCCAGAGGAGGATAAGGGAGATTTATCCTTGAGAAAGAAAAGAATGTTATAGGGCATAATCTGATGCTGATAGGATCTAAATCAGCTCTTCTACCACCTAAGCAGGAATCAGAAATGTTGCTTTCCTGCCCTTCCTTCAAAGCTGAAGTAGTATAAATGTTAATTTTTAAAATACCTTTAAATTCTCTATTCTTTCCTACTCTGAAGCAAAAGAATAAAGGCAAAACGTGCCTTTTTTCTTTCTGGTACCAACACCGTACTGCATTTAACCTAGTTTTTGTTCAAGAAATCAAATATTCCTTCAATTCATTCCAATTTAATTTAATAAGCATTTACTAAGCATCTATTATAGAGCAGGCATATAGTGACCAAAGAGTTCATGTATGAAACTCTTCATCTAGATAGAAATTTCAGTAATAATCCAAAATCCTCCAGCTCAATAGTCATTTCCTTTTTTCCTACTTAACAGTATTTTTTTTTTCCTATTACATATAAAGATTGTTATAAAAATGAATGTTGAAAACTTTTTAAGAGGACTCCTTCCTCTTCTTTCCTCCCTCCTCCCCAAAATGACAAGCAATCTGATATAGGTTATACATATACAATCATATTAAAAACATTTCCACATTAGTCTTGTTGGAAAAGAAGAATTGGAGCAAAAAGAAAAAAAGCACAAGAAAGAAAAAAAAAACTAAAATAGTATACTTCTTTATGGTATATGAATCTTATGGAATATTTTTTCTTTTATAAAAAACGATCAGCAGGGTGATTTCAGAGAGGCCTGGAGAGACTTACATGAATTGATGCTAAGTGAAATGAGCAGAACCAGATCATTGTAGACAAGATTATATGATGATCAATTTTGATGGATGTAGCTCTTTTCAACAATGAGATGATTCAGGCCAGATCCAATGATCTTGTGAGGAAGAGAGCCACTTGTACCCAGAGAGAGACTGTGGGACTAAGTGTGGATCATAATATAGCATTTTCACTCTTTTTGTTGTTCACTTGCATTTTGTTTTCTTACTCATTTACTTTCCTTTTTTATTTGACTTTGCTTGTGCAGCAAGATAATTATATAAATATATATATTGGATTTCACATATATTTTACCATGTGTAACATATATTGGATTACTTGCCACCTAGGGGAAGGAGTGATGGAAGAGGGAAAATTGGAACACAAAGTTTTGCAGGCGTTAATGCTGAAGAATTGTCCATGCTTATGTTTTGAAAATAAAAAGCTTTAATAAAAAAATAGTATACTTCTATTTTCATTCAGACTCCATAGCTTTCTCCAGTTGTAGTCTTTTGAAATAGTTTCAGATCAATAATCATTTCTAATAACCTTTAGGTCAACTGTTCTGAATATCATTCAAGTATTTTGAGACTGTTGTGATTTAGTTATATTGGGATTGTTGAGGATGTCTAAAATTTCTCATGTGTTGATACATAATAACAGTATCCAATCTGCCTATTTTAAAAATGTTGGGGATAAAATTTCCTTTTTTATTTTTCTTAATAAAAATAAGATTGACAGAAAATAAGGGATGTATTTAGTCTATGTCTTACTTAACTTTTTATTACAGCTATTTTATTTTGATTTTCTATTTTTATTTTCCTTTGAAGTTCTATGACACTGGCCAAATCACTTAAGCCTTTCTTTCTCTCAGAATTAGTACGTTACATTTTTATGGCACTTTAAAGTTTACAAAGAACTTTAAAAACATTATCTCATTTGTGAGGTAGGGGTTATTTTTATTTCCCTTTACTGATGAGACCTGAAGCTCAAGAAGAGGGTGACATAAGCAAGGTCACTCAGCCAGCAAATTGTGTAGGGCAGGATTCAAATCCAGATTTCCTGATTTCAGAGAGTAATGTTCCACTCACTGCACAGACTAAAGTTTAAGGTCTGTTTATTATTCTTCAGGAAAGTCACTAGCTTAATGGATGGAGAATAAACAATTTATATAAAGACATGGACAAGAGACACAAAGGATGAGAAAGTACTGGAAGGGGTTTCAATCTGTAATATTCATTATTACATTAGATGGTGTATATCATCAGTATGACCATTCAGCCATCTAGTTACCAAAGTACTATTTATATCATAACTAAAAAAAGTGAGAATATTTACAATTGAATTGGAGACAAAACATGAGAGGCACTTATCTTGCATCTACTTCTGTTTTTCTGAGTGGTACAAATCTTAATTCCTAAATAGCTAAGTTTTCATTTCAATTACAATTATCAATGAAGGCCTTCTGTTTTTTCATTTTTTAAAAAATAATTTTCTTTTTTATTATTTTTAGCTTGAAAAATGCTAATATAAACATAAACATGTGCATAAATCTATTAGACCCAACTTGGTGGTTTTAAAAAATACCCAATTAATCTAGGACAACTAGAGGGCACAACGGATAGAGTACTGGCCTTGAAGTCAGCAAGAACTGAGTTCAAATACGGCCTCAAACACAAACTTTACTAGCTGTGTGACCTAGGGCAAGTCACTAAGCCCTAATTTCCTCACCAAAAAAAAAAAAAAAAAGAAAAAATATGCAATTATCTTCAACTTCAAAGTTGCCCACTTGGCTATGTCTCTTTCTGAACTTCCTTCTTTTCTCATTTGTACATTTTTTTTGTGCCATTATTTCAATTTTTTCCTCTTTCACTATTTTGATATGAAATAAAGTTTCATTTCTTAATATTTCTCTAGCATTTTGAAATCCCCTAAAGATATGAAAAGAAAATAGAAAATATATTCAAAATCCAATTGTGTTATTTTTATTGCTTATATGAATTTCTACAACAGATTATTTAAGACAGAAATGAAAAGCAATAATATCTGATGTGTAGCTACTTTAAATGAATGGTTGTGATGACTTTGGCAGAAGGCATTAATGTCAATCTATTTTCCTTCTCTTCTAGCTATTAAGTCCCTTTTGAACCTCATTCATTTCTTTATAATATACATCACTTTAATTGAAAATGTAGTTCTTCTTGTTCATGAACTAAATTAAATTGTCCCAGGAGTAGGAACAGTACACTAACTCACAGTAAACTATTCTTCAAGTAAGGATTTACTATTAAAATTTTTTGTAATTTTTGTAATTACTTGTAAGTTCCTCTTCAAATATGTTTTTTGACTCACCCATATAAGGGAGTACTCATATTGACATGGTATTGAAATTCCAGTTTTCACTCCATCTGCTTCTTTTTTCCTTCCCTTTTTTATTCTCTAAAAAATTCTTTTTTCCTGTATGGTAAACTCTGACTCTTGATAGATAACCTAGTCAGCAAACAAGTAAATTTATTAAGCATTCACTATGTTCCATAGTAAAGGAAAGAAGGAAAGAGCATGTCTGTATTGCGTAATAAGTTTAGACAGTCTGAATCTGATAGGAGAAGATGTTGAGGAATGCAACAAAAGGATGCAAAGTCTGTTTGCTCTGAATAATTTTTACAAATTCCTTTCACATATTCACTTATTCCAGAGTTTCAGATTTATTATGAGAAAGAATTACCTTGGATCTAATCTACCTAATCTATCTACCTAATACAATCTACTGTAATAAATTTCACATGAATAAAAAACCTAAGCTTTTAAATACCATTTTTAATCTTTAAATAACAAAATTATCTGAGACATGAAAGAGAAATCTGATTATTTGAGGATGGAGGATTAATCAGAACTAAGATTGATTTGTTTGAATATATATAAACTGTTTATATACTAAATAAATATCAAATAGAAAATTCATACTCTAAATATAATAAATATTAAATAAAAGTAACTAGGGAAAATGAAAAACTTAACTAGCAATAAGTTTCCTACCTAATTATACAAAGACCCTATATATAATATCCAGAATCTATCTAATAAACAATCAAGGAAGATAGTTTACATAAGCACTAGTATCATGTAATTAAAAGGACTTGTGCCTTGACATCAGGCTTGAATTTCAGTCATAATTCTGCCACTTGAAAATGTTATGATCCCTCTAAGCCTCAGCTTCCTTATCTTCAAAATACATATAATAAAATCTTGCAGGATTATTTTGAAGTGTGAATGAGATCTTATAAGTGAAGAGTTTTGTCTACTAAAAATTGCTTTATAAACTATGGCACTGCAATAAAAAGAAAAAATTTTAAATAGCCCCCATTCCTATAGCATTTTAACATTGTGCACTTGGACATAACTTCAACTAGCAAAAACAAGTTAAAATTTTTTTTAACCCTATACTAACAAGAATGTGGTGAAACCAGGGCACAGAAATATGTTGATGCTAGCTAGTAGTATTTATCACTTCAACAATTCTGAATAGCAATCTGACAAAATATGTAATAAGCTCAATTTTACCTAGTAATTTCACTTAGGGAATATGTCAAAAGGTATTCAAGAAAACAACAAAAAATATACCTACACTTTTGTAGTAGCATGCATATATATATATGCATATATATATATAGAAAACAATCAAAATGTCCAATCAGAGGAAATCATTAAGTAAAATTACAGTAATGATGGTCTACACAGAGTGCCTGAGAAGGCGCTCCTTTGTGGTGACATGTAAGGAAATACCCTGAAGAGATGGTTCCAGTCAGTAATTACAGTAATTAAAGAGGAACCTCTTTGACTAGCTGCAGACACATTTAAAAAATGGCTGACAGCTTCAGACTCTTCTATCTCACCTCAGCTCTCTTGGGGAAGCTCAATGACCAATGAAGGAGCTGTGATAGAGGGTCAAGTAGAGTCATGCAGGAACAAAGAATAACATTGAGAAGAAGCTGAGACAACAACTCATCAGTATCCATGCTGCCTCTGGACAGGAACACTTGATAGGAATGACACTTGTCGGAAGGGAGCTGGTGAGCCTAAGGTGATGTGGGAGAAGAGACATCCCTGAGATACTGTATGGGAGGCAGGAGGAGGGGAAAAGGGAGGAGAGGAGGTAAAATACTTCTGCTTTATCCTTTCTGTGTCTGAAAGAAATATCTCTTTGTAATAGCCACTTGATGTTAAGGGGTCAAATGGAACTAAAGCACTAGTCACAGGCCCTCTAAAAATGGAGCAGGAAGCACAGTCAGTCAGTGTTGGCTTGAACCAACATCATTACAAAAGAGAATACTCTCAGCCTTCTTAGGGAATCCTAAAGTCTGAAGCCTGGAGAAAATAGGGCCAGAATATCCGTGTATATTAACACAACTTGAGATACTATATATATATTTAAAATCCATCAATTTACAAATACTCATTAAACACATTATTAATATCCTAGGCTTTAGAAACAATTACAAAAATCAAACAGTTGTTTTCTTTAAGGAGCTTATACTCTATCAAAGGAGACATGTATAGATATATATGTATAAGTATATATACATATATATATGTGAAATGTTATCAAGAATACATGAGAACTAGTAAAGCTTAAAACAGCACTAAGACTTTCAGTCTTCCCTGTCTAAACGTACATGTATGTCTATGTCTATATTTCTGACTCCTTTACTTCATAGGACTCCCTGCCATGTCTGTAGCTGTGCCCATACATGTGCTGCAGAGATGTTAAAGTCTTAGAGTGACAAGCTTGTCCCCATTTAGCACACTGATGAGGAGGGGTAGGGGCTGGTACTTTTCTGTAAGTGCTAGTTACATTATCATGAGCCTGTCTTCTTTTGGATCTAACTGACTAGATTAGTTGACTTCAAAATGTGTGTGTGTTCGTTCTAGTCCCCAAGAAACAAACCACAGTCTGAATGATATAAGACCTAATAGTTCCAACTGTAAAAGAAAGGAAAGCTTGGGAAATGATATTCCAGAGGATAAAAAATAAAGGCTTAATATAATAAAACAGGATTTCCAAGTATTTCTAATCAAAAGACCAGAATGGAATAAATACTTTGAAAAGCAAGCAAACCAGTTGAAACAAAGAAAGGTAGACATATTTAAACAATCAGGAGGATCTTTATAATAATAAAATATTTATACGCTAAAGTGGGCAAAGAAACAAAGATTCCTTTAAAACACTAATGTCTCCAATGGTAATTAAAAGGAGCTTTAAAAAGATCTGGATCCAATTTTGTTATTTTTTTATTATCTTATGATAATAAGATGGAACTTATTTTCTCTCATAAGCAGGGTGCTTCTGTAGAAAATGATACAAAGAAAGAGTGGGGAGAACAAACTTCTGTAGAAGATGATACAAACAAGAAAGAAAAAATGGGGAGAACACTTCTATCTGAACTCAACAAAGAAGAATTGAACACAAATGTAAGAGTATGGTGTAGAACTATGTTAAACTCAATAGATAATCAAGCAGATACTAGAAGGGAATGGAGAGGAGAATTAAGGATTATAGATTCAGGGAGGTATTAGTCATAACACCAATTCCACTTTCCTAGCTCATAAAGAAAAGATAACCTATTTTCAGGAATTGGACAAGGAATAAAGAAGAATAGTAGTGGAAAGGAAGTTGACTTCATTGAATATAACTTGCTAATGTTATGCACACCTCTCTGAACACCTCCTTTTTCTTTATAAAGTGGAGAAAGGATGTCAAGGAGAGGAAAAAGCATAAAAGAAAAGGATAGATAGAAAAAATATATATACAAAACAATGATAATTTTGAGTGTAAAAATAGGACAGGGTAGCAAAATAGATTAGAAAGTAGAATTCAATAGCAAGTTTATAAGAAACATAATGGAAACAGATTCACAAAATCTAAATCTCAGAAAACATTAAAGAACTTCTAACCCACATCTTTCAGGCTAGCTTACCCATTTAGCAGGCATATATACCTTATCCAAAGGTCCTTTTTCCCTAAATTTAAATTCCTAAGTTACTTAAAAAACTGAAATACAGACCAATCTTTCTGTAAACACAAAATCCTCTAGAAAAGGATCTCTTGTGATTTGCAGGATTAATGTTAAGAAGAAAAATATTAGCCCAGTCAATCCAAGAAAAACTATTAAGAAACCCTTAGGAGTTAATTTAAGAACTCTTAAATTATGTATACTCTTCTTTTAGCGGTCACTGAATTTAGTTAAGATATCTTCAAGCAAAATTTTCTACTGTCATTTCATTTTCAATTTAAGTTACAAACATTTTCCATTTTAAACATTTCCAAATATCTTTTTTTAAAAAAAGATATCTTTTGGGGGCAGCTAGATGGTGTAATAGATGGAGCATCATCCCTGAATTCAGGAGGGTGTGAGTTCAAATTTGATCTCAGATATTTAACACTTCCTAAATGTGTGACCCTGGGCACACATTAACCCCAGTTGCCTCAGGGGGAAAAAAAGACATCTTTAAGCAGCTCTAGGTCCTGCCCCTACCTCCTACAGGTTACAGCACTTTGGGGGTAAAAATACCTTATTGCTTTGGAGAAACTGAGATATTTACAGTAACAGGAAAGAATCATACATACAAATAAATATACATAGCATTAATCATTTTTGCTGATTTTTGAAAGAGAATCATTTTCTTGACTTAGATAAAAACCTATGGAAGTATCAAATACACTCCACATTATCATTATCACCACAAGGGGATGACTAGGCATGTCAGATGTTTCATTATAAAGGAAGGATAAAACAAAATCAATGTTCTTAAAGAGATAAAAGCTGAAAAAAAGAAATACATAATAACAATTAGACGTATACTTAGCTATACTTACAACTTATGTGGTTGACTGACTCGGAAATGGTGCTTTAGAAACGATTTTGGCATCCTGCCGCAAGAAAACCTTGATTAGGCTTTTTTTCTTTTATTTTAGTGTCCCTTCCTCTGTCTATGCTGCTTTAACTCATATAAGCTCCGTTTTGATTACTCAGAAACATTTTTAAAAGACAGTTATTTTTTATTACAATAAATGTATCAAAATCCAGGATTCTTTAAACTTACACAAAATGCTGCAACAACTACTCCAAGAATTAAGTGGCCAAGATTTGAGTTGAACAAGACAGTTAATTTGTGAATAATTATTATAATAAATGTTTTGTTTCGTTTTTTTACCACAGCATAGAGACCAGTTAGGTTTTTCATCCATCACATAGTAGATCAGACAGAATCTAGATATAAAAAAGGTTTTACCTCTTCAAAAGGTATATAATAGGCTTAGATCATATAGTAGGAGCTTAATAAATGCTTGTTAACTGACAGCTACTTACAGAATCAATTGGATTTTAGACTCTGTTGGGGAAAGGACATTCATCTGCTAGGACTGGAATCAGAAAGCTGGAGCTAGAAGAGACCTCAAACATCATATACTTTAACTCCCTAATTTTACATCTGAGAAACTGAGGGTCCCCCAAAGAAGTTAAAAGGTTAGAGGTTACCTCCAGTAGGGTAATGGCTCCAGTGAAATCTCTTTGTGATAGCAGCTCTTCTAGTTTTGGAATCTTTCTCCCTTTCTTCTTCCGCTTGTCAATTTGCTGTAGGTCTCCACCTACAGCAGGTTTAGCTCTTGAAAGCATCTGAAAAGGGCAAGGAAAATAGTGCTGTAGTCTAAACTGGACTTTAACAAAACAGAAGCAAACAATTCTAGCACCAACAGAGCCTGTTACAAAAGAACTGCAAGCTGAAATTCCTTCCTTGGGTTCAAGACAAATATTAAAAAAATAAATAAGGTGGAGAAATATTTTCTCATACCTGGAAATATTTATGTAAAGGATCAAAGGATAAGATTTAGAAGATCCCTAGTCCAACCCCTTCATTTCACAGAGAAGAAAAATGAGACCAAGTATTAATTTATTTGCCCAAAGCCACACAGGTAATAAGAATCAGCTTGGAGTCAAACCCACTTCCTCCAGTTCCAAATCCTGCCTTCTTTCCAATGCACCAGTGAGGGAGCAAAACCCCGTGTAATGCTCGAACAGGGAGCGGGCACAGCAGCTCTGGCTTTCTGCTCTTTTCTGCTGGCCCACGGGAATCCAGCGGCTTCTCAGCTGTCTCTTCCCACGCTCTCAATTTCCCCTCTGAGAAGGGGATCAGCTGCTCCAGCCCTGCTTCCTCACCCTCCTTTTTCTAGGCTCCTCATCACAAGTCTCTGGGTTCCCTGGCTAATAATCTAGCTACGAGCAGAGGTGATTACAGGGCAGGTAGTATCCGTGGTGACGGAGGAGGAGGAGAAGGAAAAGAAGGAGGAGGAAGAAGAAGAGGAGGAAGTGGAGGAGAAGGATGAGGAGGAAAAGATCAGGAGAGGAAGGAAGAGGAGAGAAAAAGAGGAGGAAGAAGAAGGGGAGAGGAAGGAGAGAAGAGGAAGAGGAGGGGAAGAAGGAGGAGATCTGGGAAAGGAGGAGGAGATAAAGGAGGGAGGAAGAAGAGGTAGAAAAGAAGAGGGAAGATGAACAATGAGGAAGGGGAAAATAAAGAGGGAGAATGAGGAGCAAGAGGGGGAGAGAAGGAAAAGGGGAAGAGGAGATCAAAGCAGGGTGGAGCGGGAAGAGAAGGCGGCAGATGGAGATGAAAACAGAAAGAAGAGAGAGGAGGAGATAAAGAGAAAAGGAGGGGAGAGGAGGAGGAACAGAGGAAGAAGGAGATCAAGGAGGAAGGAGGAATGATGAGAAGAGGTAAAGGGGGAAAGAAAGGGGAGAGAGGAAAAAGGAAAAGGAGGAGGAGATTCAGGGGGAAAGAGAGGGAGAAAAGAAGGAAGAGGAGGAGGGGTGAAGAAATTGAGAAGGAGGAGAAGAGGGAGGAAGGGAAGGAGGGGAACTGGAAAAGAACAGAAAGGAGTCAGAGTCCATGGGTTCATGTGTGGGGCTGGTTGTTCCGACACTGCATTCCCTCCTGCCAGGGAAGGTTCCCAAACAGCCCGGCATTGTAGCTGCTGGCTCGGCCAGAAGCCGGAGTCCCAGAATAGGTCGCACCCTCCTAGCCCACCCCAAGTCCCAGCCCGGCTCCTGCGTCCAGCCAACAGCCAAGCTTTCTGCAGGGACACTCACCATCTTGGCGGCTGAATCGAGCCCACTCTGTAGAAAAGAAGCAAGGGCCGGGCTCCGGTCACTCGCTGCATCCGAGCTCCCTCCTCCGTTTCCACGGCAACCGCGAGGGAGGGGGAGAGGGAAGAGGGCGTGAGGGAAAGCGAACGTTGCGCCAGGCAGAAGCGCCCTCCCGAGAACTCGGTCCGCTAGACTCTTGGTTCCATGCTGCTTGTGGCAATCCCAAAGGAAAGAAGCACACCCGAGGCCGGCTCGCTGGCTTTGGTTCTTTTTTATTTTTTTTCCTTTGCATCCTAGGTTGTCCTGAGGAGAGAATTCACCACCTACAGGCCATCTCCGTAGAAAGGTGCCTCTTCACAGCTCCCTGGCCGGGCTAGAAAGCAGACAGGTTCCCATCCTCAGGACCCTACTGAAGGCTTCTTGGCTTGAAAAGAGCACTTTAAGGTTTGCCAAGCGCTGCAAGGAGTCATTCTTATTTAATCTTTACAAGAACTCTGTAAGATAGGCAGTCAGCTAGCATTTGCACCATGCCAAGCTTGAAGAATACAAAGTTCAAACAACAATCCTTGTTCTCCGACTAACGAAGCTTTAGCTGAGATGAAGGAAGCCCAGGAGGCAAGAGAGGCAGTATGTCAGGCACCAGCAATGGGGAAAATGCGCCGAGTCGAGATGGAATGTCCTGGACAAAGCCAGCCGGTCTGGTCGCTGCTAGGTGCTATTACTATCTTTTCCATTTTACAAATTAGGAAGCCGAGACAGAAAAGCGTTATTTATAGAATGAGGAAACTGAGGCTGAGAGAGATTAGGTGATGGCGCCCAGGATCATGCGCTACCAAATGTCTGACGCAGGATTTAAACCGAGAATCTTCGAACGACCAAGTGCCACCGTAGAACTACTGAGCTATCCTGCACGAACTCCACATCAAGCCGGTTTAACCTTCGGGAGTTCACGTCACCAGCACCCAATGTGGCAGCATCTCAGAGGAGGACTTGACCGCCGTATTATGGAGGCGACTTCAATTCCAGTTCTGTATCACTTTAGGAAGGAGGCTGTTGACTTGACGTGTATGATGTTGGACAAAACGATGTCTCCCTCTCTGAGCCTCAGTTTCCTCACCTGAAAAACGAGAGGTCCTAACTAGAGAATGACGAAGGTCTTTGAGCTCTAGTTCTGTATAACCTCCTTTCGGAGGATTGTAATTTTCAGAGAACTACTTCCGGTGGGATAGCAGTTCTTTAGTTTCCATAGTAACTTGCCAGGCGTTGACACGTGATCTCTTGCCGGGCAAAATGAAATAAACCGCGGAACTCCGCTCCAAGGAGATAGTTGGCCACTTTAGACCAAGGGCTGGGTACCAATAGAAGTGTTGAGAAAAGCAGCAGACACTTTGTTAACGGACTTATTGTTGTTGTCCTTCATTCTCAAAAAGGACCAAAATGGCATTACTACGTTTGAATTAAATTAGTGTGTCTGACTGTAGCTGATCAGACCGATATGAACTCAGAATGTTTTGCCTTAGGTTAGGTAGAAATAGTCCATTTGAGGTGAATTCTCTCACTTTGGGGTTCTGGTGTTTTTTTCTGAGCTAATCCAATTCTGCTTTGCTCATAGACCACAGCATCTCTGATGAGAGAGCACTATACTATTTGGTTCTATGTCATAAAATAGATTCTAAAGTTCTCTTACTCCTATGTCATACAATAGATTCTAAAGTTCTTAAGAGAGACCTTGACATTGTCCTTGTATCACTTTTTCTGGCCATCTTGTGAACGTTTGCCCTGTGTGAGTTCTCCATGCGCTTTTTGGCAAAGTGTACATTTGACATTTGACCAACATAGTCCACCCAACAAAGTTTAGCTCTTTATAGCAGAGTTGGAATGCTTGGCAGTTTTGTTTGAAAAAGGACCTAAATTACCCTGACAGGCGATCTTCAGAATCTTCCTTCAAATGGAAGGGATTCAGTTTCCTGGCATGGCACTGGTACATTATCCAGATTTCACGGGCATACAACAATGAAGGCAGCACTATGCCTCTATAGACCTTTAGTTTGATAATCTAATACCTCTCTTCTTCCACACTTTCCTTAGAATCCTCCCAAACATTGAGGTAGTTCTGGCAATTCATATGTCAAACTTTTTACAGCCCTGGAAAGTATACTGCCAATGTAAATGAACTTATCCACAGCATTCAAAAGTTTTCCATTTGCTATCATTGATGCTTCCACATATGGATGATGTGGTGCCAATTGATGGAGTTCCTTTATTTTCTTGGAGGTGTTAGTCCAAAGTTAGCACAAGGAATAGAAAATCTATCTATACTTTGTTGTATCTCGACTTCTGAGGTTGCATTAAGTAAATGTATATACAGATAAATGTAGGGCTGGGCAGGATCTCAGAAGCTATTCCCTTCTATTTTACAGATAAGGAAACTGAGACCCAGAGAGATCAATAATAATAGAGACAGAAGCAGAGCTAGTATTTGAATTTAAGTCCTGTTATCCCACTTCTGGCCTTTCTCCTCCTGCATTTAGCTCCCTCACATGAGATGGATTTGTGAGCTCATTGAGTTCTCCTTTCTCTCCAGTATGAATCACAACCGGACTTAATCTTCATGTTCAATGCTTTTTGTAAATCCTCCTTAGAGATTTTTTGCCCAAAGAATTGAACACCTTCTTCTGTGAACTTTCACATCTTGTAGCAGATGAAGGGTTGCCCCTGTGTTAGTCTTTGTTTTGGCTACATGGTCGACTCGTTTTCTTTTCCTGTCATATCTGCCAAATGTGCAAATCATGAGCAAATCAATGATCTGTAATTTCATATCAATATATCTCCTTATATTCAAAAGTGTATCAACCTGTTGGTTTTTGGACAACTCACATTTCCAACATCAACAATGAAACTAGATCTTGTGCAAAAGTTGTTGGTTTTGATGGTGATTCTCTGCATTCTGTTTTGTAATTTTGTTACTGTCATTGCAGAAGCAGATGAGAATTCAAGGATTTTTTTTTTTTTTGATGTGTTCCATCTCTATGACCAAAAAAGATTACCTACTGGCCAATCTGGCAGTAGACTCTCCCCACTTAGCTAAGTTGTTAGATGCCCTTAAAATCAAAATATGCTACACCTTTTACTCAAAGACTTTTCAGCTTAATGGGATATGCTAAAGCTCCAACAGGCTCTTTGAGTAGAGCTTTAGAAAATCCAGGGTTTCTGCCATATCACAACAAAGCATCATAATATGGCTTTTATGGAAAACACAATATCTTCAATTATTTCCTCAGAGCAAGTAATTCCTAGATCTATATCTCTATATCCAAATTTCTTTGCTAGCTTTAGTCCCTTTTTTCTAACCACTTCTGAGTTAACTCCAGCTGCATAGTCAGCATGTTCCCCCACTCCGCTCCCACCTTTGGACAAAGTTCTTGACTCCTTCCCCTATTACTCAATGAATTGTTAAATCCTGCTCATCTTGCTTCCACAGTATCTCCCATAACCATTGCCTGCTCTCAATCCTCGCTGAAAGTAGTTATTCAGTTAATTTAAAAATTATTCTTAACTTAAATACCAAATAAAATTTTCATACTAAAGGGAAAAGAGAATTATTTATTAACCTATAGATCCCTATTATTCTACACCTTCATTTTCCTTGATATAACAATAATAAATATTGTATTTGTTATGTAACAAATTCTACCTCTAACTTTCAAAGCACTTGTTTGTTTCCTTGATATGATGAGGATTGTGAGCAGGTAATGAATACGAAAAAATTGATTCACTTTTAGGTGGGGTGTTGTGAAGGTTAGTCTATGGTTTGTTCCTCCACAATTTGTTCTATTTGAGTTCTACTTTCATCCTTGTCTCCTTATATTTAGGAAGAAATAACTTAATGGTGTCTCTGTTGCTATTTTATTATTGTTATCCTCATTATCCTTATTATTTCTTTGTATTTCTGTTGTTTGGAGTATTTGAGGAACAAATAATTTCTTCTGTTTTCTTGCTAGGAATGTTTCAAATGCCTTTTTAAAATTGAACATTTTTCTTTTTTCATCCTTTTTTATTTATTTTTAGGCTTAGATTTACTGGTTCATGAATTTTGGCTACGTGTTGAACACATTTGCTTTTCTACATGCCTTACTTTTGTGGTTTTTGTGGGTGCAGAATAGTCTTGTGTTACTTAAATCACCTTTCCTTTACATATTAAATCTTTCTTCTGGCTTTTTGTAAATTTATTTGTCAGGGATATTGTTAAATTTAGCCACTAGGTGGCTTGAAGTTGTAGCATGCATTTTGTTTTGCTTTGTTTTCTTGGAGGCAATCTGTGGATTCTTTTATTGACATAGTTTTATGTGTTCCAAAGTTCTAGGCATTTTTTTGTGCTACTTCGAGCATTATGTGTTCAGATTTTTTGACTTATCATGTTCTTTTGGGAGATCTACAATCATTAAGTTGTCTATGTGCATCTTTTCTTCTACATCATTATGTTTTGCATATGGAGATTATATTTTCTTTTAATATCATTGCTCTTTACTTCTCTTCTTCCAGATTATCCTTCATTTTTATATATTTACATTCCTGATTATCCTCTCTTTTGTTTCTTTGATAAGACTTGCCACTGTGGATTCAGGTATTTTTATTATGCCAATTATTTCTGCTATGCAAGTCATAAATTCTGCTTTTGAATTATTATTTCTCTTTTAAATTATAAATTTAAATCATTTTAAATTGGAACATCTCTACTGTAATTTCATACTTTCTTGGGAATTTGCAGGGTCCTCTGTCTCAATAGTTATTTATTAATTTTCCTTAAGGTATTTTTCTTATTTTTTCTTAAGGTATTTATTTATATGTAATTGGACTCTTTTTATTAGAACTGGAGGCCATATTTCCTCTTTGCTATTAATAGCTTCTTTTTTTGTCTTCCTATTTCAAGGTCTTTGAGGTTTCTTCCTCAGATCTTTGAAAATTTCAGTTTTCTTCCTTAGTTGTCCTGTTGCTCACTTTCTGACTTCCTCCCCTTTGATGGTGGTTTCCCTAGAGGCCAGATATCAAAGTATCTTAGCCTCTTCTCTTGCTTTTTCTCTGCCTCAGTGACTTCTGTGGGAACAGAACAGACCCCCACTAGATGATGAGCTTTCTCTTTCTCAGGCTTAATTGAGTGTTACATAGCTCCCTACAAACGTATTCCTCTGTTTCCTCATTTCTCTGACTCAGTGGCATAGAATGTAGTCATGCTGCTGATACAGCTTTCAAGAAAACCCCAGATCACAGAACATTGAACATGACTGAAACAGCTGAACAACAAAATGTAGTGAGAACATGGACTTGGTACTTCTTTTTCTCTTTTGCTAGTTTGGCTTGCTCAAATGACCTTTATTGACATTAAAAATCTGGGGTTCCTAAAGTGGACAGGACTGACACAACATTCTCATGGTTCTAGGGAGTTATCCTTTTGGGTGGATTGAAACTATAGTTCCTCAGTCTCTACAAGCTTGCTTCTCACTTAACAAATCCGTCAAGAAGAACTCCATTAATATATTCAGAGATATTTACTAAACAGAAAAGGAGGATACATATGAAGTAATGAATCTCTGCTATGTATAGCTTCCTTTTTTAAAGCACATAATAAATTTAACCCATAACTTTATCTTGCTTATCCCATTGCTACTGAATTTCCTTCTATTTTCTTCTAAGCATTTCTTAAATGCTTCAATGACCCTTTATTTTTTGAGGGTATCACTATCTTCTAGCTTCATCCTTCCTTCCAAATTCTTCTCCACCCAATTGAAAAGAAAAAAATCCTTATAACAACTAAGTATAGTCAAGCAAAATCACCATATTGTCCAATTTTTTGTTTCATTTTAAAGTTCATCACTTGAGTTCATCACTTCTATATGAGGAAGTGAAAAGAATGCTTCTTCATTAATCCCCTAAAGTCATTGTCAGTCATTTCATTAATCAGAGTTCTTAAATCTTTTGAAGTTATTTGCATTACAACGTAATTATATTGTTCTCCTGCTTCTCTCATTACAACATTGTACCCTACTGTGAGACTCTTCCCACAAGACTCAGGAATATCTGCATTGTCAATCAATGAGCCTACCTGAGAAGTGCTATTCAAGAACTAAAAATGATTATATCCAGCCCACTGGTTTTTCACATATATAAGCCTTGACCTTGCCCCACTATATTAAGCCTTACTTGGGGGAGTAAGGTGATTCCTTTATTTTATCATTCTATATTGCTTCTCATCTTTGGTGGTATTGACAACTCCTCAAATAATGTGCCAGAATGCATATTTTCCACAATCCCTTCAACATTTTCTTCCCATCTTTTGTTATCATCACCAATTTATAAAGATATAAGGTAAAATCTCAGAATTGTTTTGATGTACATTTCTCATATTATTTGTGATTTAGAGTATTATTTTATATGATTTTTTTTTAAAGTTTGCAATTGTTTTTTAAACTATTTATCTATTGTCTTTTGGTTATATGCACAAGTATGTATCTGTTAACTCTTTACATATCTTACATATCAAATCTTTTTATAAGAAATTTGCTATAAAGATTTTTTCCCATTGGTCACTTCTCTTATTACCTTAATTTTATTTATTACATTAATTTTATTTGTGCAGAAGCTTTTCAGTTTCATGTGATCAAAGTTATCCATTTTATCTTTTGCTTCTATTTCTTTTTGGTTAAGAATATATTTCCTGGGACAGCTAGATGGTACAGTGGATAGAGCACCAGCCCTGAAGTCAGGATGACCTGAGTTCAAATCTGGTCTCGGACACTTAACAACACTTCCTAGCTGTGTCACCCTGGGCAAGTCACTTAACCCCAATTGCCTCAGCAAAAAAAAAAAAAAAAAAAAAATTTAAAAATATATATTTATATATATATATTTTTTTCCTACCATAATGTAAAAGGAATGTGATCTGCTGCTTCTTTGATTTTCATATAGTATTTAAACTCTCTACTCATGTCAATTTAACTGATGATATTAACATGAAATGTTTACTCAACAATGACCAAATCAACACATAATAGAAAGAAATTAAATACTCCAATGTTGACATTCTTGCTTTGAAATAAAGCCAGAGGGTTTAAAAAGTAAAATAAATGAGTATACATTTATTTAGCATTTTATATACATCATCTAATCTGACCCTAGCAACAATTCTCTGAGTTAGGTATTATAGTCATTTTCCACTTTTCTAAATAACGAAACTGTGGCTTAAAGAGATTCATAACAGTTTGCTAAGGTAAATCAATGATCTTGTGACCTATGATTCCAAATCCAGGTCTTGAAGAAGTAATTCAGTATTCTTTGATTTCTTGCTTAATCACAGTCTGTCTTTATTATTTACACCCGCAAGGGAAGAGATATTCATTCAAACACACACACACACACACACACACACACACACACACACACACAAACCCCCTGTAGTATTATGAAACAGCTCTTTTGAGAAGACAAAAAGATCAATAAGAATAGGACAAGGTTCACAGCTAAATAAGGATATACAAACTTGGGAGATAAATGGGAGTACATAGAATTAGGAAATTGATGAAGGTATACACTGTTAGAATAAAAAGATAGTATAAAAAGTTGAATAGCAGGATTTAACAATAGAATTGTAGATTAGAATATTCTGGGGAGAAAGTAACATATTAACAGGGAAATTAATTACAGTGAATTGAGCAAGTTCTCTTTCATTGTTCCATCTAGAGACAGCAAGAGTTCCCATAGTCCCTCAGGAAAAATGGAATTTAGATTGCTCATAGTTCTACAATAAGCTCAAAGAGTTAAAAAAAAAAAAATAAGTCAATCCAAGAACCTAATTACACATTCTCCCTGACTTTTTAATGTTTCTAGAATAAAAGCATTGCTATTTTGGAAATTTGGACCTTTTTTCATAGTGAGTATGAGATTAAAAACTCCACAAATCAGATCTCTTCTAACAGATTAGAGGTGGTGGTGGCTTAGTTAATATATATATGAAACAATAGCAACTAAGCATTACTCCAAGTGCTAGGACAATGAAATAGATAAGCTGGTAAAGATGCCACCTGCAATTCACTTCTCAATATTATATATAGAAGGTCATAGCATAAACAAATAAGAAAGGAGATACATCTAGGGATAGAGGGCAAGTACTTGACCAAACTTAGGATAATGAGGATCACAGGAAATAAAAATGAACAATTTTGGTTGCATAAAAGTTTAAAATTTTTCAACAAAAAATTCATGTGGCTAAATTAAGAAAGGAAGTAATTTAATAGGGAGAAAATCTTTGTAACATGTTTTTCTGATAAAGGTCGGATAACCAAGATATATAGGAAATTGATTAAGCTATATAAAAATAAGGATAACTGGTCAAAATATATAAACAGGTTATTTTCAAAAATGAAATCCAAGCTATCAACAATCTTATAGGGAAAAACATTTCAAATCACTAATGAGAGAAATAAAAACTAAAACAACTCTCTGGTTCTACTTTATATTCATCAGATTAAAAAGATAACAAAAAAAGGAAAAGGACAATTGTTGGAGGGTATGTATAGTAGAACACAGTGACACTGATACACTGTTGGTAGTTTTGTGAACTATAATTATTTCAGCCATTCTGGAAAGCAAATTGGAACCAAGCCCAGAAAGTCACTAAGTTGTGGACACTTTTTGATATGGTGATCCAATATAAGGTATACAAATCAAAAAGGGAAAGAACTCATACAAACATAAATATGTGTCTATGTACATATACATGTATATTCATAGTCATATTTTGTCAAGAAGGAAATGGTTAAATAAATTAAGGCATATGAATGTAATGGAATATTATTATATTCCTCCTTTAAATGTTCTTTCCTTACTCTGGCTAAATAAGCTTCCTCTTGTTATCTATTAAATGAATTATAAGTGTCTTGTTTTATTCCACTATCAAATATGATATATTGGCTTGGCTTGAGCCTGTTCTAGCCTACTATTCCCTCCCAATTTCCATCCATTATGAACAAAATGCCTCCTTGTAATAAATGAGCATGTTCAAACAAAACAATTCTACCTACTGGTCTTGTCCAAAAATGCATGCCTCATCCTGTATCTCTAATTCTCTCCGTTAAGAGGAGAGAAGTATGATAATATAATGCCAGAGAAACTGAGACAAGATAGAGATTAAAGAGTTTTTAATATTTTATCGAAAAGGAGAGATTTACTGGGACCAAATGGATGCATGGTTTAGTCCCAGGGCTAAATGAGATTATCATCTCCAAGAATCCAGCATCTAGCATCCAGCAGCCAATGTGAATTCTCAATGACATATTTATACACAATAGCAAAACAAAGGCAAGGGGGGTGAAGTCCAAACTCTGGTGATTGGGAATCTCCAGGCAGCAACCATGAATTCAGTTCTGACAGGTTGGGGGGTAGGACCATAAATTCTTAATAACTGGGAGGTAAGAAAGTGTCTGGCTAGAGACAGAATGTCTGGATTCCCCCTTTCTGAGTTTACACATTGACAATTTATAACCTCTGAGTTATACCAGTCTTAATGAACTGAGGCAGGGGGGGGGAGGGGGGGAGGGGGAGGGGGAGAAGGGGGTTGTAACTAAGGGGAATGAGGCAGAACAATTTAGGGAAACTGAAGAGGACAATTTAGGGAAACTGAGGGCAGACAATAAAAGAGAACTGTGGCACAATAATTCATCATTAGTTTTGAGGATTCATAAATTGTTATGTTGGACCTGCTTTTTTCACTCTTTATAAATAGACTCAAAGCTTTTCAATCTAAATTCCCCTGCTCAAAGTAATTAGGATGTTTCCTGAATGACAGTCCTGTGATGCTGCTGTCCAGTTCACTCCAAAACTAGGAGTTAGTAGAAAGAAAAGGATATTCGCTGATGATGTAACTTTGATTCAACTGAAGGAAGCTCTCTTGTTTGGTGGTCTGTCTCAAAAGCCTGAAATTCACAAGTTAAGGAAGCATCATCAGTAGCTCAAATCTTAATCTCAGATCCATTTAATACTTGAGAATAATTTTAAAACTTATTAAGGAAAAAATTAGCCTAATCTTCATGGTATTAAGTTTTAAGATATTGTTTGCATCAAAGGAAGGTTAGTGATAGTGATGCTAGGGGACTTCCGGCCAAGATGGCGGAGAGGAAATACACTTCTGTGTAACCTCTGTGTTTTTCTCTCACTATTCATTTCATTTCATGCCTCTGAATTAATGCTCGACTGAAAAAAAAAAACATAGTTACTTACCAAGAGAAACCATCCTTGAGACTCGTCAAGAAAGGTCTGTTTTTGCGCGAGGGCGGGGACGGTATTTGGAAGCAGTCTGCGGGCAGCAGCTGCACCCAGAGCACAGATAGCAGCTCAGAACCGGGTAGAGCGGAGAGGGGGTGGGGCACGATCGCAGCCATCTCTGCGGGGAGAGCTTTGCTACAGGAGCAAGTCAGCAGCCCAGCAGAGAAGCTAAAAACACCAGGGGTGAAGAATACAACCCCAAACAGCTGGAGTCTCTCGGGACCTGGCCACCCCTCCCCCACAGTGTCTTAGCCCGCTCGGATCTCAGAGCGCTCGGATCTCAGCGCGCAGGCGCCATAGCACAGTAGGACCCGTGCCTCACGAATACCCTGCCCCTCCCCCAAAGAAAGCAGCCTCCATTCAAGGGTTTTTTTTCCTTCTGTTTCTTTGATAGTTTGTCTTTGATAAATAGACAGAATGAGCAAGAAACTGAAAAAGAATTTAACCCTGGACAGCTTTTATACAGATAAAGAGCAGACTCCAAACCCTGAGGAGACTAAAAACAAACAGTCCCCAGGTGAATCCCCAAAGGAGGAGACCATATGTCCCTCAGCACAGATGAATCTCATGGAGGAAATTAAAAAGGCTCTCACAAGGGAGCTAGAAGAAAAATGGGAAAAGGAGAGGGAGGCTCTGCAAAAGGAGAGGGAGACTTGGCAAAAGGAGAGGGAGGCTCTGCAAAAGGAGAGGGAGGCTTGGCAAAAGAGCCTGGAGAAGTCAATTAAAGAGAGAGTGGATAAAGAAACCAAATCCTTGAAAAATAGGATTGGTGAACTGGAAAACAAAATTGGCGAAATGGAAAAAAATTCCACAGAACAAAAGAACTCAATTGGACAATTAGAAAAAGATCTTAAAAAAGTAAGTGAAGAAAATACCTCACTGAAAATCAGGGTCGAACAATTGGAATTGAATGACTCGAGGAGACAAGAAGAATCAGTCAAGCAAATCCAAAAAAATCAAACAATGGAAAAGGATGTGAAATACCTTCTGGGGAAGACAATAGACCTGGAAAACAGATCCAGGAGAGACAATCTGAGAATCATCGGACTCCCAGAAAAGTATGATGAAAAAAAGAGCCTGGACACTATCTTCCAGGAAATTATCAAAGAGAACTGCCCAGAAGTCATAGAAACAGAAGGTAAAATAGACATTGAAAGTGATAGTGATGCTAATACAAAAAAGAGAAGAACAGAAAAAACAAAATGAATTTTTTCTTTTTGTTTTAAAAATATTTTATTGATATCTTTTTTCTTAATCAACAAGATTTTCCCTAGCATCCCTTACTCTCCTCCCTCTCAGAGAATCATTCCATAGAACAATGATATTTTTTAAAGGAAAAAAAATCAGCACACCTGATAAATACATCAAAAAAAGTTTGAAAATATGTGCAGTGTACCACACCCTTGGACTTCAATCTCTGCAAGGGAATGGGGTGGGGATGGGGTTTAATCACATATCACATTTTTTCAAGGCATACTTGTTCTTATAATTTTGCAAGTTTTATTTTTGATTGTTTTGTGATTAATCTTTCTGTTTACACTGATGTAGTCATTATGTAAATTATTTGAATTTGCTGACTTCATTTTGCATCAGATCACATAAAACTTTTTGTGTTTTTCTATATTTGTCATATTTGTCATCTCATGTAGCTTGGTAATATTCCATTACATTCATGTACCAAAATTTATTTAGCTATTCCCCAATTAATGTGTATCTACTTTGTTTCCAATTCTTTGTTATCACAAAAAAATATTGCTATGAATATTTTGGTGTATATAGAGACTTTGTTCTTATCAGTGATCTTGGGGCATAAACCTAGTAGTAAAGTCTTTGGGTCAAAGGGAATAGACATTTTAATCTCTTTATTTGCTTTTCAATAGCTAGCCAAAACTGAGAAAGTAGAGACAGAAAAAGAAATTACATTCAAAATCACAGAATGTACAAAATATTTTAGTCTACCTACTAATTCATACATAAAAATTATATGATAATAACTTCAAGACATTTGTTGTAGTGTAATATCAGAGTAACTGAGACAAGACCGAGATCAGTATTTAATCTAATATGGAGAGTTCCAATCTAGCCAGCAGGATGGGACTCTTGTCCAAAGCATTTGGCACAGATAAACTGAGGCAGGGATCCTATATATGGTTTTAGCTAACTAGGGTTTAACAAAGGCAGATGGGGGACAAGGATGCTGGGAGAATGGACAAGCCATAATTTCAGGAAAGAAGCATAGATAGGGGGTCAAGATAAGAAGGTCATGGACAGGAGACAGTGAGATGAGGGGCAATACCCAAAAGGAGGGGGAATTATCCTAGCAAGGATTGAAATTAAGCACCTGGAGTTTATGACTCAATGGTATGTAAGGGTGGCCAGAGCTCCAAGGTTTTTCAGGCCTGATGATGAAGGGGTGGGGTGGGGGAAACATAACTTTTTTATTCAGGGTATAACAGTAGAAATTTATTGTTCATGGTTGGACTAAGAGAAAATAAATGACATACGAATGTCATTAGATGACAATATTACCCAAATTTAATTTATTCAGTGACATACTGATAAAACAACTAAAAATTTCATTTAATTACAATTGCTTTCCCATTGGTTGCACTGATTTGCAGCTACATTGATAATGTACTCGTGTGCTTATCTTTTCCTAATCTAACTCCATTTCCAATTTTTTGTCTTCTTTGCCCATTTATAGGGCATGATGTGAAATTACAAGGTTGTTTTGATGTTCATTTCTCTTATTACTGGTGATTTGGAGTACTAGGCATCACTTGTTTTAAAATGCAGAAGAGAACAAAGTGGTTTGGAAGAAAAGCATGAACAATAGGGACTGCTTTGGAACTAACATGCTGAGTTTATTAGACATACTTTTTAAAGGTATATGTAATGGTGATTTGTAATTTTATCATATATTCTGGGGTTTTTTTGTTCTTTTTATATAAAATTATAACTGTTGATGTTTATTGAGCTCAGAAAAACAAAAAATTAAAAAAAAAACTTTTGGAGATTTTTGCTAGTTTCCCAATCAGCTGAACAGATCCTTCTCTTTTGTGGGATGTTGTTATGCAGTTATAATTGAACTGTAGTTCATATTAACTTTTGGTTGAAATTGGAATATATTGGTTCAGCATTGCTATATTAGTAAGATAAGAATCTCCCTTTACCAAGCAGGATCTATATTGTCTTATCTGTGTAAAATTCAGAGATATAGAGTAGAGTAGTGTTTTCCCATCTTTATATAGGAAGCCATGACTTTACACCAAACAGCTGATCAGTTAGATCTCTGGCAATTACTAGAGCCTTATCAATACAAGATCCCAAAGAGGTGTTATAAATCCAGAATAACTCAGGAAATCATCTGGGCCAAGAAGGGCTGCCCAGACAAGTCCTTGCAGCAATAGGGAAGCCTCCCAGAATGATAAGTGGAAAATATTTATTCTTGGAAGGTTTTGATACATTTCATTAATGTCTACAGTAATTCTACAGAGTACCACCAATCAGATAGTGTTTAGAGAATTGACATCCCATTAATGTTTATGGTGAACAAATCTGTTTTCTTATTCGTAAAAGACTTTTTATTTTTGCAAATCAAGGGCAAAATATCTGGTTATTTAAATACAATTTTAGTGCACATTTTTAACTTTTAAAAATTTTAGTTCCATTTTGTACTTTTATTTTCTCTTTGAGTTCAGTATTCTGTGGACAGTGAATTGTTAGATATGTCATGCTTCGCAGATTCTTTTCCTTTTAATTTTTTCTGGTAAAATAGTTGAGTGCCCCTGTCACAATTGACAAAGGAAAATCAAAAATAATATTAACAATGGTTAATATTTATATGGAGCCTCCAGTGTGCCAGATGATGTGCCAAATATTTTACAATAATTTTCTCATTAATTCTCACAACAATCCTGGAAGTAATATAGCAATATCACCCCCATTTTACTTATGAAGAAACTGAGGCAAATAGAGACTTGCCCAGAGTCACACAGCCAGGAAGTGATTTAAACTCAGATATTCCTAACTCCATGTCTTTCACTCTCTCTACTCTATTCCTGTCACCTTGATGCTTAGTAAATCTAGGAATAGATTCTTTTAAAAGTTTTACTAACTGTAACAGAATCTGTTTTATCATGATGGGCTTCCACACAACTGGTATACATTCAAAAGATGATATTTTGGCTTTTGTATCAATCTGTATACTATGTTACAGCAGCCACGAGGGACCAATGTGGAGCAAACTGATACTTTTTGTTTCTATTCTCCACTGGCTCACAAAGGCAAGATAAGGGAATAAAATTTTTAGAGACCCATAGATTTTTGGAGTATAAAAGATAAGTTTGACAATCTCTGAGCACTTTCCATGGTTTTCAGAGCCTGATCTTAAAGAATAATGACAATCTTAAAAGCTGCCCCCCAGACTTAGAGCAGCTACATAGTATAGTACCTAAAGCACCAGCCCTGGAGTTAAAAGGACCTGAGTTCAAATGCGCCTTAGACATTTAATCATCCTAGCTGTGTGACCCGGGGCAAGTTATTTAACTCCAATTTGCCTCCAGTCCCTGCCCCTAGCCAAAACTGTACAAGAAACAAAGGTTTCCCAAGACTTAGAAAAGATCAGGACGTTTATCTCCTGATGCAAGTTATAGTGGGGTTGGCCTGGATCACCCCAAAGATGTTTACAAGAAAGTTAATGTTCCCATCATTGTAGATTTACATAGTGACAATGAACTTCTCATAAGGTATTTGAATATATTCTTCAATGAGACTATTTTACTATAATGGGGAAAGAAGGAAAATGATTATAGCAACATTAACACATTATGTCCACCGGATCTAAAAATTATGAAATTGATCTTTTATAGGAATATTGGTATAAAATCTCTATAACTTTTTTTCTGTTTCTGGGTAAACATAAATTATCTAGAATAGCTGGATGTACACATTATCACCTCATATTATTCAAGGAGTGTGATAGCCAAACTTGTGGTCTGACAAGTGAGAAACTTTTCTTTCAAAGGGAAGAAGCAAAAATAAAAGGAGATTGCATTGTTGGTAGAGCTATGGAATCAATATAAACATTATAGAAAATAATTTGAAATTTTGCAGATTAAGTGACTTTGACCCAGAGATTTGGTTATCCCCAAGATGATAATTTATAGCAGCATTTTTTGTCTAGAACGACAAAGAACTGGAAATTGAGCAGATGCCCATCAATAGGAGAATGGCTGAATAAGTTATGGTATAAGAATATTCTGGAATATTAGTGTTCTAAAAGAAACACCAGAATGATTTTAGAAATGTCTGGAGAGACTAACATAAATTGATGCTAAGTGAAGTGAGTAGAACCAAAGGAACATTGCACACAGCAAGATTATATGATGATCAATTCTGATGAACGTGGCTCTTTTCAATAATGAGGTGATTCAAACCAATTCCAATAGACTTGTGATAGAGTCATCCTCATCCAGAAAGAGGACTCTAGGGACTGAATCTTGATCACAATATAATATTTTCAGCTTTTTTTTGTTGGCTTGCTTTTTGTTTTATTATTTTTTATCCTTTTTAATATGATTTTTCTTGTGCAGCATGATAAATGTCAAAATATGAACAGAAGAATTGTATATGTATAACATTGGATTACTTGCTATTTAGAAGAAGGTTGGGGGGAAGAGAGAGAGAAAAATTTGGAACATAAGGTTTATTTGCAAAGGTGAATGTTGAAAACTATCTCTGTATATATTTTGAAGCTAAAATATTTTTTAAAAAAGCAAATTTGCTCTTTTTTCTATTGGAGAATCATAAATTGAAGCCACTAGTTTGAGATCATGATTGATTAATAGCTGTTGTAAAAATTAATTGCATTTTAAAATTTTCAACTTTTGATTTATAGAATCACATTTGAGAATTGGAAGGAACCTCAGTAGCTAATCTAGTTCAGTTCTTACCCAGAGAAAATTGCTACTATCATTTATCAGACAAGTGTTATTGACCCTCTGCTTTAAGATCTCCAGTGGTTTGAATATTCTATCACCTTATACTTTTGGACAACTCTAATTGTTAGGAAGTTTTTTCCTGGTTTTATATCTAAATTCATATCTTTGCAGTTTCCAAATTCTGCCCTTGGAGACTAAACAAAACAAGTTTGATTCCTCTTCCAGAAAATTGCCCTTGAAATAAATAGCATGTTTCCCTCTCTTCCAGGCTAAACATGCCCAATTCCTTCAGCTAATTTTCATTTGATGGAAAAGTTGGTATAGTGAATAGAACATTGGACCTGGCTGGAATCAATCTAGCTGTGTGACCAAAGGCAATTCACTAAATGCCATTCTACCTTGGTTTCCTCATTTGAAAAAATAGGGAAAATAATAGTGCCTTCCTCTTAGGATTGTCATGAGGATCAAATAAGATAATATTTGTAAAGCATTTTGCAAACTTAAAGTTACATTAATGTTAACTAGATGCCATGGACTCAAGTCAATTCACCATCTGGACTGCATAAGTTATTATTGTATTTTTAAAATTACCTTACCCAAAATGGAACACAAAAATTTAGAATAAATTTTAGTAGTGCAGAGTACAGCAAGATTATCCTATTTCTCTCTTTCTTGGCTGCCCCTTTGCAGGAACCTATCAATCAATAGATAATTACTAAGCACCTTCTATGTATCAGGCACTGTACTAGCTATTAGGGACACATTGCAAAGAATAAAACAACTTCCACTTACATTCAGTAAAGCCCCCAGATCTTTTTTAGAACAACTATCTAACTATGCTTCCATTATCTTAGATCTTACATCTATCCATATGGAATTTCATCTTATTAGAATCAATTCAATGCTGTAGCCTGTCAAGGGCTTTGCAGATCATGACTTCTGCTCAGTGTGGATGATGGCTACCATTATCATCAACAGGTTCCCAACCAATGTGTCATACTTATTTTCTCTCACTCCCAGTTTGGGAGTTATCATTTTCAGTTTATGTTATCTGTACATTTAATGAGATGCTGTCTATCCTTTCATACAAATATTGATAAAAATGCCCAACAGTGCAGGGTGAAACACAGATCGCTGGGGTTGTTATATTGGGAACTATTGCTATGTTGACACTGAAACACTAATAGCTAAGCTACTCTTTGAGTATAGATATTGTTCCAAAGGTAGTCCAGAGGGATTAGAGGATCCTGGAAGATGAGAAGTGATGTTGCTAAATTGATGTGTTAGCAAGTGACTTATTGACAGGGTGAGTTTAGGGAAGAGATAGAGGATTTATGGGATTTAGGTCTGGGTCAGGGAAATAAAAAAGAAATTGAGCCAAGATGACAGAGTAGAGAACTCAGCCAAGTTCTTCCAAATCCCACTCCAAACAACTCTAAAATAACACCTCAAATCAAATTGTAAAAGTTTGGGTAAAACAATTTTCCAGGTCAAGACAACTTAGGAGGTTGACAGGAAAGGTCTGTCTCACCAGAGTGATGGTCAGGATTGTAAACACAGTGCAAACTGGGCAGCTAACAGCAGGACTTGGAAGTGGCTGCATTAGGGACAGCAACAACATCAGGGGTTTTCAGTCTATGGGGAGATAGGGAGGCAAGGTGATTGAACAACTGTTTGAAGGAGATTGTAGGGTACCCTTTGCTGGTGGGGTGTTCAGAATCCTGTTGCATTACTCATACAGAGTTCTAAACAACATGAAAGGCCCATAGCTTAGAATGTACCCCCTCTAGTCTGAGAACAAAGTCCAACTTTAACATAATGTTCATAGTTAAGAAATAGCCTGGAAAAATGAGCAAACAACAATTACAAAAGAACCATGACCATATGGTGATGGGAAAAATCAAGACACAAACCCAAAAGAAAATGATGTCAAAGCAGGTATAAGCAAAACTCCAAAGAGAAAAAATATGCACCCAACAAGAATGGTAAAAATCAAAAAAGATTCTAAACATCAGAGAAGAAAGGTAGAGGAAAAATTGGGGAAAGAAATGAGGGTGATACAAGAAAATTATAAGATAATCAATAGGTTGGCAAAAGAAGCAAAAAAAAAGTACTAAAGAAAATACCTTAAGAAAAAGAATTGACCAAATGGTAAAAAAGGCACAAAGAACTTTTTTTTAAATTTATTTTTATTTTATTTTATTATTAAAAGAACTTTTAAAGAAGTTTGTGGTACAACAACAAGATTCTGTGATGATCACTTGTGGTGGATTTAACTCCAATAATGGGTCATTCAAGGCAGCCGTCTTGTAGACTTGTAATGGAAAGAGCCATTCGTATCCAGAGAAAAAACTATAGAGACTAAACAGTATTTTTATCTTTTTTTGTTGTTTGCTTGTTTTTTCTTTTTTCCTTTTTGATATGAATTTTTTGTGCAGCATGACAAATATGGAAATATATATAGAAGAATTGTACATGTTTAACTTGTATTGCTTACTGTCTAAGGGAGGGAAGAAAGGAGGAGGAAGAGGGAAAAAATTTGAACACAAGCTTTTGCAAAGGTGAAAGTTGAAAACTATCTTTGTATGCATTTGAAAAAATAAAAAGTAATTAAAAAACAAAAAAAGTTTCTTATTCAATTGTTCTAGTTGTGTCTAATTCTTTATGACTTCACTTGAGGTTTTCTTGGCAAAATATGTCAAGATACAATAAAAATCAAAACAATGAAAAAAATAGATGTGAAATATCTTATTGGAAATAAAGGACAAAAACAGAAATAGCCAAAGTTCCATGGTCATACTAATAAGGAGGGCAGGTAGATCAGCACAGTGAGTAGAATACCAGGCCTACAGTCAGAAAGGCTCATTTTTCTGAATTCAAATCTGGTCTCAGACATTTACTGTGTGTGATCCTAGGTAAATCACTTTACCCTGTTTGCCTTAGTTTTCTCACTTGTAAAATAAGCCAGAGAAGGAAATGGCAAACTACTCTAAAATCTCCGTCAAGAAAACTCCAAGTAGGGTCACAGAAAGTCAGACATGACTCAAAAATGACTCATGGGGAGAAAGATGTAGCCATAAATAGTATCCAAACTATCTCCCTCTAAGAGCAAGCTTGATCAGGTAAGATTCTTTATTCCCACGTAAGGACCAAATGTTAGGGCCATGTGTGAGGGAGTGATTGCTTGAAAGGTTATGAATAGTTATGAATAAGTAGATTGCTCCAGTAATATCTTGCTGAGAACAGATACTTAATGCAAATTATCACACTCTTGGAACAGTTATTAATTGAAGGCTATGTATGGTGGTTTCCAGGGACCCATAATCTCTCTTAATTTATCTAAATTGTCCAGCTGTCTATAATTTTATATCATAATATTTAAAAAGTTATTGCTATTCCTTGGACACTTCATTTCTCATCTCATTGCCTTTGTTCTTAATGACAATGAGCTTGGAATCTTCATCCTCCATAAAAATCCCTGACTTCCTTCAAGACTCAGCTCAAAGGCTTCCTTCTATAAGAGGTCTTTCCTAATCATCTCTAAAATTACCTGCTATTCTACATATCTTGTGTAAATACTTATTGACATGTTATCTCTTCTATTAGACTACAAATTTAAGGAAAAGGACAAATTTTGCTTTTCTCTACAGGAACTGTGTTTAGTTCAGTGCCTGGTACTTAAGAAGGGCTTATTGACTGATTATTCACCAAAAAAAGAGAGATTTTTTAAATCAAAAGCTTTGTTAAATTCTGGCTGGAATATATTCACAGTATTTTCTTCATCCACTGGTTTAGTAATCCTAATAAAAAAGGAAATGATTCCTTTGTCTTGATTGTATTTGATGAAAGCCTCATATTTTTGACCATGTATCTCTATACAAACCATCCTTATTGTCTTCTAATTGAAATTCAAATTTTTACTCTGATAATTCAAACTTCCTGCTAATTATTTTTGTAGCTCCTAACTTTGACCCACCCATTCAATTTTCCGAACCTCTAATTGTTTACAGATGTCTTGGACTCTGGCTATTACATTGCATGTTTTATCATTGCATGTTTCTGTTTCACTTTCCTTTCTAGTACTTTACTGTGGGATACTTTGACATTCTTTCAAGGCCACAAGGCTACTCTCCCTTAGGATTCCAGGGTAGCCAGAGGGAAGCTTTTTCTCTACTGTCACTGGCTCAAGCTGCCATGAATTGTGTTTCTCACATTGTAAAAGGGGTCCAGTGACTAGCACCCCAATTCCATTTCACTATGTAATATCAATTAGCTTTTACAACACAATTGCCAAAACCCATATACAAAACATTTCTCTCAAGTCCTCAAAAACTGCAGGCCCTTACACTTGGACTATCCCAATATTCAGATATTCTCTCTGTTCTAACTCCCTCCTAACTTCAGTACATCTTTCACTCAGTGATCAAAGTGATCTTTTTAAACTTCAGTTTAAATGACATTCCCTCTGCTCAATAAACTTCAGTGATTTCCTGTTGTGTCCAGGATCAAATATTCTATTCTAGTATTCAAAGCCCTTCATAACCTGTCTCCCCTTTCTAGGTTTCTTAGCCATATTCATGAATTTTCTCTAAGAAATCATTTTTAGCATATATCTGGACAAAATATTTTTTCCCCTTTAGTTGCTGTGAATTCTCCTTCCCATTCTCCAACTCCCTTGATATGGATAAAATTTTTTCCTTAAAAAAAAAAAAGCCCAATAGTCAACAATCATTTATTAAGTATCTACTGTGTAATAAGGATTGTGTATTAAGTGTTGGGTATACAAATACTAAAAAGGAAAAATCTTACCCTTAACGGGATTACAATCTAATACCATATCAATGCTGTCCATGAGGTTTTCTTAGCAAAGAACTGGAGTGTGGTTTGTCATTTCTTTCTCTTATAGATTAAGGCAAACACAGGTTAAGTGACTTGTCCAGGGTCACAGAGTTAGTATCTGAGGTTTGAACTCAGGTCTTCCTGTCTTCAAGCCTAGAGCTCTGTTCACTGAGCCACCTAACTGCCTCTAATCCACTCTAATAGGGGAAGACAGTACATAATAGGAATCTGAAAAAGGTGACAGAGAGGTAGCTAAGGTCAGGGAATAGTGGAGAATAAGAAAAACACCAAAGTATTTCAACTAGGTGGGAAATGAGGAGATGTCTGCAAAGTCCTTTCTTCAAATAGAGGTTTTAAAGCGCATTGCTTTGTCTTCTAGTCAAAGGGGCAGAAGATAGTGATGAGATGAGAGTACTAAGTGTGATTTGATCTTATAGGATCTAACTATCTTATTCATTTTTTCCTACCTTAAAAACAGGCCCTATTTTTATTAGTCGATCATTTACTTTTGCTTTCAATTTTTTTTTAATCTTTTGGAATTTTAGCTTCATTGCTTAATTGAGGACTTTAATGTTATTTAGGTTTTTCTCTTTTATTCTTGAAAACTCCCTAACAGCTACTTCAGCTACATCATGTAATTTTTAGCATGTTTTCTCATTTTTGTAATTTTCTATTATTTCTATGATTTGTTCTCTAATTCACCAGTTTTGTAGAACTGTTATTTATTTTCCAATTACTTTCCAAATTCTTTTCTCAAGTGACCTTTTGAATATAATTTATATTGCTTTGTAATCAATAAATGTTGTGTTTCATATTTCTGATTTTCTAAATTTTTTCAAGAGTTTATGCCTCAATATACAGTAAATTTTTATAAAAGTGCCATGTATTGCTGAAAATATATAAATTCTTTTGTATCATATTTAATAATCCTCATATCTATCAACTTATCTCTTATTTCCTTTTACTCTCCACACAAGCACCAGTTTCTATAATGAAGCCCCAAATAGTTCTGTGTGTGTATAGCTATCTTTCTTTCTGTCTCTCTCAAACTTCCTTGTTTTTACATTTACTTTGTAAATATTCATATGTTGACTTCTACAATAGAAAATTAGCTTCTCCAGATCCAGAACTGTTTTAGTTTTATCTTTCTATCTCTGTCACCTAGCACAGTTCCTGGAACATTGTAGCCATTCAATAAATGTTGATTTATTCATTTGTGGAATAGTAATGAATAAAAGCAAAATTACTTTGACAATTGTTTATATATATATATATATATATTTGTAAAAACACAGATATATGTTTACTCCTTTTTCTTACTTTTCAAAATTAAACTAAGTCTTGCAAAACTCTGGTCCTTGCTCTTCTGGGTATAACCCTTTGAGAACAATATTGCTAGGAAGGGAAGAGATGGAAGCAGTAGAGACAAACAAAAAGTTTTAAAATACCAGTTTCCTCACTAATAAATAAATCTCTGCTCACAACAACAAAGCTATGTGGGGAAGACAGGAACTATAGCTACATGTCAAGTAGTATCAACTATATATCAACTAAGGTTTCTCCCATTACTATTTTGATTTAGTTAATATAAGAAGTACATTTTTTGAGGAGGGGAGATTTTGCCTCTGTAATCTCTTCAAGGTCACAGATGCAGCTGCAGAAACAAAGACTTCTTCAAAGCAAAATTTTGGCAAGTAACAGTGTTTGCCTTATTTGTTTTATGTACAGCAAGTTCTCAGATGTAAAAAAGTGTTTTCTTGTGGATGGAAACTGGATTTTCTCAGATTTACTTATGGAGGGGAATTAACTAATTAAATGACAACACTTATTAAGGACCTATTATGTTTCAGGCACTTTAAATAATATATGTACATACATAGAAAAAGGCAGTAGTAGCTAACAGTTGACTTAGGATTTTAAGGAAAGTAGTTCATTGATCTACAAAACCTCATGGATCATTTTTTTGTGATCATCAAACTTGCCTTAAATCTCTATTTATCTTACCTCAAGGGTTCTTAACCAAAGATCTATGAACCTGTCTTTAAAAACTACTTTGATAATTATATTACAATATCATTGGTTTCTTTTGGATTCCTATGTATTTTATATTATACATTTAAAATATTATTCTGAAAAGGAATCTGTAGGTTTCATCATGTTGCCAATGGGATCTATTTTGCACAAGACAATTAGGAATTGTTATCCTGTGTAAATTTATAAGCTTTGATGAAGTCAGAAAGTCTTCAATGTCTAGAAGTGGGATAGGCAATTTTTCATGTTAAAGCATCCTGCATTTGTCAAATGGGTTACGATGATTTAATAGGGAGCTGTGAAAAGTATACCATATATGCTTCTCAGGAAGTAAATGTAATCCAACCCCCAAGACAGCACAGATCCAATGAAGTATAATAATAGCTAATATTCATTCAAGCTTTACAGAGCACTTTATAACTCTTACCTTATAAAGGAAACTGGGTCAGACAGAGTTAAGTGACTTGCTCAGGGCGATAACAGCTAGTAAGTAAGTAGATTTGAGCTTTACTGATTTTAAGCCCCCTACTCTATCCCCTGCACACAGATATGGTTCATTATATTCGAGACCTGGGACTTCATTGATGTAGAGATTTTCTACGTCTGGAAATTTCTACTAATATAGATTGTCAACTCTTCTGAAATTTATAGTTTTATGAAATTGCCTGGAGCATTGGGAGCTTAAGCAATATTGCAACATTGCCAGGACAAGAAGTTCCAGATACTGATTATCTAAAGGTTAGAGCATCTGAGCATATCAATTTATTAAGCAATGCATGCCAATTATATAACAAATTGGGATCAGGCTTTCTCAGTTTGACAATGGACCCCAATACAAAACGAGACTGTTTTGCATTAACAGAAAACAATTAGGGGAACTTAAACAGGATACAAGATTAGGTCTGCTTTCTAATTGGAGAAAAGATTAGAGGCTTTCCAGTTGGGAGAGGGAGAGCAAACAAGTATAATTTCCTGAAATCAGAAAAAGTGGTGTTCCACTTTCCTTCAAGTATTTGTATTCAATCAAAGAAACAAAGAAATAGTTAAGTGATTGACCAGTTTGGGGCCAGTTTTCAGATAAGACAGATATGCTGCTTGAGATATACATATATATAATTTTTTAAATTAAAGCTTTTTATTTTCAAAACATATACATAGATAATTTTCAACATTCGGCCTTGCAAAAACCTTGTGTTCCAATTTCTTTCCCTCCCTTCCTTCACCCCCTCCCTTAGACAGCAAATAATCCAATATATGTTAAACATGTACAATTCTTCTATACATAGTTCCACAATTATTGTGCTGAACAAGAAAAATCAAATCAAAAAGGAAAAAAAATGAGAAAGAAAACAAAAAGCAAGCAAACAATGACAAAAAGAGTGAAAATACTATGTTATGATCCATACTCAGTCCCCACAGTTCTCTCTCTCTGGGTGCAGATGGCTCTCTCCATCACAAAATCTTTGGAACTGGCCTGAATCGAGCTGTATAATTGTGAGAACATTTCTTGGATCAATTTTTAGATGTGATTGGATTTCTGATCAGCATAACCTATGTCCTTAGTTAAGTATCTCTATGCAACAGGTAGAAGTGGTCCATGCCAGCCTAGGATCAAACAGTGCAATTAAGCTTTCTCCTAATTCCCATAACAGAATAAAATTTTCTCACAAGACAGCAATTGGACTAGATCCAGAACTGAATGACAAAATAGAGTCAGAGGGATCTGCTTTGCTCAATTCCCATAATTCTCACAGAGACTGGCTTTGAATTCAGGTTACCATGATTTCAAAGCAGTTCTCCAGCTACTACAACATGTTGCCTTTCCCTTGTGGTAATATTAAAAGGACAAACTATAAGTAATAGAAAGAGGTTGAAATCATTATTTGATAATAAAGACAATTTATCACAGAATTACAAAATTTGAGAATTGAATGAGAGCTCAGCAACCATTTATTCTCACTTATACACAAAGGGAATCTCACTGTAATGTACTGTAAGGATGAAGGTCTATTGATCAAATCAATCCATAAAGGATCCTACTTCATCAAGTAAAAAAAAATCAGATTAGAATCTATCTATTGAATCAGTCAGAAGTATGAACTAGACACAAACAAGGCCTGGATAACTGCACTGAATCATTCAATCAATGGCATTTCATTTGGACCCAGTAAGATTTTTTTGTTTGTTTCTGACTGGTTAAGGGACTTAATTTTACCTTATAAAACCAATGAACTAGTCTGGAATCAGGATTTCAGTTTCTGACAGCTTAGTGGTGGAAACTTCTGTCCAAACCCTGAGAAGAAACCGATTGGGAGAAATGGGAAGAACAGACCATCAGCCTCATATTCTTAATGAAAAGAAGAATTTTTGTTCTTCTATCAACACAATTCCATCAAGTCATGGCCTGAAGGTGCATGAAGACATTTTAGAGAGAATAATGTCTGAGTCCTTCATTTGTAAAGCTGAATCAGGAAGAAGTTCACAACCATCCCACCTCAACAGAGCAAGGTATAGACTGGAAATGTACACTGACAAAATAAAGTGCTAAGGCAAATTTTAAGAACAATCATTTCATTGACTTTCTTGATGATGGGAGTTGTTCATCCTTCACATCAAAGATGCTTGTGAACTATATTTAAGTGAAGCTAAGTTGTCAACCTTACTCTTTCAGAGTCATCCAAGTCCAGTGGCAGGACAAAGTCAAGATCATTGTCCATAGCCCAGACTGTAGTGGGCAATCTTGGTCTTTCTAAATTAAAGTTTTTCCCAGGTCTCAATTTGTCTTGAGGCATTGCCCATTCAATGGCCTAATTTACCATCACAAAAATTACAATCTTGCAGGGGAAGATGCTTACAGTTTTTGACTAGAACAGAAAACAATTACCATTTATACTCATTCTAAGTCATCAAAATCTAAACAATGAATTTGATGAGGGGATATTATTGGTCAACTAAATGAAAGCCAGAGTAATTTGAGTTTAAAGGTATAATCAGTTGACTGCAAGACTGACTGAATGAGTGACACCTTCTGCTATTTTAATGAATTAATCACATTTATGTGTCATCAGTTATAGATTGTATTATCTAATTATATATTATTTGACCAATAATATATATTATATGATATAATTATAGAACATATTACATATAATATATTGTAATAAATGCTAGTTGGTAATACTTAGTATTAATATTTGTTAATTTATTAACATTTAATAATATTTATCACCAGAATTAGTATTTATTAATACATTATAAACAAACATTTATTACGTGATTTTTATATGCTGAGCACTGGAAATATAAATACAAAAGGACTGTTTTTCCCAAAAGTAAGCTTACACTCCAGTAGATGGGGATAACAGAAATAGCAAAGTGGTGGCCAGGGGAGACTGCCTTAGTCTGAGAAGTCATTAATAAAGTAACTTTGGTTGCTACATGTTGATCTGATTAATGTTGCTGGAACAGAAAACTTGAGTGGGGCATTATCCACATGGCAGAAAGATGACTAAGATGGAGCAACAGGTTAATTTAAGGTGTGAAGTCCTGGAAAAATAAAGAGAAACAAAATAATAGCTAGCATGTAATAAATTATTAGGACCATTAGGTGGCGCAATGAAGTTTCAGCGGGGGACGCCAGAAGAACTGAGTTCAAATACAACCTCAATTTACTGATAGCAAGTCACTTAACCCTATTGCCTCAGTTTCCTCATCTGTGCTGGAGAAGGAAAAGGAAAGCCACTTCAGTGTCTTTGCCAAGAAAATCCCAAATGGAGTCATGAAGAGTCAGACATAATTCAATAATAATAAATGTTGATAATAGCCAGCATTTACATACTATTTCAAAGTTTGCTTGAAAAGCACCATGTATATTTCATTTAATCCTTTGTCAAGTTGTTTTTAATTACGGTTTTACAATTTTTGTTGATGAGTTCATTGATTGATTTTACCCTTAATTCTCTCTCGGGGTACAGAGAATATAGACCACATTAGAGAATTTAGAATCTTTGCCAGGATATAGCATACTCTGGGTGGGATCAATTTTATATGTACAAATCAGCTTGTGACCTCTTATGGACTGATGGCTGGAGGTTTGCTCCAGTATAGGCTTAAACTTCCTGAATTAGGAATTTGGGAAGGATATAGTTGAAAATAAGATTCCCACTAAGAGAAGTTAGAAGTCTTGGGTACTCACTCAGGCTCAGGGGCTGGTTTTGTTTTGTTTTTTCCTTACCAGAGCTATGAGGCAAGGCTATCTTCTTCCTTGCAAAAGTGGAATATTGTATGGTTCAGAATCAGATGACATGGATTTAAATTTTTTTTAAAACTTTTCCTTCTTTTTCTTATTCTTTTTACAAGCAATGGCTCACTGAATAGGGCAGTAATTTTAGAAAATTAAAATTACCAGAAAAAATTGATTTTTTAAAATCTTGTCTTTTTTGCCTTTCTCATGGCTTAATATAGTGCTCCAGACACATAGTAAGTGCTTACTAAATGCTTGTTTAATTGACTACAACTATCTAAATGGAAAGAACACAGTCTTGAAAGTGGATGATGCATAACTAAAAAGACCAAGCTTAGTTTCGTTGAAAAGATGAGAAATAACACCCTTTTGGCAAAAGTGAGTATCTAAAGAACATTGCATGTACTGGCATGTTTGGTAGATGTTTTGTTTAGTTTTGCTGAAACGATTTTCCCTCCCTCTTTTATTCTTTGTTAAGAGGAATGAGAAAAATTATCCTGGCATGGATTCTGTCAATACAAAGTTATTATTAAATAAAATAAAATTAAAAAAAAAAAGAGGAATGAGAAAGGATGTAGCAAATGTACTAGTGAATGTTTAACGGTTTTTTTGGGGGAAGGACGAAATGTATGCAGGATATATTAAAATATTTTAATTGCATTATTAACATCTCTCCATCTCTTTCTTAAAATCAGATAACCAACCAAACAATTGTGAGATAAATGATCATGCTCAAAAATCAATAGTTGGCTCTTAGAATCTCGTAGGAATTGGTTCCAGAACATCCTTATTTGTATTAAAAAAAAAAAGTAATTTAAAAATAAAAAATACCAATACAAGTTCTTTTAAACGTTGAATAACTGGTGCAAGTGAAATATGTGCACGCAACAGAATGTTTTGGATTAACAAATAATTGTATCTCCTATTTACAAAGTTCTTTATAGACTTGTGTTGTCTCATGTGACCCTTACCAATCACCTACAGAGAGAGGGGTCACCTCCCTCGGGCAGTTAAGTAGAAGTTGCGAAGGGAAAATGGAAATCAATTACTGGACATTTATTATTATTATTATTATTAAGCGACTACTATGTGCCAGATACTGTAAGAGGCTACACAAGGAATGAAAATAATCCTTTTCTTTTAAGGAATTTGCAAACAGATATAAAGCGAAAAGGAAATAAGAGGAAGGAAGGGGGGATCGGAGCTCGGGGAGGGAGGGACCCGAGTGCCGTCAACAATCACCCTGGGCTACTCCTAAAAACTAGCCTGGGAGCACAGGGCGGAGGCTGGTTTCGGGAGTTTCCCGGAGCCTCGACGTAAGAAGCCCGGGGAGTGAACTCTTCCCTGGCAGAGTTCCCAGGAGATGGAGAAAGGAGGGGGGAGGAGGAGGGAAGAAGGGATTCCGCCGAGACCCGGGCCGTCGGCCTAGCCCCCCTTTCTTTCTCGCCGGGCACTTCAGCTGGTTTGGAACGTGATCAAAGTCTAGGTTCATTTCAGGGCCCCCGAGAATTCACAGACCCAGGGCTCCGGGCCAGCCCATTTTCCAATTAGAAACGAATCCGCAGGCAACCCTGGGTTGGGGCGTTTCCGGAAAGTCAGCGGCTCAGGCTGGGCCCGCCCCCCACTCCCCCTCTCCACCCTCTGGCCCCGAACTCTAAGTTTCGTTTCTTCGACTCTGCGCTCCGCGGTGGTGGCTCGGAGCCTTCTGCGCCGCGCTTTCCTTCTCAGCGGGCGGCCGCGCTCGGGAAGCCCGCGAGGACCATGGCTGACCCTGCCGTGTGCGGCTTCCTCACGGGGCTCCTGTGCGCCCAAGGGGGCCGCCTGGCACTCCGCGAACTGCTCGGTCTCATCGAGCTGTCTGAGGGGCAGCTCCTCGAGGTGTTGAGCGAAGCTGGCCCCGAGCGCTTCGTGCTCCTGGACCAGGGCCCCGACGCCGGTCCTCTAGTGCTGGCCACCACCCCGGTGCGAGTGTGCCGCCGCGTAACGTGTAGGGGCGCCTGCGAGGCCTTGCACCTCTGCAAGCTCAACCTTTTGGACAGGTGCCGTCGCGAGAGGTGAGTGCGGCCGCCACCTTGCCTTTTCCCCGGGAATTCTCCCAGTTTCCGTCCCTCTGCGCCTTCTACTCCCTCCCCCTCCCAGCCTCCATTCTTGTCTCCCCCCATCCTTTCTTCTTGCTCTTCTTCTCCCCTCCTCGCCGTTCCCCCTTTTTTCTTTCTCCCCTTCCATTTCCCTCCCTTCCATGTCTTCAGTCTCCCTTCTTTCCATTTACCCCACCTCTCTTGCATTTCCCCCATTCTTCCAGTTCTCCTATTCACTCCTCTCGTCTATTCCTCTCCTTCTATTTGCCTATCTCCCCATCCCCCTCCTTCTTCCCATTCCCCCTTCCATTTCTCCATTCCATTGTACCACTTCCATTCGCCGATCTCCCAATCCTCCTCCTTTCCATCCCCCCCTTCATTCGACTATCTCCCAATCCTCTTCTTTCCATTTCCCTCTTCCATTCCCCGCCTCCCTTCCATCACCTATATCCCAGTCCTCCTTCCCTTCCCTCTCCTCCTTCCTTTTCTGCCATACTATTCCCTCCCTTCTTTTCCATTCACCTGTCTCCCAATCATCCTCCCCCTTCCAATTCCCCCACTTGTCTTTCATTCACCGATATCCCGGTCCTCCTTTTCCCTTCCCTTTCCCCTTCTATTTCCTCCCATGCCATTCCTTCCCATGCCATTCCCCCACCTTTCTTTCATTCACCTATCTCCCAATTGCCCTCCCCCCTTCCCTTCTGCTTCCCTCTTCCAGTCCCTCTCCCACTTAATACCTTTCCTTTCTGTTTCCTCCTTCCCCCCATCCAGGAGCTCGATAGCCCCCTCCCCCATGCCAGAATTCTGCCTTGGAACACTTTCTACTTGACTTAGAATAATCCTGCTCTTAACTTCCTGCTTACGTGTAACTTGGCTGCAAGCTAAGTATTTTAAAAACTTTTGACTTCTGTATCCTTCCATTGTGCCTGGATGGGCCCTGAAATAGGGTTTATTTGTGAGACAGAGATTGGAGAAGAAAACCTGAGTGTGGAGACTCTCTCCTGAATACAATTATCCATCTTCCGTTCCCACAAACCCGCTGAGATCCATCCCTCAGTATTATCCCCCCAAAGCCCACATGCTGCTTTCTCTCGGCTTTAGAACCACAGATCACCCAAGCCTCCTACCCCTGCTACCCCAGCTGCCACTCCACCCAACTAGGAGCTGCTAACTGTTATGCCCCGCCCCCCCCACCTTCTTTTACCTTCATTTTCTCCTCACCAGTTCTAGAACCTTGCTTTTGCTCTTAGCGACTGCTGAAACTGTACTGAAGCCATCAGTATCGATTGACCAGCCACTCCTAGAATTCTTTTTTTTTTAAAGGGAATTTTGTTACCACATTAGAGGCCATTTGACACATACATATGTGTGTATATATACATGTATGTAAAACCAGTCTGTGAATACCTAGATTGATCAGTTCTTTCTTTGGAGGTGAATAGAATCTTTCTTCATAGATCCTTTATAGTTGATTTGAATATTTGTAATCATAATAGCTTTGGTCATTCACACTTATTCTTTTTATAAAGTTTTTTGTTCTAATAGTATTTTATTTTTTTCCAATTACATGTGTTTACAGATATTCTTCAAACAATATTGCTGTTACTATACACATTCTCTTGTTTTTTTTCCTTATTTCATTCAAGTTTTCCATGTTTTTTCTAAAATCAACCTGTTCATCTCACACAAACACACACAAAAAGTCTTTTGACTCCCATATTGTTGTTTTCCTTCTACTTCCTGGACCTATTCTATCTTTCCTTTTCCTCTAACCATCTATATAAGGTGGGGTACTCCATAGCTAAGTCCTTGACGCAGCCTTTTTTCTGATATTCTTGCTTCATATTGCTCTTTCCCTTTGGAGCTCTTATCTGTTCCTGTGGCTTCAACTATCTGCTCTGGTTTTCTCACCCAAATTTACATTTATATTTCTCTGATAAGTCCGGAGTTCATATTTCCAACAGGGTCCATATCTCCGACTAATTGCACAGTGGATAGTCCTCTCTGTGGAAAAGGAGACTCCTAGTAAGTTCAAATCTGTGTTCAAATCTGCTTCCATTTGCCACTTCATTCTAATAGAAACCAAAACTTCAAACTTGAGATGTATGCGTGTGTGTGTATATGTGTGTGTATGTATATATGTATATGTGTATACATATACATATAATTTGCAAACCTATTATTCGATTTGTCATCCTTTTTCTTTTACTCAGTCACAACTTCTAGTAGAGCAAATACATTTTTTTGTGTTAGACCCTTTTTGGCATTCTGATAAAAACCTGTGGCCCTCTCCTCAGAATTATGTTTTTAAATGTCAAAAGTGAAATTTGTTGTATTCCAAAAGAACCTAAAAGTTTCTAAAAAATGAAGATATAATTTCTTTTTTTGGTAAGTTTACAGATTCCCTAAAATCTGTCCACAGACACCATGTGAATTTATGGACCTCAGGTTAAAAATATCTACCAGAAAAAGGTTTTTTTTTTTTTTTTTTTTTTTTTTTTTTTTTTAATATCCCCTTGTCTCATTTATTTCTGAAGCCATTTTCCTAATTCATGTTCCCATACCCAGTGGCCCATTGCAGTGTATTCCTAGTAGTTTCTTTGTCTATTAGTTCTTCACTACAATTTATTCTATTCATTGTCCACAGGTTAATTTTTCTTTCTTTCTTTCTTTTTTTTTGGTGAGGCAGTTGGGTTAAGTGCCTTATTCAGGGTCACATTCTTGGATGAGTTAAGTGTCTGAGGTTGGATTTGTATTCAGGTCCTCCTGACTCCAGGACTGATGCTCTATCCACTATGCCATCTGGCTGCCCCCAAGTTAATCTTTCTAAAAGAGTACTTTGAACATGTCACCATCTTGCTCAGAAGTCTTTGATGGCTCCCCATTGCCCAAGTGATAAAGTCTGACTGATGTGGGCTGGTATGTAATACTCTGTACATAAGATTCTCCAACCTTTTCTTTGATCATCTTGAATACCAATGGTATCAAACTATACATAAGGATCCCTGCAGCTACATATTGACTTAAAAAAACTACATGCTAATAATTATCTTTGTTTTATTTACTTCATTAAATTTGTTTTTCTAAACTCATTTAGGCTTTATTTTGCTAACCAGAGACATGAAAATAATCATTATAGTTTAATCTGGTTTCCTTCTGCAACAAAGACTAAAATGAACAAGTAATAAATAATAATAAAAAAACAAATAATAACATTACATTTTAATCTGATTCCCTCCTACAGTAGGAAATATTGTAGGCCTCAGGCCTCTGGGCCTCCTGTTTGACACTTCTCTCCTGAGCAAAGCCTATAGTGGCCAAACTGTTTTGCTTTTTGTTTCCCCAATGCATCATGGGCATTCCTGCTTCCCTTTTCTACTTGGAATGTCCCACCCTCTCCCTGCTTTTTCTTTTATCTATACCATTCAATCAAAACTGAACTCAAGTCTCACTTCCTCCCAAAAATCTTTCCAACCCTACGGCTCCCATCCTCCCAGCTTTATGGGAGTATTTCTCCTTCAGAACTCCTGCTGAATTTTGTTTGGCATTTAACATAATGGTGTTTTATATGCTTATGATGTTTCTCTTCCATCTTTCACCTAGACTGTAAGCCCACTGAGGTCAGTGCCTGTTTTATAACTCTTTACATAACCAACAGCTTGCATGATATCTTATAACAAATAAATTTTCAGTGAATATCATTTGATTATGATGAATTCCAACCTGCAGACATTCTCTTAGTCATAGAAGAAAACTCTGACAAATTATTATTGCATATATTTCTTTTGCTTCTAGTCTGTTTGTTGATGATGGTTGATGTGAGAGAGAATGAGAATTATAGAATTAATTATTCAAAATAAGGCCATAAAGAGCTATGAATCATAGATTTTTAGAACTAGAATTTATAAGAACCTTAGAAATTGTTTAATTTAATTCCCTCATTTTTCAAATAAGGAAACTGAGACCTAGAAAAATGAAGTAGCATTTTCAGTTATAAAGTAAAATAGAGGCAAACTCTGGTGATATTGTACTGCAATGTCCCCCATGTTCCAACATGCCCTTCAGGAATGGACAGTGGAAAAAACCAGCAGGTGGCAGATAGCCCCAAAAGTTTCAGGGAATTAAAAAAAAAAACCTTAAAAATAACTTTGGCTTCATAACAGTGTGCAGGCTGTTCCTACCTGGCCTTCTTGCCAATTAATGCCTTTATTTGGTGAGACCAAAAATCCTCTGCAGAAAAAAATCTCTGCTTTGTTGATTAATGTTTAGAAAAGCTCAGACATATTTGTTGGCCACGATGACAACTTTGTCACTGCAAGGACTGAGGTAAATGTGACAGGGGCTAGTGAAATTTTTTTTTTAAAGCATTGTCCTTGTTTCTGTTGTCCTTTCTTCTTGTTTCTATTGTCCTTTCTTCTTGTTTCTGTCATCCTTTCTTCTTTCTGTTGTCCTTTCTTCTTGTTTCTGTTATACTTCCTTCTTGTTTCTGTCATCCTTCCTTCTTGTTTCTGTCGTCCTTTCTTCTTGTTTCTGTCGTCCTTTCTCTGAGGTCCTGGGGAGGAAAGACTGGGCTCCCTCCAGAAAAAATGTCATACGCTGACAGTGTGTTAGGAAACATTATTTACGTGGTGAATGAATGATAAATCATTTATGAAGCACTTACAATTTGCCAATTATGGCCCTCTATGCTAGGCATATAGATCCCAAAACAAGACAGCCCTTGGCTTCAAGAAGCTTACTTCTATCCCAGGAAATATTGTGTGCAGTGAGGTTATGGGAAGGATATTTTGGTTTGAGAAGTCACAAAGATGAAGATTGTCATCACTGGTTCTGATTTCATTATTGTTCTAGAACAAGTGTTGGCAAGGCCAGTGGCAAGAGAGTATTCAGGATGGAAGATCACAGAGAATAGGAAGCTTGGTCCAAGTCAGCTTAGATGGAGTTCTTCCAAAAGGGTTGTAGAGAGCTCCTGTTTTGTTCTCAGGTAGGGCTGCCTCCTTAGAGAGGATGTGTCTCTCCATAACATGCACAGACATGCACTACTCTGTACTTCAGTGGATTTTAACTTTTAGGAGATTTTTCTTGTTGCCTCTTTACCATTTTTACTCATTGGACCAAGCAAAACATATCTAATCTGCCTTAGCCTGGAGGATAGAGGGCTGGGCTTGGAGTCAGGAAAATCTGAGTTCAAATGTGGCTGCAGACAGTTGTTAAGGTTTTTTTTTTTTTTGGTTTGTTTTTTTTACTTTGGGTCAACCACTTAACCTCTGTTTGTTTCTTTAGTTGTAAAATGGGGTAACAATTGTAGGGATCAAATGAGATAATATTTGTAAAGTGTTTGGCACATAGTAGGTTTTTTTGGCTTTTTTTTTTTTTTTTTTTTAGCTAGTGTGATGACAGTGTTAACACCCTGGACACCTTAGAATCAGCCAGAGTCAGGATAAACAAAAGTCCTTGGTCTTTATTCTTGGTCTTTAGAGGAAGGATTGAATTGGATGGATGCAGAATCTCTGCAACTTTCCTTCTCCCTCATCTACCACCAAAGTGACTCTAACTAGTCTTATTCCACCCCCTAGTCCCTCTTACAATCCTCTGTATACACCAATCATTGAGCCAGCACAGCATAGTGGGAAGGGCCATTTCCCAAGCATATGTCCATAGAATATTGTCCATTCAGTATTTAGCCTTAAGTGCTTGGCTGTCCTGACCTCAGTGCATCGACTCAAGAGTTTCAAGCCCATTACATCTTCCGCTTTCTTTTGTTTTAGAACACAGGTGGTCACGCCCTCCCTGATATCTCAGGAAGGGAGATGAAAAGCACCAAAGGGAAGTGGAGGTTGCTAGTGTGTTTCTGGGCTGAAGGGTCTTATTAGAAACAGGTATGCACAAACCCATCAGCATGGGAGGTATTACACAAGCACATAGCAATAACACACAGGCTATTAGTGGTGAGTTTTCCCACAGTCAGTGCAAGCTTGATGTGGTATAACAAACATGAATTGTACATGCAAGTAGTGATATAACAAACAATATGAATTAACATGGTGTTGTCAAAGGTTTCCAGAAGTCCTAGAAGGAGAGTAAGTAAACAACAGTCACACATACGCCTTCTTCAGCAGCCAAGAGATAGTCCAAAACCAATCTATTGTCCATTGCTTCATGTGTCAGGGAATCCAATGATCCCCATAAGTTTTTGAAGTCCTGCAAGAGTCTTTTTATGTGTTAGGGAATCCAATGATTCCAGCAGATTTTGAAGTCCTGCAACAGTCTTATCATTTCTCAGAAAATCCAATGATTCTTGAGGGCTTTCAAATCCTGCAACAATGTTTTCATGTCTCAGGGATTCCAATGATTCCTGATGGTTTTGAAGTCCAACAATTTTTGATGTCCGTGAGTCAAACGCCATAACTGCCATGCTCTTTCAATGGTGAGCACAATCAGCGACAGAACCCCCCGATGTTTCTTGGGTCTTTTTCGTTTCCAGGGTCTGCTCCGTCTCTCTGCGATGGACAAGGCGAGTACGGCTCATTGGCACCCATCTGATTCTTTCTCCATCTGTAGAGATACAAGCAAACCCTCTGCCCCCAAACAGTTAATTTATCTGGTCCCTTCCATTCACCACTTTCTGGGTTTCTCCACATCACCTAGCAATTATCTAAAAATAGTGGAGCTGCTTGCACTGGACATTGCCCTTCCGGTGGGTTATAAAACCTGTCTGCCGGAGCCAGTGCATCTTTATCAAAAATCAAGAAGTTAATAATATAAAGAGCTAGAGTTAGAAGTTGTCTAGGGTTACCTGTGGTTCCCCCTTTGTTTTGTTTTTGGAGCAGCGTCTTAATGTCTCTGTTTCTCCTCTCTACTATTGCCTGTCCTTGAGGATTAAAGGGTATACCAGTGGTGTGTAAAATCTTATACTGTGCACAAAAGTGTGCAAAATGTTTAGAAGTAGATGCAGGGCCATTGTCTGTTTTACTTGCTTGTGGCACACCCATAATTGCAAATGCTTGTATAAGGAATTCAGTGACCACTCGGGCTATCTCTTTTGCTGCTGGTATTGCAAAAGTGAATACTGAAAAAGTGTCTACCACAACGTGGATAAAAGACAGACGACAAAAGATTTATAATGGGTCACATCCATTTGCCAGACTTCATTGGGTCTCAAACCACGAAGGTTTTTCCCTGGAGGCAGTATAGGAGCATGGAAAGGAATACAAGCTGTATAGGTTTTTACTATGCTCTTAGCTTCCTCTCTTGTTATTCCAAATTGTAAACGTAAAGCTCAAGCAGTCTGATGATATTTAGAATGAGATTCCTGGGCCTCCTGAAATAAAGAAGTATTGGCCAACATGGTTAGAAGGCTATCTGCCTTTGAATTACCATCAAAAATAGGACTTGGAAATCCACTATGAGAGTGGACATGCAAGATATAAATCTTACCTGGATGCTTTCTCTCTTGCTCTTGAAGTTTCTTAAAGAGCTGATATATATTAGAGGTTACAAATTTTATTTGGGCTGTGGCAATTCTTTGTACCACACCTACTGAATAGGCTGAATTAGATATTATATTTATGTCTCCTGGGTAATAAGTGAGAGCTAGCATGATCGCATACAATTCATTCTGCTGAGTGGACTGAAAAGGAGTTCTGACTACTCTCTTTATAGTTAAGTCACGAGAGTATACAGCGCAAATATTATGTTTGGATGCATCTGTAAAAATGGTTGGTCCTTTAAGAGGAACTTTAGAAACCTCTTCAAGAATCCATCACCAATTATGTAATCGTCTGGTCATCTTTAATGGAGACCGTGTGTAAAATTTGGAGCCATGGCTAAAAAAAATTTGCCACTCTGTACACATTAATTTGTGCATTAGTATAAAAGGTGTATATTTTGTCAGGTCTTATCCCAGATAATTGTACTGCTTGCTTAATGGCCTTTAATAAAATTCTAGCCACAAGCACTGGATAAGGAGTAAGGCTTTGTTCTGGTTGTTCCGGGAGGTTCACCCATTCTATCACACTGTCTCCTTGATGAAGGACTGCTGTGGGTGCCTCTTGTGTAGCAAAAACTGATATTTTCAAGGGTTTTTGAATGATTCTTTCAACCACATTGGATAAAGCCAGTTCATCTTCTCTCAAAGCCTCTTGAGCTTCTTTGATAAGCTGGTGTGGTGACTTTAAAGCACTGTCTCCCCTTAAAATGTCATATAATGCTTGTAACTGATAGGTAGTCAAGCCTAATACTGGTTGCATCCACTGGATATCTCCTGTCAATTTCTGAAAGTCATTTAAGGTGTTTAGCTTCTCTGTTCTTAAAGAAAGTTTTTGTATTGTAAGCACCTTAGGGTATACTTCACATTCTAAATACTGAAAAGGAACATGTCTTTGAATTTTCTCTTCAGCTATGTGCAATTTGTAGTTTCTTAGTGTTTCCATGGTCTTTTGTAGACATGCTTTTAACATTTGTTCCTCAGGTGCACATCCCAATATATCATCCACGTGATGTAATAGCATAAGTTTTGGAAATGCTTTTCTTACTGGAGCAAGAGCAGCAGCAACATATATTTGACACATAGTGGGGCTATTGTTCATTCCCTGTGGCAAAACTGTCCATTCATATCTTTTATAAGGCTCAGCTAAGTTAACGCTGGCACTGAAAAGGCAAATCTTTTCATATCCTCCTTATCCAGAGGGATAGAATAGAAACAATCCTTAATATCGATGACCCAAAGAGGCCACTCTCTAGGCAATTGATGGAAGCCCAGGCTGAAAGTTCCTATAGTTTCCATCTGTTCATTCACCTTTCTTAAATCAGTGAGCATCCTCCATTTTCCAGATTTCTTTTTTACAAAGAACACTGGGGAATTCCAAGGACTTAGAGAAGGTTGTAAGTCCTTGGTCAAGTTGCTCCTGTACTATATCTAATAAGGCCTGAATTTTATCGCTACTTAAGGGCCACTGTTCTATCCACACTGGTGTATCAGTTTTCCATTGGATAGGAACAGGTGAAAGTGTTGGCAGGCCTTCAACAGCAGCCCTGCCTAAAAAACCGAAGTACTCATTTTTAACCCTAATTGTTGTAAAACGTCTCTTCCCCACAGATTGATTGGGATTTTTCAACTAGAAAAGGAGTAAAAACTCTTGTTTCGCCTTCAAAAGTCCATCTCATAGGGGCAGCACTAACTTCAGCTGCTATTGATCTCCTACTCCAGACATGTAGGTGTCTGCCTTAACCTTTGGCCAGTGACTGGGCCAGTTGGCACCTCTAATGACTGTACGATCTGCACCTGTGTCTACCAATCCTTCTAATTGTATACCATTTATATAGATCGTGAGCATAGGTCGGTCAGCCGTTACTGCTGCTGTCCAGTATATTCCTGGATTCTGTTGTTGGAAGTCAGAATCTGGGTAAATATCACCAGATTGCTTATTAGGATTCTGTATGAGTAAACCTGATGCTACTACTTCTCCTGGGTGATAAGTCACACATTGTCTACCTGTATTAGTGACTGGGATATTATCTACACATTCCCCAGTTTTCCACATCAGTGTGTGGATGGACACTGTTTTGTACATACAAGGAGGTGAAATGGTCAAGCCTACTGTGCCTGGAGGCAAGGGATCCATAGGCTGGAGAGGAACAGACCTCTCCAGGGGATATCTCAGTTGTCCCAGCTGCATACAGCTCTATTCTCCCCAATTGTAATTCCTTTCTGCCATCAGGTTGCTTCCTGGCTGGTTGACTGTGTAATCCCCTTCTCCCATCATATGGCTTTCTGGCTGATTGGTCATGTCTGGGTACTGGATTTCTAGATACTCTCTGGGTGCACCATTGGCTGCCATCATGCCCCAAGTGTTTTTTGCCTTGGGCCCTGGGGCTGGGCCCCTCATCCCGTTTCTCTGAATCCTTCTACATTCTGAGGCCCAATGGAAGCCTCTGTTGCATTTTGGACATGGATTATTGGGTCTTGTTCTCCCACCCTGTTTTCCCATTCTATCTCTATACCAACATTGAGCTTTCAGTGCCCTACTTTTCCACACTGAAAGCATCTACGAGTCTCTCTGGAAGTCCCTTGCCAAAAGGGACACTGTCTCCCCATGTTCGGATCTTGGGAAGTCTGCTGGACTCTTGGGTACATTAGACTGTTCTAAATTTTCTCCCCTCTGAGACAGTAGGGTGTTTGATATAGGTTATTATACATATATCTGTAATCATGCAAAACATTTCCATATTAGTCATATCATAAAAGAAGGCACAGGACAAAAGGGAAAAAACAACATTGGGAAAAAAATAAAGTGAAAAATAGTATACTTTTGATCTGCATTCAGGCTCCACCAGTTCTTTCTCTGGAGGTGAATAGCATTTTTAATCCATGGGTCCTTCAGAAGTGTCATTGATCTTTGTATTGCTAAGAATAACTAGGTCATTTACAGTAGATCATTATATAGTTACAGTGTATTGCTGTTATTGTGTACAACATTCTCCTGATTCTGCTCACAAAGTAAGTGGTTTTAAGATACTAGCTAATATTATTAGTCACTTGGTAAACATTAAGTCCCTACTATGTAGAAGGGATACAAGAGAGACAAAAGACTTTAACAGACTTAAAATCGTTTCTTCTTCTTATTTTTCTCTTTATCATTGCTTTCTACATGAGAAGCTTTTGATATTCTAAGGCCAAAAGACCTTACTAGTTAAAAATCTCTTTTTCCTCCTCATTATTCTTTTTCTCTTTAACATCATCTTCTATTTGAGAAGTTTCAGAAACTCTAAGGCAGCCCTCCTAACATCTCTAAGTCTTCTCTAGGATAAGCACTCTTAGTTCCTTTAAATAATCCTTCTATGGCATAAGCTCAAGGACTTCCACCCTGCTGGTTGGTTTCTCCAAAATCCTTCCAACTTTACAGTCTCCTTTCCAAAATGTGGCCCCCATAACTGAACACTGTGTGGGGGGACAGACGAGAGCCTGCCATATTGGGGGATTATCATCTCCTGTTCCTATTTTTTGAACCCAGGTGTAAGGCATTTTATATTTTTTCCTCATATAATTTCATCTAATTCTATCTGATATCTGTTAACCCTTCAAGATAGGTTTTTAATCCTGCACTCAGTGTACTTGATATTCCTCCCAGTTTTCTGTAACCTGCAAATTTGATAACCTTGGTCTTCATTTATCTAAGTCATTGATTAAAATATTATTAAAATTTTTTAAAATTGTCCCTCTTACTATCCCTCTTGCTTCTATATTGAGCAATAAGAAAACTAAAACCCTCAGTGTGTGGCTCCATAAGCCAGTAAGACTAAGGCTTGCTTTGGCCATGTCTGAAAGTGTACAATTTTTTGCTGTGTTTTAAGGTTGTTGCCTCTCTGTCAGAACATGAACAATGTATTTATTCTTCATTCTTTCGCACTTGTGGGTTATCATTGCTGCAGATCAGAGCTCTAAAGTCTTTCAAAGTGGTTTTTCCTTTAAAATGTTATCATTGTAGAAATGGTTCTAGTTCTATTTCCTTTACTCTCTGTATCAATTCCTCTGAAACTGGTCATTTCTTAGAGGACAATAATATTCCATTACATTCATTTAACCATTCCCTAATAGGAGGATACATCTTCAGTTTCTAATTTTTAATTACCACAAAAAGACCTGCTGTAAATATTTGATATTGTGAGTATATGTATGTATGCATGTGTAAATGCACATGTTTACACATACATATACATATATACACATCTCCTTTCCCTCTTTCTTTGATGATTTTGGGACCTAGGCTATAGCTAGTTCATAGAGGATGTATTTTTTAAAAGTTCCAAATTCTTTTCCAAAATGCTGAACTAATTCATACCTATAGCAAAAAAACAAACAAACAAAAAAACACATCTTTATTTAGGGCATACAGATTAATTATTAGGGATGATTAATAATTAGGGATATGCCCAATTAACACCCTGTCCCTGGTGTTGCACCTCCCATTTCAATTAAGTAGAAACTTGTTTAGGACAATGATGATTGCATCTTTAGTTAATTTAATATCCTATTATCAGTGCTTAACTTTTGTGACTACATCAATTTCTTACAGTTGAGCAAGGGAGGGAATCAGTTCTTCAGAAACCAGTTACTCCACTTGCTCTATTTATTGGGGTTTATTGTGATTAATAGTAACCTAAGTTATAAACCTAATTTCCCAGTTCTCTCAGCAGTGTCTATCAAATAGAGAATTCTTTTCTGAGTTGGATTTGTCAAACACCGGATTACTATTTTCTATTCCTTCTGTTACTTGTTTATCCAGTCTTTCCCACTAAACTACTTTTCTATTTTTTAAGTAACATTTGATGATTATTGTTTTGTAAAGTAGTTTGAGGTCTGGTATTGATATGTTTCTAATTCTTACCTTTTTCCCATTTTTTTCCCTTAAGATTTTAGATAATTTGTGTTATTTTTCCAGTTCCACAAAATATCCCCATGTATTTGGAAAATAAAACAATAATTTGATTGTTATATTGGCATGGCATAAGAAACTCCATGAATTTCTGATCAAATATTTCTTTGAAAAATGGGCTATATAATTTGGAACTATGCCCAAAGGGTTGTAAGATTTTGGATACCCTTTGATCTAGCAGTCTCACTACTGGGCTTATATCCCAAAGAGATCATAAAGGAGGGAAAAGGATCCACATGTACAAAAATGTTTGTGGCAGCTCTGTTTGTAGTGACAGAGAACTGGAAATTGAGTGGATATCCAGCAGTCGGAGAATGGCTGAATAAGTTATGGTATATGAAAGTTTTGGAATATTATTGTTCAGTAAGAAATGACTAACAGGATGATTTCAGAGAGATCATGTAGACTTACATGAACTGATGCTAAGTGAAGTGGGCAGAACCAAGAGAACATTGTACACAACAACAACAAGATTATGTGATGATCAACTCTGATGGACTCGCTGTTTTCAACAATAAGGTGATTCAAGGTATTTTCAGTAGACTTGGGAAGTAAAATGTCAGCATCCAAAGAGAGAATTTTGGAGACTGAATCTGGCTTGAAGCATACTATTTTCACCTTTTTTGGTTTGTTTTCTTTCTCGTGTTTTTTTTTTTCCCCTTTTGGTCTGATTTTTGCACAACATGACAGATATGAAAATATGTTTAAAAGAATTGTACATATTTAACCTATGTCAGATTGCTTGCTGTGTTAGGGAGAGAAGTGGTCAGGGAGGGAAGGAGAAAAATCTCGGACACCATCTTACAGAAATGAATGTTGAAAATTTGTATTTGGAAAATAAAATACTTTTGGAAAAAAGTGTGCTACTCTTATACAGATGAACATTTTTATATGTCATAAATAGGTTAACTCCCAGGTATTTTGTACATTTTAGTTATTTGGGGTAGAAGTTCCTTATTATTTTGCCCTTCTAGATATCTCCCTGAAGCTACTCTCTTAATTTTCTTTGCAGAGCCCCGTCGTCTGTAAACAGGGATAGTTTTGTCTCCACTTTGTTGATGTTTACACTTAAAATTTTTTAGTCTCTTATTATTAGAGTATCATCAGTGATGAAGCTGTGCAGGTGCTTGGTGATCACAGCTTCCTTTTCTACATATTCACTAACCATTTATTTAATAATATATTCTGGAATTTTACCAGAAGTCAAAGTCAAATACATTGGCTTTCAGTTTGCTGGCTCTGTCTTCTCTGTTTTGAAAACCAGAAGAACACTTCTATTATTTAAAAAAAAAAAAAAAAGATCACTGCTAGCTAGTGGTATTTGCCAATTCTTTCAGTACCTGCGGACATAGTTCATCAGAGGGGATCTGAACTTGTCTAGAGCCACTGAATGTTTGTTTTTTCTTTCTTTTTTTCCTTATTTATCTTGATGAATGAAAACAATATCCTAACTCCCACCCTCTATGCAAATTTGGTTGATTTTTTTTCTCAAAAGTTGTTGAAAGCATCCTCAGGATTTGATTGGCTGGGAGGACTAAAGGTTGTCTCATAACTTACAAAGCAACCACAATGTGCCTTCCAGTGTTAAGGATGAGCAGCTCAGGCTAGGAGCTTCCTTCTACTGAGTCCTCCACCACTGACAGGGAGATGTCTCATTGTGTTCCATTATCTCACCTAGCAGGGATTGGCCTGAGCTAGCCCAACCCACTGGGTTCAGTCAGCCTCCTCCATGACGCTGGCTTCCCAGGTCCAAAGCTCATTCTCTTGTGAGAGAAACTAGAAAGACGACTCATGAGCAGTTTTGTGTTATTGTTTGTTATCATGCACCCAAATCAGTTGGGGGCCAATATGTGGAAAGCTCCTTTCTGAGTTAGGTCAATATTTATAGTTTTCAGGATTTGCCTTGGGCAGAGATTCCACTTCTTTTACTAGTAAAATGGGTCCTATCTCAGAGTATAGGAAATTTATTTTTATAGGGCATTATATATAATATGCACATGATAACATAATAATTATATGCATATAATTTAATATGCACATAATATGCATATTATACATAATATACATATATTAGGGCATTATATATAATATATAATGTGTATATTATACTTATACATGTCTAATTATACACGCCACATACTAATTTATAATGCAATATTAGCATGCTATATATACATACATACGGACATGCAGACCTCTTTCAGGAGAGACAAATGAAGCTACCTCAGCACTGGGTTTGTGGAGGTAATCAGTCAGGCCTTACTTAGCATGAAGGGCCATCAGGAGAGGCATCTTGCAGAAAGTAGGATTTTAGTTAGCACTTGAAATATATAAAAATACTTGGAAAAGTTGTGGGGAAGGGCTAGGGGATTTCGTATTTGATTGTGAAGGTGATAGGGAACCACAGGAGTTTTTTTAGTATGGTGCTGACATGGCCTGACCTTTGCTTTATTTAGGGTGATTCCTTTGGCAATTGAGTAGACATACTAAATAATAATATATAAAATAATAAATAAATAATAAAATACAAAGTGTTTAGATAATGTATAAATAAATAACATAATAAACATACAAATGTAAATAAATAAGTAAAAGTATAAATATATAAAATTATTAGTGAGAGAGTTTTATAACCATAGTAACCAATATAACTCAAGTTCTATTAGTTATATAACGAGAAAATACAATTTTGAAAGATTTTAAAGTGCCGTATGTGGATATGTACACGTACATGTATATGTGTGTATGTGGATATATACACACACATATACTCCTAAAAAAAGAGATTAAACAGAAAAACATGCAGATAAAGTAAAAGATGATATTACTAAAGTAAAGATGACAATACTTGCTAAATTAATATATGTTTAATAATAAATAAAATTCTCAGAATAGTTTATGGCAGGGTACATAGGTATTTAAAATAGTTATACAAATCAAACATTTTACTGATAAATAAATCATAATTTTCACAACTCCCACATTCACTTATTGACAGTTTAAGCAGCTTTGGTTTATAGAACATGACAAACTGATATTGAAATTCATTTGGAAGAATAGGCAAGATTATAAAAGAGTAGTTTTTAAAATAATATTAACAAAAATGTTGATTTTCCCTACCAAACTGCAAAACAATTTAAAAAGCCAGTTCTTGATGAATATAAAGTATTGGAGTTAAACAATGTTATAAAAATCAAATATTAGAAAGTTTTTTAGGACCAATTTCTTGGCTATAGATACACATCTCATTCCTTTGTGGACACTATGGATATTTGTGTGTGTGTCACTGCATAGGGAGGGAGGGGTTATGTTTGTAAAACACAGAATCAGATGGACTCATCGACCTGCTGTGCCTTTAGATTTGCCATGTGGCCATATGGTGGTACCCATCTGTAATCTCAGCTAGCAGGAAAACTGAGGCTGGTCCATGTCTTGAGCTTGGGAGTTCTGAGATGAAACAGGATCAAGCCACCTGGATGAGTGCACCAAGTCTTAAATACCAGTCTGGTGAGCTTCTAGGAGCAGGGAGCTAGGGACAACCAGCCCAGATCAGAAATAGAGGGGGTTACAGCTCCCACACTGATCAATCAGTAACAGGGCTGGGCCTGTGAGTAGCTCCTGTTCTTGCAGCCTGGGCAAGTTACACAGACCCAGTTTCCTTCCTCCCAAAAAGTGAAAAAGAATACTATATGGCCCAGTGCTGAGGAAGCCTCATTTATGTTTCCTGAAAAGAGAGGGCTACATACAGGTATATGTATATGTACATATATAAATATAATCATGAGAACATAAATTTAAAACTGGACACACACACACATATAAAAATATACCAAAGGAGAATTGAATTGGAAAATGTTAGTAGCATCGTTGTAACATCTCCTGAGTTATTTCCATACAAGATAAATTGGAGGAAGTAAGTAATCAAAATCATGAGCTATGGGCTCTAAGAGTAATTCCAAAAGATGAATATTATATATTATATGTAAAATATAGTATACAGTAATATTGTATATTAATATAGGTTGTATGTAATTATATATTTGTATACTTATAATGCATGTTTGTGATAATGTATTAAACATATATATGATACGCATATATGTGTCAATATATCTTCCTTGTATATAATGGTTTACCTGTTGTCTCCCTTGTTACACTATGAGCTCCCCAAGGGGACTGTCTTTGTCTTTGTATCTCTAGTGCTTAGTACCTCATAAGGCACATCGCAGCTACTTAATAAATTAGTAATTTAATTTTAAAAAATAAATTAATAAATAAAAAACATAAATAATTGCTTCAAGGTTGGCAGAATATTTAATATATTTTATGTAATTTGAGAAAAAATAATTTTTGTTATTGTTTCTGGAGAGTCTGATTCTTTGTTAGCCCATTTGGGGTTTTCTTGGTAAAAATATTGGGGTTTGCCATTTCTTTCTTCAGCTCACTTTACAGATGAGAAAACTGAGGGAGACAAAGGGAAGTGACCATTCAGGAAGACACTACTAGTGTGTGTGTGTGATTTGTGGTGTGACTCCAGGCCTGGCACTCTGATCCACTGCCCTAGGTTACATTGATATTATTATCCTCCTTTTACAGCTGAAGCTAAAAAGAATTTAACTGATTTGCGCTTGACTTCTCATTAAATCTGAGAGGTGCCTTGGGAAGAGAAATAAAGCAGGTAAAATTCTCTTCATTTGATTAACTAAGGCTCAAGAGATTGTCACTTGTCCAGGTCCACGCAGTTGGTAACGAGAGGCAGCAGGTAGGTAGGACAGTATGAAAAGTGCCAGGAACTCAGAGAGCCCATATTCTGGGGCTGCCTTGGTGTTTGACCTATAGCAAATTTACTGAAACTCCTTATCTCCAGCATGAAATCATAACCAGAGACACTCCCAGCTGTAGGTCTGCTCTCCTGTCCTGCTGAGGCTGGGACTGAAGGGCCTAGATGGTCTGTAAACAGCTGTGTCCAGTAAATAAGAGATAATGTGTGATACAGTAAATAAGAGATAATGTGTGATAGACTGGAGGTTGTTGTTTCTGCCCTTGGATGAACTGGGCAAAGGCTGGCCATTATGAGGAACTCCCAGAAGCTTCTTATGGGATCTTAGCTGGGACTCGAAGTGCCCCAAACACTCTTCTGTAAAGCACCTTGCAGGCCTGTTAAGTGCCCCTTAAATGGTTTATTATTAGCCAATACTACTATGCACCTTATCAGTGCAGACATTTCCTCCATGTCTTTTCAGCCTTGTGTAACTTTCTTGGGTCCCCCTGAAAACCAATTTATGTATTAAAATAAAAAATAAAATTAAAATAAAATTAAAATATGTATTAAAATAAAATAAAATATAAAATAATTATAATAATTAAATTTATTAAAATAAATTTTCATATCATTTTGATAACATGGTTACTAAATTTCATTGAATGCCTTCTGAGAAATCTTCTTTGGAGATAATCATATTATTCTTACTGTTTTTCCTTTTAATATGATAAATTTTGTTGGTAGTTTTCTTGTATTTCATCAGTCTTCCATTCTGAGGTACTGACTCCAGTTGGTCAAAACAGATAATTCTGTGTTTTATTCTGTTTGTTAAAAAGAAGTGAGATATTAGTAGAATTTGTGTGTGTGTGTGTGTGTATGTGTATTAGAACAATAATTGTCTTCTAAACTAAGTTGGGAAATGTTATTTCATGTAATTTTATGTAAAATGAAAATCTTTTTTCTATTTTTTTTTTAAATTTAGAAAAATTCTCCAGGATAAAGTGCTTGGAAATGAGTGACAGTAATTTGTTATTAACTTTTCCTGTTTCTTATTAGAGGCGTGTGTTTTATGTCTTCGTGCCTCAGTTTAAGTTTGGGTTTCATCTCCACTTAGTTACCATAGTTCTTATTATGTAGCTGAGTTTTTAAAATCTTTGTTCTCTTCTGGGGGCCATAGCCAAACTCTGAATCCTAAAGACTTAGAAACACTTCCAAGAGAGATCAGCATGCACCCTGGCCATTGTTGAAGGACAAGTTTAGAGAGAATTATTGCCAGAGGGTTGATCACTGATTGCGTAATTTTGTTGAGGATCCTAAAGTCTGGAAAAGGTTGTGGTTTTCCTTGGTACTATGAAATTGTGGATTCCTGACTTATTGAAGGAGTGAATTAGTTGAATAGCCTCCATTTCCATTCCTTACTTTGTTAATTTGTATGTTTTCTCCTACTTCTCAAGATTGGTTTAATTGTTTTTCCATGTTGTCAGTGGTCCCAAAGAACCAAGAGGCAGCATGGCAGTTGGGTAGAGAATGGTTTTGGAGCAGGAAGAACTGGGTTCGAGTTTTGCTTCTGTGCACAATTAGCTCTGATTATAGAACGTCACTTAGCTACTCAATACCCTCGATAACTAAGACCCAAACTGTGGAGCAGCTGCCAGCTTGCATTGGCTGATAGGTTCAGAGCTAGAAAGGAGGCTATCATTCTCTCTTCTCATTTTATGGATGATGAAATTCAGGTGTGGAGCTACTATAGGATCATAGAATCCTAGAGCTAGGAAGCATCCTGGCAATGAAATGGATAGAGTATTGGACCTAGAATCAGGTCTCACTAACCTGGCAAGCATTGTGCTAAGCAGTGGTGATACAAAAAAACAAAAACAACAAAACAGAAGGCCCTGCCCTCAAGAAGTTTACATTCTAATAAAGGAGAGGGCCTATGTATCATCTGTGTCCTCCTAGCCAAATCACTAGGGCTCAGTTTCCTTATCTATAATGAATAAGTTTCCTTAATTATAATGTGAGTTCCCTTTCAGTTTTCGAACTGTGATTTCATTTCAGTCATGTCTACTTCTGTGTGATCCCCTCTGGAATTTTTGTGGCACAGATATTGGAAAGGTTTTGCCATTTCCTTCACCAGTTCTTTTTACAGACGAGTAAACTGAGGAAAGCCGGATTGGGGACTTGACCACAGTGTGACTACTCATATCGTTTGACCATTTATCAACTGGAGAATGACTTGGATCCTTGTAAATTTTAGTCAATTCTCTATATATTTTAGAGATGAGGTCTTTATCAGAACCCTTGAATGTAAAAATGTTTTCCCAGTTTATTGCTTCCCTTCTAATCTTGTCTGCATTTTTTAACTTAATATACTAAAAATTATCTGATATGTGTTCAGTAATGATCTCTAGTTCTTCTTTGGTCACTTATCCTATGTTCTTCTAATTTGTTAATAGTTTATATAATAAATTATAATTTATTATAAACATGAACTCATTTCAACCTTATCTTGATATAGTGTAATGTGTGAGTCAATGCCTACTTTCCGCCATATTAGTTTCCAATTTTTCCAGCAATTTTTGTCATAAAGTGAATTCTTATCCCAAAAGCTGGAGCCTTTGGGTTTGTCAAATATTAGATTGCTATTGTCATTGACTATTTTGTCCTGTGCACCTAATTTATTCCACTGATTGACTACTCTATTTCTTAGCCAGTTCCAAATGGTTTTGATGACCACTGCTGCTTTATAATATAGTTTTTGGTCTGGTACAGTTAGGCCACCTTCATTTATGTTTTTTTTTTTCATTAATTCCCTTGAAATTCTTGACCTTTTGTACTTCTAGATGAACTTTGTTATTATTTTTTCTAGGTCAGAAAAATAGTTTCTTGGGAGTTTGGTGTGGCATGAAATAGTAGATTAATTTAGGTAATATTGTCATTTTTATTATATTCTCTTGGCCTACTCATGAGCACTTAATATTTTTCCAACTGATTAGATCTGACTTTATTTGTGTGGAACTTGTGTTCATATAGTTCCTGACTTTGCCTTGGCAGATTGATTCCCAAATATTTTATACTATTGATAGTTATTTTAAATGGGATTTCTCTTTGTATCTCTGCTGCTTGGACTTTGTTGATAATATATAAAAATACTGATGATTTCTGTGAATTTACTTTGTATCCTGCAACTTTGCTAAAGTTATTTCTAGTTGTTTTTTAGTTGATTCTCTAGGGTTCTCTAGTATACCATCATATCATTTGCAAAGTGGGATAATTTGGTTTCCTCATTACCTACTCCAATTCCTTTAATCTCTTTTTCTTCTCTTATTGGACGGTCCCCTTGTCATCCAAAATTATCTCCCTCTTCAGTTCCACCTTAAAAAATTCTTAGTTTCTTTTGAATTATATCTCAGGTGCCAAATTATGTGGATTTTTCTTGATTCCCCTAGTTATTAGCATTCTTTCCCTCTTAAAATAATTTTGTATTATTTTGTCTGTATACACATCGTACTTCCTAATTTGTGAGAATGTTTGTAATATTCCTTTCTGGTAGGAAATTAGCTCTCCTCTCCCTTTTCCTTTTCTTCCCCCCTCTCTTCTTCCATCACTAGCATGTATTAGGTATTTAATAAATATATGCCATGTTGAATTGGATGAACTATTTACACTTTGATGTCTCTGAAAAAAAATCAATCCATTTAGCAACAGGCATTTATTAAGTGCCTGCTCTGCAGGTGAGCACTGGAGATAAAAACCCAGAAGTGAAGATGTGCTGCCCCAAGAATCTTGAATTAGATTGAGGGAGATATTATATACACATAGCAGTGTATACAAAATACATAGAAAACTGAAATAAGCTGATTTGGGGTGGAGAATATTAGTAGTTGGAGAAAATTAGAAAAGGATTTCATATAGAATGGGGTGGGGGAGAGGACTGAATTGAGTCTTAAAGAAAGCTTCTAAAGGTATATGAAAAATAGTCCAAAGGCCAAATTGACTGTATTGTAGAATCAGTCAATCAAGAAACATTTTTTAAAGCCCTTAGTATCTTTTATTTCCTTTTATATTATTATAGCTTTTTATTTACAAGATATATGCATGGGTAATTTTTTAGCATTGACAATTTCAAAACCTTTTGTTCCAATTTTTTCCCTCCTTCCCCCCACCCCCAGATGGTAGGTTGACCAATACATGTTAAATATGTTAAAGTATATGTTAAATAAAATATATGTATACGTGTCCATATAGTTATTTTGCTGTACTAAAAAAATCGGACTTTGAAATAGTGTACAATTAACCTGTGAAGGAAATAAAAAATGCAGGTGGACAAAAATAGAGGGATTGGGAATTCTATGTAGTGGTTCATACTCATTTCCCAAAGTTCTTTCGCTGGGTGTAGCTGGTTCAGTTCATTATTGCTCTATTGGAACTGATTTGGTTCATCACATTGTTGAAGATGGCCATGTCCATCAGAATTGATCATCATATAGTATTGTTGTTGAAGTATATAATGACCTCCTGGTCCTGCTCATTTCACTCAGCATCAGTTCATGTAAGTCTCTCCAGGCTTTTCTGAAATCATCCTGCTGGTCATTTCTTACAGACCAATAATATTCCATAACATTCATATACCACAATTTACCCAGTCATTCTCCAATTGATGGGCATCCATTCAATTTCCAGTTTCTAGCCACTACAAACAGGGCTGCAACAAACATTTTTGCACATGTGGGTCCCTTTCCCTTCTTTAATATCTCTTAATATAAGCCCATTAGTAACGCTGATGAGTCAAAGGGTATGCGCAGTTTGATAACTTTTTGAGCATAGTTCCAAATTGCTCTTCAGAATGGCTGGATGTGTTCACAACTCCACCAACAATGTATCAGTGTCCCTGTTTTCCCACATCCCCTCCAATATTCCGCATTATCTTTCCTTGTCATTCTAGCCAATCTGACAGGTGTGTAGTGGTATCTCAGAGTTGTCTTAATTTGCATTTCTCTGATTAATAATGATTTGAAGCATATTTTCATATGTCTATAAATAGTTTCAATTTCTTCTTCTGAGAATTGTTTGTTCATATCCTTTGACCATTTATCAATTGGAGAATGGTTTGATAAAATCATTTCTAGCCATATGAAAAGATGCTCCAAGTCATTATTAATCAGAGAAATGCAAATTAAGACAACTCTGAGATACCACTACACACCTGTCAGATTGGCTAGAATGACAAGGAAAGATAATGCGGAATATTGGAGGGGATGTGGGAAAACAGGGACACTGATACATTGTTGGTGGAATTGTGAACACATCCAGCCATTCTGGAGAACAATTTGGAACTATGCTCAAAAAGTTATCAAACTGTGCATACCCTTTGATCCAGCAGTGTTTCTACTGGGCTTATACCCCAAAGAGATACTAAAGAAGGGAAAGGGACCTGTATGTGCCAAAATGTTTGTGGCAGCCCTGTTTGTAGTGGGTAGAAACTGGAAAATGAAAGGATGCCCATCAATTGGAGAATGGCTGGGTAAATTGTGGTATATGAATGTGATGGAATATAATTGTTCTGTAAGGAATGACCAGCAGGATGATTTCAGAGAGGACTGGCGAGACTTACATGAACTGATGCTAAGTGAAATGAGCAGAACCAGGAGATCATTATATACTTCAACAACGATACTGTTTGAGGATGTATTCTGATGGGAGTAGATCTCTTCGATAAAGAGAGATTTAATTGATCAAAGATGGACAGAAGCAGCTACACCCAAAGAAAGAACACTGGGAAATGAATATAAACTGCTTGCATTTTTGTTTTTCTTCCCGTGTTATTTATACCTTCTGAATCCAATTCTCCCTGTGCAACAAGAAAACAGTTTGGTTCTGCACACATATATTGTATCTAGGATATACTGTATGTAACCTATTCAACATGTAAAGGACTGCTTGCCATCTGGGGGAGGGGGTGGAGGGAGGGAGGGGAAAAATCGGAACAGAAGTGAAAGCAAGAGATAATGCTGTAAAAAATTACCCTGGCATGGGTTCTATCAATAAAAAGTTATTTTAAAAAAATAGAAATGATTTTAATTTCTTCTTCTGAAAATTGTCTGTTCATATCCTTTGACCATTTATCAATTGGAGAATGGCTTGATTTCTTATAAATCAGAGTCAATTCTCTATATGTTTTGGAAATGAGGCCTTTATCAGAACCCTTGACTGTAAAAATGTTTTCCCAGTTTATTGCTTCCCTTCTAATCTTGTCTGCATTAGTTTTGTTTGTACAAAAAAAACTTTTCAATTTATTATAATCAATTGATATAACTTATCAATTTGATATAATTCAATTTGATATTTGATATAAAAAATAGAAAAATTTTTGATCAATAATGATCTCTAGTTCTTCTTTGGTCCTAAATTCCTTCTTCCACAGGTCTGAGAGTTAAACTATCCTATGTTCTTCTAATTTATTTATAATCTCATTCTCTCTGCTAGGTCATAAACCCATTTTGACCTTATCTTGGTGTATGGTGTTAAATGTGGGTCAATGCCAAGTTTCTGACATACTAATTTCCAATTTTCCCAGCAATTTTTGTTAAACAGTGAGTTCTTATCCCCAAAGTGGGGTCTTTGGGTTTGTCAAACACTAGATTATTAAAGTTATTGACTATTTTGTTCTTTGAATCTAATCTATTCCACTGGTCAACTAGTCTATTTCTTAGTCAATACCAAATGGTTTTGGTAATCGCTGTTAAAACCCTTATTGTGTAACATAAATTCTGCTAAGGATGGGGAGGCTGGATTTGGGCTCACAAAGAAGGTTTTTATTTCCTGACTCCAGGCCCAGTTGTCCTTCGCCAGAACAAAGTCTCCACAATAGTTGGAAATTACAGAAACAGGTGATGATTATAGGCAAGAGAAAACTGAGAAATGATGGAAAAAAGAGAAAGAGGTTTGATCTGCAAAGAGAGGTATCAAAGCAGAAGGAAAATTGAGGTGGAGTCCACAAATAAAGTGAATTTTCGTGTTTGAATTGCCTGTTGAACATTGCAGTCTATATATGCCAGCTGTTGGTGCATCGTAGATGCTAAATACCTGATGGATTGACTAGCTGAGGGATGGTCCTTGGGCATCTGAAATGTATCGAGAAAACCTCAAATGGGATCACTCTTGTTTCTCCTAGGAGGTAGCTGGGTGGCAACAGTGGACAGAGCACTGGGCTTGGTTCTGGAAGACTCATATTCATGAATTCAAATCCAGCCTCAGACACTTACTGGCTGTGTGACCTTGGGCAAGTCACCTAACCCTGTCTGCCTCAGTGAGCTGGAAAAGGAAATGGCAAACTCTTCCAGTATTTTTGCCAGGAAAACCTCAAAAGGGTCAAGAAGAGTCAAAGAAGACTGAAAAAAAGACTGAACAGCAGCTATATTCTGCTGCATTGGTTCTGTTCAGTATTATCAATTTAGAATGTTTTTTGGAGAGTTTTGAGGGATTTATTTTCACTTTTAAAACACCTGCCTTCATTTGAACTTGCTTTGGTATTTGTCTTATTTTTCCTTTTGTTTCGGGATTGCATTTCAGTCAGGACTTGTGAATGGGACCTGGAGTGGTGGTATATTGAGCCCCTGATACAGTGTTTTGTACTGACTAGGCTCAAGAAATGTTTGTTGAACTGAAATTAAGTGACTGATTTTCTGTTTCTGAAGCACACTTCTTTTTCATTCTATAGAAATAGAATTTAAAAAACCGCCCAGTAGGCATGTTCTCTTCTTTGATAAAATCCTTAATCAGATCATCCAGTCTAAGACTATCTCTTCAACTTCTCCCTGATTCTGTCCCTCAATCATTTCCTCAATTCTTTCTAGGTTTCTTCCCCCTTCCTTCTGTTTATAAAAATCACCCCTTTCTAAACCACATCACTTTTAAAATCACTTTTGGATTTTGTCCATGATCTTTTCTTAGAAAAAAAGATATCTTTTGGCAGGGAGAACCTGATGTTTGAATCTAGCTTTTCTAATCAATAGTTACTCTCCTGAACCTCATCAGGAAGTTAGATATATTTTCTTCCTCTTTTTCTCTGTCTCTTTCTGTTTCTCTCTCTCTGTGTCTCTGTTTCTCTCTCTTTGTATAAATAAACATTAAAAGAAATACATTTTAGAAACACAATTATCTAATTTCAATATATTAACATATATTTTAACATATATTTTGTATTTTTTGTATATTTATATATGTGTACATTTACACTGCCTTTATTTGTTGCTTTCAGAAAGCAAGGAAAATGTATCCAGGGATTATAAGTGAAATTTACCTTTATCATTATCTTAATACATTTTCTAATCTTCACATCAGACTACAGAGAAGGGCAAAGTTAAGTTCTCTGTAAACATTCAAAACAAATATTGATTTTTTTCTTTTCTACCCTCAAGCACTTTGCTCAATCCATCCCAAGTTTTAGACTTCACTTTGTTCCCAATAGATATCATTGGTGAACTTTACACAGGAATCTTCTCTTTTTCCATAACAAGAGAAGGAAGAATGCAAAAAGAACTTGAATGTTCTCTTATTGCCTGAGCCAGAGGAGAGGAATTAGCTTTGGCCTTCCTTAACTCTTGGACCGCAGAGTGGGAGGGAGAAAACATTACGTCCTCTGCCGAGGTTAAAGCAAAACTTTAGCTTGTAAAAGAATTTCTGGCAAGCAGCTAAAACAGGTCATTGTTCATCTATTGTTATTTGCTGCATTCAGACTTAAAATGTTTTTCATATTCGGGGGGAAAAGAGATTTGACCTTAGCTTGGGTTCCTCTAGGGATCCCTGACCACATTTTAAGAACCTCAGTTCTAGAAGTGATCCTCCTTTTCTGCTGTCATTTAGGGTACTTTTGATGCTCATAGTGCTTTTAGACATTTAAAAATTTACTAATGAATATATTAAAGCCGTATGAAAATATTCTAAATATATAAATAATTAAATGTGACTAAAATATAAATATAGTTAAGTATATTATTTTAAATAAATTAAAATTGAAATATAAATACATAAAATAATTATATGTTGCATATATATATGTGTGTGTGTGTATATATATATATATATATATATTTGGTGATTTTAGAATCAGAACAGCTAAATTTGAATTTTGCCTCTATTCTCCTCTGGAACATTAGACAAACTACTTTATCATTCTAGACCTCATGTTCCTTGTTTCTTGTCAGGTGAACTTTATAATCCCTGTTTTAAATCCCCTCATGGCATGAGGCCTTAAGAAGAGAGGAGATTGTTCAGAGTGGAAGTGCAAAACCTTGATTGACCCCTTTGTAAATGTGGTTGGTCTTTGGTATTAGAATAGAGGCCTATATTGTTCACTTCTGTGAGTAGACCCTGATAATCAGCTTCAGTGAGCTCCCTGAAAGTGAGCTTCATTAAAAACATTAAGGGAGGCAGGAAATCTTTTAGGAAGAGAGTGCAGTGGAAGTGGATAGGGGCTGAGGGAGAGGACCTCAAGAGGTGAGACCAGCTTGGCTGTTCAAATTCTGTGGTGATTTCCATATGGTACTTCATATGTTATATGCTAGAGCCCTTCTGTGTTGAGGTTATACTGTTAGGTGACAGCCATATCTTTTATTTTTTTTATAATAGTTTTTTATTTTCAAAAAACATACAAAGATAGTTTTTAACTCTTTTATAAAACCTTGTTCCGAATTTTTCTCCTTCCCTTTCCCCCACCCCTTCCTTAGACAACAGGTAATCCAATATATTAAACATGTGCAATTCTTCTATCCATATTTCCACATTTATCATGCTGCACAAGAAAAATCAGACCAAAAAGGAAAAAATGAGAAAGAAAACAAAATGCAAGTTAACAACAACAAAAGAGGTGAAAATACTATGTTTTGATCCACACTAAGTTCCCACAGTCCCTTCTCTGGGCACAGATGGCTCTCTCCATCACAAATTTCCTGGAATTGGCTTGAATCACTTCATTGCTGGAAAGAGCCACGTCCATCAGAGTTTATCATCATATAATATAGTTTTATATATATATACTATTCCATAACATTAATATACCATAATTTATTTAACCATTCTCCTTTTTGATGGGCACCCTCTCATTTTCCGGTTTCTTGCCACTGCAAGAAGGGCTGCCACAAATATTTTTGCACACATAGATCCTTTTCCCTTTTTTTATGACCCTTTTGGGATACAGACCCAGTAGAGACATTACAGCATCAAAGAGTATGTACAGTTTGATAGCCCTTTGGGCATAGTTCCAAATTGCTCTTCAGAATGGTTGGATCAGTTCCCAACTCCGCCAACAATGTATCAGAGTTTTCTCACATCCTTTCCAGCATTTTTTATTATCTTTTCCTGTCATGTAACCTAATTTGAGAGTTGTGAAGTGGTACTTCAGGGTTGCTTTAATTTGCATTTCTCTGATCAATAGTAATTTAGAGCATTTTTTCATATGACTATAAATGGTTTTAATTTCTTCATCTGAAAATTGTTCATATCCTTTGATCATTTATCAAATGGAGAATGGCTTCTATTTTTATAAATTTGAGTTAATTCTCTATAAATTTTAGAAATGAGACCTTTATCAGAACCCTTGGAATGTAAAATTTTTTCTCCCAGTTTTCTGCTTCTTTTCTAATAATAGGTGCTTAGATATTTTGTTTGTATATAATAAAAATTTTTACATTTTGCATTTTATAATGTACTTAGTTCTTCTTTGGTCATAAATTCCTTCCTTCATTTAGAGAGCGAGCGAGCACCCACAAACTATCCTTTGTTCTTCTAATCTGCTTATAGCATCACTCTTTATATCTAAATCATGAACCCATTTCAACCGTATATTGATATAGGGTGTTAGGTATTAGTCAGTGCTTAGTTTCTGCCATACTATTTCTCAATTTTCCCAGCAATTTTTGTCAAATAGTGAGTTCTAATCCAGAAGCTGGGGTCTTTGGGTTTATTAAACACTAGATTATTGTAGTCATTGACTGTTGTATCTTAGGAATCCAATCTATTCCACTGATCGACTAATATTTCTTAGCCAGCACCAAATGGTTTTGATGACCTGACAGCCATATCTTTGGAGAGTTATTTGCTGAACATCTTTGTTCCCTTCAGAAAATGATTTATTTGCTACAGAGCTGCAATTCCCTTTTCAACCAATAAGAGTTGTTTATTAACCATAGTAATATTTGCATTACCTACCACATAGGACTGTGATGCAATCATGTAGATACTTTCAGCATCACAGCATGTCAGAGTTGGAAGGGAACACGAAGGACATTGTGTCCATAACCCATCTTTGGATATCCTCTCTCCTTCACTACCAACCCCTTCTCCAGTATTTTCTGCAAGTCGTCATTCAGTCCTTATGGAAGACCTCTAACAAATGAGAACCTATTCTATCTACTCTGAGGCAGCTTGTTCCATTTTGGGATGGTTCTCATTATTAGGAAATTTCTGCTTGTGTTTTGAAGTTTCCAGCTCTTGTCCTCTAGATCTGTTCTCTGGAGCCAACCAGAACAAATCTATTCTGTCTTGTGGATGATCACCTTTCAGATTTTTGAAGACATCCAGTTTCCTCCTAAGTGTTCTTTTCATCAGACACATCAGACATATAGCATGAGGATCACAGTCTGAGGGACAGTGAACTGGCCCCCTATTTTAAAAGTTTGATTAATTAATTAATTGGTTATGTTTGTTTTCTCCATTATTTATTTCTCCATTTTTGTTATTGTTTAATTAATTTTAGTTGTGTTGCAGCTCTTCATGACCTCTTTTGGAGTTTTCTTGTCAAAGATAACTGGTTTTCCATTTTGTTCTTCAGTTCATTTTACAGATGTGGAAATTGAGGCAAATAGGGTTAAGTTACTTAACTAGTACTTAACGAGTAACTTGCTCAGGTTCATATGGCTAGCAAATGTCTGAGGTTGCATTTGGACGCATAAAGATTAATCTCCCTGATACCAAGACTAGTACTTTACCCACTGTTCCACCTAGCTGCTTCCTTAAAAGAAATGAAGCAAGAGAGTTTAATAAAAAATGAAAAGAAAAGCCACAGAGGGGAGAGTTAGGAGAGTATCTTAGAGGAGAAAATCGTAATCATCATGCAAATTACAGAGTCCCTGAAAATCAGAATGGATGGAAAAATAAATAAACTGTGAATGAAAAGCCTGAGAGACTGGGTTTGAGGGCATTTAATAATCTGTTAATTAGATCATTTGATAAGCAATAAATTCATGGTCATTGGTTTTTCTTGGTAACCAGAGACAACTAAAGGAGACGATGAATGTCTTAATTTTTTTTTTTTTTGTTTTTGTTTTTTTGAAAGGAAATGACCCTCACAGGAGAAATCAATCCTGGTTGGTGAGCAGTTAATGAGGAGATGGGCTAACAATTCAGCTGCTCCTATTGAGAACACGGCTTGCCTGTGGGGCTCAGCCATCTCCAGCCATTTTGGAAAGAGGGTCCATCTCCACCCAAACCACTTGGGTTAGATTTCTCCTTCATGATCAGCGTCACCCTAAATTCCAGTGGGGCAAGGGAAATACTAAGGCATAAACTTGATGCTTTGGGTTTATCCACCTAGATTAGATTCTTTGTACATTCTAAACAGAACAGTCATATCTAAGATCTAGGAGTGTGGGATCCTACAGGATCTGGACAATCTCATCTTTCAGTCTTGTTCTTCATAGACTGGCTGATTAACCTATAGGGGCTGGTCCCTGCATAAGGAAATCAAAAGAAAAAGCTTTTAATTCCTGATTATTAATATAATAGAAAAATAATTCCCCTCAGTAGAAATTGATAACTTCATAAGGTAACAGAAAATATTAGATTCTTTATTGAGCTCCACGCTCATGCACCTATGGAGTTTTATATGTTTATGACAATTTATGTTCTTTTCACTCACAAATCACAGCTCTTTTGACCTTCTTCATTACGTTTGAAAACCTTTTGTTTGTTGGTCATTTTTGATTCCTTTCTTTCTCCTCCCCATATATCCAACTAATTGCCAAGTCTTTTAAGCAAGGTAAATGTTTATTAAGTGCTTGTTGTGTTCCAGGCTCTTTGCGAAGTGCTAAAGATACAATTAGAGACAAAGAAAAAAAAGAAAGGAAGGAAGGAAGAAAGAAAGAGATCCTATCCTCATTAATGGAGCTAACATGCAAATAAATATACATAAAACCAGCTAAATATAGGATAAACAGGAAGTAATGAACAAAGAGAAGGCACTGAAATTAAAGGGAGAAGCCTTAAAGAAGCTAAGTTCTACTCCTACGATATCTCTCCTGTTCTCTGTCTCCCTGCTAATATGACTACTACCCTAATTAGGGGCCCTCATTAACTCTTGCTTGCTCCATTGTCTCAGTTACGCTAGAGATGTGAAACACACAAGCCCATAATTATATAACTCCACCCAGTGCAGCTAAAATTACATTAAAATGCAATTAGGAAATGTTTAGCAATATAAACAAATGAAAAAAGAGAATATAGAAACATTTTTTCACTTAATAGTATTTTTTCCAATTACATTTAAGATAATTTTTTAGCATTCTTCTTTGTAAGATTTTGAGTTCCAAATTTTTTCTCTCCTTTCTCTTTCCTCCATAAGACAGCAAGCAGTGTGATATAGGTTGTAGAGTAAGGATGTGGCCTGCAGGGTTCTATATATATGGGTTAGTGCAGGGGTCCTCAAACTTTTTAAATAGGGGGCCAGTTTACTGTCCCTCAGACTGTTGGAGGGCCGGACTATAGTAAAAACAAAAACTTTGTTTTGTGGGCCTTCAAATAAAGAAACTTCCTAGCCCTGGGTGAGGGGGATAATCGTCCTCAGCTGCTGCATCTGGCCCGCCGTAGTTTGAGGACCCCTGGATGGCTCCAGTGTCTATTTGAGTTTGTCACCTCTGGCATACCCCACTTGGTCCCTCTGCCTTTAGTTTTTCCTCTCCGTATCTGCATAGCTGCCAAAGCAATAGTCCCAAAATCTGGTCACTCTCAGTAAACTCCAGAGGGTCCTTATTGCCTCCAGGATCAAATACAGACTTGCTTTTGTAGAATTTAACATCCTTCCCAATCTACTCTGTAGAATATTTCTTCAGGAGCCATCTCTTCCATAAAGCCTTTCCTGATTTTCTCCAGTTGGTATCCCTCTCCCCCATTCCCTTACATTATATGTGTACTATTATTTACCTTAAATATCATAGCATATATACCATGCTTGACATATAGTCCAAATTTCATAAATATTTATTGACTGACTAAATCTTAAGTTCCTTGAAGGCAGAGAATGTTGAGTGTTTATCTTTGTATTCTTAGAGTCCAGAATCTTTTTTTTTTGTCCTTTTTTCATTTTCTTTTCTTTTCTTTTTTTTACATTTTTTCTTTTTTATTTAAACTTTGAGTTCCAAATTCAGAAGGCAGACACTAATATAAATTGTACATATGCAGTCATGCAAAACATTTCTATATTAACCATGTTGCAAAAGAGAACACAGATTCCTTCTCCCCCCCCAAAAAAAAGAAAAACCAAATATAAACCCTAAAACTTTTTAGCTTTGTTACCTAGAAGAAGTCACGTTGCCTTAATTACTCAGTAATAAAGTGGGAATTGTAATAAAAACTGCTCCCAGGATTGTAGTGAGAGTAAAATGACATCATGTATTTATTTATAGCTCTGGTTGAACAAATGAATACCTGAAAACAAAGATTTCCCCATACTATACTTTCAGCAAGATTGCCAACTTTTGCTTAACTGTCTCCTTGGAGCAGAATCCCAGTACCTCCAGAAAGCATTCCCTTCCACTTGTGGAGAGCTTTAATTATTAGGAAGTTGTTGCAAATTTTCCACTCTTTCCTGGTTTCTGGTACCAAGTATATCAAGTTTGGTCCTTTTTTCATTTAATATTCTATCAGATATTTTTTGATAGAATCCTGCTTTTGTTTTCTTTTGCTTGATTATGCCTATTTACTGCAAGGGTTTTGATTTTCTTTTGGAAAACGCCTATATCTTAATGTAACAGAAGTCAAATTATGGAGCTGAATTTAGGAGGTATTTGTCCTTAGTCTCAAATGGGTAAAAACACAGCTGAAATATGTGAACCTCCGTACAGTTCTAGTGGAACATGTTCTCTAGCATGCCCCATGGTAGGGAGTGAGGTGAAAGGGTAAGAATAGCTAGAATTAGGGTTGTTTTCCCTTATTCTCTTCCCCCCTCAAAGAGAGAGAGAGAAGAAGAAGGAGGAGGAGAAGAAGGAAAAGAAGGAGAAAGTAGTCATGGAAGCATTTTTTTAAATACTCAGAAGACAGTGGAAAGAAGGCCAGAAAGAGCAGGACAGCTTTGAAAATCACATGTTCAAAGGAAAAATAAGCTGTATATAAGAGAGAGTTGTACTTCCTGTTCTACTGTGTATGTGGAAATGTTCATTTTATTTGTTGTTAAATTCTTAATTTAAAAAAAATGTTTTGAAAAATATAACTATCTTATCAAACTGTGCATACCCTTTGATCCAGCAGTGTTTCTACTGGGCTTATACCCCAAAGAGATACTAAAGAAGGGAAAGGGACCTGTATGTGCCAAAATGTTTGTGGCAGCCCTGTTTGTAGTGGCTAGAAACTGGAAAATGAAAGTATGTCCATCAATTGGAGAATGGTTGAGTAAATTGTGGTATATGAATGTTATGGAATATTATTGTTCTGTAAGGAATGACCAGCAGGATGGATACAGAGAGGACTGGAGAGACTTACATGAACTGATGCTAAGTGAAATGGGCAGAACCAGGAGATCATTATATACCTCAACAACAATACTGTTTGAGGATGTATTCTGATGGAAGTGGATCTCTTCGATAAAGAGAGCCTTAATTGATCAAAGATGGACAGAAGCAGCTACACCCAGAGAAAGAACACTGGAAATGAATATAAACTGCTTGCATTTTTGTTTTTCTTCCCGGGTTATTTATACCTTCTGAATTCAATTCTCCCTGTGCAACAAGAAAACTGTTCAGTTCTGCACACATATATTGTATCTAGGATATACTGTAACCTATTCAACATGTAAAGGACTGCTTGCCATCTGGGGGAAGGGGTGGAGGGAGGGAGGGGAAAAATCGGAACAGAAATGAATGCAAGGGATAATGCTGTAAAAAATTACTCTGGCATGCGTTCTATCAATAAAAAGATATTAAAATAAAAAAATTTTAAAAAAAGGAAATAATTCTGGTAAAAAAAAAAGAAAAATATAACTATCATTCTTTCCTCGTTCCCTTCAACTCTCCCAGTTTATTGGGGATTTCTTTAAAGCAGGAGTTTAGAAAACTTTTAAAAATAGTTTTATTACTTTCAATATAATTGATTTCCTTTGCAGTCCAATGTGTTTTATACTTTTTTAATTCTTTATTTTATTTTTAACTTATTTTTTTAAATTTTTATTCTTTTTATATTATATCATGCATTATGTAATATGTGTAATATTTATATTATTATACTTTATACTGTCTAGATTTTCAAGAGACACAAGGTTTTTGGATTAATTACAATCAATTTTTATCAACTACTGCTAGTAAATAGGTTAACAAAAAGGGCTCAGTTCTCTTGATGCTCAAAAAGACCTAATCTTTTGAAACAAAAGGCCTTTGAGAAAGGGGTACATCTGAGAGTGGAAATCGACTCCAATTGGTCAACAAATAATTAGAATAAATATTGTAATGAGAAGTAGGCTTATTCTAATAAGGGCTTGAGGGACATGACTGATCACTCAGTTTTAGACATAAATTCATATGTATCTATGTAATTTGATAAAAAGGAAAATTCACATTTTCCCAGACCTGAGTATGACACCATTAGTTTTACTTTTTGAACAGACACAAGTTTTTTCTCTCAAAATGAGCTCTGATTTCTAGATGAGGGAGTGTGAAAGGGGAAAAACCTTAGTTATTAAATGCAAGAGAGTGAGATAATCGTTTCCCTCAGTACATTTGAAAAGATTATTCTGAGAAAGGTTCCATAGATTTCACCAGACTGCCCCCCATGCACATGGTACACACACATATAGGATAAACCTCTGCTTTAAAGTAAAGGTGGCAGAGCTAATCAATTGGAAAAATAATCAATTACAGATTGATAACAGAGGAAGATGGCAAAAATTATGTTGGAAAATATTAATCTAGATTAAGAAATTAAAAGGAACAAAGATATATAGAATACTAAAAAGGATCATGTCTGTGCATGAAGGTTTTTTTTTTTTTTTCCTAAGAAGAGAATTGGATGTTACTAGATTTAGGGAGCTTCATTTTAAAAAGTAAAATTGAAAGAAATTTTAGTAGCAAATTAGTTTGCATTTGATGAGAGGTAGGGGTGGAGTCTCTTAAAAATCTGCTGTGTTTCCAAAACTATTTCTGGCACTATACCTATCATCTAGTTCCCATATAACATAGGGGGTGGTGGGGAGTAGTCTGGAGCAGCTTGTATGATTTTGGGCTAATCAGCACATTTCCTGTTCTTTAGTTGATCACAGCTCCACCCAGCAAAAGCACCCAGAAGCAGCTGTGAAAACTTCCTGACTCTCAAGTTCAGACTTGGGTAGCTAAAAAGCCTAAAGTCCCTCAAGTTAGAGCTGCTAGGCTCCTGGTCCAACTTCATTTTACATGGAGGCCTTCAGAGAGATTATGACTGACTTTTCAGTCTCTTAACTAAGCCATCTTCTCTTTGGAGATTTCTAATAGTGGGGACTTGGAATGATGCAAAGGAGACATGAAAGTTAGAAAAGACAAATTCTCTTCCCCCATGAAACTTCCTGTTTATGAGGATTTTCCTAAACTTAAGATGTCAGTAGTGGTTTTAGCTTCTACCCCCTGGTATCCTATTGCATTCAAAACAAAAACTCCTAGGTTGATTCAACCATGCATTTACTTACTCTGAGTATAGCACCTTACACTGTGCCCTTAGTGTTGAGCAAAAGAGTCCTGCATTTAACTTCATTTTCCACTGACTTACTGAAGTGATTTTCTTAAAAGTGTGTCACTCCTTCATCTTTAATAAATTCCAGGGGCTCCTTTTTCCCTCCTCAGAGAAATTATTTAAACGAGTACTTTCTTTTATAAATTAAATATGATTTCTTCTGTGATAAAAAAAGATTATACCTTCCACTTCTCTCTTCATCCCCATATTCTAACTTTTGTGAGTTGGATTTTTACAGGATTTCCTGTTAGAAGTCCTCGAGGAGCCAGATGGATATTGGCTAGTTAAACTTTCTCTGATGTGTCTTCCCTGTGTGCTTCATATAGCAGAGATAAAATTATTGCTATGTTAGAACTAGCTTAGGCAAGTTATTTAATCCCTGTTTGCCTCAACTGTAAAGAAAAGAGGAGAATACCTCCTGTTCTCCCCAAGTTTATTGTGAGAAACAATATTTGTAAGGTGTGCCTGCCTATATGGTAAGTGCTATAAAAATGCTAGCTGTTGCTGCTACTACTACTAAAGATGATAATTCTCTCTTTTTTCCTTTTCAGCAATTATTGCAAATATTCCCATGACATTCATTCAGAAAAGAACATCAAAATCCTGAAAAAGCATGATATTTCTGTACTTTCCAAAAATGAGTTGGCTGTTCTCCTCCTCCAGAGTGACCCCTTTTTCCTTCCAGATGTAAGTCTTACTTTTTTAGCACCAAATGTGACCAGACATTATCTTGTAGAAATGCTGGGAGTTGTTTCAAGGAAGGCATTGTTTAGAAGGAAAAAGTAAATTAATGTGGCATCCCTCCTCCAAAAATTCATCTCAAAGGTGCTGGAGCAAGACACGATAGTCAAGGATCCCTGGTTTTAATTTAGTTCCTTTGGAAGGGTTCTCTTGGTTATGAGCGTGGAACTCCCAACCCTTCTTACCCCAAGCCTGATAAAGGAGTTCACTTACTTTGAGGATATAATAGGAATGGTTTTCCTCAGTTATAATCCTGGAAGACTTCTCTTTTACCCTGGCCTTTTATATGGGAAGGCTTATTTAAGACAGGAAGAATCAGCAGCTTTTAAAATTTTCTCCTAGGAAAGGAATTGACAAAGACATGATAGAAAAGGAGGGAATGGCTGAAGAAGATAGTGAACAAAGCAGCTCAATTGAAATAAAGAAAATTGATAGAACGAATGATGTCCAATTAGAAGAAAAAGAGTGAGTGGGAATGATAAAAGACTTTGAAGGCAATGATTACAAATTAGGTTATGATTTAGTGAGCTTTTTTTAAAAAAAAGCATAATTTGCAAAGCATTTTATTTTTAAGTTAGTTTTTTAAATGAACAAAAACCAGTTTTCTCTTCCTTGTACCCTTACTCTCCCATTGGGGAAATTTGACTTTTGTCTTGACAGTGGACTTCAATGACTAGAAGAGAGAGTGAGGCTGATGATTTTTTGCAGCTCTGCTTCACCCAAGTTCAATTTTTGTGCAAATGAAGATATCATCCCACAATGTCATTGGTCTTCTTCATGAATAAAGGACCCAATGATCACAGTGACTGGAGGGAAAAAAAAAATCCTTATAACATATATGTAGTCAAGCAAAATAACTTTTTCAAAATTGGCTATGTACCAAAAAAAAAAAAAAAAAAAAAGATGTCTTATTCTCCTCCCTCAGGTCTCCAACCCCTCTGTCATGAAATGGGTCACATGCCATCTATATTGATCCTTGGACACTTCAGTTGATTTTTGCACTGATGAGAGTTTTTAATAAGGTTGTAAGCATTTTTAACCATTGTATGACAAGACATTGATAAGCTCATCAAAAGAACCTGGCTTCTTAAGTTTTAATTTATTCTTAAAAATTGCTTTTTTCCTCTTATTAGGATTTAGATGTTCCTGTCAACCTCTGACACTTACACAAAAATTTCAGTGTATTTTGACTAGGGTGGTGGGATGAAAAATGCATTAGCCGTGTTTGTGGCAGAGTAAGTGGGATGAAGCTTGTGGTAAAGTATTCTTGACTATTCTCCTCTTTGATCAGCACTTAAGTCGCTCAGGTGCCAAGGATATTTTAAACTACACCCCTGCCCCACACACTTGAGTTAGTTGGAAACTTTGCCTGGGTTTACAGATGGGTGGGAAATACCTCATATTCTGAGGTTCCTCATCTTTTCAAAGATCCCAGAACTTTTCTCTGGTAGTGATTTGAGATAATTAGATTATTGTCCTGCTCAGTCTTCAAGCTCAAGATTTAACATACTCCTCCATGAAAACTGATATTCTGATGTAAGGGAAAGAGTGTTGGGTTAAGAAACAGATGACTTGACTTTGCCGTTCCCTATCTCTTTAGGGTGACTTTAGATAAATTATATTACTTTCCAGTTGCCTCTTTTTCTCCCTCTGTAAAATGAGATTAGTGACATCTCACTTTTTTTTTTTTTGGTGGTTATAAAATCAAAAAGATGATGGATATAAATGCCAGATTACTTTTTGTCTGTGCTGGCCAGACTAAATTTCCTGAAGACAAGGACTATGTTCAGTTTTTCTCCCAAGCATCTAGCACAGGGTCAGGACATAGTAGGCACTTAATAAATGCTCCTTGACAGATTTATATAACTTTTAAGTTTATTAAGCGCTTTTCTCCCAATATCCTGTAAGGATTGTAGTGCATAATATCATTACCTGTGTTATAAATTTGAAGACTTCCGAGGCTCAGAAATAAATTGCCCCAAGGCACATAGCAACTTAGTGCCAGAGTCAAGATTTGAAGGTCGGTCTTTCCCTATTCCAATTCAAATATCCAAATACTCTACCAGCTGCCTTTCTACTTGCTAATTTCAGTGTAGTCTGTTCTTTAGAAGATTACATTTTACCTCTTACTTAACCATACTCTATTGGTTTTTCTCCTCTCTCTACTTTCCCTTATGTAACCCCATTCTTCATCTGCACCATGACCTCCCATCCTTTGACCCCTCAGTTCCTTCCCAAGTTGTCTCCCCTGTACTCCTTCCTCTTTTCCCCATCTTGACTCCTTGGTGAACCAGTTCACCTCTACACTGTCCTACTCTCTTGAATCCCCAGTCCCCTTATCATATTGCCAGTTATGTATCAAGCCTTCACCTTGACCACTCCCACCATTCACTGCCTTCTTACTTGCTGCTGAGTGAAGCAGTTGTGATAGATCTGCTACAGATTTTATTTTACACAACCTCAACTGGACCCTTATTGCTCCATTTTTGCTATTTTATTGCTTATTTTATAATTCTACTTATTAACTTATTATCCCACTCCAATTTTTTTCTTCCCTCTTCAGATCTTCCATGGTTTCCCTTTCCCTTAACCTCTTAGCTGAGAACCTTGTCTCATGAATCCAAGAAAAAAATGGAGGTTATTTGCTGTGCAATTTTTCTTCTCATCTCCTATTACTCCGAAGCCTTCTGCCCCTATCTCTTCCTATACCCTATTTCCCATGATGAAGCCTTATTCCTACCCCAATCCCTCTACTTCAAGTGTTCCATTTCCTCCAAAATCTGTTTTCCCAACTCTTTCACTTATTTTCAATCCCTTCCTCTCTCCCAGCTCCTTTCCTACTGCCTACAAATATGCCAGGGTCCCCCCTCCCATGCTGAAAAACTTACTGGGCCCTTCCATTCTTGCTAATTATCTCCTATGTCTCTTCTGCCCTTTGTAGCTAAACTCTTACAAAAGAGATCTTACAAAAGATCTCTCTACCTTTTTTCCTCCTACTTTCTTCTAAAACCTGGCTTCCTACCTTATTTATCATCCCATTGAAACTGTTCTCTCCAAAATACTAATGGTCTCAGTTACCAGATCCAGTGGCCTTTTCTCAATCCTCATTCACCTTGACCCTCCGCAATACTCCTGGCCACCCTTGACCCTTTGATACTCTCTTCTCTCTTGTTTTTTTCAGGACCCTGCTATATCTTGCTCTCCTCTTACTTAGGGGACCTATTTTTCTCTGTCTCCTTTGTGTAGATAGATGTCTCACCTCCTTCTCTATGACTTCACTTGGGGATCACATCAGATTCATGGATTTAAATACCTTCTCTACACTGCCAATTCTCCTCTCTCTGCTGCCCCAATCTCTTGGGAAACCTCTAATCTTACATTTCCAGCTACCTTTCAGACATTTTGAATTGGCTATCCAATGACCATCTTAAACTCACTATCTCCCAAACAACCCTCCCTTCTCCTGCCTTCTGTATTACTGGCTAGGGCACTGCCCTCCTCCCAAGCTCAGTCATCCTGGATGCTTCAATTTCTCATTATCTCACCACCCCCGTCTTCCCCATCCAAGCTGTTATTAAGGCCTCTAGATTTCACCTTTGTAGCATCTCATAAATGAGCTTTCCTCTCTGACACTGCCATGCTCTAGTGCAGGCCCTCTTAGCCCACGACAGTCCTACTGCAGTAGCCTGGAGGTGGATTGGTGGGGCTCAAGACTCGCCCCCCCTCCAATCCTTCTACCAAGCCTGAAAGTCATTTTCCTAGAGTGTAGGTCTGATGTCACTCCCCGACAGTGACTTCTTATTCTCTCCAGGAGTAAATACAGAATGCTCTGACATTCAAAGCCCTTTATAACCAGCTCTTTCCTACTTTTCCAGTTTTCTTATATTTTCTGATACGTACCCTTTGATCCAGTGACCCTGGCTATTCCATGAACATGACAATCCCTGATTCCCCCCCTCTCCCCGCTTTTCCCTGAGGCAATTGGGGTTAAGTGACTTGCCCAGAGTCACACAGCAGAAATGTTAAGTATCTGAGGACAGATTTGAACTCAGGTCTTCCTGACTTCAGGGCTGGTGCTCTATCCACTGTATCACCTAGCTGCCCCCTGGCTCTGGGTTTTCTCTTTGGCTATCCCCCATGTCTAAAATGTTCTCCTCCCTCAATCCCAACTGCCAGTATCTGTCTTCCTTTAAGTCCCAACTAAAATACCATTTTTTATAGAAAGCCTTTCTCAACCCCTCTTAATTCTAGTGCCTTCCTTCTTAATTTCTGTTTATCCTCTATAGCTTTGCATATATTTATTTGCATTGGATTGTAAGCTTCTCTTTTGCCTCTCTTTTTATCCTCAGAGTTTAGCCCAGTGCCTTTCATATAATAGCTCCTTAATAAATGTTTATTGATGGATTGTTCCTTAAGTTCATTGTTAGTATTTCTTGGTCAGCCTTTGGCTGTTTTCCAAATAGCACTAATTCAGTAGGCTGTATGGAATGTTCTTTTGCCTTTCTCGGGTCCTTATTTTGCTTTATCCAATGCAGGAATCTTTGTGTATTTATACTTTGCTTCATAAAGATAAGGTGGATTATAGATTGCTACTTGATGAATTGTTTTCTCTCTGGTTATTCATTCCCATCATTGGTATCCTTCCTCTCTTCCCCAGATATGCAAATACTACAAGGGAGAAAACAGGAAAGACTCTTGCACTAACACAGAATGCATGAAACTGCACATCTGTGAGCACTTCATTGAAGGGAAATGCGGCTATGTGCACTGCAATCGGTCCCATGATTTGATGGATACAAAGGTCTTGGAACTCCTCAAAGAAGAAGGGCTGACCATCCCAGTAATTAGGAATATCCAGGACATCTGTGATCAGAAGCATATCAGGAGTAAAAAGCGTATTCCCAGGAGAAGAGGTGACTTTAATTAGCAGTTGGGATAAGGAGTGATAAATGGGCATGCTGATGTGGTCTTTACCCAATTTTAACAAATTAACATGTCAACATCTGCCTTGGTACATTTACATGATCCATACCTCAGCCCTGAAATGCCCTTCTCTCCATTCTTGCTAACTATTTCCTATGTCTCTTCTGCCCTTTGTAGCTAAACTCTTACAAAAGTAAGAGTGAATTTCTCTCTCTCAGCTTCCTTCTTTTCCTTCAAAGACCCAGATTAGGTACTTCCTTCTTCCTTGCCTCTGCTCCCAGGTGAAAATGCTCTCTGATACTCTTAAAGAGTACTCTGCCTAATTACTCCCTTGTCATTCCCCCTTAATTAACTGCGTCTGTCATGTTACAGTGGAAAAAAGCATTGAATCAGAGAGCTTGGATTTACATCCCTCCTGTGACATTTAACAAGCTCTGAGACCTTGGTCACTTAACTTTCCTAGGCCTCAGTCATCTCATCTGTAAAATGGGGAGGTTGGATTGGCTAGTCTATAAAGCCCCTCCCAGCTTTATTACCTCTATCTATCTGTCTATCTGTCTATCTAATCCTATGCTATATCTCTTCTCTCATCCCTCCCTCAAGGATAAGAACTAAAAAAGGGAAGGGACTGCTCTATTTTTGTCTCTGCATGCCTAGTGTTCATTGTTCATAACAGTGTTTGTCATGCTTCAGGCACATAGGAAACCTTTGTTGAATTGAATTAAATCCTCACAGTCTGGTGGACTGTCCCGTATGCACAGCTCACATGGACTTTCCTCACAGTAGCCTTGGGGGCTTCATCCCCATTCTTCCTGAGTTCTTGGAACATTTGGCATCAGGGTATTCACTAATTTTCTTCTTGTTTCTGCTCTCTCATCCTAAAGTGTCTGACCATTTGGTATCCTTGCTGCTTTATTGTCCATCATCCCCATTAATGAGGATTTGCCCCCAAGATTCTGTCTTAGACCCTCTTCTTTTTCTAGATTCTTTCTCTTGGTAACCTCACTAGTTCCCATAAGTATAGCCATCGATCCTCAGTATCTCCTTTGAATATCGCTCTTGCATCACCAACTGCTTATTGGATGTTTTGTGCTGGAAGTTCAGTCAACAGCCCAATTTTCTCCACAAACCCATCCTCCTCCCAAACTTCCCCGTTTCTGATGAAAGTACTCTGCCTTCTTCCAATACCCTCGTTTACTTTGTTATTTATTGGTCTTAGCTCCCTATTTCCCATTACCCCAAGCTTCCAAATCTATTGTCCCATTTTGTAATATCTGCCTATCATCTCTCCTCTCCAGTCCCTTCTCTTTACTTTCACACCTGTCACTGAAGCTCAGGCCTTCTGCATTATTTCCACTGCCTTTTTCATGGGTCTCCCTGTGTCAGATGTCACTCTTCCTCAGCTAACTCCAAGGAAGTTGCATCTTCAACATAATGTCTTACCTTTTCTGTTTAGCTTTTCAAGTCAGTCCCAACCTGGCCCTACTCATTTTTCCAGAACCTTGCCTTTTTTTTTTTTTTAAACAGTGATTTTTGGCTCAGTGAAACCAACCTTCTTTCCATTCCTCTAATATTGAACTCACATTTCTTCTCTCTATGTGCCTTTCTTTGCCTTTGCTGTCTTACATCCCTGGAATGGATTCCTTCCTCATCTGTAGGGTCAGGAACTCATCTACCTGAGTTCAAATACTTAATAGCTATGTGGTTCTTAGCCATTTAACCCTGTTTGCCTCCATAAAATGAGCTGGAGAAGAAAATGGCAAATCACTCTAGTGTCTTTGCGAACGGGAGTCAGACAAGACAGAAAAACTCCATTTTTCCCATAAGTTCTGTGTTTTTATTGCTCAGTTTTGCATAATGCAGCATTTTTTGGGAATATAAGTCACTGTGTAACAGAACTGACTGTGTGCATATACATATATGTATTATATATATGTATATACACACACACGTATGTTATACTTCTTGTCTCTCCTGTTAGAATACCATTTCCTTGAGTTTAAACTGTTTTGTTCATTATATTAGTAACTCCACACCTGGCACTTAGTAAATGTTTAATAAAGGCTTGTTGACTAATGATGGATTAATGGATTTGTACCCTCTTTTTTACAGAGGAGGGAAGTTCAGTTAAGTAGTTAGTTTGTAATCATGAAACTGCTAGTATTACAGTAAAATGCAAATCCAGGTCTTCTTTCTTTCATGTCACCTTGCCCCTCATACTCTGCATTTCTTCCTCATTCTTTTTGCATTTTTTCCTCATTCGTTCTCCCTTCCCCTTCTTCAGAACAGATTGGAAACCAGGATGAGGAAGAAGAAAGCAAAGATATTTCTCTCTGTATCATCATCTTCCCTTTCCATATTGCTTCCCTCTCCAAGTTCTGCCATTTCTGTCTTTCATCCCTAGTATGTTAAAGAGGAAGAGGAAAAGGAAAATCCTACCAGCTACTTAGCAGTCAGTATTTCTACCAGGTTCCCTTCTACCCAACTCATTATTTTAAGGTTTCTTTCTGCTCTTGCTCTTCATGTCCAAAAGGTCCTTCTTCATATCTCTATTATGAGCATCATTCCTCCACTCTACTTCCACCCCTTTATCCCCATGGTTTTCTCTAAACTCCTTTTTCTCTTCTCACTCTTTATTCCCCGAACCTTCCTAGCCTCAACTGGCCTCTCTTGTACAACACTGAGGTACAACAGAGCTGTTGAACTCAAACTCTAGTGGTTCCTGAGCAAGATTAAAATATAATTGGGGAGCATTTAACAAAATTACAGCACAGCTTACATTCATTTCTGGTCTAATATGTCAGTATGCAGCCTTAAGGGCTCTTCTGAGTTTGATACCATTGCTATCCAGAATTCTTTATTTTCTTCTTTTATTGACTTCTTATCCCATTTCCTACAGTTGTTATTATAAACCTCTTATCCCTCCAAAGACCCAGTTTCTGATCTAATCCTATTATTCTGGCTTCTTCTCCTACCAAGAGTTTGGGGCCATCTGATGTGAACTTCACCTTCTCCCTTTCTCATCTTAAGATTTTTCCATGTCTTTTCCCACCCCTTCCTGTCTCCAAGAGTCAAGTAGGTCAAAATGAACTCCTTCACTTGTGCCTCTGATTTATTCCCCTCACTTATCTTTCAGGACTTCGCCCAATTGACCCTTTTCTGTTTGCTGCTTCTTCTCTTTTTCTCTCATTTTTAAAAATGAGGATCTGCACATATGATTTCATTGATGTAGAGAACTCCCAAATTGAAAATTCCCTCTAGTGATGGAAATCAACATCTTATCTATAACTTATACTCAAGGATATTTTGAAATTAAGTGACTTGTTTTTGGTCACATAGTTAATAGGTATTGAGAAGCAGGACATGAACCCTGGTTTTTATTTTTGTTTTTGTTGTGATTCTATGGCCAACTCTTTGTTGCACATTGGTGCATGTAATTTTGACAGGATTTGTATTTGAAAAAGGTAAAAGGTAAGATTTTAGACAGGAGTTTGATATAGTTGAAAGAACTCTGATTTTGGGGGGTCAGAGGACCTTGATTTATATCTTGGTTTGGACAAGGCCCTTACCTACTTCGGGCGTCAGTTTCCTCATCTTTAAAATGAAAAAATTGGACTAGATGATCTCTAAAGTCTTTGTAGCTATACAACTACAATTCCTATGCATTGTACTCATTTTTTGTATTCTGGTTTTTATTTTGCTCTTCATCTCCCCTCCCGATTCCCTCATTCTTTTTTACTCAGATAAGTCAGACCAAAGAAATGCAAGACATAGAAGCCAAAGCAGAAATCGTTATTTTTTTGGGACGCAAGAATTGCCAACATCTCCTTCTGCCTCTGTTGAAACTCTCCACATTCCAGAACCAGATAAAATGAGCCCAGCACCATTGCCCTCCTCTGAAGGCAAAGTGAATGAGAGGGGAGCCCCTGAGAATAACAGTTCTTTGAGGCAAGATGCTGTCCAGTCAGTTTCAGCATCAACTAAGACTGTCAGCATCCAACAAGCGAGCCAACTTGGAACAAACTTGAGCCGCAGAGAAGGCCAGTATGGTACCCAGGATGGTACCCAACGCGCTGCCTCCACCTCTACACCTGGTCCGGCTGCACCTGGTCCGGCCGCACCTGGTCCGGCCGCACCTGGTCCGGCCACACCTGGTCCGGCCGCACCTGCAGAGGATAGCCACCATTTCAGAAGAGTAAAGGTGTTGTTTGGGAATGATGCTGACTCCCGCTCTGATCCAGCTCCTCAGACTACTAGAAAAAGTGAATCCACATCCTCTTCTAACTCTACAAGTGCAGGAAATGACTGTGAAGGTCAGAAGGCCCATCCTTCACTCACTCCCAATAAAACTGTTGATATGTGGGACAAGAAAAGCAGTGCTGTGGTGTTTTCAAAATACAAGCCCTCAACTAATGTAAAAAAACAGGAATTTCCATCTAAGAGGCAAGACAATCAGTCCACACTGGTGAATGCCCAATTGGCTAAGACGGCAACATTGAAAGAACAGAAAACCCCAGCTGCAAATAACCTAGTCACTAGTGACCATCATGATATGAGATTAGAAACGTTGCATGAAAAGATGCAGCGATGGGAATCGTCAGCGCATAAAGTGGATGCCACGACTCAGAACTTGGAAAGGATTTATAGAAATGACAAAGAAGAGCCTCAGAAGGGCCAAGTCTGTCCCAGGGACAAAGCAGCAGTAGCCCACGTACGACCCAAAACGCCATCTGCAAGTGACGTCCCCCAAAGCGGAATTAAGAAGGATGGTTTAGCCCAGTCTTCTTTACCAACAGGTAAGGTGAATGCGGGACCTCCAAATCTGTCCAAATAGGGATCACAGAAACTAACCTATTATACCTAGAATCCAGGGTTATAGAGTGGCAGTGGTCGCAGATCACTTTCCGTGGTGGGGTTATACTGTCAGGGAACTTGGAGATTTAAAGTGAGTAGTAAAGAAAAATAATTTGAATGGGTTGTTGGTAGAGTTGTGAAATGATCCAACCATTCTGGAGAGCAATTTGGAACTATGCCCAAAGGGCTATCCATACCCTTTGATTTAGCAGTCTCACTTCTGGGTATCTCAAAGAGATCATAAAAGAGAGGAAACGGACCCACATGTGCAAAAATGTCTGTAGCAGCTCTTTTTTGTAGTGGCAGGAACTGGAAATTGATGCCCATCTGTCCATCAATGATGGATGCCCATCAGTGGGGGAATGGTTGAATAAGGTATGGTATGATGCAAGTAATGAAATGTTATTGTTTTACAAGAAATGACGAGCAGGCTGATTTCAGAAACGCCTGGAAAGATTTACATGAATTGATACTAAGTGAAGGAAGCAGAACCAAGAGAATAACAAAATTTTGTGACTATCAGCTGTGATGAACTTGACTCTTTTTAATAACAAGGTGTTCAAAGCAATTCTAATAGACTGGTGATAAAGAGGGCCATCTGCATATATATATAGAGAGAGAAAGAACTGTGGATACTGTATGTGGATCAAAGCATAATATTTTTACCTTTTATTACTGTTGTTTGCTTGTTTTTTCTCTGCTTTTGATCAGATTTTTCTTGCTCAGCACAACAAATATGGAAGGAAATATGTTTAGAAGTTTTAATCTATATTGAATTGCTTGATGTCTTGGGGAGGGGGAAGAAAGAGAGAGAAGAAAAAAAATTTGCAACACCAGTCTTTGCAAAGGGGAATGTTGATGTATACTTATATTGTATTTAATTTATACTTTAACATATTTAGCATGTATTGGTCAACCTGCCATCTTGGGGAGGGAGTGGGGGGGAGGAGGGGAAAAATTGGAGCAAAAGGTTTGGCACTTGTCAGTGCTGTAAAATTACCCATGCATATAACTTGTAAATAAAAAGATATATATATGTATATACATATATATATATATAAAGGTGAATGTTGAAAAGTATCTTTGCATATATTTGAAAAATAATTTTTTAAAAGAATAATAATTTAGAAATTAAACTCTCAATTCCATTGGTATAATGAACTTCTAATGAGGAAGCTCTTTTGACAAGATAGATCATACATAAATTTACAAATGTATTTATATACAGATATATTCATAATGTATAGTTATCTTTCTTAATCTTCACAGTGAGTGACCCTGTAAGGTAATCATGACAGATATAATTTCTCTCATTTTAGAGCTATGATGTGATAAATGTAGTAAGAAATGGTGCTGAGACCCTATCTTACTTGTTGTATATTTTATGGTTGCCTAGATTATTGCCTACACAGTTGAGAATTTAAGTGACTTGCCTGAACTTGGGGTGCTAGGATACGTGTCTAAGTCTCTGGTAGTGACCTGACTTCAAGACTAACTCTATCCATTTCATTATCATTATTATTATTATCTTTGTATCACATATTGAATTTCGTAAATCATTTTATGTGCCTGATGTCCCAAAATACTTAATGCAATTTTAAGCTATTAAAGCTGCAACTTTGTTTACTGTTTTGTTTGAGCCATACAATTAGTCTATGAGAGAGGTATGCTAGGTGCTATTATACTCATTCTAATAATGGAGGCTCAAGAGAGTTTAGGTGGTCACCCTGCTTATAGTAAATTTCAGTCAGAGTTTCATCAATCATAGATTTTAGAGCTAGAAGGGATTTTGTGGAGTTTATAGTCCCCCTAGTTTTACAAATGAGGAAATTAAGCCCTCAGAAAATTAAATGCCTTTCTTTCAGTCACATATATTAGGATTTGAATGCAGACCTCTCCTTTTGGCCAAATCCAGCACTTCTTGAGCTATTGTGTAGCAAAAGAGGGCATTACACAATTAGGAAAGTGGATAGAACTATCTCCCCAAAACTCTTGAAAATGAAAAAAAAAAAGTTAGAAATAGAATCTTTATTAGGACTGTAGTTAGCACTATGACACTATGAAAAGAGGAAGGAAGAAAAGGATTGAGATCAAATGTCAATAAAGAACAACTTTGTGGTTATTTCTTGGGGGAGACAGAAAGCAGAAATCTAAGCAACAGATTCAGTAAGAAAATGTGTAATTTTCATTGTTTCCTGGCAGCATCTCTACTGTTTCCATAGCTCTGAAATGGGGGAAATCATATCTCCTACAGTCATCTTGTAGGTTGTTGTGAAGATTAAAGGAGATAAATGTAAATTAGATAAGTGTATTTATGTATATATTTATATGCTTTGAAAAATCTGTGAAGTCCTAAATAAATTATTTAAGGCGTTACTAATGAAGACTTGTGGTCATCTTAAATGTAGCCAAAATAAAGCTTATGATCAGAGCTTACATTTTCATTATCCCTAGTAACACAAGTTTCCCTCCATCTCTATAATAGCCTCAGACCTCAAAAAAACTGCGGCTTTCTTGAGGAAACAAGTTATCCAGATGCAGGACTCGATTGGCAGCCCAACGGGCTCTGTTTCTGCCTCTCCTTCTAGCCAGACTCTGGCCACCTTGGGCATCAACAGAAGCAGAGCTGTATCTCCTTCCAAAAGTACAAATGCAGAGGGTAAGTAGAGAAGTCCAGAATGGCTGTTCTTTATCTGCTTCACCTACAGAAGACTGGATGAGAGCTGTACATAATCTTGAACTGGAGTTTCTTAATTTTACCGTTGTAGTTATTGTTTTAGGTCTGTAATTTTATCTATGTAAGAAACTTTCAGCTGCTGAAATAGCATCTCAATGTGAATCAGTACCCTACAGTTGATAGTTTCAGAGCTAGATCAAGTCTTTCCATCTTATCCAAGGTAATTGTGAAACCCCCCCACTCCTGGATCAGTTCTCACCATCACTCAGCCCCCAAGCTTTGGCTGACTTGGTTTTTGGCTGAGGCCATTTCGCCTCTCCTTAGGCAGCCTGGTATCTCGTGGACACACAGTAATTAGGAAGTTCCAGTCAGTCAGCATTTATTTATTGATTTTTAAATTAAAACAATTTTTAAAAAAAATTTGTCTTTTCTTTCCTTCTCCATTTCTCCCTCCCTCTCTCCACTGAGAAAAAAAGTCTCCTATTACAAATATAAATGATCAAGCAATGTCTGTCTTCACTATGAATTCATCACTTCTTTGTTGGGAGGATGGATAGCCTTCAAAAAGTACTTATTAAATGCCCACTATATCAGAGACTGGATTGACACCCAGATTGTCCTGACTTGAAGCTTTCTGGGCCCTATACATCTTTTCCATTCCCCTGTGGTATTTGATACCACAAAGTTATACCTGGTTGTGTTGAAATCATTATCACTTCCAGCATCTTGAATTTGCTAGCCCAGTAATAATAGGGGATTTAGGAGTGAGTTAATAAACATTTATTAAGTGCTTGCTTACAACATCCCAGGCACATTACTAGGCACTGAGAATTAAGTTAAGAATAGTATACAATTTAATTGGGGTGACAAGTAAACATGTACGTACCAACAAGATATATACAGGATAACTATGACATAATAGAGGGAAGGCACTAGAATTAAAAAGAACTGAGAAAGACTTCCCACATTCTTTAAGTTAACAAAGGTAGATTATTTTGGTAATCAATTCCATCCAATTCAAAAGAATGCAGACCTGCTTACAGGAGAGTTTTTTTTTTTCCCTCTGGGAAAGCTGACATTTTATATCTTCTCTTCTTTAGATTTCAGAGCCAGAGTTCTTAATATAATACCTTCAGGAATGGAGAATTATGACTCCATTAAGATTTGTCTTGACTACCTTAATGGGGATTGTAAACTGCAGGGTAAGTAATGTTGAAATAATTAATCTGGAAAATACAGAAGCTCTGGAATTTGACCTGGAAGGGAATGATAGGGATGGGAGAATGCATCTTTTTTTTTTTTAATATTTTATTTTATTTTATTTAATAATAACTTTATATTGACAGAATCCATGCCAGGGTAATTTTGGGAGAATGCATCTTGATAGAGCATTGAACTGGATTTGTAAAATGCCATTCTTTTAGGGAACTCTCTCAGAAGAATGGACTCCTTTTACCAGGATAGATTGATATCTCTGTAATTTATTGTCTTATCTTTAACCAAGAGGTTAGACTTGCTTACTCTAACTAGAGTTCCACAGCCAGTGGATATTCAGTTTGATTGAGCCAGCTTTCAATCTGTCTTCTCTTTATTATCTTGTTGGAGAGATTTTAAAAGGCCTTTCCTATGTCCCTGTATTCAGAAAGGTCTGGGAAGTCCAGGGCCATGGGAAGGTTAAACATAGGATGCAGCCTTTTAGTTCCTTGGGTTTCAGGGAATATTTAGGGAAAGGTACCCACTCTGAGTGTGGTCAATTTAATGTATCTTGTTTTCAGTTCACATCTTCAAAGCCCAGAAACCTGTAAGTTGACTTGTTTTTCTGCTAAAAACTTTAATTTTGTCCCTGACAGAACTCTCTAACTTTCTATAACTTTCTTCCAGTTCTTTTGAATTTCCCCTCCTTTTAGTCAAAATAAGAAAGTTAAAGAGAAAATTATCAAGATCTAGTGTGGTAGAGCACCTTGGAACTTTCCTCTTAATTAGGATGTTTTCGCCTCCATTTCTTTGGCAGCAAAGTCATTCCCTCTCTCACCCCTTTGCCTCTTCCATTTTCTATCAGAAATCTACAGGCAAGAAATCTGATTTTGCCTCAGACTAAATTCAGGAACAATTATGCTTTTCAAAAGCATGAAGTGGACTTCTGGTTACACAGTCAAGATGATGGAGCTGCACTTTCCCAATTCCCCTCCAAAGGACTTTAAAATAATTCCTGAAATGAGATGTTAAAGCAGGAGTCAACAATTGGAGTTAACATGGCAGTGACAACAGTGGTAGGCCTTGAAGGTGGCAGAAGCAACAGTTTTAGGAGATTTCAAACTAAAAATGGTAATAGAATCAGACAACTAGTAAAAAGAAACTATAGGGTTGTGGAACGGGACTGGCTACTCCATTGCCTAACTTTAACATAAAGACATAGGCTAGGAAAATGAGCAAACAATAATAAAAAAAAGAATTATATCATAAAAACACTACTATAGTGATCAACATGCAAACTTAGAAGATGCAAGCAAAGCCTCATAGGAAAAAATAATTGAATTGGATGTAAGCCCAACAAGAATTCCTGAGTGGGAAAAGAAAAACTGGGAAAAGAAATGAGTGTGATACAAAGAAAAAATTATGAATAGGATAATTAACAGCACAAAAATCTTAATCATAAATGTGCTGTTTACAAAAAACACATTTGAAACATGTACACATACAAATATACAGAGTAAAAGCAGAATCTATTGTTCTGTAGTAGATGTAAAAAAGACAGAGGTAGTAATCAAGATCTCAGATGAAACAAAAGCAAAAATATGCTTAATTAAGAGATAATCAGGGAAAACACATCTTACTAAAGTATGATGAACAGTAAAACAATATCATTACTGAACAAATGCACCATATAGCAAAGCACCCAAATTGTTAAAGGTTAAATAAGTTACAGTATAGTAAAACTATACCCAACTTCCTCCCCTCCCCAGAACTAGATAAATCTAAAATAAATAAGAAAGCAATGGAATTTTAGAAAAAAGTTAGGTATGATAAATCTCTAGTAAAAAAAAAATTGAATGGGAATAGAAAAGAATATACTTTTTTCCCTCAGCTTCTCAAACATTGTATCTCATCAAAAAGTTGTTCCATACCAGCTCCATCTCCTAAAGAGATTGTTAAAAATAAAAAAGGAAAAGGAATTACATATACAAAAGTATTCATAACAGCTCTTTTTGTAATGGCAAAGAATTGGAAAAAGAGGGGATGTCCCTCACTTGGGGAATGGCTGAACAAGTTATAGTATATGATTGTAATGAAATACTATTGTGCTATAAAAAGTGATGAGCAGGATAGTTTCAGAAAAAACTTGGACTTATACAAACTGATAAGTGAACAGAAACAAGAGAATATTGTATACAGTAATGACAATATATAAGGTGATCAACTGTGACTCTTCAAAAGACCCATGGTGAAAAAAGTTTCCCACCTCCAGAAAGAGAATCAATAAACTGAATGAAGATAGAATCATCCTTTTTTGTTTTTTGTTTTTTTATTGTTTGGGATTTTTTTGTAACATGGCTAATATGGAAATATGTTTTGTATGATTTCATATGTATAAATGTTCCTTCTAATTGGATTGGGGATCAATGAAAGGAAGGAAGAAAATTTGGAGTTCAAAAAAATTTTTTTAAAGAAGGCTAAAAATAAATTAATGATTTTTTTTAAAAAAGGAAAACATAGAGAACTCCTAGTATGAAGACATTTTCCATCAAGGCATATTAGCACCCCATCATTTAGTAATTAAGTCTTTCAGAGTTGTCTAAAATACATAGAACTTAAGATACCTGAGCAGTGTCTTTTACCTAATAAGTATCAGAAATGAGATTTAAACCCCTGACTTCCGCTCTTATATCTCTTGGTATTGTGTTGGCGAGAATTCTTTTGACTTTGCCACAAAATTATATTTTAAAACATCAAGCTATATGATTAAGATGGTTACTTGAATCTTACTTTCTTGCTGCAATTAAGTTTATTTTCATTAAAATTTCTGTTTTTTAAAAGGAGAAAGGAAAAGAAAATACTAAAAATCACATAGTTCTTAGGCTATCAACATTAATTTTAATTGTAGGTGTTCTAATCGGGACGTGTTTGTCCCATTCACCAGTTACTTGCCATACTATTGGATGAGTTGGACCTGATCATCATTAATATTCTTTCTATAAATGAAACCAAAAAGCAGTTTTTTATCATTTTCTAAAAATTGTATTATATTCTCTATTGTCAACTAAAAATGGCTTTGCATTCCTTGGATTCTCCTAGATGAACATTCACATTTCTTCTGTTTCTAAGTTTACAATCTCATATTCCAAGAAATGAACATAGCTGGAATCAACATTTTGTATGTTTTCTGATAGTGAAATATGGTAGATGATTACAGGATTATGCTTAACCAATATTTATTGAAAACAAGTTTTAAGAAATTGTTTTGCTTTTCAAGATTGCATCAGCGTGAAAAGTGGAGAGTCTCTATACTGTAGTGGAGAGGTAAAGGGCATTTTAGATAGGAGATACTTTATAACTGTAGAGTATATAATAAGGAGACTGGGAGACTAGGAGTTGAGAGGTCTTGTTTGGCGGTGATATATTAAGTGAGGAGCTATGCAAGCATGACCCATTGAGTCTTATACTGACCCTGGGAATTCTGTGCCTTCTTTTCAGAGTGCTGCAAAGATGTCCATTTTTACCTACCCTACCGATGGCAGAAGTGCATTTCCAACGTCTGGGAAGATTTAACAGATATGGAGGAGATTGAGAAAGCTTATTGTAATCCAGATATCTCCAGGTAACTTGATGTTCCCCGTTACAAGGAACTGAGCCAAGAGGGAGAGCATCCTTTCTGCTTACCTTCATGGAACCTTGAGGCCGATGAAATGGGCCAAGTTCAGCTGATTGATTGAGTGAAAGAGTTCATGACCATTAAGGTCATCTAGTCCAGATGAAGAAATGGATGTTGAAGTAACTGGAGTTACGTGGATAATAAATATCAGACATGGGACTTGAACTAAGGTCCTTGTTCTTCAAAGCCAATATTCTTTATGCTTTTCTGTGGTAGAAGCCGAAACTCAAATTCATAATTAAATGATTTATTTTTTTTCAGATCCCTACAGATTTTTTTGTTTAATTTTATTGTTTCCAAAATTAATATTTGACAATCTACTTTTTTTCTTTAAGCGTACACCCACATGGACATATACACACACAATTATTGTGGCTCCCTATTGAGCATGAATCTGTAGAAAAAGATGGCACAATATAAAAAATCCCCTTTGGCATAATTGTATGATAGCATTTCATTACTTATGTCTCTTTAAAGCCGAATGCAAAGGGGCAGACTTTAGATTCTTTGATGTTTTAAAATTTCATTTCTTTTCCTCATATTTGAGAAGGATCTGTATAAATTCAATCTATTATAATAAAAAGAGCTCTGCGGTTGGATATTAGATTAGATTCTGGCTCAACAACATCTTATCTTTGTTACCTTGGACTTAATCTATCTGGTATACAGCTTCTTGAACTACAAAAAGGGGAAATTTGGGGATGGGAGTATGGTGATAAATGTAGAGTTCTGTTGTAAAAGTTCAACAACTGGATCTATGGAGGGAGGGGAATGCAAGAGGGCATACTTTTAAATTTAATCTGTATTGTTAACATTTTCCACATCAGTTTCTTAAGACTAGACAATAATTGAAATGAAAAATCAAACTCTGCTTGTAGTGTTTGCTGATTTCCAAGCTATAAATGCCCACACTGAAAAATTTAATTTTTGGCTCTCAAAAAGCTAATTTTCCCTGGCTTTAATCCACCCCTTGCTAAATGTCCTCTAAAGTAATTTCTTACAGAAAATCATCTGATCATAATTTTGTTTTGTTCTAGACAATGCCAATAAGGTATTATTATTAACCAAAATATAGTCTCAAGCAAATTATTTCACTTTCCTAGATGCTGCCCCTTTTTTCCATATGCAAACGGAGGTTGTTGGTTTAAATGATCTAAAATTCGCTGAATCTAGTTCTCTTCAAAGCTTGGAGGCTTCAAAAGAGAGATATGAAAGAGTTAGGGATAGACAGCTGGGTGAGGGAAGGGAGAGAGACTGAGAGACACATGTAGCTCAGGGTAGCATTTGGCTAACTTTAAACTTTTTTTCTCCTCAAACATTTACTTTCAGAAGTCACGGTATTGATTTTCAGGAAATGCTACTTGATTTGTATCCTGTTCGACGCCTTTCTACTCCATCAACTATCCAAAATAGCACTTGTGCCCTTAGCACTAAGTGGCACTGGTATTGGAAGAATGAATTGAACCATTGGATTGAATATGGAAAAGAGGTGAGAATCCATTTCTTTCCTATTAATGCTCTTGTTCAAAATTTTAGGTTTTAAAGAAACTCATTACATATTTTATTTTAAAATTTTGTTAATTTTTTTTAACTTTATACTTTATGTTTAGACCAGGATCTGTACATTTCTAGCTGGAAAGATTAGAGTGGTTCTTTCTTTGGACTGTTCAGTATTATATTATCTTTAGATGTCAGGGACATCTCTGGCTGAGGATCTGGATCAGGACTCTCCAAAAAGGGGAAAAGTATGATTACTCTTCTCCTGGCCTGAGTTCTGCAAGATCTTGTCCTGGGTTTGGGTCTGAATAACGGTAGATTTTGCTGCTGAACTCAACTCCAGTCATCCAGGATGTAAAGCTCTATTGCTTCCTAGTGATAGAACTACAGATTCCCCTTTGGTCTGGGATTCCTATAGGAACTTTGCACCAACCTGGCTTTGGATACCTCTTCCAGCTTACTATATAAGATGCTGATTCAATAATCATAACCAGCTCATCTGCAAAATCCTATTCCTACGTCCTCAACTTTATGGAATCCAATCTCCCCAAAGAAACAAATTCACATGCTAAGAGGTAGCATTTTTATTCTTGGTACAGAATCAATAAAAGCAATAAAATAATGCAGAAGAAAGGAAACAGGCATTTAAGTGCCCACTCTGTGCCAGGCAGTGTGCTAAACATTTTAGAAATATCTCATTTGATTTTCACTGCAAGCCTGAAAGGAAAGTGCTATCATTATCTCCATTTTACAGTTGGGGAAACTGAGGCAAACACCCATTAAGTTACTTGTGATCACACAATAAGTGTTTGAGGCACTTTTTGCTTTCCCAATTTGCAAGTCCAACACTACATCCTCTGTCCTAGCTAGCTGTCTAGATTCATCTAGTTCTGGCAGTCTGATTCTAAGTTGTATTTTCTTACCAAATGGGAGTAGGTAGGGGAAAGGGGTCATGATCTCTCTAGAGCCAGCACTTCCAGTGGGCTTTTGTAGCCATTTGGGTTGTAATCTATCAATCCTTTTGGTGAGATGTTTCAATAGAGCTCCAAATGAAAGGTGTAAAAGTGCTATATTTCATTATGAATTGGGAAAGACATCCCTAAAGGTTTTAGCATTAATTCATGTATTGGTCAGTTACTGAATGCACTTAGCACAGTGCTTGGCCAGAGTTTTAGATTAAGAATTCTCAATGTCAGTAGACTTTGGTTTAGAAAATGCCATTTGCATCCAAAAAAAGAACTATGGAGATAACATAAATCAATGCATATGCTACATTTACTTCTTTTTTTTTTTTCTTTTTTTCCCCCTCTCCCGTGGTTTTTCTCTTTTGTTCTGATTTTTCTCTCCCAATATGATTCATAAAGAAATGTGTATTTAAAAATTTGATGTACATGTATAACCAGAAAAAAAACAATTTAAAACATGAATATAAGAGGATTACCTCTGGCTGCAGTACAGTTGAGGTGTTTTTGGGGTGCCTGGGGTCTCTTCACTTGTATATGGATGTGGAACTAGCCTTGATAGAGCATTTGACCAAGGACCTAACATATCTCATTTGAGCCTCACATTCTCCTCGGGAGACAGATGCCATTATTATTCCCATTATACAGAAGAGAAAACTGAGTCTTCCCTCTCCTGCTTTTAGTGACTCCCCTCTGAGATCTTCTCACTGTGTATTTTGTGGCATCTTGCTGCTTATTTTTTTTTCTCCAACATGTGCGTTTCTTGAGGGCAGACACTTTGCTTTTGCCTTTTCTCCCCAGCCCTTATCTCAGTTGCTTGATGTATTTCTGCTGACTAGTCTAAGGGACTTCCCCAGGACCACACAGCCAGTAAGGGTCTCTGAGGCAGTATTTGAACTCAGGTGTTCCCTGACTTGTGTTCTATCCTCTGGGTTAGCAAACAGCCTAGGGATTGATGCTCCATGGTTTTATCGGCGTGAATCCTGATATTACAGACACATCTTTATTTGGGGTGTTGAATGATATCTTCTGTTGAACTCTGACAGCTTGGTCTGATTTTGACAGCCATCCCAAGACATAACAGGGAAGGATTTCTAGAGAAGAACTTTAGACCCAGTCTGGAAGGAAATCAGACACTGTTGTTTATTTTAATCAAATGGCATCAGGTATTATGGTAATAGTTTCTTTGAAACTCATTCTTCTTTTTTTCCTTCATGTTATTTCAAACAGGAGGATTCAGAACTCACTTCTGAAGATCTGGAGTTGTTCTTTCTAGTCTGTCCACAGACATTTTTATCACCTCATCATAAATATAAACTGAATTTTAACGGTATGACTTCTTTTAGGGGGATCTTTTCATGTTCTTGGCATAAATGCACATCATTTTGGGGGGTTCTACTTACTATGTTTTGCATTTGTTCATACAAAACTCCCTAGGATTTTCTGAATTTTTCATTTGTTAGGTGATACATGAGTATAATAAGTAATGATGAGTAATAAGAAATGATGAAAATGAAGAATTCTCATGAACATGGGAAAACTCAAATAAATCTTTGAGGTTGACCTAAATATTGAAAGTATGGTCAATTAAAAGGAAAGGCAGACTTTCATAAACACTTTTTAAATAACAGATCTCTTCATAGTCACACAGGTACCTGAAAGAGAATACAAGATCTTCCTATGTTAATTTTTGTTGATCATCAAAAAACAAAACTACTTGATTTGGTAGAGTGAAATGCAGTCTTAAAAGCTCTTAACAGGAAGAGTTTAAAGAGTTAGGAAAATGTGAGTTCAAATACTACCTCAGATCAACTGTGAAATAGGGATAATAGTAGCAGGAACTGCTTCGTCCAGTGTCTGGCATTTGGTAGGTACTTAATAAATGCTTATTCCCACTGTCTATATTAAAATCACAGAAAATTCCTAAATACAACCACAGAGATAACTTTCATCAATCTTTAGGCTTCCTATCAACTGAAATTTGGAACAGAGTGGTGTAGATAATGTCCCATATCCATCACCCTTTATTGTGGGGGTCCAGATGGAAGGAAATTTTCCGGTAGCATCCCTCAGATGCCCCCCTTTGTGGATTATATTGTCCAGATTGTATCATACCCAAGATTCTCATAGAAAATCCTTAAAGAAATCTCAAGATTTTAAAAGAGATATTAGTCTAACTGGCAATGTAGGAAAAACTAGATGAACGAAGAAGACCTTTGCTCATATAAGCTACATGTAGTTAGATGAGCAGCCTATAGAATTATCTCTTGTGATATTCATGTTATCTCTTGTGACCCATATATTTGTCTCTGTATACCTGATTCTAGACCAGAGTTTCTTAACTTTGAGTGCTTGAACTCCTTTTCAAAAGCATTTTTATTTCCATATAGTTGAATTAACCAATTTATTTTATCCATGTAAGAGTATTAGTCTGAGGAAGAGTCCTTTTACTTTACCAGATTGCCAAATGTTTTTGTTGTTAGTTTTTTTTTTTTTTATTCACAAAGAAGTTTAAAGTACCCCTGATGTAGATTCTCCTGATTCTTTCTGAAAAAGAGATCCTATCAATGGACACAAATACTCATTGTGACAATCATCTATCCAAAAGTTTATCCCTTCATGTATATATTAAATTATTGGCCTATCATTAGCTATTTAAATGCATTAAAAGGTCACTTAATATTTATTACTGGGCTTATATATAGTCACATAATCACTAGATGTATTTATTGGCGAAGCATAAATATTTATTTGTGGGGAAATCAGACAAGTCAGAAATAACGATTCAGATGTCATCTACAAGGAACTTCAAATAGCTCGTCTAATAAGACAAGAGGCAAGAGTAGTCTAGGGTTTACAAATTAGTGTCTTTTTAGTGACAAGTAAGAAAGATTATAAGTCAGCCAGAGGGAGGGCCTGTTCTGTTATTTAAAGGAGAGAAGTCTGAAAGGAAGTGAGAAAAAGAAGGAAAAAAAGAGAAGTGAAGTCTAAATGAAGATAATCTTTGGTTGGCTTAGCACCTGCCATGAAAATTAGTTTTTTGTTCCAAGGGAAATGTGGTAGCCCCCTTCCTTCTCTCACTGGGACATTATACATAACAGCTGCTATCCTTAGCTCTGATAGTAATAACCATTTTAACTTTGGACTAACTCTTTTTTTCTGTCTAAAGAGATGACCCAGACAAACATAGCCTCTGGTACTACAAGGGAAGTTCGAAGGCGGCCTCAATTTGTGTCCTCTGTGACTGTATACTGGAATCAGAAACGGACAAAGTAAGTATCTGTCCTGTAGGGAACAGGGGGCCCTTATCAATTAATTATAATCATAACAGTACAGTACAATAACAGTATAGTAAGGCCAGATTCATAACTAATCCAGACAAGGTTGAAATTTACTTTCATATTATCTTCAAGCCTTTATTCCATTTTCTGTTTTTTGACAAGCTCAATTCAAAGCCTTGATGTTCCAGAACTAAAACAAATTAAAATTAGATCCTGCTTTCAAGGAACTTACATTCTGCTGGGACAAAAAAAATTCAGTTAAAAATCTCTGCAAAATTAATATCATGTGATTTCCAGGGTGAAGCCACTGATATCTGAAAGGATCTGGATGTATTTGAGCAGGGCTTTGAAGGAATATTCTGAAGTATAGGAGAGGAGGAGAGTGCATTTGAGGTATAGAGTATAGTTTGCACAAAGAGGCAGAAACAGTGGTTCAGATGTTCTCTACAAGGAACAGTAAATTGTTTAATGGATTTGGAATGGAAAGGAATGCGTAATGATCCTGGAAAGGTAGGATGGAGATAGATGGAGAAGGGTTTTATATTTTAACCCAGATGTATGATACCAATAAGAAATGCCTTTTAGGTAGTTATTAATAATAGGATCATAGATTAAAGCCAAGGACATCTTAGATGTTTTCTGTTACACATCTCTCATTTTGCAAACAAGCAAACTGAATCCTAGAGCACTTGACCAAAATTATATTTTAAGACATGAATTCAGCAAAGAGACTAGAGCTGGATGTTTAGATTTGAGAATCATCTGACTGGAAATGATAAATGATAGGGGAAACAGAGAGAGAATGAGAATGAATCTGGAATATACACAGATGTAAGCAGAGGATCTTCTAGCAAAGATGGCTATCTGCATGGGAGGCAGACCATCTCCATATCACTCCAGAAAAACCCCAAAGTTATACTAGACTGAATAATGATCATGAAAGTCAGTGAGAAACTACCTCCATCCCAGAACCACAAAAAAAGTCAAGAAATAGGAAACAGGGCCCACTGACCATAAGACACAGTATTCTTTGAAATGATGACTTTTTTTAAAAAAAACATGAATACATTATTTAGTAGTCATTAATGAAAACTGCACATATCTGTTAGAACCAGAGGGCAAAATAAAGATAGAAAGAATCCACCAGTACCTTCCTAAAAGAAAATTAAGGCCTAGGAATGTTTTATTTAAAATCCAGAGCTCTATATCAAAGAAGAAAAGCAGCAAGCTTCCAGAAAAGGTAATTCAAGTATTAAGGAGCTACAGTTCACATCACACAAGAGCTGGCAGCATCTCCTATAAGAGAAAGGATATTTTTAAATAGAGTTTTCTAAAAGGCTGTCCTTTGTGGTGATGAAATGGGTAATGGAAGTGCTGTCAGCAACCTTGCCCACCCTTATCAGAGTGTCAGCTCCTTGAGAGTATGGACTGCCTCATTTTTTTTAAATAATAGCTTTTTATTTTCAAAAATACATGCAGAAATAGTTGTCAACATTCACCCTTGCAAAATCTTGTGTTCCAAATTTTTCTCTCTTTCTTCCCTGACACCGATCTCCTACTCAGCAAGTAATCCAGTATAGGTTAAACATGTGTAATTTTTTAAAACACATTTCCACATTTATCATATTGCATAAGAAAAATCATATCAAAATGGGGAAAAATGAGAAAGGGAAAAAAAAGCAAGCCAATAACAACAAAAAAAGGTGAAAATACTATGTTGTGATCCACATTCGTTCCCATAATTCTCTTTCTGAGTGCAGATGGCTCCCTCCATCACAAGTCTATTGGAATTGATTATCTCACTTTTAAACTTGTATCCCCAGCATGTTGCCCTGTCCCCGGCAAGTAATTAGCACCTAATAAATAGTTTTTCATTCATTCCTGACATGTTTTTTGCTACCTCTTCTCTTAAAGACATTTATGGTGACTTGGCTATATTTAACAGTTATTTGTGATCTGTGACATTAATCTTCCCATTTTCCCACCGTACGTGACACTGGATATGTCAGGGAAAACTAATACCTCTGGAGTGAGGGATGCCAAGTCCATTACAAGGCTTTTTTTCACCTTTGGTGTCCACCTTGTCCCACCTAACTCTCACCTGTGGTTCCAAGGAGCTGCAGCAAGCACAGCAACCATACCCTGGTAAACCATTTAAGCCAATGGGTTTGAAGGTAACCAAGGGTTCTCAATCCTGCGGTGAGTTAGGGGCTTATCTTCCCCAAACTCAAAACAACTTCCTCTGCTGGAATGGGCAGATGAGACCAATTTGTTGCATCAGCCTTGAAGGTGAATTGTGGAGGCAGGTGGTATGGAGCGCTTAGTTAGCCGTGATAGAAATAGGGCCATCCATTGTGTCCTGAGTGATCATCAGTTTTGACCCTGTCCTGCCACTGGATGGTGATGGCTCTGGAAGAGAGAGTGCAACTCAGCTTTATTTAAATCCAATTTATTCACAAATCAAAAAACAAAACAAAGCATCTGATATTACCTTAAAGTTTAATGACACCACAGAATTGTTTGCTAACTGAACGAATGTGGAGAATTTGACAGTATAGTGTGTGTGTGTGTGTGTGTGTGTGTGTGTGTGTGTGTGTGTGTAGAATATATATGTATACAAGTGTTATTAAATGAAGTACTATATATGTATGTATTTTCTCTTTATATTATGTTGTAAAATGAGGCACTACATGCGTATGTATATGATATATGTATCTTATCACATTTATGTTTCTATATACATACAATACTCTTTTAACATACATATGTATATATTATACATTCATTTATGTCAGAATAGTCTTACTAGAAAAGAATAGGGAAAGTCGCTGTACAAACTACAGGGGCTAATTAATTCTTACTTTTTCTTATGTTTAGCCAATCCCGAGAGCAAAACACGAAAGAGTCTTTCAATTTTCCTTCATCCTGGAATCAAATGGACCTGTCAGAAAGAAAATATGAGGTACACTTTTTTGTTATTTCTTTAGTGCATGAATTAGTTGAAGTGAAGGTTTGAAGTTTACTGAGTTGTTTGCAACTATGAAATATAGTCTGATTTGCCTGCTTCTACAGGGAAAGAGAAAAATGGGAAAATCATAAAGAAGAAACTTTTTTCTTTTTGTTTTTTCTTTTTTTCTCTTGAGGAACTTTTCCTGGAAAAAAAAATAGCAAGATTTTAATGCTGTTGCTGCAAATCTCATGAGCACAAAAAGATATAGTACTAGGGAGTATCTGTACAAGTACTATTAGTCGGAAGTAACAGGATTTTTTGTTTGGTTTTGGTTTTCTGAGTTTTTCTGTTAATAAATTATTTTAATATTATTTTCTTTTTAAATTGAGTTCCAGGTTCTCTGCTTCCTTCCCATCTCTCCCTGCACTGATAAAGAGAAACAATAGGATATCAGTTTTACATGTGAAGTCATGAAAAATATTTCCATGTTAGCCACATCATAAACAAAAGTGAGAAAAGTATACTTCAATTTGCATTTAGAGTTCTTTCTCTAAGAACTCTAAGAAAGAGATGATTTCTTTGATATCTTTGGAGTGCAGACATAGTAGTTATATTACTGAATCATAGGGAATGTAGGGTTTTTTAGCCCATTAGGCATTGATCCAGATTGTTCTTCAGAATGGTTGGACTGTTCATGACTCCACCAACAGTTCATTAATGTACCTATTTTTCCTTATCTTTTTCAGCATTTTTCATTTCTGGTTTGTGTGAAGTGGTACTTCAGATTTGCTTTAATTTGCCTTTCTGTAATCAATAGGGGATTGAGAGCATTTTTTTCACATGACTATTGATAATTCTTAATTCTTCTGAAAAATGCATATTTATATCATTTGGCCATATGTCAATTGTGGAATCGCTTTTTTAAAAAATAAATTTGACTTAGTTTCCCATATATTAGAAAAATGAGGGTTTTTTTGGGAAGCTAGGTAGCATAGTATATTGAGTCCCAGCCTAAAGACTCCTCTTTGTGAGTTTAAATCTTACCTCACTTTATAGTTGTGTGACCCTGGGCAAAACCAGGAACCCTGTTTGCCTCAGTTTTCTCATCTGTAGAATGAGTTGGAGAAGGAAATGGCAAACTGTTCCATACTCTTACCAAGAAAATCCCAAATAGGGTCAGGAAGAGTCAGTTAGAATTGAAATGATTGAAGAATAATAGCAACAAAGTCTTTGTCGGAGAAACTTGTAAAATTTTTGAGTTTAACTTTATTGAGTCCCTTATGACTGCTTACCCACGCTTACCTTTTTATCCTCATGAGTTTTGTGTTTGATCTTTTTGATGAGGTTCAGGGTTGTGTCCCCAAATGATGAGGTTCGGCGCAGGGCAGGGAGTTGTGGGAACCCCTCTCTAGCGGCACAGGTTCTTTGTAACATATGAACTCGAAAAGTTAAACTGGCAAAAGAAGTTTATTATTGGCATTGGGAAGTCAGCCTTTGCTAGAAAGACCGAATTCCTTGGTGGCAAGGTCCTCACAGAGGGATATAAAGTTTTTAGCAAAAAAATCCTATCCTAGCAGAGACAGTGAATAAGGTCTTGTTAGAGAAATAGGAAGGAGAGAGATAAAGAGGGAGTAACGCTGAAATAGAATGTCTTTCAGCCAGCAGAGAGTCCCTTGCAGGTAGCCATGCCAAGGGAAGTTCCTTGGGCTGGCATGATTCCTGCTTTGAGATCCTTAGTTGCCAGTGATTGAGCTCAGCTGCTCTCTTTTATAATTGAAACCTTGGCTAAAAGCTGGGGGCAGCTCTTGGTGGGGCTGGGAACCGTTTGTGCTGGAATCAGAATAGAAAATCATGGAATTGAATGAGTGTCTCTGGGCTAATTTCCAATTCAGTAGGGTTAAATAGAAATCTCCAGGTCTGGCCTAAATAGGAGTGGTCCTGGACTCAACCAATCCCAGGCAAATAACAGAATGAAACCACTTTATCTTGATTCCCTGGGGTGAGTCTCTCAGGGAAGAGTTTCGGGGCTCCCCTCATCATTTTCCTCAGAAATGCTTGAAAATATTCACTTTAGTAAAATGTCCTTTTTTTTTTCCCTTGAAGAATTATACTTATTTTTGTGGTCTCTGGTGGAGTTGCCAAGATTGTTGTTGGTTTTCTTTCAAGCTTTTTATTTTCAAAACATATGCATGAATAATTGCAAAACCTTGTATTCCATTTTCCTCTCCCTTTCCCCACCCTCTCCCTTAGATGGCAAGTAATCCAATATATGTTAAACATGGTAGAAATATATGTTAATATCTAACATATATAGGACTGCTTGCCATCTAGGGGAGGGGGTGGAGAGAGGAAAGAGAAAAGTCAGAACAGAAGCAAGTGCAAGGAATAATGTTGTAAAAAAAAAAAAATTACCCTGGCATGGATTCTGTCAGTATAAAGTTATTATGAAATAAAATATATATTAAAAAAAAGAAATATATGTTAAATTCAATATATGTATACATATTTATACAATTATCTTGCTGCACAAGAAAAATCAAATCAACCAAAAAAAAAAAAAAATGAGAAAGAAAATAAAATGCAAGCAAATAATGACAAAAAGAGGGCAAATGCTATGTTGTGAACCCCAGTCAGTCCCACAGTCCTCCTTCCGGATGTAGATGGCCCTCTTCATCACAAGAGCATTAGAACTGCCCTCAATCATCTCATTGTTAAATAGAGCCATGTCAATCAGAATGGATCATCGTATAATCTTATTGCCAGGTACAATGATCTCCTGGTTCTGCTCATTTCACTCAGCATCAGTTCCTGTAAGTCTCTCCAGGCCTCTCTGAAATCATCCTGCTGATTGTTTCTTATAGAACAATAATATTCCATAACATGCATATGCTATAACTTATTCAGCCAGTCTCCAACTGATGGGCATCAGGTTGATGAGGTGTATGAATGAATGAATGAGATCCCTTTTGTTCGGAGGCACCGTAGGTTCAGAAGTTCAGAAGCCAATTTCGCTAACCCCAGAGTCTGCCACAAAAAGGAGATTTTTATTTTACACTGAGGCTTTCCCCTTAGCGCGCCTATTTTTTAGTGAAGAAATATTTTGCAAAGAATGACTGGCAAAGACCCACTTTAAGAGCAAATCTGGGGCAGTTTGAATTGATAATCAGACCAGGATTTCTCAATTGAATGAAAATTTAGAATTTCTTGAATGAGGATGTGACTTCTCAAAAGATCAATGGGAGTTGATTTGCTCTTGAATAATGTTGCTTCTCTCATCTGGGAGAATGGGCTCTCTCAGCTAGATTCCTTGGAGCCTGGGAAACCCTGATTTTTTCTTCTTTTGCAGATCCAAGAGGACATAGTTTCAGTGATTATTTTACACAATTTTTACAGAGTTCCCTTGCATTGTAATGCTGAGGCAAGATAGATATTAGAGAGTATTTAATATTTTATTTGAAAGGGAGAGATTTACTGGGACCAAATGGATCCACGGTTTAGTCCCAGGGCTGAATGAGACTATCGTCTCCAAGAATCCAGCAAACAATGTGAGTTCTCAGTGACATATATACACGTGGCTCAGACTCAGGGGGTAGATTGAGGCAGGGGCGGAGTCAGGGTGCTGAGAGCCGGAACAGGACTCTGACAGTCTGGTTCTGACAAGGTGAAGGGAGGAATGGGGGAAGGCACCGAGATGGGGGAAGGCATCTTGATAAGACAGTATCTGGTATTCAGATAGCTTGGGATGGGGAGAAGCATTCTGATATTCTAAAACATAAAATCTTTTATCTTTATCAAATATTCTGATTAAGAGGGAGGGTTGGTTTTGCAGGATTGAACAGAACCGTTATAAACTGAAGCATAACAGTTAGGGAAACTGAGGCAGGACAATTTAGGAGATTGAGTCAGGATAATAAAAGAGAATTGTGGCACAACAGTGTCAAGGTCAGTTTCCAGTTTCTTGCCACCGCAAAAAGGGCTGCCACAAATATTTTGCACATGTGGATCTCTTTCCCTCCTTTAAGATCTCTTTGGGATATAGGCCCAGTAGAAACACTGCTGGGTCAAAGGATATGCACACTTTAATAACTCTTTTGAGTTCCCAAGATTGTTACAGTTTTACCACCTGTACTGCCTTCTTCTGCAGACCAGCTGTGCTTGTACTCAAAGTCTAAGAAGGTTTAAGTGTCATTCAGACTGACTTTGTGTCAGGAAGTCTGACCAATTCCCCAGAACACAGCAGTTATTGCTATTGTATTTGTTTTAAATTTTAGTAACTTTCAAGGAGGCTGCAAAGCATTTCTTTTAATATTTGTTGTAGTATTGAGACAATGCTTTCTGTTTAACCCTTCCTAATTTATTTTAAAGGAGTTCACTTCTTGGATAAGGTTTATCTTTGACTATTCTAAGCTATTCTGTTATCTCTTTCATTTCCTTTAACATTGCATGTTCTAAGTTAGGGGTCCTCAAATTTTTTAAATAGGGAGCCATTCACTGTCCCTCAGGCTGTTGGAGATCCAGACTATAGTAAAAACAAAAACTTTGTTTTGTGGGTCTTTAAATAAAGAAACCTCATAGCCCTGGGTGAGGGGGATAATCATCCTCCATAGTTTGAGGACCCCTGTTCTAAGGCTTTATTTCCTGTTTGACTATAAGCAGTAGTCATCTCTGGCTGTGAGTCTCCTTAAGGGTGATAAGATATAATTCTAGACTTCCTAGTGCAAAGGAAGTCTTAAACTCAAGCCAGGAAAATATCCTTAGGCTAAGATTAAAGTTTCCCATTTCCTTTGTGTCTTTTGAGTCCCCATTCTTTGTCCCTAGAAATTGGTGGTTTCTCTTAGATTTGATTTGCTAATTAATTTAAGTTGGAGTCTAAGATTAGGGGAAGGAGGCAAACTAGAATTTCTTCCTGTTCCTCATTTCTGCCTATAATATTATTAAGCTTTTCCAGCATTTAAGTTTGAAAAGCTTTCAAAAGTGGCTTAGAATTTATTCTCGAAAAGGTACATGTGGTAGAATACAAATTGTTTTCAGGATTGCAGAATGGTATTATGTCAAACACATCCTTCTTGTCCCCTGGTAGCAAGACTTTTGCCCAATAGAGCCCCTGATTCCTTTTGCTTCCTACCTGCTTTTAGATTCCTTCATCTTCTGCAGCATGTGAAAGAAATTGTTCTCTGGTCGAAAACACTCACAATGAATCAAGAAGTACACAAGCATGTGGAAAGATACAGAAGCTGATCTCAATGTGGGAAATCCTTCAGTTTACACAAGTCCATAAAGAAGAAAATCATAAAATATCAGGAGAAGCAAAAACTACTGATAGTGACAGCTCAGAAAATGAGACAGATTTGAAATAGGTCATTCAACTAAATTCTAGTTAAGTAAGTTTTGAGGGTTTTCTTCCCTTCTTGTCTCCTTTTCTGAATTTCACTGTTTCTTGTTTTAGAGTCATAGATATGACATATCTAATGATTTTGTTAACTATAATATTGCTTTGTTTCCAAATTTCTGTTTGCTTATCATTAACAACCCTCTCATCTCCAAAAGTGGGATTTTTGTATCCAGGTTTTCAGTGGTTTGTTATAATTTGAAAAATAAAAAATAAAAAAAATACTTAATTGTAAATTTAATTAGTAAATTTTAATTTTGGTTTGAATAAACTAAGTTAAATTATATGTTGAATCTCCTAATCATGATCATTTTTGTGCAAATCAGCTTGTTGACATGTTTTTTTTTGTTCCAGTGGCTTGTGGCCGGTCCTATACATGTACTTTATACTATAAATATTATCTATATCCTTTCAGATATGCTGCCTGTCTTAAGCTTACTAAAAGGTATTGTGTCATTGTTAATTATTTGGTGAGGGAGAGTAATATCTAAATTGTTTATATGGCTGTACTCTACTTGAATCACTACCCGGTGTTCTCATCAGAATCTCTCTGAACTGTGCACCAGAGAGTTATCATTGGTTGAGAATTATAAAATATACCTTAGTTGAGTTCAGAGTTTAGATTAAGGGATTACATGGAATATTGTTCAAAAATACTTTTTAGAAAGAATTTTTCATCTCTGTCCAAAGACCCTCCACATTTGTAAAACATAAACAATTACAGTTATCCTGTCCACATCATAATTTTCCCCAATGCTGTTTTGATATATCACAGGTCAGCATAAGAATTAAAATGAGAATTTTGGAATGGTTTTGGGGACCTGCAAGATGGCATAGAAAGGCCAGCAGATGATTCAGAAAAAGCGTAGAAATTTAGAAATACAGGATTGTTATTTTTTAAAATATATATTCTGTTAGACTATGGCATAATATGAGAAAATGTTAAGTTCTTATATGATTTCCTAAAAAAAAATCTTTACTCTAAAGATATTACATGGATTTTCTAGATTGCTGTGAGGCAGTAAGAAATGGGGATAGGAAGAAAGGGATTACAAAACCGGATCTCCAATATCTGGTTCCAAGACAGGGTGGATGTAGGAAGCCATGATCTTCTCATCCTCTTATGATCCTGACTATTGACAATGAACATCTTGACCATGGTAACCCTGTGACAACAGCTGCCATCACCATGTGATAAGCGGGAATATTCCACCCTGTTAAGTAGATTCTTTGTCCATGGTACCTCACATGGCCTAATAAAAAATCTCTTTCAAGATTGAAGGATGAACAAGGGAAAAACCCCAATCTGTGTACTTGTGCCAATCTTATGTGAAATTTGTACTTCTTCAACTATGTGCTTTTCAGAAAATGTAGACAAATGAAAAATGTTAATTTTTACAAGCTGGTCTCCTGGTAAGGTAGTTAGTGTAGGGGGTAAAGTAGAGGAGTAATAAACCCAAATCCCATTTTTAAAGAACTATCATCATTACACAAACCCAGTGGGGAAAAATGATAACAGATTCTTAATCTTTTTTTTGTTTTATCTAGCTTGGAAGTCTGGTAAGCCTGTGGATCTCTTCTCAAAATAATGTTTTCAGATGCATAAAATATATAACATTACAAAATTATATTGACATACTTTTAATATATTTATTGAGATATGTAATATGTTTAAATATAAATATATATTTTTTAAAACCAAGTTTGTGGGCCACAGATTAAGAACCTCTGATTTAGACAGATGAGATCCTATAGAATGGATCCAAATTAATCCATAATTCACCATGTTACATTAAAAGGTGACATGATTTATAAAGGAATTTTTAACATTTTAACATGTCTGGTCATCTTTTAAAAAAATCTAATGATTGATCATGAATAAAATTAAAATGCTTTACAAAAAGTAGTAAGTGAGGTGGATAGGAAGTTGATGGCCTGCTAGGAAATACAAGAGCCCAGATCTCTTATAAACACCCCATTGAGACTTAGAAGCATACCAATCTAAAAAGAAATAAGAAAAATCACTTTTAGACCCTTCAACCCAGAGTTGGGATCTATAGAAGAATTCCCAGTGTCTTGCTCTGTAGATTCCCAGAGATAGACAAGCCAGGGTAGGTAAAAAATAGAGTGCTAAGCAGTGCTGAGTGGTGCTCTGAGTTGGATCCAGCACTATACTAGAAGTTTTGAGACCAGCAGTAAGAGAAACTCTAAGCAAAAGTTAACCCAGAGTGTTCTTTTAGTCTGGAGCCCAAACTGGGAAGAACCCTGAGGAGCTCTAACTGGAGTCTGGCAGGTCACTAATGATGGGTGAAAAGCCTTTAGCAGAGCCAGGTCAGGGTGTCCCCAGAGCATGGGGGGAGAGCCCATTGCCCAGAAATACCCTATTCCTGAGCCCAGCAATTAAGGACCCCAGGTAGAGCTGGAGCTCTCTGGCAAAAGGCAGCCCCAGAATCCTTTAAAGGAAGAGCCATAGTCAGGACCAGGCAGTCCCTGTCCATGCCTTCCTTGATTCACCAACCTAGATAGTAAAGATTGAGATAAACAAAGTAAGGAGAATTCCAAATAATAAAATACTTTGGTTTGAAAGATGCCCACTGGAGAGTAGAAATCCATCAATACAGATAAAGCCTTAGATCAAAAAAAATTCCTGAAAAAAAAAAAAATTCCTGATTATAAGGACTACAACAGTACCTTGAAGAAATAAAAGTCACAAAATGGAATAACTAAGGAGAGAATAATGATAAAGAGAACAATATCCTTTTAAAACTGGCATGGGCCAAATGGTGAACAGTGACAACTTATAGAAATGTCATAGCTTAAATCTAGAATTCAAATTATACCCACACAAAAAATACTACAACAATCTAAAAGAAAGTGTTTAAGTGCCACAATAAAGATGACACAGGACTTTATCAGTTGCCACTATTCAGAAGACAACTTGAAATGCAGTATTCTAAAAAGTAAAATATAGAGGTTTACAGCAAAGGTAACAATAGGAATAAGGTACTTTATTGACAAGAAAAGGCATAAAGAAAGGCAATCATGATAACATAAAAGATGTGTACAAAATAGTTTATATAATTAATTGGATAGTGGAGGGAATGAACATCTCATTAATTTTACTTTTATTTGAACTAGATAAAGGAAGATTGATATATTACATTCAAAAGGGAAATAGGAGATGGGGACAAAAGAAAGAGCTAGGGTTTGAGAAGAAAGGATTAGTAAGGGACAGTGATAAGCAAAATATTTGAATTTTGGAGTGAGGAATGTGAAGGGGGATTGAAATAGAAGAAATAGTTGAAAATCATGGGTGGGGCAAGAGAACTAGAAGACTTTAAGTACAAAAACCAGGATATTTCATTTATATCACAAGTATCCAATTCACTGTCTTTTACTACTTTATTTATAAAGATAATGATAATGATAATGATGAGGACAAAGAGAAGAAAAAACTTCAAGAAGACAGGATGAATGTGTGAATGTGAATGGGATGAACTCACCCATAAAGTAGAAGAGTATAGCGGGATGAATTATAAATCAGACTCTTAACAATATGTTGCTTTCAAGAAACATATTTGAAACAAAGAATCACATGTAGGGACTAAAGCAAAATCAGCTGTGTTCCAGCTGAACAAAAAAAACAAGGGTAGAAATCATGATTTTAGATAAGATTATAGTAAATATAGATATGATGAAAAGAGAAAAATTACATTAGGCATAAAGGCAGTAGAGTTAATATCAATACTATATATACAGTAACATCAAAATATAAAATATTTTAATAATGACAAGAGGGGTAGCTAGGTGGCCTAGTGGATAAAGTATCAGCCCTGAAGTCAGGAGGACCTGAGTTCAAATCTGGTCTTAGACACTTAACCCCGATTGCCTCAGCAAAAAAGAAAAAAAAAATTGACTAAAGAGAAATAGACTTTAAATAATTCAATATTAGAAAAAGAAAACAAGCCATAAATGAATGCCCAAATGAAAAAACTCCAGGATCAAATCAGTGAGAATGTATTAACTACCTTCTATGTGCCAAGCATTGTCTTAAGCACTAATATTATCCTCTCCAAATGGGAGAGACAACATGGAAGCAACTATGTACAAAGAGGATTTATACAGGGAGGTTAAGGTGCTAAAATAAAGACAGACCGAGGAAAGCTTCTTGGAGAAAGTGAGATCTTAGCTGAGAGTAGAAGGAATCCAAGGGGTAGAGATTAGAGAAGAAAAGCATTCCAAATATATGGAACAGCCAGTGAAAAGGTTGGAAGTTGGGAGATATAGAATGTCATATTCTAGAAAGCAAGGAGAGGCCAGTGTCACTGGGGAAGGTAATATAATAAGCATTTATATAACACCTACTATGTGCAAGATACTATGATAAGTACTGTATGAATATCTCCTTTGAGCCACACCACATTCCTATAAGGTAGGTGCTTTTATTATACCCATTTTTACAGTTGTGGAAACCGAGGCAGAAATGGCAAGAGTCACACAGCTAGTTAATAGGTCTTTCTCACTCTAGATCCAGTATTCCATCTGCTCTATCACCTAGTTGTGTAGGGTTACTGGATCAGGATACACGGAGAGGGGTGAGATATAAAAAGATTGGGAAAGTAGGCAGAAGTTGGTTATGAAGGGCTTTGAAAGACAAATGGAATATTTAATATTTGATTCTGAAAGCAATCACAAGCCAGGAAGTGTTAAGTGTCTGAGACTAGATTTGAACTCAGGTCCTCCTGACTTCAGGGCTGATGCTTTATCCACTGAGCCATCTAGCTACCCTATGATATTTTCTTTTAAAAAGATCAATTTGACATTGGAGGATGGATTTGAATGGCAAAAGACCTGAGGTAGAGAGACTATTGCTAGTGCTATTGCAATAGTCTAGGTAAGCATTGATAAGGACTTTCTAGCAGAATGGAGGTATATATGAGAAAAAATACAGATGTAGAAATGACTGGCATTGGCAACTGATGCTTAAGAGTTGAAGGTGGAGGGAGAGAGAATGGTGAGTTGAAATTGAATCTCAGGTTGTTGGTCCTAGGTGACTGGAGGGATGGTGGTAACCATAACAACAAAAAGAAAGAAACATGGGAAGGTTCAGGGGGAAAGATAATAAGTTTAGTATTAGATATGTTGAGTGTAAGATGTCTACAACATATCTACTCTGAGATGTCCATTAGCATTCAATATGCAAGATCGGAGACCAGGAGAGAGATTAGGGCTGGACAAATAGATTTGAGAATCATCTTCAGAAGTAACAGTTGAATCCAAGGGGGTTAATGGGTTCAGTGAAATAATAAAGACAGAAGACCACTGTGATTCACCAATTAGTGGTGAATGAAGGTCCAGTAAAGGAAGCTAAGAAGGAGCATTTTGCTCAGAACATTTGGGAGGGAGAGAAATGTCACAAAAACCTAGAGAGAGGAGGGTATCAAAGAGAAATGAGTGATTGAAAGTGTCAGAGTTTTCAGAGAGATTAAGGAGGATGAGAATTGAGGGAAAATGATTAACAAATAACTTTGAAGAGGCCTATCAGTTGAAACTATCAGTGAAAATGGCTTTCCTACCTTCCCTCAAAAATCACATAAAATCAAGCTTCTAAATGGAGTTTGGAACAACAAAGCCTTCAAAGAGACAGAATGAAACCTCTTTCCAGCTCAAGACATGTTGGAAAGACTTCAAGAAAGGTCAGTCTCTCTGGGGTAAAATGGGTGCTCATTCCAGTTCAGATGGTGTCTAGGAAAGCCAATGGGAGGGTTTTAATCACAGGGAATGAGCAACTGAGACCTTCTGTCCTGCCTCAGCAGAGCAGACCTTGGGGCAGCCTCCAGTCCTGGCAACTTGTCAGCCTGGGAAACCAGCAACAACAGGAGGGCTTTGGTTGTGCTACCCCCAACTGTGAGCAAGTCACCTAAAACAAGGGGCCCTGTGCTCAAAGCTACCCAAGAAGCTTGGAATAGTACCCCCTGTGCGTTCCCAAGAGCAGAGCTCGACTGTAAAAGTCATAAAATAGGAAAAAGAAAAAAATGAGCAAGAAACAAAAAAGAACCTTAATTATATAAAGTTACTATGGTGGCAGAGAAGATCAAAACAGCAACTTGGAAGAGGACAAAATGTTCACATGTGAATCCTCAAAGGAAGATATGAATTGCTCTCAAGCCCAAAGAGCCTTTTTGAAAGATCTCATAAAGGATTTTTAAAAATCAAATAAGAGAGGAGGTAGAAGAATAGTTGGGAAAAAAGCCTAGAGTTATGGTCAGCAAGTTGGAAAAGAAAAACAATTCCTTAAAAAATACAATTGGCTAAATGCAAAAAAAAAAAAAAAAAAAAAAAAATCCACTGAAGAAAACACCACCTTTAAAAGTAGAAATGGAAAAAGAGATTAAGAAAAAACTCCCTGAAGCAAATCAAACATTAAAAACTAGAACAATGGGCAAATGGAAACTAATGAATATAAGACAACAAGAATCAGTCATACAAAAATAATGAAAAAAAGAAAAAATGTAAAATATCTCTGGAAAAACAGCTGATCTGGGAAATAGATATAGGAGAGACAATTTTTAAATTATTAGAATACCTGAACAAAAAAAAAAAAATCCAAGATAGCATTCTTCAGAAAATCATCAAAGAAAACTGCCCCAATATACCAGAACTAGAGGGCAAAATAGCTATTGAAGGAATCCTTCCCTCACCTTCTGAAACAGATCCCCCAAGGAAAATTCCAAGATATATTGTTGCAAAACTCCAAAACTATAAGGTTAAAGAAAAAATACTACAATCTACCAGAAACAAACAAACAAACAAATAAAAAATAAGTATCAAGGAGTCACAGTCATGATTACCAAGGATCTGGCAGTTTTTACAATAAAAAGTATCAGAGAGCCAGGAATACCGAAAGGCAAAAAATCGTGTATTATAACTCAATGAGACTGAGCTTCATCTTTCAAGGGACGAGATTGATCTTCTATGAAGTAGAAGACTTTTAATCATTTCTATTGAAAAGATCAGAACTAAATAGAAAATTTGATCTACAAATATAATGCTCAAGAGAAGCATTTTAAAAAAAGTAAACAAGAAAGGAAAAAATATTATTTAAAAGTTAAACTGTTTATATCCCTACATGGAAATTTGATACTTGTAACTTGAGAACTGTATCTTTTAATAGGACAGTTAGAAGAGGTACACATAGAGAGTGTGGGAATGAGTTGACTCTGATGTGATAATATTTTTAAAAAGACATTAAGGAATGGAAAAAGGATTGTATTGAGAGAAGAGGAAAGGGAAGGTAAAATGGGGTAAATTAAATTACATAAAGAGGCTTAAAAAACCTGTTAGTAGAGGGTAAAAAAGGGGGGAATAAGCTGAATCTCATCAATTTTGTTTCAAAGAGGGAATCACATACACACTTAGTTGGGTATAGAAATTTATTTTACTCTATAGGGAAATAGGGGGAGAAAGGGGAAAGAAAAGGGAAGGATTGGATTAAAAGGGAGGGTAGAAACTGGAAAAAGGAAAAGAGAGTTGATGGAAGGGTAGATTGAGGGATGGGTTGGTCAGAAATAAAATATTACTAAGGAGCGATAGGATGGAAAAGGGCAAAAAAGGATATATGAAAAGAAAATAGGATGGATGGAAATAGCTGCTAATCATAATGGTGAATGTTAAATGGATAAACTCCCCAAAATCAGAAGCAGATAGCAGATTGGATTAAAAACCAGAATCCTAAAATATGTTTATGAGAAATACATTTGAAACAAAGAGATATAAAGAGAATATATTATGCTTCAGCTGAAGCAAAAAAAAAAAAAAACAAAAAACAAAAAGCAGGGGTAACATTCTGACCTCAGAAAAAGCAAAAGTAAAAACAAATCTAATTAAAAGAGATTAAAGAAGGAATTTAGATCTCATTAAAGGGTACTATAATCAATGAAGTAATATCAACATTAACATATGCACCATGTAGTACAGCATCCAAATTCTTAGAGAAAAAATTAAGTCAGTTACAGGAAAAAATAAACAGCAAAACTATACTAGCAGGAGAGCTCAATTTCTTCCTTTAAGAATTAGATAAATCTCACCACAAAATAAACAAGAAAGGTTAGGGAAGTTAATGGAATCTTAGAAAACTTAGATAGATAGACCCCTGGAAAAAATTGAGGATAGAAAAGAATATACCTTTTCCTCAATGAATAATGGTACCTACACAAAAATTGACCATATTTTAGGGCATAAAAACCTCACAATTAAATGTAGAAAGGCAGAAATAGTAAATGCATTTTTTCAGATCTCGGTGGAATAACAATTGCATGCAATAAAGGACCAGGGAAATATGAACTAAAAACTAATTGGAAATTAAATAATCCTAAATAATGGGTGAGTCAAGCAGGATAATTTCAGAGAAGACTGGAGAGACCTACATGAACTGTTGCTAAGTGAAATGAGCAGAATCAGGCAATTGTTGTACATGGCAACAAGAAGATTATATAATGATCAATTCTTTTTTTTTTTTTTTGAAATAACTTTTTATTGATAGAACTCATGCCAGAGTAATTTTTTACAGCATTATCCCTTGCATTCACTTCTTTTCCGATTTTTCCCCTTCCTCCATCCACCCCCTCCCCCAGATGGCAAGCAGTCATTTACATGTTGAATAGGTTACAGTATATCCTGGATACAATATATGTGTGTAGAACCGAACAGTTCTCTTGTTGCACAGGGAGAATTGAATTCAGAAGGTATAAATAATCCGGGAAGAAAAACAAAAATGCAAGCAGTTTATATTCATTTCCCAGTGTTCTTTCTTTGGGTGTAGCTGCTTCTGCCCATTTTTGATCAATTGAAACTGAATTAGCTCTCTTTACTGAAGAGAAATGATCATTTCTGATGGAGGTGGCTTTCTTCAGCAATAAGATGATTCAAACCAGTTCCAATTGTTCAGTGATAAAGAGAGCCATATACTCCCAGAGAGAGAACCGTGGAACACAACATAGCCTTTTCACTCTTTTTGTTGTTGTTTGCTTGCATTTTATTTTGCTCCTTTCTTTCTTTTTTTTTTTTTTTACAGATTTGATTTTATTTTTCTTGTGCAGCACAATAATTGCATAAATATGCATGCATATATTACATTTAACATATATTTCTACCATGTTTAACATATATTGGATTACTTGCCATCTAGGAGATGGCATAGAGGAACAGAGGGAAAATTGGAACACAAGGTTTTGCAAGGGCTAATGTTGAAGAACTGTCCACACATATGTTTTGAAAAATAAAAGGCTTTAATTAAAAAAATAACAGGTGGGTCAAACAACAAATCATAGAAGTAGTAATTTCATCCAAGAGAATAACAATAATGAGACAATAAAACAAAACTTACTGGAGGCACTCAAAGCATTTCTTAGGGGAAATTTTACATCTCTAAATATTTATATGAATAAAATAGAGAAGAAAGAGATCAATGAATTTGGCATGCAACTAAAAAAAGCTAGAAAAAGAACAATAAAAACCCCCGGTTAAATATCAAATTAGAAATTTTGAAAATTGAAAGAGATTAATAAAGTTGAAAATATGAAAAATATTGCATTTAAAAATAAAACTGAGTTGATTTTATGAAAAACCCAACAAAATAGATAAACCTTTGTTAATTTAATGAGAAAAAGAAAAGAAAACTAAATTACCAGCATCAAAAATGAAAAGGGTGAACTTAGCCACTAATGAAGAAGAAATTAAAGCAAAAATTAGGAGGCATTTTGTAACAAATCTGACAATCTAATTGAAACTGTCCGAAGCCTAACTGCATTATTAAGAAGAAAAAAAGGAATTGAAAACATTGATTTGTAAACAGCAATCTCAGGAGTTTAGACTTATGAGAAAATAACTAGCAGGGAGGCACTGAATAAGGGTTTTTGTTTTAATCAGGGAGATATAGGGCAAATGGGACAGTTTGTGGGACTTTGTAGCAGTCAGAATATAGGGAAAGATTGAAAATTATTGAGAGTGATGATGATAGATTAGTCTTCTGGAGAAGAAAGGATGAAATAGGATCATTTCTTAAGGTGGGAGGATTTACTTTAGCAATGAGAAGCAGCACTTCTTCATGTGAGATGAGGCGAAAGTATTGAAAATGGTGGTGAATGATTTCTGAGTGATATGAAATAAGGAAGAGGAGGCGAAAAGGGAGAGTTTTGGTGAATGTCCTCACTTTTTTTAGTGTAATCAAGTGTTACCTTGAATGGGAAAGGGAGATCCACCGAAGACTTAAGGAAAGGAGAGTGTCCTGAAGCTAAGTGGACAGCCTTAGAATCTTGATATTAGGTAATAAATATGGATTAAATGACCCTATGAAAAGAGGGAAAATCTTGAAGTGGCAATGCGGAGGAAGGAATATTCCAACTTCGCATCCCAGTAGTCAGAAGTATTGAGTAAAAAGGTAAACAATGCTGGAAATGGTGGTCAGAGAAATGTCATCATGAGGGCTCCAAGTCTCATGGAGTACAAGAACACAGTAAGAAAATTTATGACAAAAGCTAAACTTTTTAACTTATGATGCAACCATTCTTCAGAATGCAGAGCACACACAGAGAAAAGGTTAGTTTTAGAGTAGTACATTGGGGGAATTAGGTTGAAGAGAAATAGGAACATAGGAACAGTCATCAGGAGACCAAAAATGGCATTTGAATGATGGCAGTTTCTGAGAATTGCTGGTATAGTATTGACATGTTTGGAATATTTTGACTATTGAGGAATTAGTTTAGTAGGTTATCATTGGACATCTGTGTTTAGCTGCAAAGTTAGTGGTGGGTACTGCAAGGAAGCTTCTGTAGGTACGCAAAGAGAATGCCTGGAGCATGGTGGAATGGCTATTCAGGAAGACTAAAAAGCTCTTGTGTTCAGGTATACATAAATCAATCTTTGTGGAATTGTAGGTATCTAGAGAGAGTTCCTGGAACATACATTTAATGACAATGAATTATAGTAGTATATGTTGTTGCTTGCAATGATAAGAGAAAAGATACCTTTCCAATCTTTTTCTATAATACAAATATGGTTTTGATTCTGATCTAGGGAGACAAAGCAAAGAAAGAAAACTTCAAATCAAATTAATTATCAACATTGTTGTGAATATCTTAGCTAGCAAAGTGACTAACACAATGTATTAAAAAAAAAAATAATGTTCTGTGACCAGATTTAGTTGATATAAGGAATACAGGGTTTGTTCAATATTAAAAAAAAAACTATAAATATAATAAATCATATTAATACAATGACAATTACATAATATTAGTAGTTACTAAAAAGCCTTTTGACAAAATACAACACACATGTCTATTAAGAATTGAACCTTTCAATTAATGTAGTAAATTATATTTATCCTAATTCAAAAGAGAGATGAAAACACCAAAGGAAATGGGAAATCAAATCAGATTAGTGGGTTTCTGAAGGGGCTCACTCTTAAAACAGGTATACATAAATCCACTAATATGGGAGGTATTACACATAATCACATAAATTACATAAGCACATAGTAATGTAAATTACATAAGCACATAGTAACATAACACAGGCTAGTAGTGATGTAAAAAAATAATATGAATCAACATGAGGAATTCTACATGTCCATAAAGTCCTAGAAATACTCCAAAAGGAATCTATTATCCATTAGTTCATGTGCCAGGAATCCAATAATACCTGCATGCTTTGAAGTACTGCAATAGTCTCATCAACAATTTTTCATCTCACGAAATCCAATGATTCCTGCTGGTTTTCAAGTCCTGCAACAGTCTCATCTTGTGTTAGGGAATCCATTGATTCCTGCAGATTTTGTTCTTAGGTTTTCTCCTTTGATTTGAGGTTTTTCTCCTTTTCTGTCTCTCTCTAGGTACTCGTTGCCACCCATCTGTTTCCTTCTCCATCTGTAGGAATGCAAGCAAACCCTCTCTCCCAGGCAGTTAACCTATCTGGTCCCTTCTGTTTTCCACTTTCTAAATTTCTCCTCATCATCTGGCAATTACATTGGAACTGTCTGCACTGGACACTGCCCTGTTGGTTTAAAAAGCCTGTATTCTCCCCTATTGTAATCCCTTTCTGCTATCTGATTGCTTTGTGGCTGATAGATCACATCAGAGTCCTGAACTTCTCTGGTTGTAACTTTGGCTGCCATCATGCCCCACCTGTCTTTTGTATAATATCTTGGAGCTGGATCCCGCCTCTCATTTCTCTGGGTCAATCTACAGTCTGAGGCCCAGTGGAAGCCCTTGTGGCATTTTGGACATAGGGTTTTGGGTTTTATTCTTTCACCCTGTCTTCTCACTCTATCTCCATATCTGCATTGGGCTCTCAGATGTCCTAATTTTCCACACTGAAAACATTGACGAGTTTCTCTAGAGTCCCTTGCCAAGAGGGATCCTGTCTTTCCATGTTCATTATAGTCTGGAATGATAATAAGCATTTGTGCCCACTGTGGCACAGCGTCTTATAATCTCCTCTAAAGGAGCATTTTTGTGTAGTCCCCATATAATTCTTCCGCAAACCTCTTTAGCATTTCCCTTAGCCAGTTGTCTTATCATAATTCTTGTAGCTGCATTTTCTCCAATGGTTCTTGTGACAGCTGTCTACAAACATCTCACAAAATCCACAAAGGGTTCATTGGGACCTTGCTTTATTTTTGTGAAGGCTTTACCTTCATCTTTTCCTGAGAGGGAACCCCAAGCTTTTATAGAGCAGTAGATCTGTTCATAAACTGTTGTGGGGTAATTAATCTGTTCTGAATTCTCTGCATACTGACCTTCACCTGCTAGTTGGTCAAAAGTGATTGTGCATTAACTCCTGTTTGCCTGTTACGTCTGGCTTGAATCCTACATAATTCATGATACTCTGAAAGCCACAACAAGTTTGTTCAGATTCTAAGCATGTCCTTGCTATGGATTCCCAATCACTAGGGGTTAGGATTTCATAAGCCAAACTATCTAGTAACATCTTAACATAAGATGATGTGGTTCCATAAAGAGTGCAACTCTTTTTCATATCCTTAATTTTTTCCAAATCAAAAGCAGGTGTTTCGTCTCCTTTTTTGACCTGAAGAGTCAAGCTCTTTAATCACAGGGTATGCATGTATTAAATCAGATACATCCTGTCCTTCATTTTTTGCCTTAACTAGTGCTTTTTGTAATCTTGTCATAGGCTTGCATAATAGGTGGTTCTGTTTGTGTCTCTGCCTCTCCCCCCCCCCCCTTCTCCCTCCACCCATGAAGGGTTAATTGAGGGAAGTAGGTCAAGGGATGGGAAATGTTCCTTCTGTGAAGTGCCACACTCAGAATTGTATTTAACTCCTTTCTGATCTGATTCTTCATCCTTTTCACCTACTTTAGTTAGCCCCTCCCCCTCCTGCTCTTTCTTTTTCCTTATTCTAACACTTATATAATTTCTTAAAGTCAGTTGTATTAAATTATATGTATTAAGTGTATTTTTGGAAATTGAGTTTGGATTAGAATTGTAGTATTCACCTAGTTGCCCTCCTACTAATTTCCACTCATCTGGATCCAATTTTTTTTTCCATAGAGAACCAAGGAGATGTGTACTGTTTTTTTTTTTTTAATTACATTATTATTATTTTTTTATTAAATAACTTTTTATTTATAGAATCCATGCCAGGGTAATTTTTTACAACATTATCCCTTGTACTCTCTTCTGTTCTGATTTTTCCTCTCCCTCCCTCCACTCCCTCCCCCAGATGGCAAGCAGTCCTATACATGTTAAGTATGTCTACTGTACAGTTTTTAAAAGATAAATGATCTGCTCCCAAATCATAAGCAAACCTTGGCTTTTCATAAGTCTGACAATGCTCTCTACACATTTTCCTTGAAGAGAAACAGAAGGCTGTTTTCTAAACATCTGTCCCATTTTAGCTGAAATTCTAGGTTAGCCCTTTAACAAAGTTTCCTAGTCTATTTTTGTACTCACCCTGATTTCTGGATCGAGGAGACTTTTCCACTGAAATCAAGATCATGTCTATCCCACGTTTGGGCGCTAAAATGCAATATTCTTCTCCAAAATATATTGTTCTCTGTGAGCAGGTTTCTTGGAGGACTTCTGGAGGCAGCCTTAGTTTCAGTTCAGTAATCACCTCAAATGCAGCCAACAGTTAAAGTCCAGATTCTTTATTTTCTCTTTCCTTCACTTGGAGCTCAGCTAGCTTTCTGGAGGCCTTCCAGATCTTGGTTTCAGTGTTCTCCACAGGACAGCTTTCTCTGTCTTCCTTTGTTCTGCCCACCTGACGACTCTGCCTTCTGAATCTCCTGGACTGAATCCTGGCTTGTGAATCTCCCAGAGTCAATCCTGGTTGAGTCTCCTAGCTTATATATACTCTCTTAAAGGTGTGGAATTGTAGTAAGTACTAAGTACATCTAGAGAACTGTTAAGCACCCTGCTAAACAACCATTGTCTCTATCAATTCCACTCACTTAGCACCTTGTAAAAATTCTAACAGAGTACATCTACCAAAATATGCTGAGGAACTATGTGAATCCATTTATATAATCCTAGCAAAATTAGATCTAAATAATTAATTGCTCATGATGGATCAAGCTAATATAATTATAATAGTATCTAAATTAATTTCCTTATTTAATGTTATACTAATCCAACAATCAAAGGAATGTTTTGTAGAGGTAAAAATAGTAATAACAAAATTCATATAGAAGAACAAAAGGTCAATAACTTAAAGGGTAATAATGGGGGGGGAGGTGGGAGTGGGAAGGAAAAGTACCAGATCTCAGATTTTACTGCAAGACAATAATCATTAAAAATTACTTGGTAGTGGTTAAATAAACAAAAGAGGCTGATGGTATTGACTAGATACACAACATACAGAGGCAAACAAATAGTAGCATAGCATTGACTAAATCTTCCAGTTACTAAGAGAATGACTCACTATTTGATAAACACTGCTGAGAAAACTACATAGCAGTCTGACAAAAACATATTTAGATAAGCTATAAATAGATATAATATGACTTAATGTAAAATGTCATTTTACAAACAGGAACAAGGAAGAAATTAATTTTAAGATGGATGGATAGGAGAATAATTCATGATTAAAGTAATAGATATCATAAACTGAATGGTTTTCATTATATTGTAACATTATTTTCTATAAACATCTAATATTAAAATGAAAACAGAACTATGTGACTTGGAAAAAAAATTTTGCAGCAAGTTTTTCTGATAAAGATTTCATATCTAAGATATATAAGGAGCCAATTTGAATTTATAAGACTAAGACCCATTCCTCTGTAGATAATTGATTTAAAGGTATGGATAGGAAATTTTCAAAGGAAGAAATCTAAGCTATCAACAACCCGAAAAAATTATCGAAATCACTAGAAATTAAAGAAATGAAAATCAAAACATTTAAGTTCCATACACATTCATCAGACTGGCAAAGATGACAAAAGAGGAAAATGATAAATATTGGGAAAGCTGTGGAAAAACAAGTAATCTGTTACGTGGTTAGTAGATCTGTGAATTGGACCAGCCATTCTATAAAGCAATTTGGAAGTAAGGTCAAGAAGTTACTAAACTGTGCAAATCCTTTGAATTAGCCATACCACTATACTAAATAAATCAAAAGTGGAAAAGGACTACCTTCATATATATGTATGTATAAAACATATATGTGTATATATATATATATGTGTGTGTGTGTATGAATGTATAAAAATATTTGTAGTAGCTCTCTTCATTATAGCCAAAACTTGGAAACTTAGGGAGCATTCTAATGACAGATAGCTAAATAGGTTGTGATATATGTAATGCAGTGTTATTCTACCATAAAGAAATAGCAAAATGACCAATTTCAGAAGATACTGCAAAAATTTCTATGAAGTGACAGAGAATCAAGGAAGGAGACTTATGAGAACAATGTGTATGACAGCAACATTATAGAGAAAATTTACTTTAAAATTCTTTAGAACTCTGACAAGTACAATGATATGCCATGAAATCAGAAGACTGAAGATGAAACATGTTGCTAACTTTCTGCCAGAGTGATTATAGTTTAAAATTCAGGGAAAGATCATGCATTTTGGGGCATGGTCAGTGTGAGAGTTTTTAGACTTCTGTTTTTAATAGAGATTTTTTTGTTTGTTTGTTTATTACTAAATTGAGGGATGCACTGGGAAGGACATATTATAAAATTATTTTTAAATGGTAATGTGTAATATGACAAAAAATTCTCAATTCAGTACTCTTCTGTGATGACTGTGCTAGTACCCAGGACACCCCAGAATCAACCGAATTCAGGATAAGCAAAAGTTCTCAGTCTTTATTCTCAGTCTTAGACACAGGATTGAACAGGATGGAAGCAGATTCTCCGCAAGCACTTTCTCCCTTGTCTACTGCCAAGAGTGTGTGACCCTTGCTCATCTTACTCCAGCCCCTAGTCCCTCCTACAATCCTCTATACACAAATCATTGAGCCAGCATGGATAGTGGAAAGGACCATTTTTCAAGAATATGCCCATAGAGTATTGTCCAGTCAGTAGTTAGCCTCAAGCACTGGGTAGTCCCGACCTCAGTGCATCCCAATAGTTTTAGCCCTCTACACTCTTCAAACAGTTAATTTCATCATTCAAAAGTATTTGAACTTTATCCAGTGTGCAGTTGGGGATCACTAGAGATTTTTGAGCAAAGGCCAAATCTATGCACAAGAAAAAGTATTCTTGAAACAGTTTGGTAAATAAATTGGAAAGGGGAGGATATATAGAGAAGCTGTTATTATAGTCCAGTTGGAAGTAATGAGGGCCTGAACTAGGATACAGATGGTGGGAGTTGAGAAGAGAAAATGGATGTGAAATACACTATGAAGGTAGAATTGATAGAATTTCATAAGTTATTGACTGAGGGGTATGGGAAAAGCAGGAGTATAAGTGCACGGAAACCTGGGTGATAGTGAGGTCAGAGAGAAGAGCAGATTTGAGGGGAGAGACTTAGGCTTTGAACATTATAAAGTAGACTTAGAGATTCATAGACAAAAAAATTTATTATTAGGACAAAACTCAACCATTCGACAAAAATTGCTGGAAAAATTGGAAAATAGTTTGACAGAAACTACCTATAAACCTACATCTCAAACTGTATACCAAGATAAGATTCAAATGGATACATGATTTATATGTAATAGGTGATAGATGCAAATTAGGAGAGCATTGAAAAGTATAACTATCAGCTCTGTGGAGAAGAGAGGAAACAAGGGATAGAGAGGATTTTAGGAAGTAAAATAGATAATTCTGATTACATGAAATTAAAAAAGTTTTGCACACACAAAACCAATGCAGCCCTAATTAGAAGGAAAACAAGAAACTGGGAAGGTTTACAAAAATTTCTTTGCTAAAAAGCTCATTTCTCAGACATAGATTTATAAGAGTATGAGTCATTTCCAAATTGATAATGATCAGAGAATATTTACAAGCAGTTTTCAGGTAAAAAAAATCCAAGATATATGTGTGTGTGTGTATTATTATATATGTATATATGAAAAAAATGTTCTCAGCTACTATTGATTAGAGAAAAGCAAATTAAAAGTTATGAGTTAGCATCTCACATCTAGCAAATTGATTAATGTGACAAAAAGAAAATGACAAGTGTTCAAGGATATGTGAAAAAATTGAGACATTAATATATTTTGGGTGGAGTTGTGTATTGATCTAACTATTCTGGAAAGCAATTTGGAACTATGCCCAAAGGGCTATAGAACTGTACATACCCTTTGACATAGTAATGCTACCACTAGGTCTATATCCCAAAGAAATCAAAAGGAAAAAAGGAAAAGGACCTATATGTACAAAAATATTTATAGCAGCTTCTTTTCTTTGGTGGCAAAAAACTGGAGATTGAGAGGATGCTCATCATTTGGGGAATGGCTGAATAAGAATGTTTTCAGAAAAACTTGGAAAAATTTACATGAACTAATACAAAGTAAAGTGAACAAAACAGTGTACAAACGACAATATTGTACAGAGAATGACTTAGCTGTTCTCAACAATACAGTGATCGAAGATAATTCCAAAAGATCTGGGATGAAAAATACTATCTACCTTCAGAGAAAAAACTGATGGAATCTGAATGCAGATCAAAACATACTTTAACTTTATTTTTCTTGGGGGTTTGGGGATCTGTTTTCTTTTACAATATGACTAATATGGAAATATGTTTTCTATGCCTGCACATGTATAAACACATCAAATTGCTTGCCTTCAGTGATGGGGAAGAAAAGACCAGTTTCAATGATGAATATTGATAGATATGTATTAGTTAATACTGTTAATAAATATTAATGCTATTAATAAATATTATTTATTTTTTTAAACATAATATGATTAATAAATCATAGTAATACTGTTAGTATGCTATTTATATCATTAATAAAATACTGCAAATTTATTTTCCAAAGTAGACATGACACCAGTGAGATTTATACTAGGAATGCAAGAATAGTCACTATTGTGGAAAATTTAACATGATGGACCATATTTATAATAAAATTAACTTTAAACTATATGGTACCAATAAATGCAGAAAAAGTGTTGACAAAATATAACATCCAGATTGAGGGAGATGGTGGTCAGAAGCAAAACACTGGTGAGGAGGGAAAGGGAAAGGTAAGAGAAAAGTATAACTTGGGGAGAATAAGATGGCAAGAAATGCAGTTAGTAATTTTAATTGTGAGGGGGAAAAGAAAAGAGAAAAGTATAACTTGGGAAAATAAGATGGCAAGAAATACAGTTAGTAATTTTAATTGTGAGTGTGAATGGGATGAACTCTCCCATGAAACGTAAGGGGATAGCAGACTATATTAAAAGCCAGAATTCTAATTAAAATAGATAAAGAAAGAAATATAGGTTACCATAGATAATGAAGTAATATCAATTCTAAACATATATGCACACCAAATGTTATGGCATCCAAATTCTCAGAGAAGTTAAGAGAGCTGCAAGAAGAAATAGACAGCAAAACTATACTAGTAGGGGATCTCAACCTTGCTGTAGCAGAACTAGATAAATCAAACCACAAAATAAACAAGCAAGAAGTTAAGGAATTAATTAGAATTTTAGGAAAGTTAGGTATGATGAATTTTTGGAGAAAATTGAATGGTGACAGAAAGGAATATACTTTTTTTCTCAATATTACATGGAATCTATACAAAAATTGACCATGTATTAGGACATAAACACATCAAAATCAAATGCAAAGGCAAAAATAGTAAATGCATCTTTTTCAGATCAGGATACAATAAAAATTACATGTAATAAAGGCCCGTGAAGAACAGGCCAAAAATCAATTGGAAACTAAATAATCTAATTTTAAGGAATGAGTGGGTAAAACAACAAATTGTAGAAACAATTAATGATTTCATCCAAGAGAATGATAATAATGAGACAACATATTAAAATTTATGGAATGCAGTTCTTAGGGGAAATTTAATAGCTCTAGATGTTTACTTGAATAAAATAGAGAAAGACAAAGATGAGCCTAACTTTTGAAACACTAAATGAAAACTGATTAAATCCTCCAGTAAAAAAGGATCACAGGATATAATGAAATATAGGTTCTAATAGTATATTGTTAACTGGAAGGGAATTTCATCAAGAAACATTTAAATAGATTTAAAGTGAAACTTTGTAAAATTTACCATACTATAGCAAAATCATAATCAAAAGTGGTACTAATGATATTAGAAAAAAAGTGAATTCAAATCAGAAAATAGTAAAAGAGATAAACATTTTTATTTGGTTGACATTTATTTTATTTGCTTTTATTTTAGCCATTTTCTTCCCTCTGCTATGATTGAGGAATATGTAACAAGCCTGGATTCCTATAACTGTCATTGTACTATCTTGGAAATATGCTTTTTTACATGTATTTATTTATTTTTCATTTTCTTGTTTTAGTTATTTGAAATTAAAAGACCATCCTTTGAATATAATGAAATCGAATACTACTTTAAAAATACTATGAAATATTTTGAAATTCAAAAGATAATGAGGATTCAGAACCCATCGCTCTGGAAGAATTTTCAGCGGTTTGTAGCCATGTTAAATATTTGTATTATATATTTGTATATTTATATGATGCTTATAGTGTGACAAGCACTGTGCTAAGTACTTTATAATTTTAATCTCATTTGATCTTTACAACAACTCTGGGAAGGTAAATGCTTTTACTATCCTGGTTTTACAGATGAGGAAACTGATAAACAGAGTGACTTGCCAGGATTAAGAAGCAAGTAAATGTTTGTGGCTATATTTGAAATCAGGATTTTCTAATTGTAGGCTTGGGGCTCTAAGCACTATAGATTCCCCTAGTCATCTAGCTAGTTATACCCCAAAACTGACCCAAATTCTGTGAAATCTTTTGAAATATACACTTGCTTAGTAGCCATGCTAATCACCCAGAAATTTGTGTGCAGTATTATTTACTACTGTTACTTTATTTTATATTAGTTTCTGTCCTTATTTGGGGGGGAGGGGAGGTAGGGGAGAAGACTCTAACCTGAATCTGTTGTTGGATTAATTAAGGAGAAACTGAAAGCTGATGGGACAAAGTATTATAAGTACTAGAATTTGGTTGAGATCTTACTACTAGAAAGGCATACTCTTGTTTTATGTGTTAAATCTGGTATTTCTCCCATTAGGAAGCAAAATAAAATGCTGAATGGAGGAAATAAAAAGCTATTATTTCATGCAGCAGACCCAAACAGCATTGATTCAATTTGCAGTAACAATTTTTCAGTTTGGAGCCCCCAGTCATTTCAACAAACTAAATATGGGACAGGTTTGTATTATTTGTGTAAATTATGATAATAAAAATAATAACTGATATTTGTATAGCACATGAATGTTTACAAAGTGTCTTATGTACATTTTCTTGTTTTATCCTTACAACAACTCTGAGAGGTAAGTACTTTTATTATTCCCATTTTACAGAGTCCCACAAGCAGTGAGTGAGTGTTTGAAGCCAGATCTGAACTTGGAACTTTTTGATTCAGGCTCAGCACTCTATCTAGTACTTAATCTAACTGCCTATCATCACCAGCTTTTCAGTTTAGAACCATTGAATTGCCTGGGGCAGGGAGGATTTAAATGACTTGACCATGGTTACTCAGTCAGTATGTTTCAGTAGCAGGACCATGAAAACATGTTTCTCACTCTTGAGTCTTCATGTCCTATGTGGGATATTATATATATCAGAAGACAGTTAGTTGCTTTTAATAGATCTTGGTAGGAAGAAGATAAAGGAAGGATATATTCAGAATGGAAGGTACTTTTTGATGAAAGATATATTTAAGAAAAAAAAAAAACAGTAGGGCAATTAGTAGATAGACCACTGGCCTTGGAGTCAGGGGAATCTGAGTTCAAATCTGACTTGCTTGCTGTGTAATCCTTAATAAGTCATTTAACACTGATTGCCTCAAAAGAAAAAAAAGAAAAAAATTATATGTATATTTTTGAGTAGAAGATTTCTCAACAATGGTTTCCTCTCTACAGTGGCCATATTTTAGGGAAGCTCGACCTGGATTCACCTCTTATCTCTGACCCATATTATTCAGATAACCCCGAATCTTTCTGTGCTTCAAATAACTTGAAACTGTTGTATTAGTCCTGCATCATAGTGGAATAACTCTTAGAAAAGATGAAATGATGGATAGTTAGTTATAAACATTGAGAAGAACTTTCTGAAGTATTTAGAAAACAAAAATAAAACAGCCTTTTAATTTTGGTTAAGTGGGTAGTGCTTCTGTTTGAAATGACTCCAGAAACTTCTCCACAAAAAAACATAGTCTCTGTTAGCTCCAAAACTTGGCCATAAATATTTCAAGGATACAGCGTGGAATGCCAGACATTTTGCTATAGTGTCTAGATTTGGGAAGAAAATAAATTAAACATGCAAACTTGGCCAGTCATTCCATTCTGGAAGGATTTGTTCCTATTTTGGAACAAAACCTCTCCTTGTAGATGTATCAAATGTCCTGTAGTGCCTCTCCTACTATCAGGTCTGATTTGCCTTTTCCCAGCATCCCATTAGGGCATAAAACCTCAAAATCTAATGTAGAAAGGCAGAAACGTTAAATGTATTTTTTTTCAGATCATAATGCAATAAAAAACACATCTAACATAGGGCAATAGAAAGATAGATTAAAAATTAATTGAAAACTAAATAATTTAATCCCAAAGAACACACGGATCAGAGAACCAATCATAGGAACAACCAATAATTTCATTAATGAGAATGACAGTAATGAGACAACATATGGGACACAGCCAAAATAGTACTTAAAGGAAAAAAAAATTCTTATATCAACGAAATAGAGAAAGAACAGATTGATGACTTAGATATACAACCAAAAAAAAAAAAAAACAAAACCTAGAAAAAGAACACAATTGAGGACCAAATTGCTAATCTTTAAAATCAATTTAATAAATAAATTTAATTAGTAAAACTGAAAGTAAAAACAGAATAAAAAACTATTGAGCTAATAAATAAAACTAGGAGCTGATTTTAGGTGGGGAGAACCCAACAAGATAGATGAACCATTTGTTAATTTGATTTTAAAAAGGAAAGGAGAAAAACAAATATCCAGTGTCAAAAATAAAAAGGGTAAAGTCACTACCAGTGAAGAAATTAAAGCAATCATTAAGAAATATTTTGCCTAATTATTTGCCAATAAATCTGACAATTTTGATGAATATTTATGAAAATATAAATTGCCCAGATGAATTGATCAGGAAATAGAATGCCTAAATAACCCCATCTTAGAAAAAAGAAATTGAACAAGCTATTAATGAAATCCCTAAGAAAGAATCTCCAGAGCCAGATGGGCATACAAGTGAATTTTATGAAACATTTAAGGAACAATTAATTCCAATACTATATAAACTATTTGGAAAAATAGGTGGAGTTCTACCAAACTCGTTTTATGACACAAATGTGGTGCTGAAACCTAAAACAAAAAGAGCTAAAACAGAAAGAATTTGTAGATTAATTTCCCTACTGAATATTAGTGTATAAAAATTTAACAAAATACTAGCAAGGCAATCATAGCAATATATTACAAGAATTATACACTGACCCACATGAAATTTATTCCAGGAATTCAGAGTTGGTTCCAAACTCTACTCAGATGTCACTCTTTCCTTGAAGCCTTTTTATGCTTCCCTATCTGCAAGTGGCTGCCCCAGCTCCAATTTACTTTGCATTTATTTTTTCTATACTTTATTTATGTACACATCTACTCCTTGAAGACAGTGCCTACTGCAATGTTTGGTATATAGTAAGCACTTAAAAATGATTGTTTTTCCTTTGATTGATTGGTTATCGCATAGCTAGCAGAGTAGGGACTGGAATTCAGATTTCTTAATTTTTTTAGTACTATTTCCACTATATTGTGCTTTCTATATACATCTTTATCTCTCTCTCTCTCTCTCTCTCTCTCTCTCTCTCTCTCTCTCTCTCTCTCCATATATATATGTGTGTGTGTGTGTGTGTGTGTGTGTGTACATAAGACAAATCTATTAACACAGATTAAAATGTGATAGCAGCCTCCTTATTGTTGACTCTTTATTTCCCCCCTCCAGGGATTTTCCTTGATTCTTTCCTATCCTTAGAATACTTCCTTTCTTCATCTCCCACTTCCAGCTTCTCTAGCTTATGTCCAGGCTAAAATCCCACCTTCTATAGGAAACTCTTCCTTTAGTGCTAATTAGTGCCTTCTCTCTGTTTATTATCACAGATTTTTTTCTGTCTTTATTTTGTTTGCATGTTGCCACTTCCACTAGACTATGAATTGTGTTTTGTTTTGTTTTTTTGCCATTCTTTAATTTTTCCCCTGATGCTTCTATGGTATCTGGCACATAATTGAGTTTTAATAAATGCTTGTTAACTTGCCTTGTCTTAACTATATTTTTATAGTGATAGTCAAATAAGATATTACATAATGAAATTTTTTTTACTGTTCAGGGATATATTGCTAATCATTTTAACATCAGTAGTAATGGAGAATGTGATTTCAGGTCATGTGAAAACAGGGATCAAATTAGCAAGGTATTATGTCCTTATGTATTAAATGGTGTCCTTTCAGTATTATCCTCATTCTTGCTCTCTTCTGATCATTCCTAGGTATTTACTTTACAAAAGATGCCATCTCTTCCCACAACAAAATTAAGAACAATCACAAAATCAAGATTATGTTTATTGCCCAAGTGTTGGTTGGAGTGTCTGTTCAAGGACAAGTGGGATACACTTCTCAAAATCTCTGCATGTATGACAGCTATGTGGACAATATAACCAATCCTTCCATTTTTGTCATCAATGATAAGGAAAATATTTACCCTCATTATATCATCGAATATACAGATATTGATAAAAGCTGTAATATTAGTTAGGAAAGAAGAGAAACATGATTGCACTCAAAATAATCAAACTGTTCTGTACTGTAGAACCAGGTTGCCTAGGATTATGGTGAAAATTGATGCTCAGATCTAATAATCAGGTATAAAGTATTTGACCCTAAGTTTTTGGTTATCACGTTTTCTTTTGTTTTTGTTTTATCCAAGAGCAACACCCTACCTATTGTGTTTGGTTTGGTTCTGTGACAACCATTGCAGCCTCATATCCCTAATATATTGTATAGAGCTAATATTTGAGAATGTTAAAATAAATTTAAACTGATTTGGAAAACTTTAGAATAGCCATTGGGGTATGTACATATATCCTGAGATATTTTAGACATAAGAATGAGAATTTGAGCTGTAAAGCTGAGTTCCTAATCTTTGAAATTCTGAAAATGATTTCTATTAAGTGTGCTGTTGCAAATTAATAATTATATAACTTCTACTTGTGTGATACTTTAAAGTTTAAACCTGTAAATCAGAAAATAAAATTCAGAAAATTTTGAAAGGGAGATAAATAATGAGGACAAAACAAAGGAAAGTTTCTTGGAAAACGGAACAGCAAAAAGGGTATTATTTAAGGGACTGGAGCTAAGCATGGTGGCGCACTCCTGTAATCTCATCTATTAGAGATGCTGAAGCTGTAACATAATTAGATATTTATTCTGAGTTTAGCATTCAGTTAGTGAGCTCCTGCGAGTAAAAGGTAAGGACCACTAAATTGTCTAAGAGGGGTGGACCAGTCCAAGTCAGAAATAGAGTTCCCATGCTTGTGGATACTTGTGAGACTACTTGTGAGTAGTCTCTACATTTGGGTCTGAGAGAGACCCAATCTTTAAAAAGAAATAAATAAAAAGAAAGGATTTAATAAAGAGTGGGAGTAGGAGGCAAATAGGTAAAAACAAAAGTTATCAGTAAATTGTCTTTCAAGAGATAGTTGGGCCTCTAAACATCAAAAACAGTTATTAGCCAAGTTACACAAATTATTCTCAAGTATTAAGAAATAAAAAACATTTTCCAAACTTTTTTTATTAGATAGAGTTCTAAGAACTATGCGAAAAAAAGGATAAAGCAATGAAAAAGAAGCTTTGAGTAATATCACTAATACATATGGATGTAAATTTTTTTATAAATAATTTTCCCAATTGCATGTTAAAACAATTTTTAACTTTTTTTTAAATTTTGAGTTCCACATTCTCTCCATCTCTCTTTTTGAAACAGTAAGCAATTTGATATAGGTTACACATGTGCGATCATTAAAAACATGTTTCTATATTAACCATGTTGCAGAAGAAAAAAAAGAGACCAAGGGAAAATAAGTTACAAAAAGTAAAAAATAGTATGCTTCTCTCTGCATTCCTGCTCCATTAGTTCTTTCTCTGGAGGTTAACGTTTTTCTGCATGTAAAATTTTTAAATTTTTAAATAAGTTTCTAGCAAAATATCCAAAAAATAATTCATTATGATCAAGTTGGATTTATATCAGAGACATTGAGATGGTTCAAAATTAGGAAATCAATTAGAATACTCATATTAAAGACTTCTTTAAACAACAAGACTAAGGGGGAAGGATGAGCATTGGGGGAAGCAAAAAGTAAGGGAAGATAAGGAAGGGATCCATGGATTGGGGGTGGGGTGAGATTAAGTAATAGCAAGGCAAATTAAGGAGCAGAATTAAAGCAGAGAATCAGCATGGATAGGAAAGGTGTGTGGGGTTATGTGGAGGTGGAGGGGATATATGTATATGTGTATGACTGCAGCTACATATGTATACATAAATATATCCTTTCTTCACTATAACCAGCTTGGGGTTGATGGGGAGATTGAAAAGGTGAAAAAAGTAAAGTCAAAAAGGTGAGCAGCAGAGAAGAAAAGAATAATTTACAAAGAAGGAAAGAAAGATGGACATTCATAAATATAATTTCTTCTACTAATACATATACTTTCTTGATCTAGTAATTTGTCATATATTTTGAATCCTCCCTGATGTTCTGCTGGGCACATGACTATGTTCTATTTTGTTTTGTTTTGTATTCCTTTTCTGTTTTTTTTTTTTTTTCGCTTATTCTGGTTTTTTCTAATAAAATAAATTTTTAAAAAGAAGAAAAAAAAAAAAAACAAGAAGACTATATCAATGGATACAGTTCTAATCCAACTCCTGACACCTATTTGCTGTCATCTAGGACAAGTCATTTAATCTCTGCCTCACTTTCCTAAACTATAAAATAGGGACAGTAATAGCACAAACCTAAGAATGCTGTGAGCCTTTGATGAGATAATATTTGTAAATTACTTAGCATAGTGCCTAACACGTAGTAGGTACTATATACAAATATTAGCTGTTACCTTTGTTGTTATTTTTTTAAAAACTTTTGAGAAAGTACCATATTCATTAAAATAAACAAAGCATAAATCTTCAGTCTATTTTAAATATTATTGAGATGGTCATCATCCTGTGTTATAAATCACAATAAGCTCAAAATTACACATAGCTATAGCTAAGGGAGGAAATTTTTTAACCACCCAAAGGAATAGAGTTGATCACAAAAAGCAAGATAGTGATCTCTATTTAAAAATTAAGAAAAAAAAATCAATGGAGTTAGAATAAAAAGAAAAAGTATTCTCTGGGTGAAAATTATTTCTATCTGAAATCTCTATTAAGAATCTAATACCCAAGATATGAGGTATTGTCATAAATGAATTACCATATATTAGGCAAAAAGCTAATGAAGAAGTGGTCAAAAGAATGGGAAACTATTAAACATGGGAAAGATTGCTCCAAATCACTCATAATAAGAAAAGTACATATAAAAATAATACTGATGAATCACCTATCCAGCAAATTGACAAAAGATGGGAATAATCTATGTTGGAGAGAAAGTGGAAAACCAGGCACACTAATATAATGTGGGTCGTCATTCTGAAAAACAATTAGAATAACACACACACCAAAAAAATCAATAAATAATCATAGCATTGATCCAGAAATCATTGTTGCATAATTTCCCAAATGAAGCTTAAATGAAAAAAAGACACTGTGTATACTCTAAAAATTTTTTTTGCAGCACTGTGGTAGCAAATAATTGAAAACAAAGTTTGGGGAGGTCATTAAATAAATTGTGATAGATGGGTGGAGTTTAATTGATAAGAAATTAAGCAGGGAAAATTTTTAGGAGGTGGTTGAAATAATCTTGGTGAGTGGAGATGAAAGCCTGAGCTAAGATAGTACTTGGGTAAATAGAGAAATGGGCTCTCATGGGAGAGATTTTGTGGAAGAAACAGCAAGACTTAGAAACTGCTGCATGTAAAAGATGTAGGAGAGTGAAGAGTTGAGAAAAATTCCAAGGTCATAAACTGTAAAATTAGAGAAATGTTTGTGACTTTGATAGAACTAACGGAATTTGTTTTTTATTTGTATTTTTAAATTTTTAATAGTATTTTATTTTCCAAATACATGTAAAGATAATTTTCAACATTCATTTTTGTAAGGCTTTGTGTTCCAGATTTCCTCCCTCTCCACTTTATCTCCCCCTTCCCAAGACATCAAGCAATTTGATACAGGTTAAATATGTGGAATTCTTTCAAACATTTTCATATTTGTCATGTTGTGCAAGAAAAATCAGACCAAAATGAAAAAAAAAACGGGAGAAACAAAGGAAAAAGGTGAAAATATCATGCTTTGAGAGAGGCATTCAGTCTCTATATTTCTCTCTGGATGCAGATGGCATTTTCCTTCCCAGGTCTGTTGGAATTTCCTTGAATCACTCATTATTGAGAAGAACTAAGTTCATCACTGTTGATCATCACATAATCTTGTTACTGTATACCGTGTTCTCTTGGTTCTGCTTATTTCACTTGCATGTAAGGCCCCTCCAGGCCTCTCTGAAATCATCCTGCTGATTTTTTCTTATAGAACAATAATGTTTCATAACTTTCATATATCATTTCTTATTCAGCTTTTCTCCAACTGATGGGCAGCCACTCAGTTTCCAGTTCATTTTCACTACAAATATTTGTTGCAAAAATGGCTGCTACACAATTTGGAACTATGCTCAAAAAGTTATCAAACCGTGCATACCCTTTGATCCAGCAGTGTCTCTACTGGGCTTATACTCCAAAGAGATACTAAAGAAGGGAAAGGGACCTGTATGTGCCAAAATGTTTGTGGCAGCCCTGTTTATAGTGGTTAGAAGCTGGAAAATGAATGGATGCCCATCATTTGGAGAATGGCTGGGTAAATTGTGGTAGATGAATGTTATGGAATATTATTGTTCTGTAAGGAATGACCAGCAGGATGAATACAGAGAGGACTGGCGAGATGTACATGAACTGATGCTAAGTGAAACGAGCAGAACCAGGAGATCATTATATACCTCAACAACAATACTGTATGAGGATGTATTCTGATGGAAGTGGATTTCTTCGATAAAGAGATCAAACTCAGTTTCAATTGATCAAGGATGGACAGAACAACTACACCCAAAGAAAGAACACTGGGAAATGAATATAAACTGCTTACATTTTTGTTTTTCTTCCCAGGTAATTTTTACCTTCTGAATCCAATTCTCCCTGTGCAACAAGAGAACTGTTCGGTTCTGCACACATATATTGTATCCAGGATATATTGTAACCTAGTTAACATATAAAGGACTGCTTGCCATCTTGGGGAAGGGGTGGAGGGAGGGAGGGGAAAAATTGGAACAGAAGTGAATGCAAGGGATAATGTAAAAAATTACCCTGGCATGGGTTCTGTCAATAAAAAGTTATTTTAAGAAAATGGCTGCTACAAATATTTTTGCACATGGGGGTCCTTTTCCCTCTTTTATGATCTCTTTGGAATACAGACCCAGTAGTGAGATTTCTGGATCAAAAGGTATGCACACTTTTATAGCCCTTTGGGCATAAGACTTATTAGAGAAATTTGGAAGAGAAAAGTATTTTGGGGAAAAGGTAATTAGTTCTGGGTTTGGATATGTTGAATTGAGATGACTGAAACATTCAATTTGAAATGTCCATTAGACACTTGGTGATATAGGACTCATCACGGGTGGGATGGAGGAGATGTTTGTGTCTGGAATACATAAGTCTATCATCTCATAGAGATTATAATTAAAACCACAAGAGCTGATGAGATAATCAAGAGAAAGAATATGTTTAGATAGATGAGGGTCCAGGATAAAACCATGACAAACATTACAGATTAGAGCTTAATATAGATCAGTGGTTCTCAAACTTTTGTTCTTGGTATCTTTATACTATTTAAAACTATTGAGACTCTGTCCAAAAAGTTTTTGTTTATGTGAGTTATATTTGTAGATATTTACCATAATAGAAATAAAAACTAATTTTGAATTTGTGGATCCTCTGAAAGAGTTTCAGACTTCCCCATCTCTCAGGATTCTTTGAATCACATTTTGCGAGAAAGAGAAACCAGCAAAGGAGATTAAGAAACAATCATGTAGGAGAGCCAGCATCACCAATTTAAAAATAAACAAATCAACCAACAGGGAGAAAAGTTTCAATAGACTCAAATGGACTGTGTTAAGAAGGATGAGGTGTAAGAAAATACCTGATTTTCCAGTAAAGAGACTGCTGATAACTTGTAGAAAGCAGTTGCAGTTAAGTGATGAAATCAACAGATAGATTGCAAAGAATTAAGGATTAAATGGAAGAGAGGACATGAATGCAAAAATGTAGAATTTCTGGCTGAGAAGAATAGTATGAGAACTTGAGGGGATGATAAGGTCCAGTAAAAGTTTAAGGATGGGGAGTTGGATATGTTTAAAGTCTATGGAAAAGGAATCAGTACATGGGAGGAAGTTGAATAATGGGGAAGGAAATGATTAAGGTTGCAATTTACTAGACAAGATTAGTGAAACATTACTGTACTCTTAAGAAATGACAAATGAAGAATTCAGAGGAGTTTGAGAATACTTGCATTAGTAGAGTGCAATGAGAAGAACCAGCAGAACACAAACACCATGATATAAATGGGAGGAAGAAAAAAAATAACTGAATGGTGTATAATTATGATCAAGCTTAACCCTGTAGAAGAATTAAGTAAATGTACCTCCCTCCTCACTTTGTAGAAATGAAGTATTATAGATATGGAGTATTACATATATCCTATCAGATATAATTAATATGTTGATTGTTTTTGCTGATTGTTTTTCTTGTTTTCTTTCATTTTAAAAATCTTTGTTAGTAGAGGGAAGGATATATTTAAATATTAAGGTGATCTAAAAATAAGATTTAAAGAAAAGTTATCTGAGTCATGGTGCTGTACGATAACAATAATGATACTTGGATTTAAAATTTGTAATTAATTACATGTAATATCTTATTTGAGCCTCACAACAACCTATAAAGTAGATACTAGTCATATTTTACAGATAAGGAAATTGAGGCTAAGGAAGGTTAAAGAACCCGAACATGGTCACACTGCTGGTAAATGCCAAAGGCAGGTTAGGAATCTAGGTTCTTCTGACTCCCAGATCTAATTTTCTGTTTGCTATTTTCTCTCTCTGTCTCTCTCCTTCTCTCTCTCTCTCTGTTTCTCTCTGTGTTCTGTCTCTGTCTATCTGTCTCTCTGTCTCTCATATATATACATACTATATATAATATATATATATGTATTATATACTGTCTGATATATATATATGCCTCTCTTCTAGGAGCATATGGTATCATTTTAAATATTGCCCAGAACAAAGCAGGTACTATCAACTACCGAATGGCTTGACAAATTGTGGTGCATGTATTACTGTGCTCTTAAAAAGTAAAGAGATGGCGAATTTAGAAAAGCATAGGAAGACACATCAAGTGAAACAGAGTGACTTAAGAAGAACCAGGAAAACATTAACATAATGGTTATGACTGTGTAAATAGAAAGAACAAAAAAAAAGTGAATACTTTGTATTACTCTGTAATTATTATAACAGTCAAACTTGGATCCAGAGAATAGTTGAGAAAATTCATCTTCTCCTCTGTACAGAGGTTGGGGGACTATGGCTGTGAAAATCTGTCATATATAGTTGATTAATTTTGCTCAAGTGATTTTTTCTCTTTTTTTTTTATTAAAATAAATGTAAGATTGGATCATAAAGGATAGGAAGGGGGGAAAGGAATAGTCATAAATTAAGATGATGAAAGAGTAAAAAAAATAAAAATAAATTTTAAAAATAAAATATTCCCTTGTCTCATTGTGTTAAAAATTAGCTTAAGACCCAAGCACAATGATTGCTAGGTATGATAGTGGATAGAGCCCTAGGCCTGAATTCATATCCAGCCTCAGACACTAATTGGGCAAGTTGTTTAACCTCTTTGCTTCAGTTTCTACTGTAAAATGAGGATAATAATAGCACCTACCTCCCAGAGTCGTGAGGATCACATGAGATAATAATTGTAAAGCACTTAGCCTAGTACCTGTCATGTCATAAGCTCTTTATAAATGTTAGTTATTATTTTAATATTTATCCTAATACTAATCCTAGTATAACATTACATTGAAGCTCTTAACCCTCCTAGTCAACTAAATTAAATCAAACAATTATTAGCTAAAATGGGTCGGAAAGTGTCAGCCATAGAAAGAAAAAATGGTAGGTTAAAGGTCCATTAAATATTTGTGAAGTGTGTAGGGCATTTCTGCCCTAATTAGAGTGCTTAGAAGAGAAGTCCAGATTGGATTTCCTGGTATAATTGAATTTTGAGAAGGTCTTCATATTTCTGGATTCAATTCTTTAGTTTTGGGGGCTCACAAACAATTCATCCATCTGTGATCAGTCAGAAAGGGATAGACTCACACATCAAACATTTAGGACACTGAGTGATAAACCATTCTGTTGTTCAATTATGTCCACTCTTTATGATTCCACTTGGGATTTTCTTGGCAAAAATATTGGAATGATTTGCCATTTCCTTCTCCACCTCATTTTACAGATGAGAAAACTGAGACACAAAATGATTAAGCCATTGCCCTCCCAAAAAATAGAGATGTATAAGCAACCTCTGAGACCATCAAGTGCAATCCTATCACTTTACAAATGAAGAAACTGAGGCACAAAATGGTTAAGCCAATGTATAAGCCATACAGCTTATAAATTACTGACACACTATTTTTTTGCACTTATTAGTATTTTATTTATTTTCCAATTACGTGTAAAGATCATTTTCAACATTCGTTTTTGTAAGATTTTGAGTTCCAATATTTTTCTTTTTCCTTCCCTCCTCCCCAAGACATCAAACTATCTGATACAGTTTATACATATGCAATCATTTTAGACGTATTTCCATATTAGTCATATTGTGAAAGAAGAATCAGAACAAAAGGGAAAAACCACAAAAAAAATTTTAATGTGAAAATACTATGTTTCCATCTGCATTCAGACTTTTTAGTTTTTTCTCTGGATGTGGATGGTCTCTTCCATCACAAGTGTTTTGGAATTATTCTGGATCATTCATTACTGAGAAAAGGTAAGTCTATCACAGTTGATCATTATACAATGTACTATTACTATGTATAATGTTGTCCTAGGTTCTGCTAACTTCATATGAATCAATTCATATAAGTCTGTCCAAATTTTTCTAAAATCTCCCTGCTCATCTTTTCATATAGAACAATAACATTCCATTACATTCAAATACCACAACTTATTCAGCAATTCCACAGTTGATGGGCATTCCCTCAATTTTCCTTCCTTCCTTCCTTCCTTCCTTCCATTCTTGCTTTCTTCCTCCTTCCTTCTTTCCTCCCTTCCTCCCTCCCTCCCTCCTCCTCCTCTTCCTCCTCCTCCTCCTCCTCCTTCTTCTTCTTCTCCCCTCTCTCTCTCTCTCTCTCTTTCTTTCTCTCTCTTTCTCTCTCTTTCAATTGGGATTAATTGGCTTGCCCAGGGCCACACACTTAGGAAATATTAAGTGTCTGAGACTGGATTTGAAATCAGGTCTTCCTAACTTCAGAGCCGGCATACTATCCACTGCACCATCTAGTTGCCTTCATCCCCTCAATTTTCAATTCTTTGCCATCACAAATATAGTATTATATGTGGCTGATACTCTATTTAAATCTGAGTTTTCTTCGGGGACACTGATGCATTGTTGGTGGAGTTGTGAACGAATCCAGCCATTCTGGAGAGCAATCTGGAATTACGCCCAAAAAGTTATCAAACTGTGCATACCCTTTGATCCAGCAGTGTTTCTATTGGGCTTATACCCCAAAGAGATACTAAAGAAGGGAAAGGGACCTGTATGTGCCAAAATGTTTGTAGCAGCCCTGTTTGTAGTGGCTAGAAACTGGAAAATGAATGGATGCCCATCAATTGGAGAATGGCTGGGTAAATTGTGGTATATGAATGTTATAGAATATTATTGCTCTGTAAGGAATGACCAGCAGGATGAATACAGAGAGGCTTGGAGAGACCTACATGGACTGATGCTAAGTGAGATGAGCAGAACCAGGAGATCATTATACACTTCGACAACGATATTGTATGAGGATGTATTCTGATGGAAGTGGATTTCTCTGACAAAGAGACTTAACTGAGTTTCATTGGATAAATGATGGACAGAAACAGCTACACCCAAAGAAGGAACACTGGGAAATGAATGTGAACTATTTGATTTTTGATTTTCTTCCCGAGTCATTTTTACCTTCTGAATCCAATTCTCCCTGTGCAGCGGGAGAACTGTTCGGTTCTGCAAATATGTATTGTATCTAGGATATACTGCAACATATTTAACATATATAGGACTGCTTGCCATCTGGGGGGGGGGAGGAGGGAGGGAGGGGAAAAAACGAAACATAAGTGATTGCAAGGGATAATGTTGTGTAAAAATTATCCTGGCATGGATTCTGTCAATACAAAGTTATTATTAAATAAAATTAAATTAAAAAAAATCTGAGTTTTCTTGACTTCAAATCTAAGGTTCTATCCATTATAACATCCTGTCTTTTCCAAAATCCAGATCTGTCTAATCCGGTTGACTTATTACCCTTCTCTATAAGGATATTTCTATTGAAATAGTCATTCTCTCCATTAGTAATTTTAGATTAACACTGAATCTTTTGCTCTGATTTTTCATTTTCAACATTCTATGTCACTAATACCATTACTTTGTGACAGACATTTTACCATTAATTAAATTACTTCCGTCTCACAATAGATAAAGATATTTTCCATAGCTCTCTTAATAATCAGGAAATATTAAATCATGGGATCTCAGATAGGCAAGGGATCCCGGAGCTATGTAATCTCATCTGTACCTGAACAAAATTCTCCTTACAATGGACAAATAGTTATCCAGCTATTTTCTGAATAACCCTGGTGAAAGGAAATCTAACACTGACTAAAGTTATCCCTACTAGTAGTACTGGCTGGCTTTAATAATTAGTAATTTTCCTGTTTTGTGGACTCTAAATCTACCTCTAAAAATTTCTATAAATCTAACTCTTACAGATGACAACCTTTCAAATAGTTGCAGTCTTGACCCTCAGTTTCCTTAACTAATCCCATTATAGCATTATATTGAGGCTTTTAACCCTCCTAGTCAACTAAATTAAATCAAACAATTATTAAGCACCTAAGTACAATCTTCACTTCACAGGGAGAACATTCTTCAAAAATGGTGCAAAAGTGAAAAATAAAAATGTTGATACATTAAACCTATGGGAAATAATAGGGGGTTTGGTTCCCAAAATTGTAATCCTGGAGATTGTTGAAAATACTACTTTTTTGCGTATGATTCTTTATAATAAAACATTCATTCTGATAGTATATATATTTCCTAACATAGTAACTATGAAATCACCCATAAGATACAGTACACAAAATAAAATCAATAACATAAAAAACATTTTTTCTCACTAGTAATTCCCTAGAATTGTGTCGCCTTTTGTATTAACATCTCTTTTTTTAAAAAAATTATTTCAGATAATATTTACTTTTCATAACACATAAAATCCATAATAACAAATACTATTCAGCAAATAAAATTCTTTAAAAAAAAACTAAATATTTTTACCTGAATTTTTTCTTCCATAGTGTCAGATGACAGTGTGAAGGTGTTTGTCTATACATTATACTGCTATAAACTTTTCTACCTTGGCCACCCTCTGAAAACCAAGGGAGAAATTGCTGGTACTTTAGTTGCTGCTTTAGAAAGATGCCTGTTGGAATCCTTACTAACTGCTAACTAATTAGAGTTGATCTAATCTTACAAGAAGATTTTGGCCAGAACCTGAAACAAGGTACTAAGTAGAACTAATTAATACAAGGCTTGTGTTCACACCTTTACTCATTGGAGTTCACAAGTATGCCAGCTTCACAAAGTAAACTTTCTAACTTCAAGGGAGTTCACACCTCCCTTAAAGCTCTTTGGGCCAGAGAGCACTATGGGAGAAAACCCATAATCCCATTCTCTCAGAAGAGTCAGATAAAAGGCCAGCGATGAGGGAATCTAAGACAGAATACATTTTTTCCTCTTGGCTGGCTGGTCGCAGAAGAGAGTTCAGCTGGACTGGAGAGGAGCGACTCTGGTGGCAGATGAAGAGTTTTCAGAGGATAAAGCTACGAGTGAGAGTTCAGTGAACAACCAGATTCATCTTCATCTCACACCACTGTGGTAGGTGGCTGGGCTCCTGCACGCCCCCCACTGAGACCAAGCTGGTCTGAAAGACTCACCAGAAAGCTAGCTGAGCTCCAAGAGAAGGATTTGGAGATATTCAGAGGGCCCTAAGCTAAACCGGCTGTGTTGTGAGAAGAACAAGAACTCCAACATTTGAACTCATAACATTTGGCGCCCAACGTGGGGCTAACAGACCCCCCCCCCCCGGCCCCCACAGTGGATTTCAGTGGAAAAGCTGCGATTCTGATTCCAGTGGAAAAGACCCTTCAACCCAGAAATTAGGGTCGCCTCTCCCCTTCCCCTGGCGCCGTCCCAGCCCATCTCCACTACCACTCCCCACCCACAGAGGGAACAGAAGATGAAGTACATCATTGGCATTGGAGGCATGACCAACGGAGGAAAAACTACACTGACCAATAGACTCATCAAAACCTTACCAAACTGCTGTGTGATCCATCAGGATGACTTTTACAAGCCACAAGATCAAATAGAAGTCGGGGAAGACGGCTTTAAGCAATGGGACGTGCTGGAATCTTTGGGCATGGAGGCCATGTTGAACACAGTCCTGGAATGGCTAAACAACCCCATGAAGTTTGCCAGCACCCATGGGATCAACATCCAACAGAACTCCCAGGAATCCAACTCCGATGATACCCACATCCTCATCCTGGAAGGCTTCTTGCTCTATAGTTACAAGCCCTTGCTGGATTTGTACAGTCGCCGTTACTTTTTGGCTGTTCCATATGAGGAATGCAAGAGAAGAAGAAGTACCCGCAACTATAAAGTTCCTGACCCTCCGGGTCTCTTTGATGGCCATATTTGGCCCATGTACCAGAAATACAGGCAGGAGATGGAAAACAATGGTGTGGATGTAGTGCATATCGATGGACTGAAATCCAGAGATGAGCTTTACCATCAAGTCCTGGAAGACATCCAGAATACACTCTTAAATCGCTCCTAGCTTCTGGGAAGAGAGTGAGAAAGGGAGTGGGACCTGCCCCTCACGGATTTAGCAGATCTCCATCATGCCAAAGGAACAATACACTGAACCAAGTCCATAGACTCTACGGGGCCCAGAGACAGGCGCCCTCAGCTCCTGGGGAGGTCAAGCAATAGTAGAAAGAAGAAACAGGGACATTAAGACACTCCTCCAAAAACAAAAGAAAGGGGGAGCCACGGGTAACCCTAGAGAACTTCTAAATTTAGTTCTCTATACCATTAATTTTTTAATCTTTGATAAAGATGCACTGGCTCCAGCAGACAGGTTTTATAACCCACCAGAAGAGCAGTGTCCAGTGCGAGCAGCTCTACTATCTTTAGATAATTGCCAGGTGATGTGGAGAGACCCAGAAAGTGGTGAATGGAAGGGACCAGATAGGCTAACTGCTTGGGGGAGAGGATTTGCTTGCATCTCTACATGTGGAGAAGGAATCAGATGGGTGCCTACGAGCCGCATTTGCCTTGTCCATCGCAGAGAGATGGAACAGACCCTTGAAACAAAGGAGAAGACCCAAGAAGTATCGTGTGGTTCTGTTGCTGATTGTGCTCACCATTGAAAGAGCATAGCTGACAAGGAGACTGTTAAAAAGACTTTTAAAATCTTCAGGAATCATTGGATTTCCTAACACAAGATGAAACTGTTTTAGTTCTTGAAAAACCAGCGAGAATCATTGGATTCCTTAAGATGAAAAATTGTTGATGAGACTTTTGCAGTACTTCAGGGCTTACAGGAACCATTGGAATCCTGGCACATGAACTAATGGACAATGGATTCCTTATGGACTATTTCTAGGACTTATGGACATGTGTAAATTTTCAGGTTGATTCATGTTGTTACATTACTACTAGCCTGTGTTATATTGCTATGTGCTTATGTAAATTATGTATAATGCCTCCCATATTGATGGATTTATGTATACCATGTATATCTGTTACAAAGTTCTGGCCCATATTGATGGATTTATGTGTACCCCTTCAGAAACCCACTAATTAGATTAGATTCTGATTAGATTTCCTATTTCCTTTGGTGTTTTCATCTCCCTTCCTGAGGTGTCAGGAAAGGCGTGATCACCTTTTTTGGGGGTTCGCACCTCCTTGAGAAATCAGGGAGGTCATGACCATCCTATGTTCCAAAAACAAAAGAAAGGGGGAGATGTTGGAATCCTTACTAACTGCTAACTAATTAGAGTTGATCTAATCTTACAAGAAGATTTTGGCCAGAACCTGAAACAAGGTACTAAGTAGAACTAATTAATACAAGGCTTGTGTTCACACCTTTACTCATTGGAGTTCACAAGTATGCCAGCTTCACAAAGTAAACTTTCTAACTTCAAGGGAGTTCACACCTCCCTTAAAGCTCTTTGGGCCAGAGAGCACTATGGGAGAAAACCCATAATCCCATTCTCTCAGAAGAGTCAGATAAAAGGCCAGCGATGAGGGATCTAAGACAGAATACATTTTTTCCTCTTGGCTGGCTGGTCGCAGAAGAGAGTTCAGCTGGACTGGAGAGGAGCGACTCTGGTGGCAGATGAAGAGTTTTCAGAGGATAAAGCTACGAGTGAGAGTTCAGTGGACAACCAGATTCATCTTCATCTCACACCACTGTGGTAGGTGGCTGGGCTCCTGCACGCCCCCCACTGAGACTAAGCTGGTCTGAAAGACTCACCAGAAAGCTAGCTGAGCTCCAAGAGAAGGATTTGGAGATATTCGGAGGGCCCTAAGTTAAACTGGCTGTGTTGTGAGAAGAACAAGAACTCCAACATTTGAACTCATAACAGATGCCAATTCTGGCAACATCTTGACTCCACTTTTAATATTCTGTTCTTCATTGCTGGTAGATGGCATTGGACATTGTGAAGCATGCATTTGCTTGAAATAACCTATGAGCCATTTGAGATTCTTAAGGGTTTCGGATTATAGGAGCCAGAGGTGAGCTGGCATTTAATCTTGATGCTGTGATTGATAATGGGATTGGCAGACTGAAAGTCTCTAGCCAGCTGATTGATTACGCCAACCCTCCTTCAAGCTTGGAAACTGTGAATGGCACAATTTTTATTTTTATATTTATATGTATTAATCAATTATGAACCACTATTATTAAATATTTGTTTGTTATTTATTAATATTATTAAATTATTAATAATTAATATATTTATATTTTTAATAAGACTTTCCTAAGCCACTGAATGTAGCTCCTAATTCATCAGCTCCTGCAAAATATCAGAGAGATCTTTCTCTCCCATATCTTCAAATCCTTCACCTCCAATGGTGAGCTCTAGATGCATGATTGTTTTAACATTCTTCTTCACTTCTTTATCAACCTGTTTAAAGCCTTCAAAATCCTGGATACAAACAGACCACACTTTTTTTCCAGTAGTTGTTCAAGGCAGCCTCTGAAACATTATGTAATCAGTGATTTGAAGCACAGGAACAGATTTCCAGAACTCCATCATGGTAGTTTCTGGGTTTGCTTCCAAGTAGTCACTCACAGACAATGTAGTAGATTTCCCTGGTATAATGGAACTTGTAGGCTTTTATTATTCCCCTAATCCACAGGCTGGATCAAGGATGTGGTATTCTGTGGCATTTTTCACCTGCTCATGTATTGAACTGGTACATTGTCAAGTATGAAAAGAGCCCTCGATGGAAAGTTCTTTCCTTGCAAATATTATTCAACTTTCAGAATTTAGCAGTTGTTGAACTAGTCCCAGAAGATCTCTGCAGTCATCCTTGTTTTTCTGTTCCAATACAATGCCCTGGCATTCTGACTTTGAGTGATATTTGGGATTTGATAGATCATCAGTGACATACCCTGGAAGTTGCCACCGACATTGGTACAATAGGGTTTAATATTCCAAACCTTGAACCTAGTTGTTTTGGTGATGACTTTTGTTATGTGTATGCTTTCCTACTGGATTCATGAACAGACCAATCTCATTGACATTAAGCTTGTTCAACATGTTCTGAAATTTGGCAGGAGTCACAGCATCAGAAGAAACAGCTTTTTAAAAATTGTATCATAACTTAAAATGATAAATTCATCCTTAACTAGCTACAAAATGTTTCCTATTTTCTTGATCTTTCCTTACATGCATATAAATTTGTTGTGGTTATTCTATCAACCCCACTTTCATTCTTCCACCTTCTCATTTATCCATGGACTAAGCTGCATTTGCATTTTTTCAATTTCCCTATCTTGATTTGAGCACTTTCTGGAGAAGCTTCAGGAACACTTTTATGAACATTTTCCTCCTTTTTGTGGATATAATGAATGATAGATTCATTAACCCCAAACCCATGGCCAATGGCAGTTGCAGCCCTTCCTGCATGAAGTTTATCTTAAGACCTTTATTTTCATAATAAGCTGCATTACTGTCTTTGCATACTTGGTTTAAAGTACATTTTGGAGGCATAATTGTGATACAAAACTTGAATTTTAAAAACAAACAATGGAAATATACAGGGAATTCACAGGGATTGTTTTACAACAGTAGGGTGAACAAGACCAGTGAAGCATCTAGTAAACTATCAGACACTGCACAAACTTGGGTGCATTGTACCTTTCATTTTTTCCCCTCTACTGCAGAGATATATGAGGCTCTTTAATGCAAAAGTGAAAATGATATAACTAATAAAATCACACCTGTGCTTGAAGTTCTGAAAGTTAAATGTATGAATGTTGAAGATTGACTATATAAGCAAAAGAAAAAAATAGATTCTGCCCAAAAGAAGTTCATTCTAATGAGCAATACAACACAGAATAGGATGCTGAAAAGGGGAGAGGTGAAGAAGAGAGGATGGAAAGGTGTCCTGCACACAGCAAGGAAAAAGTAGAGAGAAGTAGAAAAAGACAAGATGAATGTCCTAGGTGTCTTCATTAAATTGAAGTTCTGAAAGGAGCCCTCTAATCATGGGGAGATACTAACAGAGTATGAATTACAGTGATGAAGTGATCTTCCAGGAAGAAGAGGCATAATGGAGAAATCCTGAGGAGTGTAGTCCAGTGGGAAAGTTTCCTCATTTGTAAAATAAAGGGGATAGATTAAAAGATTTAAAGTCTCTTTGATACTATGACTTTACAATCAATTTTCTATTAAGTATTCTAAAGTCATTTTTTTAAAATGCTTTCCATAACATTTTATTATATCAAATTTCATCCCAAGAATATTTTGATTCTCTCCTTGGATAGTTATTTTCAAAAATAAATTTTTTTAAAGGCATAATTGATAATATTTAATGTTCTCCATCATCCTGATTGCTTATCCATTGTCTTACATTCTTCCTAACTTTTCTGCTTTCAGATGATTTCTGACTCTTGGCCATCAGCCTGGACTGCTTTCCTTCTATCTTTTATTCCAGGTCTCTGACTTGCCTATCCTGCTTCTACCCGCCAGGCTTTCACTCTGTGACTCTATTACTTATCACTCACAACCTTAGAGGATATGAATTTGTACAATGTTTTAGAGAAAATGAGCGCTGGAAATTAGAGAACCAGGAAGAAAGGTATTACTAGAGTGTATATAGAGAGTGTATAGAAAAAGAGAGAAATTAGTCAGATTTAGGTGATATTGAGGAGAGTGAAGAAATATGTTTTGCTACCTGGTTATATGAGATAAGAAAGATACTGAAAGGGAGAGAGCTAGAAAGAAATGTGTAGTTATACCCCAAAGTCATGCTTTGAACTACCCATTCCACTATTATCCAAATAGATCAAAGAAAAAGAAAAAGGTTCTAAATATGCAAAAATAATTATAGCAGCTCTTTTTGTTTGGAAAAGTTATAAATTTTTAAAAGTGCCCATAAATTGAGGAGAAGCTTAATAAAATATGATATGGGAATAGAATGGAATACTATTATGCCATAAGAAATCATGGAAGGAACAATTTCAGAGCAACCTATGAAAACTTCTATCAACTGATAGAGATTTAAATGAGCAAAACTAGAAGAACGATTTACACAATAACATTGTAAAAATGAAAAACTATGAAAGGCTTAAGAACTGTGATCAATACCATGACCAACTGAGATTTTAGAAAATCAGTTGTACCCACTTTCTGAAAGAAAGGTGATAGACTCAAAATACAGAAATGAGACGTGTGTGTGTGTGTGTGTGTGTGTGTGTGTGTGTGTGTGTGTGTATTTAGGTATTGCCATTATGGGCATTTGTTTTGCTTGATTAGGCATATTTGTTTCAAATATTTTGTTTTTCTCTCAAAGAAGATGAAGAGAAGAGAAAGTAGAAGAGAAGAGAAAAATTCTTAATTTATGTCTTAGTAACTCAAGAGTTTGAGAGGGGAGCAAAGTATGGAAATAAACATGATCAGCAAATGGAAGACTTAGTATAGAGAGAAGATATATGTGGTGGAATATTATTTTTAAAACTTTTTATTGATATCCTTTGTTTTTATATCACAAAATTTTCTTATATTCCTTTCCTCCTTCCCTTCAAGAGAGCCATTACTTATAACAACAATTTTCTTTAAAGTAAAAAACCAATCAGTACATTAAAAAAAAAAAAAAAAACAACAAAAAAAAACCTGGCTACAAACATGAGCATGTCTCCTCATTCTCAAAAAACCCTCATCCATCCCTAGTAGTTATAGTCATCCAACATCTCTCCTTTTGTGACTAAATTTCTTGAGAAGGCTGTCTATAATAGATACCTCCACTTCCTTGCCTCTTACTCTCTCTTCTTAATTCTGCAATTTATTTTTGACTGCATCATTCAAATGAAATATTCTTTATAATGTTATTATTTCTCTCTTTTTTTAAAAGTTATTTTAATATTCTTTCCTTTTGAAAATTCAAGTTCCACACTGGGAAACGAATGTGAACTATTTGCATTTTTGATTTTCTTCCCGAGTTATTTTTACCTTCTGAATCCAATTCTCCCTGTGCAACAGGAGAACTGTTCGGTTCTGCAAATATGTATTGTATCTAGGATATACTGCAACATATTTAACATATATAGGACTGCTTGCCATCTTGGGGGGGGGTGGAGAGAGGGAGGGGAAAAAACGAAACATAAGCGAGTGCAAGGGATAATGTTGTAAAAAACTACCCTGGCATGGATTCTGTCAATACAAAGTTATTATTAAATAAAATAAAATTTAAATTAAAAAAAATTTAAAAAAAAAGAAAAGAAAATTCGAGTTCCAGACTTGTGGAGACTGAATTAGCATTCTGGATACCTTAGAATAAGCTGGAGTCAGGATAAGCAAAAGTTCTTGGTCTTTAACGGTAGAAGTGAATTGGATGGATGCAGAATCTCCATGACCTTCTTCTTCCTTGTCTACCATCAAAGTGACCCTGACTAGTCTTACTCCACCTCCAGTCCCTTCTCCAGTTCTCTGTATACACCAATTATTGAGCTGGCAGAGATAGTGGGAAGGGCCATTTTGCAAGCAAATGCTTATACAGTAGTGTCCAATTGGTAATTAGCCTTAAGGGATCAGTTGTCCGACCTTAGTGCATGAAATCAAGTGTTTCAGCCCTTTACATTTCCCACTTTCTTTTGTTTTAGAACACAGGTGGTCACACCATCCCTGACTTCTCAAAGAAGTGAGAAACCCAAAAAGGAGGTGATTATGCCCCCTCCCCCTGATTTCTCACAAAGGGAGGTGAAAGCACTAAAAAGGAGATGATCACTCCCTCCCTGACATCTTAGGAAGGGAGATGAAAAGCACCAAAGGGAAGTGGGGATTGCTAACAGGTTTCTGGGCTGAAGGGCCTTATTAGAAACAGGTATGCACAAACCCATCAGCATGGGAGGTATTATACAAGCACACAGCAATAATGCACAGACTATTAGTGGTGACTCTCCCCACAGTCAGTGCAGACTCGATGTAGTGTAACAAACATGATTTGTACATGCAAGTAGCAATATAACAAACAATATGAATCAACATGGTGTTGTAAAAGATTGCCAGAAGTCCTAGAAGGAGAGAATGTAAACAAAGTCACATATACGCCTTCTTCAGAAGCCAAGAGATAGTCCAAAACCAATCTATTGCCCATTGCTTCATGTGTCAGGGAATCCATTGATCCCCCCCAAGTTTTTGAAGTCCTGCAACAGTCTTTTTATGTGTTAGGGAATCCAATGATTCCAGCAGATTTTGAAGTCCTGCAACAGTCTTATCATTTCTCAGAAAATCCAATGATTCCCAAGGGTTTTCAAGTCCTATAACAATCTTTTCATGTTTCAGAGATTCCAATGATTCCTGATGGTTTTGAAGTCCAACAATTTTTGATGTCCATGAGTCAAACGCCATAACTGCCATGCTCTTTCAGTGGTGAGCACAATCAGCAATGGAACCACCTGATGTTTCTTGGGTCTTCTCCTTCATTTCAAGGGTCTGCTCCATCTCTCTCCAATGGACAAGGCAAATACAGTTCATTGGCACCCATCTGATTCCTTCTCCACCTGTAGAGATACAAGGAAACCCTCTCCCCCAAGCAGTTAATTTATCTAGTCCCTTCCATTCACCACTTTCTGGGTTTCTCCACATCACCTGGCAATTATCTAAAAATAGTGGAGCTGCTCGCACTGGACACTGCCCTTCCAGTGGGTTATAAAACCTGTTTGCCGGAGCCAGTGCATCTTTGTCAAAAATCAAGAAGTTCATAGTATAAAGAGCTAGATTTAGAAGTTCTCTAGGGTTACCTGTGGCTCCCCCTTTCTTTTGTTTTTGGAGGCATGTCTTGATGTCTCTGTTTCTCCTCTCTACTATTGCCTGTCTTTGGGGATTAAAGGGTATGACAGTGGTGTGTAAAATCTTATACTGTGCACAAAAGTTTGCAAAAAATTTGGAAGTATATGCAGGTCCATTGTCTGTTTTAATTGCTTGTGGCACACCCATAATGGCAAATGCTTGTATAAGGAATTCAGTGACCACTTGGGCTGTCTCTTTTGCTGCTGGTATTGCAAAAGTGAATACTGAAAAGGTGTCTACCACAACGTGGATAAAAGACAGACAACAAAAGATTTACAATGGGTCACATCCATTTGCCAGATTTCATTAGGTCTCAAACCACGAAGGTTTTTCCCTGGAGGCAGTGTAGGAGCATGGAAAGGAATACAAGCTGTACAGGCTTTTACTATGCTCCTAGCTTCCTCTCTTGTTATTCCAAATGTAAACATAAAGCTCGAGCAGCCTGATGATATTTAAAATAAGATTCTTGGGCTTCCTGAAATAAAGGAGTACTGGCCAACATGGTTAGAAGGCTAGCTGTCTTTGAATTACCATCAAAAATAGGACCTGGAAGTCCATTATGAGAGTGGACATGCAAGATATAAATCTTAGCTGGATGTTTTCTCACTTGCTCTTGAGGTTCCTGAAAGAGCTGATATATATTAGAGGCTACAAATTTTATTTGGAGTGTGGCACTTCTTTGTACCACACCTACTGAATAGGCCGAATCAGTTATTATATTTATGTCTCCTGGATAATAAGTAAGAGCTAAAATGATTGCATACAATTCATTCTGCTGAGTGGACTGAAAAGGAGTTCTGACTACTCTCTTTATAGTTAAGTCACAAGAGTATACAGCACAAATATGATATTTTGATGCATCTGTAAAGATAGTTGGTCCTTTAAGAAGAAATTTAGAAACTTTTTCTTCAAGAATCCATTGCCGATCAAAGATGGACACAGCTACACCCAGAGAAAGAACACTGGAAATGAATATAAACTGCTTGCATTTATGTTTTTCCTCCGGGGTTATTTATACCTTCTGAATTCAATTCTCCCTGTGCAACAAGAAAACTGTTTGGTTCTACACACATATATTGTATCTAGGATATACTGCAACCCATTCAACATGTAAAGGACTCTTGCCATCTGGGGGAAGGGGTGGAGGGAGGGAGGGGAAAAATCGGAACAGAAATGAATGCAAGGGATAATGCTGTAAAAAATTACCCTGGCATGCGTTCTATCAATAAAAAATTATTTTAAAAAAAATCCATTGCCAATTATGTAATAGTCTGGTTATCTTTAATGGAGACCCGTGTGTAAAATTTGGAGCCATGGCTGGGATGGTTTCACAGCATACATTAATTTGTGCATTAGTATAAAAGGTGTATATCTTATCAGGTCTTATCCCAGATAATTGTACTGCTCGCATAATGGTCTTTAATAAAATTCTAGCCACAAGCACTGGGTAAGGAGTAAGGCTTTGTTCTGCTTGTGCTGGGAAGTTCACCCACTCTATCACACTGTCTCCATGATGAAGGACTGCTGTGAGTGCCTCTTGTGTGGCAAAACCTGATATTTCCAAGAGTTTTTGAGTGATTCTTTCAACCACATTGAATAAAGCCAGTTCAACTTCTCTCAAAGCCTCTTGAGCTTCTTTTGTAAGTTGGTGTGGTGAGTTTAAAGCACTGTCTCCCCTTAAAATGTCATATAATGGTTATAATTGATAGGTTGCCAAGTCTAACACTGGACGCATCCATTGGATACCTCCTATCAATTTCTGAAAGTAATTTAAGGTGTTTAGCTTCTTTGTTCTTAAGGAAAGTTTTTGTACTGTAAGCACCTTAGGGTATACTTTATATTCTAAAGATTGAAAAGGAGCATGTTTTTGAATTTTTTCTGGAGCTATATGCAATTTGTAGTTCCTTAGTGTTTCCATAGTCTTTTGTAGACTTGCTTCTAACATTTGTTCCTCAGGTGCATATCCCAATATATCATCCATGTATTGTAATAACATTACTTTTGGAAATGCTTTTCTTACTGCAGTAAGAGCAGTAGCAACATACATTTGACACATAGTAAGGGTGTTTTTCATTCTCTGTGGCAAAACTGTCCATTCATATCTTTTATAAGGCTCAGCTAAGTTAACTCTGGGTATTGAAAAGGCAAATCTTTTCATATCCTCCTTATCTAGAGAGATAGAATAGAAACAATCCTTAATATCTATGACCAAAAGAGGCCATTCTCTAGGCAATTGAGTAGGAGAGGGAAGCCCAGGCTGTTCATTTACCTTTCTTAAATCAGTCAACATCCTCCATTTTCCAAATTTCTTTCTTACAACAAATACTGGGGAATTCCAGGGACTTAGAGAAGGTTGTAAGTGTCCTTGGTCAAGTTGCTCCCGTATTATATCTAATAAGGCCTGAATTTTATTGCTACCTAAGGGCTACTGTTTTATCCACACTGGTGTATCAGTTTTTCATTGGATAGGAACAGATGAAAGTGTTGGCAGGCCTTCAACAGCAGTCCTGCCTAAAAAACCAAAGTACTAATTTTTATTCTTAATTGTTGTAAAAATGTCTCTTCCCCACAGATTGATGGGGATTTTTTCAACTATAAAAAAAGTAAAAACTCTTGTTTCACCTTTAAAAGTCCATCTCAAAGGGGTAGCACTAACTTCAGCTGTTATTGATCCTCCTACACCAGACATGTAGGTGTCTGCCTTAATCTTTGGCCAGTAACTGGACTAGTTGGCACCTCTAATGACTGTACAATCTGTACCAGTGTCTACCAATCCTTCCAATGGTAGGCCACTTATATAGATCGTGAGCATAGGTCGGTCAGCTGTTACAGCTCCTATCCAGTATATTCCTGGATTTTGTGGTCTGGAGCCAGAATCTGGGTGACTATCACCAGATTACTTATTAGGATTCTATATGAGTAAACCTGATGCTACTACTTCTCCTGGGTGATAAGTCACACATTGTCTACCTGTATTAGTGACTGGGATATTATCTACACATTCCCCAGTTTCCCACATCAGTGTGTGGATGGACACTGTTTTGTACGTACAAAAAGGAGGTGAAATGGTCAAGCCTACTGTGCCTGGATCCATATATAGGCTGGAGAGGAACAGATTTCACCTCTCCAGGGGGATCCAGCTGCATACAACTCTATTCTCCTCAATTGTAATCCCTTTCTCTCATCAGGTTGCTTTCTGGCTGATTGATTGTGTAATCCCTTTCTCCCATCAGATGGCTTCCTGGCTAATTGGTCATGTCTGAGTATTGGACTTCTAGGCACTCTCTGGGTGCACCATTGGCTGCCATAATGCCCCAAGTGTTTTTTGCTCGGGGCCCTGAAGCTGGGCCCCTCATCCCATTTCCCTGAATCAGTCTACATTCTGAGGCCCAATGGAAGCCTCTGTTGCATTTTGGACATGGGGTATTGGGTCTTGTTCTCCCACCCTGTTTTCTCACTCTGTCTCTATGCCAAAATTGAGCTTTCCGGTGCCCTACTTTACCACATTGAAAGTCCCTTGCCAAAAGGGACCCTGTCTTCCCATGTTCGGATCTTGGGAAGTCTGCATCATAGCCTGGCTATAAAAGGCATTTGTGCCCACTGTGCCACAGCATCTTATGACGGCGTATCCTTGCGTAGTCCTAGTATAATTCTTCTACAAAGCTCATTAGCATTTTCTTTAGCAAGTTACCTTATCATAATTTCTGTTACTGCATTTTCACCATTAATTTGTTTGACAGCTGTCTGCAAACGTCCCACAAAATCAGCAAAGGGTTCATTTGGCCCCTGTGTTATTTTTGTGAAAGCTTCACCCTTGTCATTTTTATTGGAGAGAAAAGCCCAAGCTTTGATAGCAGCAGCAGCAATTTGCTCATATGCTGCTATGGGGTAATTGATCTGTACTGAAATTTCTGCATAAGAACCTACATCTGTTAGTAGGTCACAGGTGATTGGAGGATTAACTCCATTATGACTATTTTGTTGGGCTTGTATCCTACAGAGCTCACTATATTCAGAAAGCCACAACAAGTTTTGTCCAGGTTCTAAGCATGTCCTTGCTATAGATTTCCAGTCCCTAGCGATTAAGACTTCATAAGCCAAATTCTGTAATAACATCTTAACATAAGCTGATGTAGCCCCATAAAGAGTGCAAGCCTTTTTCAGGTCTCTGAGGATTTCTATATCAAAAGGAGTGTATCTTCTACTTTCTTGACCTGAAGAGTTAAACTGTTGAATCACAGAATACATTCCTACCTTCAAATCAGCTAAATCTTGCCCTTCTTCTGTGGTTTTAAGTACTGCCTTTTGCAATCTAGTTATATTAGGGGGTGATTAGGGAGGTGCTGGTGGTATCACTGTCCCTCCCATTACTCCTCCCCCCTCCATCTTGGAAGGTGAAGTTGATGGGGGCAGTGTCAAGAACCTGCTCCGGTTTAGGGTTTAGGCAGGGTTGAAGCTGCCTTGTGAGAGTGAGAATCACCACGCTCTTCATCTTCACTTAACTCCTCATGCCCTCTGGTGATATTGCCATTAGTCTGTTCATTGCTTTCCTCATTTTCCTCACACTTCCTCATCTGGCTGTTCTTAGAATTTTTCTTTTTCTATAACTTGCAGGATTCTTTAAGGCCAATTGTATTATGTTGTATATATAAAATGTTTCCTTGGAAATTAAATGAGGACCTTTATCCTTGTAGTATTTACATAATTGATCTCCTACCGGCTTCCAATTATCTTTTGTCTTCTTCCTTTAAGAACCAAGGGGACGTGTATGCTAATGTACCCAGGAATCTAGCGATTGGCAACCAAGTTATAATTAAGCCTTGTCCCTTGATCAACTTAAGCACGCTTTCTATAGTGCCCCCTTGGGGCGGGGATGGGGGTGGGGGTGGGGGAGAATCTTTTCCCAATATCTGCCCCATTTCAGTTAGAAAGGGTTACTAGTTTAGCCCTTAACAAAGTTCCCTGTTTGTCTATTAAAATACTCACCCAATTTCCTGGTCACAGGAGACTTCTTCAGTGAAAATAGGATCCTTGGTCCATATGTTGGGCATCAAATATGATGACTGTGTTAGCACCCTGGATACCTTAGAATCAGCCGGAGTCAGGATAAGCAAAAGTCCTTAGTCTTTATTCTTGGTCTTTATGGGTAGAAGTTAATTTGATAGATGCAGAATCTTCACCATCTCCTTCTTCCTCATCTACCAGCAAAGTGACCCTGGCTAGTCTTATTCCACCCCCTAGTCCCTCCTACAATTCTCTGTATACACCAATTATTGAGCCAGCACAGGGTAGTGGGAAGGGTCATTTTCCAAGTATATGCTTATGGAGTATTGTCTAATTAGCCTTAAGTGCTCAGTTGTCTGACCTCAATGCATCGACTCAAGAGTTTCAGCCTTTTACACAGATTCTTAGTCCTTTTGAACCTCCCCTATTAATTGAGAAAACGAACCACATAATATCATTATACATGTGAAATCATGAAAAACATATTTCCACATTACCCACATCACAAAAAAAGTAAAAATAAAAAAAAAAGCAAGAAAATTATACTTGAATTTGCAATTTGTACTCAGAATTCATCAGTTCTCTCTCTGGAAAGTGGATGACATTTTTTTTTATCATGAAATCTTTGAAATTGCCTAGTATAATTGTATTTATCAAAGTAGTAAAGTTTTTCACAGTTGACCATCATTACAACATTGGATAGTACTGTGCACAATACTTTCTTCTTACTTCATTTGCATTAAGTTCATAGGTCTTGCCAGGTTTTCTTCAGAAACCATCCCTCTTGTCATTTCTTATAAGGCAATGGTGCTATATCACAATCATATGTTACACTTGTGAAATAATTCTCCAGTTGATGAGCATTCCCTCCATTTCCAAATCTTTGCTACCACAAAAATCTGGTATAGATATTTTTGTATTTATTTGTCCAATTATATGTAAAGATAGGTTCCAATATTCATTTTTGTAAGATTTTAAGTTCCAATTTTTTGTCTCCCTTCCATTTTAATCTCCCTCCTCCCCAAGACAGCAAGCATTGCACATGTGCAATCATTAAATATATTACCACACTAGTCATGCTGTAAAAGAAAAATAAGAACAAAAGACAAAAAGTACAAGAAAAAAATGAAAATAGTATGCTTCAATCTCCAATCAGACTTTTTAAAAAAAATTATCCAATAATATTTATTAAGTGAAGATAGTTTTCAACATTTATTTTTGTAAGATTTTGAGTTCCAAATTTTATTCTCTCTCTCTCTTATCTCCCCTCTTCTCCAGGACAGAAAGCAATCTGATAAAGGTATACATGGTGTATAATCATTTTAAAACATATTTTCACATTAGTCATGTTGTAAAAGAAAAATCAGAGCAAAGGGGAAAAAACACCAAAAAGAAAAAAGCAAATTAAAAAAAAAGATAAAAATAGTATGCTTCGATCTATATTTAGTCTCCATAGTTCTCTCTCTGGATGCAGATGGCATTTTCCATCTCAAGCCTATTAGAATTATCTTGGATCAATGTATTCCTTACTGAATTGCTTATGTATCTGACGTTGTAATGGGTTTTATGCTTTCCTATAAAATTCTGTTTTTCAAAAAAATAAATTTAAGGGGTGAAACAAGGTTGCCCACTATCACTATTACTATTCAATATTGTATTAGAAATGTTAGCTTTGACAATAAGAGAAGAAAAGGAAATTAAAGGAATTAGTGTAGGAATAGTGAGGAAACCAAATTATCACTCTTTATAGATGGTATGTTGATATACTTAGAGAGTTCTAGAGAATAAACTAAAAAACTATTAGAAACAATTCACAACTTTAGCAAAGTGGCCAGATGCCGAATAAATCCACAAAAAAATCATCAGCATTTTTATAAATTACCAACAAAGTCCCGTAGCAAGAGATACAAAGAGAAATTCCATTTAACATAACTGTACATAACATAAAATATCTGGGAGTCTACCTACCAAGACAAAGTCAGGAATTATATGAACACAGTTACAAAATACTTTCCATACAAATAAAGTCAGATCTAATCAACTGGAAAACTATTAAGTGCTTGATGGATAGGCTAAACTAATATAACAAAAATGATACTACAATCTAAATTAATCTACTTATTCAGTGCTATACCAATCAAACTTCTAAGAAATTATTTTAAATTATTTTCAATAAATTTTTTATTTTTAGCTAGAAAAAATAGTAATAAAGTTTATCTGGAAGAAGAAAAGGTCAAAAATTTCAAGGGAATTAATGAAAAAAAAAAGGCAAATGAAGATGGTCTAGCTGTACCATACCTAAAACTATATTATAAAGCAGTGGTCAGGGGCAGCTAAGTGGTACAATGGATAAAGCACCAGCCCTGAAATCAGGAGGTTTTGAGTTCAGTTCTGATCTCAGACACTTAACCACTACCTAGCTGTGTGAGTCTGGGCAAGTCACTTAACTTCAATTGTCTCAGAAAAAAAAAGCAGTGATCATTAAAATCATATGGTACTGGCTAAAAAATAGAGTAGTTGATCAGTAGAATAGGCTATATTCACAAGATGTAGTAGTCAATGACTATAATAATCTAGTGTTTGATAAATCCAAAGATGCCAGCTTCTGGGATAAAGACTCACTATCTGACAAAAATTGCTAGGAAAATTAGAAATTAGTATGGTATTGATCCTCACCTAACACGATATACCAAGATAAGGTCAAAATGGGTTCATGATTTAGATATAAAGAATTCTATTTTAATCAAATTAGAAGAACAAAGGGTAGTCCACCTCTCAAATCTGTGGAGAAGGAAGGATTCGTGGCCAAAGAAGAACTGGAGTACATTATAGAATGCAAAGTGGATAATTTTGATTACATTAAGTAATGAATTAGTGTATCTATCCTTCTATAACCTCTTCAGTATTGACTAGTTCCATTTTTATCATCTTTTCCATTTGCTGGGAGTGAGAAGAAACTTCAGAGTTGTTTTGATCTGCATTTTTCTTATTGATGATGTGAAGTATTCTTTTTTCTTGTTAATAGTTTTTAATTCTTGTTTTAAAAACAATTCAGTAGTATTCATTGACCATTTATTTATTTACTAGGGAATGACTTTTATTCTTATAGAGTTCTTTTAGTTTCCTATATATCTTGGTTGTCACCTTTATTGAAAAGATTTGATACAAATAATTTCTTCTAGTTAACTGTTTTTCTTCTTATCCTAGATTTGTTATGTTTGCACAAAACAATTTCAATTTCATATTACCTATTAAAATTATCTATTTTGTCTTCTGTAGTTGCCTCTATCTTCTGAGTAAGAACTCCTCTTCTTACAACTATGAAATGCATATGATTTACTTCTCTTTTAACTTTTTTAGGGTATAATCTTTAATATTGAAGTGATATACTCATTTTGAATTTATTGTGTAATGTTACATAATATGTTAACCCAAGTCTGATTTCTGCCAGAGTGCTTTCCTTTTGAAGTCACTATTTTTGATCAAGTTGAAAGGAGAATTCTGAATAGTTAAAGAGAAATTGAATGATTTTTAGAGAAATCATTATCCAGGATGGATGACTTTCCTATTGAATGAATCAAAACTGGTATCTAAATTTCATACTGTTCTTTGATCTTGATTATTAAATTTTGTTATTCATCTTGAACACTATAAAATTGTAGACTGAAATGTCGGGAGAGAAAAGTTTTAATGTTAAGATCCATTTAGATAATAGGAGCTGATTCTGGAAAGGAGCTTAGGGAATAACTATCATAACACCTTCATTTTATAGGTGACAAAATTGAAGCTCAGAGATAGATGAAATTATTAGTATAACGTCAAACAGCAAATAAGCAACAGGGACATAAGTTAAACTTAAAGTCCTTTGTTTTCAAAAGCAGTCAAATATTCCTTTCAATTTCTCTCTAACATACAATTTAATTAACCAATTTGTTTCTGACAAGCGTGTGTCTTGAATGTTGAGCATTGAGATTTTATTCCACATATATATATATATACATATAGTTATACATAGTATACATGTAGTTCTTCTATTAGAATGGAAGCTCCTGGAAAATGAATGGATGCCCATCAAAAGGAGAATGGTTGAGTAAATTGTGGTATATGAACGTTATGGAATATTACTGTTCTATAAAGAATGATCAGCAGGATGAATACAGCGAGACTTACATGAACTGATGCTAAGTGAAATGAGCAGAACCAGGAGATCATTATATACCTCAACAACGATACTGTATGAGGATGTCTTCTGATGGAAGTGGATTTCTTCGATAAAGAGAGCTAATTCAGTTTCAATTGATCAAAAATGGACAGAAGCAGCTATACCCAGAGAAAGAACACTGGGAACTGAATATAAACTGCTTGCATTTTTGTTTTTCTTCCCGGGTTATTTTTACCTTCTGAATCCAATTCTCCCTGTGCAATAAGAAAACTGTTCGGTTCTGCACACATATATTGTATCTAGGATATACTGTAACCTATTCAACATGTAAAGGACTGCCTGCCATCTGCGGGAGGGGGTGGAGGGAGGGAGGGGAAAAATCGGAACAGAAGTGAGTACAAGGGATAATGCTGTTAAAATTACCCTGGCATGAGTTCTATCAATAAAAAGTTATTTAAAAAAAAAAAAAAAAGAATGGAAGCTCCACAAAGTCAGGAATTTTTACTTTTTGTCTTTGTATCCCTAATCTTAGCATAGTGCTATAGTAATTGCTTAATAAATGCTTGTTAATTGATTATTTCCTTCCTCATAACTACAATACTAGGATAGTAACAGCCTGTGGGATTTAGTCATCCAGCAAATCCTTGCAATTTGATATAGCAGCAAATGTTTTAAGTGCCTACTGTGTGTGTGCGCAGAATAATGTGCTAAATCTGAATGAAAGTAAAGAAATTTTAATGCTTCTAGGATCCCTGAACTCTTGGGTTTACAATCCAGTGAGATGGTAATTTTTTCATATATGTACATATATATATATATATATATATATACTTAAAAAAATTTTTTTTTCATTGCGTTATTTCTTGCAGGAATAAAAGTCATTACTGTCTGGGAGACTCACGGACGGTCTTCAGATAATTAGTGTAGAGTTAGGTTTGACTTCTGAGGCACCTACCAGCTCCTACACATTTTCAACACAAGTCTACGAGAACTACACTTGGAACAAAGAAGTCATTACTGGCCCAGTGTTTTTTCTCTCCACCGCGTAAATACCACTGAACCTTCTGTATTCTCCAGAGGTTGGGATTCTTTTTATTTCCTAATTAGGCAAGCATCCTTTCCCTCGCCTATGAGACAGCTGAGGTTGTGATCTATGGGAAAGGGGGGATGAGAACTTGAAGTTTGGGCCTTCTAGGAGAAGGGCACAACAGAAAGAATAGGGGGACACGGCTCAGCTAACAATCCTTTGCATCTTCATTCTCGAAATTGTAGAAAAAGTTCGGGACTGCGGAGCAGGAGACGTGGTCGTAGAGGGTGGGGGTGGGGAGAGAATGCTAAGGGTTGCAGTTTCGATTTATCAGAAAACGAAAGAAGGAAAGGAGTAGGACCTGGCCCCGGCCTGCGGGCACTCAGAAGGTTGGCTATTGGAGCTTTGCGATTGGTTCCTGATTCTCCTCTTCCAGAGAGATTACAGCCCCCACTCTTCCCTCCCCTTTTCTGATTAGGGCCCACCCCTCGCCTCGGTCCGCCCAGGGCTAGGGTTTTACCTTTCAATTCTAAAGAGGAGGGGAGCAGAAGGCTGCTGACAGCTGGTCCAGCTGCTGCTTCTATTCCGAGCTCCTGGACCGCGGTGGCTGCAGACCATGGCAGATTCGGAGGTCAGCTGCTTCCTCACCAAACTCTTGTGCGAGAACAAGGCGGGCTCCTCAGACGTCCAGCGTTTGAGCCAGAAGATCGGCTGGTCCCAGACGCAGCTTAATCAGATCCTGCGGGAGGCCGGGCCCGAGCGTTTCTTGCTGGTGGAGGACCAGGACCCCGTCGTGGCCGTGGCCGTGACCCCCTTGCGCCTCTGCGGTCACTACCTGCGGGACGAGTGTGACAGCTGCGAGCGGCTGCATCTCTGCAAACTATTCATTCAGGATAGGTGCAGGTATAAAAAGCAGGGGTGAGTTTGGGGAAGCTGGTGGGGCGGGGCCGGAGGAAGGGATACGTGTCGGGGGTGATGGTGGTGGTGGTGAAGATGGCAGTGGGGATGAGATTAAGGAGACACGCACTAATAGCATCTTCCCGAAGCTCTTTGTGCTCTAGGGACGTCCAGATAGATACATAGACTATATAGGTAGGTTAGAGTCGTAGGAAAAAGGCTTTCCTTTTGGCCGCAGCCATTAGTTGTTCCCTTCGCAGTCTCATTTTTTTTTAAATTTACTGTGTATCTTGCCTTTATTTTTCTATATAAGCTATTTTAGATTATAAATTTCAGAGAATATGTCAGACTGTATTGGTAAAGGGAATTTCTTGGCGGGGAGAAATGGATTCAGCCCATCGCTAAACCTGTCTGTATTGGGTCCTCTCGTAATATATAAACTGTTTGAGTTGAAGGACCGTTCCTTTCTCTTTTGTCTTTTTCGCCAGCGCCTAGCATAGTATATAGCATCTAGCACAGATTAGGAGTTTACGGAGTATTCTTCCTTGGAAAATGAACATATTCAGCTTCTAATTTTACAACTGATGAAATTGTCCACATAGCATGTAAAGTCCTGTGGGGGTAGGGACTATTTGTTGTTGTTTTTTTTAAGTCTTTGGCTTCCTTGGCTTCAGGCTTGAGCCCCGGTACAGTATTGTTGTACTATTGTAGTACTGCTTAATTGTAGTTGGGTGTAGTAGGTGCTTAATAAATGCTTATTGAATTGAATTGAACTGGGGAAATAAGTTTCCTAAGGTGAAAGATCAAGCCCGGAGGAGGGAATGATTAGAATTGGGTTTCTGCTGAGACCTATTCCTGTGGTTTTTGTCTTTTATATCAGACCATACAAGATTTTTAAGTTCTCAGGTGTAAGTGGGAGGGGAAAAATTTGTGAATTAGCCAGAGCCGTGGGAGACCCTTGAACAGTTTTCATAAAGGGTGAACTTCAAAGTCTTTCCCCCTTTCCCTATCTTCAAGTTTTCTCTAAAGGAGAGAGGGTTTTAAGGAAAGAAAAAGGAAACACAAAGGAGATAGAGAAATTGAAGATTGTTAGTTTTACGGAAAGAACTGGAAAGGGAAATGGCAAACCACTTCAGTATCTTTATCAAGCAAACCCCAAGAAAGGAGAGCAGGAAGAGTCGGACAAGACTACTATTGACTAAATAGCAACAAAGGGATGATCTGATCTCTTAGCGTCCCCAATCCTTTTCCTTTCAATCCCAGAATGGAATATCATGGGGAGGAGAGAGGGTTGATAAATATGAGGTCACTCACTTGCCAATGTAAGGTGTGGTTTTTTGTTTGCTTGTTAAACATGTGTGGAAAAAAATTGTGCAGCCAGATTCCTCCTCCACCTCCACCTTTCCAACCCATATTGATGCATAACCCATGTTATGAGAAACTAGCCTAATCAGAATTATGAAATTGTAGGAGAAAAAGTGTATTTCTAATTACTTCCTCCTCTGCTCCTTCCTTTTCACTTTCTATTCCTTATTCTTTATTTTTTTCCTCTAGAACAATGAGTTCTTGTATCCACATATTATCCAATAGAATAACTATATTAAATATTTAGCAAAATCTTCTCCAATTTTGAACTAAGAGAGTAATATTTCTCCATTTTCCTGGGGAAAAGGGGACTGAAGTACAGAGAAAATGGGACTTGACCAATACTGTGAAATGCCAAAGGTGGAACTAGGGATTCAGGACACTAAACATCCATATTCCTATCATGACATTAGTTCCCACTCCCTCTGCTTAAGACTCTTAATGAATCCTATTTTCACAAAAATGAATTACTATCAGATAATATAATTACTTATTCTAATAAACTCACCCTTAAAATGCTGAATTTGTCCAAAAGGAAAAAAAAGGAGGGTGGTGGTGGTGGTGATTAGATAGAAAAATTTTGATGGAATCTTTATTCCAAAGTCATTGATAGTATTAGGGAACAGTTTGAGTGAAACACAAATTTTTGCATCCTAGTGATAGGGAGTGCAAGAGGAGGGTGATCTATACAGATGGGTTGAGAGGCTGGTGCTTTCACCATGTAGTGGGGCTTGTAAGAAGAAATATCCAGCTTCTAGTAGGAAAAAACCTGTGGTGTGCCACCCACAACCACCTGCTGAGAGAAAAAGCTGGCTGGAAATGGTCCCTGTGTACTACCTCCTTGGAAATGGGCATTGTGAAAATGGGTCTAGCAAGGTGTGTGTGTGTGTGTGTGTGTGTGTGTGTGTGTGTGTGTCTGTCTGTCTGTCTCGAGGTGATAGTCTCCTAGGACACTTCACATGAGTCTGCACTAAAACTGCGATCCTGGTTGATGTTATCAATGTCCTGGTTCCTACAGTGAGAGTTCCTCCTATGGGAGCTTTCCTTGGTTCAGTATTTAAGTGTTAGCTCTCCCAACCCCATTTTCCCATAAAACCTGTGGTTTTTATTGCTCAATTTTTCATTGTGCTGATTTTAGGAACTTATATGTTGTGTATATGTCAGAAGAAATGCTTATACTCAGTGACATTGAGAATAAGGAAGTTGAAATGAGGATAGTTGACAAAGACTAGACACTTTATTCCTTTTGTAGGAGTTTCTCCTTCCCAGTTGAGAAACACCTGTGACACCTTAATTCAACTGCTTCATCATTCCAGTATTTATACTTTTCTCCATTTCCTTCTGACAAATGCTCCTATCCTTCTAAAGTAAATGGCTTTTCATGCCTGCTATTATATCTTAAATTTATTGGTTTTTTTTCCTCAAAATAAACACCTAACTCAAGTCCTTCCTAAAGAAGAAGGGTAAAGTAGAGAGTATTACTAGATGCCCTCAAAAATCTTGAACACAGAATGGGAATGGAAGTCCCAAATGGGAGTTATGGGAAAAGGAAAAGGACTTTTTTGCATATCACCGATGCCTTTTGGCTACTTCTTAAAATTGAAAATTTATAGGGTAGCAGTATAGATAAAATTGCCTTCTTGTCTCAAGTCCAGAATTTTATACTTAACATAGATTGAGAGGGCATGGTGCCAGTCAGTAAATGGACAGCTAAGTGGTACCAGTAGATTGAGTTCTGGGTCCTAAGTTAGGCAAACCTGAATTAAAATGCAACCAAAGATACTTCCTAATTATGTGATACTGGACAAATCACTTAATTTCTATTTGCCTCAGTTTACTTACCTGTAAATGTTAAATAGCATTTGTGGAAATTGTTGTGAGGATTAAATGAAATAATGATTGTAAAGTTCTTAGGACAGTGCCTAGCACATGGTAAATGTTAATATATGTTAGTAATATAAATATTAGTAATTATTAAATGTTGACTTTTATCTGCTAACAAAGATAAGTTATCACCCAACCTTGTTCTCTTTTGCTACCTTCTTTGTACTCTTCTCTTGGGCTTCACAACTCCTTTAAAAGCCCAATGAAAAAATCTATTCTAAATAATGTGGATTCAGAGATAAATATTTGTCTTTGTTCCTAAAATAAACTGGAATTTTCCATATATATATATAAAATTTTCAATGTATTTCTTCTCCTCTAACTCTCCCTTCTAATTATGATGCACAGATTTGACTTAACTACAATAGGGGATAGTGACAATGGGGACAGAGAGAGTTCCCATTTATATACCAATTCATGAAATTTGTGGTACTTATGGGATTTTTCTTCTTTAAAAATTAAAGCAATAGTTGGGAACAAAAGGAAGATCAGTGTGAAAAGCTAATTGTGGACAACAAGATTAAATTGATTAGATGAGCATATAAGGATGATCATATATATGTATATGTATATATTTATATATTGGAATAATTTGCCATTTCCTTATCTGGACAATCATTTCATATGGACAGACATCATTTTATAGTTTAGGTTAAGGGACTTTCTCCAGTCATATAGCCAGTAAGTGTTTGAGCCCAGATTTCAGTACAGGAAGATGAGTCTTCCTGATTCCAGGCCTGGTACTCTTATCTACTGTACCACTTAGCTATCCCCAGTCAATCACTTTCTCTTTCGCTTTCTTTTTCTCTTTCTCTCACACACAAAATAGATGATCCTTATTTATGTATGCATATATACATACATATATATCAATGTGAATTTTAAAAAATGACTTAAGATAGTGTAATGCCAAAGAAACTGAGCAGGACAGAGGTTAGAGACCAATCCAATAGTTTATTCAGAGAGAATTCAGAACAGATTTATTATCCCATAACAGTGTATGAGCAAATTTCTAAGGCTGCAATAAAAGCTTGGAATTCTCTCCCTGGACAGCAAGATAGAAGTAAAACTTTTACAAAAATAGAGCAAGGTTCCAATGAACCTTTTGCAGATTTTGTGGGGCGTTTACAAACAGCTGTAATAAGAACCACTGGAGACAATGCAGCAACAGAAATAATGACTAGACATTTAGCTAAGGAAAATGCCAATGAGGTTTGCAAAAGAATTATATGGGGGCTAGACAAAAATGCTCCTTTAGAGGAGATCATAAGACACTGTGCCACAGTGGGCACAAATGCTTATTATGCCCAGACTATGATGAATATGGGAAGACAGGGTCCCTCTTGACAAGGGACTAATAGAGAAATTCGTAGGTGTTTTCAGTGTGGAAAAGTTGGACATTTGAGAGCCCAATATAGATACAGAGATACAATGAGAAGACAGGGTGAGAGAATAAAACCCCAAACCCCATGTCCAAAATGTAATCGAGGCTTTCACTGGGCCTCCGAATGTAGGTTGACCAGCTCCAAAGTATCAATCAAAGGACAGGTGGGGCATGATAGCAGCTGAGGTTACACCCAGAGAGACTTTAGAAATTCAGGACTCTGATGTCATCAACCAACAGAAAAGCAATCAGGATTGAAACCAAGATCCATTTGTGTAATGGGCTGAGGCTTTGTCAGGGGCCGAGACCTAGTCACTGGGAACCTTAACAGAGACTGCCTCTTCCAGCTTCCCCGAGCCGGACAGGGCTTCGGACGTCTCCGGCCCTCCTCGTGGAGACGGGAGGAGGGAAATACCAGACAGAGGAGCCGAGGTGGATAGACGCAACGATGTTTATTGATGTTACAAGTCAGCGGTGTCTCCCGCAAGCCATCCCGAGTCCATTCCTTTTATAGTCCTTTTCCCTCCACCTGTAATTCATCTAGAGGAGCAGGGACTCCTCCCCAATCCCTCCCCGAAGGAGGAGCCCATCCTTTCTGTGCCTCCCCTGCCACGGGCCAGGTTCCACCACTTCAGCGTGGTAATCAAGGAATCTTGGGTTAGGGTGAGTCCTGGCACAAAGGAGTCCTCAACTCACTTCAGGAGGTTCAGGTCCAGGGCCCCCGACAAGGCTTGAGTTGATGCACTGAGGTCCCAAGCACATGAAGCTAAATAGTAATTGGACCATACTCTATTAATATACAAGCTTGGAGAAAGAATGGCCCCCGCCCACTCTTTGTGCAAGTCCTGATGTGTTGTATAGGAAATGACAATTTTGGTGGGTGGAAGCAGGGGAGTGGAAAAGGAAGGGGAAGGAGAGACTGCTTGCATTGCCATTGCGATGGCCTTTCAGCTCAGATCCCCTTCTGTTAGCTGCCTTCTTGTCGCAGCTGCCCATATTGCTATCACAATCTTTCTTGTTCATATTGCTGTCGCAATCCTTATTCACCTCTTCACTTCAATAAAGATTGAAGATTTTTCCCTTAACCTGAATTCCTGACTCCGGCTGATTTTAAATACGCGGTCATCACACATTTGGTCCCAGGGCTGGACGAGACTATCATCTCAGAGTCCAGCCCTGAGTATTGGGACAGCAAGCTTTTTTATAGGATAACAAGAACAGTGACATAGTGGGGGAGGTACCTAGGTGGGGATAAGGTAAAATGGTGGGGGAGGCACCTAGGATGAGGCAATGGAGGGAGGTTACTGATATTCTAATGGCATCTAAAATGTATAAACCTTTATCCTGTCAAACATTAAGAAGGAATGTCTATAACCTAAAGATATAAAACCTTCATTTCATCAACCATTTAAGAGGAAATGATTATAGCCTGGGGTTTTGGGGCAGAGCAACTGGGGTAGACCTTTATCTCATCAAAACATTAAGAGGGAAAGGTTATAACCTGAGGCAGAATAACTAAATAGGACAATTGGAGAAACTGGGTCCCATTAAAAGGGACCCCTGGCACAACAATAGAAAAAATGAAGCAGAAATTCCTAGAAATTGGAATAGAGTTGAGCATATAGAAGTGGAATCCACTAAGATCAAGCCCATTTCCTAGTGTTGTAGGTTGTGGATCACAGCAACTGCTATCACTTGACTGTACAATTCATTTTCAGACCCACCCATAGATCACTCCTGTACAAAATTTGAATATCATTCACTCTACACTACATCTGTTCTGAGATTCCTCTTTGCTTGTTTTAGTCATGAATCACCAATCTGGGAGGTTGGATACCCTTAGGGTTTCTGGCTGAAACAGAAACAATTATCTAATTACAGTCATTTTGAGTCAATCTGGGCCCAAACCACTACCAATTGGGCTTTTATTTGAGACCTGTTATTGGCAATCAATTATGAATGATTCAGGTTTAAGACATGGTCCTTAAGAAATAAATCTAGCCAATAAACCCCAAGATATCTTGGGAGGGTTTTGCAATGAAGAATCAAAGCAAAACAAAAAACCAATGAAGGTATATGTGGATGGAAGAAAGGAAGTGAGAAAGGAAAAGGGAGGAAAGGAAGGAGAGAGGGGGGGAGAAGAAGGGGAGAGAGAGAGAGAGAGAGAGAGAGAGAGAGAGAGAGAAAGAGAGAGAGAGAGAGAGAGAGAGAGAGAGAGAGGAGAAAAGGAAGAAAGGGAAGGAAAGGGGAAGGGTTGACCAACTTTCAAGAGGTCATTTAATCTCCCAGCTTCTTATGCCATCAGAGTTTCAAGTCTAATCCTTTCTGAGTATTAGGGGTGGGGCAAGAACTCTTTTAGAAAAGAAAGAGAAAAGTACCACTACACAATAATCCTTTGGCATCATTGATTGTAGTCATAGCATTTTAGGTCCATCCATTTACTCTTTCTAACCCCAAATTGGAAATTGACTACAGTCATAACCAATCCAGAACTAATGGCTAGGATTAACACTAAATTTCCAAAATATGGGGGTTATTTAGAATTTTGAGGTCCCGCTGCTTGATCAGTCAATAAAGATGCCCAGAACTGAGAGTTGAAGTGTCTCATTTGTATAACAGGAAAAAGACAAGCTTTCAAAGGCAGTGTGCAATTATTAAGTGATTGGCAGGCATGGTACTAAACACTGGAGATACAAGTGCAAGCAGAAAAAAATAATCTTTCTCTTAAAGAGTTTACTTTCTTAATGGGGAAAGACAATACAAAAAGGAAATGAAAAGGGGAGTTTGGCTTCCTTTTGGGGATATAAATGATGAAATCCTGAGAGTCAGAAGCAGAGCTGGAAGGGTAATGATGCATGGCCACTTTGGGTTGATACCCAAAGTATTTTAGCAAGAATTTACCAAAGGTAGGAGAGTGTCAGAGAAAAGCTGGCTCATTATTAAAGTATAAACAGAAAGAAGCCGTAGAACTTTTATAATTATTACCTTATAAGGGGTGATACTAGCAAACATGAAGATAAAAGTTTTTTCTTTTGTTTTATTATTGGTAGTTGGTAAGTGAAAGGAAGACATATAAAGAGGCAAAAAAAAATGTGAATGAAGAACTTTCCAGGGTTGTGACAAAGAAAACCTTCTCCTTAAACTTCTTTTTTCTTAAATGAGTTGCTAGTAAAGGGGGGGGAAGCCTGCAGCCCAAAACATTCCCTGACACTTTAGGTCCAGAATGTTAAAAAAAAGATTCCTAACTCCTTTTCTTCACTGTGAGTCTTCTTCTTTCCAAATCTTGTCTCCATTTTTTTTTTATTTTTGGAAATATCACCTCTTTCCATTGTTCAAAAGCCTCCAGTAGCACCACATTACCTTTTAGAAGGGACTGGCAACTTAAAACATACGGGTTTATCATTTTCAGAAGACTTGCACATAAATTAGTTCATTTGATTCTTAAGGTCCAGATAATTCACATTTTAAAACTATGGAAACACCCTCAAAGCCTAGAATTAGAACTTTTAACTATGACTTTAATATTCTTTTTGCTATATTGCAATGTTTTCCATAATTTTTAGAAATATCAAATTTCCCCTAAGAAGTGCTTCTACTACAAGGCACTGACCCACATTTAACATCGTACACCAAGATAAGGTCAAAATGGGTTCATGACCTAGGCATAAAGAATGAGATTATAAATAAATTGGAAGAGCATAGGATAGTTTACCTCTCAGACCTGTAGAACAGGAAGGAATTTATGACCAAAGAACTAGAGATCATTATTGATCACAAAATAGAAAATTTTGATTATATAAAATTGAAAAGTTTTTGTACAAACAAAACCAATGCAGACAAGATTAGAAGGGAAGTCATAAATTGGGAAAACATTTTTACAGTCAAAGGTTCTGATAAAGGCCTCAGTTAGTTTTTTCTCTCCTTTCTCCCTCTCCCTCCTCACCAATGTTTTGTTTCTGACCATCTCCCTCAATCTGCCCTCCCTTTTTTAGTCCCTCTCCACTTTCTTATCCCTTTCTCATGTACTTCTGTTCTCCCTTCTATTAGTATCCCCTATAGGATGAGACAAATTTCAATATCAAACTAAATATGTATTATATTTATTTGAGTCAAATCTAATTAGATTAAAATTCAAACAATAATCATTTCTTTCTCTCAATAATAGGTCATTTTTTGCCTCTTCATGTGATGTAACTTATCTCATTTTACCTCCTCTTTCCTCTTCTCCCAATACAATCCTTTTTCCTCCCCTAGTTTCTTTTTTTGTATCATCACATTAAAGTCAACTTATACTTAACACCTTCGAAGTATATCCCTAACAAAGATATGGTTTTTAAGAGTTACATATATCATCTTCCCATGTGGAGATGTAAACATTTTAACCTTTAAAAAACAAATTTTTTTTCCCTTCCCTTTTTACCTTATTATGCTTCTCTTGAGTTCTGTCTTTGAAGATCAAATTTTCTGTATAGTGCTGGTCTTTTCGTCAAAAATATTTCAACCCCCCCCCCCCCATTTCATTGAATCCCCATCTTTTTTCCTGAAATATAATGCTTAGTTTTGCTGGGTAACTGATTCTTGATTGCAGTCCAAGCCTCTTTGCCCTGTGGAATATCATATTCCAGGGACTTCAATCCTTTAAAATGGAAGCTGCTAGGTCCTAGGTAATCCTGATTGTGGTTCTTCAATATTTGAAATCTTTCTTTATGGTTGCTTACATTATTTTTCTTGATCTGATAATTCTGGAATGTAGCTATGATATCCTTTGTAGTTTTCATTTTGAGGTCTCTTTCAGGAAGTGAATGGAGGATTTTTTCATTGTCTATTTTACCCGCTTGTTCTAGGGTATCAGGGCAGTTTGATGATTTCTTGAAAGATGTTGCACCTTTTTCATCGTGGTTTTCAGGTAGTCCAATAATTCTTAGATTGTCTTTCCTGTATCTCTTTTCCAGGTCAGTTGTTTTTCCAAGGAAGTACTTTATATTTTCTTCCCTGTTTTCATTTTGTTGGTTTTGTTTGACTGATTTTTAAAAAAATGATAACTTTTTATTTTCAAAATATCAGATAGTTTTTAACATATACCCTTTCAAAAACTTGTATTCCAAATTTTTCTCCTTCCCTTCCTCCTACTTCCCTCAGGGAGCAAGTAATTCAATATATGTTAAACATGTGCAATTCTATAATATTTCTACATTTATCATGCTGTACAAGAAAAATCAGAGTTTTACTGATTCTTGCTGTCTCATTGAGCCATTCACTTCCATTTGTCCAATTCTAATTTTTAGTTAATTATTTTCTATAGTTAGCTTTTTTTTACCTCCTTTTGCATTTAGCCAATTGAACTTTTAAGTTGTTTTGTTCATTGGATTTTTTTTCCCATTTCACCAATTCTATTTTTTTAAGAAGTGATTTTCTTCAGTATAGATATTTTTTCCATTTCACCAAATGTATTTTTAAGGAGTTGTTTTCTTCAGACTATTTCTGTATTTCCTTTTTCAAACTCCTGCAAAGCTCTCATTTCCTTTCTTCATTTTTCTTTTAACTCTTAAGATTCTTTTTGAATTCTTCCAAGAGAATCATTTGAGTTTCAGATCAGTTCATATCCTGCTTTGAGGCTTCATCTGCAGGCATTTTGCCTTTAGTGTCCTCAGAGTTTGAAGTCTGTTCTTCCCTCTCTCCATAATAGCTATTTATGATCAGAGTCTTTTTTTGCATTTTTTCTCATTTTTGAATGTTGAAATCTGCTCTTATGGCACAGGGGAGATTATCCCCAGCTTCCTCTATAGGGTGAGAGAGGTTTTACACTGCCTTGGGGCTGATGGTGCTGCATGCTTCCACCCTGTGCTGGTTGGGCAAGTCCTGCCTGTTATGCTAGGGTATAGGGAGTCACTATTTGCCTTCTGTAGTTGCATTAAGAGATCACACAGTTAGTCTGCTGAACCAGTGGCTTAGGAACCAGGACAGAGTTGCCAATACTGCTGTATTTCAGCTAAGTCTCCCATCATATTCCCCACATGGGACTGCACCTGCAATGGGCTGTGTTCCCCCTGGCCCTGGGATAGACCTTTCCTGAAGTCCTCCCAAGATATCTTCTGCTAGAAATTTGTTACCCTCCAAATATTTGTGGGTTTTGTCATTCCAAAATCCATTTAGGGGCCTGATCTATTATTGATTCTGAGGGAAGCCAGGAAAAGCTCAGGCAAAGTCCTGTATACTATCCACCACCCCCATGATTTTTTTTTTACTACTTTGGAGGAGAAGCAGAAAGGCACTTTCTGGGAGGCTTAGTGGAGTTGGCTTGAAGGGGAAGGAAGATATTAATAGCAGCTGTTTCTTCTTAAAGGGAGTGTCAACTGGACTGAATCAGCCTCTAACCTGTGGAGGGCAAGAGCCCAACAGAACAGGATAGAGACTGGAGAGTCAGGAATCAAACAGGGAAGTTTCAAAGTGAGGGGAAGCAGATGAGGCAAGCAAGGAAGCAGATAAAACATATAGGCCCTAGCTCTTCCTCTAATCAGGGGACTTAAGGCAAGGTGGAAAGATCTCAATAATTATATCAATATTTATGCAGTGAGTTTCAGTGCTGATAGTGAGGGGTAACAGCAGCAGTGTGACAAGTTTGATCCTTAGCAGAGCTTTTATGACCAGAACATGGATACAGAAGGTATTTTTGTTTGAGGTCAGCAAATACCTCGTGCTGGTGCTGGTCAAAACAATACAATAATTATGTGATTTTACTAGAAGGTGAGTGCAAAGGATTATTGCTATGCCAAGTTCAGGGAATAGCTTACTTGCTGTGCTTTGACTCTAGAAGACAGGATGTTTCCTAATGACATGTCCCCATTCGGGCCAAATGGAAGGGGTCTGAAAGAATCTCTACCTTTTTGGCCAATAAGTGAGAAGCAGGTGCAAGTCTGCTATAGGAGACCAGTTGGGCCAGTGCAAGCATTTTATCCCAGGCGTGTTTGAAGAGAATTATTGGGGAAGTATATTCCAGGTATCATTACTAGCCATAGTTTGCTTGCAAACAGAAAAGAGCCGGGGGATCCAAGAATGTAGGGTCCTCGTGGTTGAGCACATAAAAAAAGGAAAGAGGCAAAAAAAAAATACCCCCCCCCAAAAAAAACCCTAAGACATATATTCGTCCCTTATCTGGAATCTTGGGACATCTGTCCCATCTGGATGTCAGTTGCTTCTGTGTCTACATAGATAAACCTTGAGGTCCCTGGAGAGTTCTGCTATCTACTCAGGAGCAAAGGGTATCTTCAAGTGATCCAGGAGTCCACATCCACAAATTTCGTAGCTGTACGAGTAGTCAGAAAGACCTGGTAGGAGCCCTTAGAAGACATATGGGTTGACAAATATGAGAAAACTCCTTGTATCAATTTTTGGATCTGAGATTCTGATTAGCATAACATAGGTTCTTGGTTAAGGATCTCTAAAGAGCACCTAAAAGTGGTCTCTTTTCCCAACCAGGAAGGACTGGATTCAAACAATGCAATAAAGTTTTCTCACAGTTCCCATAATTGCATGATAATATAAATCGGGACAAATCAAACCACTTAGAGGGCTCACAATGAACTAATTTTGAGGAAAGAGATTTACATGTCACCAGGATAACCAAGAAAACTTAAACATAGCTAACATCAAGGTTCCTTTTATCCTAGTAGCCCATTCTTATTATCCATTTAATCAGCACATGGTTCTTAGAGATCTTTTCTTGGACAATTGACTTTATTTTCAGTACTTTGTAATGATGAGTCATTTCTCCCTTAGGAGGATATTATTCCAATATGTAAGTTATTCTTATTTGCCTCCTATTATAGTAAGAGGTATCTATTTAATAGATTTAGTATTGTACTTACAAAAGTTGATTACAAAAATTTGATATAAGAGGAAAAAGAGGGACATAGTTGTAACAATGTCTTGTTTCATAATGGGGAAAAATTTCCCTAGCTCAGTTTGATTCCAGGTATGATTTATATCTGCTAGCCAATCATATAGTTATAGTATATCAAAAACAAGGCTCAGTATTAACTAAGTGGGAAAATTTCCTTTTCAGAAATTTTCTTTTTCAGAAAGGAAATAGCAAAATGTAGGAATAGTCAGATATACTTGGGGCATGTCAAAGTCATCCCCAAAACTTTTCCCAGGTACCAACATCTACTTTTAGCAGTTCCCAGAAAGCAGCACATGCCATTTTCTACCAATTCAGACAACTATCCTCAAATCTCAAAACAATACTAAATTATAATCCCAAGAATTTTTACATTAAGTAGCAAAATTTCACTTACCACAATTTAGGGCTTGAATAATCTTTCCTGATGTTTTCTTAATACTTAATATTTAATTTATCCTTTACTTATAAATTAAAACTACTCATATTCTGAGGCTTTAGACATAACAGCACATACCTGTTAGTTGAGTCATCATTAACATATTGAAGCTACATCTTTGAACCATCACATAGACTTTCAATAGTTAAAATGAAAATTTGTCTTTATATATTATTGTTTTATAACAAAATATACTTAATTAAATATTGTGTCATTTAAATAATTGAATTATATAACAAAATATACTTCACTAAATATTTAAATAACTATTTAAATGCAATTTCTATTTTTTCATTATATTCCTTTAAAAGCCTAATTCATGTGTGACTGCATCCAGATTAAAAAGATGTTTTGTCTAGTAGCATTTCTGGGATAATGGTCCCAGATCTCACAACATAAGAAAATCTGGAAGCACAAGAATAACATAAAGAGTCATGTATTTAAAACATGAAAAAAAATTTCAGATGCATTTCTAAATTATTGCATATGAAAATCATGATTCTTTTAACCTTGGCACTTTAAAACCAATTTAGAGTTATTAGGTATGGAACAATTACATTCAATTAAACAAATAATAATAATGCCAGTCACTTTGTTAAGCACTTTACAATCATGATTTTGATCCTCTCAACAACCCTGGGAGGTGAGTAATATTATTTTAATCTTTACAGATCATTTTAATCTTTACAGATAATTTACTTATTCACTTGAAATTTTGCTCATGTATCTCATTTTTTCCCTAGGTACAAATGCAGATTTTCCCATGATATTCATTTGCCTGGAAATAGCAAAATTCTGAAAAATAATGCACTTTTTGGCATCAATGAATCAGAACTCAAAGTCCTGCTTTTTCAGAATGATCCTTCCCTTTGGCCTGAGGTGAGTCACAGAAACTTTATATTAGTAATAATAACATAATAATAATTAATAATAATTAGAATTAATATGTAGTAATAATAATGCTAGAGGAAGTCCAATATCAAGGTGCCTACTAAATATAGGGCCCCTTACTGATTGCATACCCAAGGCACTTAAGAATGGGGTTATCCTTGGTGGCACAGGTCTCTTGAGAGCAAATGGGCTTAGAATCTGTTACTGAATTGTTGAAGATTTTGACTCTGGAAACAGTGTGGCATTGAACTAAGAGGTATGCTAAAATGAATACTAGACAGAGAGACCGAAGATCTAGAATTTTTGTCCCAGCTCTATGATTTATCAGCTAAATGATCTTAGCAAATCATTAAACCATTCTGGGGTACTTTACTTGTCCTCTACAATGAGAATATTGATCTAGATTAGCCTGGTGAAGCTTTTGAAATCCTTTTAAAGAATAATGATTTTAAATGCAGATAGATACAGAGCATTTTAATGGGAACAAATTACATTGAAACACAATTATCAGAATTTTTTTTTAAAGAAAATGCATACATACACATGCAAATTCATGGACCCCACTAAGAACTTGAGCTGGATGATCTCCAGCATTTGTTCAATTCTACAATTATGTAATGCTAAATAAGATACAATTCTATATATGTGTATGTGCATGGCCTTTGGAAGAAATTGTTCTCATTCATCCATTCCACTGGGGAAAAATCTTTACTTCTTCAAAGACATCCTTATAATTCCTTATAATGAGGTTACCCTCAACCTGGTTTACTCTGTCTGCTGAGTTGGTTTGACCAAGTTATGGCCACTATGCATGTTTCTTGGAGCCACAGGTGATAGCTTGGTGTCAGGTAGCCATCAAAAGTAGATGAGGGACCTTGAAAAGGGTCAGCAAGCCTTCACACCAGAGTTGCTATTCCTTCCCAAACTCTGAAGGTTAGTAGAATGTTGAGAAGACAAGAAAACTAACATAAACATTGAATGGACTGCCTTATGAAACAAATCATAAAATACCCATCACTGTAAATATTTAAGAAAAGGGCAAAATTAACAGAAATATTGTAGAAAGGATTCTTTCATTGACTGGAAAGTTAGAATCAGTGACTTAACCCTAAATAATTTTCAATATTGAGATTCTAAAATGCAAAATAAGAAAACAAACTTGATTAGTGTAATATAGCTCCATCAAAGGAGATGTTTGCATAGCCAATTTGTACTGGGTGGTTCTCTCAAAGAACAAGAAAAGAGGTGACTAGGAAAGAAATAATTAAAATCAGTAGTGCAAAATTGATTTTAATTCTAATGTTTAGACTTAAGTCAAATTAGAATTAATATTCCCCATTGCAATAAATTTTCCTCAGGTAACCTCAATTCACTTGGGTCACAATTCTATTCTTGTGATTTATCTCAATCTTATATTGTCTGGGGTAGTCAAAAAAGAAATAGTATGTCACTGAACTTTTTGTAATGACTGATTACAATTAGTCATTGGAGACTAATTTACAATTTCATTCTTGGAACTTCACCCAACAAACTTCCCCAAAGCTTAGATTTTTGTCTTGTAATTATCATTCCTGGATTCCTTTTTACTGTGAATTGAATCTCTATCACTATATTGTTTACCTTTGTAATCTCATCCTCTATCCACTTCACTAAATTCAAGTTGAATCAGTAGCCCTTCTAGCTTTATAGTAAAACCCCTTGCCTGCCACTTGATCCTATCAGTAGAGGATTACTCTCATTTTCCCAAAGAAGAAATAATGTGGAGGGAATTCTGGGTAGATGGGGGAGTAGATTGGTAAATTTCAAGCTCTCCTGATTTCCCCCACAAACAGAACAAAGTTGTGCCTCAGGGCGAACATAGACTGGTGAAAAACCAAGAACACTTGAGCAAAACAGGGGTTCTTCTGATACAACACTAAAAGTTCTAGAGAAAAGGAGCTGAGGTGACTTACAATCCACCTGTCTGAAGTGCAAATACCTCTGGGCTAGCTGCACAGTAATTTCTAGTGGAGATCCACTATGTTCCCATGTTATGGGAACAAGGAAGATCAGTGTTCATCTTCAGAGGACACTGAAGTAAAAAAGCTTCTTTTACCCCAGGGGGTAACATGAAATAGTTCCCTACCCAGAAGGAATTTATAGAAGAACTCAAAAATCAAATGAGACATTGAGGAAAACTAAAGAAAAAAATTAAAACCATCCAAGAAAAACAAGATTATGAAAAAAAGTCAATTAAAAAAGAGGTAGAGTTCCAAAGATGAAAATAACTCTTTGAAAATTAGAATTGGGCAAGGGGAAGCCAATGAAGCCACGAGAGACCAAGAAATAACAAAATACCTATCAGCCTTCATGTGGGTAATAAGAGAAAATACAATTCTACTGGCTCCATCTCTGTTGAAACTTAAGTTGTACCTATCCACTGTGAGACAAGATGTCTCTTTATATAATATCAAGAGGTATAAAGTCTTATGTGTAGTTTTAAGGTATGAAAATTAAATTATTAAATGCCTACTATGTGTCAGACACTGTGCAATGTTACTTTCCCTTAATCCTGTCAGCCATGAATACACCAAAAAGTCCTAAATATCTCAAATGTGTGTAAATACTTAACCCTTTCCCATTCCCTTTGAACAGATGAGAACATTGTCTCAATCTCCAGCTTGAACTTTTCTTCTTAGGCAATAAATTCAGTACAATCTTTGTAAACTGTTCTACATTCTCCTTTGGACCTGGAGTTTCTTCCATTTTTGCAGTTCACAGGGGTTTTATTTTAAGAGGACAATTTTATAGAGAATTTATACAAGATTTATCAAATCAATGTTCTGAAGAGATGATACAAAGGCACTCTTAAGATCTCTCTGAAGAACTTTGGAATCTTGTGAGACCTGGGAGACACTGGCATAGGATCACCCAGTATGGGTACCCACTGTGCTTTGTGAGCAAAGCAGAATTGGAATTAATTCTAATGTTTAGACTTAAGTCAAATTAGAATTAATATTCCCCATTGCAGTAAATTTTCCTCAGGTAACCTCAAATAAGTCAAAAGAAACATGAGATGTACACATTTATATGTATAAATCTCCAGTCCAAATATTCATGTAGACTTTTTATACCTGACTTGTGGTAGAACCTTCTGATCACCTGTGGTTGGATGTACTGTACCCTAACATGCTGATGTCATTTTGATCCTAACAACCAACTGACTAGAATCCTGGACCTGGAGTCAAGAAAACCTGAATTGAAATTTGGTCTCAGATATTTATTACCTCTGGGAGTCTGGGGGGTGAGGGGGCATTTAATTTCTTGGTACCTCGGTTTCCTCGTCTGTAAAATGAGGATAATAATAGTGCCTACCTCTCAGGGCTGTTGGGAGATCAATGGAGATAATATTTGCTAGGATCACTTGGCTCAATGTCTAATATAGAGTAGGTGCTATGTACATGCTTAATCCCTTCCAATACCCCCTGAAGAACATTAGACTAGAGACAGAGGTTACACCCTTCCACAAGCCTGATTTTGTTATCCTCAAGTTATCAAAGACAATAGAAGTTTATTGCTTATTATCTATCCTCTAGCATATTACAATGGTTCTTTTCCCTTTCTCTATTCCTTTATCACAAAATCCTGGGACATAGGTAAAATAGGTATTTTTTCCCCTTATTCATCGAAAAAGAAGTTTAGTTTGACCAAGTCATTATTAAAACTACCTTTCCAAGTACAGCAATTCTTTTCAGCATATCCAAGAAAATTTCTTTAAATGTTTTCTTTGATTTGTTTTGCTCTTAATTTGTCTGCTGTTACTCTTTTAAAAAATTATTTATTTAAATACACAGAATAAGAACAAAGAAAAACAGAAAAGGAACATAAAACAAAACAAAATAAAAGAGAACATGGTCATATGCACAGCAGAACATCAGGGAGAATTAAAAAAATATAACAACAAATTATCAGATCAAGAAAATATATATATTAGTAGAAGTTATATTCATGGGTGTCCGTCTTTTCTTTACTTCCTTTTGTTCTCTGTTGTGCACCTTTTTTACTTTATTTTCCCCTTCCTTTCATCTCCTCTACCCCCAAGCAGGCTATAGTTAAGAAAAAATATTTTTACGTATACATATGTAGATAAATACATACATTCACACACTTATTTTTCCTATCCCTTCTGACTCTTTGCTTTAATTTTGCTCCTAACTTGCCTTGCTATTACTAACCAAAGATCCCTCCTTTGTCTTCTTTCCTTAACCTTTGCTTCCCTATCTGCTCATCCCTCTCCCCTTATTTCTTTATAGATTTTAGAGGGTGCTATATTCTTCTGCTGTACATACATACACATATATACACACACACACATATATATATATATATACATAATATATATTATACACACACAAGACTAAGGTTTTCCATACTACAAGTCTAAGACTCTGCCACCTATCTGCCTCAAGAGAAGAATAAATTATCAAAACACAGCTATTTAGAAAGACTTATTCCCTGGATGTGCCACATACTTAATTTTAATCTACCAAAGGTCTAAGCAACAAAACAAGTCAGATATATCAAAGATGCCCAGGTAGCTGACATTCCATCTGCTATATATGTAATTCTGCCTTTTCAGCTTGATGTTTACTAGCATGTTTGTTCTTGACCATAAAACTACTTTGTTAAACCTTGACTCATGTACTATTTTGGTGCCACTTTGAATCCTTTTTAACAAAGAGTTAGATTGTGGAAGTTGAGGAGCTTGATGAACTGAGAAGTAAGGGCATATCAGGACATATCAATGTGTAAACTGAAGTCACCAATGACAACAGCAGGAGCTGTTAAAAAATGATGTGAAAAAGAAAACCCTGAAAGAAAGTGTTTCTGGGTAATAACCAACTTATTAATTAGGATGCTCATAAATTAATAAATTGATGGTTAGTGGCTTTTCTCAATAACCAAGTCATCAAGGGAGACCCCAAAATGCCTTTAAATTCCTTCTGAAAGGGAACTCCCCTGACAAGTGGAATTCATTCCTGATTAGTGGACACTTGGTAAAGAAATGAGCTAAAAGTCTTCAACTTCTGCTGAGAACACTTATCTTGAGATACAACAGCCTTGAGGTATCTAGGCAGGGGAACCCATCTCCATCTGGCTTTCTCTAGCTAGTTTTCTCCATCATGAGCTGAGTTGCCCTAAATTCAAGTGGAGGGGGACCATGGACAGGGATTCCTCTTCCTGGCAAAGGTTTGCCCAGACTGGATTATGTTTATACTCTAAACAGAAATTAGGTCAACCAGTTGGGGTTGTTACCTTGAAGGCTAAAAATAAATTTCATTATTTAGCCAAGCCCTTGAGAGGATGACTAATTGTTTTTTAGGAGTTGGGTCTTAACAGAAGAAATGGATCATATATTAATAATTAGTTATTAATATAATATTAATATCGCAATGCTTAGTGACTTTTTCTTTCATTTTCGGCTATCCTATCCCTCCCCTCACCCTTTTTCCCTGTCCCCTTATCTGAAAAAAAAACCAAAACTTTTGTAACCAATATGTATATTCAAACAAAACAAATTCCCACATTTGCCGTCTCTGAGAATATTTGTCTTATTCTGCATCTTGAGTACAGGGTATAGTATTGAAACAGTGTCTATCTACTGTCTGTCTAGACAGGGTGTCTAATGTTGTTCTTGATTTAAGAAAAAATCCCTAATGAGTTTTTCAAGGCAGACAGTTGTTTCAAGAGATAATGACTCTTTCCCTCATGAAATTAGATTTTTATAGATGTATATTTTTGTATTTTATTTCTAGCACCTACACATGCTTGGTACATATAGCAGGTACTTATTATATGCTTGTTAAATTTTTTTCTACTTTTTAAAAATTAGAAAAGCTTTTTATTTTCAAAACATATGCATAATTTTCAATATTTACCCTTGCAAAATCTTGTGTTTCAAATTCCCCCCCCATCCCTACATAGCAAGTAATCCATATATGTTAAACATGTCAATTATTATTTTCAAAGAATTATTTTCATCCTTGAAATCCTGTACCTCCTTTTCTAGTTGGTTAACTCATCAAATTTAATCATTTATTCATGCCTTGAGATATTGAAATAATTTTCTACTGACCCTTTGCCTCTTAAAACCCAATCTCATAACAGAAAAATATAACTTTAAAAATTATTCTGACTAAAAAAAAAATTATTCTGATTTTAATAAATATCCCTCAAAAAAAGAGCATTTCCATTTATGAAATAGAACAGAAAAAGCAAATAACATATAATATTACACATCTCTATTATTTACCGTTTACTTTTTAAAAAAGTATATAATAAACTATTTTAGTCAGCGTGAAAATTGGTTATTTCACTATTTTTCACAAATTTTCCCAAATATATCACAGATCTTCAAAACAGGCCAAAATGGCCAATTATCCATTACTTTATAGGAATCATTTTTCATAAGTGGGTTGGACTAGGTAGGCATTGAATACTAAATATATATGTTTATTGTACTTGGTGTTTGACTGTATAACAAAATCTTTTAACTTATAATCAGTTATATTTCCTATGGCTGTACCCTCTTCTAACTCTGAACAGTTTTCTTGTCTTCACTTAAACAAATTCTTGTCTTTCTGACTTTACTCATGTAATTCTGAGATTCCGTCACCTTGACTGGTCCTCTTAGTATCCTTGATCTGGTTGGTTAATTGAATATTATCTGTGTACATTTCCATGAGAATTCACCCAATGATACTTTTGTAACAAAAAGTGCTATATTAAACACTGGATAAGAAGGAATCTTTAATTGCTAAGTGTCTTACTACCTTTTTGAAAATTAATAGACATTTTTGTATATATTGGTCATTTTCCAACAAACCCATTCCATTTTTATTAATTATTTTTCCAAATACATGTAAAGATAGTTTTCAACATTCATTCCCCTCCCTGCCCCAACTTGATAGTATTTTATTTTTTTTCAATTACATGTAAACGTAGTTTTCAACATTTACTTTTATAAGATTTTGACTTTCAGCTTTTTTTCCTTCCCTTCCTTCATTCCCCCCTATCCAAGACAGCAAATAATTGATACAGATTACACATATACAATCCTTTTAAAAATATTTACATATTTGTCATGTTGTGCAAGAAAAATCTGACCAAAGGGGGAGAAAAAACACACACACAAAAAAAAACAAACAAACAAGCAAACAAAAAGATGAAAATACTATGCTTTGATCCACATTGAGTATCCATACTTCTCTCTCTGGATGTAGATGGCATTTCCCATTCCAAGTCTATTGAAATTGTCTTCAATCCCATTCCATTTTGAGAGAATTCTAATTTCAGGGGGTTTCTTTTTCTTTTTTGTACACCTCTTTGTCAGTCTGGTGAAGAATTTCTCAGAATAATGTTTTTAAATTCACAAAATTTACAAAGGAGACCAATTATATAGGCTACCTACTTTTAAGCTTTTAATAACACAAAACTGACCTATGATTTTTGAGACCTCTTATACTGAAATAGTTACTAAAGTGTTTAATAAAAAACAAACAACCCAGTTCATAGACCCCAGGTTAAAAATCCATGCACTACTTAATAAACTTCTTAAAGAAAAAAATCTATGTACTAATAGGAAATTTTTCCTTTCATGAAGCCTGAATTGTCTCTGCAACTTACTGTTCTATCCCTAGAGTCAAAAAAAGTAGTAATATAATTGCTTATGCACAATCCAACTCTCCATATACTTGAAGACTATTGGTGGGCCCCTGAGCCTTGTATTTTTTAGACTAGACCCCCTCAGTTCCTTAAGTTAATCCTCATGTGGCATAAACTTGAGACTCCACATTTTCTTTATTTTCCTCAAATGGAAGCTCTGGCTGACCAGATTCCTTTCTAAAAGGAACTGAAAACATCAGACCTGTTTGATGAAACAAAAATATAGCTGAGGCCTGATTAGGACTGATAATGAGTCCTGTATAGTGGTCACATTTTTCAAATTCACATTTCATATTTCCACAGGGCTAGAGCCAGATACCATAATTACAAAATTACATCTTTGAATATCAGTGCAAATTCAAATGGATGTAACCACTTAGTTTTGTTGTTGTTGTTGTTATTACAATATCACACTTCTCGCATTGAATTTATGTGATCCAGTAACTCTCCTTCTCCTCCTTTCCCACTTCAACAACCTTTTTCAGTTTCTTTGTATTGAATTAAAGGAATTTTTGTGATCTGATATGTATGGAACATAGCTGCTATTTGAAGTTGGTTGGGTGTTTTGTTTTTCATTTATGTTTTTTGTTTTTTAATATCATCTTCACTTCTTAGTATTGGGTTCAAATTGAGCTGACATAAAAAGAGAATACCAAATCTTGAGCCTACATGTTACCATTTTTGAATATAAAGACCATATAATAATTTGAAATGTTTCTTGATCCTTCTGTTCCAGGTCTGCCCTTACTACAACAGAGGTGAAGGGCCCTATGGATCCTGCAATCTCCAAGATAATTGTCCCAAGCTCCATGTTTGTAAACACTTCATCTGGGGGGAGTGCAGGTTTCAGAAATGCAAGAGATCTCATAATCTACATGCTGAAAATGTGATGAAGTTGCTGAGAGATCAAGGGCTGAATACCTCTGTCATCTTAAACATCCAGAGAATCTGCAAGTATAAGCATTCAGAGATCTGCAAGTCTTTGGACAAGAAGAAAGGTAAGAATGGAAGGGATCTCATAAATGACAGTATGGAGATGGGTTTGTTTTTTCTTTGCTAGAAATTTAGAGAAACCTTCTAAGCTTCACACTGCTTGGCCACCCTCAGTTTTGCCATTTGGAAAACTTTCCATGACTATCATTTTAAAAAATTCGTAGAATCATCTTTAGAGCTAGAAGGTACCATAGAGTTTACCTGCTCCAACTCCCTCACTTTTTAAGTCAGAAATCTTTAGGTCAGAAAGATTTCAGTAACTGGGAGTCTTGTTTTTTAATTTTAAAATTTTGATTAATATCATTTGTTTTGAATTCACCTTTATTTCAGAATATTTCTGCTCCCCCATCCAGGAAGCCATCCCTTAGAGCAAAAAGTAAAAAGAAAGAGTAGGGGGAAACAGTTTGACAAAATTAATGAAATGTCAATGGAGACCAAATGTTTTATGCAAATGTTTTATAAGACATCATGTCCCATGCAAAGAAGTGAGAAAACCACATTTCACTCATCTCTTTTTTAAAGGCAAACTTAGTCATTCTACTTAGTTTCATTTTTTTCTCTCTATGTTGTTATCATTGTCTACATTTTCTTGTGTTTTTTTCCGTTATTACACTTAGCTTCAGTTCATTTGAGTCTTCCCATGTTCTCTGAAGAATGCTCTTTTCTTTCTATGAACCTCTCTCTCTTCATCCATTTCTTATAATGCTGTGATATTCCATTTTATTCCATAATTTATTTAGCTATTTGTTAATTGATGAATATCTAATTTGTTTCTAATTCTTGGCAACCACAAAAAGTTCGTGCTTTATTCTTTTATTCTTATTTATTTATTTATTGATATCTTGAGTGTGCCTTGGCAGATTGACTCCTAGACATTTTATGAATTTTGTAGATATTTTAATGAATACTTTCTTTTGATTATTTTCTCCTCACTTTTGTTATTTGCTAGATAGAAATGTCGGTGATCTTTGTGAATTTATCCTTTTTCTCATTTCTTTACTGAAATTATTAGTTGTCTCAGTTTCTTGGGTGGATTAAAAATCATCATTTCATTAGCAAATAAAGATAATTTTAATTTCTTCTTTTCAATTTTTATGCTTTTAATATCTTTCTTTTGTCTTATTCCTATTGGTAGTGCTTTTAGAACAATGAGAACATATTAGCCATGTTGATCAAAAAAACCACAAACCAAACCCACAATAAAAAATGAAGAAAATTGTTTCAATCTTCATTCAGATTTCATTGTTCTGTTTCTGGAGGTGGATAAGGAGGAAGCCTATTTTTTGTCATAGGCCTTTAGAATTAACTACTTTATAAACTTTAAAAAGAATTTAGTTATTTTATTTGCCTCTCAATTAATATGAAATCACTTTTAACACTCATTTTAAAAAATCTTAATTTCTCTTTCTCCTACTCCTCCCTATTCATTGAGAAGGCAAGCAATTTGATATAGATTTCTAGTTGTACTTCAGCTTGTTGACATTCATCTTGAAGTATGGTCCTCAGAAATGAACACAATTCTCCAAATATATTTGGACCAGAGCGAAAAAGAATTGTCACCTCTATTCTGGATATCATGAGTTATTTTAATTTTTATCTACTACATAACAGAAAAAAAAAGTCCTGGGCAAACTGTAATTAATAAGTAAGAATAATCTACCAAGACCAGAAATATTTAGACACCATTGAATATTATGCTGATTAGTATAGCTGGCACACAGAACCAAGTCAGAAGGATCCTCTGGATCCAAATGCCCCTAAGTAAAACCAAATATCAAGCCAGGAAATCACAAGTCAGAAAGTGTTTTAACCTATGAAGACTCAAGTTAGCTTCCTTAGATTTTTGTAGAAAATGAGAAAAAGATAACACTGGAAACTCTTTATTCTATATGAGAATTGGTTGAAAGAACTAGACCTGTTTTGCCTAAAGAAAGAAGACTTTGTTTGTTTGAAGGGTTGTTAAAGTAGATTACAGATTAGAACTGTTTTTCACAAATATATTTGTGGTTAAGTGGCAAATTTGAGCTCAGGATCAGGAGAACCTTTCTAATCATTAGAACTGGCCATAAGCAGAATGGGCACTGTCCCTGGAAGTCCTCGAAAGCAGGACCTTGATTTTGTAGGTAAGATTTTCATTCTGCTTTGTTTGAATTAGATGGCCTTATGGTGAATGTGGAAATATGTTGCACATGTTTAACCTATACTGGATTAGTTACTGTCTAGGGAGAGAGAAAAATTTGGAACACAAGGTTTTGCAAAAGTGAATGTTGAAGATTATCTTTGCATGTAATTGGAAAAATAAAAAAGCTATTACCAAAAAACTCATTGAATCAAAAAATATGAATAAATGGCCTTTGAGGCCTCTGACTCTGATATACTCTTAAATTTTCATTTACATGTATATTTTGTGTACATGTCTATATATCAGGTTTTCTGTCTTTGACTATTCTCCCATAGTCTTGAATTTAAGTTGTATTTCTGATTCATTTAATGTCATAGATTTTTACTCACAATTGCTTTTAAAAGCTTAGAGATACAGTTTCACTAAATAGAGATTGCAAGCTTCAAGACTTGTAGAAACACATTTATTTTATATGTCATTTCATGTTTTGTTTTTTTTTTAAACAGATAAACGATCTGAGTTTGCTTTTACAAGCAACGAGAAGACAAAAAGCAATGAAATTTGCCTTTACTACATCTGGAAATTCTGCAAACAAAAAAGTGAGTTGAATTTGTAACAGGAAAGTGTGAATTAGCTCTTACCTTCCCTCCAGGTATAAACTTACTCTATAGAATAGCAGTTTATGGGAAACGAATGTAAACTATCTGCATTTTTGTTTTTCTTCCTGGATTATTTATACCTTCTGAATCCAATTCTCCCTACGCAACAAGAGAACTGTTCGGTTCTGCAAACATATATTGTATCTAGGATATACTGCAACATATCCAACATATAAAGGACTGCTTGCCATCCTGGGGGGGGGGGGGGGGGGAAGAGGGAGGGAGGGGAAAAAAATCGGAACAGAAACGAGTGTCAATATAATGTAATTATTAAATAAAAAATTAAAAAAAAAAAAGAAAGAAAAATAAAAAGCTATTTTAAAAAAGGACAAACTATCTTAAAAAAAAAATAGCAGTTTAAACTGCCAGTTAAAGTTAACACAAATCCTATTTTCCAAGTTTGAATTTTGAAAAATTCTGCTTTCTTTGTTGTCATTATCATCCTTTAAAATTTTTTTTCAAGGAGTATGTCTTTTTAGAAAAGAGGCTACTAAAAGACAGACTCAATAATAGGGTTAATAAAAAGGGTTTTCCCTTTCAAGAATCAGGGAATCAAATCCAATTAAACCTAAGGTTTTGGGCCGATTGGATTTTGTGTGTGTGTGTGTGTGTGTGTGTGTGTGTGTGTGTGTGTGTGTGGTGTATTTATGCTTGAATAAGTTTTATGCTGTGTATATTTTTATATTTGGATACATTTCATTTTTAAAGAATTTGCACATGCTTCTTGCTTCATTTAGCAGACATTCTCTAAGAAATATTTAAACAACTCTTGCTACAAAATAGGAAAACAGGTAAAACTGCCTAATCAAGTCATTAGGGATGATAATATATGCCATTTTCTAATTTTGTTATTTATTCATTGTATAGTTTAACTTTTTGGTGCCCATTCTGTCCTGCTGTCTTTTTCTCTTTGTCTCTCTCTCTCTCCATTGTCAGTGTGAAGGTAAATTCACTAAGGAAAGGGCTTTCTTAACCCACTTTCTGTAGGTTTACCTTAAGGCACCCCAGAAGCACAGGTCCCCACAAATAAGGAAACATTTAACATATTCTTGTGTGTTACATTCCTGGGGTATATACAATGCTATCTACCCACGGTTAGTTCTGAGTGTCAAAAAAACAGCTTAACTCAATAGGTAATATCAAGATTTTTAAAATATAGGAATCCTTTATTCTTTAAGAAAGGGGCAACACAGATATGGTTGGAGGAACGCTGGGTTGAAAGTGTCTTTTTTAAAATTTAAAATAGATTTTTTTTTATTGGCATATTTTGTTTTTGTTCTTCTCCACCCAGCAAGTCATCCCTTATGACGAGATGAACAAAAGTTCAGAAAAAAATAATTCAAGAAAATCTGTAGTGTCACCTTCTTCCCCCCATTACTTCCTCAAAAAAAGGGAAGTGCATTTTCCTCTTGTTTCTTCAAGGACAAACTTGCTAACATGAATTCTTATCTTTCTTTTTTTCCTTCTTCCTTTCTTCATTTATCGCTTTCTCTTTTTCTTCCTCCCTCCCTCCCTTTATTCCCTTCTTCCTCCTTCCTTACTTTTCTCTTTAATTTGTGAGACAAGAATTAAGTGACTTGCCCAGAGTTACACAGCTAGTATCTGATGCTGAGTTTGAACTCAGGTCCTCCTGACTCCAGGGCTAGTGCTTTATCCATTGCACTATCTACTGCCCCTGATCATGGGGGTTTCTAGACAAGGATAGTTTCATTGATCCAGAGGATTCCAGGCATATAAGCACTTAATAAATGTTTATTAATTGACTGATGGTGTCCTCTTCCCTCATTCATTTGTGTATGTTTTCCAGGGCTTTATATGTGTATATATTGTTCCCCACTCCTCCAAAGGAATGTAAGGTCTTGGGGGCAAAGACTGTTTAGTTTTTGTCTTTGTATCTCAGTGCTTATTATGCTATGGTATCGGACACACATTAAGCTTTTAATGAATGCTTGTTGAATGAATGAATGGATCGATGTAAAATAAAATTTAATTTACCAAGAAGAAAAGCATATGTAATTTTTCAGAACATGCTGTTTGCATAAAACATTGTATCATGCTACTTCTTGCAGTGAGAGAATTTGGAAATAGCTCGTCATTTTGAGTCAAATGTTCAAGTGCAAATTGTCATGCTGCATTTGCTGTGATCTGGGTGATCTAAACTTTCTAAACTTCTCTTTCCACTTCTCTAAAGTGGATATTGGGAAGCTGGGTGGTTCAGTGGAGGTGGCACAGTGTACAGAGGGCTGGTTCTGCAGTTGGAAGGACCTGAGTTCAAACTCAGCCTCAGATGCTTATTAATTACATGATAGGCAAGTCATGTAACCTCAATCTGCCTCAGTTTCCTTATCTGTAAGAAGGAGACCCAGAAGACAATTATGACAAACTACTTCATAGATTACCTACCAAATGGAATTTCTATTAGAGTCAAATAAGATAATAATGGATATAAAGTTTCTTTAGACATTAAGTAATATTGAAAAATTATATTATTATTTATTTGTTTTTCATATTCAAAGGACTGTCTTAAAGTCATATTCTGTTTATTCTTTTCCAGTACTCATATTTATTTTCACTTCTTACGATTTAATAGTACTTTATTTTAATTGAAATTTTCATTTTCTTTACAGATAATTGTAAGAATATTCATTACAAGTTGCCGTACCGATGGCAACGGTTGGATGGCAGTGTTTGGAATGATCTTCCCATGATGGAAGGGATTGAAAAAATCTACTGTGACCCAAAGAACTCCAGGTAAAGTGAGATTTGCATCCTTTTTTCCTCAGCTCTGGCGTAGGACCAAATGTGGAAGCTCAGAATATATTCCCCATTATATTCCTTTAGATTCTAGTGATGTTGAATCATAGAAAAGTCCTAGTGAACACTGATCAACTTCTTATGGATGAAAAAAAAAAGACAGAATATGGCTACATTTGACAAGGATGGTTTCAATTTGTTGAGATAATTTTTCCAATTTGGAGATGCTATATATAACCTTAGAATTCACTCTGTTTTAATGAATCTGCTTTAATAACTGAAAAAAAATTTTTTTTCATGATTTTCTTTCTTTTGGTCTGTCTTTCACAAAATGACTAATTCAGAAATGTTTTGCATGATTACACATGTATAACTTATGTGAAATTGCTTGTAATCTCAGGCAGAGGAGAAGTGAGGGAGGAAGGAAGAGAATTTGGAACTCAACATTTTAAAAAAAGAATGTTAAAAAATTGTCTTTACATATAGATATAAATTAAAATTTAGAATTATTCATTGTAATAAGTAACAGATTCACTTGGGTGTTGAAACAAGGTTCATAAATTTTTTTTTAATACTCCAAGATTCCTTCCAATCCTGAGCTATTATCTTTTGTTTTCCTTTTTTTTTTTCCTGAAGCAATTGGGGTTAAGTGATTTGTCCTGAGTCACACAGCTAGGAATTATTTTGTGTCTGAGAGCAGATTTGAACTCAGGTCTTCCTGACTGCAGGGCTGGTGCTCTATCCATTACCCCACCTAGCTGCCCTAAGGTTCATAAATTTTACCTAGATAATACTCTAGTCACTTGACTCCCTTTGTAATTTACTTAACTTTCTTCCTTTCTCTCTTTATTACTTTCTTTCACATTTAGGCTTAAGTGGCTTGCCCAGCGTCACACAACTAGGATGTGTTAAGTGTCTGAGGCCAGATTTGAACTCAGGTTCTCCTGACTTTATGGCTAATGTGCTATCCCCTGTACCATCTAGCTGCTCCTAACCTTAGTTTTTTCATATTTAAAAATAGGGATAATAATGTTTATATTACTTTCCTCAATGATCAAAGTGCTTTGTGTACCTTAAATATTTGTTACACCTGAAATGTTTTGTCCACGGGAACTATTATTAGCATTTTTTGTTTTTGAAGTTAATTTCAAATGTGAATAATCTAGTTACTATATACTATATATACTAGTTACTAATAGTTACTATAGTTACTATTTGACTAGAAATATATTGGGTGCTTAAAGGGTCTCTGAAGGAATAACACAGATTTCGTTTATGGAAATACTTTATATATGGTTTAAATTTCTTTTTATTTTAAAATATTTAATTTTAAATTTAAAAATTTACTTTATTTTTATATCGCCTTCATTTCTCAAACACATCCTTACCTTGTGCCCAAATAGTTATTCCCTTTAACAAAGATTGAGGAAGGAGAAAGAATTTTTTAAAACAGAATCAACTAACCTGTTTATTGTGAATGACAACAAAGGTGATATTCTTCCTCATGTCTCCCTACTTCTAAAAAGAGGTACTAAGAATCAGTTTTCCAGTTCCCTTGTTCCTCTGCTTAAGCTGGAGAATTCCCAATTTTGACTAGTTTTGAGGTGAGAGAGAAACTGAACTTCTTGCAGGAGGGAATCCACACAAGTCTCTTTATTCCATCCTTTGGTTCTAGGTCCATAACCCTATATCTGTAGTTACTCTTTGAGTAGTATCATTGCTAACTAGACTAGGTGTTTCAAGTAGCCCTTGCTACACTTTTCATCTAGGAACACTCAAAGCTTAGGGCCTAGTGATTGGGACTATGCTTTCTCCTTTTTCTGTGTACTGAGTCATTATTTTTCCTTTAAATTTAGTAATAGGAACCATTCTTGTGCTTTTATTGATCTGTTATTCCCAGGTGAGGAACTCTCTGTACCAATGAAGGTTGGAAGTTTCTTGTCAATTTATAATCTTAGAGATTAGGTGATTTTTCTAGTATGTGTCAGAGAAGGGATTAGAACCCAGGTTTTCCTGATTCTGAGGCTAACTCTCTGTTCACTACTTCAAACTGCTTCTCTTTATTAAACCACCATTATTCCATGTCCCACTGTCTCTTCTACCAGGAAGGAAATGGCATGATTAGACATTAATTTGGGGAGGAGGGGGGGTTAAGCATTGTCTCACTGCCTGTAGCAGGAATAAAGCTAATTATTCCCTTCTGGGAAAAGGCACATTCAATTGGTTGATAATAAAAATTATAGGGTTCCCCAGTTAAGCCTACTTGTAACCTACTTTTATTCCTTATTTTATAGGTGAGGGTTCCTCTTCTCAGAGCAAAATACTAAAGATTTGAGAGATAATTTACTATGACACTCTTTTTTTCTCCTGTTTAGATGTGTTTCCCCAGCCCCATCTCCCTCTTATCTCACGTACATCAGTCTCCTGTTCAACTTGGGCCATGATCTTCCGCCTCATTCCCCAAATGTTGGAGCCCAGTGAGTAATATTTATTCTGTTTTCCATCCTCAACCTTTCTCATAGTAGAAGAGTTACTGAGTGATGAAGAGAAACTAAATAGACAAAGAATCTTCTGGAGGTACCATTCCTTCCTCTTTGCTCCCATCTTCGACTATCTTCAGCCAAGATTGACATAACATTCTAGGCGCAAATTAGAAAATAATGGTGAAAAGAAAGTCCAAAGTCCTTCCTAATATGGAAACATATTCTTTAGTTTTGTTTGTCTTATAATTTCTCAAAATGTAGAGTTCTCATCTAATGATTATTGAGTTAAAATATTAATTACTGGCAAAAAGGTACCATGTGGATAATGAATTTTTACTATAAATGAAACCAAAAAACAAGGAAATTGCAGCTAAATGGAAGAGTCACTCCTACTTTTTTCCTTAGGTAAGCAAATAAAAAGTCAAAAGAATGAAAAAAATAGAAGAAAATGGGAAATATTTTATTTGCAAAACAACTGATCCAGAAAATAAATCGAGGACAGATAATTTAAGAATTATTGGGCTCACTGAAACCCATGATTAGAAAGTACAGACATCACATTTCAAGAATTTATCAAGGAAAATTGTCCTGATACTTTAGTTCCAGAGGGAAAATTAGAAGCTGAAATAATCTATGGATCACTTCCTGAAAAAGATCCCTAAAGGAAAACCCCATGAAATGTTATAACCAAATTCCAGAGTGCCAAGATCAAGGAGAAGTTATTGTAAGCAACCGGAAAGGAACCATTCAAATATCATGGAGCCCCATTCAGTATCATACAAGATTTAGTAGCTACCAAGTTAAAGGAGAAGAGGACTTGAAATATTATATATTGTAGAAGGCAAAGAGCTAGTATTACAACTAGGAATCACCTACCCAGAAAAATTTGAGTATAATCCTTTAGGGTAAAAGATGGAAATTCAGTGACATAGAAGGCTTTTAAGCAATCCTTATGAAAAGATCAGAGCTGAAAAGAAAATTTGACATTCAAACACAAGACTCAAGAGAAACATAAAAAGGTAAACATGAAAGAAAAATGATAAAGGACTTAATAATTCCTATGTGGGATGAAGACACATGTAATACCTTGGAACTTTATTAGGGCAATTAGGAGTTTTCTATATAGTCAGAGGACATGGTTGTGAGTTGATTATATTAGTATGATCTAAGAAAAATTGGATGGGTGAGAAATAGGGCAATGCTGGGAATGGGGGAAAGAATAAAGAAAATGATTTCTTTATTAAAGCTTTTTCTTTTTTAAATTTTATTTTATTTTTTAATAATAACTTTTTATTGACAGAAACCATGCCAGGATAATTTTTTACAGTATTATCCCTTGCACTCACTTCTGTTCTGATTTTTCCCATCTCTCTCTCCACCCCCTCCCCCAGATGGCAAGCAGTCTTTTACATGTTGAATAGGTTACAGTATATCCTAGATACAATATATGTGTGCAGAACCGAACAGTTCTCTTGTTGCACAGGAAGAATCGGATTCAGAAGGTAAAAATAACCTGGGAAGAAAAACAAAAATGCAAACAGTTTACATTCATTTCCAAGTGTTCTTTCTTTGGGTGTAGCTGCTTCTGCCCATCACTGATCAATTGAAACTGAGTTAGATCTTCTCTTTGTCAAAGAAATCCACTTCCATCAGAATACATCCTCATACAGTATTGTTGTTGAAGTATATAATGATCTCCTGGTTCTGCTCACTCAGCATCAGTTCATGTAAGTCTCTCCAAGCCTCTCTGTATTCATCCTGTTGGTCATTTCTTACAGAACAATAATATTCCATAACATTCATATACCACAATTTACCCAACCATAGCTTTTTATTTTTCAAAACCTATGTGTGGACAATTATTCAACATTAGCTGTAATATTCTTCTCTAAAATCTAATATTTTCTTGTTGGGGTTTTCTTGGGGTCTCTGGAGGCAGCCTTGCTCTCAGTTCAGTAATCATCATACGAGTAGCCAGAGGTAAAAATCCAAATCCTTTATTGTCTCCTTCAAAGTCCTATCTCCTTCACTTGGGGCTTGGCTAGTTTTTCTGGAGGCCTTCCAGATCTTGGTTTCAGTGGAGAAGCGAAGGAGGACAGCCTGCCACCATTTCTCTGGTCTTCCCTAATTCTCCTTCTGGCTGAGTTTGTCCGAGCTTATATCCTCTCTCATCATAGGTGTGAATCTTGTGGAACTATAATAAGTAATAAGTACACGTACTGAACTAGAGAACCATTAGGCACCATGCTAAATTAGATAACTATTGTCTCTATCAATTCCACTGACTTAGCACCTTGTTTCAAGTTCTGGCCCATAACAATTAGCCCTTGCAAAACCTTGTGTACCCATTTCCCTCCCCTTCCCTCAAGCCCTCCCCTAGATGGCAAATTGTCCAATATATGGTAAACATGGTAGAAATAGATGTTAAATCCAATACATGCATACATATTTATACAGTTATCTTGCCACACAAGAGAAATCAAATCAAACCAGAAAAAAAGATGAGAAGCAAAATAAAGTGCAAGTAAACAACAAAAAGAGTGAAAATGCCATGAATAGTGGGATGATATGATTGGTCTAGCACTTTAGGAAAATCACTTTAGTAGTTGAATAGAGAATGAATTAGAGAGGAAAGAGAGACTAGTGCTAGGCAAACCCACCAGAAATGAATGTTGAATATTGAAATAAAATAGAATAGAATGGAATATCAACATAATCTAGACAAGATGATGAAGGTCTGCTCTGGAGTGATGGCAGAGTCAGAGGAAAGAAGAGGGCAATGTTGAGAGATGTTGCAAAGGTGAAATATGTTTGGCAATTGCTCGGATATGGGGTTGGGAAGTGGGGGGAAGGTGTCAGGAGAAACTGAGGAATTGGGGGTGATTCTTAGGTTGTGAGTCTTGGGGATTGGGAGGATAGTGTTTTCCTCTGCAGTTATAGGGATAGTATGTGTGAGGGGAAGGGTTTAGGAGGAAAGATAATGAATTCTGTTTTGGACATAGTTACTTTATGATGTCAATTGGAGTACAATTTGAGATGTCTGAAAAGAATAGTTTAATGGAAAGTTTGGGGCAGGAAAGATAGGTTTTAGAATTATTAGAATATATCTGATAATTATATCCATAGGAGCTGATAAGGTAATAAGAGGGAGAAGAGTGTCCAGGACAGCCACAATTAGGTGGCACAATATGTAGAGTATTGGATTCAGTTCAATCCTGCCTTAGATACTTCATAGCTACATAACCCTGAACAAGTCACTTAACCTCTTACCTGCAGATTCATTATCTAAAAAATGTAACAACAATAGCACTTATTTCAGAAGAATTTTTAAGGCTTTCAAAGCTGTTTTTCTTTACAATATTGACACTGCATCAATGATTTATCTGAATTTGCTCATTCCATTCTGCATTAGTATATATCTTTTCCTAAATTTCTTTGAAACTGTCCCTTTCATCATTTCCTATGGTACAATAACATTCCATTCATATCTTTTATATGCTATTTCTATGATATCTTTTATAAATTTGTTTAACCATTTTCTTTGGGTATCCTAGTTTCTAGTTCTTTGTCACTGCAAAAAAAAAAAAGTTACTATAAATATTTTTGTGCATCTTGTTGCTTTCATCTTTTTATGCTCTCTGTGGTATAGACTTAGTAGTGATATTATTTATCTAGTTAAGTGACTTTTAGGGAATGGTTCCAAATAGTTTTCTAAAATGGTTAGAACAATTCATAGTTTTTTCAACAGTGAGGATGCTATTATGTCTTTTTTTTCCCCCTGTGATTGTCATTTTGCTTTTTTGTTATTTTTGTTAAACTAATATGTCTGAGAAAGTGGTGCTTTAACTTGAATTTTTCTAATGTGATTTGGAATTTTTTTATATGGTTGTCGAAAGCTTAGTTTTCTTCCTCTGAAAACCACCTATTTATATCCTTTTATTATTTAGTTATTTGGGAATGATGCTTGTTCTTATATATTTTAATCAGTTAGATACCATATCTTTATCAAAGATGTTTGCTACCAAGATTCTCCCCTCCCAATTAACTATTTGCCTTCTAATTTTAACTCCATTAGTTTTGTTTATACAAAGATACTTCCTTTCTCGTTTCTCTACTTTGTTTATTATATGACTTTTTAAAGTCTAACTTGTCTCCTTATTTGGAACTTATCTTGGTATATGGTGTGAAATATTTGTGTAAACATAATTTATACCAGACTGCTTTTTAGTTTCCTCAGCATCTGTTATAAATAGAAATCTTTTTCTTCAATATTCTTCAGTATTTTCTTCAATTCAAAGAATTTCTTTAATTATTTCTTCAACAATAATCTGTTTCCATGGTTGACCTCTCTATTTTTTAGCTATCTAATAGCTTTGCTTGTTCTTGCTTTGTAATATAGTTTGAGATTTGATACTTCACAACCTTCTTCTTCTCACTTTCCCTTCTATTATATCCCTTGACATACTTGATTTTTTGTTCCTTCAGATAAAAATGACTATAATTTTTTCTACCTCAATAGTATACTTTGGTATTTCAATTGGCAACACACTGTATGAGTAAATTTAGGTAGTATTATAATTTTTATTATATTTGAACAATAACCACTAATAATTACATTTCTCTGTTTATGTCTGTATTTCTGTAAATAGAGTATTGTTTTGTATAGTTCCTGTTTGTATCTTGGTAGCTCAACTTCGAAATGTTATACAATCTGTAGCTATTTTGAATAGAATTTCTCATTCTATTTCTTCTTGCTTGGTTTTGTTGGCAACATACAGAAATGCTGATGACTTAATTAATATAAATTTATTTAATATCCAACATCTTTGCTAAAGTGATTGTTTCCATTAATTTTAGTTGCCTTTTTAGTGATAATAAACTTTTGTTGAATTTTTATCTAGATCCTTACTGAGATATGCTTACACATGAAGACACTGATTATACATTAAAAGTATCCCTGTTTTTTCCTGTCCAAACAAAGCCATGCTTTTAATATACTAGTGCATGTATTTTAAAGAAGCTGTTCTACTTCATTTCTGTAGGATGGGAGATCTGAATATCAACTTTGAGACTATGACCAGTGGTTGCAATCCAGTGCGTCGTTTATCTACCCCCTCCTCCGTCACCAAACCTGCCAATATGGTTTTAACCACAAAATGGCTCTGGTATTGGCTAACTGACAATGGTCAGTGGACTGAATATGGAACCCAGGTGAGCAAATTCATTCTGGTTTACTTATTTTTGTTTTTAGATTTAGTCTACATGTGACTATCACTTTAATAATCATCTAAGCCAGGTAGAAGGTGTATGTATGTATGTGTGTGTGTGTGTGTGTGTCTGTCTGTCTGCCAGTTTCATAGAAAGTTTCAGCTTATTCTTCAGTTTCTTACAGCTTTATGATGTCTGACCTCTGGTTCTATTTTGTTTTTGTTTTTTTAACCTCTCTTCAACTTGGGACAATGGGTTTTTTACTTCTGGATAAGACTAAGGTGAATGAGGGCGTGGTATCGTGCCCAGTGCACCTATTTTCACGTAAATTTTAGTAACATTTGCTGTTTATAAGTCACATTTGGAAAGAGAAAGCCATCAGCTATACAGCTAGACAGATCAAACAAACTGTTTGCAGGCTATAAACAATTGTGGGGCAATTGTTTATAGAGGAGGCTTAGTTAATAGCAGTTGTCAGGGTTGGAAAAGGATTTAGGAAATTGAATGAGCATTTGCTTTATTTTCTCTGTTTTGGGGGAGTCTAATATGTGTCTGATTAATCCATGTGAATTAAATTTGATGTGAATAATTAAAGCCCTGCTCAGTTTGATGCTATCTTGACTTTAACCACTCTGATAAAGTGGAAAAAAAAAAAAAAGCAAGGGGCATTGGGTTGTCAGAAAATGGAGTTTTAATTGCATTTTTAATACCATGGATAAGTCACTTAACTTCTTAGTTGCCTTATCTTTGACAAGGAAAGTAGGTATAAGTATTGTAAGTATGTTGTATGTAATAAGAAAATAATTCTAGGTTGTATTATTGGGTAGAGCAGTTGATGAGCTACTGGAGGACACTATATTTCTTTGTCTATCATATATTAACCTTGCCACTATTATAAGAAATGAACTAGGGAACTTACTTTCATGCTTTTTGCTAATTTTTTTAAATCAGTAGTTAGAAAACAAAATAGGAGTCAAAATGGGAGAATGAAAATTTGCCCATATTTGCCCAGCTCAATTAGCACACCTTCTCCAGAACAATCTAGAAAATGCCCCACACTGAATTCTAATAAGGAAAGGCAAGAAAAAGTCACAGTGTGTCATTTTTTAAGCCCAGGGAGATAGATCTCTGTACTCTAAACACAGTCAGGCTCACTTAAGATTTAGCAACAACCACTATTAAGAAATATCTTGGAATATCATATTTTGGACGGAAAAGCATCTAGGATTACTACCAGGAATAATCTACTCAGCAAAACTGCATATGGGAAAAATAAAGTTTTAACAAAATAAAATCTTTTAAGTATTGTTTATGAAAAGACCAGAGCTTAATAGTAAATTTGACATTCAAACACAGAATTCAAGAAAAATGTGAAAAGGTAAGCATGAGTAAGAAATCGTAAGCAGCTAAACAATATTAAATTGTTTGTTTTCTTATATGGAGAGATGATACAAGTAATCTTTCAGGACTTTACCATCATCAGGGGTCTTAGAGAGAGTTTAATTAGACAGAGGCCTCAGTATGTTTCTATCAAATCCCAATAATCTTTAAAAAAAGTAGGAAAGAGAAATGCTCTGAGAGAGGAAGAATGGGGGAAATTATCTCACATAAATGGGACTCACAAGAAAGAATTTATACAATAAAGGGGACAGATAGGGGTAGGGAGCGAATGACATTTGATCTCACATTCATACAAATTGGTTAAAGAAAAGAAGAATATATATGTACACATAGCTGGGTATAGAAATTCATCTTAAGTAGGAAAGAATGGGAATAAAGAAAAAGGAGAGGGGACGATAAGAAAGGAAGGTAGATTAAGGAGGCAGTGGTCAGAAGCAGAATAGAATCTTAAAGGGAAAAGAGGATAAAAAGAGAAGAAAGTATATGGGAATAAGATGGAGGGAAATACACAATCATATCTATGGGATGACTCAGTTATAAGACTGAAGAGGATAGCAGGAGAGATTAGAAACCAAAATGAAATAATATGTTGTTTACAAGAAACACATTTAGGCCAGGAAGATACACATAAAATTAAAATAAAGAACTGAAGCAGAATCTATTATATTTCAGCTAAAGTTTAAAAAAAAGGTCGGGGTAGAAATCAGGAATACAAAGCAGAAGCAAAAATAAAGCAATTAAAAGTGATAAATAGGGAAGCTACATTATGGTCCATAAAAGATACATTTAATATTTCTGCTTTTCTTAATATATTTATGAGGATTTTTGTGAAAATGACATTCATAGCAAGAACATTCTTGTTCCCATTCATTAATCTCCAAAATTCTATACAGGTCCTTTACTTCTCTAAAAAAAAATTTTTTTTATATTTATCTAGGCCTGAGAGAGATAAATTGAGGTCCTATAATGTTTTACTATTTTAGGTAGATTTCCTATCTATTTCCTCAGCTTGGATCTTTTCATGAGGAATGCTTGAAAGTTCTGTATTTTCTCATGTAACTCATTTAAATTTTTCTTTAAAAATTTAGATGCTATAGCATTTGGTACAAGTGCTCAGTATTGATATTAATTTATGGTACTTTTAACTAAACAACTAAAACAAACTAAAAAGCCACAAACTAAAGTCTCCTAATTAAACATATTGGGCATGCAACTAAAATAACAGCCACCAAGAAAACCTAGAAAAAGAACCTACTGAAAATCTCCAAACTCCAAAATGGAAATCTTGAAAATCAAAGGAGAGATTAATAAAACTGAAAATTTAAAATACCCTATTAACTAAGAGATAGTTTTATGGAGGGAAAAACGCAATAAAATAGATGATTTTTAAACCACTGATGTATTTGAGTAACAAAAAAAAGTAAACCAAATTGCCCAAATCAAAAATGAAAAGGGTGAATTCACAACCAATGGAAAAAAAATATTAGGAACTATATTGCTAAACTATATATGCCAGTTTCACAGACAGTTTAAATAAAATAGATAAAAATTTACAAAAATATTAGTTGTACAGGAAATAGAATACTTAAATAAAGCTACTTAGAAAAAGAAATTTGAGCAAGTCATAAATGAATTCTCTAAATGGGGAAAAAAACCAGAACTAGATGGATATATAAGCAAATTAAAGAACAATTAATTCTAATACTATATAAACTACTTGAAAAAATTGGTAAGAGAGTCCTACAAATACAGTCTTGATAACTAAAATGTGAGTCAAAAATACAGAAAGAAAACTATAGACCAGTTCCTCTAATTAATATTGTTACCAAAAAAATTTTAAAAATACCAGCAAGGAAATTATAGTAATATATCACAGAGATTGTACTCTATGATCAAGCTAGATTTGTACCATGCTGGGCTGGTTTAATATGAGGAAAACAATAAGCATAAATGACTAATAAATAGCAAAACCTATAAGAATCACACTGCAGACTTTTAAAAACAAAATACATTATTCATTCCTGTTAAAACAGATACTTACTCATACACACACACACATATATATGCGCATGCATACATGAAAGCACAGTGTAAGTAGAACTTTACTGAAAATTAATAGTATTATATTTAGTGGAATAAACTAAAAGCCTTTCCAGTGAGATCAAGGGGAAACAGGCATGTCAATTATCACCATTACTAGTCAATATTGCTAGCTATGGAGGCAAGAAAAAGAAATTGAAGGAAGAAGTATAAGCAAAGAGGAAACTAAATCACCACTTTGGTCAAATGATATAAACATTTACCTAGAGAACCCTAGAGAGTTAATTAAAAACTAAATGAAACAATCAACAGCTTCCAGAAAATTTCAGTATATAAAATAAATTATCAGTATTTCTTTAAATTACCAATAAAACCCAGCAGGAAGGGGTAGAAAGATATATGCCATTTAAAATACAATGAATAGCATAAAATACTAGCATAAGTACTATAGAAGACTAGTATAAAGAATATGAAAAACTAGTAAAATAGTATAAAATTGTGAATTTGAGAGACCATCTGCCAGGATGCATATAGGAATTTTATGAACACAATTACAAAGAGCTCTTTACACAAATAAAGTCAGATAATTACTCATAGCTAGACAGAGCCAGTGATAAAAATGCTTTATAACCATATTTAATTTACTTATTCAGTGCCATATCAAACTACCTAAAATTTATTTTAAAGAGCTGGAAACAGAATTTTTCTGAAAGAATAAAAAGTCAAGAATAACAAGGGAGTGGTAGCTAGGTGGTGCAGTGGATAGAGCACCAGCCCTGAAGTCAGGAGGACCTGAGTTCAATTTTGACCTCAGACACACACACTTCCTAGCTGTGTTACCCTGGGCAAGTCACTTAATCCCAATTGCCTCAGGGAAAAAAAAAAGAATAACAAGAGAATTGGAAAAAAAAATGAGAAAGAAGGGGCCTACCAGTATCATATTTCAGACTATATATACAACAAAGCTATAATCATCAAAAAAATTAATAATAAGAAATACAAAAGTTGATTTTATATATATATATATATATATATATATATATGCTATACTATATGTAATAGCAAATTAACAGAATAACCTCATGTTTGATAATCCCAAAGTTGAGAATGTAAATGTAAAGAAAAATAGGAAACTGGGGGGAAAATATTTTTGCAGCAATTTTCTTTGAAAAAGGCTTCCTTTCTAAGATAGATAGAGAATTGAATCAAATTTACAGGAATAAGAGCCATTCCTTAGTAGATAAAATTGTCAAAGGATATGAAGAGTTTTCTTTTTTTTTTTTTTACTAGTCCTTATTTTCCTTTGTGATATTACTTTTTTTTTAAAATAACTTTTTATTGATAGAATGCATGCCAGGGTAATTTTTTACAGCATTATCCCTTGCATTCACTTCTGTTCCGATTTTTCCCCTCCCTCCCTTCCGATTTTTCCCTTCCCTTTCAAAGAGTTTTCAAAGGAAGAAATCAGAGTTATCAATAGTAATGTGAAAAAAAAGTTCTACATTACTAATAATTAAAAAGGAGCAAATTAAAACAACTCAGATTGGCTATGATGACAAAAAAAATGACATGCTAGAGGGGAAGTGAGATAACAGCTATTTATTTAAAGGACTGCTGATGGAGCTATGGACTAGCCCAGCCATTCTATGTCTCAACAGGTATTAAACTCTTCATACCCTTAGACCCCAGCAATACTTCTCCAACAGCTATAACCCAAAGAAATAAAAGAAAATGGGAAAAAAAAATCTATATGTATAAAAGTAGCTCTTTCTGTGGGGAAAAAGAATTGGAAACTAACAGATAGTTATGGTACATGTATACAATGGTATACTATTGTGCAATAAGAAATGATAAAGGGAATGGTTTCAGAAAAATTCATACAAAAATTGTATGAATGGATGCAAAATGAAGAGAGCAAAGCTAAGAGAACAATTTATATGGGATCAGCAATATTGTAAAAATGATCAACTTTGAATAACCTAGTAACTGATCAACATAATAATCAGTCACAATTCCAAAGGACTCAAGAAGAAACATGCTAAGTATCTCCAAAAAGAAGACTTATGGACTGAAATTAAAGAGTGAGTTATATTTCCTTCCCTCCTTTCCTTTTATTCTTTTTTTTCCCCTTTGGACATGGTACTGAAGGAACTTGGTTTACATGACTATATATATACATACATATATATACATCTATATACATATATATATATATATATATATATATATATATATATATATAATATTTTTGTTTTTTTTTCTCCTCTCAATGGGTGAGGGGAGGAGAATAGGAGATAGAGAAATAAAATTTCATTAAAAAAATAGCAGTTAACATGGCTTATAAAATAATGTACTTTCTTTAAAAAATGAGGTAAACTAATATTTGAGTATCATCTAGGACCAATGAATTGGCTTCAAGGAGGTAGGTTTCAAGAGAACTTTCCCCTTCTCTATTTACCATTCCCAGTGCTCCCTTTTAATACACTTCGTTGTTGGTAGTTGGTAGTGTCTTTTGTCTAGTTAGTTCCCTTAAATTGTATTAAGTGATTTTTTAATTTTATTTTTACAAAGTTGAATTTCCTGTGTTTTCCAATTAAGGTCATAAAAAGTGGTCCATATTTTATATAGAGCCAAAAATGAAGAGAAATTATAAATCTTATATCCTTGTATGCATTTTTTCAAAGTTCTCAATATTTCTGTTTTTTAGGGTGAAAGTCATCCAATTTCTTCAATAACATCAATAGATATAGAAACAGTATTTCTTGCTGATTCGTATAGCACTATAGACTTTCAGGCAGGACTTCAGTACTATGAAATCAACTTTAAAGGTATAGTACTTATGCTTTCCAACTTATCAAAGAATGGTAGATTTTTATGACATAGGGGATGGTCAAAGACATACTCATACCTTGGTAGTAAGAAGAAAAGACATTTTATTGAATTGAGTGCTATGTCCATATTCAGATGGAAGACAATGTCATAAAAATAATTTAAAGTGTGAGTTTCTATCCTCATAGTTTTCTGAATATGGGAAGAAAGTGTAGGGGCAAAGGCAAAATACCCTAAAACATTCAGTATTAGGTTCATTAGAGCTCGTGGGTCATAGAATGAGTTGTGAACTTTGAGTCAGGAAAAATCTGGTTCAAAACCTGCCTCTTAGCATTTATGGCCTTGGGATAAAGTATCTAACATTTCTGAATCTGGGAATAATAACACCATTAATATGTATTATGTTTTACACAGTTATAAGATGATGTATTTAAATCCAGATACATATAAAGCTCTATCTAAATGTTAGCTATTACAAAGCTTATCATTATCATTATCACCCCTTAAAAATTTCAGATTTCATCATACATTAGCTGTGGGAGATCCCCCTCCTTTTGGAGAGAGAAAACAGATTTCATATATGTATATCTATACATATACATATATATTATATAATATATATCATATATATATTATATGTATATATGTGTGTGTATATATACATATATACACACACACACACACACACACACACACACACACTTAAAATCCAGAGCCTGGATTATAATTTAGACTTTATGTGATATTGGGGGACAGTGAGTAATTCTCAATTCTCAAGCACTTGTGTGCTGCTTACTGCAAGGGATCTTTGGCTATATTTGAACAAGACCCAGCAGCCAATACTTGGTACTCTTATCACCATGTTAACCTCAAAAACATTATAAATGCTACTGTTATTTATTCTGGCTGTTTCTGAAGCAGCCTAAGGAGATAACTTTATGGGGAAGCTAGGTGGCTCAGTGGATAAAGCACCAGTCCTGAAGTCAGGAGAAACTGAGTTCAAATCTGGTGTCAGACTCTTAACACTTCCTAGTTATGTGACCCTGGGCAAGTCATTTAACCCCAACTGCCTCAGCAGAAAAACAAAAACGAACAAAAACCCCCACAATTAACAAACAAAAAAATCAAGAAGGTACAAAAACGGAGGTAATGATGTCTCCATCAACCCTCCCTAACATCATTGATAAAAAATGGCCCTCAATATAATTTTATCACTTGGGACTTTGTGTGTGTATGATATTTTTAAATATAGGTATTTTACTTTTGATCATTGAAAAAATCCTCTTTAATTTCTTTTTCAAGAAATGTTTCAGAGAAATTTGATAAGCCAAACCAAAAGAAAAGTATGTAGGAGGCCAAAATTCATATCCCCTGAAGATGTGGACAAACTTCGGAAAGGGTGAGTATTTAGGATTGTAATTGCCTAAAGAGAGGAAAAGAAAAAATGTGACTCTGGGGAAGTCATTTAATCTCTTCCTTTTTCTGTTCAGTTTCCTCAACTGTAACATGAATAATAACATCATCTGCTTCTCAGGATTATTGTAAAGATCAAATGAGATAATATTTGTAAAATACTTAGCACAGTGCCTGGAAAATAATAGATGATAAATAAAAAATTTTTCCTTCTTTTCTGCAATGACATTGGTTAATAGATAGTTTTGCATTCTCATTCATAGGATAATAATACTATATGTTTGTCATTTTTTTCCTAGGTCATATAGGATCCCCCAGTTTCATTTGATTGTAAGAATAAAGAAGGCTTTTAGTGTAGTGTATTATATCAGAAAGAGTACTGAATTGTTAGAAGCCAGGAACCCTCTATTCTAGACCTAATTCTTCCTTCATCTCAGTGTCTAACCTTGTACAAGTTCTAAAAATTCCTTAGGCCTATAGTTTCCTCAGCTGTAAAATGAGGTTGGACTAGATGACTTTAAGGTCCCTTTTAGCTCCAAATCTATGATCCTAAGGCTCTGCCGTTTAACTTGGGATTATGTCATTTTCTGATATATCCTTCTCAATGATTAACTGTGTCCAAAATTCCTCTTAGCTCTAATATTCTGTGACTCATAAATCACTGTATCATTGGTAGATGAAAATAGATCTGCCTATTTCAATTAAAGCACATTCTGGGCAAAGAAATAATTGTCTTTGACCTAACCACTGGCAGATGCTCCCTGAAAACACTTAGATGGCTCTCAGTAGAGTTGGAGAAGGAATTCCTGGAGTATGGCTTCATTAGAGAGACTAATTACTATGTATGAGTCAAGTCATGGTTCCCAGATTTATCAGTATACTACAGTCATTAGCAAATACCGCAGTCATTAATATAATACATCATCATAACAGTCATTCTTTGTCTCCTCCATTTGGTTCTTTAGCATAAAGTTATTGTGTGCTAATAGCTTGTTTGGTTAATATCACAGTTTGAAGGGTCAAAATGGGGAAGAAGCTTTAAGAAGATTCATGGCCACAAAACCTAACTCTTTCATACTTGTCTCCATTTAGTTGGTCCATAAGTACTATCTCTGTTTTTTGAATTAGGCTCATTAGTGTTTATTTTATTGCTAGAATTTTAGTTATTAACATTGTGATTCCTTATCTTTTTTACAATTCCTAGATGTATCTATTCATTTACAATGGACTTTAGTGCAAACATATCCTTATGCTCCCCCTCAAAATATAAATATGAATGAATGAATGTTGATTATTTTACATGTATCCTAAAATCCATAAACAATTATTTGATTAATTATGATTAACCTCATTAATAAGTATCTGAGATAGGATTTGAACTTAGATGCTCCTGACTCCACATTCCATTTTTTCATCTAGTTGTCTCAGTACCTAGTTGATTCTCTGCACTAACTCAATGCACATTGTATCCATGGAGACAATAATTTTCTTTATGGGTTGGTCATTCTTCAAAAGTGTATACTATGGACTACTACAGCAAATTCCCAGAATCCACGTTAATACAATTTAAGAAAAGACAGACAAGATGATCTCTAAAATGACAAGGTTATCTCTTTTTAGGTCTAACATCCTTTCTATGATTCTAGTGTCAGTTTGTTTGACATATAGGTAAGCATCATCTTCTGACATGACAAGACAAGAATTCTCCAACTTAGTATCCCGAGTATATAGGTTCTTCCTATTCAACTGTGAAGTGATGTAACTCTGTAAGAACTGAAAGCTAGAGGATTTTATTCACATAACTTAAGCAGAATACCCAAAATTAAACAAAACCCTATTTATTCTTTATTTAGATTTGTTACATGGGTGCATAAAAATGTACCCTCCTCTCTCCTGGGTCCCTTTTAGTGAATTTGTTGTGTAGTAGAGATAGATTGAAACATCCTTGAGTTCCTTCTCAATTATTGAATTTTCCTTGGGCAAGATGAGTAAATCAATTTCTATTTTTTGAGCATTTTAAAAAATGTAATGACTTTGGTTCTGACCCATACTATTTAAAAAAAAAAAACAAAACCAGGGTTTGCTGAACTGAAAAGTAACAAGACTTCCTTTGTGTAAACATGGTCTATAATGTTGTTTCCCTCCAAACCATTCAGGCTAAGCTTTCTCTTGATTCTTGCAAAAGAATGACCTAGCACATAGCAGGTCCTAGGTTATTATTTTATAGCAAGTTGTTGTTATTACTGTTGTTATTCAATTGATTGTTTTTTTTTTCCTAGATCAGTGTAAAAACTGCATTCTCATTGTGCCTGTTTTAATTTTATTTAATTTTCCTTTTGGAGGCAATTGGGGTTAAATAATCTGCCCAAGACCACATAGCTAGTTAATGTCTAAGGCTGGATTTGAATTCAAATACTCCTGACTCGAGGGCTGGCAGTCTATCTGTCTGGGTGTATTTTACTTTAATTAACAACAACAACAACCAAAGATAAATAGCCCATAGTACCTAGAAAGTACACAATACATCTAGGTCAGGTGAGGGAAATAGAAACATGCAGCCTTGCCTATACACTGGAAAATAGAAAAAAAAAATAGTAGACTTTGGCAGACAGACCTAGACAAGACATGACCACTAATAGTACTTTGGGAGAACTTGGGGTTAAGCATCTAATCCATCTGTTCCATGTCCTCAAGATACATAGGGTATTTCATTAGGAATAATACATTGGGTTCTTCTGCTGTTACCTCCTTCTCAATAATACCACAACCCAGCTCAATCATATAGCAAACTCACTTTGATGGTGTCTGCCAATCCTCAAGGGAGAAGCCAAAGAAAAATAATGTCTTTCTTTAAAAGTAGCACTATCAAGTTCTTTTTAACATTTTGTTTTTTTCAGTCTTGTTATTCTTGCTAGCCTCAGCCTTTTGCAGGAGAATCTGCACTGTGGGAGAATGTTCGACTGAACAGGTCAGCTTCTTAGTTAATGAGTTGTCCCTCAAAGTCCTTGCCTTTAGTGCGACAGGATAAAGATACAGACCAGAGATTGTCACATTCTTAATTTTCTTTTCCAGAAGATGGTTCTTAAATTTTGTTTTACTCATCTTCATATTTTTCTTTCTTTTTTTTTCCCTTGTCCTCTGGGAATTCTTTGATTGGAGAGAAAAGTTTCTTCTCATCAAATTCCTTTAGCTGGTGCTTGATCACAATACTTATCAATATGTTCAACTGTAAATATGAAGAGAACCCTAATTGAACAAAAAGACTATAATTTTCAGTTTTTGAAGAGTGTTCTTCCTAGAGTGGTCCTTGGTATTCTTCACTCATAGAATGGACAACATGAACTGAAATAAAATTTCTTTCTTTCTTTTTTTAGTAACCAAGGAACGGGGAATCGGCAGAGTGCTTTTACTTTTGCGATCCCTCCCTCCTGGGACAAATCAGCTGTGCCAGATATTGGCTACAAGGTAATTACTGTCCTTTGGTGTATTTTCTTTTCCTGATTTCCTTCCTCATGAAAAATATAACTTTGCTGATATTTGAGAGTAATATATAAACATTTATCCACGAGGGTCTGGCCTAAAACTAATCATTTGCATATAAGTATGACTAATTTTCAAAGTTTTGCTCATAAAAAGATCTCTAAATATATTATTACCACTAAGATATTATATAAAATTTGTACCATTGATTTCTTTTGCTATGGTATCACAAACATTTCTAGAAAACAAAACAAAATCTCTTACCTCCTGATTAAACCCTCTCATATGACAAAAAAGCAATAGTAATTAAGCAAACATCCATTTATAATAACTAATATAGTGATTACAACCCATATATCTGTTGTAATGTGCTTTGTCATTGTAGTTGTTGTTGATCATGTCATTCATCAGAATTCTTAGATCTTTAAAAGTTGTTTGTCTTTACAATGTTAATGTATAAATTGTTCTGATTCTGCTAATGTCACTCTGCATTTGTTCAAATAAGCTTTCCCTAGTCTTCCTTCATTATTTTTATAACACAATAATATTCCATTATATTCACATATCATAATTTTTTCAGTCACTTCCCAGTTGATTGGGATTCCCCCCATTAGATCCTAGTTCTTTACAAAAACAAAAGGGCTGATATGCAGATTTTTAGGGAGGTTGAATTAAAATGGCAGACTTAGCAGTTTTGCCCTAGCCTTGATACATTGTTCCCTATAGTGACAGAATTCTGATCTGGAAATGAAGTCACGTTGAGTCATTTTTCTAGTTCAGGGAATCTTAGAAGAAAAAAAATTTCCTCAGCTTTCTGTTTTCCTTCTAATATTTGTTGCATTGATTTTGTTTGTGCAAAAAAATTTTAGTGTAATATAATTAAAATCATTCATTTTATATTTCATAATGCTCTCTATCTCTTATTAGGGATACTAGGGTTGGGACTGGCAGCACCATAACAGCCAGACAGAAGGGCAGTGGCACCTGCAGCAAGGAGCATCCGAGCACCTGGGGGTGCTAAGGAGACTGAACCCCTGAGCTGAAAGAGATTCAAAGGGACCCTATACTATTAGAAACAGGCAGGGATGCCACTGGACAATTCTGTTAAATAGTATCTAGTTCTAGGTCAAAATTCCAAGTGGAAAATAATGGTTGCTGTCATAGAGGAGCAGAAGTTTTAGCTGGGTAATGATCAAGGAACAAGTTCTACTATAACTATGTGGTTCTATTCCCTGCAACAAAGGGGCTATTCAGTTCTAACCTTTAGCCCCACATATAAGCTTTCAGCAGAATAAACCAGTGCAGCAGACCAGGGGGAACCAGCAATTCATTCTCTATGAAACTGCAGAACCTCTCAGTGGAGTATCTATGACTGAGCTGAACAGCAGTGAATGGAAATTCAATGACCAATACATATTGTTAAAAATAAAAAAATACAGACCCCTCTCCAAAAAATCCCCCATGAAAAAAATTTAAAAAGTGAAAAATAGTTTGCTTCAATCTGCATTTAGACTTCATTGGTTCTTTCTCTGAAGGTGTATAGCATTTTTCATCTTGAATCCTTTAGTATTGTCTTGGATTCTTTTATTGATGAGAGTAGTAAAGTTATTCACAATTAATCATCTTATAACATTGCTGTTACTGTATATAATGTTCTAGTCCTTCTCACTTCACTTTGTCTCAGTTCATGTAAGTCTTTCCAGGGTTTTCGGAAAGCATCCTGCTTATCATTTTTTGTAGCACAGTTATATTCCATTATAGTCACATAACACAACTTGATCAGCCATTCTCCAATTGTTAGGAATCTTTTAAATTTCCAATTCTTTGCCACCACAAAAAAAGTTGCTATAAATATTTTTCTTTATATATATACTTTTCCTTTCTTGTTTTTTAAAGTCTTTTTGAGATATATAGACCCAGTAGTAGTAGTATTGCTGGATCAAAAAGTATGCACAGTTTGATTGCCCTTTAAGTGTAGTTCCAAATTGCTATTCAGAATGGTTAGATAACAGTCCCACCAACAGTGTTCAATTTTCACACATCCCTCCAAGATTTATCATTTTCCTTTTTGGTCATATTAGTTAATCTGATAAGTATGAGATAGTACTTCACAGCTGTTTAATTTGCATTTCTCTAAAGTATTTAGAGCATTTTCCTTATGACTATAGCTTTGATTTGTTCATCTGAAAACTAATTATATTCTTTGACCATTTATCAATTGGTGAATGACTTGTACTCTTATAAACTTGACTCATTTCTGTTTCTATTTGAGAAATGAAACCTTTATCAGAGACATTTATTTTATAAAAATTTTCCCTAGCTTTCTGCTTTCCTTCTAATCTTTGTTGCATTGATTTTGTTTATGCAAAAACTTTTTAACATAATATAATCAAAATCATTCATTTTGTATTTCATAATGCTCTCTTTTATTAGAGCATAAATTCTTCCCTTACCCATAGATTAGATAAAGTATTCCATATTCCCTAATTTCCATATGGGTATCACCTTTTATGTATCCATTTGACTTTATCTTAATATGTAGTGTAAGATGTTGGTGTATACCTAATTTCTATCATACTGTTTTCCAGTTTTTTTTGCAATATTTTTTTCAAACAATGAGTTCTTCTGTCTTTGGATTTATGAAACACTAGATTACTGTGGTCATTTGCTTGTGTATTTGTACCTAATCTGTTCCATTGATCTACCACTCTTATTTATTATCCTCTACCAGATTGCTTTGATGATAACTGCTTTATAATATAGTTTAATATTTAATATGGCTAGGCTACCGTCCTTCACTTTTTTCTAGTCTTTTGTTTTTTTAAAGTTTTTTTTTAATTTTCAAAACATACGCATAGATAATTTTCAACATTCACCTTTGCAAAACCTTGTGTTACAAATTTTTTTCCTTCCCTTTCCCCCACCCCATCCTCTAGACTGCAAGTAATCCAATATATTAAACATGTTTCACTTTTTTTCTAATTCTCTTGATATTTTTTATCTTTTGTTCTCCCAGATGAATTTTGTTTTGTTTTCTAGCTTTACAAAATAATTTTTTGGAGTTTGACTTATATGACACTGAATAAGTAAATTAATTTAAGTAGAATTGTCATTTTTATTATATAAGCTTGGCCTGCCCATGAAAAATTAATATTTCTCCAGTTGTTTAGATCTGACTTATTTGTGTGAAAAATGTTTTGTAATTGTGTTCATATAGTTTCTGGGTTTGTCTTGAAGGGTAGACTCCTAAGTGTTTTATACTGTATATAGTTATTTCAAATGAAATTTCTGTTTCTATCTCTTGCTGTTGGGCTTTGTTGGAAATATGTAAAAAGACTGACTTATGTGGATTTACTTATATCCTGAGATTTTGTTAAAATTATTTCAATTGATTTTTTTAGTTGGTTCTGTAGTAGTTTCTTAAGTATATCATCATTTCATCTTCAAAGAGTAATAGTTTTGCTCCTTACAATTTTAATGAGACTTGTGTATACCTGTATCTTTTTCCTACATAGCTAGTGGCACTCGATGAAACCTCTAAAGAATTCAATGATGTCAAGAATCAGTTTGAAAAGACAATGACCGGTTTTATCATTCAACGGATCCAAAGGATTCAGAATTTGGCTCTTTGGCAAGTCTTTCAATGGTTTGTTTCCATTTCCTATTATTCTATGATTTTTCTTTAGATCACTTCAACTCAAACAAACCTAGTAGAATTTGGTAGTCAGGAATACAAGTAATAAAAAATATTCTTGGAGTATTTATTATTATGTTTTTAGAGATATTATACAAGCTACTCAGTACAATGAAAAGAACTTGAACATATAAATTGAAAGACTATTGTTTTCATCCTAATTCTGACAGACTTTCAAATTTTTAAACTGCTAAGGGCCTCAGTTTTCTCATTTTCAAAATGGTAGTATAACATATGAGTCAATAAAGCCATAGTTTTGTATATATTAAAGAGATTCTTTGGGGCTATTTGTACTAAGATGTGGACAGGTTTTGTGAAAGATTCTTCAACCACAAGGTTCTTTAGCTCTGACTGAAACCAACATACTTGTTTGTGTTCATTTGGGTTATTTACAATACATAAACATAATCTCAAATTATAGATCTACCAGATGTAAGGATTGCCAATCCAATCCAAGTAACATTTATTAAATGCTTTAATTAAAAATTAATTTAAATGCTTTAGTTAAAAATTAAACTATATGCAAGGTATTGTGCTATATCTGAAGGGGGGAGAATAAAAATATAAAAAGAAAGCAACTTTTGGCTTCAAGACGTTTATGTGTCCTGTAATTTGGTCCTTTGTTCTCTCTGTGAGAAGAAACAATTGTGCCACATTTCATATAGTCTCCACTCCCTATTTTCATTCTTCACTCAGTGCACTTTGCTCAAAACTCTTATTACCATGGGAAATGGAAATGGCTTGCTGCCAGGGACATTTTGGCCCAAGGCCAAAAAAGTGGCAGTAACAATAATGAATCAGAGCTGAGGCAGTTAAACCTGATACTGGAAAGATTTTATTAAAATACTGATAACCCTTCTAATCTGAAACAACTACCTTACCTTATTGTGTGAAGAATTAAAAGAGAATTTCCTAAATAGTTTGTTCAATAATCTATGAATTCTCTATTATCCTCCTTTCCTTTTGTATTCTGTTTGCACTTTGCTATACTATTTTAGATCTTACTAATAAAAGGATATCTTAAGTGTGAAACTTCTCGGTTAACTGTTATTTTTTCATTATTATTTAATATTTTGTTTTCTCCAGTTACATGTAAAACAAACTTTAAAACTTGTTTTTAAAACTTTGAATTTCAGATTCTCTCCATTCCTCCCTTCCCTCACACATGTGAAGTTATGCAAAACATTTCCAACATGATTTTTATGTTGCAAAGGAAAACATAGATTTCCCCTCCCCACCAAAAAAATTCCTCAAGAAAAAGAAAGCTTAAAAAAATGCTTCAATCTGTATTCAGACACAATCAATTCTTTGACTGGGTATGGATAGCATTCTTGTTTAATTGTGAATGCTATACAACTATAATAAACCATTATTAGGGTCATAATGATGTCTCCTATAATAATAATAATAATAACAATGATAGCTGGTATTTACATAGCACTTGATAGGTGCCATGCACTGTGCTTAGCAAATATCTCATCTGATTCACACAACCTCACAACCCTGGGAGAGAGGGGCTGTTATTGTCTCCTTTTTACAGTTGAGGAAAATTTCAATGTGATGATGATGATGATATTGATTATATTGATAGCTCACTACTTCTTTAGTGAATTAAAAAAGAGTTTGCCCAAGAATATACCATGCAGTAGATTTGTATTTTGAAATCTGGCCAGTCCATTAAGTAAATGTATTATTTTAAATCTTGCCAAGGCTTCAGTTTTTTGTATAAGAGGAAGTAAAATTTTCAGTGACTAAAATCTCCCATATTTTTCCTTAGGCAGAAGGACCAGATGAAAAAGATGAATGGAGGGAAGGATGTAGATGAACGACTTCTATTTCATGGAACAAAATATATTCATTTGAATGACATCTGCAGACATAACTTTGATTGGAGGATCTGTGGGACCCATGCAACAGTCTATGGCAAAGGTTTGTATATGATGTCTCTGCCTTCACTGTAGTTGTCTTTGTATTTGTATGTGTTTTTATAGAGAGGAAGTTTTGTGGGAGTTGTGCGGCAGGTATATGTTGGTTTGTGTAATCACATTTTTTGCTTTCTTGACAGCTCAGTACTGGTGACATCTTTTTTTTCCCAGCATTTTCTTTAATGCCAAGATAATTTCCTGAGTTATTTCTTTTTTTTTTCCGGCTTTATCTTGATTTTACTTTAATTAGTTCCCAAGAGAAGTAGAACTAGTATTATTAATAATTATGTAAAGGCATAGAATCATTATCACTATCCAAAATTTATATTTGATGGCCTGAAGAATGCTTTATCTCTGTTTCTTTTTCTCATGCTAGTTTTTATTTCTCTGCATCAAAGATCTTTATATTACTTAGGTCCAAGCTTCAAGTGAAAGAAAGAAGGGGTCGGAGTATATTTCACACCAATTTTGAAACTAAGACTCATTGACAAAATACACACACTGAACACTCATCACTGTCTCTCAGAGACACATGGCCCATAGAAATACAAAGACAGACCCAGCATTGGGTCCTACTGGGAAAGAAGGAGCTTATTGAGTGAGAGAGAGCAGGTGCTGGCTTCCATGCTTTTGTCTGCTCCCTCAGCCTGCCTGCCTCATTTCTATGGAGTTTGAATTTCACTGCCCAGCTTCTTAAACTGTAGTTTGTGACCCCCATGTGAGGTCTCATTACTTAATGTGGAGATTGCAAAATTATTATTATTTTTATCAGTAAATATTTGATTTACCTACCTATTTTATATCCCTATATACCCAGGATCATGTAAAAACGTCTTGGGCAAAAAGGGGTCATGAGTGGACATAGTTTAAGAAACCTTGCACTAGAAAAAAGGATCTTGAACATTGGATAGTTTGGAGAGAAAAGAGAAGAATATCTGAGGGAGTAGTAGGGAGCAGAGAAAAGTGGAGTGAAAAATTAAAAAGAACTGAAGAGGGAAATGTAAAGTGAAGGGGAAAACAGAAGAAATGTATAGAAGAAAGGATTCAAAACAGGAGATCATTATATACCTCAACAATGATACTGTATGAGGATGTATTCTGATGGAAGTGGATTTCTTTGACAAAGAGAAGATCTAACTCGGTTTCAATTGATCAATGATGGACAGAAGCAGCTACACCCAAAGAAAGAACACTGGGAAATGAATGTAAACTGTTTGCATTTTTGTTTTTCTTCCCGGGTTATTTATACCTTCTGAATCCAATTCTTCCTGTGCAACAAGAGAACTGTTCGGTTTTGCACACATACATATATTGTACCTAGGATATAACATATTTAACATGTATAGGACTGCTTGCCATCTCGGGGAGGGGGTGAAGGGAGGGAAGGGAAAAGTTGGAACAGAAGTGAGTGCAAGGGATAATGTTGTTAAAAAAAATTACCCAGGCATGGACTCTGTCAATAAAAAGTTATAAAAAAATAAAATTTAAAAAAAAAAAGAGAAAGGATTTAGAGCAGGAAGAGTGGAGGAAAACAAAGTCTTTAAAATATATATATATATTTACCATGGTTTATATCTTTGATTTCTTCCTTGTCTCAGTATAGTAAGGAGATGTGATTTTATTAGTGTGCAGTCTTGTAGTTTAGTCATTTATCAGCTGTGCCCAAGTCTTCATGATAAAGTTTTCTTGGTATAGACACTGAAATAGTCTGCCATTTCCTTCTCCAGGTCATTTTATAGTTGAGAAAATTGAGGCAAATGAGGTTAAGTGATTTGCCTAAAGTCACAGAGCTAGTAAGTGTTAAGAGAGCAGATTATTATTATTATTATTATTATTATTATTTGGTGAGGCAATTGGACTTAAGTGAGTTTATGAATCAATAAATAAATATTAGTGAATACTCTGGTGCCCATGGGGCTGGGATTTGACCACATCTTTCTTCAAATCCAGTACATATCAAAATATGACAATGGTTTTCAAAGCCATTCTAATCTAAAAAATTCTTTCCTAACTAAGTACAAGGACTCCCCCTTAAAGCTAATATGTGTTTTCTTTTAGGTCAGTGGATCAGTGATTTCATTTCCATACCAAATATGTTGAAATGTTGAATTGTCATAGAAATGTACATTTACATCTGAATGTAACTGTGCAAAATATCTCTAGCTAAGTTGTAGCAAATTTAATGTAGGAAAGACAGAGGGTTTTTTTTGTTTGTTTGTTTGTTTGACTATAGGAATCAAGACTTTTCTAATCTCCATTTTTTGCTTTCTTTCTGCTTGCTTCCAGGAAGTTACTTTGCAAGAGATGCAAGTTATTCCCACAATTACTCAGAGTCTGAGACCAATGTCAAAATAATGTTCCTGGCTCGAGTTTTGGTTGGAGTTTTCACTCAAGGAGATTCAAAATATGTCCGACCACCAATGAGACAGGGTACAAAGAACACCTTTTATGACAGCTGTGTCAATAACAGATTGGATCCCACCATATTTGTGATCTTTGAAAAGCATCAGATTTACCCAGAATATGTCATAGAGTATACTGAGAAGAGTAAACAGTGTACCATTAGTTAAGGCAAAAGAATTCACTGTTTTCTCCATTGAATACGTGTGTGTGTGTGTGTGTGTGTGTGTGTGTGTGTGTGTGTGTGTGTGTGAAAGAGAGAGAGAGAGAGAGAGAGAGAGAGAAAGAGAGAATAATTTCAAAGCAGTTTTTTTACCTTCCTATTTTTAGGGAAAGCAGTAAGTGATCATTTGAGAGAGCAGCTATTCAGAACTGAGTTGTGAAAGTTTCTTGTAGCAGATACATTTATGACAAATCATATGTAACATAGTTTTCAAAGATAAAGTCTTGTTTTAAATGCACCCAAGGAGCTCACTATTTAAAAATATTATTCACCCGGATCATAATGCAAAAAAAAAGACTGACAACAGACCTTTAAAGTACAAAGAGTCAATCTATTTGATTTATTTTCTAAGTTTGCGTTTTCATTTGAAGATTTTCTTAAAATGGAGCACAATAGTGTGTTGTGTTTTGTTTTTGTTGTTTATTTGTTTTTATTTTGTCTTTTAGCCTGCTAAGGCTGGGAACCTTTTTTAATTACTCTTTGTTTTGTAGAACTGGAGAGTCAGGGATGGGAATGATAAACCACCTGATCAATTGGTCAATAAACATTTATTAAGCATCCATCCATTATGTACCAGGCAATATGCTTAGTGCTAGGAATACAAAGAAAAGTAAAACACAGTCCCTAGTCCCTTCTCTCAAGCTCACAATCTAATGGGGGGAAAAACATGCAAACAATTGTACAGATCAGCTGTGCAAGAGAGAAATTGAAAATAACTGAGGAAAGACATTAGAAATAAAGGGAATTAGAAAAAAAAGCTTCTTATAGAAGGTATGAGTTTAGCTGGGACTTAAAGGAAGCAGGAGACAGCAATGAAGAAAAACATTCTAGGTATAGGAGAAAGCTAGAGAAAATGCCTGGAATATCAAGGAGGCGTGTGTCTCTGAACTGAAAAGTCCGTGGAGTGAGGGGTGGGGTATAAGGTATAAGAAGCCTGAGATACGAGGGGGGTTTAGATTAAGAAGACTTTGGTATCCAAAGTATTCAAAGAGAGGATGTTGTATTTTATCCTAGCAGTGATAGGGAAGATGGGGATGACAAGATTGGCTTTGTTGTTTTAGGAAAATCATTTGGTAGCTGAATGGAAACTGGAATGAAGACGTGTTAGGCAGATTGACTAGCAGACTATTGCAATAGTCCAGATTTAAGATGATGAAAGCCAGAGTGGTGGAAATGTTAAAGGAGAGAAAGGGTCATATTCAAAAGGTGTTACAAAGGTAAAATTAAGAGGTCTTGAAAACAGATTAGAATTGGGGAATTGGTACTGAAAGAATGAGAAGTCAACTCTGAAACCTAAGTTTTGAGCCTATAATACTAGGAGGATAATGATATACGCGATAATAATAAGGAAGTTTGTGGGGAGGATTTTTTGGGGGAGATAATGAGTTCCATTTTGGACATATTTTATTTAAGATGCCTTCAGAAAATCCATTTCTAGATGTCCGAGTCGATTGGAGATTTTAGACTAGAAGTCAGCGTTGATATGTAGATTTGAGACTCATCAGCATAGAAATGATTATTGAATTCATGGAAGCTAAGATTCCCAAGTGAAATTATATAGAGGGAGAAAAGAAGATCCAAGATAGCCCTGTGGAACATCCAGGATTAGCTGGATAAAGATTCAATAAAAGGGGGCAGCTAGATGGTACAATGGCTATAGTGCTGGCCCTGGACAAGTCATTTAACCCCAATTGCTTCAGGAGGGGAAAATTCAACAAAGACACTGAGAGGGGAAATCGGGTAGTAAGAGAACCAGGATATAAAAGGATCAAAAAAACTAGAGAGAAGAAAGTATCAAGAAGAAGGAGAGTAAATGTCAAAGGCTGCAGAGAGGTGAGGAATGATGATGACTGAGAAAAAGCCCTAAATTCTAGCAATTAAGAGATCATTAGTAAATTTGTATAGATTTGTTTGGTTGAAGGATGAAATCAGAAACCAGATCACAGAGAGTTAAAAAGAAAATAAGAGAAAAGGAATTGAAGGAATACCTACCTATTGTAGATTGTACACAGTGATTTGTATGTTACTTATAATAAGGATATAATTTATTCCTTCAACTATCCTTTGTTGGAAGGTTCAGTTTAATGCATCGTGACTACAGGAAAATGGATAGGAGGCTATACTTTTTGAAAATCCCTTTATAAGTCAGGATCTAAGAAATAATTTCCTTCCTTATTGAGATATATAATATCTGGCAGTATCCTATCTATTTGTCCAGTTCTATTTAGAAATATATTACATGCCTGAGAAGGGAAAATAAGAGGAAAAACTTCTTTAACTCTATTCCTTCACACAAACCTGGCTCCTATCACACCTTTCAGAAAGGGCATTTCCACAGTCTGGTCTTAAGTCAATAAAAGCTTGATTTAACAACATTCAAAACTTTTAAATTTCAAAAATAAAACTTTTATTGATATTATCAAGTGGACTGAATTGGCCTCTAATCTGTGGCTGGCTGAGCCAACAGAGCAGGCTAGATATGTGAGAGCCAGGAATCAAGTTTAATTTCAAAGTGAGTGAAATGGCTTGTAAGCAAGGAGGGGATCTAGGCAAGCATGCTGCGATCCACTTGATTGTGGACAAATCTTGATTTATAAACTTGTGGCTAGACAGAGTCAAACAATATAGTGGAGCAACAGTAGTGAAGCATTAACAGCAACAGTGAGACAACATTGTCTAGTGAGGAAAAAAATCTGCCTATAGCAGGGCTTCATGTCTGGGCTGGTTGGTGGTTGCCCAAGCTCAGTACCGCCAGTTCTGTAATTTTGCTGCAACAGTATTCATTTGGAGGATGGGCATAAAGGATTGTGGTTATACCAAGTTCAGGGCACAGCTTCCTTGCTGGGCCTTAGTTCTGGAAGTTAGGGTGTCTCCTAATAATACCTTGACAATATAATATCTAAAGTACCCATGATCTGATCTGTGTGGTTTTAGTGTAGATTTCAACCTATCTATATTTTTTCATTCTGATTTTTGTCCATGTTTTCTCAAATATCTTCTGTATTGAATTTCTCAGTATGCTAAAGGCCTTTCTGTTATCCCTAACTTTCATTAACGTGATACTTCCTATCCCATAAATACATATGATTCTAGGATAATATCCTCATATCACTTATTATACACAGGTTATTTTACTGAATTTAGTATAGTTTATTTATGCCCACCATGTGTCTCTTCATTGCTCTTTTAATCTTTATTATTCAGAAATGATAGTGTTACAAGATTTGTTACTGTACAGCATCAAAGGGAAAAAAGAAACACTTATTAAAAAGTTGGTCTTCTGTGTTGCAAGAAGCTTGGGATTATTGAAAACATTGGGAAATTTTCCTGCTTTCATTCTTTCTTTTAACTGAGTCTATGCTTAGCTCACTTACCATATGTAGTCCCTGTACTATATAAACATACTAACTTCTTGGACTATTCCCATGAATATTATAATCTGGAAAATGGACATTTTTTACCCACTTATTTTTTTCCTGAATGGATTATTAGGCCCCTCCCTTTTGAACAACCATAGACCTTTTTGTGTGGGAGGTCATGTAATATTTTGGGGCTCGACGCATTTCCCACAATTGCAGGAACATCTAGAGGACCTCAATGAACATAGTTCACTTGGGACTTTGTAGGGTATCTTCTGTGACAGTAATGGATATTTTCTTCAAGTCTATGTTTCTATGTTTGATGCCTTATTTGATATTAATAATGTGAATGTTAGCAACGTGTGTACAAATCAAGGAATCTTTTATGATTCTTACACATTCTTACACATAAAAGATTCTTAGGATCCCAAGATCTTAGACTAAAGTCTGGAAGGTACCTTGGAAACCATATAATCCAAACTCCTCATTTTACAGATGAGGAAAACTGAAGCCTAGTAACTCTTCCGGTTTCACAGATGATAAAGATTAGAACTAGCATTTCAATTCCTGTCCTCTGTCTCTAAGTCCAACTCTCTGTTTACTATGCTGCCTACCTCTTTTCCTTGTTGGAAGAAATCTAGTAAGTTTTCATGATAAAGAGATCTGAAACTTCTGAATAATCTTTTAGGTTTTTGGCCACTTTTATTTCTTTAATGAACCATTTAAAAACTTTTGAAATGTTTTATTTATGTTATTTTTTTTTTGTCACAACAATATCACTTCCCTTTGACACCTCTAATATTATCCTTTTGGAACAAATAAATATAGTCAAATGGGATGAATCAGCAAACTGATCATTTGAAAATGTATGCCTTGTTCTAACCTATAATTTTGGCATTTTTTAAAACAAGAAATAGCAAGTACAGCTCTCTAATTACTATTGTCATCAGAGTTACTCTCCTATCTTTGCTCTCTTCAATTTATATCCTTGAATATCACAGTATAAAGATATAGATAGGTCGATATTGACTTTGTTGGGAGGATATTTTCAAGGTCTATCTCAAAAAGAGAATAATATATAAATTGTGTATGTTATAATTATCTGTATGGGATAGTCTTTTGGCTGTTGCTAAATGTGAGCACAGAAAGGCAAGATTTTCATAAAATTATGTCTTTTGTTTTTTGTTCATGTTAAAACCAATTTGATCAACTCCTTTGTTTGCCTTTAAGACATCCTTCCATTCATTTGCAATTTTCATGTCTTCTGGATTTACATACACACAGATATATTTTTACATATATATATATATGTAGAGAGAGAATCAATATTGACGTAGTTTGGTTCTTGCAGTAATATAATAGCTATCACTGGGCGAAAATTTTACAGATAGAACATCCATAGTCAAATTAATCTTTAAAAAGTAAAAGAAAAAAAAAGTGATTTGTACCAGCCCTGAAGTCAGGAGGATTTGAGTTCAAATCTGGCCTCAGACACTTAACACTTCCTAGCTGTGTTTCCCTGGGCAAGTCACTTAATCCCAATTGCCTCAACAACAACAACAACAACAAAAAAGATTCTGAGTCTCTTTTTCTGCCATTGTATTGGGGCAGCAGAAGGAGAGGGACTATGTAGAACCAAGTGCCTTTTAAATTTTTCCTTTGTTTTATGGGAACATAATTTCATAGCCAAAGAATGTCATTACCTAGTTGTCAACCTACTGGTGATGATACTTCCTGAGCTTAGCAGAATTGTGGTTTCTTGAACAGCAAACTGAGTTCATGGCCATATTTGATGCTGCTTTGCTTTTCTCCTCAAGTATAATCTTTGCAAAACTATGGTTACTTTCACACTAGAATACGATACTCTACTGGGACTTTGTAGTAGGTTGTTGATGCTTGTCAATATTATTCATGGACATGTCTGTAATATTGAATTAATCTAGCTAATTGTTTCAAGTATTTGATTCTGCCTTGATTGTATACTTACCACATGAATATGTTTTCTGAGTCTAGTATTTTGATGGGAAATACATAAATTACAGTTCTTTCATGTTTAAGAAATAGTCCCAATCAAAGTTGAAGACAATTAAACTATTAGTCATTAGAAGGGAAGACTAAACAGAATTATAATACTGTTTATTCTCCAGGGATATAATTCTGGTCCTCTTAACAAATTTTTAATCTTTATTTGTATTTAAACTGTGTTTTAAAGTCATTTTGAAAAAATCGGTTATGCAAGGTGAAATATCAATAGTTGATATTGATGAATGATGCAAATGAATGAATTAAAATGCGTTTATTAAGTGCTTACTTTGTGTAAAGTACTGTCTAAGTTTTCGGGATTCAAGTGGGAAAGCAAACCAATTCCTGCTCTCACAAAGCTTACATGGAGGAGACAACACATACAGAATGTTTCAGGTGCAAATCAAATGGAAGGGCCAGTGGCCTTTGGCTTTCAGCTGCAAAGCAGATGATAATCCATCATCTTTCATGTCGTTTCCATTGATGAAAAGCATACCTGTTTCTAATGTGGAATCATTTAATAGATCTGCTATAATCTTTTTTTCCCAAAGTCATCTTTTTTTGGCATTAATTTAAGTTTCTCAGATGAAAGTTTCCTCTGTTCTATCAAACTTAACTATGTTTCCTTTTACCTTTGTTGTTAGGATGTAGTGAACAGCACCTCCTAAAGTTATAGAGACAGATAAACAGTATCTTGTATGTTGTAAAAAGTAAATACCAAATATATCTAGACTATAGGGTTAGAAGGATGGAAGGAAAAGAATACATTTACCTACTTTTGTATTTAAATTGCTGCCTTGACATAACTAAACACATGGAGTACCTATTTTAAATTCCTCAAAGTCACATTTTCACAGCTTTAAATTGTGTTTTTTCTTTGCTTCCTGTTGTTAATCAATTGGTAGGGACTAACTCTTATGAAATGTATATTCCTAATTAGTTGTTATGTATTTGGAATCATCAGAATAGCCCAGTTAACTGGAAATGAGGCTTTGTATAGTGATGACATGGCATTGGAGCATAGCTACAACCTCATTTCTAAACTTTAGGTCAGTTACTAGAAGTACTAGCTTGGAAGCTGCAATCAATAATTGACCTTTATTTAGTGTAAAAATTTCCAGTCACAGGAAAAGAAAAAGAAAACTTACTACATAGTAATACAAATCAAGGGATAAGCACACAATTTAGATCCACTATTTTTACTTTAAATTTGATCAATGAGGGGAGGTAGCATTGTACCATGGGAAAAAGCAAAGATGGGGATTAGATTCTGTCACTTGCTTCTATGATTATAAGCAAATCATTTAACTTTTTTGGCCTCATTCCTAAAATGAGAGGGTTTCATTAGATAGATGACTGTTGAGGTCTCTTCCAATTATCCCATGGATAGGGCACTGGATAAATCAAGAAGACCTTAAGTGGAATCCTACCTCAGATACTTATTAGCTGTGGGATCCTAGACAAGTCACTTCAACTCTCTCAGCCTCAGTTTCTCTATCTGTAAAATGGGGTTAATAATGAGGCACCTACCTCATAGGGTTGTTGTGTGGATCAAATGCGATAACAAGCATCAAGTGCTTTGCAAACCTTAAAGTGCTATGTAAATTTTACTTATAACTATGAAATAAACCATAAAATTTTATATTGAGTTGTGTATGTGCTGAGAGAAATGTGACCTAACTTATCACAACACTCATAAGTCAACCTGTGCTTTTTTTCCTTGTCCTTTTTTTTTTCTTTAAAAAAATAGAATTTGTTACATGAGATGGCTTTCTAGGAGGGGTAATAAAGACGGGAAGGGGAGGGCAAGTGGGAATAAATATGATGATGTAAAAAAAAAAAACCCACGACGTCAATAAAAACAAATTTAAACAATCTGAGGCTGTAAACTCAAGACTTTTATCTTCTTTTTCTGTAAAGTGCCTTTGTTCAATAAACATAATACATTTATTTCTTGTTCAATGGTAGTACTAATCTCATGATTATGCTAATGTTGCCCTCAAGATGGTCTTTTGTCATATTTTTAGATGTGTTCTTGAGGTAGAGCAGTGCTGTGGAACATCTATGGATATATCTTGAAGACCCGCTACTTCTCTTGTCACTTGTAGTAGATAAGTTCTTAACTTGCTTCATACAATTTTTGCCCCTCTCTTCAATCAAGACATATAAAATGTCTTGCCTGTAGGGGAATATTGTGAAAGCATCCTTGGTTGGAGGTCATTTGTCCCACAAAATGGCAGAAGAGACACTTGCATATTTGACGCTTGCATATTTGTATCAAAAGTACATTTCCTTTTTAAAAAACTTTCCAGGCTACTGAAGGAGAAAGGCTACAGGCTAAAGAAATGAGAATTGGAGGACATACTTCCCATGGACTACATGAATTTATAATGCTGAAAAAGGAAGGGAGTAGAAAAGAAAATTGAGGAAACTGAGGCAAAGTTTAAGTGATTTGCCAAGATAACACAATTAGTATGAGTCTGAGCCTTGATTTTTAATTCCAACCTTTCTGACTCTGGGCCAGGACTGTCCATTATACCACTTAGCTGTCTAAGAGACACTCAGGTTTTTTTTTAACTTGATCCTATGCAAATTGGGGTTTTAATATTGTGCACTATTCTGCTAGGAATAACTACTATTGACTGAATTATTCTAATGAGAATTCTTTCCATGTCTCAAGAGTGCTTCCCAACTAGTTTTGGACTTGGGTCTTGTTCTTGTTTTTTGGGTAACATCTTTTATATATACACAATGTAACCAATCCTTTTGTTGCCCTTTTCTAACAGCTTTCTCTGAACTAACTACATCTTATAAAGTTGTTTGCCTTCCCTCAGCTCCCATGTTTCTAGATCTAATGAATCATGTTGAGCAAGGATATTACTTATGTGACACAGGGACAAAGTCTTAGGATTAGTTTTAGAACTGGAAGGAATCTTAGAGGTCATCAAGGCTCATTCCTCCTTTTACAGATGAACAAACTGAATACCAAAAAGATTCAATATCTTAATAAGATCACACAAGTAGTAAGTTGCCAAGTTAGGCATTGAACCTGGGCTTTCTGACTCCATAGTCAGCCTTTTTTTTTTTTTTTTAAACTTCACTAAACATTCAATAATTGAGGCTGGAGGCCCAGCATCTGCTATTAAAAAAAAAATCTATTTACTCATCACTTTTCTACTCATAGTTCCCTCCCCCACCCCCCACTCATCTTAATCAGTAATGTAATTCCCATTAGAAAAGAGGCAATAAACTTGGACTCACATTGATGGATTTGACCAGAGCATACTTGATTTAGGGTTCAAGACTTTCTACTATAATAAAGTGTTTGATTTATATATCTCATTCTAGTTTCCCTCCAGACTTATTAAATGAGATTAAATGTTCCTTATAGTCCCAATAGCCTGTTGATTTGGCATAACCTCAGCATGAGCTCTTTCTGAAAAGAAAAAAAATGCTATGATAGGCTGTGAAAATTAGGAATACTTTGTCCTATCCACTGTACTACCTAGCTGCCCAAGAGTCAATGAAGATGCCCTCTATTTACATCTCCAGCACTGATTTCTGTGGACACTTAGAGTTGCATTTATTTCCTAGTGGGCTTTGGAACTCTGCCTTCATATGACATTCATTCCTTGTTTCTATGCAGGTATGGAATTTCTTCAAGTTAAATAATTCTTAAATCGCCTTCTAGGTCAGCAAGTTTATGACTTTTGTTCCTTACAAAGTAGTTTCTTCAGGTTGACCACAGGATTCTAGCCTGAGAAACTGCTAACTCTCCAAAATATTTGCAGAATTCGCATAGCTTTAATCTTAATTTCAGAGGCAGCATAGTTTAGTGTGATTGGAGCACGATCTCAACTGAGTCAGGAGAACCAGGACATGAATTTCATTCATTCTCTTACACCTGTGGAAGTATACCACTCTCCTGAAGGTGCTCATTGGCCTCCTCTATCCTCATAAAACCCATTGCTTGTAGCATTTCAGTGCAATGTAAGGCAGGGGCAAAGTGCTCTAAGTACTGAGTCAAAATATTTTTTGTTGTAATATACAGAAATGCTGATGGTTTATGTAGAATTCTATCCCCACAACTTTGCTGAAATTGTTTGAATTAATCTTAATTTCTTTAAAATTTATTCATTTATTTGTTTAATGGTTTTTCTCTAGTCTGAAACAATTTTTCTTTACATTTGTTTTTAAAATTTTTGCGTTCTAGATTCTCTCCCTTATCCCCACGAACTTGAATTAATTTTAAGCTGGCTCTCTAGAGTTCTTTAAGTAATCTAATTATTGCAAAAAGTAATAATTTTGTTTCCTCTTAGTAAGGATACCAGCTGGGCTTTCCACAGAGGTTTTTACCTAGCCCTAGGGTGTTAATCATCCTTATATCTCTAGAGCAAAGTGCTGAGATATGGGAACTTCTTTTTGTTTTGTTTTTTTAATATTCTAATAATGATTCCTATGTAATTGGGTTTTTATCTATTATGCAGTTTTATGTATTTAAAAAAGCTTGTTTTGAGATTATTTCACCAGGCTGACAAAGAGATTCATAGCACTAGAAAGGTCAAAAACACTGGCACAGTTTATGGAATCCAGGGAAACACAGAACTGTATTATTGAAGACCTGTAGATTTGGAAGCTGTGATTTTTGGATTGTGCCTGAGCCTCTCTCTTCTTTGATGAGAAAATAAATACTTCATGAAAAAAAGGCCATTTGGGCCTATATCTTTTCTCCCCTTCATCCAAATCTGCACTGTTTTGGGCCAAATGTAGGCTATATGTTCCCTCAAGTCTGAGTGAATTCTATAGTTTTCACAGTAGATCAGACCTACTTTTTTTTCTTTCCAGAGAAACCTCATTTATACCACATATCTGAGGTATGCCATATATTGGGATCAGAGATTTGTTGTAAACTAAGTGACACTTTGCTATACAAAGATATAGGATATGATCTTTAATACTGAAATTTTAAAATCTAATTAGGAAAATGTCATAAATATGAAAAGTGAAATAACAATCCATGACCTCAAAGCAAGAAACAGCAGGAGGCAGTACCTTATTAACTGTCCAGTGAATGAATGACATGGACAATAAATCCTGAGTTCATAGGAGGGAGGGAACATTAGAGGTTATATTGGTGAGAAGCAGGAAAAATAAATTGATGCATAAGGGGTAAGCAGAACCAGAATTAAAAATATATACACAATAAAGATATAAAGATAATGAAAAACTTAACAGTTCTTATCTATTCAATGACTAATCCCAGTTCCATAGGATTGATGATAAAGTGTGCTATTCAATTCCCTTGACAAAGAGATGGGGGGCTCAACTATGGTGATGAGCCATTTATTTTTTGACATGAACAATATGAAAATTTATTTTTCTTGACTATGCATATTTGTCACAAGGTTTTTTCCCCCCTTTTTTCTTTTCAGTGGGGAAAGTGGGCAACAAAATAAGTGTTAAATGAAACAATAATAATAAATAAAATAAATAAATAAAAGAGAAGAAAAAGAAGTGGTGTACTGTAGCAAGCAATGTAGATTTGCTATGGGTATAAGAATCCCAGGGTGCTGAATATGGAAGGAACCCTAGATATCATCATATCCAATGTAATGGTTTTACCCGGGAGGAAACATTTCAAAGAGGTAAAGAGATTTGCCAAAGTTCACATAGTTACTGAGTGACTGATCTGGGACTCAAAAACTCAGGTCAGCTGAATTAATGTTTATTGGACAAAACCTCAAATGAAAAATATGTTAATCTGATAGAAAAAAGATATTATTCTGATAGATATATATGGGATTATGATTATAGGATTTACTCAGGTTTTATGCAAAAAAGGGGCTAAAATGCAAAACTATTGGAGTATTAAGGAGACCCATTTAGCCTTCAGTCATCTCAATTACTACAGTTTGTTTACAACTACAGTGGGTTCCCTATTCCTTCATTTCCCCAAATTCTTATGATTACCCAAGTGGAGAGGTACATTATGCAAGTTGCTAGGGGAGCTATGACAGAAAAGAGGTGACTACAGTATGGAAAGGGATCAGATAAGGCTTCAAAAGCCTTATCATTGGGAATGCTGGTTCTCTGTTGAATACCAGCTATCTGGAAACAGTGAGTACCACGTTCACCCTCCTTTTGTATCCTGCCCTAGTTCATCAACTTCCAGGCTACCTCTAAAATATCAGGTGGTTAGGCAAGCCTGGAAGCAGGTTTTAAAACTACATTTTGAGATTACAAATATCAGTTTAGCAGTTCTATCACATCCAATTCATTGAGACCCAAACGCTACTTGGTTACCCTTAAAAAAAATCTCTTCATTCCCCTGGGCACCAATTAATCTTGAAGCTCGGTATTCATGCCTCCCCTTTCTCCCCAATATGGCTTTCCCTTCCATAAAGAGCTTCGCTTCTCCCTCTGTCTCTGCTCTTCCCTTTCTCTTCTGACTTCCCTTTCCTGGGTTCCCGAGGCCCAAGTGCTTCCCAGGGACCTGCAGTGATGGGATCCCCAGACCGAGTAACATCAACCTTCTCTGAAAAAAGAGAACCAAGAGAGATCGCTTCCACTTAGTCTGAGACTCCCGCTCCAGCCAAGGAGTGCTCGCTTGCCGGGTTTTCCGCAGCGCAAATCCCCCTTGGACAGATTTCCCCTCCCTTCGCCAACTCCTCGGCCACCCCCACCCCCAGCTCCTTTTTCTCTCCCACGCCAACCCGGCTCCCAGCGCGCCCCTCCCTTCAGCAGTGGGTCCGCTAGCTCTGGGGCCTCCCGGGAGCTGATGGAGGAGGAGACTTCGGGGGCGGGGCCCAGGAGCGCCGAGTGAAAGATCGGGGGTCCCCTTAGCAGCAGCCGCTTCCTTTCCTCCCCTTCTTTTCCGAGCACGCGCTCGCGCGCGCTCTGGGATACCCACTCCCTCCCCCTTTGGGAAAGGCGGGCAGTCCCCGCGGGGGCCGGTCTCCTGGGGAGCCGGACCAGACAGGGGCGGGGAAGCAAGCCCCCGCCGCTCCCTGGCCAGGGCGCCTGGAGAAGCGGGAGGCGCGGGCTGATGGAGAGCTGAGAAGGGGCAGCCAGGGCGGCCGGAGCCACAGCCGCGGCCGCAGTCACAGCTGAGTCCATCTCTCCTCTTTCCCTCCCTCCCTTCCAGGCTCGGGCATCTCTTCCTCGCCGGCGGGCGGCTGTCCGGAGGCAGAAGCACAGGCCGGCCTGGAGGTGGTGCTCGCTGGCCCACCTCAGCCTCTGCCAGGCTCCTCTGGTCGTTGCCCGGACAGCTGCGTTGCGCCTCCCGGAGGGGGAGGAGCGGCCGGCGGCGGGGCGAGCGGGCGCTGGGCTCTCAGCCCCCTTGCCTCGCGTCCAGTGACCCGCCAGCATCCTTCTCCGCGCGCCCGGCGCGCCTCGGAGTGCCGCGAGTGAGGCCGGCCCAGGAGTCCTCGGTGGGCTATGCCGGGGGCGCGGCGCTAACTTCCGAGGGCTTTGCCATGGCTGGGAAGACCCGAGGCTGCATCGCCTGGGTGCCGGTGCTGGGGGGCCACGGGCCTTCCCTGCGCCTAGCCCGCCGCCCCGTGCTGTGGTTAGCGGGGCTCATGGTGCTGCTGCTGACCCTGCCGGCCTCCTGCACTGCAGGTAAGGACCCTGAAGCAGGGCGGGAGACCCTCCTGGCTACGGCTGCCACCAGGCCTTGGTTTTTCACAGTGGGCTTTAGCATTCAGGTTCCCTCTCCGCCCCTCCTTTATTCGGCACGCCACCCGTTGCTTTTCCTGGGATGCACTCCCCTGCCAAACCCTTCTTCCTGGGCCCAACGAGAAAAGACAGCGAAAAAATAAATAAACCGGCCAAGAAACCGGATACTGAGCAGTCTTGCCAAAGGTCTGCAAAGCCACCCACCCTTGTAACCCAGAGTAAGGGGCAGGTCCTCTGGTCTCGTGGCTTCACTGCAGAATATACCCAGCCTATCCTGCAAAATGTACAGACACAACGACCCAGGGAATTTATTGCCTGACCACATGAATGGTGGCATAGAAAATATTTCATGATATTTTGCTGGGAAAGGGCTTGTTCAATATGTATATTTCAAACGGTCTTATAATTACGTTGAATTTCTTGCAGCCCCAGATACAGAGTAGCTGTATCCTCGGTGCCACAGAACACAAAGAACAGCCTGCCCAAGAAGCCTTCTTAGAAAGCTCTCTGGTTATGGCTCTTTTCTTTTCAGAGAAAGAAATCGAGATTTCTTTTATTTTGAAGAGGCGTTATTAGCACAATAGAGTGCGGAAATATTGTGATTTTTAAGTGTCAGGGCATGAAAGGAGTAAGCATTGTTTTTATAATAGAAGCAATTTAGTAACTTCATCGGCGTGGAATTGAAAGGCATACTTTATAAAGAAGCATGTGGGTGGGTTTTTGTTAGAGAGGGAAACGAATTTATTTGTCTCATGTGTTTATTTGACCCTTCTGGACTCAGGGTTTCTGAACTGACAGTTTAGAAATGTTTCTAGGATAAATGATAGCCACCCCTCTTTCTTTTTGATGTCAGCCCTTGAGGGTATTGGGGGATTGGAAAGATGGAAGTAACTGACTATAGATGGGAAATTACAGCTTCCTAGAAGAGGACAAAAAAAAAAAAAAAAAAAAAAAAAAAAACCAATAAAAAGTATCTCCAACTACATCCTTCATGGAACCAATGCCAAGGAACTTCCAGGTAGCTTTGGAGGGAAAATTTAAGAGAAAAGGGTTAAAGTAATTATCACACTTCGATTTGAGACGCAGGGACAGAATATAATAATACACCAGTGTTAGATCTGAAAGGGGCATTAAAGGTTATATAGTCCTAGTTCAGTATTGTGATTTTATGGATGAAGTAACTTAAGTCCAGACAAGTGAAGTGACTGTTTATGTTCTACAGGTGGTCTCATTGCCCCTTTCATACACCTAAATATAATACACTTTTAAAAAATTAATTTCTTTTTTAAAAAAATCACCCATTTTACAATATGCCCTTCCCGCCCCCAGCCATCCATTCAAAGAAAAAATTTTAAAGATCCAAGAAACATTAAAACAAAATTAACCAAAAGAAGACAATTTCTGGCAATGTGTTCAAAACTCCATATCCATATCTCCCTTCCTGAATATTTAAGGCAGAGAGGAGGTTCAATGCTTCAGTTTTTCTCTGAGGACAAAACTGGGCCATTATGATTACACTGTGTCAGTTTTTTTTCTTTCCATTTTCATTGTTGTCATTGTGTATATTATTTTTCTGTTTCTGCTACTCCACTTTGTATCAGTTCAGGCAAGATTTTCCTTGTTTCTCTGAATTCTTCACATCCTTTTTTAGAGCAAAATAATAGTCCTTTTCATGTATGTGTGTATATATATATATATATATATATATATATACACACACACACACACATATATACATACACGAACGTGTTTAGTCCCACACAGACAAATTAACTCAATGGGACTATAACCTATAACAATGGAATTGTTTTATTTTAAAGCAGTTTGAATGCTTCACAAGAGCAAACTTTCTTATAAAATGAGAAATCTGAAGTTGTTAGGGAATGGCAGACCAGCCTGAAGGTAGCCATTGTTCAGGTCTAGAAATCTGGTATGATAACCTATTTTCAATGATTTTTTTTTAAATTTAGAAGCTGACTGCTCCAAAAAAAGGGGTCCCTATGAAAGTTTACTTTAAAAAATGTTTAGAAGAGACACATAAAGGCATAAGAGAGAATTCCTCTCATCTCTTGCCAACAAAGAAGTACAGCCTGGTACTGACGTAGTCTAATATTTTGGAGTATTTTAAGTTATTTCTTAATGCCAATGTGATAATACTCTGTTATTGAGGGGTATGTAATAATTATTCATATCAAGAGTTTTATAAGAAAGGACATAGCTAATATTTAATACTTTTTATTTCCACCACTAAATATATGTATATATGTATGTATACATTCAAGAAAGTTCTTCCTTATAAGAATCTACAAACAGAATTGCACTGAATTTATAGTCAATACCATAATATTTAGTATTTATATACTGTTTCCTGTTTGTTATTTTCCTGTGGCCCCCCCAAATTGGTTCTAAGTTTCCTTTGACCACGAATCTTTTCATATCCTTCCTTTTTTTACCCATTGGGTAACACAATATTGGGTACTTAAGTGCTCAATGAATGCTAGCTAATTTAATAAAAGAGTGGACTGATATGGCTACATACTCATATCCCCTACTTACACTTTCCCCCTTCCCTTCATAAGTTATTCACAAAAATAACTACACATATGTGGATAGTAAAAATTTAGGGAGGTGGGTGGCATGGTATAGAGCAGAGGCTCTTATGTTGTTGTTTTCTTTTTGTATCATAAGCCCTTTTGACTAGTGAAGGCTATGGAACCCTTAGGATAAAGTTTGTTAAATGCATAAAATAAAATAGTATTACAAAATAAACCAATTTCATTAGCTATTGTGTACATATATTTTTATATTTTAAAACAAGTTCACAGCCCCCAGGTTAAGAACCCCTGGGATAGAAGGTTTGATTTGAAATCAGGATTCAAATGCTGTTTCTGACTCATTGTAACTGTGACCATGGTCCAGTCACGTAATCTGGTTGGACTTCGGTTTTCTAATCTGTAAAATATGATTGATATCTGTTGCTATGATATCCAGGGTTGCTATGAGATTCACATGAAATAATATATAATAATATGTGATTTGATAGTACTTTGTAGATTTTAAAGACATTAAACAGGCTATTTGTGTTTCTCCTTACTCCTTTACTGGTAGAAATGCTCACCAGATACATTACAACTCACTAGGATCATGTTTCTTGTTTTACCATAAACACAGAGAGAAGTTGCTAATGTCCTTGTTGTCAGTGCCTGTTATTGGCCAATTTGTTGACCAACAGATCAGTATTATATTGATCTTGTCACTTTTAAACCAATAGTTTGTTCTTTAAGTGACTTTTTAAAAAGTTAAACAAATCAAAAACATGTTTTAAAAATATCAACCATTGTGTAATGTGTAAAAACAGGTATAATGGATCATATTGAAGGCTAAATAAAACTGTTTTAGATACATAAGGACTTTAATACAGATACTAGCAATTTATTGCAACTAGCAATTGACTAAACAAAACAGTAGTTTAAGAACAGAAGGATAGACACTGGCATAATCAGTTAATTTAGTGACCTTTAGTGGCCGATAGTTGGTTGATAACCATTAGAATCAACACACACAAAACCCAAAGAGCAGTGGATAAATAGGTAAGAGAGTTTGTGGTTTAATAAGATGCCCCGATTTGTAAAATGAGGGGATAGGAATAGGTGATCTCTAAGTCCCTCTGGATCTTTGAATGAGATTTTGGAGGTGACTATAGGTAGGAAAGATTGAGAAACAATACATAAAGAGGAAGAGTGGAGAAGGGAGTATTTAATGAATCAGCCACAGAATGCTAATTTACATCTTTCCTTTAAATTAATGTTTGGAGAAGGGGAATGGTTAGTGAATCAGCCACAGAATGCTAATTTACTTCTTTGCTTTAAAATTAGCGTTTTGTAGTGTTGTTTTGATATGTGAAACTATTAGTATTTTTGAGTTCTAGATGAAAGATAGAATTCTAATGCTTCCTAAGGGGCATTGGGAATCCACCTTTTTTAAAATGAAGTTTTTTTTCATAATCTGTATTAGTGTCATTTGAAAAATGTATTAATACCAGCATAATAATTATTTTAGAATCAAGCTTAGGAAATTTAGTGGAAATTTTGCTATGATACTCACAAAGCAGTGAACTTTTAGTCTGAGAACATGTGTTCAAATTTCAGCTCACTGTTATTCTTTGACCTTGGGCATATAGATATGTATAAGTGTTTAATAATTTTTGAGTTCATTGATATGAGCACTCCATTTATTTATACTTATCACTGCCCCTCTAGTAGTTATGAATTGTAAGCCCAAGGGGAAAAAAATCACCTGCAGTCATGTGGGGAGGATTCTCTTCATCTTGGGTAATTATTCATCACTGGGCTTTGTACTCAAAGCCTTTCCAGCTCAGTAGGAACTGCCAGGGTTTATGTTCCATTGGACATAGCCCAGAGTCACTTACATACTTTGGAAAGGTATCAGAGCAAAATACACATATTAATTACAATATTGGTCTTATATTAGGATTGCATTTGGCTTCAAGAAGTACTTTGAGGAAATATAAAATCAGCAATTTAAAGAACATCATTTAAATAAAATTTCCTAACACATGTAGAGATGGCACATTTTTATTTCTGTATAATTTGGCCTTTGTGATGAACAATTTTAGGTGGATTTGTTATATTTATGTTACGTTATGTTAGATTTCTGTTATATGTTTTAATAGCATGTGAGACTGCATAAGGACAACCTTAGACAGTATAAACTCAGTTACTTAAACTAATTCTTGAGAAATTAACTTGTAGCTGCCACCTAGCAACTTGTCCTCCATGATAGACTGCTTTTCTGAGCCCTTGCTAGTCTTTTGTGTTAGATTTTTGCTTGTTTGGTTTCGTTGGGGGTGGGGGAAAGTTGTATAACTGGTGTGATGTGGAGGATTTTATTTTGAATTGCCACTCCACTTCTCTTGGGAGCAGCTGTTGCAGTGAGTGTCAGGAAATGCCTCACTTAATCCTAAGAAGAGAACCTGAGTAGGGAATTGTTAAATGTCTCCTGAGACTAGAGAGCCACAGGTTTTGTATCACTGCCCTGGGTGATAGAGACAGATAATTACTCTAATTATCATTACTCCAGGTTGATTTTCCCAGATAGGGAGAGCTGTTGTTCAGGTTGATCTAATTTGTATCTAAGTCATGACTATCCACTTTAGGATTCTCATTTATGTTGTCTTTTAAAAATTTTTTTGAAAGAATGATTTTGTAATAAGGCCTCCCGGGTTTGCTCTTGGACAGATGTGAAATTTGGTTACCTGACATTCTGATGCCTTGCAAGGAGAGCATATAATGCAGGAATTATGGCATTCTGGCTTATTCTGGGCTAAGGTTAAGCATTCTATGGCATCTGCTATTGTTAATACTAACATATTAATATCCACGCTGTCCCGACTTGCATTGCCCTGACCATATATCCTTCCTTTTTCTGAAGAAAGTAATAGGGAACTGAAATAAAGTTCTGGGAAGGATTTTTAGAGAATATTTTATCTAATCCCCTCCTTTGACAAATGAAGAAGCCAAGATTCACATAGGTTAAATGATTTACTTATCGAATGAAATATTTGTAAAGAACTTAGCAGAGTGCCAGGCATATATTAAGTGCTTATTAGTACTTGTTCTTTTCCATTCCCAAGATCAAACAGGTAGTCAGTAAAAGAGTTGAAATTCAAGCCCAGTACTCTCCTTCCAAGTCCAGTTCTATTGCCATTATGCAGCTTTGCTGAACAAAAGCAACAAAATGAATAAAATCATAGAGGTGGAAACAACCACATCGTATTCATAGAAGGGTGTAATTTGCTGTTCTTTTATAGGGGTTCTTAACTTAGCTTCTACAAGCCCCATAAGGGAATTAGAAATTTGGGTAAGAAAAATTTCATTTTTATTATTATATTTTAAAGATCATTTCCACTAGCTTGTAACTGAAATGTGTTTCTTTCAAGTCTACAGGTTTCATCAGACTGCCAAGGGAGTCCATGACACACTAAAAATTAAGGATTCCTGATGTAAGGAGTAGTTAGGTAGCAAAGTGAACGGAATGCCAGCTATAGAGTTAGGAGGACTTGAGTTCAAATTCAAACTAGCTGTGTAATCTTGGTCAAACCACTTAACCCCATTGCCTCAAAAAAAAAAAAATCCCAATCTATTAAGACATTTGAATATCAAGTACTAATAGAAATAGAATTGGATAAGGCACAGGTTGGTGTTAGCATGGGTTTGAAAGCCTGAGGAATTTGGATTTGATATAATAAGCAAGGAGTTAAAGGTTCTTCAGAAGTGGAAGTGATAAGATAATAAGAATGGTAGTTAAAGCAGATCTCTGGACAGTTTGGTACAGAATAAATTAAAGAGAAAGGAACTGGAAGTTAGCAAAACCAGTTAGAAGACTATTATATTAATCTAAGAGATGACAGTGAGCTAAGGGTAGAAAAAGAGAAACTTTGAAGGCTGACAAGGTGTTGGGATTAAAGGAGAGAGTCAGAGATGACTCCCAATTTTTTTTCTGGGTGTTGGCAGAATGGTGATGCCATCAACAGAAACTGAGAAATTAGTGAATTTAGGTAGGAAAAATGATTTGGATTTTGGACATGTTGAGTTTGATTTAATAGCAAGACATCCAAGTGGAAATAACCATTAGTATTTTTTAAATGAACTGGAAAAAAAGCAGGAGTGGTGATAGTGATTAAGAAATCATTAGCACAGAAATATTAATGAAGACTAGAAGGCTTTTTTCAGGGAAGAAAATGGGAAGAGAGAAGAGAGGATCATTAAATACTTCTCCATTACTCAAGACTTCTCTGCACATTGATATATTCTTTCCTCCTTTTCTGTGATCATAGAGGTGTCTTTTCCTTTTCTTAGCAGACTACCTGTGGTCTTGATCCCTTTCTCCAGTGTTATGCTGCAACATTTTTCTCTCTCATCTCTTCAGTAGCACTTTTTCATCCACCCACAAACATATTCATGTGTCCTAATTCCGCCATAACCTTCTCTTGATTCTTCCACTTCATGTAGCTAGTAAGTATTCTCTCTCCCCCACTGCTAAATCTCTTGAAAAAAGTTGCCAGTACTCAGGCATCCACCTTACTACCAACTTGATTCTTCAGATTTAGCTTCTGCCTTCGCCACCATACTGACACTGTTTTCTCAAATGTCATCAATAACTGCTAATTGTAAAACCCATGGGCCTTTTTTCAGTTCTCATCCCTCTCATCCTTATCATATTTTGATATTGTTGACTATTCTCTGGACACTATTTATGTTATCTTTGCTTCAGAGACCTCAGAATCAGTTTCTTCTCCTACTCTCTAAATGATTCTTTTGGCTCAACTGGCTCTTTGTCCTCTTCCCGTCTTCTTTTATCTTGTGATTTTTAAATATCTTTTGTTTTTATATCACCTTTGTTTCCCCCTTCTTCTGCATATGCTCCCACCAGATCCATCATAACAAAGAATTAGAAAAGGAAAAAGCGGAAGAGAAAAAAAATCAGCAAAAAATAATCAAGATAAAAAAATCTGACATTAATTTTGTGGATCTCCCCACCAATGCAAGGAAATGGGAGGTGATTTCTTATATTTCTTCTTTAGGGCCAATCTTGTTCTTGGTGGTAGTTCTTTCCTAATACTTTGTTGTAGTCATTGTGTATATCTTTCTTACTTTCGATGTTCCCCAAGGGACTGTCTTTATCCCTTTTCTTTTCACTGTTTCTTTTTGCAATCTCTTCTACTCCCATGGCTTTCGCTACCAAATGTATACAGCAGTCTCCATTTATTTCTGACTTCTGAGCTTTAGATCCTATATCAAGTATTAGAAGACATTTCAAACTCACTCATTTCAAAACTGAGCTTTATCCTTTAAATCTGCTCCTCCATTCTTTCTATCAATGGCATTGCTCATTCACTTTGTTTCTAATGTTCAGTTCTTTGGGGTGACTTTTGATTCTTTTTTTTTTCTCCTATAGCTTTGTCCCCTATATACAACCTACATCCCTTTGCTCTTGCTCATGCTGTTTAAGCCTAGAAAACCCTCTTTCCCTCTCATTTTTCTTTAAAATCCAATTCAAATGTCATCTCCTTCAAGCCATTTCTGATTTCTTCCTTCTCACAGGCTTTCTTTTTTCACTCCTCTAATGTTATTATCAAATATTTTGTGCTCTCCCATCCCCCCCACTAGAATGTAAAGTCTGTGAGGACAGGGATTATGTCTTCCTAAACTTTGTATCTACTCCGGAAAATAGTAGCACATAGAAGGAATTTAATAAATGTCGTTTGAATGGATAAGTGAATGACTAAACCTTGACAAATGACCAAAGGAGCAAGAGGAAGAGGAATCGGTAAAGGAAGCTGAGAAAGATGAAAAGTAAATGGAAGACAGGGTTGCTGTCAGAAAGAACCAGCATACATCTATAGTTTTCTACCCTAGCTACATCTACTTCTCTGTTGCATTTTTTGATTCAAGTCTCCCTGTCCACTTAACCCAATTCTTGCCCATAGGGGTAGGTACATAAAATTTATTTTAAAAAATTTTGTTAAAGCTTTTTATTTTTCAAAACATATTCATGGATAATTCTTCAACATTAACCCTTGCAAAACCTTGTGTTCCAATTTTCCTCCCCCTTCCTCCACCCCCTTTCCTAGATGGCAAGAACTCCAATACATGTTAAACATGGTAGAAATATGTGTTAAATCCAATATATGTATATATTTTTCTTCTAAATATAAGGAATTTATACAATTATCTTACTGTACAAGAAAAATCAAATCAAACCAGAAAAAATGCATGTAAACAAGAACAAAAAGAGTGAAAATGCTATGTTGTGAACCACATCAGTTCCCACAGTCCTCTCTCTGGGTGTAGATGGCTCTCTTCATCACAAGACCATTGGAACTGGTCTGAATCATCTCATTGTTGAAGAGAGCCACATCCATCAGAATTGATCATCGTGTAATCTTGTTGTTGCTGAGTACAGTGATCTCTTGGTTCTGCTCATTTTACTCAGCAACAGTTCATATAGGTCTCTCCAGGCCTCTCTGAAATCATCCTGCTGGTCATTTCTTATAGAACAATAATATTCCATAACATTCATATACCGTAACTTCTCCAATTGATGAGCATCCACTCAGTTTCCAGTTTCTTGCCACTACAAAAAGGGCTGCCATAAACATTCTTGCACATGGGTCCCTTTCCCTTCTTCAAAATCTCTTTGGGACATAAGCCCAATAGAAACACTGCTGGATCAAAGGGTATGCACAGTTTAATAACTCTTTGGACATAGCTCCAGAATGGTTCGCTCTGTTCACAATCCACTAACAATGTATTAGTGCCCCAGTTTTCCCACATCACCTCCAACATCTGTCATTATCTTTTCCTGTCATCTTAGCCAATCTGACAGGTGTGTAGTGGTATCTCACAGTTGTCTTAATTTGCATTTCTCTGATCAATAATGATTTAGAGCACTTTTTCATATGACTAGAAATGGTTTCATTTTCTAAACAGACAATCTGAAAATTATCTGTTCATATCCTTTGACCATTTATCAATTGGAGAATGGCTTGAATTCTTATGAATTTGAGTCAATTCTCTATATATTTTAGAAATGAGGCCTTTATCAGAACTCTTGAAGATATATACAATTTCTTGCCTAAAAAGCCTGAGCATAAAAAGTATGAAAGTCCTTCTTGATCCCAGTGCTCTGGCTCAGCATTTTTAGCTGGGTTCTGGGTCCTTATCATCCATAATTTCTGAGTTGATGCTTGGTATCAGATTTGTTTATTAGAAGGTGTTGTGCCTTGCCATTACTCAGTTCAACTAGGTGCTACCAATGACCTGTTCCCTTTTGAAGATTCCAGGTAAATTGTTTTGGGATGCGTTCCAGCCATATAGAAAGCTCAGAACATTGTAGAAGCAGATGCAAGAAATAGTTTTAGTTATAAGAATGGAAAAAGTGACAGTCTCACTGGTCAAAATATAGCTGGAGGAGTAGAGCATCACAGTGAAGGCAAGGCATCAACAAGCTGGAGTATGTCCACCAGAGAATTGTCAACCAGTAAGGGGAAGGGCCTGGAAAAGCAAAGTCCATAGGGCTCATTTGAAGGAACTAGACATGAATAACTTTGCAAAGAAAAAGCTTATGGGAACAATATGACTGTTCTCTTCAAAAATTGGAGTGATTGTCTTTTGGGGGAGAGAAAGAAAGGAGATTTATATTCCTTGGCTCCAGAGGAAGTACTAGGAATAGTAGGTAAAATTTTCTTCTAAATATAAGGAAATAACTTCAACTTAATATAAGAAAAAAAAAGTTAAACATATCTAAAAATAGAATGGATTGCCTTATAAAGTTCCCATTTCTAGAAGTTTGCAAATGGAGACTGGATGACCTTTGTTAGGGCAGTTAGATGATACAGTGGATAAGAATACTAGACTTGGTCAGGAAGACCTAAATTCACGTCTGCTTCAGACACTCGCTTTGTGATCTTGGTCAAGTTACTGAATTTTTGTGTGTCTCAGTTACCTCAACTAAAATGTGGATAATAATAGCACCTACTTCACAATTGGTTTGGGAGAAACAAAAGAGATAACATATGTACAATGCTTTATAAAACTTAAAGTGCATTATAAATGTTAGTTGGAAAGGGGATTCCTATTCAGCCACAGGTTGGACTGATGACTTCTTTCCAATTTAAAGTGGATGATTGATCGTGCTGATCTTAATATAAGCATACAATTCTGTTTTTTTTTTTTCCTTGTCCCTGTACATTGAATTTCTGTAGATTTTTTAGCTTTTGTCTAATTACTTCGGAACACTTTCTAAAAACACATGGAAACCTCAGGAAAGTGCAGAAGCAGATACAAGAAACAGTTTTAGTGCAGAATGGGTGAAGTCATAGTCTTACCGATCAAAGTATATCCATGTGTTTCCTTTTTTGAGATATTACTGACACATTGTTGCCCATTATGCCACTGACCCTGAACCTATTCTTCATAGCTATTGTTAGTTTTTCCATTCTGTTGCAGTATTAATTATTATTTGAATTTTTCTGGTGCGGCTTGCTTATTCTGACCAAACACCCTTTAAAAGCAACCAGTGGGGACACTTGGCCTATTGCTTAATTGGATATCTGTTGCTGGGACTCAGGGCTCATTTTTTCTCTTAACCTCTTTCTCTAAAACTTGACCGATCAGTCAGACCTTGCTTAACTCTCCAGACCCTTGATCTTTCGCTTATTTCTGATTAAAAAAAATAATTTTGTACTCCCTAATCCTTAGTTTATAAAATTTACTTTTTCTTTTCTTCTCTGGAAAATTTTTGCTCTGTTGCTGTACATATCCTAGTGTGATATTTTGTCGTAGAAGCCAAGAGATGAAGAACATTTTGGGAAATGGTGGCCATCACCATGAAATGAAATTGAGACGTCAAGGACAATGGAGACAGAGAAGTAGCTTTTAAATTTGTCAGTGATCATTTAGGGGAGAAGTCTGATTCCAATGAGTCAAGAACTATCATATAGTGAGAAATGAAGTAAGCAGACATAAATCAATCACAAAATAATAAAGCTAATGCTCTAAAGAACTTTAGATATTGTCTAGTCAAGTCTTCTTTTTGCAAATAGAGAAACTGAAACCCAGAGAAGAAACTGGCTTGTCCAAAATAGTTAGTTAGAATGGTTTTTATTTGATTATTTCTGTTTCTTACCCCTGTCCCTAAAGGATTTATTGTGTCACTTAATCAAGAAGACTAAATATCAATATTAGAAGCCTTTTCCTTGTTGTAGCTTATGGAAAACTGTTTTTGTTTGTTTATTTTACTAATTTGTGTGTGTGTGTGTGTGTGTGTGTGTTTGTTTTAGGCAGTTGGGGTTATGTCTTGCCCAGGGTCACACAGCTGGGAAATGTTAAGTGTCTAAATTCAAATTTGAACTCAGATCCTCCTGACTCTAGTGCCAGTGCTCTATCCATTGCGCCATCTAGCTGCCTCTGGAATGCTGTTCTTTGAGAAACTATAATAAGAGAAAGGAGAGAAATGGATGGTGACCTGGGAAGAAAAGGAGGAAGGCTAAAGGGTCAAGTAAACTATTGGGTCAAGTGAAATTTTTTTTCTAGAATAGAATATTTACTTAATATATTTCAATATATAGAATATTTTAAAATATTAATCATTAAATCTATTATTTATTTATAGTAAAATAAGTTTATTTTATTATTAAATTGTTGAAATTAATGTTAATATATTTCAATATATAGAATATTTATTTAATATATTTAAAACAGAATATTTGAAAGCAGAAAGAAGAGGACTGTTAAGAGGAAGGGATCAAAAATATTGGAAAGGGGTCACAATGGTTTCTCAAAGGTCTAGAAGAGATGAAAGCAAGAACGTAGGTACAGGAATTAGTTTGAGAGGCTGAGAAGAATATTTTTTTCATTTTAGATTGGAAGGAAGCTGGCAAGATAGGCTGCAAAAAGGGATGAATAAATCTGGGAATTAAGGAAATAGGACTTTGATCTCAATGGTGCTCATATCATGAGATAAGAAAAGGTCTGGAACAGCTGATGTGATACTGCTATGAAAAAGAAAGCATTGCCAGTCATTAGCCAGGGTCCAGTCGAAACTGAGTATGTAGGGAGTCAGATTTTATGGTTTTCTTACTTTTTTTAGGAATTTGAGGGTAAGAAGATAAGCAGAGAACACAAATGTTGGTAATGATGGTAATATGTTGGCCCAATGGAAGGTCATTGGGGCTTGGGATTAATGAGGACAGTCTTTGAAGTGACTATGTTCATGGTGTCCAATTTGAGGAGGCAGTCAGATTGAGATCCCTCAAACATCAGTAGAAAAAGGGCAGTGATTGGGGATTACATTGTGAGCCAAGGATTCATACCATGGTTGGTTGTGAGGAAGAAAGAGACAAAAGGACTGAGCAATACTAGTAAATTAGTATTCCTGAAGCTGATCAAATCTTGATGGTAAGATGTGTGATGATCAGCTATGAAAGACTTGGTCCTTCTCAGTGGTTCAGTGATCCAAAGCAATTCCAATACAGAAAATGCCATCTGTATCCAGAAAAAGAACTAAGGAGATTGAATTTAAATCAACACATGTTATGTTCACTTTCTTTTTCTGTTTTTTTTTTTTAATCTCTCCCATGGTTTTTCCCTTTTGCTCTCATTTTTCTCTCCCAACATGATTCATAAAGCAATGTAAATTTAAAATAAATAATTTTACTAGAAAAAAAAAAGACTTGATGATAGGCTTAGAGAATTTATAGGTAGGAATGACCTGCATGCTTGATGACTTGCTTGGTTTTGTTCTGACATTTTTTTAAAATAAAATTTTTGATTCTCTTTCTAACTCTGACAACACAGTTTTTGGCAATAAAGTATTTCATTGCAGCCCATCTTCTTTCTTGCTTAATTAGAGCTGTTGTATGATTTTAGAGTTATATTGTACCTCAGCAGAAAACTTTGCCTGAGCAGTTTTTCCTAGGAAAATCTTGATAGTCATTCAAATACTACTCGAAGACCCAAAGACTTAGTAATGAGTAAATTTATATTTGTAAAAGAAAAAAAAAAAGACTTACTTTTGTATAATGTAGACATTGGTGAAAAACTAGTCTGTCACAGAACTTACTAAATACTTTTTGACTGATTGAATAATTGTTTTACTAATTAATTGACTGAAGCTTAGTATTGAGGCATAATACAAACCTTGGAGCTGAAGAAAGGATTATTTATCAAAATGTTGAAATAGCACAGCGTATCAGACAAGTCACTTTCAAGTTTTAAGTCATGAAATGAAATGTATTGTTTAGAATCTGGTAATGTAGTAGTAGTAGTAATATGTGATGCAAAGTCAAGCTAGTGATATGACTGAAGAAAGCAGTATAATTTTATTTCATTGGTCTCAAAATATTTTTGTCCTGAAAATTTGTTTTGTGGGGGAAAAGATCTTTCAGAACATCTGCCTCACCTTTTCCTGTTTTACATAGTTTGGATATTCACCTGAATTAATGAAATGCATTGGATAAGGTGTTAATGAAAACTGTTATAAGCACATTATTGATACACAAAGGTATACTTTCATATCACAATAACAGGAGACCAGTCTGTGAACTATCTAGAGAAACTTTCATGTACAACTTTTGATAGGTGAGAAAAGTTCCTGTGCTGACTAGGTGTATTTCTGGTAAGCCACTTTATTCTCTTTTTCTGAGCCTTCATATATAGACTGGTAATAATTATACCTCCCCATAAATGGGAAAGGAACATATTTGTATGTCAGGAATCTTAGGTTCTAGAATTGTAAATATTAGTAACTAGTTAAGGGATTGGAAAAATGATTTTATCTTTCTGGGTCTCAGCTTTCTAATCTGTAAAATTTGGGGATTGAATTAGGTTATCTCTAACACTTCTCTAAGTCCCAAGATTCTGAGTATAAATTGCCTCACAAGGATGTGAACACTAGCAAGCCAATATCTATACCTATAAATAATTGGAGAATTTGTGTAGGAAGGTGTTAGAGTTGATGCCAAAATATAATATTATTAACAATGCATGATTGGCATGTAAAATAACTGTGATTTTTCTCCTCTTAATTTTCTTTCCTTGGCTTAGAAGCTTTATCTATAGCAGTGGTTTTCAAATATTTTGTCTCAGATCTCTTTACACTACTAAAAAATCATTGAGCCCCTTCCCATTAAGAGTTTTTGTTTGCATGATTATATCTTTAAGTATTCATTGTACTAGAAATTAAAATGTCTTAGTATTAAGAAAATAGTTTTGACCTCATGGACCACCCCCTTTAAAAAGGTTTCTGAAAACCTTTGCTCAGTCCCTGGGTCTTCCTGAGATCAAATTCTGAGATCATTGGGTTTAAAGGATGCCAACTGATAGAAGGGGTCCTGAAGGACCTGGAGGTTGTATTAGTAAGCATGGCTTAATTTGACACCCCACCAAGTTAACCTTTCCCAAGGCATGTTAGTCAACTAAATGGAGATAATATTTTCATGTTGACCCTTTGATTCTGGCTTCTTTAAAACTCCTTATTCTTTGTCTTGGCTCTATTCAGAAATACACATTAATCTGAAGGGCTCCTCCTGGCCTCTAGTAAATAACAGGGAGTTGATAGCCTAAATATAGCTGTTTCTTCATTGTTTCTTTCTGAGTTACTGTCTATTTTGTTTGGGTCTGTTCTGGGAGCATACTATGAAATCTTTAATCTTTTCTCTTTTTTGGACACTTGGACTGACTTTGAAACCAGGTGATGATTTGAAAGAATATGTCAGTGCTCTTGGGGAGCTTTCAGAGGGAAAAAAACTTCAAATCTTCTAAAGAAAAACAGGTGAGCTAGCTTCAAGAGGAATCAGGAAAAGCAACCAGAGAGATGTCAGCAGAGGAGGCAGCGGCTTTGGTGCTTTCCCAAAAATCTAGGAGTGTCCAGATAGCCCCTAACTATAGTCCAGTGGGTGATCCAAGTTGGTCATTGGTTTCCCACCATATTGATGAACATAAAATGAGTTGTTACTGCAACATGAATTTTATGATACAAACTGTTAAAAGATATATAAACCAGAGGAAGAGGGACTTTTTTTTTTTTTTAAGGTTCTGTGTTAGGAGGTAGAGTGGGGAATCAGTTGAAAGCCACCAAAAAGAAAAAGCAACTTACTATAGTTTTAGTTTTGTGTTTGGGAAAGTGTTTGACTTACTTAAAAATATTGAGAGATTTCTTTTTGACATAGCTGACAAATTAAACAAACATTTATTCCACCAACAAAAAAATTATGTAAAAATAATTTAGGTTCGTTGAACTAATTCTGCAATCTCAATTCCTCTTGTGCCATCAACCAGAATCTTCCACTTTGCCAGGCCCTATTCTCAATAATTCTTTTTATTATAACCCCATGCCCTTGAAACAAATAAATCTGACTAGCTTCTTTGGTTCTATCCCATGAATTCGGAGAATCTTGAGTGACCTAATTGAACCTACATTGGAACATGACCCAATACCTCTAAATCTCTTCCAATCAGATCTTTTCATTTCATTTTATTCAGTCTACATTTAAGGGCTTCCTATATATCATGCACTGTGATTAACACTTCTCTACTGGTTTCCAATGTTCCCAGTATTCAAGTAGTAGTCTCCAAACTTTTTTATTCCCTATCAGTAAAAGATGTTTGAGCATGCCTCCACATGTGTATATTTTATTAAAATAAATTATATGCATATTATATATATATTTATATATAAACTTACATGAAATGGAAATTTAAAAAGAGGAGGTAAAATTAAAATAATATTTGATCCTAAGCATTGGAATTCATTGAGTCAGGGAATAGGTTAGACCTGAGCATTAGGAAAACTGCTTTGGCTCCTGGAATGGAAAGATCAGGGAAGGGTGAGAGTTGAGGTCCAGAGACCAGTTAGGAGACCCAGATGAGAACTGATAAGGACCTGCATTAGGTTAGCATCTGTGTGTAGAGAGAGAAGGAGATAGATGTGAGAGAGCTGGAGGCAGAATTAGTAAGTTTTATCAACTGATAGGATAGATAGATGTAGGATGAGGGAAAATGAGGAACTGAAGGACTCTTTCAAGCCAGCCCCAGTTACTTAGATTCCATTTTAGAAGACAGTGAGGTGCTTATAAGTCATTCAACAGTTAATAAAAGGAAATTTACTTAGACTGATTGGAGAAAGGATGGGCATTGAGGATTCCTTGAGTTAATTCAGCTGGGGGAAACTGCTTCACTTGAGTTGCCCATCAAGTTCCACTAGCCAAGTATTGGCGTGGTCTTAGATTTGCTGATGAAGGCTTTGCAACCAGAAGACCAGGTGGTGATATCACCAGGTTGTACCTTTAGTCTTCTGTACCATCTAAGATGCTTAGCTTTCAATGATTTTTTATGGAAAAATAAACCTAATTTGCATGGAAGTGGAAGTTAGGATATTGTCTTTACCACAACCAATTAGTCAGAACCTAGTTGACTGAAAGAATGGTGATCCCCTTGGCAAATACTGGGAAGTTGGGAAGAGGAGTGGGTTGGGTTTGGAAAAGGGTAAATGTATCTGAAATTCAGATGATAATCCAACCATACTTTCTCATCTTCTGTGATTTACTCTGTCCCACCCAAGATGAAAAAGGGGTAGGGTTTTTCTAGGTCTTTATTCCTTAAGTTCAGAGTTCTCCTTCAGGGATACCTGTGTAATTTAGGGGTGACTTGGGGAGTAGAAGGTGAGTTGGGATTGGGGTAATAGTTGAATTAAGTTATCACTGCCCAAAGAAGCTGATAATGAACTCAAAAGGTTGGGCAGGGAGTGATTGAGTTAACCCTTTGTGGTTATAACAAAGTAATTGGATGGGACATACTTTATTGTCCTACCTTCTCATTGATTGATCACATACCCCTTCTGGGCAATAGCAAGGTCCAGATTTCCCTACTTTGGAGACCACTACTCTAGAGAACTTGTTATTTCTACTAACCTTTAAAAAAAGCTATTTTGATCTCATTTGCTTTGGACTTCATCTCTTTACCCACTGTTAGTTTCTCTTCCCTTTTCCCCTTGCTAGAACTTAAGCCTGGGCAATGTTTATTAATGCCTGCTTCTCCTGAGAAGATGTTTTCCTATATTTCAGTGTTGCCTCATCATGAAGTGCTGGAAATCTTTAGACAAGAACATGCTTCTCTTTCCTTGGGGCTTGTTAGGCACTAAGAAGTAGAGGTTATGAACTGGCAGACATCTAATTTTGGAAAATATGTTCTAGGTGTGGATGAAATTAAGCCAAAAGACAAATGTGGTTCTTAGAGTAGAGGCTTCTTGTTCCTGGTGGTGGTCCTTGCCATCATGAAACCTGAACAGAAGAAAATAAGCACTGGGCAGATAGCAAATTACTAGAGACAAAAGTTAGATCTGGAAGAGACCTTTATAAGATCATTTGGTAAAATCTTCATATTTTATAAATAAAGAAACTGAAGCCCAAAGAAGCTGAATCATATTAAGTTAGTGGCTAGAATTCAGACTAAATCTGTATCTCTAGAATTTTAATCTGATATTTTGTCTCTTTCTCACATACATACACTCATATATAGACATATACACACACTCTGATGCAGTGGATCTGGAGCTCTTCTTGAGTTCAAATCTGGCCACAGATACTAGCTTTATGACCTTGAACAAATCACTTACCTCAGTTACCTCATCTGTAAAATGATCTGGAGAAGGAAATGGCAAACCATTCCAATGTCTACTAAGAAAACCTCAAATGGGGCCATGAAGAGTAATATGACTGAAAAGACTAAACAACAACACACAATATAAAAATGATGAATGGTAAAATGCTACATGTAAAACTTCTGATTTGGCTTGAATGTGTTTTCTTCATGAACATGTCTCTAACACTTAGTATCCTCTTCTGCAAGTTGGGGATACTAATAACCTCTATTTCTCAGGATTATTGTGAACATTTCAAAAAAAAACCCCAACATGAAAGCACTTTGCAAACTTAATACACTACTGAAGTAATGGCTATTAATATAGCATCCTCAAATTGGAGTACTGGCTATTGATTTCTATGTCATAATGGCAATTTAAAAATTCTTTCTTTTGTTTTGGTTTGGAGAGTATTTAAAACAAATAACAGTAAAATCTTATTTAAAAATGTAATCTTTTAAGAAATTTGTATGTGAGGTTTTTTTTTTTACATAAAGGAAAATTAGACTTTAATTTCTCTTCCATTTATTTCCTTTCCTTTACAATTATAATATAGATGTATATTTATGTCTGAAATGTGAGTACTACTTATTGGCTGTGTGGTTTTAACCAAATCGTTTTATTTTTTTTTCAGCTTCAGTTTTCTTGTCTTTAAAATGGGGGGTTGGGAATAGGACTGGATAACATTCTGTAAGCTTTATTTTTCCTTTCTTTATTGGTAAAATTTCTGAGTATGTGTTAGATCATATTCTCTATAATCTAGTAGACTTTGTATGCTTGGAGAAAGCAAAACTACATGAAAAATTTCTGTATCAAATTCCCAAGTATATGTTATAATTAATTACTTTTTAATTTTCAGCTTTAAAACTATTTACAGGCTTAAAAATATTCCTAAATTCTTTTAAAATCCCATTAGATAATGAGTGATTAGCCATATGATTCCAGAAGATGATACCTACCTGTCAGAGAAGTAATGGTTTCAGGATATAGAGTAAAACAGAGTACATTCTCAGGAACAGACAATGTGGGAAAATGTTTTGTTTGACTATGTACACTTTGTTTTAAGAGCTTTGTTTTTCTTTTTCCACGGAGGGTAGATGAGAGGGTAAGGATAAAGTAGCAAAATAAAAACAAAACAGAGGAAGGAAAGAAAGAAGGAAGGAAGGAAAAGGAAGAAAGAAGAAAGGCATGAAGGAAAAAAGGAAGGAAGGAAAATCATTGAGATATATTTTTTTAAATGGGAAGAAAAGACCAGAAGATTAAGAAGACCAAGCAGGCAGAACAACTTTGAAAACTGTCATTTGATTTTATTATATATTTTAAAAAGCACTAGATTTTATATAATAGAGACCTGCAGTTCAAATATAACATTTTATTTGTTGCCCATTGTATTTGACGTTAGTTGAAGGTATGAATAAAAATAAAATCAAAATTTAAAAACCCAATAGATTTCCTCCCTCTCTGAAAGTAGAGTATTGAATTCTTATTAATTAGGGGAAAAGTTGATATGAATTAGTGTAAAGTTTTGAATATAGAATTTTTATAAAAGAAATATAGCCTAACTACTCTGTTACTTGCTATCTTTAGATAAAATGTATAAATCTCTGCTGACATCCTAGTCTTACACCTCATTGGGTTCTGGGAAGCTCTGTGAGCAGAGGGCAAGCTCTGGCAGGTTCTGTCAAGCTGGAAAGGCTTCAGGTAGGAGTCTGGGAATGGATTGCATATTTCTTATCTCTGGGCTAGTTTTGCTAAGTTTACAGAAACTCATCACTTTATTGGCTGTAGAATGATGAATGTTTCTGCCACATAGTTGCTTTTTAATCAATGGTTGAATCAGATGATCTCTTCCAATTTTAAGATTCCACAATTCCATGAAACATAATGAATCCCTTTTGTGGGCTAACAGACTTTATCTCGTTCATTGGCCAAAGTCTTCACTCCTGAAGCTGCCTATGTATCTTGAGATTTTTTTTTTCCTACAAGAGAGAATGGTCAAGAAAGTAGGTGGGTTGTAGTAAATCTTTCATGACTGCAGGAAAATCGATTCAGTGTGCCGCTGTTAGGTCTGTGATTTTTTTTTTTCTCTCTGAAACTTTCACCAATTGGCTAGAATCCCTTTAGTCTCTTTTACATGACTGCTCTTCAGAAATGGAAACAGCTGTTGTGTTCCCCTTAAGTCTTCTTCAGGCTAACCATCTTTCAACATATCCTTCTATAGCTAAATTGTCAAATCACCACATCATCTTGTTAACCTCCTTCTAAACAACATGCTGTGGCTTTTTAAAGATCTTTCTTAGTATGTTTTCATTAGAATATAGCAGATGGAATACTGAACCTAGAATTGAATTCTGCCTCAGGCAGTAGCTGTGTGACCTTGGATAAGTCAGTTAACTTCAGTTTACCTATGTTTCCTCATCTGTAAAAATGGACATAATAATAGAATCTTCTTCAGGATTGTTATGAGGATCAAATGAGAAATTATTTATAAAGCATTTTACAACCCTAATATGCCACATAAATGCTAGCTGATTATCAACATTATTATTAGAATCAAACATACATGACTGGATGGGCTAGAAGTGTTGTTTGAGTGCCATATATGTTTGCGTAAAAGACTGCTATGGAGAACTAATACAAGGCAAGTGTTCACACTTGCTTCACACACTTCAGAAGAAGCAATACAAAGAAAACCTGAAGATCTCTTTGAAGTCTCCTATTGTGAGACAGGAGAGACAATAGTATAGGACCTCCCAGCGTGGTGTGCCTACATTAAAGAAGCTGCTGTGTTCTTTGAGCAAAGAATTGTGGTAACTCAAAAGAAACATGAGCAAATTTAGAAATATTTTCACTCCAAATGTTCTTATGGACTATTTGTGCCTGACTGCTAGTGGAGTCTTCCAAGCTCCTATGGATTTTATCAGACATGATTGGACACATTGTATCTTGACCCTGACATAGTGATGTCCTTTTTCAGCACAAAGGACAACAGCCAACCAGGGGCTAGTCTGAGCCAGTGATAAAGAGATTACATTTTGTTGCAGATGAAAGCTGGGCCCAGTCTAAGCCAATTTATCCTTTTTTTTTTTTTTTAAGAGAATAATTCTTAGCTGTCGAACCCTGTCTCACTCTTGAATATAGGAAGGAGTAAGACTTACTGTAATAATTACCTTCATGATAGAGAATATTAAAAGAGATTTGTGTGCGTCTTGTTCTTTTGGGGATTCTTTCCCCTTTTTATGCTAGGTGACATGCTCTAGGAAGACAGAAACACATACACACATATATAATATATAATATGTATATGTATATATATATATATATGTATGTGCACACATGCACATACACATATATACAACCACATATATTTCGTTGAAAAAAAAAGATTCATTTTCTTAAAAACCAAAACCAAAACAATTGCTGTACCTGAAGTCAGGAAGACTTAACTTCCTGAGTTAAGGTCTGGTCTTAGATACTTACTGATTGTGTGAGTCCTGTTTGCCTCAGTTTCCTCATCTATAAAATGAGCTGGAGAAGGAAATGGCAAAACATTCCATTATCTTTGCCAAGAAAACCCAAAATGGGGTCAGGAGGAGTTGCATAAGACTGAAATGATTAAACAACAACATTGTTTCCTCCTTTGAAACAAAGAAAAAACAAATGAGCAAAACCACCTGATAAAGCAGCTATGTCTGATAGTGTACACATTTGTCATGGATAGTTTCTCACTTCTACCAGAGGAAGTGTATGGATTTCATTTTTTGCCTTTCCAAGTATTATCTTAATTTACATTATTGAAGTCATCATGTGTATTATTCTCTTGCTTCTATTTTCTTTGTTTGCAATCAGTTTACATAAGTCTTCCCATGTCTTTTTGAGTTCCTCTTTTTAAAAATTTCTTATGACATATTACATTTACATATTGTTGTACAATTTCATGTGCATCTCTTGTCCATTTAGTCCTTCTCCAAAGATTATACGTATGCTAGGAATCTCTCAGTAAAAAGGAAGAAGAGAAATAAGAAGTTAGTCCTGAATGAAAGTTATAGCAAAAGAAGGTTTTTTTTTTTTTTAAATAAAGACATATATTCTTCATCTCAGTTTGTTTTGTAGCCTCTAAAATAGTATCTTATATGTAGGTCTTCCAAAACTGTTGAATACATGATTCTTTTTTTTACTCTTCCTGATTGTTATTTATGTTCATGATGCATAATGGTCTTATTGATTAGTTTAAATAGCCTAGGTTAAATGGAAACATGAGTAGATGAATTTATATTGATGATATCTTAATAAAACTATTTGACAAAATGCACTATAATATTTATAAAAGTAATTCATTTAAAATAATTTCAGGAAGTACATTTGAACCCTTGGTTATTCTGTAGAAATCTATATTTCTCTAAAAAGATAATTTGCCCATCTGTGACACTGAGTTCAGTTTTGTATTTCCAGGAAAAGAAACACAGCTGTGACTGACTTACATTTAATCTCACTGTAGGGTTTATTAATAGGATGCCATTCCCTAGAGAGAAATAAACCATGGAAAAAAGGTTTTGAGAAGACATATGTCACTTAACTTCTGTCCTTGAGTCCCACCCTTCTTTTACTAGAATCTGGGAAATGAACCCACAGTCATATTTGTAATCCAAGAAATCTGCTGTCTAGAAATTTCACAGTGAGCCAAGGCAGTCTCTGGGGTATTATACTGATGTGTATGAGAGGGGGAGCCTTTTACAAATGTACCAATCTAGAATAAGCCGACTCAAGCATCTTGAATGTCCCAATCACCAGTAGCCTGATGAAGGTAAACAAGTTCCTAGAATTGCTTAGTGTCAAGGGCTTCACTTGTGGACTGATCAGTCATTTTCTTGTATGTCTATCTGTCTCCCCTCCTTCCTCGGGGCAGTAGGGTAGGTGGGGAAGAAGCTCAGTTTAATCAGCTGCTTGATTTGCATTGGTCCAAGATAATAATAGCTGACACTTATGTAGTGTTTTATGGTTGTAAAGTATTTACATCTGTTATCTCATTTGATCCTCCCAACAGCCTTGCAAGAGAGGCGATGTAATTTTAGAGGGGAGGAGACAATCAGGAGTGAAGCTATTTAGTATCATAGCTTAGTGAGTGGCCAAGTTGAGATTTGAACTTAGATCTTCTAACTTAAAATCTAGTTCTCTTTTCATGGTGCATCACTGCCTGTCAGAGTGTTTAACTGGTTGTGATTTCTCCTGAGTTTAGTCCATGTCTGAAAACTGCTAGAAAGATTCAGTAGTTCCTGATGATAGAGTAGAATGTGAGGAATGACTTTGGGCAGGGGAATTATGGAACTGAATTTGGAAAAAAAAAAAAAAAAGGAGCAGATATTGCAGGCAGAATAACCTTATGGGAAATGTCCTAGAGGTATGAAGATAGCTTATAGGGAGACAGGAAGCAAGTGTAAGTTGAGGTAGCCCTGATTTCTTGGTTTTTAGAATCATGGATCTAGAATACATACTGTGAAAAATTTGTTATACACATACAAATGATCGCAGAATATTGACATCGTTCATAGAATCTTTGGGTTAAGAGGGACTCAGAAATTCTAGTCCAACTCAAATCTGTTCAAGAATTTTTTCTATTAACATCCCCCAAAATGGTCATTTGATTTCTTTTTGAAGGAGCTAGGATAAACAGAGAAACACACATATAGAGTAACTCATTTAAATGCTGAATTCTCATCCTAACAGAAAATTAGACATATGCAGATTAAAAAATACAGAGATGCATACATTCACACAGATTTTATATGCACACACACGTAAAGTCATATATAAGCATGCATATATATGAGCACAAGGGCTTGGAAAGGTGCGTGTGTGTGTGTGTGTGTGTGTGTGAGAGAGAGAGAGAGAGAGATAAATTCAGCATGCATTTATTAATGGCTACTGTATGGAAAAAAGAATGAAATGGTTGGTAGAAGCTCTGTGGCAGAAAATACATGAGATTGAGGTATAAAAGAAAGGAATCAGTACAGTATGAGCTTCTTGAGGCAGGTGCTATTTTTTTCTTTTTGCTTTTTTATGTCCAGCATCTAGCACAGTGTATCACACATAATAGTGCTTAATGAATGCTTATTGAATTGGATTATATCAGTAAAATGACCAGAGAATACTAATAGTATTCATAGTTAACTTTTTTTTTTTTTTTCTTTAACTAAAGGAATTGAGACAAAGACCTCTAATTTAGCTTTTACTCCTAGGCAGCTAGATGATACAGTCAATAGAATCCTGCCTCAGACACTTGCAGTATGACCCTATTCAAATCATTTAACTTATATCTAATTCTGTTTCCTCATGTGTAAGGGCTAATAATAGTAATTATCTCCTGTGATTGATGAGATATTTGTAAAGTATTTTTGCAGTAGATAATGATAGCTATTGTTATTGTTATTATTCTTCTTCCTCCCCCTCTCTACTTTAGGTTCTTGTGTTTGTTTTGTAATTATAACATATTTTTATTTCTAGTCAACTATTCACTTCAACCTTACAGAGTTTTTGTTAGAATAAAATTAGATAATATTGTAACACAGTGCCTGACATATAGTAAATGCTTAATAAATGTTTCTTTTCCCCTCTCCTTTTTAGTTTGATCACTAGCCAATTTGATCAGAGTGCAATAATCTTGTACATAGTGAATACTCAAGAAATGTTTAAATGATTGAATATGGCAATCTACTATAATCTCATTAATATGCCACAATACAACAAACAAATATTTTAAGCACCTGTTGTGTGTAGAACATTATTCTGGGGAGAAAAGAGGAGGTGAAAGAAGATCCAAAGGTTGATAAAATATTAGTCTTTGATTTCATGCTTTTGATATAGTAGGGAATTAATGACACAGTCGAACATTAGAATTCTCTCAGTTCTCTTTTTCTGAAACCTCTATAACCTTTCAAAATACTTGACTTCTTTAAAAAATAACTATTAATTTGTATGGTCATATCTGTCTTGATATTTCTTTCCCCTCTACTTTTTTAATGCTGCTTTTTCTTCCTACCCTCCAAATATTAGGTGTGCCCCCAAGAATCAATTTCTTTTTTTACTTTTCATTTTTTCTTGTGGTTTTGATGTAAGGAAATGGGGCTAGGGCTTAATAGCCTTAGGTTTTAGTTGCATCTCTGCCATTTCCATGCTCCGTAATCCCATTCAAATTTTTCTGGATTCCTAATTTACTTATTAGTGAAATGAAGAAATTAGAAAAGTTCCTTCCAATTGTATCAGTCTATGAATCTGTGAAATCTCATCTATTGTCATAGTTCAAACCATCTTTGTGTGAATGAATCCCCATCTATGTGCTCAGCCCTGCCTCTTTCCTGCTGCCCCAGTTCTACATATTTAGGTGTTCCTTGTAGTTTTTCACTTATTTATCCTTTTGATCACTTGAAGCTCAGTATTGCTAAAAACAAACAAAGAAATAAAACCTCATTTTTTCAACAAATCCTAGTCTTCTTCAGACTTTATTTTTTTAATATAGTAGCATTATCATTCTCCAAATTTTTTACATTAAAGTTATCATTAATTCATCCTGTCCTTACCTCCAGTTTCCAGTCTATCTTCAAGCCTTATTTATGCTTTCTTTTATATTAGTTCTCATGTCCATTTCTTCCTTTCTATTCTCTGTGCCTTAGCCCCTATCATGTTATGTCTAGGCTAGAGATAATTTAACTGGTGTCCTGTCTGCTAGATGTCAGTACATCCTGCACAACACAGCTAGATTAATTTTTCTAAAAATCTTTTACTATGTTATTGCCTACTCAAAAACCCTTGTTTGACTTGCCAAATTTCTTAACCTGAAAGACATAAGCAGAATGGGTAGAATTCTGCACTTGAAACTGGAGACTTTGTTTTGAATCCTACACAATCTACTCTGTGACTATTGGCAACCTCTCAGAGCCTTATTTTCCTTATTTCTAAAATACAGATATTTATACTATCTATTTTGTGTGTGTGTGTGTGTGTGTGTGTGTGTGTGTGTGTGTGTGTGTGTGTGTATGTGTGTGTGTTGAGAGAAAACTCCTTGGAATTTCTATACATAGGTATGAGTTGTTATCATTACCAATACTATCTAACATCTACTTATCTAATACATATCTATGTAATATTATCCATACTATCTAACCTTTTAAGCACCCGTATGCAAGACAATATGGTCTAAATGACCCCCTTAACCTAATTTCCCATTATTTCAATTCTTTTGATTCAATATTTTGAAGATCTGCCATTTACCATTATACACTATCTGCTTTGGCTAGACAAATCATTCTCTTCCCCACAATTTTGTTCTGACTGCTTCCCTTGCCCAGACTTGTTTGTCTTCTACTCTCCACTCTGGGAAGTTTAATTACTGTCAAAAACAGGGTCAAATCCTACCTTCTCTGTGTAGCTTTTGCTGGCAGTCAAATGGCAGTGACCTTTCCCTTTTTAACCCCATTGTCTTTACCATTCATCTATTTATACCATGATGGATTTAGAGTAGAAAGATCTCGGGGATCAACCACTTCCTTTTACTGATGAGGCAAGTGAGACCAGAGGGGTTAAATGACTTACTGAGTATGACACAGATAAAGCTAACAAGCCACAGCTCCAGTTTAAGTACTTTGACTACAAATTCATTGCTCTTTGCAACCTACCACACTCATATCCTTTCTCCTTTCAAGGGCAGAAGTGTCTTCCCTTTTTCCTTGAACAGATTAGACGCATAATAAATTATTGGTGGGAGGGATTTTTTTTTTTTTCTGCTTTGCCTTCTGTTCAGCAACAAGAAGAATGTCTTAAAAATTCATCTCACCTCTTCTTGAAATTTCTATTCAATTGAATGTTGACACTTCATATGGAAGTGTGAATAACTTAACTAAAGAACTTTCCCTTTTTAATTTATCAAACTCAACTACAGGCACTGCTTTTTAAAGTCTTTTTTTCATTTTTCTTGTATTATTTTGATTTTCTCCTCCTTTGCACTATCATTTTATTTTAAAAGAATAAGAAATTTATTGGAACCTTTTTTTTTTCATTACAGCTGCTTTCCAATATATTGTATATCCTCTCCACTTCCATTTCTCCCCAGTTTCCTTTGTAACATAGAAAAATAATTAAGCAAAACCCAACAGAAAAAGGCAGGCCTGGTTCTGACAGTATATGCAGAATTTTTTTAGTTCTGCAGCTTTGTACTAAGAGAAGGGAGGGGTTTTGTCCTTTGTTTTTAAGAGAGGTTGGTTATTGCATATAATCTGAACTTGGCTATATTTCAATGTTCTTTTTGTTTATATTTTTATAGTCATTATATATATGTATATATATGTATGTGTATATATATATATACTTTTTTGAATGTACTTTCATTTTTTTTCTTTTATGTACTTTGCCAGATCATTCTATTGCTTCACAATAAGGTTTCACAGTAGAATGATATGGAGGTATCAACCTCAATTCTTCAGATATGGGAAGAACCTCACTCATTTTATTCCCTCATCCCACTGATTCTCTCCCATTTTTATACACATTTACCGAAAATTACTCCTCTACATTTTTGTTCTGAATCTGAACAACTCCTTATGGTGCTTACAGTACAATGTTATCATTAGAACTGAGTGCCTGGAGTGTCATGTGCACATTTCTACATGTGTGAAGAAACATTTATACGACCTGCTGTTTAAGCTTTTACTCAAAGTGCTCATTAACTCATTATCATATTAGCTGTTGGCGAGGGCTTTAGACACTGAAAATTCTCACCAACAATTCAGAATTCCAGAAGAATGAACAGTGAAGTGACTTTCATGAATCTCATTTGACAGAAAAGTTCCCAATTTATTTTGGGGAGCCATATTTTTGTTGACTTGCTGACCATGCAGGAAAGTGCAAATGAATTTATTGTTGTATAAGTCACAGATCAGTAGAAAGGAAAGGATCCCTAGAGACCATTGACTACAATTCTTTCATTTTATAGATTAGGAAACTTTGGCATAGAGGTTAAATAATTTCCCAAGGTGCCTTCCTGGTCATACCAAATTCTTTCTTTTGCTGTAAACATTCTTACCTGGTATAGTCCAGTTAAGGTCAAAAATTAATTATTTTCAATAGAGGTAACTAGATGGAGCTAAGGGGAAGCTAGATGACACAGCAAATAGAGTCTGGGCCTTAGAATCAGGAAGATCTGAATTCACATGTGGGCTGTGTGACCTCTGAACAAGTCACTTAACCTTGTTTACCACAGTTTCTTTACCTGTAAAACAAACTGGGGGGAAAAAGGCAACCATACCAATATCTCTGCCAAAAAAAAAAAAAATCAAATGGGGTCACTAAGGGTCAGGTACAACTGAACAACAAAAACCATTTTCAAACTTTGGGTCCTGATTATGTCTATATATATGATCTGAGCCAGCCTACCAACATTTAAATGTTATGACTTAGCAAAAAATAAGTATTTAAAAACAGTCAGTAAACTTTTAGTAAGTACCCACTATGTGTCAGGTACTATGCTGCATTCATTATATTAATTTTTCATATAGATTCCTGGACAATCCTGAACACATTGAGAGCAGCTGTAGAGAATGAGTGGAGAAAAAAAAGGGGTCATCTCTGGGAATTTTTCTTTTACAAACAGCTTCTTGAGGTTGTTGGATTTTAGATCTGGATGGGATATTTGAAAGTTATTTAATTCCCTTGAGCTACTTGGAGAATTTGAAGTTAGGGATTCATATGTCACTTTCTCTTGAACTCTCAAGCTAATGTGATTGATCTCAATTCCAATTTCCTTTCTGTTTTTCACTCCCTTGCCTAAACACTTTATTTATACTGCTCCAGTGGTACTTATCACATAGTTTCTTATTTTATCTATTGGGAATATATGCTATTTCTTCTATTTAGTTTATAAACAAGCATAGCAGGGAGTGAGTTTTATAGTCTCCCCTACTGGCTAGTATATATAAAAGATTTACAAACCTTTTGATATCTCCTTAACAGATATGGATCCAGCCAAATAATAGTTTAATTGTATTGAACTCTCCCTTGTGGCAAAGGAAAACAGTTAACCAAAAACATCCAATACAAAAACCATGCCTGGCAAAATATATAATATTTAGTTGCAGTAGTTTTGGCTTCTCTCTTGTTAGATGAAAAGTATATTCCTAACCTGTTTTCTTGGGTCTTTATTAATTTTCTTTTATTTAGAGTTTAATTTCCATTTAGTGATCTTTTTGTTTACATAGTATATTATTTTTCATGTTTTACTTATCCTGCTTTGCATTATTTCATAAAAATCTTTAATGTCTCTTTGAATTCCTCAAGCTTATTCTTTCCAATTGTATAATAAAAGTTCATTATTTTCATGTGCTATAGTTTTGTTTTGTTTTTTTTTTTTGACATTCACAACTGATGGGTATTCACTTTGTTTCCATAAAGAGCATAGCTATTAATGCTTGGTCTATATTAGACTTTTATTCCTGTCCTGACTTCCCTGGGATATATGTCTAGTAGTGGAATTACTGGGTCAAAGAATATAGATAATTTAATCACATTTCTTGCATAATTCTAAATTGTTATCCAGAATAATTGGATCAATTCACAACTTTACCAATATTGTCTTAAAATGCTTTTTTTCATACTGCCCTTCCACTCTGGATTATGCCTTTTTTTGGTATTTAGTGAAACCTCAGAGTTTTATGTTCATTTCTCTTATTCCGAATGATTTGAAGCATGTTTTGCTGTGGTCATTTATAATTCACTGTTCTTTATTTGAAAACCATCCAAAACCCTCTGACCACATATCTATTGGGAAATGGTTCCAAGTATTGATTGTGCCATTTTCCTGTATATCTCTGATATTAAAATTTTTCCTAATATGTAATTTCTTTATTTTATCATCATTGATTATACTTGTGCAAAAGCTTTTTAATTTTATGTGGTCAAAATTTCAATTTCAACTTTTGTAATGCTTTTTGTTGCATGTTTCATTGAGACTTCTCTCTTGTTTTAATTATTAAAGGAACCAGATACTGTCATGTTCTGATGGTTTTAGAGCATGACTTTTTATATTTTCAATCCTGTATCTATTTTTTTTTATATTTTATTTTATTTTATAATAACTTTATATCGCCAGAATCCATGCCAGGGTAATTTTTTTTACATTATCCCTTGCACTCGCTTCTGTTCCGATTTTCCCCTTCCCTCCCTCTACCCCCTCCCCTAGAGGGCAAGCAGTCCTATATATGTTAGATATGTTGCAGTATATCCTAGATACAATATATGTTTGCAAAACCGAATAGTTCTCTTGTTGCACAGGAAGAATTGGATTCAGAAGGTAAAAATAACCTAGGAAGAAAAACAAAAATGCAAATAGTTCACATTCATTTCCCAGTATACTTTCTTTGGGTGTAGCTGCTTCTGTCCATCATTTATCAATTGAAACTGAGTTAGGTCTCTTTATCAAAGAAATCCACTTCCATCAGAATACATCCTCATACAATATTGTTGTTGAAGTGTATAATGATCTCCTGGTTCTGCTCATTTCACTTAGCATCAGTTCATGTAAGTCTCTCCAAGCCTCTCTGTATTCATCCTGCTGGTCATTTCTTACAGAACAATAATATTCCATAACATTCATATGTCACAATTTACCCAGCCATTCCCCAATTGATGGGCATCCATTCATTTTCCAGTTTCTAGCCACTACAAACAGGGCTGCCACAAACATTTTGGCACATACAGGTAGGTCCCTTTCCCTTCTTTAGTATTTCTTTGGGATATAAGTCCAGTAGTAGCACTGCTGGATCAAAGGGTATGCACAGTTTGATAACTTTTTGGGCATAATTCCAGATATCTCTCCAATCCTGTATCTATTTTGAGCTTATTATGTTGTATGGTATAGAGCGTTGGCCTAAATCTTATTTCTGCCAAATTGTTTTTCAGTTTTCCCAGAAGTTCTTATCTCCTCAACATTTATGGGTCAGGGTTTGTTAAACACTGCACTATCATTTTTTATTGTTGCTTATGCTTATGTTTCTTGCTTATGTAGCCAGTTCTACCAATCTACTTTTTTCCATTTAAAAAAATCTAAATACCAAATAGTTTTGTATGTCAATGTTCTCCACTGATACAGATTAGTAACTGTTTTGTAATTATGATCCTAAACAGTTGTGGGAGTTGCTTGGGATGTCAAGCAATTTATTTGTTCATTGTCCCTCATCCAGCATGTGTGAAAGGAAAGACTATACAGTATTCTTAAGTATTGCTGCAGTGTGACTTGTATATCATATCTTCTTTATATATTAAGTATCTTATTTAGAGGTCAAAGATTTGTGTGATTACAATCAAAATAATACTTTAATTAGTGAATCCTTTGAGCGTACACTTATAACAAAATGAACTGTTGTAAAAAGTAAAAAAAAAAAATTCATAAAATAGTATTGTCAATTGTCAATCACAAAATTCTCAGTAAGCCCTACATGCAACAGCTAAGTGATACAGGTACTTCCAGGACACAAATATTTCTGTAAAGAGCTTCTGTTTGTCCTAGAATTACTAAAAGTGACCTCTGCAGCCTTTTTATGCGACATCTGCAAGATTTATTTTCTGTATCCCAGGGCTCTCCTTTTAAGGCTCTTTTTGATCCCTCATCTCTAGGATGCTCCTATTCTATGAATTCTTTGGCCTATCAAAATAGAAACTTTATGACAGCACAAAATAGATACCAAAATGCCACAGAGAATAGAATTTTCTGGTGATAAAATATATGCATTCATAAAAACTATCAATAACCTCCACTATAGTCTTATTATGAAGCTTCTTTAGGATGTGGAGGTAATCTCATTTTTCCAGAATGCTACAAACTTTGACAGGTTCTGCTAAGCTAGAAAGGCTTTATGTAGCCCACTGTTTGCAGCTACATGATATACTGAGGACTCATATAAGCTAAAGTTAGAGAGTTTGATGTAGCAGCTTTTTCTTTTTGTCTTTATACCAGTTTGGTATAAATAAATAAATTGCCCACAGAAGATTTACTAAGTCATAGAGGAATGGTATCCTTTTTTAGAATTTCCAATATTAAAAAAATCAGAAACGGAACATTGTTATACTTTTAAAAAGATGTGTGTGTGTGTGTGTGTGTGTATTCATTTATAGGTTGCAGAATGATTATTCTAGGTATTCTAGGCTAGTTTTTATTGTTTAGGGATTGATTATTCATTTTGTTGACCATTTAGGAATGTTGCTCCTGTTAGCCCATGTTTTAGCTAGCATGTTGCTAATCGGCATTTTTGTTGGAATATGAGGGACTAAATTTTATTTCATTCAAAAAATTGGGCTTAACAATTCAGACAGGAAAAATAAAGTAGATGAGGAATGCTTTTTATACACTGGTATACAGGAGAATGAATATTATATTGATTTGGTTTATTATTACATATATTTGGACAAACACTGTAGATGGGCACTGAACTGATTCTAAAATGGAATAGAAGGAAGAAATTGGACTGTACAATAACAACATTTCTCTAATTGGCCATGAATCATAAATTGGCATCATCTCCAAAGAATCAAAATTGTGGTAACCAAAGGGTGCAATGGAGAAATGGATTGTGGGTCAGCGGGCAGCTAGGTGGTACAGTGGAGAGCGTTCTGAAGTCAGAAAGACCTACATTCACATCTAAATTACATATGAGGAAACTGAAATCACAAAACCTTGCTGTCTGAAGCTGTATTTAAACTCAAGTCTTTGTAATTTCAGGTTCATCACTCTACCCATTATGCTATTTAGATGTCTTTCAGAAAAAAAGATAAATGTTTCATAATGAAAAAAAAATTAATGAAAAAAGAATTTAAAGTCATGTTTACTAAGAAGATAGGGAATAAATAAAATTATAAACATTCCCTTGTAATTCCTGGGTAGCTTTGATCCCAAGGGAGAGTGGGTTCAAACTTAAATCAGATTCTACAAAAAATTTACCCTACAAGTTGACTTCAAAATTTGACATAACTGGTAAAATGAATCAGCATCTCAGCAATTATTTTGCTGTACTCCTGTTTCTATGAGTCTGCCTGAACTATTATTCCCTTGACCTTTCTAAGATCACATAGTAGTTACCCTCTCCATTATTCCACCTAAAATCAGGGAACAACAGACTCTAAGAAGCAAAAGGTGGATCCCCCTATTTATAGGCCAAATATCAGCCTCAGGAAGAGAGAGCCCAAGATCTTCCTAGTTCATAGGCTTGAAGCTTGTCTGGAGAACAAAGTCAAGCAGGAAAGAGAAAAAGCTTTGGACAGTTAATACTTCCTGAATATGTTTCCTCTTAGCACATGCTCATTAAGCCTGGGTTCATTTGCTAGTTGTCGCCTTCTCACTCTATTATATAAAGAAAAAGAGAATTGTCTGCAGCTTGGTGGCGCTCTGAGCTTTAAAATATATCTATATGTGTGTGTGTGTGTGTGTGTGTATGTATATCTCTATATTAAATTTCATATACCTTGCTTTTTTTTTTTTTTTACTGTATTCACTTCTGAACTTCCTTCTCCACTTATGTGTATGTGTGCTTAAATGCAGCATTGATTTGCTTTTCTTTCTTTTTTTTTTTCTTTTCTTTTTTAGCATCACTATTGCTACCTCTTCTCCCAGCTTCCCTATAAATCTCCCACAAACAAAACCCATAGATTCTTTTTATTTTTAAGTCCAGCTGAACAAAACAAATACACACATTGGCCATTTTTGCAAATGTTTGTCTCATTCTGTATCTCTAATTCATTCTCTCTCTGCCTCGAGGTGGTCAGCATGTGTCATGCATCATTACTCTTTTGGAGGGATGATTAATCATTACAAGTCTTTCAGACTTGTTTTCTTTTACAGTATTATAGTCATTATAGAATTTTGACTCCTGGTTCTACTGGTTTCACTCTGCATGACATAATAATGGTGATGATATAATTATTATATGTATATAGAATAGTGGTGATAATATTTATATAGCACTTTTAAAGTGTTTTACAAATATTTTCTCATTTTAGTCTCATAGCAAAGTATGGGGTAGTGCTGTTACTAATTCCATTTTGCAGATTATGAAACTGAGCCAACAATGAAGAAACTTGCCTAGGATCACACAGCTAAGAAATGTTTAAAGCTAGATTTGAATTGAGGTCTTTTTCCAGGTCCGTTGTTCCATCTCATATAAATCTTCAGCTAAGTCATATACAATTCAGTACAGGAACATATATTTTTTTCCTGAGGCAATTGGGGTTAAATGACTTGTCCAGGGTCACACAGCTAGGGAGTGTTAAGTGTCGGAGGCCAGATTTGAACTCATATCCTCCTGATTTCTGGGCTGGTGCTCTATCCACTGCACCACCTAGCTGCCCCTAGTACAGGAATATTTTAAAGATTGTGCAGGTTCTATTCTAGTCCACCACAATAAGATGAACATCACAATAAAGTGAGTTGCACAAACTTTTTGGTTTCCCAGTATTCATATAAAAGTTATGTTCATACTATACTCTAGTCTGTTAATTGTGCAATATCTAAAAAGTATGCATATATTAGTTAAATATACTTTATTGCAAAAAAAATTGCCAACCATCATCTGAGTATCAGCAAGTAGTAATCTTTTTGCTGATTGAGGGTCTTGCCAGATGTTGATGACTGCTGACTGATCAGGGTGTTGGTTTCTAAAGATTAGGGTAACGTCTTAAAATAAGACAGCAATGAACCTTACTGCATTGATTGGATTTTCTTTCACTAGAACAGGTAGAGGTCATTGTAGTGTTACTTATTGGCCTGATTTTAAAATTGTTGTGTCTCAGTATTTGGGATAGGGAAGCCCAAAGAAAGAGAGAGAGAGATGGGGAACTGCTGGTTGGTAGAACAGTCAAAATACACATAGCATTTATTGAATGTTTGCCATCCTAAATAGGTGTGATTCATGGCAAACAATTACAATAGTAACATCAAAGATCACTGATCACCAATTGCCATAACAAACTAATCATGAAAAAGTTTGAAATATTACAAGAATTAACAAAATGTAACACAGAGACACAGTATGAGCACGATATGAGAGAAAACTGCTTTGGTAAACTTGATTGATATAAAATTGCCAGAAACATTTAATTTATAAAAAAATGCAATAGTTGCAAAACACAGTAAAGAGATGAAGCATGTTGGTATAAGTTATTTGAAGTTTTTCTTAATCTGTTCTTTTTATCATTTCTTATGACACAACAATATTTCATGACATTCATATGCCATAATTTGGGTAGCCATTCCCCAGTTGGTAGATACCTACTTTGTTTCTTTTTTTTTTTTTCTCCTGTAACAAAAAGGGCTTTTATAAATCTTTTTTGTGTATAAGTTGTTTCTCTCTTTCTTTAATCTCTTAATAATGATACTACTAGGTTAACAAGAGCACAATTTAAAACTTAGGGGATTTAGTACCAAATTGCTATCTAAAAAAAATTGGTTTTTTTTATAGGTTCATCAACACTGTATTAATATGCCTGTCCTCCCACATCCCCTCTATCATCATTTTCCTTTTTTAAAAATCATCTTTGACAGTCAGATGAGTGTGAGATGGAACCTCAGAGTTATTTTAATTTGGACTCATCTTATTATTAGCAATTTAGTAATTTTTTATATGACTGTTGATAGCTTGCTTTTTTTTCTTTTGAAAACTGGTTGTTTGCATCTTCTGAAACTTTCTATTAGATGATATCAATTTTTCTTATACAGTTGAATCATTTCCATATTATTATAGCTATAAAATCTTTATTAAAGAAATTTTTATAATTACTTTTTGCAGTGAGCTAATTCTCTTATAATTCTAACAATATTGATTTTTTGTATAAAATATTTTCAATGTTACATGATTGAAATTTTCCATTTTTCCTTTCAAGTACTCTTCCCTATTCATAGTTGCAAAATGTTTTTATCTTCCAGTTTTTATTATTTGCTTATGATATTACCTTTTATGTCTAGATCATATATTCCTTTGGGTTTTATTATGGTATTTGGTGTGAAGTATGGATCTAAACCTCATTTCTGCTAGACTTTTTCCTTGTTTTCTCAGCAATTTGTGTTTAAGCAGATAATTTATAATAATTATGCAAATAATCCAACTTAGGTTATTTACTAGCAAAGCAGGCATATTAAATAGGTCTATTTGATGTTTCAACATTCAATGGATTAATTGTATCCACTGAGGCCATACATAAGATTTTCTAGATGTTACGTAAAGAATTGGAGTATGGGGCAAAAGTTTCCAGGAAAATGGTTCTATTGAATTGGGAATTGAGATTACCATGATTTTGTCAGAGTGGTAAAATATTGCAAGAGATGATTAATCTCCTGAATTTTCTTTCATTGACTTGATCTTGTCACTACAATAGAAATCTTGGAATATCTTTGTTTTAAAATTTCCATTCATTGGGTTTTGTCCTTAAATGCTGTAGTGGTATTACCCATGATACAAAATTGCTGCTCTCTCCCACCCCCACAAAAATAATGTAATTTGCTAAATAAAGTGTGAAAACTTGGCCCTTATTTCCTTAACCTCAGTTTCCTGAGCTGAAAACCTGATGTAAAGATAATTTTATTATTTATTTCATGAAGGTATTATGAGAAAGAACATTGTAAAATTATTGAAATATATGTGACTGATATGAGAATACACATGATGTAATGAGTAGTTACTTGCAAGTGAAAATAAAAAAGACATGTTCAAAACTAAAAAAAAAAAAAAAAACAAAAAGGAAACGAAGCATTATACAACTAATGAATGATTATTTCCATTGAGATGCTTGACCTTTGAGGTTTTTCAGAAGAATTTTAAAACTATTTTTTTCCTAATTGTATGAAGAAAACTCTTAGTTTAATTTCAATGACAATAAATCTATAAAATAATTTAGGTAGTGTCATTTTTTTTTTATTATTACATTGGCATGGCTCAGCTATGAACAATCAATCTTCAATTATTTGGGTTTGTCTTAATTTTTTAAAGACAGCATATGATTCATATAATTTCTGTGTTTGTTTTGGTAGTTGGCAGATGTTTTATACATTCTGTAGTTATTTTGAAAAGAATCTGTTTTCTTCTGTAATTTACTGTGATCATTTAAAAAAAAAAAGAACTCACATTTACTTGATGCTACATAACTTTGTCTTCCTCAGATAGTTTGCAATTGTAATATATATAGCCTGAGTCTATTCTCCTGAACTACTTAGGATTTTTAGGATTGAAGATTTAGCTCTTTAAGGGAATTATGTGTTCTTGGTCCTACTCATTTATTTTAACACTGAGGAAATTGAGGTCCAGAAATTTAGGGTAGTGAATGCAGAGTCATACCATCATACATTGCATATCTGCCATCACTTAATTTTTAAAAAATCCACCTTGCATTTTGATGACTTTAAAAATTAGCCTTTTGGAACTCCTACCAAATTCCTTTTTTAACACAGACATGAAACTGATATCTAAACCAAGTAGGACGAAAACAGAAAAAGAAAATTATAGACCAATCTCCTTAATGAATATTGATGCAAAAATCTTAATATTAGCAAAGAGAGAGAAAATCATTCCCTGGGTAATATACCATGGCCAAGTAGGATTTATACCAGTAATGCAGAACTGGTTCAATATTAGGAAAATTATTAGCATAATTGACTATATCAATAACCAAATTAATAAAAATCATATGATTATCCCAATAGATGCAGAAAAAGCGTTTGATAAAGTTCAACACCCATTCTTATTAAAAACACTAGAGAGTATAGGAATAAATGGACTTTTCCTTAAAATAGTAACATCTATTTAAAATCATCGGCAAGCATCATATGTAATGGGGATAAACTAGAACCATTGCCAATAAGATCAGGGATGAAACAAGGTTGTCCACTAATCACCATTACTATTCAATATGGTATTAGAAATGCTAGCTTTGGCAATAAGAGATGAAAAAGAGATTAAAAGAATTAGAGTAGGTAATGAGGAAATCAAATTATCACTCTTTGCAGATAATATGGTAGTATACTTAGAGAACCCCAGAGAATCAACAAAAAAGCTATTAGAAATAATCCACAACTTTAGCAAAGTTGCAGGATACATAATAAATCCACATAAATCATCAGCAATTTTAAACATCACTAACAAAATCCAACAGCAAGAGATACAAAGAGAAATTCCATTTAAAATAACAATCGATAATATAAAATATTTGGGAATCTATCTGCCAAGGGAAAGTCAGGAACTATATGAACAAAACTATAAAACACTTTCCACATAAATAAAGTCAGATCTAACTAATTGGAAAAACATGCTCTTGGATAGGTCAAGCAAATACAATAAAGATGACAGTACTACCTAATCTATTTATTTAGTGCTATACTGGTCAGACTCCCAAGAAACTCTCTTACTGATATAGAAAAAATAACAACAAAATTCATCTGGAAGAACAAAAGGTCAAGAATTTCAAGGGAACTAATGAAAAAAAAAAATCAAATGAAGGTGGCCTGATCTAAAACTATATTATAAAGCAGCGTTCACCAAAACCATTTGGGATTGGCTAGAAGTAGACTAGTTGATCAGTGGAATAGGTTAAGTTCAAAGGACAAAATAGTCAATAACTATAGCAATCTAGTGTTTGAGAAACCAAAAGACCCCAGCTTTTAGAATAAGAATTCACTATTTGACAAAAAATTGCTGGGAAAATTGGAAACTATAAGTCAGAAAAATTAGCCTTTTGGAGCAGCTAGGTTGTGCAGTAGATAGAGCAAATTAAGAGGACCTGAATTCAAATCTAGCCTCAGACCCTTACCACTTCCTAGCTGTGTGATCCTGGGCAAGTTACAACCCCAATTGCCTCAGCCAGAAAAAAAAAAATGAAAAAAATTAGCCTTTTAAGTCTATTGTTCTGCATGTGTTTCTAGAGACAAAAAGAGAAATATAATATTGACCTCAGTTAAGGAACTCCTAAACTAGTGCTACTAGTCTAACACTCTTTAAATTGGCTATTCACTTTGGAGGTAAGATCATCATATTTGTTTACTATTGTCTTTTAATCTTTACCTACATACCAAAAATTTCTATTTGGTCATAAAATTAATTGACACTAAATAATAGTTGGGAATGAAAAGTTCCTCTTCATGCCTAGTCATGAGATACAGTGTGTGTGTGTGTGTGTGTGTGTGTGTGTGTGTGTGTGTGTGTGTGTGTGTTACCAGCTATGTGTAATTAGATATAGCAGATTATCTTGAAGCTAATGGTATCCTTTTCCCTGTTGTTATAGGACCTTGTTTTGAATTAAATTATTTTAGAAACAGATGGCCAACTGAATATATTTTTCTCCTCTGTTCATGGTGAATCAAATTTTAGGCACAGTTTATTTTTTACTGACTAACATGCTGATAGACTAACTTTCTCACTTGGTTGGTAAAGTCAGATTGTGTTTTATTTGGAAGCAGCAAAATAGACTACACCCAATAAATCCCTCATTATTCACCTTGATCAGGTTAAACCAACAGAGCCAGCGAAGCCTCATTACCCCAACTATCAAAATAACATTCTATGATGTTATTCCCAAAGCCAAGGAAATCTTTTAAGCTAAAGCTTATTATATCACAGCATCACTTTCTTTTAGTTTTAATTTGGAAATATGTGACCCATTATTTTTTGCATTATATTTTAAATGTATTGAATTAATTCTCCTCATAGCAGTAAAAAAAAAAAACTTATCTTTTTATAATAAAAGACTAATAATTCAAAATGTTTTCACATTCATTTTCCTATTTAGTTCTTAAGGCTAATGCTGCATGCAATATATTGTAAATAGTAGTACTTCTACTTTGCAGATGAAGAAACTGAGGCTTTCAGAGATGATATGACTTTACAGAAGTCGCCCCACTGATAAATAGGAATGTCAGAACAAGAATCAATGAATCAGCAAACATTTATGAAGCACTTACTATGTACTATGCACATACTGAGCATGGTATTTAGGGTAACAAACATAATGAATTAAACAATCTCTACTCATAAATGAATTCACTATTCTATCAGAGGAGACAGTATATAAAAATCACAATTATATGGAGAATAATATAAAGAGATAAAATGCAAATAAATAGAAAAAATAATAAATTCCAGCATAGTCTGAGGGGGAAGGTATTGGTAGTAGAAAATTAAAGAGATCTACTACCAAAGTGATCTTTCATGATTATTAAATGCTACAGTCAGGGAAAATATTTGGAAATACACTTTTTTAGGGAGAGCATTATGGAAGTCATGCAAGAAAGAGATGCAGTGTTCTATAGTGTCTAGGTGGCCAATTTTAGAAGCAGTAAAATCTACCTCTGATACATACTAGCAGGGGACAGTAGGCAAGTCACCAAGCTAGTCTGTGATAATTTTCTAAGTCTAAATTAACAAAGGAGCTGATTTTCAGCAATGGAATGAGTTTCCACATGTAGAACCCCACACATGGAATTAAATCACAGGTCTGGACCCTTGCTACCCCTCTAAACAAAAACAAAGCTAAAAAACAAGAGAGTGAAGATCAGGAACTAATGATCATAAAAGGAAATTTTAAGTAATTATGTTGTCACTGTGATAACTGACATTTGTATGATGCTTTTAATACTTATGAACATTTTAATAAGACAACTCTGTGAGATAGGGAATGACATAAGTATTATTATTCCCTCTTTAGAGGGAAAGAAAATGAGACTTACCTAGGGTAACTAAGGCTAATATGTGATAGAACAGATCTGGGATTTGAACCCAAGTTTTTTGTCTCTAAATGTAGTGCCTTTCCATTATTATAAAGGTGATCTTTAATGAGTAGTCATTTTTGAGTCGTGTCTGATTTTTGATTAATTCCAATTGGGGTTTTCTTAGCAAAGATACTAGAGTGGTTTGCCATTTCCTTCTCCAGATCATTTTGCAGATGGGGAAACTGAGGCAAACCTGGTTAAATCATTTACCTAGGATCACTTAGGAAGTATCTGAATCAGGTTGAACTCATGAAGATGAATCTTCCTGACTCCAGCCTGGCATTCTATCCACTGGGCCACTTAACTATCCCTTCAGTAATAATATATGCTTAATTTTTTCCTCACCTGTTTTGTTCTTCTAATTGAAAAGATAGCAATTTGTTTTGTGTGCATGTATATGTGTGAATGTATATATTTATATTTTTACTTATTGTGGTCCTTTGTATTTAGTCCTTGTGTTCAAGATTAGCTGAAAAGATTTATGCATTATATTGGCATTATGTGTGCACCTAAAATACCATTTGTGAGGCTGCTTTGCAACTGGTCTAGTGTCATTGTATGGAGGGCCATCTTGGTTTGAGCTTATCTAGATGCTCTGTCTGCTTCTGCAGTTTATGATCATTTCCCATTCATGCTGTACTGTCTGAAGTGGTGCTTTAAGGTGACCTTAAATGGTTTTTTCCACTTATCTTGTTTGGAACCACTCCACTTGCACAACAACTGCTGAATAATAAGATTATCTTTTTTTTGCTTCTGCATGTCTGGTCCAGTAGAACTGATGAGCTTCTTCAGGGACGTTGTCTTATTAATCTTTGGACCCCTTCTACTATCCAGGACAATGCTTTCTTTGCACATTGCATGAAAACACAATAAATGCTTGTTGAATAAGTAAATTAAGGAGCCTTGTCATCTCATCTTGGCATTCACTATTAAATGTGGCTTGTGGGTGACAGTCATACTGCTCAATAAATTGTATATGACATCTGTGTGAGAAGCAGCTTGCTGTGGTGGAGTTTTGTGGGATTGTGGACTCACAAATCAGAAAATAGAGATATCCCAGATTTGTGTTTGGGAAAGTCACTTTTCTCCTTTGAGTCTATTTCTTTAATGATTAGATTAGATTGTAAAATGATTAGATTAATTGAATTCTAAAGATCCTTTCATAGTTGACACTAAGTGAGATTCAACAAATTGAATATGCAAAACACTGTCCTTTACTGAGGATATAGAAACAAAATCAGTTGATCTATAAGTATTTATTAAATATCCACTAAGACTAAATATCCACTAAATATCCAGATCCATCTAAATATCCTTCAAGGAGCTTACATTTCATTGGGGGAAACAACATAAAGAAATCTAAGAAATGGAAAATAGAAACAGGACAAATATAATGTAATTTCAGGATTAGGGGAGTGGAAGGTAGAGAAAAAGTATCAGGAAAAAGTTCATTTAAAAATGGTCCTTGTCCAAGAATTTTGAGAGAAGCTCAGGAGGGAATACATTCTATGGGCATGAAGGAAATAATACCTTAAAAGTATTTTTACATTACAGAAGCAAGAAGTGGAATGTCTTTTGTAATCTGCAAAGAGACCCGTCTAGAAGCAGGAAGGTAGTGTAATAAGTAGTTAGAGTTCTGGAATTGGAGTCAAGAAATCTTGAGTTATTACTACTACTACTGCAATTACTAACTGTAATCTTGGGCATGGCACTAAGCCTTTACCTCAGTTTATCCATTTGTAAAATGAGCATAATAATAGCATTTACCTCCTAGTGATATTGTGTGGATCAAATGAGATATTACTTGCAAAGTGCTTAGCACAGTGCCAGGTCTAGAACAGGGGCTTGATTAAATGTTTTTCCTCTTTTCCCCAGTTTGTCTGAAGAGTAAAAGGTAAATGGTACAGAATTGCATTCATCACACATTATTTTATTTTTATCTTTTTTTAAATTAAATTTTCTTTTCTTTTCACAAAAATACATCTTCTCTTCTTCCTAATCCATTCTCCCCTACTATTCCACTGAAAAAAACAAAAATAAACAAAAAACCTCAATCCAAACAAACTGTGATACAAACACTTACAGTAAAGCAAAACAGATTCTCCCATTGGCCACATCCTCCCAATATCCGTCTCATTCTATCCTCTGAGTCTCTCACCTCTCTATCAGGGGATGGGTAGCATATTTCATTTTAAATACTCTGGAATTGGTCATTATGTTCTTAATCTTTCAAAGTTGTTTGTCTTTTTAATGTTGTTGTTGCACAAATTATTCTGCTAGTTCTGCTCACTTCCTTCTGTATCAGTTCATATAAAACTTCCTAGGTTTCTCTCCAACTGTTTTCTTCATTTCTTATTGCATATTACATTGATATAGTATGATTTGTTTAGCCATTCCCCAATTAAAGCACCCGTTCAGGTTCCAATTCTTTGCTGCCATAAAAAGAACTTCTGTAAATATTTTTATTCATATATGAACTTCTTTTCTTGATTTCTTTGGGGATATATGTGGTAGTATTGTTGGGTTGAAGGGCATGCATTTTGTCACATACTATTTGGAGAAGTCATTATCTCTTAGTATATTTTAAGGGAAAAAAAACAACAACAGACGAATTGGGGAAGAAATTGGTACTGTTAGAATTTTTTCCCCCAATGCCAAACTGGCCATCCTGCTATTATTTATATAGGATGTTGCCACCCCCATCTTTCTGTCCTTGAACAACCCATCTGTTCCCCATCCCTGGAATATATTTCCTCCTCATTTATGCCTCTCTGAATTCCTAATATTCTTGCCTCGGGTACCTCCCCTTGGGTGAAGCTTTTCCTGATTCCCCTTATTCCAATGACTCCTTCTATCCCAGCAAAATATCTTGCTGTTATTTAATATGCATTTTGAATACTTGTATGCAGGCGTGCTGGTGTTTACCCACAAGGTAAGGTTGGTGGTAGAATGTGCACATAACACATTTAAAAATTTCATCTGCATTATTTATTTTTATTCTATCACTTTAAGTCTAAACAATCAACAAAACAATAAACCAAGCTCTGATTTGTAGCATTTGCCAATTTTTGAGCTATAAATACTCCCCACTGAAAATGTAACAGTTGACTCTCTGGAATAAGCACATCCCTGTAAAAAAGAAGTAAATTCTGCGATTTTGTGAGACCTGCATATGGATGTGATTATGTGACATGTGGCAAGTGGCTTTAATCTTTCTGAGTCTCAGTTTTCTCATCTGTAAAAGGGCATAGTAATATTTATACAAGTTAACTCATATGGCTGTAGTGAGGCAATTTATAAGCCTTACAATGCTACATAAGTATTAGCTCATTTAATTTTGAAGGTTCATTTCTCATATTCCTTATAGGATTATACACAATTATATATGACCCTGCCTTATAGACCTTTAGTGTGACCCAATGCTTCATTTTTAATTATTTGTCTTTTGGAGAACAATTTATCCTGGAAAAAGTTATATATATATATGTGTGTGTGTGTGTGTGTGTGTGTGTATGTGTGTATATATATATATATATATATGTATGTATGTGTATATATAAATTTTTATAAATATATATATATACATATAGACATACACATTTAACTATAAAAATGATTAGATTATGTTAATTGGACTCTATAGATCTTTTCAGCTCTAGCATTAAATGGGATTCAACAAACTGAATATGCAAAACACTGTCCTTTCCTGAGAATATAGAGATAAAAGAAATTGGTTGGTCTATAAGCATTTATTAAGGACACACTACTGTTCCTGTTGCACTGATCTAGGGGCTGCAGATATAGAGATAAAAATGATATAGTGTCTGCTCTCAAAGGCATAGATAAAAATGAAACAGTCTCTGCCCTCAAGGGCATATATACACATACTTACAAATACAAATACACATATATAAATACACACACATTTCTTACATTTTTGTTATTTATGACATTGTAGAACAGTGTGTTCAGTAAGCAGGAGAATTCAATGGTCATTTCTTGTTCTGTATTACTGTTGGAAACCTTAGCTTACATTTATTTGTATCCCTAGTATATGTAGACAATGACCTTAAAATTTTAGTGTTATTTCTTTTCATAGCTGTACTAAAAATGCAGAATAATTCATAATGCATTTTCTGTCTTGTGCCTATGTTTTTTCAGAGTACACACAATAAATATTTGTTGGAAGAAATGACTGAGAGAAGGAAAGGACAGATCATCCTCTCTTACAAGAATAATTAAGACATCGTTCTTTTATAATTAAAGTATGGCTTTGAGGAGAAATTAAAGTCAAATAATTCTGGAAGCTCAAATTAATATGTAAATATATATTTTTAGTTGCTGATAAGTTATTTTAGTTGTGTCTGACTCTTCATGACCACATTTGGGGTTTTCTTTTTTTTTCTTTTAAAAAAAAAAGCTTTTTATTTTCAAAATATATGCAAAGATAGTTTTCAACATTCATCCTTGCAAAACCTTGTGTTCCAAATTTTTCTCCCTTCCTTCCCCCCATATCCCCTGATATGGCAGCAAGTAATCCAATATAAGTTAAAGTGCACTTCTTTTAAACATATTTCTACATTTATCATGCTGTGTAAAAAAAAATCAGATCAAAGAGGGAAAAAGTGAGAAGGAAAAAAAAGGCAAGCAAACAGAAACAAAAATGATGAGAATACTATTTCGTGCTTCACATTCATGACTCACAATCCTCCCTCTGGATGCAGATATCTCTCTCCATCACAAGTCTATTGGAATTAACCTGAATCATCACCTCATTGCTGAAAAGAGCCACGTCCATGAGAATTGATCATCATATAATCTTGTTGTTGCCATGTACAAAGTTCTCCTGGTTCTATTCACTTCACTCAGCATCAGTTCACATAAGTCTCTCCAGGGCTCTCTGAAATCATCCCACTGGTTGTTTCTTATAGAACAATAATATTCCATAACATTCATATACCACAACTTATTCAGCCATTCCCCAGTTGATGGGCATCCATTCAAGCCAAATCCTTGCCTGTACTATAAAAATGGCTGCTACAAACATTTTTGCACTTACGGGTCCTTTCCTCTTTTTTATGATCTCTTTGGGATACAGACCTAGTGATGAAACTGCTGGATCAAAGAGTTTGCATCGTTTCATAGATTTTGGGGCATAGTTCCAAATTGCTTTTCAGATTGGCTGGACCAATTCACAACTCCACTAGTAATGTAGTAGTATTTGGAGTTTAGTTGGCAAAAACATTGAAATGATTTATTATTTCTTCTTCAGCTCATTTAATAGATGAGGAAACTGACTCAGACAGTTAAGTTACTTGTCCCTACTCATACATTTAGGAAGTATCTGAGTTCAGATTAAGGAGACAAATCTTCCTGACTCCAGGCTCAATATTCTCTCCACTGAGCCATCTACTTGCCTATAAATACACATACATATATTTACGCGCACACACACACACACACACACACACACACACACATACACATGATTAAGTCTAGTCCCATGTAAATGTGGGGCTCAAGTTTTAGGGCCACATATAGTATCATAGCCCTGGAACTCATAGGACTTCAGATAGAAAATGACTAATCCAGCATTTTACACCCCATAATTCAACCAATATTTATTGAAGATATTGTCCTATATACATAATGGGAGTGGAGGACACAAGTGTAAACTTTTGCCCAAGACTTCTGACAAGAAGAACTTTGGTACATTATGGATAGCCTTCAATTTGTTTCTCTGACTTGTTTGACCCTTTCAGGAAAAATTTAGGAAATGTCAGTGTGAGGACAGGGACTGGTTTTTGTCCTTTTAAAAATTTCCAACATGTAGCAGAGGGCCTGGAACATAGTAAGTGCTTACTAAGTGTTTATTGAATGAATGAAAGAACAAGTAAATAGATGGATAAAAAAAAGTCATCAGCTGTTTTCCAAGCTCTTAGTCTTGTAAGGAGTCAAAATAAGACATATTTATAGAAAAGACTTTCATCTAAGCCCATAGGCCATCAAGAAATCCTCTTTCTTTTTTTGGTGATTATTTCCCCAGAATCTATGCAATTTTGGGGACTTAGAGTACTGCCCTGGTTGATATTCTAGGAAAGGAAAGGAATATTGGGTTCAATGCAGAGTCAAACAAGTCACCTTTTTCCTAGAAGCCAACCTTCTCTTGGGATCTGGACCAATTCATTCCTATGAATGAGGCTTTTTGATATTGGGGATCGCATTGTTGTTCTTTGGCAGGTCCTTCCATTTTTGCTTTATTGCTTCACTGCCTGTATCCTCAATGTGGCTTCATTGCTTCCTGCCTTCCATCAGTGTTCTCTCCTACTCTGCTGATACTTTCTATTCTCCTTCCTATCTCTTATCCTCACTCTATCTTCAAAAGGTGGTACCACATCTTGAATGACTTCTTTGTGAAATAATCACACTGGGAGTTTAATCCCTATTATATCTTGTTCAGAAATAAGGCAGACTCTGGGCTATTTAAATCTTTCCAGGTCATTCAGACACAGGAATTTCAATGTCCCTGTGCTATTTCAAACTTTCTTTTCTTTGACTTGGATGCCTCCATTCAAAGACTCTCTTCAAATGGCTATAGGAACTTTCTTTGCCATCTCTGTTCCTTCTAGTCTCCAATTTTCATTCCTCTTTATTTAGGACAATTCCAATTTGTCCCCTCTTTGTGTCATTTTTCTTTTAAAAAAAAAGTTTTTTTAGCTTTTTATTTTCAAACTTTATGCATACATAGTTTTCAACATTCAGCCTTGCAAAACCTTGTATTCCAAATTTTTCCTTCTTCCCTTTCACCCCACACTCTTCCTCAAGGAGCAAGTAATCCAATATATGTTAAACATGTGCAATTCTTCTATACATATTTTCACAATTATGCTACACAAGAAAAATCTGATCAAAAATGAAAAAAAAAAGACAAAAAGCAAGCAAACACCATCTAAAAAAGGTGATAGTATAGGACCCATTTTCAGTCCCCAATCTGCCTTCTAGATGCAGATGGCTCTCTCCATCATAAGTCTATAGAAACTGGCCTGAATCACCTTACTGTTGAAAAGAGCCCTGTCCATCAGTTCTGATGATCTTGTTGCCATGTTCAATAATCTCCTGGCTCTGCTCATTTCACTCAGCATCAGTTCATGTGAGTCTCCCCAGGTCTTCCTGAAGTTCTCCTGCTGATTGTTTCTTATAGAACAATAATATTCCATTACATTCATATACCATAACTTGTTTAGCCATTCTCCAGCTGATGAGCATCCCCTCAGTTTCCAGTTTCTTGTCATTACAAAAACAGCTGCTACAAACATTTTTGCTATGTATCATTTTTCAGTGAGGTGTCTCATTGAGTCTTGGGGTTCCGAGGGACTCCTTTGACTTCCATTTTTCCACTTGTCTTTTTATTACATATCTTTATCCTTGCCAGCTGCCCCCAGAATACGCAAATTAGCCTATGGCTGCAAAGTGAAGAAGGGGCAGTACTCCCAGGGGAGGTACCTGGACAGAAGCTGAGCTTGTAGCTTTTTTGTATAGCACACAATTTTGTGTGTCACAGTGCTTAGCTCATTGCATAGCACATAATAGATGCTTAATGAATGTTTGATTGATTTATTGATTGTGTGCATGTGTGTGTATGTGTTGTGTGTAGAGGGAAGTAAACCTACTGCAATGGTGGAGTTTCCTGTTTCCATGACACAAATATGAATGAGAACAGGAATAACTGATATTTATGTGGCTCTTTGAGGTTTAAAAAGTAATTTCTTCACTAGATAGCCTTATGAAATAGATAATGAAAAAGTATCTGTGTTTTTGTTTTGAATTTTTATTATCTAGACTTGTGATTTCATGGGTTTTAAGAACTTCCAGCAAACCTCTGCCAATATAGATCTGTAGTCTTTTTAATCCTGATTGTTTGGAGTCACTAAGAAGTTATTTTTTTCCATTGACCTTTGAACTGGAAAAGAACAGCTGTTAAAGGAAGGCTGTTGATTTACAGAAGCAGTAAAAAGTATCATGTTCATCTTTACTTATGCTTGTTATATGACAGATAAATAATTAAAGTTCTAGTGCAAGAAATCCTAAACCCAAGGCCATATTGCCAGAAGCATATGTAGTTTAGCAAAATTACAAAACAAAATTACAAAAAATGTTTAAAAACGTTCTCTATTTAAATTTTATCTATTTTAAATAGAGATTGATAGTATATTGAAAGGGTTATGGTCCTTGTAATCAAATTTTTTTTTCTCTCTTTGGTATCTTTTAGCATACAAAATTTTGAGTATTTGAGTAACTTCTAAGGGAACTGAGGAGGGTTTAATCTGTTAACCTTCATGTTGTATGTAAATTTCAATTTCTAGAACATGTTACAAAACCTTGGAGTTATCCTTGACTAATTCTTCTTCTCCTCCTTCTTCTCCTTCTCCTCCTCTCTCTTGTGCCTCATCTCTGTGTCTTTGTCCTGTGGATTTTTCCTTAGCATTTTCTCTTCAACTCTATTTTTTTCTTTTCCATGCCTTCTGACACTATTCTAATTCATTCTCTTATGCCTCATACCTTGATTATTACAATTGTCTTCTCTTAGATTTACCTGAACCTTTTTTTCTTCCAGTCTATCTTGTGTTTCTATTAAATAAATTTCCCCCAATATCATTTTTGTATATATCTCTTCCTGTTAAAATTTTTCATTTACTCTACTGTAGGTACAAGGCAAAACAAAACAAAACAAAACAACAAAAAGAGAAAGATACTTTATTCTGAATGATCTGGCTCCTTTCTAGTTTTACTCTCATGATGTCCTTATGCATACTGAATATTTTAGCAAGATTGAACTACTTGCTATTCCTCAAACATATCCTATCTCTGTGCTTCTGTTTCTGCTATTCATCACCACTCTCAACACCACCCATTCCCTCTCTCCTACACTTTATTTACCTGCATCTTGTCTTTTTTCAAGGTCTGGTTCAAGTTCTATTTCCTCCCTAAAGTTTTCCAAGATCTCAAGCCCATAATGCTTTCTCTCTCCTATGAAGGCCATTGGGAAATTAACTATGTACTGCCCTGTAACATTGTTTTTATTATCTTGCTATTTATATTTTGATATATTTATACTTATCCCCCAACTAGATTCCTGCTTCTCCTCCTCTTCCACCCATAATGGACATGCAGGGACCACTCATGAAGTGACTCCACTATGATCTGCAGAAAGACTCTGTTCTGCTCCTCTAATTTCTGATACTCTTTAGGCAGGAGCCCACTGTATTAATTCTAAACTTAGTGTGGACATCCATTGACTTAACCCACAGTACCTTCTAATGTACTCTTGTAACTGTACAAGAACTGTAATTTTGTTCTTTTAGCTTTTATTCTTCTTGGATAAAGAAACAAGAGAAGAACAGTTAGAATAATTAGAAGGATATTCTCATTAGAGAGGTCTACTGGAACTGTTAGTTTGTACTCTCAGCTTTTACTTCCTCAGCACTCTTTCAGTCCTTCCTTCACTCCAGTCTGGTGTTAATCCCTGTTGAAAATATCCTCTCCAGACTACTCTCTCCTAATTGCCAAACTCAATAACTGCTTTTCTTTCTTTCTTTCTTTCTTTCTTTCTTTCTTTCTTTCTTTCTTTCTTTCTTTCTTTCTTTCTTTCTTTCTTTTTTCTTTCTTTCTTTCTTTCTTTCTTTCTTCTTTCTTTCTCTCTCTCTCTCTCTCTCTCTCTCTCTCTTTCTCTCTCTCTCTCTCTCTTTTTCTTTCTTTCTTTCTTTCTTTCTTTCTTAGTTTTTAGAGTTAGAAAGTATCTTAGAAATTATGTAGTCATTTTTGTTTGCTTGCATTTTTGTTTTCCTTCTCGGGTTATTTCTTGTGCAGCAAGATACTGTATAAACATGTATACATATATTGTATTTAACATGTACTTTAACATATTTAACATGTATTGGTCTACCTGCCATCTAGGGGAGGGGGTAGAGGTTAGGAGGAGAAAAGTTGGAACAGAAGATTTTGCAAGGGTCAGTGCTGAAAAATTACCCATGCATATGTCTTGTAAATAAAAAGCTATAATAAAAAAATTTTAAAAAAAGAAATCATGTAGTCCCCTCTCCTCATTTTAATGAGGAGGGAACCAAGGTCCAAGGTTACAGCATTATAGTGACATAATATGGTCTGTTGTTGTTTAGTTGTATCTGACTCTTCATGACCCCTTTTGGGATTGTCTTGGCAGATAGCTGGAGTAGTTTACCATTTCCTTCTTCAGCTCATTTTACAAATGAGGAAACTGAGGCATACAGGATTAGGTGACTTGCCCAGGGTCATTTGGCAAGTATCTGAGGCCAAATTTGAACCCAGGCCTTCCTGAATCCAGACCTAGTTCTCTATGCACTGTACCACTGAGCTGCTTTATAGTAGGGTGCTTTACCATGGGAGAAAGTATAGAATAAAAAGAAAAGAGGCTGGCTATTAAAATACATCTACATATAGAAGAGAATAATGACAAATTATTGGCCAGAAGGACCAGGTATATATACCAGTTGATGTAAAATATATGTATATAATTTAGCCTTGAAATAAAAAAATTCATCCTACTAATCTCTATTTTCTTTGCTTTATGAAATATATATACATAGATATAATACATATGTATGTATACATATGTCTATATATATATACCTATGTATGTGTGTGCAGAATATACACATACATACACATACATTGTATCAACTGACACAACTTAGTCCTTTGAGATAGTTTAAAATTCCAGGTGTTTTAATGTTAATGTGTCAGGCAACTCTCCAAGATTATAAGTCATAGAATATTTGATCATGATATATGATATCTATTTGAATTGATACAGAGAGAGTTTCCTCATCCAGAATGACTTTCTTGAATAGATGATGAAATAACAGTTCTGTACTCTTTCCAAAAAAAAAAAAAGGAAAAAAAAGAAACACCAAAATCCCCAGGGTAAATTGTAAGGATCAAACACTTAGCAGAGTGCCTATCACATAGGATATGCACTATATAAATGTAAGTTATCATTTTATTATGATTTTTTTTGCATCATTGACCATTATTTCTTCAATCATTCTGTCAACAAGCACTTATTAAAGACTATGTGCAAAGTACTGTGCTAGAGTTTAGAGGATAGAAAGACAAAAGTGAAACAGTATTTTACTAGGAGAGAAATTATGAGTGAAATAAGATGTGTGCATACAAACATATACATATATTTACATATATGTTACATCTATATATTTGTGTTCAAAGTAAAGACAAAGTCATTTGTGGATACCAGCAGCTTGGAGATGGTCAGAAGCTAGCACTTGATCTGAGCTTTAAAGGGAGCTAATGATTCAAAGAAGAAGAGGGGAGAAGGGAGTAAGTGAATTCTAGAAATGAGGGACACAGAAAGATCAAGGATGAAAGCAGGAAAAAAATGCACTGGATTTGGCATTTAATAGCTTATTAATAAGTTTGGAGAGAGCAATTTGTTGAATGGTTATGTTTAGAAGCCAGTTTTCAAGGAATTGAGAAATGAAAGAAGTAAAAAGAATTAATGTAGAGAGTGTGGGAGAAGAGAGATGGGATGATAGCTTCTTTAAAAACTTTTTTAGTTTCTGAAGCAGTCTTCTTCACTTCTCTTTTGTTCCCCATCCTGCCTTAAGAATTATTCTCTCTTTTTTTTTTTCCCCCTGTCTCCAGCTCTTCACTCTGTTCCCTTCTCTGGTTCTGCATCCCTCATTTCCTTTTGAACATGCTTACTTGGATGGCCTATTGATTTCTTCTTGTCTGCTCTTATCCAGTTGTTTCTTTTAAAGGAAACACTACTAGAGTTTAGGAGCTGTCCATTGCTGAAGTTCATTCCAAAGACTAGTGGGGAAGAAGCTGGTCCCAAACACTAGGACTAATACTGGGCAGTGAGGTGACTAGTGGATAGAGTACTGGGCCTGGAGTCAGAAGACTCCAGTTCAAATCTGTTCTCAATTACTAGCTTTGTGACCGTAGGTAAATCACTTAATGCTGTTTACTTCAGGTTCCTTACCTATAAAATGAAGTAGAGAAGGAAATGGCCACCTACTCCAATATCTTTGCCAAGAAGACCCCACAGGGAGTCACAAAGAATCAGATAAGATTATACAACAACTAGAACTAAAAAGAACACTAGCACAATCTCTGTATTAGGGACTGGATTTGTAATATCATTAATATAGGGAATTCTTGGATGAGAAAACTCGTTTAACAAAGGCAGGTTGGCATCCCCTCTGAAATTTATAGTCTTAGAGAATTTTCTGTAATGCTGAGAAGTTAAATTTTTTGTTTAGGATTAAAATCGTAGCATATTTTCAAAGTAAGCCTTGAACCCAGGTTTCCCAGATTGAGACTAGGTCTATATCTATTGTACCATGTTGCTTCTCTTTGATTTTTCTTGTCACTTTTCTTTTGTTTGTTTTGTTTTTGAGCTACAGTGTTAAGTGATTTGCCCAGGGTCACACAGCTTGGGAGTATTAAATATTTAAGGCAGGCTTTGAACTCAGGTCCTTCTAAATTCAGGGTTGATGCTCTGTACACTATACCATCTAGCTGCCTCTCTCAGTCACTATATTGAATGAATTAAAATGCTTTTGAGCCCAACTAACAAAGCTAGGATTTATTTTGCTTAACTATGCATATTAGTTATATTGTTCAGGTATGCATTCATAATAAATTGCTTTTAAAACCAAACAAAAAAGGTCTCTACAAGAAAACAAAAAATGTCTTGTTTATTGAAAATTCCTTTCCCTTAGGGCTTTTTCTAGCTATTAGTAGCCTTTAGTGAGATGCACAGCACACTTATTGTCCATACTGATAGATAAATGTATTTAACCAGTCATATGATTAGTATTAGCATATTGTAGAAGATTTAGAGTTGGAAAAGCTGAGTTTGGATATTAAGCCAAAGACTAATTATGTGTTTCTGGACAAATCACTTAACTTTTCTGAGTCTGAATTCACTTATCTATAAAATGTAGATACTAGTGTTTGTGTTAACTAAACCATAGAATCGTGGTGAAAAATTATTTTGTAAACCTTAAAAGACTTTGTAAGTACATCTATCAGCTAGGGCTACTTCCTGCCTCTCTATTTCCTAGCTGGACTGTTCTTACTGTAAACACCTTATTGGATTTCAGCCGAAGGTCTGCAGCAAAGGTACTACTTTCTCCTGGTCATCTTCCAGTCAGCTCTGGTCAGCTGGTTTACAGTAACTAGAGATCATCTTTCTAGAAGGGCAGGCTGATAGCTTTCTTGTCACAGATGAGACAATCAGTCACTGTACCCAGCTAGTGAACAAAAGTCAGGCAGAAGACCCTAGGCTAAGATTAATCCATTTTTTGGATTGGGTCATTGTCTTTGTTCCATATCTCTGTCTTACATAATTTAGCTTACTCCTTACAAGGGTTCATTAAAACTTGCTTTGGCATGGTGTTTTATCAAAAATGCCAAAGAAAATGCATCAAAACTGTGTTGATCTGAAACATTGAATTTCAGCCTCACTAGGATTTTTTTTTTTTTTTTGATGTTAACATTCAGGGGAAAAGTAGGAACAAGAAAAATAACCATGGTCCAAGATAATAGTTGACATACATATGTAGCGTCTGTGTTTAAATATATTTTCTTATTTGGCAACTAATTGTTGCAGTGCTAGACTTGGAATTAGAGGTAAGACCTGAGTTCAGATCCTGCCTCTAGATACTCTCTTGCTGTCATGTATGCTTTGTCTACCTCAGTTTCTTCACCTGTAGAATAGGAATAATAATGACAACAACATCTATTTCCCAGGGTTTTTGTGAGGATAAATTGAGATATTTGTATATTGCTTTGCAAATCTTAAAGCACTATATAAATACTGAGTATTATTTGAGTCTCACTGCAGTCCCAATAATGCGACTATTATTTTCCCCATTTTGAATATGTGGTTAAATGACTTGCTTGTGGTTACACAGCTCGTTATTTCAGAGATAGAATTCTAATTCATCTGCTTGATTCCAAATCTAGGACTCTTATCTCTCATTCCATGCTGTCTTACTTGGTGTTATTTTAGATTGGATACATGCTTCCTTACTTTATAATGAGGGTTTAGATTAAATAACCTTTGAGATACCTTCCAACTTTGAAATCCTCTGATTTCATGGAGACTGTTATTTGTATCTTTTCAGTGAAATATCATTATGTACAGGCTTTATTGCTTTAGCTTGATTCTTATCGCTGATCTTACTTTTTTTTTTCTTTTATTAGATGACCTGTCTCTGGAGCAGCGAAATCTTTCTTTATACTCTGTGGAGCTCATGTTGAAGAAGAATACGGTGCAGACCACTACGCATGCAGCCTTAGCAGAAATTGCACCAGAATCCCAGGAAAACAGTTTTCTCCATGTGGTAGTATCTTCATCTGCCACTTCTTTTGGCACAACCTTTTTTAACCAAGAAAAAATGAATCCGAATACAGCAGAACTAAATATCTCAGTTGTAGATTATTTCTCAGTGACAACTAATGAGGCATTCCTAAATAGTGATGGATTGCTTAATTCATTTCCAGAAACACACTGGATTGCTACATCTTCTCCAGTGGCGCATGCCACAGTGAGTCTATTAGAGCCATCAAAAGAAACATTAGAAACTGTGCTAACACCTTCATTCCCAATTACCTCTTTGCACCCTAAAGATATTATAACAACCTGGCAAAGCACAACACAGCCACAGATGACGTCACTCTCTGATGTGTTCAGCCCCGTTAATGTTGCCACTGAGACAGATCATTTCTCTTCGGATGGCATAGTTCTGACCCCAAGCAGCAATTTTTTGCTTTCTTCCACTGACTTTTCTGTTTATTTACCAAGTGTTGCAGTGGTAGAGACTGTGGCTTCAGTAAGAGACGTTGAAAGCCTGCTGCTCACCCCTGAGTCTTCTTTACTGCAGCCACTGAGTGGTACTGTAATGGAGCAGCTAACCTTTTTCAGTTTTCCCATGAGTGAAACAACACCACTTGTTATGGTAACAAGTACAGAAAAATACCCTGAAACCTACCCTGATATGAATCAGAGCAGAGAAGAGACCTTGACTCCAAGGACCTCCCTGGCTACAAGTGTTTCACAGCCAGAACTAGCTTTTATGAGCAACATAAACTCTGCTTTGTTTTCATCTAGTCTTCCATTTGTATCTTTTCCCATACAACCAGATGATATTACAACTAATCCTTTTCTTCCTAGCAACTTCAGTGAAACATCAGAATTCCCTGGGAGTTCAATGGTACCAGGTCATAGCAGCTATACTGAGTTCATAAGCCCTCTGCCCTCTTTCATACCCTCGACACAATGCCCTTATTGCAGTTTGGTTCCATCCCAGCAAGTTATCTCAACAGGTCTCATAGAGAAAGATATGGGTTCAGGAAATGATGCTGAGACATTGACCTTTTCCATCTTGCAAGCGAGTAGCAGCATATCACTAAATAGTAAGATTGATGATTTCTCTGATTTTGAGGAAACGTTTCAAGAGTTTGATACCTCTTTCCCTTCAAGACCAATAGTGTCACTGTCTTCCAGGTTCATGGAAGTCTCTGATGTGAACTTTAGCATTTCAGCTTTAATGGATGTGGTCCCAAGTAGTGCTTTGTCTACATCAGTATATCAGTCCCGTGAAAAACCCTCTGTAAGTTCAATGCTTGACTCTGCTTCTTACAGTCTCCTCTCTGTTCCTGAAACTGAAGTGTTACCTTCTGGTGCAACAGCAGCATTGGACATTACCAGTGTTCTCCTTGACTCATCTTCCTCCATCATTTCCAATATGACTATGTCTTCAGTTGCTATTAGAAATGAAAGTCTTTTTGAGTCTCATGGTTTAGTCCCTTCAATAGAGCCCTTATTTTTCTCTGATCAGACATCTGCCAGTTTTTCAGAAGATGAATCCAGAAGTACTTTGGATTTTGTATCCAATATTTTCTCAACTCTTTTGAATTTCACTGGCCTGGTACCTTCATCTTCTGATATTATAACCTTGAATTCTATGATGCCAAATGATTTGTCAACATCTTTTTCTCAGGCCTTGTCAACCATGGTGGAGGCTTTTGTATCATCTGACTCTCTTAGTTTGCATTCACCTCAATTTTTGGCCAGCATCACAACAGACCTTGAGTTTTCGCAACTATGGCAAAATTCAGATCATCATTTAAATACACACCCTGTTCCATCCATAAATTATTCTGAAATAGCACCATCATCAAGTTTCTCATCTCATACCTTTGAATTTTCTGAAGCATCATCAATTTTACAGCCAGATTTTGAAATTTATAATACCTCAGTTTTCACAGAAACTACCTCCTACCTTGAGTTTTCATCCATTTCCCACGAATCTGTAGTTTCTACACTATTTGCCTCCAGTTTTGAGTTTACTCCCAGTATTTCAGTCTTTGGAACCCAGTTGCCATCACATTTGACTGTTCTTAAGATGACATCTTTTTTTGCTGAATCTTCAATGATATTCTCAACACCTACTCCTTTAGATGAGCATACCAGTGCTACAGATGATTACAAATTTGTCTCCTCATTTTCTCAGACCATTTCTAGTACTGTATTATTACCTATAACTGATATATCCTTATCACCATCATCTCTATCTCCAACGTCCTCATCTATGTCTGAGTTTATCCTCTCACCTTTATCTACAGAGCCATTGTTTGTGGGCTCATCATTTGTACCCACAGAATCACCCAAGCCTTTAAACACTATATTTAGCCGACCTAATGTGAGTGCTGCTACTGTTGATACTACCCTCAGCCACAAAACAACAAATCAGAGTCCAAATGAGAGTAGCACTCCTCCTGCCCTATCATCCACTCATCCTGTGGACCCTGTAACTCATCCTGTGGACCCCGTCATTCATCCTGTGGACCCTGTCACTCATCCTGTGACTACCACTGAAACTCTGGTTGAAACTCCAGCCTTGATAACTACCAAACAGCCATATGTGTGTGATATCACAGTTCCTGATCCTTACTTGATCACAGCTGGTAAGTGTCTTTGTGGAGTCATATTTTTGGTTAAAGTGATCTTTTCTAGTTCACATTAGAAGAAAACGTCATGGTGCCAAATCATGGTGGCTACGCTGTAAATTAGCGTCCTTGGTTTTGTTCTTCCTCTCCTGGAAACTCACAGTGATGGAAATATGGAGATCTCTGATTTCCTGGGTAGTGAATTGTCAGTGGAGGAAAGTTCTAGGGAACTCCCTGAAACACATGAAGGTTAAGCTTTTGACAATTTGAATTCAAATCTTCCTGACTCAAATTCTATCAACAATTTCTTGCCAAATTTAGACTCACATTATAGATAGCGATAATAATTAAATCTGTTATTTCATTGGGAAAAGTTAAGTAACTTTCTAAAGAAGCAGGAAAAACTCATATCTTTCTAGCTTTGAAGCCAGCCTTCTAGTCACTCTGCCACAGTGATTCTCATATTCATGGATGCTATGATAAATAAATAAAATTGTTACATATCTAGAATAAACTATTATTTACCATGAGTGAGAGGATAAGAACAACAATATATTTGTATTGTCATAAATATATATATATACATGCTTCCTTGAAAGAAGGGTATCTTTAATCTAACATTCTCTGAATATTCCTTTTGGTTGCCACTGGAAATCTAAGGAAAAAAATGGAAAATGAAATTAGTCATCCCCTTATTCTGTTACTACCTCTAATCTGATTCTTACCTTGGTATGAATTAAATGATTAAATGTTCAGATTAGTAAAATTTTCTCTTATTAGTTGTTAATACTCTATCATACTTCAAAGTGCATTTGATAGCGCAGAAGATCATAAGGATTATAGTAAAGTAATATAGGTCACTTAGTATAAATCAGCAACTCCTCACTTTTTCCTGATAAATAACTTTTGATGTTCTTGAAAATAGGTCCAGTGAAAAATGCTTAAATAAATAACAGTTAATGAAAGACTTTTGTCTATACTTGTTTTGTCTTTTATTTGGTAAGTTTCATTCAGGAAGAATAGGGGAAATAGAGATTATGGAGAACAAGGAAGCAAGTAATTGGAAGAGAAGAGAAGAGAGGAATGTAGAGATAGAGGACAATGTGAAAATGGAGGAGGACAAAAGCAATTGAAGAATAGAGTTATAGAGGAAAATAGAAATACAAGTAGAGGCAAGAAAAATGAGAATAAAGTTATTGGCCATTTCCTTTGCTCTCTAGTTATACTTATCCTTACCCTCACCCCCAAGGCAGTATAAACTCCTTACTCTCCCCACCCTGTTCCTTAGAACAGCTTAGAATGAGCCTTCACCAGTCCATGTGATGATCATTTAAAAAAGCAGAGCAAAACCCTTTTTGCTCACTACAATGATGGCATTTTTCATTAAAATCAATTTGCATATTTATCTTATTTTTTAAAAATCATTACTTAACATTTTGTGATGTATCAATTGGAAACTCTGGTTTCAAGTTCACTTTATTTCAGTTCTTGATTTAAATGGCTTGCCCTAGCTGAAACAAATAACTCACAGAGATACATAGATCCAAATCAAAGAAGTACACTTTTTATTGTCCTTGCTAAAGTATGCTTTTTCTCTTGTTAATTCTGTCCTCCAGTTATGCAAAAAATGAATGCAATTTCATCCTTCAGTTATTATCCTTGATGTTTAAGGAGGGGCAGCAAGATATTTAGGGAGGGGTTTGGGCAGGTGCAGGAGAAGCTTGAATGTGGAGCTGGGGCCAGGAGACATAGGGAAGTACTGCTTTTGTCTCTCTAGGAAGAAGCATGTGCAGTTGTTTGTCCCACATTCCCCACAGTGGGCTGTTCAGGAAAGAAAGGGGGGAAGTTGAAAAGAATTAGGCTTGGTCTATCTGCGTGCTCGACACTTGTATTGCTCTTCAGTTCTAATATTTTCTGTGCAACCCCTAGAGTTTCTTTTTTCTTTTTCCTTTTCCTTCTTTCTATCCCTCTCCCTCTTTCTGTCCCTATTTTCTTTATTCCCTTCCCTCTCTGTCTGTCTGTCTGTCTCTCTCTTTCCCTGTCAGCCTTCCTTTCTCACTATCTACTAAGTTTCCTACAAACACATAGAAGCGTTCCTTTATATCAAATAGAAATAATAAAAGAAATAAATTCATACGTTGGCTTTCTCAGACCTCATGAGGAAAGGAGCTTGTACATGTTAAAGCTGTAGAAATGAGTTATTATTTTTATCATTTTAATTACCACCTTCACTTAAGTGTAATATAATCCCTAGGCTTTCTTCTTTAACTCTTCATTTTCTGCATTCTCCAAATTAAAAAACCAAACATACAACAACTATTCTTAGATCTTTAATTCACATTCAAATTTAAATACCAATTTTTATCTCAGTGTGGATGGGAAGGGATTATTTTTTTTTTAAGGAGTAAAGCCTTAAACTAAATTTACAAAACTCTGAGAAACAGATGCTATAATTATCTCCATTTTATCACAGGATAAGTGACTTGCCCTGGGTCACACAGCTAAGTTTATGATCTTAAATTTTCCTGACTCCAGGGCCAGTACTCTGTCCACTGCATTATTTAGAAAGCTACTGGCTTTATTTTTTTTTTTTTAAGGTTTTGTAAGATCTTTAAATAATCTCATTTGTGCCTCAAAAAAACCCAAGCCTATGAGGTGATTTGACAACAACGACATGATCATATTCAGCTGCTGGCTCTGCAGCACTTTGATCTCAAGCAAGTAATCATTCATTCATTTAAGAGAAATCTATTAAGTACCAGTGATCAATGCCTGAGCCGTAGACCTGTCAATCAGAGCCATAGATACATCTTCAGGGGAATGTAGAACTACAGGGGAAGGAGTCTGAAGTTCTAAGAGGCCATTTCCAGTAAGTTGCGAGAAACCTTGATCATCCCAAGAGAGACCTATTCTTTTCTGGAGGATATCTTTCTGTTCAGTGATTCTTAGCAATGAAGTGGTCTTATGCAAAGGATGATTCTGTTTCTGGGATGGGGGAATTCCCTTTGCAAGTAACAGTTTTGGACTATTAAGAACTTTACCAGGGCAGCTAGTTGGTGCAGTAGATAAAGTACCAGCCCTGAATTTAAATCTGGCCTCAGAAACTTAACACTTCCTAGCTATGTGACCCTGGACAAGTCACTTAACCCCAATTGCCTCAGCAAAAAACAAAACAACAAAAAAACCCAACCAAACCAAAAAACCCCACTTTATCTTAGGGATTTTGTTTAGCTATTTAATTTCAGGCAGCTTCTAGTTCATTTGCCTTAGACAGTAAAGCAATCTGAGTCACTCGAATTCATCTATGGTAATGTTTTTTAACGGCTTTCTGTCTGCTTTCTTTCAATTCAACAAACTTTTATTTTATTAGTGAAAGCCAGTCCTTTATCTTAATATTACTTTGCATGTAGTTAGTCTTACTTATAACAAGGGCTTATGTTCCTGGACCATCTTGTACAAACTCCTCCTTGAACTGATAGTACTCATCATCTACCCTAAACTAAAATTTTAAAAATCCGGTCCACACTTTATTATTGGTTTTCAGTTACAACTTACTAAAGCCTCAATCCTGCCTGAATACATCACTTGCTGATCCATAGAATCTACTTGTGAATAGAGTACCTAATACCTAATAAAAATATGTGTAAGGCACGATGATAGATTCTGGAGAAGGAAAATAAAGATCAGACTTTACCCTCAAAGGTAATACTAGACAAGCCTTGAATGCCAGGCAGGGCTTTTTGCACTTAGGTTGGGACATATTTGAATAAGAGAGTGAAATCAAAATTATATTTTAAAACTACTATTGGGGGAAGCAGAACCATTCAAAAGAGCAGGTCTTAGTGTAGCATGACTACCATCCCTAGGTAGTCAAGGCAGCTGGTAAGGAGATCGTGCAATCCAGAGAATGAATAGAACTGTGAGTGAATAGGAATTTATAAACAATGGGTCCTGACATTAGGGATTAAAAAAAGAAGGAATAAAGAATTTGTGCCAGCTACAATGTTCTTAGCCAAAACTAAGCATTTCGCAAATATGATCTCATTTGAATGGGAGGGAGAGATGCTGGTAGGGAAAAATCAATACATACTAATAACACTGGATATCGGTCAATTTGAAGGAAAAGTCAAAGATGACTTTGAGTTTGAGGGTTTCAAATATATTGGGATATCAGTGGTTTGGCTGAGGGAAAGTATTTTTTTTAAATTATTATTTAATTTATTTTATTTTATTAATTTTTTTTAAATTTTTATTTAATAATTACTTTATATTGACAGAATCCATGCCAGGGTAATTTTTTTTTTTTTTACAACATTATCCCTTGCACTCGCTTCTGTTTCGATTTTTCCCCTCTCTCCCTCCACCCCCTCTCCTAGATGGCAAGCAGTCCTTTATATGTTGGATATGTTGCAGTATATCCTAGATATAATATATGTTTGCAAAACCGAACAGTTCTTTTGTTGCATAGGGAGAATTGGATTCAGAAGGTATAAATAACCCGGGAAGAAAAAAAAAATGCAGATAGTTCACATTCGTTGAGGGAAAGTATTAGGAGGCAGGTGTAGGAAAAAAATCCCATATATTTATGGTTAGAAGCCTCGGGTCAAGAAATCAAGTCTAGAGATAGAAGTTAAAAAATCATCCCTAATAGAGACTATTCTGTCAAGCTGTGCAAGAGTATAATATTACCAAAGGATGATGTTGATTCATGAGGATAACTAGCCTTTATATAGCAATTTATAAATATCATCTTATTTTATCCTTATAACAGTTATTGTTCCCATTTTATGGATGAGGAAATTGAGGCAGAGAGAGGTTAAGTAATCTCCTCAGAGTTATACAGATAATAAATATCTGAGCCATATTTGAATTTTAGTCTTGACTCTAGGAGCAGTGCCCACATTGTTGCAGAAGCATGGTTCACTGGAAGGCACATTGGTAAGGGCAGATAAAAAGGGGTATGATAAGAGAGACAGAAGTGAACAAGTACTCTCATAGCTTGCATCTTCATAGAACCTTAAGGTTTGCAGAACATTTGGTATATAGTATGAATGAATGACTTTAACTTGGGGACAAAAATACCTGAGCAACAAGTTAATAACCATTTTCAAGCATATGAAAGAAAAATATTGCCTAGTTGTTGATGTTCTGCAAAGAACAAAACTAAGGGAAATTGAACAACTTTGAGAAATAAACTGCTTTACTTTGTAGTAATTATGACCACAAGTGGGTTTTGAGGTTTTGGTCAAAAACCAAGAGGATTCTTCTTTTTTAAATGGTCTTCTATAGGACTTTACCACAAATCTTTTTTTAAAAAGGAAATCTGTGTAAGAGCATTTAGAGAAACCATAAGTCATTTTGTATTACAGTATCATCTATATACTGATTACACTTTTTCTATATACCCAAGTAACTTAATCCCAAGTTATACAATTTTGTTGGTAGTGCTAATTTAGAGACTTAAAGGAAATCTAATTTGTTAGAAAAGATATGTTATGCTGATATAAAAGTGAAAACATCTAGTACTTCTAAAACCTGATGGTATAATTTAATATCTTTATAAATAAATTAATAATAACAATAAGTAATAAAATAATCATGAATAATAAATTAAGGCAATGGAATTTTTCTTAAGGCAAAAGGAATAATAAGCACATTTTGTTATTCTGTCATAGTTCACATAGTTCCATATCTTCATCTCTTTGTGATTCTCCTTCTTTCTTTGCTGCTTCTCTCCTTCATTTTCCCTTTTTTTATTATTCTTTTTTTGTTTTTCGCTTGTGTTCAGTACACACACACACACACACACACATACATTTCAATAATCTATAGGTTATAACTCATAGACCATTTCTATTTTATTTCCATTTAACTGGAAGGTAGGAAATCTATGGCTGAATAATGGAATTATAATAATAATTCATTGATATACTTTATAATAATATAAATATGCCATAAGTAATCTATTATCTTGTCATAGACTATGTATATGAATTTAATAATATAAATTATTATAACAACTCATTTATATGCTATAACATAACAGAAAAAGAATTGTACGCAGAACTATAAGTTTCTATGGTATTCAGCTTGCCTTTTTAAAAAATGAACATAATAAATTCAACATGTTATTTTTCAAGCTATCCTGCTTTTCTGTCTTTTTCTATCTCTCTCTGCTCTCTTTGTGCTTTTAACAATGATCTCATTTCCTTTTCTTTTCTTTTCTTGGTATCTCCCCTGTTAGTTCCCCCTACCTCTCAAATTCATCAACTCTCAGCAATTTTTAATACCTTCTTCTGTTTCAATAAGTATAGACAAACAGAACAAATTAACACATTGACTATGCCTAAAAATATACATCTCATTTTATCCCTTAAGTCTTCCATTTTTCTTTTATGATGAGAAACATGCTTCATCACTGGTCATCTGAAATAATGATTGGTTATTGCATGGATTGTTGTTTTTCTTTTTTAATGTTATAATTATTATAAATTGTTATTCTTAGGTATTGGTTCCACATCCCCTGACTCTTGAAATTCAGCACTCTAAGATGCCTGAGATCTTTTCCTGGGCTCATCACATGTAACACATGAAAGAGAGAGAAACAGAGAATGTTTCATTTCTTTCTTAGTTTAAGAACCATTAATAGAATCTTCTATTCCATAAATGATTTTAGAAGTACTTTTGTTCTGTATTGTGGCAGATTAAAGGAAAGAGATAAAAAGGAAGAAAAAGTTAGGAAAACAAAAAAGAGAAAGTTTAAAAAAAGTTTATCCAAGTCCTAAGAGATGAGTATGTAACTCACTTAATAACCCTATTATTTTGAGGGGGGAAAATTATCCCATAATTTTTTTTAAAGGCTAGAATATGTTGCCAGAATATGTCTTTCACTGATTATGTGATTTTGGGTAAGTTATATAAACTCTTAAGACTTTCTTTTTTTGCATTGTAAAATGAAGAAATTAGATTATATGAAAATTTATGATCCTAATACCTCCAAGAATCTATGATTCTAAGTGTTTTAATTACTTAAATTTGAAAGCACTATTCCTAAATTCATCTTTTTCCACCCTTTCCCCCACCTTTTTTTTTTTTTTTTCTGAGGCGATTGGGGTTAAGTGACTTGCCCAGTGTCACACAGCTAGGAAGCATTAAGTGTCTGAGGTCAGATTTGAACTGAGTTCCTCCTGACTTCAGGGCTAGTGCTCTGTACTTCCACTCCATTTTTAATGACAAAACACTCTAAGTCTCTGGTTTGGAAGGAGGAAATTATAATTTTATCTTGTAGTGTAACAATATTGTTTTATGTTATAATGTAATTTTTAGGGCCTTTAAACTATTGCTGCTGAAGGGTTTAAATGCTATGGTTGATTTTTGCAGCTCTTGGCATAAAATTTATACCTTGGAATTTGCCATTAAGGTCAAATCCAATTAATAAACCAGAGATTCTCTACTCTGAGTGATAATTTATCAGTGACTCCTATTTGGTAGATTGTCTGAATAAGTCCTTATGTACCTATATGACATTTGAAATATTTCCTATCTGGTAAAAAGATCTTATTAGGTTGTTTTAAATATAGTGAGCTAATCATTTGAACAGTGTAATTGTAATTGAAAATTGAATTTATTTTGGGAAAACAGACATTAACTTCTGCTTTCCTAATTGATTTTTTTACTTTAAATATCTTAAAACTTTTGGAGATATTGGTAAATGAAGCTCAAAAATCATAGTAATACTTAGTCTTTATGGGATATTCCTATGAAACTAAGGTATTCTTGAATGGCTTCATTTATAGTGCTGGCCCGAAGAGCTGTACAAGAATATATCATCACAGCGATCAAAGAGGTGCTGAGGGTTCACTTCAGTCGGGCAGTGGAGCTAGAGGTAAGTAACCTCACACATAGACATCTTGTGTTGGAATATTAGAATAGACCGACATCTGGATGAAAAGAAATTAACATATTGCAAATGAAAATGACTATATTTGCTCTCATTTAATTTTTCTTTTTCTTCAGTGAATGCCCATACATTTTTGGTACATTTTTTTGTCCCTTATTAAAAATGTCTTTATATATGGTTATATTTGGAGTAATCATTTCAAGATTAAAAGGTATTTTTACTCAAACTTAATAGGGCTATTGGGTGGGGAGGGTGATGTGGAGTTGGAGCTTTCCTGAGACAACTCTGATTCTCCCTTGTAGGGGACCAGAAATATGCCAAGAAGAAAGGCTCCTGGTGGCCCTCACCCTAGCTGGGCATTTGAGCACCTTAATTCTGGTCAGTAGAAAAAGCATGACAAGAATGGGTATAAATCACTGGGGCACTAATCCCATTTTCTTACTCTCCCTCTCCACTTGTTGCTCTGGCAGACAGAATCGTGAAACTTGCTTTTTTTTAGGGTTCAGGTCAGACAATGACCTGTTAGCTTTACTAAATTAGGGTAATTGCTGTTCAAGTTGCTCTTCTTCCCTTATCTTGGTGGTTTGAACAAGATGCTGTATTACCAAGAACACAAGAAAATTAGAGTGAGAAAAAGGACAACAGGTTCAAAACAGGACAGAGAGAGAGAGAGAGAGAGAGAGAGAATATCTAATTATTAAAATCAAGAAAGTTGCTATCTAAAGGTGAGGGACAAAGCAGACAGAGAATTCATAATTGAAGGGAACCTTAAATATAAATTACTCTACCTTCCCAGACTATGAAGAAATCCTTTCCATGGTATCATTAATGCGTGATAATTCAGTCTCTGTTCTAATACTTCAGTGATAGCTCCTAGCTAAGGCAAGCTAGTCTATTGTTGGTCTTTTCTGTTATATTGAGAAGAAATATACCCATCTCTTGTTAGACCTGGTATTGCCTTCTGGACCAACAGAACTAACCAACTTGTCATTTTTGAAGTCATTGGTTATGTCCTATATTTCTTATTTACTTTTTCAGTTTAGATACATTTGTTTCCTTAAGTCATTCTGTGCTGCTATGGTTTCTGATTCTCTCATCTTTGTCACAGCTTTCTTTTAGACACATTGTAGTTTCAATGTTTCTTTTAAAATGTGGCATCTAGAGGCAGCTAGGTCATATAATGGATAGAACATTGGCCCTGAAGTCCAGGGGACCTGAGTTTCAGTTTGGTCTCAGATACTATCTGGGCCAATCACTTAACCTCCAATTACCTCCCTCCCCCCAAAATATGGCACTTAAAACTGAACATGATTCTACATCTCTCTGGATTGATCAGCAAAGTACAGTAAGACTATTGCTACACATGATCTATGCACTATTTTTCGGTCAATGCAGCCATAGTCATGTTCCCATTTTTTTTAACATTGATTTTTAAAATTTTATTTTTAATTTATGGTTTATTGCTATTCCTTTCAAATATGTAACAGTTATTGTGTATATTTCTTTCCCCCTTTTTTCTTTCCTCTCCCCCTTACCATTAGACACAAATAGACACATTGTAAAATCAGATACTTCTGTTTATCAATTCTTTCTTTGTATGCAAACAGATCTTCTTCATACATCCTTTATTTTTTTAATTGAAGCTTTTTAAATTTTCAAAACATATGCAAGGATAAATTTTTACCATTGACCCTTGCAAAACCTTGTGTTCCAATTTCCCTCACCACTTCCTCTAGATGGCAATTAATCCAATATTTGTCAACATGTTCCTATTTTTTACTCTCAGCTTGTTGTCTATGAAGTTTATGGTCAATTAAATTCTCAGACCTTTCTCATACATACTGCCAAGTCAGAGCATCCTATTCCTATTTATTTTTTTAAAAAAATGCTAAATGCCAGACTTTTCATTTTTATCCCCTTGAATTTAATCTTCATAGTTTCATTCATCTCTGCAACCTATCTGTGCCTTCTTCAGTAGAAATGTTAAAGTGAACAAGGCCATGTATGTTGTAATCCAGTAGAAACTTGTAGCAAGTGAAACTGGTATTGAGGAATGTGTTGAATAATAAATTGACACACTGGGGATAAAATTGTTCAAACATTTTAAAGCTCATGTAGTAGTGTTATTATCCAGTCCACATTTTTTCCTCTTATCTACAAAGATATTTTTTAAGCCTTTGATGTTTTGCTAAAATTAAGATCTGCTGTGTCTATAAAATTCCTTTGATCATACTCTAAGGGACAAATTTATTACACACACACAAGCAGACATAGCATTTACCTGAAAGGCTAAATAAGTACAGGTCTGGGGAACAAATGTAGAACTTGAGAAAGGGAATAAAGGAGAGAAGTTACAGGGTACAGATGGATGCATTTTTAAATCCATGGTTTATCTTATGATGGTTTAAGTCCATGGAAGGGTTTCTTGCAGAATCTATGCAAATCTAACTGAAGGATTCTAATACTGAAAGGATGTGACTTGGCACTAAAGGGAATAAGACCTCAGCAACTCTGAATTTACCTTAGGAGTAACCTCTACTTGCTACATTGCTTTTTTTTTAAAAACCTAGTTTATTGTCAAGGCATAGAATCCTGAGAAATCAAGCGTTTAATAAAGTGTTCAATATTTTATATAGATTCATACATTCCTCCTTCCATTTGGTTGTTCTCTTGTCATGCCTTTTCTACTGGCCAACATCCCAGTACATCACCTGCATTTATTAACTCAGGTGAGCAATTTCCTGCAGAATTAATGCTGCCTTCTGGAGTAGTTTCAATGAGTTGCTGGAAGAAAATTATTTCCCCAGCCAGCATTTTGCCATAGCATTCAGCTCACCACGATTCTAGCCTGAGCAATATAAGAAGTAGATATGTAAAATCCCCTGCTTTCCTCTTTCCTTCTTGATGCCCATGCTTAGGCTACTTTGTACAATTTGGGGGAGGAAAGATGCTTTTTAGTGACTTTTGCAAATGATAGGTCGGCAGTTGTGTGAAACCAATGATTGAAGTGAAATTGGAATTATTTAGAGGTCATTTTGCCTCCAATAAGAAGCAATTAAACCCAACACCAACAACTTATCTCCTTTTAGGTTTGCCTCCTGATGTTAGCTAATAGCTGCCTCATGTTTGCTGGAATTGCTTTCTTTTATTTTTATTTTTTCCATTCTTATAGGTTTATGAAATTTTCCCAGACTTCTCTTTCCTGGTCACTTCTGGTCCTTTCATTTACACAGCAATTGCAGTCATAAATGTTCTTATAAATAGCAACCTTGTCCGGGATCAGGCTCCTTTGATTCTCTCAGTGCAGCCTTCCTTCACTGTACCAGATTCCAAATTTCAAGTTCAAACAGGTGAGCTTTCCAAAAAAAAGTTATCTTCCTTTCTAAAGGGACTTTTGGATTTTTTTTTTGTGCTATAAAATGATACTGGTCAATCTCCTGTGATCAGTTAATCAGTAAACATTTATCAAGTTCTTCCTATGTGTCAGACATTGTGCCAAGTGCTAGGAATTCAAAAAGAGGCAAAAGCTAGTCCTTACTCTAGAAGAGTTTACAGTCATAATGGGGGAATTCACAATTATTTGAAGCACTTTTGCTTTTATATATAGAGAAATGTTTTAGATTGGTTCTCTCTCAGAAGCATAATTTCCATGTATTCTGGTGGGGAAAAGTTATAGCCGAGAGATCAGATTTCTTTGAGTTCCATTCAGCAAATTTATGTACATGCAGATAACAGTCTGTTCCACTAGTCATTCATTCAGGATACGATTAAGTACCTATGATGTACTAAGCTCAGTGCTTGGTACTGGAGAATTAGCCCACTTTGTATAAGAACTGGCCCTTACCATTATGGAGTTTCTAGGCTAGTGGGAGGATAAGATACATTTATAGATATCTAAAAGTACATTATTATGTAGGATAGATACAAAACAAAAATTTGATGTAACTACTACTATTTCTTACCATAAAAATAAGATTATATAGAAGAAATAGCTTAATAATAATAGGTGTACAGTCTCTTAACTAATATATCAGTAGATAGACAAATTCTGCATTTCAGAACCTTTTTCAAAGCCTCAATCTTCGTCACCAGTGTGATACACTGCCATAGATCTGCAGGTGGAGGATGTGAGGCAATTGAGAAAACTATCTAAATAGAAACACTTATGCATGGCTTCTGCCAAAGCAAAAGAGACACTTAAAAACCTGATTCTCCACTAGTTAATTCTGGGGTGAATGCTTACTTTAGCTAAAAAAATGTCAATGAATCATAATCCTTTTTTGACTAGTTAAAATAAAACAGATTAGAGGTAAGCTAATGTAATTTTTTTCCAAGTTGTGTTGCTAAATAGTAGCATAAGTTTAAATTTCAGACAATTAGGTGGCACAGTGAATAGAATGCCTGACCTTTTTTTAAAGTCAGGAGGACTCATCTTCCTCAATTCAAATCTGGGTTCAGTACTTCCTAACTGTAACTCTGAGCAAGTCACTTAACCCAGTTTGCCTCAGTTTCCTCATCTGTAAAATGAGCTGGAGAAGGAAATGGCAAGCCACTCCAGTATCTTTGCCAACAAAACCCTAAATGGGTCAACATATAGTTGGACATGACTGAACAACACGGGGGGTGGGGGGGAGGAAGTATTCATTGAAGGCAGAAGGAGAAGGTCATCCTCAATTGGGAATGTCTGAGACAGCATCATTAAGGGGGTGGCATTCAAAGTGAGCTTTTAAAGAATGGGTAGGACTCAGAGAAGGGGGAGGAGGACATTGAAGATGTATGAGCAGAGGTTTTGGAAAATATCCACTGTGTGTTTTGGGAATGGAGCATAATTTAAGTTTGGCTGAAGTATTTTGTGAAGGGGAGTGACATGAGGTTAAGCAGAAAAAATAATGTGGGGCAATGTGTTCAAGTCACATATTTGATGCAAGGAAGACACAGAAAAGCTGTCTTCAAAGTCTTTATCCCTGTTGGCTTGTAAACCATGATTCTCATGAAGAATGATTTTTTTTTTCCTTTCCAGTCCTTCAGTTTGTGCCTCAGAGTGTAGACACTGGCTTCTGCAATTTCACCCAGCGTCTTGAGAAAGGGCTCATGACAGCATTCACAGAAGTCAGAAAACACCAGGGGACATACAACTTCACAGTGCAGGTGAGTCCCTAGCCTCAAGAAAAGCAGGACTTCATCCCCTTATCTGTACTTCTAAAGGTTTCCATCAGGAGGCACTCAATGAACTCTTAGGAAATTATCTCCCAACTGGGTCATGGTTTGACCCTTTCCCTTGGGCAACCCTTCAAGTTAGTTATCCCTGACTCAGGCTGACTGCTCAATCTATACCTACTCAACTAAGTCTAGTCCATAGCCTTCACTTCCAGTGTTACTGTCTTAACTCTGGTGGCCTTTGAAGGTCAAGGTGTCAGATCAAGAAATTGTAGTCTGAGTTCTGGCTCAGGTGGGTAATAGAGTTGGGTTCCTCCTGGTCATATGTAGTATTTGTCTACAAAGATCGTGGGGAGTAAAAGTAATTTTTTTTTTCCTTTTTTTATTCTGGGTGCTCAGAATCCTCAGGAATCCTGAATCTATTAAAAGAAATGTTAGGAAATCGATATAAATTTGTGTATCTGGGCAATCAAATGTTAGTTTGTCAATTTTCTTATACCTCTGAGTCAAAAGGGGATCTGTGGATTGAGGAGCAGATTAGCTCAAACCTTTATAGATTTACATCCAAGGGGTAAAGAGAGTTCCGTTTCCCTTTTGTCCTTGACTATATAGTAATAGCCAGTATTTATATACCACTTAAAGGTTTTGCAAGGTATTTTACATAGATCATTTAATTTAATTCTCACAACAACCTTCGAGATAAGGTACTGTTATTATCCCCATTTTCCAGATGGAGAAATTGAAACTGAAGCTGTAGGTTAAATAGGTTAATAGGTTAAGCAACTTGCTCACTTAGCTTGTAAGTGATTGAAACAGAATTTAGACTCATCTCCCTAACCTGAGGGCAATGTCCTGGGCACTCTACTATCTTTATAAGTAAATCCAAAATGGAAATATTAAGTGTGTAGCTCCATCTCTTTGGTGCTGTTTGGCATATAAATGTCCCTTAGCAAAAGGGAATGGGAGTTATAAAGGACTCTCCTTCATGCTGCCTTTGTGGGCTGCTCTGATATTACCTCCTTGTGGCTTTTACAGATGCTTAGGAAACTGCACTAGCTGGTAGTCACACAGGCTTCTAATAGCTGAGCAGTTATTTACTAGAAACATTCATAAGTCTAATGGGTGAATAAAATCACATAGAGAAAATGAGCATGTGTTGTTCTAATCATTTCTGATGTTACACTGCAAGTGAACTTAATGTAATCGAGCCTCCAAGAGATTCATTCATCCAGGAGCTGCTCTTTGCTGATGACAGAACCTCTTGAAATGCACACAAAAGAAGGCATGGATTTAATGGTGGGCCACTTTGTAGAATCAATGGGGTGCTGAGACCTGGCAATAAACTCATACAAGACAAAGCCACACATCAGTTCATTGTCAGGGAAGCCCTGCCCACAACCATCGTTTTTCATCTGCAGGATGGAGCTGCCAAGCAGTCACCAGATACTATTTCTTCAGTGATTGACCAAGTAGATGATGAATCAAGAAAAGCTTTTCTTCCTCTTCAAGAGGGAGGGTTCAGGTCAGAGGAAGTGATAAATTAGTGGCAATCCCAGCCTCCTCCTGCTGATAAAAAGTGAATTTTATGCAGACACTACATCTAGATTTTGGAGTTATCTTTATGGAGCTCTTCAGTAAATACTCTGGAGAGGATCACTAGCAATTAGGCTGTAACTTGGATTCCTTTCTATCAGCTTTGAAACAATTATTATATTAGAAATCCAGTGACCACATGTAAAAGATAAATGATAAAGTAGTAGATCCTACTTTTTGTTGATTAAAAACAAAAACCCCCCAAAGATTTGATTCTATAAAGATAAAAAGCTCTTCTCCAAAAAGACACCTCCCATGCATCCATATGCTAAAAAGTGAATTCAAATTCCAACTCAGATATTTATTAGCTATATATTATTTTGAATAAGTCACTTAACTGCTCTCAGTCTCAGTTTCCTCATCTGTAAAATGAAGGTATTGGACTAGATCAGAGCTTCTTAAACTTTTTCCATTCGTGACCCCTTTTTGCCCGAGAAATTTCACATGACCCTGTATAAAGATATACAAATCAAACATTTACTGATAACAGATCATAATTTTGTGACCTTCATATTCATGAAATCCCATATAGGGTTGTGAAGTACAGTTTAAGAAGATGAGGATTAGATGATCTTTGGGCTCTCTTCTACCTTAAAAGTCTGTATGCTTAACAAATAACAAATGTTTGTTTATTAAATTCTTTTTCATTCATTTTTCAGAGAATACAAGGTGGCACAATAGAAGAAAAGCATTGGGTCTAGAGCCAGGAAGACCTGAAATCAAATTTGGTGTTAGATGTTTATTAGCTATGTGATGCTGGACAAATCATTTAACTGCTACCTCCTCAGTTTTCTTGTCTATGAAATGGGGATAATTATAATAGTGTCTATCTGCTAAGATTGTTCTGAGACTCAAAAAGAGATTACATGTATAGTCCTTTGCAAATCTTAAGGTGCTATATAAGTGCTAGCAATTATTATTATTATTCATTCTTAGTTATTGGGTAGTAATAATGATATATTTTTTTAAAAAATAAGGATTACAGAAAGGGAATATAAACTCCTTGACTACAATGATTGATTTCCATGTATGTATCTCCAATAACCACCATAACCAGCCTCAAATAGAGTAGTTGCTTGTTGAATTTAATTAAATTGAATGGATGGATGCTCAGAAACTCTTTTATTTTATGAAATAGGACTTGTTCTGAAAAGCATCTTCTAACAGTGTGATAGACCTGTTGATTGCTACAAAAGACCAGTCTAATGTGTAAAAGTCAGGGTTGGGGCAGCTGTTCTGGAGTAAAAGCTATGAACTGCCTTTATTTAAGTCTGAGGCAGTGGCAGAATTTTTAAAAAGGCAGTTTTAGTCACAAAGCAAGGAAATGACTGATGCTTTTGGGTTTTCCCCTATTTTGGGGTGAGTGGGGGGCATGAGAGGGAGAGAGATTTCCATTAGTTGAACATATTTGATGGTACATTCTTTCTCTTTTTTTTTTTTAAATAACTTTTTATTGACAGAACCCATGCCAGGGTAATTTTTTTACAACATTATCCCTTGCATTCACTTCTGTTCCGATTTTTCCCCTCCCTCCCTCCATCTCCTCCCCCAGATGGCAAGCAGTCCTTTACATGTTGAATAGGTTACAGTATATCCTAGATACAATATATGTGTGCAGAACCGAACAGTTCTCTTGTTGCACAGGGAGAATTGGATTCAGAAGGTATAAGTAACCCAGGAAGAAAAACAAAAATGCAAGCAGTTTATATTCATTTCCCAGTGTTCTTTCTTTGGGTGTAGCTGCTTCTGTCCATCATTGATCAATTGAAACTGAATTAGCTCTCTTTATCAAAGAGATCCACTTCCATCAGAATACATCCTCAAACAGTATCATTGTTGAGGTATATAATGATCTCCTGGTTCGGCTCATTTCACTTAGCATCAGTTCATGTAAATCTCACCAGTCCTCTCTGTATTCATCCTGCTGGTCATTCCTTACAGAACAATAATATTCCATAACATTCATATACCACAATTTACCCAACCATTCTCCAATTGATGGGCATCCTTTCATTTTCCAGCTTCTAGCCACTACAAACAGGGCTGCCACAAACATTTTGGCACATACAGGTCCCTTTCCCTTTTTTAGTATCTCTTTGGGGTATAAGCCCAGTAGAAACACTGCTGGATCAAAGGGTATGCACAGTTTGATAACTTTTTGATTGATGGTACATTCTTAACATGATACTGATAAATCATATTGAAAGCTCAAAGATACATTGACAACTGGTGGCTCAGGGAACAGAATGCTAGACTTGGAGTCTGGAAAATCTGGATTCAAATCCTGCCTTGTATACTTAATATCTGTATAACTCTGGACAAGTTATTCTGGACAAGTTACAACTTCTCTTAGCCTTGGCTTCCTCATCTGTAAAATGGAGATAATAATAACACCTACTTTACTGGGATGTGGGCAACTAGGTGGCACAATGAATAGAGCACTGCATTTACAGTCAGAAAGACTTGATTTAAATCTGACCTCAGACGCTAACTAGCTATGTGACTCTCGGTGAGTCACTTCACACTGTTTGTCTCAGTTTCCTCACGTGTAAAATGAGTTGGAGAAGGAAATGGCTAAACACCTTCAGTGTCCTTTTCAAGAAAACCTCAAATGGGGTTATAAAGAGCAGGACTCAACTGAAAAAAACTGAACAGTACCTATGGGGGTATAGTGAGGGCCTGTTACAGAATACTTTCCACAATGAGGAATGGGATATTTTGAACTAGTCATGCCTGTCAGGAGGGCTGTGATCACCGTAGGTCAAAGATTTGTTGTTGAGTCATTTTTTAGTCATGTCTGTCTCTTTGTGACCCCATTCGAGGTTTTCTTGGCAGAGATACTGGAGTTGTTTGTCATTTCTTTCTCCAGCTCATTGTATATATGGGAAAACTGAGGCAAACAGTGACTTGTCCAGAGTCACACAGCTAGGAAGTGCCTGAACCTAGGTTTGAACTCATGACTATGTCTCCTGACTTCAAGCCTGTTCTTTGTTCACTGTGGCTAGATTTCTTTACTGAGGACCAAGCCTTAAACCCAAATCATTCTGATTCTCTTTGATTGGTCAACTATGGGTCCCAGATCAAAATCCAATTGGTCATTGTTTGGGTCCTGATCCGCTCAGAATAAAAGTAAATAGCAATCATTTGTTTTGGATAGAAATCTTGGGATCTTCCCCTCCCAGATTTATTCATTCATTCATCTTTGACTAGGTAAAAGAAGCTAGTATTTGCCTTATTGTTACTTATCCTTAAAAACCGAATGGCTGTGACCTCAGTCAAACTGAGCTTATAAAAGCCAAGGTCATCCATTGCATCAGGGTCATCTCCAGTCATCCTGATTTATTTCTGGCTATGGGAACCAGATGACTATGAAGGGGAAAGTGAGGTAGGTGATCTGGCACAACCCTCCCTCACTTAAATCCTGCTCAGTTGCATGTCATGGCATCCCCCCCGCCAATGTCATGGTCCCTGATTGAGAAAAAGGACAAACAACCATCACCATCTAGAAATAATGGTCAAAAATAGTGGACCAGAACGAAAGCAAAGAAATATATCAGCATACTCTGCTAATAGTAGCTTCACTTTCCTAGGGTACAGATTTAGTTTTTATAATTTTTCAGAAAATAAAATCTGTCTAGAATATATAGTCAGTTACTAGCATTCTGAGGCAACTTTGGATAGATCGTAGGGGGAGAGAAATCATTCAAGAGAGAAAAGGGATGGTGATCCTGGGGGTACATTTGCTGTTCAGATGGCGAGGTTTGTTTTCTGAATGAGAAGATATTCCCTTTTCAAGAGCAGGAAACAAGGGGAGGTGACTAAAGAATTTTACAATTGTGAAAGAAGTCCTTTTAAACAAAACTGAAGAGTTGAGATAACCATTTAGAGAAGACTGCAGGTGTCTCTTATCCAAGGACAACAAATAGTTGTTCCATCAGTGAATGAGTCTATTCACTTAACATAGTTTGTTATATTTTATTTCTCCTGACTTTCTCCTCTCAGGCCAGGAGGTGGTTAGGGAATTTCTGCATTGTTACTCCATCAAGATGTAGTGAAATGATTGTGGCTCCTATCTCATGGTCCGTCCCTCCAGTCTTTTCTGACCAAAAAGACAACTTATTTGAAGTGCTTTGCAAACCTAAAGCAATATATAGATGCTAGCTATCGTTATTTTAAAAGTAAACAGCTATTTAATAAAAATCATTTGCTGTCTGATTAAACTTCAATTTCCCCTTAAGACCCAATAATAAGAAAATGTCCATTTTTGCTTTCCTCTTTCAGATATTGAATATAACTTTGGGGACATCATGGACAGCTCCTCGTCAGGGACCAGTGAATATTATCTTTGCTGTTAAAAGCAAGAAAGGGTTTTTGAATGGATCAGAAGTCAGTGAGGTTCTGAGAAACTTGAGTATGGTGGAATTCAGTTTCTATTTAGGATATCCTGTGCTGCAGATTGCTGAACGTGAGTATGATATGCCCTTAGAGATTCAAAACAATGACTTTTAAACTTTTCCTAGAACTTCCATTCTTATTTTCTTATGCTTCCTAGAACATAGGGTTTTTCTATCCCTTAAGAATTCTTACTCAAAAATTTTAAAAACAAATCTAATTTTTTTTTGTTTTGAATGTAACTGGGGGAAAATATTAAGTAAATTAATCAAATACCAAAAAAATTCTTCTGAGATGAATGATAAACATAGAAGGGGATAATATATCAGTAGAAGAAAGCTTGGATTGTGAGAATCAGAATCCTTTTCTAGATTTCTACTAAATAGTTCTAAAGCCCTTTAGAACCTTGAAAGGTTAAACTAGGTTAAGGATTCTTAATCTTTTTTTGTGTCATGGATTCCTTTTTCCAGATTAGTTTTTAAATGTTTAAAATGAAATACATATGTTTAAAAAGAAAACCAGTTATCAAAAACCCCTCACAATCCACCCCAAGCTAAACTCCAAACGAACTGAGTTAAACATCTTTAGTCTAGATAATCAATATTTAATGTCCATTGTCAGTATTATATGATTTCTAGAAGAACATCAAATAAAATAGTTCATATTTAGATAATACTTTATTGTTTATAAAGCATGTTTCTCATAACTCTGTGAAGGACATTTTAGTATTATAACTCCTATTTTGCAGATAAGGAAGTTGAAACTAATTGAGGTCATTTGATTTGCCCAAGGTTTCTCACTTATCTCGTGTCAGAACAAGGACAGAGAACTCGAGTTTTTTTACTCTAAGACCTGTACTAGTTTTCTGACATCCTAGTTAATAGTAACTGCTTTTAGTTGATTATTTTAGGTTTATTTCATCATTTTTTGTTGTTTAATTGTTTTTGAGGTATATCTGACTTTTTGTGACCCCATTTGGAGTTTTCTTAGCAAAGATACTGGAGCAATTTGCCATTTCCTTCTCCAGCTCATTTTAAAGATGAGAAAATTGAGGTTAACAAGATTAACTGATTTAGGCCCAGAGTTACATGGCTAATAAATGTCTTGAGTCCAATTTTGAACTCAGATCTTCCAGATTCCGAGTCCTGAGTTTTATCCACTGTACCACTAAGTTGTCCATCACCCCCATGTTCCGTCACCTCCATGTCTTTTTCATTCTGGAATATGGGCTGGAATTCCAGATCATGAAAAACAAGAAAGAAGGGTTAAATAGCTATAAAAAGGTTTGAAAAACCACTTCTCAGAAGGATGGTAGACTTTCAAGGGTAATGTAAGTCAATCTATGCAAGTTATCCTGAAAGTGAATAGGCTAAGTGGTTGAAAATTTATACTTCTCATTTTCCTCAAGTTAAACTTCATATATTCTTAATCATGCTGGGAGTAAAAGATAAAAACTGAACTTTGATATATAAAAAGTCTAATCTTTAAGAATAATGAGAGCTGAGAAAATTTTATCCTGATTTGTATTTGGAGATATGCAAAAGGGAGTTTATAGAATTAGAACTGCAAAACTGCCTAAGACCTCAGAGATTCTCTAGTTCAAATTACATCTGAGGCATGAAATCCATTTAAAGTATCTTTCCAAAGTACTCTTCCTGCCTCTGCTTGGGGACCCCTAGTGGCAGGGATTTATGTTCCATTATATGCTCTGGTGTAAAGTGCCTTGAGCTGAACTAGGGAGAGCTAAGTTTGAATTCTAGCTTTGATGCTCATTAGCATTGTTACTTTGAACAAATCCTTTGGAACTTCAGTGAACTCAATTCTAAAATGGTTCTAATATTTGTCCTGCTTACTTACAGGATTGTTATGAATTTCAGCTAAGATATATGTCCATATAGCACATTATCAAACTATTGATTCTCCTTGTATTTTTGGTCTGTTGTCCTAGTTTTGTCTTCCAGAACCAAGCTAAAGAACCCTTTAAAACATGTGAAGAGAGCAGTTATGTTTTTCCTAAATTTTCTTTTTCTCCCATCTAAGTATCCCGTTATTTCAAACATTCTTTATACACCACTCTTTATAGTTCATTCCTTGTCTTGCTTGCTTTACTTCCTTAGAAGAAAAATTGTTATCGGGGACATTTTTTTGACACGTCTGAATTAAGAGGCAATGTGGTTTGATGGAAGGAGCTCTGCTTTTGGAGCTGTAGGAAGTGGATTCCAATCTTGCTTCTGGCAGTTAATACCCGTATGATCTTTGAGAGGTCACTTAGCTTCTAATGAGTCTTAGTTTCCTTATCTGCAAAATGAGAGAGGGTCAGATGATGACTTCCAGAGTCCCTTTTGCCTCTAAATCTCAGATCCTTTGAATCTACTTTATCTCCCTCCCTGTTTCCCTTCCCCCTCAATTATAAAAGGTATACTTTCTCCTTCAAGCTGTTGTGCTCTGAATTTGTTTACAATCTATGATTATACTGAGCCATCTTTTTGTCCCAACATTTTAAAGATAAGAAAAACATGTAGTTGAGATAGCTTATGCTTTTAAGCAGTATTCTATTCTTCCTGTCTTCCTGACTGCTGCAAACACTCACACTCTCTCATATTCTTCCTTTCCAACTCATTCTTTCTCTTTCTTTTTTTAACAGCCTTCCAATATCCACAACTGAATTTATCCCAGTTGATGAAGTCGTCTTGGGTAAGAACAGGTGTGTATAGCCCTCATGATAGTTTGAGGACTCTTAAAATTATTCATTTACTAAAATCAGGGTCAGGATTGATGGGAAGATGTAGAGGGCCAGAACTCTGGAAAAGTATACTTGAAACAAGGATACTTACAGCAGGGTATTTATTCAGGATAATTGATAAGATAATGGTTCTCTAGTTCATACATACTTAGTGTGCTGTAATGATGTAATCATACTGAGGTATTTAAGGGCTGAGAGGACTGGAAATAGAAATATTCCATCTTTGACCATGCTTCTGGTGGCTCTCCTGCCTACTGTATTCCTCCGCTAAGATCAAGGCTAATCCCAAAAGAGGTAGTCCGGACACTACAGGAAGATAATAATTTTGTGGTCCAAATCAGTTGAAGTTAAAGATGCCTATGAACTGTTTTTTTTTTTTCCTTAAGAAGATTTATTTAGAAACGATGTGCCATAATAAACAAAGAGATATCTTCTGAGACAGGAAAAACTGCCTGAGATAAAAAGCAAATTGAGTATTGCTGCATGAATTTCTTCACCCATTTGAGTAATTCAGTGGGTGCTGAATGATGCTTGACCCACATTGGTTGAGAGAGTTTCCTTGATGGTAATTTCTTATACCACATCAGTGAATTAACAGAGCTGGTCCAGAAAAAAAAAGGAGGGGGGGGGGGGTTGGTTATGATTAAGTATATCTATAAAACATGATTAGAGTGGTTCTTGGAGCATACATTTAGATTTATTGCTCTACAGGTATATATTTTTCCCCAGGCCTGAGGACTCTGACAGAATAAACAGCAGATAAGAGGCTTCCTGGCCTGAGTCAGACAGTGAACAAAGAGATAATACACTTTAATAAAAGTTAACTTGCAATTGTATGCCAACTGGCAGTGGATCAGGCAGACATGCCTGTAAATAATTGTGGAGAAAAGATTGTCTGTTTCTTTTGTCTTGTTAAGTAGAACCTTCTCTAAAAGCTATACATTGAAGATGACTACTTACTTCTCAGATTGGTTTGTAAGAATCTGAATAAATTTAGAATCATTAAATCCTGAGAAAATATTTGCTCTAAACTGTACCTAAATAGAAATCTCCTTTCTAGCAACTTGAAAGACACCAGAGATGGGTAGCTCTATTCAACCTCAAATAATCTATTGAACCTATGGATAGTTCTTATTGTAACCCCCCCCCAATTTTTTTTTAACCTTACATTGATCTAAAATTTGTATCCCTGAAAGATCAAACTATTGCTTTGAATTTTATTTTCTGGAACCAAGCAAAAGTAGTCTAATCCCTCTTCTACATGACATTTTTGTCAGCTATCATGTGTCCTTTGATCTTTTCTTGTCCAGGCTAAGCATCCTAAGTTCTTTCTACCAATATTTATCTGGCATGGTCTTAATACTTCACCAGATCATCTTCTGGTTTGTCCCTCTTAAAATATGGTACCCAGAATCAAACATAGTACTCTAACTGTGGTATGAGTCGAGTGAAGTAGGAATATTTTCTCTCTCATTGTGGATACTGCCTCTTGTACCATAGCCTAAAATTCAAATAGTGCTTTTATTTGATACACTATCTTATTAACTAATTTGAGCTTTTAATCTACTAAAATATCTTTTTCCCCCCAAAGATTTTTTTCTTGCCATGGTTCCCCTTTCTTCTGCTTTTTAAAAAATTGCAAATTTGGGATATTTATTCCAGGTAAATTTTATCCTTTTAGATTTAATTCATTAACCTAATTTTTTTGAATCCTGACTTTGTCGTTCAACATATTAGCTCTCTATTTTGCCCACTTTTGTGTAATCAGTAGATTTGGTAAGTATGTCACCTATGATTTTATCCATGTGATATTTTAAAAGGTTGGAAACGTAGGACCAAAGACAGATTTGGGGGCTATTCCATTAAGAACTTCATATTCATCTATTAATGGTTATTCTTTGTATTTGATCTTTTAACCTCTTTTGAAGCCATATAGTTGTACTGTAGCTACTTCATATCTCTATCTTGTCCTCAAGAATAGCATGAGAAACCTTTGTTAAATGCTTTACTAAAATCAAGGTATACCATACCCTCCTTAAAGTTTTTCCAATTATTGCTATTCTATGTTGTTTTGCTTAATTCTCTTTTTTGAGAGAGTGCATTTAGTGGAGGGTTTAACTGTGAGTTTGTTGTAATTTATATGCTGTATAAAAGCAAAGTTTAGCACTAAAAAATTATAAATGTTCACAAATGACCTCTTTAATAATAGATTTGAAGATTTTGCTAAGAAGTGAAGTCAAGATTACTGGTTTTGATTAAAGATTCTATTCTCTTCTTAAAAGAAAAAAAAGAAAAAAGCATAGTCTTTGTGTGGCATGTGACACTGTTTCTTTACTGTTTTTCAGAAGTAACAGGCATCAGTTCAGAAATCACATTTTTTTTTTCTGTAACCTGAATATTAAATAGTAACTCTTCTGAATCTGGTGCCTTGAGAAGAGCATCTAGGTTTTCTCTTACCATTTTCTCACAATTTTTTGAGTGAAGAGGTTAATATAGATGTTAGTACTCTCTGGTAACCATCTTCTTTCTGTGTTTTATAGTCGGAAAATGATTTTCCTTGTTAGAGAAAAAAGGAAAAAAATAATTATTAAGTAGTTCTGCATTTTCTGTCATCTATTACTATTATCCTATCTACCATGAGCAATTTTAAATAGCCATGAAATTGAAATGATGTCCAGTCCGTAGGAAAGGATTGGAAACTTTTGTTTGTTTTTGTCTATCATAAGAATACTCATAGAGTTTTATTTAATTTACTTTTCCCCATCACTGTGCCCTTGCTTTTGTCATTCTGAAAGGCCAAAAGTCTAAGTTAAACTGATTTTTGCTATCCTCTGCCCACCATACTTTTCGTTTGGATTGGTAGGAATATGGTCTAATTTCTTTCTGTTACTCTCTTCTTCTTAGGCATGGACAGTTAATTAGTAGTTTTAAGTTCTCTTGCTGTTTTTCCTTTCTTTTCTAATCTATGTTGATATCACATTTGTAACCCTATCAGACATTGATTTAATAAAAAAGGGAAGAATCAGAGACTCATTCTTGCCCTGTGGCTTGTCTCAGCAGAGAGACAAATACAGAAAATGAGCTGTCCAAAAGAAAGGCAGATAGGTACAACAGAGGCTCCCCTGGCTTGCTTCCCTGAGGGTTTTGACCCTTCAGCAGAAGAGAGGATAACATTGCAAGGCCAATCCCTTTTGTGTGAAGCATCCTACTTGAGTCCTTCCATTTTTCTCTCTTATGTAGTTCAGTGTCTATTGTATCACATAAAGCCATATTCATGTGTATCAGCAGAAGATAGTTTGTAGCTCCAGTTTAAAGCTCTTGGCAGCTAGCTGGCACAGGCTGCCCTACCCACCTCCTTCTCTTCAGTGGTTCAACTACTTTATCACTTTCTGGGTTAACAGAATTCCTTTGCATTCTGTTTTAATCTTAGTTCTCCTGGGTGTCTTCGAAAGGCAGCTACAGAATGAGGTGTTTCAAGCTGAAATGGAACGGAAGCTTGCTCGGTTGCTCAGTGAATCTTTAACCAGAAGGCGGGTGTGGAGAAGAGCCACCTTTGCAGGAAACAATGTGGTGCAGGTACTTAAAGAAATGAAATGACAGAGCCTAGAAAACAAATTTTCTTTTGAGGTATGGTATTGTGTTGCAAATAGGGAATGGCATGAGAAAGTTTTTTTTTTTTTTTTTTTTTTTTTTTTTTTTTTTTTTTTAACTTTAAGCTGGTTGCTGTTTGGGTTAAAATTATAGCAATTAAGAATGTCATTGTTTCAGTTTAAATTGACAGCTATTTATTGAGATTGATTTTTGTACCATGTATGATATTAGCCCTTTTAGGGAAATGCAAAACTTTTAAAAATTGACTTTAATATGAGATGACTGGATTTAAGAAGAACTTTCTTTTCAAAAAAACTTTGTAAAAAATTATAAAAATGTATTTTAACACATGAAATATAAAATATTATGAATTGGTGTTACTTATGTGATAGTTATAGATCTGGAAAGAATATCTGGAAATTAGAAAAAACTAAAAACACCTGCCCATCCCTCTCCAAAAGTGTTTCTCTTTAGGGGCAGCTGGGTGGTATAATGGATAGAGCACCGTCCCTGGACTCAGGAGGACCTGAATTCAAATTGGGCTTCAGACATTTAATACTAAGTGTGTGTGATCCTGGGCAAATCACTTAATCTTGATTATCTTGGCTAAAAAGAAAAAAAAATACAATTTTATGATTTGATTTGGTATTAAGTTCAGAATTTATAAAAATATTTTAAAAGAAGTTAATTTGGACATGTGACTTCTTTTAAAATGCTATACCCTTGGAACAGTTGGTACTATTAATAAATCATTCATATAGTATAGATTACTTTTTAATTTGTAATTTATATAAAAAAGCACTACGGTAGCCCTAGTGGTACACTGCTGGGCCTGGAGTCAGAAAGACTTCTGTTATGAATTCAAATATGTGATAATTATAGATCTGGAAATTTAAAAAAAACTAAAAACACCTGCCCATTCCTCTTCAAAAGTGTCTCTCCTTCGGGGCAGTTAGGTGGTGCAGTGGAATCAAGAAGACCTGAGTTCAAAGGCAGCATCAGACACTTGACACTTGTTAGCTCTGTATGAGCTAGTCACTTAACCCCCACTGCCTTGCAGAGTCATAGTTGTTTTGGTTTTTGGGAAAAGGGGTAGCTCAGTGTTGAGGTTAAGAGATCTTAGTAATACTCTAACCACTTAGATTTTGCAGCTAATGAAAATGAGGCCCCAAAAGTATTACTTAAAGTCACAAATCAAGGAAGTTATAGAACTTGGGGCATATTGAGTTTAAGGCTGACTACAGCTCATCCCAGGAAACTTTTGTCAGAGGTCAATGCTAAAGTTATCTTGGGTTGAAACTCTGAGGCTGTCAATTCATCAAAAGGTAAAACTCAGAAAAATAAGACTAATGTAGCAAAAAGCTATCCATTGAGTAATGTCCATAGAGAGGATGAATGAATTTCTCAGATAATTGAGGCTTGTCTTTGTGACAAAACTTTTTTTCACCTTGAGCATTTTAAACAAAAGTTTTTCTAAAATGTATTAAACAACTTCCCCCTTTTGCAAACTGATTACTTAACTCTTTATTGATGGTTCAGGATCATCACTCTAAATTTTAGCTACAGTATAGTGATTGAATAGGATGATGTTTTCTAGGAACACACTGAGATATGTGTAGGTTGTTAGTCCATATACAGAATAGAATGCGGAGTTGTATGGACAAGACAAGAATTAGAATTAGATCCCATTTCCTAAATTACATTACCTCAATTATTGCTATAGTATTATCCTATCTGCTTGTAATTCACTTGTATCCAATATATAGCAAATGGACTGTGTATATGATCTTTTGTGAAGTTGTGTCCTTTCAAACCATGTGAATTGCGGTATAGTTTGAACTGAATGACCATACTGCAGTCCTGAATCTTTGAAAAAGAAAAAAAAAGAAAAAAGAAGTCATTTCCCTCCCACCCCCCTCATTTTTCCTTTCAGGATAACATTTCCATGACTTTGAAAATATAGCCATGGAATGACTTTTTGATTTCCTCTGCTTGCCTACCTATAGTACTTCCAGACCACCCATTTCCAAGTCAGTGCATTCATTTGAATGCTCTTCATGACCATGAATGAATGCTCTTGGGAACTCAGAAACCCAGCAGTTTTACATGGAGACTGTTGAATAGACTCAGATCCTAAAATTTAGACAATTAGGAGTTTATAAAAATCAATGATAAGAATACTGAAAATTATCTCAAAATATATCATTAGAAATTCATGAAAAATGTATGCTAAGAATAAAAATATTAGGCACTCCTTATTATCTTCTGCATGGCTGTCAAAGTCAAAAAGAGTATCTTTTTTCCCAAATATTGAAAGATTATGCCGGTGGGGGAAAATAAATCAGATTAAGTATAAATTTAAATTTAAAAGCTTCCATGATGATCATGTAAGAGACTACAAAATCCCACAAATAGGGACTTTTTAAATAATGAGAAAAGGATACTTAGAAAATTTTGAAATTATGTTGGATGGATCAGAGAAAGTATTCGAGAATGAAAAAAAAAAACTGAATTCTCTGCTTGGCTCTTCATTGAGGAATCTATTAGGGACTATAAATTATCACTTGAAATGGACAAATCAAAAGCATTAGATCAAATAACAATCAATTCTTATAATGTGGTAAGCCAGATCGATAAAGTAAAAATAGATAAATTACAAAGACTAGATGGCATCCACTCAAAAATTCAAAGCAATTTGGAAATGAAATTGGGATGGGGCAAAGAAGAGACCTTTAGTCAAGGTATGTTAATTAATCATTTCAAATAATCACTATATTGGAGAACTGTTAGATTGCAAATATTATTTTTGTATGGAAGAATGGTTCTAGAAGGGATATAGGAAATTACCAATTAATGAATCTACATTGGCATAGTCTATAATAAAAGACAGTATTGCTGAATTTTTACACCAAAATATCTTATTAGAAAAAAGTCAAAATAGTTTCTGTAATTGAAAATCATCCCTGGCTAATTGATTATTCAGTTCTTTGGGAGGAGGGCAGAAAGAGAGAAATAGCTGCAAGCTGGTGATCAAGAGGAGCAAAGTATGTCTCTGACTATCACTTTTAGAAAACCTCTGACAAATTTTTAGAAAAAAAAAGATATCAAAATTGGGTTATCATTGGATTAAACATAACTTGCAAAAAATTGTAAATGCTTAATTCTGAAAATTGAAAAATTATTAAAGGAGCTTTCCCATTGCAAAGAAAAAGAAGATTGTACACACAATTGTAGACCTCTATTAAATACAACTTGCTTTTATTTCTAAGAATATAATAAATTCAGCTTATAACTTTCAAAGCTGTTCTACTTCCTGATCTTCCCTTTGTTTTCTTTTCTGCATAAAAAAATTAGGGGCAGCTACTGGTGTAGTGGATAGAGTACCAGCCCTGAAATCAAGAGGACCTGAAGTCAAATTTGAACTCATACATTTACTACTTCCTAACTTTTGACCTTGGGCAAATCACTTAACCCTAATTGCCTCAGCAAAAAAAAAAAAAAAAAAAAAGAAAGAAAGAAAGAAAGAAAGAAATCCTCCAAGGGTTTTGTTTTAATATTCTCTTCTCCCTCTCCCCCCTTCTCCCCACCCCCACCCCCCCACGGTGAAAGTGAGGTAAAGAGGAAGAGAAAATAGATTTTTTGTTCAGTAAACATATATTTTGAAAATTAAAATGATTAAAAAACAAACACCCTCCCTAAACAAAACAAAACTTTGCCTTAATGGCTTTCGTTTGTTTGTTTGTTTGCTTGTTGTTTTTTTTGGCTACCCTGTTTTATCTTCATTCCTCCTCCACTGGGAAAAAAAAAAAAGAGGTGTGGACCTTTTTAAAATGTAAATGGAAGATTTATTTAAGGACAGAAAACATGGAACACAAGTAAATGGACATTCACTAGGTAGCAATACACAAAGAACAGAACACACCAGATATTGGTAATAGCATTATTGTAGTTCAATCATTTTTCAGTTATGTCCAACTCTTCATGTCCTCATTTGGGATTTTCTTGGTAAAGATACTGGAGTGATTTGCCATTTCCTTCTCCAGCTCATTTTACATATGAGGAAACTGAGGCAAATAGGATTAAGTGACTTGCCCAGGGTCACAAAATAAGCATCTGAAGCAGAACTGAATTAAAGATGAGTCTAACTCCAGGCCTGACACATCTACTACGCCACCTAGCTGCAATAGAATTAAACAGCTTTTTAAATGATCTGAAAAAGTGAGTCCACAATGAAAATTTCAAGTTTAATGACACTATATAAGCTCTTTAAGACAATGAAGGAAGAGTTAAGATATTGTAGAGAGGTAGTCATTTTATGAACCCACCCTATGAGCAAAAAAAAAAAACAAAAACAAAAACAACTGAGTTTAAATGAGAGCAATATACCTAAAGTATACACAAACTATGTATGCAAGTCTTAGAACAATTATAGATTATTCTCAATGGAGGCTGTAGCCTGAAAGGTCAATATTGGTCATTATGAAGAAAGATGGGAGAAATAAAAGGGAAAATAGCACATTGACTTTTATATAGGGTTAAGATATAAAGATAGTTGCATGTATGTATATGTACATGTGTGTGCATAAACATATATACACATATGTATACATACATCTTTATATGTATGTATGTATATGTACATAGAGAGAGCCCACACTATACATCTCCTTTTGGACATTTCTGGTCATTGAACATCTAAACATATGAAAGCTATTAATGGAGAAAAAAATCAAGTAGTATGATCAGAAGAATGAGGACATTACCATATGAAGATAGCCTAAGAGAATTAGAAGCCTTCTCTTCTAGAATGCCAAATTCTAAATGTTCTATGCACCCCTTAACAGAGAGGTGATGGAGTCAGATAAATTCAGATAGATTCAGCAGAACGAGACATACAGTTTTGGACATAGCCAGTGAGAGAGTTTGTTTGTGCATATTTATTGCAAAAGTTTTCTTCTTTAAAGTTGGGGAGTAGGATGGGAGCAAAAGAAATAAATGCTTGTTAGTTGAAAAATAAAAGAAAATGAAAGATTAAGAAATAAGAGATAAAAGCTGAGAAGGGGATATTGTTAGAATCCATGAAAAGCTTTAATAGCAGCTTGGAAAAGGTAAATATGAACTTGTTTAATAAAACATGAAAAATAGGAACGAAGGAAGGCATCGTAGTGTAGTTGGAAGGGCACTAGACTTGGAATCAGAGTCTAGAATTTACTTGCTTGCTGTGTGATCTCAGACAAGTGACTTTCTGAGATGGTTACCTCAATCAGGAATAGCGGATCTTGAAGGTTTCTCTAAGTTCTAACACTCTATGAGCCTCATAGCCATGTGCTCCCAAGAACATCTCTTTGGGGCATCTATGAATAGCAGCTGGACACAATTCCTGTATTCTTCTGCCCTACACTTGTAGGTCTCTTCCCCTTTGTTTTACTTTGCCCCTGTCATAAAGAGTGCCAGCCAGTGTAAGTTTGACACTCAGGTGAAAAAATAAATCTAAAGTGTACAAAAGTAAATCCTGGAAGGCACAGACTATTCACTAGAATATTAAATGATAGAGAAAGGGCACTATGAACTTATAGTTTTAAAAATGCCAATAATTATCTGATGTCTTTCAGGTTGTTAATGTCTCACGGTTAGAGGGTGATGACTATCCGGTCCAACTAATCTATTTTGTGGAAGATCAAGATGGAGAAAGACTCAGTGCAGTGAAGTCTTCAGATATGATCAACAAGATAGATATCCAGAGAGCAGCCATTATCATGGGCTACCGCATCAAAGGCATAATTGCCCAGCGTAAGTTTCTTTGTTAGCTCAATATTAAAAGGCAGGTAGAGATCTATATTTAGGTGAATACAAAACCCAGTAGCTGTGTGTGATTGCTTTCATAATTTTGTTTTTGAAAAGTTATTATACATTTTAAGCAATATTATAAGCATATTGTATTGTTCCAAATTTTTATTGTATGTGCCTACATTTGTGTGTAGTTCAGGTTATCATTGTTCATTTTGAAAATTTCTGGCCAAGAACCCAGGTTTTTTTTTTTTTTTTTAAGTAGTATTTACAAGGTACATATTTAAAATTAGGGTTTACATATTTTTAAGTGTACATCTCTCTATATCCTATTATTTTGTCTTTTTGTTTAACTGAATGTATTTTTGTTACTTATTTTTGCCAGAATCTTTTATTTCAAATTTTGAAAGAGAGTGAAATGTATGGCTAACAAAATATACTTGCTTTTGTCCTGTAAGTTCAAAAAAAAAAATCACAGAACTTCTTTTATCAAAGGACATTTGAGGTTTATTTTTTTCCTCTTGTAAAAAATACCCTCTATCTCTTCTTCATTCAAAGTTTGAGTATTTGGGAATAAAGAATAAGGATCTGGGAAATGAATATGATAGAAATACATTTATATCCAAATCTATATATTTTAATAAGACATTTTAAAAATAGTTGGGAAGAAGAATGAAGTACAGAACAGAGACATGGCAAGAAAAGAGTAAAGCTTTAACAACAAAAGAAATTAGATGGGGTTATATACATAGCAGAGATTTAAGAAAATATGGTAAATGCACATTTTAAAATGCTGGCAAATAATACTAGAGTGGCAAAACAATTTTTGAAATTGATATATTTGTGAACTATGAATTGGCTTTAAATGTCTTTGAAACAAAAGTGTATTCTGTTTCCAGATTTGGGATATGATGTGAAAATGAACAAATGAGATATAGTATATAAAGCACTTTATGAATCTTAAAGTATGATAAAACTGTCAGATATCATTATTATTATTTTGATTTTAAAAGTCTGTTCTTTAATATATAGTGCAATGAGGTACTTTGAGTTGAATATTTCCTAATGACTTTTGAAATAGATTTTTAAAAATTAGAAATTAGAAAAAAAAATTAGAAAAAAATAGAAAAATCCTGAGAATGGGGATTGCTTAAACTTTTATTGGATATCCAAGCTCCACAATTATCAGAAGTTTGATTATAAGGAAAAACAATTCAAAATATATAAGGTATAGCCCACCTTCTTTTACATCATCTCCTGTACTCCTTTTTAAACTTCTAAAGACAAGTACTACTGCCAAGACAAGAGTCTAGTTCTTAAACTGGTGGAAAGAGGGGCAGAAATGGAGATCAGCCCTTAGGGGTAGATTAGGAGATCAGGGAAACTAGGATACAAGATTGGGCTAAGAGATTTTTGTGCTTCTGGTTTTCCTTCTTAAAGTCATTAGAAAGACTAAAATCCAATTCCTTTGACCTAAGTTTAAAGTTATCACAATTTTTATACACCTGGGTGGTGTTTGTTTGTGATTTTTTATGCAGAAGAAAACATAGATGCAGATAACTTTTCTAAGTTGAAAAGGAAAAATTGCAGTATTTCATACTTCTAGTTTTTTCTGTCTCTGATTCTCTACTCCCTTTTACAATGACCACTGTGAAGTAATATAGAAATATACGATTTCCCTTCCCACAAAGGATTTGCAATATGTATGGGAAGGCAAAATGGACACACATGAAATAGTTAACAAATAAATGGCAACACATATCATGTTATGCTGCTATCCATAGTATGCTAAATTGTCCGATACAGTTACAAAAGAGATTTGAACATTCCATAATAGTATAGTCATTGTCAATTAGAAACTTGTTAACACATAGAAGTTAGGAGATAAACAGGCTGATGTCATCCAAGTACAAAAGAAAAAAAAAAAAAACTTGAATTGGATCTTGTATGATGGGCAGGGAATAGATAATCAGGGAGGAGAGCATTTTAGGTGAAGAAAGCCAAAGTGAAAAATATAAATTTGAGAGTCATTATGAAAGAGTTGATATTTGAGCTATATGAGAGAGAATGATTTCTCTGAGGAGGCATAGTAAAGGAAGAATAGAGAACTAAAGGCTCAACTTTTGGAGTTGGGGTAAAAAGGAAGAAAAGTTGTAAAAAAAAAAATTTAAATATATATAATTAAATATGAGCTATTTGAGAGATAGAAGGAAAACCAGGGTAATTAAAGATTAGATAAGGAGAGAATTTTGAGAAAAGACAGGGTTAGATTTGGTTTGAAAGAATAGGTTAACATTGATATTTTGAGAAAGTAATATTAGGTAGAAATAAGCTTAATTTTAAGAGCTTAAAAAGAATCTGAAGACAATGAGTATAAAAAACATATTCAAGAAGACTTTTAAAATTAATATACTGAATATATTCAGTATATATTCAGGGAAACTGTAGGTGTTTTTTGGTTTATCCTTATCCCTTAGAGTTTGATATAATGGAGTTAGCCATATTCCATCTCAAACCTGTCTTGTACCTCTTCTATGATGCTGATTGTGGTTGTTACTATAGGTTCCCCTAATCTCAAAGGACAAAACTCAGTTGGGAACAAATAACCAACTTTGTTTTTAGTTATGTGATACTCATTTATGGCATTTCACAAATTTTGTGAAAATTTAGTAAGCAATGTGGTATGCTAGCATAGTATGGGAATGTGAACAAAAACTTGTCTCTTGTTTGGATTCTGCTATTTACTAACCATATAAATTGTGATTGAGTCATTTGAACTCTATTTTCTTTTGTTTTCCTTATGTTTTAAAATGAGAGGTAGGGGATTAGATTTTTTTAAAGATCCCTCCTAAATGTGATAATCTATAATTACATATCTATTTTCTAAAGTCTGTTATCATAATGTGTAGTAAGAGATCATTTTTTCAGTTAATAATTGGTCACATTTACATAGCACCTTATATACTTGGATATATTTTGTACTTTAAGGTACAGAGCACTTTCCCTCAAAATGGCCCCAGAAGGGTATGGTAGCATGGTGAAATGGATGAAAGCAAGTCATAAATATTTATTATACATAATGGTTTATGGCTTGACATACGTTTATGGCTACATGCTAGACACTGTGCTAAGGATTGGGGATACAAAAAGAAGTAAGTAAAAGGCGGTCTCTACTTTCAAGGCACTTACAATCTAATTTAGCCTTGAATTAGGCAGATTTGGGCCTCTGAAGCTTATTTAGCTCTGTGATCTTGTATATATCATGTAGTCTCTTTGTGCCTCCATTTCTTTATTGACACAATGGGGCTAACAATACTTGTAATACATACCTCACAAGATAAATATGAAGATCCAGAGAGATAATGTAAGTGAAGCACTTTGTACATTTTAAAATGATTTATAAATGTCAGTTATTGTTATTATTGGAAATATTATTATCCTCATTTTGCAGATGAGGAGATAGATGCTTAGGAAACTCAAGTGGCTTGTCCAAGACCAGAGAGCTGTTTAGTGTTTTTGGCATTTATTTAGGTGCTGCAGTGGATAGAATGCTGGGTTTGGAGTCAGGAAAACCCAAGTTCAAATTTGGCCTTAAATACTTACCAGCTGTGTGATCCAGACAACTCACTTAACTTGTTTGGCTTGGTTTCCTAAAATGGGAATCATAATAGAAACTTTTTCCCAGGATTTTTGTGGTAAGTGAGATAATATTTGTAAAGCACTTAGTGCAGTATCTGGCATATAGAGCAAATAAAAGTATTGCTTACATTACTACTATTATGCTATAATTATTATTACTGCTACTGTTGCGGTACATACCTATTACTGTGATTGTTATTATTAGTGTTAAAGCTGAAATTAGAAGCAAGGTGTTTACTGGTTCCAAGCCCAATGTTTGTTCTATTATACCAGGATGCTTCTTGATGGATCTTTCAACAAATGCATTGTTCTCCCCCTCCTCTTTATTCTTCCTATCCATAGCGGTAGATCGGGTGAAAAGATCATCTTCTGACTCTCAAAGCAATAACTTGTGGATCATTGTTGGCGTGGTGATTCCAGTGATTGTGGTGATGACCATCATTATCATTCTCTATTGGAAACTCTGTCGAACAGACAAACTAGACTTCCAGCCTGATGCTGTGAGCAACATTCAGCAGCGTCAAAAGGTAAAAATGGTCCCTCTCCATACATGCCATATACTTGTGTGTATATGTATGTAGATATAGCATGAAGAGGGCATGTTGCAAAGTTGGGGTACTTTTGATGCAAAGATAAGAAATAACTTGCAATCAGAAGCAAAAAAAAATGTTTCCTGAAAAATGATCAATCATCTCCTATAGAAATTCCTTTCTTGCTATAATGGAAAAAGTTTTATTCATTTTGCCATTATGTATATACCTAGTGTGTGTGAAAGCAGACACAGTATATATGGCACAGGGAAGAGAACATAGGATGGGCAGTCACATTTTCCCATTTGCTTGCTGTGCTGTGTGACCTTGAAAAGGTACTTTGCCTTTTTTAGGCCTCACTAAAAAGGAGATGGAGAAGGAGGAGGGACTGAAATCCTTCTAGTTCTAATTTTTTTTTATCCTGAAAGACCCTAGTTTGGGTTTATGTGAAATATTCTCTAGTTGTATCAAATAATAATGAAATTTAGCAGTGAATGGAGTCTCAGGCTTATCAGAGATTGAGGTTGAGAGGGACCCTAGTGGTCATCTGGTCCAGAGATGTCAAAATTGATGCCTGCTTGTGGCCTGCAAAACTCTGGAGTGCAGCCCTAGACATTATTATTGGGGGAAAATTTAACAAAATAAAAAAATACAATGCAATATAGATGATGATAAGTTGTGGTTTTCTCATTCAATATTTTGCCTGCATGAATCAGTTTCTTTTTGAGTTTGATATTCTAGTCCAGCTCTAGTTTTTTGGAGATGAAGAAATATATGGAGGTGGGAGTGGAGTTAGGAAAGTCAGATGAACTCATATGAAAAAGTGAGTATAGAGAGATGATCAACTCCAGGGACACAATGTTTCTCTTGCTCTCAGGCACAGACACTGTGGGTTTGGCTTAACCAGGAAAAGCTCTGTAGGAGTGGTGATTTATCAGAAAATGAGCATGTTATAAAAACCAAAAAGTATCAACAAAACTTTTTTTTTAAAAGTGAGCATGTTATATAAAACAGAAATTACCAATAAAACTTAAAAAATAAATCAACTGAAGTGTTTCACTTCCCAATGTGATCTCTCTAGCTAATCCTCAATGGTCCATTAAAAAAAAAGGAAACCAAGAAAGAATTTCCTGGCTTTTTTTTTTTTTTTTTTGCTTTTTTATGCATAACTCTTTCTTTTTTTATTATAGCTTTTTATTTACAAAACATATGGATGGGTAATTTTTCAACATTGACTTTTGCAAAACCTTCTGTTCCAACTTTTCCTCTCCTTCCCCCCACTCCCTCCCCTAGATGACAGGTAGTCCCATACATGTTAAACATGTTAAAAATATATGTTAAATACAATATATGTATGCATATTTATAGTTACTTTGCTGCACAAGAAAAATTGGATCTCTTAGAAAGTAAAAAAAAAAACAAAAACAAAAAAAAACCTGAGAGGGAAAACAAAAATGCAAGCAAACAACAACAGAAAGAGTGGAAATGCCATGTTGTGGTCCACACTCATTTCCCATAGTTTTCTCTCTTCATTACTGAACAGTTGGAACTGATTTGTATCATCTCATTGTTGAAAAGAGCTATGTCCATCAGAACTGATCAGCATATATTATTGTTGGTGAAATGTATTTTGATCTCCTGGTTCTGCTCATTTCACTTAACATCAGTTCATGTGAGTCTCTCCAAGTTTCTCTGGAATCATCCTGCTGGTCATTTCTTATAGAACAATAATATATTTCTTCAATATTATAGATAAGCATTCTTCAATATTATAGGTAACATTCACGTACCATAAGTCATTCAGCCATTCTCCAATTGATGAGCATCTATTCAGTTTCCAGTTTCTAGCCATTACAAAAAGGGCTGCTATAAACATTTTTGCACATGTGGTTCCCTTTCCCTTCTTTAAGATCTCTTTGGGATACAGGCCCAGTAGTAACACTGCTTGGTTAAAGGATATGTACAGTTTGATAACTTTTTGAGCATAATTCCAAATTATGTACAACTCTTTCAACAACTCTTCTTTTTTCCTTTTCTTTCTCCTATTTAATATGAAGACAATTTTTGTAGAATTTAGAAATCTGAATGGAATTCTAAGATTTGATAAGAGAAATAAGGCAGATAAAAAAGATGAGGAAAAAGAGTTAAAAGTATTGCTGTTTTAAATAATTTTTATTTTTTTGGATATGTTTCCAAATTAGCTTAGTAAAAAGCAAACTCAACCATTACTTCTCCTCTCCTTGAGACTTTAACAGGAACTCTGAGGAGTTATAAGATATTTTTATTCATTGTTATTTCCTCCATTCTATGTATTCCCCTTATTCCATATCATTTGAACAATTACATCTCCTTAATATCAATCCCAGTTAGTGCCTTCCCAGTATCAGTTAGCCAATTGATATCTTCCTTATTATCAGTTAAAGTTAATTTCAGTTGGTTTTTACAAAGGAATATTTATTGATAAAATATAATAAGCATTGAAATCTATAATCTACTTTCCTTTACCATATTGATTTCCAGGGAGAATGAACTCAAGCAGGTTATAGTTCAGGTCTGGTTTGGTGGCTGTAAATAGCAGCAGTCTCTACTGTGGGTTTTGATTTGCTGGCCCTCTAACCTTTTGAGGCTTATGAAATCATACTTGGATCCATTTGTCTCTGTTCCTCACTTATCTGAGATCAGAAAAGAAGGAAATAATAGAGACAAAGAAATGGAGGTAGCCATCCTTGATTAGGGAGATAAGACAGTTGGTAACAGCACCTGCTAACTCTCTCCTCCCTGGTTGCCTCAACAGCAGTTCTTGTCCCACTCTTCACCAGAGTAGAAAAAGAACTTTATTGTATTCAAGCTCTTTGAATGAATGCTCAGTTCTGTCTCACCAGCCACTCAAAAAGCTTTTTGTTACCACTATAATAAGCCAACAGGAAACGGAGGATACCTGGGCATGTCATGAATTGGAAGCATTTTGCACCATTACCCATTTCCAGTAATATCTCAATAAGCTTTCTCTGGTATTGCCAGCAGGCAGAACATACCCTTCATGTTGCTTAAGACCTGACTCTCTTTGCTCATTCCCTTGTTATCCTTATCACAAGCATATTGTATGTCACCTATCAGCTAAATAACACAGTTTTTATAGTTGGAAAGAGATTTTAGAGACTATCTCTTCTAAATCACTCCTCCTTTTTTTCTTTACCAGATGGGGATTCTGAAATTCAGATAAATTAAGAGACTTTTGCAATGTCACAGTCATAGAATCAGGGCTCACATCCATGTCTTTCAGTTTCTGAAATCCAGTCATTTTTTCATTACATCACACTCACATGTTGGATTAAAAAATGGTTGTTTGAAGTGGAACCCATGTTATTTTGATTTATCTGACCAAGGAGATTAATTTGTAGTTGTTTTGTTATTTGTTAATGTTGTCACCACAAATAAAAATAATATCTTAAATCATAGTGCATTTTTATGCTGATCAAGGATACTAGAGGCATTACACATTAATACTGCATCTATTCTTCATCTTCATTTATTATTTATACTATCTGGGATTAGAGTTTTTGGTTATAGTCAGTTTAACACCTGGAGAAAAGATACAAAATAGTATTTGCAATACTGAATGAATTAGAATCGTGCATATCATTATAAGAAAAACAATGAATTGTGTTTGTATTCTAGTGAAATGGCATTGTTACAATGACATTTAACCGACAGGGAGAATGCCTCACATTTACCCATTTCATTCTGAGTGCCATATTTCTTCCTTTAAACCCTCCTGATGAAAATTCATCCATGCCCATTGTTTTAAGAGACCCTTATAGGGGAGAACCACATAATTCTCTCTTATTTGTAAAGCTGGATATTCCCCTGTTTTTCTCCTTCCTTTTCATTTCCAAAATCCTTTTATGGCTGCAGATGGCATAATAATTGACATGCAAAGGATTTTAAATAGAACTGCTGGCCCTTGGAGTCCCCCTTATTCTTTGAGTGCTACAGGGATTGGGAGGGATGGATTTATATATATGATTAAGGGAGATAGCATTCAGGATAGTGGATTAGTATGCAGTCAGGAAGGAGAGCTGGTTAAATATCAAAATATAGTACTCAGCTAACAAGCAGAATTTGTTTCAAATATTAATCTTGTCTTTTTTTTTTTTTTAAGAAGAGAGACTATTCTTTCCTCCCACCTTTTAATGAAAAAGGGAAATATCTTTGACTCGGAGGATATTTGCTTTGAAAATAGCAATGTTCTTCTACTTTCTTTGTTAGGATTAAAAAAAAATGCTAAACCACGCTATAAGAGCTCTCTTTTCTTAGTGTTTTTTTCTCTGTTGTCCCTATTGCTCCCCAAAAGCTGGCTTGCCACCACATGAAATGCTCCAGTAAATCCTATATCAAAACACATCTGGAAATAATAAATATGAAGTACATAGTACATGTCCCTTTCCTTCTTAGGCTTAATAGAAAGCCTTCTTGATTGTCTGGAAAGGGGAATGGTACTTTAGAGGAAGGCAGTCCCACTATTCAGGTATATTTTCAAGTAGACTTACTTATGTTTCCCATTGGTAAACAAAAATTTTGCTAACATTCTTTTTAATCTGTAGTTTGAAGTGATCATTTAATGTGGAGGGAAGGAGTCCAATTTACAACTTCAACTAATCAAGAAAATTGTTTTAAAGATATGAATGGGATTGTTGAGCCGTAGAAACTTGCCTCTCTTGATCAGATATTTTTCTGAGTAGAAAACTTTTTAGTGTTTATAAGGCCAACATTATAGACAATCAGGTCTGGCTGTTCCATTCTCCTTGGTCATACAGATTGGAGTGGGGTGAGCAAAACTCTTACTAAATCCTGACTATATTGGGTTCAGCCTTTGATGTGGCTAAGAGTTACCTGAGATATAGATCTGCTATATTCCATTTCATTCTCAGTCTGCCAAATACTACCCATTGTCTTTTATGGAGGATATGAGGCATGTACTCAACATCTTAAATAAAAAAAATTCACACCTCATTATGAGAATGACCATATACTGGTTGATTACAATGCCAGCGTAAGACCATAGTGAATTTAATTCACTTTCAATTTTTAATTCAGTGTGACTTAGGAATCATACTTCCTTGTTAGAAATTATTTCAGTTTTATTGTAAATGTTAACAGTAATAATCTTCTAATGGCTATAGAACATTTTTAAAAAGCAACTTAGGGTTTTTTTTTTTTTACATGTCCCTCCTGTTTCCAAAGGATTGGTATCCTAGTACCTGGTAGGTTATTTTGGGTTTTTTTCGACAAATATCTAACCTAAGAGCTGTTACATTTTCTTTCTTTTTAAATTAGATTTTTGTCCCCCAAATAAATATCTGTGATCATTCCCCACCTCTCTATATACATACATTTGTACACACACATACATACATCATTCTTGTTTGTTTATATCCTTTATTCTTGAAGAGGACCATGACACTGATGAGGTTTGGGCTCCCCTCATCAATATCAGGGAGGTGATATCATGAAATGAAGTGAATTGGGTTCGAGTGAGGGAGAGCTGGGCAAAGTCACCTGCCGCACTTTCTTCTACAGAGCCATCTGGATCCAGTAGCAGGATATAACTCCATGTCCATGGGAAATCCAGTTTGAAATGACCAATAGGCAGTATGAGACGAGTTTGGGAGAGAGATTATGACTAAACAAATGGATATAAAATCTTCTGCATAGAAATGATACTTGAATCCAAGGAAGCTGATGTGATTACCAAGTGAAATAGTATAGGGGGGAGAAGAAGGCTTCAGAAACAACCTTGAAGAACACTTACGGGAAGCAACCTTTGTGGAGATGTAGCCTGGCAATAGCTCTTATAGGAGCGCAGCTACTGAAGACTCAGAAAAGAAAATTCTTACTACCAAAGTTTTCGGCATTATAAAATAATTCAATTTCAGAAATTAATATCATTTTGTCAGTGGAAATGCTATCATAGGAGTATTTACTTCTACTTTGCTGCTTCCCCCAAAAGATCTTTCCATCTAACTTGTAATTTAAACCTTCCATATGTGTTGTGAGCTCTTTTTTTTTTTTAATAATTTTTTATTGATAGAACGCATGCCAGGGTAATTTTTTACAGCATTATCCCTTGCATTCATTTCTGTTCCGATTTTTCCCCTCCCTCCACCCCTTCCCCCAGATGGCAAGAGTCCTTTACATGTTGAATGGGTTGCAGTATATCCTAGATACAATATATGTGTGCAGAACCGAACAGTTTTCTTGTTGCACAGGGAGAATTGAATTCAGAAGGTATAAATAACCCGGGAGGAAAAACATAAATGCAAGCAGTTTATATTCATTTCCAGTGTTCTTTCTCTGGGTGTAGCTGCTTCTGTCCATCTTTGATCAATTAAGGCTCTCTTTATCAAAGAGGTCCAGTTCCGTCAGAATACATCCTCAAACAGTATCATTGTTGAGGTATATAATGATCTCCTGGTTCTGCTCATTTCACTCAGCATCAGTTCATGTAAGTCTCGCCAGTCCTCTCTGTATTCATCCTGCTGGTCGTTCCTTACAGAACAATATTCCATAACGTTCATATACCACAATTTACTCAACCATTCTCCAATTGATGGACATCCTTTCATTTTCCAGCTTCTAGCCACTGCAAACAGGGCTGCCACAAACATTTTGGCACATACAGGTCCCTTTCCTTTCTTTAGTATCTCTTTGGGGTATAAGCCCAGTAGAAACACTGCTGGATCAAAGGATATGCACAGCTTGATAACTTTTTGAGCATAGTTCCAAATTGCTCTCCAGAATGGCTGGATGTGTTCACAATTCCACCAACAATGTATCAGTGTCCCTGTTTTCCCACATCCCCTCCAACATTCCCCATTATCTTTCCCTGTCATTCTAGCCAATCTGACAGGTGTGTAGTGGTATCTCAGAGTTGTCTTAATTTGCATTTCTCTGATTGATAATGATTTGGAGCATATTTTCATATGTCTATAAATAATTTCAATTTCTTCGTCTGAGAATTGTCTGTTCATATCCTTTGACCATTTATCAATTGGAGAATGGTTTGATTTCTTATAGATTAGGGTCAGTTCTCTATATATTTTGGAAATGAGGCCTTTATCAGAACCTTTGATTGTAAAAATGTTTTCTCAGTTTATTGTTTCCCTTCTAATCTTGTTTGCATTTGTTTTGTTTGTACAAAAACTTTTCAGTTTGATATAATCAAAATTTTCTATGTTGTGGTCAATAGTGATCTCTAGTTCTTCTTTGGTCATAAATTCCTCCCTCTTCCACAGGTCTGACAGGTAAACTATCCTATGCTCTTCCAATTTATTTATCATCTCATTCTTTATGCCTAGATCATGAACCCATTTTGACCTTATCTTGATGTACGGTGTTAAGTGTGGGTCAATGCCTAGTTACTGCCATACTGATTTCCAATTTTCCCAGCAATTTTTGTCAAATAATGCATTCTTATCCCAGAAACTGGTGTCTTTGGGTTTGTCAAACACTATATTATTAAAGTTATTGGCTGTTTTGTCCTTTGAACCTAACTTATTCCATTGATCAACTAGTCTATTTCTTAGCCAATACCAGATGGTTTTAGTAACTGCTGCTTTATAATATAAGTGAGCTCTTTTGAGACCAAAAAATATCTGACTTTTCTGTTCATACACACAGCTCTTAACACTATTTTGCATATAAGTAACATTTAATGAATGTTTCATTCATCCATTGTCAAGAAAACCAAGAGAAAAGAGAATATCTAAGAGAAGGTGATCAATAATATTAAAGACTATAGAGAATTTCAGGAAGGATGAGAACTGGGAGGAAAAAAACCCAGTAGATTTGGTGAATAAAGTAGATTTGGGACAATATCTAATAGGAATTGATGAATTGAGGACAGTTTTTTTAAGGACTGGAGAGGCATAGGAGTACTTTTAGGCAATAAGAAACCAACTAGTAGATAGATTGAAAATTAGTGAAGAGTTGGAATGGTTCCCTGAAGACAGGATCGATTGAGATTATTTGTGCATATAGGAGTTTACTTTGATTTGGAGAAGAGCCACCTCTTCATGTGAGATGAATAAAAGAGGAGATTGGGACAAAAACATCTGGATGACATAAAATGAGGATTGGAGGAGGTTTGAGGGTAGATTATTGGGCAGCTAGATGGTGCCATGATAGAGCACCAACCCTATATTCAGGAGGACCCGAGTTCAAATGTGGCCTCAGACACTTAACACTTCTTAGCTGTGAGACCCTGGGCAAGTCACTTGACTTCAATTGCCCTCAGGGTGGGGGGAGAAAAAAGAGAGTAGAGATTATCTTACATAACACAGTACTTGCCATGTAGTAGACACTTAATAAATACTTAACTGATTGATGTTGGGTATTCCCTTCACTGATATATATCCTCATACTTTCCTATTAAGGGCTTTTTTCATCCATGTCCTTCTGTAAATCGTCCAAAGAAGGGGATCTACTCAAAATTCTGGAGACTTTCTTTTTTTAACACACAAGTTTTCCATCAATTCTATCTCATTCTCAGTATATGATTCTTCTACTTTCTTTTTCAAGTCATGCATGATTTCTGCAGTATCTCCTTATATCTGATTACATCTACTGTGTATCTTTCCAATTCTTTGGGTCATCTCTAATTTTAATCTTTAAGCTAGTATTACATGATTCACATTCTTTTAGCATCACTTACCTTTAACATATTACCAACATTTAAAATGAGAGCTGCTTTTCCTGTAACTTGGCTTCAAAAATAATAATACCACTTTAAAGTTTAACAAATACTACCCATATATAATCACATTTAATCCTCACCACAGCTTTGTAAGATAAGCACTATAGGTATTATTATTCCCATTTTACAGAAGAGGAAACTGAGGCTCAGAGTGTTCAAGCCTATGGTCACACAGCTAAAATTTGTCAAGGGCAGGATTTAAGTCTTTCCAAATTCATTTCAGGCACTGTATTTAATAAAGTATTCGATCTCTGTGATTCTAATGATTATTAGAAGTTCCTAGCTAATTTGAGGCTGTCTTCTATAACTTTCAGAATAAGACATATTCTGTGTATGGAATCTATAGCATAAAATCTTTTTTTTTATTAAATTTGCATGGGTATGCATGAGTAATTTTTCAACACTGACCCTTGCAAATCCTTCTGTTCCAAATTTTCTCCTCTTTCTTCCCACCCCCTCCTCTGGATGGCAGGTAATCCAATACATGTTAAATATGTTAAAATATATGTGAAGTCCAAAATATAGCTTAAAGTCTATACTCTGGCTCAGAGTACTTTTCAGCATTCTTTTTTTTTTCTTTCCCATCTCTAAAAAGATGATTTTTCTTTTCTTTTTCTAAAATAGTATTCTATTTTTCCAACTTCATATAAAGATAGTTTATTTGGCATTCATTTTTATAAGACATTGTGTTCCAAATTAAAAAAAAATTCAGTAGTAGTTTATTTTCGAAATACATGTAAAGATGGTTTTTAGCATTCGTCTTTGTAAGATCTTGCGTTCCAAATTTTTCTGCTCTATTCCTTATCTCCCCTCTCTTTAAGGCAACAAGCAATATGACATAGGGTAAATATGTGCAATTCTTTTAAATGTATTTCTATATTTCTCATGTGCAAGGAAAATCAGACCAAAATTTTTAAAAAGCAAGAAACAAACAAAAAGTGAAAAACACTACACTTTGAATCATATTCAGTCTTCATAGTTTCCTCCCTGGATGTGTATGACATTTTTCCATCCCAAGTCTGTTAGAATTGCCTTGAATCATCACAAGGAGAGCCATGTCCATCAGTTGATCATATAATCTTGTTCTCTTGCTTCTACTTACTTATTTAGCAACAATTCATGTAAATCTTTCCAGGCGCCTCTGAAATCATCCTGCTGATCATTTCTTACAGAACAATAATATTCCATAACATTCATATACCACAACTTATTCAGCCATTCCCCAACTGATGAGCATCCACTCAATTTCAAGTTCCTTGCCACCACAAAAAGGGCTGCTACAAACAGTTTTGCACATACGGGTCCTTTTCTCTCTTTTATAATCTCTTTGGAATACAGACCCAGTAGAGACACGGCTGGATCAAAGGGTATGCAGTTTTATAGCCCTTTGAACATAGCTCCAAATTGCTCTCCAGAATGGCTGCATCATTTCACAGCTCCATCAACAATGTATTAATATCCCAGTTTTCCTGTCCCTCCAAGATTTATCATTCATTATCTTTTCTTGTCATCTTAGTCAATCTGGTAAGTATGAGATGATAACTCAGTGTTTTCTTAATTTACATTTCTCTAAACAATAATAGTTTAGAGAATCTTTTTTACATGACTAGAAATGAATTTAATCTCTTTACCTGGAAATTTTCTATTCATATTCTTTTACCATTTATCAATTGGAGAATGGTTTGGTTTCTTTAAAAGTTGAGTCACTTTCATTCTGGAGAGCAATTTGGAACTATGCTTAAAAAGTTATCAAATTGCTCATATCTTTTGACCCAGCAGTATTTCTACTGGGCTTATATCCCAAAGAGATACTAAAGAAGGGAAAGGTGTTGGAATCTTTATAAACTGCTAACTCATTAGAGTTGATAGATTATTGATCTGATTTTACAAGGAGATGTTTTGGGCCAGAACCTGAAATAAGGTACTAAGTAGAACTAATTGATACAGTGCTTGTGTTCACACCTTTACTCATTGGAGTTCACATGTTTGGGAGATTTCAGGGTTTAGTATGAGATATCCGAATTCACCCCTCCCTTGAAGCTCTTAAGGCCAGAGAGCATGTTGGGAGATATCTCACAATCCCACTCTCTCACATATAAGAAATAGACAGAGGCTCTCAGAGAGAGTTCAGCTGAATTAGATTGAGAGGGGAGCGTCAAATGAGTTCAGCCAGAAGCCCTCTCTCGGAAGAGAATTACTTCGGAACATTGACTGGGATTGGAGAGGAGCACTCTGGGAGGAAGCCCACAAGCCCTCTCTCAGAGGCAAGAGAGATTCACCTTTGTGCTGGCTGGAGGCTGAAGGACAAACCTTTGGATTTGGAGACATTCGGAGGGAGCTCTTGGAACCAAGCAGAGAGATAGGCCTCTAAGTAACTGGACTATATTGGAGACAGTAAAAGATCTGAACTTTTGTCACCTGGCTGCATTTGGGGTAATTATTGATCTGAACTGATACTAAGGCTGTCTCCAGAAAACCTTCCGGAGAAACCTGCTCTCTCCCAGAGAGAACGATTATTATTTTAAAGAAGAAAAACCCAGCAGAAAGGGACCTTTGTGTGCAAGAATGTTTGTGGCAGCTGTTTGTAGTGGCTAGAAACTGGAAACTGAGTGAATGCTCATCAATTGGAGACTGGCTGAATAAATTGTGGTATATGAATGTTATGGAATAATATTGTTCTGTATGAAATTGCCAACAGAAAGATTTCAAAAAGGCCTGGAGAGACTCATATGAACTGATGCTAAGTGAAATGAGCAGGACCAGGAGATCATTATATATTTCAACAACAATACTATATGATGATCAATTCTGATGGACATGGCCCTCTTCAACAATGAGATGAACCAGATCAGTTCCAATGGAGCAGTAATGAACTGAACCAGCAACACCCAGTGAAAGAACTCTGGGAGATGACTAAGAATCATTACATTGAATTCCCAATCTCTATATTTTTGCCCACCTGCATTTTGGATTTCCTTCACAGGTTAATTGTACAATATTTCAGAGTCTGATAATGGTTTGGTCATGTATACTTACTTTGTATTTAAATTATACTTTAATATATTTAACATGCATTGGTCATCCTGCCATCTAGGGTAGGGAGTGGGGGGAAAGAAGGGAAAAATTGGAACAAAATGCTGTAAAATTACCCATGCGTATATCTTGTAAATAAAAAGCTATTAAAAATAAAGAAAATAAAAAAAAGTGGGGAAAAAAAGTTGAGTAAATTCTCTATATATTTTAGAAATGAGGCCTTTATCAGAAATACTGACTATAAAATTTTTTTTCCCAGCTTTCTTCTTTCATTCTAATCTTGACTGCATTGATTTTATTTGTGTAAAACTTTATAATATAATGTAATCAAAATGATCCAGTTTGCATTTTGTAATGTTTTCTAGTTCTTTGGCTATAAATTCCTTCCTTCTCCACAGATCTGACAAGTAGGCTATCCCTTGTTCTCCTTATTTGGTTATAGTATCATATCCTTTATGTCTAAATCATGAACCCATTTTGACCTTAAAAGATGATTTTTCTTGAGTGTAGATTCTTGTGTTGATAGCTCTTTTGTTACCATTAAGAACAAGCTTAGTATAATGTTGTAAGAATCAGAATAACTTGATTTAAGTTACTAGACAAAACCAGGAAGTGGATTATCAGTATTTGTCAGGGCCAGTATCATAGCCATACATGAGATTTATGATATATGTATACTTCCTTGTTCCTCTTCAAAAATAGAACAATTATGCGTACTGATGGACCTTTCCTAGATGGTGAGACATTACTGAAAATGAAGATTATCCTGTATGTATGTTTTTATTGTTCTGTCAAGAGGCTATACAAGCACACAGTTAAAAAGATTGTGGGTAGGGCCACAGAAGTGTGGGATATTATATATTTTTAGATTTTTTTTCAATGTTTTGATCAGTTTTGCTGGTTTTTTCTCTTCATCTTTATTTTTTCTTTACAAAATATGTTATATGACATGACTTTCTGAAAGAGGAGAAGGATGCTGGGAAATTTTTTATCAATTAAAAACTTATTTTTATTAAAAAAGGAGAAAACATGAAAAAGGACTTAGGCCCTCGAGTCAGAGACCTGTGGCACATCTATAGGGTCACTCCTAAAAATGAAAAGGCAATCTAGTGTCATGAAAAGAAAAACAGAGGACTTGGATTTAAATTGTGATTCCCTTTTTTACTGACTTTAGCTCTGAGCATAAAACTTTCTATCTCAATGTTTGATTCCTCTAAGGTCTCTTCCAACTCTAAATCCTATCATTTTTTTCCTAAATAAAAAAATCATGTGGTTTTTTTTTTTCTTTCTCTCTTTCTGTCTCAGAAAGTCACATAAAGACTCTATGAAAGCTAAACAGTCTCTGTTTTTTTTTTTATGTTTGGTTGTTCTGAGATGTGGAACCAGAGTAAGGCAGACCTAAAGGCCAAATTGAATTATTGAGGTGAACTCTTTAAGACAGGTGTCTTAGGGACAGGTAGGTGGTGCAGTGGATAGAGCACCAGCCCTGAAGTTGGGAGGACCTGAGTTCAAATTTGACCTTAGATATTTACCACTTCCTGGCCCTGTGACCCTTGGCAAGTCACTTAACCCCAATTGCTTCAGAAAAAAAAAAAAAAGACAGGTATCTGAGTCTCAATTTGTGTATGAGATAATAGTATATAAATCAATTTTTTTTTATTCTATAGGTACTGAGATACTTTGACAGGCAGGTAAAAGTAATATATAGAAATAATGAACTATCTCTGAATTTAGAAAGTCACTAAATATTTTTAAAAGATGGTAGGGCCATTTAAAATACTTTAAAGTGAAATGCGAATTATAATAACAATTTTTATTGTTGGCATTAAATTAAAAATATGGAAAAACTAATATGTGAAAAAAACACATCTTAAATTAGCTCTACCCTGTTTGACATAATTAACCAGGTGGAAATTTGATTTGGTGCTGAAATAAAAGTACCTGATTCTCCATATCAGATAATAGATATGTGTGAGAAGTAGGAGGAAAAACAAATCAGAGTATGAAAATCAAATGGATATGTTGGAAGGCTTACAAATAAGTGAGGATCTTGAATGTAAACTCTATGAAGACAGAGACTCTTTTGCTTTTGACTTTTTATCCTCAGCACTTAACACTGAGCCTAACACTTAGTAAGTATTTAGAAAATAATTATTGATTGACTGATTGAAGTAATTATCTTCCACTTGGTGGAAGGAATTTTCTAGTCCATTAAATGATGCCTGACAACAAATAGTATAAGAAGAGACTGGCTAGCCAGATGGTGGGGAATAAGCAGCGTAGTACTTATAATGAGAGGCAACAATCAATCATCAAGCAATTATGTGCCTTCTCTTATGCTAGACACCATACTAAGTCTTATAGGTACAAAGCCAAAAACAAGACCTTTCCTGTCTTCAAGTAGTTTATATTCTATTATAAATGTTATTGTAAATCATATAATTAATATTGATATAAAAATTTAAAAGTTAATATTGATAAACATTAATATTTAAAATCAAAATGAATAATGTAACTAGTTTTGCTGATAGTGGAAATAAATTATTTTAAATAAAATTAATAATTTCAATAATTGAATAATATAGATTATATTATAGATCAAATAAACAGAATAAAACTGAGCTGAAAATGTTAAATAAAATGGGATAAGGGCCAAAAATCCCCGAAGAAACTAGCAAAATATGTAATAGGACGTGGAGGTAAGGAAAGTGATTTCCCATAGAATATTTAAGTTTTGACAGACTTTAGTAGACAAAGAATGGACATTTATAGTTTGTAATAGTCATCATAAAAAGTGATCCTTCTGAGTTAACGAATAAAGAAAAAGCATTTATTAAGCATTTATTTTGTGCCAGGCATTATGCTAAGATCTGCAAACATAGTTCCTATCTTCAAGGAGTTTATGTTCCAAAGGAGAAGAAAATTGAGCAGTGATAGTTAGGGAATGGTTATGGGGACAGAAAATTACAGTGGGGGCAGCTAGATGGCACAATATTGACTCCATCTTTCATTTCTACTCTTTCCTTCATTTGTTGATTCTTCATTTAGTATGTGTTTCTCTGCTACCCATTGTTTTCTCTTTCTATTGTCATTATCACATGTCCTCATAGGCAGGTAATAAAGTCATGTAGCTTCCTAAGTTGTCTCCTAACTTTCTCTCCTCCAGTCTGTTCTCCATATTGCTTTCAGATTCATGTACTAAATATTGCTCTCAGTATGTTGGTTTTTTTGCCTGTAGAATAAAGTCCAGACTCCTTACTTAGCCTGCCCAATCTACTTCTCCAGCTTGGTACTTTCCAACAGGATGACTTATATTTTCTTGATTCTATCTTTTCTCCTATATTTCTCTTGCCTAGAATGCCCTTTTCCTTCCTTTTCTGTTTGGCAAATACCTTGCTACCCTTGGGGATGTTCCCTAGTCCCGATGTCTCCAGTAAGCCTTCTTAAGCTAATCTAGTTTATAGCCAACTTTTCTGAGTGAATACCACTTATTCATATCACTTGGATTAGCAATCAATCACATATTTCATGATATCTTTTGTATTCTGAAATTATAATATCACTGGGTACCTAAATGGTCTAATAATAGAACACCAACACTGGAGTCAGGAGGAACTGAGTTCAGATTTAGCCTCAGAAACACACTAGCTATGTGACCTTGGACAAGTCACTTAACTCTGCCTCAAAATAAAAAAAAAAAAAAAAAAACTCCAGCACTCAAACTTATATTATTATTTAATTCTGATATTGAGACTTAGCTTTCCATGTTGGTTTCTCTGCAGATGGGCAGAGTTGGATTAAAAATCTTATCTTGGAATCTCAGTAACTGATTCTAAGAAAGTCATTTAACTTCTAACTCTGTTTACTCATCTGTAAAATGAAGGAGTTGGAGGCCCCCAAGGTGTTTCTTCCTGCTTTAAATCTATTATCCTGTTATTATCTTTTACAAAATTGTAAATTCCTTGAAAGTTTGGATTTGTGTATCCACACAATATCATGTGTGGGTGAGTAGATATTTAATCCTTTTATTAGGAATGGAAGTAAAATTTGGTGGGATTTTTTTTCCAGTAGACATCCTTCTTTTTTGTACTTAACTTTTTATATTACAAACTGACTATTTTCTTTTACCTGTTTTTTTCCTTTGTTAATAGCTTCAGATCCCCAGTGTGAAGGGTTTCGATTTTGCTAAGCAGCATCTGGGTCAACACAATAAAGATGATATATTGATTATTCATGAGCCAGCACCGCTGCCAGGACCAGTAAAGGATAATACCACTCCCTCCGAAAATGGAGATGTGCCAAGCCCTAAGTCAAAGATCTCTTCAAAGAACATCCGTCACAGAGGAAGGTTATTATTGGGCATTAATGTGTACTACTTTGTATGCTGCAGAAAAATTTACTCTTAAATTTGTTAAAATTAGTGAGCCAATGACACTTACCTCCCTGAATATGTATATGAAGGAAGGCAAAATGATGCTATCAATTGATTGTTATAGTTGTTCAAGGTCTCACTATAATGTAAAATATTTTTTTAAAAATTTATTATTATAACAGACTGCCCAAAAGACTGTTGTAGCCTTGAAATTTAAAATTCCATCAGCTTATTAAATAATTCTTAATTTATCCTTTAACTCTTAAATATGTAAGCAACTAATGTCATTTAATCCTTTTGCTCTTCTTTAGTGAAAGTGTTTAATAATATCTCAGATATCTGGAACAGTTTGGATATTTATTGGTCAAGTAAGTATCTAGCTCAGGGGTTGACCAATTCTGAGAAGCATGCCAGGAAAAAAACTATACCAGTTGCTCATTTGGGCTTTACCATCTTGCCGTAGGTTACAGTTACCTTATTTCCTCTTTACTCTTCTTTTTCCAAAATGCTTTTGCTTCTCCTTTGCCAATGCCATTTCATGGAGATTTCTTGCTTCCCCTAAAAACTACCTTTCTCCCCCTCATCAATGGATAAAACCATCAGAATGTTGCAGGCAGATTAACTCATCCCTAAAAGTCACTTCCTTCCATTTGACTTCCTTGATAAGGAGCAATAAATAGTTGGCTCTCTAGCGACAACATTTTAAGTTGGAAGGTGAAGCATTCTATTTATATTTAGATCTGGATTGATAATAATAATAAAGATAACAATAAAAATAACTGACAGTTACATACTGCTCTTAGTGTATACTTTATACCTCTTTTCTTCCTGCATGTGAATCACAGCACTTTGGACTTTGGAAATCTTGGCTCAAACACAGGGCCTGGTTGATTGATCTGTTTTAAATGGCAGAGATGGAGAATTTGGAATTAACCTAGGGTGACAAAATGATGCATTTTTACTTTTAGGTTATCAAAAAATTTTTTCAGTGGATTCAGATCTAGTTTTGAGATTTTAATCAAAGTCAGAATATGATTTTAAAAAGGATTAAATGACATTAGTTGCTTACATATTTAAGAGTTAAAGATAAATTAAGAATTATTTAATAAGCTGATGGAATTTTAAATTTCAAATGCAAAGTTTGTTTTTTCTCTGATAGTTGTCATCTTTAGCACCTAGCCACATATGCTCAATAGCTTATGTAACAAATTATGATATATGAATGTGTTCAAATACCATTGTGCTTAAGAAATTATGAAGGGGATGGTTTAAGAGAAACTTGGGAAGACATGTAATCTGATGCAAAGTGAAGTGAGAAGAACCAGAACAACTTATATAATGACTACATCATTGGAAAAATAATCAACTCTGAAAGATTTAGTACTTCTGACCAACACGATGATCAAGCACAAATTCAAAAAAATTAATGAAAAAGCATTCTTTCTACATACATTCAGATACATGCTGAAATCAAAAATGTGAACTAAAGCATATTTTCTTCTCTTACTTTAATTTTCTTGAGGTTTTTTTTTTTTTTTGGCTAATGTGGAATTTTGTTTTGAATACATATTTGTAATGAGTCTTGTTTTTCTTGCCTTTCCAATGGGGAAAGGGAAAGGGTTGGGAAAGGATTTGTAACTGAAAATAAAATTGAATTTAGAAGAATAAATAAAATTAGCATTCCAAAAAATTAGTTCATGTAGCATTCCAGAATCCCTTGGAGATATCACGATGTCCTGGCACTTTTTATTGCAGCAAACACCAGGGAACTCATGGTTCTAGAGGCAATGACTAACTCAGATTTTTGCCTGCTTTGGTATACATTAAGAATTCAGTTATTTCGGCTTTGCTCACAAAGATCTAAATTTTCCCTTGGCAATCAGCATTATTTTAGTCATGCAGATATTGAATAAGGAGCCAGTCCAGGGTAAACTCAGGCTAACCCTAATGGTCTGAAAGAGCCAGGGGAGGCTGATTTGATTCTGGGTGGTCTGGAAGTGACTTGTTTTTTTTGCCCCGCAATAGAACTAGATCTTTAGAATGATTCCCAAGATTTACCTGGCCTTCCAGATCAGGTAATTCAGCAGTAGATAAGAATTTCTAGGGCTACTTTGGCCTGACCCATATCCAGAGCTTGGGCTCAATAACTGGTAGTATGCCAGGTGGTACAATATTGTAGCTTCTACTCCGGCAGTTTGCATTCCAGGACTTGCCAGGGTGCAATTAGCTGAATAGTGCGGTGTGCTATATCAGTCCAAAATGTTAGTTTAACCAAGCAAGTGTATGGTACCAAGTAATCTCACAATGATGAGTAATGTCTATATAGTTATTAAAGTGGTCATTAATGCACTCCAACAGAAAAGTCTTTTCTTACAATAATTATGACTCTGCCTGAACATGCTGAGTTTTTTAAATTCTATTTTGCACATATCAACCAATGTGTAACCTTTTTTTTTTTTATTTTTTTTTTTTTATGATTTGCCTTGTTTTTACAGAATCTCACCCTCAGATGCTGACTCTACTGTCAGTGAAGAGTCTAGTGAAAGAGAAGCTGTGGAAAAGCCATCAGTCGTTGTCAATGAGGGCAAAGCAAGAAGAGCGCCTTCAAGTGGTGTGTTCCTATTTTGGCCTTAGAATCAATAATAACAATAACAACAATAATATTAGCTATTTATTTATGTATACCACTCCTCAGTTTGCAGAATGCTTTACAAACATTATTTTATTTGATCCTTGATAGTAGTATTAGAGAATTGTTAGTAATAATATTAGGATTCCAAAAAGACAGCATTTCAAAGTATTTCAAGTTCTAGAACTTAAAATTATTTGATTTGTGAAATAAAACTTCTATTATTTGCTTAGTTTCTTCACAGTGAATTACCATCATCACAATAAATATATTCATCGGCTATTTTCTATGTAAGGGTCTATCCTGGGAATATTTTAAAAGTCCATTGTTTTTAAAAATTAACCCACTAACTTTCATTTTATCATGAAGTACATTTTATCTAATGTAGTAGAATCATAGGGATGACATGGCCATATTCCAGAACTAAGATAGGATTTATGTGAAACTGCATTCAAAGATAAATAGTATCCTTATTCTTAAAAATCTCCAGGGTTCCCTAGTCAGCCTCAGATCCCTGTGCAAGTGCAGATTTAAAAAAAACAACAACACTGTTTTCTTTGATTTAGTAATTTTAAAAGTCAAATTACCATTTTTTCTCTGATAGCTAAAACATTTGTGAAAGAACATTTTTAATTTGATTTTTATGTGATCAGTATCAGATAATTATTTATTACACATAAAAATCTGACTTTTAAAAACAAACAAAACAATTTTCCCTTATTTTTCAATCATTAAACCTTGGACCTTGTGCCTTCATTTTTTACTGGCTGCTCGTACTTTTGGCTGTTTTGCTGTTCTTGGTCAGCCTCTTCTTTATGGAAGCACAGTGTCAAAAACCTTTGGCTATCTGCAAAAAGATGTTAAGTTTCTTTTTGATTTTCCTAATTAACCCTGGAATATTTTTTACAACCTGTGAAGTTCTTTCTTGTAGGAGGAAAGTGGTCCTCTGTTGCTTTTTTCTTCTGCATAATCAACAGAAAAGTAAGAAAGATTAAAGCTAAGACATATATATATATATATATATATATTCATCTCCAGTCTCTCAATAGGTGGTCAAGTCTGTCATTTCCTCTCAAAGCTAAAAGCTACTATAGAAGTTATTTTTTTCAAGTTACTTCAAATTACCCAATAAATAACCCAGAAACTTAGAATTTGTTTCAGGACTCTTACATGGGATAAACTTTTTCTTCTGTATGTCTATATTTTAAGAAAACAAATACACAGAAAATCCAACCAAAAAAAGGAACCTTGAAAATGAAAACAAAACTGCATCCATAGGTTTTTCTATATCTTTCCTAGGGATATTTTCTTTTTAAAGTTTTTTCCTTGAGAAGGCAATATTTAACCTAGAAGAATTAATGTGTAATTGTGAACTTTTCTCTGGTAGAAAAGGTAGTATATGATATGAAATATAGTGGTGGTTTAATAAAGAAAAATAATGTGGGATAGTGAACAGACAGTTTTAGAGTCAGGAAGACACAGATTTGAGTCCCACCTCTGATACATGCTGACTTAGGCAAATCAGTTATTTTCTTTGTGCTCCAGGCAACATTCTCTAAGATGCTAGCATCTTAGACATCTAGACATCAATGTCTAGCATCGAAGGGAAAATCCCAGCTTCTGTTGGTAGGGAAAGTTCCTCACCAAAAACTCCCCACACCAATGAAAAACTAAGTTCAGTCTTTTAAAAAGTGTAGACTCAATATCAATTACCTTCTTAAGAAGGGAGGAAAAGAGGGAGGGAAAGAGAGCATATGAAACTCAAAATTTTTAAAATAAAAAGTGTGGCTTTAGTTGATCAGTGAAGCCCCTGGTGTTCTCTCTCTTTTCAAATTGTTTTGCATTGTATTTATCTTTACATAGAGAGTCTCTTTCTGCTACAGGTATTCTTTTCTTAATTAAAGCTTTTTATTTTCAAAACATACATATAGATAAATTTTCAACATTCACTCTTGCAAAACCTTGTGTTCCAAATTTTTTCCTTCCCTTCCCCCTACTTCCTCCCCTAGATGGAAACATATGCAATTCTTCTATCATATTTCCACAATTATGTTGCACAAGAAAAATCAGATCAAAAAGGAAAAAAATGAGAAAGAAAACAAAATGCAAACAAACAACAACAAAAAGAGTGAAAATGCTATGTTGTGATCCACACTTAGTTCTCACAGTCATCTCTCTGGGTGTCAATAGCTCTCTTCATCCTTCATCTAAGACCCTTAGAACTTGCCTGAATCATCTCATTGTTGAAAAGAGCCATGTCACTGTATAATTTTGCTGTTGGCATATCAAATAATCTTCTGGTTCTGTTCACTTCACTTAGCATCATGAAATTCAAATTTTAAAAACTGATTGTTAAAACTTTTTACAAGTAATTAGGAAAAAGTAATAGGGAAGTACTTAATGAAATACTTTTTTTTTCTTTTTTCTTTTTTTTAAATATTTTATTTTATTTTATAATAACTTTATATTGACAGAATCCATGCCAGGGTAATTTTTTTTACAACATTATCCCTTGCACTCGTTTCTGTTCCGATTTTTCCCCTTCCTCCCTCCACCCCCTCCCCTAGATGGCAAGCAGTCCTATATATGTTAGATATGTTGCAGTATATCCTAGATACAATATATGTTTGCAGAACTGAACAGTTCTCTTGTTGCACAGGGAGAATAGGATTCAGAAGGTAAAAATAACCCGGGAAGAAAAACAAAAATGCAGATAGTTCACATTCGTTTCCCAGTGTTCTTTTTTTGGGTGTAGCTGCTTCTGTCCATCATTTATCAATTGAAACTCAGTTAGGTCTCTTTGTCAAAGAAATCCACTTCCATCAGAATACATCCTCATACAATATTGTTGTCAAAGTGTATAATGATCTCCTGGTTCTGCTCAATGAAATACATTTTTAAAACACTTTTTTAATGTGTAAGCAACATGTGGTAGAGTTGTGAACTGATTCAATCATTCTGGAGAGCAATTTGGAACTATGCTCAAAGGGCTATCAAACTGTGTACACCCTTAGATCCAGCAGTGTTTCTACTGGGTTTGTATTCCAAAGAGATCATAAAGGAGGGAAAGGGACCCACATGTGCAAAAATGTTTGTGGCAGCCCTTTTTGTAGTGGCTAGAAATTAGAAACTGAATGTTCTCATCAGTTGGAGAATGGCTGAATAAATTATTGTAGATGAATGTTATGGAATATTCAAGAAATGAGCAGCAGGATGATTTCAGAAAGGACTGGATAGATTTACATGAACTGATGCTGAGTGAAATGAGCAGAACCAGGAGATCATTATACATGGCAACAATAAGACTATACGATGATCAATTCTGATGGACTTGGCTCTTAGTGAGGCTGGTTCCAAAGGTCTTATGATGGAGAGAGCCATCTGCACCCAGAGAGAGGACTGTGGGGACTGAATGTGGATCACAATGTAGTATTTTCATTCTTTTTGTTCTTATTTGCTTGCTTTTTGGTTTTCTCATTTTTTTTTCCTTTTTGATTTTTCTTATGCAGCACAACAATTGTGGAAATATGTATAGAAGAATTGTACTTGTTTAAATTATATTGGATTACTTGCCATCTTGGGGAGGGAGTGGGAAAAGGGAAGGAGGAAAAAAAAATTTGAAACACAAAGTTTTGCAAGGGTGAATGTCGAAAATTATCTATGTATATGTTTTGAAAATAAAAAGCTTTAATAATTAAGCAAAAGAAAAATGTATAAGCAACATGAATGGTATCATGACAAGAGCATAGGACTTGGGATTCAGAAGATCTGAGTTTGAATCTCAACCTGACTGCTTGCTCACTAGTTCTGTGATCTTGGATAGATCTTCCTTGGTACATTATATATCAAGCATTGTATCATCTGTAAGAAAAAGGGAATAGGGACATCCTTCCTGCAGGCCTTCAAACCAGTTGCCAAGTGATCTGATCTAGCAAATTAATCTCATCAGGCTCCATCATAGACATTGAGTCACTCATATTCTGTTCCCTCTTTTGTTAAAATAAGCTCCTTTTGCTTGTAGGTTTTTGTTGATGTTGTTTTTCTTGGTTTTTAGGACCACCACTCACCAGTACTGGAAATGAACAGCCTTCATCAGCATCAATCTTTGAACATGTGGATCGGATATCTCGCACTTCAGAAGCAAGCAGACGGGTCCCGAATAAGATCCAGTTAATTGCTATGCAGCCAATCACAACACCTCCAGTTCAGCACTCAGTACTAGCTGACCGAGTGGCAGAAACCAACAAAATCAACAAAGAGGTATTTATATTCTTTAAATATATATATGTGTGTATATATATGTATATATGCTATAAAAATATCTCCTTTATATTCTAGTCATAAAAGTTGGCTAGCATTTATAGAACACTTTAAAGTTTGTAAAGCTTTTTACAAATATTATCTCATTTTATCCTCACAACAACCATGGGAAGTAGCTGCTGTTATTATCATCATCATTTTACAAAATAAGGAAATTGAGGCAGACTGCAGTTAAGTGACTTGCTTGGGATCACATACCTAGTAAATGTCTGATGGTAGGTTTAAACTCAGGATTTTCTGGTGCAAAGGACAGCTAAGTGTTGGAATGGATAGAATGCCAATATTCCCAAAGTCAGGAATAGTCATCTCCCTGAGCTCAATCTGATGTCAGATATTTGGTATCTGTGTGACTCTGCGTAAGTCACTTATCCTTATTAGCCTCAGTTTTCTTTTCTGTAAAATAAACTAGAGAAATAAATGGCAAATCATTCCAGTATCTCTGTCAAGAAAATTCCAATGAAGTTTTGAAGAGTGAGACACAACTGAAAAATGATTGAACAACAAACAGCAACAACTTGCTGACTCCAGGTTGAACACTCTTTATTTATAATGTTAGCTGCCTTTATTGTTTATTAAGTGCTTTACATGTTATTTCATTTATCCATGCTGTTGTTATTTGCATATTCATATATTACATGTAGTTATGTCATTGCTCAAAAATGAAGGAATATTAGGAAGCTAACACTGCAAAATATACTCTACTGACTAACTATTCTGAGCTTTAATTATAACATTATTTTATAGAAATTCCTCCTCCCCTTCTCCTGCCCTAGGAATTATGGAACGTAGCAGCTGGACTTACCAAATTTGGTAGCTTGCAGGTGGGATTTTCTATGTCTAAATGTGGTACTAGAGAGTACAAACTAGTTCTAGAAAACCGTTCATCATGTATCCTTTGGAGAGTTAGAACCTAGGAGCTAATTTATTTTATGAGCTTCTGCATATTTTATATTTTCCTGGTTCCTGGCTAATAAATCCTTCTAGCTTTGCTTCTAGTCCCCAATGCTACTAACCCATATCGTTTAGAAGGCTATACAGAAATCCCTTTTCTCTTTGCAAATTCTCATTTCTATCACTGTTGGCCTTCTTTCTTCCTAGTTCTAGTTGAAATGCTCCATTTGTAACAGATCTCCCTTCATCTATGAACTGTTTGAATGAAGACCAAGTCCAGAAGTCAGGAGCAGGTCCAGGAGAGATTCAAAAACTGGTATTTAGAGGGATGCTCCAGGTTAAAAAGATCATAGTAATGGTAGATGTAAACAGTGGACTATGGTAGTCAACAAAAGCTAAGGCCATCTTGGGCTACATTAAGAGGCATGCGATCTCAGGACAGAGAGAGAAATTCAACCTATCCCATCCCAGCGAAGCTTGGCACTTTCTTTCCAGCTTATGCTTGTTAAGAGTCGCTTTGGGGCACTGAAAGTCTACCTAGAATCATGTACATATATGTCAAAAGTAGGACTTGATTCAAATTCTTTCTGCCCTAAGACCAACTCCTCATCCACCAGATTGTGCTGCTTCTTTGATGTTCAGAAGTAACGAACAAAAACATTTTTTGCCCTTTAAAGCTATCTAACAATGGAATAAGAAGCAGTGGGGGGATAATGATTGGGGCTGGGGAGATGGCAGCCTTTTGAAACATAGTTTGATAGAAATTATTAGCAAGCAGCCAAACTTGCCTGAAAAAAATCTATGCTTTCATTTTTAGTCATGCAATTACATAAAATGCATTGGATAGAAAAATGTTTTTGCTCACTTAAGATATTTTTTCTAGTTGCTATATTTTCCTTTCGTGTTGTTGCATTTCTTGGAGAGCAGATAAATTCATACTTCAAAAAAAAAGTTCCTAGTCAATTTTTTATGGTTTGGGTATTTTCCTTTGATTTGATTATTAGTAAAATATTTTATTCTTTTATGTGATAATACAGCTTTTGTAAAGAGGATACTTAATGTTGGACTTCGAACTATTTGTCTGTTAGAGCTTTATTTTACCAGTGAATAAATATCATGAAATCAGATAGTAAACAACGTATGAACAGCACATTTTAGATACAAGGGGGAAATAGGAATCATATTTCAGAACTTAGAGTTTTAAAAGTTCAGTCTCTTCATTTTAGGGACAGTAAATCCCTCCTGGAAGCTACCAAATATGATCTTTAAGTCCAACTGCTATGTTAAACAGTTTCCACAGGCGGGAGCAGGGGAAGAGGAATTTCTATAAAATAAAATAATGGTATAAGTAAAGCTCACTAGAGTATGTTTTGCATTTCTAGTTAGGAAACTGTGGCCCATGGAGGTCAGATGATGTAAATAAGGAAAGTTATTGGCAGAACTGGAATTAGTTCTCATGCCTCTTGGTTCTTAATTCATCACTCATTCCTTTCTACTACAGGATTTTCCAAAGATAGAAAGATATATCAAATTGTTGAAATTGTGTACATCCTGAGGACAACTTACAGAAAGCTTATTAGGGACATTAATTCTCTTGTATTTCCTTCCCTTCTCTCCCCCCCCACCCCCCAATCCTTGCTTAAAAAAAAAAAAAGATTCAGACTGCCCTTCGGCATAAATCAGAGATCGAACACCACCGAAACAAGATTCGTCTCCGAGCCAAGCGCAGAGGACATTATGATTTCCCTGTGGTTGATGACCTGTCAGTGGGAGACACCAAAGAACGGCATCGAGTATATCGCAGGGCTCAGATGCAGATTGACAAGATCTTGGACCCTGCTGCCAGTGTGCCTACTGTGTTCATAGAGCCAAGGAAAAGGTATGATTGGGGAGGGTTCAAGAGGTAACTCAGAAAATCCAATAGTGAAAGCTGAGATAAGATCTTTTCTGGTTCTTATCAATGTTTCCCCAAACCAGAAACAGAGCTAGAATCCAATTTTCTTGAATGTCTAGCTTTGTTATTGCTAGTACTCTGCCCATTTTAAATCTTTCTGTAAAGATAATACTTCTCTCCAACTCATAATTTGCTTTTAAAAAAAAGTCTAGAGTTGGATCACAATACTATTATTCTAGATGATGCCTTATTTAGAAATTCTCTTCTTAGACATTTTTATATCAACAAACTCTTTTTGTAATTCTAACAGAAAATGGGATATCTTGAATTTAAATAAAATTATATAGGAATTGCCTCTTTACAGAGAAGAAGCAACTTCAAATAGGATTCTAATCTGCAAACAATATTTTTATTTTTCACACTGGAAATGTTGAATACAAAGTGTTATGAAAATAATAAAAGGATATTATTCTTAAAAGGGATACATTAAGTGGCACAGTGGATAGGGTACCCAGCCTAGGGTTAGGAAGACTTCTTAGTCTTCCTTTTTAGCTTTTTAGCATCTGTGACCATATGACCTCGAGCAAATAATTTCACCCTGTTTGCCTCAGTTTCCTCATCTGTAAAATGAGTTGGAGAAGGAAATGACAAACCACTCCAGTTTCTTTGCCAAGAAAACTCCAAATGGGATCATAAAGAGTTGTACATGATTGAAATATGACTGAACAATAAGAATTTTTAAAAAACAACCATCCAAAACTATAAACCTCATCTTCCTCATCTTGCCAAAATCACTTCTCTCTCTTCTCTACTTCCTTGCCTCTAGGTGTTGGTATATTATTATTTGCTAAGTTACTAACAATGAACAACTTTGAAGTCTTCTTTGAATCATCTCTTTCCTCATGACCACATGCTGCTAATCTTTCTTTGAAATATCTCAGATTAATCTCTTCCATCACTGAGTTATGTGATCTCTTTCTCTCTCTTCCCATTTTTAGCATCCTTATTCAAGCTCTCTCCATCACACCATTCATCAAAGTCTAATTTCTTTTTTTCCTCTGACAGTTCCCGTGCAAAGCGTTCTCCGAAGCAGCGCCGGAAGCACCAAATCAATGGGAGCCCAACTGATGCTGAGAAAGATAGACTGATCACGACAGACAGTGATGGCACCTATAAAAGGCCACCAGGAGTCAATAATTCTGCCTATATTGTATGCACAATGTGTAATTTTGTCTTTTAAAGATATATTGTTTGGGGATATCTTCTTGGGTACTAGGGGAAATGCATTGAAGTCGAGCAGAGGGAGAAATAAAGTAATGATAATGTAGTATCTGCTGTAAGCAGAGAAAGATACTTCTTTCAGTGGGATAGTCTATTTATGCACAGTTACATTCCAGTGGGTTTATCTTTAAAAAAAATACTATGTTTTCTTTTTGTCTTTCATGTCTTCCCCCCACCCATGTACTTTCTTTACATTCCCATAGTTAGGAATTTTTAGTTCTTATCACAAAAATTCCAATTATTATAACATTATATTGTTATTACACTTATAAAATTATTATCTGTGGAGAGGTAAGAACTCTTGGACATCATCAAATAAGAAATGGTAGAATTTAAATTCCTTTTTTTTTTTAAACCTGAGTTCAAATCTAGCTTTAGAACTTAGTAGCTATGTGATCCTGAACAAGCCACTTAACCCTTATAGTCTCAAAAAAAAGGTCACTTAGATTCTTAGGAGCCATTAGATATAAAAGTTGAAGCATTTAGATTATATTCTTTACTTAAAAGTTTTAAGAATCTTATTGATACTGGCCTTAAATTTAATTTAATCATGGCCACTTAAGAATGCCAGCTTCCTTCCCACTTTCCTCCCTCAAGGCTTGCTAAATTTAATCCATTATTCAATTTTTTGTATCTCAACATATGTTTGACACAGCTACTGATGATGTTACTTTCCTTTGTGGCCTGAGTCCAACTCTAAGAGTTGGAGGGCTTACAAATTAGATGGCTTTTTCTCTCTACTTTAAATTAACTACAGCAGATTATAAACTATAGATGGAAGAACTTGTCCCTACCATCTATTACTTCTCATGATATCTTTTAATATTTGAAAGGTTTTTTGACTCTTGATTTCCATTGAAGAACTCTGATGTAGAGATAGAATACAGTCCTCTTTGACATGCCTTCTAGTAGCGAGAATATAAGATCCATTTTTTGAATGCATCCATTTCTGTTCTAGAAGAGCCATAATCCAAATAGAACTTTCCCATAATTAAAATTATTTTATAGCTGAACCAATTTGCTTTCAAGATTTAAATTATCAAGTCATTCATGACTGGCATTCCTCTTCTTATTTCCCTGGGAAATGAAGACACATTGATTACTCATCACAAATTTCCCTTTGCTCAGAAGAGGCCCCCAAATTAAAACACTCCATCTGAAAAGGCAAGTAGGTAGCATGGACTCTGGAGACAGGAGGATCTCAACAAATTCTGCCTCAGGACACTGGACACAATAGTTGTGGACCAATTACCACACAACCTTCCCCTCCTTCTCTTCCCCCCCCCCCCCAATACAATTTAGAACTCATCCTAGATTCCTCTCTTGGGTGATTTCTGAATTTCATATAAACTGGACTATAACTTTTCTTTCTCTTTACCCCTTCTTTTTCTCTCCAGAAATATTATTTGTACCCTAGAGGGGAGGTTGTTTTCTATTTTCAATGAGGAGAAATAGACATTTGTCTTTAGGAGCACAGTTTCTTTCCTGCTATTATGATTCCAAGATCCAAAGGAAGAAATTTGATCCAAAAGCTTCTTCTGTTCTGCTATGAGGAAGCTGAACTTTGTTCTCTTAAGTAACAATCTAGTCATCATCAGGTCAGCTGTGGTGACCGCATTTAGGAATGTTTCCTTGTGTGAATCTCTAAGGAAACTTCATTTCATACACTTTCACACAGCTTCATTACCAAGACCTGATTTTCTACCAAGAACTCACCTTTATCTTGTAGTTGAATAATACCTATTTTGAGTTTAACTTTATTCCTTGCCTTTCTTAGTCTGCCTACTAAATCATCTATTTTCTTTGGAATCATCCTACTTCCTTCTTTCAGCTTGTTACTAAGAGTTATATTGCTACTTGCAGGTATTATACATTTCTTCCTCCTCCAGTATATATTTCTACTAGTCTGAAAATTTACTATATTACATCATCTGTCTGTCCAACAACCCAAAGCCTTTGTGATCCTCTCAAGGATTTATTAAGGATCATATATAATTTATTTTTGATTGATCAATTGATATATCTTGGCCTTCTTTGATTAATTGGGCTGGTAATGGATAATCTACCCTTATGATTACTTCTTCTTCTTCTTCTTCTTTTTTTTTTTTTTTTTGGTTTGATTTTCAAATGGGATTTAGAATTAGAGGAGGTCGCATTGGATGTATGATTAGTTGCTTCATTAGCTAGATAAGCTTGACATAGCAGGTTTTATACTAAGGAAACCTTAGTAGGACTTCCTTTCTCCCCCTTTCCATCAGTTTACTAAAAATTCTAAGAGCACCGTTTTACATCTGACAGCTACCAAGGAATGGTACATATCTTTGAGAAATAATCCTCCTGATAATAAATAAAGGTCATTTTCCTTCTGAGTGGAATTAGCCACTATAATTTCCATGCCTTCCTAAACTGTAATTAAAATGAATGCACTGTCCTTAACCATATGAGGATAATACTACTGTATCATAAATAGTGCTCTTGCGTTAAATTGTTAAACTAATAACAGGGGTGGTGTGTCCTGGGCCATTCATGTTGTAACATGTATCTTTAAGACTGATAGGGAAGGTGAAGATTACAATCTGTGTAGAGAATAGTTTACTTTGTACAAACCTAGTATATCTATAGAAAGTAATTTAAATTTTTTTGTCTTATAACATTACATCATGAATTGCATCTCAGAACCCTCTGAGACTACTGGAATGCCCCCTTCCTCTATTTCCTGTCCTTTCTCTCTAACTTAGAGAGAATGGTATTAACTAGCTCCTATGAAGAACATGCTACCATTTTATACATGCTTCAGTTACATGGACATTGAACTTTGGTTCATTAGAATAAATCTAGATATTTCACCTGAAATGAAATCTAAGAAACGAGGGTGGAGGAAGGAAGTTCCTTTACTTTTTCCTGTGATCAGTCCAGTGAACAGTCGACTGAAAACATTATGTGGTAATACTGCATTTCTTTAGCATCAATGGAAAATGAAATATTACATATGACTGAATTTTCTAAGAACCAAAACATTTCATTAAGCACCAAAACTTACAATATTGCAGATCTTTCGGGTTTTTTAAACAAAAATGCTGAACACAATTTAACCCCTAGAAACTAAAAACCATTATGCTGGCTATCAGTTTTGTACTGTGCTCTACACACTGATTCTTCCAGGATTTTTATTGTTATATAGGGAAGTTTGTTTCTGTTTTAAAAGGGCTTCTATTTTTTAATCTATTTTTTATACATACTCTGTTTTGTCCCTCACTTTTAGCTGCCATATGTTATTAGTGTGCTTGCTTTTAACAGCACCTTAATCCTTTCTAATTAGCAACTTCTGATCTGCATCCAGATAATAAAGCTTATAAAAATTATATCTTAAAAAAGAGTAAATATACTCTAAGTAATGAGTTAAGGTACTTTATTTCCTTAACTGCAAAACTAGTATAATAATAGCCCATACTTTCAAAGGATGTTGTGAGGATCAAATATTTGCAAATCACCGAGCACAGTGCAGGACATATAATAGGTGCTATGTAAATGCTTTTTATTGTTATTATTACAATAATTTTTATTAGTACTCTGAGTAAAGTTTTAATGTACTTTGTGAAATACATTTTTACTAATCAGAGAATTATCTTCCTTTTTCATATATAACCTGGTTCTTGGCTATACTTCAGATAGAGAAATTTCCCAGACAAGTGAACTCCCACATTATTGAAGTGATAATATTTTTTCTAGTCTTCTAATGAATTGTTATTTCTCCCAGAATAGTCTGCTATAAAAGCTCTTTCCATTGTTTAAAAAAAAAAAGTCTCATGCTACAATTAAACTTGGTAGCATGTTGAAAGTGGCAAAAACTCATGTTTGATTGTATCTTTCCTTTTTTTCTTTCTGTGTAGTCAGATCCTGACTTGCCTGCAGAGCCTCAGTCACCTTCCTCTGCTGACCTAGGGAAATATCCAGGCTTACCCTTCCCTGCTTCCCAATACATCCCACCCAAGCCATCTATTGAAGAAGCAAGACAGACAATGCATTCCCTCTTGGATGACGCCTTTGCCTTGGTAGCTCCAAGTAGCCAAGCAATTCAACCTTCTTCCGTTACTGCACCTGGGGTCACATCAAGCCTACAAGCCAACTCTGCTGTCCAAGATGAACGGCGAACCTCCCAGTGGGGTTCCTTCTATGGCCCAACTCAGACAGCCAGTAATCCATGTAGTGTAAGTGGCAATATTTTGAAACTCTCTTTTGGACAAGATGGTTGGGTTGAGATGACTGGCACTGCTTTTCCTTTTATTTTTAGGCTTTCTGGTGGCATTTGACAATAACCAAAGGATGGAAACTGTCTCTTTATTCACTGTCCTCTTTTTTGTTCATTTGAAAGAGTCCCTGACTGTTAGAGGTAGTTCCTCCTTAGTCCTAAGGTTTTTTTAGGTTGTTTTTATTATTGTTTTAATAATGAAATCATCTTGGATTCTCTCAACAGTGCTGAAATGAAAATAGGATGGGTATCAAGTGATATTCTCCTTTGTATATAAGGGAAAAAATGCAGTCTCAAGGATTTTGCCAAAATTACTTTCTTCTTTAGGCCATTTGCCAACTAGACAGGGGCCCTCTGTGTCCCTAGAATCTGCCTAGACAGTTTAGAGCCAGAAAAATTCCACTGTTTCTAATTCACTTGTGCTGATAATGTCCAGTGAATAGACTAAATGATCATTTTTGATCTCATTCCTTAACACCAATCTTGTACATTGAACAAAACAATCTCTATCTTGCTTCAGATGGTTTCTGCGGTTTTCTGTTTGTTTGGATTTTCGACCTGTTCTTCCTTCTCTCAAATGGTTAAAATCTATAAGAATGGATAATGACTAGCAAATTTAAAATCTGCTCAGTCAGGAGTGTGGTGTAAAGTAGTTCTGTGTTTTTCCCAATTGTACCATTTAAATGCAATAATTGACAGCTTGCTCTAGAAGAAGGAATATTAGACAGCTGGGATCCAGCCCTGGAACTGTGTCTTAGCTTTTTAGTGTGTAATGCATTGGTATTTTATCACTAATCTTTATAATAATAAAATATATATATATATATATTTTCATATATATAATTGAGCCAGTTTGGGGGTCATACATTTAGAGTGGGAAAAGACCTTGCCATCTAGTCAAAACCATTATGATCTTTTACATGAAGAAACTGAAAGCCAGAGTAGATAAATCAGAGTAAATAGTAACACAGACAGTACATAATTTAGCCCTGATTCAAAACAAGGTCACCACACTCCAAATCCAGCGCCTTTTTTGCTATTCTTCACTTTCAGCTCAGGAAGTGATGCTTGCATTATTTTCTACTAATTTGAGATGAAATGATTTAGTTAAGAGCTGTGACTCAGGGGATCAGTTATGTGGTAGTAATTCTATTTGATACCCCAGCTTAGTCATTGTATTAGTTTTTTCTAAAATTTTAATATTTATTCTTGGAAAGCTGCGTGAAACTAAGATATCTAGCTGTAATGTTTAGGCATAAAAAATAGACTTATGTTTGTGGGGCATACTTTCTAAAGAATTACAATTTTCTCCTGTATTCTATACCTAAAAATGAATAGATGCTGTGTAGTAGACAAAATACTTGATAGAGTCAATATTACTTTTTGCATAAAACAGCAAAAGTGTTATAAATATTGAATTATTACCTAATGATACTCCATGTTGCATAATTTGAAAGAGTGAATGCTGTCGTACAAGATTAAAAGATATAGAATATTTAATTATAACTGGTAGTACTCTATAACTAAGATTCACAGTGATTAGTTGTTATTCAGCTTGATCATAACTTGACTTTACTCTACACACAGAAAAACCTTCCATTTACGTTCAATTTTAATACTTGAGGCTTATGGCAGCTGCTGGTACATGTTCACTCCTATTCATGTAGAACACAAGTATCAAATTTGCTGCCAGGTGTGGTTTTCTAAGTCAATATGCCACTTGCAGGGATTAATTTCTATTTGCATTTAACAAATGGTGATATAAAGGCAAAGATTCTGGACTTGGAGTCTGAAGGATTTCCAATTCTCCCTCTGATATTTACGAACCATGTACATTTACCATTGGACATTTACCATTTTTAACTTGAAATTTCCTTATCTGTAAAATGAGAATCATAATATCTGTAGCATTTGCCTTCCTAGAGTTGTCATGAGGATGAGATAATTAATGTATCTAAAATGTTCTGCCACTTTAAAGCACTTGATAAATTTTAGTTATGTTCAGCTTCTCTTCCAAGAAAGACAAGATAGAAGGAAAACTTGTGATTAAGAAAAGAATGGTTATAGGGACTTTTGTACTTTCAGTCTAGTGATACCCAAATTGCTGTAATCTCTTTCTCTTTTGTTTTTCTTTCATTTACTGTATGCATAAAAGTTAGAGACAAATGACTAGCTGAGAAAGCAACATTTTTTGGTGATCCTGGTATATTCTTCTTCAAAATGACTGAATCATAGAAAGACAGGAAAGATAGAGAGCATTTCCTGATCATGGCAGTTTCACAATTCTTATTAAGGGATTCACAGCCAGAAGTTTTGTGATGTTAATGCAAGGTTTCTGATGCTGTTCTGGCCTGAAATAGCAAAATTATCTTAGAAGATCTGAGTTCAAACTAATAATAAAAGGGAGTTACAAAAAAATATTTGAGCTTGGGGCCATCCTATGTGAGGTCCCTCATCTGTTTTCTGTACCTCATAATATTCCTCTGATAAGGAGTTAGCTCTGCCTATGACTGATAGAGATCTGTACTAAAAAGAAAGAGATATGGTGTTTGATAAAACTGGTTCATTCTGCCACAAAACTGTTTGTGGAAATTGATATTAATTGATTTTAATTAATTGATATTAACATTAGTAAAGGATTCTGAATGTGGTTATTTATAGCTGAAGTGGGAGGGAACCAAGAAGGGTGACTTGTTTTCTAAAGACCAAAGCATAAAGAAACAACCCTCTAGTGTTTTATGATTGCTACCTTGATTAATCATTTCAACCGTGTCTTGGATATATATGTTTACTTTCTGCCCATAAATCTGGCTACAGTGTTTCCTAAGTATGTTTGTCTTTACATGTGATATCTCTGATCCTTTTCACTACTCATGTATCTGTGGGATAGATTTATGGAGCAGATGTTTTATTGTTATTTTCTTACTATGCCATTTCAATCAGTACCTTTCTTTTGAGCTAATTGTATACTCTGATTTACTGTTGAAGATTTGTGGGCTGTTTTAGGAGTTTGAATCCACAAGTATCTTGAATTGAGTGGTGTGGACATACCATGTCCAAGTGTGAGTTGGAGATTGCTCTTGAGGCACTACACTGTGAATCCTTTTCAGCTCTAATCTAGAGCCCCATAATCCTATGAACCTAGACTTTATCACAAGCAATGTTAGAGAATTATGTCCAAGTACCTTATATTAGTCATCAGCACAATACTCCCTCATCAGGTAAAATATTCTCCGGTACTCCAATGAGTCTGTGTTTTCATTGGTGAGATTATTCCTTACTGTGACACAAATCATGTCACATCCATGATGATTTTTTTTTCACTTGTCCTTATCCTCCCACAATTTCAGAAAGGTTCCAACCAATATGTTGCAGTTCTCTTGACAATGAGAGAATACCAACAAAGCTTGCAGACTCTTGCCATGAGATGGATCTTTTTTTTTTTTTTTTCATCCATTGGGTTTTTTAATGACATGCTCTTTACCACTTCTTCTTTTATTTCTCATATATCACAATTGTCTTATTCCTATCATGCACCTCCCCATTGTATATTGGATTATCTTCAGCTAAATACCCACATATAGCCAGAACTCGATTAAAATGTTATTGGGAAATGTTTAACAAAATTAATAAAAATGTAATACAACATAATATTAATTTGTGTTTTCTGAGTCAATATATGGCTGCAGTGATCCATTTCTATCTGAGTTTGATATCAGTGGTCTAGACAATAGATATTCTTAATCTACTTTTTTTATATTATACATATATGAGACCCATTTTTTTTGAGTGATTATAGATATAATTGAAGAGACTTTACAAGGTTATAGGGTTTGATGCAAACTGCACAGTGCCCTTTTCTTTTATGGGCCAAAACTCTTGTACTTGAAATAAGGATTCTTACAAAGTGTTAAGTCAGTGGAATTGATAAGACAATGGTTATCTAGTTTAGCATGATGATTAATAGTTCTCTAGCAGTACATTCATATATTCCCTGATTCTCCCAATTGGAGAATACTTGGGTAAATTGTGGTATATGAATTTTATGGAATATTATTGTTCTGTAAGAAATGACCAGCAGGATGAATACAGAGAGGCTTGGAAAGCATCACTCACTGATGCTGAAATGAGCAGAACCAGGAGATCATTATCCACTTCAACAACAATACTATATGAAGATGTATTCTGATGGAAGTGGATATCTTCAACAAAGGTCTAATTCAGTTCCAGTTGATCAGTGATGGACAGAATCAGCTACACTCAGAGAAGGAACACCGGGAAATGAGTGTAAACTGTTTGCATTTTTGTTTTTCTTCCCAGTTTATTTTTACCTTCTGAATCCAATTCTTCCTGTGCAACAAGAGAACTGTTTGGTTCTGCACACATATATTGTATCTAGGATATATTATAACATATTTAACATGTATAAGACTGCCTGCCATCTAGAGGAGGGGGTGGAGGGAGGGAAGGGAAAAGTCAGAACAGAAGTGAGTGCAAGGGATAATGTTGTAAAAAATTACCCATGCATATGTACTGTCAATAAAAAATTATAATAATAAAACATTTTTTAAAAAGTTAGACCCTTCAGAAACCCGCTAATCTGGTTTGATTCCCCATTTTCCTTTGGTTTTCTTCTTCATTCCTGAGACATCAGAGAGGACGTGATCACCAACTTTTATGGTATTTTCACTCCCTTTTTTGAAGTCAGGAAGGGCGTGATCACCTCCTTTTTTGGTGTTCTCATCCCTTTTTTTTGAGGAGTCAGGGAAGGCATGATCACCGCCTTTTTGAGATTCTCTCCTCCCCAGGGAGGGCGTGACCACCTATGTTCTAAAACAAAAGAAAGTGGGAGATGTTATGGGCCAGAACTTTTGTACATAAAAAAAAAAGGATTCTTACAAGGTGCTAAGTGGAATTAATAAGACAATGGTTATATAGTTTAGCATGGTGATTAATAGTTCTCTAGTTCAGTATATGTATTTAGTACTTAATATAATTCTACAAGATTCACACCTATGATGATGTAATTATAATAGAGTATATAACAGCCAGCATGGACTCAGAGATAGATTTATTCCATTGTCCACCTTTGTGGTGGCTGGAAGCTGGAGCACAAGCCCTCAGACTCAAGACAGATTCACTTCATCTCACACCACTGTGGTGGCTGGCCTCCTGCACTTTCCCCATTGAGATCAGGGCCAATCTGAAAGGCTTTCCAGAAAGCTGCCCAGCCCCAGGCAAGGAGACAATAAAGAATTTGGACTTTAACACCTGGCTATGATTGTGGTGATTACTGGACTGAAACAAAGGCTGGTCCAGAAACAGCCAGAAAACCAAACAGAATATTACACTTTTCAAAAAGATGCATCTGAAAGACCTCACCATCTATATGAAATCTCTTTTCAAATTAGTCTTTTCATTTTATGACTATACATCTTTTTTATAACTAATTAACATATTGATGATCAGAGAGTTGTGTTCCTCATATCTTTTATGTAATTTTGACAAGAAACACTTTGAAAATTTGTTTCCTCCTGATAATCCTTGTATTTATTCTTTATATATATAAAAATATGTACTTGTTGTTTTCCCTGTTAGAATGTATATTCCTTGAGAGAAGTTATTGTTTTATTCTTCATATTCATATTCACAGCACGTAGCCCATTGTCTAGCATATAGTAGGCATTTAATACATGCTTGTTGATTAGGTAAGTAAGTATGCCTTCAATGTATATGTAGACTGTTTTGATGGGAAAGTATTTATACGCATCAGAAGTTATATTCTTTTGGCTACATTTTGTAAGCAGTAAGGTAATATTACTTTTTCCACATTTTTGGTGTCTTTTCTTCAAATCACTAGAGAATCAATCCCATAGTCTTCCATTTTTGTCTTCAATATAGACCTTCTTTGTATATACTTGGGCTATAACAGTTTTTTCCCATTTTTGCTTTCTTTGTTGCCTTTTCTTTTATGTCTGTAATCATAATAGAACCAAAATGCAATAAATTGTTATAAAAATCTTTATATCTTTTCTGCCCTTTCTCTATTTGTTCTTCTATTTGCATCCATATATGCTGACATGATCACTTTGCATATATGGGTCTGTTGTCAAACTTTCCTTAAACTGTTTCTTACTGCTATATAATCTACTATGTTTCTCCTTAAGATTTTAAAAGTGATTTATATTTTAAACTGGTATCATCTTCAGCCCCATCATGTTCCACGTTGGCTATTTTTGTTCAGTGTGGCAGTTCGTTTTCCTAGGCTAAGCTTATATTTTAAATTATTATGATTATTATAATCAGTGTGAATATCCTATCTTTTATCCTTTCCCATTTTTTGGTCAATATTTGGTTTAAATAGATCAGGTTGGGGTTGTTTAAATTGTACACCATTTTTCTTTTCTTTTCTTTTCTTTTCTTTTTTTTTTTTTTTTTTTTTTTTTTTAGGATCACAGTTTTGGAGCTGTAGGACTATAGATCTAGAGTTAAAAGGGACTTCAGAGACCACCTAATTTAAATCATTTTACTTTTTACAATTGAAAAAACATGACTTTGCCCAAGATCACATAGGCAGTAAATAGCAAAGACAGAATTTGAACCAGTTTCCTCTGACTTCAGAGCTAATATTTTTTCATACTAGGCCAATTCTTTAGCGATAATACAGTCTAAATCCATCAATTTATCTGAAATTTAGAGAGGTTAAGTGATTATTCCCATAGTTATAAATAGTGGAGATAGTATTTAAAACCCGGGTTTTTTATTTCAAATTCCTATCCTCTTGCCACATAAGAACACTTTTAATTTTTTTATCAAAAGTTTCAAATTATATTAAGGTTCCAATTACTTTAAATAATTAGTTGGAACCTACTTTGAAAAGAACATATTGAAAACAGGGTTCTGTGGAAGGGTTCTTATAGAAATCAGTCCTGCCTGACTAATATGGAAATATGTTTTTAAATGATTGTGTATTAGGGAGGGGGAAAGTAAGGAAACTCAAAATCTTATAAAAATGAATGTTGAAATATTATATGATCATCAATTCTGATGGACCTGGCCATCTTCAGCAATGAGATGAACCAAATCAGTTCTAATGGAGCAATAATGAACTGAACCAGCTACACCCAGCAAAAGAACTCTGGGAGATGACTAAGAATCATTACATCGAATTCCCAATCCCTATATTTTTGCCCACCTACATTTTTGATTTCCTTCATAGGCTAACTGTATGATATTTCAGAGTCTGATTCTTTTTCTACAGCAAAATAATGATTTGGACATATATGCTTGTTTTGTATTTAATTTATACTCTAATATATTTAACATGTATTGGTCATCCTGCCATCTAGGGGAGGGGATAGGGGGAAAGAGGGGGAAAAATTGGAACAAAAGGTTTGGCAATTGTCAATGCTGTAAAATTACCCATGCATATAACTTGTAAATAAAAAGCTATTAAAAATTTTTTTAAATGAATGTTGAACACTACTATCTAGAAGAAGAAAGACATCTACTTTTTTTTCCCTTGTGTCTTTTATCTGTAAGGGTATCAAAGGAAACTGCCCTCTTTGATTTTGTCAGTGTTATCAAAGGGGATTTCCCCCTTTGATTTTTGTCATTTTGCCACTTTGTCATCAATTTTTCCATTTTTTCCTTTCACACTGTATCCCCTCATAAGTCCCCAAAAATCTTTGATAAACTGTTTATCTTTGGTCTAAAAAGATGGCCAAATGACCATTCTTTTTAATAACCTGTTGGCCTTGTTAATAAAATGATTAAATTGCCCCCCCCAAAAAAAAAACGAAAAAAAAACCCCCTATCTTTTACATGTAATTGGAAAAATAAAATAGTATTAGAATTTTTTTTTTAAAAATCAGTTCTGAGAAGCCCTAGCTACTAGCTACTGTTTACAGTACCTACTGTATGCAATAAAATTTCTAGATTCTAGAGAGATATAAGCCACATCTTCATTTAGAAATTTTAGGGCATAATCACACATACCCCCATTTAAAAAAAATAATAGAATGGAGTAACATTTTACTTCTGATCCAGAAAGATATATTTGCAGGGAAACCAGTGACAGGAAAAAATATTAGTTATGAGTTAGGATTTTCTTTTATGTTTTTGGTATAATGATGCCCTTTGTAATTTTAATTTATTTACTTTTGTGTTATGTGGTTTAGAAGGTCAGGAATGTTTAGAATTAAGGACCTGAAGAAGAGGTTTTCTTTCACTTTTTTGTTGTCATTTTCTTGCCTTTGCTAACCGAATGAAGAAGAGACTGGGCAGAGAGTAAGAGTGATGATATATAACAATATAATTAGTCTTCTGAATCTTATCCAACTCTTTCTGGCTCCATTTGGAGTTTTCGTGGCAAATATTTTGGACTGGTTTGCCATTTCCTTCTCAGGTTCCTTTTAAAAAAAAACAGATCAGGAAACTGAGGCAAACAGGATTAAGTGACTTGTGCAGGGTCCCATATATAGGGTCAGATTTGAACTAGTGAAAATCTTTCTGATTGCAAACCTAGAGCTCTATCCACTGTATCTAGCTGCTTTAAGGGTGCTGATATACTCCTGTTCTTTTCTTCTGTATAGTCAGTAATCCCAGGACTTTTGGAAATAAAGTCTAGGACTTATGTAGTTGTTTTAATCTAGTGGAATGAAGTGAGGTATGCTAGGTTCAGCTTAGGGTGTGCAGCTGTGATCTGGTCTCAGTTGTATCAATCTTACATTTGGTTTGGTCATAGAATCCAGAAGGATCAGGCACAGTTCTAAGCCCAGAAAGTTTCATTAGAGTAGGTCATAGCAAGAAGAAAGTTCTTTATTTTAATAAGGAAGCCTTGTAGATTGAGATCTTTGTACTGTGGGAAAAATTCAAAATTTGTAGTGTGTGGACCTAGATTCAAATATGGCAGGCTTATATGTATGTTCTTTTGTTTTCTCCCTGCTACCCTTCCCCTCCTTCGTCTTCTCCTTCCCCCCTCCCACCAACTCCCCACCTTTCTGTCCTTCTCTCTCTCTCTCTCTGTCTTACCTGTGTAAAAAAGATTGGGATATTGGACTCGATCCCTAAAGTCCTTTTCACTAAATATATGCTCTTATTTATGATTAGATTAAGCTCAAAGCTATTAAGTTGGTTCTGCTCCATAAGCCTTCTAGATTTTTAAAGGGCCAGGGTAAGTTAAAAGAGATCAGGTTCCCCTAATAAGGAAGAATTCTCCTTATTCAGGAAAACAGCTGTAAGAAAATGCCAAAATCTCTAGCTAAAGGTGGAGTTTTTCCGCTTTGTCTTAGAAACATAGTTGTATTAGCTTCAGTGTAGAGGGTCCAAGTTCATCAGGTCTTGCTCCTCTCATTGGCAATAATAGCCTCTTAGAGATAACTGAGTATTGGGATCTTAAGAACCAATAAAGTAAAAAAGCTCATGAAAGTAAGAGGATGCTTAGCAGGGAACACAAAGCCAAGAGCTGTGAGAAACTACATGTACATTTGACATACTTTGGTTTGAAAGCTCTGAAATTCTTGCACCAGACCCCCATGCTTCTTGGAAGATATCTGACTCTAAACTACCTTTTGAGTTACCTTTATGATTCAGGGTAACTTACATAAAATGTTATCCTAATTAGATTTTATCTATATGGGTTAGAGTAAATTGATAAATGATAGTGGGAAGCTTTAAATCATACTTGTGAGTTTATTGATTTAACCCTTGTTCCATTTATTGTCTTTAAATATGGTATTCTTTAATGTTTAACTAAAGTTAGATTTGTTACAAAAAATAAGAAATTTAAAAATATTTGTTTCTAATTTCTGTCATAATTAGTTCCATTCATGATTGGAACCTGGTACTTTGATCTGTGTGACTAAAGTACTTAGCATTCTCTGGCAGTATCATATATCAATTGCAAGATAAAATTTTGAGAACCAATAAGCTCCTGAAAGTAATAATCTGCAAAACTAAACTAGTAATGTTTATTCTTGTTACTTTATATCAAGTATAAATATTTGTCTTATCTTCTTTTTCTCCTTTCCTTTCTCTGTCCCCTTCCCTCCTCCAGAGATATGAAGACTATGGAATGACTCCTCCATCAGCACCAGGTCCATTGTCAAGGTAATATTTTCAGAAGGAACAGTGTTTTGTATTTCTCTCATGGATGCCTTTTGCTTCTAAAACAAGCATAAGAAATTTGTACTATGCTATGTATCAAACATTATATTTCCTATAATTTTTCCTTTTAAGTATTGAGGGCACATGAGAGAAAACTTTGTCTTAGCAATGTCTTTTTATCTGTCCAGAATAATAGAGAAATATGCTAGAATTGTCTTTATACAATCCGTGGTAACTTTCAAAAAGTGAAAAGAAGTGGATTTTCTCAGGCACTTCTTTCTGACTTTTTGTTCCACTTTTTCTTCCATGCACAAAACACTTTTTTTTTCTTGCTTGTATAAATACAGACTCGCCCAACTGTCTCATATACTTATACTCATACAGACAGATCAATATAACATTTATTTAGCACTTAGTCTTAGGCATTGCATTAGGCATTGGGAATAGAAATACAAATTAAAAGATCCAGCCCTTGCCCTAAAGGATCTGACAGTCTAACAGAGGAAGATAACACAAAAAGGGGAACTAGAAAGTTCTAAGATGGGGAAGCAGGCAAATGACCACATAGAACCAAGGCCGTTGGCAGGGAGATGCTGAGGTCTATAGAGCTGGGAGTAAAGTGCACCTGTAAGGTCTCCACCTACCACTACACACATACACACAGTATTCTCTAGTTCTCATAGCTCCCACTTAAGCTTCTTTTCTTGTTTCCTCTTTCTCTTTATTTTCTTCCAGACTATGAGTCATATACTAAGTCAGAGCTCAGAATTTTCTCTGGCAAATAATGATATAGAATCTTAGAGTCTGAAGTAACCCTAGAATTTATCTAGTTCAAGTCATTCCTGAATCTCCAACACTTCCCCAACAAATAGTCATCTAATCATTGTTTAAAGATATGTGTTAAAGTAGCAAATCCATTAATAAGGGTTATCACAAAGAAAAACCAATTTTTAAAAAAAAGAAAGAAAAAGAAATGAAAAAAGGGCCAGCTTGGAGGCACAGTGGATAGAGCCAGGAGGACCTGAGTTCAGATTTGGTCTCAGACATTTAACAAACACTTCCTGGCTGTGTGACCCTGGGCAAGTCACTTAACCCCAATTGTCTCAGCAAAAAAAAGAAAAAGAAAAAAAGAAAGAAAAAGAAACAATGAGAAAATATTCAGCATGGGGAATCTGCACTTAACTCCCAGTTACCAAGTCCTTGGAAGTGCCACCATCTAAACTATTTTATTCCAACTTCCTCCCTCAGGAAGGGCTATATAGGTAAGGATACCAATTTTGCTAGTGTTGCCGTCATGGCTGTGTCCTTCTGGGTCCCCTCTTCTCCATGGTATTGGGACCCTCTTTATTCACTTTTGCCTTTGGAATGTGAGAATGGTGGTACAGATTCTAAGTGGTTTCCTAAAATAGATCTGCATTCATTTAATTATACCTTTAGTGAGGAGAAACCCAGCACTGCAGTCATCAAGATATTAACTTCAGGGCAGCACAGCACAGACAAGGGCGACTTTGACCTGTGGTTAATATCCATGGAGTTTGTAGTTCAAACACTAATTGGAAAAGCAGATTACTTCACTTACAAAGGTACAATCTATGTCCTTCATGAACTTAACAACCGTGGTCACGCAGACTAAACATAAAACAGGTTAGATCACTAAGAGAATGGGCAGCCTTTTCCTTAAACTTTAACTGCTTAGTTATAGGCTTGAATAAGTTCTTTTATGAAATGAAAAATTCACAAAGTAGCCCTAAAGAGGTATCTTACAGAGGGAGGAAGGCAACAAATATATGGAGATGAGAAAAATGAGAATGGTAAATGGTAGTCATGATGAGGCTTAAGTAGATACTTAAGGTTAAATCCTAGCTCAGTTTTTCCACAGAAGGTAAACATGGGACACACGAGATGAAGTCTCCTGCCATTATCTCTATAGCCATCTGTTTAGCTCAGTGAGGACATTGCTATTGCCACATTTGAACTCTTTAATAGTTAAGAACTCAGTGTACTATAAGGAAGCAGAAATAGTACAATTATCATAATTCCTATTCTACAGATAAAGAAACTTAAATTCAGACTTGCCAACCTCACATAGTATACCACATTTGGCTGGATAGATCAATGCTTATGGAAAGAGTTACAGTAAATAAACATTGACAGGCATGACATCATGAGATTGCGTTGCCTGAAATTAGTATCACATATTGTTGTTAAAATTCAGCCTTACTAGGTAATCAAATTCAGTCTTTTTTTCTTCTGAAAATGGAACATTTTCAGTCCATTTAGAATCTCATCATCTTCAAATCCTAGACAAGATGACTGAAGCAGTAAATGAATTAGATTAGGAATTAGCAGAGTTTGATTCTAGTTTGCTCTCTACCATTATTTCTTAGAACTCCCTTCTGTTTCCTAAATAGATCCTCAGATTAGATGATTTATATAAACTCTTCCAACAGCTGAAAAGGTTGTATAATCTTATGGATCATATGATCTAGACAATTTCCAATGGGAGTTATCTGGGAGAGTTTCATGAAAGAACTGGTATTAAATCTAAGTAGGGAAGGAAAGATAGAATTTGGGGAAAAAAAGAACATAGACATTCTGGGGGATGGGAATTATTTCTGTGACAGGGAAACAAATGACAGAAGTAGTATAGAAGGGAGGAAATAGGTATGATTCATTCAAGCTATTCCACAGGTGAAAAAATAGGTAGAAATAAGATGCTACCTTCTGGTATCAAGAAGGTACTATGAAGTTGACAAAAGACTTTTTGAGGTAGAGGAGACCTTTGTGTGTTTGAAGAGAAAAGGAGAGAAACAGGAATGGGAGAGATTAAAGATATTAATAAAATTTGAGTTGAATGACCAAAGGGAAAGAATAAAAAATGAGTAGAGAAGTAGAGAGAAGATAAGTGAGATTATGATCATAATCTCATGTATTGGGAAGGAGGTCATCTCCTGAAAGTGTGTTGGAATTGGAAGATATTAAAACAGTGGGCACAAAATAAATATTTGGGGAAATAAGTGAAGGATCATAGTATATACATTAAGAGATGGAAAGGACCTTAGAAGTCCTTTTAACCTTTCATTTTACATTTGAATGAATGGAGGCATTAAAAAGTTAAACCACTTGCCCAGTGTCACACAAGTGGTGAAGTGGCAGAATTTGAGAGAAGATCCAGCAGTGTTTCAACTGTATGAAATATAACAGTCTTTAGCAGCAGTCAGAGCCTATTTAATGGTATCATAAACATTGGGCCTAATCTTACAAAATGAAACTGAATAGAAATAAATAGAAAGGCTTACACTTGGGTTAAAAAAAATTATTAAAAAAGATGAATGGAGCATGGCTACATGGCAATTCACCTGAAAAAGATTTGGGTTTTTTTACAAACTCAATATAAGTTAGATGGGTAATATAGCATCCAAAAAGTAACTGTAACCTCAGGTTGCATTGAGAGAGATGGTGTATAGAATTAGGGCAGTGAACATAGAATTGTCCTCTGTTAGTGATCCACTTTTGCACTGGAATTATGATTCTGTTCTAGACACCAGAGTTTAAAAAGTTCTTTGATTAGTGGAAGGCATTCCAAGGCAATAATTGACAAGCTTTTGGAGCACACTCCCACAACTTATGTATATTTATTTACTTAATATTACATCAAATATAATCATACCATAATTATATAATAATCTAATTATATTAGTATATTTTATAAGTACATAAAAGTTATATAGCTTATAAAATAGAGGAATAGAGATTTTAAAAGAATGAGTCAAAGATGTTAACTTAAGAGTTAAAGATGAGTTAACTAATGAGTTAAAGATGATTTTTGGTCATAGTTAATAGAGAGCCAGTGCAGTTATGGGAAGTTATGGTTAAACCTGTTTTTTTGTTTCCATTTAATACCCAAGTCATTTATTGAGAAATTCTTTCTTTTAAATTATAGCTTTTTTAATTGATAATTTATTGACAATTAAGCACTTAGTCTTAGGCATTGCATTAGTCATTGGGAATAGAAATACAAATAAAAAATCCAGCCCTTACCCTAAAGGTTCTGACAGTCTAATAGAGGAAGATAACACAAAAAGCGGAGCTAGAAAGTACTAAGATGGGGAAGCAAGCAAATGCCCACATTACAACATTGTCTCTTGCACTCACTTCTGTGCCAACTTTTCCCTTCCTTCCCTTCATCCCCTCCCCCCCATAGCAGGCAGTCTCATACATGTTAAACATGGTTAAACCTGTTTTTTAGGGAAAGCACTTTGCCTGTTGTATGGAGTATGAAATTAGAGTGGAGTAAAGCTTTAAAATTGTGAAGTTAGTTAGAAGTTAGAAGACAATTGTAATAGTCCAGCAAAACATAATGAGGCCTTAAATTAAAATAGTTGAGCAGAACAAAGGAGATGTATTGCCAGTGTGGAGGTAGAAATTCTTATATCTATATAACTGATTGGCTATATGGAAAGAGGGCCAAGCTTACAAATCTGGGTAACTCTAAGGAGATAATTATACTCAAGAGAATTAGGGAATTGGAGTGAGTTTGGGGGGAAAGGTTATGAGTTCTATTTTAGACATTGAGTTCATACAGTCTGAAATACCTAATAATCAGTGTGTTACATAGAACTGGGACTCAAGAGAGTCCAGGCCTGAATTTGTAGATTTGGGAGACATCTTTAAAGAGATGGTAATGAAATATCTGCAGGAACTGATGAAGTAACAGAAAGAGAGTTTATAGAGAGAAGGGACAGAATTTTGAGCATGATATGCAATAATGGTGATAATAAAAGACTGAGTCAGACATGTAGATATGTAGGAAGTAAACCAGTAGAATAGTGTCACAACAGCACATAGAGAAGAAAGCAAGTATCCAAAATGAGAGGGTTGTTAATTTCAAATGCAGCAGAACGCTCAAAAAGAATGAAAAACTGAGAAAAGACTATCAGATTTGGCAATTAAGAGAACATTGATAATTTTGAAGAGAGCAGCTTCAGTGGAACTAGGAGTCCCAGATAAAGGAGGTTGAGAATCTGGAAGACTGGAAGGAAGGATCGTGGTGCTTCTGCTCTCTCTTTCTCACCAAAAAAAAAATGTGAAGTCTATGTGTGTAGGTAGTGAGGGGGATGATGAGTGCCTAACTCACCAGCCATTGGTTGTCCAAAACAAAGAATTCTTTGCTCTGATGGAGCAAGAGTGTAGGAGTATTGAGGGTGGAGATGAATTTGCCTGCACAGTAGCTAGGTGGGTCTGTTTCAGGTCAGATAAAGTTTTTCTCACCTAAAGAGCCCAAGACTAGGGAAGGAAAGTGGTTAGAAGAATATTGAAGAGAGTGGTTATAATTATGTAGGAAGCTGGGGAAAAAAGGAACTGAGAAAAAAGGGAATTCCTCCCATTAATCTCATTTTCTGAGTAGTCATTAAATTCTATAAATTCTCTTCCTTCTAATGCTTTGTTTTTATGAAATTTGTGTATATCTGAAAACTGATTTAGAAGCATTTTCTTTATTCTTTTATCTCTTATCTAAGGAGAGTAATTTGGAATGTGATCTATCTTCTTATCCTTAAGTTGCCTGATCACTCATTCCTTGGGGTCAAGCCAAGGCTCTGTTGGTTTTATGCCATTATCCCTCCCCTAATCAGTTAGCCTCCTAACTGCCTCAGAGCTATACCCCACTCCAATTCCATCCTCAATACAGTTGCCAAAGTGCTTTTCTTAAAGAACAGGCCTACCTATGTCATTTCCCTATCCAATAAACTCTACTGGCTCCTAATTAGCTCTAGAACCAACTATTTGGTTCTATCTTTATCACATTCTTTTAAAATTTCTATTCTTGTATAAGTTTTACAGTGTACATAATTATTAAAAAACTAACCATGGTTAACTTGAAGAAAAGATGATTGAAGGAGTTCCAGTTTAAGTACTGGATTTAAGTTTAAATAGTTAACAATCATATGAAGGAGAGCTGAGAGGTCTTAGTTTCATTCTGGTGAGATGCAGATTAGGGAAGCAGAAGCAGCCTTTACTTATATCAAATAAACCTTTAGTTGTAAAGACTTGTGGTGATTAATTTTGCTTTATTTTTTTCAGTCTAGAAGAATGAGATTTTTTAATTTAGGGATAAGGGGGAGATGTAATGAAATTATCAGAGCCAGGATAAAGATGCACCATTTGACATCAGACTGATTTTTTCCTCAGACCAAGTTTTGGTCCTGGTTTGCTGCAGTCCTCAGAACTGATAACACCAGAATCACAGCATACCCAGTCATCAGCTGAGGCTGCATTTGCCACCCGAGGAATCTATCCAGAAGAGATACCATCAGTGGCTCGGCCCCGGCCTGTTGGAGGTACTTCAGGTACATATGTTAATAGTTTTTGCTCAACGCACCTGTCTTCAATTTTCTGGTTCATAAAATACACTTTTTCCTTATGGGAAAAAGTTCCTTATAATTGCCTGGTGTTTTTCAGAAATGACTATCCTAATTTCACATTAACCATATCCAAATATGGCATGTCTGAATGTCAACATGTCTCTGGTAGGAGAAGAATGCTATAATTCATTGTCAGTCCTCTGAAATTCAGTCTATTATGTCATTGCTTAGAGTTCTGAGTCTTTCAGACTTGTTTTTCTCTGTGTTGTTATTTACATGTTCTACTAATTTTGTTCACTTTATTCTGCATCATTTCAAAGAAATCTTCCCAGTTTCGTCTGAAACTATGCATCCTATAATTTGTTATGGCACAGTATTCCATTGCATTTAAATTCTAGAATTTATTTATCTGTTCCCCAATTAATAAACACATCCTTAGTTTCTCATTTTGGACTTCTATGAAAATAGCTGCTATAATTTTTTTCATACATACAGGTCCTTTTCTTCTTTATTTAATCTTTTTGAGATCTAGATTTAGCAGTGATATGTATAGCTAAGTCAAAGGATAAATACAGTTTAGTAACTTCTGGGTCATGGGTACATGTTTTAGAATGCCTATACATATTCACAACTCATTTCTTTGTTTAAGAAGGGAGTAGGAAGGGATTGGTTGTTTTAGATTTTGGATTTGTTTTTGTTAACTTACTGAAAGCAGTTTAAGGTTAAGGTATGGGGAAGATAAGAAGAGAAGAAAGGGGGGGAATATTGATGGTTGATGTCTCTGATAAGATTCTTCCATATTCTGAGAAGGTATTACTCTCACCAGGGCACCCTTCCTGATTTTTCTTTATGTAATCCTTTTTTTTCTGTTACTCTTCATTTCTCCTTTTCTCCTCCGTTTCCCTTTTTACTTTTCTTCCTAATTTTCTCATTTATTTTTTGCCCACCCTAGCTCTCTTGAAAAGCTAACGCAGCAGATGTAGTTTGGGACCTCTGTGGTAAGAATAGGGAATGTTCATTGTTAAGGAGAGAAAATTATCTCTGGTTCCTTTTTTTCCTTACCCTAAATCCTAGCTATCACAATTTTTAATGTACTTATCAGACCATTTCTAAAAAGTCAGTGAAATTCTGTGGTCCAAAACTTGGGTCTGAAAAATTAACATGTATATTCTTACTAATATTTTGTGGTTTATCAATCCACCTAAATCTTTATAAATAACTTTTCTTTCATTTTCCCCTTCCATCCTTTACTTTTATTTCTGAAAATTATTTCCTTGCAACTGGAAGAAATATTTGGAAAACAGAAAAATAAAAATTGCAATACATATTTTAAAAGAACATGCTTCAAATATAGAAATATTAAATTTCAGAACATTTTGAAGCCACCAGAGGGAAAAGCTAGATATTTTGGGAAAAATACAAATAGATTTAGTTTCAAATGAAACACTAACACTTTTCATGAATTCAAAACAATTCTCTTAAGAACCATAAAAATATGTTGTGTATAGCTTAGTTTGTTCACAAATGTTATATCTATTCCTTTATGAAGGTTTTACTTGCTTTGAAATTTCTAGAATGTCCATGATTTTGTCAGGGTGGGCACTCACTATATTGGCACACAACATATATCCATTATTCCTTGTAAACTAGCCTTCATGAGTTGTGGTCAGTTTATGGTTCCACGATTTTTATCTTGAATAGTTTTCTGAAGTTAGCCAGATTGATCATTAGACAATTAACCCATAGTTCATCTTCAGATCTGTATTCAAAAGCTTTTCATCAAGATGGGACCTGTCAGAGATTGTGCTATGTTGGCGTAGCCTTTGAAAACTCCAGATCACCTATAATTACAGACTTACCAATTAAACTCACTTCTAAGTGTTTCTTATAAATATCTCACTCAACTTTAAGAATTTAGCTTCTATAATCTCATTTTGTGTCAGTTTTTAAGAAATGATAAAGAAATTATTAATGTGATGTTCATTTCTTTTTTTTTTTTATTCTCCTCATGCCAATACAGAGACCATTTGTTTTCAGAAAAGGACCTGAGAAAAAAAGTAGGGAACCCCTCCCACTAGTGTGGAACACCCATCATGAGCTCTTACTGTCTGTACTTTCTGTGCTTTCTAATGCTTTGTTTTTATGACCTTTTGGATATCTAAAAACTGAAGCTTTGTCTTGATTTCAACATTTTTTCTTTTCTTTTATCTGTCAATTTGTTTCTTGATTTTTGTGTGTATGTGTGTGAAAATATTTCCAGGTGTTTTTTAAAAATTGATAATAGCTTTTTCACTCTTATGAATATTCCCCCACAGTTTGTCACCCCACCCCAAACACTCCTTTTCCCAAACAACATTCAAATTTAGTGAGTAATTATGATTCAAAACTGAGTTAGTTCTGATCCAACCATTCTGGAAAACAATTTGAAACTATGCCCAAAGTGCTATCAAAATGTGCATACCCTTTGATCCAGCAGTGTTTCTATTAGCCTTATGTCCCAAAGAGATATTAAGGGAGAGAAAGGGGCCCACATGTGCAAAAATATTTGTGACAGCCTCTTTGTAGTGGCAAGGAACCGGAAATGAGCAATGCTCATCAATTGGAGAATGGCTGAATAAGTTATGGTGTATGAATGTTATGGAATATTATTGTTCTATAAAAAAAAAAATCAGCAAAATGATTTCAGAGAGGCCTGGAGAACCTACAGGAACTGATGCTGAGTGAAATGAGCAGAACCAGGAGATCATTGTACATGGCAACAAGATTATATGATGATCCATTCTGATTGACGTGGCTCTCTTCAATAATGAGATGATTCAGGCTAGTTCTAATGCTCTTGTGATGAAGAGAGCCATGTATAATGAGAGAGAGGCCTGTGACAACTGAGTGTGGATCACAGCATAACATTTTCACTCTTTTGTTGTTGTTTACTTATATTTTATTTTCTTTCTCTTTTTTTATTTTTGATTTGATTTTTATTATGCATCAAGATAATTGTATAAATATGTATGTCTATATTGAATTTAACATGTATTTTTACCATGTTTAATATATATTACTTGCCATCGGCAGGGGAGGGGGGCAGTGATGAGAAGATGGAGAAAAATTGGAACATAAGGTTTTACAAGGGTTAATGTTGAAAAATTATCCATGCATATGTTCTGAAAATTAAAAGCTTTAATAAAAAACTTAGTTTTCTCAAAAAAAAATTCACATACACATCTACACAATGAGCTCATAGATTATTTCTGTCCCAGTATAAATGCTATCACAGATGGATGATTTCTCATTTTAGAGAAACTATGCTTTATTACTTGAGATGTTCTAATTACTCTGAAACCATGCTAAATGTAAAACTTTGGAGAAGTCATGATCCAGCATGCAATTAGTGTAAACTATACCTATGCCTTTTAGACAAGTCTCCCCCGGTTTCTCTTTTTGGTTCTTGTGCTATACTTCAGGGATCTGTGACTTCCTTCAGATGGGTCCGTTGGCCCACTTAGAAGAGATCCAAACCTATTTATCCATTGTCATTAATATGTGGTTTCCTTGATGTGGTAACATCCTCTACCAAAGCAGATTACATCTCTTCTGTGGTTTAGTAGTAAGTCTTTTGGAGTTACTATGGCTAGCTCTCTGGTGCTGAACATCTAAATTTAATTTGGGAGAGGAGTGTCCTTTGACAATACACATGCATTTTGTCACCAGGGCTTACTTGTTTGAAGCATTCTTAGATTGGTAGGACCTTCCCACCAGCTCTCTATTTGCAAGCATAGGCTTTGTAGGTTCAGGATCACCTCTGTGTCTTAGGAAAGAGATGCTGAAATCAGTTCCAATTGATCTATAATGAACAGAACCAGCTACACCCAGAATATGGACCACAAAATAACATTTCCACTCTTTCTGTTACTGTTTGCTTCCATTTTTGTTTTCTTCTTCTCAGGTTATTTTTACCTTCTTTCTAAATCCGATCTTTCCTGTGCAACAAGATAGCTGTATAAATATGTATACATATATGTGTATACATATGTATATATAAATATGTATACACATATTGTATTTAAGATATACTTTAACATTTAACATGTATGGAATTACCTGCTATCTAGGGGAGGGGATGGGGGGAAGGAGAGGAAAAGTTAGAACAGAAGGTTTTGCAATACTCAATGTTGAAAAATTATCCATGCATATGTTTTGTATATAAAAAGCTATAATAAAAAATAAAATTAAAAAAAGAGATGCTGAAGCAAGAATTTACTTAACAAAGATTCTTTTTTTGTAGGACAGAAATATTAGTCCTCATTGTCTGTCTTCTTAACTTGAACGTTTGCAAAATCCACATGACATGCTGAGTGACCATGATGATATTGACAAAGGTGTTTATTCTTAAGGTTCACAGATGCAGCATCTCACGCAGGTGGGCATTGCCAGCAGGATTGGGGCACAGCCAGTAGAGATTTCATCCAACAGAACAGGCCAGTATAGTGGGCCAGGATGGCCCTCCTATCATGGGGAAGACGAATCTGGAAGGAGAGATGCTGTAAGTAGTTTGTGTTTGAATCATATTAAAATCTCGAACATAATTTAGATATTGTTGGGATTCTCCTTTCCATTTCTCCTCAGCTACTTTGTTGTCTTGTTTTGTTCTCTCCTTCTCTTGGCTATTTTCCTCCATGTTTCTTAAAAAACCCAAAAACCAAAAATCATTTTCTATTATAAACAGTCTTCTCAACAAATAAACAAACTACGAATTGTAATCCCCTATTAAAACTACAAAATATAAGGCATTTTGATGAAAATGATGATGCCATTAATACCGTAAAAGAAATCAGCAAAAAGCATAAATAAAAAGGTGAGGGAAAAATTTTAAATACTATTAAACTAAAATAAATTTTAATAAAATAATAATAACAATAGCAGTCTATTGTTTTGTGTTCTCTTATCTGGTATTCAGGTTTTAGGTTTTAATTACAAAATCATAAAGTCAAAAGTAGGAGGTAAATTATTTTAAATTTCTGTTCTCTTTAACAGAATGTCCTTTTTTCTTTGAAACAGATGCTACACCAAAATCAATTAATAAGTCAATAATTATTTATTAAGCATTTTTGAAGTCAGTCTCATATTGTTAGGAATATAAAAACAAAAACAAAATAGTTCCATCTCTCAAGGAGCTTAGGTTCTAATCCCCATGCATAGAACTGGATTTTCAATAAGAGCTGAGGTCAAATCTAGCCTCAGATACTATGTGACTGTGGCATTTACTTCACAGAGTTGTGAATAATCAAATGAGATATGTGTAAAGTGCTTTGAAAATCTTGAAGTACTGTGTAAATGCTAGCTGTTATTATTAATAACCATTATTAATGGGGAAGACAACAGATAAATATAGAGTTTTCTATACATGGCACATGCAAATAATCTGTATCATCATGTAACCTTGGATGGGGAGATGTAGCCTCTAGGAGTGAGGGATGGGAGCAGGAGATATCTCCTGCAGAAGATAGCCCTTGAGCTGAGACTTGATGGAAACCAAGTACTCTGAGAGGTGGAGTTGAAGAGAGTGAGCCTTCCAGTATAACGAACAGCAAAGCCCCAGAGAAAGGAGATGGAGTGACCTGTTCAAGGAGCATCAAATAGACCACTGTGACTAGATGATAGAGTGAAGAAGAGAGTTATGTGTGAGAAGACTAGAAATTTAGGAAAGGGCATGTGAAGAGCTCTAAATGGAAGCATATATATTTGATCCTAGAAATAGTAAGTAATGGCTATCATTTATTGAGGAAAAAGGTGACATGGTCAGATCTGTGCTTTAGGACATGAGTGAAATGTTTTTTTCTCTTGTATTATTATTGGATTAGGACTAAGATTTTTTTCCCCTTTCTTATTTCCACATTCAGAAATCAATCCCTGAAAGTTATTTAGACAGCTTTTGAAATGCAGGGATGATAATAAGATAGAAAACTTAGCTCTGATCAAAATGTAAAGAAATTCTAGTTTAGGTGAATTGGTGGATTCTGGCCCATTATGTTTTAGTCAGACAGGTCTGGGTGGAATCGGATTCCCTCTTTTGTCAAGCTTGCCCTAGATGGGGTAATATAGGCATAGATAAGTCTCTTTGATCAAGACTGAGTGATCAGAGTTCCTTCATTAGAATAAGACCACCCCTCATTATAATATTAATTCTCATTAGTTGTCAGTCAATCAAATTTGATCAACACCTGTTTGGAATACCCACTCCTTCCTGGGAATGTAAGCATTCAGTGGGCTCTATAGTCTTTGGTTAAGGAGAGAAAGCCAGATGATCATCCTTTTATTAATTATTTGCAAACATAATTAATAAAAGTATTAATTATCCAGAAACTATATCTCTTGAACTTTTTATATATCATAGTAAATTAATTTAGTGACTGCATAGTAGATTGGAGAGAGAGGGACTTGATTGAGGAAGGGACATCAAAAAGGAGGCTATTACAGTAGACTAGGAAAGAGGGAAAGAAAGACAGAATAAAGTGATGGTTGTGTGAGTGGAAAGGAGGGGATGGATCTCATAGATGTGAAGGAAGAAATGTTTAAAACGTTTGGCAACTGACTTGGATATGTGGGATGAGGAAGTGTGAAGAGTTGAGATTTGGTATCAAGATTTCAAACTTAAAGAGACTAGAAAGTTAGTGGTGCCCTCAACAAAAATAGGGAATTTAGGAAAGCAGATGGCTTTTTGAAGAAAGATAACACTTAGTGTTTGAGATAACTATAGGCTATCCAGTTAGAAATGTCAGACAGTTGATATAGCCTTGAGCTTACAACAGAGGCTAGTACTAGAAATGGAAATATGAGAGTCATCTTTACAGAAATGATGATGGAACCCTTAGTTGCTGATGAAGCTTCCTAGTGAGAATGTCAAAAGAATGGAAGAGAAAGACCAGGATAGCGCTTTGGAGTATATGCATAGTCCAAAGATATGACAAGAATTAGCCAAAGTGGACTTTTAGGTGACATTTATTGATACATGCATGGAGTTCACCTTTGAAATCATAACTACTTAATATATATTATTTTATTTGCCTGCATTAATCACTATATGTAATTTGTAGTAGGTTTTTTAAAAAAAGATTCTCACTAGTGATGTCTTCCTAGGTGACATTTGAGGCATTTCAAATAGCCAGCTAATTTTGAGATAGTTAGCTCACCTTATCACTGGTTTCATAAGAAGGTGATTCCTCATCCTTGAGAGAAAATTTAACTAATATGTGAATGCAAACCTTTTATCATGTTGGCACAAGTACTTTCAGCAAATGTCCTCATCTGTTTTTCTAAAGAATAGTTTCTTCTGTCTCTGAGGAGGCTGCCTGATTCATCTTTGACATCATGCCAAAACTTCAGTTAAATGAATTTACAATGAACATACTTTGTATATAACTTTGATCATATCACATAAGTTTTCTAGAATTTAGTTTTCTTACTTTAACATGAAGAAATGAGATTTAATTCTATACTTGAGCAAACAAAATATTGTTTCAGGTAATTGGGGAACAGAGAATTTGTTAAAAAAAACACAAAAAAAACCAGTTTCATTGATGTCTTTTGTTTGTATATTATAGTCATTTCTGGATAAGTCCCTTCCCCCAATAGTATAGTTTTTCTTGTTATAAAGAAGAAAAAATACCTAAGCAAAACTAACAAAAATATTCTATATGTCTTCCTCACCAACATTTCTTATCTATAGTTCCCCATCTCACCAATGAAAGGATTTAGAACTGAAAGGAATTTTATGATTAATATAATGTATATCCCTTATTTTATGGATGAGGAAAAAAGAGCTATTAATCAACTTGTTGAAGTTTGCCTTAGTGGTAAACAGCTGAGCTAGCATTTAAATTTAGGTTCTTTAATTTTTTTTAATAATTCTTAAAATAATTTTTTCAAATAACAAGTATTTTTGTAAATGGCTCCATCCATTCCACTCTTTCCCCACATTGAGCTAATTAAAAAAAAAAAAAAAAACCTCAATATATACCTCACTAGTCTGGAAAACAAATTCTCACTTTAACCATGTTTGGAAAATGCATGTCTCTGTGTTTTAAGTTCTTTCTCCTAATCTCTTACTCAGAAGTTGAAAGGTATGATTATCTCCATTCTTTTGGATTTGTGGCTTATCATTGTGTTGATCAGAGTGTTTAAAAAAAAAAAAGTTGTTTTTCTTCTATAATTTATTGAAGTCCTTAGCTTGAAATCTAGGATTTTTTTTATCATAGCCCAAATTTTATTCATGAATAGAAAGTTATCTTTAGAATGTTTTTCTCCTATAGAGTGTCTTTAAATAGATTTCGTCCATGTGGGTTTTAGTACTTTGCCCAGTTTAAAAAAAAAAAAAAAGTATTTTGCATTTGTGAAATATCATTAAAGGAACTCATTATATAAATAACATGATTTTGCCATATGGAAAGCAACTAGATGGTATAATGGATCTGGTGTCAGGAAAAGCGGAATTCAAATTTGACCTCAAAAACTTATTGTTTGTGTGACCCCAGATAGGTCACTTAACCCCATTTGCCTTGCCTCAGTTTCCTCATCTGTTTAAAAAAAAAAAAAAGGTATCTGGAGAAGGAAATGGCAAAGCACTCCAGTATCTGCCAAATGGTATTTTAGAGAGTTGGGCATGGCTCAAAAGATTAAACAATGTGGAAATGAAGTTAGGAGGACCTGAATTAAAATTCCTAGCTGTGTGACCCTGGACAAGTCATTTAATCCCAATTGCCTCAGCAAAAAATAAATAAACAACGTGGAAGGGTGTGGGAAATTCAGAAGTTGATTAATTTAGAACAGCTAGATGGTGCAACTGAATAGTTCATTAGGGTTGGAGTCAGGAAAACTCTTCTTCCTAAGTTCAAATCTGGTTTTAGATACTTACTAGTTGTATGATCTTAGACAAGTTACTTAACTAACCCTGTTTCCCTTTCCTTATGTGTCAAATGAGCTAGAGAAGGAAATGGCTGACCACTCCAGTATCTTTGCCAAGAAAATTCCAAATGGGATCACGAAGAGAAATGACTGAGCAAAAAATAAGCAACCAACTTATTCCCTAATGCTGAAAAATCATCACTTTAATGTATCTCTTTATCATTTTTCGATGGACTAGAGATTATAAAGTTTCCAGTAATTACTGCTAGAGGCTAATTTAACTCCAGCCATAGCTTTAGGCATATTTTTTATCTTATTTCATTAACTCTTATTTAGACATGTAATATCAAAAGTATTGAGGAGAATCACTTTACAATCCAAAAAGTATCTTATTGGGGATGCAACAAGATATCTCTATCTATATGAATGAATGAATGGGATCATGAAACAGTAAAAAGAAAGATTTCTTTCAAGGGTAAAGACCCAGATTCAAATTTGACTCTGATCACTGCCCCCTTAGTAACTGTGTGACCTTAAAAAAAAGTCACTTAGCTTCTTTACCTATAAAATGGAAGAGTTGGATTATATGACCTTGGAAATCCTTTCCATTCCATATCTAATATCTTATGAATGAATTTAAAAATATTTATTAAGGATCTACTTTGTGCCAATACAAAAGCAAGGGTTGTTTCTGCCCCTTAACAGCTTATGTTCTGATTGGGGAAAACAGCTCCTATTCAGAAGTGGTATTTAAGGAGGGAATGCTTCTGACCTAAAAACTAATGAGATAGGAAGTGGTGTTATAGGAGAATAGATTGACATATGCCATCCTGGAATAATGGAAGAATTAATCTGATCATGGTTCTAGAAGAATGAGCTGGGGTAGAAAAAAAAGGAAAGGGTAAATGAGCATCAAGGATTTGAGCAACAATGGCTGCCCATGAAGAAGGAAGGAGTTAAATGAACCATGGTTGAAATATTGTTCAAGGAGAGGCACTTAACTATTTAACAGGGCTTTGGGGCAAAAATTCCTCTAGGGCTTCCCTGGAAGGCTGAAACACTTGAACTCCAGTGCCACATGTGACACATACTGGCTGTTTTGTGACCCTAGGCATATTATTTAACCTCTCAGTGTTCTAAGCAACACTGAAACTACACGTTCTAAAGAAGGTATTGACTCATACGGATAGAATTATATTGCCTGGAATTCCAACCCTTGACATACAAACTAAAAGTTTCTCAAACTCTACATTCTAATTTCAATAGAAGGAAATCTGAATGTTTCCTCAAGTGGTTGTAAGTAGTTTTGACCTATGTATTATATGTTCTTTTAAAGGCATCCTTTTACTTAGCCCAGGGGCAAGACATACTCTGAAATACCAGATCAATAATTTACTCAAGAGCATTGAAAACCTTGTTTGGCCCTTTTGAATATATACACATCTAGAAGGAGAGATTTTAATTAAATAGTATAACAAATGCCTAAATAACGCTTCCAGTTCTTGTTAAACCAATTTGTTGACTTACCTACTAAGTATAAATGTTAACCAATATATTGTGATGTTTTGGTTTTTTTTTTTTTTTAGCTCATATTGCTCTTTTTCCATGAGTGACATACAAAGAGCAAGTAGATTTTTTAAAATCTCTCTACATATATTTGGGGGTTTTTGTGTGTTTTTCTCATACCCATGTCCTGCTTCTTTGCTAAACTTCAGGTGCAATTGTTGTCATCCCTTCTTCCATTTTGTGTTCAACTTTAACCCCTATAACTTCCTAGAATGAGTGAGAAACACCACTCAACCCTTGTGACACTGCAGAATTCCTAGGTTATTTACTTGACCTCTGTCAGCTTTAACTAGAAGCTATTTTATTTTTTAAGGAATTCTTGTTTTTTTTTTTTTTTTTTAATTAAAGCTTTTTGGGACAGCTAGATGGCACAGTGGATAGAGTACCAACCCTGAAGTCAGGAGGACCTGAGTTCAAATCTGGCCTCAGACACTTAATATTTCCTAGCTATATGACCCTGGACAAGTCACTTAACCCCAATTGCCTCAGCAAAAAATTAATTAATTAATTAAAGCTTTTTTTTTTTTAAAGACATAAGCATGGATAATTTAAAAATATTGATCCTTGCAAAACTTTGTGGTCCAAATTTTCCCCCTTTTCCCCTATTCCCTCCCCTGGATGGCAAGTAATCCAATATATGTTAAACATATGTTGAATTCAATATACGTATACATATTTATACAATTAACTTGCTGCACAAGAAAAATCAGGTCAAAAAGGGAAAAAACGAGAAAGAAAACAAAATGCAAGCAAATGCAACAAAAAGAGTGAAATGCTATGTTGTGATCCACATTCACTCTTTCTAGGGGGTGTAGATGGCTCTCTTCATCACAAGACCATTGAAACTGGCCTGAATCATCTTGTTGAAAAGAGCCACGTCCATCAGAATTGATCTTTGTATAACCTTGTAGAAGTTATTTTGTTAATAATACATTGGGGAGTTCAGGTCCCATCTCTGATACATACTGACTGTATGACTTACGATAAGTCATTTAACTTCTCAGTGACCCAGGCAACTAACTCTGTATTTACAAAAGGAGTACAGATCTACATTGGTAAGAGAAGTTACTCACGAGAAGTTCCTTAAGGTCCAAGTTAAAATTTTTTAAATAGTATTAAAATTTTGTGTATACACACACACACACACACACACACACACACACACACACACACTCTATACTAGAGAGAATATTAATATTTAATTTATTTTTTAAATTAATATTTATTTCTTTTCCTACTATTCTACCCAACCCCCATGGGGGGGGGAAACAAGAAAAACAGAATTTTTGTAACTATTATGCATAGTCAAACAGAACATTCCTGCATTGTCTATGTCCAAAAATGTAAATCTCATTCTCTATCTTGAATTCATCACCTCTGTCAGGGAGGTAGGTACATACTTTATCGTCAGTCTTCTAGACTCATTACTGGTCATCACGTGGCTTAGAAATCTTGAATCTTTCAAAGGTTTTTGAAAGTAACTTTTCCTGCTTCCTCAGTTCATCTCTAGCCAAGTCCATTGCTATCCCAAAGGATCCTGCTTTCCTATCACCCCACACTGATATATTCATGCTTTCTGTAGTGGGAAGGCTACCATTGCTGCCATGCCCTCTCCCTCCAGTTTCAGGTAAAGGGGTGGGGGAAAACTGACCTGGATGAATCCGAGTTGGAGATTGGGAAATGGGGGGAAGGTGATGAAAGGACTTTTCTACTGTTAGCTGTTTCATTTTATGTTCTAATACTCTTTCTTCAAGAAGTACAGTAATTCTCACTGTGTTTTTTCAGACTCATGGGCTTGGACACCAAGAGTATTCTTCTCCACCATTGTTTCAGGTGCCAAGGACTTCAAGTAGAGAGCCCTCCGCACCCCCTACCCACCTTCCCCATAGGAGCCTGCAGGGGCCAGGGCTGTGCTACAACAATACCAGTTCTACAGAAGATCTCCAACCAGGGCATTCCTCTGCTTCTCTCATCAAAGCCATTCGAGAGGAGCTTCTTCGACTCTCCCAGAAACAGGCGACAGTGCAGAACTTCCATAGCTGATCCATCCTTCCCTTGCAAATTTGCCAAGTATCTGCTTCCTATGGAAGTAAGACTGAAAGGAAGCCAACTGAGTTGTTGTTTTATAATAGGGGTGAATCTCTAGTGTACAAGATACCAATATGTGTGTCTATGTGGGGAGGGAGGGAAAATGGCAAGTTTTAAAGACAGAAGATGCCACAAGTTACCACTTCACCATTTGTAAACCTGTTTAATATGTTGGCCATTTCATGACCACCTGGATTCAGCCAACTGCTACGTTTTAGGTCAAAAGCAACACTCCACCAAAAAACAACAGTAAAGCAAAATGATGAAACTCCTAAATCAGACTATTTAAGAAAAAGAGATTAAAATTTGTAGATGGGTTAAGGGATTAACGGAATCAAGCATTTTTCATTATTAAGGCTTTGTAGTTCAGATAAGTATTGATCATGTTGCTGCTTTGTTTTCCAGGGGGAAAAAGAATTCAAGGACATTTTATTAAAAGCTTGACTTTTTTTCCTGTCTTCATAGAAACTCATGGTAATAGTAGTACTAACAGCAAGAATAATAGGATTGTCCAGAGAAGAGAGGGGGAAAGCGAATGATTAATCAGAAACCAAAATGGGGAAGCTCTTAAGTGCCAGATGATTCCAAATGAAACTGTCCTTTGCATGCCTCCTCCTTGTACTTTGGTGCTGCTGCTCTAAGTGTTCCTTGATCTTTCTGTGAAATGAAATCATGGCCATTTATTGCAAGGATATATTGAAAGACTCATTCTCTATAGGAAAGGAAAACCTCCCTTAAAAAAAAAAAGGCATAATATTTATTTGATTATTGAAAATCTGTCATAGACTAGATTTAAATTCATATTTATGTGTAATTCATTTTTTCTGAATCAGGTGTTTTCATTTATCAATAGAATCCAATGTTAATTAATACCATTCTTTATAAAATCCATTTCTGTAAAGTGAAGCAATTTGATTCGGTTAGCACATAGCTGTTGACTTACAACTTGTACTGTTGATTGAGAATTCACAAATTCTTAAGATAAGGAATCAGAGGCCCTGAATTTGAATCCCAGCTTTGTCAGAGATCACTCATTTTATGAACCAGAGCAAGTCACTTCACATGTCTCCAGTTCTGATTTTCTTCTTCTTTATAATAAGGACTTTGATCTTTTGTGATCTCTGAGTTCTCTTTCTAGTTAATCCTACAATGCCACCTAAGCAAAGTTTTGTTTTGTTTGAGAAACAGTGAAACCCAGGACATCCCAAATTGTTATAGTTGGCTTTTGTTTTTTAGTTTAGTTTTTTTTTAATAGCATTTTGTTGAAATGAGTGCATTGCTAGAAATCATATTTCCAGTAAGACAGAACTAGGAAAATGATTCAATTAGCTTCGCTTCTCCATAGTAAATTGGACAAAGAAAAGAATACCTCAGAAAGTTTGACTTATGTCTTGACTTCATTCTGAGCATTGTTTGGGTTAAAGAAAAAATTAAGAAATTTCTTGTTCAGCTTGAGGCTGATATGTGAACCTACGGACAAGGAAGTTATGGCCCAAATATCCCTGCTTTTTAAAGACACATAATGTTCTTAGGATCAGGGGACTGATTGCTGCAATAGCACAGACTCTTCTAGCAGAGTACAGCTAATTCGAAAAACATAAAGTAGTTTACAGACCAAAAAACAAAATTACAGATTCAATTCAACAAGGTTTTACTAAACTACCTACTATATGTAAGGCAGATCTTGAAGATGAAAAATTCAAGTCAGTTTTGTAAGAACACCAAAAACAAGGAAAATTGGTTTTCATTAAAAAGCTTACTTTTTTCTTTTGTGAATTAATCATATTTTGTTTTCCTCAACTGTAAAATAAAGGAATTAGGCTAGATCATGGTTTTTTAATGTAGGAGTCATGGTCTCCCACATAGGTGGCACAGTGTCTGGTGTCAGAAGTACCTGAATTCAAATCCAGCCTCAAACATTTTCTATGTATGTGGCCCTGAACAATTTTAATCTCTGTTTGCCTCAGTTCCCTCATTTATAAAATGAGGATAATAATAGCATCTACCTCCTAGGGTTGTTGTGAGAAGCAAATGAGATAATATTTGTACAGTACTTAGCACAGTGCCTAGCACACAGTAGGTGCTTAATAAATGATTATTTCCTCCCTTTTCTCTTATTCCCAAAGGTCTATGGCTAAATTTCAGAGAGTCCATGAATTTGGATGGGAAAAAAATACATCTTTGTTTTCAAAAACTGAAATTTAGCATTTCCTTCAAATTTTTTACAAATATCATTTTGAAAAAGTGTCCATAAGCTTTTCCAGAGGTCCAAGTCACAAAAAAAAGATTAAGAAACCTGAACTAGGTGATCTTAAAGATTCTCTAAATCTATGATGCTTCCTGGCTTATTCCATTTACTGTGAGAAAGATGGAAAATTTAAATTGAAGTAAATTGGATATTGCAATTCCTATTTAATATTTTAAAATATCAAATTGTATTATCAGTGTCCTAGTGATAACAGATTTTTCTCTATTTAATTTAAGTTTTGCTTAACCTTATTATTAGAAGGCTTGGTTTTTAGCTAGTGATAGTTGTCCCTTAAAACAAAGTTTACCTGTTACTCTGGGTATTTGGGAACTTCTAAGTGAGAGTTTTAAATGGTCTATTTCAAAATGCTTTTAAAATTAAAGTGGTTTGATTAAAGCATTTGAAGTTGGAAGGGTGAGGGGAGTTGAAGGGTCATGGGTACTTGATAGCAACCCAGAGATATAAACAACTTAGAATCCACTTCTTCCTGGTAAAGAACAATTGTTAATTAGCAAGAGAATTTGGTTATTTGAGATTCTTTTTAAAGAATTTATTGTTGAATTTTACTAAGAGCATTGAGACACAGTGGCTTCAGAAGGGATGCATGTAGGCTTCCCTCTTCTCTCAGCTACTGTTTGTAGGGTGTGCATTTACTCATTTGAACAATAGAAAAATAAATCAGAGCATCTCAGACTTGGAAGGAACTTCAGTGACCATTGGCCCAATCCACACATGTTCAAGAATCTCTGCTACATCCAGCTTCCATTTGAAGAGTTTCAGTGAAGGGGAAGTCCACCCTCCCTACTCCTCCACAACCCCCCAAGCAACCCATTTTCCTTGTGGATAACTCTGATTGTTAGGAAATTTTAATTACATGAAGCCAAAATTTATTTAGTTGCAGCTTCATTTATTGCTTATAGTTTTACTCTTTGAGGCCAAATGACACAAGTCTAAACCTTCTTTTCTGTGACAGCTCCTCACATATTTAAGAACAGACCCAATTCCTTCAACTGACATGAAGCTGAATGGCATGATCCTGAAATCCTTCATCATTCTCCTTGCCTCCAGTGGACATGTGTCTCCTCTGTACACTGCAAAAATAGGCTTCCATTTTAAAGAAATGCAGCATAGCAATTTGAATGACCTTCATTTTTGTCAAAATGATATTCTATCTCTGCATTCATTCTTAAAACTTATTTTTTTAATCCAAGACCAAAGAAAATACTCATCTACTTGTAATCTGATATAGTAAGCTAGTCAGATGTCTGGCTACCTTTTGTGGTTTTCTGGTTATTATAATATGTAACCAGTTTGCATTCATTTCCATTAAAAACTCTCAAGCAACAGAGCCTCTGGTAGGTCATCAAAATTAAAGCAAAGACATTGGTAGATGCAGAGCTTTCATTAACTAAAACAAAGTGCCAGAAAGCATCAACAATTCTCTTGCTCACTTGTGGCTTTCAAAAAAAGGCACTTCATATTGATAATAGTTAACTTAGGGCTTTGAGATCCAATTTTTCCAATGCTCGATCTACAATTGAAATAAACAGGATATTCCAATTCCTATTTAACATTTTAAAATATTAAATTGTATTATCAGTGTCCTAGTGACACAAATTGTCAATTTGGAGGAAAATTTGAGAGGGATTTTGGAAATGACTGCCTCTTCCTCTTCCCAAATACTCAGCATTAAGAGTTTCAATTCCTATTGCAGTAGAAGTCAAAACTTCTCGTCTTAGCTGTGTCAACTCACAGTGTGACCATGGGCTAGTTACTTCTAATCTGTGAACTTCAATATTCTCATCAGTCAAATAGGGCTTTAAAAGTATTTTAAAAATTTAAAGAATTATTCAAATATCAGAGAGTATTGTACAGGAATGGATAATCAAGTGAACATTGATCTATAAGTGAATGAATACACTTGATGTTAAGTTCAAATATATTTGATCATTTTCTTTTCTTTTAATCTGCTTTAATATCACTTCATTTGCCTTCTTTCATATGAAGATGTGTATGTTAAGTATCTCTTTGCACATGATACAGATTGTTTTGACACGGCAGATCAAAAGATGGGAAATTCAACTGAACAAGCCTTGTTAAAATATGAGCATTAAGTAGCATACCAAAAATCAGTGAAGTGTACATTGTTAGGCAGTGATTAATGAGAAATCTAAGATGTTGACATATCTGGTTGAGTTCACGGGGAGATGAACTAGATCCCTCTAATTAGAAACTGAAACCATCCTAAAAGAAAGATTTCATAAGCAGCTTAGAAGATGGCAGGAATGGGTTAGCAAATTAATGAGATGAAGTAAAACTAAATTTTGATACAGTTTGAGGAACTTAGTCCCAAAATAGAATAAAAAAACCTGAAAGACCTCTTAGGAGAAAAATGACTTTGTTAAGGGTAATAGATAAAGACAAGATAGAAGCAATATTAAGAATCAGGAAGAGAGGAGCCCCCAGAGATGGGAATCATTTTTAGAAGAAGGTTGTGGTGTTGCAGATACGAAATAATCCCATGCAACCAAGGTAGTGACTGTAGATTCATAAAGAAAGGAGTCAGATTCTTGAAATGCTTTGAAGGCAAAAGCAATCAGTATTGACAACAGAGTATAAGTAAGTTATGAAGATAACAAGGTGAATATAACTGGGCTTTATTGTTTAGACATCAGGGATGTGGTGAGTTGATCCAAGATGATGGGAAAACAAAAAATGGGATAATTATAACAGAAGGAAAACTCTCGCTTTCTACAGTCAATAAGTTACCTAAGAATTCAGCCATGAAGGGGAAAAAACCTAGCATATAAATTGAGTGCATAAATGACTATGGGGGCTGCAAAGAGAAGGGAATGTGCTTTCTCAATGTTCATCTATGGTACAATGCTTAAAGCTTTCTTTGTTTTGTTCTGTTCAATTTATATTGAAACTCACTGTGTGTTTTGGTTTTAGTGCATGTGGTACTGAAAAGCAGAGGGGGAGGTTTCCCTGCCCACCCATATCTGTCCATCTGTGTGAGACAAATGGTGCAGAGCACAGATGATGGAGCCTCCTCCTACCTGAGACCAGCTTGAGTAAAATTAATTCTGTTCCTTTTTTTTTTTTTTTTTTTTTAATTCTCTAGTTTCCCATTTACAGATAAGTTGCAGAGCCACTTGAGTGATTGCTCCAGGGATCATGTTATTAACTTTCATGCCAATTTGCATTTGCAAATTTACAAGTTACTCATTAAATGTCAAAGAGCAAAGAAGTTAACCTCACCTCATGTGAGCCCTTTCCTCCCAGCAGCCCTCCTCGCTCAGGTTAAGGTGTCCTAGCTTATTAGAAGTTTCATTGGGGTTTGTTTAAGGATGCACAGGCTAGACACTGGGACTAACATTAGTTTTCCTAAAGGTTTGCCCTTTTCATTGCTACCTCAAAGGGTCATTCTTTTGTTCACATTTGTCCAAAGACAGACAAATCAGGTGTCATATTGAATCACAGATTTGGACACTGTGAAGAGGAATTTAAGAGAGATTCTTTTCCTATAGACTTTCAAAATGGACAGATTTTTCCTAATTAAAAAAAAATCCACAGAATTTCATATTTTACACTGATAATAATGAATTGAAGTGTGCTTGTGAAATTTCAACTAATATTAAATGAGGAATAGTTGTAAAGGTGAGATGATTCCATATACAAAGTTGCTCAATACTTGGAATTGATAAAGAGCTTTCCAGCTTTCCAGTCAGTACTTAAAACATTATTAATTTAAGGAGAATATACTATTTATTTTTTTTCTGTTATGGTTCTGAAAGTGGTGGGTTTTTTGGTGGAGGGTAGGGGAAGTAGGGAAGAGATCTAATGATTCATCAAAGACTCATGTACTCCTTGCTAAATCCTACAAGAAAATCCTGAATCTGTGTTTACATCTACTAATATGTTCCATATCATAAGTTCATATGGTAGCATTACACTGCAGGAAATGGGAATTAAACCCTAAATGCAGCAGCCTTGGGATGAGCAAGCCTTGGTAACAATGGAAAAACCGAATGTCTTAATCTGATGCACATTCAACCCACTCAAGGATTTTTCAGGAGGTGGATAATTCAGTTTTGGGGATTACTTGGACTCTGCTTTTCCATCTCTCCTGGTTTGCCTAGTTTTGGAATCTTTTCATCAATCTCTGGCACATTCATGCAAGCATGAGCAAGTGGACGGAAAGGAAATGACGGTCGACTATCTTCATTTTGGAATCTCATGTTAGTCAACATCACCACATGGAACTGTTAGTTTACTTTTTTGGACAGTTTAGGACAATGAGAACAGTTTTTTCTCATGCTCACCAAACAGCTCATATGTATTGCTGGTATGCCTTATATCTCTAAGAGGCAGGAAAACTGAAATGTCAAATTCAAGTCTGGCTTCTAGGATAGCACTTTGGCCTCCCAGGTATGACTAGTTAAAGGCTTGTAAAACACAGGCAAAGCTAAAGGTCAACTAAAATGATTGCTTTAGACCACGGAGGACTTGCTTTAGGTGTTAACAAAGGGTCTTTCTGGTTTTTTCTTTCTGACGTGGAAATAAGCACAGATTGTTGGAAGGATGATTCTATTTTAAATGCTTTTAGTTACACTATTTTGGATTCTGTCATTTCTTTCCCTGGATAGTCAGTCAAGGACCTTTCTCCTGATTTTTCCCATCCCTTCACCCCTAGGTTATAATTGTTTATATATACATATGTACATGTGTGTATGTGTGTGTAAATGCACGGAAAGCCCAACATCTACACTGCAACTTGAACTAGACATCATATTTTTCCTGCCTTTTCTAGGGAAGGGGCTTTTAAGTCTCAGTTATGCATACATGGTTGAGAAATTGAACTTTCCCCTTCTGTTAGTCATTTATGTTTTTATCCTTTCGTAGCTGCAGTTTTCTCATTGCTGTAGTTTTTGAAATAATTTATGCAAGTGTTTGGTTTTCATGTTTACAATTTATACAGCTTTCCTAGCAGTTTAAATGGAAATGTCAATAAAAACTAAGAATTGGTGTCAAATTTATATTTTTTTCTTGATTTTCTTTGCACTGGGATAATTTCCCTTTTTTGTTAAGTACAGTGGTAATTAATAGTTGTCAGTCACCTAGCATTTATTATGTTCCAGCTCTGCCAGATATGATGCTAAGCATGGAATTAAATTAAAAGGGGGGAAAGGCAAAAAAAAAGAAAAGGAAAAAAAGTCCCTAATTTTCAAGGAGCTCACAGTCCAATGACTAGCTAATGTTTATATTGGAATTTAAGGTTTGCAACATACTTTCCAAGTATTTCATTTTATCTTAAACAAAATGAGGTAGAAATAAGATCCCTCTCAGCTTTGTGAACCTCCGTCTTCTCAAATTTAAATAACACCACACCTTAGATCCTGGTATAAATAATTTTTAAAATCACTGTGATTATTCTTTTCAGATATCTGATCTGGTAATGACTTCATTAATATTTGCCAGTGCCATTCAACTCAGCAACTTCCATGTACCTTCCATGGGACTAAGTTAGCCAGATAGAATCTATCATGAGTTTAGTTAGTTGAGAATGTAAAGAAAGGATTCTTCATTTTGAAAAGGCAAAGGGTATATCAAAATCTTTAAATTTATAAAGGGTAATAGTTGGACAAGATAATGTTAGGTTTATTTGCTAAGTCAAAAAATAATAGTACTATGAGCAAAAGTGGGAGGGTTGGATTGTATCTAAGTTGTGAAAGTTATAGAAAGATATTATAAATACTGGATATCAAATGTTTGGAGTTTGTTTTGCTCATTGTGTACTTTATTTCTTCAGTGGATCTGGGAACTCATCATTTTAGGTTCTCCTTTCAGTAGGGTAGAGGGTGGTCCTGTTTGTGATCTCCCATAAACCATGTTTTGTGGTTCAAGCTGAGTATTCCACTAGGCCAGAGAGTAATAATATTTATGTGTCATGGGACCCTTTGGTAAGGTGAAGTCTTTGAACCTGAACCCCTTCTCACCAGAACAATGTTTTGGGTTGGTTTTGGTTTTGGGGTTTTTTTTTTTTTAAACAAAATTGAAAAAAAAAAGATTAAGATGTTTTTACATGCAATTGGAAAAAATAAGATATTGAAACAAAAAAATTGAAGGAAATCCTGAGTTTCAGTTAGAGAATAGTGAAAAAAAAAGTTGTAATTTATTTTTTATATACGATCCAAATTCATGAATCCACCTGAAATCTATCCAGAGATACCGTAGGCATTGAAATAAGTCCATTATATGGATACCAGTGTATGATGTAAGATGACCACCTGTTTTTTCCCCACTCTTGGTAATTGGCTTCCTGACTCTTTTGATTTAAAAAATACATATATTTCCCTTACAGTATCTTTTATGTCATTTTTTATGTACAAATTATCTCTGGAAACATCTACAGCCTACTTTTTTCTACCACATGCCCTCTGAACTAATTATAGTTTTGATTCTCTGAAAAATAATTTTAAAAGATTTAGATAACTCATTAATTTTTTGCTGACACCACAAGCTCAGTTAATCTAGAACTGAATTTATTTGCCCCTAAATTATGTTGTTCTTGATTTCCCTATTAAGACCACAATCATTTGTTTCCTTTCATCCTTGCATATAATTTTGGAATGTTTGACATAATTTGACTCTTTCATCTAATATATCCATCCAGTCACTAAACCTGGTTCATTTTATCTTGGATTTATCCCCTTTTCCCCACTTCCACTATTTGTCCTGGTAAGCTGAATAAATGGGAGTTTATTTGTGATTGACGCAATTCAATGGCACAGTGGATACAACAGCAGACCTGAAGTCAGGAAGACCTGAGTTCAAATTTGACCTCTGAAACTTACTGGTCACTTGTATGACTTGCATAAGTCATTTAACTTCCCTTTGCCTCAGTTTCCACATCTGCAAAAGGGGATAATAACATTTTCCTCCTAGCATTTTTGTGAGTATCAAATGATACAATAATTATAAAACACTTAATACAGTGCCTGGCACATAGTATATGCAATGTACATTTGTTAGTTATTTTTATCACTCATTTTTTTTATTATGGGACATATACCCCAAGGAGGTAAAAAGTAGAATATGCCAAAATATTCATTGAAGCATTTTTGTGTGTGTGTTAGTCAAGAACTAGAAAGAGAAGTGAGATATTGGTCTCACCAAGTTCATGTTCAAATGTGGTATTACTGATCCAGTCATGTACATGGCTCCAGGGATGAGTGAGGTACTTGGTGAAGAGGGAGGTTCAGAAGCCGTCATCATTATTATTATATAAGTAACTCCCAATTATCTTGAGAGGAGACTGATTATCTAATTTATTTCTTCTCTAGGAAAAGAAAGCTTTTCATAGAAGGATGGGTAAAGTCATCTCTAAATTTGCTAGTGACACAAAACTCTGGGGATAGCAAAGCCATGGGGGAAAAGTGCAAAAAGATCTTATGAGGCTGAGTGAGTAAGCAGAAAAGTTGGCACATTTAATAATGACAAACATAAAGGAAGAGTAATATAAACTGCACTTATGGAATGAAAACCAGTTAACATCCTAGGAAAGTATCATAAACATAAGCAAAGGCTGTTTTCTGAAAATATCAGGCCAATACAGGAAGAACCAAAACATCACCAAAATTATAAACATCATCAGAAAAATGTTTGAGACAAATCACAAGGTATTTTCCTTCACCTCAAAAAATATAGGATAAATTTTATACATTCAAAAAGAGTAACCAAAATAATCAAGGATGTGGGACAGATTTTTAAGATGAATACTTTGTTTTGGAAAGAAGGATAAGAGAAGTTATAAACAAAGCTGTCAATAATGGAGGACTTGGATAGGGTACAAGATCAATCCTTGTTATAACTAACTACCCTTTGTAGTGTCAAAAAGTTGATGAAGGAAATGTCATCAAGACATTTTTTTTAATGTTGAGAAGAAAAATAAAGCAAAATATTGAGAACAGGACAGAGCAAAGGTCAGAAAGCACAGACAAGCAGGATAGCTTTGAAAACTACAGTTTGAATTTACAAAATACTTAATACTTAAAAAGAAAAGGAAGCTGTTCATAATAGAGGTCTGAAATTACATGGATAATTTTCTTTTTCTCTTTTGCTAGTTATATGTAAATGCCCATTTTATTTGGTGTCTATTGGGTTCAAAACAAAACTTTTTAAAAATAAAAGCCTGATACTTCCTATCTCTGTGCAGATGATTCCCAGATTTATATATCTAACCCTAGTTTTTTCCTGAATTTCAGGACTTCTTGAACTGTTTAGCATCTTAAACTCAAAAATGTCAAAAAAGAGAGTTCATTCATTCTCTTCATAAATTGTCCCTCCTTCCCAATTTTCTTATTACTACCAAGGATACCAGTAGTTTCCCAGAAAATATACTTTCAATGTTATCTTGGACTCTCCCCCTTCATTCACCCTATCTAATATATCTAATCTGTGGTCACATCTCATCATTTCAACCATCCAAATCTCTATTGCATATGTCCTCATTTCCCCATCCTCATGGCCAGTACCTTCTTAGTATTAATTGACCTTTATCTTTCTTTGATTGGCTACCATTGTAGTAGACTTTTAACTGATCTCCCTCCTTTAAGTTCCTTCTTACTCCAATCTATCTTTCATTCATCTTCCAAAGTTATTTTTCTAATGCCCGTGTCTGACCATCTCTCCTCTGTTTAACGAGCTCCAATGGTGTTTTATTACCTCCAAATCAAATATAAAAAAATTCAACATAAAAAATCTTAATAATCTGGTCCCTTTCTCCTTTTCCATCTTCCTGACCTACAGCTCTATACCTCTGTTCTTTTGTTCCTTTGTCTATATACCTGGAATGCTTTATTCTCCTTTCTCTTCTTTCCTTAGAATCCTTCAAGACTATGCTTTAAACTCAAATCACTCTGGCTCTCTTTGATTGACCAGAGTGAATGCAAAAAGTAGTTTTTTGTTTTTGTTTTGGCCAGAAACCCTGAGGGTCTTCTCCTCCCAGACTGAAGAGGCCATTCTCTGCCTCATTTCTTACCCAACCTTAATCACTTAGGTGTTCTCAGTCAAACTGAGACCTATTAAAGATCCTAATCTAAAAAGACCAAGGTCTCCCACTGCATCCAGGGCCATCTTCAGTCATCCTGATGTGTCTTGCCACTGGGCCCAGATGGCTCTAAAGGAGAAAGTGAGATTGGTGACTTTAAACCCTTCCTCACTTCAATCAAATTCACCTACAAGTTATAGCATCACCTCCCTGATATCGTGGTCCCCTGTGAGAATTAAGGACAAACAATATCAGTCAAAACTCAGTTAATTTTTTACCTTTTTCAGGACGTCTTTCCCAATCCCCCCACATACTAATGCCTGCTTTTCTCAGATTATATTCTATCCAGTCTGGATATGGATATGGAAAGGTCATCACCAGAAAGCTGCCTAGCCTCCAGGAGATGGATATCCTGGATACATATCCAGGATATTTACTATATGTGCCTATTTACTTCACTGTTACTTTTATCATTAGAATATTAGCTCACTGAGGGAAATAACTGGTTTTGCTTCATTTTTGTATCCCTAGCACTTAGCCCCGTTTCTGGCATCTACCAAATGCTTAATAAATGCTTGTTGATTGAATGACTAGAACTTTCAGTCTCCATTCTTTTACCATTTTTAAAAACAAGGCTAACGTTTGTCTTTTTTTAATCCTGAAATGCCTCTTTCATTCTCCATGATTATTAATAATAGTTTTGCAGCTATGGATGAGAGTGCCTCTGAGCTCTCTTCCAGTTCTAGATCTATGGTCCCGTGTATGGTCTTTGGACCTCACCAAAGACCTGTATTCAGATTCTGGTCCTGCTACTTGTTGATTGTGTGATAGCAAGGTCACTTCATTTCCCTGAAATTCAGTTTCCCAATCCGTAAAATGAGGAGATTGATCTTTGTGGTCCCTTCCTATGATGGTATGATACATTATCCACTTCTTTGAATATCCTGGCAGATAAGTCATCTGAATTCAGCAATGACAGCTGGGTGTTGTAATTCTTTGTTATTGTTCTGTCTTATCTGAACCTGTGAGTCTGTGAACCATAGCACACCATTACTGTCCTTGGGGTTTTCTCAGCAAAAATCCTGGAATGATTTGCTATTTTCTTTTCCAGTGCATTCAGGCAAACAGAGATTAAGGCACTTGTCCAGTGTCATACTAGTACTGAGGTCACATTTGAACTCAGTTCTTCCTAACTCTGAGCACTCTACCTTGCTCCCTTTCTATCTCTTTTTTTTGCCTTGGCTGCTAATCCCCATAAGTGATTTTTGGTCCATTTTCCCCACAAAAGTTCATTCTCCCTGGCAGAGGAAACAAAATAAAAAACAAAAACAAAAATATAAATTTGTTCCCTAGTTTGCCAGATTGTTTTTTATAATCAAAATAATTTTATAATTAAAATTCAAAATAAAGTCTACTAAGTTTATGATAGAGTTTATGTTTGTTAGGTTTTAAATGTTAAAATTATGCAAAGCAAATATTTGGGAGAAACAGCTGAATATTTGGGCTCAAGTGATGGGTTTTGCATTTTTTTTGGGGGGGGGGAATATGTATTGTACATTTGCAGATTCATTTATCTGTGATATTCCTACTCTCCTAGATAAACTTGTATCTCATTTTCTTTGAGCTCACAGGGGAGGAAGATTTAGAGAACAGAAGTGACTGAGGCAAGAGAGTACTGGATTTCTCATCCTATTTGAACTTCTTCTTAACTTCCCTAATTCTGTCTGAGACAACCTACCAACTTTCTAGTCACTGAGGTTCACCACTTCAGAGACATTTGTTTCTTTACTCTCTCTAATCCCATATATACAGTCAGTTGCCAAGACTTGTCAACACCTTCCACACCACTTCTTGAATCATCTCCAAGTTTTTGCTACTCTAATCTGAATCCTCATCTTCCCTCTCTGGACCTTGATAATAGCTAAACTAATTGGTCTTCCTTCCTTCAAGTCTCTCACTTTCCCAAGTCATCCTCCACGAAGTTGCCAAAGTGATCTTCCTAAAGTGCAAGTAAGACCATGCTGCTTCACTCCTCCAGAAATTCCAGTGACTTCCTGTTATCTGTAAGGTAAAGGTATAAACTCTTTTGTTTGAAGTTTCAAGTCTTTGATGACCATTGTATTATAAGGATGATAATAATCTAACATTATTTTATCATTATTCAATATTTTCAAAGATCCCTGCTTAAATGATATTTTTTCTTTTGATCTACTTTTTACCCACTCTTCCTCTCTAACTAGTCTTTTGTATTGCTATCACCGAAGATATCCATCTCCTGGAGGCTAGCCAGCTTTCTGATGATGACCTTTCCATATGTTACTTAAGTCTGTCTTCAGATGGCAGTTCTATTGTCTGTCTCCAAATCTATCCTCAAAGCTTTTCCAGCTTGCTAACACCTGTCAGAGTATGCATACCACTGATATCACTTTCCAGAGTCCAGGGTCACCTCTGTACTACAGTAGGATTTGAGTGGAGGAACATTAAGTACATCATACTTTTCCGGGGTAAATTAATCTTCAGAAAAAACTTTGTCCCATAGCAATAAGGTATTTAATGACTCTAATTGTGGACAGGATGAAAGAAGCTAGTACTTTAGTTGGGAAGAGTCATTATTATTATTATTATTTGCCACAGATGTAGAGACAAGAACTCCCTTTCTATCTTTCTAAATAGTCCCATTGTTGAAGTCTAAAAACCCTGAAGGATTTCTTTTGGAACTTAAAATGTCAGCCTTTTTCTCTTCTACCTGTTTGGATATCAGTTTTCAAAGGGACATTTGGTTTCAGCATATCCAAACTATAATTTCTGTGTTCTCTCTTTTGTCAGATACTCTCTTTTCTCAAAAGGAAGTTTTAAAAAAAAATAAGTCACTGATGGCTTATGAGAACTCCCTTCCCATTCACTAAATGAATCTAAGCCAAAATATAGGTAACTCAGAAGTCTATCACTGTTCAGTGTACCCATACAAACTTGATTTTTAATTGTGGGAACTTAAAAAAAAATTAACCTAATGTATCTTCATTGTTTAAAATAATTAATTTTTTTGATAGTAGATAATTTGTTCTTGATAATAAGTTGATAAATTGATAATTTAAAATATTGATATAATTTGGAAGAAAATCCAGATAAATGAATAAAAGAGCACACATGACGTGTTTACTATATATATTTGTAACTTTGCTAAATGTTGGGGATAGAAATACAAACAAGAAAGACAGTCCCTAGCCTCATGGAACTCACTTTATAATGGGGGAATGTGAAATAGGAGCCAAAAGGACAGGGATGGAGTTGTGATCAAAGCATCATTTGGGAGAGAATAGGAAGTGTGGTATGGTGACCTGGTTCAGGATAAGATAAGGTTAAAAACTCATCTTCCAAGTTCTAACAAACAATCCACATATAAACATATAAAAATTTCTTAGAAAGTATATTCCCTAATTGAATGGATGTACATCAATTGGAAAATGCCTGAACAAATTGTGGTACATGAATGTTATGGAATATTATTGTTCTGTAAGTACCAACCAGCAGGATGATTTCAGAAAGGCCTGGAGAGACTTACATGAACTGATGCTGAGTGAAGTGAGCAGAACCAGGAGATTATTATACTTGGCAACAACAAGATTACACAGTGATCAATTCTGATGGACGTGGCCCTCTTCAACAATGAGATGATTCAAACCAGTTCCAGTTGTTCAGTGATAAAGAGAATCAGTTACACTCAGAGAGAGAACTATGGGAACAAAATGTGGACCACAACATAGCATTTCCACTCTTTCTGTTATTGTTTGCTTGCATTTTTGTTTTCCTTCTTAGGTTTTTTCTTTCTTTCTAGATCCAATTTTTCTTGTGCAGCAAAATAACTGTACAAATATGTATACCTATATTGTATTTAACATATACTTTAACATATTTAACATGTATTGGACTACCTGCCATCTAGGGGAGGGGTAGGGAGAGGGAGGAGTAAGGGAAAGGAGGAGAAAAGTTAGAACAGAAAGTTTTGTAAGGGTCAATGTTGAAAAATTACCCATGCATATGTCTTGTAAATAAAAATCTATAATAAAAAAATTAAATTAAAAAAAGAAAGTATGTTCCCTGAAAAAGTTAATCTCTCAGTGAACAATGATTTTGTCTTTATGTCTCCAGTGTTTAGTTCAAAGTGTTTGATAAATACTTCTGGCATATCCAAAATGCATGCAAAGTAGATACAATGTCAGTTCAGAAGAAAGGCATCAGTAGCTAGTAAAGGTATCTTTTAGGTGATGCTTTAGTGAAGTGATGAAAGAAACCAGGGTTTAGAAAAGGAGGCAGCATGAATAGCTAGGGCATTGCAGGTGTGAGGGATATCCAATACAAAGAAAACAAGAAAAGAGCAGAGTACTTTGTGCAAGTGTGGCTGGGTCACAAAGTGAATGGAAGCAATCAGTGGAAAGGGAACAAGGGGCCAGGTTGTTAAGAGCTTTAAAGGCAAAGCAGTTTATATTTGATAGGGAGCCAGCCCCTGGAGTTCAGAGTATGATAGATTTAAAACTGGAAGGGACTTTTGCATTTTACACATGACCAAACTGAGGTACAGAAAGATTTGGTGACTGGAGACATTGTCGATTGTAAACTTTAGGGAAATTGCTTTGATGTTTGTGGGAAGGATAGAGTGGGGAGAGATTTGAGACAGGTAGATCAATTATTAGAAAACTACTATAATAATCCTTACTGTAGAAGGAAATGACAAATAATTCCAGTATTTTTTGCCCAGAAAACCTCAAATGGGACTCCAAAGGGTCAAACAAGACTGAAAAAAACTCAGTGACAAATAATCCAGATGAGAGGGGCTTAAACCAGGGTGGCAGCTGTTTGAGTGAAGAGGTGATAGATGGGAGAGATGTCATGGTGATAAAAATGACAAGCATTGGCCACTGATTAGTTCTGTGGGGTGAGAGGGAGGAATTGAGAATGATATCAAGGTAGTGATCCTGGGTGACTGGAAGAATGGTGGACCCTTCGACAGTAATAGTTTGAAAGAAGAGTGAGTTCAATAAAAAAAAGATTAATTACTCTGAATATATTGGGTGGAAGATACATATGCTCAATTCAAAATTCTTAAATATTAGATTAAATATCAGAAGATCAGGATGGGAGAAAACCTTCCTGCGAGGTGGTATTTGGGCTGAGCTTTAGCATTGAGATAGGCAGAAAGATAGAAGACTCTGTAAAAGGAGGGAACAGCATAAAAAAAGGTGGAGAAATGTAAAAACTCCAAATATGTTTAGGGAATGAGACTACCGCATAGTCCAACTGAATGTAGAGGAATAGAAGATAAGACCAGAAATTAGTTTGGAGCAGATTAAGAAATGTCTTGAAGGGAGGATGTTAATTTTTTCCGTAGGATAGGCAGGTTGTGCAATGGATAAGAGTTCCAGGAAGATTCATCTTCCTGAGTTCAAATCTGGCCCCAGACATTTATTATCTGGGCAATTGTGGGCAAATTGCTTAATCCTATTTGCCTCAGTTTTCTCATCAGTAAAATGAGCTGGAAAAGAAAATGGCAAACCATTCTATTAATCTTTTACCAAAAAGACCTTAAATTGAGTCACAAAAAGTTGGACATGAATGAAAACAACTGAACATTTCTTTCAATAGACAATGAGGATCAGGACAGCTAGACAGCACAATGGATAGAGAGGTGGCCTTGGAGTCATGGAACAATCTGAGTTCTAATCCAGTCTCAGATACTTCACACATACAGTGACCTGGCCAAGTTACTTATCCCTGATTGCTCCCCCCCCCAAAAAAAAAAAAAAAAAAAAAAACTAGCAGAGAGGATAATAAGATCAAAGACTTACTAGAAGGGATCTTTATTTAGTATTACTCCCTCTTTTTTACAGATGAGGAAACTGAAGTTCATAGAAGTTATTTGATTTAGCCAAATTCACATAGCTATCAAGCACCACAGGTGAACTTCTCAGCTGGACCCTCAAACTTTTCCTACTGTACCACTCACTCCTGGGAGATGATGTTCTTTTGATTAAGATTAATTTTTGTGGTAGATGAGTAGGATGGATTTGGGGTGGGACAAATTGTAGACTGGGATCAAGGAGAAGCCATTGAATTCAATCACATGATAACAAGGGATTGACCTATAGGCTGTGTTAATGAGAATGGAATGTAGCAAGAGAAGAGTCAACTTTCAGGAAGATAAGGACTAGATTTGACAATTGGACATAGAAACTGTGGGGGGGAGGGGGAAAGTCCAAGATGTCTCTCAAATTTCAAGCTTGAATGACTAGAAGAATGATAATACAATTATTCCAGAAGAGAGAACTGCTTTGGGAAAGAAAATAACTTTGGATGCTTGCAATGTACCCAATCAAGTCTTCTACTTTTAAAAAATATTTTTTAATGATGCCTTTTTCTTTTACATCACATTTTTTCCTAGTTCTATACCACTATCCTGCCCTGCCCCTATCCAATCCTTCTTTATAACAAAGAAAAAAAATTAAATAAAATTGTTTGATAATCACTATTATCTGATAATATATACAACATTTTCCCTCAATATGTCTCCCCCTCACTTTTGTCAAAGGAGACAAATATGTTCCCTGAACTGTTCTCTAGAACTTTTTTTTGCTTTCTCAGTCACTCAGCTGAAAAATCTTGTGGTTTTTTTTTCTCCTTTCTATTGTAGCAGTAATATTTATATGCTAGTTTAGTTTTATTCCATCTAATTTCCAGATTTTTTTTTTTTTGTAGATGTGGTTACACAATCCTTGATTTGTTTTTATCTTGGGATTTCTTTGAGTATATATCTAGTAGAAGCATTTATTGGGTTGAAAGGTATGAACAGTGATGTCACACCTTTACATAATTTCAGATAGGTAACCAAACTAGATGGACCAATTCACAACACTACCAAGAGTATATGAATATTCCTTGATTCCCACAATTCCTCCAATGTTAACTATCCTTTTTGTTTTCTTAGTCAATTTTGAGGGTGAGAGATGAAAATTCAGAGTTGTTTTAATTTGCATTTCTCATACTGATTTTGATGAAGTTTCCAAATGTCAATTAGTGTAATTTAGAATTTGCAATTCTTCCAAAAGCTATTCATGTCTTTTGACTATTTATCTATATTTATATTATATTTATCAATAGAATGGCTCATGGTTATTCTTTTTTTGTATCCCTGAGTGTCAAGATGGTGCTGGGAACATAAATGGGTATTTCACAAATTCTTCCTATTGATTCAATTCTTCAAATGTTTATGGAAATAATTCTGATATTAAACTACATAAAGAGGAAAACTATTAGGGCCAAATCACAACCCTTTGAAACTAAGTATAAAAGTACTATTATTCTTGCTGAAATTGGACATTTTCTTCTGCTCCCTTTTAAAAAGCATGTTGAATCTTATTTCAAGGCTATTTTCTTTCCTTCTTCGTTTAAGAAGAAACTGGTGGAATTTGATAGTCTGGCCTCTGGAGTCCCAAATTTCATGCTTGCGTGTACTTGGATTCTTCAGGTGTTATCTTTCTGAGTTTACCCACACAGAGCAAAATAAGGGTGAGAAACCAAAGACTCCAGCCAATAGCTGCTGCAATCCAACCATCTTCATCCATTCCATGCTTACAGCACTGGGCAGCCTTAGAGCAGAAATCTAGATCTATTGAAGAAGAGATACATTTCACCATCCTTCCTCCTTTTTCTCTTCCCCATATAAATATCATTTAATTTCAATAGTTATTATCCATAGAAGATGGAGAGTTTCCCTCTATAAATCAAAGTGATATTACTGAAGAGGGATTAGCTCATGTGGACTCTGGGTCATTATCCTGAGGAGGATGGATTTGCTTGACTTATCCACACATTCCTCCCACTTCACTCCTCTTCCCCTCTAATCCTAACTCCCCTACCCATGTACTCCACCCCCCATCTCCCCGCTCCCTCCACCCTGCAAATGAGCCATATTTATGAGAGAACTTGCTAGTATTAGAGCTATACTCATGTGGAACAAGGCAAAACTAAGGAATCTATGAGAAAATCAACTCATTAAATCCTTGGTCTCACATTAATCTTGTATTTTTCAACCTTTAATCTTGTATTGACCACAGCCAATGAGATACACATGGATTTTTTCTAACTTTAAAATATAAGGTCCTCCCTGGAATAAAGTATTTATTTTTACTGTAATTCATAGAAAACAAATGTCCATGTGCATCTAATTTGAACCCAAAACTCAGATTATGATTGAACTGTTGAAAATTACTTTTTTTCATCTTCTATCTCTTCATAAATAGTCAAAAAATTGATGTTTGATCCCACAATAATATATCTAAAGTAAGAGTCAGCAATTAACAGCACAGTAGAATGTATAAATTAGCACTTCCATTTTCTACCTAGTAATTTAATTATCTAGTAGTTTCTGAGTTCCCTGAGGGTTGTTCTCAAGTTTATTTGCTTATTTTTAAATATCTACAAATAATAAAATATGTTTGTTTCCTTTGTTCCTAAGGTTAATTAGGTTTTTAAAATATCATTTAGGGTAAAACTATCTTCTAAAGTTAACAGAAAATTATGCCAGAACGGACATAAATCTACTATTTTATAATCAACTACTAATAATGTTTCAATATATAAATTGTAGGAGCGCGGAGATAAAGCTAGAGAACATCTTAGATGTCCAGTTCCCTTATCATATAGATGGGGAACTAGAGTCTCCAAGAAGTTATATGCCCAACATTACAAAAGTTTTAAATTATAGAGCTAGAATTCAAAGCAGGTCCTCTCATTCCAAGAGAGAGGTACTTTCTTGTACATCATGTTTAGGGCCTCTGCATCCTTCACCCCTGCTCAACACCACAACAGATGTTTTATTAGATATCATAAAACTTCTAGATTCCAGCAAATTACAAGCAATGTTTGTGAGAAAACTTACTTCCCAGATACACAGTCACCTATGTGAGTGTCAAGGGTAGCAATTTTTAGTATCCAGTGGGTGGAAGTCTAAGGGAGACAGATTTTGGCCCAACATAGAGGGAAAAGCAGCATGCTAAACTAGAAAGAATAATGGAGTTGCAGTCAGAGAATCTGAGTTCAAATCCTGTCATGGTCACTTTTGTCTTTAGTGATCTCAGACAAACTATTTAATTTTGCTTTATCTCAGTTTCCCTGTCTGCAAAATGACTTGAGATGACTTTTAATGCCTTTTTGTAAGTTCCTAGAAGCATGAAGTAATAATTCAAATTCTTTAAATAGGAGCGGCTAGGTGGCACAATGGATAGAGCCCTGACGTCAGGAGGACTTGAGTTCAAATTCAGATACTTAACACTTCTTATTTGTGTCACCCTGGGCAAGTCACTTAACCCCAATTGCCTCAGCCCCCAAAAAGAAATTCTTTAAATAGAGGTCAAGTGATTATATCAAAAATATTACAAATGAAACTTTTGGATTTGGTAGATTGTACTAAGTGCCTTTCAACCTTGAGACTCTATCATTTTGAAATTTAATGTGTATTTCAATCTCCTGCCATCTTGTCCCAAGTTACAGCAGATGACTGGTTTATTAGGGTCTCCATGAAGTCTTACACCCAATGACTCTGAAGATAGATCAATAGAGAGACTAAATAATCTCTCAGGCTTCTTTTAGAGAACAGGGAAAAACATGGACAATATATATATAAAGTTGTCCCACCCTGGAGTGGGGAAACCTAATAATCATCCCCAGCAATCAATGAAACGTAAGCAAGGGAGAGGTTGAAACCCCGGGCCATGGAGCTTCAGCAGCCGTAGAAAACTTACTAGAGCACTGTGCTATGAATGCCGAGTCTGACGCAGGAGAAGGAACGGATGAAGAGTTGTGTGTTTCTGAAAGAACAAGAACAAAACCAGAGAGGCAGAATCAATACCGCAAAATGAAGGGTTACTGAGCTGTCCTGGAAATAAGAGATGGTCTTGTGACTGAAAGACCCATGTGTGGGGGGTCACAGCAGATGCTATTACAGATTGACTTTGACTTTGTAAAAGACATGCCGGTTGTAAGAAAATGGAATTCTTTGATTTAACAGGTGACGTTTCAAGTTCATTTCTTCTTCATTCAGGACAACACACAAGAGACCTGTCAGCTTGAGAGGTAAAGGAAAGAGCCTTCCTTGTTAGCTTTGTGATCAAAAACAAGTCAGCCTCGCTGGCTCATTTCTTCATCTCTACTATGGGTAGACTATTGGCAGTACTTAACCTTCTAATCCAATCTAATCCCATCAACTCTAATCTTAGAGTTGGAAGGAAGCCTAGAGGTCATTGAATCCACTCCCAGAGTTTTACAGATTTAAACAGCTCTTGAAAGATTAATGAGCATTCAAGATTTTCATCAACCTGGGGCACTTTCCTGGGGAAAGTTCCTTGAAATCAAGCAAATTAATATCCATATTTAGTTTATGTATACATAATATATATTCTATGTAGACAGGATATGGAGAGATTAAGTGACTTGCCCAGAGTCATGCATCTAGCAAATGTCTTATGGATTCCAAAACCGAAGCCCAGAATGTTTCAATCGGTTTTGTCACTTGTTTTCAAATCAGCCTGAATTGCAAGCTGATTATTAAACATAACATATACTTTAGGTTATCGGACTACTTCATTCTTGACACCATCTTTTAAGCTATTTTTTATCTTCCTGGGCACGCATAGTGTCAGAGATTATAAGATCCTACAGTGATTACAAGATACTGATATAATGAATATGAAAGATCTTTGTGATTAAATGAATTTGAATGGAATGTACATGTTCATTAAGGAATCTCTAGCATTTTCTTAGCATTAGTACAGGCCCTTAATGGTACAAATTCTTAAGTAGCCCTAGGAAAGGAGGACATGTTTTACAGGTTTAAGTTTTTTGTATATATGATGGAAAGAAATTAAATATTCTGTTTGGGTTTCCCTCAATAGACTTCGTCTTAGAAATAAAGTCTGAAGATATCCCTTCCAGCGTATTATAATGCTATTCATCCTATTCTCTTGACATGGCAGGAAACTAGAAAGCTCCCAAGTTCCCATTTTAGGACACTGTGTCCTTCAGGGACTTTGGTTTTTGTAGGGAGGGGAATACTAGTTTGAAAAGAGACCTATTATTTAGCCTAAGGCATAAAATTGTAGTTCTAACTAAAGTTTTGCTACCCCACCCCAAGCCTCCCAAAAGTTTGACTCAAGTACTGTAATTAGTTGATGTAATCTGACCTAATTTATTTACACCTGAAAGGCATGGAGATTGGGGTGGGGAGAGGCATTTGGGTGGAAGAAATTGATTTCCCAACTCTTCACCTTCATGATAAAAATGATTTTCTTGACAAGTTCTGTCTTTTTTGCCTAGGACAGTGAAAATAGTTTCTCACCTAGGTGAAGCCAAAGTCAATTGATGATGTTATGTTTCCTACAGAAAAGTAAACTCTGATTATTCCAGGATTATAGATGGAATTTGGGAACTCTAAGGACCGATAAACTTTGTGTTCCCAGTATAAGAGTTAAAGATCTAACACTGTTGATCCCCAGATGCTTCACCCTGAGGTGCAGGTTCAAGATAGCACCCAGGTGCTAAGGGGCCTAGGTGCACTTACTATAATCTCTGGCACATAAGATTCCAGGGAAATAAGGCATTTGAAAAATGCAGAGATGGGTTGGTAGGGAGGGAAGGATCAGCAGAAGAGGAGAGGTGGTGGTTTATCGGGTTCTAAATTTATAACTGGAAGGAATCTTAAAATCCATCTAGTTTAATTCCTTTATTTAGAGGTGAAGAAATTGAGACCCAGTTGAAGTGGTTGAAATCATGATATGTATCAGCACAGGAGTTTGAGCCAGATTCTCTGTTCCAGATGTGATGTGGGTTTGATATCATTATTATTCTGTTGTTCTTGTTCAGTTATTTCAGTCCTGTCTTTATGACCCCATTTGGGTTTTTCTTGGCAAAGATGTTGGAGTGGTTTGCCATTTCCTTCTCATTTTACAGATGAAGAAAGTAAGGCAAATAGGGTTAAGTGCCTTAACCAGGGTCACAAAGCCAGTAAGTGTCTGAGACCAGGTTTGAGCTCAGTAAGATAAGTCTTTCTGACTTCGGACTTATCACTCTAATGTCAACCTCGTTTCCCACTACTACTATTTATATAGCTTAAAGACATCAAAAAAAAAAAAAATGCAAAATGATCTATCTATATCAGCTCTTTTTGTGGTGGTTAAAAAAAAAAAAAAACTGGAACCTGAAGATATGTTCATCGATGAGGGGGAAAGTAAACAAAGTATCACTGTGATAGAATACAATTGTGCCAGAAGAAAAAAGTCAGAGTTGGTTTTAGTGAAACCTAGGAAGACTTATGAACTTATACAGAATGAAGGGCAAAGAGCCAGGAATAATAACATTATAAAGACAAATAGCTTTGAAAGACTTAAGAGTTATGATCAATGCAGTGATCAACCATTCTGATACTAGAAACAGCTATCATGTAAAGTTACTCATTAAAAAAACAACAAAAGAATTTCTACATCCAAATAGGTATTATCCCTTTCAAAGTCACCTTGCAGATATGTACATTTGTTGTTCAATCATTTGGTTTTGCTCAAGTCTTCATGATTCCATACAGGGTTTTCTTGGCTAGGATACTGGAATGGTTGACATAATAAATGTATAGCTCTCTGTACATTTACTAATGGCAATTTATGTGGCTGCTTCATAGTTACAAAATGTTTTGCTTACATGGTCTCATGATGATCTAAACATTTTAGGACCCCTATCTTAAGAATTAAGATTTGAGAATCATTTTACAAAGCATAAATGAAGCATCTCATTTTTTATTTTTTTAAATTCAATTTTAATTAATTAGTTAAATTCAGACTTGGTTTTGAACCAAAAACCTAGCTTGTTCGCTCACCTTTTCATTATTAATGGCAAATATTTATCAGTTTTCAAAAATCAATTTCATCTTTAAAAGATGTAGAATGATGTATATAAAGCACTTGATAAACCTTAAGGATAAGCATTATTGCTATCATTATTATTATAGTGGACAAGGCCCATTCAGATATTGAGTTGCTACCAGGGAAATGGTCTTTTTCTAGAGTCCATTTACCCAATTACTACCATTAGGGCTTGTTTTTAAAAGAAAGATGTCACAAACTGTAAAGGCAACTCCAATAGGGAAATTTCAAAAATGGTTTTAAGCATGAAAAACATTATTAGAACTAGTAAATATTCTTCTATAAAGATTGTTTTTCAGGACAAAACATTCAGATTCTAGCATGTTTGTTACAAATTAGTCATATTACCTTTTGAATCATACGTCATGGCTCTTTCAACCACTTGCCACAATAAACATTCCTGGTAGTTATTTCCTGTCTATTTTGTAATGAAGCCAAATTAATCTAACCCTCACCTTTCTGACTATACTCTCTACTTCTTGAAGAAGTTTGAGAACCCCTGGATTTTCAGTGACTCACAGAAAGATAAAAGATAGGATAAGGGAGGACAAGTAGTAAGAAGGGAACAAGGGGCAAAGATTCACTGTTTGGAGAAAGAATAATGAAGTGTAATGTAGTATTTCTGAGCAAAGTTATACTGTGGACCAGTTATCCTCTGTAGATTTGTGTGTATAGTTTTACCTGAAATTTATAAGGAATTTGCTCTAAGTCAAGGGTAATATCCAGTTCCCACTGATTAAAGTATGGTCAATAAAAGTGACCAGAAAAATTAGGAATATGGGGAAGTGTATTGCAAATCATCATTAAACTTTTTCATTTAAAAAGCCATTTTTAAAATTTTGAGGTACTGTTTCATTCCTATTAAATTGGCAAAGATTAAGTAAAAGTGAAAAATCAATCCTGGAAGAGTTGGGAAGAAACAAAGACCTAGATCCATTGCTGATTGAGTTAAAATAGTGGAATCTTTTCTTTCATCTTTTTAAAATTTCTGTTTTTGTGAATATTTTACAAAATATATACTGGATAAAAAATTGGACTTGGGATCAGGAAGACTGATCTTCCTGAGTTTAGATCTAGCTAGCTGTGTGACTCTGGGCAAGTCATTTAACTCTGTTTTCCTCAGTTTCCTCATCTGTAAAATGAACTGGAGAAGAAAATGGCAAATCATTCTAGTATTTTTGCCAAGAAAACCTCAAATGGGGTCAGGTTTGACTGAATCCAACAAAACAAAATCAGTAATAAATGTATATAATATATAAATAAATAATATATTAGGTGCTAACTGCTCAAAAATTTTTGTATTAGAGTACAAAAATCAAAAAAATTTACGATAAGAGTAAAACTTTTAAAGAAAGTTCGCAAAAATTGTAAGAAAAAGGAGATAATATTATCACATTTTCCTGAACAACTACAACCTCATTCTGCCTTCCCCTGTAGTTAGGGAACCAACACTTTCATATTCACAGTTTCAACAGAAAAAGCCTGAACAAGTTCTTTTATAATGGCACAATCAATTGTTTTGGAATATGACCTGACACCTTGCAAGTGTTATAGAATAAAAAAGCATCAAAGCAGAAATGACTATATGTAAGAAAATTATATACACAAATACATGTACAGGAGTGAATAGAGAATGAAAGGCATAGAGGGAGAAGTTAATAGACTGTAACAAGTTCTTTATATTTTGGAATTGATTTTCAAAGTAATGAATTTCAGTTTAATTGTTTTAAATTACATGCATAATTTATGCATATTTTGCACACATAAATTTAATGTATTAATATAATTTATAAAGGAAAAAAAACAAGGATTTCTCTTAGTAATGGTTTTGTGGACCATTGAAAATTTGCTACTGATGGCAATTGGGAAATAAGTTTAGAGAAGCATTTCCCAAACATTTTGGTCTCAGGTCCCCTTTACATTCTCAATTATTAAGGACACCCTCAAAGAACTTTTCTTTTATGTGAGTTACATCTATAGATATTTATTGTATTAGAAATGGAAATGACTTAGAATTATTATGAAAATAGTTTAGAACCTGTCACTCCAGAGATTCCTCAGATTACACTTTAAGAGTAGCTGCTTTTGCAAGAGTAAATGTTCAAAACTATCTTTGTGAATATTTTGAAAATAAAAAAACCATTATTAAAAAAAAAAGAATAGCTGGTATGAAATACTATCCTGGAAAACAGGGAAATTTGATTCTTCAGTTTCTTCATCTGTAAAATGAGCATAAATAATTTCTAAATTCCTTTCACCTCTTAAGACCTATATTCTAAAAAAGTACATGGAACCTAAAAAGCACTATACAAATATTTTTTGATGTTATGAACAATGTAATTTATCATAGGGAGTTTCTTAACCTTTGTGTACATTAATTTTTTTATTTACTTGTCACATGAGGATATTATTTCATTTTATGTGAGAATAAATCGGATGATTTACTTACTAGAGAAAGCATTGAGTTATAAAAGGAATTATTTATTTTGAAGGAAAGGAAGCAATAATAGGGGGCTTAGAATATTGTCAGAAGAAAATAGAGATGTTTAAGTAAACATCTATACTTCCATAAAATCCATGATTCTATTGGTAAGTGTGCTCCCTCCTACTGAGATCCAGAGCTCAACCCCCTCCATGCCTTAGGAGACAATATATAATAGTCAGCCTACTATTGGCCAGTTGTTTTAGCAAAACAAAACAGAAAAACACTAAAAACCACTCTCATCACCTGGTGGCCAGCCCAGAGATAATAAACCTCTGAGAATTAGGCTAAACTTGTCCTTGATTAACAGACATAGTCTGCTTTCCCAGCCCTCTACTGACAGTCTCTGGAAGACTCCGGGTCAGTGACACATTAGAGGTAGGGACTGACAAAAAGAGAAAAGTCATTTCACTGACCTTCTAGGGAAGGAAAGAAGCTACTGGTAAGTAACAAAATAAAAATATTTTGGAGTTAATTCAATCGTTAGGTTTGGGAAAACTTTTTTTGGTGTTTTGCTTTTAGCAATGGTGAAGAAAAGCTGAATACATTTCAGAAGAGAAATGTCAACACATCTATGAGTGTGTTCCAGATGAAGTCCGGGAATTTGATCTTTGTCAACAAGGAATTAAATCTAAAAAAATCCCCTTCCCCAATTCCCAGCTCTAACTGAACTGAAAGTCCTGTTTCTTTTTTCCTTGAGCCAAATCCCCTCCCTCCTTTTTTCTCTGTTTTGATTTTTCCCTTCTTCCCTCTCCCTCCCTCCTTTGTGGAGAACAAGCATAATTCTACCTGCTAAGCAAGTTGTGTGCAAGGACGCAGACAAGAGGATGAGGCTGATGGGAAGGTACGTTGCTGAGGAAAGCTGCTTCATGGTGGAGATGGCAGGCACCTGTCCAGACTGGCCTTGTACCGCGCGTCCTCTGGAAACCTTGAAAATGACTCTGGCAGACCACAGGAAAACTTCTGCTCTCCTGTTTAAAAGAAAAGAGAAGGGGTGGAGCAAAGTGAACTCCCATCTAGCTGCTCTTGCTTCTGGAAAAGAGAAAGGAATCCCTCCCCCCACTTTTAAACTGTGAAGTTTGGGAAGTTGAAGGAGGAGTTTGTGTTTTGTTTTGTTTTTGCTGATTTATTGAACAGGGGACAGAGCACCGACTGAGTTGGCTATGTCAGCTTAATTTTCAGATGCTTACTTGCTGAGTGTGTGGCCCTAGGTAAATCACTTAATCTCTCTCAGCCTCAGTTTCCTTGTCTGTTAAATGAGGATCACAATAGCATCCAATTCAAAGGGTTATTGTGAGGATCAAATGATGTATAATTGTTTACTATATTATCTCTGGGAAGAGGAAAGAAACAAAATATACATATTAAGTAAATTCAAAAAGTGTGCCAAATAATTTCAAGAGGAAGAGAGTGTAATAACTCAGGAGACAATGAGTTCCAGACCTAATCTCAACCTTTAACTTCCTGTGTTGACTTAGGGAAATTAGCTTCTCTTACCCTCGGTTTCCTCAATTGTAAAAGGAGTGGACTTGGTGATCTCTAGGTTTCTTACTGCATTAAAAGTTTTAGGGTTAGATGGCTTGGTATTGCCCAGCCACAAACCTGCCCTATTAAATAATAGAATTTTAGAGCAAAAAGGGACCTAATAAATTATCTAGTCCAACTCTCTCAATTAAGAAGTGAGGGAGGGGGGCAGCTAGATAGCACAGTAAATAGAGCACAAGCTCTGAAGTCAGGAGGTCCTGAGTTCAAATCAGACTTCAGAAACTTAATATTTCCTAGCTCTGTGACCCTGGGCAAGTGACTTAACTCCAAATTGCATTAGATAAAAAAAAAAAAAAGTGAAGGAAAACAAGACCTAAAGAGTTGAGCAATTTTTCTAAGGTCATATAGATAATCAGCTCCAGAGTCAGGTTTTGAACCCAGGTCTCTGATTTCAAATCCAGACTACAAAAATTTTCAGTTACAGATTTCTTCTTCTTCTTCTTATTGCCTGAAGGAGTGCAACCTCATACTGCCTTCCCCTATAGTTAGGGAACCAATACTTTCATATTAATTATAAGCTAATAATTATAAACTAATTATATAATCACAATGTGAGCCATTATGGTAACTGGTAATTTCTATTCTTTTTTGGAAAGAAGGCTAGGCTTGGAGACTCAATTCAAAATATTTGCAAGCCATAGGGTGTTGAGAAAGTCTCTTAATCTCCTTGAGCCTCATTAACTCTTATAACTCTACAGTTATAAAATAGAGATGATGATCCTTTGTCCCTCAGTAAATGAGTTCAGGGTGATAAAATGGTGTTGACTTCTCAATTTCAGTAGAACTTGTATGCTGACTGTATTTTTCCCTCCTAAGTAGTCCCCTGACTGCTTTATCCCGATCTCTTCATATTTTCATTTGAGTCCCCTTATGACAATGGTACTTGTTTTTGTGAAAGCTGGAAGGTTGGAAAGAGTTGAAACAAAGGAATAAGCTAATAAGCTAATAATCCTCCCTCCCTCCCTCCCCCCACATTAAGGAATTTATGTTCTGGCTTGGACGTCACCTATCTTTTTGTTCTGTGCCTCTCCGCGGTACTTTGTTTTAGCTATGTGTTTACATCACTTTGTTAGATATGTCTAAAGTCCAAGCTGTCCCAGCATTCCAGAGTTCTCATAAACTTCATATAATTAGAATAGGACAGAACCTCAGAGGTCACCTAGTCCAGCACACATCTTTAGACAAATCCTACCTGTGACATCCTCAACAGGGGACTATTCAACTTCTAACTGAAAGTCTCCTCTGATAGGAGCTCACTATGCTCTAAGAAAGCTCATTCCACTCTTGGACAGCTCTAATTGAGTAGCTATCCTGCATATCTCCTAAATCCTTTCTTCCTCAGTCCAATAATCCTGAGTTTTTTCAACTAATCCACATTATGGCAATAATTTTTCTAATGAGCAGAAACACAGAACTAAGAGCTTAGTCATGACCTTAGAGATCATATGCTTTACCTCCCCCTCCTCATCATAAAAATGGGAAAACCAAAATCTATTGAGGGGAAATAATTTGCCTAGAGTCACTAAGGTAGTAAATAACTGAATCAAGATTTAAACTTGGGAATATCTGGGTCCAAATGTGGGATTTTCTTTTTTTGCCATACCATATTCCTTTCCTCCTATTTACCCCCAAAGCAGTGTGATATACTAAGAGCTCTAGATATGATATAAAAAGATTCAAAGATGCCCAAAAAAACAGTCTTGTGATGTCAAAGCCACTTTCCTTTTGGACCTCTACTTCCTCATTAGTGGGTTGTACTAGGATCCTTTCCTAGGATCTTGAAAATGGAAATAACACTTTCCTTCCTTTCTTTGAGAGTTTTTTAAAAGGTTTAGTGAGACTATGTATGTGTGGGCTTTGTAACTGCTACAAATGACATAACAATATTTTGTCATCATAATGTTGGCCCATAATACTGCTTTGGCTCAAAGAGGTCAGGGTTTATTAAGATCTGACACCCTGAGGACTGGAGTAGGGGAAAGAATACACTCTTACATACTTTTAAATTCAATCTACATTATTAACCATTTTTTTCCCTTATCACTTTTTGTTTTATTTTGTTTTTAGGCAATGAGGTTAAATAACTAGCCCAGGGTCACTGAAGCTGAATTTGAACTCAGGCCCTCCTGATTCCAGGGTTAGTGCTTTATCCACTGTGCCCCTTAGCTGCCTTCCACACCCTTATTCCCCAATCACTTTTTAAAATCTGGACAATCAAGAAGATAGTAAATGAAACACTGATTTATAGCAATTGCCTTCTCTGATGTGTAAATGCTTCTGCTAAAAATTTAACAAGTAGCTTTAGAGCTGATACCTACTGGTCCCATCATTCCCCCATTGAGGTACTTGTCTGATTATCTGAAGAGATTGCCTCAATCTTTTGGAATCTAGAACACCATTTTTAAGAATTAAATGTCTAAAAGAGCAACTAAATTAAACACTTTGATAAAAAAGGAAAAAAATGCAGGGAAGAGAGGGCAGAGAGAGGAAACTCATAGAATAAGATAATAACTCTAGTATTCCGAGATTTCACCAGTGTGGTACTCTTTCTGGTGACATGGTTATTGTCACCAACCATGAGATCCCAGAAATTGCTTTGGGGACTTGTTTTGGGTGAGGAAATTCTCTGAATTCAGCGAATCTGGTTATCAGAAAGCAGAAATATTGAATTTAGAGGACTTTTATTCAAAACCTAACTTTGCTGGTAAATGCTCCATATCTTTGCCAAGAAAACCCAAATGGGGTCTTAAAGAATCATACACAAGTGAACAACAAAGCAACTAATGGGTGTTGGAAGCCCCCTCTGGGGGTAATTGTGATGATTAAATTTCCACATTTCAGAACTACACTTATTTCTATTTTATCCTTTTGTGGAAGATATTTCTATTGGCGCTGTTATGTTTGGGGTCAGATCGGTCTGTTGTTTGGTAAATACTAGTCTGAGTTCCCAGAAAGTAATTTTAAGGTAAGGTGTTATGGCAAAAACCAAATGCATTCATGAAAACAAATTAGCTACTTTTATTTTTTCAGTTTTAGTCCATATACTTGGAAAGGAAAGTCGGTGTGACCAAGGAGTTGTTTGGGGCCAAATTGTTATTTGACCAAAGCAATTTATAACTTTGTGCCTTCATTCAAGGACACCTGAGAGTCAAGTGATTTAATTCATGCACATCTTGACCAACATAGAATGAAGCTTTGCTACCAAATTAGCAAGAGTAAGAGGAAGTTAAGTGTTCCAATAGATAAGAGTGCTGAACCTAGAATCAGGAAGATGTGTCTTCGGGAATTCAAATCTGGCTTAAGAAATAGGACTCAATTTTCTCATCCGTAAAATGAGCAGATGGAAATAGCAAACCATTTTGGTATCTTTGTAAACCTCCCCCCCCCCCCCAAAAAAAAAAAAAAAAAAAAAAAAAAAAACAACAACCAACCAAATGGAGTCATGAAGATTTGGAGATGACTGAGCAACAACAAAATTGTTAACATTATCCATCTGTGAGATATTACAGAAACTAACTCCCTCTCTTTTCCTGCTGATTGATCCTAATTTACATTTGTTTCAAGTTTTTTTCAATTTTTTCAATTTTTCAATTTACATTTCTTTCAAGAATTATAAAGTTGACTTGAGGGCACTTGTACTGTTTTCTTAGTTATAGCTTTGCTCATAACTTATTTCTTCCTTCCATTTTTTCTTCTCCCCCTTCCCCCCCCCCCCACTTCCTTTAAACCTGCAAGTGACCCCTTCCTTCTTTCTAATTAATTGTGAACTGATGGAAGGCTTTTGGGCTAAAGAACTCAAGGACCTCAGAACTAGTCTCTCAAATTCTGCATCATTACTCTCTGTGTTGTTTTAGGAAGTCGATTTACCTCTTTGCTCATTTGTAACTAATTGTAAATTGGTAATCATTCTACTCTTTCCTGTGAGTATTCACTTCTATTTAGAAGAAAGTGGACAGTGAGTGTGAACAAGATTTTCCCGTCACTCCCCACACCTACTGACAATAACAATCTCAGTGTCCTGAGAGATGAACTGTGTGTGCTCCCTGTCAGTGCGTTTCATTAATCTCATCATATTTGTGGAGAACAGGGTGTGGGGAACCTTAAAGGGCAGGGAACAAACTGGAGGCCTTTGCACTATTAGGATTCTGAGATGATTTCTTTTCTCATTGTTTCCATTCCCATGGAGGATAGATAAAAGAAGAAGATTTGGTTGCCAGGACCAGATCCTGGGTTGGGATAGTGATATTGAGATTTTAGTACCTACAAGTATTTTAAATACAGCTAAATGGGACAGTGGGTAGAATATCAAGGTTGGAGTCAGAAAGACTTATCTTTTCAAGTTCAAATTTGGTCCCAGACCAATATGGCCTGATGAATCTGGATGAATTTGGGAAAGTCACCTACCTATTTATCCTCAGTTGTGAGGATCAAATGAGATAATAATTATAAAATGCTTAAAATAGTACCTGGCCCATAGTAAAAAGTGCTATATAAATGTGAGCTATTATTAGCTATTTTTATATGGCTAAAATAGTAATCTGTATGAAAGTAAAATGATTGTAATTTCAGCTTGGATAAATTAGGGATAGTGCTTAAAGGAGTCCATGGAAAACTCTGAAGTCTGAAACTATTGGTGTCTTTGAATTTCTTTAGGATTAGAATCATTTAACAGTTGACCAAAGGATCGAAATCTTAGAGATAAAGCACCTTAAAAAGGCTATGGAATCTAACTTTGCATTACAGAGATGAGTTGACTGAAGAAGAAAGAAATTAAATGCTTTGCTGAGAGTCACACAAAACCTGATGGATTCCAAGTACAATTCTCTAACTACACAACACCATGATGACTCTTGTTGAATTCAGTTCAATCCAGTGGATATTTATTAAATGCCTCTTATGCACTAGGCTGTCTTGGAAGAATGTTTAGAACAAATAAAAAAAATACAGGTTATCCTAGAAATCCTTAAAATTTTTAATTTTAATAGCTTAAAATGGGATTAAGACTTTTGGACACTTTATTCCTTTTTTTTTTTTTTTTTTTTTTCCTTCTTGGACACTTTATCCTTTAGATAAGAGGTAGTCAGGTGGCTAAGTGGATAGCACTGATTTTGGAGTCATGAAGACCTAATTCTCAGATACTAACTGTATGACCCTATTTGTCTCAATTTCCTCATCTGTAAAATGAACTGGTGAAGAAAATGGCAAATCAGTCCAGGATTTTTGCTGAGAAAATCTCAAATAGGATCATGAGGAGTCTGACAGGGCTGATAAACAACAAGAAATCTCAGTTGATTGACTTAAGTTCTCTGGATTTTCAGCTTTCTCATCTGTGAAATAAAGAGATTAAGACTTTCAATGTCCTTCTAAATTTTGAGTCTATAATAATGGATAGTAGAGTTATTAAGAAGAAGGGGTGTAGCAGATTTCTAGCTGATGTGTCTCTACTGAGTCTGAATCCCAAAGAGATCATTAAAAAGAGAAAAGGACCCACATGTGCAAAAATGTAGCAGCCCTTTTTGTAGTGGTAAGGAACTGATAACTGAGTGGATGCCCATTAGTTGGAGAATGATAGAATAAGTTAAGGTATATGAAAGTTATGTAATATTATTGTTCTATAAGAAATGATCAGCAGAATGATTTCAGAAAGGCCTGGAGAGACTTCTTTGAGTGGATATTAAGTGAAGTGAGTAGAACCAAAAGAACATTGAATACACCAACAATTGTGATGGAGGAGGCTCTTTTCAAGAATGGGGGGATTCAGGCCAATTCCAATAGACTTGTGATGGAGAGAGCCATCTGCATAAAGAGAGGACTGTGGGCACTGAATGTGGATCACAACATAGTATTTTCACCTTTGTTGTTGTTTTCTTGCTTGTTTTTTTCTTTCTCATTTTTTCCCCTTTTGATCTGATTCTTTTTGTGTAGCTTGATAATTGTGGAAATATATATAGAAGAATTACACATATTTAACATATATTGAGGGGGTAAAGGAAAGAGGGAGAAAAATTTGGAACACAAGGTTTGTAACTATCTTTGCATGTTTTTTGAAAAATAAAAAGCAATTAAAAAAAGATTTCCAATTGATAGATTATTAGCAAATAATCTCAGTCATAAAATCAAGGATTATCATCTAGATATTCTTAAATAGCTTAATTTTCAGATATTCTTCTTAAAAATAACTAATCCTTTTCCACACTAACTTTTTCTTTCACTATTTCATTTCCAAGCTCAATAGCTTAGTTTAAGAAGATAAGGTTTTGATTTTTCATTAGATTTGTGTTATTCTTTTAATTAAACTTGCAAGCATTTTCAGGCAGAGACAACTTTTATTTTACTTACTACCAGCTTTATTTTTTGAAAGGTTATGTGCTTCTGATGACATTCTGTAAAATGATTCAGCACAGTTGAGGCATGTGCTTATGCAAAATCTCTTCCTAATCCCAGGTACAAGGATATGGTACAAAGGAAGCTCTCAAATTTTAGTTAATTTCCATTCTCCAAGAGCCAGAAGATAACTATAAGTCTCATCCTTTCATGAACCTAAGTGCCAAGAAATTCCTCAGCACATTAAAATCCTTAATAAGAATCCTGGAAAGACAAGTGTTTAATCAACCCTAATTGGCAGTTTGCCTCTGATTTCCCCATGGAATCAGAAATAAATTCTGTCTCAATCTCAATGTCCTCATCTGTGAAAGAATCTACTTCACTAGTGGTAGTAAGGAATTCTTTTCCTCCTCACCCTAACTTCCTTGGTTTCTTTCAAGTCCCAGCTAAATTCCCACCTTCTATAAGAAGCCTTCCCAATTCCCCCAGTGCTAGTTTCTTCTTTCTGCGGATTTCCTACAATTTATCCTGAATATAGCTCATTTGAATATCAGGAATTGTATCTCCCCCATTAGATTTGACTTCCCTGAGAGGAGGTCTTTCATGTTTCTTTGTATCCCCAGTACAAATCTAGTGCCTGGAACTTAGTAGGTGCTTAATAAAAGCTCATTTAATAAATGAGGATCAAGTGAAATAACATATGGAAAAGAAGTGGGGAGGCAATTCAAATTTATATAGTGTCAAAAAGTGCTGGGTAGCAAGTGCCTTTATAAAAAGCTTATTTGTTCCTCAGATTGGAACCTCAAAGAACTATGTAAATACTACCTGTCAAGTTATTATTGGTATAAATCAAGGAATTTAAGACATATAAAAGAACTTGGAGAACATTTTGTTCTATTCTTCCATTTTACAGATAAAGAAACTGATTCCTAGGGAAGTTATATGCTTTGCCCAAAGGCAAACAAGTTATAAGCCCTCTTTCCTTTCTGGTTCTGCTATTCTAATTCCCTTTATCTTATTTCTCCTGTACAGCAAAATGCCCTAATTCATATCTAAATGTAGCCTTTACATGTGATTATTATCTCAACATATTCCAATGAAACATTCTGTAAGTAAACTAGTTTTTTTTATCAGGAGCAGCATATTTAGTATTAAACATGGTCCATTGTTAGGAACATTAGTTTGGTTCTAGACAAATGAAAGAATTGTGAACATTCACTTCAGTTTCAGATAAGGTGCTCCTTTACTGAAAAGTATCATTTTAGTTTTTACTCAGTTGTCTTGATATTTGTGGAAACTAGTCAAATACCACGATCCTCTGATCAAATCATCAAGGCCAGTTTTCAAAGTGATGGTTGATGGACAGAAATATGTTTGATAACAAACAGAATTTGTTAAGGGTCTTCTATTCACAAAGTTACTGTGATGGATACCAGATATACAAAGATAAATAAAGCGACTTTTGCCTTTAAGGAATTTTCATTTTCCTGGCACATAATAAATAGGAGCTCAATAATTGCTTATTGATTGATGGAAGGCATACAATATATGGATTTGGGTTTGGTTTTTTTTTTTTTTTTTTTGGTCACTTCAGTCTTGTCTGACTCTTCATGAGCCCATTTGAGTTTTCTTGGTAAAGATGAGGCCAGATTTCACTCATCTTCCTGACTTGAAGCTCAATGCTCTATCCCATGCACCACCTAGCTGCCCTATAATGTGTGCAGAGAAGCAAATGTTTTATATTATTTTTGAATTACACAAGTAATTTCACTGGAGCAGGGAATTCCAGATAAGGAATCTCCCTCTACAAATGCAATCTTTTTTGCATTTTGCAATCTCAGTGTTGCTTGGAGCTGCTAATATATGCAAGTAACTGGACCATGGTAATTTAGCTATTATATACCAGAAGCAGGACTTTAACACTAGATCTTCCTCATTCCTAGAGTGGTGCTCTAACCAATAATCCTTTAGTCAACATTGTTTCTACTTCATAATTTCAAGAAAGGGAAAAATATTAGCAACTAATCAGGAAAGGTCATATATAGGAGGGGGCACCTGAGTTGTGCTTTGAAGAACTTTAAGGATTATGAGAATGGAAATAAGGAAGAAGTGCATTCCAGATATGGAAGACTACTGGTAGAAAAAAATTCCCTCCATCTCCTCAAGTTACTCCTTTGAATCTTGAGGGGGAGAAATAGGGAGCTGTTTCCTTGGAACCAGACCTGCCAGTGGAAGAAGGAGAATGAATCTGAGTACCTGTACTACCTATGGTTCATGGAGACAGGAGACAGAATGTCTTGTAGGAGAAATAGCTGGCAGTCTAGTGTCTATGAAGGGGAATGCCATGTAACAATGACTAGAAAGGAAGGTGGGAGCCATCCTGTGGAGATTGAAGTTATTACAGACTGTGGATTCTAAATTTTAAAAGGAAGATATTCAAAGAGTGAGTAAGATAGTGAAAATACTCTGATGTGTATTCAGAACCATCCATTTGGCCACTAGATGGAGAATAGAGAGGAGAGAGACCAGAGGCTGGGCTATAGCAATAGCCCAGTAATGAAAATTATTAAAGCAATAAAGATGGTGTTTTAGAGACAATACTTATGACATACAAAAGTATCTAAGTAAATTAAAATTTATATCCCAAGTAATTCAAATCAATATATATGTTTTTAAGCATTTACTAAGTGCCAGGATGATTCTAAGCAATGGGGAGATAAAGAAAGTAAAACAAAAATAATCCTGTTCCCAGGAAACTTAGTCGAACCAATGGGAAAGACAATATATATAATGGTGTACAAATAAGTTATATATAGGATGGATTGTAGATAATCATCAGAAGGAAGGCTTTAGTACCAAAGAGGATTGGGAAGGGCTTGTTGTGGAAGCTGGCATTGTAGATTAGACTTGAAATAGCCAGGAAATGAGGAGGTGGATATAAAAGAGAGAAACAATTCTAGGCATAGGTTCAAATGGAGACTCCTGCAAGCAAAAGCAATAAGGTCATTGTCACTAGATTATAGAATACTTAGTATGAGAAAAACTGAGAGGGCTCCAGGTTAAGAGGGACTTTAATTAACTCAGAATGATTCTCTCATGTAATAATCTTAGTGAATAAAATCATGCCTGGGTCTGTAGCCAGGAAGATCTGAGTTCAAATCTGATCTCAATCATTTTCTAGCTGTGGTCAGAAAGTCACTTAACTGTTTGCCTCAGTTTCCTCACTTATAAAAGGAAATGGCAAACCCACTCCCAGTATCTCTGCCAATGAAAGTCAAATGGATCACAAAGAGTTGAACAGGACTGATATGACCGAACAACAACAACAACAAAAGACTCATTGGATTTCAAAATCGGAAATAAAAATCAAGCAACTAGCATTGGCTCAATGGATAGAGTGCTAGACCTGAAGAAAGGAAGACCTGAGTTTAAATCCACCCCCAGATACTTTCTAGCTAAGTAGTCCTGGGTGAGTCATTAAACTGGTCTGTTTCATATTCTTCAACTATAAGATAAACCCCTATCTCCCAGGATGGCTGTGAGGATAAAATGAGGTATTACACGTAGCACTTAGCACAGTCCCTAGAAAACGGTAGGTGCTTAATAAATGCTTATTTTCTTCTTAGTTATCCACTGTGTTTAGAGCTGAAAGGTCACAGAACTTTACTGAGTGCTTTATATGAATCATTTTAGTGAATTTTTAATATCCAACTTGGGGCTTTCCCTCCCCATCCCATCTCAGAGCCCACATTGGTTGAAGGGGCCATTTCAATACCTGTCTTTCTTGTATTGGAGCTCTGTCTTTGGAAGAGATTGTAGATATCGTTTAGGCTCATTGGAAGACTAGACCTGGGGCCTTTCTTCAGCCCTCCCATTGGAAAAGCAGGCTGGAGCAAGATGGCGAAAGACATTAAATGCCAAGCGGAGGAATTTTAATTTAGTTGCGTGGGAGGGAGCCAATCGAGCTTTTTGAGCCAGGGAATGGCTTGGATAGACTATGTTTCGGGAATATCACTTCCACAGTTGTGGTTACCTTCAAATCTGCTATCTCATTCCCCAGATCTTTCATTTTCCTGAGCCAAGTGATGTGTTATTGATTGTATAAGACTGTAATTCCCTGGGAAAGGGCAATGTCAGGGTGGAGGGCATGAGAAGGATAAAAGTCCTCCCAGTGTGAGCCGTCGGAGCAGGTTGGCCAGGCCGGGCTTGGCCCATTTTTGTCACCATTTACAACAGGCCTCACAGAGCTGGCTCCAGTTAGAGTTTAGACATGCAAGAATGAGAATGAGCCAGATGTGGCCAGCTCACCCCCAGGCCAGCCAGCTTGCTTGGGTGGAGGCACAGAGGGGGAGGGCTGGGAAAAGCAAAGAAAATTCCTTCCTTCTTCCCTCCTACCCTTTGCTATAGGCTAAAGATCACCTGGATGAAAGGTCATTAAGCTTTCTGCTGGGGGCTTGCTTTTGCTCTTGAAAGAGAAATTTAGAGAGGGCTCCCCACAGCCTAGGGAGGCAGCCCGGGCTTCTGGCCCCTGCTCCAAACCACAGCGAAGAACTGGATGAAGTTAAGGTAAGAGAAAGACTTCCCCTCTTTGGAGATCCCTAATAGGGTTGGGTTTTTCTTTTTCTTTTTTTTCCCCTCTCATCCTTGGCTTTCCTTGAAACGGTAATGTGCTATGTCTATATTTGTTTGCATATTTTCTCTCCCATAAGTTCCACGAAGGCGGGACTGTCATTTGCTTTTCTTTGCCTCCCTAGTGCCCAGCACAGTGTCCGGCACACAGTAGGTGTTTAATAAATGTTCCTATTCTTTTTCTCTGTAAGAACAAAGGAATCATTTTTTAGACACCGCAGAACACAGTTAACAACCATTTATTAAATAGCTACTATGTGTCAGGCACAGTGCTAATCGCTTAGTGAGACTAGTAAAAACCATAACTGCTTTCAGAAAGCTCCCAGTGTAATGGAGGAAAGAATGAAGAGAAAAATATTTCTTTAGAAGGGGAACTAAGCCTTCCCTGACATGGTAATGTTAGCACTCAGGATAACCAGGGAGACCTGGGAATTAGAAAATAAACTTGGTCAGCTTTACTGTCTCTGAGCTAAAATGCTAAAAATACACATAAGGTGGAACTCTTCCTTGGCAGTATGATCTAAATTCTGTCAGTAGGTAGCTTAGTACAGTGCCTTTGATTGAGGGGGTGCTTAATCATTGGATAGTGTCACAAAATACCTGATGAAAGTGTATCCTTTTGCTTTTCTTTTCATGCATAATCACTTACCTTTTTCTGGCCTCAAGAACTTCACTAGCTTGGATAAATCAGTGAACCTCTGAATGTCTGTTTGCTTACCTGAAAAATGACAGTAAACCTGTCTCCCAGGGCTAGTATGAGGATAAAATGAAATGTAATACTTGTAAAATGCTCTGCAAACTTTTAAAGCACCATATAAACAAATGATTGCAACTAATGAATTCTTATAGCAGTCTTGCATAGACTAGGGAAACTTCAGAATATCACACTCCTTACAATGAAACAAGGAACTCGCAAGAATACAGTATAGTTGGCTTTTTTGAGGGAGTATTCTTTTTTTATTATTATTATAGCTTTTTATTGACAATACATATGCATGGGTAATTTTTCAACACTGACCCTTGCAACACTTCTGTTACAACTCCTCCCTTGAAGGAGTATTCTTAACAAAATGAGGGACAGTCAGGAAAAAATTAGAAAAAATTGGTGAGACCCCTTGGGCATTTCATTGGGACCCTGCAGAGAATGAGATCCTCTCAAGCCAGTAAAGTCTGGTGGATTATGATTTTATAAGGTTCTCCTCTGAGTCTGTCATAGGATTGGGTAGAATCTGGCTTTTTGAAAAGAGTAAGAATCCTGCGTCTACAGGTGGGAGGAGGCAAGATTCCTTGAGAATAAATGCCTAGTTGAATTTTAAACTCTCCAACCCTGGAAAAAAAGAATTTGTGACAGTTCTTATTTGGATTAGGTAACTCAGTTTCCTTCTCTGGGTTTTTTGAGCTTCTTTGGGGTTCCTTTATTTAGATAGGTGGGGATGCTCCCCACATAATAAATAAAACTTGACAGCCTCATCCCATCTTGTTCAGGGAGTCTGCAGCTGGTGTAAAATCCAAGAGCACATTTTCACAGAGCCAGACACTCCCAGAGAATAAATCCACTATTCCTTTCCCCCCAGTTCTGAAGTCCCTAATATCTTCAGTGATAGTACCGATTGTGGTGGGGGCTGTTTTATTCTACTGGCAGGTTACTAATTTTACCTATGCTGCTGTTCCTGAAGTGGGGAAATCCCATAGCTCCCTACCTCTCCCATGGCTAGTGAGTCGAATTGGGAATTATATCCTTAGATGTTGGGAGGGATGATGATGGAGACTTCTTAGTTTCTCTAGAAACCAGTTCAACGCTACGATCCAGTTCTGGGCGGCACTGTCAGGTGATCAGAGCAATGACATTTCTCTTGGTTATTTTTACTGTTAAGCTGTGTTGTTAGTATGAGCAAAGTGATTTCGCAAGCCACCTAAAAAATAGCTTTTCTCATTCTCCTAACTCATAGCAATGGCTGGGAGATCAGATCAAATCTCTATGACCTTCTATCTAAAAGGCCATTCTGATCCCCTAAAACAGCTTTGTTATCAAGGCAATTGGAAGTAGGAGTCCCTAAAGAAAGTTCAGGGAGGCTTTGTCTCCCTCCTCATTCATTCCTTCTCCTCACTCCTTGCTTGGGAGTTGAAGGTTTAGCAGATTAGGTAGTGAAGAAAGTGGAAGTCAGGTGGCTGGGTTTAAGGGTGAGAGTTCAATCATAAACCAGCTTTTTTTGTGCCTTTGTAGAAGGAGGGCTTACTCTATTGTCCACCTTTCCTAGGATTTTGACAGATTGTCCAGATCATTGAGTTGTTCAGTTGTGTCCAACTTTTCGTGACCTGGTGAACCATACTGTCCTTGGGATTTTCTTGGGCTGAGTCACTTAGACGCCTCCTTTTGGGGAGATTTCAGTGGGGTAAAAAAAGGAAACAAGAATGCTCCTTAATTAGAGAGAGGCTAACCAAATTATAGTATTGAATGTGATGGATTGGCTGTCATCTGCTGAATATGAAAAGTATAGAGAAAAATGGAAAGATCCACATGAATTGATACAAAACAAAGTGAGCAGAACCAAAAAAAAAAAAAAAAAAAAAAAAAACAATGTATACAATGACTGCAATACTGTAAAAGAAAAGAACAATCACAAAAGGGAATGTTATAAAATTGCATTTATTATAAGGAAACACTCCTATCCTATCCCTTTATAAGTGTATTGATCAGTTTTATGGATTTCTCCCCTTTTTGTCATGTGTACCTACATATACAAACACATACATACTTATGTTATCTAGATTGACACCCTAGGGTACTAGTAGAGAATTTTGGTAAAGGTACTGGAGAAAATCGTGTTTATATAAAACCCTAAAAAGATGTAGATAAAAAACTCATTTTTTGATATAGAGAATTGACTCAAATTTATCAGAATACTAGTCATATAAAAATGTTCTAAATCACTATTGATTACAGAAATGAAAATTAAGACAACCCTGAGGTACCACTTCATACCACTCAGGTTGGCTAAGATACAGGAAAAGATAATGATTAATATTGGAGGGGATGTGGGAACTGGGGTGGAGTAGAGCCAACCATTCTGGAGAGCAATTTCAAACTATGCCCCAAAAGTTATAAAACTTTGATCCAGCAGTGTCTCTACTGAGTCTGTATCCTAAAGAGATTATTAAAAAGGGAAAAGCATCCACATGTGCAAAAATATTTGTAGCAGTTCGTTTTGTAGTGGCAAGGAATTAGAAACCAATTGGATGGCCATCAGTTGGGGAATGGTTGAATTATGATATATGAATGTAACATAATATTATTGTCCTATTAGAATTGATAAGCAGGCTGATTTCAGAGACACTTGGAGAGGCTTACATGAACTGATGCTAAGTGAAGTGAGTAGAACCAAGAGAATACTGTACACAGTAACTGTTATACAGCAACAACAAGATTATGTGATCATCAACTGTGATTTCAACTTTGAGGTGATTCAGACCTGTTCCAGTGATCTTGTGATTGAGAGAGCTATCTGCATTCAGAGAAAGGAGTATGGGGACTAAATGTGGATCATAATGTAGTATTTTCACCTTTTTTTTTTTTTTTTTTTTGGTCATTGTTTGCTTATTCTTTTTTTCTCATTTTTTTCCTTTTTTGATCTGAGTTTTCTAGTGCAGCATGATAAATGTGGAACTATGTTTGCTTATTCTTTTTTTCTCATTTTTTTCCTTTTTTGATCTGAGTTTTCTTGTGCAGCATGATAAATGTGGAACTATGTTTAGAAGAAAAAAAACTTATTTTTTAAAAAAGAAACAAAAATAAAATTTAAACCTTAGCCTCCTTCCTAAAAATGGTTGTTGTTGTTGTTGTTGTTGTTGGTTTTTTTTGGTTGTTTTGTTTTGTTTTTTTAGAACTAAGCCCTGTTGCCCAAGGAGATATTAATTGAGCATTAAAGGAAACTTCAAAGCTTCATAGAGTACTAAATTACTTTAATCTCAAAGGCCTCTTAGTTGGTTACCATCCCAGAGGTACTGAGAATGTGGACTCTGTCCTTTCCCTTAGTCTCTTGGGAGGTCTGCAGCCTGGACAATTACTATAAACTCGTTTGCTAAACCGAGCTGGACTTGCCCAAGTAAGCATCCTGAAATAAGTGGGAAAAAAACAGGTTTTATTATATAAAACTGAGTAGTTTTATGCTAGTCATAGGCTCCAGGTCTTCAAGGCTGTGGTCAGCTTCCTCTGCTGGCAGGTGTTCATGCAGGAATATTGGGAAGGTGACCAGCTCCAGTAACATGGAGATATTTCAGATGTAATTATAGCCCTCCTTGCAGATCCACTTTTCACCTCATTAGAGATCTGAGGTTCCCAAGCCTCTCCAACACTGAGGAATTTCTATATGGACCTCGGCAACTTCTGGCACTATGATTTTGTTTTTCAGTTTCTAAGACAATAAAGTAGAGATCCTGATCCTTGGGACAGGGCATAATGGTCAATATATAAGGATGCTTTTTACACCAGAAATTTATATGTAAGCTAGACACTCATAACATCACAAATAAACAGGAATGGAATGGGGACAACTGGCCACATCACTGCTTGAAGAACCACTGATAAATTAACAGATTTTGCTAAGTGAAGTTAGATGATATAGTAGAGAACAAGGATTTCAGTTCACACTTGGACAACACACTTAATCTCTGTCTCTCAATCTCAATTTTCTCTGTAATCTCAATTTCCCATAAGTGGCGACAAATCATAGCACTTCCCTTTCAGGAATCACAGAAAGATTAATCAATAAACTTTTTTAGTCAATTACTATGTGCTGTGCACTGTGCTGAATTTTGGGAATATAAACAGAGGCAAGAGAAAATCCTGGTCTTCCAGTTTACACCCCGACCCAGTAGGTAATTCCATTCTGGCTTGGCGTGTGTGTGTGTGTGTGTGTGTGTGTGTGTGTGTGTGTGTGTGTGTGTCTACTCTAATTCAGACACAGAGACAGCCCAGGTGTGTGCTTTGGTTTTAATTCTGGTTGTGCTCAATTTTCCCAAGCACACAAAGTTTGTAAAGAATACTCCTTACCGATCTCATTTTAAGCAATCCCTTCAGAGAAAGCTTGCCTACTATTTTGGTATCTTATTCCTGAATGTGATTTATTCCAATACAGGTTTAGAACACCAAAGTACTCCCCGGGGGGAAATGTAGCTATTTTTGTCACTTACTTTGGGAAAACGCCCAAAGGATAGGTGTTTAGGAACAGAGCCTCTAGTCATAATCTTGGGGAAAGGGAGAAGCAAGGGGACTTTTGCTTTCTCTAAAAGACTTGGAATATAGATGTAGCTGCTAAATTTCAAGCATTTCTGATTCTTCCTCATCTCATTTGGGGTTTTCCTGGCAAAGATACTGGAGTGTTTTGCAGTGGATAGAGCACTGGACCTAGAATTAGGAAAACCTGAACTCAGAACCAGCCTAAAACACTAAAGCTGTGTCACTCTGGGAAATTTAAGCTAATTTGCCTCAGTTTCCTCATTCTGTAAAAGGAGCTGGAGAAAGATATGACCAACCACTCCAACTTCTTTGCCAAGAAAATCCCCATCTTCATGACCCCATGAAGAGTTAGACTGGAATTACTGAATAATAAAAAATACCTGAATATAATATCCTTTCTTTCCAATTCCCTTTGGAAGGATTTTATCAGGGAGAAAAGGGGTAAGAGAATTTGTAAAGAAAATAATATGAGCCAAAAACCACTGAGAGAAAAGCACCAGATGTGTTTAAGATGTGTGTGTGTATGAGTGTATGTGATGAAGAAGAAAGAAAAAATGTGAAATTTCATATTGCCATATAGTGGAGGAATTTAAAGCCTAGGCAAAATGACTTGTACTTTATATGGTAAGCAATAAATGTAAGGTACTAGGGTTTTCATTGAATGATTAGGTCTATAAATAAGGAAGATTTTTTCTGATGGAAATATGAATTCATATCTGCTATCTATAATACATTGTGCACTATGTGCTAAGGATAATCAATCAATCAATAAACATTTATTAAGTGCCTTTGGCCACTCTTACACCCAGCTTATCTAAATTCCAGCATGTAAGTCAAGTCAATAAGCATTTATTAAACATTTATTATTTCCCAGACACTATACGAAGCTCTAAAGATACAAAAAGAACAAAAGACAATTTCTATCTTTAAAGCATTGACAATTTAATGGTATAAGAAAACTAAAATCAAAAGAAGTTTCCTATTCTTAATAAGTCAAGTCCATCACAGTTGATCATCACTTAATCTTCTTGTGGCTATGTATGATGTTCTCTTGGTTTCACTCATTTCATTTAGCAACAGTTCACTCAAATCTTTCTAGGCATTTCTGAAATCATCCTGCTCATCATTTCTTATAGAACAATAATATTCCATTACATTCATATACCCTAACTTATTCAGTCATTCTCCAATGATGGGCATACATTCAATTTCCAGTTCCTTGACATTATAAAATGGGCTGCTACAAACATTTTTGCATCTGTGGGTCCTTTTCCCTTTTTAATGATCTCTTTGGGGTACAATCTTAGTAGTAACATTGCTGGATTAAAGGGTATGCACAATTTATATAATATTCTAAATCACTATTGATAAGAAAAATGTAAATTAAAACAATTCTGAGGTACCTCCTTATACTTATTAGATTGGCTAAAATGACAGGAAAAGATAATGATCAGTATTGGAGGGGATTTGGGAAAACTGGGGTATATTAATGCATTCTTGATGGAGTTGTGAAATGACCAGCCATTCTGGAGAAAAATTTAGAACTATGCCCAAACGGCTATAAAACTGATATAAAACTTTGACCCAGTAGTGTATCTATTGCATCTGTATCCCAAAGAGAAAATAAAAAAGGGGAAAGGACCCATATGTGCAAAAAGTTTGTTGTTATGGTGACAAAGAATTAGAAATTGAGTAGATGCCCATCAAGTGAGAAATGACTGATTAATTTATAGTTTATGAATGCAATGGAATATAAGTTCTATAAGAAGTGATGAGTAGGGTAATATCAGAATGACCTGGAAAGGCTTACATGAATGAAATGATGCTGAATGAAGTTGGCAGGACCAAGATAACAACCAGTATTAACAACAAGATTAAGTGATGATCACCTATGACAAACTTAGCTCTTTTTAACAGTATGGTGATCTAAGACAATTCTAATACACTTGAGATGGAAATGCCATCTGCATCTAGAGAAAACTATGGAGACAATGCAGATTGAAACAAGCTATTTTTACTTTTTTTTCTTTCTTGTGGTTTTCCCCTTTTGTGTTTATTTTTCTTTTAAACATGACTATTGGAAATATGTTTAAAATCATTGTACACATATAACCTACATCAGATTGCTTGTTCTCTTGGGGAGAAAGGAGAGAAGAGAGGAAGGAAAATTTTTTGGGGAAATCAAAAATCTTATAAAAGTGAATGCTGAAAACTATCTACAAATAATTAGAAAAAATAAAATACTAAAAAATGAAAAAAAATAATGCCTTTCTCCTTTTCTTTCAGGCCAATACTGAGTCACCATGGCGTCTGTGTTTCGAAGTGAAGAGATGTCCTTATCCCAGCTGTTTCTGCAGGCTGAAGCTGCATACTGTTGTGTGGCAGAACTTGGGGAATTGGGATTGGTTCAATTTAAAGATGTAAGTACAATATCATTTGGAGTCATAATGGAGTGAGGACCAGAGAATTACTGTTATTCTCTATTAACGACTTTTGTTTCTATATCGTATCTCAAGGTTTATAAAAGTTTCCTCCTGCCATCCTTGTTATGAGTTTTTCTTTGATTTTTTTTTTAAATTTGGGTCCTTCTAGCATAGCCATTTTTATTTCTAACTGAGTGAGATTTTTCTGATGATGTGTTAATTTTTTTTCAAATAATGGCTTTTTTTTTTTTTTTTTTTTGCTGAGGCAATTGGGATTAAGTGACTTGCCCAGGGTCATACAGTTAGGAAGTGTTGAGTGTCTGAGACCAAATTTGAACTTGGGTCTTCCTGACTTCAGGGCTAGTGCTCTATCCACACCACCTTGCTGCCCCGAGCTTTTTATTTTCAAAATACATGCAAAAGTAGTTTTCAACATTCACCCTTGCAAAACTCTGTGCTCCAAACTTCTCCCTCTCTTCCCTTTATTCCCCTTTCCTAGGTAGCTAGCTATCCAATATATGTTAAACATGCAACTCTTGCACACATTGCACTAAATTAGCTGAGATTCCTATTTCTACTGAGATAAGGAACTGATCAGAGATAAAAGAATTTTTACAAGCTCCACCTGATGGTTGTAAATCCCACTCCCCCATCATCATATCTTAGTTTTACAACTTAATCTGATGTGATTTTTTTTCAATTATCTTTTGAAATCTAATCCCCCTTCCTTTCAGTCTACTGTATGTCTTAAAGATGTACCTATGAAAAGCAAATCTTTGCTTTTTACTCTTTTTGGCAGTTGTAATTTCTTTCTACCAGTTATAAACCTGAAATTGTTTCTTTTTTTTTTTTTTCTCTGTAATTAGGGACTACATAACCTTTAAGGAATAAATTAGACTTAAGATGCTAAACATACAATTAGCCTGGTTTTAAGGTATCATACACAACAATAACAGCAAATCACTTCATATTTATTTCATTTTATTCTTACAAAAGTCTCCAGGAGATATGCAATGCAGTTCTTTTTAATCCCATTTTATGGATGATAAAACTCAAGAATGGTAAATGATTTCTCCATAGTAAGTTTTATGTGGAATTTGAACCCAGGTCATTGCTGACAACAAATCCAATGTTCTTTCTATTATACTTGTCTATCTCATTTTAGAGATGAGGAAACTGATGTGACAGTGTTAGGATTGAAACCTAGGTTTCCTGGTTCCATAACAATTTTTTGAAAATAGGCAGTCAACCTAACTGGCATAGGAAGGCAGAATGAAATGTAGTGGAATGAATGGTGAATTGGGAATAAGATGTCTTGGATTCTCATTTTAGTTATTACTGCCAACAATTTGGAACTTTGAAAATAATTTTCTGGACCTTCATTTTCCCCTTTCTAGATTTTTTTTACTCACAGGAATGAATGAGGAATGAAATTAAGAGCTAATAATAAGTAATGATAGTTGCTGACACAAGTCACACTTTAAAGTTTTCAACTGGTGTACAAGTATGTAATCTATTTTATTGAAGAAGAAAAACCCTAAATGTGTTGCCCACAGTCATATAGCCAGTAGAGTTCAAACCTTAGTTTTTTAATCCTAAATTCAATCTTTATGAGATGCCTCCAAAAGTAAAAGTGCCCCATGTTATAATATTTTTTTCCTAAATGGTATTTTTTTTTTTTTTATTGAGTTCTTTCCCTGAAAGCTTGGATCTTTGGGTTAATCAAACATTTATATTATTATGGTCAGTCTGACAGAGTTGACTGAGGCAAGAAAAGTTTAAATGAATTACTTATGGTTACAAAGCAAATATGTGTCAGAGTGTACTCCAACCTAGGTCATCCTAATTTGTAGATCAACTTCTTTATTCATTATCCCAGACTTCTTCTGTGTCAGCCAACAGCAACAACAATAATACCCAAGACTGAAATCTAGACTGAGTTTGAAGAATTAGGCTTTTTCCGGGGTGGAGATAATATCTGGAATTCAGAGAGTGTCTATGGTCACTTCCTATTTGTCTTCTATATAGCTTATTTGTATAGTTATTTTTCATGTTATCTCTTTTAGACTGAGTTCCTTGAGGCAGACTGGCTTTTGACTTTCTTTGTATCCCCGGTGCTTAGGACAGTACCCCGTAATAGATGATTAATAAATGCTTACTGACCTACTGACAGAATTGTTAGAATCAAGTGAAATAACAAAATATAAAAAAATTTTGCATAAATATTTATGTTAAGGTGCACTGTTAGATTATAGTGTATTCTTGCTACTTTCTTGTATTCTCACTGTAGTGGAATTTCAAGTTTTCTTTTAGTGGGTGTGTCAAATCTCCTTCCTCTTCCCCCTTCACAATGATCAAGGTCACACCAGGTGTCATCTAAGCTTTGGGTTTTCCATTTTACTGAGTATGGTACAGGCTCAGTTCAGCAAATGAAGTCACACTTAAGGAACGCTTGGAAGTGAAATATATTTAACTCTTTGTGAGGTTTGGGGTAGATAGAAGTCCTTGAGGAGTGTGGAAAGTGTAACTGTGCCAGTCACATACCTATCCTATATAATTTTCTCAGTTTTTTTTTTCAGAGTTTTTTGAAATAAAGAAAAAGAATAAACAAAAGAGCAGAAGATGATTGTAGACATTACTAATGCATTCTTTTTTTTTTCTTAGCTCAATGCAAACGTGAACAGCTTCCAACGAAAATTTGTGAATGAAGTCCGAAGGTGTGAATCATTGGAGAGAATCCTCCGTAAGTCAGCTATTTGCTAATATCTGAGGGAATTCTTTGGTCAGTGGCCAAGAAACGGGGACAAAAGGGAACTCATACAATTTTAACAACAGAACACCAGTTACCTCATGTGTCCTTATCTAATCTTTTGTTTCTGACACTCACACAAAATTCAGTTTATAGAATAAGTGGAGTTTCTCTACTCTCGAGTTTCAGGATCAATCATAAACACCCAAACTCTCCTCTATGAATCCATTGTGAATCAATCATCATCTGAATTTATCAAATTTATCAAAATCATTCTTGGATCCATTTCCAATTTCAGTCCATTGCCACTCTTTCCATGAGAGTAGAAATGGTATGATGAAGAAAGATCATGGATTTTGGAGTAAGTGGTTTAGATTCAAATTCTAACCTTCACACTTAATACTTGAGTCACCCCAAAGAAAAATTTTAATTTCTATGAACCTCAGTTTCTTCATATGTAAAATGGAAATCGCACCACATACCTCAGAGTATTTTAAAGCACTTTCCCATAAGTGGACACTATTGTTGTGTTTATAAAGGGGTGTTTTCCTTAAAACTACACCGAATATGAAACAATAAAGAGTGTGCTTTTAAGGAAAACACCCCTTAAAACTACACTCTTTATTGTTTCATATTCGATCTTAGCTTCCATTTTTCTAAAATAAAAAAGTTTTAATTCTTTTTATCCTTTGCACCATTTTAGATCTTTAAACCCCAAATTAGGGATAAGTAATAGAGTCAGAAACAACTCAACAACCACACAATATTTCCCAGATTTTAAAAAAAGTCTGCAATGCAGTCACCAAAAATAGACACAAGATTTTACAGTTTAATGTCCACAGCAATAGACATGCTTAATAGAATCTCTACATTTCTCTAAAGCTTACTAAAATGATTCTTCTTAGGGTTTCTTAACCTGGGGTTTATGGACTCCTCATATTTTGAAGGAAGGGTCTGTGAATTTGGATAGGAACAAAATAACATTATTTTCACCAACCTCTAACTAAAGAATAATATTTCCTTTAGTTATGAATTTTTAGAAATAAAGCAAACATCATTATGGAGTCCATAAATTTTACCAGATTTCCAAAGGGGCACATGAAACAAAGAAAAAAAAGAGTAAGAACCCATAATAATTGCTTCTGATTGAAGTCCAGTGTTTTGTCACATTTTAGGCATTCCCAATGCCTGTCACATTATGGAAATTCATTAAATGCTTGTTGAATTGATTTCTGTATCTTAACAGCCCTTAAGTTGAGAGTAAGGAGAAGTGCGTTCTAATTGTCTCTGCTCCAACCTCAGGGCTATTTTATTTATTCTCTTCTTTAAACTTTGGAAGACTTTGTGGGCCTGAAATTCAGCCTTATCAATAAATTCAAGAAATTGCTATTTGTCAAACTATACTGAGCTCTTAGTATATAAAAAGAAGGAAAAGAGTTCCTGCCTCCAAGGAACTCACAGTCCAATGGGGAAGACAAAAAATAAAGATTTTGTTTTTTGTCTTTTTTAAAATTGCTTGGCCCATAGTGGGTGCTTGATAAATGCTAACTGATTGATGTCTTAACTTTCTTTGGTTAATTAAAACAACTCGATTTAGCTCTGCCTCCATTTCTATCTCTGAGCATTTTCCAGGCTGTTATAATGCAGTGAAAGGACTTGCCTTTGCAATGAATGACAATAGAGAAAAGATTGGGAATAAGAATGGAGGAAACCTCCTTCTACTTCCCCTAATCTGAGCCCTATGACCACAATATGAAACCTTTCATCTGGTATCTGTTTGTGTCAGCATAATAACCAGCTATAAAACATAAATAGCTATCAATTTACATAACTTTAACAATATTATCTCATTTGATCCTCATTATGCTAGGGGGAGGTAGTTGCTATTATTATCCCCATTTTGCAGATGAAAAAACTAAGGTGAACAAAGGTTCAGTGGCTTCTCCTGTGTCACTCAGTTAGTGTCTGAGGCTAGATTTGAACTCTTCTTAACTCCAGATCTATCTCTCTATCCACTATGCCATCCTGGTGCCTTTAAATAAAATAGAAATCTTGTGTGTTACTAAGATGATTCTTCTGTTCAATAAGTGACATGTATTTAGTTGCTGTGATCAGCACTTCCATGATTTCCTTTAAGACTTAGTTTACCTTCCCAGTCTCCCTTGTTATTAGTGCCTTCTCTTCTTAGATTATTTTTCATTTACTCTGTATGTATATCTTATGTGTATTTGGTTATTTATATGTTTTCTACCTTATTAGAATACAGTCCTCTCGAGAATAAACATTGGTTTTTTCCTTCATTGTATCCTGTCTCTAGCACATAAAAGCATTCATAAGAACCAAATGTTTGATGATTGATTCATTGCACCATCTTCTCTATTATGGTTGTCCAGAAAAGGTCGGGAGTCATAGAAAGAGATGGAATAAGCTGTTTATGAGGATTCAACCCACAGGGATGTTCTCAATGGCAATATCCTTAGACTACTCAGTCTAGCGATTAGAAGAGGGAGGAATTGCGGGTGGGTTCTCAGAAACAGCAAAGGGCTGAGCAGGCCAGGTGAGTTGGTCCAGAGAATTTTCATGGGCTGAAGGTGGTGGTAGTAGAAGTGGACGAGTCTGAGGATTTCTGGAGGATACCTTTCATGTTGAAAAGGCACCTAAATCAGTTTCCCAAGTTTAAAGAAATAAGATAGCTTTCTAGATTAAGGAAATAGTCATTTAGCCTAATTTCTATGATGTCTTTTTTCCCTATTAGGTTTCCTAGAAGATGAGATGAAAGAGGAGATTGTGATCCAAGTACCTGAGAAATCCCCGCAGACCCCACTACCTAGAGAAATGATTGATCTTGAGGTATGTTAAAGGTATTCTATCAGTAAAAAGTAGACAGATAGTGTGCTTCTGTCCCCTAAAGCACTGATATCTGGAATCATTTTCTGAAGGAACTGAGGAAAGTTTGCAAGTATATTTCTAAGAAATAAAGGGATTGGCTGGAAGGGACCTTAGCAGCCATCTAGTTCATTTGCAGATAAGGAAACTGAGGTTTGAGGACATTGTGACTTGACCAACGCCACACCAGTATTAAATATCAAAGTTAGTATTTGAACCCAGATTCTCTGACTGTAGAGCCAATGTATGATTTTGCATATTAACTGAATCCATATTAAATGAAGTCTCTTTCACCTTCTTTTCCCCCATTCCCAACATGGGAAAGGAAATCAGATTAATTTATTTGACTCTAGTTTGGGACAAGGACAATAAGTTTGGAGAAGCAATGAAGGGAGGAGTGGAGAAGGAAGATATTGTGGCCTTTAACAGTTTACCCATTAAAAAGCTCCACATCTGTATTTTAGGGAGAATGGGAAAGTTAAAAAGCAGGGAGTAAGGTGCCAGAAATTCTGACTCCTGCTGCTAGAGTTGGTGGTCTTGGTATCAGGAAAAGAAGGGGAACAATGAATCGAGGCTCCAAATTGTGTTTTTTTTTTTTTTTTTTTTTGCTGAGGCAGTTGGGGTTAAGTGACTTGCCCAGGGTCACACAGCCAGGAAGTGTTAAGTGTCTAGGTCAGATTTGAACTCGGGTCCCACTGCACTACCTAGCTGCTCCTTGGCTCCAATTGAGATGCAGTGGAATAGATTCAACAGAGTGGAGTTTTCCATGCACGGTGAGCTTAAGGCTGACTGTGTGAAGTTAAGAAGAATGGCAGATTTGACAGTATCCTCAATATCTGGTCCTTGATCTTTCAACTCTTGTGTTGTCATTCATTCCTGAGGGCACTTCCTCAGTCTGCACTCCCAGGGTGTGCAATACCCCTCAATACCTGCCCTAGGTAAAATATTGCCGCTGAGGGCTCCAGATAAAAGCCATCTAACTTGACTATTGCAACAGTTTGTGGTGGGTCTGCCTGCCAAGTCCCTCCTCACTCTAATTCATTCTTTCAACCTCCGAAGAGATTTTCCAAAACTCAGATCTGATCATGTCACCCTTGTGTCCCCTGCCCCATTCGATTCAATCAACTTCAGGTTCTTCCTATTACCTCTAAGATCAAATACAAAATCATTTCTTTGCTTGGTCTTCAAAGACCTTCATAATTTAATCCTTTTCTGCCTTTCCAGTCTTTTTATATTTTACTTCCCAGCACTTAATTCATCTGTGCAGTAACTGCTCTCCTTGCCATTCCATGAACAAGACATTCCATCTCTCAACTCCGGGTATTTTCTCTGGCTGTTTCCCAGCTTTGACCATTCTCCCTCCTCTACCTACTGGGTTTTCTGGATTGCTTTAGATCCCAGCTAAAATAAGAAGCTTTCCCAATCCTTCTTAATTCTAATTCCTTCTTTCTTTTAATTTAATTATTTCCTATTTATCCTGTATGTGGATTGTTTATACCCCACCCCCCCGTTTTTTAAGCACAATATGTGGTAATAATAGCCCCTTAAAAAACAACAACCGAATGATTCACTAGCTGTATCAGATAAGGCAACTCCTAATTTTCTGAGAATGAATTTGGGTGATGTCATGTAGCGATTAAAATTCTAAACCTGGAAACAAAGAATTGGAATCAAATTCTTCCCCTAGATTTATAATTTTGGGCTTTACCTCTCCTTTTTCCTCCTTTTTAAAATGAAGATAATGCAAAATTCAAATGTTGTATGAATGCCACAGTGAGCTGTTGTAATGGATCTCTGGGCTTGCAACTGTCATGAAGTTAGGATGGGGTCTGTGGATGGTCAAAAAATATCCCATAGAATTTATTCTGTGTAATTCAGCTTAGGTACAAATGTACATGTTTCTACATTTAAATTTTTTACTGGATTGTTGGTCAATTTTATGTGGAGTTATACCCAAACCTTAATTTTAGTTTTATATCAAAAAGTATAAGTTAGTGAATAGAAAGCAAGAAAGCAGCTTCTCCAAAAAAAAAAAAAAAAATGGGGTTCAAGTTCTGAATCTGATTCATGTTGGACATGTGATACTTGGCAAGGCACTTGACCTTTTACTGTCTCAAGCAATGCTCATGATTATAAATTGTGGAGAATGAGTCTAGCTGCCTGGGAAAAAGGAGTTTCTCAAAAGTACCCTACATTATTAAAAACCCAGCTCTGATAAAAACACAGTTGTTTTTATAAATACATGCACATACATACACATATGCACTCATACTTCTAAAAGTCTTAGTGAATAAATGTTGTAATCAAATCTAGGCTAAATCATCCTTTGCTTTCCAAATCATGAAATTATGGCATTTTTCAGTTGTTAAGAGCCTCCCTAAGGGCAGGTATGAGGCACAGTGGATACAGCACCAAGTCTAAAGTCAGGAAGACTTATTTTCCTGAGTTCAAATCTGACTTCAGACATTTAGCTGTGTGACCTTGGTCAAGTTACTTAACTCTGCCTCAGTTTCCTCATCTGTCAAATGAGTTGGATAAGGAAATGACAAATCATTCCAGTATCCTTGCCAAGAAAACCCCAAATGGGGTCACAGAGACGCAGACTTAACTGAAAAAAAGACTGACTGAAAGTAGTTTGAGGGATATGGCTTTGCCCTTTCGTTCTCTGAGGTTCTTAACTTATTATTTCCATCAAGAGTGTCCAGAGCATTTGTAAAGTAGTTCTTTTTTTTCTTTTCTTCCTAAGATCATTTTGGAAAAGCTGGAGGGGGAGCTGCAGGAAGCCAACCAGAATCAGCAGGCTCTGAGAACCAACTTCTTGCAACTCACAGAACTCAAATATCTCCTGAAGAAAACAGAAGACTTCTTTGAGGTAATGATATGGGCTGGAGTGATTAGAAGAATGAGAGTCCTCACTCTTCCATTTGAGATACTGGTCAATTTGCTTTAGAATGAGAATCATTCTTTAATTTAATAGTCCAGATTGATGGGGCAAAGGAGGGTAGACTAGGGAAAGGGGAAGCAGCATTGAATGGTGATAGGAAAGTACCCCAGAAAGATGGGGTGGAGGATAGTCTTTCAGCCTGAAGGAGAGAGAACTCTGTGCTAAACACTCACAAACACACTCTGGGGGCAAAGTAGATCACTTAGGACTATAACCCGAGACTCAGTTCTTAGAGGGAAAGTCTGTGTCCCCTGTCTTTCTGTGTCTCTGTCTTTCCCTCTCTGTTTCTGTCTCTGTGTGTCTGTGTTTCTGTCTGTCTCTCTTGAAAGAAGTAATAAATAAAACAGTATATAAAATTACACATAGTAAACATAATTTTTTTTTAAAAGAAGGAAAAAAAACTAGGGAAGAGAGAGAAAAATGGAAAAAAAAAAAACCCTAAGAAAACAGGAAATCAAGAAAAATATTTTATTTTCTCAACAAACAAACAAATAACATTATGGAAGAAAAATTTGTAGCGCCTGTACTTTGCCCTGCTGATCAATATCATATTTTACTGGAAGAAATGGCAAGATTATAAAGTTTGGTAGATAGATTTGGTTAATGGACATGAATTCAAATCCAGATGTGTGTGAGTTTGAGCAAATACCTTTTTGCAATTCTACCTTTTCTTCTGACTTCTGTATTATATGAGGCAGATGAGTATGGCCCTGGGAAAGTCAGAACCTATTTGCCTTAGTTTCCCCATAATAGCACCTACCTCCCAGGATTGTTTTGAGGACCAAACAAAATAATAATTGTAAAAAAAGAAAACTTGGCACAGTGCCATAAACATTAGCTATCATGATTTTTTTGTTGTTTCAAGACTAAAACCTCACATCTGTCAAACTAGCCCATTTGAAACCTACTGGCACCTGAGAGAACAGAAACAAAACAATGTTCAGATAAAAGCAACAGGCATAAAAGGGTGTCAGTTTTGGAGTCTTTTTTTCCAGCAAGGTTTTTATTAGGAAAAAACTGAGAAGTGCATCCTCAGATGGAAAATAAGAGCAGCGTGATACTTTTAACTATTACACTTTAAAAACAACTAAGAGATGCTGCCTTTAAGGCCATTTTAAGGTATGTAAATTCAATGGCTTGGGTTTTGATTTTCAGACTGAAAACGGCTTAACTGATGATTTCTTTACTGAAGACACCTCTGGCCTCTTGGAACTGAAGAGTGTCCCTTCACCAGTGGCTGGGAAACTGGGGTTAGTATGTTGCTTGTAACCACAAAACACCTTTATTCTGCTGTAAAAACTGAATTACTAAAACTTTCATTCTTCATTCATAATGCCTACCAAAAGCCTCTATTCCCAGAAGGAGAATCAGGGAGATACAAAATCATCATTTAATAAAGAAACAAGCACAGGAAATGGGACGTTACTGGTTTGTAAGAAAGGGGTAAAAATGCTAGATTGGGAAGTTAGGAGTCCTGTGATTCAATCTTTTTTTTTTTTTTCTCAATAGTACTTTATTTTTCCAAATACATGTAAAGATACCTTTCAGCATTACTCATTGTAAGACTTGTGGTGTTTCAAATTTTTCTCCCTTCCTTCCTTACCTCTCAGATAGCAAGCAATCTATTAAAGTTAAATATGCACAATCCTTTTAAATATATCTCCATCTTTGTCATGTTGTGCAAGAAAAACCAAAAGGGGAAAAAAACCAAGAGAAAGAAAAAGCAAACAAACAAAAAAGGTAAAAATAGTATGCTTTGATCTATATTCAGTCTCCATAGTTCTCTTTCTGGGTATAAATGCCTTTTCCATCCCATATTTTTCAGAATTATCTTAAATTGCTGAGAAGAGCCTAAATTCACCAGTTTCAATTCTAATTTCAGTGTTTTCTTACTACCTTGTGCAAATTTGGGCAAGTCACTTAAACTCTCAGTATTTCCATTGCCTCCTCTGTAAAATGGGATAATAAACTGCAACCAGTTTTTCTTCTTCAGTAAAGTTTTGCAGATAAGCACCCTGTAGTAGGGGGAAGAGGTCAGGCTACAAAATCTGATTGACCTGGAATGAAATCCCACATCAGATTCTTCCTAGATTTATAACACTAGACAACTCACTTAACTAGCTTCTTAATGCCTGGGGTGAAGAGTTGGTGATCTGCTTCTGGGGTGGTTTTCCTGCACTGATAAAAATCACAGTTCAAACCCTGTGTCTTTAAAGGTACACTAAAAATCTTAGTACAGAGGCCCAGGGGACAAAGAGCAGTATATGTGGCCTCAGATACTAACCGACTGACCCTCGGCAAGACATTTAACCTTGGACTGCCTCATGTTCCTGATCTGTAAAATGGAGACAATAATAGCACCAGGGTTGTTGTGAAGATAAAATACTTATATTTATCTTTAGTCAATATTTTAAAATTTCTTTGTAATATATAGATGTTATTATTCTAAGCTTTTAATAACAGAAAACTTCATTGAGACTTTTGGGACAACTTTTTGATGAATTTAATGCTTCTACCCAAGGGCTTATTATATAGAACAAGAGAGCAGAGAGCTTGAAAGGACCTTAATCTGATTTCATTTTTATTCTTTTAGTCTTTATTTTTCCATATTTCTAAAGTATAGAATGTTTCCTTATAAGGCACATGCAGTTCTGAATACTGATTTGTAAATTCAGGTGATCATTTAAATGATTGTCTAGTAAGTATACCTGTTGGCATCAATCAATCTAGGTTGATTTATTAACAATTGGGTTTATTTATTATCAACATTTTTTGAGAACCTACTATGTGCTAGTATATTATGTGCCAAGTATACTTTGGATGCCAAAAGTGTTATTACACTTTTTATAATGGATTTAAAGCGGGGGAGGGAGAAAGAAACTAATCCAAATGTCAGTTGTGTCTCACCTTTTTAGTAACAATAGATTTTTCAGATACCAAATGGAGAAAGTTATTGAGAAAGAGTAGCACAAATTCAAAACTGATCCATGATCATTGGTAAAAGTGAAATTTTATGAAGGTTTGTGATAGAGATAATTTGGTATATTGATAGACAAAGGATAGGACATAAAACAAGACATATACTCACCTTAAAACATATGCTGTAATGATCCATGATCATTATTTTCTTCATAAGTGAATGTTTGATTTCTAAAGCAGGTATTTTTTTTTACCAGTCTTTTCAGAATATGGGAATCCTAAGAACAGAAGGAAAATAGAATGAGCCTCAGTGTTGGAGAATATAACAATACCTCAAGAATATGAGTTTTCCTCCAAAGTTTTGCAAAAATGACCTCCAATTTTGCAAATGGGTATACTAGAATCTTATGAGCCTCATTTATTTCCATAGATTACTAAATAATTCAATAATATACATAGACATATGCACATATACATGCAGGTATATGGACACATAAATATAAATGCATATGTCGTAATAATTCATGATCTTATAGAAAATGTTTTTATTTTCTCCCCTGCTGTATGATAAAAGAATTTTAACCTTTTAAAAAAAGTTTTGAATTCCACATTCCATCTCTCCTTCCCTCTTTCACCTCTCTCCTCCTCTCAGTAATAGTATTACTGTAAAGTAATAGTAATAGTGAAGTAATTTTTAAAGTAATAGTAATAGTAAATAATCGAAGATAGATTATACACGTGCAATATGTTGAACATTTCTGTTATATGGAACTTTTAAATTTCCAAAATGTTTTCTTTCCAAATAACCCATTCCATTAAGTCTTTGAGCAGATTGTGAAAATACTATCTCCATTTTATAGATAAGAAACTGAACTTCAGAGAGGCTAAACATTTTAACTAAAGTCACAGGTAGGAAATGGGAGTCTGCATCAGTTATTTTCTTGATGTCATGCCTGATTTTAAACACATTCTGATCTCATAGACTACTTCTTGCATGTAGGTATCACCATGTCTCCCTCAAACTTGCTTAGCTGTTATGATTTATTTAAGTGACTTAGGAAAATCTTGTTCTCGTAACTTATTACTCAGGTTCACCGCCGGTGTCATAAACAGGGAGAGAATGGCTCCCTTTGAGCGTCTACTGTGGCGTGTTTGTCGAGGAAATATCTATCTTAAGTATACTGAGATAGATACTCTTCTGGAGGATCCTGTCACAGTGAGTATCTCAGGATTCTTTAATATTTATCTCCTTCAAGTTGTGAGAATCAAATGAAATAATAGTTGAAAAGTGTTTTCCAAATCTTAAATTGCTATAAATGTTGATTATTTTTATTTATGTGGCTTTATGCTATTTGACCTTTTATGCATATCTTTTTTATAATAATATCTTTTTATTTTTCAAAATACATGCAAAGATAGTTTTCAAGTATACTTTGGATACCAAAAGTGTTATTACACTTTTGGTAGTGGATTTAAAGGGGGGGGAGAGAGAAAGAAACTAATCCAAATGTCAGTTGTGTCTCATCTTTTTAGTAACAATAGCTTTTCAAATACCAAATAGAGAAAGTTATTGAGAAAGAGTAGCACAAATTCAAAACTGATCCATGAACATTGGTAAAAGTGAAATTTTATGAAGGTTTGTGATAGAGATAATTTGGTATATTGATAGACAAAGGATAGGACATATCCTTTGCAAAAACCTTGTGTTTCAAATTTTTCTCCCTCCTTTCCCACTTCTCCCCTCCCCTAGACAGCAAGTAATCAGATATAAGTTAAACATGGACAGTTCTTTTAAATATATTTCCACATTGATCATGCTGCAATGCATGAATGCAAGAAAAATCAGATCAAAGGGGAGAAAATGAGAAAGAAAAAACCAATATGCATATCTTTAGATGAAGGCATAGATGGCATACTTCATAATAATAACTAGCATTTATATAGCACTTTGAAGTTTGCAAAATGCTTTAGAAATATCTCAGTTTGTCCTCATAATCCTGGGAGAAAGGAACTATTATTATCTCCATTTTATGGTTTGGGGAAAACTGAAGCAAACACAGGTTAAGGGCTTGCCCAAAGTCACAGAGCTAGGATATGTCTGAGGCTGGATTTGCCTTCCGGTCTTCCTGATTCCAGTCCAGTACTCTTATCTACTATGTCACGTAGTGGATATGGATGACAGAAAATTAAGAGAAATATTTGGTAGAGTGAGTTTCCAGATCCAAAAAGTTATTCAGACAGAATATTATAAGATGATATTTAATAGGTTAAATATAAACTTGAAGAGAAAGGTAACATAGGGGTTAGAGATTTGGCCCCAGGAGTCAAAAAGGCCTGGAATCTTTCCTGTGACACATAATGACTCTGTAATTATGAATAAATCATTTAAGATTTCAGGTTCTCCCTCTTTCTCCTCCAACTCTTTAAAATTATTCATTGTATGCAGAGAAGTTGCAGATCTGCTTTGATAGAGGGAGTTTTTTTTCACTGAAAGATTCTAAGTTACTGAAATCATGAATTCTGCTTTTTTTTTTTTTTAAGTAAATAAGTTTTAAAATCAAATTACAAAATGGAGAACTGTGGATAGATCTTTAGTCATCCGAAAAAAGATCTAGGATTTTACTGTAAGCTTATTGTAATTCAACAGACCACTAGATACGCTGTTCTTCATGCGTGAGATATAGAAGACCTTACCCAAAATGACTACTCAGAGATCACTCAAAATAGAAAGCAAAAAGGTCATTTATTTTACCTCCGGAGGATGAGCCCTTGTATCACAAGATAAGGGAAAAAGAAAGCTCCCGGTAGGAGGGCTAAAGAAGTAGTAAAGATAAACAGCTTTTATACAAGAGATTACATTACAAGTAAGAGAGCACTGAGAAGGGGAGAGGGAGGCATCTAATTGGTTGTTGCTATCTGGAGAGATTGGAATGGAAGGTTTCTGTTTCCCTGAAATCACCTGATTTCTCGGAAACAGAATATCAGGCCTTCAGGCTTCAGATATAGCTGGCCAAGGCTCAAGTACATATGGGTCTGCACATATTATACAGGTCATAGGGGAAACACAGAAATAATGAAAATAAATACAGAAAAAGAATTCACATATTCCTGTAAATTCTTCACCTTTTCTCTCTCTTCCACATATTCAGCACCTAGAGATGCATTTTAGTGTCATTTGTGTTCCCAAAGTAAGCCCTGAAGTGAGAAAAGGCAAAAAAAAAAAAAAAAACAAAAAAAAAACCATGGAAATACCAAAATTTTAGTGAGAGAGTGAAGGAGAATAATGAACACATTGCTATATACGTATATTACACATTACACATACATATTACATGTGATGATATTATATAATTTATGTATTATATTGCATAATTACAAAAGTTATTCTATTAAATTGTCCAGAGAATGCTTTGGATGATCAGTTGTTACAGTTGTTATGTTAGAAGTCTCAGTATCCTTTTATGTAGAATGAAGGAGTTGGACTAGATGATCTCTAATTATAATAGCAAGCATCTATGTAGCACTTTAAGGGTTTCAAAGCTCTTTACAAATAAGATCTCATTTTATTCTTACAATAATCCTGTAAAATAGCTATTATTATTATTATTACCTTTATTTTACAGATGAAAAAACTGAGGCAGAAAGAATTCAAATGACTTGTCCAGTGGTTGAAACCAAGTTTTGTCACTGGCTGCCTCTAATGTCCTTTTTTGTCCTAATAGGGAATAAATAGATCTATTTACACAAGTATTTTTTTTTCATTTTTCAATAGGATTTGCTTTCCAAATACATGTAAAGCAGTTTTGAACAGTCATTTTTGAAGTACTTTGTTTTCCAAATTTTTCTCCCTTTTTCCTTTACAATCTTTCTAAACTCATTTCCATATTTGTCACGTTGTGTAAGAAAAATCAGACCAAAAGGGAAAACCATGAGAAAGAAAGAAACACAAACAAAAAATGAAAATATCATGCTTTTGGCTCATATTCAGTCTCCATAGAACTCTCTCTGGATGCAGATGGCATTTTCCATCCTAAGTCTATTGGAATTGCTTAATACAAATTATTTTTATCATCTTAATAATAGTAACAAAACACACGCACAAGCGCACACACACACACACAATCACCACTATCCAAGAGTTGAACAAAGGTCAAAATGTTTATAACAAATGTGAAGACAACAAAGAAATGAAGTTTATTTGTAACATTTTGTAGATACATTCAAAGCAGGAACATAAAAATATATAGGATGAATTCTATATAAAGTCAATAAATTATGTTCTTATGTTAAATATAGAATCATAGATTTTTATTTGGAAGGGACCCTAGAAATCAACTAGTCTGACTTCATTTTACAGATGAAGAAATAAGAGAAAGGAAATGACAGTCAAACTACCATTCCTAATAAGTAGCAAATCTTGAACTCTTTCTATTACAGATTATCTAAATATACAGAAGGTAATGATTTCACTTAAGAATCTTTAATTGTGGGTTTTATATTTGAAAATTTATTTATTGATTGTACTGAACATTGTAATACATTATAATAACAAAACAATTGTGGTCTCTAGGATTTTCTCTTTTTTCTTGAGTTTTCATGTAAAATACCATATTTCTTTTTAAAAATTTTATTTCGTTTATATATTTTTGTGGGTTTTTTTTTAGCTTTTAATTTTCAAAACATATGCATAGAAAGTTTTCAACATTCACTCTTGCAAAAGCTTGAGTTCCAAATTTTTCTTTTCCCTCCCTTCCCTCCACCCCTCCCCTAGGCAAGTAATCCAATATCTGTGAAACACCATATTTCAATGACAAATGCTCTGGAGATATCCAGAGCTACTTTCCCTTTCTCTTCTCCCTTAAATGCTGGGGGCTCAATGAATGGATTGAATTCAACAGTGTAATTCTTTTACTACCTCTGTGAAAGGCATTGGAATGAGTTAGGATTTGGAACAGAGGGCAAGATTAGCTATTTTGTGGGCACTTGTACAATTTAGTGGAGATTTAGAACTATCCTGACATTAAAAGTTAAAGGTTCCTTTTCTCTGTTTGGTCACTCAACTGGAAAAAACATGAACCAAAAAGTCAGTCTATGGAAAACAGAAGGGACTTGACTTAATGCTACTTACTATTTGTGTGATCTGGGCAAGTCCTTTAATCAGTTTGGTCCACTCTTTACTAAACTGAAAAATGATAAGTTTAATTAGAGAGTTCTATGATCCTCTGATTTAGTGCCATGTAAGCAATTAGTGATGATGATGAGCAATTGATAATAATACTTTTTGAGGTTTGCAAAGTGCTTTAAAAATGTACCTTCTCTATCCTCACCACAACTTGGGGAAGGTTGGGATGATTATTATCTCTATTTTAAAGATCTGAAAACTTGAGGTAAATAGATTAAATGACCTGGCCAGGGTTATAGAACTACTCAGTGCCAAAGGCTGTATTTGAAGTGGGGTCTTACTGACTCTAAATCTAGCTCTCTATCCATAAATCACTAATTCTTTCCTAGGAGTGGCAACCTGGAGCAGTGCATAGAATTCTAATAAACTGGTAACTAAATTTCTATTTTTCCCAAGATGTAAAGGGACGATAATAGTTCCCACTTCTCTGGATTGTTGTAGGGATAATATGAGACATATTTGTAAAGTACTTTGCAAATGAAGTACTCTATAATTGTTAGTTATTATTGCTGTTATTATTCCATATTGTCATTCACTGTATCATGTAACTCAAGCAAAAGTTGGTGATTTATGGACAGTGAGGAAAACATTTTTGGATAAGTTTCTATTTTCTATCATTAGAATAGATGTGTGTGTGTGTTTAAATTCTAGACTATCTCCTTTGCAAAACTGGCCTACCAATATGGTTTTTACATTTGAAAATGTATTTGTTGATGTATTTAAGATTATAATCAATTGTAATAATAAATTTTGGTCTCAAGGAATCCTATTGCAATGGATTTTCTTCTTTTCCTTAATTTCATATAGAACACACCACATTTCAGTAGCAAAGGGATCTCTTTACATATGTTTTAGACATGGTTAATGTATTGATTAGTTTTGCTGAATTATTTTTCCTCTTTTTTTTTTTTTTTAAAGAATAGCTTTTTTTTTTTAAGGGATTGTTCTATGAGAACAGAAATATTGCAATATTTGCTATAACAAAAGATAAAACAAACTCCTAATATTTATACTGTGTTGATCTTTCAGAAAGAAGAGCTGAAAAAGAACATATTCATCATATTTTATCAAGGGGACCAACTCAAAAAAAAAGTCAGCAAAATTTGTGAAGGGTAAGAAGAGCATGGGGATGATTACTTCCACCCTGGGTCTGTGTCAACATTAATTGGAGAAGTTTAGAAAAAAGAGTACATTTTATGGGGCTGAGATTTTAAGGACTACTTGAATTTTCTGGTGACCATTCATTCCCTACACCTGGCAATATAACCAGTTTTTAATTACTTAATTAAATTGTGGGAAGCCCAGGGAGGGTCCAGATAAACAAAACCTATAGGTGGTTCAAAACAATTGCATTCTCTGTTGAATGTATCACTAACTGCTAAGTCAGTATTTTCTTGTGTATCCCTTTTGCATCTGGTGAACCTTATAGTTCTCTTCTCAGAAAAATGCTTTTAAATGTATAAAATTCATATGAGTCAAAAAGTCAGTTATGTTGAAATGAAGATGCAAATTTTTTTTCTAAGTTCATAGACCTTGAAATTATGCAGGTTTTTTTTTTTTTTTTGTGTGTGTGTCGAGTTCTGGTTATAACCCTTGTCCCAAATGGAAAGAAAATGGACTAATTTGTATTTCTCCTTTTAGTCTGTGTCTGCAGAAGTAAGCTCTGTTTAGTTCCCAGGCATACAGACCTATATCTAGAAGAACTGATTATGAAATTCTGACTCCAATATGGGCCATGTCTCCCCTGTAGCCTCACTGATTAAGTTGTTCAGAAGTTTTGTGGTTTGAAAGCAGGCCATTTATGAAATAGAATCCCAGTGGTGATTCCCAATTATAGTAAATGAAATGGGAAATCCTTGTCCTGGGATTTGTTTCCCAGTTATCAAGAAATTGATTTTGCTCTAGGAAATCATTCATATCCCAAGTCTGTAACCACTTAGGAATTGCTAAGTTCTTTGGAAATGGTGGCTCAATAGATAAGAATGTCAGGCCTAGAATCAGAAAGATTGATGTTTCTGAATTGAAATCTGGCCTCAAATACTTACCAGATGGATGTTTCTGGCCAAGTTACTTAGTTTGCCTTAGTTTCTTCATCTGCAAAAAGAGCTGGAGGAGGAAATGGCAGACCATTCTAGTTCCTCTGCCAAGAAAATTCCAAATGGGGTTATAAAGAGAGGAAAAAATGAATGAAAAACTTTGAAATGTGGTAGAGATTCTCCAGATGTCTTCAGTAATACTATATGGAACATCTTTTGGCACACAGATTTAGAGCCACTGTTTATCCCTGTCCTGAAGTGGCTTCTGAGAGGAGAGAAATGTTGGCCAACGTCAATGTGAGGCTGGAGGATTTAAATACTGTAAGTAAGAATTATTTTTTTTCCATTGGGGGTGATTGTGATGATTATTAAGAACCTCTTTTGAGTGAGAGTCATAGCAGAGTCAGTGTGGAATAATGGATAAATTCATGAGCCAAATTCTGCTTTAGATACATCCTTGACAGCTAAGTGGTACAGGGGATAGACCACTGGGTCAGAAGTCAGCAAGACTCGCATTCAAATCTTGTCACAAATGGATATGATAATGTTTCCTACCTTGCAGGTTCCTTGTGAAGTTCAGATAATATTTATAAAACATTTGGCAAATGCTAAAGCACCACATAAATAGCTATTATTAGCTGTGATCATGATTAAGACACTCCACCTCTCTGTGCTTCATTTTCCTCATCTGTAAAATTAGAGTTGGACTTGTTGGTGTCTAAGGTCCCTTCAAGTTCAAATCCATAGTTTTGTGGTTCTTATTCACTTTTTTTGCACCAGATGGTGTATAGTGTCCAAAGGGAGGCATTGAAATGTACTAGAAATTATGTTCAATTTGGAGTCTTAAGACCTGTGTTGAAGTCCTTGATTCTTTCTAGATATTGAGTTCACAATTTTGAACCTCATTTTGCCCATCTGTAAAATGGGAGTGATAAAATTTGCAATACTTGGGATTGTGATAAGGAATACTACGAAGATTTGCAATACTATGGGGTTATGATAAGGAACAGATGAGATAAAGTATGTGAACATGCTTTGTAAATTGTAAAATACTATATAAACATGTCAGCTATTACTTTTTGGGCCTCACTTGAAATCTGGCTGAGGCATTCAAGATCATAGATAATGTGTGGTATAGCCAAATGACAATCATGTGCCTACATTTGGAATTTATTCCATTTGTCATTTGTGATTTGAGAGTCTCTGGATCAGCCCAAAGACGGAATTTTTAAATCCTATCTTAAATTCCAGCTATATTGACAAAACATCAATCCCAGCATTCTAGAATTTGTAGTACCTGGGGCTTAGACTAAATACCTTAGTATCTTATACTGTAAAATTTCCTTCTTTATTGAAAGGAAATTGTGGCCAAGGGGTGAGATAATTTACCTAGTCTCACACAGCTAGTTAGTGATGGATTAAGTCCTGGGTTTTCTAAAACAATGTCTAGTCATTTTTCTGTCTATAATGTGGATATCTAATGAGATCTTTGTGTCTGAGACTCCCTCCTGATTCAGAGGTCCTGAGTTACTTTGGGCAATTCTTCTCTGGCTTAGCCCAAATAGCATTTGGGAATTGGTATTCCTCTAAAAGGTGGTCATCAACTTCCCTTATTAAATACTTATGTTCTCTAAGAATCAAATATGGAATGTTCAATTGTGACCAACTCTTGGTAAACCATTTGAGATTTTCTTAGCAATGACACTGGAGTGGTCTGTCATTTCCTTCTTCAGCTCCTTTTACAGATAAGGAAAACAAGGCAAATAATAGAGGTAAATGATTTGCCCAGGATTACAGCTACTAAGTGTCTGAGATGGGATTTGAACTCATGAAAATGAATTTTCCTGACTCCAGATGCTAACAATGTAGCCATGAACACAAATCACAGTCTCTCTGGACTTTGGTTTCTTCATCTGGGACCTGGGTTCAAATTCCAACTGACACTCCCAATATAACTGGACAAGTCACTGTGAATCTCTCTGAGATTCTTCATTTCCAAAATCTATCTGAGGTTTGGACTAGATGACCTCTTGGGAGCATATTGCAGGTGTATATCTGTACCTGGAAAGGGGATGGATGACCAAAAGTCCCTTTCAAATTTCTGAACATGGTTGGAGCTAGATTAAGGCACGGACACAATTAATCCATGACTATATGATAAGCAACTTCTAAATCGTATTCACTCTAGGGGCTCAGTGGAAGTCAAGATCACTTCCAGATCGTCCACAAACATGTCCCTGGTTCCCATTTTTAGTGGATGTGTAATTATCTTTCTATTTGGTCTTGTAGGTCATAACTCAAACTGAATCACACCGCCAGCAACTACTGCAGGAAGCAGCTGCCAACTGGTACTCATGGAGCATCAAAGTACAGAAAATGAAAGCCATCTACCACGTCCTAAATTGCTGCAACATTGATGTGACCCAGCAGTGTATTATTGCTGAGATCTGGTTCCCGGTGGCAGATACTGTAGCTATCAAAACAGCATTACAGCAAGGAGTTGTAAGTAACTAGCGAGAGCAGCAGAGAAGGGGATGTTTGAAGATGCTTGGGGATCTGTGCTGTTCTGTAAAGTACCCTTGCCTCTTTTACCACAACTCCTTGACTGGGGTGTCAGGATCACTGAGTGAGTTAGTGGGAAAGCTAGTCCTTGAGGGTTATTCCTAAGGGTTACTTCAGGGTTAATAACAGCCATCTTCTGGGGACTTGAACTTCAGATTTGAATAGGTGTTGAAAAAGTATGCATGGAGAAGTCGCTACACATAGAAAAACCTGCCTGCAATATGCAATGGGGCTTGAGTTTACTTTGTGTGTGTCCTAGCCCATGGAGGAATACAAACTTATATAGGACTTCCAGTAATCTTTGGACCTAAGAATTTGTTTAGTCATCTGCATGAAATAAGGCCATTCCCTACAGGAGTCACAGTAGAGTTGATACTTGAAATTTGAATGTTTCCTTTCCTCTTTTATGACTGATCTCCAGGAGGCATTTGAGAGAATTTGTGAATAACTATCCTCTACAAACAGCCTCTGGGCGCACTTATGTCCTTGTAGAAATTAACATTCTAAACTCTTTTTTGCAAGGTGTCTGGCGGGAGCAGTAGATTGCTAAGCTGTTCAGAGTTTAATAGTACTAGGCTCTGAGTATACAAAGCTATATACATATTTACGTATTTATCATTCTCTAAATATGTATATAAACCTGTCTATCTATATAGAGAGAAATGGAAGAATCCCTGTCCTCAAGGACATTATTACATTATTCTTTTTTATGACCTTTTTATTACATTCAAATTGGTCTATTTCTGTTCCTTGAAATCATAATTCCATTCTTTTCTCTGTCCCCTTTCCACAGACTGTCCTCAGTGCCCAAGATACCCTCTGTTCCTTAGAATTACTTCAAGGTTCATCTCAGCTGCCACTTCTATCAGGAAACATTTTCTAATAATCCACTTGTTCACAGTCTCTTCAAATTATTAGTTTTGGTGTAGTATGTCTCAGTAGAATGTAAGCTTCCTGAGGGCAGGCTTTCTCCTTGTATCTTCAGTATCCTCAGATCTTGCATAAAGAAGATGCTTAATGAATGTTTTTTTAATTTAATTGAATTGAAATTGACTTTTTTTTCCCATTTCAGGACAGAAGTGGTTCACCCATTGCCCCCATTATGACAGCAGTGGAAATGAAATCAACTCCTCCTACTTTTAATAGAAGCAATAAATTCACTGCTGGCTTTCAGAACATTGTGGATGCTTATGGAGTAGGGAATTACCGAGAGATGAATCCAAGTAAGTGGATCTCAGTGTGTTTTAGAGATTTGGTCAATGACAACCTGAAAGATTAGATCAGAAGTTCAATTGGTGGATACTAAAATCAATAGCACCATGTTGTTCATAAGATGGCATTCAAGTTCAGGATGCCCTTGAGTAAGAATTTCTGCTTGTTTATAATGTTAAAAGTAGAATTTGCCCAAGCAGGCAAATCCATGTTTTGCTTTTTTTTTTTTTTTTAAATCATAGCATCAGAATATCTCTTTAAATCCAATTAAGATCATAATTTTCTTGAACAGTTTCATGAATGCCATGGGATTCCATACTCTGGAAGAATTCTTGGAAAAGGACTTCTGGATACTTGAAATTCTTATAACCAGTGGTGAACACCTAAACTTGATTTTTAAATTCTAGAACAACATGGCTTCTTAATAGCATGAATAATTTCCCTTTAAATTCTGTAGGGAAGTTGGTATCTTATTCTTGGTATTTTCATGAAACAGCATGTCAGGTCACATCCAGCCAAGACTAGATGCAGAATGGAATGGATAAGAACACAATTCTTACAGTTGGACTTGATATGGGTGATAAGCATCCCTGAAGTCCAGTGGTAGAACCAGGGGCATAGAAAGAATGGATCCTATCATGGTGCCTTGGACTCAAGGGAGAAGAGCCACAACCCCAAAATCATAATTCCCATCAAAGCTGGCCATCTAAAATAGCCCACAACTGCTGCCAGTTATCACTCAAACAGCTTAATAGATTCTTATTGATTGATTGATTTTAAAGTTTCATCCATTTCTAGCTCTATAGTTCTTTTTTTTTTTAATTATTTATTATTTATTTATTATTATTATAGCTTTTTATTTACAAGATATACACATAGGTAATTTTTCAGCATTGACAGTTGCAAATCCTTTTGTTTCAACTTTTTCTCTTCTTCTCCCCAACCCTTCCCCCAGATGGCAGGTTGACCAGTACATGTTAAATATGTTAAAGTATAAGTTAAATACAATATAAGTATACATGTCCAAACAGCTATTTTGCTATACAAAAAAGAATCGGACTTTGAAATAGTGTACAATTAGCCTGTGAAGGAAATCAAAAATGCAGGTGGACAAAAATAGCAGGATTGGGAATTCTATGTAGTGGTTCATATTCATCTTCCAGAGTTCTTCCACTGGGTGTAGCTGGTTCAATTCATTACTGCTCTATTGGAATTGATTTGGTTCATCTCATTGTTGAAGAGGGCCACGTCCATCAGAATTGATCCTCATATAGTATTGTTGTTGAAGTATATAATGATCTCCTGGTCCTGCTCATTCTCTCAGCATAAATTCATTTAAGTCTCTCCAGGCCTTTTTGATATCATCCTGCTGGTCATTTCTTATAGAACAATAATATTCCATAACATTCATATACCATAACTTATTCAGCCATTCTCCAATTAATGGGCATCCATTCAGTTTCCAGTTTCTGCCCACTACAAACAGGGCTGCCACAAACATTTTTGCATATGTGGGTCCCTTTCCCTTCTTTAAAATCTCTTTGGGATGTAAGCCCAGTAGTAACACTGCTGGATCAAAGGGTATGCACAATTTAATTAGCTCTATAGTTCTAAAAAAAAGACTAAAGTTTTTGGAACTCTTCTCTAAATAACTGAGTAGTTATAGAAATCTGTCTGAGGACTCGCAAAGTTTTTCTTGCATTAGCTATCTGAATTTTAATTTAAATGAACTCAAACTTGCTATACCTCTTCTCCAACAGCCCCCTACACCATTATTACTTTCCCCTTCCTGTTTGCTGTGATGTTTGGAGACTGTGGCCATGGAGCTATCATGCTGATTTTGGCCCTTTGGATGGTCATGAATGAAAAAAGTTTGCTTGCCCAGAAGAACACCAATGAGGTGAGCATCTAACACTAAACATCTAACCTGATTTCCCTTTCAACTTTTAGCTCAAAAAGAAAGGAGTTTTATATAGTGGGATGAATACTAGAAAGTCTTAAGTCTTATTTATACTTTCCCACAAGTTGTGTGATCTTAGAAAAGGAGAACATATGATCATAAATTATTCCAAGTTTGTCCTAGGGACCCTAGAGGTCATTTGGCTTACCCTAACCCCTCTTTTTACAGATGAAGAAACTGAAAAACTCAGAGAGATTAAGGAACTTGTCCCAAACCACATAGCTAGGAAGCATCTGAAACAGTATTTGAACAGAGATTGACAGATTCTAAGTCCACCACTCTATCTAGTATTCCATGTAGCCCCCTAAGTTGCTGAACTACTCTGGACCTCGTATTTTTATAAATTCAATTTTAAAATGAGAGATGGAGCTACAGAAAACTGGCCAACCCTTTAAAATCTAAAATTCTGTTTCCATGAACAATATTTTGTTCTCTCCCAGAGAAAGCGGAAGCCAGATGACAGAGTGGATAGAACTCTGGTTCTGGAAGTAGAAAGACCTGAGTTCAAATTGTAACATCAGACACTTACTAGCTATGTGATTCTAGGAAAATGCTTCAGGTTCCTCAACTGTAAATGGGGACACCATTGTGCTTGGCACACAGTAAGTGCCTAATATATGCTTGGATAGCTAAGTGGCACAGTGGATAGAGTGCTGAGCTGAAAGGAGGGAATATTCATTATCTTCATGAGTTCTAATTTGGCTTCACTCACTAATTAGCTGAGTGACCTTGTTTGCCTCAGTTTTCTTATCTGTCAAATAAACTAGAGAAGGAAATGGCAAATAACTCCAATATCTCTGCCAAGAAAACCCAAATGGGGTCACAAAGAGTTGGACATGGCTGAACTGACTGAACAGCAACAGATAAATGCTTGTTCACTTGATATTTGTTTTAAAGAGAAAAGGTTTTATGTTCTTGTTATATTTTCCCCTCCAAAAATTTAAATGTTTGTTTTACTTGTGGTTAGCCTATTAATGTTCTTCACCTGTTTCCCTATCCCGACTTCATGAAACCTGGTAGAAAAAAGGCTTTTTAGTTGGTAATATATTAGCTTTTACTAATGTCCTCCAATCCCTTTAAGCCCTTTAAACTATATGGAAAGCACAAATCTGACCAATGTTTGAAGAATTTTATATATATATACTAAATACAGATCAATTTGACTTTGTGTAGTTAATAGATAAACCACGTGTCAGTTGATGCAAAAGTATTATAATTATACTTTAATGTAAACATTTTCATCCTTCTATTTTTTTTTTTTTTTTTTGCTTTGTGAATTAAAAAATAAATAATCTGCATCATTTGGCACATCAGTTCTTCAAGTTATTCTTAAATTCTGGTCCTTTTGGTGTTTCCTCACTTCTAGGAGGAATTTATTTTTTAAAGAAGCTACATTGAATCATATTGTGATTTGACTATTCAATGATAATTAAGCAATAGCAGCTTGCTCTTATTCTTTGTTATGAAAAATGATTTTTTAAAAAAAGTGATGACCATTGCATAAAGGGGATATTGTACCATGAAAAGGATGGGAAATGGCCTTGAAAGATCCATCATTGAAGACAAGGGATCAGTGTCCAAGGATAACCCTCTAACCCCTTGAGAGATCCATCATTGAAGACAAGGGATCAGTGTCCAAGGATAACCCTCTAACCCTCTGTCTCTTTTTGAGCAGATCTGGAATACCTTCTTCAATGGACGATATTTGATCTTGCTAATGGGTTTCTTCTCTGTCTACACTGGCTTCATATACAATGACTGTTTCTCCAAGGCTCTCAATATCTTTGGCTCCTCCTGGAGTGTTCGGTCCATGTTTACAAATGGCACATGGAAGTAAGTGATTGAAATTTAATTAGATTACTCTTTGACCACTCAAGACAACTTTGTGGCATGTCATCAGTTTTTTAGTGGGGAAATCCAGGTCCAGAGATTTTAATTAGTTAATGCAGTCTCCTCTTGGGACTAACAGATGTCTTTTATCTGTTCATTCATTCAACAAAGATATTTGTTGATATATCTTAAAGAAGATACAAATCAGTCAACAATTAACATTTATTAAACTCCTACTATATACAAAGGATCTTGTGTTATAGTAAGAGAGATAAGCAATTCTATATGGTCTTCTTTGGTGTTCTGATATGAACCCATGCTCAAAATATTTTTTAAATGCATAAAATAAATAGTATTCCAAAGGAACTTAATTATATTGAAATATTTGTCAAGACAACAATTTCATCAGCACCAGATTGAAAACTTTATAAATACATGTATTTATATAAGAATAAGTCTACATATATATATACAAATAAGTCTAAAAAGATCCTCTTTCCTTGGGAAGAAGTCACCACTGTTTGAATTTAGAAAGGACTGGATTAGTCTTAGTTTGCAGTCAGGTCTACTACTTCTGGCTTCCTTTGATCTAAAGTCTAGAAGCGCCAATAAATCCAAAGGGGACCTAAATCTCCAAAGAAAGAGAACAGATACTATTGAATCTACTGAATCTAAGACTTCTGGAAGTCATGACTTTTTTAGGACTATCTCCCCTGAAAATGTATTCAGACATTTTCACATGAATATCTGAAAACATTTTTCATATCACCTAATTAATTATTCCTTTTGTTTCTTTGCAGTTCTCACTTGGTGGAAACCAATCCAATTTTGCAGCTGGATCCAGCTGTCCCTGGAGTATTTTCTGGAAATCCATACCCATTTGGGATTGACCCGGTAAGAATCAGAAGTTCTGGCAGTAGTCCTTTGGGGACCATTTGGTCACTGGGCATTTATTGAGTGTCCTCCATTTTTCCAACTGTGAAGAAACTAAAGATAGAAAACATGGTGATTGATTCATCCTATCTTAGAATCACTTTATGCCAATTGTATCCCCAAATACAGAAATAGACTCTCAGATCTGGAAGGATTTGAGAAATTATATAGCCCAATGGCCAGAAAAAATGGTGTTTGGACTCAAACAAGCAAGTCACTTAATCTCAACCTCTTCAGTTTCTTCAATTATAAAAAGTTTATACTTGTGCTATATGCAGCACCATGGGGTTTTTGGGAGGAATTTGCTTTTGAAAACCTTCCAGTGTTGTCCCTATGTGATTGGTCATTGAACCAATTTGGCAATGGCTTAAATTAAAAATAATTTTTAAAAAAGGATAGATCAGGACATGTGGATTCAGATATCTTCTGAGGGATATGTTATTTAATTTCTAAATCTTGGTTTAATCATCTGTAAAATAGGAATTATAATCACTAGAATTTATTTATTTTGTAATTTTTTTTTAATTAAAGCTTTTTATTTCCAAAATATCACTAGTATTTATAAAGGTTAAGGTTTGCAAACTATCTTACAAATATCTCATTTTAATTAATGGTGATAGTTAATATTTATATAGTGTTTTATCATGTACCAATCACTGTGCTAAGTGCTTTACCATTAGTATCTTATTTGATCCTCACATTAACCATGAAAAATAAGTGCTGATTTTACTATCATCTCAATCTCAGAGATAAGGAAACTGGAAGACAGAAGATAATAAATTGCTCAGGGTCACAGAGCTAATAAGTGACTAAGGGCACATTTGAGCTCAGGTTATCCTGACTCCAGGTCCAGCTATCCATCTGTGTATCACCTAGCTGTCTATTAACACCTTTAGTACCTGCCTTGAAAGGTTGTTGCAAAGTTCATTTGCTTTCAAATCTCAAGAGCTCTAGATCATTTATTATTATTAGAAATTCACATTATATTCTTTTTAAGGTATGTTAAAAAAGGAAAAAGGAGAAAGGGCTTCCCCTCTTTTCCACCATTCTTGAAAGAAATAATCTGTAGAAGTACACTGTGTATAGGGGTAGCTTTTATTATTAGTTTCTGAGATCCTTGCCAGTGACCTGTGGAAAACATATTTATGAAAACCTTTTGGGAAACAATGGGACATATATGTTAATAATTAGATTTTTGTGAAACTTTTTTTTTTTAATTCTATTTTTAAATCTAAATGAATTAGGTTAGAAACCATCCATTCCAAAAGCCATAGTTATTAGATTCATTAACCACAAGGTGGCAGCCTTGCTATCCAAAAAGACCCTTTATGATTTCTAAGGGGCCATCACCAGAAACCTTCACCTAACATGGCTCCTGGTCCTGCAGAGTTTGAGTTAATGATGCAGCCAGACAAGGTGAAACAAGCAAAAAGCCTTTGCCCCCTCTCAACGCTACCTAGTTCTAGGGTATACTCTCCTACCAACTCAAGTGCTTTTAGTCTTTCATTGAGTTGTAAAATAAAAAGCTTTGTTCTCCATAAAGGCAATTTCAAGCATCAACATGCATATGAGAGTGGGGGCAGTCTGTAAGATTCAGAATTATTTCCTTTAAAAATAGATGTACTGATTGTTTCCCCTTTTTCTTTTCCACTTCTTAATCTCCTAATAGGAGTTTAGCCCAAAGGTCTTCTACTTCATCCCTTGCTTTATTGCAAAGCAAATACTTCCTGTTTCTCTCTTGCCCAGTGAAGGGAACTGAAAGGGTAGATAATCAGTGAATCATTAATTATTGGCTTTTTGACAAACACAGCCAGTGTCTAACTTCCATTCCTTATTACCATTTAATTCTTATGCCATTTCATTTACCTGATATATTCAAAATAAATAAAAAACAAAACATTGACTCTCTATTATATATGAATATATATATGTAATATATATAGTGTGTGTATGTATGAATGTGTGTGTATAATATATATATGCATTTATATATATATATATATAGTCCTAGTGCCTCTGTGTGTGTGTATGTTGGAGATATTAAATTTGAATGGGAGCAGAGCCTTTGGAATCCCCTAAAAAGTTCCCTGATCCAGGAATTGTTCAGGTTTTGATCGCTTGAAACCTAGTCCTGAGATCTGCTGGAAATGGCAAACTGATGTCACCTCTTTTTTTTTCCAGCTGTCACCCCAAAATCTGGTATTCTCCTTGTCTGACTATGGGGTTTCTTTCATCAGACAATTGCTCTTTCCTTCACTAGTCCTTAAAATGATAGATTTTGAAATTTAAGAAGATTAAGGTAATCTTAAGCATTTTGGTCCCCTTTAAACTCTTTAAAGTTTTGGGGGACCCCCTCCCAAAATTATAAATAAATTTAGAATTATTATGAAAATAGTTTTGATCTCCTGGACTCCTTGAAAGTAGCTTGGGACCATATTTTAAGAACCATTAACTTCCTCACAGAAATGGAATGTCCAAAGAAAAATAGAGAATTAGCAGCTGTGCCCAGAATTTGAATCAAGTGTCTTTGATCATAAATACGTTACCTTTTCTACCATGATGAAGGAGCCTAGATTCCCAAAAGTAATGATCTCCTGTGGAAATGAGTAGAAAACCATTTCTCCAGGGCATTGGCCGTAGGCTAAAGAAGTCTTGCACAATTTTTTCCTGGATGTCCAATTCATGAATTATTAACAATTACTTTCTTACCCGGGATCTTTAGGTAACCTAGTTGTGCAGGTATAAGCTTCTCTAGTAGTATTACTGCCCATCAAGTTCTGACAATCCCAAACCAACTTTTCTTTTAGCATTCTCTCCCATTCCAGTTACAGCTAGCTATTTGCCTTTTGTAAGTCTTTTGTAAAGCAGCAAAAAGCATTTGTCAAGGTTTTTTTTTTTTTAATCCCTTCAACAGACATTTGTTATTTGCTGCATTTAAAGCAATGCTCTTTGTCTATAAGAAAGCTTCTTAAACTCTGGGTCTCAACCTGTCACTGAATGCGAAGGTCATGAAAAATTTGGCAACAGTAAAAGGTTTCTGAATGCAATGACCAAAAATTCATTCAAAACCAAATAAATAACGAATCCGAGGTGTTTCTGGTAGCCCATGTTGCTTCCCTCAACTTCCTTGCAGCCTAGGTTTTGAGCACACAACATGAGCACTTTGCATTGCACATGAACAGACCCTGCCAGAAACACCTCAGCTCAAATTCCAGAAGAGGTTGCATAAAAATTCTGGGGTAAAAAGATATTGTTTGTGGGAAAAATGTTTAAGAAGTACTAGTTTACACCATGTCTAGGAAAAACGTGAGAGGCAATGTGGTAATGTGGATGGAATATCCAATGTCCTGAGTATCCAAAAAATCCCAGGTTCACCTCCTGCCTGACACAGACTGAAAATATGTGTCATCCTGGACCTTAACAAAACCTTTCATTATTCAGAGGTTTGTCAATTTCTAAGGCTGTGAATTGCAGAGTAGCTGCTATTGATCTGTTGTAGAAAAGAATGTTTTCCTTGTAGAGTCCCTTTTGCCAATTAAATCAAAGGTTCAAAACCCTGTCCCCTGATACTTTTCCTTCACCCAAATCTTACTGAAATGAGTAGATAGACATCAACTGTTCTCATATTTTCGTATTTCCAAGGCTTATAAGACTTATGACTACTTGTATCCAGAAAAAAGGGGGTTGCATTTATAAATGAGTTTCTGGATTATCTAAATAAATCTTTTTTCCTGTGGTAGAGTAAGGGGTTACAATGGGTTCCAGATCTTAAGTACTGGAGACTGCTACTATTAACAGAAAAATGTTGTTTAATCATTTCTCAATTGTGACCTCATTGGGGTTTCTGGGCAGAAATACTGAAGTGATTTGCCATTTCCTTCTTCAGTTCATTTTACAGATGAGGAACTAAGGGAAACAGGGTTAAGTGACTTTCCTCAGGATCCTTCTGACTCCATGACCAGCACTCTATCCATTGTGCCACCAAGCTGCACCTAGAAAATAGAAAAAAAGGAAAAAACAGAAAATAGGAAAGACATAACACTTATGATAGAATCTTTTCCCTTTCCCTTTCTTCTGAAGCTTTATAATGTATTTTGAATACAATAGTATAATTTTAAATTAGTTACCTAGCTAATTTTTTTTAACAAAGGAATATGGAAGAAATAGAAGACCTACTTCCTTCCCAGGTAAAAAACACAATTTTTTCTTAAACCCTTATCTGATATATTTACTTATATCTTTCCACCTAGGTCTGGAACATTGCTGTAAACAAACTCACATTTTTGAACTCCTATAAAATGAAAATGTCTGTCATTTTGGGGATCATCCAGATGATTTTTGGGGTTATTCTTAGCCTTTTCAACCACATGTAAGTTCTACATTTGAGCCATTGTTTATTTGCATCAACAATTTGACCAGTCAACATTTTACCACTTAATTATTATCTCTGGGTCTCACTGTGAAAGAAAGCTTGGCAGTAATTAATAAAATGTGTTTCTTGGCTGGTCTAGCAATAGGGATATTAGTTTAATATTAGTTGATCATTAAAAGTAACTAATTATCTTAAATATTGGTTTAAATTGGTTCTTCTTCTTGACCCTTGTCATCAGTGGTTTCTGTCTAAATAGCAGTTGAACTATATGGGTGCTCAGGAGACCATAATAGGTTATGATCTATGGTTTTGGGGGAGATTGGTGCTGGTATTTACATGAGGCAATCCTAAGAAAATTTTCCCTTAAGTGAGGCTTTATACTGAAACACAACTGGCATAAGATGTTCCACTGCCTTTCTCACGCTTCTTGCCCACATCATCTCAAATGGAAAACTCCATGGAGCTCCAATTTGATGGCTTCTGACTAGCCTTGATGATATCTGCTCTGTTAATTCTGAATTTTTGTTCTATATAACCTAAAGAATATAATATACAAAGCCACTTTTGAGATTGTCAACCTTCTAAAAGCAGGGGTTCTTAACAATGAACCTGAATTTTTAAATATTTTGATGACTGCATCAAATTTTTGTATTTGTACAAATTTTATTTTATGCATTTGAAAAACATTACTCTGAGAATTCACCAGACTGGCCAAAGAGTCAATTACACACAAAAGATTAAAAATACTTTCTCTAAAGCAAGTGATCAAGTTATTGCATAGAAATTGGCAGTGAAACAGGGGATGTTACTCTCATCCCACCTTAACCTCATTCTACCATCTGTTTTTTTTCCCTTTCGTTCTCTACTTATTTTTCCTTTTCTTCCTTTGTTCATTTCTTTTAAGTCTTTGAATGATTTTCAACCCCTTGGTGAACCTTAGAATGAATGATTTTGCTAAGCAATAGAATGGTTATCATGGAGACTTGCCATAATTTGAAATATGAAGTCTGGAAAATGAGTTGAATATCAAGTCTCTGCTGAGTTACTTTATTAGCTTAGGAACTGCTTATGATTCCATCTAAGCAGGTCATCCAGGATCTCTACAGAGAAGATATTCTTCTGGTTGTTTATTTTAAATTTCTCTTCCACCCTACTCTTTTTTTTTTTTTTTTTTTTAACAGATATTTCAGGAAAACTATAAATATTGTTCTACAATTCATTCCCGAGATGATCTTTATCCTTTGTCTATTTGGCTATCTCGTTTTTATGATCATTTTTAAATGGTGCCAGTATGATGTCTACACATCCCGAAGTGCCCCAAGTATTCTCATCCATTTCATCAACATGTTCCTGTTCAATTATGATGATCCAACCAATAAGCCCTTGTATGCACATCAGGTATTCATTTTTATCTTGATGCATTTGAAAGAAAATTTAAATTGCATTTATGAATAAATGTTTCTTGATTTAAGGGACTATACTTCTGAAAAGTTGACATGAATTGAATTTGTATAGATTAAAATGATAGAAAAATCATAGGAGTAGAACTAAAAGAGGTATCAGAGGCCAATCTAGTCCAAACTCTTCATTTTCTAGTTGAAGAATCTGTTGCTTGGTGAAGTTAATTTATTGGTTTGATAGTACACAAATAGTTAGTATCAGAAATGGGATTTTAATCCTGATCCTCAGACTTCAGAACCCAGTGTTTTATTCCAAAAAAAAGGAAGTCTCAGAAATGAGACTGAATTGAGTTCAACTTCTATTTTCCCTTGTTTCTATATTCATTCCAGCAATCCATTTCCTAGATAATTAGGTAGAAATGATGATTGATGTTATAGAAAGCATATATAACTTACATGATATACAACTTAAATCCTTTTAAATTAATTAATTTAATTAGTTCCTCACCTACAAATTGAGGCTGATGAGCTCTAATTGTTTTTCAGTGGACAGTCTCCCAGTGCTTACACTTCAAATTTTTAAATTCAGTAAGCATTTCTTAAGTCCATCCTTATGTGTGAGGCATTGTGCCAGTTGAAGTACAAAAGATAGTTCAAAAATAAAACTATAAGATTGACTGCCCTGACAGTTTACTGGGCAATGACATGTATGCTTGAGTAAGTATGGTAGAGGTAATTTCCAGAGAGAAAAGGCTAGCAATTGGAGGGAGCAGGAAAGACTTTGCATAAGAGGCACCTATCTCAGCATCTCTATCAAATAGCCAACGATCTATTTTTTAAAAATTATATATATGGATCTGGAAGAGATAAATACTTAATTATTTTTGCATTTTGGACACTTTAGTAGAGATTTGCTTTGTATCCTGTTCTGTGTATCCTTGAGCAAAGCACTTTATTTCTGGGCACTAATTGTTTCTTCTATAAAATGAAAGTTTAAGTTCAGAAGTGTAAAATTCATCACCTACAGAGCTTAATGTATTAGCAAGAAGCACAGTTGAAATGTAATTGGAAAATGTTTAACAAAATAAATAAAAATACAACACAACATACATAGATAATGATTATCTAGAGTTTCTAGGTGATCTAGAATTTGGTCTAAGAATTTTTATGAGAACCTATTTTAGATAATGGTTGACATTCTTCACCTGCTTAAATGATTTTCTGTAGTGAATCTTTAAAACCTTTCCTTTTCATGACATTTTTTTTTTCTCCCACAAGATACAGATCTTTCTAAATAACATTCATAACAAGTACTAATAAATAAATCAAATATGGAATAAATTTCCAAATAAAACACCCCCATTTAAATTATTTACATTTTTAATTAAATACTTCAATATTTCATTTGATGAATGTTTTACTGGCAATCCTCTGTCCAGTGACTGTGTACTCAAGTCACCTAGGTCTCTCATTCTGTGTGATTCTTGTTTTCATTCTTAAATGTATCTTCCACAAGCAGGTCTGATATTTTTCATGACTTTCCAGAGTAGCTTTTAATGTTTCATGACCATTGTGTGTGCTGTATCAATGCAGTAGCACTTAGGCTGGGATATCCCTCTGTTATTCCTTGATCTTGCCACAAAACTGCCCGCCTTCCTTTTTGATCATAAATCTCCTGACTACTTTTCCACATGCAAGTTTTTGCTGACAAGCCATCTCTGATAACTTGTTTTCTTCTGCTCATGTGACCCTTTGGGTCACTGACAATTTTTATTTTTTGGAGATTCAGGTTAAATATATAAGTGGGTTCAAAAGAGGTTTAGATAATTCATTATAGATTTCTCAGGCACTGATTTAAAAAAAAAAATTCCCATAGGCACCTCAACTGGCAGATAGATTGTATCAGACAAGCAACATTGCTGTTAAAATTGGGTTTCTTAAAGATTTTAAAGAGATGAGAAAGAAGGCAATTATTAATGTACTTTCAATTTCTTTCTTTCTTTCTTTCTTTCTTTTTTGCAGTAACAGTATCAGTAGTTTTGTTTTTTTTTTTAATTTGCCAGCCATTTGGTGTCTTGTACTCTGAAAAGTTAAAAACCGATTTATCTAATTTTTCAAAATTATGCTTCTTCCAGCACATATTTCTTCTATATTTTCTGGTATAGAAACTCTTTTTAAAGTACATTTCCATGTTCTCATTAGTTCTTTGGGTACTGAAGTGGACTTACAATGCACCACTCTTATTGGTAATGAGAATTGATCATTAACTAATCCGTCTCATTTTCTGCCCTATGTGTTGTATTCCTTCTACTGTTAAGCTATCAATGCCTTGTTTTGATTTCCTGACAAATTTTCTATAGGTTCATTTCCCCTTCATTGCTTTTCATCATTCTGAGAAGTAATAATGCTTGTAATCTTTCTTCTTCCTTGTAGTGTTTCACAAATGAGTTTGTATTAAAAAACCATGTTGCCATTGGCTTTTCTTACCTCTTTACTTGTATGTTGGTCATGGGAGCTCCAAAGCTGGTGTGCTTGTAGAATCTGCTTCATATTAATGAAACTGAAATTCAGCAAACATTTTTGAAGCCCCTATAATTTGAAAAGCACCATGCTAGATTCTTCAAGAGGAAATTTGTTCTTGAGAGATGAAATTGTTGTTGGATTTATTTCTCAGATCATGTGTTTCATATCAAGGAGTCACAGCTCACCAACCACTCTCAAAGTCTATTAACATTAATCCAAGGTTGCCTTACTAAACAACAACAAAAAAAATTCCTTAAACATAGAAGGCTAGTCAAATACCTTGGATATATTTTCTTTTCTTTCCTTCACCTTTCCACTATAGATATTATGTGACCTTATAATTCTAGTGAAATGCCCTTTATCCTTTATTTAAAAAGATGAAGCTAAAATAGAGAGCCAAATAAAGTCCTTCTCACTCTAGCTTGATCTATGTTCTGTAAGTCATTCCTATAATTCCTATAAGTCATTCATACAAAAGGGCAGTATTGCCATTTAGAGAAGAACCAAAATTAGTGATTGAAGTACCATGTGTAATTGAACACTGATTCAGTAAATCCCAGGTATATAAGTAATCTCTCATCTCCTTTCTCTCCCCCCACCCTTTCTTTTGGCCTACATTACAGCTAAAAACAGGGAGAGGGTAAAAATTGTAAGGGTAAATTGCTCCCACAACTGGCAATTAAGATGATTTTTGTAAACTCTTAGGAGAGAATAATTTTGCCCTGCCTGATCCTCTAAAAACTTGATGAGAAAAGCTGAAGAGGTTTGAGCAGTGCTAAAGTGCCAATTGTCTAGACTAAATCTTTAGAAGGCCTCTTGCTATTTTTGCCAGTAGAAGGACTTTTCAAAAAAGAAATTATGTTATATGGGGTGGGCTGGGGGAAGGAAAGTGGAAATCACATTTTTGCTTTAACAAAACAAGATAAGATAAAGTACAAAAGGGGAGGGAATGGAGAATTTTCAAAGGATGATGGTAGGTGGGGATTTTAAATTTGAACAGGTAGCTTTAAGTTTTCTCCTTCCTTTTGCCTTTACGTCTAAACTTTTAAAAATCTCTTCTCTCATTGAGTTGGACTTTTGAATATTGGAAGCAGGAGGAATACCACCCACTCCAGAGATGAAGTAGAAAAAAGTATTATCCACGAAATGCTTGGTGCCTCTTTAAAAAAAAAAATTATATGTATACACACACACACACACACACACACACATATATATATATATATATATATATATATTATATATATATATATATATATATACATTTTATATGTGGATGTATGTATATATAAAATAAGAGAATGATGTGTAATATTGATAGCTATTGTTATATGATATGATACAGTGGGCTAATTAATAGCTGTGTAGCCATAGTAGGATAACAGTATCTCCTTCTTTGGTTTCTGATAGCAAGAAGTCCAGAGTTTCCTGGTTATTTTTGCCTTGATTGCTGTGCCATGGATGCTCCTGATTAAGCCTTTTATCCTTAGAGCTAGACACCGGAAATCTCAGGTAAGAATCACCGAATGTGTCTTGGAATGGGTATGTGTATAAAAGGAAAATACTTGGGGACTGGTCTATCTTTTGTGAGCTTCCTTCAGATTTGGTTCACATTGATGAATGCTAAAGAAAGGACCATGACTGAGCTGCCGATACAGGGACATGATAAAACCTCATCACTTTAGCTTAGTAGTAATAATAGTTTTCTTTTCTCTTATTCTAATTCCTGTAAGTTCCATGAGGATAAGAACTATTTCAATTGATTGGGTCTATCATTCCATCTAAGATCCCAATGGAGGTATTAATTAGGATAGTTTTTGACCTCTGTTGATCAAAACCTGATGGCATATAGAATCTAGAAATGATACTAAATAATTTATTTAAATGTATACCTATTCAGTTTTATTCATTTTGAGTAATAAGGCTACATTTTGCTGTTACATCATTTATGTTAAGGAATTCTTCATTATCAGTCTAAAGTGAAATAATTTACTTAGGCATCTTAAACTATGTCACAAGATCTGTGAGAGGTAATAAGTGTAAGCAAAGCCAAATATGTTTGATTGCCAGTCTTGGATATTATTTGTGGCCTAATATTAATTTCAGACCAGTATCTCCAACCATTTGTCTTGCTATTTTTTGGCTCTCTGCATGTGTATACTGAGGGGAAGACTCACTCCAGTAACTGAATTAGGAAAGTTAATCTTCTGAGAGAGAAAAAAAAGAAATCCCATGATGTATTACCAAATCAAATAAAAATCACCTGTATTTTCTATTACAAGAATGGATGATTGTGTGGAATGTAATAGGATAACATATTTTCCAGGCTATTTTAATGTTTTGAAATTCAATTTAAGTCATTTAAAAAATATTAGGTGTTTAATAAAAAAATCACATGGCAGTCAGTTTATTTTATCCCTTCATATTCCTCTCTTATTTTCCCTCTCCATTGTTCTCTTGATTCTATCTTTGCAATATCTCTCATATCCCTTCTATTTCCTGACGTCACCACACTAGCAGAGGCCTTTATTACAATCTATTTGCACCATTGCAATAGCCTTCTATTGGTCTGCCTGTTTTTCAATATATTCTTCACACTGCTACCAAAAGAATCTTAGGCACAGATTTATTTATTCTGCTCTTCCACACAGAACTTTTCAGTGGTTTTCAATAGTTTACCAAATAAGTTTAAATCCTTTAGATGATATTCAAGACCTCCTATAATCTTAGTTCTCCAACTTTATTTTAGAAATACATCATAATGAATATAGAGCTATGAATATTGACGTTTGAATTTTGCCTCTGACATATACTGGTTGTAAGAATAGATTATAGGTTGCATATACATATACATACATAGTTTACATATACATACATACATAGAGTAGCTGTCCTGTGCTGGTGAAGTGAGCTTCCTCACTTGGGGAATAGGTCCAGTCTCGATCCTTATCTCAATGTTTTGCTCCATGAACTCTAGCCTTCATCCATATTTCTGCCCCCCCCCCACTTTTTAAATTTTATTTACTTCTCCCACTCTTTCCTCTTTCCTTTTTTTCCTCTTCCTTATATTGATATCATTTTTATTTTGCTTTGTTAAACCCAATATATCACCTCTTTGGAAATGTTGGATAAGCATTTGTTACAATCAAAGAACTCCATTCTATTTCTGACAGTAGAATACAGTATTTGTAAGAATTACCTCAATTGGGTAGTAGTTATGCACATGATAAATTCTATTTATTATATAGGTAATGTAAGGAATTAGTTTAATGAAGGGAAAATCTAAGTTGCCATTTTCATATTTGTTGATTCTCTGATGATTTCAGGCCCTTCTTACCAATGCTGCAGCAGATGTTGAGGCAGATGGGTCCAGTCATTCTAAGAGTGCTGGCAAGAATTCTGCTGGTGCCCATGGGGGACATGATGACCATGAAGAGGAGGTATTTGGGGAATGGAAAGGGTGCCATTTCATGTTGTATGTGATCAGACTAGAAAGGAGAATCTAATAAATATCATGAACATTTTCGAATCATCTTATTGATGGCCTTTACAATAAAATTCCAAATCCAACTAAACATAGAAAACCACAATCATCACTAATAAAAAGTTTAATTATGATTTCTTTTAGGTAGCATCACTTTAGTAATTTTATGTACAAAAAATAACTAAGGGCTGGCAATATTGTCAAGATCTAGACAAGCCATTTTTAACCTTGATTGTGTAAACTAAAAACATTTTTTTGGTAACTATATTTCAATTTAATTAGTTTCCTTATATTCCTGTGTATTTATTTTATACATTTAAAATGCTTTCACAAAATAAAACTATTATTCTGAGAAAAGTCCATGGGCTTCATCCTCCCACCAAAAGGCTCCAAAAAAGATAAAAATTATGTTCTAGATTATTTTGCTTTATAAGAATTCCAAATCACCTTTTCATTAACACATATACAAACACAATTTTCTATCCATCAAGATTAAAGCAATCAAGTGTAGTTTTCCTTTATTATCACTATTTTATACCCATCCTCTTCATCAAAATTAATTCTTTCATTTATACTCTCAAGCTTTTTTCCTCTTTAAATCTCAGTCTTCCTTTTTCCTTTTTGCCAGAAAACATATATAGATTTTCCCTATTTTGAAAAATTTTTTGTGTCCCTTCTCTTCCTTCAAAATACAATGGTTAGAGCCCTTTCTCTTTAAATACCTTATCTTTATGAATTGTATATTTACATATTGTATTTACTTACATAACAAGTATCTGATCTTCCCATTACACTCCCCTCATGAAGTGTAAATTAAAAACAAGCAAAAAAAAAAAGTAAATCCCACTCTATCCCCCCAAAAGCCAACAACTCAGCTGGTGGATAGAATACACACACACACACACACACACACACACACACACACACACACAGCTAACATCTTTAAATGCAGCTGCATAGTTTGCTGGAGAAAAAAAAATCTCACATTAGCCTTGTCTGAAAATATATATCTCTTTCATCATTTTAAGTTTGTTATTTTTCTATCAGAAGTGGAATAACATGATTTGTCTTCATTCTTTCAGACTTGTAATTTTCATTGCATTGATCTGAGTTCTAAAGTCTTTCAAAATTGTTTCTTTTGAGGACAGCTAGATGAAGAGTAGATGGAGCACTAGCCCTGAAGTCAGGAGGACCCGAGTTCAAATCTGGCCTCAGACACTTAACACTTCCTAACTGTGTGACCCTGGGCAAGTCACTAACTAATTGCCTCAGCAAAAAATAAAAAAAAGTTTCTCCTGTATAATATAATTGTTGTATAGATTATTTTCCTAGTTTTACATCAGTCCACAGAGATCTACCCAATTTTCTCTAAAATTGTCCATTTCACCATTTCTTATAGTACAACAATATTCTATGACATTCATATGCTATAATTTATTTAGCTGCTCCCCAGTTAAAGGATAGCCCTTTGGATTCCAATTTTTAGCTGCCATAAATATTTTTGAACATACAGCTCCTTTTCTTCTTTTAAAAAATTTTTCCTGGGTATAGGCCTAGTTGTGGTAGCTTTAGTTGGGTGAAACTACATTCTCAAATGTTACCAAGGACTAGTCACTGAATTCATTGGGCTTTTCCAGGTGCTCATTGTGTTTAACCTCTGTGCAGCATGTATGATCCTGTTAATCAATCTCTCTTTGAAATTCTCCCCAAGCTTAGCTCCACTGAAATATCTTGGTTTCATAATAGCAATGGATTTATCTTCTATCTCCTTTTTTGAGTCTCTTCTTCTGCCCCTTAAATGTGGATATTGTCCAAAGCTCTTATCTTAGGCTTTTGTTCTTTCCTCTCCAAATGTTTTCCTTCACTGCAAGTCTTCAATTATATGTTTTATAGATAACTTCCAATTCTATAAGAATTTTCTCACCACAATTTTAACCATAACTTCTCTTATCTTCAGCTCTAGTCAATCCCTAATTTATTATATTCTTTCCCATCCTATAGTTTATTTGCCCTTGGGCACTATTGTTCATTTTGTTCTCCAACCTAGAAGGTACTTCCCCTTTTACTCCCATTTTGAGACCATTTAAGACCTGAATAGAAAGTCCTTCACAAATACTTGCCTAATGAATTCAAGCTGACCTTATTCTCTTCCTTTTGATTGTGTGTGTGTGTGTATGTGTATTTCCTTATGTTAAAAAGTAATTTTACCATATTACCTTTTCCTTCTGTAGCAATTTCATGTGCATATGTATATGTCTCTTCTTTCCTAACTTAAATTATTAATTTTTCTTAGGGGACAGAAATTGTCATCTACCTACTTCTTTCGTGTGTATTAATTATAATTATATGCACTCAACTGATACTTCCATTTCCATTTTCTTGAATGTCAGCATACAAAATTATGCATTTTCCCTTGGAAAGGAATAAAGTGGTCCCAAAATAGTTATTTTCTTGTTCATTTCAGTTCAATTTTGGAGACATCTTTGTCCACCAAGCTATCCACACCATTGAATACTGCCTGGGTTGCATTTCCAACACAGCATCTTATCTTCGACTGTGGGCTCTCAGCCTGGCTCATTCACGTGAGTGATTACTGCCTGATCATCATAGTCACTTCTAAATTGCTAAGTCAGGGTGGCTGCCTGAGGAAGGGTCCTGGTATGTCAAAGTAAAGTTTGATTTCTCTATTCCATTTGTATTCCCTCTCCAAAAAGGGAAGAATCCTTTATAAAGTATCACATACATCTAAAGCTTCAGGGGAGATGTCAATGATTTTGGGGCTTGGGAAGAGTTCAGGCTTTAGGAAGACTGGGCTGTTACTATCTCTAAAACGGGAAAGGAAAAGCCTAGGACTAAACAGCAAGAAAACAGGACAGTTCTTAACTGAATGGTTCTGATATCTTATGTGACTATGGGCAAGTGATTTAACTTCTTAGTGTCCCAAGCCACATTCTTAGTCCACAAATAGTCTATAAGTCTATAAGGTATAAGTTGCATTGTAGAAAGAAAAGAAAAGTAAGAAAGTAAGTTGCAAAACAGTAAGTTACAAAACAATTTTAACTTTGTATTGATAGGAAAGAAAGTTGCAAAATAATAAATTTCAAAACAATTTTTTGCATTAGTAGAGGGAAAGAGAGAGAGAAAGAAGAAAAGAAAGAGAGAAAATATAGGAAGGAAGGAAGAAAAAGAAAGGAAGAAAGAAGGGAAAGTTAAAAAAAAAAAGGAAAGAAAGGAAGAAAGAAAAAAAAGAAAAAGGGAGGAAGGAAGGTAAGCTATATAAACTGTCATGTAGGGACCCAAGGAAGCTTGTGCCTTGTCCATTTCATCATTACCCCTGGTATTTGGGGCTCATGTTCTTTTCTTTCCAAGAGAACAAAGAGAAACAGAGCTCTCACCAATCCAGGGTAATGGCCCCAAGTGCCTTTGAATGCACCATAACCAGATGAGCATAGGGATTGGTAAAATTACCTTGCAGATTTCAAGGCTTTTATCTAGGGATTCAAGTTAGTCTAGCTGTTTTCATCTAGGCATCCTTATTAGGGGAAGGGCAGTAATCCAACCAAATGGCCTCTTGTGTTTATCAGGAAAGACATTACTTAGTTAAGGTTGTACCTGTCTTGCCTTGCAGAATTGTCTGAAGTGCTCTGGACTATGGTGATGAGCATTGGCCTCCACCAGAGAAGTTGGGGAGGTCTCATTGGGGTCTTCATCATTTTTGCCTTCTTTGCTGTTCTGACTGTAGCCATCCTTCTGGTCATGGAGGGTCTCTCAGCCTTCTTACATGCACTTCGACTTCACTGGTAGGTGTTGTCCATGCCTTCAAATCTCTTGTGATAATATATTAAATTCTGTATCTATAATTTCCCTTGGCCCAATTAGGTAGTAGGGTGGATAAAACTCTGGAGTTGGAGTCAGGAATTTCTAGTTTCAAACATTAGCTCTGGGCAACTTATTTAACTTCTGTCTGCCTTAGTTTCCTCATTTGTAAATTGGGGATGATAGCAGCCCCAGAGAGTTGTTTTGAGCATCTACCATAGTAACAATAATAACAAAAAAAAATAAATAACACTACAGATTCCTTGCAAGGATGAGTTCACAACTTATTTCTAGGTGGAAAGGGGAGAAGAAGAGAGCATAAAGAGTATAGTGCTCAATGGGGAACAAAATGTTTCAATCAGGGAATCAAAGGAGACTTTCTGTGAATGATCTTATTTGATCCTCATAATAACCCAGTGAAATAGATGCTATTATTATACCCATTTTACACTTGGGCAAACCTAGAGGTTAAGGTGACTTGTCCAAGATCTCACAAGCCACTGAGTGTCCAAGACAGGATTTGAACACATTTTCCTAATTTTGAATCCAGCACTTGAGTTAGCCACTTTATTTTATTATCTGAGGACAAATCTTTTAGCCTCTTTAGAATCTGTGCTGTGAGACTCTAGAATACCTCATTTGAGGGCTAACCCCCATCAAATTTTGGTCATTATTTCTATTTTATGAGTATAATAACCATGGCAATTCCTGAACAATCATATGTCCTCTAAAGAAGGAATTATGTATATATCTCTGAGAAATTAGAAATCTTCTCAGTTGTTAACAGTCCCTCTCCCACCTCTACTACCTTCTGATCACCCCAACAATATTTCTGTGAGAGCCATTTTTTGAATATATTTTGTTTTTTCCAATAAACTTTCCCATAAAATGTATTACTTATGGAAACAACCACCAGACCGAAAGCCTGAGAAGAGAGTAAGAAAAAGGAGAGAGGGAGGAAGAGATCAAGGAAAGGTAAAGGAAATTGGGAGGAGGGGTCTGGGATGAAGGAGATCTAGAGTAGTAGAAAAGCTAGACAGAAAGTCAACATTGTTCAAGTGCTTACTGTGGACAGTGTTTTTGGCTATCAGTTGTCCACATCTGGTACATTTTTAAGACCACGTGCTCAACTTTTACAAATGTTCTTAATTGTCTTAAAGTGTCTAACCTTTAGCCAACACATAACTAACTCGCCTTTTCTAATCTCTGACACTAGGGTCGAGTTCCAGAACAAATTCTACACTGGGTGCGGCTACAAGTTTACTCCCTTCTCTTTTAAAGTGATCCTGAATGGCTCAGCAGAGGAGTAGACCTAAAATGCTGGTGGTAGCTCCCCAACTTCCTGGATCAAGTCTCTCTTTCAATTAAACAGAGTCTTTTTAAAAATCAGTCCTAGGCAGGGAGCTCAAAGGAGTCATTGTTCTGGATTAATCTGACACATAAAGCTTTGTTTTATTTGGTTCTAAGCCTTGAGGTCTATTCGGATTTAACCATACCCTAGATAAAAGATTTCTGCTCTTGTGGACCAAAGAGAGAGTGAGAGAGAGAAAAGTCTTTGGACCTAAACTGAGGTCCTGAATAGTGAATCAGGTAAACAGGATGCTAGAGAAACAAAGAAACAGAAGCTTATTAATAGAATATTTAGAGCAGAAATGGGGCATTAGAGATCACTAAAATTGACATTGCCCTCTTCCCATTTTACAGATGTAGAAACTAGGAGAAGCAAAGGAAAACTGGAGTAGCTAGTGGCAGAGCCAGGACAATAGACTATATATATATATACACTGAGTACCTGGCTGGGACTTAGTCTATTCTACCATTTTTCACTATCTGTCATGAAAGTACTTTTTGTGATTTTCTGTTTATGTGTATTAAATTTTATGTTAAAGAGAATAAATGTTAATTGAATCACTCACTATTTATTCAAAAACATTTTTTTCCTAAAACCCTAAAGCAAAGTTGTATTAACTTCATAACCAACTTGCAGGATACTGAGGGGTCCTGGGCTAATCCCATAAAGGGATTATGTTTATCTAATAGCTTTCCCAGAACTTTTTCCTCTTCACTTATCTAGGGTTTAACATTACAAGATTAGTGGTTTTCTCACGAATTTTTACTCCAGAGATGAGGAAGAAGGGATAATGTTTTCTGTTTTGGTGGGCTGGTCGACCTCTTTCTCTGTGTGTCTCTGGACTGCTAAATCCTTTGGAATGAAGTGTGACTACATGAAATCATCAGTTGCTTTGTTTTGCTGTTTTGTTTTGAGTAACTGGAGATGGTGGCCAATTTGATACAGGCTTCAAGATTTGGAAAATGGGATTCTAGAGAGAAAGAACAAGTTACTCTCAGCAAGGTTTTGGACAGAAGCCTCCCAGGATCCTCCAAACTAGATGAAGGCCTTGAATCCAGCTTTCAGATAGATTGTTGTATGACTGATAAAACCCTCCCTCAAACCCTACACCTCCATTGCTTCCAGAACCTCCTTTTAAGTGTTTACCATAGCTTGATAGAGAGACAAAAATCGAATAACTCCTGCATGAGAGCAGTGTGTAAAAAATATGTACAGAAATAAATATGAAATGTTTGCAAAATAGTATATAAAGGGAGTAACAACATGGAGAATTAAGACCCTCATAGAAACAATGGAGCTTGAGCCAAATATTGAGAGAATTAGGAATTCTAAGAGGTGGAGGTAAAGAAGGAGTGCATTTCAGACATGGGTAATTGTGTAAATGTACAAAGATGAAACCTGCATATGAGAAACAGGGAAGCTAGTTTGCTTTGCATAATACACACTTACACACACAGGAGGAGGAGAGACAGAGACAGAGTAACAGAGAAAGGAATATTTTATAATAGTAGCTAACATATATGTAACCCTCAAAGGTTTACAAAGACAGCTAGGTGGTACTACAGTGCACAGCACTTGGTCTGAAGTAATGACTTATTTTGAGTTCAAATTTGTGCTCAGCTGTGTGACCCTGCACAAGTCACTTAACCTGTTCATCTCAGTTTCCTTAATTGTAAAATAAGCTGGAGAAATGGCAAAGCATTTCAATATTTTTGCCAAGAAAACCTCAAATGGGATGACAAAGAATTGGACACGACTGAAAAATGACTGAACAAGAAAGATTTGCAAAGTACTTGATGATTATTATCTCATTTGATTTTTTATAATAACCACGTGGAGAATGTAGAATGTGTAATATGGCTGGAAAGATAGATTAGAATTGGATTGTAAGAGACCTCCCTGTACACTCATGACTAACTACTTAGAAGGATTGCAGACTTTCCTTGAGCTGGAAGGAACTCAAAAATTGTTCTCAGTTGCCCTCCTTGCCCCTTTACCTCAGTATTCCATTCACAACTTAGTCTTATAGATGCAGCTCCCAGTTTTGGACTCACAACTTGTTTTGGACATCTTTCCCCTGACACAGTTATATAAAATCCAAGAGTTGGGAGGAACCAATAAATATAATCCTAACCCTAAAATATCTCTGATAAGTTCCATCCAGTGGGAGGAATTTCCTAAGACAATTCATTCCACTTTTTTATCTAGTTTTAAAAGCTTTTCCTTACATAAAACCGGAATCTGCCCCTTTCATTTTTATGCATTTTTCCTACTTTTCTTGGGGGCCAAGTTGTAGAAATATAATCTGTCTTTTATTAAATGAACTTGAAAAGTCATCAGGTGCCCATCCAATGGGGAATGTACAAGTTGTGGCATATGATTGTGATGGAATGCTGTTGTGTATGTTGAGCAAGATGGTTTCAGAAAAACTTGGGAAGACTTATATGAACTGATGCAAAGTGAAGTGAGCAGAGCCAGGAGATCATTGTACAGAATAAGCAATTTTATAACAATAATCAAATAACAATGGCTACTCTCATTAAGAAAGTGATTGAAAGAAGTCCCAAAGGATCCATGATGAAAAAGGCTATCCACTTCCAGAGAGAGAGAACTGTTAAAACCTAAAAGCAGATTAAAGCATACCTTTTTTAACTTTATTTTTCTTGGGGTTTCTTGGGGTCTTTGCTTTCTTTTGCAACTTGACTAATACATATTTTTCATGACTTTACATGTATAATCATTGTCAAATTGCTTGCCTTTTCAAGGAGGGGAGAGACACAAGAGGGAAGGGGAGAATTTTGAACTTAACATTAAAAAAAATGATCACTAAAATATTTTTACATGTAATTGGTAATGGCTGCTTCTCCCTTATCTCTTCTAGTTTAACCTGATTTTTTTCAGCTAGCTCACTCCCCTGTCCCCATTCCTGACTGCACTCTCATGGATACATGTTAGCTTGTCAAATTTTCTCAGAACTTTACTCGTTCACATCAGCCTTATAGAATCATTGTTGAAGAAATGAAGTTTTATTGTGAATTCACATAGTAACTCAAAGCATGAGATGACAGATTTCATTTTCTTTAATGAGCCAATTCCACTCTTTTGAAATTGGAATATTAATTATGTTCATGGCTATTATAAAGAGCTTGACAATTGTTCTCGTAAATAGGTTAAATCTGGCTCCTATAAATCCATTTTCTCCATTGCTTTGCTTAGTAAATCCCTTTTCCATAATGAATGAAAGTCAGATTCATTGCCACAATGTCTCAATTAATGGAGTTTGGAAAAAAGAGATTTTTCTGTATCTTCCTTTATGGTTGGTTGGCAAAAAGAGTGTGGGAGGAGGCCATGATGTAGATTAGTTTCATTCAAACGCTCTTGCTCATGAATTGCCGAAGTACCAGAAATGGAGCTTTGCCAGAAGGAATCATGCTCTAGGAGAAGCATCTTTGTAATGCCATCCATAGAAGTGGGGAGTAGGGAATGGGCAAGGATGAAACTACTCCAGAATGATGCTGCTAGTATTCTCTATTTTTCCCCCCATGGGTGAAGATCTGATTGCCTGAACCTACTTTGAGCACCCGTCTTCACCTTCCACGTATCTTCAACTCTTCCCTCAAGAAATCTACTGAGTAAAGTCAAGTCTTAAGTTAGTGAGACCTTCAGATGAGTCAGATTTAACCTGAATGAAAATTTACTCTAAGACCATCTACCTGCTCTTGTCTGATTTGGGACTTATTGCTCATTTTCAGTAGATTTCTTGGGGTGAGGTGAGGTTCCCCATGAGAAGAGAAATTCATCCCTTTTTTGACAGGAGTAGCCCAGCTGGTCAGAGGTCTTCTGACCTACAGAGCACATTAGGCATGAGTACACACATCCTCCTGCTGTGAATATAGGGAATGAACAATAGGAAAAGCTAAACCGTCAATGCCATAGCCCAAGCCTGAAGCCAATGGGAGTTTGGATGATTTCTCAAGCCAGTTTAGTGGACAGAGCCAGGGAATAAGGCCCTTTTGTAATAGCTTTTCAGTTGGCATATATATAATATGCCCCTTCATATCCTCCACACTCCAGCCAGAGTGGTCCTCTTGGTCTTCTTCTCATGCGATCCATTGTCTCCTGTCTGCTTTTGTTCTAGCTATGATCCTTGACTAGGAACATTCTTTCCTTCTAATTTTTTCCTCTTAGAATACTGTTCTATCTTTTAAAACTTGGCTTACACACCATCTCTTGTACCTTCCATTGAATTTGTTCACACACTAATAGATGTATATATTATGTGTATGTGATATATACTACCTATATTCATATATATACGCATACTTATATGTGTGTCATCTTCTCTGTTAGAAAGCTCCTTGAGATATGGGGTTATTTTTGCTTTATCCCTGTCTTAGTGCTTAACACAATGTCTGAAACATAATAAAGACTTTAAGAATGTTCTTTGGTGGGGAACTAAGTGGCACAGTAGATAGAGCACCAGCCCTGAAGTCAGGAAGACCCGAGTTCAAATGTGATCTCAAACACTTCCTAGCTGTATGACCTTGGGCAAGTCACTTAACCCCAATTGCTTTAGGAAAAAAAAAGTTCTTTGGTTGCCTGATTGGTTGTTTAGGTTGAGTAGCAAACAGGCTGAATGATTGAGAAGGGAACATGTCTAGCTATTTAGGAAAATTGACTCAGAATATTATAGAAGTTTCTAGGTTACCATAATGACTATAGACATTGTGAGGGCAGAGAATATGTCTTAGTAATTTTTGTAAAATCAACAATGCTAAGATGTAGGGCCTGAGAAATATTTATTGAATAAATGTTGCATACATGAAAACAAATTTTTTTATTGATGCCTTTTGATTTTTCATCATTTTCATTTCTGAACATATTGCTCCCATTATTCTCCCTTTCTTCCCTATCTGTGGAGACTTTAGTTGTAACAAAGATAAAACCAAATCAAACCAAAAACAAAACAAATTTTTTCCAGCGAAACCAACCTATACATTAACTGTGACTAACATAAAGCACAATCACAACCATAATCCCCTATTCTTCAGTGAAAAGAGGAAGGTATTTTCTTGACTTTTCTCTAAGATCAAGGTTTTGGTCATTCCTCACACAACATTCAAGGTTTTTAAATTATTGTTTTAGAATTTTTTAAAATTCTGAACTTAACAAACATTGTATAAAGTATTCTCTTCCTCATATGTAATAAATACAATTGAAATAGGTTCATAGAGCTACAAATCTCAACCATGTACAGTTTCTCTTTCTTTTAACTTGGCTTGCTTATCTGTGACTTCTGAATTTCACTAATGAGCATTTTTTAAAAAAATGTTGATCAGCCACCTTCTTTACTTTTCTTTTTAAAAAATTTTGGCAACTCCATCTCTATTCTAGCTTTCCCTCCCAAATCATTTTCTACCTTTTTAAAAGAGAGAGAAACAGACAGACAAAAAGACAAAGAGAGAGAGAGAGAGAACCCTCGTGATAAATCTGCAGTAACACAAATGGGTTTTGTCTTATTCCATTACTCTTAGTCAGGAAGTGGTAAACATGCTTCCTCATCAGTCCTTTGGAATTATAGTTAATCATTGTGCTACTCGGGCTCTTCATCCTTTCAAAGTTGTTTTTCTTTACAATGGTAATTTTCATTTCTTAAAAAAAAAAAACTACTAGATTTTAAGCAATTTGCAGATAAGTCAAGTTCATACCTTCTACTTTTTTTTATCCCTTCTAGGAGCTGACCTTCTGAAAATAACTCAGAAAAATTTGGATCAAATTATTAGAGGACATGCTCATTGCCTGTAACTATACAGTGCTGTGCAACTGGCAGTCACTCATAAAATTATATACTCAGAGTTAGAAGAGATCTTAGAAATTCACCTTGCTCATTTTATGGATGAAAAAACTGAGCTCTGGTAAATTCTGGGTGAATTGATGAATGAAAAAATCATGATTATCAAGTCATTTTTTTGAAAAACATTTCCTTTCAGATTTGTTTACAAATTTATGAAAACTCATGAAAAGTGCCCAAAATGGTCTTTCCAGAAAATTTAAAAATGCTCTTGACTGTCATTAACAAACACCAATATTTTCATTTGCAAACATTCATATTTTTTTGCCCTTTCTTTGTCCCCAAAATTATCCCAGTATTTGATACATAGTACGTGCTTAAGGATAATTAGCCTAGCATTTAAATAGTATTTTAAGGTTTGTAAAGTGCTTCTTTTTTAAAATTTATTTTTAATACACATTGCTTTATGAATCATGTTGGGAGAAAAAAATCAGAATAAAAGGGGAAAATTATGGAAAAGAAAAAAAAAAACAGAAAAAAAAAAAGTGAACATAGCATGTATTGATTTACATTCAATCTCCATGGTTCTTTTTCTGGATACAGATGGCATTTTCTGTCCAAAGTGTATTTGAGATTGCCTTGGAAAAGTGCTTCTTTACAAATATTGTCTCATTTTATTCTCACAACAATCCTGGGAAGTAGATGCTATCATTTTCATTATCAGATGAGAAAACCTAAGCAAAAAGATATTTAAGTGACTAATCCTAGCTAGGAAGTGTTTGAGACCAGATTTGAATTCAGATTTTTCTTAGTTCTAATCAAGCACTCTATCCACTGTATCCCCTAGCTGACTGAGTACAAGGAAGGATGGAAAAAGAGGATGGAGGGTGATGCTATGCATTTATGATGTGCCTTTTTTTTTAAGTATGCATTCTATAAAGTTATTTTAGTTTATTTTATCTTTTTAAATTATATTCCATTTTAATAGCCAGATAACAATATTGATGCATATAGATATATTTAACAAAACTTTGTGATTTTTTTCTTTTATCATTCACTGCTTTTGAGTCATATTCCTCCAATACTGCATTTGTGTGATGTTTTGAACTTAAATATCGGAATTAACATTTATAGCTGTTAAGTTCCACTTGGTAGGTTCAAGTTCAACTTTCTAGCTTAACATAATAATTTTGTTAATTTTGTGTGACAGGAAATTTATTTATTTACTTGTTTGTTTTCTGGTTGTTCATGTACATTTTTAAAAATCCCAACATTTCCTTATGAATCATGTTGGGAGAGAAAAATCAGAACAAAAACCATGAGAAAAAAAACAGGAGAAAAAGAAAAAAAAAGTGAATATAGCATATGTTGATTTATATTCAATCTCCATAGTTCCCTCTCTGGATGCAGATGGCGGGTTTCCTATGAAGTCATTTTAAAGACTTTAAATAATGAGTTCCAGTGGACTGGAAGTGAGTTGGATTTATTTGCATAAGTGTTCCCTTTTGGTCTGATGTGCCCTTAATTCTTTTCCTTTCAGATCGTCCCTTGTTCGACCTCATGCTTTAAATTTTTTTTTTTTTTAAAGACCATATCCCATTCTTATTTCAAGTATGGACAAACAACCTTTACAGAACAAATACCCCCATTAAACCTCAGACTGACTTCTGTTGCTTTCCAGCCATTCTTTTTTTTTTTTTTTTTTTTTTTTTTTTCTTCTTTTAAACTACAAACAATTCAAACCAACACATTCCCATTTGCTGGCTTTTGCTACGTGTGCCGTTTCCCTGCCCTTCTAACTCTAGCTATGGCCAAGTGTTAGCGTTTTAATATTGAAAATGTCAGCCCTACCATAAAGAAAAACAGGTGTGAAGAAAAGAGACAAATATGGAAAGACTTTTATGAAGAGGTAAAGACAATGCAAAAAAAGGCAACAAAATTCAGGTCAAATACAATGTACTAAAAGATTAAAGGATCTATCTTTTTGTTGGACAATGAGCTACACATGTGGAATACACAATGCAACGTGTAGTTGCAATCACTCTATTAGTGATTACAAGATACTTATCACTCCATTATAAATAAGGAAACCCCTGATTTCTAAGATTCCCCACTAGCTGACATCTTGAAATTCATGGGCCAATCTTCATTACACCTACACTTTATAATCCCCCCCCACCCCCCACCTCCATTGGCCCATATTAGTCTATTTTGCTGAAGTGTTTGGGAGATTCGAATTTTTGATGAGAAGTCTCTATTTGGGTAAAACTAAATGTATCTATCAATTTTTTAAAAAGTGGTCCAATGCTCCACCAGTGCCCCACCCTCACTATTTACCCTCATTAGTTTTCCAGAAAAGCCATTGATATTATACTGGGCTATCTTCTTTTGGTTACAGGTTATTCTCCTTGAAAACTCTTCCCTACACATTTTTTTTTCTTAGCACCAAATTCCTGTATTAGTTCTTCCCTCCCCTGGCCCCCCTATTTCAGTGGGAAACAGCGTCAAAGCTCCATAATACCTACTCAGGTGAAGTTCTGTGGAGGGGGCGTGACCCAAGTGTAACTAACTCCCCAATCTACTTGTGAGGTTTTGCCTTAAAGAATCCCATAAGCTGAGGTGAGAAGAGGAAAAGAAAGTCTTAGGCTTGGGGGTCTAGAGGAGGGATAAATTCTTGGGTTGGGGAGAAGTCACAGAGGAGCAGCATAAGTCTGAGTGGAAACCAGCGGCAGGACTGTGATGATCTAACGGCAACAAAAGGATACTGAAGAAATACAATTCCATTTCCTCAAAGTTTGTGACACTTTCCAGGTAAGGAAGTTTCTTTCACTTATATGATGAGTGTTTAGCCTTGTCGCTCCTATGGGGAGGAAGGATTGGATTTATAGAGTGTAGTTGTAATGAATATTGGCCCATGAATTCCAAGATGTCAGCTAGAGGGGAATCTTAGAAATCTTGGACTTCCTCATTTATAATGGAGGAACTTAAGCACAGAGAGGGGAAGACTTGCCTAATAGGGTGTCCCATTTCCTTTATTTACCAGGGTGTATTTCCTATATATGAAAGGCATTAATATTTGTGTTGCTGCTACACTCTAATATCCATGGAACCTTAACATGGCTTAAGCCAAAAGCTTCCATATGCGCTGTCTCCTTATTTACAGTTTGGGGATTTTTGAGAGCAGGAACGATCTTATTTTTCTATTGATATACCCAACGTTTAAAGCAGTGCTTAGCAATTAATAAGCACTTAATAACTGCTTCATTCATCACAAGTAGTGACGATAAATCTCATCACACACGAAAATCCCGACCTCAGTAGTCGATTCTTCATTTATTTTCTATAAAATTAAGTCCAGAAAAATCCCAATCCAACAAAAGTATGGGAAGTGCTTGGAATTTGTGTAATGAAATTTAAGTGATAACACAAACTATGTACTTGAACTTCAGAGCAATTTTATTATAATAGCAACCCTCATTGAAGAAGGCAGCATGGTTCAGTGGGAAATATGCTGAATGTGGAATTGGAGTTGGTTAGTCATTTCAGTTAACATCTGACTCTTTGTCACCCCACTTGAGGTTTTCTTGGTGGAGATACTGAAATAATTTGCCATTTCCTTCTCGGGCTCATTTTATAGATGAGGAAATTGAGGCATATAGGATTAAGTGATTTATCCAGAGTCACACAACTCAGAAGTGTATGAATCCGTATTTGAACTCGGGAAGTGATCTTTCTGACTCCATAGCTTGTCAATCTACCCTATCACTTCATCTAGCTACCTTGGACCAGATAAACTGGGTTTAAATCCTACTTTCCCACTTGCTACCTGTGTGACTTTGGGCAAATTACTTAACTTTATCTATAAAATGAGAGGGTTGGACAATATGATTCCTCAGCCTTGTCTAGCTGTACATCCCTGATTCTATAAGATTCTATGGGAGGTCAAATGAAAAGGGTCTGGAACTGAGTCAGGGAGTTTCTGCTTCAGCTTCTAATTCTTACATAAGCCAGGGTCACTTCCTAATTGTATAGGTTAGGAAAATTGAGGCACAGAGTGATAAGGTAGTCATTACAAGTGTGAAGAAACTGCAATGAAATTCTTATAACCTCTGGGTCCAGAATTGAAATTCCCAGGCATGCTATGTTCTTAGTAATCATTTCCCATATCAGTGACCATGATCTTTTTTTCTTCTACCATAGTGAAAACTATTCAATGATTTTCCACATTTTTTGTCCCATGAATCCTTTTCATGAATAACAAAAATTATTTTGAGTATATTAATATATACTACATATTAATAAATACATATAAAGTTCTTTACAATTACTTCTTTAGGCATTAAGAATTTTCAGCCCAAACTATTTGATCCCTAGGGGAGAGGAAAGGAATAAGAACTTAGATAGTGACTTTGATGCACCAGGCACTGTGGTGAGCACTTTTTTTTTTTAATAAAAATTTTTTTTATTATAGCTTTTTATTTACAAGATATATGTATGGGTAATGCAGATGTCAGTTAGACCAATACATGTTAAATATGTTAAAGTATATGTTAAATACAATATATGTATATATGTCCATATAGTTATTTTGCTGCACAAAAAGAATCAGATTTTGAAACAGTGTACAATTAATCTGTGAGGGAAATCAAAAATTCAGGCGAACAAAAATAGAGGGACTGAGAATTCTATGTGGTGGTTCACACTCATTTCCCTGAGTTCTTTTGCTGGGTGTAGCTGGTTCAATTCATTATTGCTCTATTGGAGCTGATTTGTTTCATCTCATTGCAATCGTCTCATTTGATCTCTCCCCTACAGTTGTGCTAAGCAAGTTCTCATTTTACCAGTGATGAAATTTGGCCCTCCAAGGCTAAGTGGCTTGCCTAGAGAGATATAGCTGTCTGATAGTAGATCTGAAATCGGGTCTTTCTGATCCAGGCTCAGCCCTCTCTCTCTCTCTGCCAGCTGCCTCCCATACTTGCAAATCTCCTTCCCAAAACATTAAATGGGAACCAATGCTATGGTTGTACAGCTGCAAATGAACAGATTACTTGCCATGATAATAGTTTTTACTGTAAGCGTGGTTTGAGGGACTTTCTTTTAATAAAGTAATAATCAGTATACTGGTTTGTGAGATTGTGGACAACTCATGGTTGACACTGTTCATAAAGACAAAGCAAATATTTAAAACCAAGAATAGTAAACAGACTTTCTGGGAACATTCCTTGTGTCCAATTGGCACGCAAGATCTCAATCCTAGCTTTCACTCTCCCAGACTTGCCTTCTCCCTCCTTTCCAAGAATCTTCCTCATTGGAACAGGTTCTTTCTCAAGTCTAGCTTCAGCCTGCCCTCATTCAGATTAAGAGCCAGCTTCAGCTTCCCCTCTCCCATAGCTTCAGCTTGGCTCTGTAACTCAGCCAGCATTTACATTTATCTTTTTACGTTATTTCACTTGAGCTTCACAATAATTTGGAGATAGATGCTAGCATTATCCCTATTTTATAGGTAAGCTGGAGCTGGAAAAAGTGAAGTGATTTTGCCTCTCGTCATATAATTAATAAGAGTCTGAGGGAGGATTTGAACACAGGTGTTCCTAATTCAACTGTATTCACTGAATCTCTTGGCTGCCTCATAATTTATAAATAATGAAAGGCAGGGTTTCCTTCAAGCACAACTTGCACTTTCCCAACATCCGGCCCAATGCTTGTCCACAAGGATGTGGTCATCCTTGCTGGTTAGAGGGCCTGCTGCATTCTCTATAATAGCTCAATGATTTTCAATTGTCTTATAAACAAATCAGCAGAACTCCACAGAGTAAAGGCAAAGGTAAGAAATAGTCAATGTTTCAATGGTTGGAGAGATTACAAGATCAGATTTGCTCTAGTGCCCATAGAAAATGTGGGAATTTTCACTTAAGTATTCCTGATGTAAAGTGCTTATTTATTAGATAGAAATGAAGTTTTGTTTGGATATTGATTTTTTTCTGATGTTTCTGACGATTTTCCAGTGTTCTCTAGTGAAATATAAGTCCTCTCAACATGTTTCTTTGAGAGGATAAAACTTGAGAACTGCATGAATGTTTTGAAAACCTCAGAATGTCTATCAGAGAATGTTAAATGGGACCATTATCACATATTCTAGCTTTCCTTTCTCCTACTACATGTAAAAGGGGAGCTGCTTAATGATTCATTGAGTAGGGTACTTCCAGCACACATCGTTATGGCTTTCAGGAAATGGGCTGCTTTCACACAGGCTGGGAAAATACTTTGGAGCTAGGGTTCTCATTGACCAGTCCTCCTATTAGACACAGATGGAGAAAATGCTGTTTACAATTCCTAAATGTAATCTGCTCTGATCTCTCATTATTCACAATTGGGTACAATTTATGATGCGTCTATGGTGCTTGTTCAAGACATGGGTACTGACAAAGTTATTTCTCTCAACTTATTACATGTTCAAAGTGGTCTATTGCTGGGACTTAGAGGGTCTTTTCAGAGGAATTCAGTGGACTGGTCGATGCTGAAAGCAGTTGACTTTTTATTTGACTTTTAAAAAGGAGGTCACCTGGCTTAACTGGAGACCCCCAAGGAACTATGGAGATAAAAGCAGGGGTAACAAGGGAAGGATAGGAGACAGCACTCACTCCCAAATTGGAACAGCAATCAGTATCACTAAAGCAGGACAGTGAGGCTCCAGTCAGGTATACCGCCCAGAGAATCTCAGGTGTGTTAGGTCCTTAATTAAGGAAGAGGGATAAAGTCCATGATGGTCCTGCAAGACCAGTTCCTACTGCTTGGAACTGGTGTACAGCAAGTTCTTTCCTATTCTATGAGTGGGACTCTTGGATCTGTCTTCATGCCTTATTTAAGAGAAGCTCAGGAAGCTGACTAATCCTGGATGATTTTGTAGGAAGGGACAGGGTCTCACGTAGGCATGTCTGATTGGCTTTTTGCCTCTCATGTCACAGGGAAAAAGCCCCAGTACAGCTGCATGGGAGAAATTTCTAGATAAAAAGCAAAAGTCTCAAGTTTCTAGAATCAAAGAATTTCCATCAGATTCTGTAGGAGAAAGAGAGTGCCACTCAGGAGAAGGAGGTGGTTACAGCAGCGTGGCTGGGAAACATGGGAGGTTTGATTGGAGAAAAATTAAACCTGAAAAATGCATCATTTGTCCTGGTTTTCCACAATGTCACAATCTGGGCATTGTATATTCCTCATCCATTTTGTTTCTCCCCTGTGGATGGCCAGGCTGATATCTTTTGAATCATCTTAGATTACCATGAAGAGAAAAAGGCTCTAGGGCAGTAGTGTCAAACTCAAACAGAAACAAGGACCACTAATCTGTATATAAGGATCTCTGTGACTTCATATTAACCTAATTTTAAGATGTTTTATTATCCATGTTGTGTTTTTATTTTACTTTTTCATCTGATTCCTATAGTACTTGGTGTTTTTACAGAACATAATACCTTATTTGACACTTCTATTTGCAGTTTCATGTGAAAAAATTTTTTTGAGTTCCAAATTCTCTTCCACCCACTGAGAAAGCAAACAATATACCAATTATATATGTATAATCATGCAAAATGTATTACTTTATTAGCTACAAAAAAGCAAAAAAAATGAAATGAGAAATTATACTTCAAGTTGCACTCAGAGGGCATTAGTTCTCTCACTGGAGGGGCGATAGCATTTTATTTTTTATCATGAGTTCTTTGGAATTGTCTCTGATCTTTTGTTGATCAGAATAGTTGAATCTTTCACAATTGATCATCATTACAACACTGCTATTACTGTGCAAAATGATTTTCCATTTCTCATTCCACTTTACATCAATTCATATAGGGCATGTTTTTCATATTATCTGTGTATGTATATTTACTTTTTCTTTAATTTGTTTGGGATATAGACCTAATAGTGCTATTGATAGATCCAAGGATATGTGCAGTTTTGTACTCCTTTGGTCCTAATTCAAAATTTTTCTCTAGAATGGTTGGACCATTCCACCCACAATATAACTGTTTTTCATTTATCCCCTCCAGTACTTGTCATTTCTGATAGGTCTGAAGCTGTACTACTTAGTTGCTTTAATTTGCATTTCTCTAATCAATAATGATTAGAGCATTTTTTATGACTATCAATAATTTTAATTTTTTCTTTTGAAAACTGTCTATAAAGATATAATTTTAATCAGTTATCAACTGGAGAAAGGAATCATTTAGTCTTAATATCTATTGTAGAAAGAATCTGTGCTTTGTGGAAATAATATATTCAAGTTTCAAAAAGGAACCTCCCAAATGGACAGTGACAAAATTCAACCTGGGTGATTGAGTATGGTAGCCGATGTCTTGTGTTTCAAGGCCTTTTCTGTTTGAAGAGTGTCTTAAAGGCCTTTAGCAGCTTGTCATTTGAGAGAGTAGTGGTATACAATAAACAATGACCAGAGCTACAAGTAATCTAGGTTATTTGGGGCTTTTATCTGGGGTGGGAAATATCCAGGTGCCAACATCTACTTCTCTTGCTTGATCTCACCCCTTTGGGAATGGCAGCAACCTTATCCTTTGGAGTATTTCTTTCTTCTTCAGCATCTTACAAACCATGTGCTATCCCAGGGCTTACCCCTTTTCCCATTAGTTCTACTCCAGTTTGAGGAGATTTCCTCATTTCCTCAAACTTTCCTATTTGTTACTTGTCTGAGATGTAAAAATTTCTCTTATAATTATGGGTAGCATATGATATCTATCACAGAGCTCACTGCTCCCCTCTCACTTCTCATATTCGTCCCCCATTGTCAGTGGTGAGACTTTAGTTATGGAACAGAGTAATTTCCTGTAATGGGCTGAGGCTTGAGTTGATGCACTGAGGTCCCAAGCACAGGAGGCTAAATAGTAATTGGACCATACTCTATTACTATATATGCTTGGAGAAAGAATGGCCCCCACCCACTCTTTGTGCAAGTCCTGATGTGTTGTATAGGAAATGACGATTTTGGTGGGTGGAGGCAGGGGAGTGGAAAAGGAAGGGGAGGAGAGACTTTTGGGATTGCCATTGCCACGGTTGGCTCGGCTTGCGACTCTCTCTCTTAGCTGGCTTCCTGTCGCAGCTGCCCATATTTGCTATCGCAATCTTTATTCACCTCTTCACTTCAATAAATATTGAAGATTTTTCCCTTAACCTGAATTCCTGACTCCGGCTGATTTTAAATACACGGTCATTACAATTTCCCATCAAAAAATTTTGAGACCCAAACTCTCCACAATGATTCTGCTTTTCCAATACTACTATCACCTTAATTTTTATTTGTAGTCAAGATTGTCATTTTTGTTTTTTTCCAAAGCCTTCCATCTAGAGACAAATCTCAACAAAATAATATAGAAGCTGGTACACAGTGCCCTTCCCCCTCAATACAGTTTTCAGCACATACTTCTTTGGAGTTACAGACATTGCCTCCTTGGTCTGCTTGTCAGACTCTTTCTAATACGCAGAGCTTGTTTTTACCATATTCTGAACCCATCTTTTCTCCCTATTGACCTACTTGGTACCTTATCTTCTCAACTACTAATCCATCATCAAAAATTGTGTTACATATCAGATACTTTGCTAGGTGGTGGGAATAGAAAAACAAAAAATGAAACATTCCCTATGCTCAAAGAGTTTACGTTTTCATGAGGTAACCATTAACTTCTGAATTTAACACACTGACAAGAGAAGTCTAGAGGAACCCCTTTCTGAAAACATATGAAGACATCCAACATTGACTTTAATATGAACAACTCTAGTGGTGGAGATTTCAGCTTAAATAAATAGGTAAGAGTGATTTTTTTCTTTGATAGGTGAGACTTTTAAGCCCATTTTATTTTCTGTCTTTGTTGCCTAGGTTCTTTTTTTCCCTTTTTGTTAACAAATGTCTTTTTTTTTTGTCTGAGGTAATTGGAGTTAAGTGACTTGCTCAGGGTCACATAGTTATGAAGTGTTAACACTGAGGGCAGATTTGAATTCAGGTCCTCATGACTTCAAGACTGATGCTCTATTCACTGTGCCACCTAGTTGCCCCAAACAACTGTCTTTTTACAATTTATTTTATTCTGAAGTTAACAAATACCCAGTAAGATGAATATTCTTTCCTTCTATATATACTATACTCGGGGTGTGAGTATATATGTACACACACATTCATAGGCCCAAAGAAATTATAGATAAAACTGAAAACCTGTTATGTAGAACTTCTTTTCTTTCAACCTATATAATAAATTCAACCTGTAACTGTGATTCCTTCTATTCTCTTCTTATCTTTCCTATTTTTCCCACGTTTTAAATTTGGAGAAATGGAAAAATAAAACCATTGTAATAAATACAGATAGTCAAAATAAATGCCCACATTAGATAGATCCTTCTCCCCCAAAACAAGGTCTATGTGCTGTACTGCACCTGCCATCTGTCACCTTTCTGTCACGTCCATCACAGCTGATCAAGACATAATCTTGTTGTGGATAATATTCTCTTGGTTCAATTCACTTCACTTAGCATCAGCTCATTTAATTCTGCCCAGGCTTCTCTGAAATCAGTCTTGCCCCTCAAAGAAACCCTAATTTAACCTTAGTTTCTAGGGCCAAAGCAGAAAATAATTACAATAAATGCTCTCCTCTCCTTCCATCTAGATCATGTGAGGTGGTGATAGATAGGGACCTATCTGACCAGAGGATTTCTGTTCTTGTTGCCCCATTCACAATGGGAAACAGTGGGGTCTCAAGCCTGCCTGCTGGCTTTCTTATAGCTGTATAGGCCACTCAAAAGTAGAGGTGGGAAACATTTATCACCAAGATGAAGGGATGATATTTCACACATATTAAAAAATATATCAAATACCTACTATGTGCCACTCTACTAAACAATTTACATTGCTTTTTCTCATTTTACCTCACAACAATTCTGAGAGATAAATGTCTTCTTATCCCCATTTTACAATTGGGGAAACTGAGGCAGACAGGGGATAAGTGACTTACCCAGGGTCATTAAGTTTTTTTTTTTAATTTTATTTTATTTAATAATAACTTTGTATTGACAGAATCCATGCCAGGATAATTTTTACACGACATTATCCCTTGCAATCACTTATGTTTCGTTTTTTCCCCTCCCTCCCTCCTCCCCACCCCCCCAAGATGGCAAGCAGTCCTATATATGTTAAATATGTTGCAGTATATCCTAGATACAATACATATTGGTAAAAATAACTCGGGAAGAAAATCAAAAATGCAAATAGTTCACATTCATTTCCCAGTATTCCTTCTTTGGGTGTAGCTGTTTCTGTCCATCATTTCTCCAATGAAACTCAGTTAAGTCTCTTTGTCAGAGAAATCCACTTCCATCAGAATACATCCTCATACAATATCGTTGTCGAAGTGTATAATGATCTCCTGGTTCTGCTCATCTCACTTAGCATCAGTCCATGTAGGTCTCTCCAAGCCTCTCTGTATTCATCCTGCTGGTCATTCCTTACAGAGCAATAATATTCCATAACATTCATATACCACAATTTACCCAGCCATTCTCCAATTGATGGGCATCAGGGTCATTAAGTTAATAAATATTTGAGACCAAATTTAAACTCTGGTCTTCTTGACTCCAGGAACAGCACTTTATTTATCATGTCACCCAGCAAATTTATCTTGGACAAAAGTATTTTTATGGAGGCTACTTGGTCCAACAGCCTCTTGATGTCCTTAGCTTGTAATCCTTATAACATCATAATGACCAAGCGCAATCCCAAGAAGAAATGAGAAAATACAGCAATGTCCTTTTGTCAAAAAGAAAATAGACTTGGGGATGTGGAATGTCATAGATATTGTCATGATTGAGGTATTGGCATTTTTTCTTTTCCTCCCAACCTCTCTCCCTCCCAACCTCCCCTTCTAATTTCCCTCCCTCCTTCCTTTCCTCCCTCTGTTTTCCACCACCCCCTTAAAATCTTACTTGGTTGATTGAATTTAGGACCTGAATTTAAGAAGCCCAGATTTTAAATCTTGCCTCCTCAGGTACTTAACAGGTACATGACGCCAAGCAAATGACTTCATCTCTTAGTTTCTGCTTTCCACTAGTAAAATGGACATTATGACAGCACTTAAACCACAGAGTTATTATGAAGAACCAATGAGGTGACATTTGTGAAGAACTTTGAAATTTCAAAATGCAATATAAATGCTTGTTACTTTTCTGGATAAGTAGAAAAATGAAATAAATGTGATGTGATTTTGGAAAAGAAAATGGCAATTGGAAACTATTGTATTATTTTTGCCAAGAAAAACCCTTGGACAGCATTAGCATGCTATGGTTTGTGGGATCACAAAGAGTACATGACTGAATAACTCTAAAATAGCAACAAAAAACAAAAGGCATAAACAAAAATTCTTAAAAACAACCAACTCTAATGCAAACCTTTTCTCCCTGCCTCTACTTCCTTTCCTCACAGTCCCTTGGATTCAGCTGTTCCTAAGAAAGACTATTGATTGATTCATTCTCGAATTTGATTTTCCTTTAAATTTTGGACTCCATGTTTCTTTCCCTAGGAGGGTTTTTTCCCTAAATTAATGCTCTGATCCTCAAGGGAGCCTACTAAAGGAGGCCCCTCTTGCTCTTTGATGTTGACATAATCTTTCTCTCTCTCCCTGACTACAAATATTCCATCACTACAATTCATCTTCAATCCTGTTGTCAAAATGATTTTCCTTAAATGCTGTCTCACCATGTCAATGACTCTGGTGTCTTTCTATTGCCTTTGGGATAAAATGCAAACTTCTCAGTTTAGCTTTTAAAGACAATTTGCCTCCAATCTTTCCTTTCAGCCCCATTGAACATTATGTCCTATATTTTTAATTCTAGCCAAATTATCTCTCTATTTCTTATATATGACACTTTATTTTCAATTTCTATGTCTTTGCCATTGGCTATCCCTCATGATTGGAATGGAGTCCAGCTTTGCCTCTAACTCATGAAAGCCTTTCCTTCAAAATGAAGAAGGGGAATACTCATTTATACAGTACCTACTCTGAGCCCAAAACTGTACTAAATGCCTTACAAATATTCTCTATTAATCCTTATGAAAACCTTGTGAGCTAGTGCCATTATTATCCTTGTTTTACAGTTGAGGAAACCGAGGCAGATAAAGGTTATATGACTTGCCCAAAATCACACATGGGGTAGTCTGTTGGAATCTTTACAAACTATTAAGTCATTAGAGTTGATAGAAACAATAATTAATTTAGCATGGTTCACTATCATTGATCTGATCTTACAAGGAGATGTTTTGGGCCAGAACCTGAAACAAGGTACTAAGTAGAACTAATTGATACAATGCTTGTGTTCACACCTTTATAGAGCTCATATAAGCAAGAAGTATATAAGTACTCATTCGAATTCACAAGTATGGGAGATTCACAAAGTTAACTGTGTAACTTTGTGAATTCACACCTCCCAGAGTGCTTTCTGGCTCTAAGAGCTTCAAGGGAGGTGTGAGAAGACTCTTAAAGGCGTTATGGAGACCATACCTTGGAGAAATAATGTGCCTTATAACAGGGACATTGGTTGTTTCAGTGCCTTGTTGCTACTCTTTGGTCTTTTTTTTATGTGACTTTATTCTTCAGTGATAAATTCCTAAGGATAGTGATCATGTCTTCTCCATTCTTTCCATTTTTTCATTATGTCCAGTATGTTGGGGGCTCACTAACTCTTAGGCTTCTTGGGAAAAGTTGCTAGATCTTATTTAATCTTTATAATTGCCCACCCCTTAACACAGAGGTCAACCCACAATATACCCATAATAAACTTTTTTTGCACTGACTTGACCTTGATGAGGTTAGTGGCAGTCAGAGAGTTGTTAAAATCCTCTTATGGTCAGCACAGGTTCTTCATGAAAGAATTCGTGAATCTGAATTTATTAATTGGCACAAATGGAAGTTTATTGTCGGATAAGAAGCCAGTTTTGCTAAGAAACTGACTTTTTTTCGTGGCAAAGTCCTGTTAGGGAAATGGAGGCTGACACTGAGAAGAAAATGTCTTCTCAGTGGACAGGGTCCTAGCAGATGCTTTGTACCTTCTGCAAAGAGTGAGTTTAGAAACTTCCCTTTAGACTGCTTGCCATCTAGGGGGGGGGGTGGAGGGAGGGAGGGGAAAAAAATCGGAACAGAAACGAGTGCAAGGGATAATGTTGTAAAAAAAATTACCCTGGCATGGATTCTGTCAATATAAAGTAATTATTAAATAAAAATTTAAAAAAAAGGAGTTGTTCAACTAAACAATAACACTTAATTTGATAAAGTAAAAATACTTTGAATGATAGATTTTCAATGTGAACCATATAAAAAAAAATAAAGCAAAATAGAAAGAAAAAAAAAAAAAGAAACTGCCCTTTAAAGGGAGTCTTGAAGCTTCAGGTTGAAAAGGAAGCCAAAGTTTCCAGGTCTCGATGCTTATCGGTATCCAGCCCAGATATCCAATTGGAATTAACAACACTTCAGAGGGTTGCTTTTTGACCAAGATTTCTAATTGAATGAAAAGGTCCCCTAAAGACAACTTATCTGGGGGGAGACTCCAAAAGGGATCACAGTTCAAAAGGGAACAGTTTCAGAGTGATAATCTTAAAGGGAATAGTTTCCCTCCCTCTTCAACCTGACAGATGACTGACTTTTTTTTCTCAAGACAGTGAGAAATTTTTAGTTCTACCAGTGCCCCATTACTTATACCACCTCCTTCCTTCTTTTTTGCTTCTTCTCTTTACCCATATGACCTGAAGACAAGGGGGAAGGGAACAAGCATTTATTAAGTACTTACTATATATCAGGCACTATGCTGAGTGCTTTACAAATATCTCATTTGAGCTGAGATCCTTGCTGTATAACTTTGTGTTGAGCTGAAAAAATGAATACATTGGTAGATATGGTAAGGCAAAACAAATGTCCCTTGATTTTCCTCAAGCAGAACACTTAGAGTATTGAGATTCACTCACCTAATATTGATTTCACTGGCATTGTACAGTTGCACAAAGTTACAATAACATCAGCTAGCATTTGCAAAGCGCTTTACTTATCTCATTAAACCCTCATAGCAACCTAGAAGGTAGTTGCTATTTTTACTGGTGTTGCAGATGGGATAACAAAGAGAAGATAAATGACTTACCCAGGTTCATATAGTTAATAGGTATCTCTGATTCATGATTATCCTATAATTATCTTTCTTTCTTTTTATCTGTATTCATGCTATCAAAGTTTCTCCTCTCTAGGTGCTTTTTACCTCTGTCTTGTAGGGCTTGCTCCAAAGACTCCTCTTTTTCCATTGTACCCCATTTCTAAAGTAATGCTAATTATTATTATTATAATCAACTATTATAGTCATTATGTAATCAATATTATTATAATCATCAATATTGTCATAATCATCAATTAATATAGCCATCAATATTTTATTATTATATCAATAACAGACAAAATAATATGGTATTTATTATGTTCCAGGCAGTATTCTAAGTATTTTACATTTGGTCCTTTTGTTATAGTTTGGTTTATTATTATTTGATTTTTTAATATTCATTTTGTCATTTGATCTACTATGATGCTGAGAGGTAGGTGCTGTTATTATCCCCTACTTTACAGATGAGGAAACTGAGACCAAGAGAAGTTAATGACTTGCCCAGGGTCACATGACCAATAAGTGTCTGAGGCTAGCTCTGAACTTGTGTCTTCTGACTTTATGCAAGGTATTGCATATTATGTCATTTAGCACTGCTCCACAGTAGGAGCATGTCCTTTATTATGCAACCCATCACTCATCTTTATTCTCTTTTATTGACCTTTGTCTCCTCTCTATGTCTATATCCTTTAACTCCTGCAAGTGCCAGTTGCCCCCAACATGTCAACTTCTCCCCTCCCAGGACTAGCACTTTTTGAGCATCAAATTCCCCAGATCTTATTTGGTATGGAGTCATCATCTCCTTTCACTATCCATCTCTCTTCCCTCAAAATTCATTTGTCAATGAGCCACCCCCCCTCCAAAATAGGGTTTCCTTTTTTTTATTCCCTCCTTTTCCGTCTCTCTTCCTCTTGTTGGAATCCTTACTAACTGCTAACTAATCAGAGTTGATCTAATCTTACAAGAAGATGTTTTGGCCAGAACCTGAAACAAGGTACTAAGTAGAACTGATTAAGACAAGGCTTGTGTTCCCACCTTTACTCATTGGAGTCCACAAGTATGCTAGCTTCACAAAGTACACTTTCTAACTTCAAGGGAGTCCACACCTCCCTTAAAGCTCTTTGGGCCAGAGAGCACTATGGGAGAAAACCCATAATCCCATTCTCTCAAAAGAGTCAGATAAAAGGCCAGCGATGAGGGATCTATGGCAGAATACATTTTTTCCTTTTGGCTGGCTGGTCGCGCTGGACTCGAGAGGAGCGACTCTGGTGCAGAGAACACTTTGACGGATTTCAGTGGAGCTACGCCAGAAGCCCTCTCTCCACGGCAAGTTGGTGGCTGGGCTCCCCAGAAGGAGATAAGAGAGACCTTCCATCTTTGTCTTGGTTGGAGGCAGAAGAAAGCAGAGGCAGAGGCTGAAGGACAGAACCTTTGGATTTGGAGACATCCGAAGGGCTCCAAGCCTCTAAACCGGCTTTGCCTTGAGAAGAACAAGAACTCCAACATTTGAACTCATAACATCCTCTCATCCACTTTTCTATAGGTTATTCTCTTTTTGACCTCACAGACATTACCTTGCCCATATTTCTAGCCTTTGACCCTTGTTCCCCATTTACTCCTCTCTGTCTTGCTACTACCTCTCCCACCTTTTATGTATCCTTCCATGTCGTAATGTTGTTCCCCAAAAGAAGTGTTCATCTGTTGGTAGAATGTTGTCAGGTTCTGTCCATAATACCCACTGTCCCACCTGTTATCTCTACCTGATTTCTATCTTCATCTCTATCTCTTTGTATACATTTAGGAGGAGGTCACTTTTTTGCTATTTTTGTTCTCTTCGGCTTTATTTATTCACTCCCACATTTCTGTTGTTTGGGGTGTTTGAGAGGCAAATCATCTCTTCAGTTCAGTTTTTTTTTTTTAATTGTAATAACTTTTTATTGACAGAACCCATGCCAGGGTAATTTTTTTTACCACATTATCCCTTGCACTCGCATCTGCTCCGATTTTTCCCCTCCCTCCCTCCACCCCCTCCCCTAGATGGCAAGCAGTCCTATATATGTTAAATATGTTGCAGTATATCCTAAATACAATATATGTTTGTAGAACCGAACAGTTCTTTTGTTGCACAGGGAGAATTGGATTCAGAGGGTAAAAATAACCCGGGAAGAAAAAGAAAAATGCAAATAGTTTACATTCATTTCCCAGTGTTCTTTCTTTGGGTGGAGCTGCTTCTGTCCATCATTTAACAATTGAAACAGAGTTAGGTCTCTTTGTCAAAGCAATCCACTTCCAGCAGAATACATCCTCATACAGTATCGTTGTTGAAGTGTATAATGATCTCCTGGTTCTGCTCATTTCACTTAGCATCAGTTCATGTAAGTCTCTCCAAGCCTCTCTGTATTCATCCTGCTGGTCATTTCTTACAGAACAATAATATTCCATAACATTCATATACCACAATTTACCCAACCATTCTCCAATTGATGGGCATCCATTCATTTTCCAGTTTCTAGCCACTACAAACAGGGCTGCCACAAACATTTTGGCACATACAGGTCCCTTTCCCTTCTTTAGTATTTCTTTGGGATATAAGCCCAGAAGTAACACTGCTGGATCAAAGGGTAGGCACAGTTTGATAACTTTTTGAGCATAATTCCAGATTACTCTCCAGAATGGTTGGATTCGTTCACAACTCCACCAACAATGCATCAGTGTCCCAGTTTTCCCGCATCCCCTCCAACATTCATCATTATTTTTTCCTGTCATCTTAGCCAATCTTCAGTTTAGTTTTCTTTCCTTCTTTTTTCCTTTAAAAATTTTTAAAATGTAAAATTTATTTTTTTATGATAGCTTTTTATTTATAAGACATATGCATAGGTAATTTTTCAACATTGACCCTTGCAAAACCTTCTGTTCCAACTTTTCCCCTCCTTCCTCCCACTCCCTCCCCTAGATGGCAGGTAGAACAATACATGTTAAATATGTTAAAGTATATGTTAAATGTAATGTATACATGGTTACATATTTATACAATTATTTTGCTGCACAAGAAAAATCAGATTTAGAAGTAAGGTAAAAATAATCTGAGAAGGAAAACAAAAATGCAAGTGGACAATAACAGAAGGAGTGGAAATGGTATGTTGTGGTCCACACTCATTTCCCATAGTTCTTTCACTGGGTGTAGCTGGTTCTCTTCATTACTACAGTTCAGTTTTCTTTCTAAAAAATGTTACAAACTCTTTATTATTGAGCATCCATTTTTAAAAAAAAATTCTATATGGTTAAGTTCAGATTTGCAGGACAGGTCACATTGAGTTTCATCCTGAACTCCATTGTTCTTCAGAACACATTATGATATCCCACCTCCATTTCCTAGTGGGTATGAAATAGTCTTGCATTATTCAAATGTCCTTTCCTTTGTATTTCAAGGTCTTTCTTTCTATAGCTTGCAGAACTTGTTTCTGAATTAAATTATTAAATTTAATCATTTTGTTGTGGAGTTTGTAACCTTGGTTTTTATTTTTTCTTCTAAAGGCAATATGTTAATTTTTTCAAATGGAATTTCAATGTCCATATTTAGAAATTCTGGGCAGTCCTCTTCTATTATTTTCTTCAATATGATATCAAGTTGTGGGGGTTTTCATTTTTTGGTTTTTTTTTTTTTTTTGGTTCTGTAGTGTTTTTTCTGGAAGACCTATGATATTTAGGTTACCTCTGTTCTTCAAGTTCAAGTTCAGTATGTTTTGCTTGCAGAGTGAGCATATTTTCTTTTAATGTTACTGTTTTTTGCTACTCTTCTTTTAAGTTGCTTTTCAGTTCTATGTGGTTTATATTCCTACTCTATTACTAATTCCTTGGTTTCTTTGTTGTCATTTGCCATTATAGATTCAAGTTTTTTTATTTTCACAATTTCTGCTGTGCAAAACACAAATTCTGTTATCACAATTCTCATTTCATTTTTTTAAACCAGCCAGAAACAGCATATTGTCATTCCACATCCTTATTGTGTTTCACAGAAGCCCTCCAGAGCTCAACATCTTTTCTCTTGTAATCAGTGTTTACAGACAAGAATAGGAGCGACCTGATTATCATGGGGAGAGAAAGTTGGAGCTCTTGCTCTAAATAATCTCAAGTTTAAATCTAATAGCATTTTTACTCAGGGAGGAGGGCAAAGCCAGAGAAATTGAGATGGAGGAACATAGGATCTTCTTTCTCATCGTGTTGCATCATAGGCGTCTGAACCTGTTTCCTCCTGTGGTTACTGTTCTTCCTGTTGATTTATCTGTTTATGTTCAAAATCATAGTTTTCTTCTTCCTGAAATCTTTGGTATTTGTCCTTTTTTTCCTACTTATTTTTCTTATCATTCATTTCCTGACTCCCTCTCCTTTCATTTTGGTTTCCTTGAGGGCTGGATCTCAAAGTGTCTCAGCCCCCTGCATGATGGTTATGTCACAGTTCACCAGCTTAAGTCTCTGCCCAAGTGGTTTTTTGGATGGATAGGATGAACCCCAGCTGGATGCTGCGTTCTTTCTCCCTGGTTTGGCAGAGTGCACTGCTCCCACACACAGTATCCTATGCTGGTAACCTGTCCCTCTCCCTCTTTTCCTCAATTCTCTGGCCTGGAACTAGTGAACCTACTCTTCTCAGGGAGACCCAGGATGGCTTATCCTTTTTCAAAAAATTGGGGCCATACTGGCTGTCAAGACCTTTTGAAGCCTAGAGCTGGGGTCTCTATAGCTCTGGAAGGAGGGAGGAGGAGGGAACAGAGTCCAGGATGTGTTTTGATGTAAACCTGTGTTATATCCTTGGGTCTGCTAGTGCAGACTCATTGTCAATAGCATATAGCTTGTTTTGGAGAGGCTTGAGAGGACCTGGAGATTGGAGAGAATGTAATCTCAATCTTCCTTGCTTTATTGGTTTGTGAAGAGCAAATAAATAGGTGAAAGTGCTTTATAAACAGTAGAGTTGTAACACTTGTTTTGGACTCTCTCTCTCCTGATATGAAGAGGTTCTCTTTCCCTTCTCTCTGGCTTATTTGTATATGTCCAGGTGAAATTCACTGTATGTCACTCCGAAGGCTGGCCATACCTTCCTCATTTCACTAATTTAGCTCATCTGCTCCTACCCAGGTTGTATAATGCCAGAAAAACTGAGGCAAGATAGAGATTAGAGAGTATTTAAAAATTTATTTGAAAGGGAGAGATTTACTGGAACCAAATGGATCCATAGTTTGGTCCCAGGACTGAATTAGACTATCATCTCCAAGAATCCCTGAAACAATGTGAGTTCTCAATGACATATATACATGTGGCCCAGATACAGGGGGTAGACCGAGGCAGGGGAGGAGTCAGGGTGCTGAGAGCGGGAACAGGACTATGGATCTGGCTCTGACAGGATGGAGGGAGGCATGGGGAACATCCGATAAATTACAGAATGGTGAGAGGCACCCAACGTTCTAAGATTGAAGGTTTTTCTCTTTATCTGAATTATCGTGATAAGGAGGAAGGGGTGATGTTTCAGGATTGACCAGAACAATTAGGTCACAATTCAGGGAACCCAAGACAGGACAATTTAGGGAAACTTAGTCAGGATAATTAGGGAAACTGAGTCAGGATAATAAAAGAGAACTGGCATACAACAGTTGTAGCCTGGGAATAACAGCATATTGCTCTGTCCTCAGAGGGTAGACCTGCTTTAACCTCTGATTTTTCACAAAATATCAAACAAAATTTACATAAATATTTTACATAGTAAAGAAGGAGAGAACCTGTACTCAAGCCTATAATTTGTCAAGAAATTCCCTCTGTTTCCTGATAATCCTTTGCTTTATCACCTTCCCTTCCCCACTCTGAGATTCATATAGTCTTATACAGAGATAAAGAGTGAAACGACTCTTTGCTGAGGCAAAAACAAATACATCATTCCTCTCTTTAGGACATTAGCCCTCTCCAGAAATTTCCCTGTAATGTCTAAATGATAGATTAAAGACTTGATGGATTAAGAAAATGGGGTTTAGGTTCCATACTAATTTGTTGTATGTTCTTAGCAAATTATTTAACTTCTTGGAGCTTTATCTTATTTATCTTTAAAATGGAATAGAAAATCCCTGTTTGATTTACCTGACAGAGCTAGTGTAGGGATCAAAAGCAACATTGAATATGAAAGTTTAAAAACAATGAAACCGAATGAAAGATTCTTGTTACAATGTCTTATATACATTAGGAGTAATCTGTGTAGAGTAGCATATTTTTCAGGGGACAAGGGACTTGGTTTTCTTGTACAATATGATGGGCTAGTAGAAATTTTCTTCCTGAGAAAAGTTTTTTTTTTTCTTTTGATGGAGGGTGGGGAGTAAAGTAAGGGAAAAGGTGTAGAGAAAATTGTACACTATGAATTAGAAAAAATGAAAAAGTATTTAAAAATAAAATTGTTGTTCTTATCTTTTAATTTTATATTGGTTGAATATCTCCACGTATCCCTCCTTCGTCCTAGAGATATATTTCATAAAACTGATCAAAATAAATGTAGGAATATGTTTAGGAGAATTGTACAATTTTTAATCTATATTGGATTGCTTGCCATCTAGAAGAGAGAAGGCTAGGGGAAGGAAGGAAGAAAAATTTGCAAGGATGAATGTTGAAAACTGCCTTTGAATGTATTTTGAAAATAAAAATCTATTACTTTAAAATGAAATTAAAATTAAAAAATGTCTAGATAAAAAAATTATCAGAAATAAAATAAAAAAATACGTTGAAAGTTCTAAACCTTTGGATCTCCCACTTTTGAAAGGTAGAGGAGGAGGTGTCTTCATATCTCTTTCAGATCCATGACATAGTAGGCGTTTAATACAATAATGTCTGATTGTTAACTGACTGTTCTTTGTAGCTTAAATGAACAAAAAAAATTTATAAGTACTTACTGTTCTACATTCTGGAAATACAAATAAAAATTTGCTCACTCCTACTGAAGGAGGGCAGCTGAGGTGAGGCTGTGGATAGAATGCCAGGTTTGAAAAGAAGACTCATTTTCCTGAATTCAAATCTGGCCTCAGACGCTTCTTAGCTGTGTGATTCTGGGCAAGTCACTTAACCCTGGTTTACCTCAGTTTCCTCATCTGTCAAATAAGCTAGAGATGGAAATTACAAACCACTTTAGTATATCTGTCAAGAATACCCCAAATGGGATTAAGAAGAGTCAGACATGATTGAAAATGACTGAATACCAATAATAGATAAAGTGAGATGAATTGACATTAGCTTAGTCACCAGTCAATACAACTCAACCTTAGAGCAAGGGTTCTAAAGCCAAGTTAATGCCCCATGATCTAGGTGCAGATCCAGAGGTCTGGAAGGTGCTGTTTCTGGTGGGAGAGCACGAGGATTGTAGTTGCCATGCAACTAGAAAGATGATTGGATAAATGACTAGATTGGGGTGTCAATCTAATTATTATTCACTTAAAACAATATCTAGCCTGGTGGGAGGAAGTTTACTAAGGCTGCTGTTGGCTTGTGAACCTGAGTAGCCATGATCATAGGATTTCCTCTGCCCTGTCTTTGCTATCACCAGTCAGAAACTTAAAGTTTATCTATTCATTTATTCTTTCATTTCTTTGGGTGGTTGTGGTGAATAGTATGAAGCTATGATTTTATTGTTATGGGGACTCCCTGGTGAGGAAACTTCCTTTATCAATACAGAACAACAACTATGACTATAATTTACTCCTTTAGAAAGTTGACTACAATACTAAAAATGTAAGTAATTTGCTCCAGGTCACACAACCAGTGTGTGTCAGAGATGAGATGGGTCTACCTCTTCCTGATGCAGAGGCCCATTCGCTAGCTAAATCTTGCCAAATATTATTAAAATCAATTTTATTGATGTCTTTTATTTTTATATTCAAATCATTTCTGAAAAAGCCTTCTTCTCTCACCGTAGATCAAAACCTCCATTGTTATAAAAATACTGAAGCAAAAACACTTCATATAATGACTATGACTATATAATAAAATATTCCGCCTTAATAGTTCCCTGCCTTCCTACTGACAGGAGGGAGGAATGACTGACATTGAATCATGTCAAAATGATGGTAAAATCCCAGCTGAAGCTTTTTGTGGATTCTTTATTTCCTCAGGAGACTCTTCAGTGGAAAGACGGGCAGCCTGGGATTCTGACCTCCTTAGAAAATGACCAAAAAGACGGAGCCCGTTACCATAATTGGCCTTAAAGATTTGAGCCCTGAGTCCCCAGAATCGCAGAAAGGTAAGAGTTTTTAAAACAAAGCAAGCCCTCTATTGCCCTTCTAGAGGAGTGAGCAAATCCTCCAACTCGTCCCAACCGATGTTTGCTTAAAGCCAGCTTTGCCTTTCTTCCTTAGAGCCAAAGACATTCACTGTAGAAGAAGCTGTGGAGACCATAGGATTTGGACGGTTTCACATAGCATTGTTTCTAATCATGGGCAGCACAGGGGTAAGTGTCATCTTATCATTGGATTTTTCAAATATCAAACTATTGTCCTGAAAACAGGAAATAAGCAATTGACTTTAAATCATCCACAGCAAGGATGATCTCAAAGGCTAAATAATTTTTTATATAATAGCTTTTTATTTTTCAAAATACATGCAAAGATCATTTTCAACATTTACCCTTGCAAAACTTTAATATTCCAAATTTTTCTCCCTTCCTCCCTCTCTATCCCTCCTCTAGTAATCCAATATAGTGGTAATTTTTTAAAAATTCTGTTGATTTTTTTTTTTTTAAGGAGATAGGGAGGGATGAGGGAGTATCTTCTGTTCTTAGAATTAACAATACTTCAAAATCAAATAAACCACATCATTGCAGTTAATCTCTCTCCAATTGTATACATCTCCAATGTATATACTAGTCAACTTCTTTCCTGCTTCCTACTACAACTGCATTATGGAAAAGAACAACATCAATCCAGAGTCTCTAAAGCACTAATGTAATGCAAAGGTGGCTTCTTTATTTAACTTTCTAATTAATATTTTTCCTAAGCCAGGGAAGTATTGTTTTTATTTTAAAGTCTTCTATTTCTTGCTATTCTAGAGTAAGTAAGAGTATTTAAATGAGACTAAGAATTAGTTTCAGGCATTTGAGTGGCTCAATGGATAGAGTATCTGACTTGGAATCAGAAACACTCTTCTTTGTCAATCCAAATTCAGTCTTACATACTTACTAGTTGTGAGAACCTGGGTAAGACACTTAATCTTGTTGCCTCGGTTTCCTGATCTGTAAAATGAGCTGGAGAGGAAATGGCAAACCACTTTGGTATCATGGCCAAAAAAAAACAACCACCCAATTAGGATCATCAAGTCAGACAAATTTAAAAAATTAACTGAATTACAAGAGTATTATTCAATTAAGAAGACTAAGAGATAAGGTCCTTAAAAATATGAAAGCAAAATAAATTTATCAATAATCATTTATTAAGCATCTGCTACATACCAATATCTAGATAGATTGGTATTCCTGCCAATATCTACTACATACTAATATCTTTGTTTATAAGACAAAAAGTGAAACAATTCTTACCTTCAAGGAGGTGATATTCTTTTGTGGAAGAAAAGATGGATATATGCCAACTCTTTATATGGATACATGTCTATGTATACATATCTAGAGAGATATAGAATATAGAATATAATTGGCAATCACTGAGCTTTGAAGAAAACTAGAGATTTTAAGAAATATTCAGGTCTGCATTGATAATCCATAAGGAACTCACAAATAATGCTGATAAATAATAGCTCATGTGCAAGAGTGAAGATTGAAAAATATCTGAATATATTGTTCATTGGACAATAGAATATACATATATTTCAACCCAAAGAACACTCTTCTTAATCAAACCTAAAAAAAAAAAAAAAAAAAGCTCATGTGTCTGTAGCACTTTGAGCCTTTCAACATCCTATAAAGTATGTAGCATTATTACTCCCAGTAGTCAATAAACATTAATTAAGGCTTACTATATACCAGGCACTGGAAATTCAAAGAAAGGGGGAAAAGTCTCTGCTCTGAAGGAGCTCACAGTACAACGAGGGAGATAGCATGCAAATAGTTGTGTAGAGACAAGCTATATACAGGATAAATTGGAGATAATCAACAAAGGGAAGTTATTGAGATGAAAAAAGGACCAAGAAAGGCTTCCTGTACAAGGTGGGACATTGGTTAGGATTTGAAGGAAGGCAAAATGCAGAGATGAGGGACAGCTGCCAAAACACAGAAAATGCCTGAAGCAGTAAGATGGAGGTTCATTTTACAAAACAGGATTTTGTATTTGATCTCAGAGGCAAGAGGGAACTACTGAAGTTTGAGTGAAGATCCTCATTTTATAAATGAGAAAACTGAAGTTTAGGGAAGGGAATCCATGCCATGCATTTACTAAACTTCAGAGGTACAATAGTACAATTGTGTATGTTACTTTCTTTTGCTCTCTTCTTAATTCTTTGCAGTCTGACTTCTGACCTCATTCAACTGAAATTGCTCTCTCCAAAATAATCAATGTTCTCCAATGGCTAAATCTAATGTCTTTTTTTTTTTTTTAAATCCTTTTAATCCTTTCTCTCTTTGTCTCTCTTCAGCCTTTGCACTGCTTATCCTTCTCCTGGAGTTTTCTTCCCTCTACTTTTTCCTGGTTCTCTCCCTCACTGTCACATTGCAATTTTTCAGTTTCCTTTGCTGGATTTTCATTTAAGTAATTTCCATAAGTGTTCCCTAAAGCTCTGTTCTGGACTTTCTTTTCTTTTGCCTCTAAATTATTATTGTTGAAATTATCAACTGTCATGGAGATAATGATTATCATCTCTATGCTGATGATTCACTGATCTGCTTATTTAACACTAATCCCTCTCTAACTATATATTGTATATCTTGAACTAAATGTCTTCTTGAAATCTTAAACTCAACATGTCCAAAACTCAACTCATGATTTCCCTACCACCACCAAGGCTTCCCCTCTTCCTAATTTTTTTCTAGTGCCAAGGGCAACCAATATTCTAGTGATTCCGGCTTGAAATTTATATTTCATCCTTGACTTCTCATAATTTTCCACTCTCCATAGCCAATCTGTTTTCAAAATCTATCTAAGTCTTTTTCATAACATCTCTTGTATATGTCTCCTTTCTGTCCCCTGACATTGCAACCACTCTGATGTAGTCTCATTATCTTATGCCTGAACTATTTCAATAGCTTGCTGGTTGATCTCCTTGCCTCAAATATCTTCTTTCCGGTCCGTTTTCCACCCTGATCTTGTCACCTACAACAGCATCCAGTAAACTTCTATGGCTTCTTATTATCTCCAGGATCAAATATAAAAATCCTCTGTTTCATATTCAAAATTTTTCATAACCTAGTACCTTCCTATCTTTCTAGACTTCTTACACATTACTCCTCGTGTACTCTGATACTATGACACTGTCTTTGTTGTTCCTCAAATTAGACACTCCGTCTCCTGACTTTGGACATTTTCACTAGTGGTTCCCCCACACATGGAATGCTCTCCCTCCTCATCTTCCTTCCTAGCTAACTTGACTTCCTTCAAGTCCCAGCTAAAATCCCTTCTTCATTGAGAAGGCTTTCAATAGAGAGCTTCAATTGAAGCATAAAAAGGTAAACAGGAAAGAGAAAACACAATGGATTCATAAGGTTGAACTTTTTATAGTCTTATAGCAAGATAATATTTGTAACTCTTAAAAATTTTATCATTAGTAGAGCAATTAGGAGTATGGGGGTATGACTTGACTGTAACTGGATACTATCTTAAAAAACAAAACAAAAAATAAGGGGTAAGAAATAAGATATAACTGAAAGAAGCGAGAAGGGAAAGCTGGAATGGGAGAATAGTCACATAAAAGAAATACAAAAGCATTATTACAAAGGAGGGAAGATTGGGGGTGGTGGTAGTGGGCAACAGTTGAACCTCACTTTCATCAGAATTGGTTCTTAAAGGGAATAACATATATACATTGGCTATATTTATTTTACCCTCTAAGGAAGTAAAACGGGATGGCAATAAGAAAAGGAGGGTAAAATTGATAGAGAAAGGAGGACAGATTGGGGGAGATGGTATTCAGAAATAAAACCCTTGTGAGGAGGGACAAAGTGAAAGATAAGAGAGAAAAGGATAAAGAAGGGGGAAATGGGATAGAAGGAAAAACATATCTATCACATTTGTAGATGTGAATGGTATGACTTTACCCATAAAATGGATATAGGAAATAGAATGGATTAAAAACCAGAATCCTTCAGTGTAGTGTTTACAAGAAACATATTTGAAGTACAGAGACACACACTGAACAAAGGTGAGAGGCTAGAGAAGAATCTATTATGCTTCAGCTGAAAAAATGGCATGGGTAGCAATCATGTTCTCAAACAAGGCAAGAACAAAAATAGATCCAATTAAAAGAAATAATGAAAAAAATGCTACATCTTGCTGAACAGGTGCCATAGACAATGAAGTATTATCAATATTAAACATATATACACCAAAAGCTATAGCATCTAACTTTCTAAAGAAGTTAAATGAATTTCAGAAGGAAGAAGACACTAAAGTTATACTATTGAGGGATCTTAATTTTTCCCTCACAGAAGTCAATAGTCCTTAAAAAAAAAATAAGAAAGAAGTTAAGAAGTTAAGTAGAGTTTTAGACAAGTTAGATATGATAGACCTCTGGAGGAAAATGAATGGAAATAGAAAGGAATATACCTTTTCTTAGTGGTACATGAAATTCACATAAAAATTGGCCATGTATTCAAGCAGAAAAACCTTACAACCAAATATAGAAAAGCAGAAATATTAAATGTAACCCTTTCAGATCCCAATGCAATTAAAAATATATTCAAAAAGAGCAGTGGACATATGAAAGAGTGTTCCAAATCATTATTGATCAGAGAAATGCAAATTAAAACAACTCTGAGATACCACCACCCGCCTGTCAGATTGGCTAAGATGACAGGAAAAATTAATGATGACTATTGGAGGGGATGAGGGAAAACTGGGACATTGATGCTTTGTTGGTGGAGTTGTGAATGAATCCAACCATTCTTAAGAGCAATCTGGAATTATGCCCAAAAAGTTATCAAACTGTGCATACCCTTTGATCCAGCAGTGCTACTACTAGGCTTATATCCCAAAGAGATACTAAAGAAGGGAAAGGGACCTATATGTGCCAAAATGTTTGTGGCAGCCCTGTTTGTAGTGGCTAAAAACTGGAAAACGAATGGATGCCCATCAATTGGAGAATGGTTGGGCAAATTGTTGTATATGAATGTTATGGAATATTATTGTTCTGTAAGAAATGACCAGCAGGAGGAATACAGAGAGGCTTGGAGAGACTTACATGAACTAATGCTAAGTGAAATGAGCAGAACCAGGAGATCATTATATACCTCAACAACGATACTGTGTGAGGATGTATTCTGATGGAAGTGGATTTCTTCGACAAAGAGAAGATCTAACTCAGTTTCAATTGATCAATGATAGAAGCAGCTATACCCAAAGAAAGAACACTGGGAAATGAATGTAAATGGTTTACATTTTTGTTTTTTTTCCTGGGTTATTTATACCTTCTGAATCCAATTCTCCCTGTGCAACAAGAGAACTATTCGGCTCTGCACACATATATTGTACCTAGGATATATTGTGACATATTTAACATGGATAGGACTGCTTGCCATCTGGGGGAGGGGATGGAGGAAGGGAGGGGACAAGTCAGAACAGAAGTGAGTGCAGGGGATAATGTTGTAAAAAATTACCCAGGCATGGGTTCTATCAATAAAAAGTTATAATTGAAAAAAAAAAAAAAAGAGCAGTGGAATGATAGATCAAAAATTACTTGGAAACTAAGTAATTTAATTCTAAAGAATAAGTGGGTCAAAGAACAAATCATAAAAATAGTAATTTAATTAAAGAAAATAACAATGAAATGAATGCCAAAATTTATGGGTTGCTGTCAAAGCAGAACTTAGGGGAAATTTTGTATCTCTAAGTGATTATATCCATAAAATAGAAAAAAGAACAAATCAATGAATTGGTCATGAAACTATAAAAAAAAAAAACCTAGAAAAAGAATTAAATAAAAATCCCCAATTAACAAATTGGAAATCCTGAAAATCAAAGAGAAATTAATCAAATTGAAAATAAGAAAACCATTGAACAAACCCCAATAAAATAAACCATTGGTTAATTTGATTTTGAAAAGGAAAGAAGAAAACCAAATTACCAGTATCAAACATGAAAGGAGTAAATTTACCAGCAAAGAATAGGAATTTAACACAATTATTAGGAGCAATTTTCCCAATTAAAGGGGAAATTAATCAAATCGAAAGTAAGAAAACCATTGGATAACCCCCAATAAAATAAACCATTGGTTAATTTGACTTAAAAAAGGAAAGAAAACCAAATTATTTGTATCAAACATGAAAGGAGTGAATTTGCCACCAAAGAACAGGAATTTAAAAGAATTATTAGGAGCAATTTTGCCCAATCAGATGTCAATAAATATGACAATTTGGTTTGGTTGTCTCTCGCGATCTTTTTTTTTTTTTTTTTTTTTCTGAGGCAAATGGGATTAAGTGATTTGCCCAGGGTCACACAGCTAGGAAGTGCTAAGTGTCTGAGGCCAGATTTGAACTCAGTCCTCTTGACTTCAGGACTGGTGCTCTACCCTCTGCACTACCTAGCTGCCCTAGCTGCTGTTCTAGAAGAATAAAATGTCAAGAAAATCAAGGGAATCAATGGAAAAAAATGTGAATGGAGGTGGCCTAGTTGAATTAGATCTCAAATTATACAGTGGTAATCATCAAAACAATCTGGTACTGGCTAAGAAATAGAGTGGTAGATCAGTGGAATAGATTAAATACACAATATACATAATGACCATAGTAATCTAGAATTATTAAACTCAAAGGCCCAAGTTTTTGGGACAAAAACTTTTTTATTTGATGAAAGCTGCTGGGAAGACTGAAACAGTTATGGCAAAAACTAGGGTTAGACCAACATCTCAAATTATATATACCAAGATAATGGTACATGATATAGACATAAACGATGATACCATAAGGTAATTTGGAGAGCGTGACTAGCGTACCTTTCAGATCATAGATAAGGGGAGAATTTAGGACCAAATGATGTAGAGAGCATTACAAAATGTAAAATGAATAATTTTTATTATAAAATCTAAAAACTTGTACAACTTTCCCCCTACCCCCCTCACCAAAAAAAAAAAAAAAATAAGGCACAACACAACCAAAATTAGAGAAAGAGAAAACTCTGGAAAATGTTTTAATAGCAAACGTCTCTGATAAAGGCCTAATTTCTCATATATAAGTAACTGAGTCAAATTCATAGATATCATTCCATGACTGATAAATTGCTAAAGGATATGAGCAAGCACTTTTCAGACATATCAAAGATATTTATGGTCATATAAAAATGTTTTAAATACTATTGAATGTGAAAAACATGAAATTGGTTAATATGACAGAAAAGGCAAATAATAAATATTGGAGGGGTATGGCAAAACTACAACACTAATACATTGTTGATGGAGTTGTGAACTGATCCAACCATTCTGGAGAGCAATTTGGAACTATGCCCAAAGGGCTATAAAACTGAGTGTGCCCTGTGATCTAGCAATACCACTATTAAATCTGTATTCCAAAGAGATTAGGGAAAAAAAGTTAGAAAAAGAAACTATTTGTTTCAGTTGTATTTAACTCTTTGTGATCTCATTTGGGGTTTTCAGGCAGGGATACATTATGGTTTACCATTTCCTTCTCCATTCATTCTACAGGTGAGAAAACTGAGGGAAATAGGAAGTGACTTGCTCACATAATTAATTAGTATCTGAAGTCAGATTTGAAATTAGGAAAATGAGTTTTCCTGATTCTAGGCCCAGTGCTTAATCCACTGTCTCACCTACCAAGACCTCTGTATACTTAGGGGAACTCATGTACTTATTCATGTAATAGTTTGTAATCATTTTCTGGAGGTCTCATACTTTTTCTTCAATTAAACTAAAAGGCCCTTAAAGCCAGGGAACATGTCTTTTTATTTATCTTTTACAATCATCAATACAGAGTATTTTTTTTTTTTTTAACAAACGAAGGAAGGAGGAGAAAGGCTTGGAGAGCTATGTACAGGGTACTCAGACTTGGTGTTCTCTTCCTCAAGGTGGCTGAGGCCATGGAAATCATGTTGATCGCTGTGGTGTCCCCTGTTATCCGTTGTGAATGGCATCTGGAGGACTGGCAAGTGGCTTTTGTGACCACAGTGAGTAGTCCTTCTTCATGCTATGAATATACAGGAATAGGAACCCAGAGCATCTACATATCATCTTACCTTATCCCAGCTATAAGTCCTAAAATGGAGAATTCTAGAACCTGGTCATTTATTAGCAATTCTTATAAACCAAATTTCTAACAATTTCTATCAAACATACTTAATGTTTGATTCATTTTATATACTTAGTCTGAAAGATGAGAATGTTACACTGGTACTTTTTAATGGATCCCTAAAATCCCCATTCTTCTTCACGTTAAGAAAGACCTGCATGATGTATTAAAACTCCAATTTAACCACTTGTTTGTCAAAAATTATACCGCAAGTTGACTGTAGTGTAATAAAACTAGTGTCTTATACACAACAGGCATTTAATAAAAAAATTTTTAAATGAATGAACAAAACCACAAAAAGTGTTTCTGAATACTTTGAGGGAGATTTTGAGTATGCAGTTCATCCCATTCTTATTTAAGTCTGATTCTTCTCTGTACATTGTACCCTATTCTTCCTGGTTCCCTCTCCCCTGCTCAATTGCTGTTTATTCTAGATCTCTTTGATCTCTGGCCTTGTGATAGCAACTTTGTTAGCAGAAACTGCCCACAACTCAGACCAAAGGCCACTGACAACTGGTCATCTTTTGACTCCTTATTCTTCCCAGTGTTCCTACTTCTAAGATCCCATGATTATAAGAATTTACTTTCTTTTCAATTTGATGCATTGTTCTACAACATAGTATTGTTTTAAACTCTAACCCAGATTTTGAGATACATCCCATTTCTAAGTGCAGGTAAAAGCAACCTAGCAGGCAGGTGTAATTGGTAACGAAGTACCATCAACAAGATCATTTAAATTCCTTTCCTTGCAAATTCTAATCGTGTTTGTACGTTCCAGTTAGCCTAGGGGTTCTTAAGAAGACTATATGGACCTCTTAATCCATAAATAGTGCATGAATTTAGACAGAAAAAAATCCTTATTTAAATATAATTGATTTCTTCCTTGTATTTTATTTTATACATTTAAAAACACAATTCTGAGTCAGAGTCTCTAGGTTTCACTAGCATGCCTCCACAATAAGAAAAAAAAAAAACAAGTTCTTCATAAGAAGAGTGGCTTATTTATATTTTTTAGAACATTCTTAATAATAATCTGTGCTGATACTTAGAATTTACTTAAGTTTGTTTAATATAATTGCTATTTTATGTCAGAAATGCAGTCTGGGGTGAGGGCGCACACATTTTGGCAACATATTCTTAAGTAGCAGTAAGCAGGAATCACAAAAATGTCCTAAAAAAGCATTTCATCAGCATTAGCCTCTACTTCCTTCTTCTATTTTAGAGAAGAAAGGTTAAAGTGACATTTTAGATTGTGATTTAAATATTTTCTCTCACCTCCATAGATGGTGTTTTTTGGCTACATGGTGTTCAGCATCGTATTTGGCCTCTTAGCTGACAGATATGGCCGCTGGAAGGTATGTTGAGTATGGTTACCTAATGTAGAGTTTTTTGGTTTTCATTATCTTTTTTAAAAAATTATTTTATTACTTGCAATGAAGAGAGCTATCTGCATCCAGAGAGAGGAATATGGGGACTGAATATGGATCACAACACAGTATTTTCTCCTTTTATTGTTGTTGTTGTTTACTTGCTTGTTTTTTTTCCCCTCATTTTTTTCTCTTTTGATCTGATTTTTTTATGCAGCATAACAAATAGGGAACTATTTAAAAGAATTGGACAGCTAGGAGGTGCAGTAGAAAGAGCACTGACCCTAAAGTCAAAAAGACCTGAGTTAAATCCAGCCTCAGACACTTAACACTTACAAGCTGTGTGGCTTTGGGCAAGTCACTTTAACCCCAAGTGCTCAAAAGAATAAAAAAAAAATTCACATGTTTAACCTATATTGGATTACTTGCTATCTTGTTGCGGGGCGGGGGAAGGGGGGAGGAAGCATGAGAAAAAAATTAGAGCACTATGTTTTGGAAGGGTGAATGTTATTGAAAACTATCTCTGCATGTATTAAAAATAAGAAGTTATCATCTAAAAATTATTTTGTTTTCAGTTCCAAATTTTTCTCTTCCCCACTATCTGCATCCATTGAGAAGGCCAAAAAAACAACATTACAAATATATATAATTATACAAAACAAATTTCTATCTTAGCTATGTCCATCAAAAAGAAAAAGAAAAAGAAGTAAATACACTGCAGTCTGCACTCTGAGTCCATCAGTACTTTATCTGGAGGAGTTTCATTATGAGTCTTTTGAAATTGTGGTTGGTCATTACACTGATCCGTTATTAAAGTTTTCAGAGTTTTTATCTTTATAGTATTGCTGTTGCTGTAGATATTGTTCTGGTTCTGCTGACTTCACTTTGTATCCATTCACATAAGTTTTTCAAGGTTTTTCTTAAAGCATCTCTTTCATCATTTCATACAGCACAATAGTATTCCACCATGTTCATATAGCATAACTTTTTCAGTCATCCCTGTAGACTGGCTTTTCTTTGGTTTTCAATTCATTACTACCACCACAAAAAACTGCTATAAATATAGTTGTACTTATTTCCTCTTTTTTTATTCTCTTTGGAGTATAAACCTAATAGCAATGTTGCTAAATCAAAAAATATAATTAGTTTAATAGTTTGGGGCATAGTTCCTTATTGCTTTCCAGAATGGAAACAGACCCATCAACAATGCACTCGTATGACTATTTCCCCACATTCCCCACAGCATTCATGACCGATCTCATGAGTATGAGGTCATACCTCAATTGTTGTCATTTGCTTTTTGAAAAATTAAAAAACACTTTCCCTCCCAATCACATATAAAAATAAAATTTAAGATTTGGCTTTTTTTTTTTAAGTTTGAGTTTTAAATTCATCCTTCTCTCTCTTTCCTCCCTTCTCCCTAAGGCAGTAGGCAATATGATATAGGTTATACATGTTGCAATCATGTAAAAATATTTCCATATTAATCATTTTATGCAAGAAGACTTGAACAAAACAGAAAAAAGAAAAAATAAAGTGAAAAATTCTGTGCTTCAGTCTGTATTCAAATAACATTAATTCTTTGGAGGTGGTATGCCTGTTCCATCGTGAATCGTCACGGATCACTGTATTACTGAGAATAATTGTCAGATGATCACGAACCACTACTTATTCAATCATTCTCCTATTAATGAGCATCCCCTCAATTTCCAATTTTTTGTAACCAAAAAAGAGCTGTTTTTGTACAAATAGGTTCTCCCAGAATGTTGAATTAGTTCACAACTACACCAATAATGCCTTAATGTCCCAGCTTTCCCACATTCTCTCCAATATTTATCATTTTCCATTTTTGCCACATCTGATATCTCACCTCAGATAAACCATATTTTTTCTACTTAATGGTATTTTATTATTTTTAAAATCATATGTAAAAATGGTTTTCAACGTTCATCTTTGTAAGATTTTGACTCCAAATTTTTCTCCCTTCTCTTTTCTCCCCAAGACAGTGACTAATCTGATATAGGTTTACATATGCAATTATGTTAAACATAATACTGCAATCATCATGTGAAAGAAGACTCAGAATAAAAGGGGAAAACCCTGAGAAAAGGGGGTGGGGAAGGAGAAATTTATATTTTGATCTGCATTTGTTCTCCATAGTTTTCTCTGACTGTGAAGAGCATTTTCTGTTATCAGTCTTTTGGAATTGTTTTAGATCACTGAATTGTTGAGAAATAAATCTATCCAAGTATATCATCTGCACAAGGCTGCTGTTGCTATGTACAATGTTCTCCTAGTTCTCCTCACTTCAACTCTGTATTAGTTCATGTAAATCTTTCCAGACTTTTGGAAATCTTCCAGCTCATCATTACATATAGCACAATAATATTCCATCATATTCATAAACCACAGCTTGTTCAGACATTCCCCAAATGACAGGCATCACTTCGTTTTCCAATTCTTTGCTACCAGAGAAAGCTCTATTGTAAATATTTTTGAACATACGGGTCCTTTTCCCTCTTTAATGATGTTTGAGATATGGACCTAGTAGCGATTTTGCTAGATCAAAAGGTGTGCAGTTTTATAGCCCATTGGGCATAGTTCCAAATTGCTCTTCAGAATGTAAAACATATATTTTTTGAGGTGATTCAGAGGTATGCTGTTACATTCTTAGCTTGATAAAGTTGGAAACATTAAATAGTCTCTGCCAGGTCTCCCTCCTGGAACTTCCCTTTTCTCACTTTTGTGGCTTAATTACAATTACTGAGGAAACAGATCGAAATATCTGAGGAAACAAAAGTTTGAGCTTCCAAGCATAACTATTTATTAAGCAATGCATTTTAATTGCATAACAAGTAGGACCAAGCCTCCTTAACTTGGCATTGAGCTTGAATGCACTAGATTACAGATTCTATGCATTAAAAGAAAAGAATGAATAGAATGTAAACCATGATACAAGTTTAGGTAATCTGATTTCTAATTGAAGAAATATGATGGATTTTTTCCAAGTTGGGAAGGAGAGAGAGTGAGTTTTGGTTGAGTTGGGAGGGGACATGTGGGTTTCAAGATATTGCCTTTCCCAGAATTCAGAGATATGATTAATTGCTTCCACTTGTATTTTACAAAACATCTACAAATAGATGACTTATGCCATTAATTTTCCTTGAATGATTTAACAGAAAAACAAGATAGAGATTAGTTACATGAGGTAACACAAGATAAAGTTCAGTGTTCATGAGATGGAATCCAATTGTTTCTCTCAATTTTCACACCAACCAATTCAATTTTGTAACTTACCTTCACTTTGTTTCTTCAAATGAAGATTCCTATCTTCTCTGATAATGGTTCTTTTTAGCTCTGACATTTTTTTTTTTTTTTTGAGGCAGTTGGGGTTAAGTGACTTTCCCAGGGTTACACAGCTAAGAAGTGTTAAGTATATGAGTTCAGATTTGGCCTTGGGTCCTCCTGACTTCAGAGCTGGTGCTCTGTCTACTGCATCACCTAGCTGCCCCTCTGATGGTTCTTTTTAATGTACCTTTCCGCACTCCTCATGCCTACCCTGCTCCAGGCTAAGACTGAACAACTTCCTTCTATTTTTTTTTCCTAAAAGAAAGGGTTTTTGTTGTTGTTGTTGTTTTGTTTTTTAAACTCTCTAACTATAAATCTTCTCTCTTTCACTTTTGCATAATCTGCTGCCCTGGTAGTCATGGGCTTTACAGACTCCGTGAGTATATTTTTTAAGGGGGGAAGAAGTTAGGGGAAAGGAGATATGATGCAAACATGTGATTACATTAAAGTGAGGAACTCTTGGTCTAGAAACTCTCCACTGATGCTCAGCTGTAAAATGAGGAGCTAGGAAAAATGTCATTTCCATTTATGAGGCTAGATTAGCAATTTTAGTCTTTATTGCTTGTAGCATTATAAGGTTGTGACGTCATAATCATATAGCCAATATATGTCAGAGAAAGGGCTTGAATTTAAGTTATCCTGATTCCACAGTTGACTTTTTTTTTCCATTATGTCATATTGCCTCTCTAGGGGCTGGCTGGGTATTCAAAAAGAGAACATTTATTGAATTGTCAAGCTTTGAGGTGTCCATGTTCTCATGGATTAGAATCATAGTTTAAGTAAAGATTAAAATTTGGTATTTTAAGATTCGCAAAACACTTTTTATATCTGTCATTGATATAAAGTATAATCTTTGTGGTTTCTCATCCCATGAAATTTTTGTCTGTATCCTTAAGTCCATCACTGATGTCCTATCCAACATGCTAAATGTTTTCTTCCTAAGTTTTTTTTTTTAGTAATTTAAGATTACCAAACAACCAAAGCTACTAAGTTATCTTTTATTTTTACCAATTACTGGACCACCTGACTTCTTTCTTTAACTGTATTTTTTATTCATCTTTTTCTAGCATACAAGTCTTTATTAGGAATATGTATCAGATTATGTACATGTCGTACATTTTCCTCCCTTGCTCTTTGTCATTAACAATTTCACATCATGATGTTCCATGTTTTGTAATGGTAGCAACATCACAAGATTATTTATATTGAAAAAGGTGGACTTTTGTGTGAGAAAGTCACCTACGATCATTGAAAACATTATACATTTTTTGACAATAAACCATTCTCATTTTTCTTTTATTTGATTTGGGATATGGGTCTTATTTATCTGCAGTGGCTATCCAAGCTTTGTCTTACTGGCTTAAAACACAGTTGGATGGGAAGCCTATTGAGTTATGACAACTGTGAATCTGGACAATGTGTTTTTGTCCACTTGTTTTTTCCTCTGTGGATTACTAGGGAGTCCTATAGTATCTCTAGTAAGAGAGTTTGATGTCAATATGAAAGATATCATTTTAAAGTAAGAGCATGTTGAGAGTCTTGATATTGTAAATCAGAAATCCTTTTGTATTTCAATTTTGTCCAGGCTATCTTCCATAGCAGTGTATACTTTGAACTATCTGCCTCTGTCTTATCTCAAGCTCAATCTTGATAATCAGAGAACCATTAAACATTGTTTCTGTCATTCTATCAAATATGAAATCTTGTAAGGTCTTAATATGTACATAAAAACTTTGTTGGAGAAAAGCCTCAGAGGCTATATTTTGCTCTATATAATCAAATGCTTTTTCTTAATGAAGAGAAAATTCTATATTCTTTTTGCCTCTTAGTCATTTAAGTGTGGCTGCAAAATCTGTCCTGCCATATAAAATTGTAAAATTCTATCATATCTTTTAGAATATTTCATAAAGAACACCCTTGATAAGATTTTGCAAAGGTGAATATAAAGAGCTACCTTTGCATGTATTTGGAAAAATAAAATGCTGTTTTAAAAAATCAGTGAAATGTCAGTCTGAAGCTTTGTATTCCCTGATTACTTGACATGGAATCAAATCATTTTCTAACTGCTTGTACCTGAAAATTACAAGACTCCTTGAAAATTACATACTCCTACTTTTGGGAGGAATAAGATGCAAGGGTCAACTTCTTTTGCTAATGTAGACCTACCTGATTTTTCTTTATTTTATTACAAAAATTATCTATAAAATTTGGCTCCATTTTCTGGTCATTGCTGATCGCCAGTGATCAGTCCATCAACACCTTGATATCTTGCCATACTTTCAATAAAATCCTTTAAAAAAAAAAAACAGAATACTTTGACAGAAGTAAATTCTATTCACACAAATTTTATTGAGATGAGAAGCTATAGGTTGAGAGTTTCTAATGATTTCTTTTAATTTAAGATTTATGAATCAAGGTAAGCTAGATGTGATCAAACAGGAAATGGAATGATTAAGTATCAATATCTTTGGTGTCAGTAGAATTAAGTGAAGAGGAATGGGTGAATTTAATTTAGGTGATCATTACCTATATATCACTTGGGCAAGAATCCTTTGGAAGAAATGGAGTAATTCGGTCAATAAAGCGGTAAGAAAAGAAGTACTGAGCTATAATTTCAAAAATAACAGAACATCTATTTGAATTTACATTGTAATATAGTGTTATTCTTTTTTTGGTAGCAGTTTTTGCTTGGCAAGGAGATTATTAACATTGAGGAATCAATATTTTTACATTTGTCTGTTTCCCATTTTTAGAATTAGTAACTTGTTTGAACAAATCCAATTGCAGCTGTTATCATCTTTTTGTATTTTTATCCTTTCCCCCCCAAATTAATAATGATTTCAATCTTTTCTCTAGCTCATCTAGGATCTGATTATACACAGGTAAAGTAATTCAAAAATGGCTCCCATGTGGTAATCGGTCACCTCTTCTTTATTAGGACTTGATCTATTTCATTGTCATGGTGTTCAGTGCTTATGACAAGTATCTTCAAACTCTTCTTAGAGAAAATATTGATGATATGCTTGTGAGACTTATAAATAATTTATAAACCTTTACCGTCTTTCATTATTTAATCTTGAAGCATATTTTCCAACTTATTTTTTACCATTCTCTTGGCTGGCCATCTTTGCAATGAAGTCCAAGAATATCAAGATTGGGAGGACTTTGTGAAGTTTCCTGTAGTATTTCTCTGCTTCCTTATTTTCTTAAACAAGTATTGGCACATAAGTTTCAATTATTTTCATGGTAATATTTTGGCTTACATTTATCTTAAGCTCTATAATGCAAGATGACCAAATATTGAATGCAACAACTCCTTTATTTGTCTCTTTGTGGAAGACCTTGGATAATCCTTCCATTTATGTGCAACTTCTTATTGTTTCCTTAATTTCATTTTTAGTGAGATTGTAAAATGAATGTGGTTTACTTCCTCCAACGAAGGAGTCACTGGACAAAGATGTCACATTTCGATTGCCAGCAGTTGTGTTACTTTTTGTAGATGGTTTAAAAATAATGTGATTTTTGCATACTCTGTCCTTTCAGCACTGCACAGAAGTAAAAAGAGTTTCCTATTGAATAGAGGGCTATTTTGTATTTCTTAAAATGTATTTTGAGGAGGACCATAGCCAAAGAATTTATAACCTGGAAGCCATGTATTGGTAATAAATCTCTCCCCATTCAATATTGGGACCCTACTTAGAGTTTGTGCTATATTTGCCCAAACCTTTAAAAACTCACAATATTATATAGTTAGTAATACTTTACGAAAACTCTGGGTTCTTGCTAACTTTACCTATAGAGTATAAGCTCTGACAGTTTTCTAAAAGAATCAGAATATAAAGTTGATAATGGATTATGTGACTGGTAGCCAAGTACCAGAAAGTCAAGCTTATGTTCTTGGAACATAGGAAGATTGCCAGTAGATGGAAATTTTTTCCCCACAGCAATTAATAAAGATTGTTAATGAAAAGGTTAAGAGTTTATGATCATCTATGGGAGAACTAGCTACATAATGCTTAGCTGGAATATGATGAAACTGTGATTATACTGAATTAAGAGGTGTTACCATCATTATTTGATCCGCTAAGATATTAGAGGCTGGATAGGTTTAATGAAGAGAGACTGGGAGAAAGAGGTCTTCTGGATTTTAGCTTTGGATCTACAATTAATTTGTTCAGTGATGATGGATCATGTCACTTGTCTCTGGTGAATCATTTCACTTTTATAGTCCAATTTCTCACATTTAAAAAGACAGTTAAACTAGAGCTCTCTGGGGTCCTTTACAATGGAAATTTCTATACCAAATCCCTGCTTCTCTGAAAACATCCAGATGTTAAACATTCTATACACAGTCAGGAAATGAATTTTTACATCTGGATCAAGTCTACTAATAATTTTCTTGTTTGTTTCTTTATGTTTTGCCTTCAGATTTTGCTGATCTCTTTCCTCTGGGGGGCATATTTTTCTCTCTTGACCTCTTTTTCCCCATCATACATCTGGTTTGTCTTTCTGCGAACTATGGTGGGCTGTGGTGTATCAGGACACGCACAAGGGTAAATATTTTACTTTTACCACATCAGGTAAAATGTCCATTTGTAAACATGCTAGTGTTAATGATTCTCAGCAATGACTGAGTTGATTAATTCTGCCTTGAATTTTTTTTTGTTGCAGATTTCAATTTTTTTTGTTTTTCTAATTTTGTTTTGCAGATTTCAAATTGCCTTTTTTAAAAGGAAAAATTAATGATAATGGCCCATAACCATGTAGCAGAGGAGAATAATTGTCCTAAAAGAAATGTAGCTTAGACCATATTTAAGTGGTCTGAACATCACAAATTCTGATCTTCTTGAAAAACTGTCCCACCATCATCAGTGGAAGTGCTATATATGATTGACCCACAGATACTTGCAATCCTTAAACTCATGGTTTGCTAGTTCCAACTCCTACCAGCTCTTCAGAGCCAATTGTCACATTTTGAGTGTGTGCATTTTACACCTTGGAAATTGGTAAATGATACAAAGCAGGGCTTGATTTATTGTTTTATTGATTCCCTGGACTCAATTAGGTAGTGGAGAAATAGTTAATAGTGCAATTAAATCTAAGTATATTGTGCATTTTCAGAGATTTAGTTGTTAAATATCTACCATCACACCTTTGTTTCAAGTTCTATTATGATATTATTATTCATTATTACAACATGATGCTTATAGCCTGGACTAGAGATTAGACTTGAGTACTTTTCCCATCTTTCCCTTTTTACTATCTGTGTGGCCTTGAACAAGTCAGTGAAATGCTGACTTTTCCATTTCCTCATTCTTTAAATAAGTATAACTACCTTATGTGTCTCACAATATTGTTATATAAATGTAGAGTAATGAGTTTGTTTTTAATAATATCATCTTCGTTTATCAATAACATTGAAGTTGAATCTTTTAATTGAACAATAACATTGAGAACAAAAGTTATCAAGAAGTAGATTGCTTGACTTGAGAAATTTTACTTCTCTACTCTATACAATAGTCAGTATTATGACATGTAACAATTATTGATATATTAACAATTGATATAGCAACAATTTTGCTATGTTATATATGTTTTGATTTCTCTGGGGTTTTATAGCTCCTTTTGTAGAAAAAAACTGAAAAACCGGAATTTGATGAATACAAAATCTTTCTTTTTATTTTCTCTTTTTAGACTCATCATAAAAACAGAATTTTTGCCTACAAAATACAGAGGTTATATGCTACCCTTATCTCAGGTAAGGTTAAGTAGAAATTCTGTGGAAATTGAAGGCAGGAAATACCTTCTTGAGTGGGGACTTGTTACAATTTTGTCTTTGTATGCTCTGTGCTTAGCTCAATGCTTGGTGAGGTGTACAGTAAATGCTTAATAAATAAACTTACTTCACATAATTGTGGGATTTTATCATCTTAACAAAGAATCACAGAGACCATATATCTCAGTCCATACCTCAAGCATAGATCCTTTGATATAAAGTGAAGAGATATATAAATTGCTTACATAAAGTAAAAAGTGACTGGCATAGCATTCTTGTTTTTAAAGTCATAGAAATACTTTATTTGGTCAAGGAATAACAACTGATATATTTTAAATACAAATTAAAATCAAAAGTTTGATTTTTTTTAATCTTAAACTTGCCAAAGAAAAATATGGTTGAGAAGAAATGAGAAATAATTACTATTCAACATAAATTATATTATGCTAATCATGGAAGTTATTTTCTAGCTGACAAATGAATTTTAAAATCTGATTCATACTATTTCTTTGATAATGTGTTTATTAAACTAAAATTTTACTTATTTTCCTATTTTTTTCTGTATTAATATCATTTCTCAACATTCTATTCCCACAAATACATCCCACCTCCCTTTATAATATAGAAATACATTTAAGCAAAGCAGATTGACTCAATGGCTATATCTGACAGTCTATTCCTCATGGGGGAATCAGGAAAACCTGAGTTTAAATCCAGCCTCAAATACTTATCAATTGTGTGATACTGAATATGTCATTTGATTTTTGTATGCCTTAGTTTCTTTATGTGTAAAATGGGGACAATAGTAGCAGTTTACCTTTCAGGGTTGTTGTAAGGAGCAAACAAAAGGAGGTATTCATAGCTTACCTCCTCTCTATTGAAAATAAGAACTATTTTAAATCCTCTGGAATCATAATTGGTCATTGCACTGCTCTGTTTTGATTTTTTAAAATATTGTTTTTCTTTTCATTATTGTAGCCATTATCCACTTTGTTTTTTTTGTTCCTATTTACTCAGTTTAGTCAAGTCTTCTTAGACTTCTCTGAATTCTTCCTCTTCACCATTTCATGAAACACATTTTAAACTATTTATATGCTACACTTTCTTTGGCAGCCCCCAGTCAATGTGCACCTACTTTGTTTCTACAAGTTTTTTGGGGGAATGTGTTTTTTTTTAACTTCTAAAATAAAAGTGCCACTGTAATTATTCCTGAATATAACATATTTCTCTGCATTTGGAGAATGTTAGGAGGTACAGTGGAGAGCTTTGGAGTCAGGAAAACCTGAGTTTAAATCCAGCCTCAAATACTTATCAATTGTGTGATACTGAATATGTCATTTGATTTTTGTATGCCTTAGTTTCTTTATGTGTAAAATGGGGACAATAGTAGCAGCTACCTTTCAGGGTTGTTGTAAGGAGCAAAAAAAAGATAAATGTAAAGCACTTAGAATAGTATCTGATACCTAGATGCTGTATAAATGTTTTTAAATTATTTTTTTTTACATTTTTATAACTTTATTTTTCTAAATATGTGAAAAGATAGTTTTCAACATTTATCTTTATAAAATGTTCCAATTTTTTTCCCTTCCTTCTTCCTATCCCTTCCCACAGAGAGCAAAGCAATTCAATATAAGTTAAACATGCACAATTCCTCTAAACATCTTTCCATATTCATCATGTTGCACAAGAAAAATCATATCAAAAGGTGAAAGAAAAAAATGAGGGAAAAACTCAAAGCAAACAATAACAAAAGGTGAAAATATTATGCTTTGATCCACATTCCGTATCCATAATTCTCTTTCTGGTTATAGATGGTTCTTTCCATCACAAATCTATTGGAATTGCCTTGAATCACCTTATTGTTGAAAAGATCCAAATCCATCACACTTGATCATTATATAATCTTGTTGCCATATACAATGTTCTCTTGATTAATTTCACTTCACTTAGCATCAGTTCATATAAGTCTCTTCAGGGTTTTCTGACATCAGCCTGCTCATCATTTCTTATAGGATAATAATATTCCATAACATTCATATACCATAATTTATTCAGTCATTCCCCCAACTAATAATCATCCACTCAATGTCCAGTTCCTTGCTTCTACAAAAAGGGTTGCTATAAACATTTTTGCACATGTGTGGCTTCTCTTTTAAAAAATCTCTTTGAGATATGGACCCATTAGAGATACTACTGGATCAAAGAGTAGGCATAGCTTGATAGCCCATTGGGCATTGATCCAAATTGTTCTCCAAAGTGGCTGGATCAATTCACAACTTCATCAACAATGCATTAGTGTTTCAGTTTTCTCACATCCCCCCAAACATTTATCATTATCTTTTTCTATCATCTTAATCTGAGAGTAATCCCTTAGAGTTGTCTTAATTTACATTTCTCTGATCAATAGTGATTTAGAGCTTTTTATCATATGACTAGAAATGACTTGTATTGGACTACCTGCCATCTAAAGGAGGGGATTGGGAGGAGGGGAAAAGTTTGAACAGAAGGTTTTGCAAAGGTTAATGTTGAAAAATTACCTGTGCATATGTTTTGTAATAAAAAGCTATAGTAAAAATAAAAATAATAAAAAAAGAAATGACTAATTTCTTCATTTGAAAATTGTAATTTCAAAGGGTTATCAAGCTGTGCATACTCTTTGATCCAGCATTATTTCTACTGGGCTTATATCCTAAAGAGATCTTCAAGGAGGGAAAGGGGCCCACCATGAGCAAAAAGAAAAAAAGGGGTTTGTGGCAGCCCTTTTTGTAGTGGCAAGAAATTGAAACTGAGTGGATGCCCATCAGTTGGAGAATGGCTGAATAAGTTATGGTATATAAATGTTATGGGATATTATTGTTCTGTAAAAAACAATCAGCAGAATGATTTTAGAAAAGCCTGGAAAGACTTATATGAAGTGATGCAAAGTGAAATGAGCACAACCAGGAGATCATTATACATGGCAACAACAAGATTATATCATGATCAATTTTGATGGACGTGGCTCTTTCCAACAATGAGATGATTCAGACCAGTTCCTATGATCCTGTGATGATGAGAGCCATCTGAACTTAGAGAGAGAACTGTGGAAACAGAGGGTGGATCACAACATAGCATTTTCACTCTTTTTGTTGTAGTTTGCTTGAACTTTATTTTCTTTCTCATTTTTTCCTTTTTGATCTGCTTTTTCTTGGATGTTATGATAATTATATAAATATGTATGCTTATATTGGATTGAACATATATTTTAACATGTTTAATATATTGGATTACTTGCCATCTAGAGGAAGGGGTGGGAGGAAGGGGAGAAAATTGGAACACAAGGTTTTTCAAGGGTCAATGTTGAAAAATTATCTTTGCATATGTTTTGAAAATAAAAAACTTCAATAATAAATAAAATTCTTCATATCCTTTGACAATTTATCAATTGGGGAATGACTTGTATTCTTATATTTTTGAATCAATTCTCTAGATATTTTAGAAATGAGAGCTTTATCAGAAACACTGAATGTAAAATTTCCCCCCAGCTTTCTGCTTCTCTTCTAATCTTGGCTGCATTGGTTTTGTTTGTGCAAAATCTTTTAAATTTAATGAAATCAAAATTATCCATTCTGCATTTCATAATGTTCTTTAGTTCTTCTTTGTCCATAATGTATAAGTGTTTTTAAAAGAAGGATTTTTCAGAATTCCTTGTAGCTTATTTTCCTACCACCAGCAAGGCATTAGTATGCCTCCATAGGTTTTAATTCTATACCCCGCCCCCCACCCAAGTACTTTCTTATCTACAACGTAATTTTATTTTCTCGGCATCCATAGATTTTAATTCTATACCCCACCCCCCACCCAAGTACTTTCTTATCTACAATGTAATTTTATTTTCTTGGCATCCTTTGTGATCTCTCACCATCTCATACACTTTGAGCTACAGAGGGCTAGAGCTGATTCTTCTATTTTCTAGTTCTCCTCTGATGCCTCAACCTCATTTGATTTGGAGGGTTACATCAGGTTTCCTTTAAGATGGTGCCCACAGATATAAGGTCTGACAGGTACTAATAAGGTAGAAAGACCTCAAGTGTGGGCTCTATGATTGAGTTTGTCATTCTTAAATTTACAAATGTTTCTTGACAGGTTGGCCACAGGATGATGGAATTTTTTGGCTAAAGCAACTCTCAAAACCTATTTCTCAGCTCATAGAGAGTTTGCAGTAGAAAGAGAATGAAACCATAGATTGTTTGGATGAGGAAATTTTATTTATTAATTTATTATTAAGGCTTTTTATTTTCAAAACATATGCATGAATAATTTTTCAACATTGACTCTTGCAAAACCTTGCATTTCAAATTTTCCTCTCTTTCCCTCCACCCCCTCCTCTATATGGCAAATAATCCAATATATGTTAAACATGTTAAAATGTATGTTAAATCCAATATATGTATACATATTTATACAATTATTTTGCTGCACAAGAAAAATCAGATCAAAAAGGAAAAAATTGAGAAAGAAAACAAAATGCAAACAAACAACAACAAAAAGAGTGAAAATGCTGCGTTGTGATGGATGAGGAAATTGAGATTCAAGAAGTTCACCTGATAGACAAAATGGCAGAGTAATTCAATGGCAGAATATCAGATTATGACCTAGATCTCCTGATTCCTCTGTCCAGTATGTCAGGTTATCATGCTGTTGATTACTATCGACAGATAGTTTGAGATAGAATCTCAAACCTACCATGGACATCACTGATAATTGGATTGCTTATGTTGATAAAATTTTCAGATCTTTGAGAAAGAAATGCTATAATTAATTAAGCACCATTGATTTCTATTGCCTTTAACCTTTTTTATTTTTCATCAATTAGGTTTTCTGGCTTGCTGGCTCCCTGCTAATCATTGGGTTGGCATCAGTGGTCAATCCAACCATTGGCTGGCGCTGGCTTATTCGTATTGCCTCTATCCCTGGCATCATACTCATTCTGGCCTTCAAGGTGAGAGTGGCTGTCTAGGTCACTGCTGTTATCAGACCAGCTACTTTATTATCCTCACACACATTTCTCATTCTTAACTTTACTCATGCTTTACTATCCTTCACATACCTAAAATGCTATGCTTTTTCTCCCGTTCTTTCATATTTACTGCCTCCTTTAAGTTAGGATTCAATATTGTTTCCCTTAGAAGTCTTCTCTGATTAGCTATACCTTGTTCTAGTACCTCTCTAATAAATCTCAGCTTTGTACTTATTATCCACATTTCTTGACTATGTAGATTTAGTTAAAAGAGATAACCATAGAGTTAAAACTACAAGGAAGCTTAGAAGCCATCTAGTCCAAGTCTTTCATCTCACAGATGAGGAAAGTGAGTTCCAAAAGAATGATCTGGAATGGAAAAAGTGCAAAAGACTTTTTCCAGAAGATGAGATTTAGTTGGGAGTTGAAGTTATAGAGGTCACAAGATGGAGATGAGATAATTTTGTGCATGAAGGACAGTCAATAAAAATGCTTGGAGTAAGGAAATGGAATGTTTTGCTTGAGGAATGATAAAGATGCAAACGTCACTGGATGGAAGATTATATAAGTAGGGTGCAATTATGTATAAGAAGAGTGGAAATATAGAAGGGCTTTGAACATCAAACTCAAGATTTTATGTTTGAAATTCTGTCAATAATTGAGAGGGAGACACTGGAGTTAATTAAATTGGAGGTGGGGGGAGAAGCATTTTAGGAAAATTACTTTGGTGTATGAGTGGAGGGTAGATTGGAATGTGTAATATGTAGCATAAAGATTAACTAGAAAGATATTACAATAGTCTAAATATGAGGAGATGAAGGAGATGTATACTATGGAGGAAACAATATCAAAAAGAGAAGGGAGCATATTTGAAAGATGCTACAAAGGAAAAGTTGATGGGAATTGACAACCAATGGGATATGAGGATTTCAAAGATAACAAAGAGATTAGAATGATTCCTAGATGGCAAGCCTGGGGGACTGGAAAGATGATGGTGCCTTTGGTAGTAAAGCAAAAATTTGGTAGGAAGTAGGGTTTGGAATGAAGGATTATGAATTCTCTTTTAAACAGAATTTGACATCTACAGAACATCTAGTTAGAGATTTCTAATCGGCAGTTGGAGACATGAGACTGGAGGTCAGCAGAGAAGATTAAGTCTGAACAAGTAGATTTGAGATAATGGGATTTTTGGAATCTGATAAGATCATCAAGAAATAGTGAAATGCATTGTTAACATCCAGTAAAAGGAGGCTTGACAATGGTCAGATAAGTAGATAGAAAACCAGGAAGGTAATGTTATGGAAATCTAGAGAAGACTATGTCTGGAAGAGGATTATTGTCAAAAGCTACAGTTGGTCAAGAAGTATCAAGATAGCCACTGGGCTTGACAATTAAGAGATCATTGGTAACTTTGGGGAGAATTGATTTAGTTTAAAAAAAAAATGAGGTGGAAATCCAGACCGGAGAGAATTAAGATGAGATTGAAAGGAAAGAACATGGAGGCTTCTATTATTCACAGAAAGTTTAGCAATAATTCTCAGCAATACAATGATCTAAGACAATCCCAAAGGACTAATGATGAAATATAGTCCATCTCCGGAGAAAAGACTGATATTGTTTGAATACAGACTGAAGTATGCTATTTTTCACTTTCTTTCTTTCATTCTTTTTCTTTTATTTGAGTCTTCTTGTACAAAATGATTAATATGAAAATGTTCTACACGATTTCACTTATATAGCCTATATGTGATTACTTATTGTCTTAAGGAGGGTGAGACAAGGGAGAGGGGGAGGAATAGAATTTGAAACTCAAAACTTTTTTTAAAATGTTAAAAAAAAGTTGTTGAATTTGTAATTGTGGGAAAAATAAAATGTTATTTAAAAAGTTCAGTAACAAAAGGCATGAAAGATATGGGATGATAGTAAGTGGGGATGAATGGATTAAGTAAAGGTTTTTTTTTTTTTTTTTTTTTTTTTTTTTTTTTTTGAGGATGGAGGATATATGGCAATGTCTGTGGGGAAGTAGCCAATAGACAGGGAGAGATGGAAGTTAAATAAAGATGATGGTGAAGGATGGGAGGAGTAATTGGGTAGAGCAGACGGGATGGAATAGGATTCCTTGTGCATGCAGAGGGGTTGGCCTTGGGGTGAGGGACAAGATAGTGTCAGAAAGCATCTGAGTGACATAAGGTAAGGAGGAAGGGAAAAAAGGGTACTCGACTAAAGAAATAATTTTTCCCCAACAAAATATGAAGAAAAGCATTATCCTTCTATATGAGATAAATTTAAAAAATATTTTAAGTCATTCTCCTTCAAGCCTCCTTTTTTCAAAGTCAATGAGAAAAAAGTCATCTGTTTGAAGATGTTTTTAGCATCATTGTTTGTCATTAAAAAACAACTTTGAATCAATTTAAATAAATGGCTCAATTAATTGTGGCATATTGAGGTAATAAAATACAAGAATACAAATGAGACAACAAAAATGAGATATGTCAACTGGTGTGGAAAAATCTGTAAAATAATGTGAAGTACAGGAAGCCAAAACTGGATAGTGTCTACATTGTTTAGACAGAAAAAATGGCTGAAGAAAGTGGAAAGAAATTGGAATAACAGATTAATTGATATGGCTATTTTTATATATTTAGATTCATTTTCAAAAGTAATAATTATAAATGCAAATAGTGATTTTTAAAGTAATTTTCAGCGTTTAGAAAAATAAATACACCTTAAACATCCTCACATCACTGGTTCCTTCAGCCATTCTTCATATGACACGGTTTCTAAATTTGTAAGCATCTTTCTCACCTTACTTTGATGTAAGAGGAATGAACAGCTCATTAGTGCTGAAAATGTAGGGCCCAAATTTGAACTTGCACTCCAGATGTGATGTAATATGTACCAAGCACAAAGGGACTATCATTTCCCATGAATGAGATGCTAGGTGTGTGCTAATCAGTCTAAGATATCATTAACTCTTTGTAATGGCCACACCATGATGTTGATTCATAATGAGCCTTCTGTCTAGTGAAATTCCAGGTAGTTCTCACATATGAGCTGATCCCAAGTCAGGTATCCTCCGTCCTCAGCATGCACAATTGAATTTTTAAAGCCCAAATTGTTTAAAACCCAAAATTGTTTATTTTCATTGCAGTTGATCTTTCTGGCTTCAGCCCAACATTACAGCCTATTGAGGTCATATTCAATAAAGCTTACTGCTGTTGTTTAATGTAATAGTTATCCCTGCCAGGCTTATGCCATCTGGAAATTTGATTTGCCCTCCTATATGCCTTTCTCTAGCTATTATTATTATTCTGTATCAGGAAACTTCTTAATGGAAAAGATCCACAAAAGACGCTTTAGTGACTTGAAAGAGAAAGTTCATTGTAGATGGGGAAAACAGTCCTATTTCTTATGATGTAAAACAGATGGAAGTTGGATGATGACCTTTTCTCATTACAACATGTCTATCGACAGTTCATTCCTGAATCAGCTCGATTTAATGTCTCTACTGGGAACACCCAGGCTGCTGTGGCTACTTTGGAGCGCATTGCCCGAATAAACCGATCAGTCATGCCAGAGGGAAAGCTGGTGGAATCTGCCTCGGTATGCATTCAAACTCAGGGTCTTCTCATGGGAGTTTTCATTTTTGGATCCTTTGGATCATTTAAGAGGTGATTGGTAGAGTCTTTCAATTTCTACTTTACCGTCCTGGATTTAAGATATTCAAGCAGTTTTCCTTGATAGTTTTTTGAAATATTATGTCTAACCTGTTGTTGTTATGGCTTTCAGGTGATTCAATAATTTTTTTTGCTTGTATTGGTTTATTTCTGACCATCTTTAAAGTGTGTGTGTGTGTGTGTGTGTGTGTGTATTATATTTTGGAAAGTGGTAGTAATGAGCATTTTCTTAATTTCATCCTATTTATTGGATAGAGTTAAAAAACCTTATAAGTTTGACTTAAACAACTTCATCAAAAACTACAATTAAGTATGAGACAGGTCCTTTAAAAACATAGTCAAGCAGATTTCCTTAGAAAAATACATACTCATTCTGATGGAAGTGGATATCTTCGACAAATAGAAGATCTAACTCAGTTCCAATTGATCAATGATGGACAGAAACAGCTACACCCAGAGAAGGAACACTGGGAAATGAGTGTAAACTATTTGCATTTTTGTTTTTCTTCCCAGGCTATTTTTACTTTCTGAATCCAATTCTCCCTGTGTAACAAGAGAACTGTTTGGTTCTGCACACATATATTGTATCTAGGATATACTATAGCATATTTAACATGTATAAAACTGCTTGCCATCTAGGGGAAGAGGGGGAGGGAAGGGAAAACTCAGAACAGAAGTGAGTGCAAGGGATAATGTTGTAAAAAATTATCCAGGCATATGTTCTGTCAATAAAAAGTTATAATAAAAAAAAAGAAAAATATATACTCACATTCACATCTAGAAAGAAGGCTATGAGAACTGAATGTGGATCACAACATAGAACTTTTTATTGTTGTTTGCTTGCCCTTTTGCTTTCTTATTTTTTTTTCTTTTTGATCTGATTTTTCCTTGTGCAGCACGACAAATGTGGAAACATGTACAGAAGAAGTGAACATATTTAACATATTTTGGACCACCTGCTGTCCAAGGGAGGGACTGGGGAAAGGGGAGGGAGAAAAATTTGGAACACAAGTTCTGGCAAGGGTAAATGTTGAAAACTATCTTTGCATGCATTTTGAAATAATATTAAAAAATAATTTCTTGGGAAAAAAAAGAAAAATACATGCTCAGAAGAAGTTTTTTCCCCATATGGTAATAGGTCAAAATGGTTCCTAAATATAAAACTATAGGCAGGTAGGTGACATAGGATAGAATGCTGAACCTAGAGTTAGAAAAACTCATCTTCCAAATTTCAAATCTAACCTCAGAGCTTGGGCAAGTCACTTAATCCTGTTTGCTTTAGTTGCTCATTTGTAAAATGAGCTGGAGAGAAAGATATGACAAACCACTCCAATATCTCTGCCATGAAAACTCTAAATTGAGTGAAGAAAAGTTGGAGATGATTTAACAATAAACAGAATTATACTGATGCTTCCACTTATTGTAACACAATAATTCTTCAACCATAATGTTGCATGTAGATGTCCACATACCATACAATACTTTAAATAAATAAATCTGATGGCCAGATGCTATTTTAGTACAGTGAAATAGATATGACATTTAGTAACCTCCAAATCACTATAAATTTCTTAAACAAATAACATCCAGCAATATCACAATAATTTTTTACACCATTAAAAGTTTAAATTTAAAGAAGTCTAAACAATTAGTTTTACCTTCATGAAAAAATGGCATGTTAAAATAAGGGAAAATTTTCTGGGAAAGAAAGAACAAATGAATGGTAGACTAAATATAAAAGCTTAAAGGGCAAGTTGGTTATTTTTGGAGAAATTATAACAATTAAAATATGATTTGCCTTTTTCATCAACCTTTGAGGCATTTAATACTTGCATATTAAGTCTTTTTTTCCTAATAATCCATTAATTCTTAAATTATCTCTCCATCTATTTTCCAAGTATCTTATTTTTCCAATGACATATTTCACATTTTCTTCTTTTTGTTTTAATCTTTCCAAATTTGTTTTAATTTTTTTTGCTGTCTTATGGAATTATCTTCTACTTGCCCAATTTTAATTTTTAAGGAATTTTTTTCAGTGAGCTTATCTTTTTTTATTTGACCAATTCTGTTTTTTTAAAAATTATTTTTCTTCAGTGAATTTTTATACTTCCTTTTCCATATTCCCTATTCTGCTTTGTAAGGAATTCTTTTCATCAGTGAATTTTTGTGCTTTTTTCCTTTAAACCATTAGATCAAATCTGTTTTTGAAGGTGTTATTTTCTTCAGGTTTTTTTTTTTTTTTTTTTGGATTTTTAACCAAATTGTTAATTCTCTTTTTATAATTTTCTTGCATCACTTTTATTTCTTTTCCCAATCTTTCCTCTATTATTCTTATCTCTTTCAGTCTTCCAAGAATTCTTGTTGATCTTTGATCCAATTAGCATTCCTCCCCCTCCCCATCTGTAACTGTTTTTAGTGTTGTCTTCTTCTAAGTTTGTCTTGACTTTCCTTGTCACTATATTTTTATACTCAAATTTCTTTTTTTCTGGTTTGCACATCTTCCAGCTTATTTGTTGGCTTTTGACTTTATGTTAAAATTGGGCTCTACTTACCTTGGGATGGAGAAGCAGTGTTCCAAGCTTTTCCCATGCTTTTGTTTTCAAAGCTATTTCTGAGGGTTTGAAAGTTTTGGGTGGTGTGATTTTAGGGGAGGTATAATTTCTGATCTCCTGGTCAGAATTTTGGTTCAGGAAGAGATGCTAGTGTCCTTCAGCCACAAATATGGTGTCTTTGCCTTGGAATTTGCGACCAAGGCTACTACTCCCTTCTGACTAACCTGTGTTCCTCTCTGCTTTGGAACTTTATATGGACAATAGTTACTAATCAGTGCCAACTGTACCCAACAAAGAGACCCTTGTATTCTCTTTCCGACCAGTTTTCTGGCCCCCTCACCATCTCTAGGCTAAGAGGTCCTGAAGTAGACTTTAACTCTGGTGTCAAACTTGCCAATCTCTTAAGTTTAATTCTTAAGTTGGAAAAATAGCTCATCCTGACTTTTCGTTGTCTCTGCTATTTGCAAAATTTGATTTGAGGTGTTATTTTAAAGTTGTTTGGAGGGTAATGTTGGGAGACTTTCAATGGTTGCCTCTAATCTGCTATCTTAGCTCTATCCCCCAAACCTTCTGTGAATATTACATTTTGCAAAACAGTAAAACAGATCAAAAGGTCAGATTTGGGGACATTGCCCTATTAAGAGATGCCAAATTCACAGCTGGACTTTTCCCTGCTCTATCAAATTACACACTTTTGTGCATCCTATAACTATTTCTGTGGACTTAAAATAATTGACTATAGGTGAGTATAGGCTTACCATCTTGCTGGGCAGATCATGTCCTTTGGATATATATGGTCTTGTAGGGCCAAATGTCAAGTCTACTACATTATTGCCCTCATCTCTTCCTCAGGAACCAAATTAAATTTTAATTGGGGAATATTTAACAAAATAAAGAAAGTCAAAATAGAGCATAGATAATGGGTAATATATGGTTTTCTAAATCAGATTATGGCACAGGGATCCTTATGTATGGTTAAGTGGTCTCCAGGTTTTATACTACTGATGTAGAGTATGTTTCTTTTCCTGTACTGTTGCAATCCTATAATATGAGAGTAGTCCATGCTTTACAATACTAGGGTTATTCTAGGGCTGGTCTGTGCTCAAAGCTTACATCACTATATTCTTAGGAATATCCACAAACCAAGTAGGATTGAGTAGTATGTCAGTTAACAAGCCATAGGAGTCCATGTGAGAGGCTTGTTTTGGGATATCAAGGACTTATGACTTCTATCAAAACAACCCAAGACTTACCTGTAGCTTTAGAAACAGAGTAAGTTGTTGGAGATAAAGTAATTTAGGTTCATGCACCTATTGTCTGAGGCAGAATTTGAATTCAGTCTTTCTAAATCTGACCTATTAGTCTTCTTTGATAATTGAAGGAAATTGCATGGGAAGAGAGGGAATTAACATTACCTCTTTGTTGCTTCCAATATCTGTTAACCCCATTCCCCTTCTGGAGAAGGCAGTGGGTACTACTGCCTTATGTGGTATGGTTTCAGGAATACCAGGAAGCCACATTGCAAGAAATATTCTTTCATTCTGAATGGTTTTTTGAAGTCTGACCATTGGCCATCCATCCCTTTACCTAGAGACTTTCTTTTTTAAAAATAGCTTTCTATTTTTTCATATATGTGCAAAGATAGTTTAACCTTTGCAAAATCTTGTGTTTCAAATTTTTCTCCCTCCCCCCTTCTTCCTCTAGACACAAAGCAATCCAATATAGATTAAACTTGTACAATTCTTCTAAAAATATTTCCACATTTGTCATGCTGCAAAAGAAAAATCAGAGCAAAAGTAGAAAAAAAAACATGAGAAAGGAAACAAACGACAACAACAAAAAGGTGAAAAAACTTATATTTTGATTCACAGTCTCCATAATTCTCTTTGGATGTAGATGGCACTTTTCATCACAAGTACATTGGAATTGCCTTGAATCACCTCATTGTTGAGCCAAGGAGGACTAGTATTTTCAACCCCATCCATCATGTATTTCTAAGCTGTAGAAATTTTGGATCATTTTTTAGAAAAGACATTTAGAAGCAGAAAGAAGTACATTGAGTGCCTGAGAGAGATGGATGGCACCAAGGAAAAGAGAATAGAACAGAAAATCTGAGACAATCAAAGACCAATTTTACCAGATTCATAATGTAATCCTTGTGTCTGAGACAATCAAAGACCAATTTTACCAGATTCATAATGTAATCCTTGTGTCCAAGTCTTCCTCCTGACTGAAGATTCTCAGTGTTTTAAAGAGAATTTTCACCTCTCTGATTCATTGGTCCAAATAATTTGGAAAATATGCTGTTCAACAACCTTATCCCCCTCTGGTTGGAAATTTCTTTTTCAGGTATTTGGACTGATAAGGCTCAAACCATGAATATTTATTTCTTTTCATTTATTTAATTTATATTTAATTTATTTTCAGAAAGATGGGTGTGTCGACTAAAATAAAGCCCAAAGCCAAAGGGTTGTTTTGTTGACAGATATGTGTGAATGTAATTATAATCACATACTGAGGTATAAAGGCACAAATATGGACCAGGAAGGTAGAGGAGATGGCTTTAATTAGCACTTGTTCTTGCTTAATTTCTTTTGCACATTGATTGAGGATCTTCTCAGTGGCATGGCCCTACTTTCCATATACCTTTGATTTTTTAAAAAAACAGAACCCCAAAATTAGTTTGCACAGGTTGTTAAAAGAATAGATGCCACATTATGATAGAATACCTAGGTCTGGTATAAGAGATGAGAACCAAAAACTCATTACATGGCCCTCAATTGTAGAAGATGGTAGCTTAACAGGTGGGAACCAAGAGTCTTTTACATGGCCTTTAAAATCTAAGTTGTAGGAGATGGTGACAGAGAGAATAATGACCCTGAGTCTAGTGGAGATGAAATACCCAGCATAAATCTGCATAAAAACATCACTAGAACACCTTAGCAGACCTCTAATGCAGGGAATGTGGGAGTTTTCCTGGCCACACATATTTGTGTGTGTGTATATACAAATGCCTCTTCACACGTGTTCCTTGGCCAGAAGTATTCCCAATACCCATGACCTTCTATTCATATTTCCTGAGCCCATCACCTTCCCAGTGATGCTATCCTACCCTATAAGAAACTATATTCCAGGCACCTTATCTTGTCCCTTTATTAGTTAAATTATTTAATTAATGTCTTTTTGTTTAAAATGTGTATTCTGGCTAGTAAAAATAAATATGTGATTTATGAGCTATGCTTTTGAGTGAATGTTGCCCCATGGGATGCTTTTAATATAGAGCAACTTTTTTGGGGGGCAATATCTGAATAAGGCATCCCTGGTATTTAGTATGTATTGGTTAAGTGAAATATCTATAATTTATATCAAAACTCATAGAAAAGAATAATATTGATCAGTTCAATTGAGCCCAAGTAGGGCTCAAGCAGGATTGTCCTTCCATGTCAATGTACTACTGTAAGATTGTCTGTCAAGAAAGCCTGGGCAAAGATCACTTCCCAGAATATTTTCTCTTCCCTGCACATTTGAAAATGGGAACCATATGAAGGTTTATGCTGGACTCTGATCTTGGCAGGGTACAGAAAACATCAAATCTGATTTTCAGGGAGATAAGAGACAAGAAATCTTTCTTTTTCCTACTTCTCAGGAAAATTTAGCATAGTGAGGACTGGCTTTTCCTTTAGCTAGATAGTTTGGTAGCTTTCAAGCATCTGTCTTCAGCACTCTTCTTGTGTTCTTGTTCAGAACCCCACATTGCTAGGATTACTGTTTGGATGTTGCCTTCTTCACACCTGTCTCTAATTTAATATTTCTCTTCCATTGTGTCAGGAAAAAAGAGGAAGATTTGCAGACTTATTGGATGGCAAATACTTACGGACAACTTTGCAGATCTGGATCATATGGTAAAAACATTAAGACTTAAAAACTGAGTTTGTGTTGTTACTGTTTTGCAAGCTACTGGAAAGAAGTATTTATTAGATGGTACTGGGATCATAAGATTATATAGGCAGAAAGTAGGAAAGTCCTGAGGGCTGAGATTCAAGCCTTAGAGGTAAACTCAAAGCTCCTGATGAGTAAAGGTCATTTTTCCCTCTGTAGACCTCCTGAAATTCTCCTTAGATTGGGCTCCCTAAAGGGCCCTTTCCTCAGTATATCTAGCTTGTCTTTGGCTCCTGATACAAACAGATAGTGAGTTGTTTGGGGGAATGCTGCTAGGATATCTATGAGAAGTTCAAGTCTTGTAGACCTTTTGAAGTTCACAATGTCTTATTCTGGTCAAGTAGGTTGGATTTGTCCCTCTTACCCGCTAAGGGATTCCCTCTGGCAAACTTATTTAGTATTGATCTCTTCTCTAAACTGGCCTGATATTAGAATGTGGGGTCCAAACCGGTTTGTAATTTTATACAGTGCCTTCAATGAAGCAGCCAGGTGGTGTAGTGGCTATAAAGGCAGAGCTTGGAGTCAGAAAAACCGGAATTCAAATGCTGTCTCAGACACTATATTACGTTGTGATTCACATTAAGGCTAAATAATTCTCTCTCTGGATACAGATGATTCTTTCCATCACAAGTCTATTGAAATTGGCCTGAATTGCCTTGCTTTTGAAAAGAGCCAAGTTCAATGGATAGAGATTTTGAAAGGAAGTTAGTGATCATCTAATCTAAACTAATTGTTTTGTAGATGGAAAAACTGAGACTTTGAAGTGTCCATAGTCACACATGATTCGAAGCTAATTCATCTTACTCCAAACCCCAAATTCTTTCTATTACATCATGCTGTGTTTCTCAAATGTTAATTATAGGTCCTAGTTTTCAACATTCACTTTTAAAAAAGCTTTTTTCCCCCTTCATTTTAAAAAATTGATACTGATTTGTTCTTATAACATATTCATGTCAAAATATATCACCCCTATATGCTGAACAATTGCTTAATTGTAAAATAACCTTGGTAGTTCGTGGAGTAGATGGAATACAAGTGAGAGCACTCTTTTTTTTTTTTTTTTTTTGTAATGCCTAACATTGCCTAATTATGTAAAGTAATAAAAATATTCTTCCTTAATGACTGTGGGTAAATCACTTTATTTTCTTAGGTCTCAGTTTCTTAATTTGTAAAGTAAAAGGATTTTTTTTTCTTTAGTTGTTGATGAGGAAAACAAAATTATTTTGCTCTGGGATATAGAAAATGGTGTCAGGGAAATCTCATTTTGAAAGGCAAGGACCAATTTATGTGGAGAAATGTTGCACTCTTGTGGTCATTTTGGGATATTTCAGCTAGTGACTATATTTGGCTCTGTTCTATTTTAGATATAGATTTTTCAACTAATGACACAAATTTAAGAAAATTATGAGTAATTCAGGATTATTGTGGGTAGGACAGATAATAGAATTTAATTTATGATAAATTTAAACTTACCTTATGATAAATTATTTCTAAGCTTTGGATGAGTAACTTTGCATTATCTTTTTTTAATGTAATTGGTTATTCATAGTAACTCAATTTAATAAATGTTCTTTTCTAGTTCTTGGATATGAGTAGGCTTCAGCAGATGATCAGCCAAAATTTATATAAAAGAAGTATATAAAAAGCAACATTAAAGGGGAATGTTATATGACCTGGAAAGAAAGGAGTCTGAACATGGAGCAAGCAAGTTGGGCCAATATGATAGTAGAGAACTAATAAGGCTTTTGTATGTATGTATGGCTGGAACCAGTCAGTCAACTAGCATTTATTAGCATCAGACACTGCTGTATTTTTAGAGAAAAAGGCAAAAATAGTAATTAAAATTTTTAATTTAAATTGGGAAGACAACATTGCAAATGATCATGTGTATGAGATAAACTGGAGATAATTCTTAAGGAAGACAGCAAGGGGGAATGAGAAGGGATATAATAAGCCTATAATAGGATAAAAGGGATTTTATCTGGAACTTGCAGGGGGTCATGGCAGCAAAGAAGCAGAAATAAGTAGGGAGTGGCTTCCAGGCCTAGGGAACAGCCAGTGGAAAGGCATCAAGTTGGAGATGGAATGTCACATATGAAGAACAGTTAGGAGGTCAGTGTCACTAGATCACAGAGTATATGGAGGGGAACAAAATGTAAGAAGACTGGAAAGTTTTAGGAAGATCACTTTGCTAGGCAGAGAAGAATGGATTAGAGTAAGGAAAGATTTTAGGTAAGGAGATCAACCAAGGGCTATTGTAATAGTTTAGACAGGAGGTGATGATGGCCTATATTGGGGGCAGTATCAGTGTCAGAAAAAGAGAGATGTTGCAAAGGCAGAATGAATATGATTGGATCTGAGAAATAAGAGTGTGAGAAATCAAGATGACAACTAGGTTATGAGTCTAGGTAACTGGAGAAATATCACTACTCTCAATAATACAGTTATTCCTTCCACATCTCGACTTTCCCCATTGCAGTTTCAATATATTAAATGGGAGTTTGGGGGGAATTCGACATGCAAAGGCCAGCAGACAACACAGAAAGAGTTTAGAAACTCAGAAATGCATAAAAATGTAAAGTATTGTATAATATCAATACCCCATTTTAAAAAAAAGAAAACAAATCAGATTTTTTTTTCCCTCTGGTACAAAGGGAAGGCCCCAAAAGTTCACATGGATTTTCCAAATTGGGAGGCACTTTTCCTTAATATGGAAAAGATAATTGTAATAATGCATTTAGAAAGAGGCAAGAATTTGTGGAGAAGGGTTTTGAATGGATGAGTTTTAAACATATTGAGTTTAAAATTTCTGTGAGATATCTTAAAGTTAGAGGTTATGGGAAGTGAAAGTTTAGTAATAAGATCAGAGAGAGGTTAGGGCTGGCTATATCTATATCTATCTATATCTATATCTATATCTCTATCTATCTATATATGTCTATATCTATATCTATCTATCTATCTATCTATCTATCTATCTATATATATGAATTGTCTCCATATGAGATGTTAATTGAATTTGTGGGAGCTGATGAGATGACCAAGACATCTGAGGTATAGAGAATAGAAAATGATTTATTTAAAGTCATATAACTAGTAAGCAGCAGAACAAGGATTTGAATCCAGTTTATCTGACTCAACCAAAATTAGAAGCTTTGACTTAGCATGTTAGACAACTGTGCTCTATCACTAGGGACTCACAGAGCACCCAGATTAAAATAGAATAAGGAAAGATTTAATAACATAAAATAGAAAAAATGATGATATAAATATATGGTTTTCTAACTCATTACACAACTTTGCAGGGATTCTTATGTATGGTTTGGGTAAATCCTGTTTTTAATTCTAATTTGACATCATTGATCTAGGGTATTGAAATTCAGAGCAAGAAAAAAAATTAAACGCTTACTTCTTCAGAGACAATTTAGTTAGCAAGAATAGTTATTTAAAATGGTAACCTATGTTGTTACATTGTGCATTATGAATAACACCCATCTGTGAAGTATTATAATGTATCCCCTCTATTCAACAACATTTATCTTAATTACTTTATGTATTGTTTTTACATCATAGGTTACAAAGTTGATTCAAAGATGGGTTTCATGATACACTTATCTCTTCCATATCACAGGATTTAGAGGCACAGCACCCCCACGATCTGGAAAATCAATGATGTAAAAAGTTTTGGCCCTCCCTTCCTACCAGAGAAGTCTATATTATTATGATTTTAAAAGATAAAATATGTTGATATTATACAGTATCATCCATATAGTTTATGTATTTCTGAGTTTCTAAACTTTTTCTTTGACGTCTGCTGGAATTGGCGTGTTGCTTGCAGCTTCCTTTATCCAAATATCCATTAAATTTCTGATTCTGGCCTATTTCACAGGCCACGAAACAATGATGGGGAACGTCATTATGTGGAAGGGATACCTGTGCTTTCACTGGGTGTAAAAATTGTTAATTAAGATTCTGCTTTGACTCTAAATCTAGTTCTCTTTCCATTATATTAGTGAATAATCAAACTCTTCCTTTGATACTTCTTAATTAACAGAAATAGGGAATTTTAATGATTCCCCCCTCCCCCCCCTTCTAATACAGACAGACTAGTGCAAATTTTTCCTGAAGCTATTTCATTTCCTTTTTAAAAAATGTAATAAGAAATACATTTCTTATTACAAGGAAATAGAAGGAAAAGGAACAGATTTTAGCGGGGAAGTTTCCAAACCCTGACATTTGTTCCTTGTTCACTGCTTTTTCAGGCTTGGGATCTCTTTTGCGTATTACGGGGTCATTCTGGCCAGTGCGGAGTTACTGGAACGAGACTTAGTTTGTGGCTCCCAAACGGAGACGCAGATGGTGCTGAATGGGGATTCGGAAGAGAGCAAGAGCCCTTGTCATTGTCACCTGTTTGCTCCCTCCGACTACAAGACCATGATCATCAGTACCCTGGGAGAGATTGCTCGTAAGGAGTTTTCGTCTTGGGAGATTGCTTTGTTTAACATGCGAACGTAGTAACATCAGCATCTAAAGTTCCCAATATGAGGCGAGTAGCAAGGGGTAGTGATCCAGCCCACCGGAGCTGATCCATCCTTTTGGGTATGGTCAACTGTATTACTGATAGAGAACTCTGTGTAGTGGATGCTGGGTCAGGGAGGAAGATGTAAGTTTGAATCCTATTCCCAACACAAACTGTAACACCCCTAGGGATCTTAGTTTCTTCTTTAAAATAGGGGATTAGACTCAAGTGATCTCTAAGCTCCGTTAAAGCTCTAAATCTATGTCTATATGATTTTTGTTGGCGATTATTTGATCCACAAGTTGGAGGTACAGTGAAGGAATCTCTTGGGATGGAGAAGAAAGCAATTGGACCTAGATTGATCTTTGATAGCCTGAATTAAAAACAAACAGGAATTTATTTCCAACTGTTTATCAGGGATTATCCTCAATAGTTCCTAAACTCTATTTGGGGGGTGAACTGTAGCTAATCATATATTAGCAAAATCTGAATTTGAAAGGTTTTCGTGTACTGTCAAATGAAGAATTCAGCAAAATTGCTAGTCTTGGGAGATCCAACTTGGAAGGCACACAGTCATGGATATCTCATCTTTCTTCTTTTTTTCTCCTTCTCATCTTTTTTTCTTCTGATGCTGCTCCTTCTCTCCTCTTTTTTCTTTTCTCTTCCCCTTTGTCTCTCCCTCCATCTTCCTCTCCCTTTATTTCCCCCTTTTCTCTCTTCTTACCATCTTCTTTTTTCCTTTTCTCTCCTCCTTCCCCCTCTCTCTCCTCTTTCCCCCTTTTCTCCCCCATTTCTCCCTTTTTTCCCCTTTTCTTTCCACCTTTCTCCCTCACTTTTCTTCCCCCTTCCTCCTGATTTTTCTCTTCTCTCCCTTTCCATCGCTTCATCCCCCCAACCCCATCTCTACCTAAAATAGAGCATCAGGACTTTCTTCAGATGCTAGTAATCAGTACTACTACTACTATTACTACTACTACTACTACAATGAGGTAGCTGGCTCCTGGGTGTTTGTGACAGAATGTATTGTGAGCAGTTTGAGTGGGTAGAAGATAGAGAATATGTCAAATCAAGAGAAAAGGACAAGTTAGCTAATTGGGAGTGCCTGCAAATAGCAGGATTGTGAATTGGTGCACTGTCAAGGTGCTGTCAGTCTATGTATTGGGGGGAGGGTTTGGGGGTCACAGATGAGCTAACTGAAGCAAGAATTGGTGTAATCACTTTCTCAAGGTAAAAATGACAGAGAAGGTTTGAACAAAGGTCTTTCAGAACCAGCTCTTTATTCCACACCATGTAAACTTCTTAAGCAAAAGAAGGTAAATTCTAGGGCACGGGAGCTGCCCTTTCCTGAGGGTGAATTGAGAAATAAAGTAAAGGACCCAGCAAGTCACTTAACCTCTATTTGCATAGGAGGCAGCTAGATGACTCAGGAGTTAGAGAGCTGAGTTTGGAAGATCAAAGACTTCAAGTGGGCAAGAGATCATCAGGCATTAATAAGTAAAAATTGCCACCACAGTCCTTCTCCTTCCTTCTCAGTATTTTGCTCCAGTTTTCTGGAGATCAGGGGCACTGCTTCTTATTTTTCTTCCCCCTCCCCCCTTTTTTAAACCACTTTTTCCTTTCCTTATCCTCTAGCTTCAAGTGGTCCCTTCTACTCTAGCTTATAATTTTCTCCTATTCTTCCCAAATTTCTGCCAGAAATGATTTGTAACATTCAAGGGTGGTCAGGAAACAGCGGTTTGGAAACATCCTTTGAGCCAGGGAAATGTCAGAGACTTTCTGCAACTATGGGAATTTAGTGCCTAAAAAACTGATGACTAGGAGAGATGAATATTCGTGTAATTTGTTTGTTTTTATTGGGCAGAGAAAATGCCAGGATTAATTATTTTATCATTATAAGAAGTTCTTGGTGTGGAAATTCCATGTATTATTTCTTTTTCAATCAACAAGATAATAGTAACAACAACAACAACAATAGTATTTATATACTGCTTTAAGGTTTGCAAAGTGCTTTCTAAATGTTATCTTATTTTATCTCATTTAGGAACAACAATTCTGGGATGTAGGTGCTATTATTATTCACATTTTCTAAATGAGAAAATGGAAGTAGACAGAAGTTAAGTGACTTGCCTAGATAATTAGTAAATATCTGAGGTAAAATTTGAATTTAGTCCTCTTGAGTCTAAGTCTAGTGCTCTAGCCAGTATAATCTAGATGCCTGAGGTGGGATAAAAAAAAAAAATACATGTTAACAGACATCCTACCAGGCACTGGGAATAACAATATAAAAGAGAGTTCTTACTCTAATAAATGTTAGAATTCTATTTTTTGGTGAGCCAATGACAAATGAATACATTTCGATTTCCTCAAAAAATGTTTTTCTCCCAGGATCTGCAAAAGGAATTTACATTCTACTAATTTCCTCAACTATTGCAGATGGTCAATTCAACAGCAATTTAGATTGAGGGTTTCTTCCTGGAGCTTTGAAATTGGGTAATTTCCCCTTAACCATTCAGAAACTGTAGCAATCCCAGTGGCTCCTAGGATAATCCTTTGATCTGGGGAGAAACAATATAGAAACATTACTCTCTGATTGAAAGTGATTGTCTCCCCTCCTGTGAAGGGACTTAGACTAAGGAATCTGAACTATGATCTAATATATCTATCCAACAGATCTTTATGTTCTCACAAAAATAAAGGACTGCCAGGAAATTTGCTTACAAAGAAGAACCAAAGAGACAGCATTCAAGAAGTTTGAACCAAGTTGCTTCCATTTGAAACAGGCACGAAATGGTTAATGTCGATGTCTGAATGTGCTAACTGCTTTTTAAGATGTCAAGGATTGGTTGTTATTTCTTCTCTTCTAGTAAATCCTTTAAATATCCTGGGCATTAACTTTTTGGGAAGACGGATCAGCCTTTCTATCACCATGGGATGTACAGCTTTGTTCTTTCTGCTGCTCAATATTTGTACTTCAAGGTATCTTCCTTTTGGGTGCGCCAAAATAGTTGGTTTTGCAATAGTGAACTTTTTTTGTTAATGCTAGGGAGCTCCCCACTGTCTACTCATGCAGATCAACAACTGTTTTGGAATACAAAGAAAGGCAAAAGAAACACAGTCCTGTCTTCAGAGAACTCATATTCTAATAAGAGAAACAAGGAAAAAAATTATCCATAAAAAAACCATATACATACATATAATTGGAAGTAATTTCCATTAAAAAATTTTTATTTACTTAATATTTTCTCCAGTTACATTTAAAACATTTTTTTACATTAAAAAAAAAAAAACTTTTGTGTTGTAGATTCTCGCCTTTATTCCATTTAAGAAATTCCCAGCCCCCACTTAAGAAATTACATGTGAACTTATGTAAAACATTTCCATAAGTTATGTTGTGAAAGAAAACAAATCCCCCATCCTAATTAAACAACAGCAACAACAAAACTCTAAAAAAAAAAAAAAGTGTGTGAGTGTACATGTGTACACACAGAGAATGAAGATATTCTTCAGTCTATATTCAGACACAACAATTTCTTCTCTGAGTATGGATAGGATTTTTCATTTTAAGTCCTTCAGAATAGTCATGGATCATTGTATTGTTGAGAATAGAAAAGTCATTTATAGCTGGTCACGCCAGAACATTGTGATTACTTTATATAGCGTACATTTTATTTTACTTAAGTTAATGGAGGACTTTTCAGGTTTTGTTTTTTTTTTTTTTTTCTGAGAGCATCCTGCTCATCATTTCCCATGAACAATAACATTTCATGAAAAAAAAAATCACATCAAAGGAACTTTTTTTTTTTTAATACACTGTATGGGGATGGAAGATGGGGACCCATAAATGTTTGTGGAGAATATGGCATTTGAGCTGAGTCTTGAAGGAAGTCAGGAAACTAGGAGGTGGAGAAGAGGAAGACAGACATTCCAGACAGCCAGTGAAAAGACATGGAGGTGGGAGATGTTGCTGATTCATAGAAGAAGGGGAATAGTCTTAGACTTCTTAATCTTTCAGGATGGAAAATGGAGGAACAGGAGAGGGAAAGACTTTAAAAACCAATGGGGAGCAGCTAGATGGCTAGTAGTAGATAGAGCACCAGCCCTCAAGTCAGGAGGACCCAAGTTCAAATGTGACCTCAGACACTTAACACTTCCTAGCTGTGTGACCCTGGGCAAGTCACTTAACCCCAATTGCCTCAAGAAACAAAAAAACAAAAAAGCCTCCAACAATAGACTTTCCATTTGATCTGAGGTAATAGGGAATCACTGGAATTTATTAAATGGGGGTAAGAGGGTGAGATAACATGACAAAACCTGTGGTTTTTGAAAAATCATATTAGCAGATGAACAAAGGATGGATTGGAGTAAGAGGAGACTTAAGGTAGAGATTGAGTGCAAGGCTTTTGCAAGATTCTGGTGGTTCTCAGGTGATGCGTGTCTTTATCAGGATGATGGTGATATGAGTCTTAAAACAATCTCTTAAAAATAGAGATTTAAACATCACATGCAAGTTCTCCAGAGCATCTTATGGCTGGTCAAAAATGCCACTTAAGATTATACTTATGTGAAAATTATGAACTGTTTGGTCCATAGAAGGGAGAGGAGAAAGGAGTCTTGTTTGTTCTAAACAGTGATTCTTTCCTCCATGTGCTGTCCCAGTTTCTCTTTATCCAACTGGAATTTTCCCTCTAAGGTTGAAGGGGGAATGTCCAAGAAGTGTGTTAAAGTTGATGCTAAAACAGCGTTACCTTCATATTTAGGGGGAAGAATACATGACCCTCATAGGAGAGATTACCTTAAATCTATCCGCAAATTAAATTTTCGGTCAGAGTTTGATTATTATAAAGTCACATGAGAATGGATGATTTTGGTGTCCTGTTGGAACAAGATAACTGGGAACTGCAAAATCCTAGGTTAAGTCCTACCCCCAACAAATGTGAGTTAAATGACTTTGGGCAATCACTTTACTTCTTCCTGCTCTAAGCAATTCCATAAGACTTGCAAAGAAGGTGAAATTCTGCTGTTGATAAAATGATGTTGTTTCACATGTTTTTCTTAAGCCAGTGAAACCCCAGGTCTTCTCCCTATCCCTCTATGTGGCCCAGAGAGTTCATTTTGAAGAGTCTTGTTCTGGTCAGTAGCACAATTTTAATTTTTAAAAACTTCTATGAAACTATGCAGAATTGCAGTGTTAGTGGGTACATAAATTTCATCTCCCTATTCTTAGGCTAGAGTGGAAAGCTTAAGAATAAGAAGGGTCTGTGCATACCCTTTGATCCAGCAGTGAAGATACTACTAAATCTGTATCCCAAAAAGATCTTAAAAGGACGGAAAGGGACCCACATATGGAAAAGTGTTTGTGGCAGAAACTGGAAATTGAGTGGATGCCCATCAGTTGGAGAATGACTGCATATGAATATTATGGAATATTATTGTTCTGTAAGAAACAATCAGCAGGATGTTTTCAGAGAGTCCTAGAGAGACTTCCATGAACTGATGCTAAGTAAAATAAGTAGAACCAGGACATCATTATACATGGCAACAAGACTATACGATAATCAATTCTGATAGAATTGGCTCTTCTCAGTAATCCAATGATCCAAGACAATTCCAGTTAGATTTGGGGTGGAAAATGCTACTGGCATCCAGAGAGAGAACTATGGAGACTGAATGTGGATTGAAATACACTATTTTCACCTTTTTGTTTTGCTTTATTTTTCTTTCTTGGGATTTTTCCATTTTGTTCTAATTTTTCTTTCCCAACATGACTCATGTGGATTTATATGTTAAAAATGATTATATATGTATAACCTACATCAGATTGCTTGCAATCTTGGGGAAGGAGGAGGTAAGGAAGAGAAGGAGGAAAAAAAATTGAAACTCAAAATCCTGTGAAAATAAATGTTGAAAGAGAACTGTTTGGTTCTATACACACATACTATATCTAAGATATACTATAACATATTTGATATATATAAAACTACCTGCCATCTAGGGGAGAGGGTGGAGAGAGGGAAGGGAAAAGTCGGAACAGAAGTGAGTGCAAGGGATAATGTTATAAAAAATTATCCCTGCATATGGACTGTCAATAAAAAGTTATAATAAAAAAAATTCTAAAAATTTTCAAAAAGAAAATAAATGTTGAAAACCATCATTACATGCAACTGGAAAAATAACATACTATTAAAATAATATTTTAAAAAAAGAATAGGAAGGGCAAGGGTCCTCATTGACAGATGGAGGGGTCTTGTCCCAAAGTCCTGTTTTGGAGGGCCTAACAACAAAAGGGCCAGTGGAGCCATTATATTTCTCTTCTGGCTGGAGTGATAATGCATCTACTTATTTTTGTTGATTTAAAAACAACACCAAATAACAACAACAAAAAACCCTGCCACGTTGAAATGGATGTTGATCCTATAAATATTTCCTTATTGGTGACACTAAGCTAATAATGATTTTTATCCTTTCCCCTTTATTCTCTCTTTTCTAGTACAGGCCTGATTGGCTTCCTCTTCATGCTGAGGGCTCTGGTGTCAGCAAATTTCAATACCATCTATATCTATACCGCTGAGGTTGGTCTTTCTCAGGGCTCTGATGGATAGTATGATTGAAACTGCTTTTGATAAATCATTTAAAATGTGTGCCCATCCACTGGCAACTTTTCCTCACCCTCTACTAAGGGGTTTCTTTTAAGATTTAAAAGCTTTCATGACTTTCTAAATACATCCCTCTGAAATAATACCCAGCAGGGATTTCCAACTTTGTATTGTTATTGGGAAAGGACATTTTTTGGCCCTCATTCATTTTCAGAAATCCAACTCTTGCAAGTGTCTTCTCTTATTCACGGATTTGAGGAGGATGGGAGAATACCAGCCAAACTCAAGACATGGAAATCTCCCTGTTTTTGTGCACTGTGGGTTCCTCTGGATTCTTGCAAGTGTCCTCTTGTATCCTGAGATTTTTTTTTTGAGGAGGTTGGGAGAATATCAGCCAAGCTCAAAACATGGGGGGGGGGGGATCTTCACTTTTTTGTGTGCCATAGGTTCCTTTGGCAGACTGGTGAAATCTGATGGACTCCTCAGAATAGTATTTTTTAATGAATGAAATAATATACATAAGATTCTAAAGGAAACAAATTATGCTCGAAATACTCTTATCAAAATTGTTATTTATTATTTAAATCAATTTTTGGGGAAGCTAGGGGGCACAGTGGAGAGAGCATCAGCCCTGGAGTCTGGAGAAACTGAATTCAATTTGACCTCAGACACTAGATATTTACTAACTGTATGACCCTGGGGCAATTCCCTTAACTCCAGTTGCCTCATATTACCCCGCCCCGCCCCCCCCCCAAAAAAATTAAGGATTTCTGCTTAAGGATAAAGGATTTATATATGTATATAAATATAATTTTAACATCTGTTAAAAGTAAGAATATAAAAGAAATCCTTGACATAATTAGTTTACTCTCAAAATTGTCTAGTTTGGGATATTACCTTTAAAAATAGAGTTTATTCAAGGCAACATTTAGAAATTTGGTAATCAGATTTTCTTTGTAATGTTTTCACTTTTTGTGACAAGTTGGGCCACAATTTGGCATCTTTCCATTTTCTGCACATTAATGAGAAACAGGCAAAAACTTGAGCAAAGGAAATTGCCAATGAACTGTGAAAACAAAGGAAAAGGGGCTTTGGGGATTTAGGGTTCTCCCCAGAGGCAAGTTGACGCAGAGAGTGAGTGATGGTAGGGGCTATTGTAACTGTCACTCTTCAGTCCTTTGAGAACTAGTCAGGAGGATAGGAAGCAGTCAACTAGCTTCTAGAAAAGTCATGAAGTTGCCTCAACTCTACTTTAAAATGTCATATCCCAACTGGATAATTGTAGGAGCAAATTAATTATGCTGAAGATATCTTTGTTTCTCCTCTCATAGGTATTAGATCAATATTTTTTAGGAAGCTGAAAAGATGAGTAATGTGTACATCTTGATTTCCCTCAAACTTATGGTTTTTTTTTTCTTTGTGGTTATAAAATGCCTGGAAATTTTATGTCTTTAAAATTATGTTTTTTTTCTTTGTGGTTATAAAATGTCTGGAAATTTTATGTCTTTAAAATTGAGGGGGAGGGGGGCAGCTAGGTATTGCAGTAGACAGAGCAATTGGCCCTAGAAGAACCTGAGATAGTTACTAGCTGTGTGACTCTGAAAAAGTCATATAACCCTGATTGCCTCCTCCCCAAAATATAATAAAATTTAAAAACTCAATATTTAAATTAAAAAAAACAAAAATAATTAATTTAATAAAATAATGAATAAAAAAATAAAAATGAGTATTGCATTTATTTCAGTTTCTTTCGAACTCATTTTTTCCCTTCTCTCCATGGCTGCAGAAGGCCTTGAATCCTTTTTTATTGTGAAAGTGACAGCATTTCAAGATTTGTCCTGTGGAATAGGGATTAGGCTCACTTATTCTTGATCCCTGAGGGACTTAGATGCTCATGTAGTCCTCTTAAAACAAAGAACCTGGTCATATTCCTTCCCAGATCAAAAATCTTCCTTGTACCTACTTATTTGTAGAATAAAAGACAAATGCTACCATTGGCATTCAATGGTCTCTGTGATGTGATTCAAGCCTATCTTTCCATTCTTATTTCACATCATAATTTAATACTTGCTATCCTGATAAACCAGACCTCTAGCATTCATTCTTGCCTGGTCTATTGTGGTTGTTATTGTTTTCCTTTTTAACCTTATGATAGTTGACACTCATATACAGCCCTTTAATATTTGCAAAGCTCTTTATGTTATTATTGTATTTTTGGAGCATCAGACCAATATGAGCTCGTAATGCTATAGGTTGGCCACAAATAGCCCCAATGAACATTTAGGGTGGGATTCTCTCACTTGTGTGAGTTAACTAAATTCTGCTTGGCTCATAGAGCACCTTCTCGGACGAGGGCACGCCATGCTGGGTGGTCCTGTGCCAGGGTCTATTCTCGAGTTCTTAAGAGAGACCTTGAGAGTGTGGCGCCTTTTCTGACCACCTTGTGAGGGCATGGATGCTCTTGAGGTCCCCTCCTTCAAATGACTGAGCCAAATGGCTCTGTCCGATATGATTCAGGTCTGCATTGGGTCTGGGGCATGTTGGGCTGGGGGAAGCAGAAGAAATGAGTATTTAATGATTGAGGCTTCTCTCCTGCTGCAGGTCTACCCCACTCCTATGCGAGCTTTGGGCATGGGCACAAGTGGCTCTTTGTGTCGGATTGGTGCGATGGTGGCTCCCTTTATATCCCAGGTGAGATGCCCCTGCAGTGAGCCTGAAGGGGATGGCAGTGAAGAAGTAGAAGAGACTTCAGAAGGGAAGGCTGACCAGGGATTGTTTTATCAGAACATTCTCTAAATCGGTAATCGTCTGGGAAAGCCGCGCTGAGCCCCTACCCCAAGATGAGACATTGTCCAGTCTTTTGGGGCATTCAATAACATAGGGAAGCAGCAGGACATAGGAGAAAGAGAAGCTTTCCCTATGGCTTGGACAAGTAAATTCCCCTCAGAAGTCTCAGTTTCCCCATCTGTAAGAATATGGAGTTGGGCCAAATGATCTTTAAGGTCTCTTCTAGTTGCAGTAGTCTAACGTCTGTGTGCCAGGGGGAGATATAGCAGGGATGATATTTTTCCTTGTTAGGAGAAGGTTGTGGAAGCCCACTGTGGATTCAGGATCCTCCAGGGACCTGTCAGAATGGTGTCACTATCACAGGAAGCATGGCTTATTACTAAGAAATCTAGCTCTCAGGGGTTTGAACCACTCTACAATTCAGGGGAACAATCCTGATTCTTAGAATTTTAACCCCACAGATACATTACATCATTCCAGGTGTAGTCACTTTTCAGTGACAAATGACCTCCTTGTGTTAATGGGGTATCATGACTGTACATGTATAAACCCATATCAGATTGCTTACTGTCTGAGGGAGAGGGGGAACATAGAGAGAAAGAGAGAAATTTGGAACTCAAAACTTGAAAAAAAAAATCAAGTGTTAATAATTGTTTATATGTGCAATTGGGACAAAATAAAATTTTAAAAATAGGTAACTTAAGGAGGCAGTTCTAGAGTATGTATTTCTATATGGGATTTGGCACCTTCCACCCATTTTTTAATCACTTCAGACTCACTGGTAAGAGGTAATGGGTTAAAAGTTAAAGGTTTAGGAATAAAAATCTACCCCCAACCTAAGGGAATTTGGGAAGGTATCAGACAGCGGTTATGAGGAAGTGAAAGGAGGTAGAATCCCAGCAAAGGGAAATAGGGACTTATCTTTTGTACTTTCTATCCTGAGGTTTTATCCTAGCCTTTCCTGTGCCTTTTCTTGCACTGTGCCCCACTTCCCTGGAATGGACACCTGCCCCATCTCCATCTGGTGAAGTCTTTCTCTTCCCTCAGGACCCAGCTCAGGTGTTCCCTTCACAAAGGTTTCCCTGCCCCTCAATCTCCTTAGTGAAAGCGATCCTTCCCTTCTCAAATTTCCCTTAACACTTTACCCAGATCTTTCTTTTGCTGTTCTCACTTCCTCCTGTATTATAGATATTCATGCATCTTTCTCCACATTTGATTATAAGCTCCTTGACAACAATGTCCATTTAATTGAACAATTCAACAAATATGTGTAGGTAGCTAGTATGTACAAGACACCACGCTAGGTATTAAGAGATAGAAAGACAAAAGTCTGTTTACAAGGAGCTTATGAACTATGTAAGGGATGCTGCATGTGTATAGAAAATAACTAGCAAGTAATATTAGTCAGAGGCTGTGATAAGAGAGGCAGGAGAGAAGAAGAGAGAAGGAGATGGTGTTCAACTCCATGGTCTCGAAGATTTAAATCTATAATGCTAAGAAGTGAAGAGGGGGTGTATTCCAGACATGGAACATAACCTTGTATCCCTGGCACCAAGCAGAGCCATAATATGCAATATTATAAGTATATATTATATAATTATTATATAACATTACATAATATTTATAATATTAATATATTTATTATAAATATAATAATTATACAATACATAATTATATGTACCATAATTATATATTATAATAATATATTTTTCTTCTTGTTTGGTCATTTTAGACTTTTGTGACCCACTTTGGGATTTTCTTGGCAGATACTGGAGTGGTTTGCCATTTCCTTCTTCTGCTCATTTTATATGGAAGCTGAGGCAAGCAGGGTGGAGTGACTTATCCTTGTGTCTGAGGCTGGATTTGAGCTTGGGAGTATGAGTCTTACTGAATATGGGGTCAGCGCTCTAGTCTGCCTGCCACCTGACTGCCTCCTATTATACCCAGTCCGCGCTTAATGTTTCTTGAACTCCATGGAGTTACTAACTCAGCTGGGCACGCCGATGTCCGAGTCCCTCCTTGAGTTAAACCTGTGTCTGTTCCGTGTCTTACAATGACCTCGTTTCACCATGCTAACAGACAAACAGGAAGCTTTGTGGAGTTTGGCGGCCTGAACAACACTAGCTGTATTCAGTTCCTGGCCCAGTTGGGCTAGTTACTCGATCCTCCTGAGCCTCCCAGAGCCCCCAGAAACCCTGGGAAAAGGGCACCCACTGGGACAGATTTATTTATCCGTAATGGGCCCTCCTGGGGACTGGAGGGCGAGACTGAGGGTTTCTTCCCATGTGTCTCCTCCCTCCTTTTGAAAAGAGAGAGATGTGTACTATATCTTGTCCTCTCAGAAGAGAGAGGACCTAGAGAATGAAGGGAAAGACAGAAAGGAGGAGAACATGGAAGGAAGAAAAGGAAAGGCCAAATTATGAGGGATTTTGATTTCCTGATGGGTTTCTTCCCATCTCATCCCCAGGAGTTTTCCAATTAATCCTAAGGTTGTTACTGGCCAAACTGGCACTTCTTAGAGTGATTTTTCATTCTCTCTCTTTTTTTCTTTTGTATAGCCAATCAGGGAGAAGTAATTTGCTCAGGGTCACAGAGCTAGTAAGTATCTGAGGCCAGATATGAATTTGGATCCTACTGACTCCAAGTTTGGAACTCTGTACCACTCAGATGCTCTGAGTTTCATTCTCAAGAGCTTACAAAATTATCTAGTCCAGGGGTTCTTAATCTGGGCTCTGTGGACCCTCAAAGTATCTATTGATAGACTTTATGGGGTCCATGAGCTGTATCAAAGGGGCAAGGAGCAGCTAAAGGGCACAGTGAATAAAGCACAAGATTTGTAATCAGAAGGACCTGAGTTAGAATCAGGCCTCAGACACTTCCTGGCTATGTGATCTTTGGTAAGTCCCTTAACCCTGTAAAAAACGCCGAGAAGAAAAAGGGCAAAGCACTCCTGTTATACAACTTGCTAGTAAAATAAGCCACTTGAAGAAAGACTTTCTATTTTTGCCTTTCTATCTCTAGTCCCAAGCAGAATGCCTGGTAAAAAGCAGATGCCAAATTAATACTTTTTGATTGACTGAATTTGTATTTTCTCTTTTAAAAATTGTCCTTTGGGATCCTTAAGAGGGAAAGGATTCTGGGCAGATGGTGGAGTAGGTCAGAAAATCCAAGCTCTCCAGATTTCTCCCACAAACAAAACAAAATTGTGCCTTAGAGTGAACATAGGTCAGTGAAAAATAAATAAGACTTGAGACAGAACAGGGGTCCTCCTGGGACAAGCAGAGAAGACCTGAAGAAAAAACCCAGTCCAGGCTATCTCTGCAAGAACAAGTTGGGGAGCCCTGGGATGAGGGGTCAAGGTCTGAGTCCAGGAAGACTGAGGGAACCTCGGCTGATCAGGAATGCCAGGCCCAGCTGTGCTGCTGAGATGCGCCCTGGGTGAGAAGGAGCCAGCACTGCAGAGGCAGTGGGGCAGGGATGCTGCTGGCTGCAGGCACTTGCAGGAATGGGGAGTCCTTGGTTTGGGTTTCCTGGTCAGAAGGGAGAGCTGAGGTAAAGTTAGAGGCACCATCCCCCCTCATACCGGGATTAGAGGAGTTTACACTAATATTTCTCATTTAAAACATGTGTGTGTAATATAGACAAAGAAGAAAGAACCCAACCATAGAAACTTACTATGGGAATAGGGAAGACCAGGTTCATCTTAAAAGGAAAACAGTGAAGTAAAAAAAAAAAAAAAAAAAGCCTTTTCTACCCCAAAGAGTTATGTAAAATGGTTCCCTGTCCATAAAAAAAAGGTAACCCAACTAGAGATCCAGAGTCTTAAGAAAATAATTCTTTGAAAATTAGAATTGGGCAAGGAGAAGCTATGAGACCAAGTAATAACAAAACAAAATATAAAGAATGAAAATATTGAAGAGAATGTAAAACATTTTTTAAGAAGTACAACAGATCTGGAGAACAGATCAAGAGAAAACGTAAGAATAATTGGACTACTGAAAGCTGTGACCAAAAAAAGAACTTTAATACAATAGTAAGAGAAATAATCAAAGAAAATTGTTCTGGAGTGATAGACTATAAGAGGAAAATTGAAAAAGAAAAAACCCACCAATCATTACCTTAGTATAGCACCTTCCAAAAACTATAAATAAATAAGGGTGGGAGGGAATAAAACAAGGTAGGGTATAGAAGGGTGTGTAAATTTATGGTACTGGTACAAGGAACACAGATTAATGGGAAAGGGATAAAGAAAAAAGGAAGGAAAAGGTGTGAAAAGAAATAAGGGAGGGATGCATGGATGGAGGGAGGTTAAATAATAGCCAGATGAGTTAAGGAATAGAATTAAATTAGAAGAGTTAGCAGGAACAGGAAATAAGAGATGAACACAAACATTATAATAAGGATCAGAAGTAGAATATATTAGAAAAAAAAGGGCTAGTAATCATTGATCTTGGACAAAGTCAAATTTAAAAGATTCAATAAAGAGAAATCTACATGTCTACATATGTGTAAATGCATGTGTATATGTCAACATGTAGGCATCTAGTATAAATATATGTATTTATATTGTATGTGTATATATACATACATACACATATATTCATACATACACATAAATACCCATACACACACACAGAATTGTCTTTTTGTCATTTTGTCCATTATGTTTTAGCCCCTGGAATCTTGGGAATCTGGCTTCCTAATAGTCCTCTTAATCATCACCATTGACCTTGACTTCAGAAATATTCGGAAGCTTCAGATAATGCTGTTACCTTAGCGTGGCCAAAACTAAAACTTTCCCTTCATCTATTCTAACATTTAGCAAAATCTAATGAATTGCCATCTCTAGGGAGTAGTGTGGTATAATGAAAAGAGCACTGAACTTCAGTCTGAAAATCTGGGCTCAAGTCCTGACTTAAACTATCTATGTGTTTTTGGTCAAGTCTTTGGGCAACCTTTCTGCCTCAGGTTTCTTTTCTGTGAAAAAAAAAAGGAGCTAGATTTGAGAACAACTAGAGTCATTGTGGATAGAACCCTGTAGTGGAAATTAGACTAGACTTTGAATTTGGCTTTGGTCACTTACTAATTGTGTGGTCCAGGGCAGTCTCTAGGCAATTTCTTTGTGCCTCAGTTTCCTCATTTGTAAAATAAGAGGGTTAAAAGTGAGGGCCTTCTAAGTTTTCTGACAGCCGTAAATTTAACTATATTTTTATCTTAACTTATCTTTATAAAAGATAAAATATCTTTTATCTTAACATGTCTTTTTTTTTTTTTTTTAAACTGGTTAATGATTTGGTTTTTCATTATCAATTCCTACTTTTCTTCCCTAGAATGATTTGTTTATATGGTTAGAATATCATTATTGGGAACATCCCTTCCCTCTTGAGTTGTCTTTCCCTATATAATTTAAGCTAATGGGCTACTACTTCTTCCTCTGAAACTCTGTTCTGTCCGATAGGGGCATGACACCTTAGGATTTAGAGCAGTAACCTCTAAGGTCCCTTTAAATTCTGATCACATTGGTCTATCCCCTTCCTTATCTATCATAAACTCTGAGACAAGAACATTGCCATTCATTCTAGATATTACTTAAAAAAATTTTTTTTTCTGGTTATACATATATTAATTTTTTAAATACACATTTCTTTATGAATCATGTTGGGAGAGAAAAATCAGAATAAAAGGGAAAAAACCACAGGAGAGAATGTTTTTAAAATTTAGCATTGTTTTGGAAAAAACAATGAGAACAGAGTGGAAGTTACCAAGATGCAAATTTAGTGCTGATGCAAGAAAGACTTCTTAACAATCGGAACAGTCCCCATATATTGTCTGATGTTGTGAGTCAAGCCTCCCCACGCTCATACTACACCCACCAGAACTCTCAAATAGTTTGAATTAACATTATCCTCTGGAAGACTAATTTGGGACTCAGCTATGGGCCTTTTGGGGTAGAGTTGGTATAGACAGTTGGTATAGGCAGTTAAAGGATTCTGGACAGGAGCTCCTCAGGCCCTAAGGAATTTCTTTGCAAATAGCTTTTAATTTCCTTGCAAGCCAACTATTTTTAGCTTTATTGTGAGTTGTTTTTTTCACTGCCTGGTGAAATGTTTTAGCCTGGGAATTATTTAATATTTTTATATTTTAAAATTTGTATCTTACAAATTTTAGACTTTGAATGATCCATCCAAGCAAATATGGAGCCACAAATGGGATGCCATTCATATCACTTAGCTATTTCATACACATATATATGTATGTTTGTGTAAACATATATACATATTCATATAATCCTGAACTACATAATGATTTGTGGGACAACTAGGACTTCCACTAAATTGACATTTATATTTTGCTCAGCTACTTATGTAGATACCAGGAAGAAGAAAGGAAACAAGCATTTATTGAGCACCTACTATGTGCCAGACAGCCAGATGGTTCAGTGATTAGTGTGCTGAGCCAAGAATCAGGAAAACCCGAATTCAAATTCAGTCTCAGACACTTAACTAGCTGTGTGAACTAAGGCAAAGTCACTTAACTCTAACCTGTTTGCCTTAATCCACTGGAGAAAGAAATGGCAAACCATTCCAGTTTCTTTGCTAAGAAACCCCCATTTTTCATTTGAGGAAACTGAGACAAACAGAAGTTAAATGATTTTCCTAGAGTCAAATAGCTAGTAAGGAGTTGAGGCTGAATTTGAACCCAGGCCTTTCTGACTCCAGGCCCAGTGCTCTGTCCAATGCACCACTTTAGTTAACAGATAAATAACTGTTGCTGAAGGAAACTAATCCAATTTCTGAGTAAGAATACTGTCTTATAATTGTGTTGCTTCATAATTTACTTTCATATACTATGTCTCTAGTAATGATTCTCATAACTCTTGAATATGCTAACTCTTTAACATGTTCTTCAGAAACTGATTATCAGGTTTTTCAGGTAATGTTACTCATTTAACCACAATTTGTGTGCAAAATGCTGCTCTTTCCTTATATTGACACTTACTAAAAGGACAAACATAGAAGAAACACAGAAGGAAATCAAGTCTTTAGATAAAAGGGCTTGAGGAGAAACACACATATAGAGAAGCAGGGAGCTTCCTTAGCTGATGGTAAAGGTAGTTATAAAACATTTTTTCCACCAGCTAGTTTACATATAGCTATTTTTAGAATTTTGAAGTTTATAACTAGGGAAATGGAGTCAAAGAACCACTTTGGAACTACAAAACAAATGTAATTGGACTATTTGTGAATAATATGACAGGAATATGGATTTGGGGTTTCTTAGTGTTAAGTTATAAGTATATTGCAGCACATAAGTAATGAGTAAGAAGTGGGAAAATGAATAAAGAGACAGATGTTAGAAGCGGCATACAGAAGCTGATGTGGCCAAAAAACCTGGAAGCAGAGAAATGAAAGGGAGACAGAAGAAAATAGCAGATACTTTGAGCCAAAATCAGCTGATTAAAGATGGGCAGCCTTTTGCAGTTAATACAGGGAGTTGTTCTGAGTGAAGGAAAACTCTGATCCTGAGAACTGAATGAAGGAAGCAGAATTATGTCTTTTCAAGGTTGAGAAAAGGCTTGTCTTGATAAAAAGCATTAACAGCTTGAAAAAAAGAGGTTTGCCTGTTTTACACTACTTCTGCGTCTTGAGAAAAGATCTGAATTTTTATAGGTATCAGGCTTAAGGGAACTGATTTTCGCTGAAGAAATTTATAACCGCTAAGGGAATATACCCAGAAGACTGAACATCTAAGGTTTAATGTTCTAAAGTAGCAGAGAAGTGTTTTTGTCCCACAGGTAAATGGAGAGGCTCAATAGGGAGGAATATATTCAAGCAATAGGTGTCATGTTTCCCAAAAAGATTAAGAATATTCAGACCTGGAATCCAGGACTATAAGTGCATGGGGTTTCCTATTCATGGCTCACTGCTAGGTTTCTCATTGTGCTCCCTCCCCCCAAACACCCCAAAACAAAATACATTGGTGGGTGAGAATGATCCAGGATTTATATTATGATTATTCTTACTTTGTTCCTTTTTCTTTAGTAAATGTCTCATGATGTATAGTTTTTTAAAGGAAACACACTAATGGGGGCTCAGGAGTTTTAACTGTTGGTAGATCCTTGTCTCTGCTCATACCAGAATTACCCTCAGGATTCTGAGAGTGAATTGTAACTTATTGGGGAAACTAATCAGTCAGTGTAGATGCAGTTTGGAGTAAAGTCACCCCAGTCTTATGAAACCTAAAGAGAACTGGGAGTCACTGTAACACCCAAATTACAAAATCAAAACAAATATATCCTAATTAGCTCTATACATTTCTGTAACTTTTCCCAAGAAAGTATAAATTTGTCATCATTGGTAATAATCCTTTATGCCACATAAGGATTTGTGGAAAGAATTTGAGAAGCTGGATGTGGGGATGGAGATAATTGTGTAAAAGCATAAGGTTTGTTTGCAGAGGGAATAGGAAATAGGAACAATGGGCAGAAATTGCAAAGCAATAAATTCAGATTTGAAGTGGGGAAAAAACTTTCTAACAATTAGATTTGCAAAAGTAAAATGGGCTACCTTGGGAGGTACTAAGTTCTACTAGCTGTCTTCAATAAAGGCTCAATAATCACTTATTCATTATGCTGTAGTGGGGAATTATTTTTCTGGACATGGGCTGAATTAACACTGTCATTGTGGTTATTTCAAACTCTGAAATGTTGTTATACACACACACACACACACACACACACACACACACACACACACATACATCCCCCCCTGCCCTTAGATAAATGATGGAAGGAGTATGGAAAAGCTTAAGGCTAACCAAAACATGTAAATCTGAACGAGATTATCTCTTGGGATTCAAGATGGAAAGAGAAATGATAGGCTAAAATAGGATCAGCGGTACATGAGGAATTGGGAAATATATCCATGAAATAATGTAATCTCTCCTCTTTTCTCTGAAGAACTTGGAGCTGGCCAGCAAGGAATAGAGAAAGGGAGAGAATGTCTCCCTCTCCCTAAGTATTTGCTTTATCAGGACAATGTATAAACATTAGAAGAGAAGTTTCTTTAAGGGTGTCCCCTAAGTTATTGGCTAGGCAGGGATTGGGAAGGGAGAATGTTTTTCTCATTGTGCCAGAACAAAATACAATATAATATGGCATCTCTGATGGCAGGCAAAAATAGAACAAAAACCACCATTCTATTTTCAGAAAAATCTATTTGTAAATTATCCCATATTAATGTTAACTTACAGAATAATGCAATTGCTTACCTTCATTTTTTTTTTTCTTTCACTAGACAGTAGGAGGCAGTATGAGGAAAATCCATTGGCTTTAGATTCTGAAGCAGTGTTCAAATCCAGGTTTACTTATTACTTTCATAACTATGGACAAATAACTGGCTTTTTCTTTCTGGACCTGTTTCCTTGCTGGTACAGTGACAGGCTTGGATCAGATGACTTCTAAGGCCCTTTTCAATCTGCAACTTATCTTAACACCACCTGAAATTTCTTTGACCCCTAATTTTTCTTTACTCCTTCTTACTCTCATCCTTTTAAATATAATGGGAGATCATATTTAAAGAAATTTCTTAATGGCCTTTTCTCCCTTTTTTTGTGGAAGTAATTCTATCTTTGAATGTATCCATTTTGTAAACTGGATTTTTAAAAAAAATTCTTTGAAGTGGATATGATTTGGGAGATGAAATCTATTGATTTGAATGGTGGTTAGTGACATAATTTCCTCATTCTTCCTATATGTCACTCTTCTTTTGAGATAATCCCAAGATAATGGTTTCATACTTATGTCCTATAAATAATATCCTACAAACTTTTTTTTTTTTAATGTTTCAGGGATGTATGGTTCTGTGCAATCTAGTATCTATATCATCTAGTGATAAAGTTCTGAGGGTTTACATGCATCTTCTTACATAGGGATGTAGCTTTAATTCCTTCTCACTTATGTTTAACATTTTATAATTTTCTTGAGTCTTGTGTTTGAATGTCAAGCTTTGTGTTCAGTTCTGATCTTTTCATTTAGAATGCTAGGTTATTCTTGGCCTTGCAGAATGTCATAATCCAAGCCTTCTGTTTCTTTATAGTGGCAGCTACTAAATCTGATATGAAAATGACTGAGGCTCTATGGTATTTGAATTATTTCTTTGTGGCTGTTTGCATTTTCTCTTTGATCTGAGTTCTGGAATTGAGCTATAACATTACTGAAAATATTCCTTGGGGAATTTTTTTTTTAAAGAGGTGACTGGATTCTTCTAATTTCTATCTTGCCCTCTGGTTCTTAAAATTTTTGACATTTCTTTAATTTTTAAAAGTGTCTTTTTTTTGTGCATGGCTCCCACATAGTTCAGTGATTCTTAAAATTCTCTTTAATCTATTTTCCAGTTCAGTGGTTTTCCAGAGATATTTCACAATTGTTATTTTTTCAATCTTTTGAACTTAAAAAAAGTCTCATGGAATTAAGATGCGACCAATTCTGATTTTTAAAAGCATTTTTTGTCTTTTTTGCCATTTGGCCAATTCTAATTTTTTCTTTCCCTCAGCATTTTTGGTGCCTTTCTTTACATGCTATAAATTCTATTTACAGTATTTCCTTGCATAGCATCCTCCCTTCTCAATTTATTCTCTACACTTCTTGATTTTAAAAATTGCTTTCTCAAACTTGGGAATTGTTAGGCTTGCATCCAAATCTCATTTGAGGTTTTGCTTATAGATGTCATTGTCATCCGAGTTTATGTCTTGAATTTCTCTGTCACTATAGCAATTTTCTGTGGTCAGGTTCTTTCCACCCCTCATTTTCCCAGGCTACTTTTTGACTTCTGGGATAGGTTCTGCTCATCTCTGGAGGAAGATGGCTGGCCTAAATTTTTCCTCTTTTATATACTATTTTCACAGCAAAATGTGACCAGATAAGTCTGTTTATGTGAATGTATATGGTTTATGGTTAAGTTTCTGCTGGAATCAGTTATAAAACCTCCCAGTAGGTTCACTATAAGTTCAAAGAGAGAACTGGCGGATCATGTGTAACACCAAGGGTTAGAAATTACTTTTGGTTCCGAACCACAGAATTGTAGTTCTAGAACTAGTTTCTTGCTTCTTATACAAGTTGACAGGAGCCCTGCTCCACAATAACCACCTCTCCCCCGTGGAATTGTGTACAATTTGGAGCTGCCAGATGGCACCCATTCGTGCTTCTGGTGTGTAGTGTGGAGATCCCTGGGGTTCTTTCTGCCCAGATGTTCCGTGTCATCATCCTTGGATGCTGGATTGCTCCCCACAGAGTTACTGTTTCTACCTATTACCCGCTGTTCTGCTTGTACTGTAATCCGGGCCTGTCCCTACCCCAGCATCAACAGAGCTATGTATTTTCCTAAGCTGATTGGGGTAGCAAAAACTATTCAATATATCTAGGCTTTCCTGAGCAGAATTCAGTCTGAGAGGTCATCCTGAAGGAATTTGTTAATCAGCAAGGCAAAATCTCTTATCTTGTGTTCTGCTACCTCAACTGCTGTGTGGTGGTAAATGGAAGATGGACTAGCTCTGGTGAAGAATATTTCTAAGAGTCCAATTTTCACCAATTTTCCACCAAAACTTAGAACTTCCCTCAATGTAAATATTCTGTGTAGAAATAACTTATATGATTATCATTAACATGTACAAATGATATATTCCTCCCCTTCTCAAGAGATGGGGGAGGGGCAAGTAGAGAATTTGGAGCTTAAAATTTTAAAAAATCTCAGCAATAGAACACTAGAAAATTAAAGAAAAAAATGATAAGCAATATTCCAAAAAAAGGGATCCGTAAGCTATGAGATTTCAGGCAAATCCTAGTTTCTAAATCTGTAAAGTGAGGAATTCAGTCTGGTCCTGGACAGTCTGATCATGACTCTAATTCTCTATGACAAATTACCCTTTCCCACATCCAAAAGATAGAGAAAACAAGGAGCTACTGTTGAGAAAAAGATTGATGGAGGAAGGGGCAGGGAGAAAGCATTTATTAAAATACACCCCCCCCCCCCCCCCCCCCGTGCCAGGCCCTGGCTAAGGAGCTTATGTAATCATTTTATTGGATCCTTACATAGTCATGCTAAGATTTTGAAATTCCTCATCTGCATGCTTGCAGCAAGAATCAGTGAGAGTTGTACTGAAAACAGTTTGTGGTACAGAGTCCCATTCTGACACTTAAGTCAGCCCAGAGTCTATAAAAATGAAAGGGTACCTGTGATACTTAACACTATGTCACAAGCAGCTTGTGCTAGAAATGCCTTGAAAATTGTAAAGAGTCACAGGTGTAAACATGTAGAGCATGTAAGTGATTAGGATGCAGGGCTGGAAAGGATCTTAGAGACATTTAGAATAAACTTCCATTTATTTCAGTTAAGAAAACAGATAAAGGGAGATGAAATAATTTGTACAAAGCCTGAAATCTAAATCATTCAAGTTCTTTGACTTTAAGTCTTTCAGATAGCGAACATGGCTTTGGTATTACCAAAACCATTAATTGCTTTTCTGGCACTCATTTGCCCATAGAGATGCTGGACTCCCATTGACTTATTTTCTTTGCCGCTTGCAGGTACTCATGAGTGCATCCTTCTTGGGAGCTTTGTGTCTGTTCTCATCAGTCTGTGTTGTGTGCGCCATTTCTGCATTCACACTTCCCATTGAGACTAAAGGACGGGCCCTACAGGTAGGTGACACTGCTAAACCGTTTAGTACTTCACACTACCACTTATTTCCTTTGCCTTCAGATGCTCTTGCTCTAGGGAAAAAGACTAGTAAATGTTTAAAGTAATATGAATTGAATTACAATGCGGACAGTACCCTTTAAGGGAAAGCGTTGAAGACTCGTTATTTGATATACATCTAAACACATTACACATAAATCCTAATCTGATGCCTCAACATGGCAGAAAAGTGGGCCATGAAGCTTAGGCCAACAGAATACCAACTCTGTCAAATTTCTCCAAGCTATAAAAAAAAGTCTTGATATTTTAAATATATATCTATAAAATATCCTTATACTTCATATAAAGCTTTTTAAATTATATTTTAATCTATATAATTCCAATGCACACACTGGAGTGCACTCACCAAGATCCTACTTTTAATGCCTTATGTTGTAGAGATCCTGGTTCTTAGATGTGTCAGCAGTATAGGCTCTGGCAGCTTCTGCACCATGCTAGAAAGGCTTTTGAGTCCAAGTCCAGCCTTTGGTTGTCTGTTCTCTTGCACTTTGGAGTAACTTATTACCAGGCTGACCGAGCAGTACTTTGTAAAATTGATGACAATGTGTAAAGGGAGGTATTTTATGGGTTTCATTTAAGGAGTTAAAATGATGTCTCATCCACATCAATGAAATCATGGCTCCTTTGTGCTATGAAACATTGAGGAACATAAAAACACAAAACTAAATCACTACCAATGTGACAATTTTTATAATTCAAATTCGGGTCCTTTGAACTCTCATGGCCATCTCCACTTAAGATGTGTTGATATACTGGCTAAATTGTCTGGGAAGGGAAGGAAAACTAGGTATTGGTGAGGATAGAACATGACAAATAAGAGAGACAATGTCATAAAAAAACCTTCTGGAATGTAGGGGATCAGAAAGGGCTTGGTTGCTGAAAAGAGCAGCAACAAAGTTGAGAATTCCTCAAAGACCCAGAGGAATTGGTGTGGGAATCTGTCCTTTGTGCAGTTGGGAAGCGGGAGTGGCTTCCCAAGTTCTGAGGCAATGGCATGGTGGAAAAGTCAAGAATGATTTTGAGTTGACCTGAGAGAAGGTAAATCATTTAAACTCAAGACTTAGTTTAATATTTTCATTGACCAGAGGAGAGCAATTTTGTGTGTAGCTTTAAAGCAGCAATGAATTAGAATAATCAAAGAAGTTCTGTTTGGTGTACCCTAAATAATAAAGAACAGATTTTTCCAAGCCTATCTGGCTGGATTTTTCCTCTTGTCCAACTATAAAGGTCCCTTTGTAGTTTTGTTCTTTCCTAGTCTCCCATCTTGGTAGAAATCTTACTAAGTGCTCAAGACTGATTAGAACATAGCAGTTATTTGTATTTTAAGATTTTTGTACATTTTATTGCTTCATAAGCTCAGCAATGATTCCTAAACATTCTCATCTCATTGAAAAAATGTTTTCCTTCTAACACTGGACTCAACTTCTCTTGTTTTTAATTTGGCCCCCCTTATTTTCTGGTTACTCTTCTTTGAGGGTTCCCACCCTCCATTTTTGGGGAACAATAAAAGGCAGATGATTTCATTAGTGTTGCTGGAAATGTGAAAATCCACTCCACTAATTCAGAGAGGCAATTTGTCTATAATTTACTGTCTTAAAAAGAGAATTCATCTATGGTCAGATTCCAAAATTAGCCTTATTAGGCCACAATCGTTCACTTAGGTTCTTGGAGCACTGAAATTCAATTTGAAAGTGATAAATCCTCCATTTATTGGCTCCATCTGAGAAATTATTTGTAAAATCAGTAGCTTTTCTGCTTCCTTTAAATGAGTACGTGGGTCAGTGCTACAAAATGGGGGGAAAAATTTAAGTAGTGTAAAAAACAGGACTCATCCTGGGGCATCTTTCTCAAGAGAATATATGTGACCTAAGGAATATGTTAGAACTCAAAATACTATTTTAATCAACAAAGACAGGTTGTCTTTATCTCTTCTTTGTTCATGCAGCTTTGCGGGAGAGTTTGTGATTGTACATTCCACATATGGCCTAGAGGAAAAATAAACCTCTTATTATTAGTTACCAAATCTAACACATTTGGAGATAAAATAAAAGCATTCCTCCTTAATTTTCTTTTAATATTTTCAACAAAGGATCATCCAGTTTTCTTAAAACTCTTCAGTGTTAGGTAATTAATTAAATCTTGAAGTACACTATTTCACTTTGGGATAGACTATAAGATCTTCAGCAAAAATCTGCTCAATTTTCACCCACTATTCTCACAATTCTGCTATGTAGGGCCAATAAAACAAAGGTGATTTTTGTTCCTACATACAGACCTTCTGTTACTTTGACGTAGTTATCAAGTCTCCCATCTGCTACAGATTAAAGTTCAAACTGATCCCCACATGGAATGGCTTTGAGTGCATTCTCTATCCTGAATATGCTTTTTGAAGGTACTCTAGGTTCATAGGTATCTTTTAGAGTATTATGGTACTTATCTCCCTTGCTTTTAGTACTATACTTTTAAAATGACTGTCTTAAATTCCATTAGCTTTTTTGGAACGTCAATACAGAATTTAGTTCACATTCTCCAATTTAAAAAACAACAACAAAAATCCTAAACATTACATTTTCCCAGTAAAATGCCTACTATTTTATTAGTTGGCCCACCCTCCAATTCTGTTGAGATTTATCTTTTCAGTTCCAAATTCTCTCCCTCCTACTTCCATACACCATACTCATCAAGAAGCGCATTACAGATATGAATAGTTAAGTAAAATAATGTATTTATCAATGACCTTTCTAGGCTTTTTTCTTTAAAATATTGTTATTGTATAAATTATTCTCCCTCTGCTTGCTTTACTTTGTAACGGCTCACAGAAATCTTACCATACTTCTTTTGATTATTTCTTATAACACAATAAAATTCCACTAATATTTACACAGCACAACTTGTTCAGTTATTCCCCAATTAGGAGGCATTCCCTTAGTTTCAAAATCTTTGCCATAATGCAGATGCACTTTATTTTCATACATATAGGTCTTTTTTGTTGAATGTCTTTGGCGTAGAGACCAAACATAGTAACAGTATTGCTAGGTCAAAGGGTATACACAATTTAATGGGTTTACAGGAACATTTCCAAACTACTTTTCAGAATGGTCAGGGCCAATCTATAATGTTAACATTGCATTCATGTACCTATCTTCCCACAGGCTCTCTAGTGTATCATTTTCTTTTTGTCAATTCTGACAATCTGATAGGTGTGTAAAGTGGCATTTTAGTGTTGGCTTAAATTTCTCCAATTTACTGGTAATTAATGAATTATTAGTGATGCACATCTTTTCCTCTTTGGCCCCCATTTTAATAGCTTATATTTCTTTCTCTGAAAACTGCCAGCTCAGACATATCCTTTGTCCGTTTTATAAAGTGGAGAATGGCTTATTTTAATTTGACTCATTTTCTAACTATCTCATAAATGAGATTTTTATCAGTAAATTGCTATAAAGAGTATTCTTATTTCCTGTTTTTCCTTCTACTTTTGGCTGCATTGGTATTGTTTGTGCAAAAACAATTTTATGTAATGAAAATTGTCCATTGCTTGTTTTGACCCTTCCTGGCACACATGATGATACTTTTCTTTGATTTGATTCAGTTTATGGATCTTTCTGTACACTTCTCTATTTATCACATTATTTTTTATAGTACATTAATATTCCAATATATTCATATACAATTTGTTTAGCCATTCCCTAGAAAGATTTCAAACTCAGTCCCTTAGCCAGAGTCCACAAGTATTTATTAAATACTTACTATACACAGGGGCATGATACCCATTCTAATACAGAAAAAAAACACGTAAAGAACTATATACACCCAAGATATACACAAAATACATCAAGGGGGCAAATGCAAGACAATGTTAAAGAGAAAGCCAAAAGAAAACTTCTTTCCCTTGGAATTCATACCTCTCATCTATATTTACCTATTTCTGTCAAGGACACAACATCTTCCTGTCACATAAGTTAACACCCTCTACCATCATTCAGTGAGGGCCCAGACTTTGTTGATTTTACCTTCACATCTCTTAACATCATCATCCCTGTAGCCAACATGACCAAGTTCAGCAATGATCCTGCCGCCTCATCTTTCCTTCCCCCAAACCATTCTCTATATATTTTCAATTAAGTGAAGGGAGTCAGAAAAGGATTGAGAAAAGGAAATGGAAACAATGAATTCAGGCCACTTTTTTCTAGGAGTTTGGCTGAGATTTAAATAAATAAGAAGGGAAGGCTTGAAAGAAGCAAAGGAATATATTTAGGCACCAAAGAACCAGAAGGTAGAGATTTAAACCTGAGAGGTGATTGTGAGAGGCTATGGGTTGAAAGAGGTGGTCAAAAGTACAAAATGAGGGGCTAACTTTGGAAGTAGTAAATGGAGGAGGATAATATCAAAGCATTTTTTAGGGGATATCTTAAAGGTTCTCTATTTTATTTTCCCAGGTAGCAAGGTGAGGTTCTGAGTTAAGAAGGAAGAGGAAATGTTATGGAAGGTTTAAGATAGAAACAGATTTGAACGACCTCTGTAAGGAGTAAGACTTAGGATCAAATACCAGGACGAGTAGCCTTGCTACAGAAAAGGCACATTGAGGTTAACAAACTTGTAGTAGTCCCAGTCAACTTGTTTGTATAATTTGTTTCTAGTTCCACTAAGCAACACCTGAGATGAGCAGGAGAGGTGGTAGAAATAATTCAAGATTGGATTTCAGTGTCAGACAGCAAAGATATTTCAGAGATGACAGGGTCTATAAAACTATTTGATTAAGAAATGAGATTAGGAGACTACAGTGGATGGAGGTTCTAATGAGGATAAATAGGTGTAGGACGGATTAGATATTGAGGGACAAGAGCAGGTTGTAATCTCTTAAAATTATTTCAGCATGTGGTACCCGTTAAAGTAGAATTCTTTGAAATGTAGTTTTGTCTTTGTATCCTTAAGCACCTCTTTCTGCATGGTACTTTCAAAATCCTCACTGAATTCCACAATGCACTTGACGGTTCTCACACTAGCCTCATGGATAAAACGTTAACTACATGAGATGAAACTGAATGACAGGACCTAGTCTTTTAAGGAGAGTGCAGATTTCAGCATAGAGATATCCTTTAGAAAAAGCCTTCTAAATGTATTCTTGGTGCTGCTCAATGTTAGCATTTTTATCAATAATTTGGATGAAGGCGTGAATGTCCATCTTATCCCATTTGCAGATGTCTCCAAAGATGAAAGGTAGGAGAAAAGATCTTAGCGCGTCAGAATATTTGGCTAATAAAATTCAATGAAGTTGTAAAAATCACTTTAAAAAAATCAACTTCCAAAGATGAGATTTGAAGAAGTACCTAGACAGAAATTCATCTGAAGATGTTTTGGGCAAGAAGGCAGCAGAAGGTTATCAGAGTACTTAGGCTGGTGTCAAACTCAAATGGAAACAGTGTCATTCAACCATACATAAAGATATCTGCAGGCTACATGTTAACTTAGTTTAAAATGTGTTATTTTGTAGGTTTTAGTGTATTTTAATGTGATTTGGGCAATACATGATGCTGCAGAATGTATGCCTCTCTTTGTCTTAGTCTGTATCAACAGAAGCATAAAATTGGCTAGAGGATAAAAACACAGGATTGCCACTGTATCTGTTCATTTAATTTTATAGCACAAACAGCACCTTATGCTGAAGCATAAAACAAGGTGTGCTTAGCCAAAGTAATTTGAGATTTTGATGGAAGAAATCCAGAACCAGAAGTTGAATCTTGAGGTTCTTGCTGGAAAAGCAAGCAACTATTCTTCTTTTATAGGCTAAGGTCCAAGAGATGGACCTGTTTGGGGCTGTTATTTTGATGACTGACACGCATAATCACTCAATAGATTTAACTGTCCAAAAGGGAAAAAGCATAAGGTAAAGAAGGTCTTTTATCCAAATTACCTTACATAGGCAGAATTAGTCCTTGACTTGGTACATAAAGGGAAAAAATTAGTTATTTTATGAAAGCTTTGTTGATTACATGATGGACAACTAATCTATCCATCAATATGAATCATGGATATTGTAGATGGATGATTTGGAAGCAGGAATGAACAAGAGATAATTAATTGGATGGCCTTTGGAAGACAACAAAGGTCTTTCAATGACCTTAAACTTCCTCTTGAAAAAGCAAGGGCTCCTCTTTCCGACATTAATAAACTCCTAGTGATGGTTTAAGGCTGTGAGTAATGGAAATTCTTGCCCAAAAAGACAAGGAGAACCACAAGGGGGGGGCGCATGAACAGTCTGGAAAATATTACTAACACAGATTGTGCAGAAGTGCTATGAATAATGTCAACCACAAAATGATCCAGAGAGACAGGCCAGTTACATAGCAGAGTTAACCAGTAGACAGTCTATATTTCTCTCTGGCAGCCTCCACAAAGATTCCCAGTATATGAGGTATATGAACTGAAATAAATTTGAGAGGTCACATACAACAAATGCAGAGGGCAAGATGACGGCCAATAATCTGCAACCTCAGAGAGAATATCCATATGAAATAATCTATTGGAATAGTGGATTTTCCAGAACAAGAAAGGTGACTGTCTTTGCTTTGAGAGTTTATATGGAGCATTGCATTCACTTCTGGGTGCCACAAGAAAAACAGAATGTTTAAAATGGGATAATGAGATGAAAAGTCTTGAGATCACACCACAGGAGATTTGGTTGAAGCACCTGAGAATGTTTATAGACTGCTTATTTAAGGTCCATCCCAACTCTAATATTCTGGAACTCTCCACACAGGTACTGTACTTCCTGGAAAATAGAGCAAGATCACTTGTAAGATAGGATCATCCATTCCTTTAAATTAGGAATATAAATAGTATTTGTACCATTTCAAGATACGTATGTTACTGACTTGTCTGAGTCCAAATACAACTTCAGAATTACATGGAATCACACTTTCTTGAGTGTTTCCATTAAATTGGGATTTTTTCCCATCTACTTAGGAATTAGACCAAGATTTCTTCCTCTTCTGTTAGTATAAGAACAACTAACTTTAGAGATCATATTGCATCATAACATATGCTCTCATTAGTATCTTAAATACATGTACAGAAAGAATATATCACGATGGTGGGTAAATTAAAGTGATAATTGTCATATTCTGATTTATTCAATTTATCTTTTTTTTTTAACAGCAGACAAAATGAAGACGTGCAAATGAAGAAATATTTTTTATTTTTCATAAACATGTTCCTGAGGTAGTTTTATTTTACCCTCTCCCTATTTCAATTTATCTTGAATTCATTTCTGATTAATACTGTGTCACTAAGGAACAATTTTTTTATGGATTTGAAAGGTAGCTCACCCTCCTAGGAGTTTTCTTCCAAAGATTTAATAAATACCTGTTATATAGCCCAAAGTAGTCTCTTCTTAATCTAAGTAGGCATCAGAACCAAAAAACCACACAAATCTTTCTCTGTGACTCTTTGAACTTCTACAACAATGCCTTGGCACATATGGAATGCCCAAGAAATTCAAAATTGAGTCTTAGGAAAAAAAGATTTCACGTTGTATGTATAATTATTTTTGAGAGCAATCTTGATTCTAAAGTAAGTCATTTAACCTCTCCAAACTCAGTTTTCTCATCTTACAGATGAGGGAGATTTGGACTAGGTGACGTCGTAGGTCATTCTTATGCTAAGTGTAACTAAAATATACACATGGATTTGGGAGTTATGACTTATGACTTTGAAAAGTCTGGATTTCTGCTGATGTTTGCTAACTTTGCCAAAATATTGATGAAAATATCCATTTTATAGTATATTACAAACAACTGAAAACTAAATGGCAACAGGAAAAAAAGAAAGCACACTAGCTTTGAAGGTAAATGAACTAAATAGCATCCCAATTCTGTTGCTTAATTCTGAACCTCTCTAGGAATTATTTTCCTAATCTATAAAATGAAGATATTAGAAGGTTAAATCTAAGATCTTATCACTTAATATAATGTCTTTAAGTTGAGTTTTCAGTTTATTAGTCATTATTGCTTATCAGTGAGAGAAGCAGTGAAATATGATAAGGACAACAGCTTTTGAAAAACCAGGAGCCTAACTTACTGGATATAAAAATTTTGTTTAAGTCTTATTTTTCTGACCTTCAAGCTTCAAATTTTTAAGATAATAATACCTGTAATGGCTACAGAGCTGTGACTTAGGCTCATAAGAGAAAAAGGATTTTAAAAGGATGTATACACTAAAATGTTACATAGACATATAATATAATTTTGCCTTGCTTTAGAAGTAGGTCATAAAAAATAAATTTTAAAATGTAAGATTCTTCTCAAGATTTCTTGAAATTAAAAACAAAGCTTTTTTTTTAGATATTAGGAATCTTTCCTATTTAATGTTCTAGAATGTGAGACAGTTTATATATCTAATTTTTTTCCTTTCCAAGTTTTGTGTCAGGAAGCAAAAACTATATTTCATTTTTCTCAGAAGAAAAGTAAGCATAGGACTTTGCTGTGTTTCCAACTGTTACGAATTTAATGTTTTCCATGGGCAGATTATTGCAATATTTACCTAATTATAAAAACATTAAGTTTTTGTTGTTGTTATTGCCTCTAAAAATCCTAAGCAGGGTTAAACTAAAGATTTATGCTTAACAATAAGTCTATAAGAGCTGAATGAAATGCCAAATGGATTGCAATTTAAAAGATGTTTTCATTTTAAAATAAAAGGTTTGAAATAGGCAGCTTCTCAATGTATAACTTCTCTGTACCTTTGGCATTTTTTGTTGTTTTAACCCAAAGTAACGTTAAAAGTAAATTAAATTTATAAGAACAAATTTGAAAAAATAATTAAAATTAAAAAGTAAAACTGTTGACAAAATTCAATATCCATCTTACTCTATCCAAACTTTTAAAAAATTTTTCATTAGCTGCTTACTCAATGCATGTGTAATCCTAGACTTCACATTAAAATCTCATTCTCTAGATAATATCTCACAAGAAATAATCTATGGAGATAGAGAAGGTGGCCAAGTAAGGCAGAACTCCTGTATTAATCCACTGGTCTGACACAGCATCATCCAGAAACTGTTGTGCACATAATGCTTAATAATTAGGGTGCCGCACAGTTTAAAAATTAAAATTCACACAACCAATTAAATGTAAAAGAAATCCAAACAAACATTCAAATGATGATTTATGCAAGTCTAGTATTTATGCTTCTGAAAATATTAAAAGCTTAAAACTAAATGAAGACTTTTTTTGCTCATCCTATAATGTATACGGTTGCTAAACCTTAATTAAAGCTCTGTACACATTTATTTAGTAAAATGGTCTATATTTTAATGTAACTGAAAATTCTGCTTAGTTGTTTCAATCTTCATAATTAAAGATGATCTAATTCCTATTATTTATCTATTGAAAGTCAGGAGGATTCTCCTAAGATGGCACGTTGTACCAACTTTGCCCAAATAAGTATATTTTGAAGTTCTTTTGAGCTGAAATATTCACATTATGAACATTCATTCAAGTTTATTTTATTAAAATCAAAGCACCACAGTCTGCCAAAAACAAAACATTCCATACATAACAGTAACAAAGACTACTGTATCAGATGTCCTTCACAATAAAGTGATTCTTCAATGAAGAAAAATCTGTAATCTGATTGGCTAGCATTACTCAGGAAAAAGATCCACCAGTATGTGAATTATGGCCCATTTATTTCACACCCAGTTTTATAAAGATGAAAGCTAGGTGCAATCAGCTTGTAAAAAGACATTAAATATAAATTTACACAATGTTATAAAAATGTTTAAAAAATATTTACATGGTTATTTTAAAGGGATTAAATTTTAAGCAGGAATTGGGTGGTTGAACTCATGGTGATGCTTGTAATTTAAATAGCCAATCAGATCACTTTCTCTCGTTTTTAATGAATGCAGGACATATCCCTCCCACCCCACCCCCCAAAAAAAGAAAAGAAGAAGAAAGAAACGAATAAATCTTCAATTTCAACCTATAAACCTTTTGATCACATGCAGCAACTTATTTTTCTGAATTTCTAATTTGTGGAGTAGGCCCTAGAAAAAAGGAAGACCCTTCCTCTACTTCCCCATTGTACTAACTTTATTTTGGGATTTTAACTTGAAAGTTCAAGTTATTGGATAAAAACCAGACACTGAAATGCAAAATTCAGTATCAGAGTAATTAATACTCACCCTTTTGACTGTGGGGACAACCTCATACTCTGTTTTCAAAGTATTCATAGGTTACACTATTTCTCTTTTGTTATACAACCAGCAGTCTTTAGGTTAGAACAGGGTACCATTAGTAGAGCAAAAAGAAAAAAAAAACTATTAGGTTTGTTTCTTGACATTTACTTAGTTTAGTGCTGTATAAACTAGCATCCCTTGCTCCTGTCATAAATGATTTAAAGAATGGTCTAATTCCAAGTTAAATAAAGGGAAAAAATAGCATATCATTCAATTTTTAAGAATTATTTCATTACCAAATACTGATATCAAGTAATTTAAATTCAATAATAAGTTACTATAATTTAAAGTTCTGCTGCATTAATAAAATTCTGAAAAGAAATAGCTTTGTGAATACTAGGCCAAGTGGCCTTATCAGTAAGTCACTGCTTGTATACCTGGCTTCCCCTGCTACATAGTTGTACAATGCTTGGGGGTCCATAATTGTTTATGAGGTTGGGCCAAATTATTTTTACTGTATTCCAGAACTATGATACTAGGGCTAAAGTAGAATAGGATTTATAAATAGGGCTACTGTACTTCTGAGATTTGCATCTCTGACTCCTGCAACCAAATCCCAAAAGAAACCTCCATGGATTTCCAAGAAAGGAATAGAAGCTGGAGTTCACAAGTTTAGGTCAGGGAAGCCTGAGTCACAATGAACATTTTTTTACAGCCCTTTCTTCATCCTAGGGATGTGTCAAGACTAGGGTCCTCTTAATGTCCTCTGCCAAAAGGGTACAGAACATTATGACTAGGATACAGCCAGGCACCAAGGGGACTAGTTAATAAGGTAGCAGGCAATACGAGGTAATTTAAGGACTGTATCACTATAACTTTGTAACCTGAGTCCCAAGCACATAGTAGTAGGAGTTTATATGCTTAATTGAAATTAAGATATATAGGACATTCAGAAATGCTACAGATAATCATAGAGATGATCTCACACAACGTAATACTGAAACAATCAATGTTCCAGGTGGCCTTATAAGAGATACTCAGAGGCAGTGTGGGGATAGTACAAATACTGGATCAGAAGATCCAGACAGAAGTTGTAGCTCAGATACTTATTAGTCTTGGACAAATTAACTTCTTTCAGCTTCAGTTTTATCATATGTAAAATTGGAGCAGTAACACTTCCGACTACCTACTATTGTGAGGAAAGCACTTTAACCATAAGAACACGAGCTCTCTCACTTTCTTTTTCTCTCTCTCTCTCAAATGCTTAAATACATAGCAGAGGTAAAGCAGGTAACCTGACAGTTTGCACTGAAAAACAAAAAACAAAATGGTATGGCACTGAATACCACAATAAGAGGTATGTATGTACACGCTTGCAGGATTTCTGGCTCAGTTTTATTTGGAAAATTACATTCTCCCCCTGCTGAAGCTTCACATCCCCTTTGGTTGCCCTCCTTACAACAATCTAGTTAATGTTGCTCTATTCCAACCCAAGGGATGAGTAGGGAAAGTCTAAGGGGTAAAAAAAAAATTGTGACAAAAATATAGCCCAACAAGACAAAACACTTATGAACAGCTCAAAAGCTTTTGTGCTAATAATGCCATTGCATACCTAGACTGAAACTGGTGAAAAATGTTAACTATAAATAATAGTTTTTCTTAATTTGTCCACAATTATACTCAAAATTATAACAGACACCTCATTTAATAGTTACTTTTAAAAATCTCATGATCCAGGTTTAAGACTGCTAAAAGATGCTACATAAACCAACATGGAAAGCAGTATTAATATTTTAGGAGCAAGAACTTTCTCTGTACAGGAAATGGGAACAAACCTATTGCTTATGGTTAATTTACTCTTTGAGTGTCATCTTCAGCCGTACTTTATGACCCAACTAATTTAACTTCAAAATATCATCAAATGGGATATTTTTGAAGTGCCCTAGCCAGGTTCTTTTCCTTACAGGTGGTCACTTGTGTTGTTTTATTACCACCTCAATGAAAAAAAAGTTCAACAAAGTTCTGTCAGTGTAAAACAAACATTTCATCAAATATATTAGAAAATTATAGCTAGGCTATTTTGTTCCTTCTTCCCCAATTTACATTTTTTTCCTTTAAAAATTTGCCCAAGCACTGAAAATAATGAATAGAAAGAATTAAAGTCTGAGCAGGTTTAAAACCTATCCCAATATAAAATCAGGAGAAAACTTCTTGTTTCTATCCAGACTGATGAGAAGGAAAATCTAATCAAAGTTCAACCACAATGGAGGGTTGCAGATGACACTGTTAATGAGCTCTGACACTATTAAAACCAAGGCAGAAAACAGCAAACGCTAATATCTAACAAAAATTCCACTAAAAATTTTTACGCCAAAACAGTTTTGTCCTAAGCAACACGAGACAGTGAAAAATTACAGAAACTACTTATTCCTTTTTTTCTTTTAAAATTTCATTAATGCCCAAAAGTATATGGTGAAGCAACTTCACATCTCATACAGTGCAAATGGCTGTTATTTCAAAGAATTCAATCAAAAGCCATGTGGTAATGAATGAGGGCTTTTATCAAGAGTAAAAAAACAAGTCACATCTGCACTTAACGCTGTTAGAGGCAATAACAGAGAAGACACTAGTTCCAGAAATGATTGGCTAATAGCCTAAACACACCTGATACATAAAAACATCTTCACAGACAAGCCAAAAAATAAACCCAAGCATTTGTTTTCCTGATTTTTCTTTAATACACTCTCCATATTACATGACAGACCATCAGGTACTTCCTTAGTGGCATCTACCTACACTTCAATCACACCAATCAGTATCCTAGGACATTTAATATCATATTCGTGGCATACTGTTAAGTACAGTAGAATAAACTTATAATGGCCAGCCACGTGCCTTTGGTAAGAATAATGGGTAGTGGTATCACATTTTTTGAAAATGGATTAATTCACACGTTGAAACCACATTTAAGTTTTCAACTTTAGATGTAAATACAGTCAGTCATTCTCCCTCCTTTAGATAACAGTCATACTTTCAGATGCTGTTTTATCATTTCTGAGAAGGGGAAAGGGGCTCAATCTCAATCTTTAATGATGCTTCCCCCCCCTTTTCCTAACGGGGACGAGTGAGAGAGAGAGAGAGAAATGGATTATTAAGGAAATTGACGTCTATTAAACATCCACAAACCTAAATGTCAGAGTGGTCATGGACTTTTCCTTGTAATTATGTTAATCACTAATAAAAAGGTTTAAAAAAAAAAAAAAGTTCAAACCAGTCTTTGTCACTGTGTCACTTATTTAAACAGTTGGCGGTCATCAATGCTTTTGAGACGCTTTTTCCGTGGCTGTACAAAGTCATCATCTGAATCATCACTAAATATGGTATCTTCTGTTTCATTCTTGAATTCTTGCTTTGGAAATTTTTTCTCTGGATAAAGGTTTTTCAGGAGGTCTTCAAAATAGCTTTCAAGTTTTATACCAGCACTGGCTACTTCAGAATCAGGCTATTGAAGGAAATGTAAAAATAACATCAATACTGATATCAAGAGGAAAACAAATTCATTATAATCTATTTTAACTATGTAAAAGTTTGATTAGATCTGATTGCCTATACATATGAATGATATAAGTACTTAATGCTGTTTTAGTTACCGTACATCAAGACAGGTAAAGTTGGGAAAGGAAAAAAGTCCACAAAAGTATTTTTAGAACCATTTGTCAAAGTGCTTGGAAAACAGCTCAAAGGATGACAGCAGAGATATAATTAAAAAAAATATATATATATGTATATATATATATATAAAAATGTATCTCAAGTGCTTACCATGTTCAAAGGTTAGGGTAAGACTTATAATTCGTAGAGTTATTTGACCAAAATAATATATAACATAATAAAAACTTACAAAATATCTATTAGGAGAGATCCTTTTATCTGGAACTGAGGGGATGGAAGTCTATATAACTAAAAAAAACACAATTCAAGTGAACATTAAGAGGACTGGCCTCCAATTCTCTAAATAATAGAACTAGAAAGCAACCCTTGAAGAAAATGATTTCAAAATACAGACAAGAATATTACTCTGCTGTGTGGATAGCAAAAACATATGAATCATCTCCAAAAAATAGCTTCGAAAATCCCAAAAATATGCAAATATTTGAAGACAGTACTTAGTCATAGATGATCCAACCAAAAGATAAACTGTTCCTTAAACAACTTTGACCTTTCAATCCAAAATAATTTCGATATTTTGTGGCATTACAATCAGAGAAAATTATAGGATAAAAATAATCATTTAAGTTTTATGCAATGACAAAAGCAAGTAGAAAATTTGCTTTCAAACCCATTCGCAATTAATCTGAACTCTTGCAGATTTGCACCAGATATATATATATGTATATATCTGAGATATGAAACATTTTTAGTTGTTTTGAATAAAGAATTATCTCTAAAATAACTTATCTTTATCTCACCTCATTGAATTCAGCACAATTTTCAAAAATCAGCCGGAAATCAGCTACAAAATCTTCAGGCTTGGTATATACTGGGGAATCTACCTGGAGTTTCTTCTTGATGGTAGACAAGTCCATAGGATTTTTAATTATTTTGTAATAATCAGGCACCTTTGAAAATAAATTAGATATCATTAATCCTCGGTGTGCTGTGTGTCTTGAGAGAGATAATTTATCAGGTTCTAAAGTTCAAATGAAATTATCTGTGGATGCTATTACCAAATGCTTTCGCTGAAGTAGTGATTTATAAATACCATCTAATATTAACAGAAATTAAGTGGAAATAATGGAATAATTTTAGAATAATTTATAACAAGTCTGAAATTCAGTGATAAGGAAGTTAAAATGGGAGAAGAGGCAAAAAAAAGCCTTCCAACACTCCAACACTCTCCTTGAATACGCTTTTTCTCCAGCCACTCTTAAGTGGCTCCACACAAGTATTAGCATAAATAATTTTTGGCAATGTGTCAATCTCCAATGACAAATGCTACTACATTTTAAGTCTTATGATTAATGAGCAAATTAAAACTTTCATCTAGGTTTAATCTGAGGGCAAAAAAATCTTCCCAGCACCCTGAAATCATTCAAGTAGGGATTCTCATAAAGGAAACTTCGCTAAATTGTATGATGTAGGCAAAAGCTAACTGAGATTTTCTACATTTTAAAAGATACCTTTAGATGGTGTTATATGTATTAGGCTATACAGATTTTAGAATCTATATACTTAAGAAATCAAATAAACCTAATGCTTTTTATATAGTTGAGATAATTGAGGATTGGAGTAATTAATTAATATGCTGAATATATTAAACAAATGACAAAAATCTGGGTTTTGAAAAATCCAAAATATTATATGTAGGGTTAACGGGCTTTTACTTTTGTAGACCATTATTAGTTTTAAATTACTATAAATAATTGATCTTCTGAAATGACTATGTACATATATTTGAACTTGCAAAAGTTATACTTATATAAAATATGGTAACTTTCCAAGCTCACTGGAAACACGCAAAGCGAATTCAAAGAATGTGACTGTGAGGGGTTAATTTTCTAGATTTAAACACACCACATAGCAAAGGTTAGACAATGGATGGCAAAACTAAATGCTGCTCCTAATAAAGAACTGCTAGTCTTAGGGGCAGCTAGGTGGCACAGTGGATAGAGCACCGGCCCTGAAATCAGGAGGACCTAAGTTCAAATCTGGCCTCAGACACTTAACACTTCCTAAGACTGTGACCCTGGGCAAGTCACTTAACCCCAATTAGCTCAAAAAATGTAGGTCTTAGAAAACAAAGAACAAAAAGCTTCCCTAAGTCTTCTGAAAGAACAAAAATGATTTGCCACAAACTATTACAGAAAGTCAAAGTACAATAGAAGATATACAAATTCAGGTACTTTGTTTCTATTGGGCTTATATCCCAAAGAAATACTAAAGAAGGGAAAGGGACCTGTATATGCCAAAATGTTTGTGGCAGTCCTGTTTGTAGTGGCTAGAAGCTGGAAATTGAATGGATACCCATCCATTGGAGAATGGCTGGGTAAATTGTGGTATATGAATGTTATGGAATATTATTGTTCTGTAAGAAATGACCAGCAGGATGAATACAGAGAGGCTTAGAGAGACTTACATGAACTGAGCAGAACCAAGCGATTATACACTTCGACAACGATATTGTATGAGGATGTATTCTGATGGAAGTGGATTTCTTTGACAAAGAGACCTAACTGAGCTTCAATTGATAAATGATGGACAGAAGCAGCTACACCCAAAGAAAGAACACTGGGAAACGAATGTGAACTATCTGCATCTTTGTTTTTCTTCCCGGGTTATTTTTACCTTCTGAATCCAATTCTCTCTGTGCAACAAGAGAACTGTTCAGTTCTGCCAACATATATTGTATCTAGAATATACTGCAACATATCTAACATATATAGGACTGCTTGCCATCTAGGGGAAGGGGTGGAGGGAGGGAGGGGGGGGAAAATTGGAACAGAAACGAGTGCAAGGGATAATGTTGTAAAAAAAAAAAAAAATTACCCTGGCATGGATTCTGTCAATATAAAGTTATTAAATAAAATAAAATACTAAAAAAAATTCAGGTACTTTTATGAAAAGTATGATCAATAATACCATTTACTAAGTTTTTTAGGCTGAAAATATCAAATGAGTACTAAGCTTAATCTCAAAAACAATTTTCAATGGATAAATCACATTTCTTTTTATTGTAAGAATTAAGTATGACATGAATACTTACTGTAGAAGGAACTGGATCTTGAAAAGCCAAGCTCATTTCATGGCAGTAAAGGAACAAAAGTAGTCGTTCACACTTCTGAAGAAAAAAATTAATCATAATATAACAAGGCTTTAAACAAATGCATATGTATTCTTAATAGTTATTCATTCAAGAATCATGCTATATATGCTGGGGATAAAAAGGAAAATACAGAATAGTGCCTCATCAAGGTTACAACTCAACTCGAGAGACAATATGAAAATTATACAAATGTTTTATACACACACACACACACACACACATATGCGGGTAAAATTGAAGATAATCAGCAGAGGAAAAAGAGTAATAGTAAGAAAGATCAGGAAAGGTTTCCTGTGTTCATAAGAGAGTAAAGAGAAGTACTGTCCAAAACACTTAATAATATAAATCATTACCAGGTAATATCAATGAAATACAAATGACTAATGATTTCATTTGAGGAACAAATTCCTTCCTTTTCACAGATCTGAGAGGTAAACTATACAAATGTTCTTCTATAAACAACAAATGTTGCTTATCACTCTTTATATGTCTAAATCATGAACCCATTTCGACCTTATCTTTAGTGTGTTATAACCAGCTCCAAGAAATGAAAAAAGTTCCTGCTACAGATCATCATAGACAAGCTCTACAAATAATTACATTTTCTGGGATGAGAAGTTAAAAAATAGATTGATACAAGGGGTATTTTATGATTTTGATCAATTAAAAAAAATAACAGAAGTCCACTGAGATACTAAAGGCACCAGACTACAATTTGAAATGGGGAACTCTACATATAATTTGACATACATTTTAGATGTTAGAGAGCAAATATTAAACTTTGTCAAAGGAATAAGTAAGATTTATAAAGGAAAAACTAAGTTAGCATAAGAAGGATGAGTTTCTTAGGAACATAATTTTGCAAACAATAGGCAAATTTCTATGAGAGAAGGAAAGTAAGTCAAAAAAGATGAGCATGGCTATAATTACTCAAGACTAAAAAAAAAAAAAAAGGTAGTCATGGAATTAGATCTAATAACAAAGAGGAGAAGTGTGGTATGGTCTTCTTAGAATACTGTCAAGTCCTAAAGTCTAGGATGAGTTGAAAATTATTAAGTGTGATAGGGATATATGTAATTACTTGAACTTTGGTAAAAAAGAATGCATAAAAGACTAGGAAAAGAAAAAAAGAGTACCTCAAAAGCATTCATGTAGGGAAGAAAGGAGGAGGGGCTTAATAGTGGACCACAACCTTAATATAAGAGTGATACAGTATTCAAAAAAGCTAATGCAATCTTCTATTACATTAACATGCCTAATAATGGAAGAGATGTTACTCTCATACGCATATGTCAGACCACTTCTGGAAAATAGTAGTCAATTTTGAATGCCATATTTTAGAATGGACATTGAATAAAGGAACTAGGATGTTTTGTACAGAAAAAGACTATGAAAAAGACAAAAGTACTAACATTACTCAATTATTTTCCTTGGTTCCTGAGAGGAGAATCTGGTTGAATGGGTTAAAGTTAAGAAAAAGGCAGATTTTAGCCATGAAAAAATAGTAACATCTTCTAATAATTGGGGCTATTTTAAAAATGGAACGAGTTGGGGATGAACACGTAGGCAGTCCCTTGTTACTAGAGGTCTTGAAGCAGAGAGTAGATGTCTATTTGTCAGGAATATTCAAGATGACAGTCTTGGAGGAATGATGGTCTTCTGATGTCATTTTCAACCATTTCAATTATAATTCTGTTTTTATCCTGAGCACAAACTAGAGAATAAAGAGTAAACACTAGTACCAGACTCAGACTTTGTATAGGAAATGATTGCTGGAAAAAAAAAAAAATCAAATGGCATCTTTTGACAGAAAAAAAATAATAAAGGGATAGAGTAGGGAAGTGCACTAGGAACTAAGGACCAGTAAACTTAAGTGAAAAAACATAAACCAAAAATCACCACCACAAAAATCATGTGGAGAGAAAATAAATAACCCACGATAGAAGAAACTGAATGATTCCTACAGCCTTTTTGGAACAAGTTCTATCAAACTAGTCTATGACAAAGAAAATTATTTGGGTATGCAATAACAGATGATTTCAGACCAAAATCTTTTCTTGATTATTGCAATAGTGCAAATAGCTGTGGAAGAGGACACAGCTTGTATCTATTGAATCAAAAGATGTCTTAGCATTCTCACCTTTTTTGCATGCTCCTAAGCACATGTACACCATCCCTCCCCACATTTTCTCCTCATACTCTCTTTTCTCATAATATACTAGTGCAATATAGGGTGATATTCTCTTGCTAGGAAAAAAAAAAACTTCCAAGGTTCATAACATTTACATCTAAATGTGACCTTAGAGGCCATCATTATATATTTAGTACTATATAATTTATTACCATCATTGATATTTGATAATTACATGAATTTTCAAGATATGAATTTTTAGTAAAGCTAATTTAAGTAAAATTTTCTCATAGAATCCTGACTGATAATTCTTCACTTTTATTATAAAAGCAAACTCATCACCAAAAAGGATTTCCATTTAATAAGAGAGGGCAGGAGAAAAAAAAAAAAAACTCACCTTACCTTGACTTTTTTGGGAAAACATTTCTGCATTAATGTGAAGCAACTTCCACTAAGTTACATCCAAAGCCTGGCCAATCACATTAGACAAAAAAATTTGAAACTTACCCTTTGATCTATTGGTGTTAATCCTACATGTCCTTCAGACTTTCGTTTTTCAGAGCTGTAATTGGGATCATCGCAATCATATTCAACTTCTGGTTTGGATAAGTCTCGACAAAAAGTACAAATCCACTCTCCACTATAATAAAAAGAAAAATGATGTTCTAGAATTTTTAATATAATCCTGGATTTTTTGGAATCATATTTATCCTAGCATATAAAATTATTTCTCTCACTCTATTATGAAAGATTTAGAAGAAATTAGTTTACAAGAAGCATAAGGTTTGTCTTTTCCTTAAACCTTGTATCAAATATTTACTCATGAACCTTTAGGTATTTTAATGAAAGCAGAGTACTAGAAGAGATGGTTATCTTTTAGCTCAACATTCTATGATCTGTAAGAAAAAGTCATGGCCCTCCCTTGGACTTTTCAATCTAGCAGAGAAGATACTCACATGAGAAAGTTGTGTATTTATTGTTTAAAAACAAACAAAAATATACCAAGGGATTTACATACTCAAAAGAGTTCCTTTCTATCCAAATCCTAGCTAGATTTAGTAATGGAGGTGTAAACTTAAGTGCTATATCACCAAATCCACTGTCATGTGCAATGTGATAAAACGGGATGGCAGAGATACCTTTTGAAGTACAGTAGTAAGATCAATGCAAAAGATTCATTTTTATTTAAATCAAGAAAACCAAATACCTATCTATATAAAAAACACTGCTAGGTACTAGAGAAACAAAGAGAAACAAAGACAAAAATAAAACATCTCTGCTCCTAAAGTTTATTCTGTGCTGGAGAAATACAATATGTTAAAAAAAAAAAAAAAAAAAAAAAAAAAACTACTATGAGCATTAAACATATAGAATTGGGTGGGAAGCAAAAAGGAATAGGGAAAAATCAGAAAAAGCTTTAAAAGTCATGGAGAATTAAGCCTTAAAGAGAGCTATGCTTCTAAGAGGTGGAGGAGAGAACAAGTCCATTCTAAGAACAGAAGTAAGCTTATACAAATGCATAGAGAGTTGAGGACCTTCTAAATGAAGTATTAAATACATATAAGGTAATAATATAAACCTAAATCTAAAGATAGGACACCAGATTTGGAAGGTCTTAAAATAAATTTGTATTTGTATTTCATCTCTGAGAAAGTAGAAGCCAATCAAGATTTTTGAGCAAAGGAATGACACAGATTGTCTATATGAGACAGATTCAAAGAGATTAATTAGATGTCAACAGTAGAAATTCAAATGATGTGTCAACAGTGGCAAAGGGAGAAATATGAGAGATAAAGAGGTATCATTGAACAATTTGTGGAAAAGGAAAGAATGGAACACCTTTATAGAAGATTTTATAGTTAAATTTAAGACTATTTTGGGATTTTTTGGGGGGTGAAGCAATTAGGGTTTTAAATGATTTGCCTAGTGTCACACAGCTACTATTAAATGTCTGAGACCAAACTTGAACACAGAGTCCTCCTTATTCCAGAGCCAGTGCCCTATCTACTGCACCCATCTTGATGCTCCTTTACATTTAAGATTAAACACTTGGCATCAGAGAATCACTGGAATGCTTTGAACAAGTCTCAGTTATCAAAATTTGTGGAGTATACAGAGGAGAGAGATTAAAGGTATGAGAACAAGCAAGTAATTACAAGGCTTTTCAAATAGCTCAGATGGGAGGTGATCAAGGCATGAAATAAAGTAGACTGAAATGTTTCTTAGCTTCATATGTGCATTTAACTGCCAATTTCTCTTATTATATCACATTTACTCAACTCAAATTTAGGGTTAAGCCCTCAAAAAATTTTGTGCATTATTATGGTATCTCTTCCAAATCAATCTCATTTATCCTGTAAACATAGCAAAAAAAAAAAAAAACAAAACAAAACAAAACAAAAAAAAAACCAAACGCAGATCTGACCATGTTAATCTGCCTAATCAACTAGCAGTCACAACTCCCTATATCTCCTGCCTTTTTATTAAAATACTAAGCTCCTCTGTTTAAAATCCTTGACAATCTAAATCTAGTTCAACCTGGATTTCTAAGGTCCCCTTCCTCTATAGCCTGGCTATCTTGGTAATCACGATAGATAATATCTGTTCTTCACACTTTTGCATGAAATAAACTCCTTTTCTCACCTACACCATTTGATTAGCCTGCATTAACTTTCTTTTATAAATGCCCTTTTGAAATTGGTTTCTTAGAAGGCACAAATAATGTTCTGAATGTGATATATTACAATCAACATTCTTACATTTTTTGAATGCTTTTAAAAAAAAAATCATGAAAAGATTAATACTATTGTTTTCTTAATTTGTAAACCATCTTTAGCTTTCCTAAATTCTTCTATAAAGACTAACTTGTTAGAAAGTTCTATCGTAAGAGTTCTATTGATAAGAATGGAAAAAATTCAGTTAAAACTAAATATTTTATAAGGATTAAATTAAAATACACATTCAGGAATCATCTCTCTTAGGCATACTCTTTACTCTTAAGAGTAAAATGTAGGTTTTGTGGCAACATTAAATAATGCCTTACTTAAACTTTACACTTACTTAGCTAACAAAGTACTCTAAACAAAACAGGAGAATTAACATTAAGTGAATTAGTTTATTGAAGGAAAAATTAATAAATATGAAAGTATGATGGCAGATCTCTTCTTAAGCATATTTCATAGAATCTAAGTGACTTACTTAGCAAAATCTCTCTTAAAGCTAAAGAAAAATTGTCTTGTTGTGATATCTGATACACTACTGAAAAGTGTTTAAACAGAGGGTTCTCAACATTCAATTTCTGTGACAGATAAGGATTTATAATGTAGACAATTATTTTGGAATCACAGACAGTGAACAACAGTAAGAAAGAAAGACAGACAACTTACCTTGGGAAATTCATCAATGTAGGCACATGACAAGTAAGATGGAACACTTTGGGGCATTTCTCACAGCAAAGGAGTTCTCCTCCATTCTGACACACAGCACACCAGTCTTCATTGGGGTCATCATCTTTTCTACTTTCTCCACCATGAAGGGGTGACTTCTGTGAAGCACCTCCCCATCCAGACTTTGCATTTGAAGGACTTGCCTGAAGTCCTGGTCTATCTCCTGTGCTATCTGGAGCATCTGTTCTTAAAACAGCTTCCTCAGATGTGGCATTATGATTACTGTCCAAGAGCAATGATGTAAGTATGCTTCTGGGAAAGTTGGTCTGCATGGGAAAAGGAACACACACATACACACACACACATACACACACACACACACACACAAATAAAAACAAAAACATATGAAATGGAGTGCTTTTAAAATATTTCCCCCTAGATTACTGTTACTCTGCTTGCCTAATTTTAATCCCTTACCTAGAAAGTATATAAGAATTGAATATGGGGCATACTAGACATTCTATGAATAAGCATGTTTTAAATAATGATTTTATAATAAAATTGGTAAAATTATGTATGGAAAGATTATAAAGTTACAAAGTGTTATTCCTAGTACATACTGATATTGTTACAACAATATTTTTTAAAATCAATGGTGGTGATAGATTTTCCTCTTAATAACTAATATTCTGACTAACAGTTATAAAAATCTCATCCTTCAAACTAAGAACAGTATTCTATGATTTAAATGATTACATTTTGAGATCTAGGTTCTTCATCTGTTTCTTGCTTTACTACAACAATAGGGAAATCATAATTCTCATGTGGGCCACTATTTTCCTGCTTGATTCTGATTGGTTCCAACATAACCACTGGGACTTTGTGTGTAGAATCAGCTCCTGTTGGTTTGCTGGAAGAGCCAGAGCTATAAAAAAAAATAAAAAAAAAAAAAAAAGGAAGAGAAAAAGTCTATATGCCATAAAATTATTTGCAATGTTACAAAAGTAGGAAATCCATAGTATGGGACAATATACAGTTATTTTCTAGATTCACTCCTACCGACTTAACAAATCGAATCTCTCCTCATGGATAAACCAGAAAGATAAACACACCCACCCACAGAGACTATTTTCAAAGTCTGATGGGTAAATTCATGAATGTAGCATTTATATTTAATGTTTTCTGTTCCCAGAGTGCTAATTTAGCAGTTTAACTCCATGACAGGTTAAATAGGTGTCTGTCTGAAGGGTATACAAGAAATTTAACTAATATGTGATCAATGGGTAAAATGTAATTTAAATTTTAAACAAATAACATATGAATGAATTTTTGGAACAAAACCCATGGTTTTGCTTGACCTAAGCAGGGTGCATCAATATCCTCTAGCCTTGCTTTAAAACAAAACAAAACAAAACAAAAAACCAAACAAAATGAAATTGAAACATCAATACAATGAAATACAATAAGAAAATTTAATTTAAATGAAATGTGAAAATCATCAAAACCTTGCTGAAAAAGCATTGAGCTGTTCACTTAATTTTTTGTGGACAGAACTACGTACCAATCTTGCCCACTTTATCTATAACCACTCTTATAGTATAAGGATAAAAGGAAACAGCATTATTTCTGACTAAAGACAAACAGATATTGCCATTTATTCACCACATTTCTATCCATTCAAGTTCATTATTTTTGTCATGACAAAAATTCTGTTCGCTAATATATCTATACTGTTTCCATTTTAAAATACTAGCTTAGCTTCTATTCAATTCATATTATTCTTACTTCATCATTTCCACCCATGATTCCACACTATATGCAAATAGCATTTTTATTTTTAATAATTGAGTATTTTTTGCTTTTTAATAACTACTTAACTTATATTGCAGCTTATAATTATTTACCTCATTATATTCGAAATATATGAAGCAACATGTCTGCAATGCGCTAGAATTCACAAAATTATTACCACCACAAGATATTTATATACTAAAACAGTCAACTTACCTTCCTCTACTTCCAACACTGGAGGCACTAGGTGAGCGAATTGGTGGGTGTACACTAGTCATAGTTACAGGTCCTAAAAATAAACCAAATTATCTGTGTATTTGGGTTTAAAAAAAGAAAAAAAAATGGGCAAATAAAAAACTGAGTGTTATTTGTGTACAAAGGAGCAATGTAGCATAAATGTAAAAAAACCAAGAAAGAGTATGACTTAAAGTGCTAAACTGTGTGATACAGAGAAATAATATAGTTATCTTTTAATCAGAATGGGATTTAAACATACACACACACACACACACACACACACACACATATATATATATATAGGATTCAGAATGATGGAAGGCAAGAGGAAATAACAGTTGTAGGAACAAACATAAGCAAAGATGAAGAAGCATATCATCAAAAGAACACCTAAATAAAAAGCATATTCATTTTAGATAGCTAGCCTAAGGTCTTAGATTTGATCAGAAAGGCAAAAGGAAATCATTAAAGTTTCACGAAGAGGAAGAAGACAATGAAAACCTATTTTAATGAAGAGTATATCTTAATGATGTTGTGTCAAGGAGGCTGACTTTTAACATAAATCCAGAACTAGCATGATGGATGCGTATGCAAAATGAAAGAAAAATTAGAAACAAGCAATGATACTTCATATATCACTATTATGACTAATTAAATCTCCACCCCTCCTCTACTGCTATTGGGATTAAATGATTTGCCCAGGGTCACAACGCCCAAAGTGTTAAGTGTATGAGGCCAAATTTGAACTCAGGCCTCCTGACTTCAAGGCTGATGCTCTATCCACTGCACCACTTAACTGCCCCTGCAACTTTCTAATGACTGGTAAATGATTGCAAAAACAACCCCCCCAAAACAAAACAAAACAAAACAAAAAACATTCCTCCTTTATTTTATTTCTATGTAAAATTTGCTTTTCATAGGGTTATTTGGTCAAAACCAAAGCAAAACAAATCCTATTCTTTATTGCCGTTTTCTGAGAAATTACAAAAGGAAATGGGTTCATGAAATCTCATTAAAATGTACAAATATAGCTAAAAAACACAAAATTCATTAAAATGTGATTTTTTTCATCAATGTACACCCAATAAAATTATATAGACTCTATAACCACAGGCAAATCTTTGTTAATGTATGGAAACCCAGTATATTTTCAGCTTATTTGTGAAAAAGTACTTTCATAGTACATATTAGGGGATAAGACAGTAACATAGGCCTACAGTGTAAACTTAGAGAATAGTAAGGAGAATTCTGGCAATCAGAAAGCATTACTAAACACTCATGTAGACAGGTGGGGAGTGAGGTCCTAACTATAGTGGATTAATAATGAGGACAAGATAATTAAAGTGGGAGACAAACATTTTAACCTCACAAAATTGGATATTGAATACTGAGTAATAAGAAGCTGAACTTATGCTGGAACACCTTATCTAGTTTTGATCTTGAATTCTTAACACCACAATATTTGGCATCAGTGAAATCCCCCCGAGTATTGAATAAAGAGAAGAAAACTTCAAGTTACGAGTAGGTTTAAAAGCTACATACATAAACCAAAACAATTGCAATATACCTGGGAGACCTGGGGATGGTACAGATGAATTTGGTGACTGGACTGTTCTGTTTGAAGGAGGTCGTGGTTGGTTCTGTTCTACACTAGCATCTTTTCTCACAAGATTATCCAGTGCAATAGTACTTGAACAGTCAATCTTGCAACACAAACACAAAAGAGCAATTGTATTTAAGAAATTCTATATTAGCAAATTAGGAACCATTTTAAACTTATCCAAAAATGTATACATGCCCACATCAATCTTATATATAAGCAAAATGCAAGGTTCTGACTCATTAAGAAATACTTCAAATATCTTGATTTCAGTTACTCTCCATCTCTACTTTCTATATGCTAATCTAGAATTGCTGTGACTAAAAATGAATCACAATAGAGCTGAACTACTAAGGACAAATGCTACACTGGGTCATGTGAAGTCTTCCTTGGACAAAGGAAAGTCTATAACTATAACAGGTCACTGAAGATATATCTTAGAAGCTTCTAGTTTAAAAACAAGTATTGGAGCTTCTGGGCTGGAATCATACTGAAAATCATGCCCACATTAGGAAGAAGTACTTATTTGAGCAAAATCTACTACACAACAAGGATCAGTAGGGACTAGATGTTACATGTTTTTTAAGTCTAAGCTTCTAACACACCAGGCTTGATTTTAACTATGTCCCTCCTCCCCCCTTGCCCCACACATGCACACACGCAGCGCTATTCTTCAGATTGTTGCTTTAACACTACATATGGAAAAACAAAGTTTTTGTCTTGATGACTGATAATAGTAATTACTGGCTTTTTCAAGATTCAGAGCTGAAGGACTGATCATTTGCATAAAAAAGCATCCAAACATAATTTCTTCATCCTACAAATAATATTCCTTCTGAGAATATCACAAATAAATAATGAAAAAGCTTAATATGACAATCACAACCTGTCTTAGGTTTTATATTTGCTGTTGAAAATATCTTCACAGAGTGAGAGAAGTGGTTAAAAAAAAACAATTCAACCTGTTACTGTGGTCTGAGACTGCAAAAGAAACAATGAAATCTAACTTATGTATGCCAGGAGTATGGGAATGGCCCATTAAATATCTATAACAACACCTTCTATGTGGTTCAACAAACATGAGCATCTTGGAATGAATGAAGATCCTTTGCTATAGAGTCACTCAGTGGAGTTAAACTTTTAACTTAGCAGAAGGAAAGAAAAATGTTTGCTTCTGCCTATGCTCACAAAAGACATCTTCCTAGCAACTTAAGGAGAATCAAGCCCACAAACTAATGGATATAGGAATGAATAATAGACAGTAATACAATGATTTAATATTTAATAACTTTAGAAAACTTTATACACATCAAAAACAAAAGGAAGTCCTTTTTGGGGGGAAGGTAGGAAAAAGAATGTCTTTTGAAATTGTAAATTCCCACCACAAAACAGAATAAAAATATATAAATTGATTTCATTCCAGCTTTTGACCACTAAAAGAAAATAAAAATCCCTTTATCCCTTTATCAGGGATAAAGAAATATTCCATTCTATTTGTCCTAAACATGTATTTAATACCCAAAACTAAGTCTAACCGAAGTATTCTGATATACTTACATCTGGAAGAGAAGGAAGATTATAGGAACTTCCAACTGGAGAACTAAGATCAATCATAGGTGGTCCAAAAGACTTGGTGTCATATCCAGCTGCACTAGTAATAGTAGGACTAGAAGGAGTAGATGTGGTGCTACTGGCAGTAGAAGGAACAGTTGATGCTGGTCCACTGCTAATCTGCCACTAAAAAGAAAGAATTAACAATTTACCATCATTATCCTATGAATGATTCCCTTGATTCTGGCTAGCAAAATTAACTACAAAGTATATTGTCTTGACATTTTATAATTCGCTAAAAATTAGAAATTAAAGAATAAAAGACAATATAAAATAATGTAAAATTTTGTGGGGAAATTAAAATAAATTGCAAACAACAATTCCCTTTTAGGTTAGTAAGAAAGGAACATAAAAATACTGTAATATTTAAAATGCCATGTAATATGGACTTAAGTAGCAGAGCAAACTACACACACACACACACCCATACAAGTACACAAGAACCAAAGAATAGAAGAACAAGGATTGAAAGGGATAGAGAGAAGAAAGCCCAAAATGTAGGAAAAGCAAATAGGCTAAACTTCTCATGTCTCACCTAAATAAATTTCAAGTTCTCTAGTAGATGCTCTTTAGGACTTTAAATGGCTTTTTGATGTTGATTTTTATTTTAAAGAATTTAGTGTGCACGCTTATCTCCCTTATACCCTTTCCAGTCTGGAAAACTTAGAAAGACATTAAATGAACCCTATTTTTGAAAAGTAATTTTAATTTATTTTGTCTTTATATCACCTGCATCTTCCAAAGCATCCCCTCCCCCACCTTTGCCTCCCAACTAACTTGAAGTCTAAAAAAAGAAGAAAATAAAGAGTTCAGCAAAAACAAATACATAAATTGCTCTATTGAGAAACTTTAATATTACACACTCTTAATCACTGATCTCTCCAAATTATCACAGTAAGGTACTTTGTAAACTCCCTATTTGCAGTTAAGTTTGGTCATTATAATTTCACAGCATTTAATTTATAATGTTTTGCTGTTGGTATTTTTATTCACATAGTAGAAACCTTCACCGAATATATGGTTTTGTTGGTTTTTATCATTATACTTTACACTAGTAAATAATTCTTCCTATAGCTCTATTTCATATGAATTATTTCTTGCAGCATACTAACATTTCATCACTTTTATGTATAATAATTCGCATAGCCATTCTTCAATTAATGTCCATCTTCTTTTGCCCCTCCCCTGCCAATGTTACAATTCTAAATATTTGGGTGTACATAAGGATTTTCTTTTCTGGTACTAATCTCCCTGAACACAGCCCAATGGCCATAATGAGTTTACACATACATATATCTTATCTATCAAACTGTAACAGAACTGACATTTGACAAAAAACCAGAGTTCCTTCCCAACTACAATTCCTCCCTAGCTTTGTGATCTTGAATATGCTACTTAAAGCCCAAATTTCTTTATCTAAGATGTGAATGACAATACTCCTAGATCTGTGATATATAAGTGAAATAATATATCTAGTAATGGTTTTTCAACTGCAATACAAATAAAATGTTTTAATAAAAAAAAATTTTTTTTAAAGTCAATGAAAAATAGAAATGAAAAATGAAAGCACCGAGATGGAATCAAAGGCTCAGGCCAAACAGAAGAATAAATAAGTGAATAAAAATAATGTAATCACAGTTTTAGACATGTAGGACACCTAAGAGGTCATCCAGTACTACTTCTCTGACAGGAGAAAATTGATATCCAGATATATTAAATGACGTATCTAAGATCACAAAAGGAGTTAAAGAAAAAGAACCATATTTTGAACCCAAATGCTATGACTTCAAACCCAACAGAATGACAATAGGTATGTATATAAAATGTGGTCCCAGATATTAGATTTAAGTGACACACAGCTCCCAAAATATAATTTTTTTACTTAAAGCCTACAAAAGTATAAACAAACACACCAGGTTTCTTACTATGTAATAATAAAAAGATTTTTTTTTTTGAAACTATCTTTCCTAGTTATCTTTTCAGTTGCTAACTTTAATTCACAGTATAATTCACTCACATCAAAATGGTCCGTATGTGGGTGACAGACATCAGAGGGATTTATCAATGTAGTTTAAGAATGGATCTGAAAGAAACTTAGGGGACAGCCAACAATTGAGAATGGCTGAACAACTTACGGTGTTAAAATGTGATGGAAATTTTTTGTGTTACAAAGAATGATGAAGGGGATGGTTTCAGAAAAACCTATATTCCATTTACACAAATTGATACAAAGTGAAATGAACAAAATTGGGGAACTTTGTACAGGAGAATAGCAATATTATAATGATGACAAGATATGGCTACTCAGATCAATATATGATGATCCTTTCAAGACAATTCCAACTATGCATAAATATAAATGATATCTGTGTCCAAATAACAGATTGAAGCACTATTTTTTTCCTTTTTCTTTTTGGGGGATGGGTGGAGATAGATGCAAGTAAAGGAAGGAAACATGATCAAGTTCGAAAAGGCTTGCATGATTTTATATGTTATTTCTTTCCTGTTCAATTAGGAGAGGAGGAATGGAGGGAAGGAGACAATTTTAAAATTTAAAAAAAAATGATGCATGCTTGCTGCTGGTATATTCAAGTATAAAGCTCTTAAACTGGGATATGAATGCCACTTAGCTACTACATTTATTTATCTTTTAAATCTCATATCTCAAGACTGCTTTTTAAGAATGATTTTTCTATATTTTTGTGCTATTAAGAAAAGGAATTTCAGAAAACCTGGAAAGAACTATAAGAATTGATGCATAGTGAAGTGAAGAGAGCCAGGAAAACATCGTACATACTAACAGCAACTTTTCATGCATGATAAAGAACATTGAACAACTTAGCTATTCTTAGCAATACAATGATCCAAGATAATCCTAATGGACTAATGATGAAGCATACTACTACTTTATTTTCCCACACTTACTCTCCATTTTTTTCTTTTTTTTTCCTGAGTTGTTTTGAACAAAATGACTTAAGATGGAAATGTTTTATATAGCTGCACAGGTATAACTAATATCTGATTACTTACTGCCTAAAGAAGATGGGGAGGGGAAGCAGGGACAGAATTTGTAACTTTAAATTAAAAAGTTAAAAAAAAAATCAATCCTTCTAAAATTTCTTAGCATTTATTCTTCTGCCTTAAGTGTTCCCTGCCAGATTCTCCAAATCTATTAGAGGTAGTAGTTACAGAACCCTAAATGATAATTATTTATTCTATGCTTGTCCTTATATTATTGGAGAGGTGTGGGAAAAACAAGCTAACCTGAGGGGGGCGAAATTATAAACTTCAAACATAAGGAATCACAGGAATTACAGAGAAATAAAGTAATTTAAAAAAATAGAAATTTAGAAGCATTTCATTAATGATTTTATTTAGGAAAGGGCAGATTATAGTTAAGTAGAAAAAATGATACCTGTTTTATGGCTTGCTGGGCCAAAAATGCCATCTGTAGTGGATTGGGTTTTATTGCTTGCCGTGGTATATTCTGGTTGGGAGGATATCTCAATTGAGGAGGATGAGGAGGGAGAACTGGTCCGTTGGGTTTGGGGTTGTGATTTTGAAAATTTATCAAGCGTGGAGGGGGCTGCTAAAAAAGAAGCATACCAAAAAACAAGTTGTTAATATTTTCTTTAAATGATGCAAAACGGTAGAAAATGCTTAAATCTTTCACTGGAAATCAGAATTTCCAAGAATAAACCCACCATATTAAGAAAAACTTTTATACTGAAGAAACTCCTTCACTTACTTATATGAAATTGGTACAAATCCTGATAGGAGTTATATTTATCTGTTTTTTGGAACATATGAAAACTACGATTCTATAATGAAGTTTTAAACCATTTTTAAACAATTCATTTCTATAATGCTTTAAAGTTTAAAAAGAGTTTTTCTCTCAATCAGAAAAGTAGGGAATACACAAGTTATTTGCCCACATTTGACAGAAAACTGAAAGTTTAAGAGTTTCCACAACTCACCACCTCCACCCCAACCCCTCAGTCTCTGATCAAAGATTCAGCACTCCAGCTGGCTTGACCCAAGCCTCAAGGCTGCTGCTCCTGGCCACCTTTAGGCTCTACTACTATTGGCGCTTCCCCACCTGCCACTCACCCTTTTCTGGAAATAGAAATGCATCCACATACTGCTCCTGGTAAGGCTGTATCAATCACTGGCTCTAATACTCCATTTACTAGCCCTCTGCTTTTGCTGAAAAAGTGTTCTTGGCCTTGGTCACTGCTCCCATTTATGTTTTGCTCTCACTATAAGAATATAAGTTCCTGGAGGACAGGGACCGTCTTGCTTTTTCCATTAGTATCTGTGTACTCAGCATAGGGATCAGCATACAGCAAATGCTTAAAAACAGGCTTCCTTCTTTCCATAAAAATACTAAGTATCAGAGGTAGAATATAAATTGAAGTCTCCTGGATTTAAATTACAATGTTCTTTTCCACTATACTAAGCTGCCTTTCTATATAATTTATACTTTCTTACCATACATTACACCCATGAATACATATTTTTATCTTATCAAGTCTTAGATGTACAAAGATGTGTACCAGTTAATAAGCATTTATGTATTTATTATACGTGTGTGTACACACACACACACAAACACACCCTTTTTAAAAAAAAAACTTTTTTTTTTGGACTGGCAACCTAAATCTGTTTTTGCCTGAAGGACTTAATTTATATAGTTAAGAATTTTATAATGAACTTCATCTCTAACTTTCCCCATCCCTCCCTCATCCCCCCCCCCAAAAACAACAACAACAACAACAACAACAACAACAAAAAATCATGTGAAGTTAAAAGGACAACATATGTATATATGCATATGTTTGGCTGCATTTGTGAGTAGCTCACATGCCATATATGTGTATATATTAAATCTATATTAACTGCTTTTTTCTTATCCATATATTTACTTAAGGATATTAATATAAATTTTGGACTGTCTTTTGTTAATAAACTATTATTCAGGTCTGTTATAAAAAAGGTGAAATCTACTGAACAGGTTATATTTGTTCCTTAATGAGTATAAAAATGGGTTTTAATGCATTTTGTCACATAAAACTAATTTATGCATGAAATAGATTCTTCCATTCTAGCAATGTTGATATTACTGGGTCTTATAAACTTTATGTCTTTTGGTTTGGGGAGTAGACAAGAGCGGGAAGAAAAAGTGGGAGAGAAGAAAAGAGACTATCAGTGTGACACTCCTACACGTATCCTCCAGGCAAAAGCAGAGGGTAAAAGCAATAAATAAGAGATAAGATCCCCAAATATCCCATGTGCCTTTATCCCCAAAGCTAAGGATGAAAAGGTACTGATTTAAAGTTCAATGCCAAACATATATAGATATTTATATAACAATCTGTGCTTATTTATACTTTTAGAAATGGAGGTACGGGGGTGAGGGGGATGGAATGGAAGAAAGGGACTATGGAAAGAACAAACACATTAAAAGATAAAACAATCATATTATGGAGTAGGTAGAGGGATGAAAATTATTATTTGAGTAAATGATAAGTAGATGAATAAGGTGATTTGGGTAAGAGAGTAAAAAAGTAGAGAGGAGGGTAAAAGTAGAGGGAGATAAACTGTGTAATAGAAAAAATTATTTTAAGACAAATTTCTTTTTCCCTCCATCCTCCTACCACCCAAGGAAAAAAAAAAATCAGCAACTTTTATCAGCAATAATGGAAATTCTTGTTATTGCATGAAGACTCCTAGGAATCAACTACTAAAATATCTTAAATTGGGAAATGACAAGAGAAACTCCCTTCTTATTCAGAGGGTCACAAGATTTTTTAACTAAAAATTACTCTAGAGATTCATTCAGTCCAACTACTCCTTGTATATAATAAGATGAAATTAAAGCTCCTACCAGCAATTAAGAAACTTGCCATGGAAGGTCACACAATAAATAAAAGAAGCCACAATTTTTAAGCTCCTCCAAGGCAGCTATTTCTATATAACTGTTATACAAAGAATAGTCAGGAATAGTTAGCCGATGTGTGCAAAAATATCCTTTTGCTAAACAGATCAACCTAAAATGATTTTTTCTAGAATTTTAAAAGTAAAATTTTAAAACAACAACAACCACCACCCAAACACAATTTTTTTTTATTCTACTCTAACAGGAATATTGGTTGAACATGATAGGAAAATGTAGGAGCTCATATCCAAATGCATGCCTATTTCAAGCTGTTGATATTTGTTTTTCACTTTTTGATTCAGGAAGTTGTATTTTAAAAGTATTAGATCTTGATTGAAATGCTTTAAAATGGTCATCAAGTTTTCCTTTAGATTGTATTCCTGATATGACAATTCTAGTTAAAAGCAAATAACCAGACCATTAAATCCAAATAGTGAAAGCAGGGCTAAGAATCAACAGCTCATTTGCAGTAAATTCTCAAATGATTTATAAATCAACATTTTTATTTACTGAAATTTGGTGGGGAGGGGGCACAAGGGAAGGGAGTCTTACCATAGATTGAAAAGAAATGTAGCTCTCTCTTTTTCTCTCTCTTTAAGAGTGGTAACACATTTATACTAGAGGAAGCTAGATTGGGATGGGGCCGACTTCCAAATTTACCTGATGAGAGATGGAAGGCTGCTGGATGGGCCCCTGCATTCTAGGGTTTGGTAACCCCACAGGTGCTGGCCTCCGTTGCACCTGCTGTCTCTGAGCCATTACCTGTTGCTGCATGTGTTGGAGTCGTAATTGAGCTAGGCTGATCTGTGTTGGAAACTTGGATAATTGGTTTGAAGATAAGCCACCTGGTGGCTGTGAATTCTGTTCCACCACAGGACTCTGCTTAGGCATATGTGGCTGGCTCTCTTTATCCTCGATTACTAAAGAACCTGATTAAAAAGAAAGCCAAATTAAATATTTTTTCTGAATACTAAAATTGAATTTTAAAATCTAAATAGCAATCGCATGAAATAATACTAAAGTCATTTTCGTGACAAGTATTAAGCCATCTCCATCAATGCATTCTCTACAGGATCATCCCATCCTTTCTGATCTGTTCATCTAATAAGTCAGACACTCACCTGTTAGTGGATGTTAACTTTTACTTTTTATTTATTTTTTATCCATCTTAATTTCAAAAATGTTGCTCTCAGCACAAGTTCTTATTCTTACTTTTTGAACTATTAAATATCCAGCAAGACTAAAGCCTCTTCTCATTTTCTCTTTTTTTAATAAACTAACATTAGCAGGTAAAGTCTGATTACTCATATGGATTCTTTCTCTCTGAAATTACTGTTCTGCTCTGATTCATTCACTATCACTAGGATAACCATTACATCTATTGTATTAAAACTCTTGAGGAGCGAGATATAGGATTCCATTCCCATCTATCTCCATCTTTTAATTGTCCACATAAAATTTTTTCTTTACAATGCACAAATTTGCATTCCCCCCTCCCTAATAAAGATTAACGTTACAAAGAGAATTCAAATCAATGTAATCAAAAAAATTGTAACCACTAGATGTAAACTAGATTATAATTTGGTGGACAAGCTGAATGAGAAGGCTGGTAGAAGTATTAACATTTTGAATGATCACCTGTCAGGAATTGCGGCAAGGTAGGTTATACACTGACCTGTTTAAAATAATCTCTGATTTTCATCTGAGAGAGCCAATAATCGAGCCAATTTCATCTTCATTTTACACCTAGGTTATTGCAGTAGTCTCCTAAATTGCCCCACTGAGATTTCAAATCTCAGTTTTTCTGTTTGGAGTTCAGTTTCTTCCCAATCTTACATTTGTTGCTATATTCTCAGACACCTAAGAGAAGTAGCAGTATACAAAGCCTATAATGTCTTTTAATATGCCATTCTCTCAACCTCGGACGCCATCATCATGTTCATAATTTCCTTTAAAATACATCTCTTCTAGGAGGCATTTGCTGAGCAATCCCAATCTATCACCCCCTCAGCACCTTAGAGTAATATAAATATATCTGCAGATATAATCTGATGAATAATTGGGTGAAAGTGATTCAGTTATGTATAAATGTGAGAAAGAGAACATTTTAAGGCTTTTAACCAGGAAGTCATGAAGGTCCAATGGGTCAGTGGAGAGATTTCCATCTGAATGGAAAAAAAAAAAATCTAATAAATGATAGACGGGTTTATTTCCTTTATAATCATTTCATTTTATGCATTTCAAAACATTACTCTAAGGAGGGTATGATGGTATACCCGTGTAATCCCAATTACCAGAGAAGTTGAGATTGGTGGACAGTTAGAGCACTGAAGTTTTAAGCTGCAATGGATTACTGATCAGATGTCCACACTAAGTCTACAAGTGGAGAGGGCTATCACGCTGCCTGAAGAGGGCTGAACAGACCCAGATCAGAAAGCAAGTCAAAGGTCCCATACCAATTAATAGTGGTGATGGGGCCCAGTAGTGGCTGATGAACTTGCAGCCTGAGTAAGATAAAGGTGGGAAGGGAGGGGAGAGGGAGAGACAGAGGGGGAAAAAATAGAGGGGAAAAAGGGAGGAAGGGGGAAAAGAGGAGAGAAAGGAGGGAAAGAGACAAAAATCGAAAAATCCCATCTTATTTTGAAAAACACAGTTCATAGTCTTCACCAGACTGCCAGAAGTCAAGGCCACCAAAAATGGATAAGAATCTTTGGTTTAAGTTAATGTTTCTATGACTGCATCAATCTGTATCTAAAGTCAGAAATATCCCCAAAAAAGACATTTCACTTCCCTCTTCCACCCCCCTTCCCAGCAATTGGTATATGTAAAGGAATATATAGAGAAGTGCTGAATGAACATTTACACTGAACAGAGGTCTTTATTCTGAGGTACCTTAATCTTAAAACCTTTTTTGTATATTCCCTTCAATTTTAAGAGACTATTGTCTGTCAAAAGATCATCTCTTTCTTTTGTCCCTAATAATTTTGCCAGCATTTATCCTCTAGCCATATTTTTCTTCTCTATCAGGTTTCAGGGTGTGACATTTTTTGCTCTGAAGACAATTCTACCAATGAAGTATCTGTTCAGAATACTAGCCCTAAATCAGAGGTTTTAAATCTAAACCCTGTAAAATCGCACATTTGCGTGCATGTGTAAAATATTTTAAAAACGATTTCAGCACAACCTTTACTTTATGATGAATTTATTTTTATAGAGTGCATTTAAGCAATTATTCTGAGAAGCATTCCATAAGTTTCAGAATGCCACAGGGATCAGTGAGTGAAAATGGTTAAAAATTATTGCTGTAAATGCTAGGGAGCAAAGCATTCCAACTAGAGAGGTGGATTATCTTCAAGAATTGTGAGATCATACAAATAAAACATTTCAAATATGTAGATGAATAAGATTATTCAGAGGGAAATTATTTTGGATAGCATGTCAGCTAAATAGTGGCAGATAAAGCAGCAGATATACAGGAATACCCTACCTAAATTGAAAATATTTTGAGCCCAAAAGCTAGGATCACAGTGAAATTGAATGGTGTTATTAGTCACGGGTGAAGCATCACATCTGGCTCGAAGAAGATGCCGTAATCGATACGTGATCTAGACAAGAAATATAAAAACATGGAATGTTAATAGTCAGCAAACACAAAGAATTTTTGTGAACTTTTTTTAATCTTCACATAACAATGATGAAAGAAACTTACGTTTTAAGAGACGTATACACAAAACTTTGCCATACTCAATTTTAATCACTCAAAATATGTATTGAAATCAACTACATGGATGGAAAAGTACTACTGCAAGTAACAGCTGGAGTGAGTGCTTTTCTAAGTTAAGAACTTCCCAGATATAAAGAAAACTGACCCAGCACTTGAAAAAATATTATAAACATAATACATATTCAGAAATCCAAGAGTAATTATCTTAACTGTCCATTCAAAGTCTTAATGTATCCACAGTAAATCTGGGGAACAAACATAATTCAAATTCCAGAAATTGGCTGAGTGAAGAGCAAATAATGGTTTAAGAACTTTATGAAAAAATCCCCAATTTCAAATAGACATTAAAAAAAAAAACTTTGGTAAAAAGTGAAACCTAAATTTTTGAAGATAAATGACAAAAGCATATTTTACAAAATCTGGCACTACTATTTCTACCTATCAAAATCCCATCCCTCTAATTCCACTTAAAGTTTTCTTAAGCACCAATTGAGGTTTACAAATGACATTATACTAAGTGATTCTGTAGTTATAGAGTTTGTCTGTCCTAGATGAGCCCATCTTTCAACCCTTATAGGAGTTAAATCTTTATATTATAGACCACTATGAAAGTGGCAGAAATAAGAAGTTGGCCATGTAGTACCTAAGAGTGAAATCTCACCCTTGTAGCATAGCAGTTGTAAGAGAATTATTCCACAAACAAGATAAGCAGATGAAGAAATGGAGATGGGAGCCAAGTGTGAATGGAAACACAGTGAAATTATATAAATAGATATATAGAAAATATAAAATCAATCATTTCTCTATACTAATTGAAAAGGCATATATAATAACAATTAAAATTTTAAAACAAATTTAAGTCTCACCTACAGCTATAAAGAACGTTGTGTTAAGGAAATAAAGATAGGAAAAACGTAGGTAGTAATATAAGTTTCTCACCTATAAAATACATGTCTGCCAAGAGAGAATTATAACTGATAAAAAATTTTCTAGTTTTTGTGCATTCTGACCATTTCACTAGTTTAATCTATCACATTACTGAATACCAAAATTTTAAACATGAAAAGCCAAAAACTCTTACCAGACGCTTGCTGTAGAGTAGTGCTGTGCTACTGCCACTTGAAACTGCCCATTTGGAAAAATGCATGACATGTTCCAACTGTTTCGAAAGTCCTGCCACTTCTTGCTGCTGCTGCATAAGTTTCATGCGGTGGTCCTTTGCAAGACTCTGAAACCAAGGAAATAATTCTGAGTTCCTACCTCCCATTAATGCTCTTCAATACTCTTCATCCTCACATGATTGAGGCCTAAGCACCTAGTTAAGGATAGTCAATATATCCTTAACAGTAACCCAATTCTGCCATTTCATTCTACCCTCCCTTCTCCCTTTACATGAGCTAGTATACTGGAAAGATGAAAAGGTAATCATTATCCTAACCAAGTTTGACCCTAGGAACAGGTCAAAGAAGACTCTTAATGCAAAGGAGTTCTTTTGTGCATCATTTGGTGAACCCTAGAGAGAGAAGATCTCAAACACATACAGGGGTGACTCTGGCTAAGCTCAAGAATTATTTTCAAGATGAAAAACAAAGCAAAGTCTAATTCAAGTGCCTTTATCCTAAGTAGGGAAACAATTGGAGCTTTTGTTGTTAGGCTATTAATTAAGTGCTGATCTTAAATAAAAAAGTTAACAGGTCCTGGCTTCTTACTGGCTTTAAGAATATTGCAATCTGCTTTTCTTCCTAAATCTTGAGATCAAATCTCCATATCTGCAGACTTTGGCTTCATCTTTGTAGGGAGAGTAAAATGGATATAGCCTTACAGATGAAGGTGAAGAACTGTTCTAATATTAATGGGAGGGTTTCTGCTTCTAGAAATGATAGTACTGTGTAACTGTGGGAGAGAGAACCCAAATTTTCCCATATTTGCCTTTTTTCCCTGCTTGGAGCATCCTTCCTCTCTCATTGTAAAATGGGGAAATCATGGCCCATAGAATTCAGAGAGCGTTGTGGTAAAGATAATATTAAATGAAAAAATGAAAAACATTGAAAATCTTAAAGCAATATTATAAAAGTTAGTCATTACTATTTTAAAAGATATTAAAAAAATTTTTTTTTTAAATACTAGATATTTTAACTCTGATACCTGGCTATGTACTTGAATCTTATTTACCTTGAAGGCCTAGCTCAGGTCCTACCTTCTGCCAAGAAGCCTTTCCTTAGCATTCCCTCAACATTTATTTTCTATAACATTAGAAGACACTGAGAATAACAGAAAGAGTACTGGATTTTGGCAATGAACTCAAGGTGAAATCTTGCTTCAGATGGTTACTAGGTTTGTAACCAGGGGCAAATCATGTAACTCTCTGGGCCTTCAGTTTCCTGACCTGTAAAATGAGAATAATACTTGGACTACCTACCTTATAAAGGTGAGGAAAGCAGTTTAATTCTCCTTGGTTAAATCATTATCCATCTCCCACTCCCTTGGAATGGATATCCATCAAGGTTCTTTTACTCTGCCTTCATTTCTCTCTATATAGTTTTCCCTTGATGATCTTCATTTTTGATGATGGGTTTAATTATTTTGTCTATGTAAATGACTCCCAAATGTTTATATTCAGCCCTAATCTTTTACCTGTATTCAAATCCACATTGTTCTGAACTCTTCTAAATTTATTTCCTACATGGAGTTCAAACATATAATGTTCAAAATGTGATTCATTAAAATTCTTTTCTTCAACATTTCTTCAAACTTTCTAACTTTTATTGAGTGCACTATAACGTCCCCAATTCTTCAGTTTTGTAGCTTAAGAGTCTCATCAATGACTCTCTCCTTTACAAGCACTTACAAAGTCCTACCAAATATACATACAGAGACAACAATACCCTGGGCTCAGGCTTTTCTCCTGTCTAGACTAGTTTTACAGCCTCCCATTTGGTCTTATTTCTGCACTTTCCATCTTTTCCTGCTTAAAAGCCTTCTAGGGATTCTTATTGACTCTAGAAAAAAAAAAAATACAAAAGTCACAACTGGCCCTTTCTTAATCTAGGCCCTTTCTAATTTTGTTGCTTACTTTCATATAAATACTCTTGATGAGGAAAATTAGGTATATTTCAGTTAAATTGGCAAAGTCTTCTTTCACACTTCAATTTTAATGTTTTGCCCTCCATCAATTCATATAAGTGAGAGATTCTTAAAACTTTTGACTCATTCCCTTTTTACTCAAGAAAACTATAGATATATAAAACAGGTATTAAAAACCCATTCATTTACTGATAATAATTCATAATTTAATGACCCCAATTGGGATCACAAACCACAGTTGTAAGAAGCTAGGACACACACCAAACTCCTTGGATTGAAAAGTAGACTTCCTCCTTACCTCCATCTCTCTTTAAGGCTGGGAACAGACACTAAATCCTTTCTGATCTCTCCAATGTCAATATTTTTCTCCATGTATTTTTGTATAACAGATATTAGGTTAATAATTTATTGCACCACTCAACTTTAAAAATAAATTCAAATATAATATTCACACTTTAGTGCTAAAACACTGGATGGATAGCTATCAATGACTCCACATTTAATTTGTTTGCAGTTTTATTAACAACAACAACAAAAAAAAAACAATCATAATAAATAAATAAATAAAGAAGGAAAAAAAAAAAAACAATCATAAAGCTCACCATATTCAGATTGGAATCTAGGCTTTGATGAGGTGAAAAGTGAAAGATGACCAATATTTCCCAAACTTGAGCACATGTATTGCAAAAAGCTAATGCAAATTCTGAATTTTTTAATTAATAGATCCTACTTCTCCCCTTATTTCCTTTGTTTTTCCTTGCAATCACAAAATGGGAGTATTAAAAGAATAAAAAGTCTATTTTTCAATTTGAGATCGAAAACTTTTAGATAATTAAAATTTTATAAGCTATTACCTGTCAATAACTGGTTTGTAAGACTTAGTTGACGTTAGAACTACCAATCATAATTACAGCAGTTTGAAATGCTGCTTCTACAATTACACTATGGGATCCTTGAGGTGAAGAGCAGTACTCTAGTGTTCTCAAGAGTGCCAAATAGAATTTCCTGTAATGAAATCTCATAAGTATTTTAGACTGCTAACAATTCAATTTTCTATTAATGCTATTCACTAATTTTTACATGTCAATTGTCAAAGATTAATTATGAATTTTTGCATTTGCAATGATTTATACATCCAAATATTATTAAATGGGGGGGGGGGGGGGAAATAAAGGTAGGAAAAAAATCTCTATTCATAATGAGGATGAAATTCAAGCAGCACAAGAAAAAATAATATATTTCACTAAATGACAAAACAGGAGGACATAAGGTAATTATTCAAACTAAAATAGACAATTATATACATAAAAAATTATAAACAAACAAGTAAAGCACATTTGAACTTAAACACTAAGGAATGTACTTTTTCAAGGATTATACCAACTTGAATTTGTATTATGATGTAATAGTTTACAAGGAATTTTTACAGAATCTGAGAGAGATAAAATTTGATTATTTTCATGCTCACAAATGATATCAGAGTAAATTAAATGTTATTTTGTCCATTTCAAAGGAGAAACAGACACAGAGATTAAATGTTCACACAGTTAACATATATGAAATTCCCATCTAAATCCAGCACTGTTTCCCCTGGAGAGTAAAATTTCAGGAAAAGGAAACTTACCTCTAACTGATGCAGGAGAGCTTTCCCTTTTTTGTTTATTTCTACCATCAAAGTAAATATAGCAACTTTAATATCCTGTTCCACCTGCTTTTGATTTTGATTTACTTCAATTATTCTAGAAAAAAAAAGAGGGAGAAAAGTCTAAAACTTAAAGATAAAAAGAAATTGTTTAAACCGATTAAATACCTTAAGTTAATTCAGAACATTCCCAGTTGTCGAGTTAACCAACTTGAACTGAGATGAATAGGCTAAACAAATTATGAGCAAGCACAAAAAACCAAGAGGTAAAAGGATAATTACTGAAATAAAATTTTGATAACAATCATAAAAAATTAAAAAAAAATATAGGAGACTACATTTGGATAGCATGATCACAAACAAAAGTAAAAAAATCAAGTATTTGGCTAATGGAGAGGTAAGCACATTATGTTTTTAATAAATTTAATAATTTATCAGAAAGACTGAGGAAATTGACCTGAAATCACCCTCTTTCTGCCAAAGGTAATAGAAAGATAAATCATTGGGCTTATGATTCCATTTGATCCTAGATAATAGGCTTTAAAAGATTGCCTCTTTTGTTCTCTTTAAGACTATATGGGTCACTAAATTGATGAAAAATAACTAACCTCTAAGTCTCAAGCACAATGACCAACTGTTTTGTTCTAATCAGCCCTGTTAACATCTATGAATTTTTCTTTTGGAATAAAGGCTATAGGATTTAAGATTGTGGGTGAAAGGGAGACAGAGGATGGGTAAGGTTCTATTTCTTAGAAAGCGTGACAGGTAATACTTCTAGAAAAGTTAGTAAATGGGTCAAAAGCCTGCCCATTCAAACCTGAGTTCAAATTGTACCTCAAACACTCACTTGCATGTGACCTAAGTTACTTAACCTTTTTTTGTTTGGGTATTTTTGCTTATAAAATAGAAATAGTAGCATTATTTTGGGGAAGAGGGAGAGGTGGAAAGTGGGGCCACATGTATGGTGAAGGGAAGATTGGCCAGGACCAAATGGAGTGATACTTGTAAAGCCTGCAGCATGGTTAGTCAGTGATGTGGAAATGTGAACTATTATCATCATCACCATCAGTACCAGTAATTAGAAGAATCGGGATGCTGACATAACAGGAACTCTGGGAAGATAGCAATCCCTCTTTCTCTTTATAGTCTGGCAAAGAAAAGGCAAAATCCACACGCAATAGAAACACATTATAGATTTGGGGGGAGGAAATATTTCAGAGAACAATTTGAGGTAAGATTTCATAACAGGAAAGTCTATCCAATAGCCCAATAGAGATCTGAGATACTCAAGAAGGAAACTTTGAAGGAACAGGGGGAAACAATTCCAACAAAAGGGAAGAGTTCATATAAGGAACTTACTTCCCAATTTATGATTTGAAAAAGACACATACAACCAAAACCAATCAACAAACATTTACAAGTGCTTATTTATGTGTCAGGCCCTTTTGCAGATGCTGGGGACAAAAAAGCTTTCAGGAAGTTTCCATCCTCTCATCAGGGGACGAGCAAACAGGATAGCATGACCATGAGAGCAGGTGTTTATGGGGGAAACTATGTACAGTGGTCAGGACTGACCTGGTGCTGAGAAAGAACAGCAGCAGCAACAACCTTTTAAGCTGTAATAGGAAACAAAGGCCAAAGAAAAACTGTACCCTAAGAACATTATCCAAGTGGAAAAGAGAAAGTAAAGAAAATGCTCAACTCCTTCTTTGGCTGTTTTCTTTGGACAGATGAATGACTTGTACTGGTATAACTAGAGAACAAAGAAATGGCCACCATGGAGACAATAATCCAAATAAGGATTAAGAAGGGCAAGAAACCCTACTTTCTCCTTGAGTTGTGTTGAACAGATGAGATTCATCTTTGGGCAAGGTAAGCTTGGTAGACACAACAATAAGCAACCATGGTCACTGTCAGCAACAACTGAAAAACTGGGGTAAATGAGTGAGGTGCCTTAACACTGAAAAATTACCAGATGACACCTAGTGTTATGTGTCCATTCTGGGGGGCTAGAGTGGAAGAACATAAAATGTTACATACATACATATATGCACATGTGTATACACACCCACATACCCCTAACAGCCTGTGGATGACCAAATGTTAAACATAAATATTCTACACGGCAAAATTCAGTAATTGTTGAAGATAAATCATCTAATTTTAATATGAATTGGCTTTCTTTATATGATTTTCATATAATCTATAATTTTATAAATTCATAATTTCACAAAGCACATGTGTGATTCATGACATAATTTTGTTTAATTTCATAAATGTGAATTAGCCTGATTCACAATTTTAAAAGCAGCGTTTTTAAAACCCTTTAACTATATATACTTCATGATTTCTTTAGTCTCATGTTGAAAGATCTATTAGGAAGTAATGTTTTCATTCTTACTTAATTTCCTTGCAGAGTGGATTAAAATCAAAATACCACTAGGAATTTACTGAATTTCAGGAATTTAATGTATTAGGACTTTTATACCTTCTGGCATAGTCTCATTTTCTAATTATAATGCTCATCTTCACATGAAAGGTGCAGAAAATTGCCTATGAGAACCAAGAATTTTTGAATTATAGTATGCTGTAATTTTTTCAAGTGGGAAAAAAATAACCCAAACACAGCTATAACAGATTTAAAAACCCTTTTAAATAAATAGCTTTATACCCTTTTTCTTTAGTTGTAGAAACAGCTATTTTATTGTATGTCTTCAATTTGATCAGAATAGATGGGAGCTTGCATTTCCTGGGCTATATTAGTTTTATTTTAGAGAATTAAAAAAAGTTTTTTTTCCTTGAGCTGGTTGGGGAGAAATGGCTAGGAACAAATATGCAACAATAGATTTTAAAATTAAAAACAAACAACTCCTCCCACTTCCTCCACAAAACCCCCAAATTGTTACTTAATATGAATTCTCATTTGGAAAGTAGGAGAATGAATAAAATGTGACCCGCTCAAGTTGGAGAATGAAGAAATATGAATCTTTACTAAAGTGAGAATACTGCTCCTTCAAATTAAAAAAAAAAAAAGTGTGTCTATACAAAGAGATCTTATAAATCAAGAATTTGATAAGTTAAACCAAAATGAATCAGCAAAGTATGGCTTAAGTGGATTTGATATTGTGTAACTGCTCTCTTTCATCATCAGTGTTTCTAATAATGTTCAAATATAACTTTACTACATATAATTTTACATTAATTTTAATAAATATATAATTAACGATTCCATTTTCGGGGTGTGTAGGTAATACAATAATAGATATACCAAGTCTAGAGTCAGACCTGAGTTCAAATATAGATGTTAGCTATTATTATTTTCTGCCTTTGAGATAAAATATATATCTATATATATCTATATATAGACATATATATAGATATATATAATAATGATGATAATTCTGCTTTCTGAGCGTATAGCAAACTTGGGGAAAGTGGACAGGGGTGGACGGGGATGGGGGGGAAAGAAGAGAAGGACCGATAAAGAATGGTAATCATAAACATATATAAACTAACAGAAAGAGGGGTTCTAATCCCAGCCCTGTTTATAGCCAAACCACATTGTACTTTATTTTAAATTTTTCGTAATGGAGATCTGCTGTCTATTAATGGCTAAACTGCATTTGTACTCTCAATTTAAAGTTGGAGAAATACATAAATAAATTTCAGAAGATGCTACTCAAGTAGAATACTGAGGAAAACAATGTGCAATTATGAAATATAGATATTTTAATAGCAATTTACTAGTTTTTTTTAAACAATTATCACATAGTTAAAAACTAAAAAGAATTTTGTTGCTACAAATTAAGATATTTTTATAATAAAATGACCAACTAACAGTTTATTACCTGTTTTGAATCTGATTTCCAGTAAACTTTATATATTTTGTTTTTTCCATTAGCTTAGTAATTAATGTATCTATAATCACTTTTTGATTCTGAAAAGCTTCTTCAATGAACTGATACCTGAAGGAAAAAGGAAATACATTATTTTAAAAAAAAACCTTAACATATACAATCAAAACAAATTAACACAGCTAAGACAAAAATTGATGTAAGTCTTAACAACTGACAATTGTCAAGCAACTGTTTTATTAAAAGCATTTTTCTTTAAAAATGGGTCAAATAATTTGATATTTTGATGAACTGCATTGTGATAAAAACCACGCACAAATCATAAAAATGAAAGCAAGATTCATTACTACAAGAATTTGTTCCATTTAAAACAGAAAAATCCAAAAGTTAAAACAAGAATTTCAATGAGCAGAAATTTAAAGTTCCATTTCAGGTAATGACATTTTTTTGATTGATAAGATAAAATACGCGACAACTGTCTTTGATAAATAAAATGCAAGGGCAGCTAGATGGCACAGTGGATAGAGCACCAGCCCTGAAGTCAGGAGGACCCAAGTTCAAATGTGGTTTCAGACACTTGATTCTTCCTAGCTATGTGATCCTGGGCAAGTCACTTAACTCCAATGACCTCATTACCCTCTGCCCCTCAAAAAAATTCCTTAGATAAGTTAAATGCAATTGAATCTTAGTACAAGGAGTCCCCTTTTTATTTATTTATATGGTGTATACTTCATTTGACTTGATTGAGTTCTCTCATCTTCTCCCTGACATCTAAAAACCAACTAAAGAGATCAGAATAAGCTTTATTACTTTCTAGGTTGGTCCTGAAATTTCTACAGATGCCCCAATAGAGATATCTTCTATCTACTAAAAGTAAAATATTACATATATTTCAGAGTGGAGGAAATATTTAAATTGACTTATTGGAAAGAGGATGGCAGGAGCTAGTATTCATCTTTTAAGAAACACTAGATTTAATACCCTACATTTGCCCCCTCAGAATAAAATGCTTAAAACAATCCACAAATTTTGTTTAGGTAAAGGAATACTATCATGTTGTAATAAATGATGAAAAGTTTGAGAAATCAAGGAAATGATACAAACTGATCCAGAGTAAAAATAAGCAGAATCAAGAGAACAATTCATATGTAACAACAGATTAATAAGTAAAGGCAAATAAAGACCCAAGATAATAGCCGGAGATAATAACCACAATTCTATAGACCAATTATTAAGCAAGTTACTCAACTCTTGAAAGAATATTGATGAACTTACGGTACAAAATTTAAGAAATGTGGGAATTTGTTGTAGAGAGCCTGAACACTGGAGAGGTATACTTGAAACAAGGTATTAAATTAACTCAGTGGAATTGATGAGATAATGGCTCTCTAGTTCACATATATACTTAGAACTTAGTATGATGATGTAATGGTTTTCTAGTTCACAAATATTCAGTATACTGTAATGATGTAACTATAATAGGGTATTTAAACAGGGAACAAAGTCAGACTCAGGGGAAGACTAGTTGAGACTGGTTAAGACTGTCAGAGGAGACTACATTAGACTATGACAGACACAGACTGTAAAGAGACAATAAAGACTTTGGACTCTATTCTTGTCCATTCTCATGGTGACTATCCTGCTGAGACCAAGGCTCTTCAAGAGGACGTCCAGAAAGCTAGCCCGAACATTACAATTTGTTTTCCTACACTATGCATTATTTGTTACAAGGATTTAGTTTTTCTTTTTTCATTTAGAGAAGGTCGTTGGAGAAAGCTAGGGGGGAAGGGAAGAGGTCAAGATTGGAGGGAGAAAATTGTTCAATGAAAAAATTATTAAATCTGTACACATGTTAACATATGTAAGATCTGAAATTATTCCAGGAGTTCATTAAAACTGCACAAGAAATCCAGAATAATAAATAATAAACTGATAAATAAAAAATTCTAAAGACAAAAATAAACATATATAAGCCTTAAATTAAATCTTCTCTCAAATCTCTAAAGTTTAATGCCTTTATTTTAAAAGGCTAAAAACCTAAGCTCCATGTCTCCCAATTATTTTGCTATAGCACACCACATATTTAATAAGCAGCAGAGTAAGTTTCACAGAACCTACGAACTAGAAGGGAGGCCAGCAGTCCTCTAGCAAAATGGAGGCTTGAAACCAAAATCCCAAGAAGCGATCCATTACCTTGCATAATGGGTGTGTGAGAGATAGCCAGGACAGAGAAGAAAATATCCAAATCATCAGTCTGACAGCTCAGACTATTTCCTTATGTAGAGCTTTTAATTTTTCTTTCTACAACTTCCAACTACTGCTTCTAGTTTTGCCCTCTGAGCCTAAGCATCTTAAACCCAACCTCTTTATCCAAAAGACTTATTTTTTCCAGTTAATCTTTCCCCAACTGCCTAAGGCTAATTATTTCCTGGGTCCCTGAATGACCTATCCCCACAAGTACTTCTGGTCACCATCTCTGGTATTTCTTTCAGGATGCTGCTTTCATAATACAAATTGTGTCACACACAATTTGAAAAAGGTTATGTTTTATGAACAATATGACTCCTGATACTGAAAACAATAATCCAGGTGTTTTCAGACCAAGATTGAGAATAATGGCATATACTGCCTCTGACATTTTGGACATTATGATGCTCCTAATGTAGACTAAAGTAGCATTAGATTATTTCTCTGCCATGCCATACTGATAATTCATACTGAGTAGGCAGCACACTGAATCTGCAATCTTATCAGCAGAAAATAATGCCTAGCTGCTAATCTTGTCAATATACAGTAATGCCTGGATGAAGAAGAATTTTACATTCAAGCAATTGAATGTAAATTTGGTAGCAACTATGTCATCCCCTTGAAATTGTTTTGGATACAGATTCTAAAAATATATCATTCACAATATTCAAAAGGATACCATTTACTTTTTTTTAAAGTCTCTGAAAAAAAGAATATTGATTAACACAGAAATAGGGTCCCCCCCAAGGCACTTCAATAAAGATTTACTTATATATTAACCCAACTGTTTTATGCTATAGGATTTGGTCAATCTAAATCTAATCTAAGTATAATTATTATTAGTTAGCAGACCTTTTTTGATCTTCTTAATAAAGATTGCATGGGGCATTTTTGATGGGGCACTGCTTTGCTTTCTGTATTTCTGAATCCCAATCAAAAGCTCTCCAGCACAACATATTTTAATTTTACTACTTGTGACTGCCTTACAGGGTATATATCCTAGTCTCATTTGTTATTTGCAAACTGTTAGAATCTTTACAAACTGCTAACTCATTAGAGTTGATAGATTATTGATCTGATCTTACAAGATGATGTTTTGGCCCAGAACCTGAAACAAGATGGTAAGTATAACAAATTGATACAATGCTTGTGTTCACACCTTTACTCACTGGAGTTCACAAAGTTAACTATGTAACTTTGTGAATTCACACCTCCCTTGAAACTCTTGGGGCCAGAGAGCAGTATGGGAGAAAACCCATTTTATATATATATATATATATTTATCTCTCTCTCTCTCTCTCTCTCTCGTATAAAAGAACAGACAGAGGCTCTCGGACAGAATTCAGCCAAATTACATGAAGAGAGGAGCGTCAAGTCAGAAGAAGCCACGAGTCAGAGCTGAGCTGCAGACTGAGAAGGCTCTCTCAAAGGCACAACCAGATTCATCTTCATCTCACACCAATCTAGTTGGTGGCTGGGCTCCTGCACTTCCTCCATTGAGACCAAGCTGGTCTGAAAGACTCGCCAGAAAGCTAGCTGAGCCCCAAGTGAAGGAGACAAGAGATTCATTCCATCTTTGTGCTGGCTGGAGGCTGAAGAAAGAAGAGGCAGAGGCTGAAGGAAAAATCTTTGAATTTGGAGACATTCGGAGGGAGCTCTTGGAACTGAACAGAGAGATAAGCCTCTAAGAATCAAGCTAACCGGGCTAAGAGACAATAAAAGAACTGAACTTTTATCACCTGACTGCATTTGGGGTAATTATCGATCTGAACTAATACTAAAGCTGCCCCCAAGAAAACCTCCCCAGAAAAACCTGCTCTCTCTCCCAGAGAGAATCATCCACCATTATTTTAAAGAAGAACAAGAATCACCACATTTTGGCGCCCAACGTGGGGCTCACTACACAGAACCTTTGAAATAAGAGGCAGTACTTGTGGCACAGGCAACAGAAACAAACTCTAAAATAGGAAGATGATTATTCAAACACACAAAACAGATGATCATTTCATAGAAAGACATGAAAAACACTTAAGGCTATGCTGAATTTCCTGTTGAGGTCAAAGGTGCAGGCCCTACTTCTACTTTGACTTCAATGTCCTTTTTCTTTTTCTTTTTTCAGTATAGAAGTCAGGGCTACTTCTTAAGTCAAGACCTTCATTACTACAGAGTAATAGAAAATAGGGCCTAGAATCTTATAGAAATAGAATGTTTTTGAAATCATGAAACCTCTACAAGTTGTCTTTTCTTCAGACCCGGTAGCCAGGACTTCTTTCCAATAAGAAAGATCATCAACTCACAAAGGGAAATAAAAGCTCAATGATCATATAAAAAAATTAATAATTCTAATATTCATTTTCAAAAATAAATATTTAATTCATCATCTGTATCTGAAATTAAGAAGAGGAAAATGGAAAACTAAAAATGCAAATAATAATAACCTCACTTCAGTTGTAGATTATGATAAACAAAAAGGAGCAGGAAAAGAGAGGGAAGACCAAAATGTATGGAATTAAAAAATATCAAAAGGAAAACAAATATATGGAAACATTTTTTAAAAATCGAAGGGGGGGAAGGGAAGGAAACTTGGAAAAACAAATGTCTATTTTTCCAAAACAAGTGTTTCCTTTTTAGTTGAGATTTTGAATTCATACGTAAAGTTTAACAACAGTATAGGTCTTCTTGAAAGGTCTTGTAATTCCATTCTTTTTAGTGGTGGAAAAACTTTCTCTAAGAATTTAGGGATTACTACATCCACTTTTATAAAGAATGAGAAATCCAACAAGTACTCTTTTAGTTTATTCCTATGAACAACACTTTAGGCTATGCTTAACTCCTACAACTGCAGGCACACCTTGGTATCCTCCTACTACCGAGTTAGATGTAAATAAGTGAATGGCCAAAAGTATTATATAGTGTATTACTAACATTTGAAGTTATGGTGATGAGTAGAAAACTATTTCAAAAGTTTTAGGTATTATTATTCTGAGATTTTGATAAATGAAATTTTAATCAAATTGTGGTTCATACGATGTACCTTTTGTGGCCAAAGATTGAAAAAAATCATTGAAAAATTAGATCTGGTAATTTATTGGTATTTTCTAAGATTACCTGGGAAATGTGTCAATAAGATTAGTAGTACAAAATTCCAACACAGCATCTGTGATTTATATTAATAAATGTTTCTTGTGAATTTATACATAAGTGGTAGCTATTATTGCTCTTTTGTCAAATTACCAGCCCTTATGTAGATTATCCTAAAGCTAGACACTTATAAAACTTATAATTTAATTACATTCAATCATGATGAAACAAATGGACAGGCATAAATAAATACTGACATGCCCACTTACTTCTATATAATATGCAATTCTGATTCATTCCCTAGTTGATCATTTAGAGGATCTATAATATATACCCTAATTATGTTTCTCAGAAATCCAATCTACAGAACCCCCAAAAGAGAGAATTTGCCCAGTGTAAGCATGATGATGAAGTAAAAAAATTTGATTAAGAATTATTTTTATATTTAGTAGCACAAATAAATTTGTTATTTAAAATTGCCTATGTGGAAATTATTTTGGTCTAAGGGGGAAGACATAATCTTAATTGTAGTTGCCAATGAAAAAGGTGCAAATTGGTCTCTTAACGTCTAGTTTTTTTTTTTTTTTTGGCTGAGGCAATTGGGGTTAAGTGACTTGCCCAGAGTCACTCAGCTAGGAAGTATTAAGTGTGTGAGACCAGATTTGAACTCAGGTCCTCCTGACTTCAGGGCTGGTGCTCTATCCACTGTACTAGCTATCTGCCCCTCTTAACGTCTAGTCTTGAAAAATATCCAGAACATAACACTAAGTACATAGCAGGTACTTAAAATGCTAATTGGATTGGCATGAGAGCAGGGAGACAAAGATGAGATTTATTGTTCATCTGTTAAAAACAAAACATTACTTCAGGCTTTCACTGTATGAAGTTATTTTTAGGGAGACATGATTTGACCCATGAAAATCATGTTTCAAAATAATTCTAAATTTGTGGAAAACTCCTAATTAGAATATAAAATTTACAAACGATTATACTCTCATAACTGAACAAAATAAAAGTAAATGTAATCTCATTGTAAAATTCTATTTGGCTTCAGGTCACATTTTACTTACAAAATTCAAAATATCTAAAATAAACAGCAATCAAAGAAAGTACATTCATTCAATGGTCATTTTTCATAGATCACTTTAACAAGAAATTCAAGCCTGTACAACTCATAAGTTTATTTTCTAAAAAAGATTAAACTGTCTGCTCTACCTCAATTACATATTACTTTGTTTTTTACCTATGTTCTTTATGTTCCAACAACTGGCAGTCTCTGCATGTCAGTTTGTCACAGGTCTCACAATAGAGTTTCAGCTGCTCCTTTTTATGATAAGGGCAAAACACTGGTCGCTGACTCGTCACACCAACAGCTTCTGTAGAAACAGGAAGAGTTAGAATTCCTATTAGTGAGAAGGGAAGAAAAGAAAGTTTATTGAACTGTTATAAATCAAGTAAGTTTTTTTATTTTACTTTACTTTTACTCTTACTAAGATGTTAAAAAAAAAAAAAAATCCTCAACAGTTTGAGCTTCATTCCAATGCAGAAACTACAGATAAAAAAATCGATGGAAAGGCTATTAAAAAACATTCAGGTTCCAGAAAAATATGGGAAAATCTGTATAGACTGATGCAACATTAAGTAAGCAGAAATGAGAACAATATATAAATGACCTGATAAAAACTATAAATGAAAATAATTCTAAAAGTCAACTGAACCTTTAAAAAAAATTTTAATGACCAATCTCTAGTCCAAAGAACAGAGATTAAATAAACACAGTTTCCCTCCTCTTGGTAGAGGGGTGTGGGATTTGACTTTGGGAATATGAGCGTCAATTCTTCAGAGTTCTTTATAAGATGATTTTAACTGTGTCTTTGTAACAAAAAGGGGCCAATACAGAACTATGGCTGATAGTATGTTAGGAAATTCCAGTGATGTTTCAGAAAACATCATCTAAAAAAAAAAAAATGACTGAATGAATAAATAAATAAAATGGTATAATTCTTTCAGTCCATATTCTGAAGAACTTCCTGCATCTCATTTACTACTCTAAAAATACTACTTTAAAAATAAAGAGTTCAAATAGGCAGTATAACTTCTCTTCCAGATCTACACTTAGGATTTTTTGATGATAACCTCAAAAATTCTACTAATGAGTCAAACAAGTTATTTTTATAACTCCTTAAATTACTACTTCATTCCACTATCTCTTTTGTAGACGAAAGGTTCATTAAGTAGGGAAAGTCACCTTTGTTAGAGTGGTCACACAAGAATTTAATCTCCAGCAATATAAAATAACTAGGTAAATATGAGGCTTAATACAACATACCAAACCAAAATTTTATTTTATTGTACTAGGTAACTAACCATCATTACCAAAATCACATACTCATTGAAGAGTTAAATGATCCCAAACCCAACGATAAGAAAATGAGGTTCAAATGCTAAAATATATAACCAAAGTCTTAGTTACATATGGACAAAGGTGAAATTAAAAGCCAAGTTTTCTGAACTCAATGTATCTTTTATTTAAGTAACTGGTGAATTGAAGAATGCTACCTCTTTTCTACTTAAAAGCACTGTGATGGAACAATATAACCAAATGAACTCATTTAAAAAAAAGCTTAGGATCTGAAGTTATATGAAATCATACAATTATGTGCAAGTTACTTGGGATAAGCAATAATTAATATATACCAGTTTCCTCACGTGCCAATAACTGTCATGGTGTCAGAGCTTCACCAGAAGAAACCAGATTACTCTTTTTATTTGTAATAATCTTGTTAGATGGGTGTTAGATATTTCTTGCCATATTTAAATATCTCTTTTGTCATGTTTTTTAATTCTGTATTTCTAAGAAGGGATATTACCAAGGGAAAGTGCAAAGTCATAAATTTTAGCATACTTCATTGATTTATAACGATGCTCTATCATTTGTACATGGGAGGAAACAACAAAGTTCATTCAACATATTAATAACAAAAGCCCCAATAAAAATGATAAATGTCTGGAACAAATGATTGCAAACACCCTAAGTTAATCCTCAAAAAGGAAGCAGCATGTGGCATTATCTTACTGATGGTAGGAGAATAGTGAGAAAACCCATCTTAAAAAAACAAAAAACAACAACAACAAAAAAAACCAATAATATTAACAGCCAAACCATACAATTCCTAGTCATCAAGAGCACACTATCTCCCAAAAAAGTGTTCTAAGAGCTTTGGATATAAAAAAAGGCAAAAATAAGGTTCTTATTCTCATGGAGTTCCTAATCTAAAAATGGAGACAACATGCTAAAAGAGACATACACAATATAAATTACAGGGATGGCAATAGCAAAGGAATTAGGGGAAAATAATTATTCCAATGAATCTATTTAATTTTTTAAATTAAATACCATTTTTATAATTACTTGGCTTAAAAACAAAAACCAAGTTTGTGTTTTGCTTTATACTTTTGATGAAGCAGCACTAATTTCCCCTACTTCCTACTTTTTCTGTTTATTTCTATGACTTTTTATTATTTGAAATGAATTTTATTATGTTGGCAAATTCTATTAAGTATTATTCTGATAGTTTTACTGGTATAGACCTAAGATACAATGCATTATAATATGAGCAATATCATAGTTTTTATTCTTTGTTGGAACAGGACAGCAAAAGACCATAACCATTATTTTAAATTACTTAGATTTTTATTTCTTTCTAGAAAAACAGATTTTTACTTAAATCCCATTTTCCTATAGTCAATTCTCAGCTATTTATCATTATCAAAAAATCCTCAAGTCACATTTAGTAAATTAGTAATGATGCTTTAAAAAAGGAAGTTTTAGATGCCATGGTAAATAAGAATAGCACTCTAATTCCCTGTAGCTGGCAATATTAATCCAACACAGTTCAGTAACTTGTCTTATATAAATCAAAGTTACATAAGAAAAGTTACTGAACTCATTACACACTGAACTAGAAATTATATTAATAGACTAATTATTCCTCACTCTCACCCCATGGACTTTATTAGCAGTAAGAAAATAACAGATTAAAATATACATAGACACAAATAAACTCATCTTTTCATTTGTGTTACAAATTATAGGAATATAAGAGTGTACTATGTACAATGACAAAAAAGGATGCAGGGCAACAGCAAAAGATTTTTGTGAAGTGATAAAGCATGAAGAAAGCAGAGCTGAGATATCAAATATATATAATGAATACAAGATAATAAAAGATTATTTAGAGTCAGTAAAACATCTGAACAATGTGGGCACCATACTACTCTTGAAGTAATAACTCTTCTAATGATAGATCAACTAGCCATCTAGGATCTGACTGTACTTATCCTTCTAAGAAAACCATATCAAATAACTTGTGGGATTAAAAAACATTTAAAAAAGTAAAGTCATCTGAAAATTAAGATTGAAAGGCTGTAATAAAATTTACTGTGCATAGGTAAATTTTGAAAAGAGTGTTAAAAAAAAAAAAGATTGAAAGCATATTAATAAATGACTATTCAAAATATGAAACTAAAAAAACCAAGATAATTACAAGTGCCTAGCAGAGGATTTGGCAAATAGTAGGCAATATAAATATTCAATGTTGATTTTTTTTTTAATACTTAAGATATACATTCATTAACCAGATATCAGGAACCTTTTGCAACTATGAATGGATAAAATTTGCAAATGAATGATAGAAATCATCATTAAAAACTAAAAAAAAATTTCATTTACATCACATTTACAAAGTTTCATCACATAACTCTGACCAATCTTAAACAATTTATTTCTTACCTTGCGGAACTCTCTTTAGGGCTCTCCTGACTTTTCTCCCATGCCACAAAAATGAATTATACAGAAAAATTTTATCACCCTGCAAGATCATATAAGCCTTGCTACTCTACTTCATTATCACCCTCCCATTAATCTAATTGAGAAAGTGGAACCATGAACTTCAAAAGTTCCACTTACGGTATACTGCTGTGGGAAATCTTCAGCCTTTCCACCTTGCTTTCGTACAGTTTACCTTACATTGCAGTCAGTCCAATCACCTATTTTTCAGCTTCTTTTGTGCATATTGTCTTCCCCCATTAAATAGCTACTTGAGGGAAAGGACTATCATTTTTAAATATTTGTATCCCTAGCTTTTAGCAGAGTAACTAGCACATAGGTATTTAAAATGTTAACTTACTAATTAAACAATACTGAAGTTTCACCTTATGTCCAACTGGCAAAGTTTGGACAGAAATAATTTATTTTGGGGAGGGTGTAGAAAGACAAACATGTTAACAATGCTGCCAGAATTGTTAATTGCTCCAACAATACAGGAAAGAATTTGGGATTATGCTAACTGATTACTATGACTTAGAATATAATCAAAAGATATTAAAGAAATGAATAAAAATGTTTCTGGAATCTATTTTTTTAAAAAAACAAAAACTAGAAACAAAATGGACACCTAATGATTGGGGAAATATCTTGACTAATCATGTTTCAAGAATGTAATATAATAGAATGTTATGTCAGAAGTGAAAAATATGAAGAACAAAGAATGACCTATTTGACCTGATGCAGATTAAGCAAAATGAAAAAAAAAAAATTATAGGTGTAACTATAAGTGGAAAAAATGCACAGCTCTGAAAAGAAAGATATGCTTTCATTTATGAAGAGAAAAGACTTGAGTGTGGAATGTTGCACATGTTAAACACAGATGTTTAATTCCTCCCATATTTTAAAAAATGTTATGAGATGATTTGTTAAATTTAACAAGGAAAAAAAGAATAAAGCCTGAAAGGATCACATATTTATCATATGAATATCTTTTTTGCAAATGTACTAGGCATTGGGTGACAAATGGAGAGAACCTTTAAGTAGTGTCAGATTAAAGAAATAGGAGTATATTTAAAAATATATATTTTATACACTATTTGTGTATTATATGTAACATAACTCTCTCCCTCTCTCAGTTCCAAAACTGTTTTAGTTGATTGACCTTGGGTAGATGAGCTAATTGCCCTCTCAAAGTAAGTTTCCTAATCAGTAAAAAGGGAATAATGGTACTTACCTCGCTGGGTTATTAGATCAAATGAACATAGGAAGGAATGAAATGTGCATTTAACATCTATTATGTGCAGGGACTTTGAATAATGTTTTATAAATAGCACTCTTTGATCTTCATCTTCAAGAGGAAGAAAACTGAAGTACAAAAGGATTGAGTAACTTCCTCAGCTAAGATCACACAGCTAATATTTGAGGCTGAATTTGAATTCAGGTCTTCCTAATTATGGGGAACAACTTTATCTACTGCATCTTTTAGCAGTCCATAAATGAGATTTTAAGTAAGGTAAGTCAATTTCTAAATGCGGTTTCTTAATTGAGGATAGGGGAAAAGGGAAAGAATATAGAACAGGAAAACATTTTAAAAATAAATGTAAAAATTTTTTTGTTTTTAATGTAATTAGGGGAAAATGTTAGATAATTAAAATACAATAGATATAGAGTAGGATCTGTGGTATTTTCATTTGAGTACAATCTTCAGTTTCAGAGGGTAAAAAGATTATAGTCATCATATCTAATTACCAATTGATGATGGTAACACTATTAGATTTGAGAATATACCTTTAGGAGCAGCTAGGTGGCTCAGTGGATAGAGCACCAGCCCTGAAATCAGGAGGACCTGAGTTCAAATCCTGCCTCAGACACTTAACACTGCCTAGCTGTGTAACCATGGACAAGTCACTTAACCCCAATTGTCTCAGCAAAAAAAAAAAAAAGAGAGAGAATATACCTTTAGAAATTATTAAAGGATAAAAACTAGATTACAAAGAGTTAAAATAAAATGGAATCAATATGTACAGATCTCACAAAGAATTATGGGGAACAAAGAAGAATAGGATGGTAGCCAGAAAGTACAATAGGAAAGAATCAGTTTTCCCCAAAACTGTTTGAAAATAGATGCTCTAAAAAATGCTCAACTATAAAGTTTTATTACTTAAAAATAGTCATGATTCAACTATTTCAAAAATAGAACATTCTCATGCTACTGCAGTTTAAATGATAGAACTAATTTTTGGCGTTTTAAGTTTTTTATGATTAAATTTCTTACACATTTTAAAATTATAACGAGCTGGATTTTGGTGCTAGAAAAACCTGGGTTCTAACAGTGGCTCTGACTCTTATTAGATGTTTAAGCCTAGCCTTATTGATCACTTGATTCCATTTGTGCTTCAGTGCTTCATGTGTAATATGAAAAGCTCAGATCAGATAAATTGTAAAGATTCTTAACACTTCTAAACCTTATCCTATGAATGCCTAGTTATTATGATAATGAATCGTTAACTAAGACATTATCATTTACAAGTTAACCATTTAAATTTCCATTTCATTTCATCTAAGTTAACAAGAGGCCTCATGATTATTGGCTTTGCAAATATGTAAAGTGATAAGAGATAACACGATTTTCAAGTGATTTTAGGTTGAAAAAAAGTAAACTTTCATATATATTACATATACTATATATTAACATTCAGTCTGAAGATTTCCATCACTTTATATACATTATTTTATTTGAGTCTCACAACAATTTCATAAAGTCCTGGGTTTTTCCAGGTAAGAAAGTTAAATTTTAGGAAGGATAAATCACATTCAACTATCAAAAGCAAAATTTGAACTCAGGTCTTCCTGACTTGAAGTTCAGGCATTCTATTCACTGACTTGCCTGCTTCTTGTGGAGAAAACACCTCAGTTTTGTTATAAGGTTCTTTTAAAAAAAAATCATGCCATAATCTAAGAGCCTTTGGTCTCCCTTGAATCAACAAATTATCTTTGTTGACTAGAAGGACTGTTATTTTTGGTCCTGGAAAGGACAATGACCATCAGGGAGGTGATGCCCCATACAACTGAATGGATTTATGGCTTAAGGCCATGCAAAAGCACCAGGCTTATTTTCTCCTCCAGAGCCATCTGAGTCCAGTGGCCCAATACAGACCTGACCAGTTGAGATGCAATGGGAGATCTGACCTCTTTAAGTTAAGGTTTGTAACAGGTCTCATGAGGAGTTTGACCAAATCAGCACTAAATCAAAGTAAGTGAAAAATGAGGCAGACAGTAACCTCTTTTATGGAGGTTTAAAAAATTTAATCCTGGAGAAGACTCTCAGGGTTTCTGGCCAAAACAGAAAACTAGTACTTACATTCACTCTAAATCAATCAAAGCCTAGCCTAGACATAGCACCAAATGGAACTTGGCACTGATTCCTTGAAGGTGATCGAATTAATATAAAATATGTTTAATTCAATTAAAATAAATCTTTTTTTTTCCACTTTCTGACCCAAAATTGAATGGAAACATATAAGAAGGAAGAAATGGCTGGGCATCATAATGCATACCTGTAATTCTAGCCACTAACCAGGTGGGTCTCCTGAGCTTATAAGTTCTGAGATGAGAATACACATTGCAGGTGGGCCCCATCATTGTGATAAGCTCTCAGTTGTTTCAGAGAAGGCAAACTGGTCCACATCAGAAATGGAGCACATCAAAGCTCCCATGCCAGTCAATAGTGGAATTGGGACTCTAAATAGCCCATGTACTCTCACATGAGGGGGAAATCTAATTTTAAAGGAGGCTGGAGGAAAGTATGTTGATTTCAAAAATATTTTCACCAATGGTACTCGGACATTACTATTATCTCACTTAAAAACTGAAAGTCATAAACTTGAATTACACACTACTTACTTTTAAAAAAAACCTTATTTTAATTACATATGTTTACTGTGAAACTTTTGTTTCATTACTAATATAAAATTTAAGTTGAAATTACTTGATTAATAAAAGTATTAATAAGCAGTACAGAAAAAGCTTATCTATTGTCTCTCAGAAACTGGCTAAAATGCAGAATATATGTTTTCCATACCCATTTTTAAACAAACCTGATTGTAATAAATATAAATAAAACTATCACAACGAGTAAAACAGTAAATAGTACAGAAATGGTTTCTTTTTGCTATCTTACAGGTGTGGAAAAGGAAGAAGACGCTGGAGAGAGGTTCTATGTTTAACTTTATTTCTATTAATCTTAAGTGCGAAGCACAAGGGCCTTTTAACATATGGAACTCAAAATAATATGCATTTAATAACAAATATCAAATTACAATTTGAAATTCTAGGCTTACCTGGAGATACTTCCTCTTTCTGTCTGACAGTGTGGTCTTTTGTGAATTTTACTCTCTGATGAGCTCGGATACAGGTTTTGCAGAGCCATTCAACACACTCTACACAAAAACCATTTGCTTCTGCGTTATCTTCACAGCTCGTGCAAACCTAGTTTTTAAGAGAAAGTAATATGGGAAGACGGTTATTTGGGAAAAATGAAAGGACAATCTCTATTGAGTATACATAGATTATCATGGCAATAATACCAAATAAATACTATCATCAATATCACATGACAATATCAATCTCCATTTCAATGGCATTCAACTAAAAACCATGGTTTTTTTTTTTAAGTATGTCAAAGAGAAAATATAATTTTATTTTTAAGTAGAAATATGGTTACAAAAGATAATAAATATCACCTAAGATATTGTTACATTTTCCTCTGGAAAGATATGAAGCAGAAAACATAACAGTTGGTTTGGCTATGTATATTTTCTCTTTGATTTTTTTTTTTTTTAAAGCAATAGAACTTGTGACTTATCTTTATAGGGAAAACCTTGCCCCACAAAACTGTGTTCTATCAGTAACTTAATGGAAACTATTACAGGAAATAAATAATTTTTCCAGGATGTTACTGGAGACTTACAAAGTGAAGCCAGGTCTGTCTTCATACCCAAAGCCAGTATTCTTATCTTTTAGAATATGCTACTTCCATCTTCTTTAATTAGAATGTCTAATTCTTCCATTTTAGTTTAGAAAAGACAAGACAACAAAACTGTTTTCCCTTAATTTCCAAGTTTTATACATTGCTAGTCTTGTTTAATCTTTTATTTAAAAAAAAAATAGTTATTTTCAACATTCATCCTTGCAAACCTTTGTTTCAGATTTTTCCCCTCCCTTCCCTTAGACTGCAAATAACCCACATAGGTTAAACATGTGCAGTTTATTTAAATATATTTCCATATTTATTATGCTGTATAAGAAAAATCAGATAAAAAAAATGAGAACCTCCCTACCCCCAAATCCCTAGCAAACAACAAAGAATATGAAAATACTAAGCTGTGATTCACATTCAGTCTTTATATTTCTGTCTCTGGATATGAATGGTATCACCTCATTGCTGAAAAGTTGAAAAGAAGCCACTTCCATCACCATTGTGTTTGATCCCTTTTAAGCTCAGTTTACTTTATAAATTAGCCATTCTTTTTTTTTCCCTGATAAATTTGCTTTGAGTAAAGATTTGGCTCCATCCCACAGATGCTAATTTTTTTTGGGGGGGAAGGGGAAGAATGTTTCGAGTTTCCTGATGTGGAAGACTCTCTGTGCAGAATTAGCCTTTACCAATATAGACATGTCTTTATTTTAATCTTAGTTGGTACATAAACACAGGTTTTCCTGATTCCAGGGCCAGTTTGTTTACTGTCCACTTTGCAATCTATAGTCTTTACCTGAAATACAAACTTCTATTTTTATCATCTACTCTATCATCACTTAGGCATTATTAACTCATTTTCTACTTTTGGACAAAATAACAAACTTATCATACCTTAAATGAAGCATCTTTAATAAAAGGTTCATTTTAGTGTCCTGAACAACATAATTGGGGTGTTAGTGAATAGCATTTGTCTCAGGAGACAGAAACCTGCATCTCACATTGAAGGATTTGAAGCTGCCTAACAATGGGGTGATTCACAGTATGTCTCTGACTCTTGAGGCAACTACTATCTAAGTTCATGCTATATAATCACTTAATGAATTGTCAACATTATTTCTTACTTCTACCGCCTAATCACTGAACCTCAGTGAACACTTTGACAGCTTTAATCCACAAGAATTCACTTCATTAAATGAGGATTGATATCTTTTATGACTTCAATTAGGCATCTTCCTAACTATTTATTCTAAAGTGGCTTGTTTCTTCTTCGTTGAGACTCCTATAAATAAATAAAACCCAAACTATTTTCTCCAAAGATCTATTTAAATCACAGAATCACAGGTTTCGAACTGAAAGCAACTTTAGAGATCATTTAACCCAATCCTTCCTTTTTCAGGTTAAGAAACTAAGTCTGAGAGAGACTAAATGACATAAAAAAGACAGGTTAAGTGGCAAAACAAGCATTTGAAACTAGTTCTGTGACCCCAAAACCAATTTTCTCTCAATTGTATATTAAGAATTCAATCTTGCTACATACCACGATTCAATAATCAATGGATCTATTACTTCATTGGGAAAGGGCTCCACCGCAAAGCAAGAACCCTTTACAAGTAAGGGCAAAGAAAGATATAATTGTCATAAAATCAGAGATTAAGATTTCAATGGTCATCAAGTCCAAACCATTCACTGTACCATGGAGTTTTAAAAGGAAAACCTAGACTTGTCATGGTCTTCCCCAAAGTTACACCAATACCACAGATCATCTTAGCTCCAGGTCCAGGGCTACAGGGGTCTTCCTTTTCTAGCATGATGATCACCAAAATATTAGGAATGCTGAACACATACCAACCCTCTCATCCCTGGTTAAGAGATGGGATGACCAGTAACAGACTTCACCAAGTTGGTCTCTAAGTAACAGAAATCATTTATGTGGAGGGCTTGTCCTTAAAGTTTTGGGCTTTTGACAGAATCTGCCAAGCTTGCAGTTCACTGTCATTACTTTTTGTGAATCTGAGGTCACTTCCATGCCATAACAAATCAGGATCATGCAAAATGCAAAAAAATGCAGTGTGTCTTCATGACAGAACTCAAATCTTCTTTAAAAGGATTTATACAAAAATTTATCTGTAATGTTACTAACGCAGGTATTCCCTTAAGATTGCAGCCTGTAATCTACATATATGGGTTACTATGGATTACAAGTGGTTACTTGCCCACGTGTTCCTAAGAAACTTCCACAGGAGGCCCAAGACAAAGGAAGGAAGGACTTCCCTCATTGCCAGATACTGGGAAGTATACTATCCTCTGGTTTATCTGTCATTCTCTCATTCTCATCTTATGATTTGGTCAATCTTCTTGTTGTCTCATCATAAACCTTTTGAATAACACTCTTTATGGAGCTTCTCTGGAAGAGCTGTCGATTGCTGAGTTTGTGAGTGTCCTTTTAAATAATATTCAAACTTGAATTATTCAGTCACTGTGAAATGACTCAGTCATATACCAACACTGGAAGTAAAAGATAAGTATCTGTTTCTGTTTCGAGGAATAACTTGAAATCACTAAAAGAAACCACAACTTTCTAAGCCATTCTCTGCCCCTCTTCAATTCTGGTTTTATCCTCTTTCACCTCTTCAAGGGGATGCTATGTAAATTTTTGAACCAAAAGGGATCTTCAATATCACAAAACTTATCTACAGCACAAGGTTTTTCTATGTCTGTCTGTTCTAGTAAAGCTTCATATCCTTTTTTTTTTTTTTCTCCCCAGTGCCTTTCCATTCCTTAGCAAGGTTAACTTGGAGATGTGAAAAATCTAAATGATAGCTCTACTGTTTCTGTGGGTAAAAGAAGATATATATTTAAAAAAAAAAAAAAAAGCCCACACCAAAACTTAAAAATTCCTCCCAACCTTTTTTTTTTCCTACTAGAGTTGATAATTTTAAAAGTAATGAGTAATCATAAATTTTTAATGTATCTTAAAAGAAGAAAAGCAGAACTATGGAGAAAATCTCAGCTCAATCTCTCTCAAATGTTTACTGGCTAAAATAAGATTCCATTAGCCTCCAATGTTATACAAATTTATAATTTGCACCAAGTGACATCACAAAATATTGAGGAAGCCACACAACATTATGAGAGTACTTTTTGGAACTGACTGTATTTAATCAAACTCCTGTATACAATGAGACCACCAAATTTTTAGGGCAAAGATAATTTCAAAATAGAAGAAAATGGGGTAAATAATATACAATGAAAAACTGATCTTTCAAAAAACTTCCAAGAAAGGAAGGAAGGAAGGAAAGAAGAGGGGGGGCAGAGGAAAAGAGGGAAGAAGGAAAGGAGGAAGAGAAAGAGGACTAGGATTAAACTTCTATGTGAAATTGTTACAACTAATAAAAATCAATTTGCCTATGGAGATCCAAGACTAAATATCAAATTAGCAAACACCAGATTCCTTGCTGTTTACAAGTACATGGCAAATGTATTTGTACAAAGGATAGAGCTCTCTACGCCTGGAATCAGAAAAAAACCAAAGTTCAAATTTAGCCTTAGATATTTAGTATATGTGTGAGTCTAAGCAAGTCACTTAACTCCAATTGCCTCCCCAAAAGAAATAGTATATGGCAATCACCAGCATAGAGTATAAACTCTACTTTGCAAAAAGTTATAGTGAAGGTTTGTGGGAGATTATGATCACAACATTTGTCAAAACAGGAAGTAATAGAAGCAAAAAGCAAATAGCTGAAGGACCAAAAAAAAAAAACCAGATATATCTAAAAGACACAGTTAACCTCAGAATGAGACAGCCAACAGATGAAACAAGGAAAATACGTTAAGATTTTTTATAACTTCTTTTTTGGAAGGGAAACACAAATGATAGTAGTGCTGCTATATTAGTATAATAAAAATGAAAAGTCCTAGATATCCCTGTATGAGGAAGAAAAAATGACACTAAAAAAACCCAAGGAGAAAGCAGCTAGATTAAAACAGGTATACAATAAAAATCACTATTAAGAGTTGATAATTTTAAAGGTAATGAAGAATCATGAAATTCTTAATATATCTAAAAAAGAAAAAGGTTCAAGTATGAGAACAATCTCTGACCAAAACAAAACAAAAAAAAAGAAATCAGAAATTATATTAATATCTACCAACTCAAATATTTTTACCATATTCCTGTCACATTTTTAAAAAGACACCTTCACTAAAAATACATTTAATGAGAAAACAAAAAGGAGCAATAAAGAATTTTGGCAAACAGTATCCTAGAATAGACCACGGTTTGATTCCAAATGTTTGATTCCAAAAATGTCTTCTATGGAATGGTAAGATCATCTAAGATTCCTTTAATGACTTAACAGCAAAGATGATTTAATTATAAATAAGAAGTATAAAAAAGGGATATGTAATCTATTCACTAAAAGTGTTTGTCAATGTCATGTAGAATATCCAAACAAGAAGTCTACATTAAGATTCGGAAGTTGTTCTCACTTGTGGACATTATGTTATTTGTATCAATTCCTAGAACACCTCCTAAATTATACCCATGACCATACTAAAGAGGATGGCTTTTCTATGTAGGCTGGGGGAAAAAAAAATAAAGAATGTTTCTTGTTCTCAACACAGAATGGACGGTTTTGTAAATCCTGTCCCCCGGTTGTTTTCTGTATTGGCATCAAATGAACATTGTAGATTATGAGCCAGACCCAGTATTGAATATAATAAAATTTTAGTTCTAAGTGTCCTTTGGATTTTTAAAAAGGGTCTCCCATGTGCAAAAAGGGCCAATTTGTTTAACATTAATAATCTTTTTATTTAAACAATGCTATATAGTTGAATTAAAATTAGTATATTTTACAAAAAATTTAAGTTCTGAGTCAACCCAAGCAAGTAGACACTATCAGTAAATTTCCTCAAAACCAAGAAATTACATAGCAAGAGTGCTATAAAATATCAACAGAGAAATGTGTAGTCAGAAAAGATGAACTGGTTACTCAAGAAAAGTAAAGGCTGTTGAAGGGCTTGTTCAATATTACAGAAAAACTATTAGCATAAACTGACCATATTGAAAACAAAACCAACAAAAATTATGTGATTATTTCTATGCAGAAAATAGCTTTTGCCAAAATACAAAAAACGCAATAAAATCAAAAGTAGAAGAAAAGCAGAAAAATGTAAAAGCATTGCAGTAAATTTGTCTGATGAGATTGCAATTCTAAAAATACATAGGGTACTGAATCAAGTTTAAGAGAAAAATTATTCCCAGCTGGTATGTTTAGCATTTTCAGACAAAGAAATCCAAGTTATCAATAGTCAAATGCAAAAAAATACTCTAAAATACTAACAGATGCAAATTATAACTATGATGATTTTTAACCTTATAACCATCAGGCTATACATCTATCTCTATATTTACATATATATATATATATATACGTATATATATATATATACATATATATATATATACACATATATATATATATATATATATACACACACATATATATATCAGCTTTTTGTCATAATCAGATGGTTGGGAGAATAACTGAGCTAGTTATTAACATGATAAGAAAAATAATGAGCAGAATAGTTTTATAAAAAACAAGGAAGAATTGAATTGATGCAAAATAATGTAAGCAGAACAAGGAAAACAATTTCTATATAGTACAAGCAATACTGTAAAGTACTAAGTCTGAAAGACTTAATAACACAATAAATAAACCACAATTCCACAGAACTCATTTGAAAAATGCCATCCACTTTTACAAATGGACATTTTCTTATTTTTCTTGTTCATCCCTTGAAATAAGATTAAAATTAAAGTTTGAACACTGTACATAATATTAATAGGTTTTTTCCTTTCTCAATGTATAGATGACAATGGAAGAGAATTTGGAAGTGAAAATAACACTGAAATAAACATACATACATGCACAAATGAACAAGGCCTCACACAGATGGAACAGGGTGGGGGCTACAACAGTAACCATGATTACATAATTTTGTATTAAAAGAAAATGAAGATGGTTGGTTCCACACTGGTTGGCCAATCTTTGGCCAGGAGAAGAATAACAAAACGCAATCAAGAATGGTAGACATAGAGAGTACAAACCACATTATTGAAAGAATATATAAAATAGACAAGATGCATATACATTAGAATATAAATTAATGGCTTCTTCCTCACTCTACTTTTTTTTCTCCTTTTTTAATTATTTCATTCAATATAATTACATATACAAAAAAATCTGAGGAATTTTTAAACAGATTTCATTTAGCTACAAATTCTCTTCCTATTTACCATACCAACTTCCCTCTCTTTGAGAACACTAGCAATTTGATTTTGCTTTCACATGTGAGATCACGCAAAACATTTCCACATTGGCCATATTGTAAAAGAAAAGTGAATCTTTAAAACTGTTTTGGGTCACTAACTTCAGAGTATTAGGTTTTCTGCAGTTGATAATTATTATATTATTGCTATGACTGTGTTTAATGTTTCCTGATTTTTCTTTAGTTGTAGTATCAAGGAACATGTCTGGTATTAAGAATAGATAAAAATGTTCTCATTAGAAGCTATAGGGAGGCTTATTTCAAGCCAATATTTGATCATCAACTATGATAAGAGTAATACTAAACATTTATAAAAATAACCAAAAAATGCCACCTCCGCAAAAATAATTGCAGGTTATTCATCAACATGAGCTTCTGAGGATGAAGTAGGAATTTTAACAAAATCTCGATTATGAAAAGAACTAATGAAAAATGTAGGAATGAGGGGGAATATTACATAGAATCATTAAATTTTACTATAAAACAGCAACCATCAAAACTATTTGCTATTTGTTTAAAAAAAAGCAAAGAGTAGAACAATGAAAGTAAGAGACTCAAAAGGGATGGAACTCAAAAATTCAAATGTTTTATAAACTCTAATAATAAGAACTGAATATATGATTTAAAAAAATAAAAAGACTGCTGAAAAAATTAGATAGCAGTACGACAAAAAATTAAATGCCCACAGCATATTGTGCCATAAATTAAAAATTGATACATGAATATATAAAAAGTCTCTCACAGCAATGTGGAAATATTTTCTTTTCTATTTTCTTTCCTTTTTAACTTTTTTTTTCCAAGTTACTTAACATCCATCCCTAAATATCTTCCTCATTAAAAAAAAAAAAATCCTTAATACATACATAGGTGTGGAATAGGTCCCAGGGAACATTCTTAGGCTGGTAGTTGAACACACAGAACAGAAAAACAGGATGTTGCCTACTCAGGCAGGTACAGGGGGCTTAGGTCATGATAAACAGGATGTGGTCACCCATCCAGCCAAATGTGAGAAACCTGGATATGTGTTTCAAACACTTGGGGGCCTGGTGTGACTTTTGTTAACTTCAAAGTCTTGAGGAGTCCCAACCAATGCTTGGAGAGTACTCCCTGGGAGGAGTTAACCATTGTCTTATTCTCTAAAAACCCATCACAAGTGATATCTTCTAATCAACTAGTCCCTGATGCTGTTTGGTTTCACCTGCTTTTATGACAATAAAGCCCCCTCCTTTAAAAAATATTTATTTAGGGGCAGCTAGATGATGTAGTGGATAGAGCACCAGCCCTGAAATCAGGAGGACCTGAGTTAAATCTGGGCTCGGATATTTAAAACTTCCTATGTGACCTTGGGCAAGTCACTTAACCTCAATTGCCTCAGCCCCCTTTCCCCTCCCCCAAAATTGTTTATTTAACGTTCTCTATTTAATCATTGTTTCCAATATGAATAAATTTTCAGAATTCCAGACCTCTTCCCCGCTAGTGCCTCTGTAAATTCTTCCTCTGCACCTCATTCATATAGCATAATTACTATTTTTACCTTTTCCTAGAAAATTTTGCTTTTTAAAATCAGATCATACTCAGCTCTGTCCCAATCTTTCTTCTGAGATGCGCTTACTGATGTCAATCTTAAACATCTTAAACATTTCCAAGTTTAAAAAAAAAAAAGCCATCTTTTTTTGGGGGGGGGAGGGGGAGGAGGTAGACGTTTATTATTACTCTTTGGGGTAGAAGCTTTTTTTGTTTGATGTGGGGGATGGTGCCTTTAGCTTCACTTCAGCTCTGATCAGGACCCCCAAAACTGGAGCTCCCTTCTACACTACAGGTGCCCACAACATCCTGCCCAGCTGCCTCTACACTCACAGTGGCAGGGTTCCTTTTTGCGCAAAGCCACTGAGCTTGGTGCTGTTCCTAATCAATTGTTCTCTTGGTCTTTACAGACTCAACCCTCTCCAAAGCCCCAGTATAGGAATTGAAAGTTCTAGGGCTCTGGCTGAGGCTACCTCCAACCCCAGGGGGCCCTTCAGGGCTTTCTGTTTGCAGCTTCTTACAGAACTAACTTAGAGGTGGTTCACTTTTCACACCAGCTGATCCCTGTCCAGGGGTGTTGTCTGATTGTTTCAGGAAGAACTCTGTTCTTACTTATTTTTCAGCTATCTATGTCTATACTCTGAATTGTAATTTTATTATTTGTTGGGGAAATGTTGAGAGCTCAAAATTTTTCTCATCTATTCTGTCATCTTCACAGAAGCCTCCCCTCAAGCCCCTTCCTTTGAGAAGCCAATCTGATTCTGTGGTAACTCTTATTGATCAAATCTGCCATCCCAATACAGGTGGATAAAACAAATTCTGATATTATTCATATCTGAAAATGAATGTACTCCATTTTCAATCCATCACTTCTCTGTCAGGAGATGAGTGAGACTGGCTTCTTAATTTGTTTGAACTTGGAATTGATCAGAGTTCTAAAGTCTTTTAAAAATTTTTCTTTAATAATTTTCCTTTGATATTTTCCCCTTTCATTTTTTCCCCTTAATCTCAAGATTCTCAATCTTTTGTTACACCATCTGAAATATCCCCCATCCTTCCCCCGGGGAAAAATTTAACTAAACAAGATAGAAGACAAACACAATAAAGATAAATTCAATATTGTGAAACTAAAAAGGTGCTGTATAAAGAAAATGAACTAATCTACAATATGGGAAGTGGGGCAAATACCTTTTATTTTAAATCAAATTTCTTAGATAATAGCTTGGTATCCAAATTATATCAACTATCGATACAAGTGTGTATATATGTCCAATAATAGATACAAATGTGTATGTATATATGCATACAACTGACCACCATTACCCTAATAGGTAGTCAAAGCATTTTAACAAGCAGTTTCATGAAAAATTCAAATCAAAATAATCCTATTTCACATTATTCTCAGTAAGTTAAAATAGCAATAACCAATATTGTAGAATTGTGAGAAGCAGACACAATGTGTCTAACTTTTATCATATATTATAGTGTATTTTAGTATAATTGTAAATCAGCAGAAACATGCAAATGGAAAAATATAATCAAAAGTGAATGGTGTAGATTTACAAGCAAAGCAAGGCTTTGAAGAAGAGAAAAGACAATCTTATCCCAGAGAATCTTGTATGGTGCATACATATACTTTTCAGACTTTTTTTTTAATGTATTGATGGGTTTTGCTGATTTATTTATCATATAAAATGGTGGAAAGAAGAGACTCGCTAGAAGAAACTTTAGCAATGCCAATACAAAAGATAGGATAAAATCTATTTTTAACAAGGAATGTGATGAGATCTTCCAATTCAAATGAAGTGATACTCTCATACTCAGTGACTACACTACAAAGGTAAGGGGAAAGGTGACAATGGGGGGGGAATATATGGGAAATCAGAAGCCAAAGACATAGAAATTACATGTCTCTAAGTATCACAAACTTATTCTCTAGAAGAATCATAACTGGATATTGTATACACCAAATAATACCATAAAAAAGGAAACATTTTATCGACAGAAAGACTGGTTATTGATATAAAAGTATTTCCTTGAATCAGCTCCTTATATATAAGTCAAGACTGAATTCATCAAATGGAATTTACAATATGGTACAGAGTGGACTCAAGACTATTGTCAAACTTTAAAAACCAATGAGAAAATAATATATTGCAAAGAAATTTAAATTCACCAGTGAACTTGTCATGTGCTAAATTAAAGTTCTTCAGATCTACATCATAAAGTCATCCTCAAAGTCTTGATAGTCTACATTATAGTCACAAAAAGAATAACAATTTATACAGCTATGTTGAGTTTAAAATAAAGAATTTATCTATGTGACCAAAGGCTTCACACACTACTTCTATTTTGGTATCACCAAGTGATTTCTAGCACTCAACTACTTTTGAGTTAACTTCAAAGTCTTGAGGAGTCCCAACCAATGCTTGGAGAGTACTCCAAATCTGGCGTTTCTTTTTTCTCCTAAGTATTTTTACAGATGTTGCAAATGAGTTGACATTTAAAATAATACTCACCTGATTAGACTTTTCTACTGTACTGCTGGGAACCTCTGTAGTATCTTTTACAAAAAAATTATCTATAATGTGTCTCTCTGCACATTCCTGGCTGCATACCGGACAACGAATGACTCCAACTGAAAAAAAAAAAAAGAAAACACAAAAAAGCAAAACTTGGTTTAGGAACAAATGAGTTCAGTATTTGAAAATTCCAGAAACCAAACTACCAAATGCTAAAGTGATAAAATTACTTTCACACTATCACAAAAATCATTCCTGTTTTCACAAATTACTTTCATACTATCATATAGCTTCAAAATTTATGTCTATTTTCACTCCTAAGAAAACTATTTTAATGCATTAAATAATGTATAAAATAAGAATTGCTTTACATTTAAATGCTTAAATCTCTCTACCACACATTGTTAATTTAGTCCTTAAGAGCAAATAATTATTACAACCTTTTAGACAGAATATTTACCATATTCTTAAGATGATTTTTTCAATGATCCATATATTCAAATATGCCCAACTGCTCCATATGTATGAAGCAGTATGTATGTATGAAGGACAGTGTACAGTGAATATACAAATATTTGATTAAACAAAACTGTAAATACTTGATTGTGTCTGCATGAACAATAATGGAATACTTTTAAAATATTTCCCTTCCCAGATTTCATTGTGTATCAACAGATCCAGTTCATAGAGACTGAAATTTGATGAGTAATCTCTGATGGCCCAAGTTTACTATATAAAAAAAACAACAACAACAACAACAGAAGGATACTGTAGTTACAGAAAAAGAGAGCATGTGTTTTAATATTGGTTACAATATTTTCTACATGTGATTTTTAGACTTTCCTAGTTTCATGTGGATAAGTCTATCTAAGCTTTGCATAATGCATAACATAAGAGCAGCACTCAATAAATGTTTGTTAATTTGATTTAACGTGCCTCATAAGACTATTGAGAAGTGAATTGAGTAAAGCACTATATATGTGATCTATTATATAACAGGTATGAAAGTAATTTCTAGTAACTGACATATAGGATTTAAAACTTTTATTGATTTTGTCCCCAAGTAAACAGTTTCTTTAACAAATTAATCAAATATTTAACAGAAACTGTATTAGATGCTGGAGATACAAATTAACTCCTACATATAAGAAACTTACAATCTCCTCCCTCTCCCCCCCCCATATATATATATTTTAAAAAGGTAATAAAAAAAATCTGAAAAAATGGCAATACCAGGTTAAGGTGATTAGGAAAGACTGTCTATATGAAGTGCTATTTGAGCTACATTCTTTAGTGACTTGCCTATAATGATAGTTCTGTGCCTGAAACTCAGGTTTTCCTAACTCTAGGCCCAAGGCTATCACAGAGATACCTAGTTATACCTTGGCCTTTGAAACAAAGAAGTTTTCAACAACTTAAAAAAAAAAATGGGAGTAGAATTTTAATCCTACAAAATCATTAGCAGCTTCTGTAGAGAACTTTCCAGTGAGCAAATAGCTTAGAGCAAACAAGCATATTTGTTGTTGTTCATTCACTATTCATTCCTTTATGAGTTTTCATGACTCTCTTTGGGGTTTTCTTGGCATGTAAAGGAGGGGAAAAAAAAAAATCACAACAAAAGAAAACAAATCTGAACTCAGGAAAATGAGTCTCAGTACTATATTCCACTTAAGCTGCTCCAACAAGCATATATAGCACTACATAGGTGTATAGGTCTACAGGAGGCTTGATAATGCCCAAAGGGTAAACACTGCTTCTTGAAAATGGCAGAGAGGCAAAAACTAGACACAATCTTGATATGTAAAAGGGTAGTTAAGATTAGAAACACAAAAGATAATTGGCATAAATAAAAAGTATTAACAAGAAGCAATTAAAAAGGATGGTGACAGTGAACCAAACTTCAAACTAAAAATTAAAATGGGGGGTGAGGGTGGGGGTGGGGCCCCAGCAGCTAAAGCACCAGCCCTTAAGTCAGGAGAACCTGAGTTCAAATCCAGCCTCAAGACACATAACACTTGCAGATGATATGATGGTATACCTAGAGAACCCCAGAGATTCTACTAAAAAGCTATTGGAAATAATTCATAATTTTAGCAAAGTAGCTGGCTACAAAATAAATCCCCATAAATCCTCAGCATTTTTATACATCACCAACAAAACCCAACAGCAAGAGATACAAAGAGAAATTCCATTCAGAATAACTGTTGATACCATAAAATATTTGGGAATCTATCTACCAAAGGAAAGTCAGGAATTATATGAGCAAAATTATAAAAAAGTCTCCACAAAAATAAAGTCAGACTTAAATAATTGGAAAAATATTAAGTGCTCTTGGATCGGCCGAGCGAACATAATAAAGATGACAATACTCCCTAAACTAATCTATTTATTTAGTGCTATACCAATCAGACTTCCAAGAAAATATTTTATTGATCTAGAAAAAATAACAACAAAATTCATATGGAACAATAAAAAGTCGAGAATCTCAAGGGAACTAATGAAAAAAAAATCAAATGAAGATGGCCTAGCTGTACCTGATCTAAAATTATATTATAAAGCAGCAGTCACCAAAACCATTATTGGCTAAGAAATAGATTAGTGATCAGTGGAAAAGGCTAGGTTCACAAGACAGAATAGTCAATTATAGCAATCTAGTGTTTGACAAACCCAAAGCCCCTAACTTCTGGGAAAAGAATTCATTATTTGATAAAAACTGCTGGGATAATTGGAAATTAGTATGGCAGAAATTAGGCATGGACCCACACTTAACACCATATACCAAGATAAGATCAAAATGGGTCTATGACCTAGGCATAAAGAACGAGATTATAAATAAATTAGAGGAACATAGAATAGTTTATCTCTCAGACTTGTGGAGGAGAAAGAAATTTGTGACCAAAGATGAACTAGAGACCATTACTGATCACAAAATAGAAAATTTCGATTACATCAAATTAAAAAGCCTTTGTACAAATAAAACTAATGCAAACAAGATTAGAAGGGAAGCAACAAACTGGGAAAACATTTTCACAGTTAAAGGTTATGATAAAGGCCTCATTTCCAAAATATATAGAGAACTGACTCAAATTTATAAGAAATCAAGCCATTTTCCAATTGATAAATGGTCAAAGGATATGAACAGACAATTTTCAGAGGATGAAATTGAAACTATTACCACTCATATGAAAGAGTGTTCCAAATCATTATTGATCAGAGAAATGCAAATTAAGACAACTCTGAGATACCACTACACACCTGTCAGATTGGCTAAGATGACAGGAAAAAATAATGATGAATGTTGGAGGGGATGCAGGAAAACTGGGACACTAATGCATTGTTGGTGGAGTTGTGAACGAATCCAACCATTCTGGAGAGCAATCTGGAATTATGCCCAAAAAATTATCAAACTGTGCATACCCTTTGATCCAGCAGTGTTTCTATTGGGCTTATATCCCAAAGAAATACTAAAGAAGGGAAAGGGACCTGTATGTGCCAAAATGTTTGTAGCAGCCCTGTTTGTAGTGGCTAGAAACTGGAAATTGAATGGATGCCCATCAATTGGAGAATGGCTGGGTAAATTGTGGTATATGAATGTTATGGAATATTATTGTTCTGTAAGAAATGACCAGCAGGATGAATACAGAGAGGACTGGTGAGACTTACATGAACTGATGCTAAGTGAAATGAGCAGAACCAGGAGATCATTATACACTTCGACAACGATATTGTATGAGTACATATTTTGATGGAAGTGGATTTCTTTGACAAAGAGACCTGAGTTTCAATTGATAAATGACGGACAAAAGCAGCTACACCCAAAGAAAGAACACTGGGAAACGAATGTGAACTATCTGCATTTTTGTTTTTCTTCCCGGGTTATTTATACCTTCTGAATCCAATTCTCCCTATGCAACAAGAGAACTGTTCGGTTCTGCAAACATATATTGTATCTAGGATATACTGCAACATATCCAACATATAAAGGACTGCTTGCCATCTAGGGGAGGGGGTGGAGGGAGGGAGGGAAAAAAAATTCGGAACAGAAACGAGTGTCAATATAAAGTAATTATTAAATAAAAATTAAAAAACAAACAAACAAACAAAAAAGACACATAACACTTCCCTAGCTGTGTGAACCTGGGCAAGTCACTTAACCCCAATTGCCTCAAGGGGAAAAAGATTGCAGTGGGATGAAGTTTATAGATAATATAGGTACTTCTATAAATGGGAAAAATGGGGGACCATGGATGTGGTAATGCACATAATGTAATGTCCTAATGTTGGTTGGTTAGCTGACTTTTCTCCTCTTTTAAACTATAAAAGATAGCTCAAAGTAGAAGTGTATGGAGAAGTATTGTAGAGTATATAAGTATATATCAATAGAACAAAACAGAGAGGAGAATGAGAAAGATTAAATACAACCAGAGTAGATCTAAACAAAATTGTTTAGGAGAACTCTTTTTAAAACACACACACACACACACACACACACACACACACACACACACACACACACACACACACCCCATAAAACCATAGAAATTAAGTTTAGATTAACATTTGATGACATATTTTATAATAAATTCAAAATGGAAATATGACCTTGATATTGAAGATTCTATCACCTTTCACAGTTGTGTAGGGTATTTTTAATCAAATTAAAGGTTGGAGAGACAATGCATCTAGGATAAAGGAAGTAGCTACATAAAGGATGAGGTGTAAGGAGTGGGGCAAATCTTTTTATCTAATTTCTCAGCAAAAGGCTTAGTATATGAGATATGTGAATAACGAACATAAGAAAACTAAAAATCATTCTTCAGTTCAATCTTAAAGCGATCAAAAGATACGGAGAGTTTCCAAAATTAGAGGAAACTATTAATAGCCATGTTACAAATCACTAATAAAAAATAAAAATTAAAACAATCCAATTTTTAGCCTCATACTCACAAATTAACAAAAGTAGCAAATAGTTGATTCTGGTGGAGTTGTGGGAAGCCAGACACCAGTATTTTTTAATATACTTGTGAATCAGAACAAATCCAACTACTAATTCTTACTGCCAATGTTGGAGAGCAATTTGAAATCAGTGGCAAATAAAATAATTAAATGTTCATACTTAGGTCAGAGAATATACTACTCATATATATATGCAAACAAAATATTTATAGCAATACTTTTTGTGGTAGCAAAGAACTAAAAACAAGGCATTTGCTACTCACAGGCTAGAAGTGGCGAAAATGTGGCTCATTTAATTTAATGAAAAGTAAGATCATGGAAAAGATAAACTAGTGGTGTAAAAAATAAAAGCCGGGATTAAAAATACATTAAAAAGACAAACATGACAGAAAAGGAAAACAAAAACTATTCCAATGGATGTGGAAAAATTGGGGCACTAATGCACAATTAGTGGAGTTTTGAACTAGTCCAACCATTCTGAAAAACAATTTGGAACTTTGCCAAAAGGTTATAAAGCTGTAAATCCCCTTTAACCCAGAAATATTAACAACTAGTTGTGTACCTCCAAATAAATCAAAGGAAAAGGGGAAAGAACTTATTTGTAAAGAAATACTTATAATACGTCTTTTTGGGGTGGCAAAGAATTGGAAATAGAGGGGATATCCATTAAGTGAGGAATGAACAAGTGGTAGTATAGGATTGTGATGAAAATGTGCTTTATGATGAGCTGGAAGGTTCTCAGAAAAACCTGGGAAGACTTACATGAACTGATATCAAGTAAAATGAGTAGAACCAGAACACTACACAATGTAAGCAATATTATAAGAAAAAAAATTAGCTACTCTGATCAAGACAATTCCAAAAGATACAGAGAGAGACAATGAGAACTGATGAACTCTTAGTGAAGACCAAACAATACTTTGTCTTTTTTCTTTTGCAATATCACTAAAATGGAAATATTCTTCATGACCTCACATGTATAATCAAAATCAAATTAGTTGCCTTCTCAAGGAGGGAGGAAAAAATTTAGAACTATTTTTTAAAGTTTGGGAAATACCTAATGAAATAAAAATGAGTTTTAAAAGAGAGAGTGATTCCAAAAGCTTTTATTTCTGGTCAAAAGCCAGGATAGAATTACTAAGTATGACATTCCCAGTTTTTTTTTTTTTTTTTTTTTAAGGAAAGAATGACCAAAGAAAGAGGTGCATTATCACCCACCATGTTCTGATTCCAAAGCAGATACCTAGTGTAAGCCATAAGTATATGCCCAAACAAAAGAACTAGTGCAATGAAAAAAGTGATCTCTAGAGTTGGGAGAGGCGAGTTTACATGCTCCCACAGATGGCGGCTATCCATGTGATCTCAAGCAAGCTACTTAAAACTTCATGAGACCTCAGTTTTTTTAAGAGACTGGATTCTGGGGTTGCTTCTGTTCTAGATTAATAAAACTATGAACATTTATAGTTCAGACTTGCATGTCAAATCCACAGGAATGATTTGGGGGAATAAATAATAACTATTCAAAATGGTTTACAAGAGTTCAGCAGAAAAGGGGGAATTTTGTGAAGAAACAAATAACAAAATAAAAAAAAAATGCACAAAATACTGATCAGAATTGGGACATCGATTCTGGATGACCTAAGAAAGGAGAGAGTTGAAATTAGGTCAAAAAGAAATAAGGTTACCAAGTTAGTATGGCTTTCTTTGAAACTGAACTAGGAAGGAACAAGGCCAGAAAAGGCTTTTTTCTCTAGCAGCTTCATAAGCAAGGACAGCCAAAACAAAGATAAAGCTATCGGTTCTCTGTCAAGTTTTGATGCATGTAACCTCTACAAGTGAGAACACCCAGCAGCTGCTGTGTGCACAAACTAATATTCAGAGTTGCTTTTCAATATTAAGTTCTATGAAGATTGGGAGGATTTCAAAGTTAGATTAAATTAAACATGGTTCAAATTAATTAGGAACAGATAGTACTTATACCTGGTTGTTGTGTTTCTGCTGTTAAAAGGTGTTTTATTAAAATAATGAATTTATCAACATATTGGCATCAGAGTGTCATATTTCATGGGAAAATACTATGTAAGTATAGAAATATATTAAAGTAGTAAGATTTCAATTATACTAAGAAGAAATTAAATCTATTAAATGAGTTTTAATTACCCAAACTGGGAATACCAAACTTACCTGGTAATAGTTAAAGAAACCAGGGGGACTAATTCCAGGAGGTATATCTTACAAAAATCTCTCAGTGATGGTAAATGTACATATTTGTTATATTAATATTACACAGCTGAATCTATAAAAGACATCCAATAGAGATCCTTTGTGCTGTCAAGACTTAAGGGATGCTATAACAATCACCAAACCCAAGGGGTCACAATAAACAAGATCAGGGAAAATAAGAAAAGTGAAGGAAAATAAAAGTTTGTTCTAGATATCAAGCATCTTATCTTTTAAGCATCTAGAAGCTAGGGTGGAGAGATGTATAAGGAAAATATAAATGGGAACAGAGATAGAAGGAAAATTTCTTCAACCAGGAAGAGACCTGATGAACATCTGGATATAAGCAGGGTAGATGAATATATGTTTTAAGTTCACCATAGCATTACAGGGAAATGGGTCCCAGGGCAATATCTTCTGTATTAAGTGGCCACCAGATGGACCCTTTACTACTCCAAGAAACATCTTTAAGGTAAGCATCCTCACTCCATAAACTCCCGACTACATTTTTGTTATCCAAAAAATGATGATCAGGGCAGTCAATTTATAGTTTAAAATATGTTTTTAGTCTTAAAGAGTATTCAAAATGACCTCAGGATGCTGGGATCAAAGTCCAGTGTGTCCTCCTACGGATCATTAGACCCCATGAGCTCAGAAGGCCCTTTACAGAAAGGACACACATATTCCATATAAACATTTGGAATGGAGAGGTCTCTACAACTCTTTGAATTACTACAATTCTGCTTTACTCAGAGCACATAATGCTAGATCTTGTGTCGGCAGGGTCTCCCATGTCTCACAGATACTACAGTTCTTCAGTGAGACCGTGAGTGTCCTTGTGTAGTGATACTTTTGACTTCCAGAATGCTTGTCTTGTTTTCAGTTCTCCATAAAATAAGTCTTTTAGGCAAATGTATCTTAGGCATTTGAACAACATGTCCAGCCCATTAAAGTCGTACTCTCTGCAGTAGAGTTTGAATAATTGGCAGTTCAACTCAATAAAGGACCTCAGTGACTGGTACTTTATCTTACCAGGTGATTTTCAGAATCTTCCCAAGGCAATTCAGTTTCTGGATAGGGCATTGGCATAATGATGTCCAGGTTTCATAGGCATTCAACAATGAGAGATCAGTTAAGACAGCTCCTTGACCTTGAGAGGCAAGCTAAGACATCTCTCCCACATTTTCCTTTGAAACCTCCCCAAACACTAGCTCTGGTAATGCCTGTATCTATCTTATACCATTTATATGTGCATTAAGTATACTGCCAAGGTAAGCGAACTCACCCACACCACTCAAAATTTCTCAATTAATTGTAGCTGATGGTTCCATGGTGTAGGTGCTAGCTAGCGGAGAATCTGTATTTTCTTGATGTTAACTATTATTCCAAAATCAGCACGAACAGCAGAAATTCATTCCATACTATGTTGCAGTTCAGCTCCAGACATATTACTCAATGAAAAATCATCTGTGAACAAAATCATATTCTGACTCTTCCTCCATGTCAGTGTTGGCTTGTAGCCTTTTTCCAAGTTATTTACTTACTGTCTATACCTAGCTGACCTTGATGTTATTTTCATTCTCATGGAAGGTGTCCGACAAGATTGCAGAAAACATTATTTTAAAAAGTTTGTGAGCAAGCACACAACCCTACTTCATGTTGTTTGGGATGGGTGGGGAGGGGGGAGAGAAGCTCAACAGCATCATTTAATATCAGAAATATGAAGTAAATTCTAAAATTCTATGAAACCAACAGTGAAATGATGGACATGAGGATAAGATTACTCCACCGAGGTTCATCCGTCCCATATTTACCATCCAATCATGATTCTGGTAGCCCACTGACTATTGACCTCTAAAACACTTTGCAATTTTCCTCAAAGTTGAGTCATTGGCTCAGTGTTTTTCTTCCTACAATATCCTACATCTACACAAGCAGATGTCAAAATACATTCCGATCTTTCAAACATTCTAACCTTCTAGTTGTTCAACTCATTTCCCAATGCAATGTTTAAAATAATGTTCAACATAATTTCTGGGTAATTAATCATTTTATTAATGTCAGCATTTTCATAGCACCATGGTGGCAAGCTCACAGTTCTTATGCCCCTTCAAAGAAAAGGTGTTTCCCAGGGTGGCAATTAACCAACTGGTTAACAATAAATGAGAGAATGAAAAGTTGAACCTAAACTTTGATTATATCATTTACTTCTTAACCCCAGACTTGAGCAATCTATTCAAAGAATTTATCCCCAATCAAACCTGAGAAAAACACATTGGATGTTGACAGGTTAGCCCAACCTTCGGAGACTGGGATCTTGAAATAAGGATTAAAGAAAAAGGGGGAAATCTTAATTTCCCCAAATTATTGATTATTAATAATCATCAGGTATTCCTCCATTTCATAACAGTTATATAGAAAGATCTTAAGACTTGATGATCTTGCCTCTGCCAATATGTGTTCCACACATCCACACTCTTAAATTCCTTTAATTGGTCATAATGTACAGTCATGTACATCTGTCTCTGCCATGTAGCTCCAAACCCTGTTCCTCATCCTCAAATCAATCTCTCAATCTCCCAATAACCTCCCCTCCTGATGGGAGATTATTATCACCATCAATTGCTTTTCCTCCTCACTCACATGTTGCTGAATGAAATAAGAAAAATCACTAAAATCATATTAATGGTTCCATCACCAGTTTATGTTACACAACCTCAATTGGAACCTCCCTGGGAATGGTAATACTTTTATCTTCCTTAATCAATTTTCATCACTCTTCAAATCATTTGGTCTCCCTACCCTTTCAATTGAAAACTTGCCTCATATTTCATTGAAAAAGTTAAGGCCCTTTTTATATGAAAGATAGAGAATTAACAGGAAGTGTTATTGATGTTTCTTTTTTTTTAAATAGAAAAACATAGAAGACCAGAAACTAGGTTAGAAAAGATAGCTTTAAAAAGGACAAGCTGATATTAATATATACTTTAAAAAATTAATTCTAATGTAGAAAACAGTTTCATGTGTAACACTAATTTTGGTTTTATTTTTTAAATGTTAGAATTTTATTACATTAAAAATAAAAACTAAACTTTTTGACCAACACAGTGACCAATTATGACTCTATAGAGCATGCTACTCATACCATCAATGCACATTTGTATTTAGTCATGGCAAATACATGGATAATGTTTTGTGTGTACGTAGGCTCCTCTGTAATGAAGTTGTTTATAAATTTCAATGAGGGAGCAGAAGAGGATCAGAGAGACTTTTAAATGCACAGAAGGGAGAACTGAAGAAAAGGTCTGAAGGAAACAAATTAGACAATTTTGAAAGTAAAATGTTGAATTTTTTATTTACTTAAGAAGCAAGTATACATTTCCTTTTCCTGCTCTATGTTGTATATGGCATGTTCAAGGGTTTTTTGATTAGTGTTAGCTAAGTCCTGAATTTTTCTAAAAATAATATTTTCTTGGAAAACAAGATTGTTGGGAACCATGAAAATCATCTTAAACAAATCAACCCAAGTAGAAAAATGCTAATAATCTGCAAAGACGATAGCTCTCTTAAATCTCATCTAAGATCCAAGAGTAACACCGTTCTTAAGAGTGTGTGTGTGAGTGTGTGTGTATGTAGCTTCATTATCATTTCAGATTAAGTATAAATAAAAATTTCTGAGTAATACTGATTAGATAATAAATCTGACAAGAATGGGTATAAAAGTTGTGATAAAATTAAAATATACTTTTAATCTAAGATGTATATACATAAGAGATTAAGTATTATGTAAAGTTTTCTATTATTCTTTATTATTACATTATTAAGTATTTGTGTTATTTATGTTCCCAATAACATATTGGGTTAATATGTTCACTATTATGAAATAATAGTGAAAAGACAAAATTTTAAAACATCAATTCTAATGAAAACAAACAGGAAGACACAAAGATAAAAGTCTATTTGGAAAGGTACAAATATAAAAGAATTCTTAATCTAAAAAGTTAAAGGTCAAAGGATATAAATATCTAAATACTACCTATAACACAATCTAAAATACAGAGGATACTAAATCCTAGGAACACTCAACTAGGACTTAGAGATAGTCCATTTTACTAAGCCATAAAAGGAATTATTTCTAAACGCCTATAATCAGGAAGTTAGAGAGTCCTGTGGAAGTTTTGGATAGAAAAAACAGTAAGAGTGGACATGTCAAAAATTTCCCCTAACCCTACTGACTAGTTACAGCCAATAATCAGTGATGCAGAGAATCGTTTGTTCACTCAGTGAGACAAACTCCATGAGAAGTAGATAATGGCATGTGTCTCTTATAACTGACACCATTCTATTATTCATGACTAGCAGCGTCAAAGAGTACCAAAAGAGATGTGCTTCTTGGTCACCTAAAGGATGATTACCACTAATTTAAAAGGAAGGATTATGTCCTTATTGATGGGATGGATTTAAACTCTTGCCTTTCAGCCTGTCCTGTGGAAAACGTGCCCAGCAGCAAGGGAAGCCACGCTATGCCCCCTAACAGACTATTTTTTAGGTTCTTTGAAACACATACCATAATCCAAGTCCCCTGTATCTGGCTGAGTAGGCTACTGTGTTTTGTTTTGCTGTTCCTTTGAATTAACTGTTCAAGCAAAAACAAATTCAGCCTATAACACCTGGCCCAGAAATTGTTATAAATCTAGGGCCCTTTGTCTAGCTTGCTGCCAGTCCCTTAGGGATTTAAGCCAGCCTTGCTGTTCACATTAAAAGCTGCCTTGAGTGGGTGGGGAAATTTTGGAACAAAAGGTTTTTGCAAGAGTCAATGTTGGAAAAATTACCCATGTATATGTTTTGTAAATAAAAAGCTTTAATAAAAAAAATTTAAAAAATAAAAAAGGGCTGCCTTGACTGAGACCCAACTTGCTCCAACTGATCTCTGACCACAACAATCATAATGCAATTAGAAGACAAATCCTGGAAGAAACTAGATCATTACAAACGATCTGAAAATAGGTAATATATACCAATATAGCAAATACAGTTACACCATTTAATGGAGTCAATTCTTAATGTTCTTTTCATGTAGAACTCAAGCCAAAGCCCCTGGCTACCTGAGATGCTTCTAGCACCTCCAGCTTGCACTCCACGGGGAGGAAGACCCTTCCCAGGCAATCCAGACTACACAAGAGTGGGTGTGCAGTGTTCTGGACAAAGAGCAGGTTGTCCAGAGACCCACAAAATCCAGCATCCCTAGAAATGGAGCTTCAGAATGGTTCAGTACCTCTGTCCAAAGAGCTAAGCAACTATGTGTGTACAACACCCCTCCTGGGCTTGTATCAGAGACACAAAAAGGGAGGCAAAAAAAAAGATAGAAGGATCAGTACAAAAACATTTTACAGTAGCTCTGTTTGTGGTGGCTAAGAATTTAAATTGAGGGGAAGGCCCATCAATTGGATAATGGCTGATCAAGTTGCATTATGGCTGTAAGGGAATATTACTGTGCTATAAGAAATGGTGAGTAAGGCACTCTCTCAGAAAAACCTGGACTTACATGAACTGACGCAAAGTGAAGACAGTATAAGCAATATTATATGAAGATCTAATATGAATAAGTTATTCTAAGCAATACAATGATCTGAGGCAATCCCCAAGGGACTCATGATGAAAAATTCTATTTATCTACCTCAAGAGAAATAACTGATGGTATCCGAATACACACCAAAACACACCAATTTGTTTTTTCTGAAATCTTATCCTATAGGAAAGTAGGAAGGGAGAAGAGGAGAAAATTTTTTTTATTTAAAAAAAAAAAAAGTGGGGGAGGGGGGGAGAGGAGGATAATCATAACAATGTGAACGGGATAAAGTCTCCCATAAAATGGAAGCAGATAATAGGGAGGATCAAAAATTCTAGATAGAATTCCTACAATCTATCCTTTACAAGAAGCACACTTGAAGCAGAAAGATTGTTGTTTGTTCTTTGGACTGATGCCATGACATATAAGTGAATTGAACTAACTGAAGGTGGGGGGGAAGACTGCAGTCACCAGTCTCAAGTCCTCCCCACCTGGGTCCAGTGGCAAGATATAGATCAAGGTGGGAGATAGCACTAGATGCAATGGGAGACCCTGGGGTTTTATTAAGCTAAGGTTTTTGGCCTTTAACAGGTCTCAGTTTGAATGGGGCAGGCAATGCCTAGTCAGTGAATAAAACTATGTAAGGAGAAACCCTCAGAGTGAAAGATTAAGGGGTGAAGCAGATTTGATTATGCTTCAGCTGAAATAAAAAAAGCAGGAACAGCAATCATAATCTCAGACAAAAGGAAAAATAGATCTCATTTAAAAAGATAAGGAAATTACATCCTGTTGAAATGTACAGAGAAGTAAATACTAGTATATATCTACCAAGTGCTACAACATCCACATTCTTAAATGAAAAGTTACATGAATTATAGGAAGAAACAGAAAACACAACTATTAATGAGGAGCTTTAAAACTTGATAAATCCAACCAAAATATTAAGAAAAATATTAAGGAGGTAAAAAAAAATTTATAAGCTAGATATAACAAACTCCCGGAGTAAACTAAATGGGAAGAAATAAGGGCAATATCTACACACACACACACACGCGCGTGCGCGCGCGCACGCGTGTACATTATCTATTAAGGTTTATAAAAAACCTCAAACTCAAATGTAGAAAGGCAGAAATGCATCATTTTCAGACAACATCACAATAAAAATTAGAATTTATTTACTATTATTTATTATTAGAATTATTAATTCTAATTTATTAGAATATTAATGTTAATTATAAATAATTACAATTAACATTAGAAAAGAGACTAAAAAGCAATTGGAAACTAAATATGCTAATCTTACAGAATAAGTAGGTTTAAAAAACAATTATAGAAATAATAATTCCAATAAGGAGAATGACAAAGAGACAACATATCAAAATTTAAATGATACAGACAGAGAAGTAAAACAATTTTTTTTTCTTTAAACTCTTACATCAATAAAACAAAGAGAAAAATCAGTGAATTAGATATCCAATTTAAAAACAAACCAACCAACCTGGGGAAAAAAAAACAAATTAAAATCCCCAATTAAACACCAAATAAGAAACCCTAAAAACTAAAGGTAATCTTAATAAAATTGAAAGAAAATATTGAGCTAATAAAACCAGAAGCTGGTTTGGGGGAAGTGTGAGAGAAAACCCAAACCTGTAAATGGATAAATCATTGGTTAGTTAGATTAAAACAAAATAAAACATTCTCTTCTCCCCCCCCCCCAAAAAAAAAGTGAAAACCAATGAAGTGGAAATTAAAGCAATCATTAGAAAATACTCTGCCCAATTACACATCAATAAATCTGACAATCTGAGGGAAAATGAGAAATACTTGGAAAAATAGAAATTGCACAGATGAACACAAGAGGAAATAAAAATTCATCAAGCCTTCAGTGATCTCCCTAAGAAGAAAATCTCCAGGCCTTTACCCCAGTTCACAAGCAAATGCTATTAAACATTTATAAAACAATAATGTAATACTATAGAAAGCATCTGGGAAAAATAGGCAAATAAGGAGTTTTACCAAATTCTTCATGACACAAATATGATGCTTATATATCCAACTCAGAAGGAAATAAACAGATAGAAAACTATAGACTAATTTTCTAAGGTTGACGAAAATATTTTGAATAAAATACTAACATGTTAATTACATCAATATATCAGAAAGATCATACCTTATGACCGGGTGGAATTTATACTTGGAATGCAGTTCAACTCTCAACATAAGAAATCATATTAACTCAAAGGATGCAGGGGAAAAAAAAAAAACTTTAGAAAAAATACAGCACTCAGTTACTATTAAAAAAACACTAGCAAGCATAAGAATAAAGGGAATGTTCTTTAAAACGATAAGCAGTATCTATCCAAAATGGACAAGCATTATTAAGGTAAAGCTCAGGGGTGAAGGCAAAGATATACCCATTAGCAACACTACTGTTCAATATAGCACCAGAGATATTACTTTTTAGCAATTTGAGAATGAAAAAATTATAGAAATTAAAATAAACAAAACCATCACTCTTTGCGGATAAGAGAAGAGACTTAAGAGAACCTATTAGAAAATTAGGTATAGTAATTAATAATTTTAGCAAATTCACAGTATATAAAATAAATCCACATAAATCAGCATTTTAACATGTTATCAACAAAGCCCAGCAGCAAGAGATATAAAGAGAAATTCATCTTATATACTGTAAACAATATAAATATTTGAGTCTACTTTGTCAAGACAAATCCAAGAACCATATGAACATAACACCAGATTTCAAACTATATCATAAAGCTGTAACCATTAAAACTACCTAGCAAGGGCTAAGAAATAGAATGGTGGATGAGTGGATTACATTAGGTACACAAGACTATAAAATAGTAAATGACCATAATAGTTTAGTGTTTGATAAATGCAAAGACTTCAGGCCCTTGGGATAAAAACTCTAACAAAAACTGGAGAACAATATAGTCCAAACTATGTAATAGAGCAACATCCATATCACATATGGAGAAGAGGTCAACATGGGCACAATCTAGGCAAAAAAGATGATACTATAAACAAAATAAATAAAAGAGCATGGAACATTCTATCTGTTGAATCTATGAAGAAGAATTCATGACCAAAAGAAACCATTACAAAATGCATAATGGATAAGAGTTTGATTATATGCGTTTTGCAAGACTACACATGTATAACTTGTTTCAAATTGTTTGCCTTCTCAATGAGGAGGAAGAAAGAGAAAATTTCAAATGCAGTTTTAAAATTGAATTTTAAAAATCGTGTAACTGGGCAGGGGAGAGGGGGAGAAAATATTAAACATTTTAGAACTTTTGCACAAACAAATCCATTGTGATCAGGATTAAAGACCTGCATTAAAGGATAAGGGATCTCTCATTTCTTGAATGAGAACAGAATGGAATTTATATACCTTCAACTGCTCATGACATACTTTACAAAAAACGATGACTTATTCCAAATACAAAAATTTCACTAAAGAAAATTTACAAAAATAGAAACCCTAAATATCATTTGCCCATCACAATGCAACATTATACTCAATAGAACTATTAAAAGAAACTAGATTCTAATGATTTTTAAAAATTAGCAAGTTAAAGTTCTTAACTTGCTAATTTTTAAAAATCATTAGAATCTAATCTAATTATAGAAATTAGATTTCAAAAAAATGACAATAGACTATTAATATCCATAATACAAATATACAAAACTCATTATCTGTAGATGCTGAAAAGGCTTGACAAAATCCAATGATCCTTCAAGAATGATCATCTAATGGAAAAAATATCTTTCCAACAAGGTCAAGTTTTAAACAAAGTGCGCATTATCACAATTATTTTCATCACGGTATTTCAAATGTAAACTAGTGCAGCAAGTGAAGAAAAGGAATTTTATAAAGTAAGAAGAAAAAAGTTTTGCTTTTTGGGGGGAAAGAGGCAGATATTATGAGGGTTTAAAGAACACTAGACAACTGGAAAACTGAATTTCAATGAATTATTCAGGCTATAAAATAAATCTACAAACACAAGTTATAAATGTTTGGTTTTATAGTTGGAATCATACACCATGACGGAACCTTAGTTTATCCAGGAGCAATTATTTCTGTCTTCAAAGAGTGGAAGTTTGAGTCAGTATAATAAAAATGACAATTCTAAATTAATTTACTTATTCACTTCTGTACCAACCAAATTCTCAAAAATGAGTATTTTGAAGAGCTTAGGTAGGGACAGAAATCACATTCTGTGTGTGCAAGGAAATAAGACTTTCATGGCTGAGAAAATCAAAATGATTCTGTTTTATAATTTATTCTATTCTTCATTACTAAGGATATCTTGTATAATTGTCGCAAGTCATTTTTGTTTTAATGAATTAAGTTCAGAAGTTCATAGGTTCACGAGTTCAATTTTACTTTAAGTTTAAAAGTTCAGTTTCTCTATAAATCACTAATTAAAAGAAAACTGTTATGGCTATACCCCCATAGCTGTCTCTGTATCATTAGATTGTTTGTTTCATTAGACTGTATCATTAGAGGAATTTGGTTATCTCTAGACCACTAGTTATTCTTGCAGTTGGATTAAATCAATTAGCATTTCCTACTAACAAGATGAAGTGTTGCTGCTAGGAAGACATTCCCAATTTCCAGTTCCAACCCTGTTGTTTTCCCCATCTATGATGCTAAATGGTTTGTAACTAGACATTCTGTTTTCTCCATATATAATAATGCCTTATAGTTTTTGGATGATTCTCATTTTATCTACAAAAATGATCCATCAGCCCTCATTCAGGATCTTAGCTTACCCAAGAGACAAGACTGAGACCTGTTTATTAGCAAAGTGTGAATAAATCAATCCTGTCCAAAGCTTATGTCTCAGATTACCTTAAATGCAATAGTAATAGGTAATAATGTAATTATTGGGGAAAGGAATGAAAAAGAAGGCAATTTACCAGTACTATATCATAAATTACACTAAAAATAGTAATCATTCAAATGATTTGTTAAAAAATAACAGAAAGAGGTTAATCAGTGGAAGCAATTAGACATACTACATCTAGTATAATGTTAATCTTAAGATTCTTATTACTGAGGGTGGCACTATTTGACAAAAACTGCTAGGGAAATGAGAGAACAACTCAGAAGAAATTAGGTTTTAACCAATACTTCATCACCATATATTCAGATAAGAACCAATTTAGATAAAAATGCACATCATCATAAACTAAATTAGAGGAATATGGAAGAAAATACAATAAAATACCTTTTGTATCTATACATAGATGAAGAGTTCAAGTATAAACAAGCAGTACAGATATGCTAAGCTAAAATGAGCAATTTCAATTACATAAAATTTAAAGTGCTGGGAAAAAAAATTCTGACTACATTCTTTGATTAATGGATTCATTTTCCCAAGATTATATAAGGAACCAATGCAAACTGACAGAAAAGAATCATTGAAACCATTGTCAAAGAATTAGGAAGGGGCAATTTTCAGAGGAAGATATCCAAATTATCAATAATACATGAAAGAGAAATACTTTAAATAACAGTAATTAGCAAATTTCAAATAAAAACAACTTTTAAGTTTTGGTCAACAACAAAAAATCTGAAGGGAAAACATTTTTTAAAGCAATTTGGAAGAGAAGAAAAGTGCTGAAAGTCTAAGTTTCATTCTACATAGAATTCAAAAGAAGTGCATAATAAAAACAAGCAACTGGTGGCCCCCATATAAACAATTAAGCAGTTTCCAACTAGTTTAATATGTACATCATATATATACACACCATGTATATCAGCAGGTAATATAAATATTCAATAAAATTTGGGTCAAGTCAAAGTCCAAATTATTGGGGAATCCAAAAAGGTACTCAGGATTACTTGAAGGGTCAATGAGATTAGTAGGAACTACAGTAGTTCCTATAACAACAATTTTTTTCTTCAAATTTTTTTTTTACTTCACAAGTGTCAGACTAGTAAAGTTGACAAAAGAAGAAAATAGCAAATATTGGAAAATACTTAGTAGAGTCTGTTTGAATTTGGTCTAGTCATTCTGAAAAAAAGAAACGCCCATTTTTGTCTACTAGAAAGGTACTGAACTGAAAATGCAGTAAATAACATGAATTTTTTGGACATGGCCAATGCCATTTTGGAGGGTTTTATGAGTAAATAGTCAGGCAATTTAAACAAAATTGTCTAATATAGAAGAGAGTCATGGAATGGAACAATTAAATTATAAAACTTACTACTTAAAAAAGCTTTTTAAAGGACAAACATTTTTCAGAATAACAAATGACCTATCAATATTTATACTAAAAAAGTTCTAAAAGGGAAACATGAAAAATGCCAATTAAAATTCTGAGGTGAGATATACAAAAAGAAATATTAGATATAGGAGGTACAGTGGTACAATCAGGCTCACAAAATATTTTTTGAGTTGTACCAGCATTTTGAGAAAATTTAGAATTATGTAGGGAAAGTCACGAGAATTTTCATAATTTCTAACCTAGAAATTTCAATAGATATATATTCAATGGATACACATACACACACACACACACACACACACCCCTACACCCCTAAATTCCCCCCCCTCCAACAAATGCTATTTGATAGCAAATAGCAAAATAAACAATAACAATAAAAAAAAAAAAAGCCACTAATGAGTGTCTATTGATTCAGGCAGTAACAATTATAAGAGCATTACTCCATTTATAAGAAATGGTGAAGTCAGAGAAAGATAAGAACCGAGGTAATGGAAGAATGCAGAACCAGGAAAAACATTTATTCAGTGACTAATATAAATTAAACAATGCTAAAACATATCAGATTAAATTTAAACATCAATCCTAGTTACCAGGAACACAACATTCCTCCAATAGTAGTGGACTAAGGACAAGAAATACTGCATACTCTGTTAGAGATGTCTAAGAAGCATTCTATAGAGGACTGGAGTTTGCCCCCAAACTTCCTCTTAGCAAAATTCTTTTTGTTTAAAAAGAAAAATTCCCACAACAACAATCCCACTACAACTATTTAAAAATCTGTAACAATTTAATGAAGAGTGAACTAACCAACCTTGAAATAGCTTCTGATATGAAAGAGCCAATAGCATATAGATTATCATAACAGTATGAAATCCAAAGGAAGCTATTAAACTGTGACTAAATAGTCTACAGGTCCAAGTGAGAATGTAAGTAACAATACTATTTTTTAAGAGGAAAATGACAATCATACTTGAAAGAAGGGAGAAAAAATTATCATGTGCTATTACAATAAAACAGAAAACAGGGGAGAAAAAAGGTAAAATGAGGAGAGTTGGGGAAGTGCATTTTTACAAATTCACAACAGTGGGAAGCTACATAAAGTATGCAGAAAAGCTGAAATTAGTAAAAACAAAGACGATATCAATATGCCTTTTGTTAAAAAAAAAAAAAAAAGGACAAATCTTGAAAATGGATAGCATTATATTATAAACAGAAATAACTTGAAAACCTGGTGCTGGCACCCACCAGACAGAGGTGGGAAAGGGGTAATGAAATGAAGAAACTATTACTTCTCTGTTTATGCACATATATATTCATGAACTTGGGGGAAGTGTCAAAGAGAACCAATATCTTAAAACTACAGTATCCTTTCATATGTATTCAATTTGCATCTCTGGGACCAGAGTGAAATTTACTTCCTTACTATACTTGTATTTGAATACACTATTCCTATACTATATTTACACCAAATGAGGATGACAAAACTCATAATATATAAAAGAATGACTTTTGTATCTTATTCCCTAAAGATTGCTACCTAGTTGGAAGAGGGAGGGAATTCCAATCACAGTTGTCTTTGGAAATCTTCCAGGCATTTATTTTCTGAACTTAAATAAAATGAAATCTTCCAATTTGAATCTCTTCAAGAAGGAAATGACATTCAAGCCATATAAGAGTAAAAATTTTAAAAGGTAAAAGAGCTCAAGTTAGTAAACAAGGGGCCAATAATAAGGAGCTTCACCTAAGTTACAAGAAACCACTTTCAGAAAAGAAAACAACCAAATACAAAGACTTTCAGAGCAAGTGATGTGTGTCAGCCAAATATAAATGGGAAATATTTATCAAAATTAAAAAAAATGTATAAAAGACAGTGAATGCTAATATTTGGTTTTAAATCAGCAAGCAACCTGAAAGGATCCTTATGGACAGTGTATTGGTTCAATTCTGATTATACTTGTCTAGAGGATCACTGGGAGAATCACTTGATAGCTAATGTAATAAATTTAACTATGGAGAGTTAATAACATAATGCATGTATTAATGTTGAAACTAAAATATTGATGGTATTAACAAAAATATGCAATGCCAAGGAAATAGTCTGGCTAGAAATCAAAGCAAAAATTAGTAAAGATCCTAAAAGCTCGGCATGATAAAAGTTAAGTACAAGGTCACAGGTTGATGATATTAAAAGATGTCTATAGGGAATGTATTTATGACAAACAGGGGGTACTGTTTACAAGACTAGAATAAACAAACTATCAAGTAAGTAATACGCCATATAGTGATATAAAATATTATTAATTTTCAAAACTGTTCATTTGCAGTCAAAATCCACACACAAAAATGTTTCATTAAGTAATAGGAAACACACCAAAAGATATTTGAATGGAAAGAATAGGGCATAAATTCCTTACCTGGTTTAAAAATATGATACAGCCTCTATTTTCAATATTAAAGAACAAAACCCATTATTACATTAAGGGCACAGTTTAAAGTTACCAGATAAAAAATCTTAACTCATATTTAGAAAGAATTTTCTAAGCAATTGGAGAAGACAGAAAGAAGAACCATTTTCTGATAATACATGATAATACAATTCCTAAGGAGAAACAATTCTGGAAAGGAATAAAAAAGTTAATATAAAGAAAGGGATGTGCAAATGGAAAAATATCAAGTGCTCAAGAATAGGCCGAGCTAATATAATAATAAGACTTAAAACTATTTATTCAGTGCCATGCTACTCAAACTCCCAAGAAATTATTTTACAGAGTTAAAATAATAAAGTTCATCTGGAAGAACAAAAGATCAAGAATTTCAAGGGAATTAATGAAAAAAAGTACAATGAGATGATTTAGACCAATTCCAATGACCTTCTAATGAAGGGAGCCATCTGCATCCAGAGAGGACAATACTGAACTGAATGTGGAACACAATATAGTTTTTTCGTTTTTTTTTTTTTTTTTTTTTGTTGTTGTTTGCTTGCTCTTTTGGTTCCCATTTTTTTTTTCCCTTTTTGATCTGATTTTTCTTGTGTAGCATGATAATCATGTTAATATGTATAGAAGAATTGCACATGTTTAACACATCATTGGATTACTTCCCATCTACAATTTCAAACACCAGATTTTGCAAGGGTGAATGTTTAAAATTATCCATGCATAATGTTTTGAAAATAAAAGGCTTTAATTAAAAAAAAAAAAAAAAAAAAAAAAAAAAAAGGAAAGGGATGTGGATGTACAAACAACACTTTAATAAAAATTTCAACTTTTAGAAGACAACTTCTCCCCCACCCCCAAAGGGAGAAAATTAAATTTTATTTAAAAATAAGACACATAGAAGATGGAAGAAAAATCTAACTTTAGAATAAGAATCCCCATTCCTATAAAAATAAATGTCAAGACAGAAAAATAATAAGACTCAAGATGTTTTTCCAATGGGGATTGAAGGAACAGGGAAAGTGATTGAAAGGGGGAAAAAAAAAAAAAAACCTTTTGAATTGGTGAATCTTACCACCAACACCCTCTCTCAAAAGGAGGAAAAAAAGATTTTCTGAAATGTCCTGGGAAAATGCTGGAATTTTAAAAGGCTTCCGAGACAAACAATAATGTGTCAACAGGTAATGCTAGACTAACATTCTTATTTTGACAAGACTCCATAGTCCTACACTTTGCTGCTACTATTATTATAGTTCAGAATTTCAATTATTCTTTGTTGGATATTGCAGTAGCCTGTTACTGTTCTCTTAGGTCCCTCCTTGAATTTTTCACACATTTGCAGAAATAATCTTCCTACAAGCATGTTTTTCAGTGCTCCCTACTGCCTCCCAGATAAATACAAATTTCCTAGCTTTACATTTAAAGCCTTCACAAACTGGATCCAACCAAAATGATCTCTACAGAGAAACTTAGAGGATGTGTTAAGATAAACTTTAGAGGTTTCGTTCTGCAGGAATGAGATATACATGTTTATCTAAACTTATTTTTATTACTTTCCTTCACTTTTCAATCAAAATACCCTACTTTGTTTTCTGAACAAAGTATTCTACTTCCCACCTCCATGATTTTACTTAAATAATTCTCAATTTCGGAGATGTTTCCTCTTTACTTCCATTTATTAAAATCCTTAGTTAACTTCAATCAAGGTATAGCCTAGACTCCACCTCTTATTAGAAACTTATTTCAGAGTAGTTCATGTTCTGTCCTTCCTAAAATTTTAGACTTACTCACCTCATTACCTCAGGATGATGTAAGCAGTCCCTTTAGAACAGGACTGCCTCTCTCTCCTCCTTCCCCTTCAACTCCTTAACTATACCCCTCAAATGTAGTAGATGTTCAATACATACTTTGTTTAATTGAATTTCAACAGGCAATCCAGATATATTAGCTAGATGTAGATGTGCCTCTTCTTGCCTTCAGCGAAGCAATCACTGAAGAGATTTTTTTGTAGACAAGATGCAAGAGACTACAAAATACTAAAGTTAGATGGAGCCAAAATCTATTAAAAGGGTACAACTAAAAAGTAGTTACTAAAAGATGTTAACTGAGAGACTTCTATTAAAGTATTCTAGGAATCTGTTTTTAGTCTTATTCAATTTATTATTAATATTATGTTCATCAAATTTGTAAAAACAGGAGGAATAGCAAACACTCCACATCATAGTGAGAATCCAAAACAAAATTAATATATTAGAATTAGACAAATCCAATAAAATAAAATATAAAGGAGATAGTTAAAAATGCTAACTGCATGAGTAAAGTTGCTGGGAAATATGAAAAAAAAAATTAACATGAAGCCAATAAGTAAGGAATGTGACACAGTTGTCAACAACAAACAAACAAAAACCCTTAGCCCTAATTTATAAAAATCAAATCCCAGAACTAAACTACACCACACTTTGAAAATTAAACACTTTTAGGGAACATTTTAGGAAATTTGTTGACAAGTTAACAAATAGGAGGACACTAAAAGGTGAATAAATTTTAGACCAATAACATGAAAATAGAAGGAACTCAAGTTATTTCACCTGATATGACAGGACTTCTAAATATTTCAAAAGTGACTACATTAAAGTTCTACTTAACCCCAAAGTACAGATGTGATATAAACAATGCTTCCTAATAAAGAGCTTTCTTTCTTTATTTGTATTTGTTTTTCTGGTGGACAAGAATTGGAAATTGAGGGGTGTTCTTCAAATGAGGAGTGGCTGAATAAAGTTGCATTTTAATGTAATGGAATACTACTGTGCCATAAGAAATGATGAGCAGGCTGATTTCACAAAAAAACCTCTAGAACAAGACTAACATGAACTGATGACAAAGTGAAGTTAACAGAACCAAGAGAACACTACTCAGTAACAGCAATAGTGTGCCATGATCATCTAAGAATTTAGCTCTTCTCAGCACTACAAGACAATTCTGGAAGGACTCCCGATGGAAAAGACTATCTACATCAAGAGATAGAACTGATGGAATTTGAATGCAGATTAATGCATACTATTTTTCATTTTTATTTTTTGCATTTTTTGGGTCTGTTTATTCTTTCAAGATTAAAATGTTTTACAAGATGCATGCATAACCTATGTCAAAATTGCTTGCCATCTTATGGTGAGGAAGAAAATTTACAATAAAAAAATGTTAAGAAATGCCTTTATCTGTTAATATGGACAAAAAATACTATTCAAAAAGGAAAAATAATGGTCCAAATTAAGAATGGTCCCAAAGTGAAACAAGCATGAGACAGGAATTGTTTCCTATAGTACTTTAAATCTTTAAGCAGTGGCTGGATGACTATTTGTAAGGAGGTATTCTAAGGAGGAATCCTGAGATTCCAGCTCAAATATCTCAAGCTAAATAATCTGAGATTCCTTTCCAATGCTCTGATCCAGAACATAGACAGTCAATTAAGAAACTCTTAATTTTTATGTATTGTTAGGATTTTCACTATGGGAAAAGGCAAAAGAAATTTAGTTATTGAATAAGAAACAAACTTTAACTGACAGAAGCACTTTTTTTTACATTTTTCTAAGGAGGTGTTTGCGAAGGGCAGAAATGAGAAATTAATAGTCTACAAAGGATCACTCAGGTATAGTTTTCTGGATAAAGAATCGGCAATTTTTGGAATGAAGAATTAAACAAAGGACTACAACAATGTTCACACATTCTTAAATCTAAAGAATAGAAAGAAAAGAAAAAGGGAGAAGGAAGAAAAAAGTCATCAGGAAGCTAATGAGTCGGAGCAAAAGAAATTTTATGAAGATCAAGGAAATAACTAAAAAAGTGTTGACACTTGATACATTTAAAGACTAAATGAAAGTCAAGGTTAACTATTTAATGTTAAGGTTAATGTTAAATGTTAGATTTTTAATCAAACATTAACTTTTTTTTTAAAAGATATAAAGAGGGGAAAAGGTCAAGAATTTTCAATACTGATGGCAGTAAAACAAAAAGAACTGTGTGCTGTCCTTTCCCTAAAATACTGTTATTTCAATAAATGTCCTCCAGGAAATAATTCCTCAGTTTGGAGAAGGGTAGGGAAACTCCAAAAAAAAAAATAAACAAACATAAAATAAGCAGTTCTAATATAGCTAAATATATGGTCAGCCAATACTATTGACAGGGATTCCTTCTTAAAAATAAAAAATTTGTTTTCAGCAAGTGTTTGCATTGTACTTGGACTAAATAAATTTAGATTCAAATCCCAATACCCTTTTAACCAGAAATTATATGGCATTTTGAAAGTAATCTCACCCCTCTAGTCTTCAATTTCCTATGTTCCCTTTTTGCCCCAAGAATGAGTTGGAGTGCATTTTTTTTTATCTTTTTGAACTGAAATTCAAAGTTATATGAAAAAGCAATTACAATTAGGTTTCTTCTTCCCTGTAAATTCCACTTATATAACTTTTACAGAGTGAGTGGGAAGGGGTTGGATTAAATGGGCATTGGGAAGATTAAACATTTAAGATTCCTGATTCCCAATATGTTATAAACTGTAATCTCTGAAGAGCCACATCCTAATCTATAAAGTAACCTATAACCTACTTGCAGATTTACTTTAGAAATATTTTAGTTTAGTTTAGAAGTAAATACTCTTTGTATATACTAAAGTGGAACTATTAAATCTAAATAACTTGATACTAGAAATGGCACCCCACCACCCCTCACCAAAACATGTAAATCAAATATTTGAACAAAACAAATTGATAATCTTTCATTTACTGTCAACTTGGACAACCACCCATTAACTTCTTCCTGTTACATCTAAACAATTACCAAGCCAAACATGATTGTAATTTTTTTTTTTTAATTCTCTCTACTAGACACAAGAGTTGGGTCACTTTAATATCTAAAAAAATGAATCTAGATCAAAACAAAGTGGCAGGCAGTTCCCATTTTAATTCTTTTTTTTTTCTACAGTATTTGAATTGTACTTTAAGATTAAGCACTGCAACACTATTAAGTAAATGGACTAGCAAATGTGATTTCTTATTTCTATGAAAGATTAAATAGTTTTCTAAAGCAGAAACCTGCTTGCATACAAATAAAATTAAGATGAGAGCCTTAAAGGGGGGAGAGGGGGGAAGGAACATCCACATTACTATTAACAGCCCTTAACTACAGTTCACTTCATCTAATCAATTTCTTCGAGGTTCTTCTATCAAAAGACTTTATAAAAACTCTTAAGACTTAGAAGTATTTCTTTGTAAACCAAGACACAGAAAAGAGCAAAAAATGATGAAAAGATAGTAGTGACAGACCCTTAGACTAGAAGTAAAACATTTCCTCTTCTTTCTAGAAAGACTAACTCCAACTACCAACAACAACAAAATGTGAATGAAGTGACTTGCCCAGGGTCACACAGCTAGAAGTGTTAGGTATCTGAGGTCATATTTGAACTCCCGTCCTCCTTACTTCAGGGCTGGTGCTGTATCCATGGCTCCACCTAGCTGCCTCATCATCCACTCTCTATGCCATAGAAGGTTTAATCAGTTTTCCAGACAAATGCAAACACCAGAGTCCCACATTCACAAAGCCAAAAGACTGAAAATCTCTTGGGTGTCACAGAGCTCTATCAAGGAACCCTAGGCTTCAAGATCTCAGATTAGAAGGCACCTCAAAAACAATCTAATCCAAACCAAAGCTTAAGAATTATCCTATTAAACTGGGAAACTAAGTTGGGAGAATGGCTGAATAAGTTAAGGTATATGAATATTATGGAATATTATTGTTCTGTAAGAAACGATCAGCCTGATGATTTCAGAGAGGTCTGGAGAGACTTACATGAACTGATGCTGAGTGATATGAGCAATACCAGGAGATCATTGTACACGACATCATCAATATTATACAACAATCAATTCTGAGGAATAGAACTTTGTTGTGTCCTGCTTTCTAGAACCCCCATACCCGGGTGATTAAAATATACTTTCCTAGTAGAGAAGTGATGAAGCAGGACTTCTGAAGATGGTGGGAGAAAATGGAGTCCATTTATTTCAAGGACTTTCCCCTTTTTATAATGTAACAAAAACAACTCTGAGCATGTAGGACCACATAAACAACTTGCTATTGTATGTAGTTTGCCACCTGGTATCACTCTTCCACCTGGTCTCACTCTGCTTCAATCACAACACAAGTTATCACCACCCCCTGACTTCTCAGGAAGGCAGAGAGCCCTTAGGGGAGATGGGGAGCAGGTTCCCTCTGGGCTGAAGGGTCGTATACCTTACCCAGAGTTTCCCCACTGACTGTGACCCTCTACAGGATTCTTTCCAACAATAAGATGATTGAGACCAGTTCCAATGATCTTGTGATAAAGAGAGCCATCTACACCCAAAGAGAAGACTGCAGGATCTGAATGTGGATCACAACATAGCATTCTCACTCCTTTGGTTGCTGTTCACTTGCATTTTTACTTATTCACTTTCTTTTTTTGATGTGATTTCTCTTATGCAGCAAAAGAATTGTATAAATGTTTACATATAGTGGATTTAACCTATTTTAACATGTTTAACGTATATTGGATTGCTTGCCATCTAGGGGAGGGGGGGAGAGGAAGGAGGAGAAAATCTGAAACACAAGACTAAACACAAGACTATCAAAGGTCAATGTTGTCAAATTATCCGTGCATATGTTTTGAAAATAAAAAGCTTTAAAAATTAGAAACAAGCCAATTAAGAATTGCAGTGTTTAACATATTGAATTACTTGCCATTTAGGAGAGAGGGGAAAGAAAAAATTTGGGACACCAAGCTTTGCAAAGGTGAATGTTGAAAATTAGGCATATGTTTTGAAACTAAAAAACTTTAATTTAAAAAAAAAAAAACATCTTTTTTATAACATGTCTACCAAATAGGCTCTTTAATTTTTGCTTCAAGAATTCTAATAAGGGGGATGTAGCCTTGTGGACAATTTTTTTTTTTTGGTAGCTTTTCCCCCTGCCTTTATCAACCTATGCTGACCCGAAATAGGGATCAGGCTTTTAAACTCAGGATATCTAAAACTGAACTTCTCCCTGCTTCCCTCAAAATCTCTGGTTCCTTCTCTTTTCATTACTACTGTTATAGGTATCACCATCCTCCCAGTAACCCACCCAAACCAGGAGTCATCCTGACTTCCTCACTTCCTCTCACTAAGCAAAAATCCAATGTGTCAAATTTTGTAAATTTTATTTTTCCAATACCTCAAGTCTTTTACTTTGTTCTGTTTGTGAATATAAAACCAGGGAACTTGCATTTCTCTTTAAAACTGATTGAACTTTCTATGATACAAAGAACTGTTTTGGGTTTTTTTTCCCTAGAAAGAGGAGAATATGTTTCTCATAATTTTACTTCTGGTCTAGGAATCTCTCACCTACCACCTTTTCCCCAAAATACCTTTGTCTTGTTTGGGCTCTCATAAACTTTGCAATGTAAGGTCTTCCTGCTTCAACTGTTTTCCTATTCTAATGTATACTTTACTCAACTATCAAAATGATATTTCTAAATCACAAGTCAAACCCTGTTACCCATTCCCTTCTAATAATACACTACAATGGTTCCATATCACTGAATACATAAAAGGTAGTTTTATCCTTCATAACTTGCTAAGAGAAGCTAATGAGAACTTCACTATATTTTAAAATGATATTTTATTTCCCCCCCAATTTTGTCAAACAATTTTTAGTTGCAAAATTTTCTCCCCCTTCCTCCCTACCTTCTCCCAAAAAGGCAATTTGATACAGGTTATGCAAGTATTATCATGTGAAACATTTCCATATTAGTCACAGTTGTTAAACAAATCATAAGGAGGGGAGGGAAGCATGGAAAAGAATAAGTGAAAAAAAAAAAAGTATACTTTGATCTGCTTTCAGAGCCCATCAAGTTCTTTATCTAGATGTGGATAACATTTTCCTTGCTGGATCCTTTGCACTAGTCTTAAATCAATTATGTTACTGAGAAAAGCCTAATTATTCATGGTTGTTAAACCACATAATGTTGCTATCCTTGTGTACAATATTTTTCTGGTTCTGCTCATTTCACTTTCTGTCAATTTCTAAGTCTTTTCGTTTTTTTCTGAAATCTGCAATTGAGCCATTCCCCAATTGATGGGGATTCCTTCAACTTCCAACATTTTGCCACAAAAAGGGCAGCCATAAATACTCTTGCACATGGGGGTCCTTCCCTCCACCTTTTATGACTCTTTGGGATAGATCTAGAAATGGTATTGTTGGATCAAAGAGCATGCACAATTTGTTTGCACTTTGAGCACAGTTCAAAACTGTTTTCTAGAATATAGTTGGATCAGTTCACAACATCACCAACAATGCATTAGTGCCCCAATTTCCCCATAACCTCTCCAACACTTATTTTTTTTTTTGGTCATATTGGTTAATCTATTAGGTGATTACCTCAAATTTGTTTTTACTTGTACTTCTCTAATCAAAAGAAATTTAGAGTAGTTCATATACCTACCTTCGTAGCTTGGAATTTTTTCATCTGAAAAAACTAAGCCTTTCATATCCCCTGTTAATTGGAAAATGCCTTAACTGTTACAAATTTTGACTCAACTCCTTATTCATTTGAAAAATGTGGTCCTTATCAAAAACACTTGCTATAAAGATTGTTTCTTCTAATCTAGGTTACAACAGTCAAAATTATTTGAGATACTTCATTATGCTATCTCCTTTGGTCACGAACCTATAAATCACTAAACTCCTTTCTGAACCACTATATTATTGGGTGTATATGTTTAGTATTGACATTCATTGTTTATTATGCCTTTTAGCAAAATGTAGCTTCCTTTCTTATTTCTGTTAATTAAGACCTATTTTTGATTTTGGAGTGTCTGAAACCAGGATTGTTATTCCTGCATTTTTTTTTTAAGTTCAGTGAATAGATTCTGCTCCAGCCCCTACTTTTTTTTGTGTGTCTGCTTTTTGTTTCTAGTAAACAACATATTGTAGGATTTTGGTTTTTTTATCCTCTCTTTTTCTTTCTTATGGAAGATTTCATTCACATTCATAATAATGATTATTGCATATTTTTCTTCCTATTTGTCTTCTATCCTCTCACTCTTTCCTTCCTCGGTATTTTTTGTGCACTACCTCCTCTTCTCCACTCTTGTTACTCCTGCCCACTCCCTTTTGCCATTTTTTAATCTCCTCCTTTCTTACTAAGTCTAGTAAGATTTATTTCTGTATTCATACAGAATGTCTTGAAACCAATAGGCATATTTTCGCCCTGATACCTTTTCACTTCCTTTGACATCTGACCAACTGTATTTTTAAGCAGTTGTTCTTTCTAATCTGTTAACTTTCTCACAATTCTTTTGCATCACTCTTTTCCTCCCAATTTTTCTTATACTTTGCTTTTGAGTTTTTTCTTTTAAAGAGTTTTAAGCTCCTTTTTGAGCTCTTCTGTAAAGTTCTGGGCTTAAGATCAAATACCATTTTTCTTTGGGGTTTTAACATTGTTCTCGTCTGTTGTCTTGTCCTTCCCCTTTCACAACTTTCTATTCCAGGTGCTTTTTCCCCCTCTATGGGGGATGTGGTGCACAGAGGGCAGCCTTCCTCTTTTCTTTTAAATTTGAGCTTTGCTCATCAGGTGGAAGGGGTACAGTTTTCAGGGTTCTTGTACCTAGTGCTGCACTAACACTGCCCTGAGTTGTGCAGAGAGGGTGAGCTGGCCAGAATGGTTAGGGCAGTTTCCCTGGTGCTAATTTGTGGTCCTAGTGATGCTTGTCTGGCCCAGGCAGAGGCCAGGTTGGTGTTTCCAATTCCTGGGGCTATATTATAGTAGGTGATGGTTTGACCTCTAGAGCCTGGCTGCTGGAGAAAGCTTCTCCGCCCCCAAGGCTATGCTGACCCCTCCCCTCCTCCATGTCAGGCCCCTAACTGTGCTTCTCAAAGCTAAAAGATACTGGCTTCCCGGCTATGCCGAGAAAGTTGTTTCTTGCAGATCAAATGTCAGGTTGTGTGAAAACCAAGATTATTGAGTATATACATTATAAGCCATCTTAAAAATACAACAATATTTTGTGGAAACAAATCTTATATTTCTTTGAAGTGTTAAGGCTGTTTTCTGATTAAAATTTATCTTTTTGTTACTGCTTTTCTGTCTGGCAGATTTTCAAATGAACTGGTTAATAATACTGATCAGTAGTTCAACTGTTTATCTTAAAAATACATGCTTTGTTATGACCATAGTAGGGGGAGAAAAAAAAAAAAAAGCTCCATGTAAAGAGACTCTTTTCTTATAAAAATTATTGCCTACATAATAGATGTAATAATACTTTAGCCAGAAGAAAGCAAACACTTTCTATCTTAACTAGCTGTTCATTTTTGTCAGTTGCTTAAGTGGTTGAAAATTAAAAATGAGTTTCCATCTCTCAGTAAGAAAACTTGTAAAATTCTCTTACTAATTTCCACAAAGTGCTTGTGTAAGGATTTTCACTTTATTCTTGTTTTAAATTGAAATAAAGGGAAGAAAAAAGCCTCAATGCAGAAGCAGATTTAAGACACTGGTGTTGAGCCGTGTATTTCAAAACCTTTGTTCAAAAAAAGAAACAGCAGCAGTCATCAAAACCATTTAGTAGAGTAGTGGATCAGTGGAATAGATTAGATACACACAACACGATAATCAAAGCATATAGCAATCTAGTATTTGATAAACCCCCAAACTACAGCTTCTAGAATAAGAACTCACTATTTGACAGAAATTGCTGGGAAGACAGAAATATGTCAGAAACTCAGCATAGACTTATATCTCACACCCTCACACCAAAATAGGGTCAAAATGGATACATAAAGGATGATATCACAAACAAATTAGGAGAGCATGGGATGATTTACCTATCAGATCTTTGGAGAAGGGAGGAATTTATGAACAAAGAAGAACTAGAGAATTTCTGAAAGGCAAAATAGACACTCTGATTACAATAAATTAAAAAGATTTTGCACAAACGAACAGATTATAGTTCAAAGCTGAGAAAAAAGAACTCTTTACTGCCAGTGTATCTGATTTCTAAAATGTCTTCTTATAAATTTGACACAGTTCTTTATGCAAGTCATTCCCCAATTGATAAATGGTCAAAGGATATGAACAATTTTCAGATGATTAATTAAAATTAAAGCCATTTATAGTTATGAAAAGATGCCCTAAATTACTATTGATTAGAGAAATGCAAATTAAAACAACTCTGAAGTACCACCTCATCCTCTTGGGTTGGTAAGATGACAGGAAAAGATAGTGATAAATGTTGGAAGGGATCAAGAGAAAACTGGAACACTAATGCATTGTTGGTGGAGCTGTGAAATGATCTAACCATTCTGGAGAACAATCTGGAATTATGCCCAAAGGGTCTATCATGCTCTTTGACCCAGTAGTACCACTACTGGGTCTTTATCTTGAGAAAATCAAAGGAGGGAAAAGAACCCATAGGTACAAAAATATTTAAACAGCTCTTTTTGTGATAACAAAGAATTGGAAAATGAATGGATGCCCATCAACTGGGGATTGGCTGAACAAATCGTGGTAAATGTTTTACAGAAAATGATGAACAAGCTGATTACAGAAAGGCTTAGAAAGATTTACATGAACTGATGCCAAGCGAAACAAGCAGAACCTACATTGCACACAATAACAGTAAAATTGTGTGATGAAAGACTTGATTCTTCTCAGTGGCTCAGTGATCTAAAGCAAATGCCATCTGCATCCAGAATAAAAACTAAGGAGATGGGATGTAAATCAACACCTGCTGTTCCCTTCTTTTTTTCTAGTTTTGTTTTGGTTTTTGTTGTTGTTTTAAAATATATTATCTCCCATGGTTTTTCCCTTTTATTCTCTTCAACATGATTCATAAAGCAATGTGTAAAAATAAAGAAAAAGAAATGGGCATAAAGGAAATAGTGGCCTTTTCTAGTTTAAGATAGGGAAAGAAAAAGGAAGACAGTTTAGAACTTAAAATGTTAACAAAAAATAAATTTCCACATAAAATACTCATAATTGTTTCATAATTATATTTGATAATTTCATATTCAAGAGTCATTATAGTCTTATAATAACTACAAAGTAAAATAAAATTTTATTTTACAATTACAAAATGTACACAAACTTGGAGCTTAGAGGCAAGTTATTATTGTAGTTATTACTGGTTTAATGAAAAATCTAATAAAAATTACCAAAAATTAAAAATAATAAAAACTATGACACCAAAGAAAATGTTACAAAAGAAAATAATTGTAGTGCCACAATACTTAATGTGCACATGAACAAAACATTTGGGATTATCGATAAAAATTTTGGATAAACCTGAAATTTTCAACAGTCATATAACGTCTTATGTTTGTTATCTCATTTAGGAAAAAAAAAAAAAAATCAAAGTATCTCTTCATTAGGAATATATAACCAGTTTGCCAAGAAAACCCACTAGAGCAGTTCAAGACAATGAAGATTAATAATGTACTATTTAAGAAAATATTAAATATGAAACAAGAAAGCCCTAGAAAGACATATGAATTGACTGATACAAAGTGAAGAAAGCAAAACCAGGAAAGCAATATAAACAGTAACAATGTAAATAGAAAGAACTGAAATACTGTCAAGTAATGACCAAGGTTAGCCTCAAAGATATGTGAGAGTTACAAAGAAAGGGAGGTACTAGTTGGAGGATTATGAATATGGAATATTTGAATATACTGAGTCTCTTAATATACTGGTTAATTCTCCCAATTTTTTTTTTCACTCTTATTTTTCGTTATACAGAAAGACTCTTTGGAGATGAGTGGGGAGAAGGATGTATTTAGAAATGAAAGAGTAATAAAAAGTAAAAATTCACTGAAGTGAATGTAATAGGTGAATGAATTCCAAGTGACTGGGGTTGTCAGTACAATGGCATGGAAACAAAAAATGGCATGCAGGCGGGACTGCAAAATACTTGAAGTAGGATAATGGTCATCGAAGCTGGAAAGATAGTTGTAGTTTATTTTTAAAAAAGCCACATGAATTGAGTGAGAAGAAAACTACAATTAAGAACAACATTTGTAACAGAACTAACACAGAAGGGGACTGTGATAATGATTCTTACATACTTGACTATTGCAGGATTTTTATACTAAGAAAATTTATTAATATGATCTTTTTAATAATAATGTGAAATAGGTAATACAATCTATTTATCATTCCTACTTTATTTAAAAGAAAATCAAGCTCAATTAATTTGCCAAAATTGATATTGCTATTAAGTAGCAAGGCTCAGTTTCAAACCTAGATCGATCCCGTAACATCTATGAAATGATCTTTTACTTGAGGGCTTCTAAGTAAATCAGATCTAAAACTGAAAATTTTAAGTCACTTTACCCTTTTTCTGCTTATACATCTAATCTTTTCACTATACCATGCCACCACTAATGCTTAATAGAAAGGCTGGCAGTCAACAGTGCTTTGGTTTTCAAAATGCCTGTAACGTATGTTGGCATTTCTTTTGCCCATTTATGGTAAGGACAAATGTGCTACAGTGATTTGGAAATCAAAATCTGTGTTCTAATCCTAGTTGTGTAACCTTGGGCATACTATGATCTCTCCAGGTTTGTCACTAATCTACAAAAAGGAGGAGTGAATTTTGGATTATCTCTGAATAGGAGATAATGCTTTTGGATTCAAATGACAGATCACTAATACTAAGAGAGAAAATATCTGCTCTTTTCATTAGCTTTATGCCCTAGTACATTTGCAGTTGACAGGGAAAGGCAAAACCCCAAAGAAGCAGCAGAGGAAAAAAAAATTAAGATCTGGGGAGTTCTTATAGTAATTAACACATAGGTTTCTGAGGAGAGAAAGAGTTATTTGGAGTTGGGGTTTATTTGAATAAAGGAGGGTAAAATCTGAATGTCACAGAAGGTGGGTTGTTTTATTATGACAGTGATAAGATGGTAAATAAATAATACTCATTGCCTTGGTTTGAATGAGAAAATATAAACAAAAAGTATGGAAGGAGAAAGACAAATAAACACGTCAGACTAGATCAGAAGTTTCTCATAGGGAATTTCTAAAAGACAATGGGGAGCATGATAGCCTTAACTTAATAGTCTAAGGATCTTAAAAATTCCTAACAAAAGATCAGAGAGTGACTGACATGATAAAAGTAAAGCTTTTACAAATTAATCTGACCAAACCAGATAAAAGCCAGGTGGAAAATGATCAGGAGTCTGGATTAACACTGTAGTAGGAATGGAAAAAGGATAGATACCAGTCACTGCAAACAATCAACAAAACATGGTTGCTAAAGAGGAAGGAACAAAAAAAGTACAAGGTTTTGAAGCACTTAGGATATAAGTTATTCGTGAGGTTTTGCAGGGGTAAGTATTGAAGGTTATCCATGCACATGTTTTAAAGATGAAAAGCTTTAATAAAAGAAAAGAAAAAAAAAAGTAATAAGCTATTTTGCTGAGAAGAGGCAAAGGGGAAAACAAAGAGTTCAATCTGTTTATAACCATCAATTATTAAAAGGATTTTTTTCTGAAAAAATTCTTATCTTGCCAATGTATTTACATGTATACCTGAACCTTTAAGTTGATTTTTATTATTTTGAGCCTGAGGTGACAACTGGATACTAGAAGTAAGCATTAGAAATTAGATTAGTGTTCAATAGTGGAGAATTCAGAGTTGGGAACATCTGCATACACAAAGGATTTTGAATAAAAATAGCACAAGTACTCAGCTTACAAAAATTGATCCCCAAGTGAGGTAGATAACCCAAATGTTATAATCCTCATTGTATAAAGAAAATGTTCAAAAGTTAATAAGAGTATTTAACTAGAATCCCCAAAATTCCTTCCTAATCTAAATTCTATGATTATCATAAAATAGTGGTCAAGAGCTAGAACTTTTCTGACTTCACATTCAATGCTCTTTTTATTCACACTACCAAACGCTTGCTTATAGCTTATATTATAGAAATGAATAAAAATCAAAGAATTTACCTAGAGGCCAAGAAAAAAATAGAACACTTCAATAACAAGCTAAAGAAACTCAAGAAAAATAGCACATAAGATATAAAAGGGACTTTAACTAGATTGCAGAAATGGGAAGTCTATTGAGTGTAGAACATCTAAAATATTTTCATATATTGATTTTCCCCCCTCATTTTCTTTCATCTTTTTTGAGAAATAACCTTTGTTCCTTGGGACAGCTCTCTGGGAAAGGGGGAGATACAAATGGAAATGTAGGGGATGAAAAAAAGAAATCAATAAAAATTAGTTTGGGGGGGAAAAAAAGGGAAGAGACCTAGCATTACCAGATCTCTCAAATTAATATCCAACTGTAATAGCTAACATTTATATATAACACCTACTACATGCCTAGCACTGTGCTAAATACTTATCTCATTTGATCTTCAAAAAAAAAAAACTTGGGCAGAAAGTCTTCCCCCCCTATTTTACAGTTGGGGGAAAACTGATGTTAAAAAGACTTAAGTGACTTGCCCAGGGTCACATGGCTAATTTAAGGATAGATTTTAACTTGGATCTTAAGATTTCAGACCCAGCCCCTCTCACCTTTGTGCCATGTATATTATAAAACTGTATTCAAGCTATTTGGTATTAACTAAAAAGTTAGAAAAAGTATATCAATTGATTTTTCTCATACAGCATAATAAACATGAACATTTTTGGAAAAATCACACATGAACCTGTATTAGATAATTTGTTGTCTAGGTGGAGGAGGGAGAAAAATAAGGAACACAAGGTTTTAAAAGGGTAAAATGCTGAAAACTATCTTTGCATTTTTTTGAAAAATAAAAATTAACTTAAAAAAAAAAAAAAGTAGATCAATGGAATGAAATAGGCAAAAAATAACCAGAAGTGAGTTCAACATAGCAAAGTTTATCAGACTCAAAGAAACCAAGTATTAATGAAGTCACACAATTCTTAAAAAAAAAAAAAAAAAAAAAAAATGCTGGGAAGGGCCCTTGGAAAATACTTTAGACAAAAACTAGATTTAGACCAACATTTTACACCATATGCCACCACAATGAACTCCACAATAACAACCTAAATATTAAAAGATCACATCATTAAAAAGTTAGCTAAGACACCTACCAAAAGAACTCTGGGAAATGAGTGTGAACCACTACATACTATTTCCAATCCCTCTGTTTTTGTGCATCTGCATTTTTTATTTCCTTCACAGGTTAACTGTACATTATTTCAAAGTTTGATTCTTCTTGTGCAGCAAAATAACTATATGGATATGTATACATATATTATATTTAAAAATACTTTAACATATTTAACATGTATTAGTCTACCTGCCATCTGGGGGAGAGGGTGAGGGGTAGGAGGAGAAAAATACAAAAGGTTTTGCAATTGTCAATGCTGAAAAATTACCCATGTATGTAAATAAAAAGCTATTTAAAAAAAAAAAAAAGAAAGAAAGAAAAGTTAGCTAAGAGGGCAAGAAATAACTTCTAGAACTAACCCTAATAGAAGTCTTCATTAAATAGTGTGATAAAAGTGTGATAAACAGAAGTGATGAGATAAAAAATTTTGAGTGCAAAAAGTCAAAATGCTTTTGCATTATGAAAAAAAATTCAGCCAGAACTACAAGACAAAGTAAAAGGGAAAGATTTGTATTAGAAAAAAAAATCTATAAAATAATCACCACAAAATCATGAAGAACACTTTGGTTCAAGAGCCTCTGACCAAAGAAACGAAAACTATCAACAACTATGTAAAATAATGCTCCAACTCCAAATTATGGGATAGGAGAAAACAAGAACACTAATGCTGAGGTGAGATCTGGCACAAAATTTCTACAAAATAATTTGTAATTTAATAGTACTAATATCTATTTTTTAGTAAGATAAATGTCTGTCACTTGGAGAATGGCTTGACTGAACAAAAAGTGGGATATATATCATAGTAAATTACTGAACTAAAAAAAAAATGACAAATATAAAGAAACAAGAAGGAAAACTTGGGAACTTGTAGAAATTGATACAGAACAAAGTAAAGAGAACTAAAAGAACAATGCAGTACAACAATTATATCAAAGGAAAACATTGAAGATTACAGTACTGGGAGGAATTATGTTATATCTCACAAAATCATAAAATGGATTGAACCTATAACCTAAATTTTTGTTTATGAAGGTATGGGTCTGATGGGTTTGGGAAAAATGAAACTCTTTGTATTTATATGGGCTCAAGCAAGCATTAGCAAACATGAACACAATAAACAGGCAACACATCTGCAATAAGTCAACAATATTGGCTTGACTAGAATTTAGCAAACCTTTGCTACCTGCTGAGCAAGCATTGAGCAAAGAGTGAAAATTAACCAGATAAAGCATGGGGGTCACGGGTTCCTATGGTTTTGACTATATAGTCGGCTTCTAACTCTGTACCCATAGGTTTCTCTCAGACTCAGCGAGCAGACTGCCCACTTCTCCAGAGATTCTAAATAAAACTTCTAATCTTCACTTTGAGAAATCTCATGAGTAATCACTTTGAGTCAGGGGTTGCACACTGCCATCCCACACATTATTCTTGTAGAGGGCTGCAGATAGTGGGGGAACTATGAGTGAGGCATAAGATTCTTCAGCCCAGAGGAAACCTGCTAAAAATATCTTGTTTGGCTCCCTATTTTCCCTTTGGAATTGCTTACCTCCCTCCCTGACAAGTTAGGGAGGGTGTGACCACCTGTGTTCTACTTGAAGCAAGGAAACTAAAAGTAAGGTGTGATTTTACTCAGTGTGATTGAAGAGATAATGGTTCTCTAGTTCACATATATTTAGTGTGATATAATGATGTAATCAATCTAGTTGGCATATACTTAGTATGATGTAATGCTGTAATCATATTGAGGTATTTTAAGGGCTGAGAGGACTGGAGATGAGAACTGAGATCTCAGGCTCAGACACACAGAGGAGACACAGGAGGAGACAGAAATAGAGATCCTTCTGGGGGCTCTCCTGCCTTCATCACCATAAGACTAAGGCTCATCCAGAGATACTCCAGAGAGGTGTTCCAGAGTTTACATTTTGGTGCCCAAACATAGGGCACTAAATTTGAGGTCTTAGGCATGAGGCTATGGACATAACACACGATTCAGTGGATAAGTCCCTGTGATCTGGAAAGAGGTTGAGTATAAAAATAGACAAGCAGAAAACTTTAGTAAGGGGTAAACTAGTCACTTTCATTTTTCAGCTGAAATGGAGCAAGAAAAAGAGCCTTCCCCACCCTGAAGGAAGTATGTAGCATGCGTAATTAGGTTAATAAAGAAGCAAGATTTGTTGGTAACTTGAAAGCAGATCACTGGGCTGTTAAATATATCAGAGTGTACATCTTCTTAGCTCCCTAAGTTAGAAAAATTAGAGCCAGATATGGGGGACTAGTGGGAGAGCAACTAATTGAATATTACAACGCTGAGGGCCTGATTCAATTCCTTTAAAGAAGCCCATAAGTTCTAAAAAAAGAAAAAGTTTTGAAATGGACAGCCAGACAAGGAAGTGTGAGGAGAAAGAGTAGGAGGGATTTGGTATTGACAAAGTAGCTGAAAAGCATGGAAAGTTGGACAAGAAAAGAGTTAAGTACAGTGCTGATGAACTTAAGAGGTATGATGCTTCCCACTTTCACAGCTCAGTTTCACTTCCACCTCCACTACCCACTACCCCTCCCCCCCTTACTTTTGCCTTCTTGGGTGGAGGGAGGAGTGGGAGGGGCAGTGACACCATTAGCACCACCCATGCAACAGCCTTCCCACCCCTTATGACATGATTACAAAAGGCCCTAGTTAAAGCTAAAAAGGAAGGACAGAATACAACTGATTTGAGAATAGAAGCACACCCTATAATTGAAGAGTTTGACTCTTCAGGTCAAGAAAATAGAAGATACACTCTTTTTAATCTTGAAATCAAAGATCTGAAAAGGGCTTGCACTCTTTATGGATCTACATAGTCTTATGTTAAGATTAGAGTATTAGAGAATTTGGCTTATGAAGTTTTAACCCCTAGTGATTGGAAATCTATAGCAGACATGCTTAGAACCTGGACAAAACTTGTTGTGGCTTTCATGAAGACAGTTAAGAACTCCAATGAAATAGGCAACCTGGAGTTCATATGCCAGTCACCTTTGATCACTTGGCAGATATAGGTCCTCATGCAGATACTTTAGCACAGATTTATTACCTTATAAGCAGCAGATGAGCAAATTGTTTCTGCTGCTATCAAAGCATGGGGCAGCCTCCCAGGAAGACAAGATAGAGGGGAAGCCTTCACGAAAATAGTACAAGGTCCAAATAAACCCTTTGCTGATTTCGGTGGAAGTCTGCAGACAGCTGTCATATAAACTATTGGTGAAAATGCAGCAACAGAAATTATAAGACGACAGCTTGCTAAAGAAAATGCTAATGAGGTTTGTAGAAGAATTATACTAGGACTGCGCAAGGATGCTCCTTTAGAGGAGATCATAAGATGCTGTGCCACAGTGGGCACAAATACTTTTATAGACAGTCTATGATGCAGACTTCACAAGATCCAAACATAGGAAGACAGGATGCCTTTTGGCAAAGGACTTCCAGAGAGACTCATCAATGCTTTCAATGTGGTTAAGTAGGGCACTGAAAGCTCAATGTTGGCACAGAGACAGAGTGAGAAAGCAGGATGAGAGAACAAGACCCAAAACCCATGTTCAAAATGCAACAAAGGCTTCCATTGGGGATCAGAATGTACATTGATTCAGGGAAAGGTGAAAGGAGGACTTAGCCCCAGGGCCCCAGGCAAAACACACTTGGGGGCATGATGGCAGCCGATGTTACATCTAGAGTGTCTTTAAACATGATCAATCAGCTGAAAAGCAACCTGATGGGGGAAGGAGGCTGTAATTAGGGAGAACAGAGCTGTATGCCGCTAGGACTATCCCCTGAGAGGTAAAATCTATCCCTCTCCAGCCTATAGAACCCTTGCCTCCCCAAGGAGTGGGCTTGATCATTTTACCTTGTAAGAGTGGTTACAAAACAGTGTTTATCCATGCACTGATTTGGGAAATTGGGGAACATGTAGCTAATATCCCAGTTACTAATACAGGTAGACAATGTGTGATCTATCACCCAGGAGAAGTAGTAGCATCAGGTTTACTGACACACTCCTGACAGCCTGATAGGCAATCTGGTGATATTTACCCAGATTTTGACTTCCAGCAAAAGAATCCAGGAATATTCTGGACTGCAGCAGTTACAGCTGACCATCCTCTGCTCACTATCTATGTAAATGACATACCATTGAAAGAGTTGGTAGACACGGGTGCAGATCGTACGGTCATTAGAGCTGCCAACTGGCGCAGTCATTGGCCAAAGATTCCGACAGGACACCCATATGTCTGGCATAGGAGGATCGATTTGAAGCTGAAATTTGAAGGTAAAACAGGAGTGTTTACTCCTTTTGTAGTTAAAAAAAATCCCCATCAATCTGTGGGGTAGAGACATCCTACAACAGTTAGGATTACAATTGAGTACTTTGGTTTTTCAGGCAGGGCTACTGTTTTTAGGCAAGGCCTGCGAACACTCTCACCTGTTCCTATTCAGTGGAAAACTTGATACATTAGTGTGGATAGAACAGTGGCCCTTAGTCAGATAAAATTCAGGCCTTATTAGATATACTACAAGAGCAACTTGACTAAGGACACTTACAACCTTCTCTAAGTCCTTGGAATTCTCCTGTATTTGTAGTAAAAAAGAAATCTAAAAATGCAGGATTGTTGACTGATTTCAGAAAAGAAAAGAACAGATGGAAACTATGGGAACTCTTCAGCCTGGAGTTCCATCCCCTACTCAATAAGCCCAGACAATGGCATCTTTGGGTTATAGACATTAAGGATTGTTTCTATTCTATCTTTGTAGATAAGGAGGATTATGAAGAGATTTGCTCTTTCAGTGCCCAGTATTAACTTAGCTGAGCCTTATAAAAGATATGAATGGATAGTTTTGCCACAAGGAATGAAAAACAGCCCTACTATGTGTCAAATGTATGTTGCTGTTGCTTTTATTCCACTAAGAAAAGCATTTCCAAAAATTATGTTATAACATTACATGGATATCTTGGGATCTGCACCTGCAAATGTTATAGAAACATGTCTACAAAAGACCATAGAAACACTACGGAACTACCAATTGCACATAGAAAAAATTCAAAGGCATGCTCCTTTTTCAATATTTAGGATATGAAATATCCCAAGCTGCTTACAATTCAAAAGTTTTCTTTAGGAACAGAGAAACTAGACTTCTGGACAAGATGGCGGAGAGGACACACACACATCAATCTAAGCTCCTCTTGATCTCAGAATACTTTATTTCACGACAAGGCCTCAGAATTAGAGCTTGACTGAAAAAATCCACAAATAATTACCAAAAGAAGATATCCTCGAAATTTGTCAGAAAAGGTCCTTTTTGCTCCCGGTGGGGACAGTTAGATGAGGTGCAGACTGAAGGCAGGCAGTGAGAGCACAGAAGGTAGCTCACACTGGGCAGACCTGAACGGGGAAGGGTGTGGTATTTCAGCCAGCGGAAAATCTGTGGGGAGAACTTTACCACAGTGTGGCTACTTTGCCTTGGCAGCAAGCTAGTAAATCAGCAGAGAAACCATAAACGCAGGGAGTAAAGACTATAACCCCAAAACACTAGGGTCTCTCAGAACCTGTCCACACCCACCTGGAGTGACTCCACAGCTCTCAGAGTCTCAGAGCACAGCGCCAGCGCAGCCATTGCTATCCTGCTAGTGCCTCACTGTTTCCTCCTCCCCCCCCCCCCCCCAATGCAGACTGCATTTACTTTTTTTGTTAGTTTGTTTTCTTTGGTTCTTCTTTGACAAAACGAGCTAAAACTTAAAGCACATTCTAACAACAGAGTGCTTCTCTACGGATAGAGAGCAGACTTTTTAAACCCTGAGGAGACTAAAAACAGACTGTCTCCAGATGAAACCCCCCAAAGAGGGATATGATGTGGTCCCCACCACACAAGACTCTCCAAGAACAAAATTAAAAAGGCTCTTACAAGAGAGCTAGAAGAAAAATGGGCAAGGAAAGGGAAGCTTGGCAAGAGGGTTTGAATAAGTCTTCCCACTCATTTAAAGATAGAATAGGTAAAGAAATCAAATCCCTGAAAAACAGAATTAGTGAATTGGAAAAGGTAAACAATTCCAAGGAAAACAGAATTAGTGAACTGGAAAAAGAAAATAGCTCTCTAAAAAATAAAATTGGCAAAATGGAAAAAAATTCCAAAGAACAAAACAACTCACTTAAAAACTCAATTGGACAATAAGAAAAAGAAAATTTAAAAAGTGAGTGAAGAAAATAGTTCATTAAAAATCAGAATTGAACAATTGGAATTGAATGACTGGAGGAGATGCCAAGAGTCAGTCAAGCAAAATCAAAAAAAATTAAACAATGGAAAAAATGTCAAATATCTTCTTGGGAAAACAACAGACCTGGTATAAAATAGATCTAGGAGAGATAATCTGAGAATTATTGGACTTCCTGTAAAATATGATGAAAAAAGGAGCCTGGACACTATATTCCAGGAAATTATCAAAGAAAACTGCCTAGAAGTTATAGAAATAGAGGGCAAAATAGACACTGAAAGAATTCATCGATCACCTACTGAAAAGGACCCTAAAATCAAAACTCCAAGAAAAATTGTGGCTAAATTCCAGAATTTTCAGACCAAGGAAAAAATACAAGCTACTAGGAAAAAAACAAAAAAACAATTCAAATACAGAGAAGCCACACACAATAAGGATTACTTGGGACCTAACAGCTTCCACATTAAAGGACTAAAGGGCCAGAAATCTCATATACCAAAAGGCAAAGGAACTTGGTATGCAGGCAAGAATAACTTGCCCAGCCAAAATGAGCATTTTTTTCCAGGAAAGAAGACGGACATTCAATGAAATAGGTGAATTTCATCTATTTCTGATGAAAAAAAAAAAAAAAACTGGAAACAAACAAAAAGTATGATCTCCAAATATAGGACTCAAGAGAAACCTAAAAAGGTAAAAAGAAATCTTGGGAACTATATTTCTATTATAAAGATATATAAAGAACACATGAATAATTTGTTCTAGAAACTAGAGGTGTAAAGGAAATTATACCAGAAAAAAAGGGTAAAGTGGGAGTACTACATCTCACAAAGAGGCAAAGGAAAGCTATTATATCTGAGAGAAGGAATTGGGGGGGGGGGGGAGAGGAGAGAAGAATGAACATAGTGTGTATCTTTACTCTCATCAGAATTGGCTTAAAGAGAAAAATATTAGAAATATTTGATTTATGGAGAAACTTCTCCCACCTCTTTGAAAAGTGGGAGAGGAAAAGTGAAAAGGGAAAGAGTAAGCTAAGCAAAAGGGAATACAAAAATTGTGAGGAAAAGGGGTAAGAAAGGGGGAAGAATTTTAAGGTGGGGGAAGGATCCTAAAAAGGGAGGGCTGTGAGAAGCAAGTGGTGCTCAAAAGCTTAATACTGGGGAGGAGGGTAAGAGGGAAGGAAAGAAAAAAACAAACAGGAGTTAACAAGATGACAAGTAATATAGAATTGCTGATTTTAACCATAAATGTGAATGGGGCAAACTCCCCCCAAAAAGAGGAAGCAGCTAGCAGACTGGATTAAAAGCCAGAATCCTATAATATGTTGTTTACAGGAAACACACTTGAAGCAGGGCGATACATAACAGTGTAAAGGTAAAAGGTTGGAGCAGAATCTACTATGCTTCCGGTGATGTCAAAAAAGCAGGGGTAGCCATTCTGATCTCAGATCAAGCAAAAGCAAAAATTGATCTAATTAAGAGAGATAAGGAAGGGCACTATATCTTGCTAAAGGGTAGCATAGATAATAAAGCAGTATCAATATTAAACATATATGCATCAAGTGGTGTAGCATCTAAATTCTTAAAAGAAAAGTTAAGAGAACTCCAAGAAGAAAAAGACAGTAAAACTATAATAGTGGAAGATCTCAACCTTGCACTCTTCAGAATTAGATAAATGAAACCACAAAACAAGTAAGAAAGAAGTCAAACAGGTAAATAGAATACTAAAAAAAGTTAAGTATGATAGATCTTTGGAGAAAACTAAATGGACAGAAAGGAGTACACTTTCTTCTCAACAATTCATGGAACCTATACAAAAACTAACCATATATTAGGACATAATGCAGAAAGGCAAAAAATAGTAAATGCATCCTTTTCAGATCATGACACAATGAAAATTACATTCAATAAAAGGCCAGAGGATAATAGACCAAAAAATAATTGCAAACTAAATCTCATACTAAAGAATGATTGGGTGAAACAGCAAATTATAGACATAATAACTTCACCCAAGAAAATGACAATAACGAGATGTCATACCAAAATATGCGGGATGCAGCCAAAGCAGTAATAAGGGAAATTTTTATATCTCTAGAGGCCTACTTGCATAAAATAGAGAAAGAAAGTCAATGAATTGGGCTTGCAAGTAAAAAAAAAGCTACAAAAGGAACAAATTAGAAAACCCCAAACACTAAACTTGAAATTTTAAAAATAAAAGGAGAGATTAATAAAATTGAAAGTAAAAAAAAAAAAATTTACTGAATTAATTAATAAAACTAAGGGTTGGTTCTATGAAAAAAACCCAACAAAATATATAAACCCTTAGCAAATATGATTTAAAAAAGGAAAAAGGAAAATCAAATTGTTAAGTCTTAAAAATGAAAAGGGAGAACTAGCCCCTAATGAGAAAATTAGAGCAATAATTAGGAGTTACTTTGCCCAACTTTATGCCAATAAATTCAATAACGTTAAGTGAAATGGAAGAATATCTTAAAAAATATCGCTTGCCCAGATCAACAGAGGAAAAAGTAAATTGGTTAAACAGTCCTATCTTAGAAAAATAAATAGAACAAGCTATTAATCAACTCCCTAAGAAAAAATACCTAGAACCAGATGGATTTAAATGTAAATTCTACCAAACATTTAAAGAAAAATTAACTCCAATGCTATATAAACATTAAAAAAAAAAAAAATAAGGATTGAAGGAGTCCTAACACCAAATTCCTTTTATAATATAGACATGGTACCTAAATCAGGTAGGCTGAAAACAGAGAAAGAAAATTATAAACCAATCTCCCTAATGAATATTGATGCTAAAATCTTAAATAAGATATTAGCAAAAAGACTACAGAAACTCATCCCCAGGGTTATTATACACCATGATCAAGTAGGATTTATACCCGCAATGCAGGGCTGGTTCAATATTAGGAAAACTATTATTATAATTGGCCATGCTAATAACGAAATTAATCTCAATAGATGCAGAAAAAGCATTTGATAAAATCCAAAATCTATTCCTAATAAAAACACTTGAAAGTATAGGAATAAGTGGACTTTTCCTCAAAATAATCAGTAGCATCTATTTAAAACTGTCAGTAAGCATCATATGTAATGGAGATAAACTGGAATTACTCCCAGTAAGATCAGGAGTGAAACAAGGCTGCCCACTAGCACCATTATTATTCAATATTGTATCAGAAATGCTAGCTTTATCATTAATGAGAGTTGAGAAAGAAATTAAAGGAATTAGAGTAGGTAATGAGGAAACCAAATTTCCACTCTGCAAATGATATGATGGTATACTTAGAGAACCCCAGAGATTCTATTAAAAAGCTATTAGAAATAATACACAACTTTAGCAAAGTTGAAGGATTCAAAGCATTTTTATACATCACTAACAAAATCCAACAGCAAGAGATACAAAGAGAAATTCCATTGAAAAAAACTCAACATAAAATATTTGAGAATCTATCTACTAAAGGAAAGCCAGGAATTAAATGAGCAAAATTACAAAACACTTTCCACACAAATAAAATCAGACTTAAATAACTGGAAAAATATTAAGTGCTCTTGGATAGGCCTAGTGAATATAATAAAGATGACAATACTATCTACACGAATTTAATGCTATGCCAATCGGACTCCCAACAAACTGTTTTAATGACCTAGAAAAAATAACAACCAAATTTAAATGGAAGAACAAAGGTCAAGAATTTCAAGGGAACTAGTGGAAAAATAAAATAAAATAAAGGTAGCCTAGCTGTACCTGATCTAAAACTATATTTATAAAGCAGCCGATACCAAAACCATTTGGTATTTGCTAAGAAATAGATTAGCTGATCAGTGAATAGGTTAGGTTCACAGGACAAAATAGTCAATAACTATAGCAACCTATCATTTGACAAACCCAAAGATCTCACCCCTTTTGGGATAAGAATTCACCATTTGACAAAAACTGCTAGGAAAACTGAAAATTAGTATGGCAGAAACTAGGCACGGACTCACACTTAACACTCTACACAAAGATCAAAATGGGTCCATGATTTAGGCATAAAGAACGAGATTATAAATAAATTAGAGGAATATAGGATAGTTCACCTCTCAGACTTGTGGAGGAGGAAGGATTTTGTGACCACAGAAGAACTAGAGATCATTATTGATCACAAAATAGAAAATCTTGATTATATCAAGTTAAAAAGCTTTTGTACAAACAAAACTAATGCAGACTTGATTAGACGGGAAGCAATAAACTGGGAAAACATTCTTACATTTAAAGGTTCTAATAAAGACCTCATTTTCAAAATATATAGAGAATTGATTCAAATTTGTAAGAATTGATAAATGGTCAAAAGAATATGAACAGACAATTTTCAGATGATGAAATTGAAACTGTAATGTTCTCTTCTCTCAAATATAATCATTCTCTGGGATCAGGTTTCTTTGGGAGCTTCTGGAAGCAGCCTTCCTTTCAGTTCAGTGTAATAATTACCTTAAATGCAGCCAGCTGTTAAATTCCAAATACTTTATTGTTTCCTTCAAAATAGCCTGGTTAGCTTTCTTAGAGGCCTCTCTTTCTCGTTGGTTCAGAGAGCTCTTGCCGCTAGTCCTTTGTTTCTTCCAGTTTCAGCCTCTAGCTCTCTCTGAATCCAAAGTCTCTAGCCAGCACAAAGGTGGAAGTTAGAATGAATCTTGACTCTTCCTCTGAGAGTGGTCTTGTGGACTTTTGACTTGTGAATCTCCTGGAGTCTCTAATGGGCATGTGGGAGCTCCTCCTTATATATGCTCTCTAAAGGTGTGAACTCTCTTAAAGTAAACTAAGTATATAAGCATTGTCTCTATCAATTCCAGTGACTTAGCACTTTGTTTAAGAATCGTAACATGAAACTATTTCTAGTCATATGAAAGGGTGTTCCAAATCATTATTGATCAGAGAAATGTAATTAAGACAACTCTGAGATACTACACACCTGTCAGATTGGTTAAGATGATAGGAAAAAATAATGATGAATGTTGGAGAGGATGCAGGAACATTGGGACACTGATGCATTGTTGGAGTTTGTGAACAGATCCAACCATTCTGGAGAGCAATTTGGAATTATGCCCAAAAAGTTATCAAACTGTGCATACCCTTTGATCCAGCAAGTGTTACTACTGGGCTTATATCCCAGAGAGATACTAAAGAAGGGAAAGGGACCCACATGTGCAACAATGTTTGTGGCAGCTCTTTTTGTAGTGGCAAGAAACTGGAAATTGAATGGATACCCATCAATTGGAGAATGGTTAGGTAAATTGTGGTATATGAATGTTATGGAATATTATTATTTTGTAAGAATGACCAGCAGGATGAATACAGAGAGGCTTGGAAAAACTTACATGAACTGATGCTGAGTAAAATGAGCAGAACCAGGAGATTGTTATACACTTCAACAATAATACTTTATGAGGATATATTCTGATGGAAGTGGATATCTTTGACAAAGAAAAGATCTAACTTAGTTCCAATTGATCAATGATGGACGGAATCAGCTACACCCAGAAAAGGAACTGGGAAATGAGTGTAAACTGTTTGCATTTTTGTTTTTCTTTCCGGGTTATTTTTTACCTTCTGAATCCAATCCTTCTTGTGCAACAAGAGAACTGTTTGGTTCTACACACATATATTGTATACTATAACATATTTAACATGAATAAGACTGCCTGCCATCTAGGGGAGGGAGTGGAGGGAGGAAAGGGAAAACTCGGAACAGAAGTAAGTTCAAGGGATAATATTGTAAAAAATCACCCAGGCATATGTTGTCAATAAAAAGTTGTTTAAAAAAAAAAAAAGAACAGAGAAACAGAATAACTTAAATGACTTTCAGAAATTGATAGGAGATATCCAATGGATGCGTCCAGTGTTAGGCTTGACTATCAATTACAACCATTATGTGGCATTTTAAAGGGAGACACTGCTTAAACTCACCAAATCAGCTTACTTTGAACTGGCTTTATCCAATGTGGTTAAGCCACTCAAAAACCCTTGGAAATACCAGTTTTTGCCACAGAAGAGGTACCCACAACAATCCCTCATGAAGGAGTGTGATAGAGTGGGTGACTCTCCCAGCACAACTAGACCAAAGCCTTATACCCAGTACTTGTGGCTAGAATCTGATTAAATGCCATTAAGAGAGTAGTACAATTACCTGGGATAAGACCTGACAAGATATAAACCCTTTTTTATCAATGCACAAATTAATGTATGCTATGAAACCATCCCAGAGTGGCAAATTTTATTGGCCACAGCTATACATTTTTACACATGGGTCTCCATTAAAGATAACCTGGCTATTACACAATTGGCAATAGAGATTTTTGAAGAAAAGTTTTCTAAGGTTCCTCTTAAAGGACCAACTATCTTTACATATGCATCCAAACATAACGTTTGTGCTTATAGTTAAGCCTCATGACATATGTCATGACCTTATAGTTAAATCTCAAGACTTAAGTATAAAGAGAGTAGTCAGAACTCCTTTTCCACTCAGCAGAATGAATTGTATGCAATCATGCTAGCTCTTACTTATTATCCAGGAGATGTAAATATATGTATCGGCTATTTAAGGAACTTCAAGATTAAGTGAGAGAAAGCATTCAGGTAAGATTTATATCTTGCATGTCCACTCTCATAGTAGACTTCCAGGTCCTATTTTTTATGGAAATTCAAAGGCAGGTCCAGGTCACCTTCTAACCATGTTAGCCAATACTCCTTTATTTCAAGAAGCCCAGGAATCTCATTCTAAATATCATCAATATGCTCAAGCTTTACATTTTCAATTTGGAATAACAAGAGAAGAAGCTAGGAGCATAATAAAAGCCTGTACAGTTTGCCTTCCTTTCCAAGCTCCTATACTGCCTCCAGGGAAGAACCCTTGTGGTTTGAGACCCAGTGAAATTTGGCATATGGATGTGACCCGTTATAAATCTTTTGGTCGTCTGTCTTTTATCCAAGTTGTGGTAGACACCTTTTCAGGATTCACTTTTGCAGTACCAGCAGCAAAAGAGACAGCACGAGTGATCACTGAATTCTTTACACAAGCATTTGCAATTATGGGTGTGCTACAAGCCATAAATTACAGATAATGGACCTGTATGTACTTTTAAACATTTTGCACACTTTTGTGCCCAGTAGCAGATTTTACAAAACACTGGCAATCCTCAAGAACAGGCAATAGTAGAGAGGAGAAACAGACATCAAAGACACTCCTCCAAAAACAAAAGAAAGAGGGAGCCAAAGGTAACCCTAGAGAACTTTTAAATTTAGCTCTTTATACAATTAACTTCTTGAATTTTGATAAAGATGCACTGGCTCTGGCAGACACATTGTATAACCCACCGGAAGGGCAGTGTCCAGTGTGAGCAACTCCATTATCTTTAGAAAATGGCTCCCCAATTTCCCTATAGAATTTCTCACCTCCTTCCCTGAGAAGTCAGGGCATGACACTTCCTACTTGAAGCAAGGGTACTTACAGCAGAGTGCTTACTCAGTGTGACTCAGAGATAATGGTTCTCTAGTTCACACATACTTAGTGTGATATAATGATGTAATCACTCTAGTTGGCATATACCTAGTGTGATGTAAAGATGTAATCATACTTAAGTATTTAAGGGCTAAGAGGACTGGAAATGAGAGCTCAGATCTCAGACTCAAGACGCATACACAGAGGAGACACAGAAGGAGACAGAAACAGATCCTCCTGGTGGCTCTCCTGACTTCATTCCTTCACCTAAGACCAAGGCTAGTCCAGAGACCCTCCAGAAACATTACATACTTGGAGCAACAGTGACAGTTTTCCAATAGAGTCTGTGTGTGGAGTCCTTAAGAACACAAAAGGAGCATCAACATAAATTTTATATTAACAAACTTAGCAGATATAAAACTTGAACATTTCAATACACAAAGAACAGAAATGAGGATTTTATATAAACTTGTTGCAATTTTTTAGTGTCCCTTAAATTTAACATGAAAGCAATAATATTCTTGCTTTCTCGTTATCCTTCTGAAGTTCCTTTTGCTCTTTTTTTCTGTGAAGTCAATTAGTTTCATGTTTAAAATGATTAAAAATAAATTCTTCCTTCTACCTCCCTCCACTAAAAAAAACAAAAACAAAATTTCAAACAAATATGTCAAGTCAAGCAAACAAATCTTGTTGGTTACATCCAAGAACTATCTATCTCAGTTTGCAGCATTCCTCAGTCCAACACTTCTATCAGGAGAAGAGTATTATTTTATCAGTAGGTCCTCCAAGTTGTTTATCTTCATGTTAGTGTGTAAGTTGTTCTGCTTCTGCTCAGTTCATAAAGGTCTTTACACATTTGCTCTGAACCCTTCCCATTCCACAAAAGTATTCATTACTTCGATAAATCAGAATTTGTTCAGTCAGATCTTTGGGGTAGCAGCCTAGCACTGTTATTGCTGAGTCAATAGATATGCAGTTTAGCATCTTTACTAGCTTAAATCTAGACTGCCTTTCAGAACTCTTCCTGTGTATTGTCATACTGTTCATTAGTAATGATTATAGAAACTTTTGTTATTTGTTTGTAATTTGTTAAAAGCTGAAAGGGATCTACTAGGATGAGGAAACAAGGATTAAAGAAGGCATGACCTACTACTTTTACATTAGTCTCTCACCTCACTTAACTCTATTAAATATTTTTATATTTCCCATGATAGTAAATACTTGGCTTTAACTAAAGAGAACATAAAGCTCAATGAACACCAAATTTATGAACTATTTTTACATGTGAAAAGGACACAATTTCACAGTGGCAGAGCAGATTTAAGTCTGATTACCCCAACTACTTTACCACCTGTGTGAGGTTGAGCAAATCACTGAGGCAGTTTACTCAAATGCAAAATGAAAGGTTTAGATTAGATAGATTTCATTAAATTCCATAATATGATGATGATGATGATGATAATTCCAGTGTTTTTGTCCCCACTACATGATAATGCCTTTTTTCCCTCAGGCAATTGGGGTTAAGTGACTTGCCCAGGGTCACACAACTAGGAAGTGTTAAATATCTGAGATCAGATTTGAACTCAAGTCCTCCTTACTTCAGGGCTGATGTGCTGTCCACTGCACCATGTAGCTGCCCCTCATAATGCCTCTCTCTTAAGGAAGTCAACATGAATTCCAGGAATCAATTCTACCTTTTTTAAAAGGTAATTTTTGAAGATTTGCCTTTCCAATCATTTACATTATTAAAATTAGCTTCTTTTTCCAAAACAAATCACGACTCAAAGAGTAAAATAAAGTGAAGAAACTAGACAAGGCAACTGGTTCTGAAAGAAAAATCTCCTTAAGATTATAAATGATCCTAAATCACATAACTCTAGACAAGGAGTTAATTGTTTTGCTTTTTCACTGAGATTATATATTATAAAGCAAAGCTGAAACTTTAAACCTCTTTAAATCCTGCGTGTCCTTCTGAAAACTTGTCCTGTTCCTATTTCAGGTAAATTACAATCTATAATCTGGGATTCACAATACAAGTATTATCTGGCCTACTTGTATGAATTCCAGTTTTGGACCTGGAAGAGACTTCAAGATCATCTAGCCCATTTTTCAGACCACAAAATATAAACTCAATATTTGAACAAGATCTCTTTGCATGACACTAATGTAGTTTACAATTTTTAGAACAATTCTAGGCTCAGACAGGTCAGATTCAGAAGGTCATGGAACATTGGTTATCTTCTAGTTAAGGATCAAAATAGTTTTATGAATTACTTCTTTAAAAGCAGATTCATTGAATAAATAAATATACTACTTGGGTTAAGTCCTTTACCCCGCAGCCCCCAATTTAGTCACTAAAATTGCCTTTACACCCACGATAAATCTTGGATAGGCTGGCTGATTCCTTACTGGAAGGTGAGCTGGATGGTGTTCCTAACACAATGTTGATAAACTACATGGATAAATTAAAGCCACAGTTCATTTAATCCGATAAAAAGCATTTTTCATCCCTAAAATTAAAATCTAGTTCAATAATAATTTGGCACTACATTTGGCAGCTAGGTGGCAGTCAAATCCTGCCTTAGAACATTAAATGACCCTGGCCAAGTCACTTCCGTCAGTTTGGCATCATCTTTAAAATGAGCAGGAGAAAGCAAAGGTAAAGCTCTCAGTACCTTTGCATCCCAAATGGAGTCATGAAGCGTTGGGCAGGACTGAACAAAAAGGAGGAAACCAGCAAATGTAGGAATAATTCTTAATAGCTGGCATTGATAAGTCCTTTAGGTCTATTATCTCATTTAATCGTCATAACAGGAACCTGGGGCGGACATAAACGCAGCGTCCTGACATGTTCACACAACTATCTGAGGCCGAACTTGAACTCAGGTCTCCGGACTCCAGGCTCAGGGTTCTCCACTGCATTATAACATAAGCTAAGTCGAGCTTTTCCTCTAACAATAGTTGGAGTTAAAAATAAATTATTTCCATTTTAAAAAGCAATTAACCTATTTTCTTGAATGTACTTTTACACTTTTTAAAGAAAGATACAAAACAAAAACAAAAGCACTCCAAAATGCAAAACTTTTCTAAGACTATATAAATTATATAAAATATTTTGTTTTGAAACTTAAAAAAAAAAAAGAAAGAAAAACGTTTAGCCTTCCTATCAAAAGCAACGTCAAATTACCTGTTAAAGAGATTCTCGTACCAGATTGACCAACAACCATTTCACCTTGGAGAAGCCGCACATCTTTCCCATTTCCAGCTGTTTTCATTATTACGTGCATATTAAAAAAAAAAAAAAAAAAAAAAAAACACCAACCCACACACTCCTAACAAACTTACTTTTTTCAGGATTAGTTCTTTTTCTTCTCACTCTCCTGTGTCCAAGCCCGCTAAAGTTAGTCCCTTTACAGGAGGAAAAAATAAAACCCCTGTCATTTTGTCCTTTTGTCCCTAACGAAGGGGAGCAAGAACATTGCAGGGAACCAGCTTATTACATCGACTCAAAGCTCCGACCCCAGAATCGGACGTGAAATCTACCATCATTTCCACAATTCAAGGAAAAAAATGGAATGGTTTTCCCCTACGTTCCCGGAACCACGGAGACCTGGACAAAAGCTCCGGGCAAACACCGAGAAATAACTCTAAGGAAGCTGCAAAAGTTCGACATTAACAATACATTGATCAACTCGAGGGAGACTTTAAAAAAAAAAAAAAAAAAAAGGCAAAGTCGGGGTGCTCGGCGCGGAGGCCGAAGAGGGGCACTGGGGGGAGCCCGGGGCACGTCTTCCCCGCGGCGGGGTGGCAAAGTCACCAGCGCCCATGGAAGTTGCCTGCAGAGAAGCCGACACACCGCAGAGAGCGCGCAGGGCCCTCCATGCATGTCACACGCCTGCACACACACACATACACACACGCGCGCGCTCCTCTCTCTCCGTCCTCCCCGCCCCCCCGCCAGTGGCGACATGACAGCAGGGTCGACACACACACACACACACACACACACACACACACACAAACACACTCTCTCTCTCTCTCTCACTCACGCGCCGTGAGCCTCCCTTGCTCGCATCCCCCGCCTCCCCGCCCCTCGGCTCCCCTCCCCCAGCTAGCGGCGCGGCTCCGCTCGGCTCGCCCTGTCCAGGGCCTCACGCGCGCGGCGGGAAAGGGTCTCGCTCACCTTGGGTGCTGTATGGAGGGGTGGCAGAGATGGGGGAACCGGGGGCAGCGGCTGCGGCGGCGGCGGGAGGGGGGGGCGTCTCGGCGGCCCCCAGGAGCGGGGCGGGCAGCATGAGGTAGCGCTGGGGGGCGGGCAAGCAGCGCTGGCAGAACGAGTGCAGGCAGGGCAGCAGCTTGGGCGCCCGGCTCTGGATGTTCTGGTGACAGACGGCGCAAGTGTCCAACAGGTTGAGGCGGGCCGCCTCCCCGCCGCGCTCCGAGTCCGGGCCCTGCCGACTCTCGGCCTCATTCTCCCCACTGGGGACCGCGGCCGCCGGGGCCCCAGCCGCTACCGCAGCAGCCGCCGCCGCTGCCGCTGCCGCAGCCGCTTTCTCCACAGCCACCTCCATTGTCCTGTCCCCGCCGCCGCCGCTGCCGCTGCCGCCGCCGAGAGAGAAGGGGGAGCGCGGTCTCCGCCCGCCGCCGCCTTCTCCTCCTCCTCCTCCTCCTCCTCCTTCCAACCACCGCCCCCGGCCTCCTCCTCCGGACTAGGGGGCGGGGAGGAGAGGGAGGGAGGCGCAGAGGAAGCCGCCTCCCCGGTGGCGCGGCCGGAAAGAGCGAGAGGAGTCGGCAGAGACCGCTCCTCGCCGACGGCGGGAAGCTTCGCCCAGGCCGCCGCGATCCTGGAGCCCTCCCCGGTTCCGGCTTCTCCTGAGCCCTCGGCTCTGCTCTCGGACCGGTCGCGTACCGCCGCCTCCCACCTCCCCCGCCCTCCGTAGGCGGCCTCCTCCCCGACTCCGCCCTCTCCTCGCAACTAGGACGACCGCAAAAAAAGCCCCGTAGCCCAATGACCGCCGTCTCTCGCGACGGGGCGGAGTCTGCCCGGGACTACCCAGGCTCGGCCCAGGAGAGGGGACCGCGAGAGGGAGCGGAGAGGAGGGAGGCGCAAGCCCCTCCTCCTCTCCGCGGAACTCTGGCGGCGGTTGGGCTGTTGGTGGCGGTTTTGTACCGCGGAGGAGATGGAGGGTTCCGTTTGTTGTATTGGCCGGCCTGAGCGGCGCCCTCCCTCCCCCAGCCTGCACCCTCCCTGCGTCCAACCACCTCGCACCTAACTCCGCACGTTCCTCCAGCCCCCGGAGCGTTCCCCCCCTCCCCCCCTTTTCCCTATTGAGAGCCGTGATTAATAAGTAACTGCCCGAGATAACTCTCCTGGCCTTTTGCGTGGTAGAGTTGGGGGCACGACCTCCCGGCACTCGGCGTTCAAAAGAACGACAGAAATCTTTTTTGTGTCACGGACCCTCTGGCAATCCGGGAAAGCCTCTGAATCGACACCTCAGAATATTATATTTAGATGCATAAAATAAAATGCATAGGTTTGCAAAAGAATCCATCTATGTATATTAAAATATAGCGTTCAGATTTTGTGTGTAAAGTACATAATTTCGGGTTGAGAACCTTTGCTTTGAGGGGAATAAAGGTCTGGACGGTAGTGCCAGAGTGGGAAGAAGCAGAGGAAACACGAGCTTTTTCTAAGGGGAAAAATAAGAGATGGTGGTGTGTTGTGATTTTTTTTTTTTCCAATGCAGGAGGTCCACGGATTTTTACAATTGCTTTTTTTTTTTTTTTTTTAATCAGAATAATGAATGGTAAAGGTGGGGAGAAATGTGGGTGGAACTTGAAATGAACCCTTACAATGCTGGGTGAGCGGAAGAGTGAGTAGATGAATGGATCAAGTCAAACCTCTTTTATGCTGATTTGTACGCGGAACGATTCTCTTAAGAGAGCCTGGATTCTGGGGATGGATTGAAACAGTTTATCAAGAAAAAATATTGAGCTTCTTTAAAAAAAAAAAAAAATTAATCCTAAAATAAGATCCTAGGGAGGAATTTTTGCTGTAACAGCTTTTAAAGGGCAAGAAAGGAGACTGTGTGACTTTTCCTTATGGAAAAACAAAATCCACCAATACAAGGATTTTCAAAACCTTTGTATTATGAGGTTTGCCAATGGGATTTTTAGATAGGATAGAGGTAGCCATTCTTTTCAACGTCCACAGAATTTAAACTTCAAAGTTTAAGTGGAGCAAACACCAGATCTTCCAAGGAGTAGAGCTCAGAGATTAAGCTTTCTATCTGCACCTGTTAGGAATCTGATTGCAATGTGTTCCTACAACCTAGAGGAGAGGCCTAGGAAGTAGCCTTCAATTTGAATCCAGCCTAGGGGTTAGATCTCCAGGTATTTATATATTCTGGAGTTCCAGATGATCTCCTTTCTTAGGTCCTTGTAAAAACTAAAATCTATAAATCTCATTTTGTGTGTGTGTGTGTGTGTGTGTGTGTGTGTAACAAGACAACTGTATAAATATGTATACATATATTGTATTTAACATATACGTTCATATATTTATTAGTGGGAGGGGGTGGAGGGAAAGAGGGGAAAAGTTGGGACAGAAGTTTTTGCAAGGATTAGTGTTGAAAAATTACCCATGCATATGTTTTGTCAATAAAAAGCTATTTAAAAAAATAAAATAAAATCTAGCCAGAGCCCCTGTTGTGAGGAAGTGCTTCCAGAGCCTATGGCTAATAATGAGCATTTAGGAAGTACCTACTTTTTAAGAAGGGCTGCTAGGTGGCTCAATGGATAAGAGTTAAGAAAGCATTTTCCTGAGTTTAAAGGTGGCTGCTAACACTCTGTGGCCCTAGGCAAATCACTTAGCCCTCTTTGCTTCTGTTTCCTCATTTGTAAAATGAGAAGGAAATGACAAATCAGTCCACCATTATTGCCAAGAAAAACCCCAAATGGAGTCACCTAGAATCAGACATAACTGAAAGATGACAGGAAGACAGGGCTTTATACCCAACTTAGTCTAGGGATACAAAAAAACAAAACAAAAAAGGCATTTCCATGAAAATGCTAACTTTTTAAAGTGAGCAAAGGTCAAAATAAGACAATGGGTTTTGAAAGTGAATGCAAGTAGAATATGGACACTTAGCTGCTTATTGTAAAAATTAGATAACTTATATTAAAAAAATCAGAGAAATTAAATTAGAGAAATGCAGAAGAACAAATTGAATTTTAGGAAATGAAACCTAAAGGTTAAATTGACTTTGAACAAAGAAAAGGAAACTTACAGAGGGAAGCCATAAATTAGAATAAGAAACAAGCTATTGGTAGATGCTGTAAGGGTGAATACAAACCCAAATAAAGAAAAAAGAAAATCAGGTCTTAGTTCCTGAAATGTGGGGAATGGCCCTTGAAATTAGTGGGGAACACTCAGGTTGAGGAATTAGGCACAACAGATAGTCTGTAACCTCTGTAGTACCCCACCAATGTGGAAAACAGATAGGGACAATATAAAGTTCTTTTCCAGGATTCATCTCTTAGTGGAGTTTTTGATAAGATGCTTGTTTCTTACATTATTAATACCCAAAAATTGGAATAGCTTTTGGGCTTCCTGAAGGTTTTCCTGAAGGCACTGTTGTAAAAGAGCCAATGACTAAGAATGGCATGGTGGACAAAGAGCTGCTCTTCAGAGAACTTTGATTCTGATTCTACCAATGGCAGGTTTTGGCTTTGTGGTCCTGGGCCAGCCACCTAATCTTAAAGTGCTTTAGGCCTAAAATGCAGAGAAAGTGCACACCTACATTGGTAAAAGGTGTTTCCTGATTTGGGAACTTTATTAGTGAAATTACTGATCTAGTCCCTGTCCCTAGAGGAAGAAATCTCTCTTTTTCTCCACTAGACACTCATCTTTGGAAGGTTTGTTTGTAGTTTTTTGTTTTTGTTTTTTAACAAGCTATCTGCTTTTATATAGGCCCCAGAAGGCATCACCAATTCCCTCAACCAACTGGAACAGACTTCTATTTTAAATGTGTTTCAATTTCATCCAGCTTAAATTTTTGCTTGCTTCAGGAGAGCTGTCCATGATTTGTTCACAACTAGTAACAACTGATTCAATCAAGAAATGTTCTTACCTAAAAAAGACAATTTCTTTTCAAAGGACCCCTTCTTACATTGGGAATACAAAAGAAAATGGAAAGACATCAACTGATGCAGAAGAAAGCAGTGAAGTAAGTAGAATAAGGAAAACAATTTACCCCTGTCTACAATAATGCCCACTTTGTAGAGAACAAGGAAGATGTGTATTCAGAAATGGATATAATATTTTAAAAAAACAAAATGTAAGAAAACTATTTTTATAATCCTACCATTCAATAATTCTGATGACTTAGAGGAATGAGGCATCTTGGGAGAGGACTACTACAATGACTATGGGTCAAAGATAGGAGTGCAAACAGAAAGCAAAGAAACTTAATTGGCATGATAAAGAACACTACGCTTGATGAATAGCACATTTAGTTTTCTAGGATAAAATGTGGCTTTTTATAGCTTTTCAGGACATTTTAGGATACATAGTCAATCAGCAACATTCTTCCACAACTTTGGAAGATAACTAGAGGATTTCATAGAAGGAGGAGAGGTAAAGAAAGAGGGGAGAATCATTGCAGGGAAATATTTGGAATGCAAATAGCAGGATTTATTGTAAAATACATTCCCTATCCAAGAGCAAGAAAAAGAGAAAGAATCAAAGATTTTTACAATTTGTTAAAGTTCTTTTAAGCAAAACTGTTGGATCTCTTTTCCAAGAACAAGTAGTTGTTACAACATGTTTGAGACGATTCATTTTACTATGTTTGAGGGATTTCTACATTGTTAGTGTATCAGAGATATCACAAAATGATTGTTTTTCATTCTTCTCCATGAGTCAAACACCAAGAAAAAGTCACCTATTCAGGTTTATACCAGTTTTCTCAACTTCCTTATCCCTTATCTCAACCATATAGAAACTGAAACTTTTTGTAATCTAACCAAGACCTAAATTTAATGGCCTTTTCTTAGTCTCTTCCTGATCTTCCTTTTCTTTATCTTTTGACACTAATTCACCTTTTACTCATCTCTTTCCTTTATTCTTTCTTGTTCCATCACCCCACTCATATACAAGTATTGTCAACTCTTCCCACAACATCACTCACATCTGCATCTATCCCCTTAGCTCCACATTATGGTCACTGTCCTTGTTTGGGCTCTCACAATGTAATAGATGATGAATTGGACCCCTAGTTTATTCCAGTGAGTATTAATCAGTTTGATATGATCCCATAAGAGTAATGTTTATAAGTTCATAAATTAGGCCCCTAAACTGTGAACTGCAGATTGTAAATTCACTGTGTAACCCTACGAAGCTAATTAGAGGACATATACACATTTTTAACCTTGTAATGATGATCAAGACAAGCATGGAGGAGGTAACACAAATACATGCAAGGTTCCCCAGCTATTTTTGTTGTCCTCCATTCCTTACCATCCCTCTATTGCACACATAAGGAGATGATCCTGAGCACTTGACCAGTGAATGATCCTTGGTGCCAGCCTGCTACCTTATTTTCTACCAGCCCATGGATTCATGGATTCATGCAGATATTTTGACATCTATTTATTATTCTGTCCTATGAGGCTATTCATCAGTTTGGTAGGACTTCCTGAAAGGTAATCCTTTCAAGATAAGTCTGGTCTGCTCATTAACCCATTTATCAACCAAAGGGATTCTTTATTTCATGTAGAACTTCTGGAGGGTCAAAGGTAGAGTTGGTCAACCAAGGAAATTCTATATTTTTAGTTTATCTGTATTGTTTGGGTACCAAGCATTACAAAATTAAAGCCCCAGAGGAAAGGGTCATCTCAAATTATGAGGAAGGTCTAAGATCTACTTCATTAGAGGGGGACATGGGACCCTTTAATAAAGTACCATGAGCTCAGTTCTTAGTTTTTTTGATTGTAGGTTGGACAACTTGGAATTCCATGACAACCTTTGTGACAGGACTCCATGTTTTCTTTACTCAGCATTCTTTCCCTGACTTTCTCCTTTCATGAAAACTGTTTGGCTCCAGCTTCCTTGACACAACTTCATGGAATGGGGTCATAAAAGATCCCAGACCTCTGTAGTACAAGCTTTTCAGACTCAATGGCTGTCTAAAACCACATAATGATATACTGACTAAATGGATATAAGAGAAGGGGGGCCAGAGTACAGAGAAGCTAAGTGTATCCTTTCTTGCTGTGTTTGAACACATTAAACTTTTGTCCAATGGCTCATGAACACCCCATTTCATCCCAGTTTTGAACCCAAATTAAGAGGCTACTGGCCTCAATGCTTCACCCATAACATTTGGTGTAGTCTTAGCAGGGTGGAACAAGAGGAATTGATCCTTTGGTTCACATTGTGGTTAAATTGGGGGAAGAGTCATGTAAATATAAAAGAGTCATCTGATTCTATGGTAGGACGTTGCCTGGCTTCCTGTTGCTAGGGCCCTCTTGATCTTGTAGAGTGAGTCCTCTGTGGGACCAGTTACAGGCTCCAGCTTAGGCAGATGGATTAGCTTAGTGGATGTTGGAACAAGCTTCCCAGGAGGGTAAAGAGACTAGCAAAGCCAGCATTCCCTGGATGTTGTAGAAGTTAGATTGCCAGCATAGACTGAAAGTAAATTAAGCCAGCAAATTCAGTTGCTAGAAACAGACCTCTTAACTATGGGGACTGCAATAAAAATAGAGACATAGCAAATAGAACTGGTAGCTGTGCAAATGATGAAATCCCTCCTGTGGGATCCCTTACTGTGGTCTCTGACCCAGAGGTCCAATTCTTCTGGGGATACAAATAAGTAGATTGGAGAACAGACTTGGGAAGACTAGGGAACTTTTACCGGTTGTATCTATCACTGCTCTCTGAGTATCTTCCATGAGAGAGCAGGCTGACACTCTCCATCAAATTGCACAAACAGGTGGATGCACAAACAGAAACTTGGATTGGTTCCTGAAGATATGATCTAAGATAGCCAATGTTGAAAAGCTCTCTGCTGGGACTAGCTAGGTGGTTACTTGACGCTGGCCAAGTAACTTAACCCCAGCTACTTTTAGATTTCAATAGCCTGGGAGAACTCCCTGAAGACCTGTTACAGGACCAGTTAAATTTATTAAAATTTATAGAGGGGATACACTCTGTCCCTTTTTGGGTGGCTAAAATGAAGAATTATTCAGTAATTGTTCAGTTGTATTTGGCTCTTGGTGACTCCATTTGAGATTTTCTTGTCAAAGATACCGGAGTAGGTTGTCCTGTCCTTCTCCAAATCATTTTACAGATGAGGAAACTGAGGCAGTGTTGAGTGACTTGCCTAGAGTCATACAGCTAGTAAATGTCTGAGCCTTTATCCACTGGACCATCTAATTGCCCAGTTATCCATTCCAGGCTGCCATCAGCTGGAAGATGGGGATCTGAAATTCCTACAGGAAATAGATTAGATAGATTGTATTTATGTTGTCTTATCAATGCTTGCTACATCCTAAGCCCAGGTTGTCTCAGAGGCCATTAGATCCTTCTTTCTGGTTAAACCTTCTCCAATTTCTCCCTCCCTCCCTCACCTACCTGAATGGCTTGAGATTTTAGTACTGGCTTATTATCACACAAACTTATATGTGTGGGGTAGTGTCTCCAGTAGTTTTATAACAACTGGGAAAACAAAGTCTGACTTTTGCAATTCATTGGCAATGTAGAACAAATTGGATCTAGGGCCCCCTCAGTAAGCACAAGGGCACTGAAGAGAGATTTACAAAGAGTTTTTATAGTAAGATACAGTTATTATTTTTACATTTAAGGACTTTCAAAATTCAGAGACTCTGGTTAGTTGCATCCACTTGTATCTTGTAAAACAGTTAATGATACAATTGTAGATGATTTCATGTCACTTAAAAGGAAAACTAAGTTTAATTCAAGAAAAAAAAAAAAACAAGCCTTAACTTCAGCAGCTGTACAAAATGTTGGTGATGATACAAAATGAAGTTGGTATGATTCTTTCAATTTCTCCCATTGATCTTTGGAAGTTTAACCTCCCAAGGAGATGTTTTAACATGGTCAAAGTCAGCAGGGTGGACTAGCATGAACCTCTATAAGACTAGCTTAGTGTCTCCAGTAGTTTTATAATAACTGGGAAAACAAACTCTGATCTTTGCAATTTATTGGCAATGTAGAACAGATTGGATCTAGGGCCCCTCAGTAAGCACAAGGGCACTGAAGAGAGATTTACAAAGAGTTTTTATAGTAAGATACAGTTATTATTTTTACATTTAAGGACTTTCAAAATTCAGAGACTCTGGTTAGTTGCATCCACTTGTATCTTGTAAAACAGTTAATGATACAATTGTAGATGATTTCATGTCACTTAAAAGGAAAAATTTAATTCAAGAAAAAAAAAAAAGCCTTAATTCAGCAGCTGTACAAAATGTTGGTGATGATACAAAATGAAGTTGGTATGATTCTTTCAATTTCCCCCTTTGATCTTTGAAATTTAACCTCCCAAGGAGATGTTTTGACATGGTCAAAGTCAGCAGGGTAGACTAGCATGAACCTCTCTAAGACTAGCTTAGAATAGGCTTTAATGCACCAACTAATGCAAAGTCTAAGATAAAATTATAAGGCAAAAGGCAATAAGGGGCCATTTACCAAGGGTTGCTACCAGGCCATTTCCCTGCAGCTAAATGAACCAGGAAGAAGGATTCTACCAGGGATCACTTGGGTGAGTGATTGTGATTCTGCTGTAACTTGTTGAATTTGCTGAAGGATCTTAGCAGGGTGATAACATATGAACCAAAGGTTGTTATTGAAATTACTGGCTGTAGTGCCATTGCATGTCAAATTGCCAAGAAAAACATAATTTGGAGTGGTCTTCTGATCAGAGGTGATGCATAACTGTAGTGACACGCAGAAACTGCCTTCAGTGGCATTGGGAATCATGGCAGTTTAAATGCAATTCACTGCATCATCCAGGCTCAAGTGACATTAATCCTTTTCTTGGCTTAACACATAGGGAATATAGGCAAGGGGGTTGATACAGGTAGTGTAGTAATCCAGCTACCGTATGCTGTGGAGAAATCATTAAGCTAGATGAGGAATCTACTATTTTTTCTTATTTATTTATTTAATAAGAAATCTCCATATTATTAATAAATTCATTTCAAATCATTGTAAGAACGAAACTTTCCCCATGTGAATCTAATTTCCATATGAACCATGTGAACCCAGTCTCCATATGAATGACTTTCCCCATGTGAACCTAATCCCCATGTGAACCATGTGAACCTAATCAAGGTAAGACGTGACTTCTCCTGTGAGAACTTGACGTTCTCTAACCCATAAGAGCATATGTTTTAGCTCCTTCTCCTGTGAGAACTTGATCGTTCTCTAACCTATAAGAATAGGTGTTTTAGCTCCTTCTCCTGTGAGAATTTGACCATTCTTTAACCTATCAGAGCATATGTTTTATCTCCTTCTCCTGTGAGAACTTCACCGTTTTTTAACCTATAAGCTGGGAATGTACCACATGTGTTTTAGCTCCAAATACATGATTCCAGTCATGGAACAGTTGTAGTTGACAAGGACTGGCCCACTTGTCGACGTAACACTTAACTATAACTGCCTGGAGCCCCCTATTGGTATTTCCTTGTCTTATATGATGTCTCATATAAGCCTTTGTTTGGTTCAGAGCCTTCTTTGTTTGAACAACTATATAAACCCTGGGTTTCCCAGGAATCTCTGGAGCCTCACCCATGGAGATAACGATCAGCCTGGGACCCACTTTTCCCAATCGAGTTTGAAGGCTGCAGAATGGGGCCCCCAGCCACTTAGGTGCTCCCTCGAATTGGTGATGTACTCTCTCTCTCTTTTTCCTCTATTCTAATCATAATCCTCATTATTCTTTGTCTTTTATGTATTATTTGCCATGTTAGTTGTTATTGTAAGCATTCTATTCCATGTATTGTATAATTAAATTTTACTTTCACTTTGAGTCTGAGAGTGTCATTTATAGGAGTGAATCCGAATTTTTCCCTAAAATCACATAACATTTATCTAAACAAAACTTTTTTTTCTACTATTTTTTAATTCAGAAAAGGTAAATAGCTTGCAGAGCCAAAGAGTTAGATTTTTTTCCCTCTAGGTATATTACAAAGTATTAAGACAGGAAGCAAAGGGCTTACCAGAACACAGACATACAAATCATCTCCAATAATCTTGGAGGACGACAGAATGATTTCAGTCTCTATAATGGGAAGGACTGCACATGGTTCAAGATTCCTCCCCCCACCTCCACATAGATGATGGCAAACCCAACACCTAGAAGGCCCAATAACTTTGAGATGACATAAAGAATCCCCTATCCCATCATGAGGATTGCTGACAGCATTGTTTCCTCCAATCATCCTGAAAGGACTGGATTGGGAAAGAAAAAGTCACAATTGGAAGAGCACACATCAAACAACAAAATAATTATAAAGCAGCACAAGGGGCACACTTCATGTGGGAACAAGGTACCCAAAAGTCCCTTTTCCCAATCTTAATTGCTGTTGGAGTGGTCAGTAGTACTTAAATTAGCTGTGGTCCATTAATAGGTCTATTAAAAATTCTTGAGGTAGCCTTTATGTACAGGACCAAAATCGTGGAGTGAAAAGTCCAAAGATCCAGTCTGGACTGCTGCTCCAGCACTTTTATCACCCTGATTTTAAGCTTCTGTATATAAGAAGCAACGGAGGTATTTCCTCTTAATGGAGAATTGCATACAGGGGAAAAGGTCTTCTTGGATTGGTAATGATGATGTTTCCTAAAAAGCACTTCAGAAAAAGTATGAAATTTCCATTCAGGTCTGCTCCACAAACAGAACAGAGTTAGAGGAAGAATATCAAACCACATTACAGGGTTCTGACATGCAATTTGCCAATCAGATTTTTAAACTCTTTGTATATACACAACCTGACATGAACTGTGATTGTGGCAAGGTGTGTAAAATTTTAGGACTAATCCTGGCAAGAGCAAATCCTGGATAGGATAAAATCAGTAGGATGTGTGCCCCTATCAAAATCAGTGAAAGTCAGAGGGCCAAAGTGGGAAACAAATTCTTTCAGGAGAATCTTTGCAAATCCAGTTGTAGCTTAAGAGCCAGGAAAGGCTTCTACTAATCAGTGAATTGGTCTACAATAACGAGGCAGGCTTTAAAGTAGCCTGACTTAGGCATACAAACAAAATTAATCTACAAATGCTTAAAAGAAACATAAACTAGGAGGCCTTACCAATGGCAGGGAAGGCCCGTTCATTAGATATCTGCTAAAAAAAAAAAGCAGGAAGTGCAGTTAGTGAGGTGGTGCCCAGAGCAACCCAAACCTTCCTTATATAGTTCATATTCCTTTGTGTACCAAAATGGCTCCTTTTGTGAACAGAAGTGGGAAGTTAGGTAGTCTAGTGGATAGATTGAAGTCAGGAAGATTCCTATTCCTGAATTTAAAACGGGTCTCAGACATTATTAGCTGTGTGATCCTGGGCAAATCACTGAACCCCCATTTGCCTCAGTTTCCTCATCTGCAAAATGATCTGGAGAAGGAAATGGCAAACCATTCCAGTATTTTTGCAAGAAAACCCAAAATGGAGTTAGGAAGCATCAGACATGACTGAACAGCAATCCCATGCATAGCTAAACCTCCCTGGTAATAGAAGCTCTGAGGAAGAAGCAGTTTGCCTTCCACAATCACCCAAACTCACCAGTCCCTTTAGGGTAGCAAATTTAGCACAAGCGTCAGCAGCACTGCTTCCTCCTGAAATAGGATCAGTTTCTGTTGGTGTGGGCAGGACAATGGATAGTGGCTAGGGCATGAGGAAGCCTTAAGACAGATGGGAGATCTTTCATGAATTCTACATTTGTAATGTCTTTATTAGCAGTGCTCAAAAAACCCTTTGTAGCCAAAGAAATCCAACCCAGTGACAGATCCCCAAAAACATACCATATGTCAATATTGATTGTGGCACTTTTTTCTTTTGGCAAGGTGACATGCCTGAGTAAGAACCACAAGCTTAGCATCTTGACTGAAGTTGGAGTGCAAATAGGTCACCCAGATGATTTCATGGTCAGAGACCACAGCAGCACTATTGTAAAGAAGATCATCCCACATAAAATCAGGCCCACCAGTAAACAAAATATAATCAGAATTTTGCAAGAGATAGTTAAGAACATAATTGTTCAGCCATGTCTGCTAGAGATATATTATGGAGTGGCTCCCCAGAGCAAACTGGAGAACAATATGGTGGGATTGAGGATGGCATATGTCTCCAGAGGAATATTCACTTTACTCAGCAAGGTCACTTCATATTTTAAAAGTGTCTGGTCAGAAAAGGCCTGAATTCAGAGGTAAATAAAAGAAGTTCTTAACCTTATGGGGATATTGTATCATTAACAGGTCACTCAGAACCATATACAAACCTTATCCACCAACAGGCCTATGGTAGCCATGGCCTGTTGACAGGGCAGAACACCAGCAGCCATAGCATTAAGCTGAGCAGAATAATAAGCTATGGGACATTAATGAAGCAGGCCAAATGTTTGGGTCAAGGCACTGGAAGTCACCCTACTTCATTCATGTACAAAGAGAATGAAGGATTTACTTATAATCTGAGAGTCCCCGAGCAGAGGCCAAAAACAAGGTCTTTTTGAGATCTGCAAGATAAGAGAGATGTTATCAAGGTTTTGGAACAAACTCTTTAGAGAAATTCCTTAATTTAGTGATCTCACCAAATGATGGAATATACTGTTTTTGTTGTGTTTTTTAAGCTTTCATGTTTTATTTTATTTGGTATGTATGTGGAGGGGGTATGGGAGTAGATTTTTTTATACATGTACAATCACTTAAAACATATTTCCATATTAGTCATATTATGAAAGAAAAATCAGAAGAAAAGGGGAAAACTACATGAAATAAGAAACTAAAAAAAGTGAAAGTAGTATACTTCAATCTGCATTTAGTCTCCAGAGTTTTTTCTCTGGATATGGATAACATTTTCCATCATGAGTCCTTTAGAATTGTCATGGATCATTGTATTGCTGAAAAGAGCTAGTTTACCATAATTACTCATTGTATAATGTTGCTTTTCCTGTATATGATCTTTTCCTTGTTCTGTTCACTTCACTCAATACTAATTACTTCATGTAAGTCTTTCCAGATTTTTCTGAAACTTGCCTGCTCATCATTTTTTATAGAATGATGGTATTTCATTATATTCATATACCACAACTTATTCAGCCATTCCCCAATTAATGGGCATCTAGGAAACACTGTTAAAACTATGCAACTGCTCCAAGGATAGTGTTTTTTATTGGTGGGTACAGACAACTTAATTAAACCTAGCACACACTTGAGTGAAACAGAAGATACCGGCAGATAAAATGAAATCAAGATATTTCACCTGTGGGAGGCACACTGAACTTTTGTTTTAGAGACTTGGCGACCCCTTTGAGGCAGTTGAAGAAGAAAGTAACAGTTGTTCTCTTAAACTTCAATACTGGGTGCTGCCAGTAGAAAATCATCATTATATTGGATTAAAAACAAACCTTTGAAAGTGATGGAAGCTAAATCTTGCTTCCATTTGAAGCAAGGATTTGAGAAACCAGAGTAGGGCTTACTCCATACCACTGAGGTAAATGAGTTCATGTCCATTGAATGTTTTTCCAGGTCAAGACAAACAGGCCCTTTGTATCTAAGTGAATGTTAATGTTAATAATAATGATGCTGATGATGAGAAAAGATCTATCACAGTAAAACAGATAGTCTCACAGGAAATTGAGGAAATGATGGTAGCAGGGTTGAGTCACTGGGTGTCTGGATATAACATAGGCATTAAAGCACATAAATCTTGTACAGAGTAATAAACAGGTTTATCATCAGGGCCTGTATGGATTTCTTAACAGAGAAGATAAGATTGTTATGAGGGGAACATTACATAATATCTTGAACTCTCATAGAGTCAATGATGGGTAGATTACCTTCAATGGTTTTCTTGGACAAAGGATATTGAAGAATTGATAGGAGGTGAGGAAACTTCCTTTTCTTGATGACAGTGGGGACAGATGAGTTTAGAAATCCTATATCTGAGGATGATGTCACCCACAGACAATCAGGAATGTCAGAGGGAATCCCTGGGTTATTATCAGGAGTCTCTTGTACCTTCTAAACCATTACAAAGAACAAAGAGAAGGATTTGCAAAATCTGAGCTCCATTGGGGAAACAAGAAATAGTGGCCCTAAGTTTACAAAGAAGATCTTGACCTGAAAGATTTACAGAGGATTTGGGTATGAGAAGGAAGGAGTGTTCAACAGAAAGAGGACCAATGGATACCATGTTGATGAGACAGTTTTGGAACATTCTGAGATTTTCCTGAAACCCTCTACAACATTCAGAGACGCAGTAGAAGTTTGGTTTACTCACTAAATCTAAATTAGAAGCTCAAGTATCTAGTAAACAATAATAGAGTATATCACCATCTTTTAAGGTGACATGGAGTTCACCAGTGTGGGGAAAGACATGGATGGGGATGGCTGGGATAAGGACATCAGGATCAGGGAAAACTGAAGGATCTTCTACAGCCCCTACCATTCTGACACACCTTCATGCAGCAGAATTTCCCTGGACATATCTAGGCCCACCATTATTTCTACTCCTTTGATTCCATTTTTCTTTCTACATTCTCAGGCAATATAGTTTTTTTGTGTGGTAAGTAAAATCATCTCTATGACTGGCAAGTTCTTGATACAACTTATGCAGTAGCAAGGATGGTAATTTGGCCCTTGAACTCAGATTTCTCTTTCTCCCTTTTTTACTTCATAAACAATTGGACAATGCTTTTAAGCTCATCAATACCCTTTTCATGCCAACCAGGGAAACCCTTATGAAAATATTTTTGTATTTCTAACATGGATTGGCCAATAAAGGCTAAATGAATTCTCACATTTCTTGGATTAAGTGGATTTAATGCAGTTTAGCAATCTTACACAACCTATCTTAAAAGCAGTTAGGGGTTTTATTTTTTACTTGAAGAGTTTCTCTGAACTTATACCAATTTTGTGTGGATGGCACAAACATCCATGCTTTTAATTAAGCATTCCCTATCCTGAAATAAGTTCATGTAATCAACAGGATTCTTGGAGTTCCATTATAGGAGTTCAGGTTCTACAATGGGCTATTTGGAAATTCTGCAGGGCCAGATCCCCTAAAACCCTGGTCAGAATTTGATTATTAGTAGCTTCAATGATGGCAGTTCTTTCATTGGGGGAAAGTAAGATTTCCTGTTGTCAGCCATGTTCCCCCAGAGTGGGACTATAACTAACCTCTAACAAAGGTCTGCAATTAGGTTTTAACTGCTTCTGGATCTTCATCAAATTTGAGAGTATCCCTTTTCCAGATAGAAATATCAGAGGGATTAAAAAGCTGATTATTGCTAATTGTGACCATCTGATCAGGATATGCTGTATTATATATACTCTTTTGTTGAAGAAGCAAATCATCAGTTGTGGAGCCCCTCTTGCTAAAGAGAAACTGAATCTCCAGTTAATTCAGATAGAAAATAAGATGGAGATCCAGAAGGTGGGGAAGAGGAGGCAGCCTAGTAGAAGAAAAAATTACTGAAAGGTGTTGTAAAGGAATAGGAGAGGGAGCAGGCAAAATAGGATGGAAAGAAAATATCTATGAATATGTGAGACATATGCCATCAGAAAGGGGAGCTCAATAGAATCAGAATTCCAACTGGTTTGGTGATGTGTCTCCATGCTAGCCTTAGATCCTTTAATTTACAATGCTTAAAAGTGCCAAATTGAAGCCAATGCAAATTATCAGCTAAGTCTCTCAGTTTTAGACCAAATTTCACATAAGATAATGGAACATTTCTTCATCATATCTGGCACAAACTGGTCCCATGCTGAAAGACATATTTCTAGTTTGAGGAGGAAGGGGTCTCTTCTGTATGTTATTCTCTGATTCCTTTATTCCCTTGAGGAGACTTTCACAACAGTGTGGAGGCTTACCTTAGCTCAGAAATTGAAATCAAGGGGAAGTCCAATAGAGGCTGTCTCTAGGGGCTGAAGTCCCCTCTCATTCTCCTGATTTTCTTCACCAAAACCATTCAGAATAGTTTTGTAATAATTAAGGAAATAAGATCAGAGCTCTGTGATTTGTTAGTAGGGTATGCAGAACAAATTAGGTCCAGAGCCTCTCAGGAGATACAAGGATCATAAAGAGAGATTTATAAGAGTTTTTATAGTAAAATATAGTTTGTAGATTTAGGAGTTTTCCCAGAATTTTGGGGTTGTGATTAGTTGTATTCACCTGCATCCTGTAAAACAGTTAATGATATAATAATAGAAGATTTCTCCACAATCATGTTACTTTCAGGAAAACTAAAGCTAGAAAAATGAGCCTTAACTTTAGCAATTGTACAAAGTATTGATAATGATACAGAAAGGAGTCAGTTTTTTTTTCTTTCTTTTTTCTAAACAACTGGTGAAACTTAAAATGGAGGTTGAAGCAGGATGATTTCAGAGAGGCTTGGAGAGACCTACATGAAATGATGCTAAATGAAACGAGCAGAACCAGGAGAGCATTATATACAGCAACAGCAAGACTATATGATGATCAATTCTGATGGACATGACTCTTCAACATTGAGATGATTCAAACCAGTTCCACTTGTGCAGGGATGAAGAGAGCCATCTACACCCAGAGAGAGAACCATGGGAACAGAGTGTGGATCACAACATAGCATTCTCACTCTCTCTGTTGTTATTTGCTTGCATTTTATTTTCTTTTTCAGTTTTTTTTCTTCCTTCTTGATCTGATTTTTCTTATGCAGCAAGATAACTGTATAAATATATATACATATATTGGATTTAACATGTATTTCAACCTATTTAACATGTATTGGACTACCTGCCAGCTAAGGGAGGGGATGGAGGAAGGAGGGGAAAATTTGGAACAAAAGGTTTTGCAAGGGTCAATGTTGGAAAAATTACCCATGCATATGCTTTATAAATAAAAAGCTTTAATAAAAAATAATAATAAAGTAGTTTTTCCTACTGTTGGAAAAAATAAAATAAAATAGAGGTAGAGACAATTGTGACTTGGATTAATATTGCTATTCTAGATTGTGCATTCTAGATAGGCAGAGGAGTTACACAACCTATTTGTCCTGCTAGGTAGGTAGAGGGGGAATGATGCCATCCATAAGAAGGAGCTTTAGATGTAGCTCCTGAAACATGGGGTTGATGGTACAGTAAATGATGGCCAATCCATGAGGTTACTGTTAAAAATAGAACATAAAACATATATATAAAATACCAGCTAATAAAACACATGTTCAGGGAAATAAAAAACTAGGAACCCTTCAGCTTTATCCAGACCTGAAATATTCTCCAAACTCCTATCTCAATTGTATCATTCTGGGAAACTATAGAGGACAGTCCTTGAGGTGATAGGTATTACAGTCTCAATACTTGTTCAAGCCCTTCCTATAACCTCTGGGAATATTACATGGGTGACATCCAATGAAACCCCTTAGAGTTCCCTGAGTCATTCCATATAATGTCCATCTCTATTACTGTTCCTGATTTCATCAATGCTATAGATCATATAGCCAAGGCTTGGAATAATAAGGCTCTACCAAATTTGCCAATACCTTTATTTCTGTACTTTAGGCTGAAACTACTCAGAAATAGTTTCCTTTTATCTTAGGAATCAAATATGCTTGACTCTCCTTTCCCAAGTCTATCTAAATACTCCATCATACTGCCAAATTATGATAGACAGAGACTAAAAAAGACTTCCTTTCCTTAAGACATTGATGTGTATCATTAGATTCATGATTTATTGTTGTTTGGGTCATATGAGCCACTGTGGCAAAGGTTCTAAATCAAACAGTAATCCATACGAGGGATAAAGGTTGGAAAATCAATCCTAAAGAGATCTAAGGTCAAGTCTGATAAGTCAAGTTTTGGGGAAATATGATAGAAAACCCCAGAGGAGAACAAGCACAAATGAGAATAAACTACTGATATTTGCCTCCCTGTGACCTAAGAAGCAAGTTCAAAAATTTATTGGACTTTTTAGGTTTTGAAAAATGTACATATCTCACCTCACTATCCTGATAGTCCCAAATGACCAATTCACCCATAAATGTGTGGTTCTCAATAGACTTCAACACTGGGAAGAGATAAAGTAGGCCATCCAGCAGTCCCTTTCCTTGGGTACCTGGCAGGCACCAAATTATTCCAAGAGGCCAGAATAAGCCACTCTTAGGCTTCTGGACTTCTAAATGCCCCAGAGAAATCTCATTGAAAATATTTAGCTTTTTTCTTACTGGGTATTGGTTGCAATCAACTTTGTGATTGCCTATTATAGTTTGGATGATATAAGAGAGTCCCTCTAACAAGATGTATAAAACATAGGGGCCTTGTATTGCTAAATGGAAATGGTACATTAGAAATCATACTTGTCTAGTTCCTTCTGGTGGTAGTGCATTTCACCAAAAAAAGAAAAAGAAAAGAAAAGAATAATGACTATGCCAGAGCCTGAAACTAGCAGTTGAGACCCTGGAGCCTGCTTTCAAAAATCTTCAATTACACTGAATGTATCATCATCTGTACTATATTCTTGGTGTTGCTCTGACTTACCACCAATATTTTGTGTTAGGATACCTACTGAGAAATGTAGGAGTATGGCATTACACATCATATAGGATAAACTATGAAACTGAGTCTTTCTGAATAAGAAAAGAAAGACTTAGGATTCCTAGTTTTTGTCCTTATATACATTTTGGTTTATTTTATTTTTCTGTTCCTTAGTATTATCCATGATAGGAGAACTATCCTATCATTTATATAGTGGAAAATCATTATGAAAGTCATTAGGAATGTGATATTTCTTGCTGTTTTGGAGATGCAGGAGAAAGAAGAGGGAGGGAGAAAAATATGGAACTCAAAATTGTACAAAATGAATGTTGAAAAACTATCTTTATGTGTAATTGGAAAAAAATAACATTAATAAAAAAACAAAGAAAACAGAAAAAGAAAAACATTAAGTTCTTGCCAGCAAGGGGTGGAATATAATAAGGATAATTTTGTTTTATTTTCTGATTCTGCATCCTTGACTTTTCTGATTTCTTCTGATTACCTTGACTTTCTCTTTGATATGCACCCCAATTGGTTCAGCTTCTTTGATGAAGCTTCTTGTCCTGGAGGCATGAAAGGTTCAGACAATCAGACTTAGTGGTTGCCTAAGACTACATGAGTCACTCTAAGGTAGATGTACCACATGATATTCCAGGTGGAGACGTGGGAAAAGAGTTCTGTGTAGAAAAACTAAGTGCCACTATATTGTTCATGTATATTCTTGCTATGTTTGAACACAGTAAATCTCCTTTGTTCAATGGCTTACAAGCACTTCCTTTCATCCCAAACTTGAACTGAGTGTTCTGACTTTAGCGCCCCACCTACAATAATCTTTTACTTAGAATATTGTAATAGCCTACAAATTGATTTTCCTGTTTTCAGTCTCTACTCTCTCTCCAATCTACCCTTCATATTACTGTCAAAATAAACTTCCTGAAATACTGGTTGGAAAATATTCTGCTGTTCAAGAAGCTTCACTAGATCCAGTCTCTGATAGCTAACCTTTTACTTTCTCTTCCCAGAATAAATCTCCACATTAGTTGTTATCTCTGTGATTTGTCATCTATTCTATGATCATTGACTTTACTTCCCTCCCACTAGAATTGTAGATAGACTCTATCCTGAAAGCCAGGGTCTGTTAAGCAAAATTACACCTCATCTTTTACCAAATGTGGTATCTCTATCACTTCTCAGGCCCCTCCACATGGAAATGGACCCTTTAAGTCTATCTTTTCTGCTTTCCTTTTTGTATTGTCTTCCTGTTAGGACACAAGCTCCTTGAGCTTATTTATTTACTGTCTTATTTACTCATTCTTATTTTTGTTTGTTTCCAGCACTTGGCACATAATTAATACTTTATTAATTAGTGAAAAAATCTCCTTCCTTCTCTTCCCCCCTCCCCGTGTGTGTGTGTGTGTGTGTGTGTGTGTGTGTGTGTGTGTGTTGTCTTTTTGTCTCTCTTATTGGTCTATCAATGATAAGATACAATTTCCTCTTCTTGGCATAAAAAAGCCTTTATAGAACAGATCCAGCTTCCCTTTCCAGAATTCACATTATTTCCCATTACATACTCTATATTCTGAGCAAACTGTCTTTTTACCGTGTTTCCCCGATAATAAGACCTATCCTGAAAATAAGCCCTCCCCTTACTGTGTAAGATTCCTCTAAAATAAGCCCTCCCCCGAAAATAAGTCCTATTGAGATTGCTACTGTAGTGAAGGTGATCCCCTGCGCTACACACAACATTACGGTACCCTCTGTATGCACCGTCCCCCCCACTCCTCCTCCTGGGTGAAAGGCACACCGAACTCTGAGCTGCATCCAATCAGAGCTGCAGCAGTGAGCGCGTCATCCTGTTCTTCCCCAGTGATTTGCTTGCTGGTGCCATTGAGAGCAGTGCCGCGGAGGAGAGCTGAGGCAGGACAACATAAAAACCCGGTATGTAAGCAGGTTACCTGGACAAGACATGTTCATTTAAAGAGAGCTATATTGCTGGACATGACAGATTGGGTCCACTTCTTCTGAAGGAAATAGAGGCACAAGACATCCAGGACGGAATTCAGGGTATGGACACTTATGACAATGTTGTTGAAGAAGATGATATGATCATTATTGAATAAAAGTACTTTTTTTTGTTCACATTTACCTGTTTATTAAAATTGCTGTCAATGTTCATTAAAATAAGCCCTCCCCTGAAAATAAGCCCTCTGGTGTTTTTCTGTCCAAAAAAAATTTTAATTTTATTATCGGGGAAACACGGTAGGAGAATGAGAGCTAACTGAGGGAAGAATTATTTTGTGTCCAGGATTTTAAAGGATTTCACAATATTTCATTAGTATGGAGATATGATTCCCTTTGAGAAATGTCCTAACATTAATCTGGACTAGAGAGTTGGTAGGCAGGAACAGAGCTGGATGGCAGAGTTCCTATTCTTGGGGAATGTTCTACACTCTTCAATACCACCACTTCTAAGGCATATACAGTTTTAAAACAATGTTTCTCTTGCATCAGGAGGTTTAGCAAGTAAGTATCCCATCAGTAGCACAAAACCTTCTTTTCCTTAGGTTGATGTGTTTCAAAGATTTATCTCTTCTAAGTCTAATAGTATATAAGAATATGTTATTACTCTTTCCATGATAATAAGTTCTCTTGTTTATAGAAATTTGCACTTGTGTAGGGGTAGATGACATTTTAATATGAGTTCCTTTGTGTTTAGGATTTCCATGTGGAGTCAATATCAGCTCTTCCTTTCATCATGACTCAGTCTTATTAAAGCAAGGTTATATTACCTATCCTTTTACAAAGATCTAGACTTGTCCCCAAATCAGACAAAGATTTAGCAGCACCTACATTTTCCTTAATATAAATGTGTGGAGGAATAAAAATGAGAACCAGAAAGGAGAGTGAGCAATAAGGGAAAAATTTCATTTGGATGGGAATAACTTGGCATTTTGTACTACTGAATGCCAAGCCAGATGAGTTTCTTCTCTTGGGCTGAGAATGCTCCCAAAAGGAAAAGAAACTGTCCAAATTAAGGGTGTTGGAGATAATAGCTTTGGACTAATCCTTCTTTAACAGAGTAAAGGAAAACACAAAATCCCTCTGATTATTCTACAATCTCATCAGTAGTTCTTATCTAAGGATTGGAGAGAAGAAATCTTTTTTTTTCAGTCTCTAATTCCCATTTTGTAGCATGTAAGGTCATGAAGAAAAGGATAAGAGATACAGTACCCAGAGATCACCCACTCCACCCTGTCTGTGCTTCTTCCTGCTTAGTGGAAAACAAGAATGTCTGTTGTTCTAGTCCTCCTCTCTCCCAGAAGCCTCCATTATACAGTCATAGAATTCCAATCTCTAAAAATTTAGTAAACTTTGGGACTCTGAGCTTCTTATTGCCACAGAAGAGATGCCTAGGGAAGAAGGTGGCACTGGGGTTAGTGAGTTTTGTAGCCTTACAATGCCTAGAATTAATTACATAATATATTACTAATAAATACTCATTAAATTGAATTGAATTAAGAGCAAGAACTATTTGTTTTTGTTTCTTCAGTGCTTATAAAATATAAATGGTCCTTAATAAATTGGCTAAATTGAATGGGATTTAGAACATCATTCTATTCATACAAACTATTTATGAACAATTTTTTTTCAGGAACATATCTATTTCATAAAGTGATAATTAAGATAATCAGTTTATTAATTCCTTGCCCTAGTATTGTTCCATCTTATATCCTCAAGTTTCTTTTGCTTTATTTCTCTTTGGTACACATGATTTTGATCTCTTTCATAAATCAATCAACAAACATGGATCAAACACCTTGCATGTGCTTAGCCAGGTACCATACTAGGAACTGCAGATTCAAATATAATGAAATAAAACAATTCCTATCCTCGAGAATTTAAAATTTTCATCTAACTGGGGACACACTTGTATCATCTTTCCCATCAGAATATAAACATTTCATCCTTTTATACTCTCTTACAATTGCTCATTTATATTTTACTTCATTATGTTTCTCTTTGCTCCTATAATATATCAAAGTTCCTACTCAGCTCTGGTCTTTTCATTAGTAATTTTTGGAAGTCCTCTATTTCATTAAAGATCCATTTCTAACACCTTCCCACTCCCCACCTCCTACTCTTCTACTTGTCATAATACTAGATTTAGTTTTCTGGTTGTTATTCTTGGTTATAAGACTAAGTCTTTTGAAATTTAATATATCATATGCCAAGCTTTCTTATCCTTCATAGTGTTAGCTAGCTGCCAAACCTTGTGTAATTCTAACCATGTCTCCTCTATTCTTGAATTCTCTCTTTTTGGATCTTTTTAGCTTCTTCTCTTTGACCCAGAAGCACTGGCTTTTGCCTGTGATGTTCTTGAATTTTTGTTTTGTAGTTGTTTTCAGGGGGTGAATTAGATTTTCCTATTTTCACTTTGTCATCTGATACTAATAGTTCCAGACAGCTTTCTTTCATAATTTAGTTTGTTAATATTAAAAAAAAAAAGGCTTAAAATTTATGCAAAGTGCAAGCATAAAACTTTAAATTATTTTTAAAATGAATTTTAAAAATCTCTTTTGGAGTAATCAGGGAGGTTGCCATTTTCTAATTTGGATGGATTAAATTTAGCATTTAATCTTATTAAACCAGCTTAAAGGATCACCCCATTTTAAATCCAAAAAGGCTAAGACATTAAAGCTACAGAAAGTCATCTAAATTCTGATTTTAAAAAGTGACAAATGGTAATTTTAGAGAACTGGTGATAAAACATACTACTTACCTGTAAAAGAGAAATAAAGGATTCAGGGTATCAGTTGAGATATGTTTTTCTGAACAAGGTCAGTGGGAGAATTTTTTTAGTTTGCCTACACATATTTGTTACAAATTTTGTTATTTTTTTAATTGGAGGGAGAAAAAATAAAATTTTGCTAATTAAAAAAGAAAGTTATCTGAGATATCTTCTTATGAAAGCATTCGATTTTTATTAATTTTCACAGTCAAATGAAAAAAGGCAGAAATAGTAAATGTATCCTTTTCAGATCATGATGTAATAAAAATTACATTCAATAAAAAGCCAGGGAAAGATAGACTAAAAGCTAATTGGAAATTAAATAATCTAATCCTAAATGGATCAGACAACAAATCATAGAAACAATCTATAATTTCATCCAAATGATGAGATAACATACCAAAATTTAGGAGATGCTTATATCTAAATGCTTACATGAATAAAATAGAGAAAGAGGAAATCGATAAATTGGGCATGCAACTAAAAAAGCTAGAAAAACAACAAATTAAAACTTTCCAATTAAATATCAAATTAGAAATTCTGAAAATCAAAGGAGAGATTAATAAAATTAAAAATAAAAAGCTATTGAATTAATAAACAAAACTGAGAATTGGTTTTATGGGAAAAAACCAACAAAATAGATAACCGTTCAATTAATTTGATTAAACAAAATAAAAACCCCCAAATTTCTAGCATCAAAAATGAAAAGGATGAACTTACCACCAATGAAAAATAAATTAAAACAATAATTAGGAGTTATTTTGTCTAATTGTATGCCAACAAATCTGATGACCTAATTGAAATGGATGAATATTTGCAAATATATAAATTATCCAGTATAACAGAAAAGGAAATAAAATATTTAACCCCATTTTAGAAAAAAAATTGAATTCCCTAAGAAAAAATTTCCAGGGTCAGATGAATTTATTAGTGAATTCTATAAAATATTTAAAGAAGAATTAATTTTAATACTATATAAACTATCTGGGAAAATAGGGGAAGAAGGAATCCTGCCAAATTTCTTTTATGACACAAATATGGTGCTGATGCCTAAATTAGAAAGCACCACCACAGAGAAAGAAAATTATAGACCAATGTCCCTAATGAATATTTATGCAAAAAAATTAAATAAAATATTAGCAAAGAGATTACAACAACATATCAGCAAGATAATATACTATGATATTGATACTAGGAATTCAGGACTAATTCAATGTAAGGTAAACTATTAATATGATTGACTACATCAATAACAAAACTGACAGAAATCATATGATAATCTCAATAGATGCAGAAAAAGTCATTCACAAAATATAGCACCTATTCCTATTAAAAACACTAGAGAACATATGAATAAAGGGAGTTTTTTTTTTTTAATGATAAACAACATCTATCTAAAACCATCAGCAAGCATTATATATAAATGAGAATAAGCTAGAAGTATTTGGAATAAAATCATGGGTGAAACAAGGATGCCTATTATTCCCACTATTATTCAGGATGGTACTGGATATATTATAAAATCCTGGTAGCTTATGTCCCACATACCATCAAATCCTAAGTAGTGTTACTTTCAACATAAAACAAAATTTTCCTAAAGTAGCTACATAACTGTCTCAAATATTTAAAAGATATTTCACTGTGTATCTCTAAGAGAATCTCAGTGGGATTTACAAGGCAGTAGAAGGGACAAAAAGAGAAAGAAGAGTGATACTGGGAACAATTTTGGAGATGTAAAAACATAGGTAAAATTTATTTAAAAAATTTTTTTTTCTGATTTCACATGTTTAGTTTACATCATATTGCTTGCCTTCTCAGTGGATGAGAGAAAGGGGAAAAGGAGAGAATTTCGAACTCAAAATTTTTTTTAAAAGTAGTTGAATCAAATAATCAAAATTTTAAAAATTTAAATGCTAAAAACAAAAACAAATGACCAAGGAAGTAACATAAGTATTTTTTCTGGTTAAGGAAAAACAAACCCAGTTAAATAATAACATCTTCAGTTCATCTAGAAGTCCTCATCTAAAGTAAAAGAATCTTCAGCTAGATTTGACAAATCCCTCTCATCCTCTGATATCTCCTACTCTCTTCTCAAAGAAATTAATTTGCCCTTCTAATGTGATATTCTCCATATAATCAAATGAATTTTCTACTTTAAAGATTTTGCTAAATAGATAACTAGAAATAAAGAAACCCATTGATTGGGAAATAGCTAAGCAAATTGTGGCACATTGAGGTAATTACTATGCTATATAGAAATGATGAACATGATAAACACAAAGAAACATGGAAAAACTTACATGAACTGATAGAATAAATAAGCAGAACTAAGAAAAGTATATACAAAATGACATCAACAATGTATATGAAAACAACTACAAAATAAAATTAATCTTGCAAAATTATAGCGGTAAGCATGACCTTAAAGAAGATTTATAAAAAGACACTCACACCTCACTCCTCTGCCAAGGAAGGAGATTCACAAGTGAAGGAAATTGCATATGTTTTCAGACTTTTCAATGTGTTAGTTTTGCTTATTTTATTCTCTTATTTCCCCCTCTTTTTTGTTTTGTTTTTCTTAAAAAAAAATCCTTATATGAGATAACTCTCTGGGAGGGGAAGAAAAAAGGATTCTGTGAAAAATTCAGAAATATAAAAACAAAAGATATCAATAAAGTTTATTTTTTTAAAATCTTGCAAAAGATCAGTTAGTTTCAACATATCTTTCTGCTACAAAATAATATACTGTGTCATTAAAATGCAATTCATTCTGATCAACATAGTCAAAGTTACAATTAGAAACTCCTGTTCTAACAGCACTGATGATTATTCATTTTATTTTTTCCTCTGAAGGTTTACTTACTAATTGTTTGAACACTGAGCAGGTAGTCACAGTATAACCTCTCATCTCTACTAATAAGTTCCACTAATAAGGAAAAAGCTGATCCAAGCATTAAATCTTTCTTGAACCAGAATATTGATGCAAAAGAATCAGAAAAAATTCCTTCAACAGCTGCAAAGGCTACTACACATTCACCATATGTTGCTTCTTTGTCCCCAATCCAGCACAGTCCAGCTTTCTTTTTAACATAAGGTAGTGTGTTTCAATGCCATTGAAGAGAAATTCCATTTCCTTTGAGTCTTTAATATGAATGTCAATAAGGAGATTGTATATTTCAGAATGTGTTTTCCATAGTAATTTGGAAGACATAGAAGCAGCAGGCTTATGTTATCTGGATTTGTTGGTTCATTGCTGCCCCAAGTTTGCATTTTCTTCACCATCACATGCTGCAAAGAAGGCCAATACATGAAATATAAAATATTTTCCCTTAAGATTCAGAACTTCCCTGTACTGAATATCCTTCTACAAATCCCCAGCTATGTCGAAGGAGCCTTGTGTTTTTTTTTTTTTTAATTTGTCAAATATAGTAGTGCTAAATGAGGAAGATGACGCAGTAGTTAGGATTCTCCTTCAGGAAGGTTCCATTTTCCAAACTGGTGAAGCCTGACCAAGTCACTACTTTGGCTTTTACCAGCTCTGAGAATCCCTAAAATTGTTTGCACTGTTTTAATGATGCTGGCTGCAGTGAGATTAAGGGAAGAGAATAGCACTCTTTTAGTCTATGAACTTGATCCCCAGGATGGAAGGCAAAGCTTTTTGAGAAGAGCAAGAATGATTCAGGTATGTGAGGTAAGAATAGGTACAAAAGAAGCGGGCTGGGCAAACCAAAGGAGAGGTAAACTAAGAGACAAATCCAAGCTGAAGAGTCTAAAATACTTTCACAAATTCTCTAAATATGATATCTATGCTCTTTCTCTCTCTCTCTTTCTTTCTGGTTGTGGCTTTCAAAAAATCAAATACATTTTAAAAAAAATTATAACTTTTTATTGACAGAACATATGCCTGGGTAATTTTTTTTTTTACAATATTATCCCTTACACTCACTTCTGTTAAGACTTTTCCCTTCCTTCCCTCCACCCCGTCCTCTAGATAGCAAGCAATCTTATACATGTTAAATATGTTATAGTATATCCTTGATACAATATATGTGTGCAGAACCGAACAGTTCTCTTGTTGCACAGGAAGAATTGGAAAATCGAATAATTTTAAAATTATAGCTCCTTAATCTGATTTCCAAGGCAGTTTAAAAAAAATGAGGTATCCATTTTCTTCCATTTTTCTAGTCTTTTGGTTTTATTTTTAATATTTCATGTTGTCTTAGTCTTTAATCCATTTGGTTCAATCTAATTTTCATGGAGTCTATTACTTGAGAAAGGTTTTACATCTCTTGTACTATGATGTTAATTCTAAGTCTTTACTCCAAAGTTTTCATTATTATCTAATTCTTTTCTCTAGGGCTTTTAAAAAATCTATAATATAATTTTAAACTCTTTAAAAAAACCTCATATGACTCTTTTTCTTCCAAGAATTCTAGTTGTCCTTCTAAACTGTGTTTCACTTTGTAGATAGTTTGGATTTATTCTCTTCTGGATTTATGTCCTGGGCATCCCTAGGATTGTAGTGATTATTGTAGGATCTTTTAAAAATTATTCATTTTTCCAATCTCTGAGCTTCTCAAAATAGAACTTTGTTTTAAGCCCAGTATCAATTCATTTCTAGGGAAAATGACAGGGCATTGTTTGATCCCGATTTGTATTCCTGGGGTCCTGCTGCTTTTGTCTCCAACTAGGGAATGTTCTGTTTTTCAAAGATGTCAGGAGTGGAAATATGCAAATTTGCAGTGCTTTTTAAGTGCTCTGATCTAAGGTCAAGTCTGATTGCTGTCCATCTTTATAAGCTCTTAATCCTGTTTTGCTTTTGGGTCTGAGTGCCATAATTAGAGAATCTCTGGTTAAAACTCCTATAAACTGCTATTGAGGTAGCCTCCTCCTCTATGAGGAAAGCTAATCTTCCTCAGTTCAAAGCTGACCTCAGACACTTATCAGCTGTGTGACCCTGAACAAGTCACTTAACTCTGTTTGTCTCAGTTTCCATATATATAAAATGAGCTGGAGAAGGAAATGACGAACTGTTCTAGTATCTTTGTCAAGAAAACCCCAAATGGGGTTATGAAGTGTCAGAAATAACTGAAAAACAACAACAAAAAACCTTCTAATGGCACTAGCCCTTAAGTGTTAGTTGGAAGATACTATTGGTGCAAAGTGATATAAAGGCCTCTCTCCCTTTCTCATTCATTCTGTCCTTTTTCACTTTGGTCTCATCTCCTTGCCCTAGGTTTGTGGACTGGAACTATGATTTTGCTCCTAGGTTAAAGTACATGACCTACTGTTCATTTCTATTCCTATTCTTTACTCAGTATGCAATCTTAGGCTATCTACTGTTTGTTTTTTTGTTCTTACTCTGTGCTCAGTATACAACTTTAGGTTACCTAGTATTTGTTTCTGTTCCTACACTTTTGCTAAGTATACAACTCTAGGCTACCTATTGTTTTTATTGCTATTATTTACTCATAAAAGTATATTTGGACAAATGCAAAAGAGATGTATGAAAATTCACTGAAGAAAAGAATAAAAAGTAGAATTTGACAAATGGGGAAGGAGAATCAAAAACTCATTGAAGAAAATAATTTTTTAAAAATCAGAGTGGGACAACTGGAGACTAATGATTCCATGAGACATCAAGAAACAATCAAACAGTGTGATAGTAACAATATCAAAAGTCAAATTAATAGTTTATTATTTGAAAAAATTATGTGAGATCAACACTGTCAACAAATTAATAATCTATTATTTATAAAGAAAGTATGTGCTATCAATATTATCAAGAAGCAATCAAAAAATTAAATAAAATAGAATGTGAAATATCTCATTGGAAAAATAATTGATCTAGAAAATAGATTGAGGAGAGGTAATTTAAAAATTATTACACAAACTAAAAGCCCCAGATCAAAAAAAAAAAAAAAAGCATAGACATCATCTTTCAATAAATTATCAAGGAAAATTGCCTCAATTTCCTAGAATGAAAGCATAAAGCAGAAATTAAAAGAATTCACCAATCACTTTCTGGAAAAGATCCCAAAATAAAAACTCTCAAGAGTGTTATAACTGAAGTCCAGAGCTCCCAGGTCTAGGAGAAATTATTGAAAGCAGCAATAAAGAAATAATTCAAATATTTTAGTGCCACAGTCCAGATAACACAAGAATTAGCAGTATCCATACTAAAGTATTGAAAAGCTTAGAATATGCCATACTGAAGGGCAGATGAACTAGCATTACAATCAAGAATCAACTAAGTTAAGCTGAGTATAATGGTCAGAGAGGGGAGAATGCAGGAGATAGATATTAAATGAACTAGAGTACTTTCAGGCATTACTGATGAAAAGAACACAGCTGAAGAGAAAATTTGACTTTCAGATATGTCTCATGAAAAGGTAAACAGGAAAGAGAAATCATAAGGAATTCAATGAGATTAAACTCTTTATATTCCTACATGGGAAGATGATAATTATAATTCCTAAGAACATTATTGGGGCAGTTAGCAGGAATATATGTAGACAGAGGGCACAGGTATGAATTGACTATTATCGAATGATATCTAAAAAAACAAAATTGAGGGTTAAGAAAGAGGAATGTATTTGGAGAAGGGGGAAGGGAGAGGTCAATTGGGGTAAATTATCTCAAAAGAGGCTTAAAAGAGTTTTTAGGCCAAACCTTACTTATTCTTATCAAAACTGGCTCAAAGAAAGAACAACATACACATTGAGTTTGGTTATAAAAATCTATTTTGCCCTACTGGAAAGTAAGAGAAGAAAAGGATAAGAGAAGTGGAGAGAAAGCAATAATAGAGAGGGCAAGTTGGAGGAGGGGGTAGCCAAAGACAAAACACATGAGGAGGGATAGGGTGAAAGAAGAAAGAAAAGGTTAAACAAGAAAAACTGGATAGAGTAGAATACATTGTAATTATAACTGTAAAAAAAAAAAAATTACAGTAAGCTTTCCTTGATAAAGACCTCATTTCTGAAATAGACAATTGAGTTAAATTTTTAAGAATTCAAATCATTCTCCAATTGATATATGGTCAAAAGATTTTTTACAATTTTCAAATGAAGAAATCAAGGCATCTATAATAATTTGAAAAAATGTTTAAACTCACTATTGATTAGAGAAATGCAAATTAAAACAATTTTGAGTTATCACCTCAGATTGACTAATATGACAGAAAACCTAAAATGAAAAAAATTGGAAACTAAAACACTCTTTGTGTAGTTGTATAGGGATTCAACCATTCTCAAGAACATTTTGGAACTATGCCCATGGGAGTACACAACCACACATGCCTTTTGATCCAGCAAAAATGCCAGCACATGTAATTCCCAACAAGAGGAAAAAACATAAAGGAAAAGAACCTGTATCTACAAAAATATTTTTAGCAAGTCTTTTTCTGGTGGCAAAGAACTGGGAATTGATGCATTGCCTACCAATTGGGAAATGACTGAATAAGTTATGGTTATGATGGAATATTAATGAGCTAGTGCTGATGGACAGAACACTTTTAGAAAAACCTTGAATGAACTATGCAAAGAGAAGAGAATAATAAAAGCAATATTAAACAATGTTCAGCTGTGAATGGCTTAGCTATTCTCAGCAAAGCACTGATTCAAGACAATTCTAAAGGATTTATGATAAAAAATAGTGTCCTCTTCCTTTTTTTTTTTTAATTAAAACTTTTCATTTTCAAAACATATGCAGGGATAATTTTTCAACATTGACCCTTGCATAACCTTGTGTTCCAAATTTTCCTCTTCTTCCCCCCCACCTTCTCCTCTAGATGGCAAGCAATCCAATATGTGTTATACATGTTAAAGTATATGATAAATCTAAAATATATAAACATATTTATACAATTATCTTGCTGCACAGGAAAAATCAGATCTATAAGGAAAGAAAACGAGTAAGAAAACAAAATGTAAGTGAACAACAACAACAAAAAAGAGAATTATATTGTTTTTCTAGTTTTAATTTTTTATTACATTTTATTTATTTTTTATTGAAGCTTTTTATTTACAAAACATATGCATGGGCAGTTTTTCAACACTGACCCTTGCAAAACTTTCTGTTCCAAATTTTTACCTCATTCCCCCATCCTCTCCTCTAGATGGCGGGTAGTCCAATACATGTTAGATATGTTAAAATATATGTTAAATCCTTTATATGGATACATATTTATATAGTTATCTTGCTGCACAAGAAAAATCAGATCTAGAAAGAAAAAAAAAACCTGAGAAGAAAAACAAAATGCAAGCTAACATCAATAGAAAGCATGAAAATGCTATGTTGTGGTCCAAATTCAATTCCCACAGGCTTTTCTCTGGGTGTATATGGCTCTCTTCATCCCTGAACAATTGGAAATGGTTTGAATCATCTCATTGTTGAAGAGAGCCATGTCCATTAGAATTGATCATCACATAATCTTGTTGCTATGTATAATGATCTCCTGGTTCTGCTCACTTCACTTAGCATCAGTTCATGTAAATCTCTTCAGGCCTTTCTGAAACCATCCTGTTGGTTGTTTCTTATAGAACCATAATATTCCATAGCATTCATAAACCATAACTTATTCAGCCATTCTCCAACTGATGGGCATTCACTCAGTTTCCATTTTCTTGCCATTACAAAAAGGTCTGCCACAAACATTTTTGCATAGGTGGATCCCTTTGCCTCTTTTAAGATCTCTTTGACATATAAGCCTGATAAGGTGTGTGAATGAACGCTATTCCTTTTACTTGGAGGCACAGATTCGAAAGCTGAAAGAATTCACTAACCCCAGAAGCTGTGACAAAAAGTAGGGTTTTATTTTATTTATTTATTTTTTTTACTAATGAGCATATTTTTCTAAATGGAGAAAATCTGTAAAGAAAAGGTTTGCTGAAGACCTATTTTATGGGTAAATCCAGGATTTCTCTATGGAATGTAAAATTTTTCCTGAGGATGTGATTTCAATAGTTTGAGTTGCCTTTGAATGGTTTTCCTTATCTCACTCTGAAAGGATGTGAAAGCATTTGGAGCCTGGATTTTTTATTATTATTATTATTTTTTTTTTGCAGATCAAAGGGGACATGGTTTTTGTTATTTTACATAATTTTACAGAGTTCATTCAGGTAATACAGAGTTCACTCACATCAAACCAGTAGTAGTACTGCTGGGTCAAAGAGTATATGCAGTTTGATAACTTTTTGAGTATGATTTCAGATTGCTCTCAGAATGATTGGATTTGTTCACAGTTCCACCCAGAGAATGTTATGTTGTGATTCACACTCGGTTTCCACTGTTCTCTTTCTGGGTGTAGTTGCTTCTCTTCATCACAAGATCATTGGAACTGGCCTCAATTGTTGGAAAGAATCACATTCATCAGAATTGATCATTGTATAATATTGCTGTTGCCATGTACAATAATCTCCTGGTTCTGCTCATTTCACTCAGCATCATTTCATGTAAGTCTCTCCAGGCCTTTCTGAAATCATCCTCTTGATCATTTCTTATAGAACAATAATATTCCAAAACATTCATATACCATAACTTATTCAGTCATTCTCCAACTGATGGGCATCCATTTAGTTTCTAGTTTAATAGAGTCCTCTTCCAGATAAAAAATTAATGGGGTCTAAATAAAGATCAAAGCATATTAAAAAAAAAAAAAACAACTTACTTTTCTTAGATTTGTTTGCTTTTTGATCTGTGCATAAATATAACTTATATCAAATTGCTTTCTGTTTATGATCCTGGATGAAAAAAAAAAGGATATTTAATGAACTCAAAGATTTTCAGCTTTTTATGACAAAATCTCCAGAACTTATGGGAAATTTAGATATATAATATCCGGGAGAAATATAGGATAAGCATTAAAGAATAATTATAAGGGAGTCAATAAGGTCAAATTATTTCAATGTGGAAATATTAGCAATCTCTTATTATCTTTTTTTAAATTATGAAATTAAAAAATGGTATGGGTTGAGCTGAATTTGATGGGATGATTCTTAAAAATGTATAGGATAAAAAGGAGTAATTATTTCACACAAATGAAGCATGAAAGGAAAAACTGATACAAAATAAATTCTTGAAGAAGGAAATTGAAGAGTTCTGGAACTTACTCTCATTGGGAATGGCTAAAAGAGGAGTATATATTTAGAAAAGTTTAAAAGTCCTCTAAGTTCCGAAGGAAATAAAAGGGTAAAGGGATAAGGTGGGGAGAGATTCAAGGAGTAAATATGTTAAGGAATAGGAAGGCAAGGAAAAATAGAAACAAGTAAAATACACAATAAGTAATTGTGGCTTAGATCATGAATGGGATAACTTTACTTATAAAATAGAAATGAATAGCAGATTAAAAATTTCAATTCAACAATGTGTTGCTTTGAGTAAACATTAAAAAATGAGAGATACACACAAAGATAAAATAAAGGCCAGAAGAAGAATTTCATATGTAAAACAAAAAAGAAACAAACAAAATACACAGGAATCGTAATCATGACCTCAGACATAGTTAAATTTAAAATAGACTTAAAGTACATTGTGTTAGCAATATCATTCAATATTGTTTAGACAATTTAAAATACCTAGACAATATAAAATATCTGGGTGTATACCTGACAAAACAGGCACAGAAACATAAGCAGCATAAAGCATTTTTTATACAAACCCAAATCTAAAAAAAAAAATGAAGTTTTATTGTTTATGTGTAGATAAAACCATCATAATTTTTTAAATGACAATTTTACCTAAACTTTTTATTCAATGTCATCTCAATTGAATTGCTTAAAAACTATATTACTGTTAGAAAAATAATAACAAAGTTTATATGGACGAAAAAATGGTGAAGAACTTCAAAGATATAAAGGAAGTAGAATCAGCAATATCAGATCTTAAACTATAAGATAAGAGCATTGTTGAAATATAAAAAAGGATAATTTAAGTTATTTTGAATTAAATTTTTTTTTTGTTAAAATAAAACTGATGTAGCCAAGAATAGAAGGAATGAAGAAAATTGGGGAAAAAATTTTCATAGACAGCCTTTCATAGAAGATATGATTGTATTGGAATATTACTGTAGTGTAGGAAATGAAGAGTTGGTTGATTTATAAAAACATGGAAAGACTTGTACTTATGAAGGAAGATGCATCCATCTTCAGAAAAAGATGATAGAAGGAAGTAAGCATAGTATAATGTACTTATTATACACACATGAGTATATATGTGTATATTTATAGATATCTATGTATATGTGTATATCTTTGCTAAATTATAGTTTTCTTTAGGGTGGTGGGGGGTGAGAGGAGGAAAAAATAAAGTAAAAATACACAGCAAAGAACAAAAAACAATCTACAAAGAAGCAAAAAAAAAAAAAAAACTTGGCCAGTTTTGAAAAGTGTAGTATTGAAGAAGAGACCCCCAAACCTAAAAATCCTTGATGGAGAAAAATTTCCTTCAATTCTGCCTCAGTGAGGGATCCTGCCCCTGGAGGAAAACAAACAAGATAGTTTCTTTCTATTATGTAGCAAAAAGAATTCCGATCTTATTGAATTGAAGAAATGTATTGAATTCCAACTCAAGCTGAAACCCAGTGAGTAGATAAGCCAATTTGGGACTCCACCCATGAGTTCCCTTTAGCTTGTAGCCAAAGCTCCTATTACAAAAGAGCCAAACTAAAATCCTCTCTTTGCAGAGGTTCCAAACATGCCAGCTATGCCGTGATAGGCTATGCCATGGCATGCCATGCCAAGGAGGCCTCTGCACACTGGAATATTCTTTTCCAGTGCCACCCTCTCTTTACCCTCACCTATTTCCCTAACCTTATTTCCCAATCACTATAATTAAACCTCTTTTATCAGTCTAGGTTTTGGGGTCTGTAAATTCCTTTACTGAGAATCTCTGTGCCACCAGAAGGGGTCCCCAAAACTCCCCACCCAAACCCCAAGGGTGTGTAGGGAAGCCAAACCTCTCCATTTGGTTCCCTGAACCCCAAACCTGCCACAGACCTTATCATTTAACTCCCTGACCACCAGAAATCCTAATCTTATTTTGGTTCCATAAATCTAGACCTTATCATTTGGTTCCTTACTAAAGGGAATCCCAAAATCTAAACCTCATAAGTAATTATTACATAGATTTTCTGGAAATAGAAATTTATTGTTTTATATTGAATCTTCTCTTAAGTTATGCTGTGCGCATGGTAACTCCCTCCCCCACTTTTTATCATTTTGTATTTAAGTTTAAAATAAAAATAATTACAAGAAAACAAATTGATTGCTTCCTGGAATGAGTAGCAGGAAAAGAGAAAACTTGGAACCCAAAGTTTTCAAAAATGAATGTTAAAAATTGTTTTTACATGCAATTTGAAAAAATAAAGGGAAAAAAAAGACTTAATCAGGCTTCTGATTAATTCAATAACCAACCAGGACCCCAGAGAATCAGTATTGTCTTTTGATACTCACCTCCAGAAAGAAGAGAATTAACCTCAAGGTGTACTATCATACTTATATTTTGAAAAAACAAATGGCAAATGTGTAGATTTGTTTTTCTTGAATATGCATTTTTTAAAAATACAGGGGTTTTAGCTTTTTTCTAGATTTTAGAGATTGGACTTGGGAAGGAGAGGGGAGTTAGCAATTCTGTTGCCAAAAAACTAAGAAAAAACAGAGGTGATGAAATATTTCAATAATGCATTGAAGAGGACAGAAGGAAATTTAAAGGAAACAAAGAGGACAAGTTTTTTTTTTTTTTTGTTTTTTTTTTTTAACAAACTATCCATCTATAGATTTATGACTTCATATATTATCCCTCTTTTCTGTTCTGTTTTGTATGTGGAAATGTGAGTTTAGGGGAATTATTAATTATGTTAAGAATAAAACATTTAAAAAAGAAATAGAGTTTTTGAAGAGGGGGTGAATGGAACTGTAGAAATAGTGGGATTTTGTTTTGGATATACTGAGTTTACAGTATTTCTATTACATTCATCCCAATGGAGACCCCGCTGGAACTAACTAGTTGGGCAACACAGCTCCTTCTCTTCTCTGCTTTCTCTTTCTTTTCTCTTTTCCTTTCCTTTGCTTTCTTTTTCTTTTCTTTTTTTTCTTCTTTCCTTTCCCTTCTTTCTGTCCACCCAGCATATCTTATCCTTATTATTATAAGGGGCTCTTATAGCATGTAGGTGCTCTGCCCGTAAATTTTGATCACTGAAACCTTGAAAGAGATCTTAGAGTTTATGCGCTAGGACCATACCTTAAACCAAATCACTCTCATTCTCATTGATTAACCAATAATAAATAAATCCCAGGTCAAGGTCCACCTTGGTCACTGGGCCCTGATTTTCCTCAGAGTGGATAGAAATAACAATTGTTTTTGTTTGGGTCAGAAACCCTGAGGTCTTTTCCTCCCAGATTGATAGATATAAATAAATATATATATTTATATACATATATGTATTCATAAATATTTGGATTAGGTAAAAGAGGCCTTTTCTCATTCACTTCTTACTTAACTTTAATCACTGATTAAATGTTGCCTTAGTCTATAATGCCAGAGAAATTGAGGCAAGATAGAGATTAGAGAGTATTTACTAATTTATTAAATGGAAGAGATTTACTGGGACCAAATTGATCCATGGTTTGGTCCCAGGACTGAATGAGACTATTGTCTCCAAGAATCTAGCAAATAATGTGAGTTTCTCAATAACCTATATACACATGGCTCAGACCCAGGGGGTAGACTGAGGCAGGGGTGGAGTCAGGGTACTGAGAACAGAATGGGACTCTGACAGGGTGGGGTGAGCCTCCGGAGATGGGATGACATAATAGGGGTAGGAACCCCAGAGATGGGGAGAGATATCTTGATAATAGGGTATCTGAAATTTCCATAGCTTGGGATGGGGAGAGGCATTTTTATCCTCATCAAATATTCTGATAAAGAGGGGGGGAGGTTTTGTAGGACTAGAACCGAGAAGCAAGGAAACTGAGTCAGGCCTGGGTCAGGATAATTAGGGAGACTGATTCAGACAATAAAAGAGAACTGTGGCATAACAAGTCAAACTAAGACCTGTTAAAGACCTTAGTTAAAAGGGCCAAGGTTTATACTGTATTTATACTGTATCTCAAATCATCCTGATCTGTATCTGGCCACTGGACCCAGATGCCTTTGGAGGGGAATGTCCAGCCCTCCCCCACTTAAATTCATTTCATTTCCATGTCATGGCATCATCTCCCCAATGTCACGTTCTTCTTTGAGAACAAAGGAAAAACAACAGACCAAAATGTCAATAGACAACTGGTCTTTCAAGACAGATGTTCAGGGGAGAGACTGGAATTTGATATGTAGAACTGTGAGTCATATGTATAGAGATGATAATTAAACAATTGGGAACAGAAGAGGTCACCAGGATAGAAAGGAGAGAGAGAAGAAAGAATATTCTATCAATCTTGCAGAACTCCCACAGATAGGAGAATTGACAAGGATGATGAGCCACAAAAATCTATGGAGAAGAAGCTGTTAAGAGGAGAAATGGTGACAAAAACTTGATAAGGAGGGAATATCCATAGTTAAGAGAAATTAGCAGGGTCAAATGCAGCAGCTAGTAGAGAAGTTTTATGATGTAAGCAAATGTCATCAATGGCAATTAAAAAGTATCTTGTTAACTTTGAAGAGGGCAATTTGTTAAGTGATGAGGTCTGAAACCAGAAAGTTGAGAATTGGAAATGGTGAGAGATGAGTGAAAAGCAAATATTAAAGACAATGAATATAAACAGTTTTTTTCCCCTAAGGTTTTATCTGGGAATGGAATAAGACAAAATAACAACTTTAGAGGACTGAAAAACTTAAAAGTTTTAGTTTTTTAGTTTTTTTAGTTTTTTGAAAGGACAGAGAATAGTTGGACATATTTGAAGAAAATAGTAAAGGAATTTGTAAGTAGAAAAGCAATAAAGATTAGAGAGAGATTATGATTGAGGTTAGATGATTGAGGAAAGATGAGAAGAGGATCAAGGGTGATATGTAGAACCTTTGCAAAGAGAAAGATTACTTCATTTTCAGAGACAAAAGCAAGGAGGAGAAAATGGGGGCCAATTTCAAGATGTTTAGAGATAAAGAGAAGGGGCAAAGAGAAAGCTCTTGGGGAATGGTATCAACTTTCTCAATAAGGTTAAGTAGCTTGGTTCTTACCTGATGGAAATGTAGGGTGAGAAGTTGTGGGAGGCTTGAGGAGGAAAAAAAAAGATTTGGAAAAGATTCTGTGGGTACTGAGGTAGGGAAACAATTAAAAGGAATAAAAGGATTTCATTGTTTCATTGAAAGCTCAATTGAAACTGGATAACACTAATTTATAATGTACCCAGTAAGCATGGGTATATCTGATTATCCCAATTCCACAGGTAACCAATTGCTCATGGGAATGAAAGTGACTATTTGATTAGTGTTATAAGGAAATAAAGCTCTAAGAATATCACTTTTTAACATAGGTTTCCTATTCTGCCTTTTAGAACATAATGAGAGTACTCCAAAGCTAGATGTCTCAAATTAAATAGTACTTGAGAGGCAAGGCTAAGAGGATATAAATATGTTGTGTATAAGGATAGGGACTGGACCTGTAATTTCTTTGGCCTAGAAAACTCCCTGGATTAAGAAGCTCCTTTTACCATTGCTGGCTACCACTTTCTTTTCAGTTTGTAGTCTTAGAAAGTTTCTCACAGTTGTGAACCGCATTAAATAACTTGTCTAGGGTTAACACAGCTAGTATATGTTAAGATGTGGGACTTGAACTCAGATCTCCCTGGTTTAAGGCTAGATCTCTGTCCATTAAACCATGTTGCATATAAGATTTATTTATTTATTTGTTTGTTTGTTTGTTTTAAAATATATTTATATATTTAATTGTTTATATATCAATGAAATATCAAACTCTTAGGAGAAAATTTTAATGTGAAAATATTTTTCCATCCTATCAATTCCCTTATAACATGTGCATTAATTTTTATAATAATAGCTTTTTATTTTTCAAAATATGTGCAAAGGTAGTTTTCTTTCTTTTTTTTTTTTTAATTTTTATTTAATAATAACTATATTGACAGAATCCATGCCAGGGTAATTTTTTTACAATATTATCCCTTGCACTTGTTTCTGTTCCGATTTTTCCCCTCTCTCTCTCCACCCCCTCCCCTAGATGGCAAGCAGTCCTATATATGTTGGATATGTTGCAGTATATCCTAGATACAATATATGTTTGCAGAACCAAACAGTTCTCTTGCTGCACAGGGAGAATTGGATTCAGAAGGTATAAATAACCCGGGAAGAAAAACAAAAATGCAGATAGTTCACATTCGTTTCCCAGTGTTCTTTCTTTGGGTGTAGCTGCTTCTGTCCGACATTTATCAATTGAAATGCATATAAGATTTAATTGGATTGTGAATCCAGTCAGGAATTAAGATAGACTTGATATGAATATCATATCTTTTTTTTTTTTTGAAACGCTTTAGTGTTATATTTTTAATTAGACTAAAACAGTCCAAAATGACTTCCATTCTCTCCTTCCATTTTTCTAAGTTGATTTCAGAACTATGAACTTAAAGTTGACACTTGAAACTATTAGAATAGACAAGAAGTCTGTGATAGGACTGCAGTCAGTCATCTGATTAGATATGCAGAGTATGGAAGAGAAAAGAGACTATGATGAATTAGGTTTTGATCTGGGGTGAATAGTAGGATCGTGGTATCATCCATAAAAATGGAAAAGTTGGGAACAACATTAAGTGCCAAAATCACAGGATTTGAATTAGAAGATCATCAGAGTCCCAAAGTTGGAAGTGACTCAGAGATCATATGTCTTATTCATAGATTTTGTAATGAATCCTTTCTTCTTTTTTGAAAAGTATTTAATTTGTTTTAATTAGCCATGCTTTGCTTTCTCACCCCTTGAACTAATGCTGTACCTCAATTGAAAACACAAGAAAAACAAAATTCTTTATTAATAGATATAGTCAATCAGAGCAGATTTCCACACTGGCCATGCTTTCCCCAAATTTATCTCCATTCTGAGTCCTTTACCTCTCTGTTTTCATATGTATATTTTCTCTGATTTTTGTTTTGCTTAGTGAGTTGGATAAATGAGTTTCTTTGTTTTTTGTTTCATATGTTCATTATGGAATTGGTATTTAGTAGGAAAGAGGTCAAGTTCTGCATATAGAACTTGGTTCATTCCTCCACTAAGAAATGGCAATTAAGAGTATAGCTTGAACCTGAAAACAATATTCCCTAGGCTAATAATATTTAATGAAGCAGATAGATATAATTCTAGCTTAGTATTCCCCCTCTCTGAGAAAGCAGATTAGCCAGTTACTGTTTCCACTTTCTCCTTCCACACCTGGAAGGAATTAAACTCTCCCTTGGATAAGAAGAGGAAGAGATGCTAGAGTGTATTTGTTCTTCCCTCTCTTTGAGCTACAGGACACTGGAATTTGGTAACATATTTCATCATTAGTCCTTTGGAAATGTTGTTGATCATCATGAAACAAAATAATATTCCATAACATTTAAACACCATACCTTTTTTATATATTCCCCAATTTATAGGCATCCTCTCAGTTTCCCATTATTTGCCACATGAAAAAGAGCTATAAATAATTTAATTTGATAATCAATTTAATCTTTAATTTTCATAATCTTTCATACATCTTTAAACTTTGTTCTACTTAGAACTAATCCCTCTCTTAATCTAGACTCTGCCAAATTTCCCCTTCTCCTTTCTTCCCTTTCCCTTCTATTTTCCTGTTGAGTGAAATGTATTTCTGTATTCAACTGTATGTATATATATTCTCCCTTCTTTTGACCAGATGAGATATCACATGAGAATGGGGTTCAAGTTATCAGCTACTCTCTCCTACCCCTTCTTCCTTATTTGTATAAATGTTTGTGTGCCTTGCTTATGTGTCCCATCCACCAGGATCTCGTCATTAGTGGGGTGTCGAGGAAAATGACTTAAGACCTGCAAGAGAAACGGGCGAGAAGGAGGAGGGAGACTACATTGCGGTGGAAAAAGTCTCATTTATTAAAAGGAGGGGCTTAGTTATATATTATTTGACTGCCTGCGTTTTCTGAGTGGGGGGTTGCAATGTAAAGAGAAGAATGTCAGACCACAGGTGTGGCTGACATCCTGGGGCATACTCGTTATCTAGTTCCTGGGCGGATATGGCCAATTTCCTGGGACACACATTATCTTGTCTCAGGAATTTAGGAGGTATTGTTTGTTCACAATAAGGTTTTAGCTAACCGTATCAGAGTTTATGCACAGGTAGTCACATTCTTCTTGGCTCTTTGTTTCCTCTCCAACACTTATATGAGATAATTTTCCAAATCTTCCTTCCCTCTTCTCTCTCTATCTGTAATGTATTTTCTTCCCCTCTCTTTCCATTAAAAAAAAAAAAAAAGATTATCAAGAGTACTAGTCCTGAAGTCAGGGGGCTTGAGTTCAAATCTGACCTCAGATACTTAATATTTCCTAGATGTGTGACCCTAGGCAAGTCACTTGACCCCAATTGCCTCAGGGGAAAAAAAAGAGAGAGAGATTATCAAAACATAACAGAAACATAACAAAATCATTACACTTGTCTAATGAACTCTATCTATGAACTTTAATTATGTTAAAGTTCAGAGGGATCACATATATAATCTCCCCATATTTTAATGTAAGCAATTTATCATTGTCTAGGCTTTTATCATTGCTCATTCAAGTTTACCTTTTTATGTTCCTCTGAACTCCTGTGTTTGAACTTCAAAGTTTCTCTGAAGCTCTGGTCTTTTCATCAGGAATACTTGGAAGTCCTCTATTTCATTAAAAATCCATTTTTTCCCCCTGAAGCATACTTTTTCTTCTTGGGTAAATTATTCTTGGCTGTAAACTCCTATTTCCGTGTTTTCATTAAGCCTTATTATATCATCTCATACAAGTAGCTACGTATTCATAAAGATATAAAATGAGGGAAAACTTATCTCCCTTTGCAGCCTGTTTCTATTTTGGATATATATAAGTTGTTTTTTGGGAAAGAAATTCTCCAAAAGAAGTTAGGACTGAATGGGCTTATAGGGAGCATCATAGCAATATTCACCCAGCCATCCCCTGGAAACTTTTGAAGACTTTAAGGACATAGTGATTCACTGCTTGGATCTTTAGGGATGACAGACTTCCTGGATGCTTTCAGCCACGTGGTACATTAAAAGGATATGGCCATTTAAAAATATGTGGAAAAATCTGAGTTATCTATTAGTCCTTTCCTTCTCTTGTGGCCACAGCAGAAAGGGACAGCAAGGTGCTATGTCTGTTAATAGAAAAAGTTTCTGGTTCGATCCTCCGGGCTCTGACTCTCCCAAGTGGCCAAGTGGCCAGTACTGTGATCTCTGCTTTGGCTCTCTAGTAAGGAAGGGTAGGGGATCAGAGGTGCTCTTTCTCCTCTCTGCTGCTGGCTCTGCATGAAATATAAACTCAGCTAGGAAAGATTTCACCAGGGCTTGGGGTTGCTTTTGCCCCTTCTGTGCTTGTTCTTTCCTGATCTTAGATTACTGAGTACTTCAAACAGTATATCCTGAAGATTTTGTGAGTTCAAAAGATTTGGTGGCCACATTATTGTTGGAACAGAATAATGGCAAGATAGAGGTCCCCAAAACTTGCTGGTGATTAACAGTAGGGGCAGAGGCAGAAAGTCTGCTTGCTGATAAAAGAATTGGCCCAAGTATGGTCCATGTTAAAAGCACATTAGTGCTAGAAATTGTACTTAGGACAGTACAATGTCAAGGTGAAATATAAAATTCCCAATTACTGGTCTTGCAAAATTTCTTTATGCGCTGATGAAACTTAATTAGAGTCTTAACAGATTTTAACTATAGTTACAAATTATTACTGATTTCTGTTCTAATCATTCTCTCAATTTGAGCTGATTATTTTGTGATTACTATTCCCTTTTTTGAGTAAGAATAAACTTCCTGTCCCATACTTGATTCATATCCTGCCCTTTTGTGGTGGTGGTATTATAATTTACTATAATTAGCATTGTACCTGGGGTACTGGGGTTGAAGGTTGAGTTGTTAATGATCTAATTAGTATGAAGAAAAGGCGCCACACTCATTAAAAGCCATGCTCTGCAACACTGAAATATGTTCACATATACAAAGATGGGCCTGAGTGAGTGGATAAATGTCCCAGTCCCTGTTGGCTCCTCTAAGAGGTTTCTTCACATTAGATTTACATCAAATCTAAACTCTATGAAACTTCTAGGTATTGTTTCTAGTTCTGTCCTCAGGGGATAAGCAGAATAAATATAATTAACTTTTTCGCTTGATAGCCTAAAAATACATGAAAATGATTATCATGTTCCTCTTAAATCCTTCCTGTTTCAGATTAGTGATCTCTAACTCTTTAATTAAATCTTATTTGTCATGATCTCCACTTATCTTGCCATCTTGGTAATCCTTTTTTGATATACTTTAGTTTGTCTATCCATTTCCTAAAATGTACTTGGCTATGTCTAGTCATGCCAGAGCTGCTAAAGTAGTTCTCTTGGAGAGTTAGTTAGCCAGAGGAGTTATTAGTTAGAAATATAAAAGTCTTAGGCTATTGACTGGAAGATAGGTAGGAAGTGATATTTCAGAGTTGTTCTTATTTGCATTTCTCTAATTAATAGTGATTTAGAGCATTCATATGACTATTAATGGTTTTAATTTCTTCAATTGAAAATGTTTATTCATATCTTTTAACCATTTATCAACAGGAAAATTACTTGTAGGAGCAGCTAGGTGGTTCAGTGGGTAGAGCACCAGCCCTGAAGTCAGGAGGACATGAATTAAGTATCTGGCCTCAGACACTTAATACTCCCTAGCTGTGTGACCCTGGAAAAGTCACTTTGATGCGGTTAGTGCCAGTGCAGAGATTTGTGGGAATCACCTTTTTGGTTGAAGGCACAGGTCCAATGTGAAGAATTCAAGAACCTGAAATATTAATAGCAAAAAGGAAATTTTATAGGCACTGAGAAGTCAGCTTTGCTAGGACGACTGACTTCCTCAGTGGCAAGATCCTGGCAGAGAAATAACAAGAGGTTTTCATGGAGAAGAAGTCTCTTCACAGCAAGCAGGAGTCCTGGTGGGCAGCTATGCCAAAGGGAGGGGTCCCTTTGTATGGCATAATTCTTACTCTGGACTTCTACAAGTTATGAGTTAAAATTGTTTTTTCTTTTTTAATAGAAAATCTGAGACTGAGGCTTCAATTGAATGTAATTCCTTCAATGTTGTCACTGTCCCCACGCCTAGATTTCCAATTGAATCAGACCACTTAAGTTCCAGCTTCTAGGAGTGGTTCTGGACTAATTTTCAGCTCAATAGAAGGTGCAGCTAGTCCCACCAATTTAACAGAATGAAGCTATTTTATCTTGATTCCCCTAAGGCGGCCTCTCCCAGAGGAGAGTTTCTCAAAGTTTATCCCCATGGCTTCCAAGTCAGGGAAGACAGTTTCAGGGTTCCCCCCATCAACTTAACCCCAATTGCCTCAGGAAAAAAAATTACTTGTATTCTTAATCTGAATCAATTCTTTCTACATTTTAGCCTTTATTTTTAGAAACACTGGCTGTAAAAATTTTCTTCCCTGCTAATCTTGGCTGCATGGCTTTTGTTTGTGCAATGACTTTTAAATTAATGTAATCAAAATTATCCATTTTGCATTTCATAATTTCTTCTGGCTCTTCTTTGGCCATAATTTTCTCCCTTCTCAACAGATCTGACAGTTAGAGTATTCCTTCCTTTATTAATTTGCTTATACTATCATCTTTTATGGCTAAATAACAAATCCATTTTGACCTTATTTTGGCATAGAGTGTTACATGTTGGTCAATGCCTAGTTTCTGCTTACTATTTTTCAGCAATTTGGGGGGGGGGTCAATTTTTGTCAAATAGTGAGTTTTTATCTCAGAAGCTGGTATCTTTGGATCATCAGTTTGTTTTTACAAGGGATAATTTACTTCAAAAATTTTGAAAATAACAGACTTCAATTACTTCTTTTCAGCTACTAAAGAGCTACCTCTTCTTCAACTTATGGCTAGTTTAAGAGATAGAATGTCTTGTAAAAAATTCCACTGATTCACAGATGAATCCAAGAAAAAAAGTTTATTTTACCCTCTTGCAAGAGGCAAAAGCACAGCCTTTTATTCCCTATCTCTCCCCTGATTTTCCTATTGACCAACTCCCTCCAAATAGTCGTGAGAATCAAATTTAATCTTATTTCTTTTTTTTTTTAATTTAATCTTATATAAAATACTTTGCAAACCTCAAAGTCTTACATAAAGTTGTTACCACTGTTGTTTTGGACCAAATTTGGCCATTATAATTTTACAACATTCAATTTCAAATGGTTTTTATTGTTGCTTTTTCCATTCACACTGTTTTCATTCTCTATATAGAAAATCTTTATGGTTTTGTTTACTTTACTTTGGGCTTGTTAGATAAGTCTTCCCAAGTCTTCGACACTTAAATTGTAATAATATTCCATTATATTAGTACACCACAACTTGTTTAGCCCTTCCTCAATTAACGGGAATCTCTGTTTTCAATTCTTTGCTGCTACAAACATTACTTCACATTTTGTTGTATATGGAGTCTTTCTTTAATCCTTAACTTTCTGGTGTTTAGACTATTCATAAACAAAGCCCTTAAGTCATACCATTTCTTTACTTTCATTTTCATTATTTAAGTATATGTTTAATCTGTTCTTTAACTCAACTGAAGTTGAATACTACCCAAAGGGTAACTGAGTGTCACTTAGTGAGAAGTAAGCAGACTCCAGTGAATTACAAAAGAGGAATCATATGATCAGAAAAGTGTTAAGGATGTTAGAGAAACATGGGACCATAAAAAAAAAATGAGATGAGGAGATAATAATTATAAAATTCTGAAATTTTTGTTATTGGCACATTGTGAAACTCTAGAAATGTTAGCTATTATTATATCATTATTATTAGATGATCACATATTGTTGTTGTTGCTGTGTTTTTTTTTTTGGGGGGGGGAAGGTTTTTGCTAAGGCAATTGGAGTTAAGTGACTTGTTCAGGGGTCACACAGCTAGGAAGTGTTAAATGACTGAGGGCAGATTTGAACTCAGGTCCTCCTGACTTCAGGGCTGGTACCCTATCCACTGTACCACCTGGCTGCCCTGATCGCATATTGTGTAAGACAATCAGTGGACAATCTGTTATATTCTTTTATTATTATTTTGAGTCAATATAGTGATCCCAAATGAGGGTTTTGCTTGAAGAAGCAGACACCATGAAATGACTGAATAACAACAACAATAAATAATGTAAATGATAAACATATGAATAATCACAAATGCCTGCATTTGATTTTAATTTGAATACTTTTTTTTTCCCTTTTCTTAAATAGATAACATGGCTTAGTGGATAGAGGGTAAGCCATGAAATTAGAAAGATTGATCCTTGACACATACATTGACTGTATCAACATAGGCAAGGGCCCTGGGCTATATCAACTAACAGAAAAGGTGTTTATCTTCATTGGTGGAGAAGGTTTATATATCTGAAGTTCCATATACTTGATGAAATCCTAGATATGTAACCTTTTTTATCCCCAATCAAATGTTCCTTTTCATCTATTTGAATGCATGTACTTGAATGAAATTAATTTAAAAACATACATTTATTAAAGTTATAGTTAAAGGCTGGCAGCAGAAGATAAATGCAAGTGCCACATGATTCTGTATGAGTAGTGTAGGAACAAATCCTTTGATCCAGTAGTGCTAATATTGAATCTGTATCCCAAGGAAATCATAAAGGAGGGGAAAGGATCTGTTGAGGTTGAAAAGGGACCCCAAAGATTGGGGTTGCAGACCTATATCATGAGATGTCTCAAAAGAATTTGTAGGCTTAAACCCATATCCAAGTCAAGGGGCAAAGTTTATTGTAATTGTAAACGCCAATAGTAGCAGGCTAAGTTCCAAAAGAATTTAGCAAAAAAACAGAAGCAAGGAGACACATTTATCCAGTTGTTCTTGTCATTATATGCTAATTTTGTGGCCTAGAGTTAGAACTAAGGCGTGGTTTCAGGAATTTGGTTATCACTGACCAATAGATCTAGGACTATCCTAAGGCCAGAAGATTTTAGAATCATTGACAGACAAGTTTGTCAGAACAATAGCATTCTTAGGTCAGAGGGCCTCAAGATCACTAATATATCTTCCCTAAAATCTAAGGGAAGAAATATTATATTCCTAGTCCAGAGCACTTTTATAATCATTGAGTGACACATTGCCAGAATAATAGCACTTCAAAGTTGGAGAGGGAGGACCTTAGGATCCCAGATTCCAAAGCCAGAAGACTTTATAATCATTAACAGATTATTAGAACAGAAGTACTCTAAGGTTAGGGGACCTCCCTAGTGCTGTCTCCCTTAGAAGCTATGTTCTTTCAGATCCACATGTGCAAAAATATTTGTAGCAGCTTTTGGCAAAGAACTGGAAAATGAATAGATGCTCATCAATTGGGGAATGACTGAATAAGTTATGGTATATGAAAGTAATAGAATGTTATTATTCTATAAAAAGTGATGAACAAGCCTGATTTTATAAAGGCCAGGAAAGATTTCCACAAATTGATGCAGAGTGAAATAAGTGGAACCAGGAATACAATGTACACAGTAACAGCAAGATAATGCAATAATCATCTATGAAAGACTTGGTTCTTTTCAGTGGTTTTGTTATCCAAAGCAATCTCACTAAATTTTGGAAAGAAAACACTATCTGCATCCAGAGAGAGAACTACGGAGAATGGATATAAATCAGCACATACCATGTTCACTTTTTTCCTTTTTTTTCTCTAGTGGTTTTTCCCTTTTGTCCTGATTTTTTTCCCCAACATATTCATAAAGAAATGCGTATTTTTAAAAAAATTATGTACATGTATAACCAGAAAAAAAGAAAACAACAAGGAAGAAATTATTCAATGGGTGGGTGGGTAGTGGGAGAATGAAATAAATATCTATAAAAAAATTTTTAACAAATCCCCCTTCCCCCAAAAAAGAGTGGTATAGGATACTAAAGCTCAAAATAAGCTGAAGTTTTAAAAATGCTATATTGAGGGAAAGAAGAATCTCAAAAAAGAGAAGGATGGAACAATGATAATAGATAAGGAAGAAAAGGTGGGTCTGTTTACCTCTGATTTTGCTATTTTTTCTGCTTAAAAAGATTGATCTTTGGACTACAAGAAAAAAAAAGATTTATAGGGAGTTGGAACTCCAGATAAGTAGAGAGAGAGAGTAAAAGAGTACCTGTCTGCCTTATATGAATAAAAATCATCAAGTCTAGATGAACCACATTCCAAGGTCCTGAATGTGATTATTAAGTAGATGTGATTTCTAAACCACTGTCAGTAATCTTTAAAAGAGTATGGAGAACAGAACAGGAATTCAGAGAAAGGAAAACATTGTTCTGATTTTTAAAAAAGGGTTGAGTGGAAGAGTCCAGTGAGACTGACTTCAATTTCTGGGGGGAAAAACAAACAAACCTCTAGAATATATTATTACTCAGATGTTTGGTGAACAGTTGAAAAGGAAGCAGAGATTGCAAAGAGCCAGCTTTTTTTTTTTTTTTTTTTTTTTTTTATCAAGAACAGGTCATGCCAGATTAACTTCAATTCCTTTTTTTTGACAGAGTAACTCTACTGGCAGATCAGGGCTTTACTGTAGATATAACTTATCTAGATTTTATCAAAGCTCTCATACACTTCTTATGCAAAAGAAGGAGAAATGTAAGCTAGATGAAAGTAGAGCAGGTAGGCTTGAGACTGGTTGAATGGGTAGATCCAAAGAGTTGTTAATTTTCTGTCTCAAGTATGGAAGACTCTAATGGAATGCCAAACAGCCTGTTCTTGACCCTATACTGCTTAATATTGTTACTAATGATTTAGATTAATGGTATGAAAATCAAATAGAAATGAGTGACATCATTGAACCTTACATAAAGATCTCTGCTACAGGCACCATATTGGATAATCCTTGATTCTTTACCTGATAAATTTGGATAAAGAAAAAGCACATTTATCAAATGAGCTTACTGCTCATTTAGGAAGGATAGCTACCACACTGGATTTCAAACATTGTAATACTGGTCTACATGAAATTTAAAACAGAAATACGTAAAATATTTACTTAGGTAAAAAAAAGAATCAATCTTACAAGAGCTATATGTGGAACCATGATTGGATAGTAGTATTTCTACTAGTTTCAATGGACTTAAAGTTCAATATAAGTAAATAGTGGAAAAGTCAGTCAAAAGAATATGTCAATAAGAGACATAGTGATCAGGATTAAGGAGGTAATTATCCACTGTATACTGCCCAACTCAGACTATGTCTGGAATATTGCATTGTGAATGAGAAAAATTTCATTGTGATAACTTTTTGTAACATTGTTATTGTGATACCTTTTATTGTGATTTTTTAATTAGAATGATAGGATCTTTCCCAAAGCTCATTAAAATGCTGGGTTCATCTGTTACTATATATCTCAAACAGCCCAATATAACCCAAAATAATGCCTTAGCTGGAAATTGCATATATATTGTGGATGCATCCTTGCTCCCTGGAAAAAGCCTACATGAAGTGATTATGTTTCTGTGCCCTTGTTTAAACTCTATAAACATTATAGAGACTTGGGGGAATGGGATGCCTTTTTTCCCCTGCTCTACCCTTTGTCAAATGACCAACTTTTTTTCTAAAACTTTTTCAGGTTTGGCCATGTTTTCTTTTTTCTTTCTTTTTTTTTTTTCTTTTCTTTTTTTTTTCTTTTTGGTATTATAAATGATATCCCTGATAGCCCAAGTAAACTTCAAGTTCCTCCTGGATCTCATAAACTAAGTAAGTCTCCATGATCTCAGGACTGGATTTGGGCAGAACCAAATTATTTGGGATCAGATTGAGCCTGGTGAGAACCTGGTGAGTAGCCGAGAGTTCAATTCAAAAAAATTTAAAGTTTTGGATTAGATCTCAGGACTAAAGACTCCAAATGTCTAGAAAACTCTGCTTAGCTTTAGCCTAGGGAATAATTCAGAAGGATCTAGCTACCTGAATCTGGACCAATCACCTGACAGCTCTGGAGAAAATGGTTAGAATCCAACTAGTCTTTTGACAGATTTTTCTCTCTCTTTATTTGTGTTTTTCCTCTCAACATTCCTATAATTATTAGATATCAGACAAGGCATTAAGATTGGAAAAAACTGAGGCTTTTATTGCAGTTATTCTACAAGCACAAAGTAACATATTTACCTTGGAAATTTTTAAGGGAAACATCTAGGTAAGCTATAAAGATTGCTGTAAAAAAATGTAGATAGGGAGTGTAGAATGGTGGTGGAGACTACAATTCTGATGCTATACTCTCCTCAATAAGTAGAGATTTACTTCCATTAACTTTTTGCTCAAACTCTCGCTGAGAGACAGAGTTATAGAACAGTTAGGAGAAACTGTGAGATACTATCTCTGTCCTCTCAATTCTGGCCTGGTAGAAATTGTAGAAATAAAGACATAAAAAAGGAAGGAAAACTTTTTCCTGGCTCGTAGAAATTCCTGGCATTATAAACTAATTAGAGATTATAAATTGGTAATTGAAATGTAATATCTTTACTCTAAATTCTAAATGATAGTTTGAATGCTTATATAAGTGCTGAAATATTGTATTTGAATTTTTTGGAAGGTTTGTAACTCCCTAGGACTGAAATTATGTTCAAACAGCTCTCAAGACCTTTTTTTCCTCCTTATCAGCCTTTTCTTAGGAAAAAGATTCACTTTTTTAGTAGAAGGTGATTTCATCTTCTAGAAAATACTAAGCAACAAGGCATGTGTATGAGGAAAGGAAGGGGCAGAATAGAATTATCAGATGAAAATTTACTCTTAGAAGTTTGCTTTACCTTATCACTGCATTTTCTTTTGTGCTTGACTAAAGAAAATGTAATTATTTAGATAAATTGAAGCAAAGTCACGGAAAGAAATTGAAATAGATTATGTAACTAGAGAAGTAAAAGCTTTACAATTAATCAATCCAGTAAGGAAATCTGTACAAAAGAGATTCAGTGGAATCCTAGATTGGAAATATGATTGTTAAATAAAGTAGACTGAAGGTTGTAGACTTTTTTTTTTTTTTTTTACCCTTAGGGTAAAAACAAAAAACCACACACACAAACAAGAAAAAGAAAGTTTAAGTAGAAGTGAGAGGAGAATGGCTAGAAGTTAAAGAAAGATGGAGTCAATTTCATGATAAGCCTTGGAATTAGAGCTTGACTGAAAAAACAACAACAACAACAACAACAACAAATAATTACAACAGAAGACATCCTTAAAATTCACCAGAAAAGGTCTGTTTTTGCTTGAGGGTGGGGACTGTTAGACCAGGTAGAGGCTGAGGGGAAGCAGCGGCAGCCTAAACGAGCAGTAAGCTCATTTGATAAATGTGCTATCTTTTTGTTTATCCAAATGTATCAGGTAAAGAATCAAGAATTATCCAAATCTATATGGATAGAGAGTAGGCTGCTCACACTGCGCAGACCAGAAAGGGGTGGGGTGTGATCTCAGCCATCTCTGCAGGGAGAACTTTAATACAGTATCGGCTACTTTGCCCTAGCAGCAATCCATTAAACAAGCAGAGAAGCTAAAAACACAGGGAGTGAAGACTATAACCCTGAAAAGCTAGGGTCTCTCAGGACCTGGCCACACCCATCCAGAGTGCCTCAGCATGTTCTCAGAGTCTCAGAGTATAGACCCAGCACAGCCATTACTGTCCTGCTAGTGCCTTGCTGCTGCCCCCCACAGTCTGTAGAGGAAGCTCAGTAACACCATCCAGCCCCCCCCCCCCAAAAAAAAAAAAGCAGACTGTATTTTTTTTTCTAGTTTGTCTTCTTTGATTCTTCTCTGACAAAATGAGCAAAAAATTTAAATGGACCTTAACAATTGATAGCTTCTATATGGATAGGTAACAGACTTTAAACCCTGAGGAGACTAAAAACAGACTGTCTCCAGATGAATCCCCAAAGGGGGAGATGATCTGATCCTCAACACACAAGACTCTCATAGAAAAAATTAAAAAAGGTTCTTGTAATGGGCTGAGGCTCGAGTTGATGCACTGAGGTCCCAAGCACGTGAGGCTAAATAGTAATTGGACCATACTCCATTAATATATATACTTGGAGAAAGAATGGTCCCCACCCACTCTTTGTGCAAGTCCTAATGTGTTGTATAGGAAATGATGATTTTGGTGGGTGGAGGCAGAGGGGCAGAGAGGGAAGCAGAGAGACTGCTGGCTGGCATCTTGACACAGCTGCTCACATTGCTATTGTGACTCCCCTTCACCTCTGATTCCCCTTCACCTTCGATCCTTCTTCACCTCTACTAAAAATAAAGATCAATGATTTTCCCCTAATCTGAATTTCTGACTCCGGCTGATTTTAAATACGTGGTCATCACAGGTTCTCACAAGAGAGCTAGAAGAAAAATGGGAAAAGGGAACGGAAGCTTGGCAAGAGAGTATGGATAAGTCATGCCACTCATTTAAGACAGAGTGGATAAAAAAATCAAATCCTTGAAAAACAGAATTAATGAACTGAAAAAAGAAAATAGCTTTCTAAAAAATAAAATTGGTGAAATGGAAAAAAATTCCATAGAACAAAACAATGCTCTTAAAAACTCAATTGGACAATTAGAAGAAGATATTAAAAAGTGGGTGAAGAAAATACTTCATTGAAAATCAGAATTGAACAAATGGAATTGACACCAAGAATCAGTCAAGCAAAACCAAAAAAATGAAGCAATGGGAAAAAATGTCAAATATCTTCCTGGGAAAACAAGAGACTTGGAAAATAGGTCTAGGAGAGACAATCTGAGAATTATTGGTCTCCCTGAAAAATATGATGAAAAAAAGAGCCTGGACACTATTTTCCAGGAAATTATCAAAGAGAACTGCCCAGAAGTCATAGAAACAGAGGGTAAAATAGAAATTGAAAGAATTCACCTATCACCTACTGAAAGGGATCCTAACATCAAAACACCAAGAAATATAGTGGCCAAATACCAGAACTATCAGATGAAGGAAAAAAATACTTCACATTGCTACAAAAATCAATTAAAATATAGAGGAGCCACAATAAGGATTACTTAGGATCCACAGTAAAGGATCAAAGGGCCTGGAATATGATATTCCGAAAGTCCAAGGAACTTGGTATGCAGCCAAAAATAACTTACCCAGCCAAAATGAACATCTTTTTCCAGGGAAGAAGATGGACATTCAATGAAATAAGTAAATTTCACTGTTTTTGATGAAAAAAACAGAACTTAAAAAAAAGTTTGATCTACAAATATAGAACTCAAGAGAAATCTAAAAAAATAAAAAGAAATCTTGGGAACTATATTTCTGCTATAAAGATATATAAAGAACACATGTATACTTTTTTCTAGAAACTAGAGGTGGAAAGGAAATTGTACCCTGAAAAGGTAAAATGGGGGTACTACATCTCAAGAAGAGGCAAAGGAAACCTATTATTTCTGAGAGAAAGAATGGAGGGCGATGAACATAGTGTGTATCTTACTGCCATCAGCACTGACTTAAAGAGAAAAATATTAGACGTATTTGATTTATGGTGAAACTTCTCCCACCTCATTGAAAAGCAGGAGGGGAAAAAGTGAAAAGGGAAGAAGTAAGCTAAGCAGAAAAGAATACAGAAATTGTAAGGAAAAGGAGTAAGATAGAGGAGGAACTCTAAGGTGGGAGGAGGGATACTAAAAAAGGGAGGGCTGTGAGAAGCAAGTAGTGCTCACAAGTTTAATACTGGGGAGGGGAGTAAGGGGGAAGGAAAAGAGAAAAGCATAAACAGAGATTAACAAGATGACAAGTAATACAGAATTGATCATTTTAACCATAAATGTGAATGTGGTAAACTTCCCCATAAAGAGGAAGTGATTAGCAGAATGAATTAAAAGTCAGAATCCTACAATATGTTGACATTTTGAAGACACACCCAAAGCAGGGTGACACATACAGAGTAAAGGTAAAAGGTTGGAGCAGAATCTACGAAGCTTCAGGTGATGTCAAAAAAGCAGGGGTAGCCATCCTGATCTCAGACCAAGCAATAGCAAAAATTGATCTCATTAAAAGAGATAAGGAAGGGCACTATATCTTGCTAAAGGGTAGAATATATAATATTATCTAATAATAATACCCAATATTAAACATATATGCACCAAGTGGTATAGCATTTAAATTCTTAAAAGAAAAATTAAGACAGCTGCAAAAAGAAATAGACAGCAAAATTATAATAGTGGGAGATCTCAACCTTGAACTCTCAGAATTAGATAAATGAAACCACAAAATAAATAAGAAAGGAATCAAACAGATAAATGGAATACTAGAAAAATTAGATATGATAGATCTTTGGAGAAAACTAAATGTAGACAGAAAGGAGTACACTTTCTTCTCAACAGTTCATGGAACCTATACAAAAATTTACCCTATATTAGGACATAAAAACCTCAAACTCAAGTGCAGTAAGGCAGAAATAGTAAATGCATCCTTTTCAGACCACGATGCAATGAAAATTACATTCAACAAAAAGCCAGGGGCAAGTAGACCAAAAAATAATTGGAAACTAAATAATCTTATACTAAAGAATGATGGGGTGAAACAGCAAATCATAGACATAATTAATAACTTTATCCAATGAGACGTCATACCAAAATGTGTGGGATGCAGCCAAAGCAGTAATAAGAGGAAATTTCATATCTCTAGAGGCCTAGTTGCATAAAATAGAGAAAGAAAAGGTCAATGAATTGGGCTTGCAATTAAAAATGCTAGAAAAGGAATAAATTTAAAACCCCCAGTCAAACACTAAACTTGAAATTCTAAAAATAAAAGAAGAGATCAATAAAGTTGAAAGTAAAAAAAAAAAAAAAACTATTGAATTAATTAATAAAACTAAGAGTTGGTTCTATGAAAAAACCAACAAAATAGACAAACCCTTAGTAAATCTGATTAAAAAAAGGAAAGAGTAAAATCAAATTGTTAGTCTTAAAAATGAAAAGGAAGAACTCGCCACTAATGAAGAGGAAATTAGAGCAATAATTAGGAGTTACTTTGCCCAACTTTATGCCAATAAATTTGATAACTTAAATGAAATGGAAGAATACCTTCAAAAATATCGCTTGCCCAGATTAACAGAGGAAGAAGTAAATAGACTAAAGAGTCCCATTTTAGAAAAAGAAATAGAACAAGCTATTAACCAATTCTCTAAGAAAAAATCCTCAGGACCAGATGGATTTACCTGTGAATTCTACCAAACATTTAAAGAACAATTAACTCCAATGCTATATAAACTATTTGAAAAAATAGGGATTGAAGGAGTCCTATTAAATTCCTTTTATGACACAGACATGGTACTGATACCTAAACCAAGTAGGTTGAAAAGAGAGAAAGAAAATTATAGACCAATCTCCCTAATGAATATTGATGCTAAAATCTTAAATAAAATATTAGCAAAAAGATTACAGAAAATCATCCGCAAGCTAATACACTATGACCTAATAGGATTTATACCAGAAATGCAGAGCTAGCTCAATATTAGGAAAACTATTAGCATAATTTACTATATCAATAACCAAATTAACAAAAACCATATGATCATCTCAATAGATGAAGAAAAAGCATTAGATAAAATCCAACATCCATCCCTAATAAAAACACTTGAGAGGATAGGAATAAATGGACTTTTCCTTAAAATAGTCAGGAGTATATATTTAAAACCGTCAGTAAGCATCATATATAATGGAGAAAAACTGGAACCTTTCCCAGTAAGATCAGGAGTGAAACAAGGTTGCCAATGATCACCATTATTATTCAATATTGTATTAGAAATGCTAGCCTTGGCAGTAAGAGTTGAGAAAGAGATTAAAGGAATTAGAGTAGGTAATGAGGAAACCAAATTATCACTTTTTGTAGATGATATGATTGTATACTTAAAGAACCTCAAAGATTCTACTAAAAAGCTATTACAAACAATTCATAACTTTAGCAAAGTTGCAGGATACAAAATAAATCCACATAAATCTCAGCATTTGTATACATCACCAACAAAATCAAACAGCAAGATATTCAAAGAGAAATTCCATTGAAAATAACTATCAATAGCATAAAATATTTGAGAATCTATCTACCAAAGGAAAGTCAGGAATTATATGAGCAAAATTACAAAACACTTTCTACACAAATAAAGTCAGATCTAAACAATTGGAAAAATATTAAGTGCTCTTGGATAGGCAAAGCAAATATAATAAAGATGACAACACTCCCTAAACTAATCTATTTATTTAGGGCATACCAATCAGACTCCCAAGAAACTATTTTAATGATCTAGAAAAAATAACAACAAAATTCATATGGAAGAACAAAAGGTCAAGAATTTCAAGGCAAATAATGAAAAAAAAAATCAAATGAAAGTGGCCTAGCTGTACCTGATCTAAAACTATGTTATAAAGCAGTAGTCACCAAAACCATTTGGTATTGGCTAAGAAATACATGAGTTGATCAGTGGAATAGGTTAGGTTCACAAGACAAAATAGTCAATAACTATAGCAATTTAGTGTTTGACAAACCCAAAGATCCCAACTTTTGGGATAAGAATTCATTATTTGACAAAAACTGATGGTAAAATTGGAAATTAGTATGGCAGAAATTAGGCATGGAGCCACACTTAACACCATATACCAAGATAAGAATCAAAATAGGTCCATGATTTAGGCGTAAAGAATGAGATCATAATTAAATTAGAGGAACATAGGATAGTTTACCTCTCCGACTTGTGGAGGAGGAAGGAATTTGTGACCAAAGAAGAACTAGAGATCATTATTGATCACAAATAGAAAATTTTGATTACATCAAATTAAAAAGCCTTTGTACAAACAAAACTAATGCAAACAAAATTAGAAGGGAAGCAACAAACTGGGAAAACATTTTTACAGTCAAAGGTTCTGATAAAGGACTCATTTCCAAAATATATAAAGAATTGACTCTAATTTATAAGAAATCAAGTCATTCTCCAATTGATAAATGGTCAAATGATATGAACAGACAATTTTCAGATGATGAAATAAAAATTATTTCCACTCATATGAAAGTATTCCAAATCACTATTGATCAGAGAAATGTAAATTAAGACAACTCTGAGATACCACTACACACCCGTCAGATTGGCTAAGATGACAGGAAAAAATAATGATGAATGTTGGAAAGGATGCGGGAAAACTGGGACATTGATGCATTGTTGGTGGAGTTGTGAATGAATCCAACCATTCTGGAGAGCAATCTGGAATTATGCCCCAAAAGTTATCAAACTGTGCATACTCTTTGATCCAGCAGTGCTGCTATTGGGCTTATATCCCAAAGAAATACTAAAGAAGGGAATGGGACCTGTATGTGCCAAAATGTTTGTAGCAGCCCTGTTTGTAGTGGCTAGAAACTGGAAAATGAACGGATACCCATCAATTGGAGAATGGTTGGGTAAATTGAGGTATATGAATGTTATGGAATATTATTGTTTTGTAAGAAATGACCAGCAGGATGAATACAGAGAGGCTTGGGGAGACTTACATGAATTGATACTAAGTGAAATGAGAAGAACCAGGAGATCATTATATACTTCAACAATGATACTGTATGAGGATGTATTCTGATGGAAATGGATTTCTTCGACAAAGAGAAGATCTAATTCAGTTCCAGTTGATCAATAATGGACAGAAGCAGCTATATCCAAAGAACGAACACTGGGAAATGAGTGTAAACTGTTTTCATTTTTGTTTTTCTTCCCAGGTTATTTTTACCTTCTGGATCCAATTCTTCCTGGGCAACAAGAGAACTGTTTAGTTCTGCACACATATATTGTATCTAGGATATAATATTACATATTTAACATGTATAAGACTGCTTGCCATCTAGGGGAAGGTGTGGAGAGAGGGAAGGGAAAAGTTGGAACAGAAGTGAGTGCAAAGGATAATGTTATCAAAAATTACCCAGGCATATGTTCTGTCATTAAAAAAATTACAATTAAAAAAAAAAAAAGAAAAGAAAGATGGAGTCTTGGAAATTGAGGGATGGCTATTGGTTGGGGAATGACTGTAAGTTGCATGATGTGCTTGTGATAGAATTCTATTTGGGAAATGATAAGTACATTGCTCTCATAAAAACTTTGAAAATCGATCATGAGTACATGAAAAGTGAAATGTGCTGTGTACAAAATAATAGCAATGTTGTAGCATGATCAGCTGTGAATGACTTTACTATTCTCACCAAAATAGAGTGATCCAGGACTACTCTGAAAGACTTATGATGAAAAATCCTATCCATCCTGAAAGAAAGAATTGATTGTATCTGAATATAGATTGAAGCATACTTAAAAAAAGAAATCACTTTGTTTTTCTTGAATTTTTTTGGGGGGAGGGGACAATTTATGTTTTCTTTCACAACATGGCTTTTATGAAATGTTTTACATAACTTCACATATGCCTTCTCAGTGAGAGGGGAGAGAGGAGAAGAAAATCTGGAACTCAAAGTTTTAAAAACAAATGTTAACAATTATCTTATATGGGGCAACTAGGTGGTTCAATAGATAGAGCACCAATCCTGAAGTCAGGAGTACCTGAGTTCAAATCTGGCCTCAGACACTTAACACTTCCTAGCTATGTGACCCTGGGCAAGGAACTTAACCCCAATTTCCTCAGCAAAAAAAAGAAAAAAGAAAAAAAATCTTACATATAACTAGGAAAAATCAAATATTAAACAAGTAAACAACAACCACATAAAAGAATAAAGGTCTTTAGACAAGAAATAAAGAAAGAAAGAAAGATGGAGTCCATTTTCACTGACTATGTGAATAGAGATTTTAGAAGTTAGTATTTGGAGTTTTGAAAGGAGAGGTTAGAGGAGTTTTTTTATTTGTTTAATTGTTTTGTCTTGTTTTTGTTTTTAAATCTCATTAAGATAAGAAAAATAAAGAAGCGTTCTGTGCCTATAAATTTGTGAATAACAGTTGGAGTAATAATACCTGTTAGCAATTTAAGATAGAAAATGTTCTAACCAGTGACACTGTTTATGTAATGGAAGCAACAAAAATAGTTTTTCAGCATGGAATTATTTGAGTATAGCTTAATAAGATTATGCTTTTTAAAGATCATAATAAAATACATTTCATATTGGCATTAAGTTGTTATGGTTAGAGACTGCATGAAAAAATTAAAAGTGTGATTTACCTTCATAATTATTCTATAGTGGTTTTTGAATGCAATTACTACAGAATGTCAAATTGATAAATGTATTTTCTATGTAAGATGATTTGAAAACACATTCAACTGAATTGATATTATCTGAGTGGTATTATGCCTTTAAACTCAATAATATTGCTTATGTTACTGTTAGGCTTCTAATTTTTGTATTTTGATTTTTAAGAAATCATTGTATAAGACATTCTGTTAACTTGAAAAATGTATCACCAAAGGGTGATGCAATTATAGCATTAAAAAAAAAAACTCCTCTTTTTGTTAGAATGCTGTGAAATTATGAATTTAAGCTATCACTTACTTAGAGATTATTATTATAATGATTAAAAAGCCTGTCCAGTGTTGTTCCAGAATATTTTGATTTAAAAAGAATAATAACTAGTTACTATTTGGTAAAAGTATGACAGACTTTGCAAATTGTCCTTATTTATATGTTCTTTGGGACCTTCTATTTGGGCAGATTCATAGGATCTTATACAATCTGGGATAGAAATTGCTGAATAAACATTATGAAGTTCTCAAATAATGGTTTATTGAAAAATGGAGATCCTCTTCTATATTACAAACACTCACAGGCAAAGAGGGGGAAGGCTTGCAAGTTTATTTTATAAAGAATATTTATCTAATAGATAGTTTGATAATTGTTTATGGAAATTATGAAAGTGTACCTGGACTTGTATCTATTGAAGTTGACCTTTGACCCAACTTATTATTGATAAAATGTATATCTAAAGATTTTGTTTTTACCTTAAAGATCAATATGCAATATCTGCAGATACTGATTTCTGTTATTCTGGAGGTTTACAGTAAGTAACCAGTGTTTTTCTGGGTTTTGAGGGAATTATCATATATTAAATATATGTATGTATTCACAAAAGGTGATAATTTTCTTAATTTTTAATGAATTAAATTAAATTATTAAATGAAGAATTTTTCATTCTTCATGATTGATTTTGCTCTAGTATGGATTTATATTAGAAAGAATGATTAAGATAAGGGATTCTATAGGCTTATGGTTCACTATTATTACAATAACATGAAAAAAATATATACCATGTTTCCCCGATAATAAGACACTGTCTTAATTTTTTTTTTTGATAGAAAAACACCAGAGGGCTTATTTTCAGGGGAGGGCTTATTTTAATGAACATTGACAGCAATTTTAATAAACAGGTAAATGTGAACAAAAAAAAGTACCTTTATTCAATAATGATCATGTCATCTTCTTCAACAACATCGTCATAAGTGTCCATACCCTGAATTCCATCCTGGATGTCTTGCACCTCTATTTCCTTCAGAAGAAGTGGACCCAATCTGTCATGTCCAACAATATAGCTCTATTTAATGAACATGTCTTGTCCAGATAACCTGCTCATAGTGCCTTGGCGACACAGCTGTCAGTAATTTTATCCCATGACTTCTTCACCCAAGTCAGGACTTCTTGCAGACAGGGCTTCACAAAGTTTCCACGCTGATTTCTTTCCATTCTATTTTCAATGTAGTCATTAACTTCCATACGCAAATGGTCCTTTTTGTTTGTTTATTGCAATATCAAGGGTCTGGAGATAGGCAGTCATTCCTGCAGGAATCATTACTTGATCTATTCTTCTCTCTGCAAGGAAGTTCTTCATTTCTTTAGCGCAGTGAGTGCTGGCTGAATCCCAGATTATCAGACCTCTTTGGTTACCTCGCATAACAAGTGGCAGCATTAAATCAACCCACTTTCTTATAAGGGCTTGTGTACACCAGGCTTTTTCGGTTTCAAGAACGTAAATGTTTGATACACATTCAATCTTATCTTTCTTGCCCTTACTGATGATTAGAGATGTGGCTTTCTTTCTATCCAAACGAATTGCCAAAACACGGGTGACCCGTGCAGACAGAATAATAAAATTATGACCATCAGTCCTTCTTTTCACTCAATCATGTCCCTCAATAATGTTTTAACCCCATCATGCTCCCTGAGTGCTCCTTCTATCCTCCATGATGCCTCCTGAGTTCTTCTTTTATCCTCCATCATGCCTGCTGAGTTCTTCTTTTATCCTCCATCATGCCCCCTCACTCCCACTTACATACTGGGTTTTTATGTTGTCCTGCCTCAGCTCTCTTCGGTGGCACTGCTCTCAATGGCGCCAGCAAGCAAATCACTGGGGAAGAACAGGATGACGTGCTCACTGCTGCACCTCTAATTGGATGCAGCTCAGAGTGCGGTGTGTGTTTCACGGAGGGAGGGGGAGAGAAGGGGGGAAGGGAAGACGGGGGGGGGGGGAATGGTGCATACAGAGGGTACCGTAATGTAGCGTGTAGCGCAGGGGATCACCTTCACTATAGCAGCAATCTCAATAGAGCTTATTTTCGGGGGAGGGCTTATTTTAGAGGAATCTTACACAGTAGGGGAGGGCTTATTTTAGGGATAGGTCTTATTATCGGGGAAACACGGTATTATACCTAGCCCTAATCTGTGATTAATGAAACTTGCTATTTGAGGTAAAAGATCTAAAGTCTGTAATTTATATTTTTGAGTTTTGATTTCAGGTATGATTGGCTGAAGTGTTATTACATCAATAATTTACCATTCAAGGGAAATACCAAGTGTAAATCAAAGGGAGTATGATCTGAGAAGTAATATGTGCCTAAGAAGGTTGAGGGATGGTGTTGCAGAGGGGATGGAAGGATCCTCTTGACTCAGTTTTCCCATTGTGCTATTTCTTTTCTGAACAGAAAAATTTGCCATCTAGTTAATTTTTAAACTTGGTTATTATATCCTGTGAATAATTTGGAACTTTTCTATATGATTGGCTATTCCAAAATAAAGATTGCTATGACTCTTAACTGGAAAGATTGCTATGAGGATGTATTCTGATGGAAGTGGATTTCTTTGACAAAGAGATCTAACTCAGTTTCAATTGATCAATGATGGATGGAAGCAGCTACACCCAAAGAAGTTTTCCCCTTTTATGCTTATGACAATTTATTTTATACATTTGAATGGGCAGTCTTGCTATAATTATACTTATGTCCCTCCTTGTATTCATAGAAAATTTCTATAAATAAATTAGGTGAATTGTAAAAGATTTTTTAAAAAATGTATGATGAATCTGTTTGTTATAATACTAAAATGTATCAGAGTTACTATAATGCAATGCAAGCATGAAAGCCTTTGCTGTTTTTAATTCCACTATCCTAAATTTGTGGTTATCTTTCTATCATAACCAACTGAAAGATAAATGAGTTTTTAGGCTTCCCATCCATCTCCTTTTAAATTATTATACATTTATGTTTAGTTTCAGATCTGTACAAACACACACACATATGTAGATAGTTAAGGTAAAGATAGAAAGAGAAAATGGTATGTAAAAAAAATTCCCTGAACTTTCAGGAAATTATGAATTCCTAATTTGATATTCTTCCTATAGCGCTATTGTTAATAAAATTAACTTTGTGATATTTAAACTAGTTTATGTTTCAAAATTATTTCAAAATTATATGAATTTTATTAGAAGACCAAATTTAAGAGATTGTATCAAGCCTTATCAATTTATATTATTATATTATATTATACTATTAATATCTATTAATTAGCACATAATATTGCAATATATTATGATTAAATTAATATATTATGTAATAACAATATAATATACTACACAATACATAATATTAATATATTAATATGATTAATATATAATACACAATTAATATATTGTAATGATATCTATTAATATGATTGATATATTATGATATGATATATTAATAATATAGTGTTAATATATTATATTATATAATGTTATAATAGTAATTTATCATATTAAGTCTTTTCAATAGCAGATCTAATGATATTACACAAAGAATTTCTGCAAATAACTTGGCATCAGGAAACTGGATCTACTAGGTGAAGGATACTTTCAAAACTACCTTGGAAATGAAACCTATTTCAGAATTTCCAAGGAAATATGTTTCCCAACATCAGATGGCTATATGGGATGGCAAAGACTAAGAATGAAATATGCTGATTAAATAGAAATTTGAAGTGAGTTATCAGCATTATGTTATATTGTAATATTATAAGTGGCACAACATCAGGAACAATGAAATTTTGTTACTTAATATTGAAGACCAGTTTAATATTACTTTTGTGTTAATGTTTTGTGATGTTTATGTATTTCTGCAAAAGTATATGGCCCAATTTTAATGTTGATACATCAATTTATAATGTGTGATTAAATTAAAGTATAGCAAGTAATTTTTCATCTTTGATTCCCTTTTACTAATTTTATTTGGGGAGGGAAGGAAGCATCAGGCCATTTCTTTACAACTTTTGATTAACTAAAAGTCCATCTTCTGTTAATATTGATTGTTAGCTCCATTAGCTAACCATGTAAGGGAAGATTTCTGTGATGGAGTTTTTGAGTTATTTTGGTGATATGTTAATCTCCCTTCTCAGACAGTTCATTATGAGCCCTCTAAATGTCATTTAATCTATAACCTGATTTAATTTACTTATAGAGTCTATTTAACTAGGTTTATTTCCTTAGGAGACTTACGAGATTTTGGTACTCTTTTATGACGTTAAAGGAAGCATGGGGTTATAAATCTTTTATTTAAATTTTTTTTTTGCATTAATTTAGCCATATGCATTTTTCTTTTCTCTGTTATAGCTTTCATTGACTTGGACATCTTTCTATACTGTATAGATTTTACTTTTTGGTATAATTCTAAATCCCTTAATTTACAGTCGTGATGCTTACTTGATTTGATTGTCCTGATTATGACCCCCATCTCTCCTTAAAAATTTTTTTCAAGATCTAGATAAGTAGTTAGGAGGGTGTCTCCACTGACAGATTATTTTAATGAATTTCCTTTTAAACCTTAACCTAGCTCTTTGCTTCTATGATTGAGGTGTTGGGGTTTTGAAGCTCCAAGAAAGGAAATTGTGGAGGATATGTCATTGTAATAATCTTTTATAATTTTATCTTGTAATAACCTTTTATTGTGACAATCTTTATTGGAATGCTTGGACTTAACCCAAAACTCATTGAAATGTTGATATATATCTCAAACACTATTGTCTGGATGTACCTTGTATGGAAAGTACCTACATGCAGCAGCTATTTCCTTGTGCCTTTGTTTGAACTTTATATAATATAAAACTTATATGGATGCATGGGGGAACAGGTTTTTTTTTTTTTTTTTCCTCCTTCTTTGGCTCTTCCCTCTGCTGTTGACTTAATGAACTTTCTAAAAAAAAATTTCAGATTAGAGTTTCTTCTCAATTGATAGGCATCATATTTTACAAATAACTTTAAGAGTTAGAGAGGTGGCCCAAATGGTAAAGGACATTGAAATCATGACATATAGGAATTATCTGGAGAAACTCAGATTTCTCCTGGAGAAGAAAAGACTTACAAGGGCCATGATAACTGTCTTTAAAATATCTGAATTGACGTGTAATGCCAGAGAAACTGAGCAAGATTGAGAGTAGAGAGTATTTAATATTTTATTAAATGGAGAGATATATTGGAACCAATGGGTCCATGATTTGGTCCCAGGGCTGAATGAGACTCTTGTCTCCAAAAAATCCAGCAAACATTAGTTCTCAATGACATATATACACATAGCTCAGATGCAAGGGGTAGACTGAGGCAGGAGCAGAGTCAGAGTACTGAGAGCCGGAAAGAGACTCTGACAGGGTGGGGTGAGCCACTGGAGATGGGATGACATAATCAGGGGGAGGCAACCCGGACATAGGGAGAGGCATCTTGATAAGAATTCTGATAGATTGGGATGGGGAAAGGCAGTCTGATATTCTAAAATATAAGATTTTTTTATTCTGATGATTAAGAGGGAGAGGTGGTTTTGCAGGATTGAGCAGAACAATCAGGCAAAACAATTCAAGAAAACCAAGGCAGGACAATTTAGGGAAACGGAGTCAGGACAATTAGGGAAACTGAGTCAGGATAATAAAAGAGAACTGTGGCACAACAGGTGGAAATTAATGAGACCAATTTCATTTTGAAGGAAGAACTAACTGGCTAAGATGACAGAAAAAAATAATGATGAATGTTGGAGGGGATGCAGGAAAACTGGGATACTGATGCATTGTTGGTGGAGTTGTGAATGAATCCAACCATTCTGGAGAGCAATCTGGAATTATGCCCCAAAAGTTATCAAACTGTGCTTACCCTTTGATCCAGCAGTGCTACTACTGGGCTTATACCCCAAAGAGGTACTAAAGAAGGAAAGGGACCTGTATGTATCAAAATGTTTGTGGCAGCCCTGTTTATAGTGGCTAGAAACTGGAAATTGAATGGATGCCCATCAATTGGAGAATGGTTGTATAAATTGTGGTATATGAATGTTATGGAATATTATTATTCTGTAAGAAATGATGAGCAGGATGAATACAGAGAGGCTTGGAGAGACTTACATGAACTGATGCTAAGTAAAATGAGCAGAACCAGGAGATCATTATATACCTCAACAACGATACTGTATGAGGATGTATTCTGATGGAAGTGGATTTCTTTGACAAAGAGATCTAACTCAGTTTCAATTGATCAATGATGGACAGAAGTAGCTACACCCAAAGAAAGAACACTGGGAAATGAATGTAAACTGTTTGCATTTTTGTTTTTCTTCCCGGGTTATTTATACCTTCTGTATCTAAGATATACTGTGACATATTTAACATGTATAGGACTGCTTGCCATCTGAGGGAGGGGGTAGAGGAAGGGAGGGGAAAAATCGGAACAGAAGTGAATATAAGGGATAATGTTGTAAAAAATTACCCTGGCATGGGTTCTGTCAATAAAAAGTTATTAAAAAAAAAAAAGAAAGAAAGACCAACTTCCTAACATTAAGAACTGTCCATAAATAGAATGAAATCCCTTTAAAAGCAATGAATAACCTCTCATATGAAATCAATTACAAATGACCACTTCTTTAGAATATTGTAGAAGGGGATCTTGTTTTGATATGGCTTGAACCAGATGCCATCTGAAGTCTTTTCCATTTCTGAGATGCTGTAAATTTTACTGAGCAGTCTTGTTGAAAATGATTCTTGTATTTCTGAAGTTTTTTGGGATTTTTTTTTTTTTGTAGCCCTCAGTAATGACTACCAGGTTCCTTCTGGTTGTATCATTTGTCCCCACATGAATTACTAGAAGTTAATAGTGCTCAGTAGGTTTAATAGGCCCTAGAAGTAGAGAACACTTCTGTTATACATGTCAAGTGTACAATTGATTGGCTTAGTACACTGATCATACTACATATCTCTTCTTCCAGTGAACATTATTATACCAATTCTTGCTAGATGGCACTTATGAATTAAAATTATAATTTCTTGGATATAAGATGTTTTTTTCCTTCAGAGTTTTTCTTATAGATGGTCTCTACAAAGAGTAATCAAATAACTCCAGATATTTACTTATATTTCTCCTTCCTATTCTTCCCCTCAACATGGTAATGTAGATAAGAATTCTCCACAGCATTTTTCATATGCTCCTGGAGGCAATTATAAGAAGCCACTAGATTTTTATTGAGTAGAAGGTGACATAATCATATCTGAATGTTAAGAAAATAACTTTAGTAACTAAATAGAAGAAGGTTTGGAATGGCAAGAAGCTTGAGATAGGCAGACTCACCGATGGGTATCATAGTAATCAAGGTGTGAATAATTCAAGTGAATTATCACTAGAATAGTTGGAGTGTCAGAGAGAAAGAGAGTATTTGAGACATGTTGCAAAGGTGAAATCAATAGGTCTTGGCAGTAGCTTGGATTTGGAAAATGAGAGATAGTAAGGGGTAGAAGATGACTCCTAGGATGTGAACCAGAGGGATTGAGAATAGTGTTGTGCTGTACAGTAATAGGTAAGATAAGAGTAGGGGAAAACTTAGGGAGAAAAATAAGAAGTTCTTTTTTGGACATTGGGTTTAAGATGTCTACAGGACATTCAGTTCAAGGTATTTGAAAGAAAGTTGGAGATATGAGAATGAGGATCAGTAGAGAGATTAGGGTAAGAAAGGTAGATTTGAGAATCAACAGCATAAAGATAGTAACTAAATCCATGGGAAATAATGAGATTACAAAGTGAAATAATTTGGGGGACGGAAGAGGACCCAGGAAAGAATCTCACGCACATGATTAGCAAAGGAGAGAGGAGAGAGGTCAGATAAGTGAGAGGAAAACCAGGAATGCGTGGAGTTCCAAAAACCTAGAGAGAAAGAGTATGGAGGAGGAAGAGAAAAGGAGAGAGAGAGAGAGAGAGAGAGAGAGAGAGAGAGAGAGAGAGAGAGAGAGAGACAGAGACAGAGAGACAAAGAGAGAGAGAGAGAGAGAGAGAAAGAGAGAGAGAGAGAGAGAGAGAGAGAGAGAGAGAGAGAGAAAGAAAGAGAGAGATCAAGTTTCAAAAGCTGCAGAGAGGTCAAGGAGATGACAGCTAAGAGATCATTAGTAACTTTGGAGAGAGTACTTTTGGTAAAATGCTTAAGTGGAAACCAGAGTATAAGGGCTTAAATAGAATGAGAAGAGAGAAAGTAGAGAAGTGTGTTATAAATAATCTTTTCAAGAAGGTTAGCTATACGTATGAAAAGATGCTCCAAATCATTATTTATCAGAGAAATGCAAATTAAGACAACTCTGAGATACCACTACATACCTGTCAGATTGGCTAGGATGACAGGAAAAGATAATGCTGATGTTGGAGGGGATGCGGGAAAACTGGGACACTGACACATTGTTGGTGGAATTGTGAATGGATCCAGCCATTCTGAAGAGCAATCTGGAACTATGCCCAAAAAGTTATCAAACTGTTCATACCCTTTGATCCTGCAGTGTTACTACTGGGCTTATATCCCAAAGAGAACTTAAAGAAGGGAAAGAGACCTGTATGTGCAAAAATGTTTGTGGCAGCCCTGTTTGTAGTGGCTAGAAGCTGGAAAATGAATGGATGCCCAATACTTGGAGAATGGCTGAACAAATTGTGGTATATGAATTGTGGAATATTATTGTTCTGTAAGAAATGACCAGCAGGATGATTTCAGAAATATATAGTAGGCTATAGGGAATTGAAAAGAGCCATGATATCCATGCTTGTTGCCCCTCCTGACCTCATAAAAATGATGGATCAGTTAGCTCAATCCTAGACCTAGTTTGACAGTCTCTTATCTACAATGATTCTTAGATGGTAGCCATATAGTCTCTCCAAGTTTCCCTGTCTCCCTTCTCTTATATATGTCATTTTCCCTCCTTAGACTGAAAGCTCCTTGAGGACAAGGCTTCTTTCTTTTTGCTTGTATATGTATCCTCAGTCCTTAAGCACAGTGCCTGACATTGAGAAAGTGCTTAATAAATTCTTGTTGTTTATCTGTTTGCCTGATCTGGGGCTTTGAGAAAAAAAGGCATTAATGCATTAATTTAGCCAATTACTCTCACTACATATAGCTGATTGGGGGGCTTCAGAAACACCATAAACCTCTGAACTAAATTATTAGGTTGAAGTTCTCACATGTATGTCAGAGGTTGAGGAATATGTCCGTTGTCAGTCTGGATATCGGAGCTATGGTGCCTTATTTTGATAGAAGCTGCTTCAGGTGGTCCCCATAATGAGAAATGAGGCAGCTATTCCTACTCAATTAGGTTTCTTAAACTAGAATGCTCATTCAATACATGTGACCCTCACTGGCACTCCATCCTTTCCCCAATTGATAAATTAGTTTTCTTATCCCATCTCAGGGGAAGAGCCTTGACCCTTCTAATCAAAAGTTTCATCATCCTCATATTCCTGTCTGTCATATTCTCCTAGAAGTCATGCCCTGATGAATTAAGGGCCCCTGAAGAAGGAAGTCTCTCTGGTCTAGAAGTTTTTCTGCTTCAGTCTCTAGGAAGACTTACCCAATGAAAGTCTGCTTTTGGACTTAATTTCATTTGACCTTCTTCAGTCTGTTCTTATATATTCCCTGGCTCAAGATATCTTAGACCTTGAAGTCCCTGCCTCTTATATTCCCAGGGAAAACAATTTAAGTTCTCTTCAACTGAAAGGTCTCCTTTACTCTCAGACAATTTAGAACATTCCTTCTTAGAACTATTTGGAGGACCAAGAAATCGTACTGTAAGGAGATGCCTTGCTATCTGATAGCACAGTAGAGGTAAAACTGTCGCTACAAAACTAGTGAACATCTATTCTATCTCAGCAAAAAGGGTATTTCATAGCTGATTTAGCAGTAACATCAAGCTCCTGGATGAAGAAGAGGGAGAATCATTACTTACTCCTATGAAGTTTTCACTCCATCTCATTGAGACTCCTCAGCAGGCATCTCTAAAGGGGCAGAAATTTGGAATTGGCTGAAATCAGGCTTTCAAGAAGAAGATGTCTTCACTGGTGGGCCAAGGAACACAGAGTAATGGTTGTAATAGTGAGTCTTAGCATTGGACTTAGAGTTAGGAAGACCTCAGATAATAGCTGTATGATCCTGTGCAAGTCATTTAATCTTTTTTTTTTTCCATCTCAATTTCTTCATCTATACAAGAACAAAAAATATTTGCACCTCCCTCCTAGGATTGGTGTGAGGATCAAATGAAATAGCACTTTACAAATGCTTTTTAATAATATCTTTTAATGGTCAAAGGATATGAACAGACAATTTTCAGAAGATGAAATTGAAACTATTACCACTCATATGAAAGAGTGTTCCAAATCACTATTGATCAAAGAAATGCAAATTAAGACAACTCTGAGATACCACTACACACCTGTTAGATTGGCTAAGATGACAGGAAAAAATAATGATGAATGTTGGAGGGGATGTGGGAAAACTGGGACACTGATGCATTGTTGATGGAGTTGTGAATGGATCCAACCATTCTGGAGAGCAATCTGGAACTATGCCCCAAAGTTATCAAACTGTGCATACCCTTTGATCCAGCAGTGCTACTACTGAGCTTATAACCCAAAGAGATACTAAAGAAGGGAAAGGGACCTGTATGTGCCAAAATGTTTGTAGCAGTCCTTTTTGTAGTGTCCAGAAACTGGAAACTGAGTGGATGCCCATCAATTGGAGAATGGCTGAATAAATCATGATATATGAATGTTATGGAATATTATTGTTCTATAAGAAACAACCAATAGGATGATTTCAGAAAGGCCTGGAGAAACTTACATGAACTGATGCTGAGTGAAATGAGCAGGACCAGGAGATCATTACACTTCAACAACAATACTGTATGAAGATGTATTTTGATGATGCTTTTGCCTATTTGTTATAAGGTTCCCCCCCCCCCCTTTTTTTATTCAATTGGAAGAAGGAAGACATCTGTCTAAAAAAATAATAATTTTTGTTCATTGGGGAAAAACAGGATTAAATTTTAAAAATGAGTGCCTTGTATACTTATATTATATTTAATTTATACTTTAACATATTTAACATGTATTGGTCAACCTGCCATCTGGGGAAGGGGATGGGAGGAAGGAGAGGAAAAATTGGAACAAAAGGTTTGGCAATTGTCAATGCTGAAAAATTGCCCATGCATATAACTTGTAAATAAAAAGCTATAATTAAAAAAAAAATAAGAGTGCTTTACAAACTTCAAAATATAATAAAATGCTAGCCCTGATACACAATACATTCTAAGGTTAAAATGAAATAACATATATGAACCCCTTTTTAACTGCATAAAATGTGGTGTAGTTATCAGCAACTTTTTAAAGGACTTCATCCAGCAAAGTGGACATAACAAGTATTTAATAAATGTTTGTTCAATTGATTTGTACAAACATTCCTTATTTCTATTGTTTTTTGGAGATGGGGCAGCAGTAGCAGGTAAATTTAGGTCAACCCCTTTAGAAACATGGCTCTTGGTGTGGGTGAGAAGGAAGTGAAGGAGACAACTAGATGGAGCAGCAGATAGAGCACCAGCCCTGAAGTCAGGTGGACCTGAGTTCAAATCTGACCTCAGACACTTAACACTTTCTAGCTGTGTGACCCTGGGCAAGTCACTTAACCCCAACTGCCTCAACCAAAAAAAAAAAAAAGAAGAAGAAGGAAGTGAGGGCAGGGATAGGCTGATCTCATGTGTACAGGAGAAAATAGGAAGAATACAATGAACAGAGTATGTGGTATGTGATGATGATATGACAGTTGAAGAACTATATGCACACTGCATAATATTAGTAATTAACACTTATTTGGCACTTTGTAGTTTGAAAATAAGCAAACCTAAACTGTTATCTCCTTTAAAATGCACAAAAACCTTGTACTGTATTATATGAAATATATTATTTTTCATATTTTACAGAGAAGGAAACTAAAGTTCAGAGGCCTGACCAAGTCTACATATCTAGTAAATGTGCATAGCTTTAGCTGAATCCAGGTCTTCTTATTCCTAATTCAGTGGTTTTCATTATGTCAGATCACATCTAAATGTTTATTTTATAAACTTATTAAATTGACATTTATATCAACAAACTCTTATAACATGTCAACTAGACCCTATTTCCTTTTCCTTCACAGGTACTCCCTGGGAACACATATACTATTAACACTTTAGGGTGCCCCAGAAACACATTAGATCTCCCAAAGCCACTTTGGACTTCTCGGAGTCTCTTTGAGTCAATCATACATGTCCAAAGGGAGGGGTAGAATCAAGTCAGAGGCAAACCAGATAGACTGTTTGCCTTAGGATTTGTCCCCTGGAATTCACTTTATCTTTATTGTAATCTTATTGGATTGTCTCTGATTGCAAATGTTTCTTTTCCCCTTCAACTACCCAAAGCCTTATGTCAGCAATACCCCAATTGCCCTATGACAAATGTCATAATTTTGGACCGATGTTCTCACTTGTCATGCTCTATAATAGAATTCTTTTCTCAGAAAATGGAAACCCCCACAGTTGTAATACTCTGGTTCATCCTTTTCTATCTTTAAAAATCTTTCCTGAGAGAATCATAGAACTATAAGATTTTAGAAATGGAAGTTACCTTACATACAATCTACCCCAACCCACTCATTTTATAGACAAGGAAGTGGAAGGCCCCTTATAAATTGAAAAGGCCTGATTGAAGTCACAAAAATAATTAAATGATAGAACTGGAATCTAAATCTTAATCTTTACTTAATCAATGCTTTCTAGCATTTCAGTTTTCATTTACCCAATAATGAAAGAAAGAGAGAAGATAAAATAATTTTTTTTCAATCTATCATCTTTGCCCAGTTTGAGATTCCACAAAAACAAAATGAAGACCATGTCAAGATTATGAAGGTCAATATCATTTTACCCCTGAGAACAGTTCCTTTGTCTTATAGGAGTATCAATTATTAAGGGAAATGATAACTGGTTATTACACTCAATTCATTATTCATTGCTCATAAATATTTAAATTGAATCACTCTCCATATAAGATTTGGCAATATAATAAATGTGCAATATGAAGCCTTGCTTCATACTTGAATAGATTGTTCCAGAAATTTCTTTTATCTCAGACTATTATATAAACTCCAAATTATTCTACTTTATAAGCTTAGTTTTCCCCTAACAAATGAAAATATGCATTACTTAGGAGTGGAATTCTCTACTATTAGATTCTTCACTTTATACAAGAAAAAACACATTGAGGAAAAGATCTCTGGAGATGTCAATTAGAAAGTCATTGGTGACCTGGAAGAAAGCAACTTCATTAGTAGAAAGAATCTAGAAGTCAGATTGCAGGTACTTGAGAAGAATAAGGAAAAAAGGAGGTAGCAAGCATACACTACTCTTCTTAAAGTTTAAGATAGAATTCATTAAAAAAAATTATTAATTATCTAGATAGTTAGATTAAATAGATAGAATACTTCCTATGTTCTAGACATTGTGCTAAGCATTGAAGATACATAACAATGTGCAGGTGGGTGCAGGGTAGCAGACTAGAGAGTGAGTTAGGAAAGAAGGAAGCATCTTAGAGGGGACTTTTGATTATATGGAAGTTCTAAGCATCACTGAGTAGGCCTCAGGATGGAGTCATCCTGGGGGTGGGAGGTTGGGGTGGGTCAAGGCAGCCTTGGTGGAGGTGGAGCAGATGGGGCAAATAAGCCAATAAGGAAAGGCAAATTTGTCCAAGGTACACAGGGGATTTTTTTTTTTTTTAAATTCTTGGTCTCAGCCTATGAACTCCCTTTTGCAATGCATATAGATAAATACCTGGGACACAGTGTTAAGTCACTTGCCCAACATATCTAATATACATTAGACACTAGGCTTGAAACTCTAGTACTCAATTCCAAGGCCAGAACTCTAGCCAGTATTCCATTCAATCTTGCTAAGACGTCCCAGACACAATTAAACCAGTGCCCTCAAGGCCCTCACTTTCCACTGGGAATGTCATAATATTATATAGATAAATTAATATAAAATAATTTGAAGAGGGAGAGAATACTAAAAAACAAGGGGATCAGGAAAAGCTTCATGAAATACATGGTACCTTAAGGAAATGAGAGAGTATTCTAAGAGGTACAGATGAGAAAGGAGTCCATTATAGTTATTGGGATAGTCTGCAAATTATGGAAATTGGAGAAAAAATGCTGATTCTAAAGATTGGTAGGTCCGTTTGGCTTTAATATAGCATGTGGGAGGTGGCATGATAGTGAAAAGAGTATTTGGTTTGACATTAAAGGATTGGGGTTTGAATCTTAGCTCTTTTGGTATCTTTGTGAGTTTGGAGAAGTGACTTCACTTCTCTGGGTTTTAGATTCCTCATATGTATATAAAGGTGGAATTGATTAGATAAATCAATAAAGTCATCCCATCTCACTTAAAGTAATAAGATACCTTGATAACTTAATGAGCCATGAATATCTTCATCAACCAATCAATTAATCAAACATGTGAAATATCCTTGTGTGAACAGGAATGACATTGACAGGAAAAGTGTTTAGATGGGCTGAGGAAACTTGGAGTTATCTATAAAATAGAAAATCAGTTCAGAACCCAAGTTATTTGAGTATCTGATAGAAGTTTGAATTCCAGTGAGCAGTGAATGAAGGCAGAGGAAACCTCTTTGAATAGAAGTTGCTTGTGGGAGGAAGAGTGGAGCATTGACTTCTCTGTTGTTCCCCCTTTTTCTTGCCTTCCTTGGATAGAGGAAAAGCTTTGGAGAGAAGGACATGGAAGATTTCTTTCTTTCCTTCAGAGTCTAGATACTTCCTCAAATCTTCATTGGCTGGTAGCAGCCATGGACCCCTGGATAAAGATTTATAGCTTGACCAAGAGCCCAGCAAAACACCCATCTGATGCCTTAAAAGAACTTCTTGAGTTCTCTGGAAAAGGGAGAAAAAGTCTCCCAGAAATCAAAAGCCCTTTGTTACATTTGTTCTCTAAGTTTGAACGTATTTTTTTTTTCTGGATTCTATATATAATGGTAGGCTATGTCACTTTTTTAATGTGGAGGCGAGGGAGTTGTGTTTACCAATTGTTCTTATAATACCCTTTTAATAAATATCCTTTTCTAAAAGCTGACTAAAATGATTCTCAACTAATAATTTTAGTAGGAAGTATACTGATGGGGGCTCATGATCTGTATAGCACTAGAAAATATATTCTTTATCTTTTATGTAATCCTAGAACCCTTAGAGAACATAATAGTTATGTTTTGACTATCTGAGTCTGAGTGAATAGGAGTTGGGATAAATGCTTTATAGCAATTTGTTACATGTAAAAGGCCTTTGAGCTTGGGCAAAGAAGTGATATGAAATGTCAGGAAAGATAAGAGAGAGATAGATTATTGAGGACTTTAAATGACATGCTGAGATGTATGTCTCATCTCAGAGGTGATAGTTTCAGAAGATTTTTGAGTTGGGAAGCTTAGAGAGTGTCTTGTTTATTTAGCTCAATGATTGACTTCATAGAGGTAAGATCTTCAGAATTGGAAATGCCTTGTCCAATATGGAATAAAGTCATATAGAAATTGGCAATTAATTTTCTTATATGGTTTAAAGTCCAGATTCTGTCAGGGAAGGGGTGGAACCTGAAGAAATAGGTTTCCAGGGTGACAAAAATCAAAAACAGATCTTTTGTAGTGACCATGGTAAAAAAAAACTCCTTTTGCTCTTTCCTGCTTATTTATATTTAGGATGTTAAAATCCTAAAATAACCCTCCAACTTTGAATTACAGATCCAACCAACTTCAACTCCATGTTTTGGGTGATTATTATGGGGCAGAAATATTCCTTGGGAATCTTAAAAAAAAAAAAAAAAAGGAATAGTGGCTCAATATTTAAGTTGGAAGGATTCTCACTAACTTTCCTTTATAAAAAAAAATTCATAAATATTTGTAAATAAAAGTCCTTCCTAATTGTATTCATTCTTTTTCTCAGGGAAAGCAGCAAAAAGTACATTTTTAAAATTGTGTCCTATATTCACCCATTATCCTAATTTGAAACATGAGGGTAATTAAAAGAGTATTCCAGGTCATTTTATATAAGTTACAAAACCTTCACTTTTTCTTTTTAGCCTCTTTGCTGTTGGTTCACTTTGGAAAGAACTGAAAATGTAATCTGTACAGAGATTACAGAGACAGGTAATTATTGTATTTCTTAGAGGTCCAAAAATTGTTTCCCTTTATTAAGAATGAAAGAGGGATCCTTCTTAACAATTAGAAATATCTATCATTGTGACTTTCCTTGTAAATCAATAATAGTACTGTCTTTTATTAAATATGTAGATTGTTTTAATTTAAAATTATTTTTACTATGCAATGCAAATGTAAATTTCCATTCTGAGATTTAAAGTTTGTTAAAATATATTAAAGTATGTGTAAAGCTCTCAGTGCTTCCTGTTTTATGCTCTTCCAACCTTGATAGAAATTTCTCTAGTACAAAAGGGACAAGACTATAAGCTTTCCCCTTCCTAAAAGTATGTCTTACTAGAGACTGTTGTCAACAAAGTAATTCTTTGCAAAGCATTGTATCAATGAATTCTTGTTTGATATATTTGCTATACAAATTTTTTTTTTTTTTTACTTTGGAAACTTTAAGTAAAGCAATATTAGAATAGGAAGGTTTAATAAACATGTTTTTATAATAATGCATATATGTGCATGTACACACATATGTATAGATAGTATGCATATATATAAAAATCTACTTTTAATATACTGATTTAGCTTAAAAATGTCCTACTATCCTTTTTGTTTATCAAGGCTTAGCATACCTAAAAACTAAGGGAAGCTCTCTTTAACCACAGGATTTATGAGTCCATAGATATGGTAGCCAACTTTAGGATCCTCTTTATTCCTTTAGGCCACAGGGCAGATAATTTCTTCAAAGTACAGATTTGAAAACGATATGGATAACTTTTGTTGCCACTAATTAAAATACTGGTAAGCTCAAAGTAAGATCAAAAAGTAGAGAAAACTTTTAGGACTGTCACAGCATATTTTAGGACATATTTTTAGACACATGAAGGAAGCCAAGGATTTCCATTTGAGGGCTGCTGTTTTCTTAGACCTTCATTTAAACTGTGGGATTAGTTAAATTAGTGGGATGAGCAGTCCTGAAACTAAAGCTTGGGAGAATCTATGCTTCGAAATATTTGGGTGCCTCCTCAGTAGCTATTTGTTGTACTGTTAGATTTAGGAACTTCTACTTCTCCAACATATCCTTTCTTGTTTTTTATGATTTATTTATTTATTTTTTAATTTTGTTATAGCTTTTTGTTTACAAGATATATGCATGGATAATTTTTCAGCATTGACAATTGCAAAACATTTTGTTGCAAAACATTTTCCCTCCTTCCCCTCACCCCTTCCCCTAGATGGCAGGTTGACTAATACATGTTAAATACAACATATCCTTTCGATAAAGGATACTACATAAGCTTTGGACTACAAAAGCTTTATTCAGGTGCTATTTTTAATACTTTGGGTTTAATTGTTGACTTAACCACAACATTCAGACATTTAGAAAGCATTTGCTGCTAAATAATGGAGCAAATGAACAGGAGGATCTTTTACCTTCACTAGATCCCTAACCTCTCTTCCCAGTCCAATACAGGGAATGATATTGGCTACTGTGTTTATTTATTTGGCAGCTTTGGAAAGATGGGTTGTAGAGAGACTGGAAACAGAGAGAACAAAATGAGGTTATTATAATATTCCAGGACAGAAATGTTAAGGGCATGAACAAGGATTGTACTTGTGGATTTGTAGTGGAGATAGATATGAGAGATATTGTGAAATAGAATTGATAAGACTTGACAATTGATTGTAAATGGGGACCAAGAGGGAGGAAAGAATACAGTATAATGCTGGAGTTGTGATACTTAAGTTTAGAAGGATGCTCTTTATTATTATTATTATTATTATTATTATTACTGAGACAATTGGGGTTAAGTGACTTGCTCAGGGTCACAGCCAGGAAGTGTTAAATGTCTGCAGCTAGATTTGAACTCAGGTCTTCCTGATTTCAGGGGTGGTGCTCTATCCACAGCACCACCTACCTGCCTCTGGTTACTTTCAACAGAAATAGAAAAGTTTAGGGGGGTAGATTTAGAGGGAAAGATAATGGGTTCTATTTTGTATATTTTAAATTTAAGCTATTAAGTTTTTCAGGCAGAGAGGTTCTCATCACCACATACTTAGTATATTTCAATGATCTGCTAGTTGGTCTCCTGCCATGTCTCTCCCCACTCCTCACAGCCAATCTTCCACTTTTCTTATTAAATCTTACTAAAGTCTAGTTGTGCTGTGTCACTTTCCAACTTATTAATTCCAGTGAGCAAGATCAAATACAAAATCCTTTGGCATTCAAAGTCCTTTATAACCTGGTTTCTTGGTTACCTTTTCAGCCTCTTCATAGCTTATACTACTTTCTTCCTCCCTACCTCCCCATAAATTCTGGGCTAGTGACATTCAGCTCTTTGCTATTCTTCAAATAGGATGCTTCATCTTCCATCCCATTAACTGTTCCCATTCCTGAAATACTCTCTATTCTCATATTTACCTTCTGGCTTTCCTTGCTTACTTCAAGTTCCAACTAATATCCCATCTTCTGTAGGAAGCTTTTCTTTATCCCCCTTAATTTTGATGTCTTCCCTGTAGGGGTTATTTTGAATTTATCCTCTATACAGCTAATTTGTACATAATTGCTTACATGTCTCTTTCATTACAAATTCCCCATCACAAACTACTTGTGAAGAGGGATGGTCTCTTGACTTTTTTTATACCCCAGTGCTTAGCACAGTTCCAAATATTTATTGACGGTTTTCATTTATTTCCACAAGGAATATATTATGGTTGCATTCAATAAGTCTTGACTGTATGTTGATAAATAGATTCATATTTACATATTCTGTAGCTATTATAAATGGGCTTTATTAGCTGGGTTTTAGTGCTAATATGGAGAAATGCTAATAATATTGGTGGGTTTCAAGTTATTTATTGTTTCAATTAATTTTGGAGTTGAATCTTTAGGGCCTTCCAAGGAAATTATAAAGGCAAATCTGCAAATAGTGATAATTTTGTTTCCTCTTTGCTTTTGTTTATTCCTTCAATTTCTTTTTCTTATATTATTGCTACAACCAGTATTCCTAGAGCCTGGTTAAAAAGTAGTGACAATTTATGTCATTGCTTTACTTCAGATATCATTAGTAAGTTCCCTTATAGCTCTTTTCTGAAGATGATACAAGTTAGTGGATTTTGATAGATCACACTTACCATATTAAGGAAAATTTTATTCATTCCTCTGCTGTCTAATGTTATATTATTTTTAAATGCATGTTGCATTTTATCATGTTTTTTTCATCCATTAATATAATCATGGGATTTGTTTTATCTTCCTTTAATATGGTCCATTATATTTATGATTTTCCTAATGTCGAATCAGTCCTGCATTCCTGTAAAAACCCAACAGAATCCTTTATGCCAAGTTCCTCAAGACTCCTGAGAAGTTTTTCATGCAGTGGCTTTAATCAATGCAAGGAGCTATTCAGATTCTAACTCATACTAAATTTTAACTGAGTGATTCAATCAAGAAGAATTCTAACCTAACAAAAGTTATTACTTTTAAGTAAATAATCAGTGAAGTCTCACTTTTGCATAAGTATATGCAGAATGAAAATATGTCAAATAGGTATAAATATACATTAAATATATGATTCTTGGGTATAGAGGACACTAACATTTAGAGGGATCTGGAAAGACATTATGAAGAAGATGATACTTGAGCTAAATCTTGAAGGAAATGAGAAATTTCATGAGGTGGCTATGAAGATTTAGCACATTCTAGGGATGGGGGCAGTGAATGTAAAAGTATAAAAATTGGAGATTGATGCTGCATCTCATCTCATATATATCTCAAACTCAGCATGAACAAAATGGAATCCATTTTATTTCTCCCTCCCCTATCTTCAAACTTCCTTGTGAAAGAAACAATTTAGAATCAGACTATTATCTTGTATCATTATAAATTCTAAAAGCTTTAAGAAGATTTAAGTAGATTAGTGCATAAGGAATAATTAAGCTAGCTTTCAAAGTAGGATTTATAGGTTTTAGAATAAGAATTTAAATTCCCTACTTCTGTGGTCAATCTTATACTAGTCCCATTCCCTTTTCTTAAAGGATAAGTTCCTTTCTTTGACTAGATCTAACCAGTTTCTTTGTATGACACAGATTTCTATGACATCAAATCTCCCACTTGTTATAACCTTTCTAATCTTCTAACCAATAGGAAAGAGTGTTTACTTCTTAATACTGCCATTCTCCTAACATGCCTCATAGTTTATTATTACAAATCAGCTGTCCCCTGAATGGCTTCCCATTTTTAGTTCCATATACCCAATTATTGTCTAGGATGCTACACCAATCACAATTTGCTAACTTCTGTGTTAACCAAAACTCTGTAACTTTTCATCTTTTTTATGTTCCTCTTTATTGACTATAAAAGAACTCTGTAAAACCTCAGAGGCATTCTTGGTTTCTAAGGAGCCCTAGATCATCACATTTATTGACATTTGCTATATTTGTCAATAAAGTGATACTGGTATTCTTTTGCCTCAGACTGTTTTCTTCACACATTTCAATTACAACACCCATTTCTGTTGATGCCAGTTTCATCCTTCTAATCACTCCAATTTACAAACCCCAAGTAAATCTTTCATTTTATTCCTCTACCTTACATAGCCTTTCTCCTCTGGTCTATATACAATGAGCTTGTCAAGTGTTGCTCTTTATTTCTCCCTCCATTCATACAAACTTTAAGCTGGTCAGTTCTTTCTCACGCTTTCCTGGACTATTTCAACAATCACAAAACTTCTCCTGCCTCAAATACTTTCCTTCCCCAATCAGTTCATCTACACAAGATGTCAAATTAATATTCCTGAAGCAAAGGTGTCCCACCATGTAACCCTGAACTCAAAAATTTTAATGCCTTTCTGTTCTTTCTAAAAATGAAATCTCAAATAATCAGTGTGGCATTTAAAACCTTTCACAATTTGGTTCCCACTTATCTTTTCTATCTTATTTCATATTATCTCTCTTTAGACAACCTCCATTCTAGTTAAAGGTTTCTTTGGATATGACATTTTATCTCTTATTTCCTTGTTTTTGCCCAAATCTAAAATGTACTTCTTCTTCATCTCCATCAACATCAGATGTTACCTTCCCCACAAAGTCTTTCCTGATCTCTCTTCTCTCTCCTGACCCAACTATAAGTACCCATTCACTATATTTTTTAAAGAGGCAATTGGGCTTAAGTAACTTGTTTATCTAGTATGTGTCTGAAGCTGAATTTGAACTCCTGACTTCAGGATCAGTGCTCTATCCACAAGCAATCTAGCTGCCTATCCCTTACTGTTAAAATTACTTTGAGAACACATTATATTTTTCTGGGAGAATGTAATCTTTTGGAGCACAGGAACTATTTGGTTTTTGTCTTTGTATCCTCAAAAGTAGCTCATTATCTTGCATTTAATAAATATTTCTTAAATTGAAGAAGACATTTACTAGCTATGTGACTTTTGGAGAATCACTTCACCCTATTTATCTCAATTCCTTATCTGTAAGATGAATTGGAGAAGGAAATGAAAAACTACTCCTTTATCTTTCCCAAGAAACCAAATGGGGTAATGAGGAATCAGACTTGACTGGAAACATGACTGAACAGCAACAAAATTCTGCCTTTAAGCAAAATATATTTTTCCCATTTGTCTTTTTAAATTAATTCTATTTTTTGCTGTTGCTTTGTCTTAAATCATATTTTTTTGTGTAATAATTTTGCTCTAACTCCTTATTTTAACAGTCTTTATCTTGCAAGTATGTTTCTTATAAAAAACATATGTTGAATTCTGCTTTCTAATCTTTTTTTTTTTCTCCTCTTTTTTGGGGGATAATTTTACCCATTTACATTCACAGTGATGAGCATTAATTTCTTTATTTTTCCTCAACCTATTCTCTTATACCTTTTTTTTTTTCTGTTTACTCCCCAACTACTCTTTAATGTAGATACCTAATTTTTCTCTTTTTCTGTTTATACCTTTCTTCACTCTCTCCTCTGCAAGCTTGGGATTTGTTTTGCTTGTTACCAATCCTCCCCTTAACCCTTCCCCCAACCCCTTTCCTTCTTCCTATTTCTTCTCATATCCCTGTTGAGGTTAACATATTCCTACATCAAACTGTGTTCTGTCCTCTTTTGATCAGTTTAGATGAAAGTGAAACTCAAATACTATCCACTCTTTCCATTTCTGCATACATTTCTATTTATATAAAATTAAACCCACTTTTCTTTCTCCCATATTTTCCCCTAGTGGGATTTACTCCATCCCACCCCTACCTCTATATATACACACACTCTCTTTTTTCAGTATCACCAAAACATAATAAAACTACTTCTAGGTCTTCTGTCTCATTTGACAACCTTCATGATCTTTATTTATTTATTACCATACCAATTAAACTACCAAAGAATTACTTTATAGAATTGGAAAAATAATAACAAAATTTATATAAATAAATGATCAATAATCTCAAGAAAAAAATGAAAAAAGTGGTAAAGAAAGAGGATTACTTGCATACCATACAATAAAACAATAATTCTTAAAATAATTTGTTATTAATAAATAGAAGTATTTATAGAATAACTTTACATATATATTATATATGCATCTCTGTGTGTGTATATATACATATATATGTATATATACACACACGCACACATATGTCTGTTGTGTCTAATGATTGTCAGACATCTCTAGGGCAGGGGGAGTAGGGGAACAAGAGAAGGGAAGAAAAAGAAGGGGGAAAAGAAATTTACATTATAATTTTGTTGCATATTTGAAAGGAATAGCAAATTGTTCCTAGTAGATTTGCAGTTTCATGTGAAATCATTTTTTAAATTGTACTTTGTTATGGAAATGCTTATTTTTTATCATATATTTAAAATAAAATAATGTTTTAAAAATCATTTGGTACTAGTTAAAAATTTGAGATTGCTTAATGGCATAGATTAGGCACACAGCATATAGAAGCTGACTAGCAACCTAGAGTTCTATATATACAAAGAACAGCTACTGGAATAAGAACTTGCTATTTGATAAAAACTATTGGGAAAATTGGATATCAGTGTCGAACCTATAACCCCCTCTCCCTAAATGAACGGACAACCAGAACTATGGAGGTGGAAAGTGGAGCAATAGGTACAACAGAGGACATTGCCTGTCAATTCTATTCATAACTGTTATATTCCTAAACCCCCATGTTATATGCATGTGAAACCACAAGTTATGCGCCTACAGCTTAGCAAAATAACATCCTTTTTAAATATATAGGAGCATATAAATTTAGCAGAGTTGTACCCTCAAAACATAGTTACACCCTCATAGGCATAAATTTTATATAGTTATTCCTTCCACATTGTGACTTAGCCCATTGCAATTTTGATATATCACAGAAAGGCATAAGAAATTAAATGGGAAAGTTGTTTTTTAGTTTTGTGCAAGACACAGACAACATACAGAAACTTTAGAAATTCAGAAATGCATAAATTATATTTATAGTATTGTATAATATCCACATTTTACCTTATAATACTCTAATGATTCAGACTTCTCTGGTAAGAAGGGAGAGCCAAAAAAAAATTTATGCACATTACAGGGCACCATGCCCCTAACATCCTCCTCTATGGAAGGGATTATTGTAAATAAGCTCAGCTAAGACTAAGGCACCAGCTGAGTTCACTGTGGGTGTGTGTGTGTGTGTGTGTGTGTGTGTGTGTGTGTGTGTGTGTGTGAAAGAGAGAGAGAGAGAGAGAGAGAGAGAGAGAGAGAGAGAGAGAGAGAGAGAGAGAGAGAGAGAAACAGAGAGAGAGAGAGAGAGAGAGAGATTGCCAATACTTTTAACAGGATGATCTCAATGTCTTTGTTGTACAACCTGTGACTCTCCCTCCTCTGGAGCAAACTCCACCCAGGAGGAGCAGTGAGCTGACTTTGTGGGTAGCTTAGCAAGACCATCCTTTATCATATATCATGTGTTGAGCATCATGTTGGACTGGACTTGAGTTATTTGAGGCCCTGAATGTCACATTTCATATCAGTATGGAAGACTGGAGAAAATTGAAAGAGATAGAAAGGAATACACCTTTTTCTCAGCAGTTTGTGGCACTCACACAAAAACTGACCACACATTAGGGCATAAAAACTCACAATCAAATGCAGAAAGGCAGAAATAGTAAATGCTTTCTTTTCAGACCATAATGCAATAAAAATTCTATTCGGCAAAGGACCAGGGAAAGATAGATTAAAAACCAATTGGAGATTAAATAATCATATCAGTATGGAAGAAATTGGGGCAGCTGAATGGCACAGTAGATAAAACACCAAGCTTGAAGACAGGAAGACTCATCCGCTTGAAATCTAACTTAGCCTCAGACATTAATTAGCTGTGTGACCACAAGGAAGTCACTTTATCATGTCTGCCTCTGTTTCCTCATATAGTAAATGAACTAGAGAAAGAAATGGCAAATCACTCCAATATCTTCACCAAGAAAACCCCAAATAGGGTCACAAAGGATTGTACATGATAGAAAAACAATGAACAACAATTGAATGGAAAAAATTAGATTTAGACCAACATCTCATACCAAAAAAAAAAGTTCCAAAATGAATACTGACCTAACTATATATATCTCACTGTGATATTTGATAAAAATTGATGTAAATATAACTTCATTTTATAACTGGAATTCATTTTAGGTATAAGTAGCTTAGATGAAAAACACCTGTTGTTTTGACAAACTTATGTAATTTTGATAAACAACTTATATAACTTTGGCAAACAAGTTATGTAACTTTGAGAGCTCTGTTTTTATAGGCTTACCACAAATGGCCTCATAGGGAAAAAAGACTGGTTCCCTTCTCTCTGGGTTATTTTCAATAGGTACTGCCTTTTTGCTCCACAGCTATTTGGCCAGCTTCCTTTACTGTGGTAATATATGGTTTGAATAGCACAGAGGATGTGTTAAATATGGTAGTAGAAGACAATTTAATTCAATACTTGTTTTTTAAGTACCTATTAGGAACAAAGTATAGTCTTAGGTCATGGAACTACAAAAATAAAATCTAAGCAGTCCTAGGCAGTTTTTGAAGAGCTTGTATTTTATTGAATAAAGATCTGTCGATAGATTAGGGGTAGATATTTGATGACCTTGAATGCTAAATCAAGGACTTTGGATTTAATCTGGTAGGCAATGAGGAACCATTGAAAGTTTTAGAGCAGAGGATTTGTAATCAGTCCTGTGTATTAGGAAATTAATCTCAGTGTACTAGAATATAGAGAAACTAGACAAGGCTATTTCAATAGTCCAAGGATTTATTAAATACTCACCATGTACCAGGCACTTTGCCAAGGTCAGGAGCATTTTAGCTGTAAGGTATTTGGAAAGGTCCATTCTTCAAATAAAAATCAGCATGTTGGTCATCAGTGCTTTACACCAGCCTTGTTTATTAAAATATTTAAGTAAAACATCTCTATTTTGAGCTGGAGTGCCAACATTTATTGTCAATAATCCAGACAAGACAGGGAGAGGAAGGAATCAAAAGACCATTTCTATGTTTTGAATCTGGATGATTGGGAAAATGGAGGTGCCATCAACAGAAATAGGGAAATTAAAATAAGGAGATGGTTTGGGTTATGTGTGGTTATATTGAGTTTAAGGTGCCAATAATGCATCTAAATGGAAATGTCCATTAGTCAATTGGAAAGGTCAATCTAAAGTTCAGAAGGGAGATTGGGATAATAGATTTAAAAGTTACCTAATTAGAGATGATTCTTGAAGTCACCCATGTAGAAGAGATTGATGAGGGAGAATATATAGAGTGAAGAGAAGAGCAGAGATCACAGAGCCCTGGAGAATGTGCACATTTACTAGATGAAGAAGAATCAGTACATTATCACATTATGATCATTAAGAAAAATATCAAAAAAAAAAGTACTATAAAAGGAAATTATTGATGGCTTAGAAATTCCATTTTACTATGGAAATATGAATTCTATTTGGAAAAAAGGATAATATAAAGAATAAAATTCAATTGAGTTTGAGTTGTATTTTCCTGCGTACATATTGCTTTGTAATTGCAATGACAGGAGATGGGAGAGCTCAGTCCTTAACACATGTAGAGTGTTCAGCTGATGGAAGTCCTAAATGGACTTTGGAGCATGCACACACTGTATAACTGGTTCTGGGTCTTTTTTAAATGGCTGTGGAATTAGAAATGAGGAGGCACTAATCAGCCAAAGTAAAAGCTAGCTCTTGTTCTTTTCCTGCTTGGCAACATTTAAAGAGAAATATGTTGGAAGTCTCTGAATGGGGAAAGGCCTTGACCCTTGCCCATCTAAGGCTGACTGCCCCATGTGGATGAATATTGGCTTCTTTTCTTGGTTTCTTTGTGTTTATTCTTCTTGATTTTATATGGATACTGTAGATGGCTTGTGAACTCCCCAAAAATCAGAAGAGTGGGTCAGAAACAAAAATCCATGCTGGGATTTGTTTAGAAGTTAGATGAGGAAGAGAGAAATTCCTATATATTTGCATTATCCAGTTCATCAGAAGCAGAGATGCAGCTCCATCAAACTATCATCTATCATACAATATTTGGAGATGAACTTAGTGGGATAAATGCTAGGTAGAAATTACATTAAGTCTGAATCCACTCTCCCCAGGGACCCAAATGGTATAAAGAAAAATGTGACCCTAGTTGTCATTTCTGTTCTTGCTATATCCATGCAGTCACTATCCTTTTACAAAAGCTAATTGATATTACTTGGTTAGATGGAACTGGGGTACTAATCACAAACTGTTAACACACTGCAATGCAGGTTTAAGCTGAAAGCATTGGGGCACTCCCTGACCTCTTAGGGGTATCTTAGAAACCTGAGTGGGAGATGTAACAGCTTGCTCTGGATCACTACACAAAGAAACACTGATAAATTGTATGTCTTTCACAAAGGCTGGATGATTTTTCAAAAGCTGCATTTTAGATGAGCTTATTAAGATTATATTGGCCACTTAAAGTATAATAGAAAGGAGCCAATTAGTGGATAGTGTGAAGGAGATCAGCCCCTCTAATCACCCCCATTATTCATCAGAAAATGTGGTTAGGTGCTCCTGAGATTCAGTGGAACAGCTTATAACAAACTGAAATGCTGGGGACAGATATATTAGAAATTTTTTTCCTCTGTAATCTTGCCTAAGTAAAAGCTGATCAGCCTGGTAGTCTGTATGAGGGGGAGACCACGTTTTATCCCTCTTCATTATGTACATAGTATTAAATTATGTCTGTATGGGATAAAGACATCAATCTGTGACTGTACCTATAGGAGAAATAGCTGCAAAATATTCAATGGGTAGTTCGGTGTCATGAATTAACTCAATAAGCATTTATTGGAGGCCTGCGTGCACAGTGCTATGAGGGATACAAAAGAAACAGATCAATCAATCCATCAGCAAATATTTATTGAGCAACTACTTGTATCCAAGAGCTCAGTGCGGCTGAGAAGCACACAAAAGGCATTCTGAGGCTTTATGTCAAGTGTAACAAGAGCCCTATGCATTTAAAAAGAAAGGAACTTATTATTTTCATACTGAGTTGATACAGAAACACAAAAGCTTTAAAATTAGATGCGACAGTACCATACATCAAATTAAGAGTGAGAAAAGGGAATGGAAGAGGAATAAAAGGGGACAGAGGAACACAAAGATTGGAGAAAGGGAGAACAGGCAATAGGGAAAGCAAGGAGAGATAGGATGTGAGGTTTGGGAGAAAGCAAGGAGAAAGAGGAAGAAGATAAATAAAGGAAAAAGAAAGGAAATGGGAATAAATACACTTTTTTCCTGAGAGGAAGAAAGATAAGATATGGGTGAGTAGGATAAAGAAAGAGAAAGCTCTGAGGGATTGAAAAAAAAAAAGATAAAGAAGGCAGAGAGAATAGAAAAGAGAGCTTTCTCTGAGAAGGGCCCAGATTCAGATGCTGAGGCCCTGCCCCCAATCCTTTCACCTGACCCTGACTGCTGCTGGGTGGATAGGATTTTATTTGAAAGAAGGGTTCAGTGCTCAATCATAAAGGATGCTGAATTCACAGGAATGTGGATGGACTAAAGCTTCTCAAATTCTTATGCCATATTTTGGAGTGTTTTGAGCTACCTTATGTTGAATTTAAATATTGATAATTTGCCAATAGATTTATTATGTATATAAATACATGTATGTATACATAGTTTTAACTTTATAAAGATCTTTCTTCATATCCCTGTGAGGTAGTGAAGTATTATTATTGCAATTTATAGATATGGAAATTAAAATTCAGAGAAGAGATATGCATCAGAAGCTGCATAGTAAGTTATCAGAGAGAAGATTTGTTTCTAGGTCCCCTGATTCCAATTCCAAAGTCCCCTTCACATCGTACTAAATTGCCTACATATTCCTTGTCCCCAAAGTGAGGAGCAATATTGGTTATAATTCTTGGTGTTCCCACAGCATTTAGTAGAGTAAGTATAATAGGCATTTAATAAGTATTTGTTGATTTAATGATCAAGCACAGAGGGATGCAAGCAAATAAAACTGTTCTACTTAATAGCCCCCAGACATTTTGGGTTTAAATTGTTTTTAATTAAATTAAAAATTTCCAATAAACAAATTTCTCTCTCTCCTACCATCCCTCCCATTGAGAAGAAAAAAATAAAACAAAACAGAATGTTTGTAACAAATATGCATAGTCAAACCAAAACAATTCCCACATTGTCTATATCATATATAGCATATATGGAACATAATTAGACCAATTTTGAATATGAATGGTATCAAATAAAATCAGGAGTATGTAAACCTTTAAGTCTGAAAATGTGAAAGCTCAGTCTACCCTTTATAACATATTGCAAAACTTTCAGAATTCAATCGGAAAGTAAACTTTCCCTGGAAAACATTTTGCCATCTTAGACAAGGCAAAGTCTGATTCCAAGATGAAGTAGTAGAAAGAGGCTTTTTTGAAATCCTAACTTCTTAAGGACACCACAAACTAAGTCTTCTAGTTAGTGGAGCTTAATGTTTGTTTAATAAAACTAGCTTAAAAAAAAAAAAACAAAAAAACTAGCCTCATTAGTTTTCACCTAAATCTAACTCTATTAGTGTTTGGTACTAATTGACTGTTGGATAACTAGGAGATCCAGTGAATATAGCACTAAGGGCGATACTGAGCTCAAATCTGACCTTAGATGCTGATTAGGTATTTGACCCTGAACAGGTTACTTAACTCTATCTACCTCAGTTTTTTCATCTGTAAAACGAGCTGGAAAACCACTCTAGTATCTTTGCCAAGAAAACTGGAAAGACAGAAATAATGCCTACACAATAATAACATTGAGAGTAGAGGGATTTCCCACCTATCTGGATCCTAAAATAATACTCATTAATTAGAGAATCGAGCTGAGAGCATATATTTAAATGCAAATTATATGGTATGGACATTTTCGCATTTCAAAGCTATATAGGAATTGAGAGTAGGGAGAGATTAGAAGGAAGGAGAAGATTTCGAAAGCTTGAAGATTGGTTTTAGATATGCTAAAAGCTGCGGGGAAGGGCAACTAGGTAGTATGTAGATAACCAGTACACCTGAGTACAAATTCTGCTTTGGATACTTGCAGGCTGGATAATTGCCTTAATTTCCTCATCTGTAAAATGAGCTGAAGAGGGAAAAGGCAAACCACTCCAGTATCTTTGCCAAGAAAACCCTAAATGGGGGGAAAGAGAGATGGACATGACTTTAACATGCCTGAAAATGAAAGGGGTGATGGGGAAGGGAGGAGGGATAGAAAGAAATGCTTCTACTTATTTCAGAAGATAAGTCATCTAAAGTTACAGTACAAAACTGAATATTAAATTGTGCGGTCTGAAGAGCATTCATAGAAAAGGTGAAATTTGAAATAGTAAGAATTTATATGCAACACTGGGAATATTAAGAAATTGTCACGAACTGGATTCAAATTCTACCTCAGATGGCTGTATGACCCTGGCCTATTTTCTAATACTATTAATTGCAAAGAAAGTTGCACTTTGCATTGACCCAGGAGTTCTTCACCCCAGGCCCAATTCCAGGGATGTACTTATAAATCTGAGGGTTGTTATCCCTTCCCCCAAAAAGTACAAGGAAAAAGGAGGCCTTGGAAATTAGCGAGGGGCATGATGAAAACAGTTTAAAATAAATTAGGCAAATGCTTTTATAATTCTATTCTCTCCAGCACAGATTTTTTTTTTTCAAATTTGCGATTGGTCTAATCTGATTTTTCTTCCGGATTTCTTCTTCTCAATTTAAATCAATTCAATTTGTCAAACACTTATTAAGAGCATATATGTGTGTTACATGCATTTATATCACTAAATAATATATAAGCACAAAGGAAAGTGCTGTTTGAAATCTGAGAACATGGTGGAGAAGCAGAAATAAGTAGTTTCCTTTCTAACACTCCTCCAAACTGATCTAGAAAATGCCTAAATGCAAATCTGGATGAGAAAATCCAAAAATGTCAGTTAGAGTCTGAGTCAGTAAGTATTTATTAAGGCTTAATATGTGTCAGGCACTGTGCTAAACTGTGAGAAGCAGTCCTAACTTTAAATCCTGTACACCTCCTCTTCCCAATCCATTAAAAAGGGTAAGTATATTAGACTTTTAATAAGTATTTGTTGATTTAATGATTAAGTGCACAGGTGTAATGCCAGAGAAACTGAGGCAAGATAGAGCTTAGAGAATATTTAACAATTTATTTGAAAGGGAGAGATTTACTGGGACCAAATGGATCCATGGTTTGGTCCCAGGACTGAATGAGGTTATTGTCTCCAAGAATCCAGGAAACAATGTGAGTTCTCAATGACAGGGGCAGAGTCAGGGTGCTGAGAGCAGGAACAGGACTCTGACAGAGTGGGATGAGCCACTGGAGATGGGATGACATAATGGGGGGAGGCACTCTGGAGATGGGGAGAGGCATCTTGATAAAACAGTATATGATATTCTAATAGCTTGGGATGGGGAGAGGCATTCTGATATTCTAAAATATAAGATCTTTTATCCTTATCAAATATTCTGATTAAGAGGGAGGCGAGGTTTCTCAAGACTGAACAGAACAATTATAAACCGAGGCAGAACAATTAGGGAAACTGAGGCAGGGCAATAAAAGAGAACTGTGGCATAACACAGGGATTAAAGTTTTAAAAAACAACAACAACAACAACAACAAAAATCTGCTCTACTAAGTAGCCCCCAGACAAATTTAGGGTTTAAAATTAAATTTATGTTTTAAATTAATTTGGTGTTTAAAATTTCACAAATTTACAATTTAAAATTTACAAAGAAAGGCATGGCAGTCTCTTCCCTATAGGATTTAGAATCCAAAGGGGTAAGGGTGGGGAGGAGATAACACAGAGAAAGAAGTAAAAAAGCAGGGCTTACATAATGAAGGCTTACAGTTGGTGAAGGAGACAATTTGAGGAGGTCAGAGTTTTAGAGATGATTTCATCTTGCTCAATGATAAGATCATGAAGTGCAGGAAAGCAACTGGGTGGAAAATGACAGTGGGTCTTCTGACAAACCCAGTTGGGCATAGCGAGACCAAGAGGTCCATAGACATTGGGGATGCTGTCCCTATGAAGAGTCCTGACATGGAGAATACGGGGAATCCTCCAGTACAAGGGAGATACTGACCACTGGAGTAAGAGGAGGTGCCAAGGTATCTCCAGCCCATCAATTGGGGAATTAAGCTGAACAAGTTATGATATTGTATTGTGATAAATATCATTATGCTGTAAGAAGTGATTAAGGGAATGGTTTCAAAAAACTGGGAAGATGTTATGTAAGGATGCAGAATTCAATAAACTGAAAAAGAAAAGAATTTATATAATACAAAAATGTGGCAAAGACAAACAATTTTGAACTCTGAGAAGTATAATGATCACTAATGAATCCAGGGGACTAATAATGAAATAATAATACCTATCTCTTGATTAAGAGGTAGAGGATTCAAAATGCAGAATGTGACACATTATTATTATTAGATATAGCTAATGAGGAAATTTGTTTCATTTTATTATTATGTATGTTTCTAGTAGGCATTTTATTTTTGTTTTATTCTTAATTGGAATCAAGCAGCTAGATTGGGAAGGAGAAAAAGCAGATTATTCCTGATTGAAAAAAATATAATTAAAAAAATGATATTGGAGGAATAGATTATTGACAAGGTACAATGGAAGACTAAAGTTTTTTGATGTTTGAGCTATGCTTTCAGAAATGGTCAGAAAATGTCACCTTTTCACGTAGTGCATTGAAGACATAAAGTACATTTTATATTATATATTATATTATAATACATATTATTTAGTATACATTTGTAGATTATGTCATACGTTATTATTTATTCTACTAATATTATTGCTGAGAATAGATCATTGTAAAAATACCAATTTTATTTTCATATAGCCCAAGGCCTCTTTAAATATAAGTCCGAGGGTCCAAGTTCCAGGCATATTTTGAGTTAGTATCCAAATCCATAGCTCATGAGCCCTAGCTGATATTTCATTTTTGACAAATCAAAGTAGTAGACACATTAATTCAAACCAATGGCAGATAAGTGAACAAAATAATAGAATAGATCACCAGAAAAATCCACTCATACATAAAGGCATATCCTTGCACAGATTCTCAGAAGAAACATGTGAAGATAGGGACACAGGTATGAAGGAATATACATAGCCAAGGCAACTCACAACGTTGGAGCAGAACTCAGGGGAACCCTACCCCTACTTTGAAAGCTTTGATTGTTGATGTCACATGTATCTTTCTTTACTAAGCTATGAGTTATTTTCTCTGTTGAACTCTGTTGAACTATATTTCTGGCATAATATATTGGGCTGTTTTCTCTATTTTAATTACTATCTACTTGTTCTCCCCTCTGCCATTTCTAGTAATACATGGAATTGAAGCTCCAAGGAGAACTCTTCTCTGGGCAAATTATCATAGATATCTTTCTACCACATTTTAATGGCCATTTTAGCTCTTTTTTGAGTCAAATCTACAACCACACCCTTTCTACCTGAGAAGAAACCTCCATCCCCCAAACGCCTTTAGTTCTCTATTGTAAATTGCTTTGCCTATTATTTGAATTGGAGTGAGAAAAATTCCTTTTTGTTTTCTTTATCCCTTTGGTCATTAATGGCAGGGCCATGTATATTATGTTGGAGCTTCAGTTAGCAAGATTAAAGAGTACAGAAGAGTTGATTATTTTTGTCCTACATTCCTGTTGGCAAAATTTTGACTACATCTGCATTTAATTCTACAAATATTTATGAAACATTTACTTAACTTGACAACACCAGAATTGAATAGGAAGATGGGATTATATTTTATCAAGTTTGGAAAATTGCAAAACAATATATTTTGAATTATCAGTTACTACTATCTCTGAAGAATAAAAATGGCAATTGGCCCACAGTAAAATGGAAATGTGCTTGGGGGATAAAAGTAGATTGCAGTGTATTGTCAAAGATGATTTATAGTTGAGAAATGAAGTTTGGACTTGATGTTCTCTAAGGTCTCTTCCAACTCTAAATCTAGGATCATAATTGGCATAATATTATTTCTTAGGCTACATATGACTGAGGACAAATAGACAAACTACTTGTAAAAGTGAACTATATATTTTTAAATGTACTGACTTCTCATTAGAATGTAAGTTTCTCTACACCCTATAAAACTGTGCGTATCCTTTGATCCAGCAGTACCAATACTAGGTCTGTATCCCAAATAAATCATAAAAGAGGAAACAAGACCCACATATGCAAAATGTTTGTAGCAACTCTATTTGTAGTGCCAAGGAACTGAAAATGAGTAGATGCCCATTGATTAGGGAATGGTTGAATAAGTTATGGTATATGAAAGTAATGGAATATTATTGTTCTATAAAAAATGATGAGCAGGCTGATTCAGAAATTTTCAGGAAAAAATTTACATGATCTGATGCTGAGTGAAGCAGAAGAAGCATAAAAACATTGTTTACAAACAAGATTGTGTGATAATCAACTATGATCAACTTAGTTCTTCTCAACAATCAGAGATCTAAGGCAATTCCCATAAACTTTGGATGGAAAACATCATTTTCATCCAGAGAGAGAACTATGGAGACTGAATGTAAATCTAACTCATATTTTCACTTTTTTTTTTTCCTTCTATTTTTTTTTTCTTCTGGTTTTTCTCTTTTGTTCTGATTTCTCTCTCTCAACAGGACTCATATGGAAATATATAAAAAGTGAATGCACATGTATAATCTAAATAAATAATTTTTTAAAGTGAGGTATTACTAATAGAAAAGGAGGGGTAAGGAAATTCTTTATGCAGAGGTAAACAGCCTGAGTAAGATATTTGTGAATTCAACTATTTTAAAAAGGAAAGCAGAGTTAAGATGGTAGAGTGAAAGGTCACAACTTCTCCCATATCATCTTTTACAAAATGGCAACAGAAAACACCAAAAAGAATTCTGAGTGGGAAAGATAAGAAAAAGTCACATTGAATCATATTGAAAGTAATGGGCAGTTTAGAAAGACAAAGAAAAGTCTATGAACATTGAGATGGGGACTTTTTGAGACCATGATTTTAGAGGAAGAACTAATGATGAGACACAGCAGTACTGGCTATAGCCAGGGAAAGTAAAGGGACTAAATACCTGATCAGGAACATTATAGGCCCAGGACTGGGTGCGATTTGGCTGCTATGTCACCCACTATTCAATTCAAGGTCACCATAGTGGAGAGAAGTGATCACAGTCATGAGGAGACAGAGGCCCTAACTGAGTATAAAAAGCAGAGAGAGGGTAGAGCAAAAGTGTAGTGACCAAACCTTTCTCTGGATCACATTATTTTGGAACCACCAAAACCTATAGATCCCCAAAATGGGTTGTGAAAATAGCAGGACATAAAAGATCGAAATTTGGGCTAGTCTTCCACCTCCCTCTCTCTCTGCTCCCCTCCCCTGAAGTGAGCAGAATATACTCTAACATCAAGTCCATAGTCAAGGAGTAGATTGGAAAAATCAACAAGTAACAAAAACAAAAAGAACCTGATTATAAAAAACTATTATGGTGACAGGGAAGTTTAAGACAAACTCAAAAGAAGATAATGACTTGGAAATATTTTCAAGCAAAGCCTCCAAAGAAAAATTGCAGATTGTATATAAGCCCCAAAGTAATAACTAGAAGAGCTAAAGGAAGAGATAAAAAAGAGCAAATATTGAAATAAATATTGAGAATATTGAATAAATCAAACAACAAATCATAGAAACAATAAAACAGTTAATTTAAAATAATAAAATAATTTATTACATTGTTTGAATTTAGCTTTATGTGACTAGATATTTTTTAGACTATTATATACAGGATGGTAGGTTGTGCTGATCCCAGAGACCTTATGAGAGGGCCAGAGATTGCTATAAGGATTCCAACTGGAACTTTTAGGGGATTCATCTAATATTTTATAAACAAGGAAATTAAAAATATTTTAAAATATTCACTCTCAGACCATTGCTTCTATACCTAAAGGGAGATAAAATTTTTTGGGAATTGTCTTGAATCATTTTATTGCACAAAGTTATCCAGTCTTTTACAGTTGATTATCTTTATATTGCTGTTACTGTGTACAATATTGCCATGTACTGTGTACCTGGTTTTGCTCACTTTAATTTGCATCAATTCATATAAGACTTCTGACAATATAAGACCACCCCCTCATCATTTTTTAGAGCATAAGAGGATTTCATTACAATCAGATACCATAACTTGGTCAGCCATTTCCTAATTGATAGGCATCTCCTTATTTTTCAATTCTTTGCCACCACAAAAAAAGTGCTGCTATAAATATTTTTGCAAGTATAGGTCACTTTCCTTTTACTTTGACCCCTTTGGGGGTATAGACTAAATAGTGGTATTGCTGTGTCAAAGGGTATGGACAGTTTTATATCCCTTTGGGAATATTTCCAAATTGTTTTCCAGAATGATTGGAATAGTTCGCAGCTTCACCAAAAGTATATTAATATATTTCCCTATATCCCAAAATGGAGCTTTTCTTAAAATAATAAATATCTAAAGCCAAGATTGTTGTTGTTTTTTTTTTCTGTAATGGGCAAAACCAGAAGCCTTTCCTATAAAATCGGGTTGAAATAGGTATGTACATTATCACTATTATTCAACATTATACTAGAAAGGTTAGTTATAGCAATAAAATAAGAAATTGAAGTAATGACACTAGACAATAAAAGACAAAACAATAACTTTTTGCAGATAATATGATTTGTGATTAGTAAACTCAGAGAAAAAATTTAAAAATTAATAAATGCAATAAACAACTTAAGTAAAATTATAGGATATAAAATAAACCTATATAAATTATCAGTATTTCTATATCTCACCAACAAAATTGAGCAGGAAGGGATAACAAGAAAAATTTTATTTAAAATAGATGTTGATACTATAAAATACTTGGGAGTCTACTTGTCAAGACACACAAATGAACTATAGGAACCCAGTTACAAAATACTCTGCATGTGAATAAAGATGAATCTAAACATTTGAAAAAATATTAATTGCTTAAAGGTAGGTCAAGTCAATATAATAAAAATGACAATACTACTCTAAATTAATTTAGTTATTCAATGCCATGTCAAACAACCAAAGAATTATTTGTAGAGCTAGAAAAAACTAACAGATTTATCTGGAAGAAGTTTTGTTCCTCTAGAGAATTAATTTTTTTAAAAAGTGAAGGAAGGGAGCCCAGCAGTATCAGATTTCAAATTATATTACAAAATAGTAATCATCAAAGCAATCTATCACTGGATAAGAAATATTGTGGTTGATTAATAAAATAGATTAGGTACACAACATATAAAGCAAAATGAGAACAGAATCTTGTTTTTTGATCAGCCTAAAGATTTCATACACTGAAGTAAGAACTAAAAAAACTGGCAACTACTTTGGCAGAAGGTAGGCACAGATTTATATCTCACATTGTATAACAAGATAAACTCAAAATGGATACATGATTTAAATATAAAGAGTGACCTCATAAGCAAATTAGGGGAGCACAGAAAAAAATTTACCTGTCAAATCTATGAAAAGAAAATATTAAACAAGAGATAGAGAAGATCAGAGGAGGTAAAATGGATAATTCTGATTACATTAAATCTATAAGCTTTTGTACAAACAAAACTAATGAAGCCAAAATTAGAGGAAAGGAGAAAACAGAAAAAAATTTACAGCACGTTACTACTGAATGGGACTGACTGGATGAAGTATTTCTCAGTATTGAGTCACATGATTCCTGTTCCCAGAACTAGGACCCTGGAGAGATCATTTGATCTCTGGAAAGATGAATTTTGAACCCTGAGATACAGGAAGTTGCAGGAAGTGGCCCGACTTGTGGGAGGCAGCCAAAATTGGTGACTATTGGTCAAGGATGGTTATGTCCTTTTAATCTATCCAATGAGAAGGCTCCAGTCTTTTGCTTTTAAACCCTGGACAAGCCGGGGAATTGGGATGGCTCCCAGGTGTGTCTGGACCTCTCCCTGCAGGGATTAAATAAATGCTTTCTCTTTGTACCTGATGATGTCTCAGATTAGTTGATTGGGAAGGGGGTCTTGCACCCAATCTGTCTCAGTTCTCATTTCTCAAATATATAGGGAACCGATCCAAGTTAATAAAAATAAGAGTCATTCCCTAATTGATTAGTGGCCAAAGGATATTAACAGGTAGTTTTCAGAAGAAGAAATCAAAGCTACCAGTAGTCATAGGAAAAAATGCTCTAACTCTCTAATAATTAGAGAAACACACATTGAAACAATTCTGGGGTAGCACCTCATTCCCATGGTTAATTATCTTGACAGAAAAAAGAAATGACAAATACTACTGGGGATGGGGAAAATAGACATAGTAATTCATTGTTGATGGAGTTGCAAACTGATCCAACCACTCTGGAGAATAATTTAGAACTATGCCCAAAGGACTATAAAACTGTGCATACCCTTTGACCCAGCAATACTGCTGGTAGGTCTGTATCCAAAAAAGATCAAAAAAAAAGAAGAAAATTATAAAAATATTTATACAGTAGTCCCTTATGTGAGGCAAAGATTTGGAAACTGAGAAGATGCCCATAACTGAAAAATTATGACATGATTGTGATAGAAAACTATTGTGTGGTAAGAAATGATGAGCAGGAGCACTTCAGAAATATGTTGGAAGACTTTATGAATTGATGCAAAATGAAAATAACCAAGAGAACTTTTTGTATTGTAACAAGAATAATTTAAAGATAATCAACTGTGAAAGACTTAGCAATTTTGCTCAATACAATGTTCCATGACAATTCCAAAGGATTCATGATGAAAAATGTTATCCTCCTTCAGAGTGAAGAGATAGACTCTGAGGGCAGTTTGAAATATAAGTACATATGTATGTATGCTTGTGCATATTTCTCTCTCTCTTTCTCTTTTTTTTTTTCAACATGGATAATGTGGAAATATATTTTGCATTACTTTCTATGCATAATGAGTATTGTATTTCTTGCCTTATCAAGAGGTGGGGGAGGGGCTGAGTGGAGGGAATTTGGAACTGGAAATAAAATTACTTTATTGATTTTTAAAAATTCTAAGTAGTCAAAAAAAAAAACCTAGAGGAAGGTTTATTAATGCTTTATTGAATATCTAAGGAAATACAGACAAGCATAGAAAATTTTAGTTTGCACAGAGGGAGAATAACCATATTGAATCCTGGATTCATTTAAGTATCAAAGTATGATAAAAGCACTATGTAAAGTACTAGAGGTACAAAGATAGATACAATAAAAGATCTTGCTTTCATGAAATTTCCATTATAAGAGAGGAAGACAAGAACTGAAAATATCTAAGAGATACTGTCTGCTGCCTTACTGTTCCAAACGGTATATGATTAAGGGAATCCTATTTGTAGAGATAGGAATTAGCTGAATAAAAGAGAAGCTTCCTGGCTATAATATTCTTCTCCTACTTCAATTCCTTTCCCATGATTTCCTCTGATACCATCCAGGGTGCATATTGTAGTATTCTGAACTCTGCCTAGACTTAAAGAGAAATATATCCTCCAAAGAGAATGTGTCTTTTCATAAATGGATTAATGGAGACAAGAATAGAAAGGTAATATGGCTTCAGATTATTTTGCTGTCTTGTGAAATAGTCTCTTTCTCTTTGCTTTGCAAATGAGCTTTTTAAAAATCTTAATCTAACTGATTGCACACAGAAGAAATACTTGCTGGAGATGGCACAATTCTAAAAAGCATTAAGGGATGGGTTCTCAAGATATCTCAAAAGGGAAAAAAATTCCAAACACTAGAAATGAAGGCTTTTCCATTCTCTCTTTCCACTAAATAAACAAATAAAAAGTAAAAAGGCTATTGAGAAAATATTATCAGCTACAAATCATTTGTCAGCTTTCTAAACTCTATAAAATATTTACCAAAGTAGTTTATATAGCCTGGACAAAAATATGACAAGGAAATAAGTAGTCTTTCTTAAGTATTTTTTTAAACAGTCAACCGTATCTTTGTGTTCATATAATGAATTGCCTGAGAAGTGTAAAGAATATAAGTCCTGCTGTGTTTATTGCTTATTGATTTTAAGGGGAAAAAAATTGGTTCAAAAAAGTAAAATACAGCTTTGAAGTCTCTCTTTAGAAAAAATATCTGTCAGGTCTATATGAAAGGACCCTACAGAGATAAATTTGTTCAGTGATTTTTCAGTTTTGACTTTAACTGAGATATCAGTTTGGGAAATAGATGTATACTCAGAAGACTTCTTTTGTGACCTAAAGTGAATACTAAGTGTTATAACAAAATAGGCACTGAGGTTAGGAGGGACTAAAGTATTACCCTCTTTCTTTCCCAATAAGAGATTCCTCTATTCTAACTGCCCCCTCACCCCCAGCATCCCCACCCCCACTGCACACAGGGTTTAATCAGACTGACAAAGGAATAGTTTCCTGTTTTAGAAGAAAGAATGCATGGGACCTTTCCCCTCAAGGATTAGTAATCTTAGGTTGACTGGAATTTGCCCCCTTTCAAGTGAGAAACCCAATGGTCCTAGGTGACACTCTTCCATGATTTTCTCAACACATGGGGTCATGACAACTGGTATCCAGACAAGACTATATAGTATACACTAAAATTTAGCTTGGGAAGTCCATATCCCATAGAGCCCAAATGGAGTTTTAAAGTTATTTCTTTCACTAGGACAGCAAAGAAAGAAAATTCAGAGGAAATATACTTAGAAAATCCCTCAAAGACATTAAATAGTGTTTCTTAGTTGGGGTTTCTAGGCCAGCAGGCAAACCTTTTCTTGCGTACCTACAATCTATAAAGATATTCTGCTTGGTCTCCTGTTTCTAGTTTCTTCCTAATCTAGTCCATTTTCCACTAACTATCAAAGTGATGTTCCTAAAGCACAGATTTGACCACTGCTGTTCATAAGTTGGCCCCTTCCTATCTTCTCAGTCTTTTTAGATTTTATACCACTCCATATACTCTTTTTAGCCATTGACACCACTGGCTCCCAGCTCTTCACATTAGATAGTCCCTCCCATGCCTTTTCATTGGTTTCCTATTAAATTTGGAATGCTCTTCATATTCTTCCTCCTGGTTTCCCTGGTTTCTTTAAATCTCAACCAAAATCCCATCTTCTGCAAGAAACCTTTCCTTTACCCTCTCTGCTAATTCCTTACCTTAGAGATTACCTCTCATTTATACTATACAAATCCTATATGTGTTTAGTTGTTTGCATTTTATCTCCTCCATTCAAATGTGAACTTGCTGATCATCACCTAATATTGTTGTTACTTTGTACAATGTTCTCCTGGTTCTGTTCATTTCACTTTGTATTAGCTCTTGCAATCTTTCAAGGTTTTTTTCTGAAATCTGCCCATAAATTCTTGTGGCATGATAGTATTCTATTACATTCATATACCACAACATATTGACCTATTACCTAATTGATGGGCATCCCCTCAATTTCCAATTTTTCTGCCACCAGAAAGAGAACCACTATAAATAAATTTGTACAAATTGCTCCTTTTCCCTTTTTAATGATCTCTTTGGGATGAGATCTAGTAGTGATATTGCTTGATTGAAGGATATACACAATTTGATTGCTCTTTGGGTATAGTTCCAAATTGCTCTACAGAATAGTTGGATCAGTTTACAACTCCACCAACAATATATTAGTAGTGTATATAGTCTTATCCAATATTTATTATTGAATGTAAACTTCTTGAAGACAGGAGCTGTTTTTGCTTTCCTTTGTATCCACAGTATTTAGATATTGGGTATATAATAAGTACTTGATAAATACTACCGAATTAATGACTCAGATAAGCTGGCTAGACTAATTTTTACTATCAAGCCCCCATTTTGGGTCCACTTGAAAGTACTTTTAAAAAAAACCCAACAAGCACAGGGCATTTAGAGTGTACATTCAATATTTAATCTTCTTTCCCCCAGAAAAGGAAGTTCCATAACAAACCCAAATAATATAAAGCTTAGGAGCTGCCATTTTTATTAAAGAGTAGCAAAATCCCTCTTTTGCTTTAAAAATCAAAATCAAAATTTACATATTCTTTTCTATTTCTGTCTCTAGAGAAAAAATGGCCATTCTTTTTTTGGTGGGGGGGGGATTTTTTATTTTTTTCTAGTTACATTCAAAACAATTTTTTTTTTTTTATATTTGTTTATGACTTTGAGTTCCAGATTCTCTCCTTTATTCTCATTAGGATTTTCCATTATAAATCCTTCAGGATAGTTGTGGATTATCACTGAATGCGACTGATTGGGGGAAGTTTCCTCAAGAAGTCTGAGACTAAGCCTAAATCATATGATCCCTATTCCCAGAGCTGAAGGTCAAACCCTCAGTCAAAGAAGTTACAGGAAGTGACTGAACCCACAGGAAGCAGACACTGTCCATTGAAAAAGCTTGGGGCTTTTGCTATTTAACGTTGTTATACTTCCTGCTGGTCTGGTTGATCATATGGCAGGATCTGGGATGTTTCCTGGGTGTGTTGGGTCTCTCCCTTTGGGGACTAAATAAATGCTTTCTCTTTGTACCTGAAGATGTCTGATTAGTTAATTTAGGGAAAGGGGTTCTAGCACCCCTCCCACATTACTTAACTGAGAGTAGCAAAGTCTTTTGCAGCTGATCATCCCAGATCATCCCCTATTATTCCACACACAGTACATTTCACTTTGCTTGTATTCATGGAAGATTTTCCAGATTTTTCTGAGAGCATTCTGCTCATCATTTCTTATAGAATAATAATTCTATCATAATCACATGCCATAATTTATTCAGCCATTTCCCATTGATGGGCAATCCCTCAGTTTCCCATTTTTTACCCTGAGAAAAGAGCTACTATATTTTTGTATGTATAGATCCTTTTCCATTTAAAAAAAAAATTTTTTTTTGGATTTCATAAGGCCATTCTTTTTTTTTAAATAATTTTTAAAAATCTGAACTTAAATGAACATTTTTATGTACACAAAGAGCACAAAGGATTGCATATGAAATAGTAAATCTATTATAAACAGCTGCCTTAAAAAAAAGATAAAATTCTACTTGTTGATATCAATGCTATTATGATTGTGTTTTTCTGAATTTCCTTCTGTTCTCTTTTATATATTTAAAATTTATTTCAGCAAACCTTTTTTTTTCCCTTTTCTTTTTTTTTAAGCATTGCTATAGTCCTGCCCTCTACCTCCACACCCAGCTCTGGCTCTTCTTTCCATTAAAACAAAAACAATACCTCCCTTGTAACTAAGAAACATAGTCCACACACTGGTTATATACAAAAACAAAATTCTTATTCAAAATACTTAATTTCCATTGATCATTCATTTTTTTTTCTCCCTTTCTGTATCTATTTCTTCTTCCTTCTCAAGTTTCTAAGAATGATTCTTTCTCTAAACTTTTCTTGTATCCATCCCTTTCTTTATACTCACAAGGCCACCAATTTAGTTCAGGCCTTTATAACCTCTGATCTGAATTATTTCTTTTTTTTTTTCTTAATTTTTCTATTATTATTTCCAGTCTTTCACCTTTCAAATATATCCTTCATACAATTGGAAAAATAATATCACTATGGTACAAGTCTGAATTCATCATTCTATTTCTAAAAAAAAAAAAAAAAAAGAATTTAGTGGCTTTCCACTGTCTATTGTATAAAATATGAACTTATTCTGTCAATGAAGGCCCTCCACAATCTGGTTTTCTTCTTTATGATCTCTGTTTTAGCGAAAATGAACTATCAAGATTTCCAGAACTTAACACATGATTGTCAACCTCTACATAGTCACACAAATCATCCCTTTTGCCTAGAACAGGGATGGGGAACTTTTTTTTTTTCTGCCAAGGGGTATTTGGATATTTAAAACATCATTTGTGGGCCGTACAAAATTATCAACTTAAAGAACTCAAGCAGTGGGAGGTTATTATCCCCTGTAATTGTTTTGACAGGGCCAGACTGAATGATTTCACAGGCCTTATATGGACTTTGGGCTGATGTTCCCCATTCTGGCCTAGAATATACTTTATTTCCTTCCTATCCCAAGGAATTTTGTCTTCTGGAAATTCTCAGGTTAGATATAGTCCCTTTTGTACTTTTTCTTCTCCCTTCTCTTTTTTAGTATTCTCTCCCTCCTCACTTTCATTTATATTATATTGCTTTATGCACAATTTATGTTCCTCCCTCCAGCTAAAAGAATGTAATCTCTTTAAGGGGGTGTTTTGTAGCACCCTTTCTGAGGACATTACCCTAATTCACATTGGAGTTAGATCTTCAGATGGCAAATATTCCAGATTCAAAGTCCTATACAGGTCTATATTCCTAAATCTATAGCTTTGGAGCCCCCATTGGTATGTTTATCTTTAATAGTCAGCCAGTTTACTCAATCAGCTCAATCAAAGGTGTTTATTAAAATGACATAGTAAGAACGATAGCTACAAAATATTTGCCCCATAACTTGGGATATACTCTCCCACTAATACATGTAACGTCAGTAGGAAAAGCGGTAGTGAGGTACACACATAAAGAATACATGTGATCAAAGCAATTAAAAATTCCTACACAATACCTTAATATTATTTGTTTTCTGATGGTATTCCTCTAAGGATAGCATCTCTCCTGGGTAGGTTGCTCAGCTGTAGGTTCCTCATCAGAGGAACCACTCAGAGTTCTACTCAGAGACTACTCTTTTCTGTAGACTGACTCCTTACTGATAAGGCATGAAGACAGATGAAACTTAGTCAGACATCAAAGACACCAAGATCATCCATTGCATCCTGGGCCATCGCCAATCATCTTGACTTCTTCCTAGCCACTGGATGCTATAAGAGACAGGAAGGCTGATGATTTTGTGCAATTCTACCTCACTTACATGCAATCTACTCATGAGTCAAAGTATCACCCTGTGATATTATTCAAAACATCAAAAAATTTTTAAAAAAGGATAAAAAAACCTCCTAATTATATCAGGGAGAATTTATTCCATCTTGTAAAGGAGGGAGAGTAATATTATAGAACTGTTTTTACACTTCATATTAACGCCTTGTCTCTGTCACTTGCCCCTTTTGTGATTACATCAATTGGGATGGGGATAAGGAATCAATTGATAAGGAATATCCCAACTAACTTAACCTCTGTGTTTTTTTTTATGTTTCATATGTAATGGAGTATTTTGTACATAGTAGAGAATGAATAAGTATTTGTTGAATTGAATTAAATTGATTCATTCTAATATAGAAAGTAAAATTTAATTAATAAATAAAATGAGGCCATTTCTCCAACTATAATATCATTTGATAATAAGGCATATGATCTATTAATAAAGAACAAGTTAATGGCAAGAATTCATTTGTGCCAAAGACCCAGAGAAAAGGCCCATCATGCATTTTATACCTTGTGGATCCTTCTTCTGATTGGCCTGACCATAGATCATTGGGACTTACCCTGGCAATCCTAATTGGAGAATAGCTTAATGAGGAGGTGGGCCAGAGTCCTAAGGGGTTCCGCCCCATCACTTCAAATTGGGAGAGAGAGGACTTGGACAAATTGATCTATAACTAGGGAAAAGAGTCTTCAAATGTGGCTAACCCGCCCTTCTCTGGCATTTAAAGGATGGAATGTTAGCTGATTTATGAAACCCAGCTTGCCTCTAGCAAACTTGGCCAGAAAAACATAAACCATCTCATTCAGGTTTTTACTGGCTTGGTCTCCCTTTTCTAGAATAAGTCACCTCCAAATCATGCAAGAGATAGTAAGGACAAAAGGACATTTCCTGAGGGAGGAGCTATCTCCTGGTTTTACTGGGTAAACAAAAGTAAGGGTCCAGTGCAGGTAGATAGATACCTTCCAGGCTGGGAGTGGATTACCTCACTTTTTTTCACCCTTCAAAAGTTGTCTGACCTTCAGAGATTAGGGATCTGAGAAAACTCATAGATTCACATAGAAATGTTGGTAATACGTAATACAATCCAATATTAATTTTCCTCATTGGTTGGAATAATTTTAATCAGATGTTCTGCTGCTACTATTGGAGATTTCTTCTTGTATGCTCATTTGTTTATTTTCTTGATGATTTTATGAGTAATTTTCATAAAAATTAACAAAAATTATTAATATATTCTCATAGTTCTTACTTGATTAGGATTTTTTTAAAATTCCATCTTCATCTCCCAGTTATTTTTCCTAAGTTCTCATTCATGACAAATATAAATACAATTTAGATGACAAATGTTAAATTGTCATCCAGAAAGGTCATAATGAACTATTTCAAGAAGTCAACCTCCCAGGAGCAGCTGAGTGGCCCAGTGGATAGAACACCAACCCTGAAGTCAGGAGGAACTGAGTTCAAATCTGGTCTTAGACACTTAACACATCCTAGCTGTGTGACCCTGGGCAAGTCACTTAACCCCAATTGCCTCAGTGCAAAAAAAAAAAAAAAGATGAAGTCAATTCGGATTATTGATAAAATCTGAGACAGTGGCTAGGGCAGTGGTTCTCAAACTTTTGTTTTCAGTATCTTTATCCTATTAAAAATTATTGAGGATATCTCCAAAGCATTTTTTAAAATCTGGATTATATTTATAGATATTTACCATATTGGAAATAAAAACTATTTTTGAATTTGTAGACCCTTTAAAAGGATTTCAGAGATTCCCAGGATTCTCTAGACCATACTTTGAGAACTACTGGGCTAGGGTAACATAAATTAAACAGTACTCATTTTCTATGTTTTATGAAGATTATTGTTTTTCCATTCATTAGCCTCACATTCTTGGATCAGTTTCTAGATATCCCTGAGGCATTATTTCATGTCATTTTGTCCTTTAAATGGACACATTATAGAAAGGGGCTAAGTTGTACCTATTTAAAACAAAACAAAACAAAAACAAAAACATCAGATTATAAGACAACTGTGCATGGAGGAATATAGTTGAAAGTGCAATGAAATTAGTGGATCTGAATTTAAAATTTCTGACTCTGCTACTGTTGTGCCACAGTTCCCTTTTATTTTCCTGACTCAGTTTCCCTAATTGTCCTGACTCAGTTTCCCTGAATTGTTCTGCCTCAATTCCTAATTGTTCTGTTCCATCCTGCAACACCACTCCTCCTGTTGTGCCACAGTTATCTTTTATTGTCCTGACTCAGTTTCCCTAAATTCTTCTACCTAGGTTACTCTGAATTATTCTGCCTCAGTTTATAATTATTCTGCTCAACTACTCTTCCCTCCTAATCATGATGATCCAGATAAGAAGAAACACCTTCTATCGTAGACATCATCAGAATGTTGACTGCCTCTCCCCATTCCATAATCCCAATTATCAGATGTCCCCCATGCCACCCCTTACTCTGTCAGAACCAGGTTGTCAGAGTCCTGTTCCGCTCTCAGCACCCTGACTCCGCCCCTGCCTCACTTTACCCCCTGAGTCTGAGCCATGTGTATGTAGGTCATTGAGAACTCACATTGTTTCCTGGATTCTTGGAGACAATAGTCTCATTCAGCCCTGGGACCAAATCATGGATCCTTTTGGTCCCAGTAAATCTCTCCCTTTCAAATAAAATATTAAAATTCTCTAACCTCTATCTTACCACAGTTTCTCCAGCATTATACTACTTATTATCTGTGTAACCAAATCATTATCTTTCTAGTCTTTAGTTTTCTTATCAATAAAAAAAAGAGAATAGAACCAGATAAGATCTCTTCAACTTAAAGTCCTAGGGATTTAAGTAACAAAAGAATTAAATAAAATTTAATAATAAAAAAGAATAAAATTAAATTAAAAAAATAAAATAGAATGTTTAAGTGCTAGAACAAAAGTATATGATTTAATTCTGCTGAAATATAGAAGCTATCCTGACCCCACATTTCCCCTAAAATCCTCTGAGTTCCTTTGTCTTCCTCTTACAGTCTTAGTCTCCTGAAATAGGTGATCAGTTTTCAGTCACTCCACTTTTTGTGGACTTGTTTGTTCTGTTCAAGTTCATGTAAGTATGCTTGGGCAATGGGGTGTTAAAAGATGTCAATTAAATAAGTCACAAGTAAGTGATGAAAAAGTCAAATTTTCAAGAATGTGGAAAAGTATTGCTGGTGTCTTTGTAATTTGACCAAAAACTTTATGAGGCTGATGTCTTAACTTGGTTCATTAAAATGAACTCACTCTCTCCCCCAGTCATAAAAATCCAGAAAAAATCAAGATGACAGAAGGATGGCCTGGGATAAAGGATGACCTTGGCCTTTCTAAAGCAAGTTCATTTCTCAGTCCTCTGTCAGCAGTGGCCAAGCCCATTCAGTGATCCAGGATTAGGCTGGAGTTGAGACAAAAGATGGCCTAATTCATCATCACAAAAATAGCAATCTGGGAGAGGAAGACCCTGAAGTTTCCAACCAGAACAGAAAATAATTGTTATTTACATTCATGCTAAGCCATCAAAACTTAAAACAATGAGCCTTAGAGGTTTGGACTGGGGGCTATTATTGGCCATTCAATGAAAGCTAGAGTGATTAAGGTTTTAAAGTGTAGTTAAATAGCCCCATTTGAAAAACAATGGGCTGATCCAGAGAAAATGTACTGAAGCAGCTCCAGATAAAAAGTAAATTGCCACAGCTTTTAGAAAAAAAAAAATCTATCCCCCAAGCCCCAAAATATCTTACAAAATATAAGTAACCTAAAATTATTCCTGTGGATTGTATTCACATGAAAGAATATGGCACCCCAAGTAAAGAGAGGATCACATATAGCTGGGGTCACAATTCACTGCCTGAGAGCTATGACTTTTAATAAAGACAATATGGAAATATCTAGAAAGTATGGTCAGTTCTTGCTGACTTTGTAACAAAGAGATATAACTATGCAGGATATTTGGCTGCTTAAAATTTCCCCAAAGGGGGGAAAAAAAAAAAAAAGATTTTTCCAAAGACAAGTCTAGTCTACATTGTAGGGGAACACAAACATAGAAACAACCGAGAAAGCTACCACAAGACCAGATCCTCCTGAAGCCATGTTGCTGTGCCTCTAAGAGGTCTCAACGAGGTTCCTTATGTAATGCTGGAGAAACTGAGGTAAGATAGAGATTAAAGAGTATTTAATAATTTATTTAAATGGGAGAGATTTACTGGGACCAGATGGATCCATGGTTTGGTCCCAGGGCTGAGTGAGACTATTGTCTCCAAGAATCCAGCCAACAATGTGAGTGCTCAATGACCTATATACCCGTGGCTCAGATGCAGGGGGTATGCTGAGGCAGGGGAGGAGTCAGGGTGCTGAGAGCGGGAATGAGACTCTGACAGGGTGGGATGAGCCTCCGGAGATGGGATGACATAACCAGGGGGAGGCACCCGGACATGGGGAGAGGTATCTGACATTCTGATAGCTTGGGATGGGGAGAAGCATTCTGATATTCTAAAACATAAGATCTTTTATCTTTATCAAATAATCTGATAAAGAAGGAGGGGAGGGTTTGCAGGACTGAGCTTTGAGGTGACAATTATTAACTGAAGCAGAACAATTAGAGAAACCGAGTCAGGATAATTAGGGAAACTGAATCAGGACAATAAAAGAGAGCTGTGGCTTAACACTTGTTCTTCTTCTTAAGGCAAACAAGTAGCTGCAACATGAGTAACATCCCAGATGTGAGAAGGGGAAAACTGTGAATAAAGGAAAGAGGCAGATGTCCTTATTATGGCTCTTGGTCAAAGAGAATGGTTGGAGAAACAGATTATTAAAGTCTCACAAGTATAGGTAAAATAGAATTAAAAGGTATTCATGGTGTAGCTGTATAAAATAGGCCTCTCACTTAGGTCATTAATGGCAGAATCAAAATTGATTGCTTTCTTACAATTGATTGTAATATACTAGAATATTTTAGTAGTCTTACATAAAGACCTCCCCTTCTAATAATTTACATAATTTCTTGTAATGGAAATTTCTTGATTTTATCCTTTAGTTCCTGATATTATATGTTACTGATATGACAACACTACAGATAGATCTTTGAATTATTTTTCTTTTCTGCTGGATAAACACTGTTCTTGATTTATAACTATAACATAAGATGTGTAAAGATAATTACTTAGAAATCTCTAGAACTCCATCAAGTATGTAAACCTCTAGATTTCCTTTAAGTTATGATTCTTGGCTGATGTAAGGGAATTCTTATTGATGATGTTCCTTGCCATTGCTTGAAATATTAATAAAATATATACCCTTTAATTGGGCACTAAAATACAATTCTTAGAGACTCTGATGTATATTTCTTTGACAGCATCTTCTTGTTCCCCTAAGTCAAATGACTTGCTTCTCTGATTTTTTTTTTTTTTAACATTTATTCTCTGTTGTCTACTTAAGCAATTCTACTAACTCAGGCTACACTATAGTTTTTTTTTTTTTTTTTTTTTTCCTGCTTCCCATCAATTTTGAATGAGTTGTTATTTAAAAAAAAAAAATTGTTTTCCTGCAACAGTGACTTGCTTAGTGCCAAGGTAAGAGACTAACAGGTCAGATCAGATCACCAGCAACGTATTACTACTGTGGATTTTGTAGTCTAGCAAGATTGCTTTCAAGGGAAAAAAAAAAAAAAAGTTGGTGAGAATGCATCCCATTGCATCACTACACCTATCACAACATAGTATACCAGCTAGATAACTGAACTTGGGTTGGGAAATCAGGATTCAAGTGCTCAGACACTTATTAACTGTGTCATAATGAACATTTAGCACTTCACAGTGTCGGCTTCCTCATCTATAAAATGGAGCTAATGATGATTATACTACTCACTTCACACAGCTTAAAAGCTTTACAAAAATGAGATGCTATCTCCAAATATCTGCTCTTATCATTGTCCTTAAGAATTGCCTTTGTGTCTTACAGAAGAACTTCTTGCCTCCAGTTCTACAGCTTGTTGTTTTCTGAAATATATTGGTCTGTCTTTGAAGGGAAGCTTTCTTGTCAATTTAATGCCCCCAAGAGTGGGACTCTGGATGTAATGTCAGAGAAAATGAGGCAAGATAGAGATCAGAGAGTTTTTAATATTTTATTTGAGTTTCTGAGAGGGAGAAATAGTCTGGAGGCAGAGCAGAATCCATTCTTTCTCCAGGGCTGAACTGAACTTTCTTCTCAAAGAATCCAGCATCTATTGTGAAGATTCCAATGATTTTTGTGTGTGGTTCTAAGATCAGGGAAGACAAAGGCAAGGGATGGAGACCAAGTATTGATGAGGGGAGAATTTTCCAGGCAGGGATCTTCAATTCCCTTCTGATAGGTTGGGGATAAGATAAACTGGGAGTGAAGGGGGTAGTCTGACTAGAGACAGAAAGTCTGGAATTTAGAGATATGTAAGCATATCTCCCAGTAGCGCACCTGCAATTTATGGCTCTATGGAATGCTAATGGTCAGGGCTCCCAGCTCTAATTATCTCAGTCCTAATGGTCAGAAAGGGGAGTTACAACCAGGGGGATTGAGGCAGAACAATTTAAGGAACTGAGGCAGAACAATTTAGGGAAACTGAGGCAGAACAATAAAAGGGAATTGTGGTACAACATTGTGGATGCCAAAACTGTAGGGCATAGGAACAATCTTGGACACAAAGATTCCAACTGATTTCTTTACTTTTGACCTACACAGTTTGGTATCTCTTGAGGATCTTCTCCAGCCTTAGCAAATACAGCTTTTATGAAACTGATAGGGATCCAAAAGTTGATCACAGCTTAAACAGAATTTTGTCTTTAGAATGTATGAGGTGCATTTCTAAAATATATAGAGAATTGACTCAAATTTATAAGAATTCAAGCCATTCTCTAATTGATAAATGGCCAGAAGATATGATAGATAATTTTCATATGAAGAAATTAAACCATTTCTAATCATCTGAAAAAGTGTTCTAAATCACTATTGATCAGAGAAATGCAAATTAAAACAATTCTGAGGTATCACTACACACCTGTCAGATTAGCTAGGATGACAGGAAAAGACAATGACGAATGTTGGAGGGGATATGGGAAAATTGGGACACTGATACCTTGTTGGTGGAATTGTGAATGAATCCAACCATTCTGGAGAGCAATCTGGAATTATGCCCAAAAAGTTATCAAACTTACTGTGCATACCCTTTGATCCAGCAGTGTTTCTACGGGGCTTATATCCCAAAGAGATCTTAAAGAAGGGAAAAGTCCCCATATGTGCAAAAATGTTTGTGGCAGCCCTGTTTGTAGTGGTAAGAAACTGGAAACTGAGTGGATGCCCATCAGTTGGAGAATGGCTGAGTAAGTTATGGTATATGAATGTTATGGAATATTATTGTTCTGTAAGGAACGACCAGCAGGATGAATACAAAGAGGCTTGGAGAGACTTTAATGAACTGATGCTGAGTGAAGTGAGCAGAACCAGGAGATCATTGTACATGACAAGTTTATATGATGATCAATTCTGATGGATGTGGCTCTTTTCAACAATGGGATGATTCAAATTAGTTCCACTTGTTCAGTGACGAAGAGAGCCATCTGCACCCAGAGAGAGGACTGTGGGAACACAGTGTGGATTACAACCTAATATTCTCATTCTTTTTTGTTGTTCACTTGCATTTTGTTGCCTTATTCATTTTCTTTCTTCTTTGATTTGACTTTTCTTGTGCAGCATAATTGTAAAAATATGTTTATATATATTAGATTTAACATATATTTTAACATATATAATAAATATTGGATCACTTGCCATCTGAGGGAGGGGTGGAAGGAAGGAGGGAAAAGTTTGGAACACAAGGCTATGCAAGGATCCTTGTAAAATTATTCATGCATGTTTTGAAAATAAAAAGGTTTTTTTCTTATTTATATATTTTATTTTATTTTATAAGAACTTTATATTGACAGATTCCATGCCAGGGTAATTTTTTTACAGCATTATCCCTTGTACTCGCTTCTGTTCCGATTTTTCCCCTCCCTCCCTCCACCCCCTCCCCTAGATGGCAAGCAATCCTATATATGTTAGATATGTTGCAGTATATCCTAGATACAATATATGTGTGCAGAACCGAACAGTTCTTTTGTTGCACAGGGAGAATTGGATTCAGAAGGTAAAAATAACCCGGGAAGAAAAACCAAAATGCAAATAGTTCACATTCGTTTCCCAGTGTTCTTTTTTTGGGTGTAGCTGCTTCTGTCCATCATTTATCAGTTGAAACTGAGTTAGGTCTCTTTGTCAAAGAAATCCACTTCCATCAGAATATGTCCTCATACAATATCGTTGTCGAAGTGTATAATGATCTCCTGGTTCTGCTCATTTCACTTAGCATCAGTTCATGTAAGTCTTTCCAAGCCTCATTCTGCTGGTCATTTCTTACAGAACAATAATAGAAAATAAAAAGTTTTAATAAAAAAAATTTAAAAATAGAATATGTGAGGTGGAGATTAATAAATTAGCAATAAATCCTGCTTTTCCTTTTCCCACATAAGGGTTAGAGTAAGATATTTCAGCTGCTAAATGGCACTGCATTTTGTTCTTCAAGGATACCTCTGTGAAACTTGTAATGATGATGACAATGATGATGATGATATTGCCATTTTTGCAGTCTAACGTTTTATATTTTTCAAAGTTCTTTTAGATGCAATATTTTATTTGATATTTATGAGTATTTGAATATTGAATATGAATATATTTGAATACTTATATTCAGGGCATGGGCTAAGTGTTATCCTGTGAAGCTCCTTGTTGGAGTGTAAACTATTAGGAAGGGAGGTAAGCTAGAGAGAAAGTTTATGAAGCATCTACTTATTCCAGGCACTGTGCTAAATACTTTACAAATATTACTTCATTTGATTCTCACAACAGCCCTGTTGATGTGATCTATGATGTGGGTTTGTCACCAGATGATGGCAGTCACCAAAATTTGGGGTTCAGTCATGTGAAGAATTCTCAACGGCCATTTTCTTGGGCAAAAGATAGAATTTTTTTAGGGGAATAGGTTACAGACAAAATGAAGGAATACAATAGACTCCAGGAAAGACAAGTTTCTCAGCAGAACTCACATTACCCAGTAGAAATGCTGAAAAGAACTTAGCACCCTAAAAGTTAGTTAGCTGTAAGGAGGAGAAGGGGATTGGGAAGCCTTGTGCAGTTAGGGGAGATATCCCGTGGCATGGAGAAGGGGAAGGGGAAAGACACCAGGAGACAGAGTGTGCTGACCCAAAGAAAGGCAACAGTCCTGGGATAGCCCATAAATAGGTTTTATAGGGAAAATTTAACCTCAGGGACATGACTAGGATTCCTGACAGGGCACTGCAAGGTGAGGCTACTGGAGATCTTTACAGAGGGTGAGCCTCAGGGTTCTGACATAACTTGGATTTCAGATTGGATCACCTCCCTAGAGAGGGACCACGTGCTGAACTGATCTCTATCAGAGCTTTCTGTCTGCTTGCCTCAGGGATCAATTCTTTAGTTTCTCTTGGTCCAAAACAATATTCAGGATCTCATCACTGTAAGGTAGTTACTATTATGATCCTTGTTTTACAGGTGAGAAAACTAAAGGCAGACAGAGGAAAAGTGAATTGTTCAGTGTCATGCCTTTAATAAGTGTCCCGTTCAGAATTTGAATTTAGGTTTTCCTGATTGCCAGCCCAATGCTTTATCCTTTACCATCTACTTGCCTACAGATTTGCATCAAATTAAAACTGCATACAATGACAAGCCTCTGGGAGTAGAGGATTTTGTAGTGTTTTATGCCTAGATTCCTATGCATATTCCTGAAACATGCTCCTACAGAGCAGGCACAGGAGCTCCTCCAAATGCTCCAAATACCACTTCATGAAAGTGGATGGGTTTTAGTTTAAAAAAATAAAGGCCTTATAGGAAGTACCTACATTGGTTGTTTGCTTCCTTCCAAGAAGGCTGCATCTTTTGAGGAACTCCAATAATTCTAAGGACTGCTAAAAACTTTGGTTATTTTATTATTGTATATATGAAGATTATATCAGTCATTATTTGTAATAATGACAATAATAATAAATAATAACTTGGTGACTTCAGAAGCATGAGAAAGTGTTACATAGTCTTTAAGGGTGGAGAAGGTTAGCAAAGACAATTTAGTCTAATAATGTATTTCCAAGCTTATTTACCAAAAGGAGGTAATACAAACATTGCCAGTTATGTCATTTGGTCAGCCTTCCCAGTTAGGCAGTTATAGAGATGGTATCCAAAATGAGTGAGAAGAAAATCCAGATAGAATTCTCGGATGTGGTTGAGCAATGAAATCAGTTTTCTATGCATGTCCTCATGCAAAAGGACACTCAGTCTGGTTATTCTGCTGAATGCCTCACTCTATAATTCTAGTAGCAAGCAGGGGGTAGTGCTGCCTGGAATTCTGGCACCTGAAGTTCTTTTTCAATCTACAGCCATCCTATTTACCCATTTCACAGTCAGGTATATTTCACATTGGGAGTAGTCCATGGCGATCCAAGTTCAGTGAACAGCTGAGAATCTGATTATGTTATCTGAAAATATTCTTCCTCTCAAAGTAATCTGTTATATGAAGAATCAGGGCTATAAATTGAATGCTTGCTTGGAAAACTTTCTCCTGATTGGAAAAGCTTAATTACAGATTATTCCCTTATATCTGGTATAGCTACATTCTTCATTGCTTTCATTTGGGAAGACCAAAGAATGGGATAAGGTATATTTTATTTCTTACTTTTTTTTAAGTGTTAAGTGTCTGGGATCAGATTTAAACTCAGGTCCTCCTGACTTCAAGAGTGGGACTGTATCCACTGCACCAACTAGCTGCCCCATAAGGTACATTTTTAAAAGCAATTTGGAATAAAATAGTTATGTAGAACAAAAATTTTTTTTATGGAATGTGAATGAAAAAAGTACATAGAATGCTATTCAAAGGTCTTAAAGATCCTGAAGCCTTTCCAGGAATTGGCAGACTAGGTCCCAAGTCAAGTTTCCCTTAAGGCATTTAAAGACTAATGTTAAGAAAACAAAAAGGCAAATTATAACTGACATTTTAATTCTGATCTGCCTAAAATCCTATTATAGTAAAGCCAGAGGGTTAATTACAGTGAATTTATCCCCAGAACTTTTAATTTTAAAAGAAATATGAGCACAAATTTTCTATTTAGATCTGAGAGTGTCATAGTTAAATTAAGCAGGAGTTGATAAGAGTTTATTTACTTAGGGTTTCTATTTATACTGTGTACCTTTCAGCGCTTTCTGCATGACTTACATTAGCTTTTGTGAGTAAAGTTCTCAGTTAGTAACTACTAATTCTCAGGTTCTAGGTTAGAATCTGGGGATATGGGATTCTAATTATCATTGCTTATGAATTCCCATCAGTTATTTCCCCTTCCATACTTACTCAGTAGACACAACAATATCTCATAGCAAAGACATTTTTAAAGATAGTAGAGTAAGAACAGTAAATAAAAAAAATATTTACCCTCTCTCCCCTAATCCCAAATCCGGGACATACTCTTTCCAAAATATACAATATCATTGGGAAGAATAGGGACAAACATGGGAAGGCAACTCCTCTCTAGAACTATAGATTCTTGATGTCCTTTTTTCCCTGTTATTCAAGGCACAATATCTTTCCCTGGATGCATAGCTTAGTTGGGCTTCTAGGGTCTATTTTTTTCTGTTGCTTAAAAATCGATTTCTAAGGTTGGTTTTCTCTTGAATGCATAGCTTGAAGCTACTAGAATTCTGCCTTTCTATTTTCATGTGTGTCCCTGCTCCCTTCTGGATGTGATATCTTCTATTCATCATATTGCTCTGATTCAGGGCATCATGATTAAAGATGGGACTGAGAGAGAAGAGAAAAATTCCCTTATACACAGGCACACTTTTGTTGCATCCAGACTCATATACAATCCCTCTCTCCATTACTCATCTTCTCCATGTCTGGCCTGGACTGATCTGAACTCTCATACTTCAATGAATGATTCCTGGCTTAACTATTTCAAGACCTTCAGGAAGTTGGCTAGTTTTCAGCCTTATTAATAGTTATGTTCCTTCTGATTTAATCAGAGAAATGTGTTCCCATTTCATAAAGGGATAACAAGGTAACAGTAATAATTCATGACCAGAGTTGAGTATCAAAGAGCAACTATCCTCACATTTTTATACAAATAAACCATTAAAATAATCCCCCCAAATTGCTAGTTATGATAATGAGTTCTTTAAATCTGAGATATAAGATAAATTCACAATAGTATTTCAACATAATAGTAATCTACAGATAGAAAACACAATGCAAAAGGACCATTTAATTCACTTATTTTTTACTTGATTTGTGATTTCATTAGCAATGAGAATGCTTTTTGAGAAAACTCCCTTTATCAATGCAGATTGGCCCCTGCTTTATAATTTATTCTTAGATAAAAATAGCTAAAATTTATATAGTGTCTTAATATTTGCAAATCTCTTTACATACATTATCTCATTTGATTAGAAAGTTGTTTCTTTAAAGGAATTCATAATAGAATCACAAAAAAATTACTTGAATATTAATTTGAATAGAAAATTGTGCTATTTATATATGTATACTCAGCTAGGCAAAGCCATATGTATATTGACTAAGAAAGGTTAAGAGAGAGTTTGCAGTGATTTAAATAGAATTTAACTTTCATTATTACATATAAAATTGCATAGGTTCCTAATCTAAATATGTATGCAAGTTTTAGTAATCAAAGAGTAAATAATATTCATGTTTATTATTTTATGGCAGTCTGTCTTTATAGAAGCAGTGAAAGTGACTGGATTGTGTGCATAACCCTGGGTTGCCATGGAGATGAGAGGCCCAAGCAGCCTTGTCCCAGAAGTCTACCAATTAGAGACATTTTGTAATTTGGAATTCTGGGAGGCTTTTTCCAAGATTTCTGGGGAAAAGAAGCTAGAAGATAAAGAACTGGGAAGGAAAAGTTTATGGAAAGTGAATCTTCCCTCCACTTTGGGAATATGGGGACCCTGCCATTTTGCTCCCAACTTTTCCCTGTTAAGGGGCTGTGCAGAGCTCCATTGCCGTCCCTGAAGCCATTGCCAGTGGGGGTGTTAATATGGACAGTTGTTGAGCAGTTAATCTAAGAATCCCCTAAAAGACAATCCCCTTTCCTCCGGCTACTGAATCAGACTCCCATGAATGAAGCAATAATTGAGGTTTTTTGCCTCCTCTCTCCCCATAAGGAGGAAAAACTGATTTCTGTTGTAACATATCTGCTGATCTGTAACCCTCTCCTTCAGCTGTCATTAGTTCTGTCATTGCTATCATTTATTTCCCTATTGAATAATCACTAATCCTGATTGGAAGATTATCACTGGCTTGGATAAAGACTTAGGGAAATGTGTGACATTCAAGGTCCTCGGTAATTTGTTTCTAAAATAATTGCCTAATTAGCCTCCTGTATTTCATATTCCTCCTTCAGACTGTCTATGTTTTAACAAACTGGACTACTCTCTCCTGCAAGTTCTCCATGCCTTTGCTCAAACCTGTGTAAACTCTGAAAGGAAGCCGTAGTCATGCTCCGGGGATCAACTACCTAGAATAAGTGAGAATTGGGAAAGTAGCCTCAAAGTAACACCCTGGAATAAACCCCTTCTTGTCTTCTCCCCACCATCCTTTCCAAGTAACTTCTGTTTTATCTTTTGAAGAAGTTTTTTTCAAAGCCTGAAAGCTTTTTCTAATTCTTATATTCTTTTCCTCTTTGGATTCCTTTTCTAATTTCTTTTATTCCTTTTTTTCCCTTGGATCTCTCATTTATCCTTTTCTTACTTTCTCTATTTTATCATAGTTGTTATGTTATGCCAGTTCTCTTTAACTGTCCTGACTCAGTTTCCCTGTCTCAGTTTCCTTAACTGTTCTGTCTCTGACCCAGTAAAACTAAGGATTATTCACTCTCGGGTTATAAATTAGCAAGATAAAAGAGTAGATCTCCTGACTCTTTTATGGATTTACAATATTCCTTTAGAATATTCCAAGATAACCCACGATATCTTTACTTCTTTGTCTCCGGATTTTTTAGGGTTTTATGGCTTCCCCTCCCTGATAAAAACTTTCCCTCCCTTTTTCTTCTTTGTCTCCAAAAAGGTATTTAAGAAGTTGGGGTTCTTCCATTCATTGCTGGAGATGGCATCTGGCAGCTGTATGCTGGATGCTGGATTCTTTGAGTCCTCCAGCCCTGGGACCAATATGGATTCCTTGGTCCCAGTGTACTTATCTCTGTCTGACTGGATAATCTGAGACGAGAGTCCTGTCCAGTCAATCTTACTCTCCCATTAATAAAATATTAAAAACTCTCTAATCTCTTTCCTGCCTCAGTTTCTCCGGCATTACAGTTAGAGTACTTGTCCTCTGTTCCTCTGTACAACTCCCCCATTCTCATTAGTTCATGAATTTTTTGATACATGTTCATTTGGATTGTATTTCTAGTTCCTTGCTTAATGACTTGCATATAGCAAATACATGACTATTTTTGTTATTTTGGGCCAGACCTAACATAGGTTAATCCAATAATTCAGATTTAAGATTAGGAAGCAATGATATATTCCTGGGTCATATAAATGCCAAGAAAACAAATTTACTGGCAATAGTATTTTAAAAGATACAAGTCTTAATTCAATTCAAATAAACTGCTACTTCCTACTTCCTTTGCATTTTTACCATAACAATTAACCAGTATTGAATCAGGTAAACTATCCTTAATCCCTGCATGACAACAGAAATTCCTCTAAAGCCTCTGGGAAACTGAATTCCATATAGATTATACTTCTGTTCCTTTCTAGTCACCTAGATAAACCAAGTCCTCAGGGCAATATCTTTCCTTAAAAGGAAACCACGGCACTCTAAACAAAACTGGTGGTGCTCTTATTACACTTTTTTAATTGAATTAAACATATAAAATGTATCCTAAAAAATATGGTTTTTTTGTCAGAGTCCCCATCTAACATTCTGTTATATCACCTCTAAGGGAGTAAATGTTTAGAAAAAACTTAATTACTCAAAGAAGAAAGGTTAGGATGGGGTTGAGAATATTATCCTTAATAACTCTGAAAATGTTATCTCTATCTGACTTAGAACATTCTCCTAATGATGAGTTTGAAGTTACTTATTTACCACAATGAAGCCAAAGCCTTTTTAAAAGTATTGAAAGCCTAAAAGGCTGGGTCAGGGCTGATTGGCCCAGAGATTTCCACTAAAAGGCATCATTTTGACAATTAACTAATCCAATTTAAAAAAAAGTAAAAAAGTTTCAAAAATGAAAAAGGATCATTCATAGGAGAAAAGAAAGAAAATTATTAGAAATTACTTTGTGCAGTTACATGCCAATAAAACAAAAGTGACTGTATATATGAACATCACCAGATGGTCAATATTGAAATTATAATGATTATATATTTTGCAGCCAAAGGTGAAAAAGCTCTATAAAGTTTGTTAAAACCAGACGTGGAGCTGACTATAGTTCAGATCATGACATTCTTATTGCAAAATTCAGACTTAAATTGAATAAAGTAGGGAAAACCATTAGACCATCTAGGTATGATCTAAATTACTCCTTAAGAATAGGAAGTAGAAGTGGTGAACAGATTTAAGAGATTAGCTCTAGAAGATAGAATGTCCAAAGAACTATAGACAGAGGTTTGCTATGCTATAAAGGAGCAGCAAAAAACAAAACCAAAAAACAAAAAACCACCACCACCACCACCACCAAATCATTCCAAGGAAAAAAAAAAGAGCAAGAAAACAAAATGACTGTCTAATTCACTTTACAAATGAGGAAAGACAGAAAGTAAGAGGGAAAGGAGAAAGGGAAAGATACATTCAACTGCATGAAGAATTTCAAAGAATAGCAAAAAAAATAAGACAGCTTTCTTAAATGAGGAATGCAAAGAAATAGAAGAAAACAGTAGAATGGGAAAGATAAGAGATTTCTTCAAGAAAATTAAGAGATATCCAAACCCTTTGATCCAGCAGTGTTACTACTGGGCTCATATCCCAAAAAGATACTACAGAAGGGAAAGGGACCTGTATGTGTCAAAATGTTTGTGGCAGCCCTGTTTGTAGTGGCTAGAAGCTGGAAATTGAATGGATGCCCATCAATTGGAGAATGGCTGGGTAAATTGTGGTATATGAATGTTATGGAATATTATTGTTCTGTAAGAAATGACCAGCAAGATGAATATAGAGAGGCTTGGAGAGACTCACATGAACTGATGCTAAGTGAAATGAGCAGGACCAGGAGATCATTATATACCTCAACAACGATACTGTTTGAGGATGTATTCTGATGGAAGTGGATTTCTTTGACAAAGAGAAGATATAATTCTGTTCCAATTGATCAATGATGGACAGAATCAGAAAGAACACTGGGAAGTGAACATGGACTACTTGCATTTTTGTTTTTCCTTCTCAGGTTATATTTACTTTCTAAATCCAAATCTTCTTGTGCAACAAGAGATCTGTTCGGTTCTGTACACATATATTGTATCTAGGATATACTATAACATATTTAACATGTATAAGACTGCCTGCCATCTAAGAGAGGGGATGGAGGAAGGGAAGGGAAAACTCAGAACAGAACTGAGTTCAAGGGATAATGTTGTAAAAAATTACCCATGCATATGTACTGTCAATAAAAAGTTATAATAAAAAAAATTAGAGTTATCAAGGGAATATTTCATGTAAAAATAAACATGATAAAAGACAAATGATAGGGAATTAAGAGAAGCAGAAAAAATAAAGAGTTAGCAAAAATATAAAGAAAAACAATGTAAGAAAGAGCTTAATGTCACTCATAACCATGATGGTATGGTTACTGATCTAGAACAGATATTCTAGAGAAGAAAATCTAGTCTAGCCTTATTGTTAATAATAAGGCTAGTAGAAGTGATAGAATTCCAGCTGAGCTATTTAAAATGCTAAAAGATGGTCCTTTTGAAGTGTTGCACTCATTATGCAAGTTGGAAAACTCAGTGGTGACCATTGGACTGGAAAAGATCAGTTTCTGCCCCATTCCTAAAAAAGGACAAAGCCAAAGAAGGTTCAAATTACTGAACAGCTGCACTCATTTCACATGTCAGCAAGGTTCTTAAAATTCTACAAGCTAAGCTTGAGCAATATGTGAAGTGAGAATAGAATTACCAGAAGAACAGGCTGGTTTTTGAAGAGTCAGAGGAACTGGACATCAAATTACAAACATTTCTTCTTATTATGGTCAAAGCAAGGCAATTCTAGAAAAATACCATTTCTACTTTATTTGTTGGAGATCACAACAAAATGTGGCAAATCCTTAAAAAGATTCAAGTATCAGATGATCTAACTTGTCTCCTAAGGAAACTGTATGTGATCAAGAAGCAACAATCAGAACCAAAACTGATCAGTTAAAAATGGAATAAGAGTATGACAAGACCTGTATATTGTCCCCCTATTTATTTAATTTATACGTAGAATACATCATGCAAAATGCCAGGCTGAATGAATCAAAAACTGAAATTAAGGTTGCTGGGAGAAGTAGCCACTATCTCAGATATATAGTTGATGGCATTTTGAAGCCAGAAAATGGAGAAGAATTAAGAAACCTCTTTTTTTTTCTTTTCTCCCATAATATTTTAATTTTTTTAATTAAAGCTTTTTATTTTTAAAATATATACATGGGTAATTTTCAATATTTACCCCTACAAAACCTTGTGTTCCAATTTTTTCCCTCTCTTCCCCCCACCTATTCCTCCAGATGTCAAGTGATCCAATATATGTTAAATGTGTTCAGCACAAGAAACAAGAACAAGAAAAATCAGATCAAAAAAGAAAAAAATGAGAAAGAAAACAAAATGCAAGCAAACAGCAAAAGAGTGAGAATGCTATATGTGGGTCCACCATCAGTTCCTAAAATCCCCTCTCTGGGTATAGATGGTTCTCTTCATCACAAGACCATTGCAACTGTTCTCATTCATCTCATTGTTGATGAGAGCCATATCTATCAGAATTGAGTATCGTATAATCTTGTTGTTACCATGTATAATGAGCTCCTGGGTTCTGCTCACTTCACTCAGCATTAGTTCATGCAAGTCTCTCCAGGCCTCTCTGAAATCATCCTGCTGATCGTTTCTTATAGAACAGTAATATTCCAAAACATTCATATACCATAACTAAGATCATGACAACTGGTCCAATCACTTCCTGCCATGTAGATAGAGAAAAACAATAGAAATAATGTCAGATTTTGGGCTCAAAGCTCATTTCAGGCAGTAAAAATTACTACTTTCAGCAAAAATTAAAAGATGTTTACTACTTGGAAGGAAAGCTATGGGGAAGGTTTCTGGGAAGATGGCAGAATAAAATGTCAGAAAATTCTAAGTTCTCCAGTTTTTCCCCACAAACAAAACAAAATTACACCTCAAGGTGAATGTAGATTGGTGAAAAACAAATAAGAGTTGAGGCAGAATGATGATCCTCCTGGGCCAATCTGAGAAGACCCTAAGGAAGACTTCAGGACAGAGGTTTGGATGGCTTGAAGTACAAACACCTCTAAGCTAGTTTCACTGAAATAGCAAATGGGAACCTGATACAAGCTGGGTTCAGAGGGAGCCTCAGTCCCAACTATTTTACCTTAAAGTGAGGGGAGTTGGAAATTTGAATGAAGGAAAACTGACAAAATCTTTGCTGATAAGGAATACTTAGACATGACCCTGGGAGAAAAGGATCATCACCATACAAGCTGGTGAGTACAGAAGTAGTGGGCCCAGGTAGCTGTTGGCAGGAGGATAGAGTTCTTTGTTTTGGGTTCCAGGTTAGATGAGAGAATTGAAGTGAAGCCAGAAGCAACATGTTTCCAACTTCAGGACTAGAGGTGATTACACTAACAAGTTCTTTTTTGTTGTTTGTTTGTTTGTTTTTTGTTGTTTTTTTTATTTTATAATAACTTTTTATTGACAGAATCCATGCCAGGGTAATTTTTTTACAACATTATCCCTTGCACTTGCTTTTGTTCCGATTTTTTCCCCTCCCTCCCTCTACCCCCTCCCCTAGATGGCAAGCAGTCCTATATAAATTAAATATACTAACAAGTTATTATATAAAAAAAATGAGCAGTCAAAGGAGAAAATACCCAACCTAAATCCCTGTGGGAATAAGGAAACTATGGTTCTGCTTTAGAGGAGATTGAAATAAAAAAGGCTCCTCCAACTAGAAAGAGTCATCTTAAATGTTGCTTTCCCAAAAATAATTTGGAGAAGAACTCAAAAATAACTTCAACAGTCAATGAGAAAGGTTGAGGAAAAACTTTTAAAAAATCCAAGAAAAACAAGATTATGAAAAGAAAATCAACCTATAGAAAAAGAAGATCCAGAATCTTAAAAAAACAAAAACAAACAAAACAAAAAAAAACTCTCTGAAAATTAGAATTGGGCAAGGGAAGCCAGTATGAGACCAAGAAATAATAAAACAAAATATAAAAACTGAAAAAAATAGAAGAGAATGTGAGATATCTCAAAAGAAAAACAACAGCTCTGGGAACAGATCAAGAATTTTGAGAAAACAAGAATAATTGGTCAACATGAAAGCTGTAATGAAAAAAGAGCTCTGGCACAATAATATAAGAAATAATAAAGAAAATTGTCGTGAAATGATGGGACAAGAGGGGAAGGTAAAAATAGAAAAAATCCACCAATTATCACTTCAAAGAGACTCTACAAGGAAAACATACAGGAACATTACTGCTAAATTTCAAAACCTCTAGATCAAAGAGAAAATTTCACATGTAACAAAAACAAACCAAAAAACCTATCCCCAAACAATTTAAATATACTAGAGCTACAATTAGAATTGCATGAGATCTATCAGTGGCTACAGTAAAAGACTGTAGGAATACCATTTATCAATAATCAAAAGAACTAGGATTGTGGCTGAAAATATTACATCCAGAAAAATTAAATATAATATTGAATTTTTTAAAATGGACATTTAATGAACTGTCAGATTTCCATGAGTTTTTCTCCAAAAAACCTGAACTCAATAGAAAATTTAACATATTAAAGCCAACATCAAAGACAAAGTTAGAGGGACTCAATAAGGACAAACTGCTTATGTTTTATACATGAAAATGGAAACCATATGTCTAAAATTGTCATTAGTAATTGGGTAGTCCAAAAGAAAGATTGGGGTAGAGCTGAGTATGAAGTGACTCTTAAAAGTTAAAACTATATAGAAAAATTAAAAACAGTAATTATGCATACAAATGAGGTGTAAGAGCAACAACTGACAAACGGGAATTGGATGAGAGAGGAAGGTTGGTAGTTCTGAAATCCTACTCACATTAGGATATAACACCCTCCAAAATCTACAAAGAAATAAGAGATGGAGAGAATAGAATAAGACTGATATAGAAGAATGTGTACATTAATTGGAATGGAATAAGGTGAATAGATTTATGGGAATGGGATAAAGTGGGAGGATTGGGGGAGAAGATAAAAGAGGGATCCATGCAGGGTGAGGTATAGTTGTGGGGTGATTAAATAATAGGAAGGCAAGTTAATAAGTAGTAGAAGTAGAGATAGGAAATGAGATATAAATAAACACAGTAATAATGATCAGGAGTAGAATTTATTAGAAAAAAAAGTAGGAATATTAATCACTGATTTACAGTCATACCTTAAAAAGATTAAATCAAAAAAGAAATCTACATTATATGTCAGTTATAATAATATTATTTTCCATGCATGTGCATGCATATATATATATGTAGGTAGGTATACATATATGTATTATATATATATATATATATATATATATACACACACACACTGGTATATAAACATGCATACATAAATATAACTGTGTTTAACTGTAGCTTACTTGGGGGAGGTAGGGAGAAGGAAAGGGGAAAAAACAAAAGAGAACAAATAGAAAACCTACAAGGAAGCAAAGAAAAGATGGACAGTTAGTGAATACAATGCCTTCTGCTATTATAAATATGTATTATATATTTTGAATTCTCTCTTTATGTTTGGTTGGGCACATGGCAATGTTTTGTTTTCTTTTTCTGTCTTTTTCTATTTTTTTTCTTATTTTTCCTATAAGTTTTAAATAAATACATTTAATAAGAAAAAATAAAAAATAAAACCACAGCAAATCTGAATAGCATACTTAAATAACAAATACATCATTTTGCTAACAAAAGTCTATGTACTGTAAGCTATGTTTTCCAGTAGCTATGTATGGCTATGAGAGATGGAATATAAGAAAAAATGATTGCTGCAGATCAACATTTTTTGGATTGCAGTGGCTGAAGAAGACTTTTGAGAGTCCTCTGGATAGCAAGGAGAGAGAATCAGTCAATACTTAAAGAAATTAATTCAGACTATTTACTGAGACGCCAAATACTGAAGTGGAAACTTTAATGTTTTGTCCACATAATGAAAAGATAGCCCTCATTGGAAAAGACTCTCATGTTAGGAAAGTCTGAAAGCAATAGGAGAAGGGAATGGCAAAAGGTGATATGGATAGTGTTATGAAAGCAAGAATATGAATTTGGACAGATTTTGGTAGATATTGGGGGACAGAAAAGTTTGGCATATCATGATCCATGGGAATCATAAAGAAATGATTAAATGATTTAAAAATAAGCCAGTCTTTTCATGAGATATCAAGAGATATCAAAGTTAAAAGACTGAAAAATAAGAAAAAATTGTAAAGTATTTCATAGTACAAAGAAACTGACCTGAAAAAACAGATCAAGGAGGAAAAAAAAATAATATCTGAAAGCCATGAACAACAACAAAAAAGAACCTAGGTATCATATTTCAAGAAATCTTTAGGAGGAAAAAAAAAAAAAAACCCTGCACATATTTCCTAGAACTAGAGGGAAAAAATGGAAATAGGGGAAAAAAAAGACACAAAAAAACTCCTCACCCTAATCACCTTCTAAAAGAAACTTTGAAATGAAAACTTTTATAAACATTATAGTCAAAATCCAGAATTTGCATGCTTAAGAAAAAATACTGTAAGCAGCCCTAAAGAAAGAATTAAAATACTGAGATTCCACAATCAGGATCACGAATGATTTATCAACTACCAAATTAAAGGAGTGGGGAGCATGTTATATGATATTCCAGAAGGTAGAGGATATAGGCTTACAGCCAAAAATAGCTTACCCAGAAAAAGAGTATAATCCTACAGGGGAAAAAATAGAATTTTAATAAAATAAAGGACTTCAAGTATTTCTGATGAAAAGACGAGAGCTGTAAAGAAACTTTAAAGTTCAAACACTGGAATTAAACATAAAAAAGTAAACATGAATGAAAAAAATCATTTAGAGACTAAACAGGGATAAACTGCTTACATTCTAATATAGAGAGATAATACATATATTCCTTCTCATCAATCCTATGTTCATCAAGGGTCATAGAAAAGAGTCTAATTAGACAAGGTCTGGGAGAGGTTCTGTTATATCTTATTTATAAAACAAGAATGGAAAGAGAGGATAAGAGAAATACACTGAAGATAGAGATAAAGGTTAGGAGAAAATTATCTTGCATATTCAGAGTGCCCAAGAAAATATCTCTCCAAACAAGAAGTAGGGGTGGAGCCAGTGGCTGACATTTGAACCTCACTCTCATTTGAACTGATCAAAGGAGGAAAAAATATACATACACACAGATGGGTAGAGAAAAATATTTTACTTAATAGGAAAACAGGAGAGACAAGGGAAGGAGAAATTCGATAGTAGATAGATTAAGGAAGGGAATAGTCCTCAGCAAAACAAACTCTAAGGATATGTGAAAATATTTAGAGATTTATTGAGGTGACTGTATCAACATAAGCTTTATTGAGAATCCAAGGAGGTGGGAGGGAGTGGCTAAAGAAGCTACAGTATGCAAAATATGATGGAATGCTATCTTAATATAAGAAATAAAGAAGGGCATTGTTTTAGAGAAACCTGGAAGACATAACCTGATGGAGATTTAATTGAATAGAACAAGGAGAGTATTGACAACAATATTGTAAAGACAAACAATTTGGAAAGAGAGGAACTCTGATATGTGATGTCTATCTAGGATTCCATAACATTAATGATAAAACATGCAACCTACATACTGGAGGTGAATGACTCGAGTGAAGAATGAGACATATTCTCTATGATTAGGAAAGAATAAATATAAAAGAAGCCCTTTCCCCTATCCCTTGGCCAGAAATGGTCCCCCAATCTCCTACCTGTTAGACTGAAGCCAGTTAGGGAATAATGCAAATACTTGGAAAAACCTGGGGAAAAGGGCAAATTCACATGTATGTGACTTTCCACTATATTCTTATTTAAATTTTTCTTCAGGTTATACTTATTACACTCTATCATTTCATCCAAGCCTTCCAATATTTGTCTGAAACCATTACTTTCAACATTTCTTATAGAACAACAATATCCCATTACATTTATATACCACAATTTATTCAGCCCTTCTCAATTGATAGGGAAGTTCTCTTCCTCCCCTTCTCCAGTTTCACCTCTATAAAAAGAGTTGCTGTAAATATTTTTTGTTCTGGCTGTGACTTGATTTAAATCTATTACCCAATAGTTTAAATCCCATAGCCTTGCAAACACTGGAATTATTTTAGGCAGAGACCACTTAGCAATTAACAAAAGGAGATGTACATGGACACAAATGGAGAGCATTTTGAGGACTCTCCAGATTGATTCAGGTGAATGCAGTTCCCTTGCCACAGTTGACCACTATATTCTGCTAGGCAAGCATCAGAGAAAACTTCTAGAACTTTCTAGGGTCTCTTTAGACAATTTTTTTTCATGATTTCTCTTGATTTTAAAACTTTATTCCTTCCAGATTAATTTTGTAATTATTTTTCTAGATCTTTAACATAATCCTTTGCCAGTTTACTTATTATAACACTTTTCCCATTCACTATGCTGTTTTAACTGAGAAATTTTTATGAGAGCCTGGGTATATAGGTATATAAAATAGGCATACAAATCAAACATTTATTGATAAGAAATCATAAAAAAAATGTTTTAAAACAATTCTTTGGTATACACAGAATTTTACTATTTATTAAAGCAATTTGTATATTAATGAGATGGATGTTTTTGTTTATTTTTACACAAAGAATTAAGTCTTGGCAGAATATTTGATGCATTTTGCTGCTGTCAAATTTTTCACAACCTCCCCACAGACAATTATAGAATCCCATATGGGATTGTGACCAACAGTTTAGAAGCTTTGTTGTAGGTAATGCTTATTCTGATTACATGGATTACTCTTGAGAACAAGGAAGAATTCATGAAGGAGGCATAAGTAGATAGTGATGTAGACGTAGGCAAATAAAGTATGAAGAAAACCAGAGGAAGGAGTAAGTTTCAAAAGAAGGAGACTCATTGACAAATTTTAAAATATAATATAGAAATGTAGAAGGGGTGAAATGACAAAAGACCACTATGGTTTTGACAAGAAGATTGCTGTGAATATTAGAACCAGAGAAATTACGTTCCACAGCTAGCTATGGAATAAGTCAAAAAGGGTAAAGAATGGCAAGGAAATGGAGGCTACATATGTCCTACCTATTTGGGGTATTTGACCATTAAGGGTAGGTAGAATGTCAAGAGAATGAAAACTGAAAATATTTTAGAGATAAGAGCAGCTAGTTTAATTAAGCTAGTTGGTATATGAATCTTTATTGCTGTCAGAGGGATAATCACTCTGGTCACTCTCTGTTTTCACTGGAATTGGTTTGAAATACTCTTACATTTGGCAGTCTTGAGGAATGTGTTATAATCTTGGAACTAGTCTGCCATTTTCATCAAAGAACATCTAGCCTTTCTGTTTTTTGAACTGATTCTCAGGTAGTTATAAAAATTAAAGACTTATTTACAGAATTCAATGTTTGAATTTTACAATAAGGAACCAAATAGTATGTGGTAAAATGGTGAAAAAAATGAAGATTCATGGTAAGGTCCAATGTATTAATCTTTTTATTTTGGCTTCCTTATTAGTTATACTAATTGTTTTCCTAATGTTGGGCACATTTAAAATTAACTGTGAGAGAAATTATTATTTTGTTATTGTATTAACAACTAATTATTAGCCAAGATGGCAGAATAAAATTAAGAAGCTGCTTGAGTTCTCTCAGTTTCCCTCTAAAAGCACATGAAACTAACCCTCTGGACAGACTCTGATGGAATGAAAGAACTCTAACTACAGACTGAAAAAGACAGTCAAGACCTTCTAGAAAGGTCAGACTTACTGGGGTGAAAAGGGTGTTCAGCCTAGGTCAGATAGACTCTGGGAAAGCCAGTAAGAGGGTCTTAATGACAGCAGATCAGCAACTAAGACCCTTAGTTCTGGCTCAGTAGAGGTGCAGACCAGTGGGGCAGCCCCCAATCCCAGCTCAGAAGGTAAAGTGGGAAATCAGGCTATTTCCTGAAAAAAGCAAACCTCTACAAACACAAGGGTCTCCTGTGCTCAAAGCCAAGGCTCAGAGCTGCATAGGAAGCTTGGGACAGTGCCTTCTTTTCCTCAGAAGCACAGCTCCACTTTAAAAGTAAAAAAAACAAAAAACAAAAAACAGGAAATACCAAAAGAAAAGGAAAGAAAAGAAGCAAGAAACAGAAAAGAACCTTAAGCTACTTTGGGGACAGGGCAGACCAAAAGACAGACTTAGATGAGGACAGAATGTCCACAGAAGACATCTCAAAGAGTGACACGAATTGGTCTCAAGCCCAAAGAGGCTTCTTGAAAGTGCTCATAAAAAATGTCAAAAGGCAAATAAGGGAGGCAGAAGAAAAAAATAAGAGAGGAAATGAGAAGTAGGCTTGAGAGGGTCAACAGTTTGGAAAAGGAAGGAAGAAAATTGTCTGAAGAAAACAACTCCTTAAACAGTAGACTAGTCCAAATGGAAAAAGATATACAAAAGATAACTGAAGAAGGTCACACATCATAAACTAGAACAGGGTAAATGGAAATTAATGACCTTATGAGACAGCAAGAATCAGTCAAACTAATTAAAAAGAATGAAAAAATGGAAGGAAATGCGAAATACCTCATTGGCAAAACAGCTGACCTGGAAAATAAATCCAGATGAGACAGTTTAAAAATTATTGGCCTACCTGAAAGGCCATGACCAAAAAAAGAGCCTGAATAGCATTTTACAAAAGATCATAAAGGAAAATGCCCCAATATTCTGAAAACAGAGGGGAAAATACTCATTGAAAGAATACATCCATCACCTCTGGAAGAGAGCCCACAAGGAAAACCCCAACAAATATTGTTGCAAAACTTCAGAACTATAATCTCAAGGAAAAAAATACGTACACAGCTAGACAAAATCAATTCAAATATCAAGGAGCAATAGTCAGGATTACCCAGCATCTGGAAGCTTTTACAATAAAGGATTGGAAGGCCTGGAATAACTTATTCCAGAAGGCAAAGGACCTGGGGTTAAAACCAGGAATTAACTACCCAAAGGGATTCAACATCATCTGTCAAGAAAATGACATTCAGTCATTTCTATTGAAAAAAAAAAAAACAGAACTAAACAGAAAATTTAATCTACAAACACAGGACTCAAGAGAAATATAAAAAGGTAAACAGGAAAAGATATATATTTAAAAGTCAAACTGTTTATATCCCTAAAGGAGAAAACAATATTTGTAACTCTTGGATATATTTGCATAATGCATAAATTACTGGAACTACAGGAACAACCATATCTATCACTGGGGCAGACAGAGGGAGTCATCACATGGACTGATTGTGTATTTGTGAATGGTTCCTGATGTGATAAAATCAAAGGAAAAGACATTAAGGAGTAGAAAAAGGTCTGTACTAGAAAAAGAGGAAAGGGGAGATACAAAGGGACATACAAAGGTCACATGAAGAGAATCAAAAGACCTATTACAATGGAGTGAAAGAAAGGAGGAGGATGAGCATTGTCTGAAGCTTGATCTCACCAGTTTTGGCTCTAAGGGGGAATAACTTAATCATTCAGTTGGGTATAGAATTTATTTAATCCTATAGAAGAGTAGGAAGAGAAAGATGAAAAGAGAAGGTACAGGATAGAAGGGAAGGCAGAAACATAAAGGGAAAAGGTAAGAGAAGGGAGGAAGGATGTTAGGAGCTAAGATAGTGGTTGAGGTGAGTTTAAAAAACTCAACTAATGACAGGTGGGAAAGAGAGAACAAAAATAAATACAGGGGAGAAAATAGGATGGAGGGAAGTACAGAGTTGGTAATCATAACTGTTAATGTGAATGGGATGAATTCTCCCATAAATTTGAAGCAAATAGAAGAGTGGATTAAGAAACAAAATCCTACAATATGTTGTTTACAAGAAACACATTTGACACATAGATACACATACAGAGTAAAGGTAAAAGGCTGGAAGAGAATTTATTATGCTTCTGCTGAATTAAAAAAAAAAGGGATGGTAATTCTGATCTCAGATAAAGCAAAAGTAAAAATACATTTTCTCAAAAGAGATAAGGAGGGAAAGTACATCTTGATAAAGGGGACAGTAAATAATGAAGTAGTAACAATATAAATGTATATGCATTAAATGGTAGAACAGGCAAATTCCTGGAGAAGGCAGTTACAGGAAGAAATAGACAGCAAAACTATTCTAATGGGAGACCTCAACCTTTACCTCTCAGAATCAGATAAATCTAACAAAATAACAAGAAAGAAACTAGGAAAGTTAATAGGATCCTAGAAAATCTAGATATGATAGACCTCTGAAGAAATAGGGACAGAAAGTAATAAACCTTTTCCTCAGTAGTACATGGTACCTACCCAAAAACTGATCGTGTATTAGGCATAAAAACCTCACAATCAAATGCAAAAAAGCAGAAATACTAAATGTTTCTTTTTCAGACCACAATGCTATAAAAATAATATTCAATAAAGGGCCAGGGAAAGGTAGACTAAAAACCAATTGGAAATTAAATAATCTAATTCTAAAGAATGAGTGGGTCAAACAAGAAATTACTGAAACTGCATAATTTCATCCAAGAAAATGACTCTAATAAGACAATATACCAAAATTTATGGGAAGCAGCCAAGCAGTTCTTAGGGGAAATTTTATATCTCTATATAGCTACATAAATAAAATAGAAAAAGAGAAATGCAGGGCTGATTCAATATCAGGAAAACTATTACATAATCAACCATATTAATAACAAAACTAACAGAAATCATATGATAATTTCAATAAATGCAAAAAAAGCCTTTGACAAAATACAGTATCCATTCCTATTAGAAACACTAGAAAACATAGGGATAAAGGGAGCTTTCCTTAAAATAATAAACAGTATCTTTCTAATATGTACAGCAAGCATTATTGTAATAGAGAGAAACTGGACACATTCCCAGTAAGATCAGGGGTGAAACAAGTGTGCCCATTATCACCACTATTATTCAACATTGTATTACCAATGTTGGCTTTAGCAATAAGAAAAGAAAAAGAAATTAATGGAATTAGAACAGGCAACGAGGAAATAAAATTATCACTCTTTGCAGATATATGATAGTATACTTAGAGAATCCTGGCAATCATTCAAAAACTACTGGAAATACTTCACAGCTTTACCAAAGTTTCAGGATATAAAATCATTGACATTTCTATAAATTACTGACAAAGCCCATGAGCAAGATTAGAAAGAGAAATTGCACTTAAAATTCCTGTAGACAAAATAAAATATTCGGGGGTCTGTCTGCCAAGACAAACCCAAGAACTATATGAACACAATTACAAAATTTTTTTTACACAAATAAAATCAGATCTAAACATTTGGGAAAATATCAATTGTTTATGGCTAGGCCAAGATAACATAATAAAAATTACAATTCTACTTGTTCAGTGCTATATCAATCAAACTGCCAAAATATTATTTTATAGAACTAGAAAAAATAATAAAATTCATTTGGAAGAACAAAAGGTCAAGAATATCAAGGGAATTAATTTTAAAAAATACAAAAGATAGTAGCTTAGCAATACCAAACCTAAAACTATATTATAAACAACAGTCATCAACACCTTTTGGTACTGGCTAAGAAATAGAGTGATGGATCAATGGAATAGATTAGATACATACAAAACAATAATCAAGGTCTAAAGTAATCTAGTATTTGATAAATCCCCAAACTCTAGCTTCTGGAAAAAGAACTCACTATTTGATAAAAATTGCTGGAAAAACTGGAAAATAATATGTCAGAAACCTTGGCATAGACTTATATCTCACACTCCATACCAAAATAAGTTCAAAATGGATACATGATATCATAAACAAATTAGGAGAATAAGGGATAATTAATCTATCAGATCTTTGCAGAAGGGAGGAATTTATGCTCACAGAACTAGAGAACATTATGAAAGGCAAAATGGACAACTTTGATTACAATAAATTAAAAATATTGTGCACAAACATATCCAACATAAACAAGATTAAAAGGGAAGTACAAATCTGGGAAAAAATCTTTATATTCAGTATTTCTGATAAAGGTCTCATTTCTAAAATATATAATGAACTGTATTAAATTCATAAGAATACCCATCATTCCCCAATGGATAAAAAGTCAAAGGACATGAAAACAATTTTCAGATCAGGAAATTAAAGTCATTTACAATTATATGACAAAATACTCAAAATCTCTATTGATTAAAGAAATTCAAATTAAAACAACTCTGAGGTATCACCTCACACCTCTCAGATTGACTAAGTGACAGAAAAAGATAATGATAAATATTGGGGGATATGTGGCAACATTTATCATTATCTTTTTCTACCAGTTAGCCAGATTTACTTCTATTTAGAGAGCAAATAGAATCTAATCTAGGCAAATTTTTGCCCCAAGGAAACCCCTCCAAAAAGAATTTAGGGTAGTACACCTCATGGCAAAAATCTATTAGAATTGTCTGGGTAGAGATGGAGTCCCTTTTCAAATTGCTGTAGGTGATTGAGTCTTAAGATCAAACTACACTTTCATCTAACTTTTAGCCTTCCTCATTAAATATCCACCAACCAGAGGCATTTCTTTTTAAAAAAAATATTTAAGGGTTTCAGGCTCTCTATGTTTTTGTCTTTGGTTAGAGAAACCAGTGACCCTCAATTTACTGATTATTAGCTAGGTTAATTAATAAATTAATTACTAATTGCCTAGAAACTATCATTCTCCTGGGTTTTTCATTCATTCCAGGTGTCATTCTAAAAGAAATAAAATCTCTGACCACTTGGCATCTTTTAAATTTGACACCTATAAACACAACTTCATGATTGTGCTCCCTTGTATAAAATCTCTAGAAATTTTATCACTTGGTCAATTCTGATGGACATGGCTCTTTTCAACAATAGGGTGATTGAGGCCAGTTCCAGTGATCTTATAATAGAGAGAGCCATCTTCACCTAGAGAGGGGACTGTGGGGACAGCAGATCACAACATAGAATTTTCACTTTTTTTTGTTGTTCTTTGCATTTTGTTTTCTTTCTCATTTTTTCCTCTATGTGATCTGATTTTTCTTGTGTAGAATGATAATTGTGAAAATATATCAGAAGAATATTGGATTATTTGCCTCCTTGGGGAAGGGGTGGGGAGAAGGGAGAGAGAAAAAATTTTGGTATACAAGGTTTTGCAAGGGTGAATGTCAAAAATTATCTATGCATATATTTTGAAAATAAAAAAAAAAGGAATTCATCACTGTACTGGTAACTACTCTCTTTTAGTGGGTTAATAGCACTATGGAAGCTGGGAGTTTTACATATAATTGGGCCATAGAATACCACAAATTGGTTAAAAAGTAAAAAATTCAATCAATCAACTTGTTTTGCTTTGTTGTATTTAGTCATTTTTTCAGTAGTATCTTACTCTTCCTGACTCCCTTTGGAAGTGATTTATTATTTTCTTCTCTAGATTACTTTATAGATGAGGAAACTGAGGCAAACAGTTAAGTAACTTGCCCTGGATAACACACCTAGAAGTGCCTGAGGTAGGATTTGTAATCAAGTGTGATTCCAGGCCTGGTTTGTTTATAGTATATCTAAAAAGCACTGTGACTATGTTCTACTCCTTAACCTAACCCATTCCATAAAAAAAAAATTATGTTGAAAAGTTTTAAGATTCTTTAACCATAATCCTTAAGAGTCACATTATTTTTTAAAACAGATTTAAATAATGAAGTACTAGTGGTTCCCCAGAATAACCTGGAGAAGATAAGTGAGAGAATTATAGGAAGTTTGGCTTCAATTGATGCTCTACCACTTACAACATTTGTAATTTTTTAATTTTCTTTTTAGTTTTTAAAAATATTATTTTAAACTTAAATACAAAATAGGAAAAGAAAAAAATTGCTCTATGTACAGCAGAATACGAGAGGATTCAAAATATAAAGCAATAAATTTCCATTTCATGAAAGCCTATATAATAAATACTGCACATTGTGTTCAAAGGTCCATCATTTCTTTGTTTCCTTGTAGGTTTTTCTTTGTTCTCTGCTGTTCACTTTTTACTTTATTCCTTCCTTTTTCTTCATATCTAAAAAGGCTACAATTAAGTAAACACACACACATTTACACACATATTTATATGTATATAGATAGAAAGATAGATACAGATAAAAACATACATGTAAATAGATACATACAGACAAGGATTCTTACAAGGTACTAAGTCAGTGAAATTGATACAGACAATAGTTAACTAATTTAGCATGGTTCAGTATGATTGATTTAATCCTACAAGGAGATGTTATGGGCCAGAACTTGAAACAAGATACTAAGTGGAATTGAAGAGACAATGGTTAAATCTAGTTTAGCACTGATTTAATCCTACAACAAATAATGATTTCCTAGTGATATAATGATTGGTTTGTTCTCAACATGGAGCATACAAGGAAAAGCTCTCAGGGTCAGAAAAGACAGGCGCACTAGAAGCTCTCGGAGGCAGAGAGAGATTCATTCCATCATCCACCTTTGTTATGGCTGGAGGCTGAAGCACAAACCTTTGAATTCGGAGATATTCAGAGGGCAGAGAAGGCAGGTGGGAGCTCAAGCTCTCAGGACCAAGGAGAGAGATAGGCCTCCAGAAAAACTAACGGAGCCTCAAGTGAAGGAGAAAAGACTTTGAAGGAGACAATAAAGGATTCGAACTTTAACCCTGGCTACTCATGTGGTGATTACTCAACTAAAACAAAGACTGCTCCGAGGCCCCAAGAAAACCTCAACAGAGAACATTACATTTAGAGAGACTAGTACAATATATATAGAGAGATATCAATAATCATAAAATATATACATTCACAAGTGTCATGTAAGATCTTACTATATTTGTTTGTCCTCTGTTTCTTTGAAGGTGAATAAAATCTTCCTTCATAAGTTCAAATCTTTCCCTATTTTTCTAACTCCAACTATTTATTTTCTATACTACAGCAATATTCTAACATTATACTGTTTACTTATTTTAAATAATCTAAAAACAATGTTGATTAATATGGTTGACATATACTGGTATTTGCCTAATTTTCTCCTTTAAGTAAATTTATTTTAGCTCTAACTTTGAGATCATAATTACTACCTGTGTTTTTTTTACATAATAAATTTTATTCTTGATCTTGATTTTATGTTTGCATTTCTTATTTCCTATCCCATCTGTCTCTCCTGCTTTATTTCTATTTGCTGTCTTGCCCTTTTATTACTTCTATCCCTATCCCTTCACCGTTCCATCTCCAGGATCCCTTCCTTATCCTTTCCCTCCACCCTTTCCCCTTGCCCTTTTGTTTTTATTCTGAATTTAGAAGACTTTTATTATAATCTTCTAGTAATATGTTGGCCCCTTTTTATCCCATTCTCATTAATCCATATACCTTTCTAACCCTGCCCTCCTTATCCTATTCCCTCACCTTCTTATTTCTTTATAAATTTAGATTTTTATTCTCTACTAAATGTATATGTTGCCTTCTCTTTTACCCAGTTCTGATGTGTGTATTGTTCCCTCTTTAACCTGTTTCCAATTAGAGTAGGGTTGCAGAACTATCAACTTTCCTCTCCCATCTAATGCATCTGTGTCAGTTCTTTCTCTTGTACCTCATTTGTATAAGATAATTTACTCCCTTTACCTTTTCCTACACAGTTTTGCTTTTTAGAATCATATCATACTCAGTTCTATCTCAAACTTTCTTTTGAACTACACAATTACTAATGACAATCTTAGACATATGGTTTATATTTCCACATATAAAATATAAACAGGTTGTTCTTATTGAATTCCTTGAAATTAGTCTTTGATGTTTACCATATATTTCTCTTGGATCTTATATGTCCAATTTTCTCTTCTTTCAGGTCTTTTTGTAACAAAATCTTGAAAGTCTGGCAGTTGATTAAATATTCCTTTTATGTATTTATCTATTTAATTTTAAATTCAAGATTATCCTTAAATTTGCTAGATATAATATTTTTGGCCACAACCCCAGTTCTTTTACTCTCTGATTCATAGTGTTCCAAGACCTGTGGTCTTTTTAATGTAGCCACTGTGTGATTCTAATTGTGACTCTACCCTATTTGAATTGTTTTTTTTTTTTTTTTCTTGTTGCTTATATTATAAGGGGTTTTCAGAACTTAGCTATAATGTTCCTGTAAGTTTTTTTCCTACGTTTTCTTTCAGGTGGTGATTAGTGGATTTTTTTTTTTTCTACTTTACTTTTTCCTCTTGTTCTAACACTTCAGGACAATTTTTTGTTTTTATTGTAGCTTTTTAGTCACAAAACATATGCAACATATGCATAGGCAATTTTTCAACATTGACCCTTGCAAAACCTTGTTCCAACTTTTCCCCTTCCTTCCTCCACACCCTCCCCTAGATAGCAGGCAGTCCAATACATGTTAAATGTGTTAAAGTATATGTTAAATAAAATATATGTATACATATTTATACAATTATCTTGCTGCCCAAGAAAAATTGGATTAGAAAGGTGAAAATAACCTGAGTAGGAAAACAAAAATGCAAGTAGACAATAATAGAAAGAATAGAAATGCTATGTTATGGTCCACACTCATTTCCCAATGTTCTCTCACAGGGTGTAGCTTGTTCTCTTCATTACTGAACATTTGGAACTGATTTGGATCATCTCATTGTTGAAGAGAGCCAGAGGACAATTTTTTAAACTATTTTTTTAATTGAAACTTTTTATTTTCAAAACATATGCAAGGATAATTTTTCAACATTTACCCTTGCAAAATGTTGTGTTCCAATTTTTCCCTCCTTTCTCCTCATCTTCTCTCCTAGATGGCAAGTAATTCTATACACACAAACACACACACACACACACACACACACACACACACACATTATATATATACATATATATATATATATATATATATATATAAATTTTTTTATTTTTGCTTTTTATTTACAAGAGATATGCATGGGTAATTTTTCAGCATTGACAATTGCAAAACCTTTTGTTCCAACTTTTCCCTTCCTTCCCTCCACCCCCTCCCCCAGATAGCAGGTAGACCAATACATGTTAAATATGTTAAAGTATATGTTAAATACAATATATGTATACATGTCCAAACAGTTATTTTGCTGCACAAAAAGAATCGGACTTTGAAATAATGTACAATTAGCCTGTGAAGGAAATAAAAAATGCAGAAGGACAAAAACAAAAGGAGTGGAAATGCTATGCTGTGGTTCACACTCATTTCCCATAGTTCTTTCACTGGATGTAGCTGGTTCTATTCATTATTGAACAATTGGAACTGATTTGGTTGATCTTATTGTTGAAGAGGGCCACACAGAATTGATCATCATATAGTATTGTTGTTGAAGTATATAATGATCTCCTGGTCCTGCTCGTTTCGTGTAAGTCTCCCTAGGCCTTTCTGAAGTCATCCTGCTGGTCATTTCTTACAGAACAATACTATTCCATAATATTCATATACCACAATTTATTCAGCCATTCTCCAATTGATGGGCATCCATTCAGTTTCCAGTTTCTGGCCACTACAAAGAGGGCTGCCACAAACATTCTTGCACATACAGGTCCCTTTCTCTTCTTTAATATCTCTTTGGGATATAAGCCCAATAGTAATACTGCTGGGTCAAAGGGTATGCACAGTTTGATAAATTTTTTGAGCATAGTTCCAAATTGCTCTCCAGAATGTTTGGATCAGTTCACAATTCCACCAACAGTGTATCAGTGTCCCAGTTTTCCCACATCCCCTCCAACATTCATCATTATCTTTTCCTGTCATTGTAGACTATCTGAGAGATATGTAGTGGTGTCTCAGAGTTGTCTTAATTTACATTTTTCTGATAAATAGTGATTTAGACTGGTCATCCTACCAACTAGGGAAGGGGGTGGGGAGAAGAAGGGGAAAAATTGGAACAAAAGGTTGGCAATTGTCAATGCTGTAAAATTACCCATGCATATAACTTGTAAATAAAAAAGCTATCAAAATAGGGAAATTGGTCAATAATTTTTTTCCCTCTGTTTTTACTCTGCCTGGTTTAGGCATCAGCACTATATCTGTGTCATAAAAGGAATTTGGTAGGACTCCTTTCTGTATTTTTTTCAAATAGTTTGTATAGTATTGGAATTATTTTTTTTCCTTTTTTTTAATGATAGCTTTTTATTTACAAGTTATATGCATGGGTAATTTTACAGCATTGACAATTGCCAAACCTTTTGTTCCAATTTTTCCCCTCCTTCCCCCATCTCCTCCCACAGATGGCAGGTTGACCAATACATGTTAAATATGTTTAAGTATAAATTAAATTCAATATAAGTATACATATCCAAACAGTTGTTTTGCGGTATAAAAAGAATCAGACTTTGAAATAGTGTACTATTAGCCTGCGAAGGAAATAAAATATGCAGGTGGACAAAAATAGAGGGATTCGGAATTCTGTGTAGTGATTCATATCATCTCCCAGAGTTTTCTGCTGGGCGTAGCTGGTTCAATTCTTACTGCTCTATTGGAGCTGATTTGGTTCATCTCATTGCTGTAGATGTTCATCAGAATTGATCATCATATAGTATTGTTGTTGAAGTATATAATGATCTCCTGGTCCTGCTCATTTCACTCAGCAGCAGTTCATGTAAGTCTTTCCAGGCCTTTCTGAAATCATGGAATTAATTGTTTTTCAAATGTTTGGTAGAATTCACATGACTTTTTTTTAGGGAGTTGATTAATAGTTTGTTCTACTTCTTTTTCTATAATGGGACTATTTAAATAATTTATTTTCTTTTCTGTTAATCTGGGCAATCTATATTTTTATAGGTATTCCTCCATTTCACTTAGATTATCAAAATTTATTGACATATAGTTGGGCAAAATGACTCCTAATTAGTGCTCTAATTTTCTCTTTTTTAGTGGAAAGTTCTCTTTTTCTAGCTTTTTTAGTTGGAAGCCTAATTCATTGATTTTCTCTTTTTCTATTTTGTGCAAGTAAGCATCTAGAGATATATTACAGTTTTCAGGTAGGCTGATTTTTCTTATGTTTTCACAATGCTCCAGATTTGTTGTTTTTCTTATGTTTCATGTTCTTTTCTATTTTTTCATTCTTTATATTTTATATTATCATTTCTTTGCCCCTTATAATTTTGCTGGCTTCCCCTTGCCTAATTCTAATTTTCAAGAAGTTGTTTTATTCCTTATAATTTTTAAAATTCTGGATCTCCTTTCCAGTTGATTGACTTTAATTGTTTTTCTTGGATTGTTCTTATTTAAAAAAAAGTTTTTTCTTCAGTGGCTCTCATTTGATTTTTAAAGTCTTTTTTGAATTCTATGAGTTCTTTTTGGCCAAGTGACCATTTGATGGTACTCTTTGGGATAGAAGGTTTTTGCTTCAGTATCCTCTGATGATGATGAACTCAAGTTTTTTTCTAGTCCCATAGCCACTTTCTATGATTGGATTATTTCTCCTCTTTTAAATTTTTTTTTTTAATAGGAACTATTTTAATCATCTCTAGTACTGGGTATGGGGGATGGTGGCTCTGGTCTCAGGTCCTCATTCAGTTCTCCCCTCTGGTTTAGACTCTACCAGTACTTCACTCTCTAGTAAGTGCCCACAGGTAGAAGTAGTCTGCACCTGCTTATATATTCTCCAGGAATGGGCTGGATCCTTCTCACCTAGGATCATGTCTCAGAAACACAGCTGTACCTGATGTTCCTTACTGGCAGATGTTCCTTCAATATTAGCAGACTATAACATTGGACTCCCCTACACTAACAAGAAGGCGAAAATTTCTATGTCTGGGGCATGAAGCTGTCTCACAATCCAGCTAGCCCCAGGGTGTACAGTTTTCTATTTCAGTGGAAATGGCCTGGAGGTATTTATACTTCACACAGGTCAAACCTCAGTCCTGAGGTTTAGGGTCTTTCTTCAGATCTTCTGAGGTTATCTCAGGAAGACTACAGTTATATCCCAACTTTTATTTATTTTTACTCCTCTACATTTGCTGGAGGCACAGTTTTGTCTGATTTATGGAAAAGATCTGGAGAACTTGGAATTTTCCAGCCTACTCTGCCACATAAATTTTATTTGTCTAAATAGCTAGAAAACAGAAGAATTATAGCATGTTTTTTCACTTTATTATTTTATTTAAAAAAAAATCTTTTAAAACTCATTATTAAAATTATGTATAAACTTTTACTTATTGACTTTATTCAAAGACACACTTTAGGACAGGGCTTCTTAATCTTCAGTCTAAGGATTTTTAAGAAATATGATCCTATGAACTACATACTTCCCTCACTAAAAGTTAATTGATGTCAGACATTTATCTTCTCTGCTGTCCTGGGTGAATCAGGCCAACTGGGCATGCAAATCATTGATGGCAAATTCCTTTAAATTTTTGATTGACATATCATAGCCATGAAATTTGGCTTTATTTAATTTTCCTAATATTGCTAATCTGCTAGAAAATCCCACCATTCTTTTGTGTCTTAATTTTGTCACATAGGAAAGCAAAAATTTTTACTCAAGTATGATGTTGCAGGAATATTGTGCTTCACTTCCAACCATTTATCTCCCTGCAGCTAGCTTTTAATGTATTCTATTGCTTCAAGTATATAATACCTAGATATTGGTGGCTTAATTTGTAATCCTTTATGAACTCTGAAGAAAACATTGAACATGTCTATTTAAAATTGTTTAGCACTGCTCAAATAGTGTTTTTAAATGTTCAGGAGACAAATCAGTATGGGTTTTTCATAAGGGTTTTAAAAAGGTGGTGGTAGGGGAAACAAATCATTGGTTACCTGATTGATAGTCCACTTAGTAGATAAAATGTGCAAAACAACTAACCCCATAGTCAATAGATTAATTGGAGGACTTGATAGGGTTGGGGAGAGGAATAAAGGATGGGCCAAGCATTAACTAGAATAAGTGCCAACACCATTTTCTTTACATATTGGGAAATGATGGGGTCTTTGTAAAATAAAGCATATTAGTTGTTTGACCTTTGGCAAGTTATTTTACATTTATGATTAATTTTCTTTTAAAATAAGAATTAGATTAAATAGCCTGTAAGGTCCCTTTGTATTGAAAGGCCTTATGTTCTTGCTATTCTTTTTATAACACAAATGTATTTGAGATATGGTTGACTACAAGTTAAGAAGATTGAAATGTCCATTTAGAGTTAAACTAGGCAGAGTAGTAAAATGAAAGATCAAATTCCTCTTTTGGACATTAAATGATTAGAGTTTGCAGTGGGAGGCTTATGTATTGCCTCTGACAGAACAAAAGGTTTTGATTTTTACTTACAATTGTCAGGTACTTGAAGCAAGTCTGAGAGAAAAGCTTTTATGAGAATGTCTAAATTAGTACAGTAATGAAAGTCTCTAACCATATGTGCAAGATTAGGGCAAATTATACTTAGGCCTGAAAAATGAATCCGGATTTATTTTACATAATGACTAAAAGTAATTGAAGTTTAGTGAGAGAAGCTGATAATTTTATGTAGACATATTGTATTTCTTTAAATCTTGTTCTATATAGCATTTTTATTTCAAACAATAAACTGAAGGTAATAAATAGAATTTGCTAATGATCTATGAAGTTATTTAATTATTAACTACTCTGTTATTCTTTTCTAAGGTGGGTTCCTAAGGACAAATTGAGATGCTTGGTGACTTCAAAGAGAGACTCCTGCAAGCTACCCTTGGTATCACAGAGAGATTAGTGGGTTTTCACAATGGAACTCTGTTCTTTCAGAAAACAGATAAGACAACCCAGTCCTGGATCAAGGGCTGAAACCTTTTAAAGCCTCTGAACTGGGTAAGGCACACAAATTCACATGAAGACAAAGAGAAAATTGTTAACAAAATGGGACCGACTTTATTCAGAAGTTCTGTAGGAATATTATCTTCTTAAAAGTATTCTAAATTTCTATATGTCTTCATTAGAAGAAACTCAACAAATTGGTAAACTAGAATTTTAGAGATGAGAAGGGGAATTTTTTTTTCATATTTCTGATAACTGATATGTACTGAATTTTATAAGGCACAACTTCTCCCTACCTTTTTACTCTTCTTACACTTACACCCCATTATCTATTCTTCAGTCAGTAACATTAGCCTCTTTGCTGTTCCTAGAATATGGTACTTCTTGTCTGGGGTATTTTTGATGATGATTTCCCACACCTGGAATGCTTTCTCTCTTCAATCCTGTTCATTGTCTCATTTCCCTGCTTCTTTCAAATCCTAGCTACAATCCCTCCTCTAAAAAGCCCTTCCTAAGATCTCTTGATGTTAACGCTTTCCCTCTGTTTATTTTATGGGGAAGATATGGATAAGAACTATATCCTGTGAGTTCCTGAGAGGAAATATCTTCTCCCTAGAAAAAAGTAATCTTGGAGGTCAAAACAGGGCCATGGGGTTATTTATAAATAGAGAACTTCCTGGCAAGGTCTGGATAAATCTTACAGATTTCTGTCTTGAAGGAGTCTTCATTATCTTATACATTTCCTGAGGGAATATCTGATAAGATTAACTTCAGAGAAAACATCCTACTGATGGTCTTCCCAAGACCCCAAGGATGACTTGTTGTAACCCAAAGTGAAAACACTTTCATCCAAATCACCTAACATCTTTTCTCTGTTACTCAATTTCCCAAGAAAGGAAGTGGCAGATGGCTATCTTTTGCCACTTGTAATGTAGCTCTAAAGCTTTATAGAACCTTATAGAGATGTGCCTCTCTTGGTCTGCCCCTTGTCTTCCACTTACCATCAATTGATGTTAATTCAACTTTTTAATCTTCAAACCTTGCATCACTTTATTTGACCACCAGTCAAGTGGAGCAAGGTGAAAGAAATAAGTCAGTGGGAGGGTCTTAGGATTTTTGGGTACAGATAGCTAGGTAGCAATAATGGATAGAACTCGACAGAGGTAGAAAAAAAAATGAATTTAAATACAGGTTGAGACTCTAGCTATGTAGTCCTGGGTAAGTCACAACTTCTGTTTGCCTCAGTTCCCACAATTGTAAAATTGGGATAATAATAGTACCTACCTTGCCAGTAAAGATCAAATGAGACAGTATTTGTAGAAAGCACTTAACATGGATATAGTAGATGCTATAAAAATGAAAATTCCCTTTTCTCCCCTTTTCTTGAGGAATTCCCCATAACTTGTTTGCATGTTAGACCTAAATTAGTGATCATTTCAAGGGCAGAGATCATCTTTTGCCGTTCTTTGTATGCCCATGGTGCCTAATACAAACTTTTTTGTTCCTTTATTCGGTCATATCTGATTTTTTGTGACCCTATGTACTTGTCCATTGGGTTTTCTTGGAATGATTTATCATTTCCTGTTTCAGTGTAATCCCATTTTACAGAGGATGAACTGAGGCAAATAGGGATTAAGTGACTTGCTCAGAGTCACACAGCTTGTATATATCTGAGTCTGGATTTGAACTCAGTGTTTCCTGATTCCAAGCCTGATGCTCTCTTCACTGAACCACCTAGTTGCCCCTACTTAGAACATAGTAAATACTTAATGTTGCGGTCTTTGTTTTTTTGTCCTATGTTCTTGTGGAAGACCATGACACCATCACTTACGTGAGGGATGGCTGTGCAAAGTCACCAACCTCACTATGTCCTCCAGAGCCATCTAATACATGTGGCAAAATTTAGATCCGGTGACTGACCATGGTCCTGGATATAGACTGACCGACTTGGTCCATTCCCTTTTCAGCTGCCTTCTTATGTATTATCTTACTCATTAGAATCATTGTGTTTTGCTTGTGTTTGTATTCCCAAGTTTTAGCATAGTTTTGTAAGAAATCTTGTTGACTGTTGACTAACAGGGCACCATATTTTATTTGAAGATTGCTAGAAGAATTGTTGGTTTAACCCATAGTAGTTAATGATCAACTTGTATTGAACCAACTTTTGATTTTTAAACTTAGGAATTATAAATGTAAAAGCAATTCTTTCACAGCATCAAACACTAGGGATATGTGTATGTGTACGCATGTCTATACAAACACATAAAAATATATATACATATTAATTGTATTATGTGTTATATATCTAATATAGGTATGTATATTCTTTATTCTAATTTCCAGTGATAAATATATTTATTTGAGAAAATGTACAAACAAAATGAAAGAAAAATGAGATTGTTAATAATAATAATTTGTACTTATGAAGCATTTTAACATTTGCAAAATCCAAATTCGTCATCTTATTTTTTTCTTTTTTTTATAATTTCTTTTTCTGGAATAAAAATACTGTATTTTCTGTTTTGACCACATGAAGTCTACCAGAAATATTTAAAAGCAATTTAATACTCTCTTTAAATCCAAGTATTTCTAGTTTAGAGAGAAATTTCTAAACTGGGATAGTCTCTTATGCCTCCAGACATCTTTGTGCTACAATATAATTGTATACACTATAGTATAATATAATGTTTTTAGGTAATTTGTACAAGGATAAGTTCGCAGTATGATTGAAATAGTTTTAAAAATAACATGGTATTTCATCTAATATAAGGTTTCTTAACCTATAGTCCATGAACATGTTTATAAATAATATTTCAACATAATTCTTTTCTTTTGTATTTAATGTCATTTATACATTTTAAAACAATATTCCGATAAAGAATTCATAAGCTTCATCAGACTATGACATAAAAGAAAATTAAGAACTTCTGATCTAATAAAATAATTAAGCCTTCTTAACTCCCCTTTTTGGCCATTTCAAAGGGTACAAAGATCCCCCTTCCCTGTGATCTGTACCCTAATCCCTTTAGAGTGGGAAAAGATGTATTATCGATGAATGGGTCATAAATATCATCCTTCCAGGGATAAAAAAGGATCATCTCAATTTGAAAAGAGTTAGTTTTATGTGCTAAATTTTGTTATTGCTCTTAAAATAATTGATTTTCCTTAGTTTTTGTTTTTCGATATTTCTCATACTTTCCTAAAAAGAAAAGCCAAAAGGATAACTAGAATAGAGAAATATCTGTCCATGCTTCAGTAGAAATAAAAATGATATTTTTAATATTTTCACACCTTGATATTACCTTTTAAAAACTTTTACTTCTACTTTAATAAATTTTGTCATAATTTTACCCAATTTTATATAGTGTGCTATTATAATTCTGATTGGTTGTGACATATAAAAGGTTTGAGAAATAAGGTTTCTGGGTAATTAATCATTTAATTGTTCTCTTGAATGCCCCTTATGGAACCTACTCAATGCTTGTATGCTCTTGGATATTCCTCAAGATTTTGCAAGGGTGAATATTGAAAACTGTTTTTGCATATGTTTTGAAAATAAAAAGCTATTATTTAGAAAAAAAAAGAGTAGTTGTTTCTGAGTGGCAATTAATTCTGATAAATTAACAACGAGAACAATGAATATTATGAAAGGTGGGTTTATTTTAATGAGGGGCTAGGGGATGTGACTCTGAACCTTCAGGTTTGGACATAGAATCTAATCTCTAATCCAGACTACCTTGCTCAGAGACATTTAGACAAAAGGGGGTCCACCTCTTTCAGACCTAGCTGAGTAGAACACAATAGATTAGATTTCACCTAGATTAAATTCTTTTTAAGATTGAGTTTCCAAACCAGGACAAAAGCTTGTATCTGGGGATTTGGATAATCTCATCTATCAACAATGCTCTTCAGAGACAGAATAACGTACTTCTGGGGGGAAAAGTTCTGGTTCTAAATTCAATAATTTATTATTAATATATGAAATAGTCATTTTTTTTTTCATAATTTAGTATGAATCTATGGATTCGCCAGTCAACAAGCATTTCTTAGACAGCTACAAAATTCCAGACACTATGTTAATCATTTTGGATTAAAAAAAATGTAAAAGTTGATCTCTGCCCTCAAGGAACTCCTAGTCTAATAGATGAGATGATAGGCAAACATGGATACAAGCAGATTACAGAAAGATAAATAGGAAATAATTAGAAGAGAAGGCAATAAAATGAAGTAGGGTTGTAAAAGCCTTCTTGTAAAAGATGAGAATTTATTTGGGACTTAGTGAAAGCCAGGGAGGTCAGTAATTAAAGTGGAGAAGGGAGAACATTCCTGGCATGAGGGTCAGCCAGAGAGTGCCTGGAGTAAAGAAAAGGAATGTTTTGCTCATAAAACAACCAGGAGGCCAATGTCAGTGGATGGAAGCATATGTAGCAGGGAGTGAGAAGAAAGAAAATTGTAAAGGTAAAATGGAGGTGGGCTATAAAGGACTTTGAATGTCAAAGAGAGGATTTTATAATTTTTTTTTTTTTTTTTTTTTTTTTTTTTACAAATAAGGATAAGGAGACACTGGGATTTATTGAGTAGGGAAGATGATGAGATCAGACCTTTAGAAAAATCATTTGGTAATTAAATGAAGAAAGGACTGGACTAGGGAGAGACTTGAGGAAAAAAAGACCTGACAGCAGGCTATTGTATTAGTCCAAGTGTGAGATGATAGCGACCTATATTAGACAGGTAGAGATGGTTAATGCATTTTCTAATAATCTTAAATAGATTTTTTTCTACCACCTTTTTTTTTTTTTTTTAAATCTTTATGGCAATGTGCAGTACTGCTAATATTTTTGGTAGATTTATTATTCTGTCTTTTTTTTTTTTCAAAGCTTAATTTTTTAAATTAACATTTTTTGTTGCTTTTCTTGGGTTTTCTATGTAAATCATTACATTATTCACAAATAAAAATGTTCAAACTATCTATCAGCTATCCTTACTTTTTACATGTCTTTTTCTCTTTCTAATTGCCCCTAGATTCTATCAAGGCATAGGTTGAGTACTATTTTTAAAGAGGCCTTTCTTGATTCTTTTACTTGTTTTTAGCAAACCATCCCTCACCATATTTATTTTGTATATATTTTGAATTTATTTATCCAAATACATGTTACTATCACCTACCTTAGGAATTTTTAATCGTTTTTGAGTCATAGATCCCTTCAATAGTCTGGTGAACAAGATGAGGTGAAATCTTTCAAGATAGTTGTGAAAATTGAGTAAGGCTTCATCTACTTCAGAGTTTGAGTAGGCCTGAAGGACTTTAGAGCATTGAGTCAAGGGCATACTTAAGTCCCCTTCCTGCTATCTTCCCATGACATCATTTTCTCCCCATTTCAGTTAAATTTGGACAACTATGTATTTATTGGTCAAGTTCAATTTCTTGGGTAGTTTCCACATTTAGAATGTAAGATCCTCAGCCAATAAAGATGAGGGTCAGTGGTGATAGGGGATATTTGTGTCAGGGATTAAAAATATTGACCCTGCCCCCTAGGGGGCTTCCTCCCTCCCATTGTCTGCTCCAAGGGTGGGACGCCCAATTCTCTTGAGAATGTATAATAAACTTTGCTTTGCTTCTAGAGATCTCTCCAGCCTTTTTTTATTAAATGGTGCCCCTCACCATTTCTTAACCACACATTGGTAAAACCTCTTGAATGCTTTTCAGAATAATGGTTTTTAAATTCATAAAATTATAAAGGAAACCAATCATACAGAAATACAATCATCAAAATATTGAAATAAAAAAAATTCACAGATTTGAGGCTTTTAAAAAATTCCTGTTTTTGTAGAAACAAGCTTCTTAAAGAGAGATGCTATTCCTTTTATATTTGTATCTCGAAAACCGAGGACAATCTCTGGAACATTTCATAAATGCTGGTTGAATTAAAATTTTCTTGTTTATTGATATGGCTAGCATTTTTAGATTCCAGGTCTGTAGAGGGCCAGAATTCTGGAGAAGTATACTTGAAACAAGGATACTTACAACAAGGTGTTAACTCAGTGGAATTGATGAGATAATGGTTTTCTAGTTTATATATACTTAATATGGTAATGCAATGGTTCTCTAGTTCACACATACTCAGTGTGCTGTAGTGATATAATTATACTGAGATATACAAGGGCTAAGAGGACTGGAAATGAGACATTCTATCTTTGACCAGCCTCTTGGTGGCTCTCAAGCCTCCTGCACTAAGATCAAGACTGGGCCAGAATAAAGAATCTATACTCTATTCTTGATCATTCTCATGGTGTCTATCCTGCTGAGACCAAAGCCCTTCCAGAGGACCTCCAGAAAGGAGACTGGACATTACACAGATCTGGGTTTTTTTCTACTGTATCATATGTTTAACATGGAAATGCATTAATGACTTCAACTTGTTTTTCTGAAATAATTGATTTGCTTCTTAATATCTAGTTTTGTTACTTTGTGTATTTTATACATTTATTATATATTAAGTCTTTTTGAATTTTTTTACTTTGTTGGAATTTTATTTCATGTAATAGTGATGGATACAAGGGTATAAAAGCTGAACGCCCCAAATTTTTAGGATTTTAGGACACTGTACAATCCACCAAATGTTGGGGAATAAGTGGGCTAATCAGAAAAGGAGTTAGTCATTGTATTTGGGGTAAAAGGATTTGAAGGAGGAGAGCATTACAAGGATGGGCTAAACCTAAAAGGACTTAGCTAGGGATTGGGATATAGGTAGGTTCTTCTATCAAAAAGAATAAACCTCAGGAGTTGACATCATAACTTGCCCTTCTGATTGGCTACAATGATTATAGGGTCAAATGATTTTTTCTCAATGCAAGGAATTAAAGAGGAATTAAAAAATAATCCTGTCATTGCTCTTCTCTGTTTGCCTTAGGGAATAGCTATGGGAATTCAACTAGGTAGGGCTCTTTGCAAGAAAGATACATTTAAATTTCACTTAAATTTAACAAAAGCCTTCTTTTATCAATATTCCTTTCTAAGGCTCACCTAGAGGCTAGCAGGGACATAGTCTTTTGCTGGGGTCTTATTCTTCCCAGCTATAGTATATTCATTTTCTTTATTGCTTTATTAATTGTTATAAATTTCACCCTAAAAATTTCATGGTTTTGATATGCCTTTTTTCTTCTATTTATCAAATGAGAAGTTTCGCTACTTTATTACTCTTAATTTTTTTTTATTTTAGTTTTTATATTTTGAAAATTCTGTTAATTTATCCCTTGATTTTGGCCATTTCTTTTTATTATTTAGGGGTCATTAATTTTTTGGTTACACAATTATTTAAATTATAAGCCACTCATTCATGTTCTCTTTTCTTACTATAAACATTAAAGGAAATAAAATTTAGCTCCATCCCATAAGTTTTGATATGTTTTTAGCACTGCTATTATCTTTATTGCAATTTAAAATTACTCCCATATGTTCTTTGAATTTCTACTATATAGTTTATCTTTTTGCAAAATATGTATGTAAATATTTACGTGTATGTTTATAAAGTTTATGTTCACAGTTTATTCATATATAATTTATTTGTGAAACATATGTATGTAAATATACACATGTGTATATCTACCTGTCTATATGTACATATGTATATAAAGTTTTTGATTTTCAAATTCTGTCCTTCTTTCTCTCCCATCTCCCTGAGATGGTATGCAATCGGATATAGGTAAACAATCACATATATGTCTAATCATATAAACCATTTCCATATTAGTAATTTTGTACAAGGAGGCTCAAATAAAAGAAAATGAAAAATAGCATGCTTCAGTCTATATTCAGACAACATCAGTTATTTCTGTGAAGGAGGATAGTATGCTTCATCACTAGTCCTTTGGGATTATCTTGGATCACTGTATTCTGAGAATAACTTAGTCAATGTGAAGTATACATTAAATTCAATATGACAGCATCAAAAATGCCTTCTTTGTTGGTGTCTTCTTTTGAACTTCTTTCTATTCTTTTTTATATACTAAATCATGCTTAAGCAAATAATTTTTAGTTTTCCTTTAGGCCTGTACCTTCTGTTTATCCTTCTCAAATAATTACTACTTTAATTATGTTATAAATTGTAAAATATTAATTAAAATTTCTGCTTTTCTGCATTTCTAAAATTTTTATGCCCTAAAATATAATATATTTTTAAAATAGATTTTTTAAAAAAATAAACTCATTTTTGTTCTGCATATTCTTGTTCTTCCACATAGACTCTTTCCCTCCCCTCCTCTCCTCAGCCAATTCAGGCTTTTCCTTTAATACTTCATTTGCTATTTCATTAGGTATGCATGTGGATAGAAATACTTTTGCTGCCAATGGTGCTGCTAATAATGGTAGAGTTGCTATACTTTACTCTCATTGATTTCTATCTTACAATCAGATTTACCTGAAATCTTAACTGCAACAACTAATTTTTCTGGCTGAGACATAATGTATGTTTTCCAACCTTTCATTTTGAACCTGTAAGTTCTTTCTGTCTTGATCCTTTCATGCAGGCAATATATTATATGGTCTTTTCTTTTTTAAAAAAATTATACTATTACCAATTTTCTTTATATTTAATTTAATGAATGGCTCATGGTAAGATTTTATTTATTATATTAGGTTTCTACTACCTCATACTTAATTATATTATTTATTTTCATGTTTAAATATTTTTTATTCTATCAAGAAAATGAATGATTGACTTTACTTCCTTTAGTACAATCCCCAAGGTCTTTTACAAAGAGAAGTTAATATAAACCTGCAATCCTAGCAATAAGATGCAGTTTTATTCCCAGCCTTATTTCCATATATACTTGTCTATATCTAGAGAACTAAATATTTTTGTTTGCTTACTCTTTAGTTCATTTTAGTGTTTATACTTTCCATTTTCCTACCTTTATGAAATGAGTTCTGTTTTCAGATTACCTACTCTTTTTTCTTTTTTTGCCTAATTTTCCAATATTTATTCAATATTACTAATTCATAATTGTAAAATAATATTTTCCCACTCTTCCCTTCCTTTCTTTTTCTGTTGTAACTCATCATTTTCTTTATCTCTTCCTTTTATCTTCAAACCTTTAGTTGTCAACAGAAATATCCAAATTCACTTATGTTGGCTCCAATTAAGGAAATCATACTTAAATTTACTGTTACTCTGGGCTCTCTTCTGGCATTCCAACTCTAGATAGTTACTGGCCATTGCAACTAGCTATTCCCTCTATTCCTTCGGACCAATAGCAAATCATGTTGAAGTTTTCCTCATCCTAAGGAATATATATAACTTGATCATTCCTCTTTCTACATACTCCACCCAGATACAATCTCTAGTCTTCAGATCCCCCCTCCCCCCACTATTGTTTTGCTAACCTCAAACAACATTTATATTAAATCTCTCAGTAATTTGGTGATTCAGAATTTTAAATCTATCTTTACTTGAAGTTCACCATTGATTTACATAACTAATGTCCCCAGCTAGCATGACCTCTCCAGTAATTACCTAGAGACGTGTATTTGGGTTGATTTGCATTTCAAAGACCTGCTCAAATTACTCTTTTCCCTGTAGATATGCTTGGAAATGCTGTGGAAACTAAAAACATAGTTTTAAATTTAAAAATATTATTCCTAAATTTGCTGGATGAGTGATTCTAGAGTAAAGCCTAATAATTTCTCCTTGAGTTTTGAGCTATATTACTTTATTTTCTTGAGATTGTTAAGTAATCTTATCTAGTTAATTGGGGTACCTTGATAAATAAAATTTTTAGCTATTTTCAGAATCTCTTTTTTAATGCTGAAGCTCTGGACTTTGACAATTTGTACAATTTGCTTTTTATAAGTTTATAATGACAAAAAAGTTATATAAGCTTATAACTTTAAAAACACATGTAAATAAAATGAGCTTTGAAAATGGATATGTGCTATGATTTCTTCAAAAACTACAACTCCTTTACCTGTTCTCTTCTGTTGTCAAATCAAACCTATTCCTTTGGAAAAAATACTGAGATTATATGAAATAAGTGACCTTTCTTCATGTTCATATCAATAGATAATTATTTCTTTATATAATCATCCATTCTCTCTCTACTCAGAGTAAGAGGCATTCCCCTTTAAACTTTTTATTTGAGATTTTATATCCTCATGACTTAATTTTCTTCTACATTATTTTGTCTTTTTCCAGAATATTCGTTTTTCTTTTTCCAACCTGTTCTTTCATTTCTCTCTCTCTCTCTCTCTCTCTCTCTCTCTCTCTCTTTCTCTTGCTGCCAAATTGTAGTCCAATTCCATTTCCTCAAATTTAATTCTTTTCTGAACTCTCTGCATTTTGATAGTTGATTTCTTTGGGATCCTGAAGGTTTAAAGACAGGGAGACTCTGGGCCACAAGAAGTAGTTAGTGTGCTGAGTGATTGTTGTTACTAGGCCTTTGTTTTCTTTTTCTTTCTTTCTTTTTTTTTTTTTATAATAACTTTTTATTGATAGAACCCATGCCAGGGTCATTTTTTACAGCATTATCCCTTGCACTCACTTCTGTTCCGATTTTTCCCCTCCCTTCCTCCACCCCCTCCCCCAGAAGGCAAGCAGTCCTTTACATGTTAAATAGGTTACAGTATATCCTGGATACAATATATGTGTGCATAATCGAACAGTTCTCTTGTTGCACAGGGAGAATTGGAGTCATAAGGTATAAATAACTCGGGAAGAAAAACAAAAATACAAGCAGTTTATATTCATCTCCCAGTGTTCTTTCTTTGGGTGTAGCTACTTCTGTCCTTCCTTGATCAATTGAAACTGAATTAGCTCTCTTTATCAAAGAGATCCACTTCCATCAGAACACATCCTCAAACAGTATCGTTGTTGAGGTATATAATGATCTCCTGGTTCTGCTCATTTCACTTAGCATCAGTTCATGTAAGTCTCTCCAGTCCTCTCTGTATTTATCCTGCTGGTCATTTCTTACAGAACAATAATATTCCATAACGTTCATATACCACAATTTACCCAGCCATTCTCCAGTTGATGGGCATCCATTCATATTCCAGCTTCTAGCCACTATAAACAGGGCTTAGGCCTTTGTTTTCAAAGAGGAACAGAGACTTCAAAGGTGAGTTGAAGTGAGTCAGACTTGTGCCAAGTTGCAATCTCCCTTTCAGAATTTTAGAAGTACAGTGGCAAGATAAAAGTCAAGGTGACTGGCAACATGCAATGCAGTGAATGACCTTAGTCTTTTTAAATGAAGGTCATGTTGGTCAAAGGATACGAACAGACAATTTTCAGATGAAGAAATTAAAATCTTTTCTAGTCATATGAAAATATACTCTAAATCACTATTAATCAGAGAAATGTGAATTAAGACAAGTCTGAGATATCATTATCTACCTCTCAGATTCGTCTCAGGATGAATGTTGGAGGGGATGTGGGAAAACTGGGACACTAATACATTGTTGGTGGAATTGTGAACACATGCAACCATTCTGGAGAACAATTTAGAACTATGCCCAAAGGGCTATCAAATTGTGCACATACTCTTTTATCCAACAGTGTTTCTACTGGGCTTATATCCCAAAGAGATCTTATAGAAGGGAAAGGGACCTGTATGTGCCAAAATGTTTGTGGTAGCCCTGTTTGTAGTGGCAAGAAACTGGAAACTTAGTGGATGCTCATCAATTGGAGAATGATTCAATAAATTATGGTATATGAATTATGGAATATTATTGTTCTATAAGAAATGATTAGCAGGATGATTTGAGAGGTCTGGAGAGATTGACATGAACTGATGCTAAGTGAGATGAGCAGAACCAGGAGATCATATTGCATATGGCAACAATAATATTATATGACACTCAATTCTCATAGATGTTACTCTTTCCAGCAATGAAATGATCGAGGCCAGTTGCAATGATCTTGTGATGAAGAGAACCATCTACACTCAGAGAGGGGATTGTGGAAACTGAGTGTGAATGTCAACATGACATTCTCACTCTTTTTGTTATTTGTTTGCATTTTCTTTTCTTATTTTCTTTCCTTTTTGATGTGGTTTTTCTTATACAGCAGGATAATTATATACATATGTTTACATTTATTGGATTTAACATATTTTGACATGTATGGCATATATTGGATTGCCATTTGGGAGAGAGGTTGGGAGGAAAGAGGGGAAAATTTGGAACACAAAGCTATACAAGGGTCAGTGTTGAAAATTTATCCTTCCATATGTTTTGAAAATAAAAAATAAATAAATGAAGGTCATTTCTCATGCCTGTTACTAGGAGGAAAAGCCCATTCAATGACTAAGCTGGCTAAGCCAGAATTGAGACAAAAGATGGTCTAATTTATCCTCACATAAATAGCAATCTGGGAAAGAAAGTTTCTAGACTAAAGAGAAAACAATTGCTATTTACACTCATTTTAGGCCATCAAAACTTTGAGCCTCTTGATTCGGGAAAGATTCCTTTCTAGATTCCCACCCTCTCCTAGTTAATAATGTAAATTGCCCTTTAACTCACAAATCCTGGTCCCTTTGAATTCCAATAGAAGATCTGACCTGTTCCCAGCCCCACCGGATATGAGCCAACTTTGGGGCTACACCCGAAAGCCCCTCGAGCTAAGTCTCCTATTATAAAAAGTCCACGCTGGGAACCCCTCTTTGCAGAGATTCCAAACATGGCAGCCACATGAGGACCCTCTGTCCACTGGACCCTCTGTCCAATGCCCTCCTTATCTCTACCTTCGCCTATACTTTAACTTTGCTTATCTAATAATAAACCTCTTTTATCAATCTAGCTCTCTGGGCCAATAAATGCTTTTATTGGGAACTCGCGCCGCTACTAGACCCCCTTGCACCAAATCTGTACCCCAAACCTGCTACTAGACCTTAACCCTAATTTCATTTAGGTACCCCAAAGCTAGACCTCAACACTCTGAGGCTTGCCTTGGGGCCTATTATGACTATTCAAGAAAAGTCTGAGTGATTTGGATTTAAAGATTTCATCTAGTAGCTGTATTTGAACCCTATTGGCTTGGTGGCGGAGAAGGGAGAATATACTGAAGCAACTGTGGAGAAAAAGTAAATTGTGCCAGTTTTTAGAAAAAAAATCCAGCTCCCAAACCTTAAAATATATGTTTTTAAAAAATAGGCAACCAAAAATAATATTCCTAATGACAGAGGACCCACATGTAAAGAGATGGTACTGTGTGGGATGGTGCTAGATCCCCTTATCCCAAATTGACTACTCAGAGGCATTTCTGATACAAAGAGGAAGCATTTATTCTGTCCTTGCAAGGAGAGGCCCGAGCAAACCTGACAGACTCAGAGCCTCTCAGCTCTCAACTCCAGCACTGTGTCTGGCCTAGTGAGCTGGAAATAGTGAATTGGGTTAAATAGCAAAAGACCCAAGACTTTTCAGTGCATGGACTGAAAAGGAAGTAACCGTTATTGACCAATGGTCAGCGATGTTGTATATTTCCTGTGGGTCATGTAACTTCCTGCAGTTTAGGCCTAGGGTCTAACCTCTTCTGTCCTACAGACCCCTAAGAATAGGGATCACGTGACTTCCCGAGACTTAGGCCTAGGGTCTGACCTTTCCTGCCCTATAGACTCCTGGGAATAGGGATCACATGACTTCCTACAACTCAGGCCTAAGGCCTGACCTAATCTATGTCATAGACTCGAGGAACCTTCACCTGGTTCCATTCAGTACTCTGTGGAACAGGAACTAGGCCCCTTTTCCTAAATTAGCTAATCAGAGACATCTTCAGGTACAAAAAAGAAAGCATTTATGTAATTCCTGCAGGGAGAGGCCCAGCACCCAGGTGGCATCCCAGGTCCTGCCATGGGGTCAACCTGACCAGCAGGAAGTAGAACACCTGGTTAAATGGGAAAAGACCCAAGCCTTTTCATTGGATAGACTAAAAGGAAGTAGCCATCTTTGACCAAGGGTCACCAATGTTGTTTGCTTCCTGGGGTCACATCACTTCCGGTAACTTTCTGAGGGTCTGACTTTTAGAAACCACGTGACTCCCTGCAAAACAGTGTTGGAAATCTCATCTTCTGGCTCTGGGAGTAGGGATCAATCAGTTCCATTCAGTACTGAGAGTGGGGGAAGTAATGCCAGAGAAACTGAGGCAAGATAGAGAGTAGAGAGTTTTTGATATTTTATCTGAGAGGGAGAGATTGTGCTGGGGGCAAAAGAGGATCCACGTGGCCCCCAGGGCTGAATAAGACTCTTGTCTCGAAGGATCCAGCAGAGAGTGAAGATTCTAGGGACTTTTCTAAGGCTCCCCTGATCAGGGAAGGAAGCAGGCTGGGGTTAGAGCTCCGGCCAGCGGGAACTTCCAGGAAGGGACCATGATTCAGTTCTGACACACTGGGGGGAAGGATCCTAAATCCTGATAAGCTGGAAGGCCGGGAGCCAGGATGTCTCCTCAGGTTCCCGCCAGCTGCATTGTAGGGCTGTGTGGAATGTTAGTAGTCAGGGCTAGTTATCTCTGTCCTAATGTATATCAGTTCTCATGGTCGGGAAGCAGGGTTGCCATTGAGGCACAACGATTCAGGGAAACAAGTAGAACAATTCAGGGAAACTGAGGCAGAACACTTAAAGGAAGCCTAACAAAAGGAACCGGATGTGGCAAGGGGCTGTGGTTGTATGAGCTCGCGTGGGATGCAAACGGACATCTCTAAGCTCTTCCTCAGCCACCCTTCTCCAAGAGAGACTTCCATTCCTTGGCTCAGGGGTGGATAATGGTAGGGAGAGGATTGGGAAGAACCGGGTCTAGGATGCTAATGTTGGAGATAAAAGAGGGCTCAGTAGAAAATGGCTTTGAAGTTTTAAGATCTAGAAATTGTGAGCACAAAGAGGGGAGTTGAGATGGTAATTCCCTTATTGTTCTTAATGCTTTGTCATTTACTATATAACAATGTTTTGTTTTTCTTTTTCTTTTCTGTCTTTTCTATTTTGTTTTTTCTTCTTTGTATTTAATTATAATTTTTTTTTTAAATAATGTAATAAGATGGGGCAGAACAGTGGCCCTCCTGGGGCCAAAAAACCCAAGACATCCCAGGACCCAGGTTAATTAGTATAAATTGTAAATACTTCCAGGCTATCTCAGCAGAAACAGTAATGGGGATCCCTGGGACCAGCTGGATTCAGAGGTAGTGTCAGCTTGAGCTACAGAAACTTTTACCTCCCTGACAATGCGGAGTCCTGGGTCTGAGTTTGGGAAGACTGAGGGAACCTCTGCTGATCAGGAATACCAGGCCCTGCTTCGCTTCTGAGATGGTGCCCTAGGGGAGAAGGTACAGCACCCTTGGGGTGAGTGCAGAAGCAGTGGGACAGGGAAGCTATTGCAATCTCTTGCAGGAGGGGGGACTTTTCAATCTGGGGTAACAGGTCAGTAGGGAGAGCTAAGTAAAACTAGAGGCACCATTCCCTCTTATTCCCACCTTCTACAATTAGAAGTATTAGAGAATTAAAATTCTCATTAAAAACAAACAAAAGGAACAGGCAAAGAAGAAAGAAGCCAATCATAGAAACTTCTTTTGTTTGTTTGTTTATTTACTTTTAACACATTGCTTTATGAATCATGTTGGGGGGGAGGGGAGAAAAATTAGCATAAAATGGAAAAACCATGGGGGAGAGAAAAACACAGAAAAATTAAGTGAATATAGCATGTATTGATATACATTTAATCTCAATTCTTTTTCTGGATACAGATGGAATTTTTTGTCCAAAGTCTATTGGAATTACTTTGGATCACTGAACCATTGAGAAGAATCAGGTCTTTCATAGTTAATCATCGCACATTCTTGCTGTTATTGTGCACAATGTATTCCTGGTGCTGCTTGTTTTGCTCAGTATCAGTTCATGTAAATCTTTCAGGCTTTCTTGTAATCAGCTTGTTAATCATTTCTTATAAAACAATAATATTCCATTACTTTCATGTGCCACAGCTTGTTCAGCCACTCCCCAATTGATGGATATCTACTCATTTTCCAATTCTTTGCTATCACAAAAAGAAATGCTACAAACATTTCTGCACATGCAGGTCCTTTTCCTTTCTTTCTGATTTCCTTGGTATACAAACAGAACTAGTGCCCTTTGAAAAAGGGTATGTTCAGTTTGATAGCTCTTGAGCATAGTTCCAAATTGCTCTTCAGAATGGTCGGATCATTTTACAACCTCAGCAACAATGGATTAGTGTCACAGTTTTCCCACATCTCTTACAACATTTATTGTTATCTTTTCCTGTCATCTTAGCCAGCAATCATAGAAACTTATAATAAAAATAGGGAAGAGTGAGGTTCATATTCAGAAGAGGACAGTGGAGTAAAAAAAGCTTCTATTCCAAAGAGTAATGTTAAATGGCTACTTGCCCAGAAAGAATTTATAGAAGAACTCAAAAAAAAAAAAGAGTTCAAAAATCAAATGAGAAAGATTGAGAAAAGCTAAAAATAATAAGAACCATACAATAAAAATAAGAGAATTCTGAAAAAAATGTTAACCAACTAGAAAAGCAGATACAGAATCTTAAAGAAGAAAATTAAAGTTGGGCAAGGGGAAACCAGGGAAGCTACAAGAAACCAAGACATAACAAAATAAAATATGAAGAATGAAAAAAAATAGAACAGAATGTGAATCTCCTTAAGAAAAACAATAGATCTGGAGAATAGAGGAAGAAGATAGCATGTAAGAATAATTGGATTACCTGATACTGTCAACAACAACAACAACAACAACAACAACAACAACAATAACAAATTGGCAGAATAATGCAAAAAGCAAGCCAAAAAATATTTGTCCTGGAGTGATAGAATATCAGGGGAAAAATAGAAACAGCAAAAATTCCACTGATTACCATCTCAAAGAGATCCTACATGGAAAAATACACAGAAATATTGCAAAATTTTGAAATATCCAGAACAAAGAGAAAATTCTACAAGAAACAAAATAAAACAAACAACAACAAAATCCAATTCAAATATGCTGGAGTTACAATTATAATTGTACAGGATTTATCAACAGATATAATAAAATACCACAGATCCTTAAGTAATATATATTAACAATCAAAGAATTAGGCCTGTGACCAAAAATATATCCCACAAAATTAACCACAATATTAAACAAACAAAAAGGGACATTCAACAAACAGATTTTCAGGACTTTGGTCTCAACCAAATTTGAACTCAACCAAAATTGCAGAAAATTCAACATATAAGATTCAATATCAAAAATTAGTTTCAAGAGACTCAATAAATTATGTTTTTTTACATAGGAATATATACCATTTATTTAAGACTGACATCAGTAATTGGGTAGCTCAAAAGAAAGATTGGGGCAGAGCTGTCTATGATCTGATTCTAAAAAAGAAAAACTGTCTAGGAAAAGGTAAAAATAGTAATCATGCTATAGAATGAAGTACAGAAAATGAGCCAACTCAGAATCATTAGAGGGAATCATTTGGTAGTTCTGAAAACCTACTCATATTGGGAATGGATTAAATAGGGAATACATGTATACATATATACATAGGTGTGTATATACATAATACACTATGATGAGTTTAGCACTCATAAAGATATGAGGGGAAGAAATAGAATAAGGTCAGTTATAGATGTGTGTATAGATTTATGGCAGTGGGACAAGTTACATAGATTAATGGGAAAGGGATAAAGAGGGAGGGAAAGGATGGCATAGGATAATATAGGGCACAGAAAGACTTTTATAAGGTCTGTAGATAAATAGATTTCAGGTAAAGAGGGAGGGAAAAGGTCAGGGAAGAAGATAAGTCAGGGATCCATGAGTAGCGGGGGTTAAATAATAGCAAGGCAAATTAAGGGGCAGAATTAAAGTAGAAGATTTAGCAGGGATAGCACAAGCATTATAACAAGGACTAGGAGTATTAATAAAAAATTAATTCAAATTAATTAGAAAATAAATTAATTAGGAAAAAGGTAGGACTAGTGGTAATTATTGATCAAATTTAAAGATAAAACCAAGAGAGAAATCTATATTATACATAACCATATTAATATTATTTAAGATGCATGTCTGCATATATGTAAATGTATATGTATATTATGTGTGCCTGTATGTAGGGGTATATATGTATGTACATATATGTGTGTGTGTGAAAAATACATATAAAACATGTATATATTTACATATAATGTATAAATATATATGTATATGTATATATATATATATATATATATATATATATACATATATATTTATAGGTTTATAAAACTACCTATGCTTAACTATAGCCTGCTCGGGGGATGGGAGCACGAAAAGAGAAAAAAAGAATAGAGTAAAAAGTGCACCGCACAGAACAAAATAATAACCTGTAGGGAAGCCAAAAAAAAAAAAAAAGAGGAAAAAAGGAACAATCATGAATATATCATTTCTTTTATTATTATATATACTTTCTTGAAATGGAAATTTATTGTTACATATTTTGAATCCTTTTTAATGTATGCTGGGCACATGACAATGTTTTGTTTTTATTTTCTGTCTTTTCTATTGTTTTTTCTTATTCGTATTTAATTATAAATTAAAAAAAATAGTATAATTCCCATTTCCCATTAACTCCTTGTGGTTAGTCAGTTTATTAACTATCATCTAATGCCAATTGGGAAAGAAATTTAAAAAAAATTTTAATTCCCATTTCCCATTAACTCCTTGTGGTTAGTCAGTTTATTAACTATCATCTAATGCCAATTGGGAATTAAAATTTTTTTTAAATTTCTTTTTTTGAAATTGCTAAATCTTTAAGTAACTTTTCTGATCTTCTGTTGTTTGGTGGTGATCACATTGAGATCTGTCTCTAACGAGCAATCTGGAATTATGCCCAAAAAATTATCAAAATGTGCATATCCTTTGATCCAGCAGTGTTTCTATTGGGCTTATATCCCAAAGAAATACTAAAGAAGGGAAAGGGACCTGTATGTGCCAAAATGTTTGTAGCAGCCCTGTTTGTAGTGGCTAGAAACTGGAAAATGAATGGATGCCCATCAATTGGAGAATGGCTGGGTAAATTGTGGTATATGAATGTTATGGAATATTATTGTTCTGTAAGAAATGACCAGCAGGATGAATACAGAGAGGCTTGGAGAGACCTACATGAACTGATGCTAAGTGAAATGAGCAGAACCAGGAGATCATTATACACTTCGACAACGATATTGTATGAGGACATATTTTGATGGAAGTGGATTTCTTTGACAAAGAGACCTGAGTTTCAATTGATAAATGACGGACAAAAGCAGCTACACCCAAAGAAAGAACACTGGGAAACGAATGTGAACTATCTGCATTTTTGTTTTTCTTCCCGGATTATTTATACCTTCTGAATCCAACTCTCCCTACGCAACAAGAGAACTGTTCGGTTCTGCAAACATATATTGTATCTAGGATATACTGCAACATATCCAACATATAAAGGACTGCTTGCCATCTAGGGGAGGGGGTGGAGGGAGGGAGGGGAAAAAAAAATCGGAACAGAAATGAGTGTCAATATAATGTAATTATTAAATAAAAAATTTAAAAAAAAAAAAGAAAAAGAAAATTATGATAAGTGTAATAAAAATATACATGTTTTCAAAAAAAAAAAAAAGAGATCTGTCTCTAACTCGATCATTATTTTGATACCTCTCAGCAAAACTGCTAAGATTCACACCAATTTTAAACTATTAACAATGACTGAATATACTTACTTGTTACAAATGAAAAACCCCAAGACATAGAGTTTCTGGCAAATTTATAATTTATTAAGTAGTCAAGCTAATAATCAATAAATTGATTATCAATGGTTTCTCATGATGACCAAAGATAGTAGCTTTTGGAAAAAGGGATGCCCCTGATAAGTGAAAAGCAACTTTGTTTGTGGGACATTTAATGAGCAGGTGGGCTAGAAGTTTTCAGATCTTCTTTCTGGGAACATGTCTTAATTATGAGACTCAGTTGCCTCCAGCAAGCTAGATAGATGACTCCATCTCCATACCCTTCTGGATGGAATTTTCCTTCATGAGTTCTGTCACCCTAAATTCCAATGAAGGGATGCAAAGACAGGGCCTCATAACCTTGAGGCAAGAGCTCACTCAGACGGGATTCTTTTTATACTCCAAACAGAAGTAAGATCTCTAGTTGGATGGGATCCAGGCCAAGATGGAAGAGCATGTCTCATTAGCAGTCATGCCCTTCAAAGATTGACTGACCTTTTACAGGAATTGAGTCTCAAATGAGAAAATAAAAGGAAAAAAATCTGAATCCTAATTTAATAATTGATTAATAACATTATCAAAATAATAATTTCTCAAACTGGAGGAACTGAATTAAATAAATCTTGGCATTCTTATTCTATTGGAAACTAGTAGTGAAAAGGACTCTAGTTAAAATAAAATGATTTATAGGTTCTTCTTAATCTTGGAGAAGTAAATAAAGAAATAGGTGAAGTTGGTTTTATTACCATAGGAAAGATCATTTTGTGGGATATTTGGTCATCTTCAGTCATAATGCCCATAAATATTTCTAACACAGTTATTATAAAAATGATTTAACAACATTTTTTGTATATTTCAAAGCATCATTTGAATATCAGTAAAGCCTCTTTTCAAATTAAAGATAAGTATTTAAAACTAAACTTTTTTTTTTATGATGAAGCAATTATTTTTATTGTAGTAAGTTTATTTATTTTTCATTCACATTGCTTTATGAATCATGTTGGGAGACAAATATCAGAGCAAATGGGGAAAACCATAGGGAAGATTAAAAAAATAAAAAGGGAAAAAGAAGTGAACATAACATGTGTTGATTGACATTCAATCTCCTCAGTTCTTTTTCTGGATGAAGTTTATTGGCATTGTTTTGAATCACTGAACCACTAAGAACCAAGTCTTCCATAGTTGATCATCGCATATTCTTGTTATTATTGTGTACAATGTATTCCTGGTTCTGCTTGTTTCACTCAGCATCAGTTCCTGTAAATCTTTCCAGACCTTTTTATAATCAACTTGTTCATGATTTTTTAATAGAACAATAATATTCTATTACCTTCATGTACCACAACTTTTCAACCATTCTCCAATTGATGAGCATCTACTCATTTTCTAATTTTTTGCCACCACAAAAAGAGCTACTACAAACATTTTTGCAAGTGTGGGTCCTTTCCCCTTGTTAATGATTTCCCAGTAATGGCATTACTGTGTCAAAGGATATACATCAAACATTTTATAGCCCTTTGGGCATGGTTCCAGATTACTCTCCAGAATAGTTGGATCATTTTACAACTCCACCAACAATACATTAGTGTCCCAATTTTCCCACATTCCCTTCAACATTTATCATTCTCTTTTCCTGTCATCTTAGTCAATCTGAAAGCTATGAGGTGGTACCTCAGAGTTGTTTTAATTGGCATTTTTCTAATCAATAGTGATTTAGAGTATTTTTCATATGATTATAAATTGCTTTAATTTCATTTTTCTTTTTTCATATTAAATCTTTTTATTTTCTAAACATGCAAAGATAATTTTTTAACACTGACTCTTGCAAAACCTTGTGTTCCAAATTTTCTCCCCATTTCCCCTATCCCCTCCCCTAGATGGCAAGTAATCCAATACATGTTAAAAAAAAGTTACATCCAATATATGCATACATATTTATAGAATTATTTTGCTGCACAAGAAAAATCAGATCAAAAAGGGAAAAAATGAGAAAGAAAACAAAATACAAGTAAATAACAACAACAAAAAAAGTGAAAATGCTATGTAGTAATCCACACTCAGTTCCCACAGTCCTCTCTTTGGGTGTAGATAAAACAACAAGATAAATTAGAACTGGCCTGAAATTGTCTCATTGTTGAAAAGAGCCACATACATCAGAATTGATCATTGTATAATCTTGTTGTTGCTATCTATAATGATCTTCTGGTTCTGCTCATTTTATTCAGCTTCAGTTCATGTAGGTCTCTTCAGACCTCTCTGAAATCATCCTGCTGATTGTTTCTTATAGAACAATAATATTCTATAACATTCATATACCATAACTTATTCAGCTATTCTTCAACTGATGGGCATCCATTCAGTTTCCATTTTCTTGCCACTACAAAAAGGGCTGCCACAAACATTTTTGCACATGTGGGTCTCTGTCCTTCTTTAAAATCTCTTTGGGATAGAAACGCTGCCAAATCAAAGGGTATGCACATTTTGATAATCCTTTGGGCATAGTTCCAAATTGCTGTACAAATAGTTGGATCAGTTCACAATTCCACCAACCATGTAATACTATCCCAGTTTCCCAATTTCAACATTCAGCATTATCTTTTCCGGGAATCTTAGCCAATCTGGGAGGTGTGTAGCAGTACCTCAGAGTTGTCTTAATTTGCCTTTCTCTGATCAATAGGGATTTTGAGCACTTCTCATATGACTAGAAATGGTTTCTATTTCTTCATCTGAAAATTGTCTCTTCATATTCTTTGACTCTTTATCAATGGCTTGAAGTATAAATTTGAGTCAATTCTTTATAAATTTTAGAAATGAGGCCTTTAGCAGAACCCTTGTATGTAAAAATGTTTTCCTACTTTATTGCTTCCCTTCTAATAGTGTCTGAATTAGTTTTGCTTTTACAAAAACTTTTTAACTTAATATAATCAAAATTATTTATTTGGTGTTCAATAATGAGCTCCAGTTTTTCTTTGGCACATATCTCTTCCTTCTCCATAGATCTGAGATGTAAACTATTCTTTGTTCTTCTAATTTGTTTATAATATCACTTTATTTCCAAATCACGAACCCATTTCGACCTTATATTGGTATATGGTGTGAGGTGTGTCAGTTTCTTGTTTCTGCCATACTAGTTTCCAGTTTTCCTAGAAGTTTTTGTCAAATAGTGAATTCTTATTCTAAAAGCTGGGTCTTTGGGTTTGTCAAACACTAGATTACTATTGTCAGTGACTATTTTGTCTTGTGAACCTAACCTATTCCACTGATCTATTTCTTAGCCAGTACTAAATGGCTCTGATGACCATTGCTTTATAATATAGTTTTAGATCTTGCACAATGAGGCTACCTTTATTGGCATTCTCCTCTTCCTCCCTCCATTAATTCCCTTGGAATTCTTGACCTTTTTTTCCCATATTCCCTCCAACATTCATCATTATCTTTTCCTGTCATCTTAGCCAATCTGAGAGATATGTCGTGGTATCTCAGAATTGTCTTAATTTGCATTTCTGTGATCAACAGTGATTTAGAGCACCTTTTCATATGACTAGAATTGGTTTTGATTTCATCATCTGAAAATTGTCTCTTCCAATCCTTTGACCATTTATCAATTGGAGAATGGCTTGAATTCTAATTCTTCTTCTTCTTCTTCTTTCTTCTTCTTCTTCCTTCTTCTTCTTCTTCTTCTTCTTCTTCTTCTTCCTTCTTCTTCTTCTTCTTCCTTCTTCTTCCTTCTTCTTCTTCTTTTTAATAGCTTTTTATTACAAGATATATTCATGGGTAATTTTTCAGGATTAATAATTGCAAATCCTTTTGTTCCAATTTTCCCCCTCCTTCTCCTCCACCCCTCCCCCAGATGGCAGGTAGTTTTTTGGAGTCTGATTGATATAGCACTAAATAAATAAATTCATTTAGGTAGTATTATCATCTTTATTATATTTGCTCAACCTATCCAAGAGCACTTGATATTTTTCCAATTGTTTAGTTCTGACTTTATTTGTGTGAAAAGTATTTTGTAGTTTTGCTCATATAGTTCCTGACTTTCCCTTGGCAGATACAGTCCAAATATTTGATACAATTGACAGTTATATTAAATGGAATTTTTCTTTGTATCTCTTGCTGTTGGATTTTGTTAGTGATATATAAGAATGCTGATGATTTATGTGGATTTATTTTGTATCCTGCAACTTTGCTAATGTTGTGGATTATTTTTTTTAAAATTATAGCTTTTTTATTTATAAGATATATGCATAGGTAATTTTTCAGTATTGACAGTTGCAAATCTTTTTGTTCCAACTTTTTCCCTCCTTCCCCCCACCCCTTCCCCCAGATGGCAGGTTGACCAAAACATGTTAAATATGTTAAAGTATATGTTAAATACAATATAAGTATATATGTCCATACAATTATTTTGCTGCACAAGAAGAATCAGACTTTGAAATAGTGTACAATTAACCTGTGAAGGAAATCAAAAATGCAGGCAGACAAAAATAGAGGGATTGGGAATTCTATGTAGTGGTTCACACTAATTTCCCAGAGTTCTTTCGCTGGGTGTAGCTGGTTCAATTAATTACTGCTTTATTGGAACTGATTTGATTCATCTCGTTGTTGAAGAGGGCCACGCCCATCAGAATTGATCATCATATAGTATTGTTGTTGAAGTATATAATAATCTCCTGGTCCTGCTCATTTCAGTCAGCATCAGTTCATGTAAGTCTCTCCAGGCCTTTCTGAAATCATCCTGCTCGTCATTTCTTACAGAACAATAATATTCCTATAACATTCATATACCACAATTTATTCAGCCATTCTCCAATTAATAGGTATCCACTAACTTTCCAGTTTCTGGCCACTACGAAGAGGGCTAAATGGCTTGAATTCTTATAAATTTGAGTCAATTCTCTATTTATTTTAGAAATGAGGTATCTTTAGAAAGGGTATCCTTTAACCCTTAAATGTAAAAATGTTTTCCCAAGTTATTGCTTCCCTTTTAATCTTGTCTGCATTAATTTTTTTTTTTTTGTACAAAACCTTTTTAACTTACTATAATCAAAATTATCTATTTTGTGTTCAATAATAAGTTCCAGTTCTTTGGTCACAAATTCCTTTCTTCTCTACAGATCTGAGAGGTAAACTATCCTTTGTTCTTCTAATCTGCTTATAATATTATTCATGTCTAAATCATGAACCTGTTATGGACCAGAACTCGGAAACAAGAATTCTTAGAAGGTGTTAAGTCAGTGAAATTGATAAAGACAATGGTAGTTCAGTACATGTACTTAGTACTTAATATAGTTCTACAAGATTCACACCTATGATAAGAGAGCATATAATCTCAGACAAACTCAGCCAGAATCAGAACTAGGGAAGACAGAGACTGTGGTGGTGGTGATGGTGGTCTTCCTGCCTCCCCCACAGAAACCAAGATACATTCAGGAGGACCTCAAGAAAGCTGGTCTAGGCCCCAGGCAAAGAGATAAAAACGATTTGGACTTTAATACTTGGCTACACTCATATGGTAATTACTGAACTGAAACAAAGGCTGCTTCCAGAGACCCCAAGAACACTAAACCAAAAGAGACCATTACATGAACTCATATCTTGATATTTGGTGTTAGGTGTGGGTCATTGTCTAATTTTTGCCATATCAGTTTTCAATTTTCCCAGAAGTTTTTGTTAAATTCTGAGTCTTATCCCAAAAGCTGAGAGTCTTTAGATTTATCAAACACTAGATTCTTATACTCATTGACTATTTTGTCCTGTGAACCTAACCTAGTCCACTGATTGACTACTCTATTTCTTAGCCAGTACCAAATGGTTTTGATGATTGCTGCTTTATAATATAGTTTCAGTTCTAGCATAGCTGGGCCACCTTTATTTGCACTTTTTCATTAATTTCCTTGAAATTCTTGACTTTTTGTTCTTCCCAATGAACTTTATTATATTTTCTAGATCTGTAAAATAATGTCTTGGGAGTTTGATTGGTATGGCACTGAATAAATAAATTGATTTGGGTAGTATTGTCATTTTTATTCTATTTACTCGATCAACCCATAAGCATTTGATATTTTTCCAATTGATTAATTGGACATTATTTATGTGGAAAGTGTTTTGTAGTTGTATTTACATAATTCCTGATTTTCCCTTGGCAGATAGACTTCCAAATATTTCTATTATTGACAGTTATTTTAAATGGAGTTTTTCATTATATCTCTTGCTGCTGGGCTTTTTTGGTAATATATAAAATATATAAAAATGCTGGTGATTTATGTGGATCTGTTTTGTATTCCGCAACTTTGCTAAAGTTGTGAATTTTTTAGTTGATTCTCTATGGATATCTAAGCATACCATATCATCTGCAAAGAGTCATAATTTGGTTTCTTGATTATGTACTCTAATTCCTTTAATCTTTTTTTCTTCTCTTATTGCCAAACTAACATTTTTAATGCAATATTAAATAGTAATGGTGATAGTGAGCAACCTTATTTCACCTTTGATCTTATTGAGAATGGTTCTAGTTTGTCCCCATTACATATGATACTTGCTGATGGTTTTAAATAAATGCTATTTATTCTTATACTTTCTAGTGTTTTTAATAGGAACAGGTGCTGGGTTTTTCAAATACTTTTTCTGCATCTATTTAGATAACCATGTGATTTTTGTTAGTTTGGTTATTGATATAGTTAATTATGCCAATACTTTTCCTAATATTGAACCAGCCTTGTATTCCTCATATAACTCCAACTTGGTCATGGTATATTATCCTGGGGATGAGTTTCTGTAATCTCTTTGCTAATATTTTATTTAAGATTTTTGCATCAATATCCATTAAGGAAATTGGTCTATAATTTTCTTTCTCTGTTTTCACCCTACCTGATTGAAATATTAGCACCATATCTGTATTATAATAGGAATTTGATAGAATTCCTTCTTTCCCTATTTTTTTCTTTTCCCTATTCTTTCCCTAGTTTGCATTGTACTGGAATTAATTGTTCTTTAAATGTTTGGTAGAATTCATATGTAAATCCATCTGGCTTTGAAGATTTTTTCTTAGGGAGTTGATAAATAGCTTGTTCTACTTCTTTTTCTAAAATGGGATTATTTAAATAATTTATTTCCAATTCTGTTAATCTGAACAATTAATATTTTTGTAGGTATTCCTCTATTTCACTTAGATTAACAGATCTATTGAGAGATAGTTGGGCAAAATAATTCCTAATTATTGCTCTAATTTCCTTTTCATTGGTGGAAAAGTCTACCTTTTCATTTTTGAGATGAACAATTTGATTTTCTTCTTTTCTTTTTCTAATCAAATTAAATAATGAATTATTTATTTTGTGGATTTTTTTCATAAAACCAACTCTTAGTTTTATTATTAATTTAATAGTTTTCTTACTTTCAAATTTGTTAAATTCCCCTTTTATTTTCAGAATTCCAAATTTAGTATTTGTAATGAGCTGAAACTGAGCAGATGCACTGAGGTCTGAGCATTTAAGGCTAATTACCAATTGGACAATACTCTTAGTATGTGCTTGGAGAAAGAATGGCCCTATCCACTACTCTGTGTAAGTTTTATCTGTTGTAGAGGAGATTATGTAGAGGATTTAGGGGGTGGAGCGAGAGAGCCAGGCTCCTGGCAGATTTGTGTTGCAATTGCTCTCACTTTATATTGCCATTCCATTCATGTCCACAAAGAATAAAGATCAAGGACTTTTGCTGATCCAAACTCTGGCTGATTCTAAAGTATCCAGGGTGCTAAAGCAGTCATCACATTTGGCACCCAACATGAGGCTAAGGACCCTACTTTCACTAAAGAAGTCTCTGGTGACCAGGAAATTAGGTGAGTATTTTAATAGACAAACAGGGAACTTACTTTGTTAAGGGCTAAACTAGTAACCTTTTCTGGCTGAAATGTGGCAGATATTGAGAAAAGATTCTTCCTCAACCCCAGCCCCACCCCCATCACCAATTCCCCCCTGAAAGGAAATCTGCAGGAAGCATACTCAGACTTATAAAGAGACAGGGCTTATTTATGACTTAGGAGCAGATTGATAAATTTCTGGATACATTAGAACATACGTCCCCTTGGTTCTTCAATGAAGAAGAGATAAGTTTAGACAATTGGAAGCTTGTAGGAGATCAACTATGTGAATATTATAATGAAAATGGTTCTGAGTCAATTTCCAAAGAAACATTTTATATATATATATATATATATATGTGTGTGTGTGTGTGTGTGTGTTGTGTGTGTGTGTGTGTGTGTGTGTGTATTTATGTGTATATATATATGTGTGTGTGTGTGTATGTATATATATATCTATGTATATATATATGCATATATATATACAGAAACACACACACAATATAATATAATTGGCCTTAAAGAATCTTGCAAGCTATAGAAAAAAAGAGAAGTTTTCAAAACAGCCAGATGAGAAAGTGTGAGGATAAAGAGAACAAAGACAAAGAACAGTTTAATGACCATATTCCATAGGGCATGGAGATTTAAGTGAAGTTCAAGGGTGTGGTGACTTTCTATCCCACCAGGAAGCTTCAACCCTGCCTATAGAGCAGATAATTGACCCTCCTCTATCAACTCCACCTTCCAGGATGGAGGAAGAAGGAGGAGTGGGAGGGACAATGATGCCACTAACACCTCCCCCCCAGCAATCACCCCCACCTATGAGTAGATTGCAAAATGCAGTACTCAAAGCCACTGAGGATGGGAAGGCTATAGGTGATCTGAAACTGGGCATGTATCTGGTGATTCAATAGTTTAACTCTTCAGATCAAGAAAGTAGAAAATACCCTCCTTTTGATATAGAAATCCTCAAAGACCTGAAAAAGGCTTGCACTCTTTATGGGGCTACATCAGTTTATGTTAAGATGTTATTACAGAATTTGGCTTATGAAGTCTTAACCCCTAGTGACTGGAAATCTATAGCAAGGGTATGCTTAGAACCTGGACAAAACTTATTGTGGCTTTCTAAATATAATGAGCTCTATAGGATACAAAATAGTCAAAGTAGAGTTCATCCTTCAATCACCTGGGACCAACTTACAGGTGTAGGTTCTTATGCAGACATTTCAATAGATTAATTACCTCTTAGCAGCATATGAACAAAGTGTTCTGCTGCTATCAAAGCATGGGCTTTTCTCTCCAGTAAACACAACAAGGCTGAAGCCTTCACAAAAATTGCACAAGGGCTAAATGAACCCTTTGCTGATTTTGTGAGACATTTGCAGACAGCTATCATACGAACTATTGGTGAAAATGCAGTAACAGACATTTTGATAAGGCAACTTGCTAAAGAAAATGCTAATGAGGTTTGTAGAAGAATTATAGTAGGACTACGCAAGGATGCTCCTTTAGATCAGATTATAAGACACTGTGCCACAGTGGGCACAAATGCAGACCCTTGAAACAAAGGAGAAGACCTAAGAAACATCAGGTGGTTCCATTGCTGACTCTGCCCACCACTGAAAGAGCACTGCAGTTATGGCGTTTGAATCATGGACATCAAAAATTGTTGGACTTTAAAACCCTTAGGAATTTTTTGATTCTTTGAGACATGATAAGATTGCTGTAGGACTTAAAAACCCTCAGGAATCATTGGGTTTTCTCAGACATAAGACTGTTGTAGGACTTGAAATCCCTCAGGAATCATTGGATTCTATGAGACATGATAAGACTATTGTAGTACTTGAAAGCCCTCAGGAATCATTGGATTATAAGACTGTTGCAGGACTTCAAAATATGCAGAATCACTGGATACCCTAACATATAAAAAGACTGTTGCAGGACTTCAAAAGCTTGTGGGGATCGTTGGATTCCCTGAAAATAGATTGGTTTTGGACTATCTCTCGGTTGCTGAAGAAGGCATATATGTGACTGTTGTTTACATATCCTCCTACTAGGACTTCTGGAAATCTTTTACAACACCATGTTGATTTATATTGTTTGTTATACCACTACTTGCACATACAATTCATGTTTGTTACACCACATTAAGCCTGCACTGGCTGTGGGGAGAGTCATCACTGCTAGCTTGTATGTTATTGCTATGTGTTTGTGTAATACCTCCCAAGCTGATGGGTTTGTGCATATCTGTTTCTAATAAGGCCCTTCAACCCAGAAACCCACTACCAATCCCCACTTCTCTTTGGTGCTTTTCATCTCCCTTCCTAAGATGTCAGGGAGGGAGTGATCATCTCCTTTTTAGTGCTTTCACTTCCCTTCCTGAGAAGTCAGGGAGGATGTGATCACCTCCCCTTGTGGGCTCTCACCTCCCTGAGAGTTCCAGGATGGCATAACCACCTGTGTTCTAAGACAAAAGAAAGCAGGAGATATAATGGGCTGAAACTGAGCGGATGCACCGAGGTCCCAGCACTTAAGGCTAATTACCAATTGGACAATACTCTATTAGTATATGCTTGGAGAAAGAATGGTCCTGTGCAAGTTTGATCTGCTGTATAAGAAATTGGGTGGAGGATTTAAGGGGTGGAGTGAGAGAGCCAGAATCACTTTTGGCACATTCATGTCTCAATTGCTCTCACTTCATATTGTCATTCCGTTCACGCCCACAAAGAATAAAGATCAAGGACCTTTGCTGATCCTGACTCCAGCTGATTCTAAAGTATCCAGGGTGCTAACGCAGTCATCACAGGTATTTAAATGGAGTTTTAAAAATTTGTTCTTTTTCTAGCTTTTTTAGTTATAACCCCAAGTCATTGATCTTCTCTTTCTCTATTTTATCCAAATAAGCATCTAGAGATATAAAATTTCCCCTAATAACCACTTTTACTGCAACCCCCAAATTTTGATATGTTGTCTCATTATTGTCAATCTATTAGATGAGATTATTGTGTCTATGATATGTTGTTTCATCCACTCATTCTTTAGAATTAGATTATTTAGTTTCTGGTTACTTTTTGGTCTATCGTCCCTTGGCCTTTTATTACATTATTTTTATTGCATGATCTGAAAAAATGTATTTATTATTTTTGCCTTTTTGCATTTGATTTTGAGGGTTTTGTGTCCTATTAAATGGTCAATTTTTGTATAGGTTCCACATATTGCTGAGAAAAAAGTATATTCATTTCTGTCTCCATTCAATTTTCTCCAAAGGTCTATTATACCTAACTTTCCTAGGATTCTATTTACCTCCTTAATTTCTTTCTTATTTTGTGGTTCCATTTATCTAGTTCTGAGAAAGGAAGGTTGAGTTCCCCCACTATGGTTTTGCTGTCTAATTCATCTTGCAGCTCTCTTAACTTCTCCTCTAGGAATTTGGATGCTATCCTTCTTGGTGCATATATGTTTAGTATTGATATTACTTCATTATCATGGTACCTTCAAGATGTAGTTTTCTTCCCTACCTCTTTTAATTAGACATATTTATACTTTTGCTTGATCTGAGATCAGGATCGCTACCTCTGCTTTTTTTTTTTTTTCACTTTAGCTGAAGCATAATAGATGTTGCTCCAGCCTTTTACCTTTACTCTTGATGTACCATTCTGCTTTAAATATGTTTCTTGTAAGCAATAAATTGTAGGATTCTGGCTTTTAATCCAGTTGTTATCTGCTTACATTTTATGAGAGAGTTCATCCCATTCATATTCACAGATAAAATTACTAACTCTATATTTCCTGCCCTTTTGTTTGCTCCCAGTAATTCTTTTATCTTCCCTTTCCCCCTTTCCCTCATCCTTAGTATTATGTTACTGACCACCCCCTCATTTAAATAGTCCTGCCCTTTTACAGTCCCTATCCCTTTCTTATACCTTTTCCCTTCTACTTCGGTTCTCTCATCTATTAGCAGCCTCCCCTTTCTTACCCCCTTCCCCTCCTACTTCTCTATAAGGTGTGAGGAGCTTCTCTGTGAAACTAAATGTGTCTGATATTCTCTCTTTGAGCCAAATCTGATGAGAGCAAGATTCACATAATGCTCATCCCCCTTCCCTCTCCCTCAATTGCAATAGGTCTTTTTTGTCTGCTCATAAGATGTAATTTACCCCATTTTAATTCCATTTCCCTCTTCTTCCAGTAGAATAACTTTTCCTCCTCTAGTTTCTTTTTAATATCATCACAATAAAATCAAAATACATAGAGATACAGATCTCAAGAGTTAAATATATCATTTTCCCATATAAGGATATAAGCTTTTTAAACTTTTTTTAAAAAGTTATTTTTCTTTTCTTTTTGCCTTTTTATGCTTCTCTTAAGTTCTATATTTGAAGATCAAATTTTCTATTCAGCTCTGGTTTTTTCATTAGAAATAAATGAAATTCACCTGTTTCAGTGAATGACCATCTTTTCCCCTGAAAGATAATCCTCACTTTTGCTGGATAGTTGATTCCTGGCTACAATACAAATTCTTTTGTCTTTTAGAATATCAGATTCCATGCCCTTCAATCCTTTAAAGTGGAAGCTGCTAGATCCTAGGTAATTTTTTTTTAAAGTGACAGGAGATTTTAAGTTCCATCAACTCCCATACCCCAGCATTGTATAACTGAAAGATAAGCTAAGTGGAAAATATGGAACTGAAACAAATCACTAGAAACAATAGAACTAAAAGATTTTGCCATCTTTCGAATGACATTACAAGAGAATATATACATTTCTCACCATCATAGGAAATGTTTACTGAAATTGAAAATGTATTAGTAAACAGAGATACTGAAAATAAATGTAAAAAGGCAGATGCAGTAAATATATACTTGATAGAAAATATTGCAATAAAAATAGTAATTGCCTCAAACGAATGACAAAGACTTAACAATTAAATGCTAATTTGGAACCATGCTTTAAAAAACTATCAAACTGTGCATACCTCCCTTCCCCGCAACCCAGCAGTACCTCCACTGGGACCACATCCCAAAGAGATCACAAAGAAGGGAAAGGGATCCATATGTGCAAAAACGTTTGTGGCAGGGCCCCTTCCCCCACTCCCCCTGTAGTAGCAAGAAACTGGAAACTTAATGGACACCCATCAATTGGAGAATGGCTGAACAAATTATGGTATATAAATGCCACAGAACAGCACTTTTCTGCAAGAAACGACCAGTAGGATGATCCCACAGATGCCTGGAGAGAACCACATGAACCGATGCCAAGTGAAATGAGCAGAATCGATCCTGGGTAATCGTGATTGTGACTTCTTGATAGTTGAATTGTACTTCGGGCTGCTTGCAGTATTTTCTCCTTGATTTGGTAATTCTGAAATTTAGCTAGAATGTTTTTTGGAGTTTTATTTTTGGGGTCTTTTAGGAGGTGATTGGTAAATTTTTTCAATGATTATTTTATTCTCTGGTTCAAGATTATTTGGGCAGTTTTCCTTGATGATTTTCTGAAAAATGATGAATAGGCTCTTTTGTTTTCATCATAGCTTTCAGGAAGTTCAGTAATTCTTAGATTTATTTTTCAAGTCAATTGTTTTTCCAATGAGGTATTTTACACTTTTTTCTATTTTTCTTTCTTTTTTTGCTTTGCTTTATTTTGTTTGGTTGATTCTTGAAGTCTCATTGAGTAATTCACTTCCATTTGTTCAATTCTAATTTTTAGTGAATTATTTTCTTCAGTTTGCTTTTTTACCTCCTTTTGCTTTTGGCCAATTTAACTTTTACACGATGTGTTTTGTTCATTGCATTTCTTTTTCATTTCACAGATTTTGTTTTTCAATGAATTGGTTTCTTTTTCTTATCTATTTTGTAAGGAATTATATGCTTTTTCTGTTTCATCAAATCTATTTCTAAGGAGTTTTCTTCAGATAATTTCTGTTTTTCTTTTCTCAACCCTTTTGCAAAGACCTCATTTCCTTTCCCCATTTTTCTTCTCTCTTTTAAGATCCTTTTTTAATTCTTCCCAGAAAATTTTATATAATGGGAACAAACCCCTTTGGGGTTTCATCTCGAGATGATTTGAATGGCTTTAATTTCATAATTTGAAAATTTCTGTTTTTATTCTTTGACCATTTGTCAATTGGAGAATGACTTGTATTCTTATAAATTTGACACAGTTCTTTACATATTTTATAAATCAGACTTTTATCAGAAATACTGGCTGTAAAGATTTCCCTCCAGCTTCATGCTTCCTTTTTAATCTTGTTTGTGTTAATTTTGTTTGTGGAAAAACTTTTCAATTTAATGTAATCAAAGTTTTTCATTTTGCCTTTTATAATGTTCTCTAGTTCTTCTTTGATCATAAATTCCTCCCTTCTCCAAAGGATCTGATAGGTAAATTATCCTTTGCTCTTTTAATTTATTTTTGGTGTCATCCTTTTATGTTCAAGTCATGTATTCATTTTGACCTTATTTTGGTATGGGGTTTGAGATATAGTTCTATGGCAATTTTCTAAAAATTGTTTTCCAGTTTTCCCAGCAATTTTTGTCAAATAGTGAATTGTTATTGCAGAAGCTGGAGTTTGGGTGTTTATCAAATACTAGCTTGCTATAGGCCTTGATAGTGTGTAGTGTGTATCTAATCTATTCCAGCGATCTACCACTCTATTTTTTAGCCACTACCAAATAGTTTTGAGTACTGCTGCTTTTTAATATAGTTTTAGGTTCAGTACTGCTAAGCTACTATCCTTGGTATTTTTTTTTTTCTGAGGCAATTGGGTTAAATGACTTGCCAGGTTCATATAGCCAGGAAGTGTTAAGTATCTGAAGCCAGATTTGTGTTTTTTTTTTTTTTCTTAATTATAACTTTTTATTGACAGAACATATGTATGGGTAATTTTTTTTTTTACAACATTATCCCTTGCACTCACTTCTGTTCCGACTTTTCCCTTCCCTTCCTCTACTCCCTCCCCTAGATGGCAGGCAGTTTTATACATGTTAAATATGTTATAGCATATCCTAGATACAATATATGTGTGCAGAACTTGTTGCACAAGAAGAATTGGACTCAGAAGGTAAAAATAACCTATGAAGAAAAACAAAAATGCAAGCAGTCCATCTTCATTCTCTACTGTTCCTTCTCTGGGTATAGCTGATTCTGTCCATCATTGATCAATTGGAACTGAATTAGATCTTCTCTTTGTCAAAGATAGCCACTTCCATCAGAATACATCCTCATACAGTATTGTTGTTGAAGTGTATAATAATCTCCTGGTTCTGCTCATTTCACTTAGCATCAGTTCATGTAAGTCTCTCCAACCCTCTCTGTAGTCGTCCTGCTGGTCATTTCTTACAGAACAATAATATCCCATAACATTCATATACCACAATTAACCCAACCATTCTCCAATTGATGGGCATCCATTCATTTTCCAGTTTCTATCACTACAAAAAGGGCTTCCACAAACATTTTTGCACATGTGGGTCCCTTTCCCTTCTTTAGTATTTCTTTGGGATATAAGCCCAGTAGTAGCACCTGCTGGATCAAAGAATATGCACAATTTGATAACTTTTTGGGCATAATTCCAGATTGCTCTCCAGAATGGTTGGATCTGTTCACAACTACACCAACAATGCATCAATGTCCCAGTTTTCCCGCATCCCCTCCAACATTCATCATTATTTTTTCCTGTCATCTTAGCCAATCTGACAAGTATGTAGTGGTATCTCAGAGTTGTCTCTCTGATCAATAGTGATTTGGAACACCCTTTTCATATGAGTAGAAATAGTTTCAATTTCATCATCTGAAAATTGTTTGTTCATATCCTTTGACCATTTATCAATTGGAGAATGGCTTGATTTCTTACAAATTAGAGACAATTCTCTATATATTTTGGAAATGAGTCCTTTGTCAGAAGCTTTAACTGTAAAAATGCTTTCCCAGTTTATTGCTTCCCTTCTAATCTTGTTTACATTAGTTTTGTTTCTACAAAGATGAAGCCAGATTTGAACTCAGGTCCTTCTGACTTGGGCTGGTGCTCTATCCACTGCACCACCTAAGTGCACCTTCCCTTGATATTCTTGACCTTTTGTTCTTCCAGATGAATTTTGTTATTTTTTCTAATTCTATAAAGTAATGTTTTGACAGTTTCATTGGCATGGCATTGAACAAGTAGACCAATTAAAGCAGAATTGTAATTTTTTTTTATAGTAGCTTGGCCTAGCCATGAACAATTGATATTTTTCCAAGTGTTTAGATCTGATTTTGTGTGAGAAGTGTTTTGTAATTGTATTCATATAATTCTTGGATTTGTCTTAGTAGGTAGACCCCCAAATATTTTGTCTATGGTAATTTAAATGGAATTTCTCTTTCTCTTGCTGAAGGACTTTGTCAGTAATACATAGAAATGCTGAAGATTTGAGTGGGTTTGTTTTTGTTTCCAGTAGGTTTTTTGGATGATTTCCTAGGGTTCTCTAAGTATATTATCTTATCATCTGTGAAGAGTGATAGTTTTATTTCCTCACTGCCTATTTTAATTCCTTTAATTTCTTTTTCTTTTCTTGTTGCTAAAGTTAACATTTTTAGGACAATGTGGTGGTGACAGTGGGTATTCTTGTTTCAGCCTTTATCTTATTGGGAATGCATCCAGCTTCTCTCCAATACAAATAATGCCTGCTGTTGGTTTTAGATAGCTATTGCTTATTATTTTAAGGAAAGCTCCTTTTATCCCTATGCTCTCTAGTGTTTTTTAATAGAAATGGGAATTGTATTTTGTTAAAAGCTTTTTCTGCATCTGTTGATATTACAATATGATTTCTATTGATTTTGTTATTGTTATGGTTATGATAATAGTCTTCCTGATATTGAACCTGCTTTGCATCTTGGTATAAATTTCACTTGGACATAGTGTATGATCCTGCTGATAAATTGCTGTAATCTCTTTGCTAATATTTTATTTAAAAATTTTGCATCAATATTCATTAGAAAGATTGGTCTGTAATTTTCTTTCTCTTATTTTGATCCTTCCTGATTTAGGTATCATTGCCATATTTGTGTCATAGAACGAATTTGGTGGTACTTCTTTACCTATTTTTGCAAATAATTTACATAGTGTTGGAATTAATTGTTCTTTAAATGTTTGGTAGAATTCACTTTTGAATCTGTCTGACCCTAGAGTTTTTTCTTAGGGAATTCATTAATGACTTGTTCAATTTCTTTTTCTAAAATGGGACTAAGTATTTTATTTCCTTTTCTGTTAACCTGCACAATTTAAAATTTTGTAAATATCCATTCATTTCAGTTGGATTGTCAGACTTACTGCCATAGAGTTGTGCAAAAAAAATCTTAATTATTGCTTTAAGTTCTTTTTCACTGATGGTGAGTTTACCTCTTTCATTTTTCATGCTGGTGATTTGGTTATTTTTTTCTTTCCTTCTTCTGATCAAATTAACTGACATTTTATCTATTTTATTAATTTTTTTCATAAAATCAAATCTTAATTTTATTTTTTCAATGATTTTCTTAGTTTCTATTTTATTAATCTCTCCTTTGAGTTTCAAAATTTCTAATTTGTTATTTAATTGGGGGGTTTTAATATATTGTTTTTTGTAGTTTTTTTAGTTGCATGCCTAATTCATTAATCTTCTCTTTATTTTATTTATGTAGGTATTTAGAGACATAATATTTCCCCTAGGAACTGCTTTGGCTGCATTCCATAGCTTTTGTTATGTTGTCTCATTAAGGTTATTTTCTTGAATGAAATTATGTATTGTTTGTGATTTGTTTGAACCCCTCATTCTTTAGAATTCAGTTATTCAATTTCCAATTGATTTTTAGTCTGTCTTTCCCTGGCACTTTTTGGAATATCATTTTTATCATGGTCTGAAAAGGAAGTATTTAGTATTTCTGCCTTTTTGCATTTGGTTGTGAGGTTGTGTCTTGGGGTCCCACAAGATTTTGATGGTCCAAGTTTCCATGGCAACATCTGTGTGAATGGCAAAGGCAGATTTCACTAACAAAATGTGGGAATCCTCTGAGTATTATACTGGCTAAATCATTAATTATTTCAAGAGGTTATTTGAGAGAAATTGAGGTTGGGAAGGAGGGAAGGAGAAAGGGGAAAAACAAACAAGAGAAAGAAAAGGTAAAAGCAGAGTAATACCAAAGTAAAGTTCATACTATTCGTTAAAGGGAGGTTCAGGCCAAAGGAAAAAAAAAAATATATATATATATATACATATAGTTGCTAATATTATAAGCAATTTGACATAAAATTTCCTGCTATGGTGACCTTACTCAAGACCACAGACTCAAACTTTAGACTTCATAGTGAACCAAGTAAATATTCAATATCCAAAATATCTTCTGGTGGAATGCTATCTTATGATGAGACAAAGGAACTGGAGCTAAAAGTGTGACATTATTTCTACCTTTAGAGACAGGCTGCCAGCTCTGTACTAAACAAACTATCTAAATTGATCTTCCTAGGCTCTTGGGAGAGAAGAAACTGAAAACATTCCCTATTATCAACCTTGAATATGAAAACCCAGTCAACTAGTACTCACCCCATCCCATAGCTAACAAACTCTCATCTCTTCAGCTTCTCATCTCCTCAGTTCAATCACCTTATTTCAAAGTGGAAATCTCTTTATCTATTACTTTTCTTTTTTCTCATTCTCATTCACTTTAACTCTCTCCTCTGAAGTCAAATAACTAATCAATCTCCTTAGTAGTGGTAGTCATTAATGCTAAGTATGGAAATTCAAAAAAAGACAAAAACAATTTCTACCCTCAAGGAGTTTATATTCTAATAGGAGAAGGCAATAGATAAATAAATAAGTAATCTTATAAGATATCTACAAAGCAAATGGAAAGTAACTATAGAGAAGACTTTCTTTTGCTCTCTGCTTTTCATTCCATTGTGCCCCGAAAAAACTCCCATTCTATCATTAATAAACTTCTCTCCACCCTTGATATCTTCTTCTCACACTTTTCCCACTTTCTTACATTTATGAAAACCTGAGTTTCTTTGTAAGACTATTCTGGACATCCTTTCCAGTACTTCATGAAAATTACTCCCTTATGTACTCTTCTGCATCCTGGATCAGAAGGAGGAGGAAATTCTTCATTGCATGTTCTAGGCCTTCCTTAGGCCATTATCACATATCTTTTGAAGCTAATTCTGTCTATATTACCCTGTCTTGATCTCAGTTGCAGCACTTACTTATAATCAGGGAATTCTTCCTTCTTTCTCAAGAACTTCAGAACTGGGCTCTATCCCTTCTTGTTCTCCCAATCCCTTCTTCTGGTCTCATCATCCTCTCTTCATAGCATTTACTTTATTGTTTACCAATTTAACTATACACCGAACTCTTTCTGGATCTGTTGTCCCCTTGTTTTCTTACCTCTTAATTCTTGCTAAACCTCATCTTTGAGCTCCATTGCATACCTTCTCATACTCAGCTGTTGAACATCACTGGAGGGTGTTACACAGTTATGTTGAGTCATTCTACTTCAAATTTATCTAATCTCAACTGAGCCCATGTATTGAAGGAAAATCCTTTTACTCTTTCCAAGTTAACAATTCCATTTCTGCTGTTTATGTTTCAAATATTTTCATCTTTCTTCTTGGTCTCAATACCATGTCTCACTGCTTTGTCAAAGAGGACATTTTCTCCTATTTTGCTAAAGAATTGAGGTCGTCTGCTATGAACTCCCTCTTTTCCCCCACACCTGAAAACACCTCTATTTCATTTTCCATTCATTCCTTAAATGTTGGCTCCTTCCTTCTTAGCTATCTACTTGTAGACCTTTTAAAAAACCTTATCCCTTCTACCCCCTCGTATTATCATCATATGTTTCTTCTCTTCATAGCTAAAATCCTAGAAAAACTCTTTTACTGAGGAGATACTCATCCATTGGGGAATGGCTGAATAAATTACAGTATATGGAAGTAATGGAATATTATCGTTCTATAAAAAATGATGAACAAGCTGATTATAGAAAGGCCTGGAAAGATTTACATGAACTGATGCTGAGCAAAACAAACAGACCTAGAAATACAGATGGGTACAATAACAGCATTATTGTGCCATGCTCAGTTATGACAAACTTAGTTCTCAGTAGTTCTTATGATTCATAAGGAAATATGTTTTTTTTTAAAAGGAATGTATTTGCATAACCCCGCCAAATTTAAAAAAGAGAGAGAGAAAAAAGAAAACCTCATTTACATTCTGTTTTTATTCCCTCAATTTCTGCCTAATTCTCAGCCCCTTGTAATTTGGTTTCCAATCCCTCCATTTGACTGAAATAGTTTTCTTTAAGGCTTACTAGTAATATATGAACTGTTAAATCTGATAGCCTTTTTAAAAAAAATTCTTAACTTTTTTGATCTTTCTGTAGCTTCTAATATCTCAAACTCTCTCTTTTCCTGTATCTTCTACTGTATTATTATCTGATATTCAACATTTCTTATATGTAATCCCCTCATTCCTCTGATAATATAATCCCTGTGTGCAGGTCCTTATTACTTCATGTCTAGGTTTACATAAATATAGTATACTATATTTCCCAGAATGACTTTTCCATAGATAGATGTAAAGGGCTGCAATTCTGAGTAGGTACACTGGAATCAGACAACTGAGCACTTAAGGCTAATTACCTATTAGACAATACTCTATTAGCATATACTTGGAAAATGGCCCTTCCCACTATTCTGTGCTAGCTCAATCTTTTGGTGTATACAGAGAATTGTAGGAGGGATTAGGGGGTGGAGTAAGCCAAGCAAGCGTCACTTTTGTGGTGGACGAGGAGAAGAGAGGTAGTGGAGCCCTTGTGTCCATTCACTTCACTTCCCCCTGCTAAAGACTAAGAATAAAGATCAAGGACTTTTGCTTATCCTGACTCTGGCTGATTCTAAGACATCCAGGTTGCTAACCCAGACTTCACAGTTGGTGTCCAATGTGTGAATCAAGGACCCTAATTACACTGAAGGATTCCCCAGTGACCAGGAAATACGGTGAGTATTTTAATAGACAAACAGGAAACTTACTTTGTTAAGGGTCAAACTAGTAACTTTTCCTAGCTGAAATGGGGTAGATATTAGGAAAAGATTCTCCTTCATCCCCAGCTCCCCCTCCCCATCCCCATCCTGAGAGGGCACTATAGAAAGCATACTCAAGTTGATCAAGGGACAAGGCGTACTTGTAACTTAGGAGCAGATCAGTGGACTCTTGGATACATCAGAATGCACATCCCCTTGGTTCTTAAAGGAAGAAGATATTGGTGCAGATAGTTGGAAACTAGTAGGAGATCAACTATGTGAATACTATAGTGATAAAGGTCCTGATTCAATTTCCAAGGAAACATTCTATATATACAACATAATACAATTGGCCTTAAAAAATCCTGCAAGTTATAAAAAAAAAGAAAAGTTTTATGAACGACCAGATGAGGAAGTGTGAGGAAAAAGAGGAAGACAAAGGACAGATTAATGGCAATATTGCCAGAGGGCATGAGAACTTAAGTGATGTTGAAGGGTGTGGTGATTCTTGTTCTCACAAGGCAGCTTCAACAATACCTAAACCAGAGCTGGTTCTTGACATGCCCTCATCAACTCCACCTTCCAGAATGGAGGGAGGAGGAGGATGAGGGGCAGTGATACCACCAGCACCTCCCTTCCTTCCCCCCAGCAATCACCCCCTCCTATGACAAGATTGCAAAAGGCACTACTTAAAGCCACAGAAGAAGGATTTAATTGATTTGAGAATAGAAATGTATCCTGTGATTCAACAGTTTAACTCTTCAGGTCAAGAAAGTAGAAGATACACTCCTTTTGATTTAGAAATCCTCAAAGACCTGAAAAATGCTTTCATCTTAAGATGTTATTACAGAATTTGGCTTATGAAGTCTTAACCCTTAGGGACTGGAAATCTATAGCAAGGACATACTTAGAACCTGGACAAAACTTGTGCCTTTCTGAGCTCTGTAGGATACAAGCCCAATAAAATAGTTATAGTGGAATTAACACTCCAGTTACCTATGACCAACTAACATGTGTAGGTTCTTATGCAGACATTTCAGTACAGAATAATTACCTCATAGCGGCATATGAGCAAATTGCTGCTGCTGCTATCAAAGCATGGTGTTTTCTCCCCTGTAAACCTGACAAGGCTGAAGGCTTCACAAAATTGCACAAGGGCCAAATGGACCCTTTGCTGATTTTGTGGGACATCTGCAGACAGCTGTCATATGAACTACTGGCAAAAATGCAGTAACAGATATTATGATAAGGCAATTTGCTAAAGAAAATGCTAATGAGGTTTGTAGAAGAATTATGCTAGGACTACGCAAGGATGCTCCTTTAGATGAGATCATAAGATGCTGTGCCACTGTGGGCACAGATACCTTTTATAGCCAGGCTATGATGCAGACTTCCCAGGATCCGAACATGGGAAGACAGGGTCCCTTTTGGCAAGGGACTTCCAGAGAGACTTATCAATGCTTTCAATTGGTAAAGTAGGGCATCTGAAAGCTCAATGTTGGCATAGAGACAGAGTGAGAAAACAGGGTGGGAGAACAAAACCCAGTACCCCATGTCCAAAATGCAAGACAGGTTTCCATTTGGCATCAGAATGTAGACTGATTCAGAGAAATGGGAGGAGGGGCCCAAGGCAAAGAAATACTTGGGGCATGATGGCAGCTGATGCTACACCCACAGAGCCTTTAGAAGTTCAGTACCCAGACATGACCAATCAGCCAGGAAGTCATCTGATGGGAGGAAGGGATTATACAATCAATCAGCCAGGAAGCAACCTGATGGGAAAAAGGGATTATAATTGGGGAGAATATAATTATATGCAGCTGGGACAACTGAGATACCCTCTGGAGAGATGAAATCTGTGTCTCTCCAGCCTGTGGATCCCTTGCCTCCAGGCACAGTAGGCTTGACCATTTCACCTCCTGAGAGTACTTACAAAACAGTGTTCATTCATACACTGATGTGGGAAACTGGGGAATGTGTAGATAATATCACAGTCACTAATACCTGCAGACAATATGTGACTTATCACCCAGGAGAAGTAGTAGCATCAGGTTTACTGATACAGACTCCTAATGAGCAATCTGGTGATAGTCTCCCAGATTCTGACTCCAAGCAATAAAATCCAGGAATATACTAGACAGCAGCTGTGACAGCTGATCGACCTACACTCACTATCTAATTAAATGGCATACCATTAGAAGGATTGGTAGATACTGGTGCAGATGGTACAGTCATTAGAAGTGCCAACTGGTCCAGTCACTGGCCAAAGATTAAGGCATATGTATGTCTGGCATAGGAGGATCAATAGCAGCTGAGGTTAGTGTTACCCCTTTGAGATAGACTTTTGAAGGCAAAATAGGAATTTTTACTCCTTTTCTAGTTGAAAAAAATCCCCGTCATTCTGTGGGGAAGAGACATTTTACAACAATTAGGGTTTAAAAATGAGTACTTCAGTTTTTTTATGCAGGGCTGCTGTTGAAGGACTGCCAACACTTTTACCTGTTCCTAACCAATGGAAAACTGATACACCAGTGTGGATAGAGTAGTGGCTCTTAGGAAACAATAAAATTCAGGCTTTATTAGATATAATACAGGAGCAACTTGACCAAGGACACTTACAACTTTCTCTAAGTCCTTGGAATTCCCCAGTATTTGTTGTAAGAAAGAAATCTGGAAAATGGAGGATGTTGACTGATTTAAGAACGGTAAATTAACAGATGGAAACTATGGGAACTCTTCAGCCTGGACTTCCATCTCCTACTCAGTTGCCTAGAGAATGGCCTCTTTGGGTTATAGACATTAAGGATTGTTTCTATTCTATTCCTCTAGATAAGGACAATATGAAAAGATTTGCCTTTTCAGTGCCCAGGGTTAACTTAGCTGAGCCTTATAAAAGATATGAATGGACAGTTTTGCCACAGGGAATGAAAAACAGCCCTACTATGGGTCAAATGTATGTTGCTGCTGCTCTTACTCCAGTAAGAAAAGCATTTCCAAAAGTTATGTTATTACATTACATGGATGATATATTGGGATATGCACCTGAGGAGCAAATGTTAGAAGCATGTCTACAAAAGACCATAGAAACACTAAGGAACTACAAATTGCACATAGCTCCAGAAAAAAATTCAAAAACATGTTCCTTTTCAATCTTTAGGATATGAAATATACTCTAAGGTGCTTACAGTACAAAAACTTTCCTTAAGAACAGAGAAGCTAAATACCTTAAATGACTTTCAGAAATTGATAGGAAATATCCAATGTATGTGTCCAGTGTTAGGCTTGACTACCTAATAACTGCAATCATTATATGGCATTTTAAGGGGAGACAGTGCTTTAAACTTACCATGCCTGCTTACAAAAGAAGCTCAAGAGGCTTTGAATGAAGCTGAACTGGCTTTATCCAATGTGGTTGAAAGAGTGACTCAAAATCCTTGGAAATGTCAGTTTTTGCTACACAAGAAGCACCCACAGCAGTCCTTCATCAAGGAGACAGTGTGATAGGGTGGGTGAACCTCCCAGCACAACCAGAACAAAGCCTTACTCCTTACTCAGTGCTTGTGGCTAGATATTAAAGGCCATTAAGCGAGCAGTACAATTATCTCGGATAAGACCTGATAAGATAATACTTTTATACTAATGCACAAATTAAGGTGTGCTGTGAAACCATCCCAGAGTGGCAAATTTTATTAGCCATGGCTCCAAATTTTACACATGGGTCTCCATTAAAGATAATCAGACTACTACATAATTGGCGATGGATTCTTGAAGAAAAAGTTTCTAAAGTTCTTCTTAAAGGACCAACTATCTTTACAGATGCATCCAAACATAACATTTGTGCTGTATACTCTCATGACTTAACTATGGAGTAGTCAGAACTCCTTTTCAGTCCACTCGGCAGAATGAATTGCCTGCAATCATTTTAGCTCTTACTTATTATCCAGGAGATATAAATATAATATCTAATTTGGCCTATTCAGTAGGTGTGGTACAAAGAATTGTCACAGCCTAAATAAAATTTGTAGCCTCTAATATATATCAGCTCTTTAAGGAACTTCAAGAGCAACTGAGAAAGCATCCAGGTAAGATTTATATCTTGCATGTCCACTCTCATAGTGGACTTCCAGATCCCATTTTTCATGGTAATTCAAAGGCAGATAGCCTTCTAACCATGTTGGCCAATACTCCTTTATTTCAGGCAGCCCAAGAATCTTATTTTAAATATCATCAGGCTGCTCGAGCTTTATGTTTACAATTTGGAATAACAAGAGAGGAAGTTAGGAGCATAGCAAAGCCTGTACAGCTTGCCTTCCTTTCCAAGCTCCTACACTTCCTCCAGAGAAGAACCCTAGTGGTTTGAGACCCAGTGAAATTTGGCAAATGGATGTGAGCCATTATAAATCTTTTGGTCATCTGTCTTTTATCCATGTTGTGGTAGACACCTTTTCTGGATTCACTTTTGCAATACCAGCAGCAAAAGAGGCAGCCCGAACGGTCACTGAATTCCTTATACAAGCATTTGCAATTATGGGTGTGCCACAAGCCATAAAAACAGATACTGGACCTGCATAACACGTCTAAACATTTTGCATACTTTTGTGCACAGTATAAGATTTTACACACCACTGGCATACCCTTTAACCCTCAAGGATAGGCAATAGTAGAGAGGAGAAACAGACATTAAGACACTCCTCCAAAAACAAAAGAAAGGGGGAGCCACAGATAACCCTAGAGAACTTCTAAATCTAGCTCTTTATACTATGAACTTCTTGATTTTTGACAATGATGCACTGGCTCCGGCAGACAGGTTTTATAACCCACTGGAAGGGCAGTGTCCAATGCGAGCAGCTCTACTATCTTTAGATAATCTCCAGGTGATGTGGAGAGACCCAGAAAGTGGTGAATGGAAGGGACCAGATAGGTTAACTGCTTGGAGGAGAGGGTTTGCTTGTATCTCTACAGATAGAGAAGGAATCAGATGGGTGCCAACGAGCCATATTTGCCTTGTCCATCAGAGAGAGATGGAGCAGACCCTTGAAATCAAAGAGAAGACCCAAGAAACATCAGGTGGTTCTGTCACTGTCTGTGCCCACCACTGAAAGACCATGGCAGTTATAGCATTTGACTCATGGGCGTCAAAAATTGTTGGACTTCAAAACCTTCAGGAATCATTGGGATCCCCGAGATATGATAAGACTGTTGTAGGACCTGAAAACCCTCAGATATCCTTCGATTCTCTGAGACATGATAAGACTGTGTAGGACTTGAAAACCCTCAGGAATCATTGGATTCTCTGAGACATGATAAGATTGTGGTAGGACTTGAAAACCCTCAGGAATCATCGGATTCTCTGAGACATGATAAGATTGTGGTAGGACTTGAAAACCCTCAGGAATCATCGGATTCTCTGAGACATGATAAGATTGTTGTAGGACTTGAAAATCCTCAGGAATCATTGGATTCTCTGAGACATGATAAGATTGTTGAAGGACTTGAAAACCCTCAGTAATCATTGGATTCTCTGAGACAAAATAAGATTGTTGTAGGACTTGAAAACCTTCAGGAATCATTGGATTTTCTGAGAAATGATAAGACTTTTGCAGGATTTAAAAATCTGCAGGAATCATTGGATTCCCTAACACATAAAAAGACTGTTGCAGGACTTCAAAAACTTCCAGAGATCATTGGATTCCCTGACATATGAAGTAATGGACAATAGGTTGGTTTTGGACTATCTCTTGGCTGCTGAAGGAGGCATATGTGTGATTGTTGTTTACATACCCTCCTTCTAGGACTTCTGAAAATCTTTTACAACACTATGTTGATTTATATTTTTTGTTATATCACTGCTTGCATGTACAATTCATGTTTGTTGCACCACATTGAGCCTGCACCAGCTGTGGGGAGAGTCATTACTAATAGCCTGTGCATTATTGCTATGTGCTTGTGTAATACCTCCTATTCTGATAGGTTTGTGCATACCTGTTTCTAGTAATGCCCTTCAGCCCAGAAACCCGCTAGCAATATCTGGCTTGACTCCCCACTTCCCTTTGGTGTTTTTCATCTCTCTTCTTGAGAAGTCAGGGAAGGTGTGATCATCTCCTTTTTTAGTGCTTTCACCTCCTTTCCTGAGAAGTCAGGGATGGTGTGACCACCTGTGTTCTAAAACAAAAGAAAGAGGGAGATGTAAAGGGCTGAACACTCTGAGTAGGTGCACTGGAATCAGACAACTGAGCACTTAAGGCTAATTACCTATTGGACAATACTCTGTTAGCATATGTTTGGAAAATGGCCCTTTCCACTATTCTGTGCTGGCTCAATCTTTTGGTGTATACAGAGAATTGTAGGAGGGATTAGGGGGTGGAGTAAGACAAGCCAGAGTCACTTTTGTGGTGGACAAGGAGAAGGGAGGTAGTAGAGAGCTTTTGTCCATTCCCTGCATCCCCCTCTCGGACCCTCCCCACCTCCCCAGAACTTCTGCTTATCCTGACTGGCTGATTCTAAGGCATCCAGGGTGCTAACCTGGACTTCACAGATAGATAGATAGACTATCTCTCCTTACCAGGTTCCAGGTATTCTGTTAAGTGTCAGGAATATAAATACAATAAAATAAATTAGCCCTTTTAATCTCATGGAGTTTACATAAGAGGAAAAACCAAATTTAAAGAAAAGCTGAAAAGTTGGAGAGGAGGGCATGTGCATAGGAGCAGTTCAGATTGTGAGTTGAACTGGGAGAACAGTAGAATCCTCAGAATTTTGCTTTTTTGACATAGATATTTTTCCCAGAACATTTTTCTTCTTCAGTTTCTTACTCTTTAAAGTTAGAATACATATACATCTTTGCAGCTAAATTGCGGCCTTATTCTTTCTTTCTTTCTTTTTTTTTATTATAGCTTTTTATTTATAAGATATGTTCATGGGTGATTTTTTAGCATTGACCCTTGTAAAATCTTCTGTTCCAACTTTTCCCTTCCTTCTCCCCACCCCCTACCCTAGATGGCAGGTAGACAAATACATGTTAAATATGTTAAAGCACATGTTAAACATAATATATGTATACATATCCATACAGTTATTTTGCTGCACAAGAAAAATCAGACTTAGAAATAAGGTAAGAATAATCCGAGAAGGAAAACAAAAATGCAAGTGAACAAAAACAGAAGGAGTGGAAATGCTGTGTTGTGGTTCACACTCATTTCCCAGAGTTCTTTTACTGGGTATAGGTGGTTCTATTCATTATTGAACAATTAGAACTGGTTTAGTTTATCTCATTGTTGAAGAGAGCCACGTCTATCAGAATTAATCATCATATAGTATTGTTGAAGTGTATAATAATCTCCTGGTTCTACTCATTTCACTCAGCATCAGTTCATGAAAATCTTTCCAGGCCTTTCTGAAATCATCCTGCTGGTCATTTCTTACAGAACAATAATATTCCATAGCTTTCATATACCACAACTTATTTGGCCATTCTCCAATTGGTGGGCATTCATTCAATTTCCAGTTTCTAGCCACTACAAAAAGGGCTGCCACAAACATTTTGGCACATACAGGTCTTTTTCCCTTCTTAAAGATCTCTTTGGGATATAAGCCCAGTAGTAACACTGCTGGATCAAAAGGTATGTGCAGTTTGATAACTTTTTTGAGCATAGTTCTAAATTGCTCTCCAGAATGGTTGAATGCATTCAGAATTCCACCAACAATGTATCAGTGTCCCAGTTTTCCCATATCCCCTCCAACATTCATCATTATTTTTTCCTGTCATCTTAGCCAGTCTGAGAGATGTGTAGTGGTATCTCAGAATTGTCTTAATTTGCATTTCTCTGATCAATAGTGATTTGGAACATCTTTTCATATGACTACAAATAGTTTCAATTTCTTCATCTGAAAATTGTCTGTTCATATCCTTTGACCATTTATCAATTGAAAAATGGTTTGATTTCTTATAAATTAGAGTCAATTCTCTATATATTTTGGAAATGAGGCCTTTATCAGAACCTTTGACTATAAAAATGTTTTCTCAGTTTATTGCTTTCCTTCTAATCTTGTCTGCATTAGTTGTGTTTGTACAAAAACTTTTTAAATTGATATAATCAAAATGCTCTACTTTGTGATCAATAATGATCTCTATTTCTTCTTTGGTCACAAATTCCTTCTTCCTTCACAGGTTTGAGAGGTAAACTATCTACATTTCCATAATTGCTAGGTTAGATCAAGCAATTTTTGGGGATTTTGCTTCTCACCATCTGGCTTCAGATAAATTCCTGCATAGATTTTAGCTCTGGGAATCTAGTAGTTCACTCTGTTGACCTTTTAAGCTCATAAGGTCATAGTTATTTCCTTCACCAAAAACAGGAAATAACAAATGCAAAGAAGGAAAGAAAAGAGTCTCATTTATTGGCCACATGTTAACCTCAGATGGAGAGGGTACTAGGTCTCTCCCCTTACATAATTGTCTTTCACTGAAATCTAACCTGTTGAAAACGACTGACCAAGTTCAGGCTCTGGCTTACTACTACTTTTTGAATGCATGCCAGTTTCAGCTTAATAATCAATCAAAAAAACCCTTCCATTTATCACATGGTAGAAAATTAGAACTAGTTAGGAAATGTCTATGTATACTCCAAAGTCTATATAGAGATTGTATTAATCAGACATTCTACATATGCTCATAAAGATTTAGTTTATTGGATAGTTCCTTGCTGAATGTTAATTTACATTGAATATTCAAACTTATATATTAACTTTTTTTGTTTGTTTTTAATCAAATTTAATTTTTATGAATTATCAAGTATTTCTGCTTCCCTCTCCTATTATCCCCAAGCTCCTCTTCTCTTCCCCTGGAAAATAAAGAAAAGAAAAGAAAAATCCTCGCACAAATAAGCACATTTTAGAAAACAAATCTCCACATAGGTCTTGTCCAAAATGATGATCATTAACTGTTGTTTTTCTTTTTCTTTTGATAAGGGAATTGGGGTTAAGTGACTTTCCCATAGCCACACAACTAGTAAATATTAAGGGTCTGAGGCTGGATTTGAATTTAAGTCTTCCTGACTTCTATATACTGCACCATTTAGCTGTTCCTATGTCCATTAACTCTTGAAATTGTAATTCTTCTCTGTAGTAGTTTCTATAGGATTCAAGTTCCTTTGGAAACCTCTTTTTAAAACAAGAATAGATTATTTTTCCAGAAATTAATTTCTTGCCTCTATTCTTTTTCTTTGACTTATTTGGCTACCACTCTAGTTCAGGTCTTTATCATGTCTTGCCTAAATGTGTGGAAATAGTCTCCTAATTGGTCTTCCTTCTCTAATATATCTTCTTTCTTGCTGCCAAGCTTATAATATAACTAGCATTTTTCTGATCAAGCTTCAAGAAGCTTTAACAACTTCCTATTGCAGCTAAGGTAAAATATTTTTTTTTCTCTTTATCATTTAAAGCTCTTCATATAACTTGTTTCAATCTCTCTGAAGAAATTAAAACATTCATTTTGGGAACATTCATTTTGGGGACTACTGTCTTGGAGTCTTGTTATCCTGTTTGGTAAGAGGACACTATATTTCAGACTCAACCATCAGTGTTTTATCTCAGTCATCTTATTAGTTGCCATCTCACTACATAGACAACCCTCAGTCTTGCTTTCTCCTCTGCAAATAGTACTTGAATTAATACTACTAGTCTATCTGTAAATGCTTTTTTGTTCATTTTACTTATATTTCTGGAATGATTTTATATTACTTTGCCTCCCATACTGTACATTTCAGTCAAACTAACCTAACTGTTATTTCCTGTGCATAGTATGACACTTTTAAAGTAGCAAAGAATTGGAGTTTGAGGGTGTGGCCACTAACTGGGAAATGATTGAACAATTGTACTGGAAAACTATTATGCTATAAAATATGATTGAAGGAGATGATATCAGAGAATCTTGAGAAGATTTGTATGAACTGATATAGAATGATCTTTTAAGCTCATAAGGTAATAGTTATTATAACCAGGAGAACAATTTATGCGATGACAAAAACATTAGAAAGACAAATAACTTTGAAAATTTAGCAACCCAGACCAATTATGAATCTAGATGAAATGATAATGATAAAATGTGGTATCCACCTGATAATGTCCATCTGAAACAGAGTTGAAATACTGAGTGCATTTAAACAAATGAAGTACCTCTTTTTCTTTTTGGATATGGCTGATGTGGAAATAATTTGTTTCACTTTATTTTTATTTATTTATTTTTCTTTTATTTTCAAATGGAAGGATTGGGGCAAAAGGGGAAAAGGCATATTTTTGCCAAAAATGTATATTTTTGATTAATTAAAAAATGAAGTTGTACCCTAGTGTTGTCCCTGATTGCCATAACTCTCAGTTTAGTAAGAAAACAGTTTTTTGGGGGGAGGCAACTAATATAGTGTGTCAAATTCTTTTCATTTCTTTGTTGTGATGATTGATTTGTATTTCTTAAACCTCCTTGGAATATGGTAATAGTCCTTGTTAATGTCCATTCCTCACTCCAGTTTCCATTTCTTAGTGTGGACAGCTTGTTTAAATTGCTCATGATGAGTTACATAAATTGCATGCCTTACAAACTCATTTTTATTATTTTTTCTAGTTAGATATTGATTTTTGTCTTTGTTCTGACAAATCAATCATCAGACTGTTCATAGACAGCTAATTCAGAAATGACTTCCATATTGGTATCCATTCATTTTTTGACTATTAAAAATGATTTTATTTTGGTTTTTCTTACCATTTAATAGTATTTTACTTTTTCCAGTTAATGTAAAAATAGTTTACAACATTCAGTTTTATAACATTTTTGAATTTAAAATTTTTCTTTCTCTCCCTTTCCTCCTCAAGACAAAAAGCAATCTGATAGAGAATATGCATGTACAATCATATTAACTATATTTTCATATGAGTCATCTTATGAAAAAAGAATCAGAACAAAAGAGAAAAACCATGAGAAAGAAAAAAATAAAAAATCCCTCTGAAAATAGTGTGTTTTAATATTCAGACTCCATAGTTCTTTCTCTGGATGTGCATAGGATTTTTCATGGATCCTATTTTTTGATATTTTGGAATTGTCTAGGATCATTGTACTGTTGGGAAAAGCTAAGTCTATCAAAGTTGATCATTTTACAATGTTGATATCACTGTGTACAATGTTCTGGTTCAAAATGAATATTTTTTCATGATATTATTTGTGGTTCACCATGTCTGACATCTCTTAATTCATTTATGATATCTGCATGAGATTTAATACATTTATGATATATGTATGAGATTTCTGTACCATGCCTGGGTCTTTGACTTTTTAAATTTCTTATGATTTGTGTGTTCTTTTCTTTTTTTGTCATTTTTTTCTTATCTCCATCTTTGTACTGACATTACCAAATATTAAGTATGCCTTATATTGACTTAATTTGGAGAGTTTTATTGCATTCTTTATAGAATTTTCTTATCTCTTTATCTTCTATAACAAATGTCATCTCATAAGCTGCAATTATTTGTTAGGAGGCTTCTTTCAAATTTGTATCATAAACATTGCAATATGAAGTAACCAAACATTCCATAAAATGATATATTTTAAAACATTTTGTTTCATTAATATTTCCAAAAATAGCTAAATTAATATTTATAAATGGTTCAAAAACTATATGTTTCTTAGCATTTTCTGCTGCTCTATTACTATTATCACAAAAGTAGAAGAAGGCTACAAAGACCTAGGAAGCAGTTTAATAGGGTTTTTTGTTTTGTTTTGTTTTGTTTTGTTTTGTTTCATAGATTGACAAGTCCAGAGAATTATTTTTATGTGGTAAGTTTACAAATAATGAGTATCTCCACAGGTAGTTAGGCAGGTTCTTAGAAAGTAAACTCAATCTGTTTCCAGGAATGCTTCAAAGTTATTCCAGCATGGTCAAAGTTTGAATTCTCCTGGAACAATCTTTTAAGATTGTTCAATCTTAAGAATGCTATACTAAGGTCAATCGTATACCAAAAGAAAGTATTGGAACAGGCCTCAATGAGATAAAGTGAGATTTTGTTTTTTAGAATATACTGTATATAATCATTTAATTGGAGGACACAACAATTTTTATACAGCTATGAAGTGATTTCCCTGTATGCATATTCTTTTTATTTAATTAGTTAAGAAATGGAAATTTTCTTGTGATGTTGAATGCTTTAATCCCTTAACACCATAAGGAGAAAGCTGATAAATCATCAAATTTTTAAAATCTGTGTACATTTTTGTGAATGGACATTTCTTGATAAATGCATTATTTGCTATGAAACACCCCAATAGTAGAACATGAAAGAAAGACAATGAAGATCTATCATCAAAAAAATTAATTTTAGACTCATACCTTGAGCAAAGTCAAGAAAACTCTATGCAAAGCAAATTTTGTGATGCCACACAATGTTATTTTGGAAGAGGAAGATGTTTATCTAATTGTGTCCTTTTAAGAAATGCAAGGTAAACATTTGTTTGGAGTTCACTGAGCAATTTTTGAAGAAGGAAAAAGTCTTGGAGAAATTCACCAATTCAACAAAAAATGAAAATAACATTTTCACTTTTTGTTGTTTGCATTTTGTTTTCTTTCTCATTTTTTTTTCCTTTTTGATCTGATTTTTCTTGTGCAGCATGATAATTGTGGAAATATGTACAGAAGAATTGCACATTTTTAAAATTGTGACTTTTTATTGACAGAACATATGCTTAGGTCATTTTTTACAACATTAAACCTTGCACTCATTTCTGTTCCAACTTTTTCCTTCCCTCCTTCTGCCCTCTCCCCTAGATGGCAAACAGTCTTACACATGTTAAATATGTTATAGTATATCCTAGATACAATATATGTGTGCAGAAACAAACAGTTCTCTTGTTACATAGGAAGAATTGGATTCAGAAAGGAAAAATAACCTGGGAAGAAAAACAAAAATGCAAACAGTTTACACTCATTTCCCAGTGTTCTAATTCTTGTTCATCTGTGGGGGGCAAGGAGAAGAGAAGGAAAAATTTGGAACACAAGGTTTAGCAAGGGTGATTTTTGAAAAATTATACATGCATATGTTTTGAAAATAAAAAGTTTTAATTAAAAAAAAAAGAAAAAAGAAATTCATCAATTTAGTTAATCAGCATTTTTTTAGTTTTTGCTACACACACAAAAGGCCCTACACTAGAATAATTAAGGAAGAAATCTCAACCCATGATATCTCTGCGAAAATGTCCAGTTAAATAGGTAATAGGTAAAATAGGTAATATCAGTCAAATTTGAGTCCAGCTACCTATTTTTTCATTTGATTTGGAGAGGTAATATTCAATTGCAGAAGAGCAGAAGCATCAGGATAAAAAAATATCCAGCTCTTTCCTTTTATTATCTGTGTTCTTAGAGAAGTCACAAGTACTCAGAACCTTAGTTTCCTCATTTGCAAATTAGTGCTAAAAACACCTACCTTTATAAAATTGTTGTGAGGAATCATATGACTTATTATGTGCAATGGCTTTTGGTAAATAATGGAGGTACACAAACATAAGGTAAGGTATTTATTTAGTTGAGAGAACATACAATTAATGTTCAGTTGCTAGGTATTTTTGGATGACATATTTCTGTAAATGTTACACGTTAACATCCCCTGAAGCTCAAAGAGTTCTTGAAGACAATGCCAAAATAACAAAAATTCAGAAAGATCTTCTGAGCTTGAAACTGAGTTGCTCTGGCAACTCTCAAGAGATTAAAAGTTTGCACTAGCAAGGAGAGTGAGGAACCAGTGCCAGTGTTTGATCTCTGACTGCTGTAAGAAGGAAGGATGTGTATGATTTCAGTTCCATAAAGGATATTTTGACACACCAGGACACGGGCAGATTTTCAAGGTTGGACAATAATGGACCCTTCATGAAGTGGGCTTTTGAAGTCCTCCAGCATATTCTTTGCTAGTGTTTGTGGTGGAGCAGGAGAAAGTAGGGAGTGGATTATGAGAAATCAACTAAAGGCCTCATTGCCCCACGGTGTGACTGTACTGAACTGACCCACATTTCTGAATTGGATCAATGCCATTTAGTCTGATTGTATAGACAGCACTATCTCTGTCATATGGCAGCTGCAGATATAGCCAACATGGCAGATGATGGAGAACTTTCCATTTTCTGGCACACTTAGGCCTAGAATACCAACATTCATTGAATTAAACTTAAAACTCAATTTTCAATGCAATTGTGGACTTGTGGTACAATTCTTTAGCAAGGAGAATAGCAGTGAAGGATTTCAGGAATGGATAATGATTATACTCATGGTTTTAACTTCTTAATATTTTTTATTTTATTCTTTTCAATGATCAACCATTTATTTTTCCTTCCCACATTGCCTATCTACAAGGAAAAAAAGAAGGAAAGAATAGAGTTTCTGATTTACATATCAGTGACTTAAATTCGTCATATTCAAAAATGAATTTTTAGTCTGCATTTTAATCCATTTGCATTTAATCCATTGTTTATCACAAAGTGGGTAGCATTCTTTAGAGAAAAAATTCTATGGAATTATTGTTAATAATTTAGTAGATCACAGTTCTTAAGTCTCTCAAAAGTCTTCTCTTTATAACATTGATGTTAGTATAAATTATTGTTCTGGTTCTGTTCATTTTGTTCTGTATCCATTCAAATCTTTCTATATTTTAAGATTGTCTTTTTTCTTTTTTCTTATAGAAAAATGTCATTCCATTACTTTCTCATGACAATTTGTTCATCTATAATCCAATTGTTGTATATTCCCTAATTATCCATTCTTTGACACTATAAGAGAAATTTGCTATAAGTATTTTAAAAATATATTACTTTTTAGTCTTTTTTTTTTTCCTTTGGGAGTATAGGCCTAGCAATGGTATATCTGGATCAAAGAGCATATATCATTTGGTAGTTTTTCTTCATAATTTCAAATTTCTTCCCAGAATGGCTGGATCCATTCCCTTTTCCCCCATAATCACTTTCTTCCCCCTCTTTGTCAATCTTAAGGTAGAATTGATTTTTTTTAACTTGGATTTCTAGAATTATGAGTAATTTGGAACTTTTTTTTTCACGTGGCTATACAGATCCAGGATATCTTTTTTCAAGAACTTCTGTTCCTCATTGTCTCTTATTTGATTATGACTCTTCCTCTATCTAGAGATCCAATAGAGCATTTTTTCCTCATTTCTCTAATTTATTTATGATGTGATCTTTTATATTCAGTTCACAATCCATTTGGAGCTTATCTTCATATAAATTGTTAGTACTGGTCTAAACCTAATTTATTCCATTGTGATATCCAATTTTCCTAGCAATTTAAAAAAAATGAGATAATGAATCTTTATCCAAGTACCTGGACTCTTTTGTGTTTTTCAAACACTAGGCTACTATATTTGCTTCTTTATATTATATACTTAATCTGCCCCACTGATTGATCTCTTTATTTTTTGACCAATACCAAATTGTTTTGAGAATTATTGCTTTGCAGCATAATTTTAGATCTGGCACTGCTAGGTCCCTTTTCTTCCCACTTGAGTATTAATTTCCCTAGGGATTCCTGACCTTTTGTGCCTCCTTATGAATTTCATTATTATTTTTCCTAGTTCAATAAAATAAGCCCTGGGTAGTTTGATTGATATGGCACTAAATAAGTAAATTAATTTAGGTAGCATTGTCATTTTTATTATATTGCCTTGGCCTGTCCAAGAGAAATTAACATTTCTCCAATTATTTGAGTCTGTTTTTATAAACAGTAAGTAGTTGCATTTATATGGTTCTTGTATATAATTTGGAAGATATATGTAAGTGTTTTATGCATTCTGTAGTTTTTTTTTTTTAAGTGGAATTTTTCTATCTTTGTGTTCTGGATTTTATTGGTATTATACAGAAATGCTGATGATTTGTGTGTTTTTATTTTATAGGCTGCAATTTGCTGAAGTTATTAATTGTTTCAATTAATTTTTAGTTGACTCTAAGGTTCTTTAAGCACATTATTATTTTATCTGCAAAAAAAGTGATAATTTTGTTTTTACTTTACTTATTCTTTCAATTTCTTTTATTCGTTTTATTGTATTGCCAGCATTTCAGTTACTATATCAAACAACAGTGGAGACAATGGACATCCTGGTTTTACTCTGATTTTATTACAAAGGATTCTAATTTATCTTCATTATCATGAAATACTGACTCTTGGCTTTAGATATATATTATCTTTCAAATCAAGGAAAGATTATTTTGTCCCAGCACTGACAGTCTATCTCCAAACTCAAGGCATTTTCTCTCTGTCTTATATATCTAGAATGTTCTTTTTACTCCTCATCTTTGCCTCCTGGATTCTTTTAAGTTGTAGGTAAAATCCTACATAAAAAAGAAAATCTTTCTTGATACCCTTTAATTCTAGTGCCTTTCCCCTTTATTTATTATTTTCAGTTCCTCTTGTATATATAGTAATTGTTCATAGTTGTTTCAATGATGTCTCCCCCATCAGACTCCAAGCTCCAAGCAGAGAGACTGTCTTTGTATCCTTAGTGCCTAGCACAAAGTTAACATTTAATAAATCTTTATTGACTATGTTTTCTAGTGGGTTTTATTTTTAAGCAGAAGTTAGTGTTGTATTTTTTCAAAAAATTTTTTTCTATATCTATTGATTTAGTAATATGATTTTTATCATTTTAAAATTATATACATGGCTAAGTTTATAGTTTTCTTGAATTAACTCTGCATTCCCCACATAAATTCAACAATGGTGACAGGGAATGTTCTTTATAATTCATTGTTTTATCATCTTTGCTAATATTTTATTTTAAAAATTAAAATTGCATTAATATTTATTGGGAATACTGATATATAGTTTTCTTTTGTTTTGACTCTCCTCTGTTTAGAGATAAAGAGAATATTTGTGCCACAGAAAGAATTTGGAAGGATCTCTCTTCTTGCTATTTTTGCAATTAGTGTAATACTAAAATTTATTCTTTGTTTAATAGAATTTATTTACAAATTTATCTTTTTACATCATTGCAAATTCATTTATTGTTTTTTTTTTTATTTCTTCCTTTGAGATTGGATTGATTTAAATTACTCCTTGTTCTTTTAATCTATGTTTTTTATGTTTTTAAAAGTGTGTATTTTATGTAATTTATGTTTTTAAAAGATTCTTTTATTTCATTTAAGTTGTTGGTTTTATTGGCATGTAGTCGGACAAAATACTTTATAACAATATTTTTTTAGTTTCTCTTTGTTGGGAATTTTCCTTTTTCCTTTTTTAAGTGGTGATTTCATTAAAAAAACCCAAAATACCCTTTTAAAAAACCCCTTTTTTCTGAGTTATAACTATTTTATAATAGTTTTTTTTTATTTTTCAAAATACATGCAAAAAGAATTTTCATCATTTACCTTTGCAAAACCCTGTGTTCCAAATTTTTCTCTCTCCCTACCTACTTCCTCTTCTAGATAGCAAGTAATCCAATTTAGATAAAACATGCCCAATTCTTCTTCTAAAATATTTTCACATTTATCATGGTACAGAAGAAAAATTAGATTGAGGGGAAAAAAATGAGAAAAAACAAACAAGCAAACAATAATAAAAAAGGTGAAAATCCACATTCAATCCCCAGAGTTCTCACTCTGTATTTAAATAGCTCTATCAGAAGGTTATTAGAATTGGCCTGAATTAACTCATTGAGAAGAGCCAAATTCATCATAGATGATCTTCTTGTTGCTGTGTACAGTGTTCTCTTGCTTCTCTCACTTCACTTAGCATTGGTTCATGTAAGTCTCTGCAGGCTTTTCTGAAATCAGCCTGCTGATCATTTCTTATTGAACAATAATATTCCATTACATTCATATACCATAACTCATTCAGCCATTCCCTAACTGAGGGGCATCCACTCAGTTAAAAACCCTCTTTTAAAAATAATCATAGCTAACAGTTTATTTATTTGATTCTTTAAAAATGAAAAAAGAAAAGAAAAGAAAAAAAGAAAGAAAAACTAGTTTCTACCTTTATTTAATGATTTTTTTAAAAGTTTAAAATTTTTAAAATTTGTTCCTTGATTTTCAGATTTTTTTGTTTTGGTGATTGATTAGGTTTTTAAAAAATCTGTCAGTTTTCTAGTTTTATTTTTAAAAATTGCATGCCTAATAAAGAACAAAATCATAAATAAATTAGAAGAACATAATATAGTTTACCTCTCAGACTTGTGGAAGAGGAAGGAATTTGTGACTAAAGAAGAACTAGAGATTATTATTGACTACAAAATAGAAATTTTGATTACATCAAATTAAAAAGCCTTTGTACAAACAAAACTAATGCAAACAAAATTAGAAGAAAAACAACAAACTGGGAAAACATTTTTACAGTTAAAGGGTCTGATAAAAGCCTCATTTCCAAAATATATAGAGAATTAACTCTAATTTATAAGAAATCAAGCCATTCTCCAATTGATAAATGGTCAAAAGATATGAACAGACAATTTTCAGATGATGAAATTGAAACTATTTCTACTCATGAAAGAGTATTCCAAATCACTATTGATCAGAGAAATGCAAATTAAGACAACTCTGAGATACCACTACACACCTGTCAGATTGGCTAAGATGACAGGAAAAAATAATGATGAATATTGGAGGGAATGCGGGAAAACTGGGACATTGATGCATTGGTGGAGTTGTGAACAGATCCAACCATTCTGGAGAGCAATCTGGAATTATGCCCCAAAGTTATCAAATTGTGTATACCCTTTGATCCAGCAGTGCTACTACTGGGCTTATATCCCAAAGAAATACTAAAGAAGGGAAAGGCACCTGTGTGTGTCAAAATGTTTGTAGAAGCCCTTTTTGTGGTGGCTAGAAACTGGAAAATGAATGGATGCCCATCAATTGGAGAATGGTTGGGTAAACTGTGATATATGAATGTTATGGAATATTATTGTTCTGTAAGAAATGACCAACAGAATCAATACAGAGAGGTTTGGAGATATTTACATGAATTGATGCTGAGTGAAATGAGCAGAACCAAGAGATCATCATACACTTCAACAACAATACTGTATGAGGATGCATTCTGATGGAAGTAGATATCTTCAACAAAGAGAAGCTCTAACTCAGTTCCAATTGATCAATAATGGACAAAAGTAGCTGCGTCCAGAGAAGGAACACTGGAAAATGAGTGTAAAGTGTTTGCATTTTTGTTTTTCATCCCAGGCAATTTTCACCTTCTGAATCCAATTCTCCCTGTGCAATAAAAGAACTGTTTGGTTCTGCACACATATATTGTATCTAGGATATACTATAACATATTTAACATGTGTAAAACTGCTTGCCATCTAGGGGAGGAGGTAGAAGGAGGGAAGAGAAAAGTCGGAACAGAAGTGAGTGCAAGGGTTAATGTTGTAAAAAAATTATCCAGGCTATGTTCTATCAATAAAAACTTATAATAAAAAAAAATACATGCCTAATTCATTCATCTGTTCTTTCTCATTTTAATGAAAGTATAAAAAAGGTATAATTTCCCCCCTAAGAAATGCTTTATCTCCATTATAGAAATTTTGATGTGTTGTTTCAAGACTGTTTAATAATTTAATGTTAACACTATTACTACACAGATAAAATAAGAAAGTACAGTTCATAGTTGGATCCCATTGAGCTAATGATATTCTACTTGCCTTATGATAAAAAATAAGGGTTCCTTACTGTATGGAACGGAATGATCAAATAAATCTAGATTGGGTTGCTTAGTTCACAGAAACGCCTGTATAAGCATCGCCTTCTCACATGTTAAATCTAAAGATAAGGGAACCTTGCGAAGGTGGTAGAAGCCATCAAAATCTATTATAATGACAGATATGATGAAATCTGTCACCACTGAGTTGGCAATGTTCTAAGTCCAAAATTAGCGACTTCTATTACTAACCCTTCCTTCCTTCCTTCTTTCCTTCCTTTTTTCCTATTTGGATTCATGTTTTTATGATTAACCTATTCCTTAATATACTGTCCTTTTTATATTTAATTTTCCCCTTTTCCTATTTCTTTCTGTTCCTATTGAATTGAATGTATTCTTACAAGAAGCTCCTTGTGCATATTTTTATTCTTCCCTCATATGATATATTTAAGTGAAAGTGAAAATCAAGTGAAGACCATTCCCCCACACTCCTTCTATATATATATATATTTCTACTTGCACTCTTCAATTATGTGAGATAAATACCCCCAATCTTCTCTTCATTCTCTCTTCCTTCAGTAATGTCTCCACCATTTTTCTTTCTTCTTTCAGCATCATCAAAACATTAAAAAATCACTTATAGATCTTTTGTTTCATATTATGACCCCTTATGACAAGCTTTGAAAGTACCTTGTTGTCATCTGCCCCATCAAATCCATCTTCATTGGAATGGGAACAGTTCATCATTATAAAGTCCCTTCTGATTATTCATTGTATTTATCTTTAAAACTTTACTTTCATATTTGTGTTTGAAAGTCCATCTTCAACTCCAGTTTGTTTAAGTCCTCCATTTCATTGAAGATAATTTCTTCCCTTGAAGGATTATACATAGTTTTGCTATTTTGGTTACAGAAATATATATTTTTTGCTTTTTTGGAATATCTTATTCCAAGTTCTCTGCTCCTTTACTGTGTTACCTGCTAAATCTTATGGGATTCTGACTGTGGTTCCTTGGAATTTGAATTCTTTCTGTGTGGATGCCTATAGTAGTAATTTTCATTATCTCCTGGAGTTATCAACTTCTGTTTGGCCCATTATAATTTTTTAAGTTATCATTTACTAGTGTAAAGTTTTAGGCATTGTGCATTGATATTCATTGAGGACAAATCCAGAACCTAAGTTTTAGAAACAGGGTTTATTAAGTCATCTGGCAGAGGGGAGAGCTAGAAAAGCTATAGCCTTCATCCTTAAGTCTCTCTAAGTTTTATATTATACTGAGTTCAGACAGGAGCATAAGGACACAACCATTGCATGTGGGCAATAAGTTTCCTGATAAGGTACAAGCACTGCTTGAGATATAGGTCAGCAAGTAAGTCTAAACATTTAATATGCTTTGGATGATTTCAAAATACAAGTTTTGGGTGAGATTTAAACAAAGGGAGTATGTAATATGTAAGCATTCCAATGAATTCTGACAATGAAAAGTTATAACAATATGAAGTTATAAAAGGTTATTACAATGAATTTCCTCCCTCCCCCATATTAATTTGCTACTCTTTTTCTAAGTCTTTTCTAAATAGTTTTCATGTCTTTTATGCTACCACTTTTTACATTTCTAGGAAATCTAATTGTTCTTTGGGGCAGGGAGTTTCCCCCCTGAGAGCTTGGTATTTTTGATTTATTCACATTTTCTAGGTATGTGTCTTGATTATCCTTTGTATCCTTAAATATTATTCATTCTTTCATTCATTTACCTATTTTTAGTTTTGAGCTTCACAAGCTGAATTCCAGGCCTTCCTTTCTTCATATATCAGATCAAGTTAATACCATTTTCTTTGCATCTGAATGTTTTCCCCCTAAATATTTGAATCTGTTATTGACAATGCATCCTTTAAAAGGCTTCTTTTGCCCTTCTGCTCCCTATGACATGAGGCAATGCTCTGTCTCCAAAGGCCTTTCCCCTTTTCTTAACCTTAAGGGAATCTATTTCCTCAAAAGTCAGACTACATTAGGAACTACCTTAATTCTCTTTCTGTTACTCAGGATACTTATGTTGCCCCATCTTCTTGGATCAGCCTTTGCCGAAGCCATTTTCTTAGGATAGAGAGAAACAGAAAGGTGCAACCTTCCCCTTAATTATCATTTAAACCTGAGATCCTCCTTCCTCTGATAAAAATGACCTAGTTGAATCTATTCCTTGAGGTGGGAGAAAGGTAGAAGTAGAAGATAAACCTTTTTTATTTTTAATTACTTCATTGTCGAGGTTCTTTCCTTCCACAACTAAGTCTCCTTGTTTTCAATTTTTTCTACAAGCAATAGTTAGTAGGCTCTGAAATGGTTTTCTTCTTGTTGAAGCCTTTTGTTTTTACTTTAGTCCCTTGGAGGATCTGAATCATATCTGAGGGTATTCTGAAGCTAGAGATGAGTGTGTGCATTTACACGTCAGAAATGAGCAAACATAAATCTGGGCTTGATTGATTGTTTTGTTGATTGCCTAGAATTAAAGTGATGAAGAAAACTATCAGTAATAAAAGTTATACTTTTCATCTCAGAAATCTGCAAACTGTGTAAATTGGGGCTTGATTGATTGTTTTGATGATTGCCTAGACTTAAGAAAATGATAAAGAAAACTGTCCTTAATGTAGATTAAACTTCACACTCCAGAAATTGGCAACCATTGCAAATCAGGGCTTGATTTATTATTTTGTTGATTATGTAGTCTTAAGGAATCAATTATGTAGATTAAATTTTAAAAGTGTGTCATACATATGTTTCCCCTAGAGAGCCCGTTGTTAAATACTTAAAGTATACTCTTGAATATAACTAACTACTATTTATTGCTCTGTGAGGATAGGGCCTTCAGAAGAAGTTTAGTATCCCTTGAACAGAAAAATCAAATGGATGAGCCTTCTTCTATGTATTGACTCAGTCAAGAGAAAGGAACAACAGGTGCTCAGTTTCTTAAATAAGGTAGTATCTTTGCAAATTACCTGTCTTGGGCATTTGGAGACAGAGAATTGTCTCATGTCACAGCGAGCAAATAGGTAAGAGAAGCCTTTTAAAGGAGCCATTATCAAAAATAAATTTAAACATTTAGGGGGGAGAAAAGTTCAACTGTATCCACTTATAAAGGGGAGAGGACTTCCATAATTCTCCTTCCTGATGGAATAGCTCCTGCTGCTTTTATTCATTCTTCATTTGGGCAGGAGAACATTGATTACTGTTTGAACAGTAGGTTTAAGACTTTTAAGCTTAAAGCCTTTTTTGTTTCTATTCCACTATGTGCCTGACACAAGTAGGGGCTTCATAAATGATTATTGATGGATTGAATGTTTGGGATGCATTAACAAGCAAGCACTTGGGCAGTGCCAAGATGGTGGAGAGTACATACATGTCTAAGCTCTTCCTTACCTTTAGACTACTTCTTTTATGAAAGGCCTCAGAATTGGTGCTTGACTCACAAAACCCAAAAATATTGGGAGTACAACACATTACCAACATAAGATATCCTTGAAATTCTCCAGAAAAGGCCTGTTTTTGCTCAAGTGGGGGTAGTTAGGCCAGGGACAGCATCAGGAAAAGTTGGCAATGAGAGAGCAGAAGGTAGCTCATGCTGAGCAGACCATAAGGGGGCTGGGTGTGGTTTCAGTTGGTGGAAAATCTGCGGGAAGAACTCTGCCACAGTGTAGCTACTTTGCTCTGGCAGTAAGCCAGTAGATCAGCAGAGAAGCTGGGTCTCTCAGGACCTGGCCACATCCACCCAGCATCAAAAGTGACTTAGCACACTCTTAGAGCACAACCCCTGATCCCAGTGCAGCCATTGCTGTCCCACTGCTACTTCTTGTTTTCTGTAAAGGAAGCTTGGTAACACCACACTGTCCTAAAAGCAGACCGAAGCTTTTTTTTTTTTTTCTTTTTTTTTTTGGTTTTGTTTCTTTGTTTTGGTTTTTTTGTTAAAATGAGTAAAAAGTTAAAGTGGGCTCTAACTATAGATAGCTTCTATACTGATAGAGAGCAGATTTCAAACCCCGAGGAGACTAAAAACAGAATGTCTCTAGATGAAACACCAAAGGAGGATATAATCTGATCCCCACCACACAAGACTCTCATAGAAGAAATTAAAAAGGCTCTTACAAGAGAGCTAGAAGAAAAAAGGGGAAAAGAAAGGGAAGCTTGGCAATAGGGTCTGGATAAGTCATCCCACTCATTTAAAGATAGAGTGGATAAAGAAATCAAATCCCTGAAAAACAGAATTAGTGAATTGGAAAAAGAAAATAGCTCTCTAGACTTGGAAAGACTTACATGAACTGATGCCAAGTGAAATGAGCAGAACCAGGAGATCATTATACACTTCAACAACAATACTGTATGAGGATATATTCTGATGGAAGTGGATATCTTTGAGAAAGAGAAGATCTAATTCAGTTCCAATTGATCAGTGATGGACAGAATCAGCTACACTCAAAGAAGGAACACTGGGGAATGAGTGTAAACTGTTTGTATTTTTGTTTTTCTTCTCAGGTTATTTTTACCTTCTGAATCCAATTCTTCCTGTGCAACAAGAGAACTGTTCAGTTCTGCACATATATGATGTGTCTAGGATATATTATAACATATTTAATATGTATAAGACTGCTTGCCATCTAGGGGAGGGGGTGGAGAAAGGGAAGGGAAAAGTTGAAACAGAAGTGAGTGCAAGGGATAATGTTGTCAAAAATTACCCAGGCATATGTTCTGTCAATAAAAAGTTACAATTAAAAAAAAAAATCTGAGGATTATTGGACTCCCTGAAAATTATGAAAAAAAGAGCATAGACACTATTTTCCAGGAAATTATCAAAGAGAACTGCCCAGATATTATAGAAACAGAAGGTAAAATAGACATTGAAAGAGTTCATTGACCACCTACCGAAAGGGATCCCAAAATCAAAATTCCAAGAAATATTGTGGCTAAATTCCAGAACTATCAAGCCAAGAAAAAAAATACTACAAGTAGCTAGAAAAAACAATTCAAATATAGAAGAGCCACAATAAGCATTTTTCAGGCTCTAGCATTGTCCACATTAAAGGATTGAAGGGCCTGGAATCTGATATTCTGAAAGGCTAAGGAACTTGGTATGCAACCAAAAATAACTCCTTAAGAAGTCAGGAAGAGCATTACCCCCTATGTTCTAAAAAACAAAAGAAAGCAGGAGATGTTCAGAACTTGAAACAAGGATGCTTACAAGGTACTATGCGGAATTGAGGATACAATGGTCATCTAGTTTAGCGTGGTTCAGTAATGATTGATTCAATACTACAACAAATAATGGTTTCCTAGTGATATAATGATTGGTTTGTACTCAGTGAAGAGCATATAAGCTAGGAACTTCAGCCAGGATTCATTCAGGACCAGAGAGGACATGTGGGAGCTCAAGCTCTCAGAACCAAGGACAGACATTCATCTGATCTTCAGTCAAGCCACTGGTGGCAGGCTCTCCTCCTTAGCTTCTCCACTGAAACCAAGACTCTGGATGGCCTCCAGAAAACTAGCCAAGCCCCATGTGAAAGAGATAGGACTTTGAAGGAAACAATAAAGGAATTGGACTTTAACACCTAGCTGTTCTTGTGATGATTACTGAACTGAAAGGAAGGCTGCCCCCAGAGACCACAAGAAAACCAAACCAGAGAACATTACAAGTAGTGATGTAACAAACAGCTTGAATCAACATGAGGAATTATACATTTTCATAAGTCCTTGAAATTGTCCAAAACCAATCTATCGTCCATTACTTCATGTGTTAGGGAATCCAATGATTCCTGCAGATTTTGAAATCCTGTATCAGTCTTATGATGTCTCAGGGAATTCAGTGATTCCTGCTGGTTTTGAAGTTCTGTGACAGTCTTTTCAACAATTTTTTCCTCTCAGGGAATCCAATGATTCCTGCAGGTTTTGAAGTTCTGCAACAGTCTCATTATCAGTCATGCTCTTTCAGTATCAGATGTTTCTTAGGTCTTCTCCTTTCTTTTGAAGTTTTCTCTCTTTTTCTATCTCTTTCCAGGTGCTTGTTGTTACCCATCTGATTTCTTCTCCATCTGTAGAGACACAAGCAAACCCTTTCTCCCAAGCAGTTAACCTACCTGGTCCTTTCCATTCACCACTTTCTGGATCTCTCCTCCTTACCTGGCAATTACATTGGAGCTGCTTGCACTGGACACTACCCTTCTGTTGGGTTAGAAAGCCTGTATTTTCACCAATTGTAGTCTCTTTCTCACATCTTATTGCTTCTCTGCTTATTAATAATGTAATTCCTTTCTCCCATCTGATTGCTTTTTGGCTGATTGATCATATCAGAGTATTGAAGTTCTAAAGACTCTCTGGGTATAACCTGGGATGCCATCATGCCCCATCTGTTTTTGTTTGAGGTCTTGGAGCTGGGCTCCACCTCTCATTTCCCTGGGTCAATCAACATTCTAAGGCCCAGTGGAAGCCCTTGTGGCATGGGGTTTTGGGTCTTGTTCTCCCACTGTGTTTTCTCACTCAGCCTCTGTGCCTACATTGAGCTTTCAGATGCCCTACTTTACCACACTGAAAGCATTGACGAGTCTCTCTAGAATTCCCTTGTCTTCCATGTTCTGCATCATAGCCTAGGTATAATAAACATTTGTGCCCATTGTGGCACAGTGTCTTATGATCTCCTCTAAAGGAGCATCTTTGTGTAGTCCCCATATAATTCTTCTACAAACCTCCTTAGCATTTTCTTTAGTGAGTTGTTTGATCATTATTCCTGTTGCTGAATTTTCACTGATAGTTCATATGACAGCTGTTTGCAAACATCCCACAAAATCCTCAAAGAGTTCATTTGGACCTTGCTCTATTTTTGTGAAGGCTTACCCTAGATCTTGCTTTCCTGGGAGGGAGCCCCATGCTTTGATAGCATTTTGCAGCAATTTGCTCATATGTTATCAAAGTGTAATTAATCTGTGCTGAAATGTCTTCATACTAACTTTTACCTGCTAGTTGGTCAAAGGTGATTTGTATATTGACTCCAGTTTTCCTATTTCATTGCACTTGTATCCTACGTAGATCACTATACTCCAAAAGCCACAACAAGTTTTGTCCAGGTTCTAAACATGTCCTTGCTATGGATTTCCAATCACTAGGGGTTAAAATTTCATAAGCCAAATTCTCCAATAACATCTTAACATAAAATGATATAGCTCTATAAGGAGTGCAATACTTTTTAAAATCTTTGATAATTCCCAGATCAAAAGGAGTGTGTCTTTCCCTGATTTGACCTGAAGAATCAAATTCTTCAATCACAGGGTATGCTTCTATTAAATCAGATATATCCTGTCCCTCTTTTTTAGCTTTGAGTAAAGCCTTCTGTAATCTTGTCATAGACTGCTTTAACAGGTGGCACCGATTGTGTCACTGCCCATGGGAAATGCCCTAATGGCTCCTGATGTGAAGTACTACACTCCTTAATTTCATCAGAACTGTACTTAACTCCTTTCTTGTATGATTCTTAATCCTTTTCACCTAGTTTGTCAGTATGCTCTCCTTCCTGCACTTTCTCTTTTTTTCTTATTCTAATAGTTATATAATTCCTTAAAGCCAATTGTATTAAGTTATATGTATAAAATGTTTCTTTAGTAATTGAATCAGTACCATTATCATTATAATATTCACGTAATTGCTCTCTAACTAATTTCCACTCCTCTGGATCTAATTCTTTTTCCTTAGAGAACCAAGGATCTGTGTACTGTACAGTTTCTAAAAGTTCAATGATCTGCTCCCAAGTTATAATCAAACTTTGGCTTTTAATAAGTTTTAACTATGCTTTCGACACATTTTCCTTGAAATGGAGAAGGCTCCTTTCTAAACATTTGTCCCATTTCAGCTGAAACACTACTTTAGCCCTTAACAAAGTTTCCTTCTTGTCTATTTTTGTACTTACCCTAATTTCTGGATCACAGATGTAGGTTCTTAGCCCCACATTTGGATGCCAAAATTTAGTGCTCTTGTTTGGTTTTCTGGAGGTCTTAGGCGCAGCCTTCTTTTCAATAGATTAATCTCCAGGAGAATAACCAGATGTTAAAGTCCAAATCCTTTATTATCTCCTTCACAATCTATTTTCTTTGCCTGGGGCCCAGCAAGCTTTCTGGAGAGCCTTTCAGACTGGCCCTTGGTATTAGTGTGGGGATCAGGAGGCCAGGCCAACCACCACAAAGCTGATGAAGATGGAATGAATCTTTCTCCTTGGTTCTGAGAGCTTGAACTCCCACTTTCAGTCCTTTGTCTTCTCTGGCTCTGAATCTGAGACCTAGCTTATGTGCTCTACACTGAGTATAAGCCAATCATTATATCACTAGGAAACCGTTATTTGTTGTAAGATTAAATCAATCAAACTGAATTTAGAGCACTATTAAGCACTATGCTAAACTAGATAATCTGTCTCATCAATTCCACTGACTTAACACCTTGTAAGAATCCTTGTTTCAGAGTTCTGGCCTATAACTCTGTATAAATATGTACACATATTTAAGATATAATTTAACATGTTTAACATGTATGAGAATGCCTGCCATCTAGGGGAGGTGGTGGAGGGAGGAAAGGGAAAAGTCGGAACAGAAATGACTGCAAGGGATAATGTTGAAAAATTACCCATGCCTATGTTCTGTCACTAAAAAGCTATAAAAAAAAAAAAAAAGCAAAAAAGCAAACACTTTGCTGGAATATGTGGATATGAATGTACAAAATACTGAGGCAATGTCAATGTTCATTGTATTAGGAAAAGTGCTTCTGGTGTTTTGATGTGAAAACAATGTTAGGGGAGCAGAGATTCTAGATGCTGCTTCTATAACTACCACCTTGGATCTTGTGAGGGGTGTTCTATTGTTTACCTCTCAGGGACAGAGATAACTCCATGTTTGACTCCTGCCTGGCCTGATTATGAACTTGGAGATTGCTTTATATCCAATATTTGGTTTGATCAGCTATAATGAGCCAAAGAATGCAACCCTTTCCTAATCATAATCATTTTTAGTAAACTGCATCCAAATGTATGCAAAGTTATTAAACTTTCTTAATAGCAATGCCCTTGTGTTTGATATAGGAATAGGGTCCCATTCTGGGCTACTGGCTGATCAGCTGTTTCAAAGATCCCACTTCTACACGGTCCCTGAGAACCTGCCCAGCATCAAGTACAAGACATATTTGTAGAAACCCAAAGAATTTTGCTTTAAATCAGAAAATATATCCCATTGTATGGCTTGAACATCTCCTACCCTTGCCTGTAGGACCATAGGTGGGCACTCCCCACCTCCTGGCACAACTTAGGTTTGGGGGCTTGGATACCTTCACACAGTATATTTAACTGTGGAAAAAATAATGACAAAATCTGCATCACCAACACAGCTTATTTTGGTTCATAAGGTTTTAGATGCAGAACAGGAAAAGGTATCAAATGCCATCCAATCCAATGACTTTATTTTACAGATGAGGAAACTGAGGCTCAAGAAGACTGACATACCAAGTCACATGTCAGAAACAAGATTTGGACTCAGGGACTTTTACTCCCCAGTCAGTGTTCTTTTCACTGCAAGAAAGGAATGGTTGCCCAAAGTGGAGACCTGAGCAATCTAAAACATATTACATATAATCTTAGCATGTAAGGATTAGCCTCTACCTCTTCCAATTTCTACCTGTGGCTCTGGATACAAATACAAATACTAAATCAAATCAATACTCCCCTTAATGGAAAGGTGATGTCAGTCAATTGCTCTCTGGTTTCACTCACCATCCCTAAGACTTCCTCCATCAAAACATTCCCTCCTAACCATCACTCCTCTATATGAGTTATCTTCCTCTATTATAATGCAACCTCCTTGAGGTCAGAGTACATTCTGTGAAACAGTCAAATTGGCTTTCTCTCCTTTTCTCATCCAAAATACTTAATCTTCTGCCTTAGCACCTCACACTGGTCATTCCTATATCTGGGGCACATTTTACCCTTATCCCTTCTTCAAGGAGTCCTTATCTTCTTTTAATAAATACGTGAGGCCTTTCCTGATCTTCCTCAACAGCTAGTCTTCTATGAAATTGCTCTGTATATAAAATATTATATATAGATATAGATATAGATATAGATATAGATATAGATAGATATGTGCCCTCTCTCTGTTTTTCCATCTATTCCTCTCTGCCTCTCTGTCTTTGCCTGTCTGTTCATATATATATATATATATATATACTTATCTCTCTATATTATCTATATCTATATCTGACATCTATGCATTAGAATGTAAAATCATTTTAAGTAGAACATGTTCCATTCTTTGTGTATATATCATGAGTGGTTATCATAATGCCTGGCATATTATAAGTACTTCATAAATATTTGTTAATTTTGTTCTTTTGGTATTTATATATATCCACTATTTAGCAGTCCTCCCTCCTCTCCCCTCCTCCATATATATATATATAATTTTTTCCCACTCACTCATTCTATTCATTCATCCTGGTTAAATTTAGAGAAGCTCATTCCCCAATTGATAAATTGATTGAAGATATGAACATTTTTCAGGTGAAATAATCAAAGCCTCTTATAAAGTCATATGAAAAAAATGCTCTAAGTTACTATTGAATGGAGAAATAAAATTAAAACACTTTTGAAGTACTATCTTAAACCTATTAGATTGGCTAATAGGCCAGAAAAGGAAAACAACAAATGTTGGAGGGAATGTAAGGAAATCAATACATTAATGGATTTTTGGTGGAATTGTGAATTATTCAACCATTCTGGAAAGCAATTTGTAACTGTGTCCAGAGGGCTATAAAATTGTGCATAACCTTTGATCCAGTACTGCCACTACTGGGGTCTATATCCCAAAGAGATCCTCATAAAAGAGGAAAAAGGACCCACATGTGCAAATATGTTATAGCAGCTCTTTTTGTGGTGATAAGGAATTGGAAAATGAGGGAATACCCATCAACTGGAGAATGGCTCAATAAATTGAGGTATATAAATGTAATGGAATACTATTATTCTATAAGAAATAATTAGCACCTGGTTTCAGAAAAGCCTGGAAAGTCTTTCATAAACTGATACTGAATGAAATAATCAAAACCAGAAGAACATTTTATACAGTAACAACAAGATTATGTGATGATAAAGTGTTTTGGATTTGACTCTTCTCAGCAAAACAGTGAGTCAGAATTATTCCATTGATGCAAAAATTTTAAATAATATATTGGCAAAGAGATTACAACAACTTATCAGCAGGATAATATACTATGACCAAGTGGGTCATACCAGAAATGCAAGCCTGGTTCATTATCAGGAAAACTATTACCATAATCGATCATAATAATAACAAAACCAATAGAAATCATAAGATGCAAAAAAAAACAAAAACAAAAACAAAAACTTTTGACAAAATACAGTACCCATTCCTATTAAAAAAAAAAAAAAAACACTAGAGCATAAGGATAAAGGGAGCTTTTCTTAAAATAATAAGACTTATCTAAAACCAATAGCAGTCATTATTTATAATGGAGAGAAGCTGGACACATTCCCAGTAAGATGAGGGGTGAAACAAGGGTGCCAATTATCACCACTATTATTCAGTATTTTACCAGAAATATTGGGTTTAGCACTAAGAAAAAGAAATTAAAGGAATTAGAATAAGCAATGAAGATATAAAACTATCACTCTTTGCAGATGATATGATGATATACTGAGTATCCTAAAAAACCTAAAAACCTGTTGGAAACAATTCACAGCTTTAACAAAGTTGCAGGATATAAAATAAACTCACACAAATCATGAGCATTTCTATATATTACTGACAAAACAGCAAGAGATAGAAAGAAAAATTCCATTTAAAATTATTGTAGACAAAATAAAATATTGAGTCTACCTGCCAAGTCTGAAGAACCATATGAACACATTTACAAAACACTTCTCACACAAATAAAGTCAGATCTAAACAACTGGAAAAATATCAATTACTCGTGACTAAGTTAGCTAATATAATAAAAATGACAATTCTATGTAAATTGGTGTACTTGTTCAGTACCACACCAATCAAACTTCCAAAATATTATTTTATAGAACTAGTAAAAATAATAACAAAGTTCATCTGGAAGAAAAAAATATCAAGAATATCTAGGGAATTAATGGGAGAAAAATAATAAAAATGGTGGTTTAGCAATACCAAAACTAAAACTCTGTTATAAAATACCAGTCATCAAAACCATTTGGAAATGGCTAAGAAATAGAGTGGTGGATCAATGGAACAGATTAGATACACATGACACAATAATTAAGGCCAAATCTAATATTTGAAAAACTGCCAAACTCCAACTTCTGGAATAAGAATTATTTCACAAAAATTGCCTGGAAAACTGGAAAATAATATGTCAGAAACCTCGGCATAGACTTACATCTTACACCACATACCAAAATAAGGTCAAAATGGGTACAGGATTTGGGTATAAAAGATGATACCATAAACAAATGAGGAGAACAAGGGATAATTTACCTATCAGATCTTTGGAGAAGGAAAGAAGTAATTACTAAAGCATTATGAAAAACAAAATGGACAATTTTGATTACAAGACTATTCCAATAGACTGATGATGGGAAATGATAGCCACTTCCAGAGAAAGAACAATGAAGACTGAATGCAAATCAAAGAATACTATTTTCATTTTTTTTTCTCTCATGGTTTGCCTCTTACATGTATAACATATCATATTGCTTGCTATCTCAAGGGGAAGAAAGGGAGAAAAAATTTGGAACACAAAATCTTACAAAAGTGAATGTTGAAACTATCTTTATATGGAATTGGAAAAAATAAAATACTATTAAGTGATAAAGTGTATAAATAAATAAATAAAATTTATAAATTTAAAGATGTTTATCCCCTGTAAGGTAGCCACCAGATGATGATTTTTTTGGGTAATCCATAACAACTAGTGAAGTTCCTCTATTAAAGTATTGCAGTTGACAGTGGTGTAGGGAGAACCACATGAAGTCATGGATCCCTAGAATATTATCTATGTGCCAAATGTAAAAAAAAAAAAATCCTCTGTGATATGAATAATGAAAAACCAAATAAATTAAGCAAAGCTTAAAAAGATATCTTGAAAAATATATTGAACTTTGTAAATGAGGGGGAAAAAGTTGATTTGGATAATATAATATCTGTGTGCACAGATGGCATACCCAGCGTGGCTGACAAAGACAGAAGCCTGATTATTATTATGTTTTCTTTTAAGAGCTGCTTAACCACTTGCTTTTGAATTTTCATTGTCACTCCCCTCAGGAGGCCTTTTGTGCACATTCTTGTAAAAAGAGCTTAGAAAGAGTCGGTCTATCTGTACCAAAATATTCTCAGCAGTTCTATTTTCAATAGCAAGAAGCTAGAAACAAATTAAGTCTCCATCAATTGGAGAATGACTGAGAAAGCCGTGCAATATGAATATAATGAAATAATATTTATTGTTCCAGAAAAAGTGATGAACTTGAAGAATTCAAATTGTGGGAAGACATATGAAGTGGTGGAGGGTAAAGATAATAGGATCTGAAAAGAAATTTACTTCAGCTATATGGTCAAGAATAATAACACCCTAAAGAAAGGACAGAAGGACCAAGAAAAGAAGGATCATGGATCATCCTGTTAGCCTGATAAATTAGTGCTTGGCTTCATATTTCAAGATGCTACAAATGACACATACAAAAAAAAAGACTTACAAAACTAGAGGTGCTTATTGAAGGATACTATAGGTATCATAGACCTGAATGTCTGTAGAAGTAAGCAGAACACTATTCCTCTGCAGAACTGACCTAAAGCTTCTCTTGTAAGCAAGGTTTTTATCCCCCAAAGGAGAATTGGTTAGGAAAACATTGGTAATGATCTCATGATTTCTCTTGGAATAGTTTTGTGCAAAGCACCTTAGGGAAGATGAAGGATAAGAGAAATATGAAGGATTTGACTTATTTTTGGGAATAGTCTGTAGTAACTAAGGATGACTGATAAACAACTTTCACACTGGGGATTATGGATTTGGGATTTATAAACCAGTCTATCAATCACTAGTCTTCTGTAGTCCTCTTCTTTTGGGGTTACAACTAACATTAACTTTTTGTATTCCTTTTTATTGATTGATTGTTTATTTTCCAAATACATGTAAAGATAATTTTAAACTTTCATTCATTTACCTCCTTCCTCTCCAAGACAGTAAGCAATCTGATATAGGTTAAATGTCTAATCCTTTTAAATGTATTCCCATATTTGTCATACAACTAATATTTATTAAAAAGCAGCGATTTCTAGACATGTTTATACATTTGCTTTTTCTCTGATTTTTTTATCCTACCTATTTGGTTATTGTTATTCTCTTTTCTTCTACTCTTGTTGATATATTTGTATACCTGGATTTTTTTTTTTCTTTTCTTATACCTGGATTTTTCAATGGAAGTTAAGGTTAAATTTTTAAAAGTTAAAAAAAAAAAAAAGCAAGGAACTGCTTGTTTTCCCTGTCACGTTCTTACCTGGAGCACTAAATCATTATCAGTTTCAAACACTATTTAAAGAGGCATATTTTAAATGTCTCAATCTATGAATGCACAATAATATTCATGGGCTGTTTGTCATTTTGCTGCCTGTATTAAAAAGGTTGTCATTTTAAAAAATCTAATGTATATTGACACTCTGAGCCTCTAGTTTATGATTGATTATTAAGGTGATCTTGTCAATATTACTGGTCATTTGAATGAGTTGGGAATAAATTACAAGGGCAAAGAAAAATAATTCTAAGTAAGTATAGAAGAAAGTGTTTGGATTTGAGTCAGAATGGATTTTGTTCAATGATTTTGAGATAGATATGCTGACTTACATAGAAGGATTAAAAATGTTTGTTAATATTGAATATCTAGAAGAATTATTGATGAGGCAACTAGATGGCTCAGTGCATAGAGTTCTGGGCCTAGAGTGAGGAAGATCTGAATTCAAATCTAGTCTTAGACACTTATTTACAGGTTCCTGGGCATGTAACTTAGTCTCTGTCTGCTTTAATCCATTGGTGAAGGAAATGGCAAACATTTCAGTATTCTTGCCAAGAAAACCCCAAGGACAGTATTGACATGCTATAGACCATAGGGTCGCAAAAGTTTGAATACAACTAAATGCCTGAACAACAACAACAAGGATTATTAGTATTTCATAACCATTCGTTTGATTTGGAAAGGCAGTAAGAGAGTGGTGGAAGGACCACTTGACTTGGAATTGAAACTCCTTCTCCCTTTGCAATATGGCTTTTGTTCTCCTCCCTATGTGCTAGGAACTGCACTCTCAAAGGTCACTAGCGAAGTCCTGATTGCCAAATTCAAAAGTCTTTTCTTTGTTCTCATCTTGTTTGACTTCTTTGCAACTTTTGGCACTGCTAGCCACTTCTTCACATTGAGTGTTTTATTCCCCCACCTTCCGAGTCATTAAACTCTACTTGTTCTCTTCCTCTTTAAAGTCCCTGTTCCGTCTTTTTTTTTTTTTTTTTGGCTCGGTTTCCCAATGCTTTATTATTGGTGTTCTTTAGGGATCGTTCCTTCTTTCCCCAAACTCTTTCCCTTTTAGATTTCATTTACACCCAGGACTTCAACTATCATTTTTGTTTGGGCCACTTACAAATTTAGGGATCTAAACTTTTTCTTAAATTCCATATCAATATTTCTTGATAACAAGAGGACTTCTTTGTCTAGAGGTTCTACTTTCAGGGGTCTTCAAACTATGGCCCGAGGGCCAGATGCAGCAGCTGAGGACATTTATCCCCCTCACCCAGGGTTATGAAGGTTCTTTATTTAAAGGCCCACAAAACAAAGTTTTTGTTTTCACTATAGTCCGGCCCTCCAATAGTCTGAGGAACAGTGAACTGGCCCCCTATTTAAAAAGTTTGAGGACCCCTGTAGATGGTAGCTAGAATATAGTGTGTTAGAAATAACACTCTTGACACTGAAAATCAGATATCAAGGAAATTTTATTAAAGTAGAATCTTAAGGAATCATCTTAATGTTTCTGGCCAGAAGCGGGCCCCACTTCTCTTGGGGAAGAGGGACCCCTGGGTACAGAATGGAGGAACCTTTATACTTGCTCTTGTGACATAGCTCCTCCCTTCAGAGAATGGATTGGTCCGCTTTATCCCGGTTACAGTTTTTCTGATATGCCCACTACATGTTTCCCCTTAATATGTATCAAACATGACCCCCTCCCTTCATCATACATTCCATGTTCAAAAATGGTGGAAAACTCCTCCCCTAGGGTGTGTTATTTAATATTCAATTAGTCTATTAAGTAGGCAGTAGTGATTTGGTTAAGTCAAGTCATTGACCCCAAACAGTTTGGGCTGGGTTATTATCTTAAGTTTGTAATTTTCTCAAAACCACATGACTCTTTCTGATTGGCTAAATCCACATATGTGCTTTCCTAGCCCTCCAATTTCTTGTTTGCTCAAGGCTTCTATTAATTATTTAATTGTTCTCTGAATTCTAATATTCCTTAACCTCTTACATTCTGAGGTATCTATCAGCAGTATCACAGACTATCTTCATTTCCATAGGATAGTCCAAATGTGTATGAGCAGTTTTATTTAGCTATCTAAGGGATCACTTTTAAGAAAATGTGGTGTAAGACCTTTTAAATTTCTGTCTTATTGAACAATGATAAAATTATCGATTTTGAGCTAGAAGGGAATTTAAGTCATGTAGTACAACTTCCTTATTTAACAGGTGAAAAAACTGAGAGTCAAAGAATTAAATGATTTATTCTCATCCATAACAGGTTTTTTTTTTCATTTTCCATGATGCTTGACTCTAATGTGATAAAATATTCTCAGTAATATTAAGTTGCCCTTTTAAATCATGCAAATGGATATTCTTATATCACCTGATGACCACTTATTTCAAATTTCAGAGTTGTAAAACTAGGAATTTTTGCACATGAAGTAAGCACTACAAACTTTGCCAGAGGCATGTAGCATAAAAGATGACTTCAATTAAGGGTGTGGGAAGGGGATACTGCCAGGGACTCCAGGACAGCTGTCGGAGGCTACTAATAGAAAGGCTAGAGATGAGGAGGGGGAAAGAGTAGAATGGTTTTATAAGAAGCACTCACCCTAGTACATCAAAATATTACTGTCTACCACTCTCTAAACCTGGCCCAGTTAAATTTAATGCCCTAAAAAAAAAACTCTGATCACCCTTCTTTAGTTTCTACTCTTAATTTTGATGTCATTTGGTTCTTTGTTTTTTAAAGGATTATTATCCCCTTTATAAATCATTCTAATCCTTCGATACCTAATCCTCAAACATTATTAAGTTTTTTGAAATAATATCTAAATTATAATATTTGACAAAACTACCAGAGGCCTTTGTATTTAACTTTGAATTGCTTTTGCAAAACAACTTCCATAATAACTGGAGCTAGAAAAGAGGGAGAAATATTGTGAATGGAAATGAAGAGTGAATGGAGGAAGAAAAAAAGTCAATCTAGCTTAATAATAAAATGGTTTATTTTTGGAATACAAACATACTCAAAATATTCATGTTGATTATGCACTGGAAGCAGGTATTTACAAAATCAGATCCTGATTCTGTAATAGATTTATTATTTCTTATTTGAGAAAATGTTCTCTATCCTTGTCATGTGAAATGAAATAAATAAATACTAGCTCACATAAATGTTAGGATAGTGATGACATACCAAGGATACAAAGCTATATATCTTGGAAAGATCTCAGATTGTTAAACATTAGACACAAATAAAGAAAAACAAACTATCAAATTGGTTCTAATGGAAAGTGAAACCAACAATCCTTAAGGTAAAATATGATTCTATCAACTAACAATTATTGGGTATCTACTATGCCCAAGGCATTGTGCTATGTACTACACTAGGTATGAAGATTAAAACATATTTTCTAATTTCCTGAAACTTTTATGTATATACACAGCATACAATCTCCTTCTCCCCAAACACACAACAAACCAGTACATGTCAAATATATGCTAATTGCTCATTATATTCTAACATATCTATCTGTTCATGGTTGTAAGGATAGACTATAAGATCCTTGAAGGTAGACACTGAGTTTCTTCATAAAATGAGAGACCTATAGATTCAGAGATAGAAGGGACTTTTATGGTAATTTTATCCAACCTTCTCATTTTATAGATAAGGGAATTAAAGCCCAGAAAGATTAAGTAATTTATTCATCTTTGCATCATCAGTACCTAGCACATGTTAAGCACTTAATAAATGTTGAATCAAAGCTTCAAAAAAATAGGTATTTCAAGAATTTAGAGGAGTAGAGGCTATTGATCTGAGTGGTGGGGGAAGATTTTTTTTTTAAAGAGGTGGGATTTCTTGAGAAGACTTCCCTCTCCTTCCCCCCCCCCAAAAAAAAAGGTGGGATTTGATGTAGAACTTGAAAATGGACCAGGATCTCAGCATACTGAGAGGAGGAGACACACTATTTTAGGCAAGAGAAGTGAACTTAAATAATGTGGTCCAAAATTCTTTTCTCACTTGCCATATTGTTCTTCTTTTGTATGTTATATTTTGAAATCTAGTGTGAGTAAATTAATAGCAAACATTTTCTATGAGTGCATATCTCTTGATATTCAAATGGGCTGCTAATGTATGCTTATTATAACACCTCCCCTCCTCCTACTCCCAGACTGGTATCCAGATCAATGAAAGTGGTAAAGCTGCCCAAAGGGTACTCCTCCCCCTCACACACACATTCAGTGTTGGTTCCAACATTGATATGAACAGTTTTAGACTGTGTCTGGCTGATTTCAAAATACTTATCCAATTCATGTGGCTGCAGTTTTCTGAATGTTTATTTTACATGATGTCTAGCAAATTAACAGAATCTACTAAATAAGGTAAATTACAGCAATATTTCTGTGTCAAAGGACTGATCACATACTGGCATTATTATACTTCAAGTCTATCAAGCCCTTGGATTAACTGGATTAGCCTAAAACACATAGAAGAAATCTTCTATTATATGTGTATAGCACTTTCATGTTTATAGAACTCTTCCCTTCCAACAATTCTATGTAATTGTGAAACTATTATCCTAATCAGGGATGAGGAAATTGGGTTATAGGGTAGGGGAAAATGTTTTTTTTTTTTTTCCTAGAGTAACAATGTTAGGACTTGGACCTAGGTCTTAAGAAACCAAAAATAGGGCTTCTTCCTTTGCTTCCTTCTCACATCAACAAAAAAACTAGAATTAAGGAAATCATGGAAGGGAAAACTAGAAGTGAGAAAATCATATGTATCCAGAAGGAACATAAGTAATCAGAGAATCATATCAGTTTATTATTCATGGAAATGCAAACACATGGCTCCCCCGCTTTCTAGTTCTCTTCAGTCTCACAGGCAAACACAGGTGACATCATGGGCATATAGTGGGATGCATATCCTTACCAAGAGACCACATTGATTGTTATTACTGAGCAAATTCATAAAGGCTGAGTGTAAAGGGGATCAGTGAGTAATCAATCAGTGGATGACCTGGTCTACAATATTCCTTATCTTCCTTTTAGACTACAAGAACACTGGAATTAGGAAAATATATAATCTTGCTTATTTGGATTAGAGAATGTTTGCTAAATTTATTATGATTACAATTCATTGCTTAAATTTAACTAATCAAACCAATAATGAGTATGTAGGAATCTTTTGTCCATAAGTAGATCAATCAGTTCATCAAACATCAAATCACTTCAATCACCTAGGACCTAGCAACAGACCTTACACTCAACTACATATCTTTTACATGAGAAGTATTTAAATTGTAGGAATTTGTAGGAGTAGGAATATCTCTGATTGAGGATTAAAATTTCCTTTTTGCTCATGTTCTAAGTGAGGTATCAAAGTATTTTTCTTCTTCTGAGGTACCACTGCACACCTCTGAGATTGGCTTAAATGAACTGATGCTGAGTGAAGTTGATGGATGCCCAGTCCTTTTCCCCAGGATTTCCTCTCTCCAAAATACAGAAAGGGGGCAAATTATGGGTCAGAGTTGAAGTCTACACAAAACCTCAAACCTAGTTGAGAAATGTGGAATAATGAATTCTTGTATATGCTGCTTCTTATTTGTTTTCTGCAAAAACCCCATCCTGTCTGATGGATAATACCTTGATAAAAGAAATCTTGTCTACTCACCTAGATGAAAAGACTTCCTAGCTCTTCCTTATCTTTCTTTTATAATTTACAAGCTTGTAGGCTGTTAGCCTGCTAGCTAAGCCCCAAATTATCATTATATAAAGCTCTCCTAGAATCCTTTCTAATTACTAGGCTCTCTTTAGATATAAGCCTATCAGCTACAACAAAAATAGACTCTTTTATAACTTTAAGAGAATTTCTTTGAATTCTTTAAAATTATAAATCATGACTCACAGACTTCAGAGTGAGCAGAGTTAGAAGGATATTATACACAGTAACAACAAGATTATGTGATGATCAACTGTGTGATAGACTTGGTTCTTCTCATCAATGAGGTGATTCAAGGCAATTGCAATATACTTGGGATGGAAAATGCCATCTGCATCCAGAAAGAACTATGGAGTCTGAATGTGGATCGAAGCATAGTATTTTCAACTTTTTTGTTTATTTGTTTCTCCACTTCCATCTTCTTTAAAGACCCAATCAATCAAGCAATAAAGGTTAGGTAAATGACTATTATTGTCACGTACTATGCTTAGTGAAATGGATAGAAGTACAAGTTCATATAAAAATATATGGTATAAATATAAACAAATTAATTTGGGAGGCAGGAGAGTAGTAAGAGGTATCAGAAAAAGATTTTCATAGAATAGTGCTCAAGCTGCATTTAAAAAAAAGATAGATAATCTACAAGGCAAAGTTAAGGATAGAGAGATACAGAACAGCTGGTGAATAGGCACAGAGATCTGGGAGATAAAATATTATGTGTGAGGAATAGAGAGGTTAGATTGACATTGTCAGAGTGTGGAGGGTCTAAGGTTGGAAAGAGAAGTTGGGATCAGATTTTATATAACTTTAAAGATTTAAATAATAAAATACATTAAATAAATTAATTTATTTCATCCTAGATGGAACAGAAAGCCACTGGAGCTGATTGAGTATGAGAGTCACATGGTTAAATTAATGCTTAGGGAAAATTACTTTGGTAGCAATTATGTGATGGACTAGAGTGTTGAGACATTGTTGCTATTATTGAAACAAATGACTCATACAGGCTTAGACTAAAATGGTAACTGAGAGTGAAGAAGAATTGGATGAGAGGTAGAAATAGCAAGATTTTACAAGCGATTGGATATGTGAGGTAAAGGAATGAGGAGATCACCATAATAGTGAGTTTACAAACCTGGGAAACTAAAAGGATGTTGGTGCTATTGACAGAAATAGACACATTTGGAAGAGGGAAGGGTTTAGGCAGAAATAATGACATGTCTCCAGCTATCCAGTTTGGAATGTCCAATGGGCAATTGGTGGTACAGAAATGGGACTGAATATATACATTTGGTAGCCATCTGCATAGATTTGAGGGTTAAACTCATGGGAAATAATGAAATTATCTAGAGTGGGAAGGTAGAAGGAAAAGGAAAAAAAGAGTGTGGAACTGAATCTTGGGAAACACTCATAGTTAAGATATATATATATACACACATACACAGTGACAATTTTACAGAGGACTAAAATGACAAATATTGAACAAAGCATTAGATATTTTAATAAATATATAAAAATAATCTTGAAGAGAGTAGTTTCTAGAGAATGGTTAAGGTTTGAGATAGATCAAAAGAGACTGATTAATGAATGGGTGAAGAGGAAGTAGAGGTAGTAGAAATATACTTCTATTTCCATAAGTTTAACTAGGAAAGGGAAAGAAAAAACAGGATAATAGTTGGTCAAGGGAAAATTTATTTTTCTCTCCCTCCTATTAGGCCCTCCCCAATCCATCAAGAAGTCAAGCAATATGATACCTATTATACATATAAATTATAGAAAACATGTATCTTTATTAGCCTTGTTGCGAAAAAAAAAAGCAAGAAAAATTTAAAAAGTGAAAAACACTATACCTCTATCTGCACTCAATTCATTATCTGGAGATAGATAGCATTTTTCATCATTTGTCCTTTGGACGTGTCTTAGATCACTGTCTTGATAATAGTAGCTGAGCAAAGCCAAGGTAGCAAAATAAAACTAGGGATTCACCTTAATTTTTCCTAGTTGCACTCCAAACAAATTAAAAATAATACCTCAAAATGAATTCTGGAGCAAGAGAAAAAAACAAAAGAACGGAGGAGAAACAATTTTCCAGCCTATAACAACTTAGAATTTCAGGAGGAAAGATCTTTCTCACTGGGATGAGAGTAGAGCATAGTTTACCACAATCTATTGAAAGCAATGCTGTGGTCTAGGCAGGCCTTGGGGACAATTGAATAAGTATTTGGGATTTTTAGATCACTCAGCTTAACTAGAGATCACTATTGACCACAACATAGAAAATTTTGATTATATCAAATTGAAAAGGTTTTGTACAAACAAAACAAATGCAAACAAGATTAGAAGGGAAACAATAAACTGGGAAAACATTTTTACAATCAAAGGTTCTGATAAAGGCCTCATTTCCAAAATATATAGAGAATTGACTCTAATCTATAAGAAATCAAACCATTCTCCAATTGATAAATGGTCAAAGGATATGAACAGACAATTCTCAGACGAAGAAATTGAAACTATTTATAGACATATGAAAATATGCTCCAAATCATTATTAATCAGAGAAATACAAATTAAGACAACTCTGAGATACCACTACACACCTGTCAGATTGGCTAGAATTACAGGGAAAGATAATGGGGAATGTTGGAGGGGATGTGGGAAAACAGGGACACTGATACATTGTTGGTGGAATTGTGAACACATCCAGACATTCTGGAGAGCAATTTGGAACTATGCTCAAAAAGTTATCAAACTGTGCATACCCTTTGATCCAGCAGTGTTTCTACTGGGCTTATACCCCAAAGAGATACTAAAGAAAGGAAAGGGACCTGTATCTGCCAAAATGTTTGTGGCAGCCCTGTTTGTAGTGGCTAGAAGCTGGAAAATGAATGGATGCCCATCAATTGGAGAATTGTTGAGTAAATTGTGGTATATGAATGTTATGGAATATTATTGTTCTGTAAGGAATGACCAGCAGGATGATTACAGAGAGGACTGGCGAGACTTACATGAACTGATGCTGAGTGAAATGAGCAGAACCAGGAGATCATTATATACCTCAACAACGATACTGTTTGAGGATGTATTCTGATGGAAGTGGATCTCTTCGATAAAGAGAGCCTTAATTGATCAAAGATGGACAGAAGCAGCTACACCCAGAGAAAGAACACTGGGAAATGAATATAAACTGTTTGCATTTTTGTTTTTCTTCCCAGGTTATTTATACCTTCTGAATTCAATTCTCCCTGTGCAACAAGAGAACTGTTTGGTTCTGCAAACATATATTGTATCTAGTATATACTGTAACCCATTCAACATGTAAAGGTCTGCTTGCCATCTGGGGGAAGGGGTGGAGGGAGGGAGGGGAAAAATTGGAACAGAAGTGAATGCAAGGGATAATGCTGTAAAAAATTACCCTGGCATGTGTTCTATCAATAAAAAGTTATTAAAAAAAAAAAAAAAGATCACTCAGCTTATAGCCAATAAGAAGACTAGACTACTACTCAGAAGGAAATTACCATGGAACCAAGATGGTAGAGCTAAGCCAGGAAATTGCTTGAGGTTTCCCAATTTCTTTCAAAAACCACATGAAACCAAGTCTCTGAACAGAGTCTGATGAAATGAAACCGTTCTCTAGCTCAAGAGAGATTGGTAGGACTTCAAGAAGATCAGTCTTATTGAGATGAAAGGAATATTCAGCTCAGCTCAGACAGTGTATGGGAAAGCCAGTGAGAGGGTCTTAAACACAGTAGATTAGCAAATGACACCTTCTGTCCTTGTTCTCTTGGCTCAGTAGTAGAGCAGACCAGTGGAGCATCCTCTAGTCCCAACTCAGAAGGCAAATTGCCAGCTTGGGAAACTAGGCTGTTTCCTGGAAAAAGCAGGTAGGCCTACCTACCACAGAGGCCCCTGTACTCAAAGCCAAGGCTCAGAACTTCACAAAAAGTTTAGGAGAGCACTTCCTTTATCCCAGGAACAGAGCTTGATCATAAAAGGCACAAAAGGAAAAAAATTAAAAAAGAAAATGAGCAAGAAAGATAAAAGACTCTTAATCATCGAAAGCTACTATGATGATAGGGAAGACCAAAACACCAACTCAGATGAAGATGAAATGTCTATAAAGGTAATTTGAAAGAGTGATATGAATTGATCTCAAGCCCAAAGAGGCTTCTTGGAAGTGCTCATAAAAGATATCAAAAGGCAAATAAGAGAGGTAGAAGGAAAAATGAGAAAATAAATGAAAAGTATGCAAGAGAATATCAACAGCTTGGAATAGGAAAGAAAAAACAATTGACTAAAGAAAACAATCCCTTAAAAATACAAGTGGTTAAATGCAAAGAAATCACTGAAGAAATCAATTCTTTAAAATACACAATAGGCCAAATGCAAAAACAAACAAACAAACAAACAAACAAAACCTTAAAAAAAGAATATTAAATGGAAAAAGAGATGCAAAAGCTAACTAAGGAAAACCACATATTAAAAACTGGAACGAGGCAAATGGAAGCTAATGGCTTTATGAGACATCAAGAATCAAACTAAAAATAAATACCTCAAGTATCAAGGAGCAACAGTCAGTTTTACTCAAGATCTGGCTGTGTCTACAATAAAGGATCAGAGGGCCTGGAACAAAGGACCTGAAATTACAACCAAGAATTAACTACCCAAGAGACTGAACATGATCTTTCAGGTAGGAGATGAATCTTCAATTAAATAAGAGACTTGCAATCATTTCTACTGAAAAAATTAGAACTAAACAGAAATTTTGATCTTCCAACAGTGGACTCAAGAGAAGCACAGAAAAGTAAATGGGGATATATATGCCTGTGTATGTCTATATGTATATATATAGACCACACACACACACACACACACACACACACACACACATATGTAATTTAAAGGTTAAACTGTTTATAGCCCTATATGGGAAAATGATATCTATAACTTGAGAACTGTATCTGTGATTGGGGCAGTTAAAGGAGCACACATAGATGGATGGTGTGGACATGAATGGACTCTGATATGATAATATCAGAAAAAGACAACAAAAAGTGGAAAAAGGATTGTATTGAGAGAAGAGGAAAAAGGAGGTAAAATGGGACAAATTAGATCACATGAAAAGGCACAAAAAGCCTATTACAATAGAGGGAGGGAAAATAGGCAATGTCTGAAGCCTAATGTCATCAGTTTTGGATCAAAGAGAGAATAATTAATCACTCAGGTATAGAAATTGGGTAGGAGTAGAAGAAGAAAGAAAAAGGAAAGGCTGAATAGAAGAGAGGGGAGAAACACTAGGAGAAAGAGATAAGAGAAAGGATGATAGAAGGGAAGGCAGGAAGAGGGCTGGTAATCATAACTGTGAATAGGAATGGGATAAACTCTCCCATAAAACAGAAGTAAGCACTAAAATGGATGAAAAACTGCAATTCTACAATATGTTGTTTATAAGAAACACATTTGAAACAGAGATTTATAAAATAAATTGCAATATTATGTAAAGAAGGAATTCTGTGAAATTCCCTCTATGACACAAATATGATACTGATATCTAACTCAGGAAGAGCCAAAACAGAGAAATAAAAGGAAAAAAAAAAAAAACCTCTCTAATGAATATTGATGCAAAAAATTTTAAATAAAATATTAGCAGAGAGATTACAACAACTCATCAGCAGGATCATACATTATGACCAAATGGAATTTATATCAGGAATGTAGGGATCAATCAACATCAGGAAAACAATTACCATAATTGACCACATCAATATCTAAACAGAAATCATATGATAATCTCAAAAGATGCAGAAAAAGCTTTTGACAATATTTAGTACCCATTCCTATTAAAAACACTAGAAAGGATAAAAATAAAGGGAGTTTTCCTTAAAATGATAAATTGCATCTATCTAAAACCATCAGCAAGCATTATTTGTAGTGGAGAGAAGCTGGACTCATTCCCTGTAAAATCAGGGGTGAAACAAGAAAGCCCATTATCACCACTGTTATTAAATATTTTATTAGAAATGTTGACTGTTGACTTTAGTAATAAGAAAAGAAAAAGAAATTAAAGGAATTAGAATAGGCAATGAGGATATAAAACTATCATTCTTTGTAGTTGATATGATGATATACTAAAGAATTATCCAAAAACCTACTGGAAACAACAGTTTTAGTACAGTTGCAGGATATAAAATAAACTCATACAAATCATTATCATTTTTATATATTACTGACAAAGCCCAACAAGAGATAGAAAGAGAAATTCCATTTAAAATAACTGTAGACAAAATATTTGGGTGTCTACCTTTCAAGACAGACCCAGGAAGTATCTAAACAAAATTACAAAACACTTCGCACACAAATAAATTCTGATCTGAACAATTGGAAAATTATCAATTGTTCATGGGTAGGCTGAGCTAATATAATAAAAATGACAGTTCCATCTACATTAGTCAACTTGTTCTTTGCCATACCAATCAAATTGTCAAAAAGTTATTTTATAGAGCTAGAAAAAACAATAACAAGATTTATCTGGAAGAACAAAGGGTGAAGAATATCAAGGAAATTAATGAAAAAAAAAAAAAAGATAGTGGCAATACCAGACTTAAAGCTCTATTATAAAGCAGCAGTCATCAAAACCATTTGGTATCAGCTAAGAAAAAGAGTTACGTATCAGTGAAATAGGTTAGATACACATGACAAAATAATCAATGACTATAGTAATCTAGTATTTGACAAACCCCAAAACTCCAGTTTGACAAAAATTTCTGGGAAAACTGGAAAATAACATATCAGAAACTCATCATAAACCTACATCTCACACCCCATACCAAAATAAAATTAAAATGGATACATGATTTGGGAATAAAGGATAATACCATAAGAAAATTAGGAGAGTAAGGGATAGTTTATCTACCAGATTTTGGAAAAGGGAGGAATTTATGCCCAAAGAAGAATTAGAGAACATTATGAAAGGCAAAATGGACTTTGATTACAATAAATTTAAAAAGTTTTTTGCACAAAGTTAATGCAGCCAAGATTCTAAGGGAAGCAGAAAGCTGGAAAAACATTTTTACAGCCAGTGTTTTTGATAAAGGCCTCATTTCTAAAATATATAAAGAACTGTATCAAATTTATAAGCATACAAATCATTATCCAATTGATACATAATCAAAGGATATGAACATACAATTTTTAGATGATAAAATTAAAGCAATCTAGTCATGTGAAGAAATGCTCTAAATCACTATTGATTAAAGAAAAGCAAATAAAAACAACTGGGAGGTATCATTTCATACCTTTCAAATTGGCTAAAATAACAGGAAAAGATGATGACAAATGTTGAAAGGGATGTGGGAAAACTGGGACACTAAAGTATTATTGGTAGAGTTGTAAAATGATCCCTCCATTCTGGAAAACAATTTGGAACTATGTCCAAAGGGCTATCAAACTGTGCATACCCTTTGATCCAGCAGTGTTTCTACTGGGTGTGTATCCTAAAGAAATCATAAAGAAGCAAAAAGGACCCATATATGCAAAAATGTTTGTAACAGCTCTTTTTGTGGTGGTAAAAAATTGGAAAATAGATAGATGCCTGTCAGTTGGGAAGGCTGAATAAGCTATGACATATGAGAGTTATGGAATATTATTTTTTATAAAAAATGATGAACAGCTTGATTTTTAGAAAAACCTGGAGAGATTTACATGAACTGATGTTGAGTAAAACAACCAGAACCAGGAAATATAGTATACATACACACTAACAGCAAAATTGTGTAATGATCAAATATGAAAGACTTTGTTCTTTTCTGCAGTTCAGTGATCTAAGGCAATCCCAATAAATTCTGGATAGAAAATGCCATCTGCAGCCAGAGGGTTAATTATGGAAAATTAATGTAAATCAACACATGTCATGTTCACTAATTTTTTTCCTTTTACTTGTGTTTTTTTCCTTGTAGTTTTTCCCTTTTTTTTTCTGATTTTTCTCTTCCAAAATGATTTATAAAGAAATGTGTGTTTAAAAAATTAATGTATATGTATAACCAAAAAAAAAAAAAAAACTCCCCAATAAAAATCATATTGTCAATAAGAAGAAGAAAGAAATTACAAGGTTCATTTTGCTGGCACTGGGGGCAGGACTTTCTTGCATTCCCAGAGAAAGAGCTAAGTCCTAGTCTTAGGGTGATAAGGAATAGTATATTCCTTCTATAGGAGATCAGGGATCCTTTTCACAGTGATGAAAAGAATGTTTATGGTTATTCACTAAAAAAAGGCACAGGCCAGGAGAGCAATGACCATATTTCAATTTAGACCATGCAACTTCGGAAGAACTGAAGATTTACAAGTCTCTTAAACTAGCTCTGAAAACAGCAGTACAAACAAGCTGAAGCTTAGTAGTCTCCCCATCTCCATTCCCACCTCAGGAACAGAGCCCAATTTTAACATAAAATTAAAAATCAAGAAATAAACTTTAAAAATGAGTAAACAACAAAAAGAATCTGACCATGGAAAGTTACTATGTTGACAGAGAAGATTAAAACACAAACTTTGAAGAAGACAAGAATATAAAAGCAACTACATGTAAAGACTCAAAGAAGAATGTAAATTGGTCCAGGTTAAGAAAAAAATTCCAAAAGAGTTCAGAAAATGATTTTAAAAATTAAATAATAGAGGGAGAGGAAAAACTAAGGAAAGTAATGATAGTAATGGAAGAGAATCAAGAGAAAAGAGTCAATAACTTGATAAAGGAATCACCAAAAATGGAATAAGACATACAAAAAAAAATTCATTTAAGAAAATAATTCTCAAAATGTAAAATTGGCCAAATGGAAAATGAAGTACAAAGGCCTACTGAAAAAAAAATACTTAAAAATTAGAATTAGTCAAGTGGAGGCTAATGACTCAATGAAATATCAAGAAATAACCCACAAAATCAAAAGAATAAAAAAGTAGAAGAAAATGTGAAATATCTCATTGAATAAACAACTGACCTGGAAAATAGAGTGAGGAGAGATCATTTAAGAATTATAGGGTTATCTGAAAGCCATGATTAAAAAAATAAAGAGCCTGGACATTATCTTTTTTTTTTAATTTTTATTTAATAATTACTTTATATTGACACTCGTTTCTGTTCCGATTTTTTTCCCCTCCCTCCCTCCACCCCCTCCCCTAGATGGCAAGCAGTCCTTTATATGTTGGATATGTTGCAGTATATCCTAGATACAATATATGTTTGCAGAACCGAACAGTTCTCTTGTTGCATAGGGAGAATTGGATTCAGAAGGTATAAATAACCGGGAAGAAAAACAAAAATGCAGATAGTTCACATTCGTTTCCCAGTGTTCTTTCTTTGGGTGTAGCTGCTTTTGTCCATCATTTATCAATTGAAACTCAGGTCTCTTTGTCAAAGAAATCCACTTCCATCAAAATATGTCCTCATACAATATCGTTGTCGAAGTGTATAATGATCTCCTGGTTCTGCTCATTTCACTTAGCATCAGTTCATGTAAGTCTCGCCAGTCCTCTCTGTATTCATCCTGCTGGTCATTTCTTACAGAACAATAATATTCCATAACATTCATATACCACAATTTACCCAGCCATTCTCCAATTGATGGGCATCCATTCATTTTCCAGTTTCTAGCCACTACAAACAGGGCTGCTACAAACATTTTGGCACATACAGGTCCCTTTCCCTTCTTTAGTATTTCTTTGGGATATAAGCCCAATAGAAACACTGCTGGATCAAAGGGTATGCACAATTTGATAATTTTTTGGGCATAATTCCAGATTGTTCTCCAGAATGGTTGGATTCGTTCACAGCTCCACCAACATGGACATTATCTTTTAAAAAAATTACCAAGGGAAACTTCTCTGATATTCTAGTGCCAGTGGGTAAAATATAAATTGAAATAATCTAACAATCAGGTCCTGAAGAAGACCCCCAAATGAAAACTTTCAGGAATTTTATAGCTAAGTTCCAAAACTCCTGGATCAAGGAGAAAATACCATATGCACCCAGAAAGAAACTGAATATCATGGAGCCATGATTTAGCATATCTATCCATCTATCCATCCATCCATCTATTTATCTATCTATCCATCTATCTATCATCTGTCTATTTCTCGCTTTCTATCTATACCAGCTTCTACATTAAAGGAGCAGAAGGCTTGGAATATGTTATCCAGGAAGGTAAAAGAACTAAGATTACAACCAACAATCACCTATTCATTTAAAGTAAATATAATCCCTCAGGAGCAGAAAAACATTTAATAAAATATAGGACTTTCAATCATTCTTGATGAACAGTCTAGAGCTAAACAGAAATTTGACTTTCAAATACAATACTTAATGGAATCATAAAAAGGTAAATACAACAGAAATCATAAGGGATTCTATGAGATTAAACTGTTTATATTCCTATACAGGAAGCTAATATTTATAATTCTTATGTACTTTTTCATTATTAGGGCTGTTAGAAGGCAAATACATATACAGAGAGTACATGTATGAGTGAAATGACATAAAAAATTAAAGGGTAAAAAATAGGAAAGTACTAGGGCAAGATAGAAAGGGGAGATAGAATGGGTAAATTATCTCACATAAATGAGGAACAAAAAATATTTTAATGTGGAAGGGGAGATGAGGATAGAGTTAGGCAATGCTTGAATTTGACTCTCAATAGAATTGGATGAAAGAGGAAATAATACATACATCCAATTGGATATAGAAATCTAACTCACTCTACAGGGAAATAGGAAGAGCAGGGAAGGAGAAAAGGGAGAATGAATAAAAGAGCTGGCAGATTGGGAAAGTAGTGGTTAGAAGCAAAACACTTTTGAGGAAGGACAGAGTTAATTGAGAGAGCAAAAATATAAATGGCAAAAACAGCTTGGAAAGACAAATAGTAATCATAACTGTGAATGTGAATGGGTTGAATTCATCCATAAAGTAAAAGTGGAAAGTAGAGTGAATTAGAAACCAGAATCCTATAATATATTGTTTTCAAGAAACATAAAGCAGAGAGGCATAAAGTAAAGGTAAGAGATTGAAGCAGAATCAACTGTACTTCAACTAAAATATAAACAAACAGGAGTTACCTTCATGATTTCAAACAAAGCAAAAGCAAAAACAGATCTAATTAAAAGATCACTAAGTTTTTCACTGTTGATCATCATTACATTATTGCTTTTATTGTGTACAATGTTTTCCTGCTTCCACTCACTTTATTTTGCATCAGTTCGTGTAAATCTTCCCAGGTTTTTCTGAACCATGCCTTTTGTCATTTCTTATACCATAATAGTATTCTAATACAATCATTAATCACAATTTATTCAGCTGTTCCTCAATCTATGGGCATTCCGTCAGTTTTGAATTCTTTGCCACCACAAAAAGTTCTGCTATAAATACTTTTGTATAAATAGGTCTTTTTCCTTTTTCTGTTGATCTTTTTGAGATACAGATCTAATAGTGGTACTGCTGGGTCAAAGAATATGTATAATTGTATAGTTTCTTGAGCATTGTTTCAAATTTTCTTCAGAATACCCACTCCCATTCTCTGGTATCTGCCCTGTCATTTTCCAACATTATTCCTTTCTTCTTTTTGCATCCTACATTGGATCCAATAAGACCCTCTTATAGAGGAAATATTGGTTGATGTAATATCTAACTTACCTTATAAGTCTTTTATACTCTGATGGGATTATAAAATCCTTAGGAGTAGAAATTGTTTCTTTTTTCATACTTGTATTACCAATACTTAAAACAGTGACTGACTAATAGCAGGTACTAAATTAATATTTGTTGATTAATTCATTGCAAGAGTGGTTCCTCTTCTGAGCATTCTATAAGTTTTCCCATATTTCTCTGAAACTGCCATATTTAGCATTTCTTATAGTACAAGAATATTACATCACATCCATATATCACAATTTGTTCCATTATTTCCCAAGTGATGAGTGCCTGTTTTGTGTCTGTTTCTTTGCTAATAGAAAAAAAAAAGTGTGATTTTAAGTATCATAAATATGATTCCTTTACCTCTGTTCTTATTTGAAGCATATGGCCAGTACTAGTGTCTTTGGATCCAATAGTAGGTATTGATGCAAAATGAAGTAGGACTGGAAGAATAATTTATATGATGACAATGATAATGTGAAGAAAAATGACTTCAAAAAACCTCAGAACTCTCATTATAGCAGTGTACAAAAAAAGACTTCAAAAGACAGATGATGAAAGATACCTCCCACTTCTTGACAGAGCAGTAATGGAATAGAGATTTTAAAATGCGATATGCATTCTCAGAATGGTATATGTGTTGATTATTTTTGTTAGACCATACATATTTGCTATAAGGAAAAGGGAGTGATAGGTTTGTAGCCAGTGGTATATGTATATTTTTAAAGAACAACAATAAAACATTTTTAAGTGTATGGAAAATTTTTGTTTTAAATTACAAGATAGGTGAATGTGCATACACACACATAGACACACATACACACACACACACACACACACACACACACACACACATTTTGCAATTTTTAACCCTTGTCTAAAGCTTGTACATTAAAGGCTGATCATTTCATGACTGTAACTTCTGTTAACTCATGCTATTAGAAACTGTATAAAAACGTGTATACTCAGCCTAGATAACAACCTAGGACAACCAATTCCTAAAAATGGATCAAAGCCAGAGAAGAATCCAAGACAAGGGAATCCAGACCACTAAGCTGTAACACTGCCTTGATTTATGAGGTACAAGCTGTGACTGCCTGAGGCTGTAAGCCCCTGAGAGTTGAAATACTGCCTAGAGCTATTACCACCACATCCATCAGCCACCCAACTGAGCCTTCTGCCACTTCATGGAAGACTGCTAGTTTCCATCCAAAGCAAATACTGTATTGCAATGTATTCCACTGCATTTGGAATCTGTGGGCCAAAAGGAGTGATAGAAAACGAGCCCATGTTCTTCTGACTATCCTTGCCAATACAGAGCTTTAATCAGCTGAGTGGTAGGTGTAGATTTCTTCCTTGGCTCAAAATCCACACTTTGAATTAAAGTTTTATCGAACTAGCCTAACAGTATAGTACTCTGTTGGATTTGGCAGAGAGCCATTTAAAATTTTAAGTCGTGGAGAAATATGCTCATATCTGTGCATTAGGAAGATTGATCTGGCAGCAGTATAAAGAATAGATTTGAGAGGGGAGAAATTAGAGGTGGAAAAATAAGTCAAGATCATAAGATCACATGATTTTAGAGCTAGCAGAGATGTTGGAGATCCAACACAACATTTAGTTTTTTATTATTTTTTATAATTTATATTTTTTATAAATGTTTTATTGGCACTTTACAAACATAGTCATTACATCCTATAATCTCACTTCTATCCTCTACCCTCAATGGAACTGCCTTGGAGCAGAAGTGTAAGACAGCAAAGTACAACAGCACATTGGCTAGGTCTAACAACATGTACCGCAGTTCATCTTTATAGTCCATTAGCTTTCTACCAAGAAAAGAAATGTATATATTACCATCAGTTCTCTACAGTCAAGATTAGTCATTGTATTGTTTGGAGTTCTGACATTTTTTTCAGTGTTATTTTCTTTTTTTCCATAAATAGTTGTCTTGATTCTGAATACTTTACACTACATTAATTTAATTAAGTTTTCCTGTTTCTCTGAATTTTACATCTCCTTTTTTCTTCCTAGGTTTCAATTTGGACAAAGTTGGGAACCAACCTTATTTTCAGCTTTTTTTTTTTTTTAACAAAAAAGCACACATGCATATATACATGCACACAAACATATACATATATACATACATGTATATGTGTGTGCATACATACAAACACAATGCATATATCACACACATTTGGGTACAATATATAATGACCACTAAAAATGCATGTGTATAAATATATAGTCCTGCATATGTCTATATTTATCTATTTATAACAATCACTCTGTCTTTGACTTTTGAATCAGAAAATTCAAGAATTTGCCTGTATCTCAGAAGCCATTTGATCCATATCCAGAAAAGAATCCCTCTCTCAATAAACCCAGTAAGCAATCCTTCAATGACCTCCAAAGAAGGAGAACCCAGTATTCTCAAGGCAGCTGTAATAGGATCCATAAGGTTCCTTATCCTTCACCATGTAGATTAGGTTAACTCTTTTCCTAAAAGGTAAGGAAATTGTCCCTAGGACTTGACTGATCAGGGCAGGCTAAGGTTCAAACTACACTGCTATTGATTTCAGTTGGTCTCAACTCATGTTGATCTTTCCTAACTATCCAAGAGCATAAACATGCCTTCCTTTATGGAGTCAGAGCCTAAAGCTTTGAAAGCATATCCTGCCTGTATGACCAGATATTTCAGTAAGGAGTTAATAATAGCTACTTCTACTCAAGATAGGCGCCATATCCCTTTGTAGACATGACTTAAGTAAATCTTATTTTGACAACTGTTGGATGATCTAGGGGTGTTTCATTGTGTTTTAAACCTTAACTGGCTAGGGACCGACCTGAGTCACTCAGTCCATCATAATCCCTTATTATATTTTAGGAAAAATTTAATTGTTATTTTTCCTCACATCAAGCCAAATCAGCTTCTTTGTAACTTCTACTTTGGCTTGAATTTTTGTCTCTGTAGCTAACAAAATTTTAGCCTCTCTTGTCTCACAAACTCACCCTTCAAATAACTGAAACCAGCCATCCTACTTGGTGTTGGGTCTTTTCTTCGACAGATAAAAACTTCCCAGTTCCTTTAACCAGTCCTTAAATGGCAATCCCCAGGTCCTTGACTCCCCTCTTCTCCCTTTTCTGGGTACTCTCCAGTTTATCAATGTCCTTCCAAAAAAATGGCCCAGAATTGAATACAATACTCCGGATGTAATCTGAGCAGGTGCAGAATACAGCAAGACAATCACTTCTTTTCCTGGAAGCATTCCTGGAATGCCACTTTTAATGCAGTCCAAGATTGAATTAGCTTTTTGAGTTGCTGAATCAAAAGGTTGACTCATATTGCACTTACAATCCACTAAAAGACTCAGATCTTTTTTTGAGAAAAAATGTGGTGTAACTATGCCTCCCCATTTTGAATTTGTGATGTTGGCTTTTTAGCCCAATTGTAAGTCATATTTGTCCCTATTCAATTTCGTATTAGGAGTTGTAGGCCAAGTTTGAGATCTTTTTGAATCCTGGCAATGCCTTTCATTTAGTATCTTAATTACCCCTCCCAATCTTATTTTATTTGTAAGTGTAAAGAAAATCTCAACCAACCTTTTCACCAAGTCAAGGATAAAAATGTCAGACAATACAGACACTCCAAAAGATTCCTCCTTCTAGGGAGATTGAAAACCATTTCCTGTTTTTCAGTCTACTAGTACTTATTCACAACTCACTGCCTAGCTCCTTCTTTAACACTTTTAAACTTTATATCTTCTTAATATCTTGACAACTACACTTAACTTCCTTTCCCTTTTTTCCCTTTATTTTTTTGATACCAATTTGTTGTGCTGACTTTTTCTAACTTAACTTGTTTTGCTAATTACCTTTCCCTTCTCTTTGAGTTTTTCATCTTTACTACATTTTGTTCTTTAGATTGAGACATTCTCTTACAATGATTGCGACTACTCTGAGGGATTTAGGATGAAAAATCCTGTCCATACCAAGAGAAGAAACTGTGTTTGAATACTGATTGAATTATAACTCTCTCATCTCTCTCCTTTTTTTTTTAAACTTTGTTTTTCTTGAGGTTTTTTTTTTTAAATAGGACGAGAGATCTATCTTTTCTCTATATCTATATTCTTATAGATATAGAGAGATCTATATTTCACTTTCATAAAAGTTTCCATGACTTTTATGGAAATGTTTTGCATAACTTCCCATGTGGTTTCTTAATAGGGGCTGGGAGTGGGGAAAAGGGAGAAAATTTGGAACTCAAAAAGTTTTTTAAAAATGTAAAAAATTTGTTTTAAATGTAACTGGGGAAAATATTAAATAAATAAGATTATATTGAGACATTATCTTCCTTTCAGCTCAAGCTATTGTTGTTTTAACTTTTCCTTCTTCAAAAATTTTTTCAAAACCACTCCAAATTTCTCCTTCCCCAATTCTATTTCTTAACTTTGATAAATACAGAGCCTTCCAAATCACCTTCATAATATCTTTCTCCTTTGTGTTTAACTCAAGTCTTTTATTTTCTCCAAATTCTTTCCTTACCATCTGCTACCATGGAAAGTAGGAAATAGTGATTCTACTAGACATATAATTCTAGGTGTGGCATGGATCAGTCTATAATATGTATAATTTAATGACTGTTCCAATACAATTAAAACATTTTCCAAAAGAGTCCAATCTCATTTTATTTTTTCTTTTAAAAATTAATTTTATGGATATATTTTGTTTCTGCATCACCTTCAGAAACAAAATCACCAATATATGCCTCTCTTGTTCACTCAGTGAGCCATCCCCTATAATAAAAAATAAAGAGAGTAATTCAGCAAAACTAATCATTTAATCAGTATGGGGTAGTCTCTCCTATCCCAATGAAGAGAAGTTGTCATATCCTCTTTTTGGAGGTCAAGCTTAATCATTATAATTAGTGTCCAGTTTTTATTGGTATTATTTTTTGTTTTCATGTTGTATTTGGGGTTTGTTTTTGTTCATTTTTATGTGTGTTTTTGTGTTGCAATTGTTTACATCAATTCATTTGCATCTCTCTGTGTTTCTCTGTGATGAGGTTGTGGTCCTAGCAAAAAATTATGAGATTTGGCACCAAATAATGGGGTTCAGTAGCAATTTACATGTGAAGAATTCACAATGGCATTCTCCTTTATTTAGGAGAAGAAGTTACAGACCAAATGAAGAACTAAAATAGACAACATGAGTAGTAAATATGAAATATCGGGTGAGGTTGTAGTTTGCAAGGAAAAGGATTTTAACAATTAACAATGAAAAAGACAAATTTCCCAGTGGAACCCAAAATTAACCAGGAGAAAGGGATTATGCCATGAGGTAGAAATATGCCATTAACTGGTAGACTAAATCCCCAGAGAAATTTAGCTCTCCAAGAGTTGAATTAGCTATAACAAGGAGAAAGATATTATGAAGCATGGGGAAGGGGGATGAGAGGAAAGACCACCATGATGAGCTAACCCTAATAAGGATTCAGCAAAGATGTCATCAGCCATGGGCAGATTTATAGAGGAAATTTAAACCCCAGGGGTTTGACCCTATAACTTGGCTTTCTGATTGGATACAGTAAAGTAGGATTTTTCCAAGACTTCCAAAGGGATAGGACTGTAAAGCTCAGCTGATCCCCATCAATGTCTTTCCCTGCTTGCCTCAGGGAACATTATCATCTTATCAATACTTCAGGCTTTCTTTGCCACCCCCCCCCCCCAGTTATCCAAGACCTATATTCTTTTACATTCATTCTTTCTTTTATAGTGTAATAGTATTCATCTGTGTTCATGCTCCACAACTAGTTCAATCAGTAACCCTTCCAGTTTTTTTTACAAAAAAGTGCTGCTATAAATATTCTGCTACATATGGCATCTTTATTTTTCTATTCATTGGCCTTCTTGTGCATAAAAAAGCAGCTCTCTGTGATCTTTCAAATATCACTAATCCTATTTCAAGTTTCTACCTTTAGCCATTTCTTTTAGTATAGGGTAATCTGTTGTTCATCTGGTCCTGGTGACTATTTGTAAAGAACAACCAGATGTTATTTGTGTCTGTGTATGTTTGATTTTTGGGTTTTCTTTTGTTTTGTTTTTTACTACCTCCACACTTACCTTAGTAGCAACTAGGGAGTTATTTGCTATTTTTGTTCTGTTCTTTCCAATCAAAAAAAAAAATGTATTTTTTTTATCATGGAAAACAGAAGCAGAATAAGAAGTGAACAGTACTGCCTTTTTTTGTCTTTTGTCATTATTATCCCATTTACTATGAATAATACCTAGAAATATTAAGTAGCCCTATTTACTTTCCTTCTCTTTTGTTTTTGAAATTATATAGTATAAATCATTTACTTTATTTTTGAAAAAACAAAAATGCATCTTTTCTTCCTCTCTTCTCTCCCCATTAAAAGAAAGAAAAATAAAAATCTTGTAAAAATTTTGTATAGTCAAGCAAAAAATCCTCAACAGGCATATTCAAAAACCATATGTCTCAATCTGCACTCTTGAGATTATCAAGAAGTGGGAAGTATATTTCATTATGATTTTTCTGTAATTATGGTCAATTGTTCCATTGACCAGAGTTTTTAAGTTTTTCAAGATATTTGTCTTTACAATATTTTTATTATAGCATGAATTGTTCTCCTTGTTCTACTTATTTCATTTTGCATCACCTGATACAAACTTTTCCAGGTTTCTCTGAAATCATTTTATATATATTTTTTTTGCAGGACAATAGTATTCTCTCACATTCGTATATAATAACTTGTTCAGCCATTCCCCAATTTATATGAATCCTCTGTTTCAGATTCTTTGCTACTGCAAAAAAGACTGCTATAAGTATTTTTGAACAAATGAAACCTTTGCTTTTTCCTTTCATCTCTTTGAGGCTCTAGACATAGTAATAATATTTCTTGGTCAAAGGGTATACACAGTTTAATAATATTTTTAGAAACAGTTCCAAATTGTTTTTCAGGATAACTAGATCAGTTTGTAGTTACATTTAACATTACTATGCCTGCTTTTTTTCATAGCCCCTCCAACATTCATCATTTTCCTTTTTTTGGGGGGGAGAAGAAAAGAGGGGAAGTTTGATAATCTGAAAGGCATGAGGTTAAACTTCGAAATTTAGTTTGCTGTTCTCTAGTTAATAAGGACTTGAAACATTTAAAAAGTATGACTGCAGATAAATTGGTTTTCTGCTTTTTAAAATTGCTTGTTCATAGCTTTGGATAATTCATCATTTGGAGAATAGCTCTTATATTTATAAGTTTAGAATTCCCTCTATGTCTTAGAAATGAGACTTTTTCCAGATAAACTTGATGTAAAGATTTTCCCTCTTATTTACTTATTTCTTTTTAAATTTTTTTGCTGCATTCGTTCAGTTTGAAGAAAACTTTTTCATTTTATATAATCAAAATTGTCTATTTTTTTCCCTTGTAGACTTCTCTTTTTCCTGTTTGGTCATAAACTCCTCCCCTATCCATAGATCTGATAATTATTTCTTTTTTATACTCTTAATTTGTTTATGATGTCAGTCTTTTTATCTAAAGACATAACTATTTGGAGCTTATTTTGCCATATAATATAAGATATTTCCAACAAGTTGCTTTCCAGTTTTCACAAGAGTTTTTGGTGAATAATCTATATTTCAATACCTGGGATCTTTGGGTTTTTAAAGCAGTAGGCTATTGTGCTCATTTGCTTCTGTCTATTGTGTCCCTCATCTGTCTTTCTGATTAGTCTATTTACCAACCAGTGCCAAAATATTTTGATCATTACTGCTTTGTAATATGGTTTGAAATCGATTATTGCTAGGATCCTTTCCTACTTTTTTCCTCCAACTTTCCCTTGAAGTTCTTGATTTGTTCCTTTAGATGAGTTTTGTTATGTTTTTTTTAGCTTTATAAAGTAATTTTCTGGTAACTTGACTGGTATGTGTGGAATGAGTAAATGAATTTAGACTGTACTGTCATTTTTATTTTTTTTAGTTCATTCTACTCATGAATAATTAACATTTTTAAATCATTTAGGCCTTTATTTGTATATAGAGTCTTTTATAATTGTATCCATATAATTAGCTCCTCTGTGGGTCTTTACTGGTAAGATCCCAAGTATTTTACATATCCTATAATTACTTTAAATGGAATTTCTCTTTCTATTTCTTCCTGCTGGCATTTTGCTATTGATATTTTATGAAACTATTAATGATTTATGCAGATTTGTTTTATAACCTTCAACTTTGCTAAATTTGTTGTATGTTTCAATTTTTTTTTTACTCTCTAACATAAGTATTATTATGATATCATCTGTGAAAAGCAAAAATGTTGTTTCTTCTTTGCTTATGATTAATTCCTCAATTTCTTTTTCTTATTTCTTTTTAACTTTGACTAGCATTTCAAGTATTGTATCAAATAATAATGATGATAATGAATACCCTTGTTTTATTCCTTATCTTACTGGAGAAGCTTTTAGATAAATACCATAATTACATATAATTCTGGATCTTGCATTTAGATAGCTACTACTTAGACTATTCAGAAAAGATTCATTTATTCCTATTGCATCATAGTGTTGCATGTGTGTTTTAAGAATAGGTGCTATATTTTGTTGAAAACTTTTTCTGTATCTATTGATATAATCATGTGATTAACATAGTCAATTCTAATTATAGTTTTCTAAATATTAACCAACCTTTAAACCAAGCTTACTAATCTGATGATAATGTATAGTTTTTATGATATATTACTGTAGCCTCCCAGCTAATATTTTATTTAAAATATACTTTGATATCCTTTAAGGCTATTACTCTATGTTTTTCTTTCTTTATTTTGATTCTCCCAGGTTTAGGTATCAAGACTATATGTGTGTCTTTCCAAGTTTGTATTAGGGCATTACAAAATCTTTTTTCCCTATATTTCTTTAATAGCTTTTATAATATTGAATTTTTTTCTTTAAATATTTAATAGAATTTGGTTGTAAATCCATTTGGTCCCAAAGTGGTTTTTTTGCTTTTTCTTTCAGAGCTCAATAATAGTTTGTTTCATTTATCTTTCTGGGATTAGTTAAGTCTTCTATTTCTTCTGCTAATCTAGAATTTTGTATTTTTGGGGATAAATATTAATCCATTTCATTTAGAGTGTCAATTTTATTGACATAAAATTAAGCAAAATAATTTATTTCTCCTCCCTCCCCATTTCTTCTTCATTTTTTTGAGGATTCATCTTTTAAAAAATTGTTTATATTGGCATTTTGAATTTTGATTTTCTATTTCAAATTTTTGTTATTTAAAAAAATAGTTTAAAGGCTACTTGTTGCTGTTATTGCTCTGAAATTTGTTAATTTCTTCTTTGATTTTCAGGATTTTTCTTTTGGTGTTTAGAGTTTTAAAATTTGTTTTTCTAATTATTATTTCTTAGTTGCATGCTCAATTCATTCATCTTTTATTGATGACAGTGTTTAGAGATATTGCCTCATCCCTCCAAATTTGCTACCATATATCAATTTTTTTTTAATTGAGAAAGAGACATCTTTTTAATTCCCTTTCAATAATCTTCAGACTCTACGAAGAAAATTTGGCCCAGGTCTGTCCTTCAGTTTCAAAAGCTGTCTTTGTTATCTTGATTATATCTTAATTTTGTTTGCTGAAGTATTATTTTTCAAATTCTCCACTCATTTTTAGGGGTAATTATTAAATCTTGTGTTATAATTTCTATGGAACCTCAGTACTAAAATTATTATTTTTTGGCTGATTGTAGTATTTTCATTTTGACTTGAAAACTTTTAATTTTTATTATAATGTTCCTATAAGTTATTATTTTGGAGTTTCCTCCAGAATGTGCCTATAGATTCTTTTTATTCTCAATTATCCACTGGGTTTAAGACATGTGGGTTGTTTTGTTTCATGCTTCTTTTTTTTTTTTCATGGTTTTCAGGTAGTATAGTGATTTTTACATTATTTCTTTTTGATCTGTTTTCCAGTTAAGCTATTTTGGTATATGATAGCTTATTTTTTTCTTTTTTTTAATTCAGATTTTTGAAGAGTCTGTTGTTTGAATAAGAATTTATATCTTTTGTGCCAAGCTGTCAATTCTTTTCCCCACAATTTTGATTTCTTTTCCAATTTTTTCTCTACCACTCATTTATTAAAAAAAAAATAAACTTAAAAAAAAAAATCTACTGCTTCATCTCTTGCCTCTTGCCTCTTGCTCCTGACTAGACTGCTTCTCCATTATTCCTTTCTATTTGTCTCTCTATGTTGATCTGGGCAGGAAAAATGACTCACTGATTTTTTTTTCCTCTTAGATTTCTCAGTTTGGATTCAATCTGATATGCTAGAGTAATTTTGTGGGAAGACTTCAACTATATTTCTTTCTGCTACTCTGCCATCTTGGCTAGTCTCTCTCAAATCTTGATTTTATATAGACAATAAAATTGAGACTCAGAGTTTAAGTGACAAAATCATGCAGGTAGTAAGAAGGCTAAGGAATAGTTGAAAAGCGAACTAATAAGATACTCATTTGGTCACTGATTGATCTATTTGCTTGTGTTCTAGCTGTTTATAGCCTCAAGCTAGGAAGTCAATTGAAGCTCCCAAACTTGAATTTAATCTCTTCTCAATTAATTACTGTCTCAGGATCCACAAATTATATATTCTAAAGGGGAAAACTATTAGGAATATTTTAGCCCATATAGAACTAAGTTTTTCCTGTACATGAGAATATAATAAACTCCTACTCTTAAGTTATTTTCTCCATAAATTTGTCTCCCAGTAGTGAGGACTTACTTACTCTAGGGAATTAACAACATATCTGAAACTCCCAGGCCTTGAAAAACATATTTTCCCATTGGAAGTATCTGGGCAGGTTAATTTCAGCAGTCTCTGTACCTGTCTGTTGAAGAGGCAAGGGAAGATGAGTGTAGAACATTGTGCATACAAGATGTCAAATATGGTTGATGCATGGGTTAGGTTTGCCTAAAAACTTTTTTATGTATTTACTTCTTCTTCTGGATACAAAGGAAAGAAATAAAAAATATACTAAGAATTAAGATAAAACAACCAAAACAAACAAAAACCTTCTATATTTTGTTTTTTTAGGATTTTTTGATACATAATGAGTGTCGAATTTTATGAAAGATTTTTTTTCCACTTTTATAGAAATAATTCTGTGGGGTTTTGTTATCTTTATAGTTTGTATGATTAATTATCTTCATTATTTCTCTAGCGTTGAGCCATTCTTACATACTTGGCATAAATCCAATTTCGGCATTAAATTATTTTCTGCATATTTTTCTGTAGTGTTCTTCCTATAATTTTATTTACAAGTTTTTCATCAATATTAATTACTGAAATTTCCAGATCTATGTATTGAGTACCAATTTATCTCCTTATCATTAACTGGATATCTCCAGCTAAATGTCTTATAGGCTTCTCAAATTCAACATGTATGTTATAAAACACATCTTTTGCCCTAAATCTCCCTTTGTTCCTAAATCACCATCCTCCTACCCAAAAAGTAGCTCTTGTGCCCCCTTCCTTTTGGTGTGTGTGTGTATTTCTCCTTCACAAATAATGAAATGCAAAAACAGTTAGGATTTATCTGGCAAATTCCAAACCAAATAGAAATAGTAAACATGACTTAAAAGAAAGGGAAAATTCAAAAAAAAAAAAATTATGCTGCCCCTATGGAAGAATGGGGAATAGAACGTATATCCACATCTTTATAAGTTATGCCCATAGTGCATTGGTGGGAATTTCTTACCTCTCCCACTGAGTTCCCATCCAAACTATTCTCTTCTCATTGCTATCACTGCTACAGGTCTTATCATCTCACCCAGGGACTATCAAAGCAGTCTGCTTGTGGGTCTGCCTTCTTCAAGTTTCTCTCCATACCAAAGCTATTCTCCATTCTGCCAGAAAAGTGATTTTCATAAAATTCATACCTGACCATGTCACTCTCTTACCCAATAAACCCCAGTGGCTCTCTGTTGCCTCTGGGATCAGAGAGAAAATCCTCTTATTTGGTCTCCAAAGGTCTTCATAATCTAGCCACTTCCTACCTTTCTATTCTTCTTATATATTACTCCATGCCATGTACTCCTGAATTCAGTGACATTGGCCTCCTGGCTGTTCCATGGCTGTTCTGGGTATTTTCTTTGGATAGTCTTCATGTTTGGAATGCTCTTCCTCCACATCTCTACCTACTGGCTACCTTCAATTTCCAAATAAAATCTCATCTATAAGAAAACTTTCCCAATTTCTCTTAATGTTATTGCCTTCCCTCTGTCAATTATTTTCTAAGTATCCTAGATAAAGATGTCTGAATATATTTGTTGTCTAACCAAATAAATCATGATTTCCAAAACAGGGTTTATATATAGCATCTTTTAAACAATCCTGTATTTAGCACAGTGCTTGGCATATAGAAATTACTTAATAAATAATTTCTGATTGACCCTGTTATCTGAGATTCCTCTATGCTCTGCTCTCTCCAGGTCTTGACTTAACCATTTCCAATCCCTTGATTAAGCTCTCCTAGTTTTGAATTGCATAGGACAGTCAGTAACTTCCTACACTCCAATGTTGCATGTTTTCCTCCAATTAAGAAGAAACAGCTTTTGAGATTAATTATTCTGGAAACTCAAGCAGTTAAGCATTGCAGCTCTTACTCTTCATACCTTGCTTCAGAATGAATGAAATGTCTTCCCTAAATCCTAAAAACCCCAAGTTCCCCACACTCCAGGAAACTGACATTTATTCTCTTGATTAAATCATGAAAATGTGGCCTACATTATTTGGACCTTCAAAAGCTGTCCTTGTTACTTCTGTCAGTACTAAGTCATGGGTAGCTTTAGAATAAGGCAGAACAGGATAGTTCAGGACCAGGAGGTAAACTAGATTGGTGAGATGGAATATTTTAAAACCATGCTGAAAGTAGGGATCATAGCAAGGAGGCTAGCTGATCATGAAAAAGCAGAGCATGGTTGGTTGCCATGAGTCCAAAGGTCAGAGTCTTGGTCAAAGGAAATTTTCAAACCAAACTAGAAAAAACAGGTATATTTTGGAGAAATAGTCACTCTGGTCTTGACATTCAGAAGTTCAAGTCAGAATCTCAATAGATTTGGGATGGAAAATGTCATCAACATCCAGAGAGAACTATGAGATTGAATATGGATCAAAGCATAGTATTTTCATCTTTTTTGTTATTTGTTTATTTTTCTTTCTCATGTTTTTTTCTTCCCCCTTTTGGTCTTATTTTTCTTACACAACATGATAAATATGGAAATATGTTTAAATTTCATGCCCTATATAAGACTGCTTACTGTCTTGAAGAGGAGGGGTATAAGGGAGGGAGAAAAAAATTTGGAGCACAAAATCTTACAAAAATTAATGTTGAAAACTATCTTTACGTGTATTTAGAAAACAATACTATTTAGAAATTCAAGTCAGATACAAGTACAGATAGCAGGAAAATCTCAATGAATACATATAGGTCAGGATTCAAGATTTAAAATTCATGTGAGGAAAAAAATCAGGAATATAGTTTAGACTAGACCCTTGAGAACAACATATCAGGTTCTAGAACAGGCAGATGGGCAGGTTTTGGTTACAAACTACTCTTGTAATGACTGTTGTCTCTAGACAAAGGCTATCTTCCTTTCGTCCTGGCTTTAAATATTCCCTATAGTATGGGATGAGAGATCATAAGCATGTACTCTCGACCCGATAGAGACTGAATTTTGACTGTGCTGATGATGATGGCAGCATCATTATATGAATATCCATGGCTCTTAACATTTTAGAAAACCAAAAATTTGTGTCTCTCATTGCAGAGTCATAAAAGCCTACTTCTGTTTCTCCTGAGTGGTAGAAACACTCTGCTGTAGCCTTTGAAAACAAACTTGTGGTTCTCCAGGATTGACGAAACCTATCTCTTGCTTCATCTGAACTTACAGGGTTTGCCCCAGTTTTCTGAGCATTCACGGCCTTCTGTTGTTAACCCACAGCCCCAGAGACTTTGTTTCACACGGCCCAAATTCAGTCAGTTCCTTTAGGCACCAGGCTCCTTTCCAGTTGTTATCTTAGCACTTCAGAAATTTGAGTATAATAATTCTGAACTCAGGGGTCCGATTTCCAAGCTTTGGGTCATTGATCCTCTGAGAATGCAGTTATTGGAAGAGTTATGTGGTACTTTTATGCTGGGAAAACACTATATTAAGTTCCATCAAGGTAAGCAGGGTGATTATTCCCTATGACCTTTGAGATTTGTTCATGATGAAATACTTTTTCTGTCCATGGCACAGAAACATTATCATACATATGCTTAACAAGTGCCACATTATTCCATGGGATCTCTGTCCCTTCCATGTTCCAGATTAGTTCCGTTATGAAAGCGTCTCTGAGGTCTGTGTAGTAGAACATCAATGTCTGGTACTACAGAGGCAATTTGTCTATGTTACTTTATATTTCCATCTTGGGTCTTCTCAGATTTCTCAAATATGGATTTGGACTTTCTGGATTTTATTTTGAGATCTTTCAGTCTTTTTATTGGTCAGAGCCTTACTCAAGGGATGTCTCTGGCATATGGCCTAGAACTATATAGCACTGGCAAAACTTTTTATTCTATAGAGGAGGGGGGTCTTTCAGGAAAACATAAGGAAACTGCCAAGTCAGTGAAAGCTTTATAGTGGTATAAACCAATTTCTTTTCATTTGGGGTAAGGAATCTCCCAAATAAAGGATTTCTTTTCATAGTTGCATTTGCTTTCTTAAATTGCAGAGTGGAGTGGAAAGTTTATTAAACAAAAATTTATGTGTCTTTTAAAAAAAAAAGAGTCTTAAAGGAGAGTTTTCTGAATGGGGGTATTCTCCTGTAGTTAAAAGTAAGCTATCAAACCCTTCATAACTAAAGGACATGCTACAATTCCTTTTTTGGACCTTAGTCATCCCAATACAGATTCTAAGAGTCTGTATGTACACTAAGCATTGACATTTTGTCTATTTATCCAATATATGCTAACAGTTACAACTACTATTTTAACATTAGTAGCACATTTTAAAAAATATTTGAAAGTTCTATTTGAAAAGGCTATGAATTAATGTCATAGATTATCAAAAAAAATGAATGTTTCAACTTGGGAAGAACCTTCATCAGTCCCCAAGAAAACAGAAGAAGTGACACCGTAAATTCATCCAATGGAATTCAAGAAAGACAATTGCATTGATTCTGGTGATACAGATAATGGAGAAAAATGGACTTAAGTATTGTCAGAGCGATAGACCAAAGCTAAACAATGGTCAAGAAGAGATTATATGTCATAGGACCTCTTTAAGATGAATGACTCCATCTTGAATTCCCAATAAGTACATATATCCTAAGCATCCAAGTTTATAAAACAATAAGTTGCCCATGCTATAATGATGATGTATTATTTGTACCTGTCAGGACCACCTGACCTGTGTGAAAAAAGTAGCTCTTGAAATATACAATAACCACCTTGAAGTGATGATGAAACTATTTAAACATATTGGCAAAAATCACCACAGACAATGAAAATTTGTTATTGATTATGCTAGCTCAAAGCTAACTGGATGTGTTCCCATAAAAGTAGGCACTAGTGAGCTCTAGTTGATTATCCCTAAATTGTGATGGAATATTCTATTGTTATAGGGGAAGCTGAGGACTGGAGTCTGTCAGTGGAAGCAGGAAGACCTAGGAGGAAGCCATATTGTAAGCCTTCCAGGAACCTATTGGGGCTTCATAGCCTCCTAGACTGAAACAGGAAGGATTTTTCACTTAACTATCACTGTCCATGGCCTGAACCTGACTGCATCTGCATATCTTATTTTCCATCTTTCCAGGCTTTATGGCTAACTGCCAAACATCATTCCCACAATCACACAGATGGTAAAATTGCAATTTCTCAACCTTAAGTAAGTTAGTTTCTATTATGTGTTATGGAAATTTGAGAAGGAATTTTTCTCCTCTTGGAGACTGAATGTCACATTGATTGAAATTAATGATTTGATATGAATTAAAGAGAAGGTTTGAATGCAAAAGTATAACTTGTAGTGAATTAAACATACCGATAGAATAAATAACTTCTACTTTTGCCTATCCTTGATGGGCATATATTGATTGATTGATCTTAACCACTTGTATTGATGAGGTCTATATATGGGATACCTAGATGAAATTAGAGTTTGAGATCTAGTGGCAGGTTTGGGGTACTGGGAGTCAAATAGAGTTCCCCTGCAACTGCTTTGAATTAGACACAAGGGTGGACAGTTAAATGAAATCTAGTAGTGGTGCAAGAGTCCCCTGTAAAGGAATTTATAGGCCCAAAAACCTAGATTGATAAAAGAGGTTTATTATGAGGTTTAGAAGTAAGGTTAAAGTATAATTAAGGAAATAGGTGAGAATAAAGAAAGGAGGGCACCGGAAACAGGATTCCAGTAGACAGAGAGTCCTTAGTGCCAGGCATGGTGCTGACATGTTTCGACCCTCTGGCAAGAGAGCGCTCCAGCTTGACTCTTTTATAATAATAGATTTAGCTAAAGGGGCCTGTGGATGGAGTCCCACGTTGGCTCCTCGCTGGATTTCAGTGGGGGATTGAGTTTACTTGGTCGGGGTTGGAAAACCTGAGCAGATCATTAGAATGGGGGCTGGGAGAGCCCGGATGGCCTATTGGAATTTAAAGGGATGCTTTTGACCAAGATTTGTGAATCAAAGGTCCTACCTTCCTGAATTGATAATGTATCAGCTAGGAGGAGTTGGGAATCAGAAAGGAATAAACCAATCTAGTTTCTTAAAGGGACCACAACCCACATCAGTATCATAAAACATTTTGAATACTAGTAACTAACAAATCAATAAAAAAAGTGACAATATGGTATTCATTGATGTCAATGAACTGTCCTTAAATATGTAGAGCTTTCTAGGTCACCACCAATATCCTTTTTTTTTTTAAATTAATAATTATAACTTTTTATTGACAGAACCCATGCCTGGGTAATTTTTCTTTTTTACAACATTATCCCTTGCACTCATTTCTGTTCCAACTTTTCCCCTCCCTCCCTCCACCCCCTCCCTAGATGGCAGGCAGTCTTATACATATTAAATATGTCATAATATATCCTAGATACAATATATGTGTGCAGAATCGAACAGTTCTTTTGTTGCACAGGAAGAGTTGGATTCAGAAAGTAAAAATAACCTGGGAAGAAAAACAAAAATGTAAACAGTTTACATTCATTTCCCAGTGTTCTTTCTTTGGGTGTAGCTGCTTCTGTCCATCATTGATCAATTGAAACTGAGTTAGATCTTCTCTTTGTTGAAGAAATCCACTTCCATTAGAATACATCCTCATGCAATATCGTTGTTGAGGTATATAATGATCTCCTGGTTCTGCTCATTTCACTTAGCATCAGTTCATGTAAGTCTCGCCAGTCCTCTCTGTATTCATCCTGCTGGTCATTTCTTACAGAACAATAATATTCCATAACATTCATATACCACAATTTACCCAACCATTCTCCAATGGATGGACATCCTTTCATTTTCCAGTTTCTAGCCACTACAAACAGGGCTGCCACAAACATTTTGGCACATACAGGTCCCTTTCCTTTCTTTAGTATTTCTTTGGGGTATAAGCCCAGTAATAGCACTGCTGATAACTTTTTGGGTATAATTCCAGATTGCTCTCCAGAATGGTGGGATTCATTCACAACTCCACCAACAATGCATCAGTGTCCAGTTTTCTCGCATCCCCTCCAACATTCATCATTATTTTTTCCTGTCATCTTAGCAAATCTGACAGGTGTGTAATCACCAATATTCTTTTGTTGTGAGAGAAGCAATATCCTATTTTACTACCCCATAGACTAGGCAATTTCTTAAAACTATCTTTTAAATTTCAATAGCCCGGAAGCCTAAGGCTGGAACAAATGATAGTTTTCTGGTAGCCTAAATTGTTGTTGTTGTTCTTCCTTCATTCTAGAAGAGGACCAATGACTTTAAGAGCGTGATGTTTTGACTTTCATGTTAATTGGATTCAAAGGTTACCTAAGTCAAAAGCTAGTATATAAAGTTTAAGGAATTTCTCCCTTATGCATCTAAATAGCAGATTAACATAACCAATAAATAACCTAGGAAGCTGTGCTCTAGTAAATTAGTTCTCTATTCTTGATACATATACTTTTCCTGCTTTGGGCAAATAAATCTCATTTTATTAACTCTTAGGCAGGATACAAATATCTCACTTCATTCCAATTCCAAACCTGAACTACTAGACCGGCTTGAGTTGGGTTTGGGCTGCAATACTATGAACTTCCTTGGTTTTGAGCTGTGATTCCAGAATCTCCTATGCTATTTCTTTATTTTGTGGTAGCCTTAGATATTAGTGATTTTATTACTATTAGTAATTTTAGAACTTTTTGTCAGTTGCTAAACTTCCATCATAGAAGCACTTTCTTTAATGTCCACATTTTTAGTATCTCATATAGCAAGAGTTGCAAGGGCACATGACTGAAGTGATAGGATCAGCCACTAAGAAGCAACATCAGAAATTGTTATAACAGATGTGGAAACCATTAAGTTTGATGGAGGAAGGTGAATGGTTAAATAGGACAAGGTAATTGAGTCATCTCAATGAGTATAGCTCTAACAGGAAACCAGTATTCATTTGTTAAGTAGAACAGTGTGAATGAGTCATCCATGTAGATTTAGCTTCAGGATGAGGAAATGACCTCAAGCAGGAAATAACAAGTGGTACCCATTTGTTTTGGCTGATAGCCCTTGACAACAAGGCCACCAGACAGAATAGACAGGATGGAAGAGGAAGGATGTGGGATAAGATTTTTTTCTTTTTAAATGTGACCTAGGCAGAAGATAGAACATCAGACCCTCTGAGACTATTGATTCTCTTAAAACTGTTGATTGGATTTCTTAGTTCTATTTCTCCATTTGATATGCTGAGGAAAGTAGTGAACAATCTACTTGACTGATCATTAAGCATTTATTAAGTGCCTACTATATACCAAATCATCTTTTTATCTAAGTAATTCCCTGACTCCTGGGTTACAACAGAAAAAGAGAAAAAGCATTTATACAGTGTCTACTGCATGCCAGACACTGTTAAGTACTTTACAAATATTAGGAAGGAGACCAGAACTGTCATCAACTGAGTCCTCCGGCTTTGTGAATACCTTGGGTTCCCATATTCGCCTCAAAGATGGCCACCCACAATCCTTGGCTGTATCATCATTGCTGGTCCCAGTGTCTACCCCAAATGCTGTAGCCTCCTGCATTTGCCTAGATGTCCATTATAAAAGAAACAGCTTCATTTGGTAAGCCTAGTCTTTCTTTATAGACCAGAAGGCAAAATACACACACACACATGTACCTCATTTACTCATTTCTTAATGTTGTTTCCATTGATAAATCATAGCAGTTTTGCACATTAAGCCACTCGACATGGCCAGGGGCTTCAGTAGTAAGAATTTAGGGCCATTCACCAGGGTTTACCTTGACAGAGTTGTTTCCAAGAGTGTTTGATGGGCCTAGGCCATCTCTGTTAGGGTGTGAGGGGAGATATTAGTTATGTCAGGGGAGGTTTTAGCCATCAGCAGAGGTTGCCTCCTATCTCTCCCTCACTAGCTTCTGCTGCTTCCTCTAGGCTGGCCTGCCCACCCAGTGAAGGACTATTGGTGAGCATAGATTGAGCTAACTGGCTCCTTCTCCAAAAGAGCTGCTTTCCTGAGGAAAGCTTTGAGGGCTGCAAGGAAGACTGTTGGTCAGGGGGGCATTTATAACAGGAACGGGGTTCCTGTTAATCACGCCGGGGTGATTAAAATTATCAACAGGAACAGTTATTTACATATATGTCTTTTAACTCCTCTAGAATATGACTCCCTTGATGGCAGGGATTATTTACTTACATAAAGCTCAACACAGTAGGTAAGAAATGTTTACTGTATTTGTATCTATAAAGGAAATTGAACATAAGATAAGGAGACCATGTGACATTTTCTGCCATTTTAAATAGACTTAATAATTTTTCTAGGGTTTCTAAGGTAAGAACATGGACCTACAATTTGAGTGATAAGTGGACAGAAAATATTAAGACCAAAAAAAAAAAAGTTATGTCCTACAAATCATAGAAGAGTTGTACCTCCAAAAGCTATAAGAATCAATTTACATAGGACAGGATTGAGCATTTGCACAAATTTATGTTAATATGTCTATTACTGATGAAGTCAAAGTAACTACTTAACAGATCTCAGAAAATTAAGAATACTGCATAAATATAAATATAAATTACTATAAATTTAAAAATATAAATTAAAAAGTCAACTAATAAAGATAAATTTTAATCTAGGACATTGCTAGAAGGGGTGGGAGTAATGGTTTTTTAATGATAAAGAATATTAAAGGAAGGAGATGACAAGGAAAGGATTGGTCAAAAAGCTGGAAACTAAAAGAGTGTCCATCAAATCAGGAATGGGTAGATAAATCATGAATGTTTTGAAATACTATTTAGCCATAAGACATGACAAAAGAGACAGTTTCAGAAAAACTGGAAGATTTGTATGAACCATTCAGACTGAAATGAATGGAATCAGGAGAACAATCTGTATTATTACAAAAGCAATAATAAAAAACTTGGAAAACTTAAGAACTGATCAATTCAGTGACCAGCTACAATTTCACAGGACAGATGATGAAACATTTAACCTTGAGTTTGAGAAATGTATTTTTGGAATATAACCAGAGTGGGAATTTGTTTTGCTTGACTATGTATGTTTGTTATGAGGGTTTCTCTCCCACATCCCCTCACCCCTTCTTTCTTTTAATGGATAGGAGGTGAGGGGAGAGGGAATAAAAAAAGATTCTTGTTAAATGATGCTCTGATTCTAGAGAATTGGTTGGTTTAGCTTTAGAAAGAAACATATTGTGCCTAGAATGATGAAAAGCAATGCTGCAGATTAATATAGCATAATCAAAGTAACCCTTAAAATCATTCAATACCATTTTCTCCAATTCAGCATTCAATAAGCAACCTTCTGATCTGTAACTTGATCTCAAAAAGGACTAGGAAGGAAGAATGTTATTCATCTTGCCTTTTTATTTGCTATACTTTTTTGTGTGTGTAAATAGTAGTTTTTCAAGATTCTTTTTGGAGAAGAGAGGTTTAATTGAATTTGATTATGTGTCTCAAATTTATTTCAAATGGAGTCTTTAGTTATGATGTTCTCTTACTTATACCCTATTCTTCCACATTTGCTTTGGCTTCTAGAAGTAGATTTAGAAGGCAGCTCAGAGGCCATTTAGTCCAATCCCTTCATTTTTACAGATGAACAAACCAAAGCCCAGCAACAAGCTATCACCTAATGTCATTAAGGTAATTAAGTGTTGTGTCCTGCTTTCTAGAGCCCCCAAATTGGGGTAACAAAACATACCGTGCTTTCTAGAACCCTCATGCTGGGGTGAGTAAAATATTGAGTTCTGCTTTCTAGCACTCCCAATTTGGGGTAACAAAATGTATTGTTGCTTTCTATAGCCTCCACGGAAGGGTGATTAAAATATACCATCCTAGTGGAGAAGTGATGAGGTGGGACTCCTGAGGATGGTGGAAAAATGGAGTCCATTTATTTCAGGTACTTTCCACTTTTTATACCCTCATATTTTTACCTAACAAAAACAATGGGCATGTGCCCAGTGTATACTGTGCAGGAGGGACCACATGAACAACTTGTTATTGTATGTAGTTTGCCACCTGATAGCACTCTTCCTCCTGTTATCACTCTGCTTCAATCACAACACAGGTTGTCACTGATCCCTGACTTCTCAGGAGGACCAAGAGCCCTTAGGGGAGATGGGGAGCTGAACCAGACATTGTCAGCAGGTTCCTTCTGTGCTGAAGGGTCTTATACCTCACCCAGAGTTCCCCACTGTCTGTGACCCTCTGCAATTAAGTATCAGGTTCATAATATGAACTTGGAGTCAAAGGACTTCTAGATGAGAGCCTTAGAACTATCATTATTATAGACAAAAAATTTTATTCACAGTTAAGTATAAATTTAGTCATGAAACTACTATGATCTTATATTTCTATGTTTTTGTTCAGGCTTTGCCCAGTGCATACATGTACAACACTAAAGACAAATCTGCAAGAACATCATCATTGCTTCCCTGGTAAGTCCTCGATCTTGAAGGAATACAAAGTCCAGCTCTGGACCAAAAAAGGCCCCCAAGGAAAGAGAGACATACATTATTAGTTTCTTTCTGCTCTCCCCAGCACATAGCAGCCATGATCACACTCAATACAAGAGAATTTCTGCAAGGAAAATGCCACATTATCTTTCCTGAACCACAAGTGTTTCTGAGTCTTACCTGTTTCTCATTTCTTTATTCTCCCATTTACTACTTTTTTAACTAATTCCAAAGTTTGGACTGATCTGATGAAAGCAGTAGGGCCAAACTCAAATAGAAAAAGGGGCAACTAAACAATACATATGGATCCCTACAGGTATCACTTTGACTCAGAAAATATGCATGGGAGGAGGATTCTGGGAAGATGATTGAGGAGGTCAATAAATTCAAACTCTCCTAATTTCCAAATTTGTGCTTCAGGGAAAACAGACTGGTAAAAAATCCAGAAGATTTGGGGCAGAACTGGGGTCCTCCTGATACTACCCAAAATCTGAAGAAAGACCCTGGTTTGGGGACTGAACTGGTCTGAAGTGCAAATATCTGCAGGCTATCTCTGCTAGTCCCCCAGTGGGGATCCCTCAAGACAGTGGGGTGTGGCTAGGGCCTCAGAAGAAACTATAGAGACTTTTACCTCCCAGCCTAGAATTAGGATTTGAGTGCCTGGATGAATCTCAGCTGATTGGAAGTGTCAGACCCACAAGCCCTGCAGAGATGTGGCCCTGGGCAAGAAGGAACCAGCACCTGTTAAGTGCAGAAGCAGTAGGGCAGAGACTCCACTGGCTGTGAGCACCTACAGGAGGATGGAGCTCTTGATTTGGGGTTCTAAATCAGAGGGCAGAGCTGAAGGGAAGCTTGAGGCACCCCCATACCTCACGACTAGAGGTGCTTACCTTAAAACATCTTTATATCTTTTTTTTGGCCATTAATACCTCTTATTTAAAAAAAAAAAATGAACCAGCAAAGAAGAAAGAATCCTACCACTGAAACATTATGGGAACAGGGAAGTTTCTACCCCAAAGAGTAGCATGAAATGGCTCCCTGCCCAAAGAGAATTTATAGAAGAACTTAAAAAAGAATTTAAAAATCAAATGAGAAACAATAAGGAAAAGCTAAAATAAATAAATAAATAATATCCAAGAAAAACAAAATTATGAAAAAAAAGTTAATCCAACTGGAAAAAGGGCGTACAGGGTCTCAAAGATGAAAATAAGGCTTTGAAAATTATAATTGGTCAAGGGGAAGCCAGTGAAGCTATGAGAAAACAAGAAATAACAAAACAAACTATAAAGAATGAAAAATTAGAACACAATGTGAAATATCATATGATAAAAACAATAGATCTGGAGAACAGATTAAGAAAAGAAAACATAGGAGAAGGTAGGTGGCACAGAGAATAGAGCACCAGCCCTGAAGTCAGGAGGACCCGAGTTCAAATGTGGTCTCATATACTTAACACTTCCTAGCTGTATGAGGCCCTGCGTAAGTCACTTAACCCAATTGCCTCAGAAAAAAAACAAACAAAAAAAAAAAAAAAAAGAAGAAGAGAAAATATAATAATTGGCCTGCCAGAAAGTTGTGACCAAAAAGAGAAGCTTAACACAATAATGTAGGAAGTAATCCAAGAAAATTGTCCTGGAGTGATAGAACATGAGGGGAAATTAGAAAAAAAAATCCACTCATCACCACCTCAAAGAGATTCTTTGTGAAAAACACATAGGAATATTATTGCCAAATTTCAAAACCTCCAGATGAAAGAGAAAATTTATCAAGAAACAAGAAAAAAGCAATTCAAATATGCTAGAGCTACAATTAGAATCATATCTACCAACAATCCAAAGAACTATGCCTGCAGCCAAAAATATCATATCCAGCAAAATTACCTTTAATTTCGAATGAGAAAATATGGATTTTCAATGAACTTGATGATTTTTAGGGCTTTCTATCAACCAAATCGGAACTTAACAGAAAATTCAACATATAGGAGCTAATATCAAAGATTAATTTTAGGGCACTCAAAATGGATAAACTTTTAAAATATGAACAAATTATTTGCATTTTTTACATAGGAAATGTATACTGTATGTTTAAAATTCATCTCAACAATAGAGTAGCTCAAAAGAAAGAGTGACAGAATTAAGGTAAAAATAGTAATCATATCATACAAATGAGGTGCATAGGAAGAATAGATACAAAGGCATTAAAGAAGAGAGAAGGGCTCATAGTTCGAAAAACCTACTCATATTGGGAATGGGTTCAATAGACAACACTAAATATATACTATGAAGGATATAGCACCCTCCAAAATTTATAAAGAAATAAGGGGGGTAGAGATGGGTAGATGGGGAAGCAAAGGGTGACAGAAGAAGATAAGAGAGGGATTCTTGGATGGGGGTGGGGTGGGTAAGTTAAGAATAGTAAGGCAATTTAGAGAGCAGAAGTTAATTAAAGAATCAGCAGGGATAGGAAAGATAAGTATCTATGTATGTGTGTGTGTGTGTATTTATATATCTACATATTATATATAAATGTATTTTTTTTCTTAATTGTAGCTTTCTTGGGGGTAATGGAGTAGATTAAATAGGGTATATAGGAAAGAACCAAAGAACAATTTATCAGTAAAGAAAAAATGGACATTCATGAATATAATTTCTTCTACTAATATATAATATATATATTATATATATTATAGTATATATATATATATACTTTCTTGATCTGGCAATTTGTTCTTATATATTTTGAATTCTCCCTGATGTTCTGCTGGGCCCATGACAATATTCTCCTTTATTTCATTTTATTTTGTATTGTATTCCTTTTCTGTTTTTCTTTTTTTCTTATTCTTTTTTCAAACAACATAAATTTTTAATAAGAATGGATGTTAGATTTTATCAAATGCTTTTTCTGCATCTATTGAGATGATTATGTGGTTTTTGTTAGTTTGGTTATTGATATAGTCAATTATGCTAATAGTTTTCCTAATATTGAACCAGCCCTGCATTCCTGGTATAAATCCTACTTGGTCATGGTGTATTATCCTGGGGAAAATTTTCTGTAATCTTTTTGCTAATGTTTTATTTAAAATTTTTGCATCAATATTCATTAGGAAGATTGGTCTATAATTTTCTTTCTCTGTTTTCAACCTACCTGGTTTAGGTACCATGTCTGTGTCATAAAAGGAATTTGGTAGGAATCCTTCAATCCCTATTTTTTCAAATAGTTTATAAAGCATTGGAGTTAATTGTTCTTTAAATGTTTGGTAGAATTCACATGTAAATCCATCTGGTCCTGGGGATTTTTTTTTTTAGGGAGTTGATCAATTGCTTAGAACATAATTCTTAAACTAACATTCAGAGCCTTGCAGTTTTTTATACTTCCACACTTAATTGGGCCCCACTTGGAAGTGTTGTGGGTTGCACATGGGACGTGCATTTGACATATTTGCACCTCTGTATATCAGCACTAAAGGCAGTACAAATCCACTTAAATATATTTCTATTCTACTAAAGGTGACTGAGCCCCAGCCTTCCTCTCTAGTATAATGCTACAATTATGCTTCTCAAACTTTATGCTTATTGCGAATGTAACCTGTGTTTTGAACAAGGTTGGGGTTTTCCTATAATCTCCTAGATCTCCAAGCACCAGGAAATAAAAAGTGTAAATGCAAGATTCAGGAGTTGCCTAAAATCATACAATATCACTTTAAACAGATCCTTTAGATCAAGACAGTTGCATACTCTGGCAAGTATTTCAGCTATGTGTGAGGGACATACAGCACAGGCAGGGAGCTTACTGTGTGGGATGGGATGGGGGTCATTCTGGTTATTAAATAGAAACTCCATTCTGTTTCTGAGGTATTCAGAGAATGGTTTGGCAGCAAGTGAGCTTCTAGAAAGGCTGTAGATCCCCTGAATATCAGAACTATCAGAGAATATAGCCAGAGACCCCTAAGAGAAGTCAATTTTGGCCCCTAATAGGACGCTAAGAAGGTCTTCTGAGAGAGAATGGTGAACATTAGTTATCACCTAAGAGAAAACCATGAGGGTTCCTGTCTTTGGAGCCTCAAACTGCCTGCTAACAATAACAAAAAAAGCACCAGGAACAGCAGTGGATATTGGTGAAATAATTCTCTTTCCTCCATTGATTTTGAAATAAGAATGCAATTATGTGCTTCCTTGAATGGCCAGCTGGAAGTTCTCCACCTGACTAAAAAGGCACAGATTTCAGACCTTTACCAGACTGATGGAACAGCTGGAAATTTTGTTGTATCTTTTCATTTGATTCCATTTTGTAAATGTAGAATATAATGCAAGTGTGTATTCCTCTGAGGTACAGCAAATTGAGCAAGAGATAAGCTATTAATGGGAAATGGGGATTGAGCCAAATTTGGATAATTTAATAAAATAGCCTATGATTGATGTATTTTAAAAACTAAACCAAAAGAGCTGAACTAGAACCCCAGACCAACCCACAAGGGTAAGGTTGGACAAAGGAGGCCTAGAATGTTGCAGCTATAGAGTGCAGATCACCACCTGGTGGTTCATGCAGAAATTGCACTCTGAGCAGCTAGTCCAGCCCACACTCTTACCTTGCTGCGGTTAGTGCCCTTGAAAGTTAGTATTAGTGTAAAGAGGAAATAGATAGAACTTTATACCAAAGAAAACCAAGGGTTGAGACTGCTCATGCCATTTGACTGGCAATCTCGACCCTTCTCTCCAATATCAGGCATTCATACATTTTTTTATTTCAATATTTTATTAAGCCACAACTATGTGAAAAGCATTGATTAGGTATTAGGTAGGTACGAGAATGATTAAGACATTTTCTCCACACTCAAATTGCTTTCAGTTTAGCAAAGGGACTGTGACTAACACATACCATCTACATTAACTATACAAGCCAAAATAAAACGTACAGTTCAAAAAAGATAAGATTTCAGTTTCAATGGACAGAAGCAGCTGCACCCAAAGAAAGAACACTGGGAAATGAATGTAAACTATTTGCATTTTTTTGTTTTTCTTCCCGGGTTATTTATACCTTCTGAATCCAATTCTCCCTGTGCAACAAGACAACTGTTCCGTTCCTCACACATATATTGTATCTAGGATACACTGCAACATATTTAACATGTAAAGGACTGCTTGCCATCTGGGGGAGGGGGTGGAGGGAAGGAGGGGAAAAATTGGAACAGAAGTGAGTGCAAGGGATAATGCTGTAAAAAATTACCCAGGCATGGGTTCTGTCAATAAAAAGTTATCAAATAAAAACAAACAAAAAGATAAGATTATTTATAACAAATAAAAGCTTTGTGGAGCAAGTAGTATTTAGGTGGTGGAGTCAGGAAGAGCAGAGTTCAAAGCCAGTCTCAGATACTTACTAGGAAAGTCACTCAATCCGATTTGCCTCAGTTTCCTCATTTATAAAAAGAGCAAGAAGAGAAAATGGCAAGAAGAGGATCACATATTTCAAGTTCAAAGTTGAGTACAGAAAGGTAAAAAAGTACCTCTGCCAAGAAAACTCTAAATGTGGTCATGAAGAGCCAGACAGGACTGAAACTGAACACAACAAAGAATTTAAACTGGGTCTTTGAGGATGAATGCATTCCATCACCGTCTCTTGAGGAAGAGGGAACTATACCAGGAAAACCGCAGAGACAAAAGTATAGGACCAGTACAAGAAATTACAAAAAGCTCAATTTGGCTAGAGCATAACCCACCATGTTGGGGAATATTGAGAGACAGAACTGGAAAAGCAGGGAAATGTGAGATCCTGTGGTGCTCTGAATGTCAGCTGAAGAATTATGGTCTTTATTCATTAGGTAATGGGGAACTCTTGGAAGGATTTCAAAGAGAAGACTGATCTGATCTGATCTGATTTCTACATGAAGAAGACAAATCTACTTAACTGTGATTAATTAAGTAGTGTTAAGGACAGATTGGAAAAGGGACAAATTGGACCCTTAAAATCCCACCAATCAACTTAAACTGTTCTTTTCAAAATAAGAAACAAATCTTTTAATTGCTAAGTTTCATGATCTTTTCTCAGTCTTCATCTTTTTTTATCTTTCCGTACTCAACTTTGAATTTGAAATATGTGATCCTCTTCTCCCTTGATTTTGTGACGCCATTTTCTTCTGGCTCTTTTGCCTGATTACTTCTTCTGGACCTCCTTTTCTAGATTATCATTCTTGTTTTCTCCTCAGCTATGGGCAAATTCTGCTCTGGATATTTTTCCCCTCTGTTTTCTGGATGATTTTAATAATGCCAAGGGAATTAATTATCATTTCCCTGCCCCCCCCAAATTACTAAATGTATGTATTCTGTGCTAATATCTCTCAAGCCCCCATTTTATATCATAAGTTTCTTCTTGACACTTTCACTTGAATATCTTATAGCTACTTCAGACTCCAAAAGTTCAAAGTCATTGCCTACCTGAATTACCGCCACATCTTCTTGAATGGCTTTCCTTCCCTATGACCTCTTCCATCCCAAAAGCATTCTTCATGGAACTGCCAAAATAATAAAGAAAATCACACTTTATTCCTCAGGAATCTTCTATGGTTCCCCATTACCACCAGGTCAAAACAGATCATCCCTAGGATAGAAATACAAACTTGTCCGTTTCCAGTTTACCCTCCCAGGCTAAAGCAATATTTCAGCATATTGACTTGACAGAAAAATTGTTAACAAAAAGAAAGGATGTCAAATGTAATGTTAATACCAAATATATAGTTGTATTTTATATATAACCTGCCACTCTCTAAATGACCTAGCAATGTGAGAATGTCAGTAGCATTCCCAACAAGATAGTGGTGATTAGGTTGAGCTCAGTCAAACTCCAAGTCCCATTCTAATACCTAACTTTGTGGGGAATCTGGCTCAAGATGGATCTAAATCTTTCATGTCCATCTATTGGAATTTGTCATGAAGGGCGAAACAGTCAGAATGAACTCTTCTCATATTCTCCTTGTGCCAGGGGTAGTTGGGATTTCATGACCAGGCCTTGTACTTCATGCTACCCTCTCTACCTTTCCTTCTAAAGATATAAGGGACTTATCTAGGGGCCTATAGTTAGGGAAAATTCACTGGACATCCCCCAGGGTGGTAAATTTGCTACTCTGTTATCTCAATTAAAGATGCTTTATTCCTTAACTCATGATTTTGATTTATTTCAGGACTTGAAAAACTTACTGGCTGTAATCCCAATTCTGAATCTATTCCATCTCCTGACTCCATGATTGTATAGCCATTCTGTAAATCTGGAATGTACTTTCTTATTTTGTGGACCTTTTAGCATCCTTAGCTTACTAATTAATAAATATAATACCAATGAATTAAACAAAACAGAAAAACTTACTTTAAGCTCCACCTTCTGTAAGAAATCTTTCCTGATCCCCCCCCACCCAGATTCTAGTTGTTAGTACTCTCTCTCCAATCAAATTATTTACATTCATCTTTTTACATGTTGCATCTTATAGTAAAGTGTAAATTCCTTAAGGGCAGGAACTAGTTTTATGTTTTTTGTTTTGTTTTGTTTTTTTTGTCCTTGTATCCCAGCATAAGAGTTTGTACATAGGAAACACTTAATAAAAGCCTCTTGAATTGAATTGAGGCTGTTAGAAAGCTTTTGCAGTAGTCCAGAGTGGTGATAATAAAGGCTTATACCAAGATGGTGGCTATGGGAATAAAAAGGATGGCACTAATGTGAGAGACATTATGGCATAAAAGGGATTTGTGGGGCCTCACTGCCAATTGTATTAATCCTGGAAGCTTGCCCTCTAGTTGAGTCATTCTCTATTCATGTCTTCACATACCTTTTCTATTCATCAACAGTGGTGGGACCAAGATGAGCTCCTCAATGCCTTTCTTTTCTTCCAGTCTTAGTCACAGCTGGCTGATTTCAGCAGGCTGTTACACAGTCTTAGAAAACAAGTTAGAGGGAAGCCTTTCTAACTCACTCCCTTCCTTCTCACCCTGCTAGGATTCTCCAAAAACTTTTCTCTCTTTTGCAGAAAAATTCACCTACCATGTAGTTTACTGAAACTCTTGACTATTTTTTCTTTTCTCACCCACTGGTGCTGAAGTAAGTTGGAAAGAGACAGGCTGTGGTGGTAAGACTGACCATTCTATTGGCAATCCCCAAGGTTCCTTTTAAATCTCCAGGCCTAAAAGGAACCAGCTGTTTCTTAGAATAGGAGTTTCCTCCAACCTGACCCAAACCCAGGTGCACCTGTCAATGGAGAGAGAACCTCCAAGCCAAGTAAAATTATGCTATTGTAAAACAGCATTATTGTAATGCTAGTGTTAAATCTATTAACCTTTTTAATGAATTGAATCTTTTCAATTCATGATTACCTCTGGCTAGTAAGGAAGAGCTGCATTAGTATAAAAATTCAAACAGCTATGAAAGGCAAGCCCACTCAGAACTGAGAAATCAAAGTATTTGATTATCTGACATTAAACATGGTTGGAGAGAGTCTCTTGTAATTTTCCTTCCCCCAAATATGCAATACTTTAAGACCATCTCATTAAATATTCTAGTTACTAACAAATAACAAATAAAGAAAAACCAAAACTTCTTGAAAAATGCATCACCAAAGAGATTTTACCGGGTTGCTTGTCCTACAATATGCCCTATGTCTGCAAGCTGCCGGCAGATCATTTTTACCACCTGGGGAGCTGCCTTCAATTGTATTGACTTTCAGTGACCTTCCTTTCTCATGCAAAAATATGGCCCTCTGTACTCTGTGCATTGTGTCCTCCACAGTCCCGGCAGATGGTCATTACTCTTAGTAATTGAATGTCAGGATCAGAACTGGGCACTAGCTTTTCAACTCTAAAAATCTGGTCCAAGGTCCCAGGATAACACATTAGTCACAGTTAGTAGATGTCTTCAGTTAATTCAGAAATAGAATTCCCATTTTGGAAGCTTTAAATGTTTTCAAATCATAGGTGGGGCCTGTTTTGAAATAGTAGACAATAGTTGGCTTCAAAACCCAAGGACTTTTAAAAAATATATGTTTAATAAAATTTTATATGATTCCTGTAATATCAATAAATTAAGCAAAAGAAACAAGCAAATTAAATCAGAAAGTTAAAAATATTATTTTATTGACTACAAAATGACTGAACAAACTGGAATATGCATGTAGTAGAATATCATTGTGTAGGAATCAGTGACAGATAGGAATAATTCAGAGAAACATGGGAAGATTTGGATGAACTGATGTAGAATGAAATGAGCAGAATCAGAAAAACAATATTTACATCAACTACAATAATATAAACAGAAACATCCCTAAAAGAAAACTGTAGTCTGAGTAAATCGAAATAGCCAATTTTATTTTTGGAAAGTGAGTAAGAAAAAAGTTGTGTGATGTGTCAGAACTAGTGAGTTTATTGGTTGTTTTTATCTTAACTAACAAAGTTAACTTTGTTACCAGTGAAGGTGCAATTGGAGGAATAGGAGATTATATTCAGAATTGATATAAGGTAAAAATAAAAGGCATCAAAAATGTATTTAAATGTTTTTAGCTGTAATTTTAGTGCCTGAGGAAAAAATAAATGTAAATGAATAACGAAATTTTGATGGAAATTTTAAAGGTATCTCTTGAGTACTGTAGGAACTTTAGGGATTATTAACATCAGTTCAAAGTTTCTGCATTTCCTTTATTTTTATGAGAAAGGCCGACAGATTCGGTGTTTTCAAATGCAAAGAGCTTCCGAAGACCAGAATTCTAATCTTTGAACTATTACAAATACAAAGGAGGGACCTATCAAGTCACTTAACTTTTCTGGGCTTCAGTCTCTCTTCCCTAAAAGGAGCCTGAATTAGATCAAGAATTCCTAACTTTTTTTGTTGTTGTTGTTGTTATAGACCTGTGAGAAATGGATGGACATTTGGTTTCCATAGTTATGAAAATTAAATTGGAGAAATGAAATTTAAATTACAAAACTGAAATCCACCAGTATATCAAAGAATAATTAAGGGTAGAGTTTATCTTCTCCCCAAAGAAAGTAAGTTCCTGGAGGCAGGGACTGAGTTTTGTAATGGGGGTGGCTGCCTGATAATTTGAAGGAAATCTTTTGTTCTTTGCTTTTAGCCCTAGAATGTAAGCTACTTGGGAGCAGGGACTGGCTAAATTAAGGAGTGATGGAGATTCGAGTCGTGTACTTTTGTAACATCCAATTAAAGAGAAATCCGGGGAGGGACTTGGGCTTCAGGATAGAAAATAAAAAGCAGCCTTTGGAGTTTCAAAGTTGTGTCTACTCACTTAGGCATCCGTTCTTGCAAGAATGTAAAATAAATCTTTCCTGTATTCATCAGTGAATCAGTGGCGTTATTAGTAAGATACTTAGTTTCTTAAAGACCTCTTTGGCAGTCAGATGAAGTCTATGGCCCAAGTTTCTTAAAATCATGTTTTTAAATGCATAAAATAAAAGACATATAGAGAGTTACAAAGGCTAGTAAAAAATGAAAATGTAATTTTTTATCCCCATATAAACTTATGCACCTTCTGAAATTTAAAAATAGATACATTTAGGGAAGTCTTTGGATACAGACAAGAGCCCCTATAGTAGATGATTTCTTGAGTCAGTGATTCAGGGTACACTAAGTTTTGTATGTATGGAAAGACTGACAAAGTTCTTGAACAGATTGACTTTGCTTTGTATTCACTGATATGAGTTTTACAAATTTAATAAATAAGAGAAGCAGCATGATGTGTCAGATAGAATGTTGTACTAGGAAGCAGGAATTCGTGTCTCTTCTCTGATATTTATTAGCTGATGAGGACTTCTGTGTTAGGTATGGTTAGCAGAAGAATTGATCCCTGAGGCAGGCAGGCAGAAGGCTGGGATAGAGATCAGTTTAGCTCCATGGCCCCACCCTTTTAGGAGGTTCTTCCAGTCTAAAGTCCAAGATAAAGTCAAACTCCTGAGACCCACCCTCTGTAGAGGTCTCCAGCAATCTTAGCTTGCCATGCCCTGTCAGGAATCTCAGTCATGTCTCTGAAGTTAAATTTTTCTCTATAAAATCTACATATGGGCCCTCCCATGGCTGCTGCCTTTCTTTGGGTCAGTTTGCCACAGCATTCTGCCTCATGATATCTTTCTCCTTAACCCCTTCCCCAAGCCATGGGGTATCTCCCCTTACCCTACTAGGCTTCTCAATCCTATTTCTCCTCCTTACAGCTAACTGTGGGACAGCGACCCTTATCTACATTAAAACCAGAGACTCTCAACATAAAAAAAAAAAAAAATTATTACGATCTCATAAGATGGAGGATGGAGCAAGAATGGAGGAAATGCCCACACACCTTTGAAACAGAGTCTTTGTAGTTGGGCACATAACAAAAGGAGAGAAACTAGGAGAGTACTCAGCCCTCATCTAGAATCTTGGGACTGCTGTCTCCCCTGGATGTCAGCTTCTTCTGGATCCATACTAGCTGAACCTTGAGGTCCCTGTTGGAGTAGTCAGAAGGAACCTGCTGCTTCTTGTCAGCATAGCAGAGACCTTTATTTAAAAGTCTCTAAACAACACATAGAAATGATCCAGCCACACAGAGCTGGGTTTAAACAATGCAATAACATTTTCCCTGCAATTCCTATAATTGCATAATTATGTTAAGTCAGGTACAGATCATTATTCCCTTGTGATTTTTGTCTTTATAATCTCTGCTGCCTATGACCACCCCTAGCTCAGATCTAATTGTGTTCCTAAGGATACTGTTAAGCCCTGAATAAAAAAAATTAAACCCCAACCCCCTTTCCTTGCCATAAGGACTGAAAAACCTTGAAACTCTGACTACCCTTACATACCATTGAATCATAAATCCCAGATGTTTTATCTCAATCCTTGCTAGGATAATTCCCCCTCCTTTTGAATATTGCCCCTCACCTTGCTGTCTCCTGTCTATGACCTTCTTATCTTGACCTCTATCCTGTTAGGATTAAGTTATGACCCTTTCCTGGAATTATGGCTTATCTATCTTCTCAGTGTCCTCACCCTCCTTATCTGCCTTTGTTAAACCCTAATTAGCTAAAACCAGATATAAGTTCCCTGCCTCAGTTTATCTATGCTGACTGCTTTGGACAAAAGTCCCATGCTGCTGGCTAATCTAAAACTCTTCACATTAAAAGAGCAAAAACCAATCTCTATCTTGCCTCACTTTCTCTGTTATTACAATACTTGTTTGTCTTAAGAGTAATAAACTATAGTTAAACCCTAACTTTATTTGTCTTTCTAAGATCAAATTCTGAAAAAGGTTGACACTTACAAAGATACTAGTGATGAGTAGGACTGGGCAAGGAGTTGTGGGAACCCCCTTCAGGTGGTGCAGGTACTTTGTAAATGACTTTGCAAACCTGAAAAATTAAACTGGCAAAAGAAGTTTATGATTAAAGATCTAGCAGAGAAGTCCTCTAGCAGAGAAGATTTCTAGCAGAGAAATGCAGACAGAGAGGGGAATAGGGTCCTGTTAGGGAAATAGGTGAGAGAGATAAAGAGAGGTTAATGCTGAAAAAGAGAATGTCTTTCAGCAGGCAGACAGTCCCTCGCAGGTAGCTATGCTGAGGGAGGTCCCTTGGCCTGGCATGATTCCTGCTTTGAGGTCTCTGCTGCAAAGAACATTGAGACCAGCTGCTTCCTTTTACAATTGGAACCTTGGCTAGAAGCTGGGGACAGCTCTTGGGGGGGAGCAGTTTGAGCTGGAATCAAAATAGAGAAACTTGGAATTGAATGACTGTCTCTGGCCCAATAGTTGAGTCTCCAACTCAATAGGGTTGAATAGAAATCTCAGTCTTCATCTCAGGCTAAGTAGGAGTGGTCCTGGACATAATTAGTCCCACCCAGGTAACAAAATAAAACCACTTCATCTTGATTCCCTGGGGCAGATCTCTTAGGGGAGAGCTTAGCATTCCCCCCAAAGTCAGAGAGAAAGAGAACGAATCTCGGGGCTCCCCTCATTACTAGGAGAGCACATCTATCCCTCACTCTCTCAATATGACTAGCCTATTTTATTATTATTATTATTTTATTTCTTTGATGATAATCCTTATAGTGGTTCTTCATAATTCCTTATTTGTTATATGTTCATATACTTGCATTCACCACATAACTCAGTTATCTTCTGAATGATGCTGATTCTTAAATCTTTGCAGACAGTAATATTCCATGGGCCATAGTAATATAATAATAATGGAATAACTTCAGTATTAAAAAGGTGGGCCCTCATCTCAGGAAAACATTTGGGATCATTAAAGGAACTCTGCAATTTCCCAAAGGCAATTCAACCTGTTTTACTCCTCCTATTTAATTATAGGCTTCACTCATAGTACATTTGCAGTGCCTGTCCTAGATATAAAATTATGCATTTACACATAATAGGACTAACATTTATATAATACCACAAGGTTTGAAAAGCATTTGAAGTATGTATCGGTATATGTTTTCATGTTTTTATATATCAGTCCATAATTTATTAAGTACCTACTTTGTGACAGGCACTATGCTAAGTGCTGGGGATACCAAAAGAATCTTTGATTTCAGCAGTTTGCAATCTAATTGAGGACATGACAGGCTAACCAAATATATACAAAGCAAGTTATATACATGATAAATAGGAAATAAGTAAAAGGAAAGCACTTAAATTTAAAAGGATTGGGAAAGGCTTCCTATAGAAGGTAGATCTTAATAGGAACTTAAAGGAGGCAGGGAAGGAGATGGGATCAATGGAGTGGAAGAAGGAGAGCATTCCTATTATGGGGGACAATCATAGAAAATACCTGTAGCTGAGAGACGAAGGGTCTTCTTATAACAGCCAGGAGAGCAGTTATACACACAGACACACATACACACATATGCCACACACACACACACACACACACACACACACACTGATGAATAGGTCCTACAGGTTTCATAACTACATGTCCTAATCTGGACAATGGACATTCCTTGTTTACTTGATTTTTTCCTAACCATCCATGAGGATGTCACAGCTGACTTGTCATGACCTCATTTGGAGTTTTCTTGGCAAAGATACTGGAATGGTTTGCCACTTCTTTCTTCAGATCATTTTACTGATGAGAAACTGAGGTAAATAGGGTTAAGTGACTTGCCTAGGGTCACCCAACTAGTAAATGTCTGAAGTCAGATTTGAATTCAGGGAGATAAGTCTTCCTGATTCCAGTCCTGGCACTATGTACTCTACTACTTGACTATCTATATTATTTCTATCATCTATAGAATTTCTTTTTAATCTCTGTTCTCTGTAGTCACTGCTAAGTGACTGTAGCATGAGCATCTTTGATGAGCATCTATTTTCCTGTTTTAAGGACAAGTTAACACTATTGATCAATCTGAACAAAGTTATCTCTGTTCATTCAAGAAATCTTGCACAATTTTGATGTGTGGTGCATGGGAGACACTTTGGTGTAAAAGAGCATTTAAGGTAGTGTTTTGGTTCCAAAACTCAACTGCTTTTTATAATAAAGAAGCAATACACATAAAGAGGTTTGCATTTGCTACATCTTTCAGTGAATTGTATATATCTATAAAGATGCATTCTTCTGTGGAATACTGTAATGTTCTTGGTGGGTTTTCTTGGAGGTCTTTGGGAAGCCTTTGTTTCAGCAGATTAATCTCCACAAGATAGCCAGGTGTTAATGTCCAAAAGTCTTTATTGTCTCCTTTGCCTAGTGCTCAGCTAGCTTTCTCTTGGTCTTCAAAGGGAACTTGGTTTCAATGGAGAAAATGCAGGAGCACAGGCTACCACGGTGGTGTGAGATTAAGTGAATCTGAGTCCAAGGGTTTGTGTTTCAGCCTCCAGCCACTACAAAGGTGGCCTATGGAATGAATTTGTTTCTGTCTCCTTTGGCCGAGTTTATATGCTCCGCACTGAGTATAAACCAATCATTGTATCACTAGGAAACTATTATTTGTTGTAAGATTAAATCAATCAAACTGAACTTAGAGAACTATTAAGAACCATGCTCACTTAGATAACCATTGTCTCATCAATTCCACTGACTTAACATCTTGTAAGAATCCTTGTTTCAGAGTTCTGGCCCATAACAGAATATCACTTATGAAAGTAGACCTGTTCCCTACTAATAGTACCCTCATCAAAGATGTCTTTTAGACATGTATATTACATTTTTATATAAGTTATATTTAGATTGGAAAAGAGATATGTATGTATTTAATTTTCAAAATTTTTAGTTTATCTTTCCCTAGCTTTTTATCAAATATAATTTTTATTGCATTGCAGTCTGAAAAGGAAGCATTTATTGTTTCTGCCTTTCTGCATTTGATTATGAAGTTTTTATGCCCTAATACATGGTCAATTTTTGCATAGGTGCCTTGCACTGCTGAAAAAAAAAGGCATATTCTTTTCTGTCCCTATTCAGTTTTCTCCAGAGTTCTATCATATTTGTTTTCTAGAATTTTATTAACCTCCTTGGTCTCTTTCTTGTTTGTTTTGTGGTAACCTATCTAATTCTGAGAAAGGAAGATTGAGGTCTCCCACTAATATAGTTTTGCTGTCTATTTCTTCCTGTAATTGGTTTAACTTCTCCAAAAATTTGCATGCTCTACCACTTGGGGCATATACATTTAGTATTGATACCACTTCAATGTCTATGGTACCCTCTAACAAGGTTGAGTTTCCTTCCTTATTTCTTTTAATGAGCTCTATTTTTACTTTTGCTTGATCTGAGATCAGAATTGCTATCCCTGTTTTTTTGTTTTTTGTTTTTGCTTTGGCTGAAGCATAATACATTCTGTTCCTGCCTTTCACCCTTACTTTATAGATATCTCTCTGTTTCAAATGTGTTTCTTGTAAACCATATTGTAAAATTGTGGTTTTTTAATCCATTCTGCTATTTGTTTCTGTTTTAAGAGAAAATTCATCCCATTCCTATCCCAGTTATGATTAGCAGCTCTGTTTTTCCCTCCATCCTATTTTCTTCCCTGTATATACTTTTGTTCTCTCTTTCCACCCTGTTCCTTCTTAGTGGTGTTTTGTTTCTAACCCACCCTGGACATTAAAATCCATTCATATCCACACCCTCCATATATGCCCCTCTCTAACTGCCCCCAAAACACATACAGCTCTCATGAGTTATAGATATACCCATCTAGGGATATAAACCAATTAGCCTTTAAATAATATATATTTTCCTTATATTTATCTTTTTATGCTTCTCTTGAGTCCTCTATCTATAGATTAAATTTTCTGTTTAGTTCTGGTTTTCTCAGTAGGAATGATTGAAAGTCTCTTACTTCATTGAAGATCCATTGCCTTCCCTGAAAGATGATGCTCAATCTCTCTAGGTAGTTCTTGGTTGTAACCCTAGGTCCTTTGCCTTTAAGAATATGGCATTCCAGGCCCTCCAATCCTTTATTGTAGAAGCTGCTAGATCCTGGCTACTCAGGATATGTTCCTCGATATCTTCCTCAATACTAGAATTGTTTTTGTCTGGCAGCTTGCAATATTTTTTCCTTGAGATTATACTTCTGTAGTTTTGCAACAATGTTCCTTGGAGTTTTCCTTGTGGGATCTCTTTCTAGAGAACTTTGGTTCTAGTATATCAAAGAAGTTTTCTTTGATGATCTCTCTAAGAATGCTATCCAGGCTCTTTTTTTCTTGGTCACAGCCTTCAGGCAGATCAATAATTTTTAGACTTTGTATTTGTTGATGTTCTTTTGTTAACATATATTCATATATTAGAATGGGATACTAGAATCTAACACTTTCCTTATTAATGAAAAAAGTTTGTTATAAAAACTTTGGAAGATTGTTCCATTGTTTTTTGTTGGATATCCTCCTTCCAGTTTTAACTTCAAATGTCCTATTTGATTACCTTCCAAGTACTTTTTCTACTGATTTTATCCTACTTTACTTCTGCCTTTTTTATGCAAAGGTCTGACTCATAACATTGCACCATGTTTCTTTGTAAGATGTAAGGAATTAGATTATGTTCTAAAAAGATATTATCCTTGACTGCCATATCTCTTCCCTTTGGTCAATTATTCAATGATTTGTTGACTGAGGCATTTTAAAGACTCTTTTGGCTTTCTTGTTAAAATAATTGAAGTTTCCCTTAGATAATAGATATATAATTGAAGGAGACTTCAAAAGCTATCTAGTCTATCCTCTTTCATTTATTTTATAATAGAAAAAACTGAAGTGTGTGGAGATAAATGAACTTCCTAAATTTTCTAGAGAGAGTTAGCTTCAGTGGTAGGATATGAACTTCCTTCCCTCTCAGATTCCAAATTTTGTGTTCTTTCCACTGTACCATATAAACTGCTTCCTTCAATTTGCATTGGTTAAAGTTCAGTATGAAACTGCTGTACTTCGTGCACAAGTAATTTCTTCTGTCTATATCCCATTTTTCATCATCAAAAACTTCTTTAAATAGGTCAGATAGAAGTTACCTCAAGTTTAGTCTATATCTTTTTTCTTTTCTTTTTTTCTCTCTTCTGAATTTGTACTAATTTTGACTAATTTTGATCATTTATCAGTTTGATTGTTAATAGACAACTGATTCAGGAATGATAGAACCTTCTAATCCCTTTCCAGAAGAAAGTATTTATAATTGATAGGTGTAAACCTTCTGTATAGTTTAGGAGGCTTTGGATTTTCTCATTCCTTGTTTCTGAATCATATTTTCTCATGTATTTCTTTTTTCCCAATTCCAAACTTTTGCTTTGAAGCCCCTGAATAGCTGAATATACAGTGATTTAATTTGAAGGATCTTAATCAAGTTCATTCTCTGTGATAAATATTGGTACATAAATGTCAATTACTTTGATAATGGCCTCTTTGCAAATACCTATAAGTACACTGATATAAGGGGAGATCAAATGTCCTATGAAATGGTGTTTCTTGTTATTGTTCAGTCATTTCAGTCTCCATGATCCCATTTGGGATTTTCTTGGCAGATATCCCAATGCCTTGCTATTTCCTTCTACAGCTTATTTTATTTGTCCAGGATCACATGGCTATTAAGTTTCTGAGGTTGGATTTGAATTGGGGAAGAAGAATCTTCCTGACTTCAGTCTTGGTGTTCCTTTCACAGTGCCCTTGCTGCCTATGTGTGCACATTAAAACTAATTCTGCCGACAATTTTTCTTCTCCAAAGATAAATTGTGAGCCATCCTTCATTTAACTCAGCTTCCTTCTGCATTCTGGTGTCCTTTACAATGAGAATGTAAAGACTGATTATGTAGCATGTCTGTTTATTGGTTATTAGACCAAGAAAAATCTATCAGCATCATCAACAAGCAATGATTAAGTGCCTTTTGTACACTATGCACCCATTAGAAGTTCACCTTCTAACGAGGAAGACAATATCAAACAATTATGTTCATATGAAAAAATTTAATTTTAATACTATCTCAGTTGAAAATTAATACTAAACTATAATATTACCAGCTCTGTCAAAAGATCATCTCTTATTGTAGCTTACAGAGAAAATTCACTTGATCCATTCTAATCTAGAAATGTCTTCATCTTCCAGCCTTTCTGGAGAGGTCTTTCTGTTTGTCCTAAAAACAGAAATTAAATTCAGCTGATCTTATGACCCTCGTCCCTTCATTAGAGTTTGGGTTGGGCTTACTCACAAAGGAGAAAAAATATCAGAGAGGTCAGGATCTGATGGTTTCTGTTGTCCAGATGGCCACAGGCAGCTGATTCTCATGACTAGGGCAGCTCTTAGCAGGAAGCACTGAGAACTTTTAAACTACCTCCTCATTAAATGTTGCTTTTCCTCGGCAGAGTAGGTTCTTGTCAGAAAGAAAAGATCAGATTAAAAGTGTCTCAATGAGTCCCTTTCCATCTTTCATCACCAGGAGAGATTACTGACCATCAGTTTATTGATTATTGGTTAGTCTAATTGATAAATTTATCTTTCATACCCAGAACTCTGTTTCTTTTATTTTTATTTGGAACACGATGTAGATAATAAAAATGAGAAGAAATCATTCAAGGTGGGGGAGGGAAGACTGAAAAATGGAAAGGAAGCCAGGGAAATCTGGGGACAGACCACAGGTGAGGAGGTAGAACATTCCAGGCATGGGGGACATCCAGTAAAAAGATACTAGTTTTGGAAATGGAAGATAGTATCTAAAATAGCTGGATTGCAGAGGTACAGGAAGGACAATAAAATATAAAAAGGCTGGAAAAGAAGGAAGGGACCAGATTGCAAAAGGTTTAAAATGCCCCAAAGAGGATTTTATAATTAATCTTGGAGATAATATGGAGTTATTGAAGTTTATTAATTAGGGAAGAGATGATATAATCAGACCTTTATGAAGATCACTGGTAGTCAAGTGGAGAGAAGCTTCAGCTAAGCTGAAGTGTATATTTAGTCTAAAAAACTAACTTTTTTAAAAAAAGGATTCTCTGTTCCCTTTTCCACCATTCTTTCAATATCAGTATAGAAGTAGAACAGAGCTGAATAAGACTACACATTTTTCATATTTTTCTTTTTTTAATGCATTGCCATGACCAAAGAATTCATCACTAAATGGTTAGTATACTGGTGATGACCCTCTCCATCCTTAGCGCTATCCTTAGTCTGATAATTGTGTAAAGTATAAACTCTGACTCTACTTTCTCAGGATTAGGAAAATTATATTGCCTCTAAGAATTTTTGGCTACTGAGGGGTTTCTGGGGTATCTTGTTCTGTACTCTCATTGGCTCAAACCCCAGTAGCTGACTATGTTCTCTTCATTTAACTTCTTTTCCCTTCCCTTCATTGTTAACTGTGCCCCCCCCCCCTTCAAGTGACTAGCATTGCAGTTCCATTTTAATCACTTAGCATTGATTAGCTTTTTTGAAAGGATATTTACTTATTAGTAACCACAAAGAATTGGAAATTGAGGGGATGCCCATGAATTGGGAAATCACAACAAATTGTGGTATATCATTATGATGGAATACTACTGTATTATTAAAAAACAAACAATAAGGGGATGGTTTCAGAGAAACCTGCAAAGATATCTTAATTGATGCAAAACGAAGTGAGAAGAACCAAGAGAACCTTGTGCATAGTAACAGTAATATTGTACAATGATTCAAAACAATTCCAAAGAACTCATGAAAAATACTATCCATCTTTAGAGAGAGTACTAATGAATTCTGGGTACAGATAAAAGCATACTTTTTTCACTTTATTTTTCTTGCTTTTTTTGACAATATTACTAATATGAAAATATATTTTGTGTGACTTCACACATATAACTAATATCATGTTACTAGCTTTCTCAGTGACTGGAGGGAGGGAGAGAACTTGGAACTTAAAATTTTTTTAAATGTTAAAAATAAAGGGAAAAAAATGTTTACTTAAAAAACACAGAATAAACATATGATCATTTCCCATACACTTCCAAGCCATACTCTCTCTTACATCAGTCTCTCAGAATAGTAAGATAAAATTTTCTCATTTCCTCCAGAGCACTGATCCTATCAAATTTTTGTCTAGATATACATGAATGCTAGACAAGATTCTATCTCAGGTCCTTTTAACCTAGGGTTCCAAAGGTTTGGAATTCCTTGTTTCTCAGGACATTAATGCTGTACTGGATGTGAAACTCAGTCTCTAGAATAAGAGGATGCTGAGAAATGCTCTGGACTTTTCGAATTCTCAAAGTTAGAGATTCTATTTATTCTTTTTATCAGATGGTTTAAAGGAAGATGTTCTCAAGATGTCCTAATCCCATTTCCATCAGCAAATGAGACACAAATAACAGATAAAGCGATAGGTCTTCATAACTACCATTTCAGTCAATCAAAGAATCTCCTTTTCAGTCAGTGAGAAGCAATTATGGAAAGTTTATGAATGTTGCACAGTTTCTCCAAAATACTTCCCTTCCATGACATCATGGTTCTCCAGGAAATAGCTTTCTAGTTTATCTCATAAAAAGCAATGCCACTTTCTCCTTGGCATCCTCCACATGGGTACACCATCTGAAGTATTCTGAGCATGTGCTGAACCCAGAGCAGATTCAGTCTACTGCTGGGATCATACACTAAGTCATTCTAGCTTTGTGGAAGTGGACAATGCTTTTGCTCCCATGGGATAGACTATCAAAAATCTAAGGTCTTCTCCATCTCACAATCAATCAGGGTAAGATTTCTGGGGTTATATAAATAAATGTCAATTGTTATTTGTATTATTTATTTTCTTATTCTTAATAATAATAATAACAATTTTTAAAAATATGTACATGGTTGTTAGTCACAATCTAATTTCTCCCAATATGAATTAGCCTGCTGTGACACCATTTGCTGATGGTGGTAGGCAGGGCAGGGTTTGGGGTATTTAGAAAAGCTTTTCAGCTAATATTCTATTGCTTCAAGGTCAGTGAGTCATTTAGTTTGCTTTTCTTTTGGTTTTTAAGAGAGAGCTACAAAAGGATTTCATTAAGTTTTAGAATGCTGTGATACTCAATTCTCAAATGCTATTGAAACATAAAGGAAAAACTAGAGAAATTTCTTTAATGTCTTTGTATTATTTGGGGGATTTTGCTTTATTTAACTTTAAGCACTTTGGAAATAAGGAATTTTAATCTGATTATCCTTTTTAAAATGCATGGGCCTTTTCACATCAAATGACAAAGATAAAGCACATTTTGCTTAAAGAAAAAAAACAGACCACAAAATATGAGATTTTTCTCTTTTTCTAAAAAAGAGAAAATTTATACCAATGAAATGAAAAATTTGGTTATATTCTATCTCTTAGAAACTGGAATGTTTGGAAAAATGCTTTCGGCATGTGGTGATTTGGCATTTAGAAAGAAGACTCAAAGTTAGGAAGGTTCTTAGAATTTGCCCTTCTTTTTTGATAGATAAGGAAACTAAGGCCCAGAGAAGTCAAATGGCTAAAGCAACACCACAGAGCAGTATAGTTTTTACATTTAGATCTGAACTCTTCTCACCACATGACAATGAGTAGCCATGACAGATTCTGTCATTCTATGCTTGATTCTCTCATTCAGTATGCAAAGTCCTTTACTATCTGGCCCTATCCTATCACTCTCTGCTCCTTCCCCACTGAATCCAGACAAATTGATAGCACTCATTACACCTCAACCTTTCAAAGACAATCTTGCCTCTGAACCTTTGTTAATACCATTCTCCCTGCTTGGAATGTCCTCCTTACTTTTCCTTATTTCATCCTTAATTTTCTTCCAAGGCATAATTGGAAGTAGATTGTATGTGAATTATACAGCTGGTTTTTTTTTTTTTTCTTTTTTTTTGGTGGGTGGGTTATTTTTTACTGGAAGCAATAGCTTTGTGCTTACTTCAAAATAAAAATCTGAAATATTAAAAACAAGCTTTGCCATTGCTTTTATTAAACAGCATAGACTTCCAAATCTAGCCTGCATATATAGTGTTCCAAGCCTGAATAATGGCTGAAATAGATGTCTCTAGTGGCTCTGAGATGAGGCTTCAGAAATGGAAATTGATCATATTGTGTCATTGATAAAATGATACCGTAGGATATTAGCATTGGCACTAGCTACGCTGAGAAGAAATTGTGAGTCTTGCCTATGCATACTGAATTTCAAACAAGTGGTTCTCTAGGAATACAAGGGGTTTTGTATGGAGCTGAATGAACCTTCCACTGTCTGAAAGCCCATCTTCAGGAAACAAATATCCTGTTGCCATGGAGATGCTCAAGGTGGGTGAAGCATGGATTAATCAAAATACAGTAAATCCCTTATAGGAGGTTCATAAGAAATCCAGTGAGGAGTGAACCTTCTGGTTTTTCTCCTCCTCCTCCTATTCTCCCTTCCATCATTTGGGAAATCCACCAGTGGAGTACAGGGACCCTTGTTTATTGAGCTGCTTAGTGCCCTGACGCTGCCTGAATGATGCCCTCTGTTGCCTGTAGCATCAGAGTAAAAAAATGCCCAGTTAGAGAAACGATCATATAACAAAGGCTTCCAAAACACTGAGGGCTTTATTGTTGTTGTTGTTGTTTTTTAAGTATAAGAGAAAGTTTAAGAAAAATGTAGCTTAAACCATCTGCCATAGTAGGGAGGAAAGTTAAGATTGTTAGAAACAGCATCTGTTTTCCCAGCTGATATATATATATATATATATATATATATATATATTTGCTATTTACAGCTCCCAGATTCATGGTTCCCAAGCTGCAAAGCTTTGAGGACATTAAATGATCAATGCCAACTTATTGGTTTTATTGTGCCTTTCTCCAATTATCAACTTGTTTGACCATAATTTTGATTATTCAGCTTAGTCAAAAAGTCATTAACTCATTTCAAGTTAAGATATGACATTTCCCCCCATGATTTTTGAACGAGTTTGTTTTACACAATATAGAATTATCCAATTTCAGATATAGACTAGGAAATAACTGGAGAAGTCAATGAGTCTAACCCTCTCATTTTATAATGAAGAAAATTGAAGCTGAGAAATGTTAAGAATCTCACTTGAGATTGCCCAGTGGCAGAAGTAAACTCAGGTTCTACAATTCCATTCTATCAAGGTTCCATTGTCTTGAGACATTTCTAATTAATTATTGAAAAGCCAGGGCAGGTCAGAAGAGGACAGGTGGATCTAGGAGTAACTTAGAGCTGTAACTAGAGTGGCCACTGGGAATTTGGCCCAGGGAGAAAGCAGTAAAATGAATAGTACATGCATATAGCTCCAATTTACATGTGTAGTGTGTAATGATTCCCAGCTAGTGTGATGGAAAACAATCATTAGGGTTATACTTCTCAATACATGCAATCAAACTTTACAAATCAATCCATGCAATCAATCATGCATTGATCTATGTTCTCAGCTAAGAACAAGCCACTGACCTGTTTTAGAGATTCTATTATAGTTCTAATTAGATTTAGGAATGGAGCAGCTTGAGACATTACATTTATTTTAATAACCTATTGCTATTTATTTTTGTAGATGGTTTAGTTTTAGTTTTAGCTTTGTTTTTGTTCAGTCATTTGGTCATATCTGACTCTTGGTGACCCTCGGATTCCAGGTTCAGTGGTCTATCCACTGAGCCATGCAGATGCCCCATAGTTTTCGTTTTAGCTTTAGCTTAGATTTTCTGTAAGCATTTGAGTCTTCTTATAAAGTCAGTAACTGTAGTTATTTCTGGAGTGTTCTATAGTCAGTTGAACTCGTTAATTTTTCAATGTGAGCATTTAGATATCAGAAAACAACAATACTATCAATAAAGGTTTGGTTTATTGCTTTGTTATTGGTCTAGATTTAAGGAAGTTATGGAGTAAATGTTAGTAATTCAGATTAAACTTTAAAGTATGGTGTTTGTATATTTTTCCCCTTGAGGTGGTTGTTAAATGTTTATCAGCATATCTCTGATTTTTATAGGCATTTAATATAGGCATTATGTGGGATTTGGATGTTAGTCTTTTAAATGATTCTATAATAAGACTTTTTGTAGTTCTGCTTTTATGAATTAATGTATGTACTTCACACCTCTCAGATTGGCTAAGTTGATAAGAAAAGATAATGATAAATATTGGAGAGGATGTGAGAAAACTGTGACACTAATGCATTGCTGGAGTTATGAAATGATTCAACCATTCTGGAGAGCATTTTGGAACTATGTTCAAAGGGCTATAATGCTGTACATATTCTTTGATCCAGCAGTGTCACTACTAAGTCTATATTCCAAAGAGATCATAAAACAGGGGCAAAGAACCATAACTCTGTAGTGGCAAATAACTGGAAATTGAGTGGATGCTCATAAATTGGGGAATAGCTGAACAAGTTATGGTATATAAATATAATGGAATATTATTATTCTATAAGAAATGATGAGCAGGCTGATTTCAGAAAAGCCTAGAAGGACCTACATGAACTGATGCTGAGTGAAGTGAGCAGAACCAGGAGAACACTGGATATAGTAACAGTAGATTATGTGATGATCAACTGTGATGGACGTGGCTCTTCTCAGCAATGCAGGGATTAAAGACAATTTCAGTACACTTGGAATGGAAAATGCCATCCTCATTCAGAGAGAGAAATAAATATGGAGACTGAATGTGGATTGAAGCATTGTAGTTTCACTTTTTTTGTTTGCTTGCTTTTTCTTTTTCATGGTTTTTCTTTTTTGGTCTGATTTTTCTTGTACAACATGAACAATATAGAAATATGTTTAAAAGAATTACACGTGTTTAACTTAAATCAGGGAGGGAGGGAGAAAAATTTGGAACACAAATTTATCTAATTCTGAGAGGGGGAGTTAAAGTCCTCCACTAGTATACCTTTGCTATCTATTTCTTCCTGTTACTGGCTTAATTTCTCTAAGAATTTGTATGCTCTACCAGTTAGTGCATATAGATTTAGTATTGATACCACTTCAATGTCTATGGTACCCTTTAACAGGGTTGAATTTCCTTCCTTATCTCTTTTAATGAGATCTGTTTTTTATTTTTGCTTTATCTGAGATCAGGATTAGTATCCCTGCTTTTTTTTTTTCCCTTTGGCTGAAGCATAATAAATTCTGCTCCTGCCTTTTACCCTTTCTCTGTATATTTCTCTTTGTTTCAAATGTGTTTCTTGTAATACACAAATGTGTATTGTAGAATTGTGGTTTTTAATCCATTCAGCTATTAATTTCTGTTTAATGGGAGAGTTTATCCCATTCTCATTCCCAGTTATGATTACCAGCTCTGTATTTTCCTCTGTCCTATTTTTTTCCCTGTATATACTTTTGCTCTCTCTACCTTGTCCCCCCTTAGAAGGGTTTTATTTCTAATCCACCTCACCCTCTTCCTGCCTTCCCTTCTATCACTTCTCCTCCCTTTTCTCATTCTTTTCTCCTAGTATTTCTGCCCTCCCTTCTATCTTTCCCCTCCCTTTTCCCCCACTTTCTCCTCCTATTTCCTTACAGAGAAAGGAAGATTTCTAAACCCAACTGAGTAAATGTTATTCTTTTTTGAGCCAAACTGATGAGATTAAGCTTCAGATAATATTCATTCCCCTTCCTTCTTTCACTCTATTGTAACAGATCTTTTGTGCCTCTTCATGTGTTTTAATTTATCTCATTATACCTCCTCTTTTCTCTTTCCCACTCTTTAATGCTCTTTTCTTTGATATCATCACATCAGAGTCCATTCATAATTACACTCTCCATCCATTTGATGCCCAGCTCTGTCTGCCTCAGTAATAGATACAGTTCTCAAGAGTTACAGATAGAGTTTTCTCATTTAGAGATGTAAAACAGCTTAATCTTTAAATATTATGTATTTTTACTGCTTACTTTTTCATGCTTCTCTTGAGTCCTGTGTTTGAAGAACAAATTTTCTTTTTTTTTTAACTATAACTTTTTATTTACAAGTTATATGCATGGGTAATTTTACAACATTGACAACTGCCAAACCTTTTGTTCCAATTTTTCCCCTCTTTCCCCTTATTCCCTCCCCCCATGGCAAGTTGACCAATACATGTTAAATATATTAAAGTGTAAATTAAATACAATTTAAGTATACATGTCCAAACAGTTATTTTGCTGTACAAAAAGAATTGGACTCTGAAATAGTGTACAATTAGCCTGTGAAGGAAATCAAAAATGCAGGTGGACAAAAATAGAGGGATTGGGAATTCTATGTAGTGGTTCATAGTCATCTCTCAGAGGTCTTTCCCTGGGTGTAGTTGGTTCAATTCATTATGGCTCTATTGGAACTGATTTGGTTCATCTCATTGCTGGAGATGGCTACTTCCATCAGAATACATCCTCATATATTATTGTTGTTGAAGGATATAATGAAGGATATAATGATTTCCCGGTCTGGCTCATTTCGCTCAGCATCAGTTCATGTAAGTCTCTCCAGGCCTTTCTGAAATCATCCTGTTGGTCATTTCTTACAGAACAATAATATTCCATAATATTCATATACCACTTTATTCTGCCATTCTCCAATTGATGGGCATCTATTCAGTTTCCAGTTTCTGGCCACTACAAAGAGGGCTGCCACAAACATTCTTGCACATACAGGTCCCTTTCCCTTCTTTAAAATCTCTTTGGGATATAAGCCCAGTAGTAACACTGTTGGATCAAAGGGTATGCAGAAGAGCAAGTTTTCTGTTTTATTTTAATACAAATGTTTGAAAGCCTCTTACTTCATTCCATCTCCTCCCCTGAAAGATGATGCTCAGTCTTTGTGGATAGTCAATTCTTGGTTGTAACTCCAGGTCCTTTGCCTTCCAGAATGTGCTTTTCCTGGCCCTCTAATCCTTTATGTAGAAACTGCCAGATCCTGTATAATCCTGACTGTCACTCCTTGATACTTGAATTTTTTTCCTATCCTCTTGCAGTCATTTTTCCTTGAGATTATAGTTTTGAAATTTGTAACAGTGTTCCTTGGATTTTCCTTGTGGGATCTCTTTCTGGAGGTGATCAACGAATTCTTTTGATGAGTATTTCTCCCTTTGGTTCTCAAATATCAGAACAGTTTTCCTTGATGATCTCTTTAAGAACACTATCTAGACTCTTTTTTTTTTTTTTTTTTTTGGTCATGGCTTCAGGTAGACCAATAATTTTTAAATAGTCTCTCCTGGATCCATTTTCCAGGTTGGTTGTTCTCCAATGAGGTATTTTACATTTTCTTTCTTCTCTCTCTCTCTCTCTCTTTCAAATTAAAGCCTTTTATTTACAAACATATGCATGGGTAATTTTTCTACATTGATCCTTGAAAAACCTTCTGTTCCAAATTTTCCCCTCCTTTCCCCCACCTCTCCCCTAGATGGCAGGTAGTCTAATACATGTTAAATATGTTAAAATATATGTTAAATCCAATATATGTATACATATTTATACAATTATATTGCTGACAAGAAAAATTGGATTGAGAAAAAAAACTCATCAAAAAACTAAGAAAGAAAACAAAATGCAAGCAAACAACAACAGAAAGAATGAAAATGCTATGTTGTGGTCCCCACTCAGTTCCCAGAGTCCTTTCTCTGGATGTAGATGGTTCTCTTTATCATTGAACAACTGGAATTGGTTCCAATCATCTCATTGTTGAAAAGAGCCACGGACCAGCTCTCTTTGTAGTGGCCAGAAACTGGAACTGAGTGGATGCCCATCAATTGGAGAATGGCTGAATAAATTGTGGTATATGAATATTATGGAATATTATTGTTCTATAAGAAATGAACAACAGGATGATTTCAGAAAGGCCTAGAGACTTACATGAATTGATGCTGAGTGAAATAAGCAGAGCCAGAAGATCATTATTTAATTCAACAACAATACTATATGATGATCAATTCTGATGGATGTGGCCCTCTTTAAAATGAGGTGAACCAAATCAGTTCCAATAGAGAAGTAATGAACTGAACTAGTTACATCCAGGGAAAGAACTCTGGGAGATGACTATGAACCACTACACAGAATTCCCAATTCCTCTATTTTTGTCCACCTGAATTTTTGATTTCCTTCACAGGCTAATTGTATACTACTTCAAAGTCCGACTCTTTTTATACAGCAAAATAACTGTTTTGACATATATACATATATTGTATTTAACTTAAACTTTAACATATTTAGCATGTATTGGTCACCCTGTCATCTAGGGGAAGGAGTTAGGGGAAGGAGGAAAAAGTTGGAACAAAAGGATTTGCCACTGTCAATGCTGAAAAATTACCTATGCATATATTTATAAATAAAAAATTATAATTAAAAAAAAAAAGAAAGAAAAGAGCCACAGACAAGATTAGAAGGGAAGCAATAAACTGGAAAAACATTTTTACATTCAAAGGTTCTTTTGATAAAGGTCTCATTTTAAAAATATATACATAAAGAGAGAATTGAATCAAATTTATAAAAAATCAAGCCATTCTCCAATTGATAAATGATCAAAGGATATGAAGAGACAATTTTAAAATTATTATTATAGCTTTTTACTGACAGAACATATATATGGGTAATTTTTCAACTTTGTCCCTTGCAATCACTTCTGTTCCAGCTTTTCCCTTCTTTCCCTCCATGCCCTCCCCTAGATGGCAGTCAATCTCGTACATGTTAAACATGTTAAAGTATATCTTAAATGCAATATGTGTACATATTTGTACCGTGAACAGACAATTTTCAAATGAAGAAATTGAAACTATTTCTAGTCATATGAAAAGCTGCTCCAAATCATTATTGATTAGAGAAATGCAAATTAAGCAACTCTGAGATACCTCTACCCACCTGTCAGATTGGCTAAAATGACAGAAAAAAATAGTGACAAATGTTCAGGAGATGGGGGAAAACTGGGACACTGATACATTGTTGATGGAACTGTGAAGAAATCCAACCATTCTGGAGAGCGATTTAGAACTATGCTCAAAAAGTTATCAAACTGTGCATACATACCTTTTGCCCCAGAAACATTTCTACTGGGCTTATATCCCAAAGAGATCTTAAAGGAGGAAAGGGAACCACATGTGCAAACATGTTTGTGGCAGCCCTTTTTGTTGTGGCTAGAAAGTGGAAACTGAATGGATGTCCATTAATTGGAGAATGGCTGAATAAATTATGGTATACAAATATCATGGAATATTATTGTTCAGTAAGAAAGGACCAGCAGGATGAATACAGAGAGGACTGGCGAGACTTACATGAACTGATGCTAAGTGAAATGAGCAGAACCAGGAGATCATTATATACTTCAACAACAATACTGTTTGAGAGTGTATTCTGATGGAAGTGGATCTCTTCGACAAAGAGACGATCTAACTCAGTTACAATTGATCAATGACGGAAGCATCTACACACAGAGAAGGAACCCTGGGAAATGAATATAAACTATTTGCATTTTTGTTTTTCTTCCCAGGTTATTTTTACCTTCTGAATCCAATTCTTCCTGTGCAACAAGAGAACTGTTCCATTCTGCAAATATATATTGCATCTAGGATATACTGTGATATATTTAACATGTATAAGACTGCCTGCCATCTGGGGGAGGGAGTGGAGGAAGGGAGGGGAAAAATCAGAACAGAAGTGAGTGCAAGGGATAATATTGTAAAAAATTACCCAGGAATGGGTTCTGTCAATAAAAAGTTATTAAAAAAAAAAAAAAGAAAAAAGAAAAGAAATGACCAGCAGGATGATTTCAGAAAAGCCTAGAGAGACTTACATGAACTAATGCTAAGTGAAATGAGCAGAACTAAGAGATCATTATACACAGCAACAACAAGACTTTAAGAGGATCAATTCTGACAGACATGACTCCCTTATTTTTTCATTCTTTTTTAGATTATTTGGCTGATCTTGATATCTTATAGGGTCATTAGTTTCCATTTGCCTTGTTCTAGTTTTTAAAGTGTGATTTTCTTCAGTTAGCTTTTGTTATCTCTTTTCCCATTTGATTAATTCTACTTTTCAAGGTGTTCTTTTCTTCAGTGGATTTTTTTGCATGTGACCAATTGTGGGTTTTTTCTTCCCTGAGATAATTGGGGTTAAGTGATTTGCCTAGGGTCATAACAGCTAGGAAGTATTAAGTGTCTGAGGCTGGATTTGAACTCAGTCCTCTTAACTTCAGGGCCAGCACTTTATCAGCTATGCCATCTAGATGCCTATCAATTGTGTTTTTTAAAGAATTGATTTGTTTAGGAGATTTTATTTATTTTTTTACATTTGGCCAATTGTTATTTTTTAAGGAATTTTTTTTTCCTTTTTGAAGCTATTGACTCTCTTTTGCTTACCTCTTGTTTCTTTTCTTGGTTTTTCTTCTACCTCTTTTATTGCCTTTTAAAATCTTTTATGAGCCTTTTCAAGAATCCTCTCTGGGATTGAGAATAATTCATATCACTCTGAGATTTCCCCTGTGGGCATTTTGTTCTCCTCTGAGTATTTTGGTCTTCCCTGTCACCATAGTAGCTTTCTATGATTAAGGTTCTTTTTTCTTTCTTGTTATTTTCTTTCCTTCCTTCTTTCCTTCCCTCTTTCCTTCCTTTCTTCTTTCCTTCCTTCCTTCCTTCTTTTTTTTCTCCTAGATCCAGGAGAGACAATTTTGTTCTCTCTTTCTCTCGCCTTTCTTTCTTTCTTTCTTTCTTTCTTTCTTTCTTTCTTTCTTTCTTTCTTTCTTTCTTTCTTTCTTTCTTTCTTTCTTTCCTTATTTTTTCACTTTTATAGTTAAGCTCTGCTCTGCTCTACTCCTAGGGTGCACAGTTCAGAGCTTCTTATGCAGATCTGACCTTTGACTTTAAGCACAGGGGCCCCTTGAATTTGGTATCTTGCTTACAGGATAGCCCTTTATTCTCTCCAGGCAACAGCCTAGTTTCCCAGGCTGGCAATTTACCAGGGGGGCCTTCTGTTTGGTTTCTTGCCCACAGTAGAGGCAACTCTATCTGTTCTCTCTGATTTCTTAGGCTGGCAATTTGCCTTCTGCTCTAGGACTGGAGGCTTCCCCACTGATTTGCTTTGCTACTGTGTCAAGACAGAGAGTCTCATTTGCTGATCTGCTGTGATTAAGACCCTCTCACTACCTTTCCTGGATACCATTTGAGCTGTGTTGAACATCCCTTTCATCCCAATGTGACTGATCTTTCTGGAAGTCCTTCCAATCTATCTTGAGTTGGAGAGTGGTTTTATTCTTCTGCTCAGAGCCTTACTTTCATGGGGTTTTCAAAGGAAACTGGGAAAGCTTGAGCAGCTTCTTGGCTTCACTCTGCCATCTTGACCCTCCCCTTGAACTCTTTTACATATATTTGGAAAAAAAACACGATTGAGAAAAAAATGAATTAATGTATGCTATTAAAATGGTCACCCATTTGGAAAAATGGGTGAGTTATCATGCTTCTCTTCCCTCTCTTGTGAGAGGCCAGTGCCTTATCTACAATCCATAGCCCAAAGAAAGGCTTTAAGACAGAGTCCAGGAAGAGGACCAATACCATCACCCAAAGAATATTAGTCAGATTGATTCTTTACAGATAGGCAAAGAATCACTAGGAAGGGGTTGTAGGGATCTCCATTTCCTGGATGTTGAGAGAAATGCTGACAGAATAAGAACTTTCCTGGAGAGATGGCTAGAGGCCCCTTGGAGGGTATTACTCATAAAGTGACAATGTACTTCTGATCTTTGCTGCCCAAGGCCTCAGTAAGATTCATATAATGAGAAGCCACATTATCAATGATGTCATTTGCTGGGAGTCCTGCTCAAGATACCAATCTAAGTCATTAAGAACAGAAAGGCTTTAGAACAGAGCTTATATGTGGGTCTCATTCTTTTCTTTCTTTAAAAACAAACAAAAAAGCTTCCAAGTCCTTTTTGTGGTGGCAAGGAACTAGAAACTGAATTGATGTCCATCAGTCGGGGAATGGCTGAATAAATTGTGGTATATGAATGTTATGGAATGTTATTGTTCTATAAGAAACGACCAGCAGGATGATTTCAGAAAGGCCTGGAGAGACTTACATGAACTGATACTGAGTGAAATGAGCAAAACCAGGAGATCATTGTACACAGTAACAAGATTATGTGATGATTGATTCTGATGGGCTTGGTTCTTTTCAGCACGGAGATGATTCAGGCCAATTTCAATAGACTTGTGATGGAGAGAGTCATATGTATCCAGAGAGAGAACTATGGAGACTCAATGTGGATTATTATAGCATAGTATTTTCATTTGTTGTTGCTTGCTTGTTTTTTTTTTCTCATTCCCCCCCCTTTTGATCTGGTTTTTCTTGTGCAGCATAATTTAAATGTGGAAATATGTCTGGTAGAATGGCACTTTCTAACCTATATTGGATTACTTGCTGTCTAGTGAATGGGGGAAGGGAGGAGAGAGGGAGAAAATTTTGGAACACAAGGTTTTGCAAGGGTGAATGTTAAAAACTATCTTTGCATTTATTTTGAAAAAAAAAACTAATACTATTAAAAAATTAATTTAAAAAATTTAAAGTATTTATTTTTCTACTCCCCCAAATCCTCTAAAATAAAAGAAAATAAAATCTGTCCCTGTAACAAATATATATAATCAATCAAAGCAAATCCCCATATCAGCCATATCTAAAAAGGTATTTCTTCATCTAGAGCTCATCATTTCTGTTAGATGATAGGTAACATGCATCATTAATCCTCTGATATGTGATTATTCTTCCAAAGTTGTTTGTTTTTCATGTAAAGGACTGTTTGCCATCTAGGGGAGGGGGTGGAGAGAAGGAGGGGAAAAATTGGAACAGAAGTGAATGCAAGGGATAATGCTGTAAAAAAAATTACCCTGGCATGGGTTCTATCAATAAAAAGTTATTAAAAAAAAAAAAAAAGAAAAACTGTGACCATAACATGTGTTAATTAAAAAAACAAACAAACAAACAAAAAACAAACCCAAGTTGTTTGTTTTTACAATGTTGTTGTTTAGTCATGGTCCAATTTTTTGTGATCCTATGGACCATAACACACCAATACTGTCAATGGAGTTTTCTTGGCATAGATACAGGAGTGGTTTGCTATTTTCGTCTCCAATGGATTAAGGTAACTAGTATGTGTCTGAATCCAGATTTAAACTTAGGTTTTCCAGACTCTAAGCCCAGTACACTAATCACTAACCTACTTGGATTGTTTTTCTGGTTCTGTTACCATCACTTTGCTCAGTTCATTAATGTTTTCCCATGTTCTCTGAACATGGGGATACCCTTTGCCATTTCCTCATATTCTCTCATATTCCTGTACTATATTTTGTTCAGCCATTCTCCAACTGTTGGGCACCCTATTTGTTTCCAGTTCTTTGCTACTATAAAAAAGAGTTGCTATAAATATTTTTGTAGATAATGGTTTTTTCCTCTTTCTTTGATCTTTTTGAGGTATAGGCATAGAACTGTAGTTACTGGATCAAAGAGTATGCACAATTAAGGGACTTTTTGAGCATAGTTACAAATTGCTTTTCAGAATGGCAGTAATATTATCTTCGTTGAATTTTGTCGTAAGCTATATTTGTTTTTTTTTCCCTCTAACCTATAAATAATACTGTCCATTCTTGAGCCTTGTAAGACATAGTCTTGGAAAGATAATAATAATGATGATGACATTTACCTAATGCTTTAAAATTTGCAAAGCACTTTTCATTTAATTCATTTGTCCTTCACAGCAACCCTATTAAGTAGCAGCTATTATCTCCATTTTACAGATTAGGAAATTCATATTGAGAAAAGTTAAGTGGTTTGCCTATGGTCACATAATAAGGGTCCAAGAAAGGATTTCAACCCATGTCTTTCTGACTGCAATTCTATTGCTCTATCCACTGTCTTGCCTGGGTGAGTCATGTCAAACAGTGAAATTTCCAGATTTTTTGGGTAAGGACAATAAACCAGAATGAAAAATCCCCCAAAGTATACATAGATTCTTTGTGTTACATGAGAACCTTTGACACAAGTGTTATATATAATTGTAATTGGTCCTTTAAATCTTACTCTAAATTTTGTACCATCATTTTAAATAATATGCATTTTAATTGCCATTAATGTTTAAACTGAATCTTTTTAATACAGAATTCTGTTTTTGTTTTTTGGATTTTTTTTGAAGGGAAATAAAAGCAATTGAGTAGAAAAGCTAGCAATTATTGTAAAAAGCTCTGAATATTTTTTTTTTGGAAGGTCAACCCTTTATTCTTTTTTTTAATAGCTTTTTATTTTCAAAATATATGCAAAGATAGTTTTCAACATTCACCCTTACAAAACCTTGTGTTCCAAATCGTTCTTCCTTCCTTCCCTACCTCCTCCTCTAGACAGCAAATAATCCAATATATGTTAAACATATGCAATTCTTCTATACGTATTTCCACATTTATCATGCTGCAAAAGAAAAAATCAGATTAAAAAGGAAAAAAAATGAGAAACAAACAAAAAAACAAAAAAACAAAGAACAAAAAGGTGAAAATATTATGTTGTGATCCACATCCTGAATATGTTGATGCTTTTCCTTTATTTCCTCTTTCTTGCTGTTGCTGTTTTTATATTAAGTTCATAATAGTATTATGGGTTGGGGAGAAAAAATACAAAAATCTGATTTTCTTTATTTCAATGAGCCTTGTCCATGGAAGAGACACAGTTGGTTGTTCAGACCATGAGGATGTAATGAAGGTATCATTAACTACTTGGTGGCCTCCTATCCTAATTATAAAGTACCCCAAAACAAATAAGCAAGTTCTGTAAGGTTAACCTTGCAAAATCCAGACCTATAAAATATATCACGTGCTGCCATTTTCTAAACCCCAAGGCTTTCTTGGCTTATACATTTGCTTTTGTTACCTTGATTGCAGAATCTATGAATCCTTGAGAATTCCATTGAGTTCACTTCCCTAATTAGGGAATACAGTTTTTGGTGCTCCTATGGGATGAACTACCTGGGATTCTAGCATAAAGCAAAATCCTTTCTGGATCAAAAGTGTTAAGAAACTACATTATTTTATTAGTAGAGCAAATTCTTACTAGCTGAGTGGTTCTGCGTAAGTCACTTTTAACCTCTGTCAGTCTGTTTCCTCATCTATAAAATGGAGAGGGAGAAAAAAGTTATTACCTAACAGGGAAGCAGGTAAAGCTCCCAAATGAAGTAATTTGTCCCATGTGCCTAAAAGAGCAATAGAACTGGTTGGTATCTTCCCTGTAATTTAGAATATTAGAAATTGCCTAGAGCAGTCATCAAAGAGGCTATGAGAAGGCCAAATTTAACCCAGCCCATTAAAATTTAGTTCATATCTGATTTTAATGTGTTAATGTATTAATTTTTAAAAATGTGTGTGGTTTTCTAAGTCAATATATGACTTACTGGGATCCCTCCTTTCTACTTGAGTTTGAATCACTGACCTAAACCATTGAGAGGTTATTAATTTGCCCAAAGTCAGAGGCAATATTGGAACCAAGTCTTTCTGATTTTGAGACCAGCTCTTGATCCATTATATCATCCTGCCTCTCTTAGCCCAGCAGACAGTTTTGAAATTAAAACATGAAGTTGTATGATAACCTAGGTGTTGTAAAGACTGGGCCTTAGACAGATCCAAATTCAAATTTGACCTTAAACATTTACTAGCTGTAATGAGGGGTAAGTCATTTAACCTCTGCCTGCCTCACTTTTCTCATTTCTAAAATGGGGATAATAAGAGCACCTACCTCTCAGGGTTGTCATAAGAATAAAATGAAAATACCATTTGCAAATCTTAAAACCCTATGCAAATGCTAACTCTAAGTAGTAGTATTATTAGCCTCTGTCTCCTTCAGTTTCCTCATTTGTAAAATAGAGATAATAATTGTATCTACCTCCCAAGGTTGTTGTGTCAAATAGGAATACTTATAAAATTTACTTTGCAAACCTTAAAATGCTATTTACATGCTTCTTTTTTATTCCCTAAAAATAGAATTGAAGAAAGCTTAATTAAATCGTTTTTGAGCCTAAAAATTCCTACGGTTTCTTTAAATTTGGTTAAAAAGGCATGGAAAGCACAGTTATTTGGGAGCAAGATAAAAAGTTCAATATCTTTGTGTTCCCAGTAATTAGGCTGTACTAATTACTCTCCCAGTCTATGCTGAGGCGAAGGTGGATGTCTGTAAAAGACTGAGACTCTGAAGTAACAATAACAAGAATGCTGAATGGGAGGAGGAGAGAGAGGAGGATTTGGCTGGCACTCTTTCAGAATCTTGGGTGCTTTGTGTCTGGGCTTATCAGACCCCCCGGATCCTTAGAGTGGTCTCTGAGAAATAAATATTCTGTCACCCTGAAAACATTCCTGAAGTTGGTCAAGCGTGGGTTAATCATAACACAATGAATTCTTTTTTATGAAGATGGGGGGGAAACATTCCAAACTGAAATGAATGCCTTGGAATAGCCTCCTATTTTAAACTGAAAAGCCTGGGAAATTCACTACAGAGCTTGTGTGACTCACTCAGCAGTAACATGAAGACTGGGCTAGTCATTTTCAATGCGATCCTCTTCATTCATCATGAGAAAGCTGGCAGAAAGTAGACAGCCTTTTGGATTTTCTGCTTATCTTGAATTATAGAATCTTACAGATAGAGGGGATCCTGGAGAACATTTTTTCTCTCAGAGCAGAGGTTTTTAACTTACTTTGTATGTCTTAGATCTCTGTCAGTCTGGGAAGGCCTATGGTCCCTTTTCAGGAGAATGTTTTAAAATGAATAAAATAAAATAACCTGATTACAAAGAAAATCAAAAGTTAACAAAAATTAAAATATGAGTTTTACACCCATCCAAGTTCACAGACACTGTGACATCTATAAGCTGAAGACTTTAGGTTAAGACCCCCTATTTTTGAGATAGTGTAGCCCAACTTTCTCATTTTACAGGTGAGAAAACTGAGTCCACTGAGGTGATATGTCTAATTTCAGCCATCAAGAGAACAATAAAACTCGATTTGTACGACTAGCAGTTCAGTGTTTTTTGTTTGTTTGTTTATTTTTTACCATCTGACAACATCTTGAATAACACCATAAAAAAAGCAGTTTTATATTGTATTTTTCTCTGTGTGAGTTCTATTTTTGTTGACAGTTCTTTAGGAGAGATATATAGCAGATAAGGTAAAAGAGATGAAGCAAAATAGAACATTAGTCCTATTATCTTAGTCTCAGGGATTGAGTTGAGACTACAAATATAGCATTTTGTTTCTCTGCTTGTTATTGACTGGTAAGATGGACACCAAAAGCATAAGTGTTAATACAGTGACCTATACTTGTATATCATTGCCTTGTTAGAAAGATGATTCAGTTTGTCAAAAATTTTTGGAACCATTAAAAGAAAACTACCCTGGGGGTACTGACCTGCTTGTCTTGAATTGGTTTTATGGGAAACATTGTGATAACCTACTTAAGTGAGCAGCCTAACAATAAGCCCATAGACTATATTTGGAAATCAATGTCTTCCTTCCAATGTACAGGTGAAAGCAAATGGCAAAGGAAAAGTCAGAGATCTTTTTGAAAAGAACATGCCCTCATTTTTACCCTTGCCTGGCATGGATATGACTGTGGTCAAGACAAATGATGAATAATATTTAATAATAATTAAAATAATTTTTAATTTTATCTTTTAATAATAATTCAGACTTTTTCTCTAGTGAAAATGGAGGGCACCCTTCCCCTAACCCCAGTGATATGGAAGGGATAACTGCAGTTCTGTTGTATTAAGTGCAGGGAACTGGGAGTCAGGAGACAACCTTCTTGCTCTCCCCCTCTTTTCCCTTCTCTGTAATCTCCTCGCTGTGGGGCTTCCAGTCAATCATGTCTGCTCTCTGGCTCTTGGTTTTCTCCTTTATAAAAGGATAAATCTGAACTGCCTGAGCTTTAAACTTGCTAGCAACTCTAATCAGTCCATGAGCATCCACCAGGAAGCAAATGTAATATTGCCCTCCTTTTAGAAAGCCTTAGGGTAAAAATCTGTAGCCTGGAGCATCATTTTTCTTTCTTTCTTTTTAAAAATCAATTTATTTATTTTTTATTATAACTTTTTATTGACAGAGCCCATGCCTGGGTAATTTTTTTTACAACATTATCCCTTGCACTCATTTCTGTTCCGACTTTTCCCCTTCCTCCCTTCCCCTCCCCTCCCCCAGATGGCAAGCAGTCCTATACAAGTTAAATATGTCACAGTGTATCCTAGATACAATATATGTTTGCAGAACCGAACAGTTCTCTTGTTGCACAGGAAGAATTAGATTCAAAAGGTAAAAATAACCTGGGAAGAAAAACAAAAATACAAGCAGTTTATATTCATTTCCCAGTGTTCTTTCTCTGGGTGTAGCTGTTTCTGTCCATCCTTGATCAATTGAAACTGAGTTAGATCTTCTCTTTGTTGAAGAAATCCACTTCCATCAGAATACACCCTCAAACAGTATCATTGTTGAGGTATATAATGATCTCCTGGTTCTGCTCATTTCACTTAGCATCAGTTCATGTAAGTACTGGAGCATCATTTGTCCCAATTTTTGCAAAAAAAATTTCCTAGTCTTTCTTAATCTTAGTCCCTCTATTCTAAATTATCCCTGTGTCCCATCATATCTTGTTTGTACATAGCAGTGTGTGGGATAATGACCTTTACCCAAATTAAATCAGAGACTCTCAAGGTAAAAAGAAAAAAGGGAAGTATTATGATCTCCCAAGAAAGGGCAATTCCCAACAGAAAAGGTGTCAGTAGAGCAAGATAAAAAATTCAAATTACAAAACACAAGATTGTAGACCAGAAGCTCCGCCCTCCTTTCACCCATTGTTTGGGAGAGTCCATGCTTACACCCTAAATGTGGAAATCTATCCCAGAAACAAAAGAATACTAGTAAATAACAAATTCTTAACTAAAATTTTCCTAGAGAACACTATATAAGCAGATGTTCTTGGAAGAGAACATGCTGTTACCTGAATTCCCAAAGCCATCAATGCCTTTAAAAGAAATACTTAAATGCTAATTAAGAGGTGTATATGTAGGCAGAAACAGGAGGGGAAATGGGAAATGTTCATCCAAGACAATTGAACACCTGAAGCTTTTTAGCTATAGCTCAACTTGTTATTGCAAAGTTTGAAGTCACAATTAGGGCATAATTCAAGGCCACATTCCCATGAGAAGTCTTCACTCAGTTTATTCCATTCAGTAGTTAGCCTGCTCATCTCTTTGATTAGATTGTGAGCTCCCTGAAAGCAAGGACTAGCTTTTTTTTTTTTTTTTTTTGCCTATGCTAGTATTTCCAGTGCTTAGCCTAGTGCCCCTGCATACAGATGTTTCATTAAATATTTGTTGATTGACTATTTTCTAAGTAAGATCCTTCTGGGGATTTGTGTCTTTTCAAAATTAATACAACCTAAAGAAAGACTAGAAGCACCTCCTCCCTTCCCCAATTTGAATAACCAGGAGAAAATTACTCCTCCAATACAGGAAGCACTTAGAGTTAGCTTAAAAAAATGAGGACAATTGCATATGAACGACAGTACACCCAATCATCTCTGAGAGCTAATAAAAAAAAAATCTTGTGTGCTGAAAAACTGAAAACATAGAAGCTTCCTGTTTTGATAAGCACCTAAGGCAATCATCTGAGGAAGAAGGCTTGGATGCAGAGAGGGCCTCCACAGAAATTCAATATATCAAAAGAACTCTACAAAGCTGAGAACATCCTCACCCTCAGCTAATTTAATAACCCAGAGTTATGCTTTTTCTTTCTTTCTTTCTTTTTTTTTTTCTGTTACACGTTATCTCTAGGACTGTGAAAAACCTATAGAGTTGTATTTCTATATAGGGACAAGATATTGAACCCCTGGACTGAAAAACTGATTAAAAATCACCCCTAAAAAAGAAAAGGTTAAAGAACTGAGTATGCATGCTTAATGAGTTAATTAATATTAACTTCTCTTTCCCAAAGATGAAGTTGTCCATTATTTTTGAAGATGGGTTGCGTGATGAGCGAAGGGGAACATGTCAAGGAGGAACATGCAGTGGAAGGCCAAGAAATCTGTTAATTTTGTCATCCTCAGACAATTGTGGGGGCATGAGGGAGGGACACTGAACTTGAGAATAGGAAATAAAAGGGTCATTCCCATGTCAGAGTAAATTGATAGATAATGGGTGCTTCTGCAAGAACTATTAAATAAACCAACTTACTTCATATATTTGTGAGTCCTTTTTATTTCTGCATCATACTTATAATAGGCAAATCAATTTGCAACACTTTCCTCAGCCATAAAACAAGGAGCTTCTACTTGATACCTTTAAAGGCCCCTTCTAGCTCTAGTTGGTGGTCCAATGATTTATTATCTTATAAGATATAGCTAGGGTGAGGAGGTCAAGGACTTAGAATAGAAAGTAAAAGCATGGAAGAAAGCCCCATATTGAAGGAAGAAAAAGGATAAAAGAAACCTCCCTGGATAATTAACTAGGTTGTTTTTGAAGGAAGGATTTTGAACCCAGATGACTGAATTCCCAAATCTTAGTTGTTACTGTTTTTGGTTTTTTTTTTTTTTTTTTGTTCCTCTACCTCTTTGACCTTTCTATTGTTTTTGATATATTTAACTATTCCTTACTATATCTTTTTTCCCCCTTGATCTCAAAGACACCATACAATCTTGGTATTCCTTCTACCCCCTAAATGTTTCTCTGTTTCTTTTATTATATCTTTATATTCTTTTTCCTCAACAGCATTTTATTTTTCCAAATAGACATAAAGAGAGTTTTAAACATTCATTTTTGTAAGTCTTTGTGTTCCAAATTTTCCTTTCCTCTTCTCAAGACAAAAAGCAATCTGAAACAGGTTAAATATGTGCAATTCTTTTAAATCTATTCCATATTTGTCATGTAGTACAAGAAAAATCAGATCAAAAGGGAAAAAAAAATATGAGAAAGAAAAAGCAAGCAAGGAACAAACAACAACAACAAAAAAAGGTGAAAATATTATGCTTTGATCCATATTCAGTCTCTATAGTTTTCTCTCTGCATGCTGATGGAATTTTCCATCCCAAGTCTATTGGAATTGTTTTGGATCACCACATTATTGTTTGTCTCTATATCTTCAACTTTTTTTTAATGTTGGGATCTCCCAATGTGGTGTCCTTTGGTCACATTCTCTTTTCCTATACATTCACTACCTTGACATTCTCATTAATTTCCTTAAAAGCTCCTCCTTTCTATTTTCCTATGTATCTAAATCTCTATTGTCAGGCATGGAGTGTGCTGAGCTTGAAAACAGCATCTGCAGCATCTTTCCCATCCTCTTCATACCCTCCTCACAGCCACCACCATAGTATAAAATCTCATTACTGCTCACCTGGCCTTTTAAAATCTATTCTTAACATCATTGCCATGATAATTTTACCTATGTGTAGCTCTGGTTTATGAATCACATTTCACAAGATTGATGGTAAATATTTTTTGGGAAAAAGACAACCATGAAAATAATTTCATATCATCTACCAATATTAGTTGCTTATTGTAATCACAATCTTGGGTGATCGAGATAATTTTGCTATCACTCTAGTATTTTCTTCTGTTTTATGGGAGAGTTCATCCCATTCACATTCATGGTTATGATTACCAGGTCTGTATTTTCCTCTATCCTATTTTTTTCTCTGCATATACTTTTATTCTCTCTTTGCACCACTTTTTCTGTGGTGCCTTTTTTTTTTAAATCCACCCCACCCACTACCTATCTTCTATCACTCTTCTCCTCCCTCTTAGTAATGTTTTTTTAAAACCCTAGAATTCTACCTACTATCTTATTTTCTATCAACCCTTCCCCCCCTTCTCTTACCTTTTCCCCTAGTATTTCTGTCCTCCTATACTGTTCCTCCCTTTTCTTTCCCCTTTCTCCTCCTCCTGCTTTATAGGATTAAATAAATGTCTATACCCAACCAAATAATTAAGTTATTTTCTCTTAAAGCCAAAAAACAAAAACAAAAACAAACAAACCTGATGAGATTAAGCTTTAGGCAATGCTCATCCTCCTCCCTTCTTTCCCTTGATTGTATTAGGTCTTTTTTACTTCTTCATGTGAATTAATTGTCTCATTATACTTCCTCTTTTCTCTTTTTCCAATACAGATCTTTTCCCACTCCTTAATGTCTTTTTCTTTGATGTTATCACATCAGGGACCATTTTCAACCTCACTCTCAGCCCATGTGATGCCCCCCTTTGTCTGCCCCCATGATAGATACAGTTCTCAAGAGTTACAGATATTGTTTTCCCATCTAGGGATGTAAACACTTTGATCTTTATATATATATATTTCCCCCCCATTTACCCTTCTATGGTTCTCTTGAGTCTTATGTTTGTAGGTTAAATTGTCTGTTTAGTTCTTGTTTTTTTAATAGAAATGATTGAAAATCACTTACTTCATTGAAGCTCCATCTCCTCCCCTAAAAGATGATGCTGAGTCTCTCTGGGTAATTAATTCATGGTTGTAACCCCAAATTCTGGCTAATCCTGCTGGTTGTTCCTTAATATTTGAATTGTTTTTGTCTGACAGCTTGCAGTATTTTTTCCTTAAGATTATAGTTTTGGAGTTTTGCAACAATGTTCCTTGGGGTTTTCCTTGTGGGATCTCTTTCCAGTGATGACTGATGGATTCTTTCAATCAGTATTTCTCCTCTGTTTCTAGAATATTGGGGAAGTTTTTCTTAATGATTTTTTGTAGAATGCTATCCAAACTCATTTTTTTGGTCATGGCCTTCAGATAGGAGAATAATTTTTAAACTGTTTCTTCTAGATCTATTTTCCAAGTCAATTGGAAAAAATTGGCTCTTCCAATGAGGTATTTCACAATTTCTTCCATTTTTTCAGCCTTTTTAGATCGACTGATTATTGTTGTCTCACAAAGTCATTGGCTTCCATTTGTCCTGTTCTAGTTTTTTAATGTGTGATTTTCTTCAGTTATCTTTTATATTTCTTTTTCCATTTGGTTTATTCTACTGTTTAAGGAATTTTTTTTTTCTGACAATTTTTTTTCCTTCCTCTTCCAAACTGTTGACTTCCCATTTCCTTTCTCATTTTTATTTCTACCTCTCTTATTTGCCTTTTGATAGTCAATGTAGAAGGAGTGAGGGGAGTTATGATTTAGCAGCCTTTGGGATTATGAAAGACAAAGATTGACTTTAGGGATGAAAAATTTGAAAGGACTTGAGAAAAAAAGCTCAGCTTAAAAGAAGAGAAAAGATAGAGATACAGAAGAATTATAGAGGACTGCAGATAGTGGGGAACTCTGAGAAATACAGAGCTGGTAATCATAACCATGAATGTGAATGGGATGAACTCTCCCATAAAACAGAAGAAAATACTAGAGTGATAGCACCATTATCTCAATCACCCAAGATTGTGATTACAATAAGCAACTAATATTGGTAGAAGATATGAAATTATTTTCTATAAGAATTATAGAGGACTGCAGATAGTGGGGAACTCTGAGAAAGGTATACTTGAAGCAAGGATACTTACAGCAGGGTGTTTACTCAGTGTGATAAATGAAATAATGGTTCTCTAGTTCACATACACTTAGTGTGATGCAATGATGTAATCACTCTAGTTGGCATATACTTAGTGTGATATGGTGATGTGATGTTCTACAGTTGGCAAATGTTCAGTGTGCTGTAGTGATGTAATCATACTAAGGTATTTAAGGGCTGAGAGGACTTGAAATAGAAAGATTCTAGACTCCATCTTTAACTATCCTCCCGGTGGCTCTCCTGCCTTCATCACTTCTTCACCTAAGACCAAGGCTTGTCCAGAGATCCTCCAGAAAGCTAGTCTAGACACTACAAAAAATCAGTAGAGAAAGTGAAGAATATGATGTGATGGGTTTGAAGAACATAAGCAGAATAATGTGAGAAAGAGGAAAAAGGGAAGCAATCAAGGAAAAGAAGGCTTAGGATATTGTTTCTCTCTCTCCTCCTGCCCCCATCTTCTAATAGTTTTTTTTTTTTCCAAAGACATGAAAAGATAATTTTTAACATTTACCTGTGCAAAACCTTCCATTCCAATCCACTCCCCCACCTTTTCTCCTCCCTCCACAAGACAGCAAGAAATCTGATATAGGTTAAACATGTGCAATCTTCTAAACATATTTCTATATTCATCATGCTGCATAAAAAAAGTCAAATCCAAGGTGGGGGGGGGGGGAACCACAAGAAAGGAAAAAAACAAACAACAACAACAAAAAAGGTAATAATAATGTGCTTTGATCCATATTCAGTATCCATAGTCCTCTCTCTGGATGTGGATGTCTCTTTTCATCACAAGTCTATTGGAAATACTTTGAATTACCTATGAGGCTGTTTTCTTAACTGTAGCTTTCTGCTCCTATGAGAAGGTAATTGGTAAGACAAGGTATGTAAGACAAGTTGGCAAGGGAGGAAGTTAGTGAGAAAAGGGAAAGGAAGTTGGATGCCTCTATCAAAGAAAGTGAGAACTCTTAAGTGGTTTGTTGAATTTACAAGTGGTTTGTCACAATAGATTCCCTGGGAATGTACTAGCAAGAATGATAAAGAAATCCAGCAAATATGGAGATGAAGAAGAATTTCAAAGTGAACTACAAAGAATATGTGATGTTTCTTTTTCAGGCCATGACTAAGTGACAATTTTCTGTTAAAAGTTCCTACAGATTGATTAAGATGACCAAAACCAAAAATGACAAATGCTAAAAAGGATTGTGGGAAAACGGGTATACTAATGCATTGTTGGTAGTGCCAAGAACTAGTTAAATCATTTTGGAAGGTAATTATGATTAGATTCAAATACTTATTAAATTGTGAATACCCTTTGATCCAGCAATTCTGCTACTAGGTCTATATTCCAAAGACATCAAAGAAAGAGAAATGAGACCCAGATGTACAAAAATATTTATAGCAGTTCTTTGTAGTTACAAAGAATTGGAAAATGAAGGGGTGTTCATCATTTGGGGAATGGCTGAACACATTATGATAAATGAATTAGATGAAACGCTATTGTGCTATCAGAAATGATGAAAGGGATGGGTTAGAAAAACTTGGGAAGACGTGAATTGATGCAAATTTAAGTGATCAGAACAAGGAGAATAATTTATCTAACATGAGAAATATTACAATCAACTGAAAGACTGATCAATACAATGTTGTTTTTATTTACTTGTTTCAGTCATGTCCCAGTGTGACTTCACTGGAGGTTTTCTTGGCAAAGATGCTGGAATGGTTTTTCATTTACTTCTCCAGCTCATTTTACAGATCAGAAAACTGAGGCAAACAGGGTTAAATAATTTACCCAGGGTTGTACAATGAGGAAGTATCTGAGTCCACATGTTAACTCAGGAAGATGAGTTTTCCTGCCTTCGGGCTTAGCACTCTATCCAATGTGCTACCTAGTTGTTCCATACAATACAATATAATATTCAGTTCCAAAGAACTCATGATAAAGCATACTATTCATCTTCAGATAGAGAACTGATGGGCTCATTTTGTAGACTGAAGCATACTTTCTTCTTTTTTTTCCCTTGACATGAGTAATGTGGAATTTTCTTTTGCATGACTGAACATTTTTGTAATGGGTTTTGTTTTTCTTCTCAATGGGTGATAGAAGGAAAAGGAGGAAAAAAAGTAATTTGGAATGAATATAAAAATATAATTGAATTTTTAAAGAGAAAAGAAGATAAATCAGCTTGAAGAATGTTTCTCCATTTTCAAAGTTATCAGAAAGAATTAAGTTGTTGGGTTTTTTTTTTTTTTAAATGAAAGAAGGGCTTCTATGTGAAAACAAATCAGAAAAAGGATCTGAAAAAGTAAAAGAGTGTCTTGATTCATGTTAGGAGATTAGAGGATAGATGAATGTCACACAGAAAAAAAAAAAAAAAAGGAAAGGACCATTGAACATTTACAGTTAAGAAACAAAGATGAGTTTCCCTAGTGGTGGGAGGTAGACATCATGAATAGGAAGCTGTTGGCTCCACAGGTTAGGTTAGGTTTGTTGTTCTTTGTTCTCGAAGGGGAGCAAAAAGATATCAGTTATTAGAGTCAAGTTACAGTGTGTAACTTGATCAGCGACTATGTAGCTGATCAGACCAATATGAGCCACAGGTACCACAGATCGGACAGAAATAGTCTCTATGAACATTTGGGGTGATTTTTCTAACTTTGCACATCTTATACTTCTGAGCTAATTTAATTCTGCTTTGCTCATAGAGCACAGCACCTTCTCTGATGAGGGCATGCCATGGTAAGTGGTCCTGTGCCAGTGTTCCCCATGTCATAGAGTCAATTCTAAAGTTTTTAAGAGAGATCCTGAAAGTGTTCTTGTATCACTTTTTCTGACCACCTTGTGAGCACTTGCACTATGTGAATTCTCCATAAAATATTCTTTTTTGGCAAGCATATATTGGCAATCAAACAATGTGGCTAGTTGTACAGTTGATACGCTTGGCAATGTAGTTCGAAAAAAGATTTCAGTGTCAGGCGTCTTATTCTGCCAGGCGATTTTCAGAATTTTCCTAAAACAATTCAAATGGATGTGATTCAGTTTTCTGGCATGGGACTGCTATACTGTCTAGGTTTCACAGGTATACAACAATTACATCAGGCACTTTCAGGTGAGAAGGAAATCAGAAAAAGTCAGAGGAAGTATGGATATGTAGTGGTGGATAATTACCTCTTGCTGAGGGATACTAAATGCAAATGAAAACAACTCTAAGGTACTATCTTACATTTATTGGATTGATTAATATAACAACAAAGGAAAATGACAAATATGAAAGGGATAAGAGAAAATTCAGACACTAATGCATTGTCAGTAGAGTTGTGAACTGATTTAATCATTCTGGAAAATAATTTGAAACTATGCCCAAAGGGTTACAAAATTCTGCATGCCCTTTGATCCAGCAATATCACCACCAGTCTGTATTCCAAAGATTTTTTTTTAATGAAAAAAAAAAAGACAAAATATTTATGTCAGCTTTTTTTGTAGTGAGTGCTGAAAAATTCAGAATTGAGGGAATAGCCATCAATTAGAGACTGTCTGAATAAATTGTGGTAAATGATTGTAATGGAACACTATTGTGCTATAATAAATGAAGAACAGGGACTTTCAGAAAAACCTGGGAAGACTTACATGAACTTATACAGAGTGAAGTAAACAGATCCAGGACAACATTGTACACAGTAATAGCAATATTATGTGCTGATCAAATGTGAATGACTTAGCTTTTCTCAGCAATACAATGATCTAAGACAATTCCAAAGGTTTCATGATGAAAAATGCTATTTCCAAATAAAGAATTGAAGGAGGCTGATGAAGCATACTCTTTTTCATTTAAATTTTTTTTCATGATTTCTTTTTTGGCTTCTATCTTCTTTCTCAACATGACTAATATGGAAAACATGTTTTGGATGATCACACATTTATATCCTATATCAATTTCTTACTATTTCAGGGAAGCAGGAGAATGAAAGGAGGGAGACAATTTGGAACTCAAAATTTTAAAAATGAATGATAAAATCATCTTCAAATTTAAGAGGGAAAATGAAAAATCATTTTAAAAATCCAAATGTGTATTTAAAATTTTCTCCTCCTTTTTCCTCTCCCATATAATTCTGAATTATATTTTCAGAATTTGGTTTTTGACTATTTCCTATCTTTCTAAAGCTTCATTCACTTTTAAAGTCTGTGGCAATGCTCTCATGCCTATCATTTTTGTGATAATCTTCTAAAGAATAAGGTAAATGTCTGACTGAATCCAGTGTTCCTTTCATTGACTATTACAAACAGTTTGATATGGTTAATTTCTCCCAATATTCTTATTTCTTATTTCGTTTACTATGATTGCAAGGTGGTTTGTTTTTTTTTTTTTTTTTTTTTTATTGCTCAGTTAAGACAGAGCAGTTGTTCACCTCATTGTTTCTGCTTCCCTAAGGAGAGCTGTTGACTCCGGGTACTTCACCTATTGAAGGTGAAGGAGAGCCTGTTACTGTTCTCTTTCACAATCTATTTCTGCCATCATTTCTCATAGGTTTCAATTCCCTCAGAATCCTCTTTTATTTATTCCGCTCAAAAAAGGATGGAAAAAAGATCATGTTGTAGCTTCCAAGTGCTACTAAGGGTTATAGAAATTCCACCAATTGGGAGGTAACATATCACTGTTTCTTAATGAAAAGAGAAATATCCCTTCTCTAAACCAGCATTGCTATAATAAATCCTTATTATTTGAATTTAAACACTATTTTTCTTCAGCTGATTTTGTCCCAGAAAAGATTTTCAGGCACATACAGTAATAAAAATATATAGCAAGAGATTTTCAGAATTGATTTCTAAGGAGCATCAAAACAATGCTTTTGCATAAATATAAGATATTTTAGAACTTTGAAGTAATACATTATTTCTAATGCTTTTAATTTTTTAAATTTACTTATTAGTTTTCAACATTTACTTTTATAATATTTTGATTTCCATTTTTTTTCTCCTTTCCTCCTTCCTCTCGTCTCCAAGATGGCAATCAATCTGATATAGGTTATACATGTACAATCATTCTAATGCTTTTTATTATAACCTCAACTAATATTCAAATACACAATCAGGAATGAAAAATGATTGTGTAATGTGGTTTTGACAAATGATCAGATTACCTAAGATGGAGGCATTCACGTGGGGGCCATTGTTCTGGGATATTTACTTACCAGGAGGCTGGAAGCAGTCTTTTACTAAGGGCTTTCTAACTCTTGCCAGAATTGCCTTTTTGTTAAAATCTGTGAGACTGAGGCACTGTCAGTCTGTCTTTCTGATGGTGTCCAGGCAAGATCTCATTCACCCCTAAAAGTAAAGTGGGTGAACCTTCCCTTCCCATTAGATGCTGTGGTCCTGAAAGAGATAGGTTTGGAGTTCTGTTTTTGTCCTTTATAATTCTAGGTTTAGGAATATATTCTCTGACTTGGAAGAGCTTGAACTACTGGGACTCTGGAACCCAGGATTCCGGGCCAGATGTTTTTACTGGCACACACTGAAAACTCTTGACAAGCACATGGACACAGGAGGGTGGGGGGATTTTTCTTTTTGGCTATAAACAATACCCTTCTGCCTCCCAAAGATGCCATGTGTAGTTAGAGAATTATTAGTCTTGGAGTGTTGGGAGGGGGGAACATTTCTGTGTTTGCAATTATTATATCTTAGGAAAAAATATTCCTTTGTAAAAGTTAATCTGATTGATAAGTAAAGTGAATTAGGGTGCTTGTACACTAAAATCAGGGGAACACATTCAGTGGGGGCTTGAGCCAATGGCAGAGATGAGAGACTCCTAACCCCACTAGCCTCCTTAAGAGAACAGGATATGTAATTTGTTAATACAACAAATCTGGTCTTCAAGCAAAGGGATTCAAAGTAGCCATTGTAACAATTCAAAATCTCCAAAGCAATAAATGTCTTTTATTTAAGTACCAGTTCAAAGTAGAATATGAGAATGTTCTATGATTCTGACTTTTCACTCATTCAGAAATCCTTCTTTCCCACTGAGAGCAAATTAATAAGTAGCTAGTTTGATCTCCATTCAGTCATCAGAAAGAGCAATATTTATTAACTGAAGTATCTCAGTGAGACTATATATATATACTCAGCCTAGCTAGAGGCCTTTTGGAATTGAGAGCCACTGTGTGACAACTGTTTAAAAAACACCTGCCATTGATATAATGTTTTAAAGTGTGACTCACACTTCATATACACACTCTAATAACCACTTCAACAATGTGGCAAGGTAGGGACTATGAGTTTTATTTTCATTTGTACAAATTAGGGAACCAAACCTCTGAGAAGCTAAGTGATTTGACCACAGTAAAATGGGTATGGAAGGCAGAATATCAACCCAGAATGTCCTGATTCTGGGTCCAGCACACTACCCATTCTGTCTCTCTATTAATACTGGAAAAAGAAAGGTCTTTGGGGAATTGATTTGAGGCAATATCATTTATTACCACAGACCCTGCCTGAAAACGCTAGCTGAGAAAATTTGACAGCTTTAGCTTGTTTCCCGGGCATCCCTCCTTTAGGTTATTACTGTATGGCAGAGACAAAGTAGAAATTGAAGAAGAAGCCAGAATTCGTATTCAGTGTGTCCTCCCAGGTGCTGGCAAACAGATGTCTCTGGCTTCAGTAGCTGGGCAGCATTTGTGTGAGAGCAGGGCTCCCAGCCATTGTCCCTACAACCTGAAAGCAGGGTTTCTTTCCCCAAGGCTGAGATGGGCAATCACATTCTTCTCCAGGTTCCTGGGAGGAGCCCACCCAATCCATCATCTTTCTCTCCCTCTTCCCTTCTCCCCTCCCACTGCCCCCTCCCCCATAGGGAGCAACCCTGGGGCTCCCAGAGAAAGCCAGCTGTGGAAGGAAGGTGTGGCCTTCTCACAGGACTTCATTTATGGAGCTTGTTTTAAGCAGATACAAAATCAATAAGGCACAGAAAATGGAATCAATGGCCAGTGTTTTATCTTCTCATAGCCACAAGAATTCCCCTCCCAGAAGTGGGAAGTCTATCCAAGAGAGGGATGAAAAGCACACAGAACAGCCATTTCAAAGAGAAAGCCCCTAGCGTGCACAAAACCCTCGTTTGGGATAAAAGATGGCAGCTGCAGAGCTGGAATGGTAACCGGTTGCCATGGTTACCCCATCTTGGATTCAGGCACCACATGCCACCTGGTGGTTGTCAGGCTGAACAGTCTTGGGGGATGGGGTTAATGTCCAGAGCATTTACAGTGGCTTCAATTCTCCTTTGGAGTTGAAACCTGGTATGTGTAGGAGGATGGAAGATTCCCTGGCAGAGAAACAAAGCCTGGAGACCCAATCAGGCAGCGATGGAAGCCATCTTGGCTTCCCTTCTTCCCTTGCAAGTAACTACCAATTCTGGGGAATGGAATATTATGGAAGCTGGCTTCTGTTCCTGAGCAAATCTTTGGCATCTGGTCAAGGTGGATTTAGCATCCTGACCAGGAATGCTGATAATCTAGAAAACCTTCCAAAGGCAAAAGATGTAGATTGCCAGACAGAGAATGACTGCAAGATATTAGATTCATTCTTTTCAAAGGAACATCCAGCCTGGAGAAGAATAATACTGTAATCTAGCCTTAAAATGATTTCTAGCATTTTTTAAATTTTTAAATGAAAATGAGTTATAATAACCTTGTTTTGAAAAAAATAATGAAAATTTCACATGAACTCTTAAAATAAATGTAGATGCTTTAGGATATGAGAAAAACCTGAACAAAAATTCATTATATTAATTTATGAAATCACTTATTTTTCTCAACTTCTTCTGTCTACTAGATTTCTTGCTAATTCAATGTAATTACGTGATCAACTGAACAAGCATTTAATAACTATCTATTGTGTGTTAAGTCCTAGAAATAGAAAAAAAAAGGAAAAAAAAAACCCAGAACTGACTTTCAAGGAGGGCAAAATATATCAATATGGAGTAATGTGGAGGGTAAAAAATATATAAAAATAATGTATATAAATACATAGTAATGTGGAGGGTCTAGGATGAGATGATCACTAACATGTGGAGGAAGGGATTTGATTAGAAAAGACCCAGTAGAACCAGTGAGATGAAGAAGAGAATTCCAGGCTTAGGGGACTGCCAGTGCACAGGAACAGATGGATAGAAGTACTCAGGGGAAAGAAAGAAGGCCAGTTTGGCTGGAACAGAAGATACATGAAGGAGAAGTAATGTGAAATTACTTTTGAAAAGATAGATTGGAACCAGATTAGGAAGGACTTTAAATGTCAAACAAAGGAATTGGCATATCATTCTAGATATCATAGGGAGCTATACAAGTTTCTTGAGATGGAACCAGACATGGTCAATTCTGTGCTTTATCAATTTGGCAACTGTACGAAGGACACACCGTATAAGAGAGAGAAGAGAAGCAGGAAGAAGAGGCTTTTGCAATGGCCCAAATGTTGAGGGCCTAAAGTAGAGCAATCACCACTGAGTTGACACAACTGGATTTTTTCAAGGAGTATTGTGAAAATAGAATTAATCAAATTTGACAACTGATTGAATCCAGAATTTGAGGGAGAGATAGAGAATTTGGATAACTAGAAAGAGGGTGATATACTACAAAAATAGGGAAGTTGGAAAGAGGAGCAGGTTTAGGAAGAAATTTAATAAGTTTCAGTGTGGGCATGATGCGTTCTATTTTAGGATGTATGTTTATCATTGAAATGGACAAAAGACTACCCCCCCCCCCCATCCCTGGGTCAAGGGGCCTCAGGTTTATAGGCAAACGTTGCTCAAACTAAATTAAGGGAAGTGTTATGTTCAGACTGGGCCCCATCCCCTGGTTCATGACACCCTAGATTTTCCGAGAAACGGTTGAAGACCCAGACTTTCCGAGAAGTGTGTACTTGACAGACTTAGGACAACATTGCAAAACATGTCAACAGGTTCCATTGTGTACTCACTTACATCCAGATATATTCCCTATGTATCAGTGTTTTCCAAAATTTGCAATCACAAGGCTGGACTAGAATGTGGCAAATGCGCTTAAAAGTGTATCTCGCTAAAGCTTCGGGACTGATCTCCACTAGCCTGATTAGTGGGTCACTCGCTGGTTGGCCAGCAAATAAATGATGTTTTAAATTAAATAATCTGGTCTGAGCTGTCTATCTCATGTCCGTCCATTTCATCATCACTTTGAGATTTGGAAAATTCAGCATTCAGGAGTTTTGTATACCTCTCAAAACAGTCCTGTAATCTGGGCATTGTTATTGCTATTTAATCATTTTAGCTATGTTCTCTTCTTTATGACCTCATCTGGAGTTTTCTTGGCAGAGCAGTTGAAGTAATTTGCCTTTTCCTTCTCTAGCTCATTTTACAGAGAAGAAAACTGAGGCAAATGGAGTTAAGTGATTTGCTGAGGGTCACACAGTTAGGGATTATCTGAGGCTATATTTGAACCCAGGAATATACATTGCTACAAAATAGTAGGAGCAGTCCTAAGGGAACAAGCTTAGAATCATAGCACTTCGTTGTCAGAAGAAAGGTTTGAGATAATTTAGTCCAAGTATTCCATTTTACAGATGAGACTACTGAAGCCTAGACAACTGAAGTTAATGAAGTCCCAGAGAAATTGAAGCATTGATAAATACTTCAGGCAGAGAGAAAGCTCTAATAGAGACCAATTTATCTCCATGATCCCACTTCATAGGAAGATTGTCCAGTCAGAAATCCAAGTTATGTCAATCCCCTGAGACCCATCCCCTGTAGGGTTCTTGGACAGCCTTACTTTGCCGTGTCCTGTGAGAAATCCCAGTTATGTTCCTGAGGTTAAATTTTCCCTATAAAAATCTGCTTATGGCTATGCCACATTTACTGCCCTTTTTTAGGTCAGTCTACCACACACTCTGCCTCATGGTGCCTTTTCCTTTATTCCTCCCCCATGCCATATGGGGGGAGTCTCTCTTAACCCTACTAGACTTCTCAACCCCATTTTCTTTCTTATAGCTAATTCTTTTAGGGTGCTAATCCCTTTCAGGATATAAACTGCCAGCAAAGTGCATTCCCCAGCCTTGTGGGGTATTCCTTTTTTTCAGGTGAATGGCAAGTTCTACTACAGAACTTGCTGTTTCCATAAAACTCCTTTCTATGCTCCCCCAAATCTATTTCATATTTACCATTCCTGGTGTCTATCATATACCTTCATTTAGTATATGACCTATTCTCCTAAATAAATCTATCTTTTGCCAAAGAGAATGGCCATTGTGAATTCTTCATATGACTGAACATTTAGTGCCTACCATCATCTGGTGTCTATATCAGCCATATCAAACTAACTTTGCCAAAGTTAGCTCCCTAGTCAGCATCAAAATTGAGACTCAAACTTGGTCTCCTTAACTCCAAAGCCATTGCCTATTCATTGAGACTATATTTCTTGTCAGGCAAGGGTATAAGATATACTAGATTTCACACTATAATGTCTCAACCCCCACTCTTGCAAAAAAATATTTTAAAAAATCATTTTGTGATATATTCTTTCAGTTTTAAATGAAAACCTTGATATTCATGATTTGGTTCATTGAGCAAGAACACGTTTCATGACAGAATTATAGATTTAAAGATGGAAGAGCTCTTTTAGACCATCTAGTCCAATTCCTTCATTTTTCAGTTCAGAAAATGGAAGCCCAATTCCAAAAGACTGGGGATAGAAAATGCCAATCACATCGAGAGAGAAACTATGGAGACTGAATATAGACCAAAGCATAGTATTTTGTCCTTTTTTTGGTTTTTTTTCCTTTCTCGTTTTTCCCCCCTTTGTTCTGACTTTTCTTGCACAACATGACAAATATGGAAATATGTTTAAAAAGATTGCATATATTCAATCTATATCAGGTTTCTTGCTATTGGGGTGGAGGGGAGATAAGAGAGGGAGGAAGATAAATTTAGAACACAAAGTCTTACAAATATGAATGTTGAAAACTATCTTTACATGTGCTTGGAAAAATAAAATACTATTAAAAATTAACCTTGGTGTTCTGTCCACTGTACTACTTCATTGCCTCTTCACAAAATGGTGGCATACCAAGTGGGAAACAGCTAATAATTCTTCTTTGCCATAGTACTGACACTAAATTTTGCATAATGGTGCTAATAACTTTTAACTCTTTCCTCCTCCTTAGTCTAAATATTTTGTCAATCAAAACAGTATTTGAGTAGGTAAGGTGATCTGATTAAAAAATAACATAAACCACATGCATGGAAGGGGAAACCAAAATATAAAAAGGAACATTCTCCTCCAATTGCTTTCTCCTTCCTTCCCATAGGAAAATGGTTTCTGTTGATTCTTGAGATTTAAGTGGTCCCAACCACTTTCCTTCAGAAGGGACTAATAACAGTTAACATTGATATAATTCTTTAAGTTTTGCAAAGAACTTTATAAAGAGCACTCTTTTTTTGCAGGGGAGGGGAGAGAGGAAGGGCAGACCAGCCAGATTCACAATCTAATTGTTATCTTCAACTTCTCACTTTCTCTTATTCTACAATTAGTTGTCTACTCCAATATTTTATTCCCTTTGGAACATCTCTGTTATGGGGTCCCTTCTTTCCTGCCACTTTCAATGCAACTAACCAAGGTGGGTAGGGCTTGATTTTACCACCTGATGCGTGGATTATTACAGTGACCTGCTGATTGGTCTCCTTACTCCAATCTATTCTCCACTTAATCTCAAACTGATCTACTTAAAACACAGATCTGACCATATTATCCCCTATTCCTTGAGGTATTATGTTTCCCTATTACCTCCAGGATTAAATGTAACATCTTTTGTTTGGCTTTTAAAGCTATAATTAAACTGGGCCTCGTCCCATCTTTCTAGAGTTCTTATGCCTACTCTACCCATATTCTGCACCTCCTTTCCTTCCAAACATTGGCTTCCTTGCTTTTCCTCCTACTAGACACTCTATCTCACCGTTGAACATTTTCACTAGAATGATCTCCCTCCTTTTTTCCTTGGCTTTTGTTAAAATTCAACGAATGTCCCACCTAAGACAAGAGGTCTTTCCCAATCCTTCATCTGAGGACCTTCTTTCTGATACCCTCAAATTATCCTGTATATATCTTGTTTGTTCATAGTTGTTAGCATACTCTTCCCCATACACTGAACTCCTTTAGGATAATAACTGAGTTCTGCCTTTCTTTCTATCTCTCGCATTTAGCATGGTCCCCAGCATAGTATATGTGCTTAATACATGTTAACTGATTGACTGATCATTTGAGTAATCTAGTGAACCCTATGGACCTCTTCTCAGAATAATGTTTTCTAATGCTTAGAAGAAAATATGCAGAATTATGAAGGAAATTGCTTGTATTGAAATAAAGATAGAATTTTTTTCCCCTATGTGTTTATGGATCACTTGACATATATCTGTAAACCCTTTTATTGAACCCCAAGTAAGAAACAACTCTGGAGATGATTTTAACTTTGATTTCAACAAATGCCTTACATCAATCTTGTTAGGCAGATACTACTAATATTATGAGTCCTCATTTTGCAGATGAAGAAACTAAAGTGAGATTCAATGACTTGCTTTAGGGCATTCAACTTGCATGTTAGAAGTGAGATTCAAATTTAGGTCTTCTTAACTCACTTTATCCAGTGAATCCATTGTGAACGAGTACCCCTATACGGTTCTTTGGATAGATACAGTTGTTTGGACTCTGGAAAACAGTTAAAATCCTGTCAGATGCACTTACTAGCTATGTAACTCAGCCTCAGTTTCCTTATCTATAATAATCATAAGAATAGCACCTGTGACAACACAGAAAAAGTGTTTTATAAATCTTAAAGTTTATATAAATACCAGCTATAATTATGCTAAAGAAGAATCTGGGCATTTTTTGTTGGTATTGTTGTCTAGTTGGTTTAACTCTCTATGATCCCATTTGGGGTTTTCTTAGCAAATATACTAGAGTGCTTTGCCATTTCCTTGTCCAGCTCATTTTACAGATAAGGAAACTGAGGCAAACAGGGGTAACTTGCCCAGTACTGATGTAATATGACTTTGTAGTCCTCTGACCTTGAGAGGTTTCTATTCTAACAATAAGTCAGTAGTTCTAAAAATTCTAGCTTTGGAAACTGCCTCAGTAAACTCCATACCCAATCGGTCTGATTCTGATTACTCTTTAGTCAGATAGCTTCTAGCCTCAGGAAACTCTCACAGATCAAGCGCCTAAAACAATAGTGAATAGACCAGTTCAATTCATTGCTGACTGGTAATCTTGTCAGTAATAATCTGAGCAAAAGAACCAAATTCTGGAGACCACTCCTTCTTACCTATGAATCCTAGAATTAGCATATCTATAATTGAAAGCTGGATAAATATATCTCCTTGCTTCAGTTTCTCTGCTGGATTCTAAGGGAATCCAGCCTTGTAATAGGTGTTACTATTTCAATAAAGCTTTGCCCATTGACTATGAGATGGGTTCAAGCCTGCAAATTCTTTTTTTTAGTTAACGTTTTTTTTTATATTCAAAACATATGCATGGATAATTTTTCAACATTGACTCTTACAAAACCATGTGTTCCAAATTTTCCCTTCTGTCCCCCCAACTTCTCCCCCAGATAAACCTGCAAATTCTTTTGAGACACCTTGTGACACTGGTCTGGGACCCCAAACGTTTGGAGTCCCCCCTTCCCAACCTCAACAGTATCACACAACAGCTAGGAAGTGTCTGAGGCCAGATTTGAACTCAGGAAGATGAGTTTTCTTCACTTCAAATCCAGAGCTACCTAATTGCCTAATTGTTTCATTAATTTATGAAAAGAACTTAGCATATAAGGCACTCTTTGTGGGAGATGAATTTTGAGACTACTGTCAAGGAGAGCTATGTGATTATATCTTCTGCTCTCCAGGTACTCCATCTCATGGTAGCTCCAAAGAAAAGTTTCTTGTATGGGAAATATCAGAGCTCTAAAAATTTTAGAATGGGCTTTTCTCTCTTATTAGCTGATAGGCTACTCTCTTCAATTATAAGGAAATTGAGATTGAGTGGAAACCATCAACAAGAGGTTCCGGAAATGTAGAAAAGCATAAAGAAACCAAGAAGGATTTGGGGTAAGTTAGTTCTTCTAAAGCTTGGGGGAGAATTAGAGTTAGATGAATTAGTGTAGTTTGTATTCCCTTCTAATATGTGTTCCTGAAAGCTATACCCAGGTTCAAAGTATGGTTTGAGTCGACATCTATTCAACATCATGGGTCACAAGTCCCCACTAATGTTTCCCTTTTATTAGACCAAGCCAAAGGACCTATTGAAATAAAACTGTATTTCATTAAAATAATGACAAATTTATAAGGAAAATTTCTCTCATATCTGTGGGATCATACTTTTGCATAACATCTCATGTTATCAATGAGAAAAGGAACCCATGAACATGTAAAGAAGAGAGAAACACATGTGTCTTAGACAACTTATCCTCCTGGGGTTACACCCCACATGCAATAGCTACCGGCTTTTGAAGCAGCCACTAGCTGTTTTGAAGAGCTGCTGCCTTTATCTGCCCAACCTGGTGACGTCATCTGTAGGGCTCCTTTCTCTGCCCAGCTGTAAATTGTGAGCTATTGGGCTAGCTCCTCTGTTCTATTGCCATCTACAGGGCTACCCTGAATTGCAACTGCTGATTACATTTCCTGGTTTGACTTTGCTAGATTTTACTTTGCAAGCTTCCTGCTGACTGCAGCTGCTGTATAGTCTCTTTCCTCCTAGAGAGGGGTTACAGCTCTTCTGTGGAAATGGTTCTAGTCTCAGACTATCTTAACTCTTTTATGAGTAAGATCTATAGAAGTACCTTTAGATCAAGTCTCTTTTCAACCTCTTTGCTTCTGCCCCAGTGCCCACCAAGCCCCTAGATCTGCTTCCAGTTCAGCTGCCACAGCCATCATGGAGGGAAAAGTGTAATGCCAGAGAAACTGAGGCAGGAGAGAGATTAGAGAGTTTTTAATATTTTATTAATGGGAGAGTAAGATTGACTGGACAGGACTCTCGTCTCAAATTGTCCAGCCAGACAGAGATAAAGATATACTGGGACCAAGGAATTCATGTTGGTCCCAGGTCTGGAGGAGACTATCATCTCAAAAATCCAGCGTCCAGCATCCACAGCCAGCCGCCATTCTCCAGCAATGAATGGAGAATCTCTAACCTTTATATACCTTTTAGAGACAAAGAAGAGGAAAAAGAGCGGGAAAAGCCCAGCTGGAAAAGACTATGAATTAAAAAGGAACCCAGAGATAAAGATGTCAGTGAAATATCTTGGAATATTTTAAGGGATGTTGTAAATTTCTCAAGGACAGAAGATAATCAGGAAGTCTACTCTCTTGTTTATCTTACTTGGGCTAACAATTTATATCCTTAGACTAATTGGTCCTCAGCCTTCATGGACCAGAGGGAGATTTACAGCTTAGGGGAGTAATTAGGGAGACTGAGACAAGGGAAACTTGTACAAGGAAACTGAGTCAGGACAGTTAAAGAAAACTGTGGCATAACAAAAGGAAGCCTACTTTCCTCATCACTTCAATAGTAAAAACTGTTGATCACAAGCGATCCACAGGCAGATCAGCCCGGAAGCCCTGGAAAGGGCAGCAAACCTTCCTCCCCCCCCCCCCCCCCCCCCCCCCCCCCCCCCCCCCCCCCCCGTCGTGCTTTCTATCCAGGTCTCACAATCCTCGTATGGAGAAGCTTCAACCATCGTCATCAATTGCCAACCAACTGCCACATATAGGCAGGCAAACCAGGCTATTGGAAGCAACAATCCACCCGAAGGGATGGAAAGGAGATAGCATGGTCCAGACAAGTCAAATCACCACAGTCTTGACCACCATGTCTTCTTAGATCGAGATGGTGACAGTCCAGGACATTGAGCCCAAGAGCCTAGGGAATAATCTTACTTCTAACCCAATGTCCTTAGCCAGCATCTTGGGAAACAATCTTGTTGGAGATACAATTGCAACTGCTCCTGTGGGTGCTACAGATGTAACTAGAGAAGAGTTAAAAAAGAATACTCTTGCCATCAAAATCTTTGGCGTTGTCAAGTGGTTCAAGATTAAAATTGGATATTTATCAGTAGAAATGTCTGATTTGCTGCTGTCCCTTAAGGACCACAGGACCGTTCCATTTTGCTTTGTGGCTGAAATCTTCCATGTGTGTTGTCTTTACCATTAAAATATGAGGTCCTGGAGAGCAGTCATTATCTTATTTGTAGGTTGTATCTTTAGCCCTTAGCCCTTATCTTTTAGATAAAGTTTAGCTAAAACCTTAGCCTTTAGCTCTTAGCATAAATGCTTTGCACATATTAAGTGCTTAACAATGCTTCATTCATTCATTCATTCTTACAGGTCTCTTTGTGCTATTTGAATTGCAATAAGAAAATTCCTTTTAACTGCTATCCACGTCCCTCTTAGCCAGAATTGGTTAGGTATCCTACTCGGAAGCTTCCTATTGTTGTTTTTTTGCTGAGGCAATTGGGGTTAAGTGACTTGCCCAGGGTCACACATCTAGGAAGTGTTAAGTGTTTGAGGTCAGATTTGAATTCAGGTCTTCCTAATTTGAGGGCTGGTGCTCTATCCACTGTGCCACCTAGCTGCCCTTGAAGCTTCATATTAGAAAGACTGGAGAGACAGTAGAATTGTGTGAACAATTATTCTTTTGGATGCTATGCCATTCCAATCAATATTAATCAGTTCAGTGTGATTCCATAAAGGATAATGATCATGAGAAATCATTAGTAATATACTCATCTAATAATATGCATCTAGTCCCTCATCCAAAAATAGTATAAGAATAAACATGTATTAATATATATTTTACATAAATCATAGTGATAATTAGATAAGATACATTCTTATAGTAGGTCTTTATATTAGGTCTCAAATTTTAATCAAGTATTCATCGCTTGCTTACCAGTTATGAAGTTCTCTTGCACAATCACAAGAATACTGACAAAAATATCTCCATAAGATTTTGCTCAAATTCTATGTCTAAGTCTAACATGGGTGGTGTGATACAGAGTCCTCCAATTTGTGCCTTCAGACCAACCCTGTCTTGTCTATCATGAGCAGGTGCACATCACTAGACATGACCTTTGTATTGCCCATCTTTTGATCATCCCTGTTGATGCATCTTTTCTGATCCTCCTGGAGGGTTAAAATGAAGATCTACAACCAATCCCATTCTGTAATTTACCATATCTCTTTTGCATATTTGCCACCAAATCCCAAATAAGTAAGGCCCGGGAAAAGGAAGCATCTGAGATCATAAGGAAGATTTAAGATCTACTTTATCACAGGGGGTCATGGACCCTTTAATGAAAGGCTATTGGCTTGGAGCTCTACTTCAGTGGTTTTTTTTTTTTTTTTTTTTTTTTTTGCTCAGCTAGGTAGGAAAGCATTTGGCTATTTTACTTTATTTTTTATTTTTTTGCTAAGGCAATTGGGGTTACGTGACTTGCCCAGGGTCACATAGCTAAGAACACTGCACCACCCAACTTGTCCCCATTTGGCTATTTTAAATGTCTCTTGAATGCACACTTTTCCCACCTGTTATTGCTTAGATTTTTTTCAGTCTGAATTTTTAATTGACTTAGAATGAGAAAATTATTTCTCTTTTTCAATCCCATGATACAAATCATGTAAATCATAGGAACTGGGTAAAAAGGATTGAAAGGGGGCATTGAACAATTTTGGACTCCACAACTAATAACATTTGTCTTGGGTTCTTATAGTTCTGCCAGAATTGATGCTCTCCTTAGAAATGAATAGTTAACAATTGAAGGTTGGGGAGAAAAAAAGTACCTAATCATATCTAGATGTTTGTATTTTTAAAAAATCTTACAATATAGTATAATGATTAGTAATTATTTTTAGCTGTTGTAATAGAATTCTTTGTAAATCAAAAAACACAATTGAATGGAAAAGCATGATGCAATAGCAAAAATAATCAACCCTCATGTTTGTATAGTTTACAGTTTATGAAACACTTTCACACTCAATCTCACAGACAAGGAACTATGTAGAAGTGGAAACTAAAATGTGTTGAAAGAGAATTGAAGGAAGAAGGTGCAAAACGGCAGGTAATTGTATTCAGGTGTAAGCTCCTCAATCATAACCAGCTGTGCTTAACTTCTGTTAGTATCAGGATTTTGGCAGGAATCTGCTAATTTTTAATCAAAAGCATATTGAACAGGTTTCATCTCTCAAGAAAAGGTGAGAAGACTTCAATCAACAAATAAATCCTCTCTTAGGAGGTCCTGGCCACTGAGTAACTAGTGAGGCTAACAGGTGTGCCTAAGAAATTTGCCATAAGAATTGGCTACAACAGCTAAGAATCATAAAGATAGGGGTTGCTCCCAACAAGTTTAGAGGGCAAAGTGAATTCTATAGTAATTTGTGATATTTGTCCTTTTGCCATTGCCAATTAACTACTTTTTTACACAAAGTACAAGTTAGTCTTTTTATTGAACAAGAAAGGAATTAGCTTAGGTTATCAAAGAGGATGATTCTTTTCTTAGAAAAATGGAAACAATATTTTGAAATAAAGACAAAGAAGAAAAAGGGTCTAAAAAAGTAGAAAAGAATTTTGATTTTTGTCAAGCCATTGCAGAAACAGGGAATTGTGGAGCAGAAAAGATGAAGAAAAGAAAAAAGAACTCTCAATATTCCGAGTTAAATAATATATACGAATTTCTTCCTGAAGTGGGGGAAAGGACACATATTGAGGAAATGTGTGGGTAGGGGACACAAGTGTGTCTCATACCTTTCCTGGAGAACTACTGAAATACTCAGAGATGTCATCATGCTGCTTCTATTCTCTGCTTCCATTTGCAAATCTTCAACTATGATACAGCTTTATAGTAATGGAAGTATTTACTAGTAATTTAGCTTAGTGCCCCAGGGGCTTTATTAAACTCTTCTGTGATGCATACCCCAGACAACTGTATCTACTCAGCCAAGTAAGGAAGCACTTGACTATTCAAAATCTGTCTTTTCAATGCACACCTTTTTCACCTGTTATTGCTTGGATTCTTTCAGTCTGAATTCTTAATTGACTTAGAATGAGAAAATTATTTCTCTTTTTCACTCTCATGATGCCAATCATGTAAATCATAAGAACTGGATAGAAAGGACTGAAAGGGGGCATATTATCTTTGTCCTATTTCTCTTTGACTCTGCATTTTTGACAGCAATGCAATTACTGTCATCCCTTCATAAATATTGCTGCTAGGAATATTTTTGTACAGATAAATCTTCTTTTCCTGCCAATAATATCTTTAGGGAATAGTCCTAGAAGTGGGTTCACTGGGTTAATAAGAGCTATAAAATTGTTCAGCTGAGAGCAGCCACAATGTTGTAGCTCTTATTGCATAATTTCAAATTGCTTTTGAAAAAGATTGCACCAATTCAGAGTTCTACTAACATTCTAATAGCATGCCTGTTTTTCCATTGCAGAGGCAATATTGAATTTTATCATTTTAAACTTTTTTCTTGTCTCTTTGATGGGTGCAATCTGATATCTCAGAATTGTTTTAATGTGTATTTCTCTGATTGTTAGTGATTGAACTCTTTTTTTCCCAGATATTGATAATTTGTGTTTCTTTTTATGGAAACTGCTTGTTTATGTCCTTTCACCATTTACCACTTATCTACTTACTATTTAAAAATTTTGTCAATTGTTTATGGATTTTTCGATGTCAGACATATTAGGATTGCTTACCACAATACTTTTTTCCTTCAGTTTGGTTCTTCTTCTTTTTTTTTTTTAAGAACTGAAACAAAATTTATCAACTTTCAAGATTATGAAGTACTAACTAAAAAGACAAATAAAAATTGAGAGTCAAAAGAGAAAAGCAGGGAAACTATATTTTGTTTAAAGATACGATGAAACAATATTAGGAAATGTATACATATCAAATGGCAAAGCATCTAAATTCTTAAAGAAAAAGTCAACTGAATAATAAAAAAACATTGTTAATAATGATTATTATATTGATATTAATATTCCTATTTTAGATTTGGACAATTCTAACAAGAAGGAAAATATAGAGTTCCATCAAAATGTTGGAAAAACAGGTTAGAAATGTGTTGATATCTGAAGGAAATAATAGAAACATTCTCTCTTTTGCAACAACAGTACTATTTTATTTTAAAAATCGTGTGTTAGGACATAAAGAAATCACAAATGTGACAAAAGATAGAAACAGCATATGTGTTCTTTGTAGACAACAAACATAGCAATCCATAAAGGAAATTGTACTAGATGAAGCAGTATATAGAGTTCTGGGCTGAATAAAAGAGGACCTTAGTTCCAATCTGACCTCAGATACTTAATTGCTAGGTAACCCTGATTAAACTTCAGTTTGCTTCAGTTTTCTTATCTGTAAAAGGAGCTAGAGAAGGAAAATGGCAAACCACTCGAGTATCTTTGCCAAAAAAATACTGAAAGGCATCATGAAGAGTCAGACATGATTGAAAAATGACGGAACAATAACAAAGATAACGAACAAATGAGATAGAGCTAGACATAAAGATCATTGACATAAAAAATGTCCAAGCATTTGTTTGATAGGTATTACTATCAATCATATTTATCAACTTGCAGAAGTATTTTAATGACCAGTTTGTTAAATGCTCTGAACATAAACCCATGGTATACACATGTCCCATTGTGTCCCAAGCATTAGGTTTTTTGTTTTGTTTTGTTTTGTTTTTTGTAAGCACCCTTATATAGGTCTCAGGTTTAGTGCCCTTATAGTGTTCATTTATTTTTGTCCTTCATATTTAGAAAGGACAAAAAAGTCATCATTTTGTTATGGTAAATGTACAGTGTGGTCAACTGTGGCTGATCAGACCAATATATCTTGGATGGCTCTACCATAGGCAATAATCTTTACACAGGGTACTAAATTAGCAAAATGGATTCAATGAAATTTTATAGAAGAAAGAAGAGAAAAATAAATATTGATCAACATCAAAGAAATTTATAAACTGGTCAGTAAACACTGGGGATATAATTGGAATTTGCAGCCTAACCATTAACACAAAGCTTGGTTACACTATACCTAAAGGATTTGGGAGAACTTGTCTACTGCCGTTGGTTGAAAATGTCATTGATTGTGTGATTGTGTTTCTTGACCACCTCCTCAACCCACATTGTAAGAGCCAGTTACTAATACACCAGTTCCTTTTAAACATGTAACATCGAATATATATATATATATTTTTTTTTTTACTAAGGGATAGTTACTTCAAAGATCTAAAAGAAATATGTTAACTCATGGGTGTACTAATACCATCAAAGTCTTTTTGTGGATAAGGAATGGGAAAGTAGGTACAATTTAGCTCACTTCCTACATGATATTGACCCTACTAAATTCACATTCAAATTGGGCAATATTGTCGGTTGTTTTTACCTTGGTCCTGAGATTATGCCCAAAGATTATTTCTTGTACCCAAGGGCTGATTGCAAAACCAACCCTGGACTTTTACATTTTGACCCATAGATCCCTTTTGTTCTCTCCTGACCTTCTGAAATCATCTTCCTCTCACCTAAAACAAATAAAAAAAAATAGTACGATGGAGTGAAGTAAACAGGGCTACTGCAATGACAACATAGATTAAGGACAGAGACAAGATGGCAAAAAAGGGGGGCAGGGACTCACCTGAACTCTCCCAAATTATTTTCCAAACAACTTTTAAAATAATTCTTCATAACTTCACATGTGGTTTCTTAATTGTGTTTGGGGATAAGGGAGAGAACCTAGAACTCAAAAATTTTAAAAACAACTGTAAATTTTTTTTTGTTTTGTTTTGAAAGTAACTGGGAAAAAACATTAAATAAAAAAAAAATAACGCCTCAAAATTAATTCTGGAGTGGCAGAATCCACAAAAGGACAAAGTCAAACAATTTTCCAGCCAAATATAATGTGGAAGGTTGGCAGGATAATTCTGTCACAAAGGAGTGAGAATAGAATGCAGGCAATCCAGCAGTAGACCTCAGGGGCAACTGAATCTACAGAAGAGGCTTCTGGAGCTCTTAGCCCACAGAGAATAAGGATTAAACAAGTAGTCAAAAAAAGATTAAAGTACCCACTTTGCTGGCACTGGATGAAGGACTCTCCTGCTTTGTCCAGAAGAGGATTCAGGTTACAGTTCCAGAGTATAGAGGAGCATTAGCACACCAGAGCTTGTAACCCATTACTGAAAGATCCTGTGATCTCAATACTGGCCAAGTTGGGACTATAGAAATAAAGTTAGGTAATTACAGTTGTAGAACTACTAAAAACATCTTATCAGATTCTGGAGATTTTAAGATTTTTCATTAAGGAGTTTGGCAATCAATCATTTTAAGATTGCAAGAAAAAATTTCTGAGTCTTTGGTGAATAGCTTGTCTTAAAAATATTTATCAATTAATTTGGTAGTATCAATAATGTTTTATTTGTCTCTTTCCCCTCATGAACTTCCTTCTGCTCCCTTCTGTGAATTTCACTACCACACTTTTCTTTTTTGTTTTTTTTGAATCACTCCATTCCTCCTCCCATATTATACTTTTCCAAATAAAAGTCCTATTTTTAAAGAAATAAAGAAACAAAATTAAAGAATAATGATGAGTATTTGCTCTATGTTTGAAGACCCAGAACATGGGTAGTTTTAATTTATAAGTTAAGAATTAATGAAATGTTAACTGTTAGGGAAGCATCAAGAAAGATATTCAAACTCCAACTTGTTTAGTGCAAGTTTCACTTATTGTATGTAAAAATGCCTGGGACTATAAATTTGCTATTGTTTGCATTTTGATTACCAGAATAGTTATCTGAATTATCATAAAGTCAATAGTAGAAAATGGCATTTCCTTTCTTGTGGTGTAATCAGCACCATTTACTTTATAAAAATCCTTGTCTTGCTTTTCTAAGTTGTCAATTCCTTCAAGGAGCTTAACCTGCCTGCTGAGTTCATAAACCTCAGGAAATGGCTTTGCTTGAATTGGAGATTGAATCTAATTTTTTTTAAAGATGACACCATGACACACCTCCATTATCTCAATAGGATGATTTTAGAAAAACATGGAAAGACTAACATGAACTGATGCAAAGTGAAATGAGAAGAACCAGAAAAACATCATATAGGTAAGAGCAGTATTGTTTGCCAATTAACTGTGAATGACTTGGCTATTGTCAGCAATACTATGGTTCACTATGAAAGACTTGTGATAGAAAATACTATCCACTATCAGAGAAAGAACTGATGAAGTCTGAACACAGATTAAAGCATGCTTTCCCCCTTTTATTTATGTGTGTGTGTTTTCTTACACAACATGACTAATTTAGAATTATATTTTGTGTGACTCACATGTAAAACCTGTAACAAATTACATACCTTCTCAATGTGGGGAGCAGAAAGGGAGGAAGAGAATTTGGAACTCATTTTTTAAAAAAAAGATGAATATTAATTGCTGTTACATATAATTGGAAAAAATATTAATTTTTTTAAAAAGAGAGAGTGCCTCTCAACCTGATTCTTTGCTTTTTATTCTGGATGTATTTCTTTTTGTTGAACAAAATCTGTTCAATTTTATGTGATCAAATTATTTCATAATTTCTTCTATTTGTTAAAAAGTCAAGAATTTTTTTAACCTCTAAAGCTATGAAAACTATTATTTCATCATATTATATTATATTTGAAATTAAAAATATATGTATATTTCCTCTAATTGTAATTTACTGTGATATATGCTCTGAAATTTGACTGAATTTCATTTTTCCAATATATTGTTATCTAATTCTTCCAATAATTCTGAATGAATGAATAATTCTTTCCCTAAAGTTTTATGAACTCTGATCTAAGGAACAAATATGAAAGATAGAAAGGAAATAGAAGGTAGAAAGAAAAGTATCTAAAGAATAGAAAAAAGAACATTGTATAAAAATTGTAAATTTTTAGTGTATAGCTTGTTTTTAAAATATCAATTGAAACTTGGTAGTACCAATAATGTTCTGTCTGCCTCTGTAGCCTTATGAACTTTCTTCTGTGAATTAAAAAAAATATATATTTCACTGACACTCTTCTTTCTTTCCTTCTTTTTTTTTTTTTTGAATCCTTCCATTCCTCCTCCCCCATTATACTCTTCTAAATAAAAGTCCTACTTTTTTTTTTTAAATTTTATAATAACTTTATATTGACAGAACCCATGCCAGGGTAATTTTTTTTTTACAACATTATCCCTTGCACTTGCTTTTGTTCCAATTTTTCCCCTCCCTCCCTCCACCCCCTCCCCTAGTTGGCAAGCAGTCCTATATGTGTTAGATATGTTGCTGTATATCCTAGATACAATATATGTGCGCAGAACCGAACAGTTCTCTTCTTGCACAGGGAGAATTGGATTCAGAAGGTAAAAATAACCCGGGAAAAAAAACAAAAATGCAAATAGTTCACATTCGTTTCCCAGTGTTCTTTTTTTGGATGTAGCTACTTCTGTCCATCATTTATCAATTGAAACTCACTTAGGTCTCTTTGTCAAAGACATCCACTTCCATCAGAATACATCCTTATGCAATATCGTCGAAATGTATAATGATCTCCTTCTACTCATTTCACTTAGCATCAGTTCATGTAAGTCTCTCCAAGCCTCTCTGTATTCATCCTGCTGGTCATTTCTTACAGAACAATAATATTCCATAACATTCATATACCACAATTTATCCAGCCGTTCTCCAATTGATGGGCATCCATTCAATTTCCAGTTTCTAGCCACTACAAACAGGGCTGCCACAAACATTTTGACACACACAGGTCCCTTTCCCTTCTTTAGTATCTTGTTGGGGTATAAGCCGAGTAGAAACACTGCTGGATCAAAGGGTATGCACAGTTTGATAACTTTTTGGGCAAAATTCTAGATTGCTCTCCAGAATAGATTCGTTCACAACTCCACCAACAATGCATCAGTGTCCCAGTTTTCCCGCATCCCCTCCAACATTCATCATTATTTTTTCCTGTCATGTTAGCCAATCTGATAGGTGTGTAGTGGTATCTCAGAGTTGTCTTAATTTGCATTTCTCTGATCAATAGTGATTTGGAACACTCTTTCATATGAGTGGTAATAGTTTCAATTTCATCACCTGAAAATTGTCTGTTCATATCCTTTGACCATTTATCAATTGGAGAATGGCTTGATTTCTTATAAATTAGAGTCAGTTCTTTATATATTTTGGAAATGAGGCTTTATCAGAACCTTTAACTGTGAAGATGTTTTCCCAGTTTGTTGCTTTCCTTCTAATCTTGTTTGCATTAGTTTTGTTTGTACAAAGGCTTTTTAATTTGATATAATCAAAATTTTCTATTTTGTGATCAGTAATGGTCTCTAGTTCATCTTTGGTCATAAATTTCTTTCTCCTCCACAAGTCTGAGAGATAAACTATCCTATGTTCCTCTAATTTATTTATAATCTCGTTCTTTATGCCTAGGTCATGGACCCATTTAAAAGTCCTACTTTTAAAGAAATGGGCATAGTAAACAGACTTGTGTTGGTTATAGCTTAAAATTTATATTTCATTCTATATCTCTAGTCTACCACTTCTCTGCCAATAGGTGGGAAGCATGTTTTATATCAGTCTTCTTGAATTATGATTGATCATGACATTTATCAGAGTTTATGAACCTTTCAAAGTTGTTGTCTTTTACATTATAATTAATGTATAAATGGTCCCCTTGCTTATGCTAAATTTACTTTGCATCAGTTCAAGAAAGTCTTCTCAAGTTTCTCTGAATCATTCCTTATGGCATAGTAATATTCTCTTACATTTATATACAAGAATTTGTTTAGTTATTCCCCAATTGAAAGATAACCCTTTTGTTTACAATTCTTTTGAGCTTTATCTTTCTAAAAAATCCCAAACTTGGACAGAATATCTTAAAACTGGAGCAGATTTTGAAACTCATGATTTGAGAGGAGAACATAGACATAAGATGTTACCTTTATGTGAGAAAATTTTTGCTCTTTGGAGGGATAGTTACAGAAATGTGTGAGTAATCACTATTTCTCAGGGAGATACATAGGAGTCATAGAATGATATATAAGAATCAATTTTTTAAAATTGAAGCTTTTTATTTTCAAAACATGCGCAAGGATAATTTTCAACATTGAGCCTTGTAAAATCTTGTGTTCCAATTTCCACTCCCTTCCTCCCCCACCCTTTCTCCTAGATGGCAAGTAATCCAATATATGTTAAATATGGTTTATATCATACATAGGCATACATATCAAACATAGGCATACATATTTATACAATTATCTTGCTGCATAAGAAAAATCTGATCAAAAAGGAAGAAAAATGAGAAAGAAAATAAAATGCAAGCAAACCACAACAAAAGAAGTGAGAATGCTATGTTGTGATCCATACAGCTCCCTCTTTGGGTGTAGATAGCTCTCTTCATCACAAGACCATTGGAACTAGTTTGAATCATCTCATTGGAAAGAGCCACATCCATCAGAGTTGATCATCATATAATCTTGTTGTTGCTGTGTACAATAATCTCCTCATTTTGATAGGGGTGAACTCTGAAACTGTGTCCCCTTTAATCTATAAAAGAAGGGAGATTGGGAGTCTCAGGCCCTCCCGGGAAGGCATATCTCCCCAGACAAGTTAAGCATTGTCATTCAATTGCAGATCTTGGACAAATCACGCCCTTCCTCCCCCCCCCCCCCCCACCCCCAATTGATCTTTTGGGATGACCCAGATTTTCAGGAAATTCCAGACTTTTTAAAAAAGAAAGAGGCCTTCAAATTAATTTCACTCAATTGAAGAGTGGCTTGAAACTCCAAGATAAGTATCTAGGCCTGAGAGCATTGGCTCTCTTTTCAACTGGAAGCCTTAGCCTCAAACTGTTATAAAGGACAATTCTAAACTCCAAATCCTTGCAGAAGTCTGAAGAGGATTATGCTTTTGCCAAGGGGCCTCTCCTCTTGTGGGACTCCTGCCCTCTGTGAAGACATTCTCATCTCAGTGATAACCTTTTGCTATTTCTCTGCCAGGACTTTGCCACTCAGAAGTCTGTCTTCCTAGAAAAGCTGGCTTCTCAGTGGCAATAAACTTCCCTTTTGCCATTCAAACTTTTCAGGTTTGTGAATTATTTTCATGTTGGACCTGCACCTCTAACCAAAGAAGGGATTCTCGCATCAATTCTCACATCAACTCTCAGCACTGCCACTAGCAGCATCAATCTCACTCAGCATCCATTCGTGTACGTCTCTCTGGACTTTTCTGAAATCATCCTGCCAGTCGTTTCTTACAGAACAATAATAAGGAATCATTTTTTAAAAAAAAGTTTGTTGATTGATTGTTCAGGAAGTAGACACAGCGTGTGGTATTGGCTATGTGGTGCGGCAATGTGGAAAGAGAAATAGTATTCAGCATGTGACAGTTGTGAATGGTTAAAAAGGAATGGTAGAAGTGCAGTCTGAGTTGATATATGTGAAGAAGGGCTTCTGTTCTAGGCTGGACCTGACTTGGGCCAGTGTCTCCCTAGTTTAGGTTTGATGATTGAACAAAATGAGACTCCTGTTGATCATTCAACTATTAACAAAAGGGGACTTACTTAAGGATAGCAGGAAAAGGATATTCAACAAGGATAGGGTTGGGCTACTAAGAAAATAATCTCAACAATTTGCATCTTTGCTTCCCTCAATCAATCATATCTTGAGGAAAGTATCAGTATTTTTTAAGAAAAGACTGGGTTTTCTTGCATGGGGAGAGGAGTTAGGATATTGTTCCTACCATAACCTGCTAGAAACTCAGTACAGGAGGAGAACATGAGCTCTTTCTCTGGTAGTTGGCTTTGGGGAGGGCCTGGTAGGTGAGAGGAAGAGTAAGTGTAGTAATTGTACAGAGATGTATGGTGGAGATCTTTGTCTGCTATGGGCACAAATGTGGGTACAGGCTAGGAATTACAGCCCGGTTGTTAGCGTCAACTTTATGCAGCATACAGTAATTCAGAAGAAACAATGGTGAAGGCTGGCCTCCAGATTTCTGATGTGAAAGGAACTGCCTAGAAAATTGGCTAGGGATGGGTAGAGGTCAGAGTAACAATATTATTCTTTACAGGGTAAGCTAAATTATCTCATTTGATTATCTAAGTTTTAAAATATTATGCAGAGGAAGATTGTCTCAGTTGTTTGTAGCTGCTTTTTGGAGAATCAAGTTGGCCAAAAATGCTAAAAAAATAAAAGACCTTGATTTTGGTACATTTTACTTTCACATAATATAAGATGATTCACTTAAGACAATCAAGATCTTAGGGATCATGGACATCTGGGAAATAGGGAGACAAGCAGATATTTAGACGTGTAGGATATATCTAGAATGTCTGTAGTGGGGGAGTGCAGGTCTTGAGTGAGATATCATGAGACCACAGTGGGAGGAAAAAGGATGTCAGCATGAGAGAGGTAGACTCTGATGCAAGGGCTCTATTAGTAGGAGTGGTGTAATAAGACTCAAAGGAGATAATGGATAGAGGTTTGCACTTTGTAAATCTTAAAATGTTATGTAAAGGGCAGTTATTATTGTTGTTATTATCATTTCATTAGCCCACAGTCATCAGATCCCCAATCTAATGATGACTTTATTACTTTAGCCTTTTATTACCTTTGCACTTCTTTGGAGTTCAAACAATGTTTTTAGAATAATGCTGGCATGTGCTGGTAAATATTTAACTAACAATTCTTCCCCCAAAATGTATATATCTATACTTTTAAGTTTAAATTTAATATGCTTTATTAACATTTTATCCAACACATTTTTTTATATTATCAGCAAAACAGTCAAAAAAACAAAAAAAGCCCTGATTTGTAGTGTTTGCTGATTTCCTAGGTGTAAATTGGTCACAATGAAAATTTAACCATTGGAAACTTGGGATGGAAAATGCCATCTTCATCTAGAACTATGAAGATTGAATATGGATTGAAGTACATTATTTTCACCTTATTTTTGATTGGTTGTTTGCTTTTTCTTTTTCATGTTTTTTTCCTCTTTTAGTCTGATTTTTCTTGCATGATATGACAGATATGGTAATATGTTTAGAAGGATTGTACATATTTAACCTACATTGGATTGCTTGCTGTCATGAAAAGAAGAGAATAGAGGAAGGAAAGGATAAACATTTGGAACACAAATTTTATAGAAATGAATGTTGAAAACTAATTTTACATATTTTTTGGGAAAATACTGGTTGAGGGAAAAAAAATTAACCATTGATTCACAGGAACTGGTCTGAGCTGGCTTCACCTGGTTTCACATCACATTTACAAAATAGGGAATGTTGTATGGTTTGGAGCCTGGAAATTTCCAGGAAGAAAGATTGTAGATATGGGGGAGGAGGTTTAAGAGAAGATCATGGGTAAAGATAGCAGGTAGGAAGAGAAGTCCATCTAGAAAAGAAGTAGCCTTGCCCCCAAGAATAGCTAGGTTCCTTGTTCCAGAAGTTTTTCAGGCTGCCATTAAGGGGGAATAATTGGACCTATAATTTCAGTGGTCAGTGGAATCCTGGGATGAGAAAACTCCCATCACTATTTCAAGTTAACTTCTCTGAAACCTTTAGCCTTTAAGCATAGCTTGTACTTGCTCTGTGATTAAGGGATGTCTCTGTGCCTGAGAATTTATGGTTTTCCAGGATCACATGGCAGGATAAGCCAGAAACAGGTCTTGAATCTAGGTTTTCCTGATTTTACAGTGGGGTCCCTATTCACTATGCTAGGGTATTTCCAAAACCATAATGTAGAAAAAGGGAACAAAAAGGTTGTGATGACTGCGCTGCCACCCAGGGTATTTTAAAATCAGCCAGAATCAGGATAAACGAAAGTCCTTGATCTTTATTCTTTGTGGAGGTGAAGGGGAATGGCAATAGGAAGTGAGAACAAATCACGGCCAGGAATGATTCTGGCTTTCTCACTCCACCCATCAAATCCTCCACCCAATCTCCTACACAACACATCAAACTTGCACAGAGAGTGGGCGGGGCCATTCTTTCTCCAAGCATATATTAATACAGTATTGTCCAATTGGTAATTAGCCATAAATGCTCAGACGGGACCTCAGTGCATCTGCTCAGCTTCAGCCCATTACAAAAGGTGAATACAAGGAAATTTTCTTTATAGCAAGCATGCCAGAAAGTACCTGTTCCATAACCAAGCATTATTGCTAATCAGCTGGCAGTGGTAAAACATTTTCCCTATCTAGCTTTTCTCAATCCTCTCCCCAAGTAGGTTGCCAGTGATGGATAATAGACACAAGTCCAGGCTGGCTGTAGCCACAGTTTATTTCACTGGATTTTCACAGTGTAGGGTTCACTCCTTTCTCCTTGTGGAGATTTCATATTGCATAGTATTATAGGCCATTCTTCTTCCTTGAACTCTTTTCTGGAGAATACATACAATGCTTTGCATTTACCTTTGCTTTTCAATATGTACCACACATCTCCTTTTTAATTTTTCTATTTTTTTTCTCCAATATATAACTTGCTCTGAACTTATTTTGTGCTGAAGTTCTACATATTTATTTTATATATTTGCTATTTTACAAGAATGGGGAAAGGAAAATCTATATCTATTTTGGTGGTTTCTTGATTAGAAAGTTCTTTGTCAGAAAAGATCTTCTTTTGAAGGCTTAATTTTTTTTTTTCTAATGCTGAAATTCTAATGAAATGTATACACTGGTAGGGCTTTGGTATCTGGGGCTCAGAGTAGACTGTGATACTAATATAATAATTGGACTCACATTGGAGGAAGGAACAGATAGAGACAGACAGATGGGAATAATCTCAGGAAGGCTGAATTCCCATCTTTGTTATGAGTAGGACAGGAATGGCTAGGCAGGTATCCCCTGGCTCTTCTATTTTGCATAGGGATTTGGGATTTAGATTTATATCTCTCTTTTACACAACTGATATTTTAAATCTAAGGATATTGATTGGGGGGAGGGGGCAGAGATAATGGAGAAAATTCTGGATGAAATCACTTTTCTTAGCTACTATAAAAGGGAGAAGTTCTGCCTTACCTAAGAAGTTATTCCATCTTAACAGCTTAATCTTGGTTGGTGTAGCTTCCTCTCCCCAGCATTATTACTCTTCCTACTCCACCCCCCCAAAAAAAGATAATCATGGACACTAAGCTAATATATACATCAAGGTAAGCTTGTAAGACAATAATCAGGGAAGCCATGTGTATTTGTTTAGTTGATAGAATACTCAAAAGAGTTATGGAATTCTATGACACAGAGGGAGATAATTTTTCAACTCAATTAGGGAGAAAAATGATCTCATCCAATGAGTCTTCTTTACTTGGGGGGCGGGGGTTATAAGTGTTGAGAATGAGGACACATGTGGAGGTATTGGCTTTTCCACCAACTTTAAAAGTTCTCATATTCTCCATTCAAAGTAAGATCAGAGAAAATTTTACTTTCTCCTATTTTCTCCTCTTCCTCCTTCTCTCTGTCTCTCTTCTTCTAGTCTTCCTGTTTCTGTTTCTCTTTCTCATTTCTAAACCAAGAAAGTATCTTGCCTACCATTGTACTTAGGATCACAGGGGTGTTTTTCAGGGAACAGTCAAATCCATCAAGGATCATGGTTATGCTAGTATGTTAATCATTTATTGCTTTATGATTTTTGACAGATTCAAAATCATTGGTTCTGCATGAATTTTAACAATTTTAACAGTTTTTTAAAACAAATTTTAACAATTTTTACAAATTTTAACAAATCAGAATATATGAAAGAGAAGTATAGTTCTGTTGTCCTTTTCTATTCAGACTGGAAGAAATCTTCAGGCTTAAGTTTTTGGCACAGACAGTAGTAAAATTCAGTACAGATATTTTTCAGATATCAGTATTCATCATGAAAAGGATATTCAGGATGTTCACTCCACCTGTCAAAAAAAAAAAATCCTTGCCATAGAAGAATTTTTCACAATGAAAATTGTATTAATGTAGTTTCCCATGATAACTATTAACAACCACTTTTTTCTCCTACACATACTATCCTCTTTTTTCTCCTGCTTACTTGTTCTCTTCCTGAGCTATTCATTCATCTTTTCACTTACCTCCTTGTGGCTACCCACAAGTTCATGTACCCTTTTAGCCTTGAATTCCACCTACAGGGTCTTGACCAGCAGCTTAAAATGAAGATATCAACATATAATAGTGATAGTTCTTTTTGGCAGCTAGGTGGCACAGTGGATAAAGTCACTGACCTTGGAGTCAGTGTTGTGCCTCAGTTTCCCTAATTGTCCTGATTCAGTTTCCTTACATTGTCCTGCCTTGGTTTCCCTGAATTATTCTGCCTCAGTTCCTAATTGTTCTGCTCAATTCTGCAACAACACCACTCCTCCCTCCTAATCATGATGTTCCAGATAAGGAGAAAGACCTTCTATCTTAGACATCATCAGAATGTCTGGTGCCTCTCCCCACCCTGTCAGAACTGGATTGATAGTCTGTACCCGCTCTCAATGCTCTGACCCCACCCCTGCCTCAGTCTATCTCTGTAGCTGAGCCACATGTATATATATATATATATATATATATATATATATATATATATAATATATATATATATATATATATATATATTTCATGAGAAGCACACATTAGTGGCTGGATGTTTTGGACATCAGCCCTGGGGGCAATATGCCCCCAACACAAACTCTGTAATCTCTATCTTGCCTCAGTTTCTCTGACATTAGATTAGGAGGACCTGAAATCAAATTTGGCCTCAGACACTTACTAGTTGTGTGATTCTGGACAAATCACTTAACTCCAACTGCCTCCAAAAAACCACCATAACTAACACAAAAAGACAAGAACAAAAACCAAAAAACAAACACATCAACCACCCCAAAACAAAGAAACCAAAAAAAAAAAAAATACAACAGTGGTAGTAGGTAGTAGCCAATTAAATGTGTCTCTTTCTGACTATTTCCTTTTTTTCCCAAATACTCTAAGGTTTTCAAGTTCTAAGTTGTTACCTGGCCAGTGTTTAATTTCCTTCCCAGCCTAGTATGCCAGTAACATTTTCTAATGAAAAAAAAAATTGCAGCTGAAAAGGAACATTGAAATGCAAAAATGAAAGTGAAGAGAAAATGTAAAAGGTAGAAAAGGGACTTTAGGAGGACAAACTATGTTCTAAGAAAGAAGGGGAATGATAAGAGTCCTTTTCAGAAATATAGTATCATAAAAGGTCCTACAGATAGTAAAAACAACAACAACAACAACAACAAAAATCTTCAAGAGGATTTAAATTTCTTGATGCCAAAAAAAGAAACAAAAAAAGGAAGGGGAAATTGGAGGAAGGAGGGGGAACACTTCTCATAATTGGGGGTGCAAAAAGGATATACAAACATGGATATTATAGAGGGAATGGAATCACTTGAACTTCATTTTCAACTAAGCTGGCCAAAAGAGGGCAGAACATATACATCCACATATACACAAATACAAAGAATTTAGTGTTGATTGATAAATGGTCAAAGGCTATGAACAGACAATTTTCAGATAAAGAAATTAAAGCCATCTTGTAGTCATTTGAAAAAAAAATGCTCTAAATCACTAGAAAAATGAAAATTAAAGACAACTCTGATGTACCACCACACACCTCTCAGATTGGCTAAGATGACAAGAAAAGATAATGAAGAATGTTGGAGGGGATGTGAGACACTAATATATTATTGGTGGAGTGGTGAACTGATTCAACCAATCTGTAGAGCAATTTGGAACTATGCCCAAGGGCTATCAAACTATGCACAAACTATGCAGTATTTCTATTAGATCTGTATCCCAAAGAGATCATAAAAAAGGGGAAAAGACCCACATGTGCAAAAATATTTGTAGCAGCCCTCTTTATAGTGGCAAGGAACTGGAAACTGAGTGGATGTCCATCACTTGGAAAATAGTTGAATAGGTTATGGCATATGAATATAATGGAATATTATTGTTCTATAAGAAATGCTGAGCCGGCTGATTTGAGAAAAGTCTGGAGAGACTTTATGATTTGGTACTGAGTGAAGTGAGCAAAACCAAGAGAACATTGTACACAGTAATAAAATTATGTGATGACCAACTTTGATGGATTTGGCTTTTTGTCAACAATGAGATAATTTAAGGCAATTCCAATAGATTGGGGATGGGAAATTCCATTTGCATTCAAAGAGAGAATTATGAAGACTGAATGTGGATCAAAGCACGTTATTTTAACCTTTGTTCCTCATATTGTTTTTCCCCCCTTTTTAATCTGATCTTTCTTTTACAACATGACAAAAATGAAAATAGGTTTAAAAGAATTGCATATATTTAACCTATATCAAATTGCTTGCTATGTTGGGGAGAGGATAGAGAAGGGAGAGAGAAAAATTTGGAGCACAGTCTTACAAAAATGTTGAAAACTATGTTTGTGTGTATTGGAAAAAATACTATTGAAAATTTTAAAAAAATTGGTGGTGGGATATTCAACTCAACAGGCATAGAAAAAGGAAGAGGAAGAGGGAAAAAGAGAATATACCAGGGAAAGTAGATCCATTGAGGTATTAGTCACCAATCTTTAAAGCGAATTAAAAAGGAGTTTAAAAAAAAAGAAAGAAAAGGTAGGAATCCATCTATAATAAGGGCAGGGATAAAGAAAAAGTATAAGGAAAAAAATGGTGATAAGCAAGCAATTAAATATCAACTATAAATGTGAATGGGATGAACTCAATCATAAAATAGACTATAGAAATGATTAGAAAGCAAAATCCAGTAATATATTCTTTACAAGAAATCCCATTAAGACACAAAGTTGAACTATAGAACTGGAGTAAAATCTATTATGCTTCAGTGTACTACAAAAAAAGCAAAGATAGCAATTATGGCTTCAGATAAGGCAATAGGAAAATAGACAATTAAAGAACCAGGGAAACAATATCTTGCTGAAAAATACCACATATAGTGAATATCATTTTCAAAACACAATAAACCAACTAACATATTATCCAAATGCTTAAGGAAAAGCTTAAGTGAATTATAAGGAAAAATAGATAACGGAGAATGGAAATTTTCATGTATCCTTTTTTGGGCTGAAAAAAATGACATTTATAAGAACCTGAATAGAATTTTTAAAAAATTTAGAGATGAATACCATGACCTATTATGTATAGGACAGCTTGTCATCTGCGGTAGAGGGTGAAGGGAGGGAGGGGAAAAATTGGAACAGAAGTGAGTGCAAAGGATAATGTTGTAAAAAATTATCCTGGAATGGATTCTGTCAATAAAATGTTATTAATTAAAAAAAATTTTTAGGCAGGGGAAATGATTAAATCCTCAAAACTTTCCTTCTTTTTTAATTAAAGCTTTTTATTTACAAAAAAAAAAAAATTAGATATGATAGACCTCTAACGATGAAAAAGGAGTATATTTATTTCTCAGCTGTGCATGGTGGTTATAAAAATGACAAAATATTCAGGCATAAGACCCACAGAAACAAATACTGAATAGTAGAAATATTAAATATATTTTAGAAATTAAAATACAACAAAATTATATTAAGTAAAAGGTCATTAAAATTATTAAAACCAACTGTTGAATAAATGTTAAAATTAAAGAATTGGTGGGTCAAAGAACAAATCACAGAAAGAGGTCTTTTAAAGATTATGATGGAAATAAGACAATATGCCAACATTTTTGGTTTGTAACAAAGTAGAGGATAAAATTTTTAACTCAAAACAATTTAATTAACAAAAACAGAAAGAATGGATTAAATAAAAAATATATTTAAAAACAAACACAGAAGACAACAAATAAAAAAATTAAACTGCAAAATAAAAATCATGAAAATTAATTAATGAAATTGAAAGGAAAAACCTTCTTGAATTAATAAATAAAACTAGGAATTTTGGGGGCAGGGCAAAACAATAAATCAATTTGATTTTAAAGAAGCAAGAAAATAATCAAATTACCAGTGTTAAAAATTTAACAATAGTCATAGGAGAAAAGATATTATTAAAAAACCACTTAGCCCAACTGTATGCCAGTAAAATTCAAATCCTAAGTGAAATAAATTAATATTTATAAAATTACAAAATATCAAGATTAACAAAGCAAGAAATAAACAATGTAAATAACTCAATCTCAAAGGAAAAAATTGAACAATGAATAAATAAACCCTTGAAAAGAAGGAAAACCTAGGACCAGCTAGATTCAATTGAATTCTATCAAACATTCAGAAAAAGATTAAAACTAATATTATCTAAACTATTTGAAGATTTGCTAAAGAAAAGTTGCTACCAAATATCTTCTATGAAACAAATACCATGTTAATATGTAAAAGATAAAGTAAAAGAGAAACAGAAAAAAATTGACTAATATTCTTAATAAACATTGACATAAAAATTTACATAAAATCATAGTAAAAGGGTAAATCAACAAGTCCCAAAGATTATTAGAGAGTATAACCAGCTAGGTTGTTTTTAATATTAGCCAAATCATTATCTTAATTAGCCATGTCAATTACAAAAAATAAAAATTACATGATTCTTTCATATAGAATTTGAAAACTTTTGATATATTACACTCATTTTCATTAAAAAAACCAGAAAACATAGAAATGAATGGACTTTTTAAACATGATAAATAATATAGAGTTAAAGCAAAGAGTCAGCATTATGTGTAATTGGGGTAAATTAGAATAATTAGAATGTTTTTCAATAAAATTAGAGGTGAAACATGCCACAGTTCTCTTTTAGTGTCCTCAGTTTCCCTAATTGTCCTGACTCAGTTTTCCTAAATTGGTTCTGCCTCAGTTTCCCTAATTGGTTCTGTCTCAAGTTTTCCTAATTGTTCTGCCTCAGTTTCGCTAATTGGTCTTGCCTTAATCTCCTTACTTGCAAACCCCATCCCCTCTGGTTCATGAAGAAGACTGATATAACTCAGGACTATTTGCTCTAAGGTTATGAATTGTCAATGTGTAAATTCAGAAAGGGGGACTCCAGACTTTGTAGTCAGACACTATCTTGAACTCCCAGTTTGTTAGAATTTATGGTCCTACCCCCCAACCTGTCAGAGCCGAATTGATGATTCCTGTCTGGAGATTCCTGCTCACCAGAGTTCGAACTCTACTCCCCAGACTTTGCTTAGCTACTGTGTATAAATATGTCATTGAGAACTCACACTGGCTGCTGGATGCTGGCTGGATGCTGGATTCTTGGAGACAATAGTCTTATTCAGCCCTGGGACCAAACCATGGATCCATTTGGTTCCAGTAAATCTCTTCCTTTCAAATATTAAAAACTCTCTAATCTCTATCGTGCCTCAGTTTCTCTGGCATTACAAAACAAAGATACCAACTGGCAGCACTTCTCTTTGATATAGTCACTAGATAAATTGGCTATAACAAATGGACAACAACAACAAAAAAACCTCACAAGAGCTAATATTATTCTATTACATTCCAAAAACAAAGAAAAAAAAAGATCACTTTTCCCAGATGATGTGTTGTAGTCAAATGAAAAATTAATGGAAATAGTAACTTAAGCAAAGTTTTAGGATATAAAATAAATCCTCACAAACCATCAGCATTTCTCTAGATTGCCAATAAAAGCCAGCAAGAACAGATAAAAAAAGAAATTTTACTTAAAATTATCACAGAATATATAAAGGGAGTCTACTTTCCAAATACACACAAGAACTATATAAATTCAACTACAAACCCCTGTTTACAAAAATAAAGCTAGACCTATATTTGGAGAAATATCAATTGCTTATGGATAGAATAAATCCACGTAAAGAAAAAATACTACCACCAAAGTTAACTTATTTATTAAGTGCCATAACCATCAGACTTTCAAAGGATTAATTTATAGAGCAATAACATTAATAATGAAATTCCTAAAAAGGCACAAAGAATCTATCTCAAGGGGAATAATGAAAAAAAGTGGAAATAAAGGAAGGTTAGTAGTACCGCATCTAAATCTATACTACAAAGCAGCAATTTTCAAAATAATATGGAACTGGTTAAAAAATAGAGGTTGATTACTGGATCAGATTATATATACAATTTACAGAAACAAACTCATTTAGGAGCTCACTATTTGATAAACACAAATCCCCAGCTACTGGGGAAAGGATTCATTTTTTGATAAAAAGTTCTGGGAAAATTGGACAACAGTATGGGAAAAATTAAATTTAGGACAGTGTCTCACACTGTGTACCATATAAAGTTCTGAATGAATATTTCATCGAGACATAAAAGGTAACAGCAAAAACAAATTAGAAAGTAAAAGGAAAAAATATTGATCAGATATGAATTGAGGAAGAGCTTATGATTAAACAAGGTACAGAAGAGCACAAATGATAAAATGGAAAATTTAGTTTATAAAACTAAAAACTTTTGCACAAATAAAATGAATATGATTAAGGTTAGAATGGAATCAGTTAACTGGGGGAAGGGGAAATCTTTGCAGCAAGTTCTGATAAAGTTCTTATTTACAATATACACAAGAAACTGATTCAAATTCATGAGATTAAGGGCCCTTCCTCAATTGACAAATGGTCTAAGGATATGAGCAAATAGTTTTCAAGAAAAGAAACTTAAGCTCTTTATAACCATATGAAAAAAATGCTCCAAATCATTAGTAAATAGTAAAGGAACTCTGAAATCTTATCTTATAATCATAAGATAGAGAAAGAAAACCCAAAAAAAGTTCATAAATTTTGAGGAGATTTCAAGACAAAATTTATGAGTTGTTGCTGGAGTGACACTTCAAATGGGAAACAAACCTAGAAAACAATTTGAAGTTATGCAAAAGAAGTTATTAAACAATGCATGCCCTTTGATCCAACTATACTATTGTTAAGTCTACACCTCCAAAGAAAAAGAAAAGGTTCCTATATGAACAAAAATATCTATAGAAATTTTTTGTGGTGACAAAGAACTAGAAACAAAATGGCTGCCTGTCAATGCAGAATAATTCAACAAATTTTGGTAGAAGAATGCAATGGAATAATACTATTGGACTGGAAGAAATGAGAAAAAAAAGATGATTTTAAAAGAGATATGGAAAAACATGAATGAAATGATTCAGTGAAGTAAGTAGAACTATAACAATTTATCCAGTAATATAAATATCATACAAATGAATAATTTTGAAAGACTTAACAAAATCTGATCAAATGATCTATTGATTATAGAAAACTGGTAAGGAATACTGTCCACTTTCTAACAAATTTAACAAACCAATATGAGAATGCTCTGCTTGATTGTAAAACAGGCATTTCCTCCCCTCCATCCTTCTTTCTTAGTAAGAAGGAAAGAAAGAAAAAAAGAATGCTGATGATTTAAAATAAAATTAATATTCTTTTGCAAAAAGTCTTTCCTGATCTTTCTCTTAAATCTAGTGCCTTCCTTCTATTGACTATATCTGAATTATCCTGTATTTATATTATTGTACAGAATTATTTGCATGTTGTCTTTCTCAGATTGTAAGCTGATTGATATCAGCTGATTGATATCAGGGATTTTTGGTTTTTTCGGCCTTTTTTTTTTTTCTTTTTTGTTTTCCCTAACTTTTAGCACAGTACTTGGAACTTAGTGGGTATCTCGTAAGTGCTTGTTGACTTTACTTATATTCCTGTTTCTGGATATTTATTTGTATTAAAAGTAAAAGTAATTTAAAAAAGAAATTAGAGAGATTCTGCATTTCATTTTATTGATGAGGAAGCTGAAGCCCAGAGAGTTTAGGTGATTTTCCCAAGATCAAATAACTGATTTATGGCAGAACCAAGATTAGAACTGATGTGTTCTGAGTCTTAAGTCAGTACTTTCTATTACATCACTGCTGCCTGTCCTATTAATTTTCTCATGCAGGCAGTATCTGTGTAGTTTATGAAAGAGGATTTAGTCTTGAGGGCTGAGTCTCCTAAATCAATGGCACCTGCTATAGGATTCCCCAGAACTTACATGAGCAGTTGCACAAAGCGACTATTTTTATTCAAGGCTTCAATGTTCTTTATTTCTTCATTAGTAAGTGAGAAGTCAAAGATCTGATATAAGAGAAAAAGAAAAAAGTAAGATAATTCCAGGAGCATCATAATATACACTGAGACTTTTAAGTAGGATGATACCTGACAGTATAAAACAATGTTTGGATAAACTCATAATCCTAAATTTTGAGGCTCCAAAGGGAAAATTTATGGAAATTCTAGTACATGATTTTCTTGCATTTTTTTTCTGATCCTCTTCCAGACTTAGTGCTCATCTCTACTTTTTTTGGGGAGGAAGCTAAGCAATATGGAAAAATCATACTTTTCTATGGTATTGGATTGTACTTAACAATCAGCTCTTTTTTCTTTATCCCAATGACAAACTTTAAAATGGATTTGCTTTATTAAGCTTTTCCCCATTACTCTTAAATCTAGACAATTAATAAAAAAAGATTAAATCCAGTCTGCTTTGTAGTATTTGCTTAGTCCCCCCTGAAAAATCAACAACTTGCTCTTGAAATACAATATGAAATGGCTTTAGCACACCCCTGGAATCTACCTTCATTTCAATCAAATCCTTGATTAACTCAATCTTCAAGACTAGTGAAAATACAAGATGAGCAACTTTTCATCAATATAGTTTGCACTTTGTAGCCTTAAAGGCAAAATGCTGCCTAATATTTACAAGAGGGATAAACAACAGGCCAAGTTATAGTTTATCCTTCTGACTTCCTTTCAGTTAAAAAAAGTAATTGTTCTTTGGCTAAGATGTTCTATTTGGATCATAGGCTTTTAATTTCATTATATGAATTGATGATGAAATTAAGTTAAACAAATAACATTTCAAATGCAAATACCCACAGGTAACAACCTAAGAATTTAACAGAATTATGAATTAAATGATTAATTATGAATTTAATTGATTTTTCATTTTAGTCATAGACATTATCTAGTATTAAATTTTTAGCTGAGCTATTAACATAACAAGGATGATTCAGTAACTCTTAGTTTATTCCTTCCTTCTCATTCTGAAGTCATAGTATAGTCATTTAATCTGACTAATTCTTTCATTTTTGTTTTTACTGCACAAGAAGATGCCAGAATTATAGAGTTGGTTATCAGTTGCTAATGCTGAAGCAGACACAGGTAGTTGAAATCTGTATGATCTTCAAGTCTCATTAATATCTCTCTGCCTTTACTAAACTTTCTTTTTTTTTTTTAATACAGATATACTAACAATTAGAAATTTTGAATGGCAAAGGTTTCAAGTTTTTTACCATTCTTATTTAACAAATGAGAATTTTCCCCTTCTCACTTAACAAGCAACAGGTAAGAGAAGACAGAAGAAGGCAGGAAAATAATAGAACTGTATAATTCACAAATTAGAAATTCCATCCCTGAATAATTGATCATTGGCTCTAATTCAGTCTGATTCAATCTAGACACAGAAATGACTCTTGGTAAAAGTCACTAAAAACATAGTGTACTCCTTTTTGAATACTGGTGATTCAGTTTTGCCATTCTTATTGTCAGTCTCTATGTAAGAGGTAGTGCCCAATATATTGACACTTTTTTATGCAGTTTCACAAATTCTCTTACCTGGAAGTTTTCTTTTATCCTTTTAGGATTAAAACTTCTTGGAATGACAACCATCCCTCGTTGTATATTGAAACGTAGAGCAATTTGTGCTGCTGTCTTATTGTATTTTTTACCCAAGGAGATTAGCAAAGGGTCTTCCAGCAAGGGAGGATAATCTGTGTTCACCCTGTAAACAAGAACAAAACACGTGTGAAATTTAGATCAAGCTAAAAATCAAACGGAATAATTTACCTACCATCTTCCCCCTCTCCCATTGGATCATCTACAAAGAAAATCCAAATTAAGGAAAGATAAGATATTCTTGACTAGGTAGTTCCCCGATAAACCTTCAGGTAAGAGTTCTTCCCTGCTCCAAATTGCATATAATAATTGCTGGTTGCCAATTGTTCATCAAATTGTGAAAGATAAGATGGTTGTTCTCTGGTTCTAGCTTATGTTTGTTTCTCAGTCTCTGTGTCTTGACAGTCTTTGGGGATGTAATTAGCTTATAATAAAGAAGATCACCTCCTGCTGCATTCCAAAAGATAGAGATGAATAAAATGCTATCCAAGAGCTCAAACAATAGTTGAAATGGCATAGCTATAATGCAAGTAAAGTGCAGTAGGATTTTTTAAAGCATGAACAAAATGCTACAGAAGTTGAATAAGATTTCATTGGTTGGATGAGTTGAAAAAGACTTCTTAAGTGGTGTCTTATGAATTAGGCACTGAAGCATGGGTCAAATTTCAGTAAGTCAGTATGGGATGGAGGGCATTACAGGCATAGGAAATCTTATGAGCAAAGCTACAATGGAGGAGAAAGTATTATATTAGTATCTTTTTTTTTTTTCCTGAGGCAATTGGAGTTAAGTGACTTGCCCAGGGTTACACAGCTAGGAAGTATTAAGTGGCTGAGGCCAGATTTGAACTCAAGTTTTCCTGACTTTAGGGCTGGTACTCTATCTACTACCTAACTGCCCCCTATTTTGCTAGTTCTTAAAGCTTAAATTTAAGGTTGAGCTTTTTTTTTTTTTTAATCATGTCATATTCCCACCTTCGTGGTCCCATTTGGGGTTTTCTTGATAAAGATAATGAAGTGATTTGCTCTTTCCTTCTCCAGTTCATTTTACAAATAAGGAAACTGAGATAAACAGGGTAAGTGACTTGCCCAGGATCACACAGATAGTAAGTATTTGAGGCTAGATTTAAAACCAGGAAGATGAGTCATTTCTGACTCCAGGATCAGCACTGTTCACTGCCACCCAGCCTTTTCCAAGAATTAGAGAAAAGCAAACAATTCAGATTTGAATCTTCAGAAACAATAAGGAAATGATATCATATATTAATTCTTTATTATGTAATTATTATATACTATTTCCTTTACTATATAGGTATTGTTAAACAAGTGGGATACAGAAATTGAGAAAATTCTGAGAAATATAATGAATTATATCATTTAAAATAAGCAGCATCTCTTTGTTAAAGAAAAATACCAACATCAACATTCCTGAAATAATTGTCAATATAAAAAAGCTTAAAAACTTATTTTAAAAAATCAAATTTCTTCTTTTCTTTATTGAACTTGGTATACAATATCTTTTTGGAGGAACACGTTTCTGTGTTTGTTTTTTTTTTAATTTGAATTATTTCAGTTCCTGACTTCATTTCCTTAAAGACCTGATCAATTCATAGATAAATTTCAAGAAATTGTCTTTGTTTCAAGCTCTGAATATATTGAAGAACACTGTAGATTTTTAAAAGATATTTAAGTGAAGATTCCTTCTCTTTTAAAGATGTAAATATTTGGCATCAATTCAAACTGCTTTTTCTTATTTTTCATCCATTTAATTTGTGGAAGATATTCCTCATCAAAATAGTAATAGTGCCAACTTCATGTAGGGCATATAAAAAATAACTTTTTGAAGCTTTTTAAAATAATGGAGGACAATTTCTTTACCATTCTGCAAATTTTTCTCAAAATGAAATTTTTGTTCCTCTAATTTTTCTCTTTCTTTTTTTTTCTTCTTTTTTTTGCTGAGACAATTGGGATTAAGTGACTTGCCCAGGGTCACACAGCTAGGAAATGTTAAATGTCTGAGGCCAGATTTGAACTCGGGTCCTCCTGACTTCAGGACTGATGACACATAGCTGCCCTGTTCCTCTCATTTTTCAATAAACAAACACAATGTCAGGAAATTGTTTAAGAAGTTTTTTGAGGAATATCTTTTTTTCAGATTTGCATGTTATGCCACAATTCTCTTTTATTGTCCTGACTCAGTTTCCCTATTTGTTCTGCCTCAGTTTATAATTGTTCTGCTCAATCCTTCAAAATCTCCCCTCCTTCTTAATCAGAATATTTGATAAGGATAAAAGATCTTACATTTTAGAATATCAGAATGCCTCTCCCCATCCCAAGCTATCAGAATATCAGATACCGTTTTAAGAGGATGCCTCTCCCTATTAGGTCATCCCATCTCTGGTGGCTTGCCCCACCCTATCAGGGTCCCATTCCTGCTCTCAGAACCCTGACTCCATCCCTTTCTCAATCTACCCAACCTGAGTCTGAGCCACATGTCTATAGATCATTGAGAACTCTACTGGATACTGGATTCTTGGAGATGATAGTCTCATTTAGCCCTGGGACCAAATCGTGGATCCACTTGGTCCCAGTATGTAATGTCCTTCTCTAAAATATAACGTTCTCTGGGAGCAGGTTTCTTGAGGGGCTTCTGGGAGCAGCCTTAGTTTCAGTTCAGAGTAACAATCAGCTCAAATGCAGCCAGAAGTTAAAGTCCAAATCCTTTATTGTCTCCTTAAAAGTCTTGTCTTTTTCACTTGGGGCTTGGCTAGTTTTTCTGGAGGCCTGTCTCTCTCCTTGGTTCTGAGAGACCTGCCTTCTCTGGCTTCTGAATCTCTTCATCTTCCAAAGATTTGTGCTTGAGCCTCCAGCCATAGCAAAGGTGGGCGGCGGAATGAATCTGTCTCAGCCTTAGGAAGCTTCTAGTGCACTTATCCTTTCTAGCCCTAAGAGCTTCTCCTTATATGTTCCACACTGAGTATACACCAATCATTATGTCACTAGGAAACCATTATTTGTTGTAGGATTAAATCAGTGTTAAACTAGATTTAACCATTTTCTCCTCAATTTCACTTACTTAGCACCTTGTTTCAAGTTCTGGCCCATAACACCAGTAAATCTCTCCTTTTTAAAATAAATTATTAAATATTCTCTAATCTCTATCTTGCCTCAGTTTCTCCAACATTAGATGCACTCTGAAGGACATTTATTAAGAAGGTGTGATCACCTCTTTTTGGGGTTCTCACCTCCTTGAGAAGCCAAGGAGATCATGACCACCTATGTTCTGAAAACAAAAAAAAAGCAGGAGATGTTCTCCTTCATGAATAGAAGGCAACAACCATAATCTAGTTTTGGTCTGATAGACAGAATGCATTTAATGGCTATCTAATGTCTTCAGTATAAATGACAATATCTGAATGATCTTCTTGCTGGAATTTTTTAATAATAGATCTCAGAATAAAATGAGAGGTAAAGTTTCCATAGGAGGTAGGGAAATTATGACAGTGATTCTGTGATTAGGATTCTTATAAGTTTCCATAATTAGCTTTCTAATTATCTCATAGACAATTTCTGCAAAATGTGTTGGATCAAATTAGTATTCAAGGATATTTAAGTATATTCTAACAAATGGAGTGTGCTAATTCAACCCCAAAGTTATGTATTTATTTTAGAAAGATCACTGACACCTAAAAGGAAGACAGATTGTAGTGAGGAGAGACTTGAGGCAGGGAAGACTAGTCAGCAGGCTATTGCAACAGTGTATATATCGGGTTAGTTTTCAGCCATGACTTGGCTCTCCTCCTTCTCAATTCTCCATAAGAATACTGGCAGGTCGTGGACTACTCTAGCCCCAGCCTATGCCTTGTCCCTGTCTTGTAATCTTGTAATTTGCCATCTCTAGCCTGGAGTCAGGACTAGTTTCATAAGATTCTCTTCACTGGTAGACAGAATGATGTCTTAATGCTGCATGTATGTATAAGGGGAAGAATTAACAAAGAATTTTTTGAAAAGGAGAGATTTTTTCCTAATTCTTGTTTCAAGACATAGACAACATATAGTTCCAGAATCCCTTTGGGAAGACTCTGGAAGAGAGAGAACAGACTTTGGAAGGAAGATATGTACGTAAAGTCAACTTCTCAACAGGTCCAAGCTGCCTCCTTAGAAAAGAGGGAATTTCCCTTAGGTATGATCTGGGTCTCTTTTGCTTAAGTTGAGATATGTTACTTCCTGCTGGAAGAAATCAGAGTTCATTCTATGTTATTTTCTAGGGTAGTATAATCTGTATTACTTCTGATTTCTGTTTTCCACATACTTGGATAAATGGACTTACTTACTACTCACTATTTGTGATGATCTTTTGTGTAAGTATCACTGATGTATTTATTCATTCTCTTCTGTGAATTAAACCTACCAGCTGAAAGATCATGGACAAATCACATAATTGCTGTTTGTATCATTTCCCTCATTTGTAAGATGAAGGATTTGGACTTTTTGGTCACTAAGATTTATGATCCTATGATATTTACTGCTTTTTCAGCAATACATATTTAAGAATTATTTTACTTCCTGAAAGTCATGACGAAAAAAAGAGCTAGTATATCTTATTTCAAGTAATCATGAAAAAAAAATTGGCCAGATAAACTAGAACAAGAGTGTAAAGTAAAAAATAGAAAAAAAGACAAAACAAAACAGTCATTTCCTGAAAGAAATTCCAAAATGAAAACTCCCAGGAACAGTACAGCTGGCAAAGAAAAAAGGACATCAGCCAGAAATAAAGAATTCAAATATAAGATCATACAAGATTTAACAATTACCAATATAAAAGAGCAGAGAACATAACATGATATATTCCAAAAGACAGAAGACATGTTTATAACCAGAAATAAATTATCCAAACAATGTGAGTATAATTCCCTAGGGTAAAGAAAGGGAGAAGAATGGGCCTTTAATGAAATATAAATCTTCCAGATAAGAAGACCAGAGCTGAGTAGAGATTTAAAAATATAAACATAGGAGTGAAGAATGCATAAGAAGGTAAAGACAAGTGAGCATTCGGAAAAGATTTTATAAAAATGTTTAGTAAAGAGTTATGACATAAAGGTTCCTTTAAAACCATAATGCCATTGAGGTAAACTGCGTCCCCCTGATCTTTGGGGGGGATGGGTGGACCTGAATTGGAAAGACCCTGAATCTTGACCCTTCCTAATCTTTGGGAGCAGGCCCCATCCTCCTGTTCCTAGAGAAAACTCCCATGGTGATCTCCACCTACAATTCAATTGGAGATCTTGGCCTGGGGCATAATCACCACCCTTTATTGAACTGAAAATTAGCCCTTAATTACTCTCTAGCCCCAAAGCATAGAAGGTTAATTTTAGACTCTATACCCAAAACCTTTGTTAATTTCCTAACAGGATTTGGTCCTCTGGAAAGTTGTTTCTCAGTGTAAGCCCATCTTTGCCAAAAAACCTACCTTTGCCAATTCCTTTCTGGAATTGTTTCTTGGAAGTTGTTTCCCAATATAATAAACCCATTTTTTGCCAAAAACCTTGCCTGCATATCAGGACTGTGAATTCTTGCCCAAAAACTTGTGACACCAGACTGGGGACTCCATTGCTATTAGAGTATCTCTCACCCTTCATTTCTCATACCTCAGTGTTCACAGAGGGCTTCAAATAAGATCAAAAGCCAAGGAATGGTTTCATTATATTTTCATGATATTGAAAGCAGCAGGGAAAGGAAAAAATAAAAGAATATACTAGGTGAGTGAAACAGGAAACTGAGGACTTCACAGAAAAATACCTTAAGTAATTCAAGACTCAGCACTAAGGATCTGTTAAGTTATTAAGGCTTTGGGAGAAGAGCAAAGATTTACTCTTCCAGCAGAAAATACCTGAGGTAATCCCTTTTGACCCTTGTTCAAGCTTTTTCAAGAAGAAAAACCTGACCAATTATTTAATGGCCCTATCTCAGAGAAGTCTCCAAAATGGCTATCTATCTGTTCATTGACTACTTATCTGAAGTAAAATAGACCAAGCTCTGGCTTAATTGATTATTAACCTTTGAAGCAAAACAACCCCCCCCCCCCTTTTTTTTTTTAACATTTATTGCTTAACTAAGATCCTGGTATCATAAAAAGCCCATCTGTATTCCAAAGACAAATAAGGAATAAAGGTTGAGTTTGTCAATGATTTTAAAAGGATTGAGAGGAGATGGGTGGGTGAATAATTTCTGTAAAACCTTGACTATATGACTATGTTCTTTACTACTGTAAAATTGCCTTTTCCTGCTTCAGACCTTCTGGTGAAATGACTGCCCTGCTTCGGGAAAGAATCAAAATAAAGAAACTTTTCTATTTGGGTTAGGATCTTTGCATCCCACACATAGCGGGGAAAAAACAAAGGAGGGAAAATGACAGAATCAGAAGGAATGAATAAAAATCTATTCAAATATGGAAGAAGTGCATGTGTATTGGGGGGAGCAGCATCACTTGGATCTCACTTTCATTTGAATTGGTCAAAGTTAGGTAGAACACATATACATACATAAAGAATTTGTAGTAGAAATATGTTTAATTCTCCAAATAAATAGGAAGCAACAGAACAGAGGGCAATAAAAGGGAGGGTAGATTTAGGAAAGGATTGGCCAATCATAAAGAAGGATTTAAAATTAAAATAAAAGAAAGGGTAGGAATCTGTGATAAAAAGGAAGACATAATTATAATTGTGATTGCTAATAACATGTACTGATGGAAGAAGATAGCAGAATGGACTAGAAAGCAGTATCTAGTAAAATGTTATAAGAGTTACAATAAGGAAATATAGCAAAATCTATTATGCCTTAGCTGAACGCAAAAAAGCAGTTGTAGCAATTATAATTCCAGTCAAGGTGACAGGAAAAATAAGCTTAATTAAAGGAGATAAAAAGGGAAATCATTTTGCTAAAAAAATCATATATAGTGAATTAGATTCAATACTTAATATATATGTGTCAAATCCTATATTATCAAAATCCTTAAAGAAAAAATAAAAACATAAAACATAGCAAATATGCATAAAGCCGTATTATTAAATACATTCATTACTACAATCCAACAAAAATTATTTTAAATAAAGGGCCACTAAAGAGAAAACTAAAAATCAATGGGCAACTAAATGACTTAATACTAGAGAATTGGTGGTGTAAAGAACAAATTATAAAAATGGTACATAGATATTAGTAAGAATATCAAAATTATTGGGAATTTACCTACAACATTTTTTAAGGGAAAATATATTAATTTAAAGCATTTTATCAACAAAAAAGAGAACAGATTTTTAAAAAAATCCTGGAAACCTAATTAAAAACATAATAAAAGGCTAAAATAGATATTCTGAAAAATACAAGAATAGGTGAAGAATATTAAAAGGAAAAAATAAGTTTCTAGTGGCAAACACCTGGAAATGAAAAAAAAAATCCATCAGGTAGGGAACAGCTAAGCTAATTATGGCTCATGATACTATTGTGCTAAAAGAATGAAGAAAGCAATGGTTTTGGACAAAACTGAGAAAGTCTTGTATGAACTGATGTGAGGGAAATAAAAAGAACCAGAATAATTTACACTGTGATCCCAATATTATAAAAATGAACAATTCTGAAAGACTTTAGTACTCTGGTCAATGAAGAGATCAATCAGGATTTCAGAGTACTGAAGATAAAGCTGTTCATAGCTCTGCAAGGAATCATATGCATAAACTAATATGCAGAATGAGACACATATGTTTGTGACTAATGGGGGAACTTGTTTTCATATATTATGTTTGTCACAAAGGTTTTATATTTTCTTCTTTCTCCAAATCAGGCATGAAACAGATGGGAGGAAAAAAATGCTTGATGATTGAAAAATAAAATATATATATATATTTTTAAAGGGGAGAAAGAAAAGATTGAAAATGCTTAGAATAGAATGAAAGGAAGTTCACAAGAAAATACAGATAATCAGATTGTTTTGAAAATCATGTGAAACTTATTATATGCTTAAAAAAAAAAAAAGCAAATGCCAATCAATACAATGATCCAAACCACTTTTGAAGGACTTATCATGAAAAATGCTATCCATCCTCAGAGAAAGAATTGATAAAATCTGAATACAGATCGAAGCATACATTTTTTACTTTATTTTTCTTGGGTTTTTATTTTGGTCTATTTTTTTCTTTTATTACATGACCAATAAGGAAACATGTTTTGCCTGGATATGTGTAATAATATCAAATTGCTTGCTTTCTCAGTGAGATGGTGAAGAAGGAAGAAGAGAATTTGGAATTTAATTTTTTTTTTCTGAGGCAATTGGGGTTAAATGACTTGTCTAGGGTCCCACAACTAGGAAGTATTAAGTGTCTGAGGCCAGATGAACTTAGGTCCTCCTGAATTCAGGACCGGTGCTCTATCTACTGCATCATTTAGCTGGCCCTGGAACTTAATTTTAAAAATGAATACTGAAAAATTGTTTCTATATATAATTGGGGGAAAATTAAATATTACATAAAAAGATTTTTAAAAAATTAAACAAACCGGGGGCAGCTAGGTGGTGCAGTGGATAGAACATGGGTCCTGAAGTCATGAGGACCCGAGTTCAAACGTGGCCTTAGACACTTGATACTTTCTAGCTATGTGACCCTGGACAAATCACTTAATCCCAATTGCCTCAGAAAAAACAAAAACAAAAAACCTAATAAGTTAAACAAACAAACAAAAAAGCCATATAAACCTTACATACAATCCTTGTGCTCTGCTGTGTATATGGAAATTCTAATGTAGTGTGTATATGATGTGTATGTATGGGGGGGGGGGGAAGGATGGAGAAGAGTGTTAAATTCAGAATAATATATTTTTTAAAATTTTGAAACCATTTTAAAATTTTAATTTTAACTTGTAAATTTTGAAATATTTTCCTACCTTAAAATTATTTATTTAAAGCTTTTTATTTTCAAAATATATACATGGATAATTTTCGACATTCACCCCTACAAAACTGTGTTCTGATTTTCCCCCCCTCTTACTTCCACCCCTCCCCCAGTTAGCAAATGATCCAATATATGTTAAATGTGCAAAAATAATGTATTTTTAAAAAATAATAAATCAATTGAAATCACCAACAAAACAAAATAGTCCATGCAAATGAATTACTAGACTTTCAGAATTTTGTTGCAAAAAGACTTGAACTTACTAAAAATTTGACATATAACATCCAAAAGAAATTATGAGGTCAACATCAAAGACTAATTACAAGAGACTCAGTAACGAAAAACTATTTTTTATATGTGGAAATGTAAATCATATGTCTAATATTGTCATTGGTAATTGGGTAGTTCAAAAGAAAGATTGAGGTAGAGCTAAGTTATGTTGTAATTCTAAAAAACAAAACAGGTAGGAAAAGATTAAAAGAGTAATTATTTTATATAAATGAGGTGTATGAGGAAGAATTGACACAAAGGAATTAGATGGGGGAGTAGGACTAGTAGTTCTGAAACCCTACTCTCATCAGGAATGCATTAAAGAGGGAACAATACATATATATATGTATGTATCAGGGTATAAATGTCTTCTAAATTCAGATAGGACTAAAAGGCCAAGGGAACATGAAAGGGGAAGATAATAAAGGAAGCATTTTTAGAGGGAACCCTACTTATATTGGATCTGGTTTAAAGAGGATTTAGAAAGGAATAAAAGTCTTCTAATTTCGGACAGAAACAGGAGATCAAGCAAGGAAGGAGAAAAGGTTAGGAAGGAGAGAATAAGGGATGAGAGGTAAGGTAGAAAAACAAAGCAGCAAATAGAAGTAAAGCAGAGGAGTCAGGAGGAATAGGAAATAGGACATACAAACAAACATAATAAAGATCAGGAATAGAATTCATTAGATTAAAAAAAGCAGGAGTAGGAATCATGATCTCAGAGAAAGCTTAAACTAAAATAGATTTTATCAAGAGAAAAATAAGGAAATTATATGTCAGCCATATTAATATTGTTTTAGACTATTTAAAAATAACTAGACTGTATAAGGTTGGAATAGTATAGGAAATGATGAATTGGTAGATTTAGAAAAATATGGAAAGACTTGGACTTAAGAAGGAAGATATTATTTACTTTCAGAGAAACAGAAGACAAACGACACTACCATAGTTTTCCATAGATGCATATGAAGATATGTGTATATATATATATGTATAATTATAAATATCTATGTATATGTATTTCATATTATATGTAATATATTTCATATATTACATATATATGCATGTACAAATATATCTATCTATATATATATATCTATGCTTAATTACAACTTTCTTGGAGGTGAGGGGAAGAATCCAATCAGTGGTATTATCCTGTTGCCACTATGTCTACCCTGTATGATTACATTAGTAATCAGAATAGTTCAATGGTCCCTATCAAAATATTGCATACAGAAGATGCTATTAAATTATGATTCTTCAGAGAAAAGACTGGAATGTATTAGAGAGGGATTGTGAACTTGATAAACAATGTATAGATATGTTAACTGATTTTGAACACTGTGTAAGTTCTTCATAGAAATATGATAAAAATAATTTACATATTACACGGGGGGGGGGAGGGAATTGTATGGAATAGAGAGAGAAAAGGTGAAGAACTTATAGGAATGTATGAATTCTTTTTCTGTATTTTATTATTTCTGTGTTTCCCCTATGACCTGTATAATATGTGCAGGCTCATATCTACTTGAGCCTTGGCCAGCTAGAAACATATTCACTTAACCTGAGCTGATGACATTTATTGGTATTTGACAATTATCAATATTTAGTCTATTAGCTGGACCACTGTCTGCTTGATTAAGCCTGAAGGCCTGATTTTGTGTTTCCTAAAAATCAGGAGATTTCAGAGAAACAGAAGTTTTCCATTCCAATCTCCCCAAATAGCAACAACCAATTAGATGCCTCCCCCTCCCCTTCTCAATGCTCTCATACTTATGATGCAATTTCTTGTATAAAAGCTATGTATCTTTACTACTTCTTTAGTCCTCCTACCGTGAGCTTTCTCTTTCTTATCTCGCCATGAGATGCCTCATCCTCCGGAGGTTTTCAATAAACAACTTTTCTGCCTTCTACTGAATGATCTCTGAGTAGTCATTTTGGTTAAGGGTCTTCTACAATCCTTCACAAACAAATCCAGGCAATCATTCAAAGAACATGTAACATGTCTAATGATTGATAATGATTAAAAATTATATTGTATTAATGTAATAAAATATTATAACAGGTGGAAATGACTAATATGATGACTACAAATTTTTATTAAGTGATCCAAAGTGAGATTAGCAGAACCAAAATAATAAATATAAAGATTAAAAATGGCATACACCTTTACTATATTAATAGTAATACTAATAACGATAGTTAACATTTATATAATATTTATGTATCAGATACTGTTATAGGCAATTTACAATTCTATATGTACCATATGTATAGTATATGTATATATACACATAATGTACATAGTTATATATTGATATTCTTACAAATATTTCATAATGTGAAGATTTGATTTTATAGATATATTATTATTCTAAATATAATAAATTCAAATATTTATTATATATTACCAATGTGTAATATTGAGATATTACTTTATAAATATTTATAATATATTAATACATAATATAAACTTACAGCCAGAGCTACAGGCATATGTAGTATATAAATACTATGGCTTTGTTTTCATGTATGTATATGTATATATAAATACACACACACACACATACACAAACACATATACACATGAAAACAAAGTCTATCAGATAAATTCAGAAAGAAACCCAGAAAACTAATTTTTTGTTTGTTTGTATTTTACATATTCTACATATGTTATAAATTTTGTGGTTTTATCCATGATTTTATTATTATTCTCCTTTTTTTCTTTTTTTCTTCTTTTATGGTTATTGGACAACTTGTTTTTGTTGATAGTTACATTTATAATAGATAAATAGATTATGTGATCTAATGATGAAATTTTTAATATGAAAAAAGGACCATCCTTTAGCTTGACAATTCCCAGCAACTTTTATATTAAACATTTTATATGAATGAAACTTTTTAAAGGAGTTGAAGCTTTTTTATTTTTCTGAAAATAGAGATGTATCCAGTGTCCTTGAAGTCAGGACCTTGTTTATCTGTTTTGTATCTATATTCCCAAGATAGGATTTTTCATATAAATTTGTTTGTTGAATAAACTTAGGAGTCATTGGAGAGGTCATCTAGGTCTGCTATCAGTTTGATCTCTAAATCTATATTATCTATGACTAGGCCCAGGGGGTGTGATTCTGTATCTTTCCCTCTCTCCACTAAGTGCCCTCCCATGGACACATCGACCACATTCAGTCTTGAGGGAGTCTGGTTTCTAATAAGATAGCTTAAGTTTATTTTCTCATGCTCTTTGGCATTTTACACTCTGAACCAAGAAGACAATTACTTGAAGCTTAGTTTGAGGCTCATGTCTAGTGTTTTCACAAAGCAGGGAGTAGAAAGATACTCCATGGAAAACATGAATGAAATGTGGGGTGGCTATTTATTTCCTTTACCAAAGGAAAACTAAATAGAGAAACTCACATATGTCTCAATAGGAAAACTTGAAAAAGCAGCAGCAATCATTTATATTACATTAAAAAAAGCAAGAGTAATTACTATTATAATCAGTAGCACAATGAAACATCTTGTAATAGTTAACCAGAACAGTTCAATTTTCTCCTGCACCGGTAATGTCATTTGTCATTAAAAAAAGAAATTGGCGCCACTCACAGCAGACTATATTGTCCTTAATTCTTCAATTCTAACCCTAACCCTAAATTCTGATATGAAACTCCGTTCCTGATATGAAAAATGTCACTTACCATGTTGGGTCTCTATTGGTCCCCAAAGGGCTATATGCCACAATGACAATATCATGGCTTTGACAAAATTTCAAGAGCTTTGTCTGGATGAAGTATGGATGGCATTCAACCTGTATGGATGAAATATAAAGCTGAATGAAAGATTAAAACTGAGAGCATTGAAGTAATTGGTACTATGCACTGGCAAAAAAGATAGGAAGATGCCATTGATCATATTCATAACCTGAATGGATACCAGGGTAATTGTTGGTAGTCTTCTCTTTCCAACATCTGAGATTCTTTACATTCTGCAAATTTTCTAGGGAAAGGGAGCTATGATACTAGTTTTAGAGATTACTTGGACTTGAGAACCTTCCCTCCTCCCCCCTCATTGTGGATTCCAATAGGTACTAGTAGTTTCTTATCAAAAACTTTTCTTGTTGTAATGCACAGTGGGAAGAAGTACCTGGTTGCAGACTGGCTTATACTTGAGTCCTGGCTTATTCAGAATGAGTTCCAGCTGTCTTCTATTGAAATTAGATACTCCAAGGGACTTCACTAAGCCACTGTCTTTGCAAGCTTCCAGAGCCTGTGCCAAAAACATCATAGCATCATCGATTTTGATTGGAAGGGGTTTTAGATATCATTTGTTCTAAATTTTTCATTTTACAAATGGTGAACTTGACACCCAAAGACACAGATGTAATCAGTAATTTCATTACAAGTGGCAAATGGTGATGAAGAAAAGGGCAAAGGCAAAGATCCAGGTGTATTACCCTAACTATATTCTGCCCAAAGAATGGTAGGGTTTTCTCCAATATCACAGAAATCATCGATAGTAAGGGCAGCTAGATGGCATAGTGGATGGAGAGCTAAACCAGGTATCAGGAAAACCCTATCTATCTAACTATCAGGAAAAACCTATCTAACCTTAACCCTGAGTTTAATCTTACTGAGTTCAAGTCCAACCTCAGATACTTGCCAGCTATATAACCTGGGTAAGTCACTCAACCCTTTTTGCTCAGTTTTTCATTTGCAAAATGAGTTACAAAAGAAAATGACAAACCACTCCAGTATCTTTGCCAAGAAAAGCTGAAATGAACACTAATGAATTGTTGGTAGAATTACAAAATGATCTAGCCATTCTGGAGAACAATTTGGATTTATGCCCAAAGGATGTAAAACTGCATTCCCTTTGACCCAGCAGTGTTTCTACTGAATCTGTATCCCAAGAGATCATAAAAGAGGAAAAAGGACCCATATGTGCAAAACTGTTTATAGCAGTCATTTTTATACTGATAAGGGACTGGAAATTGAGTGGATGCCCATCAGTTGGGGAATGGCCAAATAAGTTATAGTATATAAATGTAATGGAATATTCTTCTGTATGAAATGATGATTTCACAAAAGCCTGGAAAGACTTACATGAACTGATGCTAAGTGAAGATAGCAGAATCAGGAGAAAATGGTACTCAGTAATAAGATTATGAGATGATCAACTATAATGGACTTGGCTCTTCTCAACAATGTGGTGATTCAAAGCAATTCACTAGACTTGTGATGCAAAGTGTCATCTGCATCCACAGAGAGAACTATGGAGACTGAATATGGATTAAAGTATAGTATTTTCACCTTTTTGTTTGTTTCTCTCATGGTTTTTCCTTTTGATCTGATTATTCTTACACAACATGACAAATATGGAAATATGTTTAAAAGAATTGCACATTTTTAACTTATATCAGATAACTTGCTTTTTTGGGGAGGGCAGAGGTAAAGGAGGAAGAAAAAATTGGAACACAGAGTTTTTTTAAAAAAAGGATGTTGAAAATTATTTTTTACATGTATAAGCTATGATATATAAATGTACTTTAGAAAGCTATTTTAAATAAAATGAATCTTTGAAACTTATTTTCAACAAGATAATAGGAAGAGCATTCAATACAGGTCAGCTCTTTAAAATCTGAGATAATAGAGACAGCTAGATGGTGCAGTGGATAGAGCACTAGCCCTGAAATCAGGAGGACCTGAGTTCAAATCTGATTTTAGACACTTGACACTTCCCAGTTGTGTGACCCTGGGTAAATCACTTAACCCCAATGGCCTAAGCAAAAATAAATAAATAAAATTAAAATAAAGTCTAATTTGATAATTGTATTCTCAGGATGACTCATAAAGAAGTCACTTAATTATTGAAATAAAACATCAAAAAAGTCCTTGTGATAGAATTCAGAACAGTTGTAACCTGATGGTACTTAGTGAAGGCTTTAAAGTAGAAATTTCATTCTTTTTCATCCCTTTTTGTGCATGGACAGTCATTAACATTCATTGAAACACTGTTCCATCTTCACTTTTCTTGACCTGAACTAAATAAGAAAAGAAACTGAAATTGTTCCTCTTCTCTCTCTCTCAAAAAAAAAAAAAAAGGAAAACAAGATTTAGCATTTTTATTCTACTATATAACCTGTAGGGTGATTGAGATAGATATTCATTGTGGAGAACAAACAAATGAGATTTCTTTGACCAAGTGTGTGTATTAGTGTGTGCATGTGTATTTGTGTGTATGCATGCTTGTGTTTCACTACTTTATAGTCTCCCAACAAGTGTGAGGTCCTTCTAGAATTTTTAAAAAATAATTTAACTATCTTTTCCCTGAACACCTTTAAATATTTCACTTGTGTTTTCTCCCTTCAATTATGGGCTACCTATGTCAGTACTCCTGCAAATCCATTTCATCCAATGTCTCCTAGACCCATGTTAAGGAAAAGGCCAAAGTGAAAAAAAAAAAATCAAAGTACAAGCAAAATACAGAAAACCCTGCTTACACAGAGCAAACAGGTATTAAAATTTTCCCAAAGTAATTGCTCCATATTGCTCTGTCAATATCAATCAGAGCATATCCAAAACATCTAAGTTCCCATTAATAATCCCCCAAATCCCAAAAGAAAAGCAAAAAAAGGAGTTCAAGCAATGAAGAATAGGGCTCAGTCTTACCTCCCAGGTGTGACACAAATTTATGTTATGGAACAACCAATTACCCTTTTCATCCCGAGGAAAAAGGTCATTTCCAGGCTGGAGAGGGAAGAGAGAGGTTAAGTTCTTTGTTATTCACTTCTTGATATTAAAATCAGAAAACTTAAATTAATATATCATAAAATGTTAGACTTGGAAACTGAATAAGCTTAGAAAAAACTTAATACACAGGTTCCAGTATTGTGGAACCTGATCTGTTCTCTCTTTCTAATCTATCAAATCATCTTCAAATATAGATCTTCAAAGTTCTGATCTTAACATTCTCCCTCTTCCCACCCCCAAGATATTCCAGTAGTTCCCTAATGCCTTAAAACAAAAATGTATGTGTTAACTCCATGACTCCTTTTTTCCCTCCCACCTCCTGGCTATCTGGAATCAATTTATCTGGCTTTTTTTTTTAAACCAGGTCTGTGATTTCTATACTAAAAACACACACCAGTTCAGTAAAGAACACCCTCTAGCCAACATAGGCTGGCACCAGCTTTGCAATTCTTAGTGTCAGAGAGTTATCTGTAGGCATCAAGTAATTTTCTCAAGCTCAAAAACCATTACCCATTATAGGCAGGATTTGAATCTAGGTCTTCCTGACTTTCAGCTTTCTTCAAGACTGCCTTTCTCTAATCTGTCTTTTCAGTCTTAATTCTTATTCCTTTATACGCTTTTAAATTCCAGACACAATGGACTGGTTGTTCTTTGAATTTAACATGCCATTTCCCTTTTCAGTGGAATTGTACATGATATTTTGCATGACTAGAATGCTCTCCTCTTTTCTTATTCCTTTTATTAGATAAAGATAGAGTTTTGGACAATCAAAAATGATAGAGTAGGAGGAAACTTTGTAGTCTAGCTACCCTCACATCTATTCCAACAATGATCTAAAAAAGATGTCAGATTAAGAAATCAAAAAAAGAAACTACAGTGGTCATTTTTCTAGCTCAACATTACAAATTTGAATCATTGCACTATCTGAAAGTCCTTTTTCATTGAGAAAGAAGAAAGAAATGGAAGGGAAAGGAGCAGGAGAAAGGAGAAAGATTGGGTATCATATTTCATGAAATTATGAGAGGAAATTGTACAGACAAGAGGGCAAAATGGAAACAGAAAGAACCCACCAATTACTTTCTGAAAGAAAGATCAAAGTGAAAACTTCTAAGAATGCCATAATCAAAGTCCAGAGCTTCTGGAAGAGAAGGTAAAAAAATGTTGAAAATAGACCTCCCAAAAAGAATTAAAATACCAAGAAATCACAGGATCACACAAGATTTTATATTACCATTCCAAAGGAGTGGAGAAGCATATAATACAATATATATTCCAACAGTCAAAGTCTTGATTCACAATCAAGAATACCTTAGAAATGAACTTGTAATAAAAGAGAGAACTTACAAGCAGTATTGAGGAAAAGATTAGAGCTTAATAGAACTTTGAAATACAAAAATGGGAGTAAAGAGAAGCATAAAAAGGAAATTCAAGTGAGCAATTGGAATACTTGCTAAAGATGGAGTATTACATTCTAATGAGGCTGTGTGATACAAGAATTCCCTAAGAACTATGATGTCATTGAGGGCAATAGAGGAGGGTGGAGGAAGAATAAGGGAAATAAAATCAGATTTATGGCCTCAGAATAATTTTTGTCATGTTTTAATTATTTTAAAAGACAAGAAAAAAAGACATAAGAAGAGGGATGAGGGGAATTTATATAATCAAGGGCTCAAGTAAAAGTCTATACAAAAGTGAAAAGAATGGGGAAAGCAGACATCACTTGAACTTCATTGAGCCTAAAGAGAGTACAATACACAAAAGCACGTGTACTCCTTAGTGTGGAAGTAAATTTAACTCAACAGATAAAAGGGAGAAGGGGAAAAATGAATAAGGAAGAAAGATTCAATAGGAGATTAGTCATTAGAACAAACAACTCCTAAGTATGGATAAAAGTGAATTATAAAGTGAGGTTTAAAATAACACAAAACGAGAAAGAACTCATGATTGCTTTGGATGAGAAGAAAAAGAAGAGTTTAAGCTGTATATATCTAATTTAAAGCATTGGTATTCTATGACTCTCTTTTTACATGTGAAGAAGGATTGGGGCAAAAAAAGAAAAAGTATAAGAAAATAAAATGGAAGGAAATAAACAATTAATGATCACAACTGTGAATTTGAATGGCTTAAAATCCTTAAAATAGAAGTGGCCTATAGAATCCAACAATATGTTGATTGTGAGAAACATTTGAAGCATAAAAGTTTCACACAGAGCTAAAGAGCTGTAGCAATATCGATCGTGCTTCATCTGAAGTTTAAAAAAAGGGCAGAAGTAATTATGTTCTCAGAAAATAGCGAAAATACACACATACAGACAACACACAAGCTACATTTTGCTGAACCATGAACAATAAATCAATCTCAACACTTATCATATATATAACATAAGTTGTATAAATACTTAATACTTAAAATAAATAACTAAATTATTTATATGAAGAGATAGTAAAATTATAATAATGAATGCTCAAGTTATTTAAATTCTTTCAGAACTATGCAAATTTGACCAAAAATATCCAAGAAAGAAGTTGAGGAACTTAATAGAATTTTGGAAAAGTTAGATACAAAAAGGATTTTGTTTATTTGGGAGGATTATTGGATGGAAATAGAAAGGAGTATTCTTTTCCTTGCCAGTGTATGAGACTTTTACATTAAAATGACTATGTACATTTCACTTTATCAGCTCATATAAATCTTTCCAGGTTTTTCTGAGAGCATCCTGCTCTCATCTCTTATAGCACAATAGTATTCTCTCATAATCATATATCACAATTTATTCAGCCATTCCCCAATTGACGAGCATCCCCTCAATTTCCAGTTCTTAGCTATACATGTGGGTCCTTTTCCTTTTTGTTTTTGTTTTTTTTAAAAATCTCTTTTTGGATATAGACTTAGTAGTGGTATCGCTAGGTCAAAGGATTTTATTACATGGTTTTATAGCCCTTTGGTCAGAGTTCCAAGTTACCCTACAGAATGGTTGAATCAGTCATAACTCCATCAACAGTGTATTAATGTCTTATTTTCCTCATATGCCCTCCACCATTTGTCATTTTTTTTTTCTGTCCTATTAGCCAATTTAAGGTATGAGATAGTACCTTGGAATTGTTTTAATTAGTATATCTTCAATTAATAACAAGTTAGAACATTGTTTCATATGGCTATAGACAGCTTTGATTACTTCATCTGAAAAATGTTCATATCTTTTAATCATTTATCAATTGGAGAATGACTTTTTATAAATTTGACTCAGTTCTCTGTATGTTTGAGAAATGAAGCCTTTATCAGAGAAACTTGTTTTAATTTTTCCCCTACAATTATCTCTCCATTCTATTTCACTCTCTCTTGTTTATTCTATTCTCTGCCTCTTTTCACCCTGTCTCTACTCAAAAATGTGTGTGTGTGTGTGTGTGTGTGTGTGTGTGTGTGTATGGCAATTGGTTAAATGACTTACTTGTCCAGAGTCATACAGCTACTAAGTGTGTGTCAGATTTGAACTCAGGTTTTCCCAACTCCAACACTGGTGCTCACTGAATCATCTAGCTGCCCTCCTCAAAAGTATTTTGCTTCTGACTACTCCCTCTCCTAATTTGCCCTCCCTTTTATCATTCCCCTTTTACTTTATCTCTTTCCTTTCCTACTTTCCTGTACTATAAGATAAATTTCTATACCCAATTGAATATATATATATATATAAAATATTCCCTCTTTGAGCCATTCTGGTAAGAGTAAGATTCTATTATTCTCCCCTTATCTCCTCCTTCTTTCCCTCCACTGTAAAAACTTTATCTTGCCTCTTTTTAAGTTCATTTCCCTCTAACCTCTAAACTTGTTGTTAGATATCTTCCCTTCATATTCAACTCATCCAATGCCCTCCTTCTAAATGCCCTAAAAATGAGAAAGTTTTCATGAATTACAAGTGTCATCTTCCCATGTAGGAATATAAACAGTTTAACTTTATTAAGTCTCTTATGGTTACCCTTTTCTATTTACCTTTTTTATACTTCCTTTGAATCTTGTATTTGAAACTCAAATTTTCTATTCATCTCTAGTCTTTTCATCAAGAATATTTGAAAGTCCTCTCTTTCACTGAATATCCAGATTGGATTTATACAAGGAATATAGGATTTTTAAATATTAGGAAAATAATAAGCCTAATTAACCACATTAATAATGAAATAAAAATATGATTATGTCAGTAGATTTAGAAAATAGATTTTTCACAGACAACACCCATTTCTATTTTCATTTAAAAAAACATAGAAAACCAAATAAATTGCTCTTTTCTTATCATGATAAATAATATGTATGATGTATGTCAAAACAAGATTTACCGTTATATTCAAAAGAGATAAACTAAAAATCTTTCCAGGAAATTCAGGGGTTAAAAAAAAAAGAATGTCTACTGTCACCCCTTCTAACTTTATAAAGTACTAAAAATTGTGGCTATCTGGAAGAAGAAATGGAAAAAATAATCAAAAGTAAAGAAGAAATAAAATCATTACTTTTTTGCAGATGATATGGTGTACTAAAAAAAAAAAAACCTTGAAGAGTCAACTAAACATTAATTTAAATAACTTCAGCAAAAATTGTAAGATATAAAATAAATTTACACAACTCACTATCACTTCCACGTATTACCAATATTATCCAGCAGAAAAAGATCAAAAGAGAAATTCCATTTAAAATTACTACAAAATATAAAAAAAATTCTTCAGAATCTGCCTTCCAAAATACACGCAAGATCTAGGTAAAAAACAACTACAAAATGCTGTTTATAGAAATAAGGACACACTGAAATAATTTTAAAATATATTAATTGCTCATGGGTAGGATGAGCCAATGATATAAAAATGACAATACTTTCCAAATTAATTTACTTTACACTATGCCAATCAAAGTACAAAAGAAACTACAAGGGGCAGCTCGGTGGCACAGTGAATAGAGCACCAACCCTGAAGTCAGGAGGACCTGAGTTCAAATCTGGTCTCAGACCCATAACACTTCCTAGCTGTGTGACCCTGGGCAAATCACTTAATCCCAATTGCCTCCAAAAAAAAAAAAAAAGAAGGAAAGAAAGAAAGAAACTTTAATAGAACTAGAAAAATATTAGCTAAATTCATATGGAAGAAAAACAGGAATTTCAAAAGAAATAATTAAAAGAAGTAGGAATTAAGTGAGTATTCTAGTATTAAATATGAAATTAATCACATAGCAGTAATTAGCATGACAATTTGGTTCTGGTTAAAAAATAGAGAACTGATCAGTGGAATAGATTAGGTATACAACATTTGGAACCAAATATATGTAGCGTTCTAGTATTCAATAAATACCAAGATAAAAGCTACTGCAATAAGGACTTACCATATAACAACAACAACAACAACAAAAATGGCAAAATTATATAGTGCTACTTAGATTTTCCCCATGAGTTTAGACTAGGAAAACTTTTTTGAGTTAACTATAGGCTTTTTAATTTTCTGGGGATCAGTGCAATCAGAACAATGTCTTCCACAAATAGGAGTATCTAGATAATTTACATGATATAAGAAATCTGTTTTCTCTTTGGAATTATGCTAGATATATTTTGTGACTGGAACAAACTCTCTTCTCCTCTTTTGGGGGTGCCATACAGCCTTTTTTATGTCTTGCTTGATGTCAGTAAACATAAGATCAAAACTTTTATTTCAATTGTTAATACTTTCTAATACTTTTGTGTAATTTTTGCCGTTAAGTCCAAGGGAAAACTTGTTGAAGGACAGCCTGGAAGGAAGGAAGTATTTAGTAAGTGCCTATTCAGTACTAAGGACTTTACAAATATTATATTTGATCCTCATAGCAATTCTAGGAGTAAAGTCATCAATTGTATTCTGTTCTACCAAATAAAATGCTTTTTAAAAACAGTTATGGAAGAAACCACTTTCTTCAGGCAAGATGTGATCAAAACTTTTTGATTTAAAAAAAAAAGAAAAAAAAACCCAGCTGCCTAAGTTTGGAGACATGGCTTCTTTTAGGAAAAACAATATCTCCCAGACTATAAAGAATAAAACTAAATTGCACATACCAGCAAGCAGTGGGTGAAATTATGTGAGGAATGGCTCAGGATATCTATTAGAGCCAGGCATCTTCACAATGTCTGAATTGAGATCTCCAGTCATAAATCATCAGAGTTACTGAGGCAAGGGCATGCATTTAAGGGTTACTTAAGGGTCATTCAAATTTGGATGATTTTAACAGCTGGACACAATCTTCCTGGATATGGGAGAATAGAATGTGTGGGAAAAATAAAAGTACTGAAATACATGCTTCCTTGCTTTATTATCAAAAAGAATAGTTTAAGATGAAAGTAGCTAAATTGCATTCCACATAGTTAACAAACAATAAGTATAGTGGGATCTTTGGTGCTCTATATGTATTAATGAATTATATGACCATAAATGTATGGCCTATGTCATTTGCAAAAAACCTGCTTATTTTCTTCATATACCTTCAAGATTATTTTTTAAAAATTTGTATGGGAAAGTTGGCATATGGATTGCTAGTTAATTAATCTTTTATTTACCTTTTTTGTTTGTTCACCCTGAAGCCATTCTTTTTATTATTATTATTATTATTAAAGCTTTTTATTTTCAAAACATATGCATGGATGATTTTTCAACATTAATCCTTGCATAGTTTTGTGTTCCAAATTTTCCCCTCCAATATATATGTTAAAATATATGTTAAATCCAATATATGTAAGCATATTTGTATAATTATCTTGCTGCACAAGAAAGATCAGATCAAAAAGGAAAGAAAATAAATATGAAACAAAATACAAATGAACAACAACCAAAAGAGTGAGAATGCTATGTTGTGATCCACTCTCAGTTCCCACAGCCCTCTCTCTGGGTATAGATGGTTCTCTTTGTCACAAGATAATTGGAACTGGACTCAATCATCTCATTGTTAGAAAGAGCCACATTCATCAGAATTAGTCATCATATAGTCTTGTGGTTGCCATGTACAATGACCTCCTGGTTCTGCTCATCAGTTCCTGTAAGTCTCTCCAGGTCTCTCTAAAATCATCCTGTTGATTGTTTCTTATAAAACAATAGTATTCCATATCATTCATACACCATAACTTATTCAGCCATTCTGCAACTGATGAGCATCCATTCAGTTTCCAGTTTCTAGCCACTACAAAAAGGGCTGCCACAAGCCCATCAATTGGAGAATGGTTGGGTAAATTGTGATATGTGAATGTTATGGAATATTATTGTTCTATAAGAAATGACCAACAGGATGAATACAGAGAGGCCTGGAGAGACTTACATGAACTGATGCTAAGTGAAATGAGCAGAACCAGGAGATCATTATACACTTTGACAACGATATTGTATGAGGATGTATTCTGATGGAAGTGGATTTCTATGACAAAGAGACCTAACTCAGTTTCAATTGATAAATAATGGACAGAAGCAGCTACACCCAAAGAAAGAACACTGGGAAACGAATGTGCGCTATTTGTATTTTTGTTTTTCTTCCCAGGTTATTTATACCTTCTGAATCCAATTCTCCCAGTGCAACAAGAGAACTGTTTGGTTCTGCAAACATATGTTGTATCTAGAATATACAGCAACATATCTAACATATATAGGACTGTTTGCCATCTAGGGGAGGGGGTGGAGGGAGGGAGGGGAAAAATCGGAACAGAAGGGAATGCAAGGGATAATGTTGTAAAAAAAAATTACCCTGACATGGATTCTGTCAATATAAAGTTATTATAAAATAAAATAAAATATTAAAAAAAAGCCATGTCATAAAAAGTTTAAAAACCAACTGAGGAATTTTTTATTTATCTTAAAGGAAATAAATATATTATATGTAAAATATGTAATAAATATATAAGTATATATGTGAATTATCTGCATAATTATGATAATTAAACTCATGATTACTGATGAAAGAATATAAAAAAACAAAGAGGAGAGAGCCAAGACAGAACCTTGGAGAGCACCCACAGTGTGTAGACATGACATATAATAAACTAGCAAAGTATGCTGAGAAAAAGCACCAGAAGAAAATATTGTCATGAAAACTTAAGAGGACAATATCCATGATTAACAGTATTAGAAAAATCAGAAATCTCAAGAAAGATTAAGTCTGAGAAAGAATATAAGATATTTCAATGGAGAAGAAATCGATCACTTTGAAGAAAGTAATTTTAATTAGATGATATGACTGGAAGCCAGACTGCAAGAAGTTGAGAAGTGAACTAGGGAAAAATGAGTGAAGGCTATGTAGATCAATAGATTTTTCTAGGAGTCTGAGAGAGAAAAAGAACATGATTGCTTGAGATGATATTAGGGTCTAGTGAAATTTTTTTTTTAATGATGTGGGAACTTTGGGCATATTTGAAGGTAATAATGAAAGTAACATGGGGAGATATTGAAGATTAGGGAAATGTGGAATGGTTGAGGGGACCATCAATAAGAGAAAATGAGAAGAGCATACACAGAGAAGTTGACTTTTTTTTCAAGAAGAAAAGTCACCTCATTAGAGACTGGAGAAAGATCAGAGATTAGACAATGATGTTGATAGGGTTTTGAGATGAAGAAAAGAGAGGAGAGAGCCAATGGCTTCATTTTCTTAGTAAGATAAGACGATATTCTTTTGAGAGGACAGAGGGACAGATTCAACAACTTTCTAGAGAGAAGTGCTGGGAAAGTTTCTATGGGGAATGATATAGGAACTTAATTAGGAAAGAATAAGAGGCATAAAAGAGCCCACTTGAGGTTAGATAATATGAATTTAGAGAGCATTCAGTCATCCCAGGAGTGTGACTTCCTACTTCCATTCAGCAGCCCACAAATAAAAGGAGAAGAGACATATTTGGGAGTAATATAAGATTTAATTTTGGCAAGGAATGAGTGATTGGGGGAAGAAAATGGGGTAGAGTAAGGAATTCAAGAATAGAGGACAGTGTGGTGAAGGTGTGACCTGATACAAACATTTTGTAGAGCAATTTAAAACTATGCCCAAAGGGCTATAAAACCATGTGCAACCTTTGACCTAGCAATACCACTATTAGGTTTGTATCCCAAAAGAGAAAAAGACAAAAACAAAAGGGACTCATAAGTACAAAAATATTTATAACAGATCTTTTCTGGGGGCAAAGAATTGGAAATTGAGAGAATGACCATCACTTTGGGGAATGGCTGGACAAATTATGATATTTAGTTGTGATAAATTACTGTTGTATTACAACAAATAATGATCATTATGCTCTCAGAAAAACCAAGAGCTCACACAAAGTAAAATATAATGTGTCCAAAGTAACAGCAATACTGTAAAATGCTCAATTGTGAATGACTTAGCTAGTCTCAGCAATATAATGATCCAAAACAACTCTCAGAGACTTAAAATGAAAAATACTCTCCATCCCCAGAGAAAAAACTGATGATGTCCGCATGTAGAATAAAACATATTTTTAAACTTTTTAATTTTTTTCTTTTTTGGCCTGTTATCTTGTACAATATGACTATTATGGAAATGTTTTGCATGACTATACATATATAACATATATCAAATTGCTTACCTTCATCATGAGAAGGGGTTGGGGAAGAGAGAGGTTGGGGGAGAGAATTGAACTCAAGTTTTAAAAACAAATGTTAAAAATTGACAGGTAGCTGAAAAAACATAAAATACAAAATGGAGTTTAAAAAAATAGAGGAAAATATATAGTTCAATTGGCTAACATTAACATCAGGACTGGGAAAGGAAGAGAGTTAAACCAGATCAGATGGCCTGAGAAATGCATTGAGGAATGAAGGGATTGGAGATTACAATGGGAATAAATAGTAGCTTTAGGAAGGGAAAGGTATAAGAAAAAAATGGTGCAATAGAAGATTGTGGTTAGGGCTCCTTAAACATATTGAACTCATGTATTTTAGCATTTCTATACAGAGGTTTAGACTGTGGGCAAACCAGGTGGCCTATGGGAATTTCTATTTACCTTTAAAGCCATTGGTGTCTCTATGAGGTAAAGATCAATATAATCGATTTGAAGATCGTTGAGTGTCTTCTCTAGAATTGGTCGTACCATCTCTGGGCTAAAGTAAGTAGGCCATAACTGAAACAGAAAAAGGAAAATGATGAAACAAAGTTACTAATATAAAAAATTCCATCTTTCATAATACCTGATGTAGTTAAATAAAGATAAAATAAAATTTTATCCAATTGTCAGAAAGCAAATAGACTTAAAGAATGCACATGGGTTTCTAAAGAAAGTTTGACCAAATTTGTCTTTGCCTTATCCTGAATGGTGTCAATGTCTCTAATGCCCTGGCCAACTATTCACTTTATATGGTGTTGCTGGTGAAAAAAAAAATCATTAATTCAACAAGCTTTTGTCAACTTTCCTATATATTACAAGTGGTGCTAGGTGTTGCGGTTTTAAAAATGAAAATAAAACAGTTTCTTTCCTCAAGAGGCTTGTTTTTTTCAGTAGAGTAAATAGAGTAGAAAGACACAGACAAAATATTTGCGAAGTAATTTAAATGGGGAAAGCACTAGCAACTAGGAGGAATGGTCTTTGTGTAGTAAATGGCACCTGAGTTATGCATTGAAATAGGTTATGGTTTCCATAATGTAAACAGAATATTCTGGGAATGGGAGACATAAGAGGTAGGAGATGGGATGTTTATGTTCAGGTAAATCAAGGGACAAAACAACCCCAGGCTTTATGAAGATAAACAACTGGTTGGTCGATGAAATCCTCACATTGGCCTTAGAGTGGCACAATTAGAGTTGGCTAACTATGTAATGAAACGAACTTTTGGTTAACTGCTGAACCAGAAAAAGGTAAGCATTAGAAAGGCACTACTTAGTAAACTTCTCTCTCCCTTTCTCCCAAATGAGAGAAGATATGCTGTAAGCTTTTGGCAAAAGAAGGGGAAGGAGACATCTGGGTTTTTAATCTAAATTTAAAAGGACCCACATTTAACTGTGAATATAGTTCTCTTGTTCTTTGAATATGTTCTTTCCTGTTCTTAAGTGAAGATGTATCCATCCAACTAGGTTACTATCTTCTCAGATCTGAAAAGTTGAGAGATTGAATCACCAAAGGTCTATGCCAAAATTTTTGGACAACTGAAGCCAGTAAGAAGTTCTAAGATACCTAATTGATCCATTTGAGCACTGGATTTGAAAGCAGCCAAGAGAATGATGATGATTCATTGGCTACATTACATTTGGAAGTGAAATCCTTAGGGTGAATACTAAAATCGAAGTGATGTTAATTGATTAAATGATATTTAGATGCTAATCACTAGTAACTGACATGGGACAGATCACAATGGAATTGAGATCTGAGGCTGAAGTATTAGAGAAAAATCACTTCCTCAGATTTTGTGTCTCCATCACAACTTTAGAGCTCTGAGGAAGAGATGGAGCCTTGCTCTGGGAGACTCAACTTGTCAGTCCAAGTGGAATATCCTTAGTCATTATAAAGGTTTCATAAATGATAAGTGCATTAAAGGCTTATCATGCGGCCTCCTTTGTCATGAACTGATAATGCTAATGTATTAGAGAGAAGAAAAAACCCTTGGGAAGATGAAATAAATAATCTAGGAAAGAAATCAGAAATTAAAAAGTTCCCAAGGATATGTAAAAATAAATGAAGTTATATGAAGTATGAAGCTATCAAGGTTAAGACAATAACAGAAAATTTCTGAGAAATTCTGCATGACTGGAGTTAAGCAGTATGTTTAGGTTTTTTTTTTTTTTTTCTCATACAGGGAGAATTTGGATTTCCTGAAGGAAAAAAACAATCTCATGTTCAGTGAAAAAATGAGAAAGAAAAACACTGATGTGTTCTTGGAGATCTATTGCAAAATAAAGAGGAAAATATCATCATGTTAAGAAGTCTAGAGGCAAAGATATTTGGGGAAGAGAAGAGAACAAATAATAAGGGTCTACTTTTTGCCAGGCACTGTCCTAAACTCTTTATTAATATGATTACATTTGGTCCTCACAACAACCCTGGGAACTAGATGCCATTGTTATCTCCATTTTAAAATTAAGGCAACTGAGGCAGACAGAGATTAAATGAATTGTCCAAGAATTGCTACATAAGTGTCTGAAAGCAGAACTGAACTTCCTAATGCCAAGTTCTGTGCCCTATCTACTTAGCCATCTAGTTTCTTGAAAAAGAGGTAATCATCAGAGACAATGGTACAAGTGACTAACACATGTATGTCTAAAACTGTGAATTAGTAGATGGGCTATCTCTATGGAAGCAATAATATTTTGGAGAATTCATAAAAATGCATGAAAATGACTGAACTCTGCTTACATCTACTGATTCTCTTGGAAACAAATCAGAAGCAGCTTATCCCTGGCATTTGTCTAGTGATTTTGCTCTCTGGGATTGAAAATGGAAAGACTTTACCAAACCCAGGAGGTATTTTCATGTATTGTAATAGAAGTTCATGTTTTGATAAGCCATGCAAGATATATTTATCAGATATGCAAATATCACAAAGCTGAGAAAGAATAACAGATATAGTGGATGAAAAAACTCCTCTTTGAAATAATCTAGAAAGTTTGCAGCTTTATCACCAAAGATGAAATTTAACAGGAAAATAAATTCAAAACCCACTGTTTTTACTCTAAATTCTAAAGTACACAAGTACAGAACAGACATATTAATTAAATATTGTGACTTGCCAGAGACTACTATATGAAAATCCATTTATTCTTCTGTGATTGACTTATAGTCTTCATAGCATTGTAGTATTCTAAACAAGAGTTGACATATTTGAGACATATGCCAGTGAGGTTGAACCAATTTAAAATGTAATTGGAAATGTTTAACAAAATAAATAGGGCAACTATATGGCACAGTATATAAAGCACCAGCCCTGAAATCAGGAGGACTCGAGTCCAAATCTGACTTCAGATAACATTGATTAGCTGTGTGATACTGGGAAGTTCACAACTGCCTTATAAAAATAAACAAAAATATAATACAATATAAATGATGTTAATTTGTGGTTTTCTATGGAATCTACTTCTTTTTGTATTTGATACCATAGTTCTAAATTTCCTCTCTCACATCTCCTATTTTCCCCTACTATACAAGCAAAGGATTATGCCTACTACTTGACTGAGAAAAGAGAGGCCATTTATTTTTCTCATTTCTCTTCTAGATTTCTCTTCCTTTGTTGCAGCCTCTAAAGATAAGATGCTATAACTTCCCATCCATGAAGGAACTGAGAGAAGTAAAACACCAAATGGTATATGGCAATTGAGTGAGCTGAACTGATTCCATTTTATGGCTCAATCCTAGCTCAAACTGGAGCTAGCTCAGTTCCCTTTCTATTTAATTATGGGCCCAGTCCAATTTCTGTCTTATGAGGAAACTTTATTTAATTGTGGGAATTGTGAGAAAACTTTATGACATGCTTTAAATCTTGTCTTGCATAGTTGGGAAATTGGGCCACCTCTGCCTGCTGCCTAAAGACTCTTAATTAAGGACCTAGTTTATGCTGACTAGATACTTGGTCATATCTGAAGAATGATGCAAGGAATTTTCTCACAATTATATATTTTAAGCAACTTATGTATCTTATCTGAAAACTACTCCCACATTATGCAATCAGTTATTATTCCCATATTCCTTTGATCATTTCCAAACACTTGTGGGGAATGGGGCACTTCTTTTTCTGATTTCAGGGAATTGTACTTGTTTGTTTTTTCCCTGCCCAAGTTGGAAAGTTCCTAATATTTCCTAATTAGAAATCAGGTCCCCTAATGTTGTATCCTGGTTAATTGTTTCCTTTTAATTAATTGGTCTTATTTGCTTAATTGCTTTTAATGTATAAAAATCTGTCTCTCTCTATATTCATGATTCATTCCCAAAGCTGAGGAAGGGGACTGGTCCCAATTTATTGGGTAGTTGAAGTACATTTCTTAATAAATTGATATTTTTGGAAGCTTGAACCTCTGTTTTCTATTATTTGACCTATCACAGTTTTTGGTGACCAAAACAACATTGACCTCTGGACTAATAGTCTTCTAGAAACATCTGCTAGAATATTATATACATATATAATTATTATTATAACTTTTTATTTACAAAACATATGCATGGGTAATTTTTCAACATTGACCCTTGCAAAATCTATTCCAACTTTTCCCCTCCTTCTACCAATCCACTTCCCTAGGTGGCAAGTAGTCCAATAAATGTTAAATATATTAAAGTATACATTAAATCTAATATATGTATACATATTTATAGTTATCTTACTGCACAAGAAAAATTGGATCTAGAAAGAAAGGAAAAAACCTGAGAATTAAAACAAAAATGCAAATCTGCTAGAATCTTCCAGTTAATCTTTCACTAAGAAACTGCATGTGAAAGTCCAACTCTTGCTTTTGATCCCTACATCTTCCAAGATCCAATACAGTTTTAGTTTAAGTAGGATTTGTTTAGATTAACTTTAAATTTAGGAATAGGTTTGTCTCACAACTGAGGGGTTCCATAAGGAGAAGGGATTTTAGCATTAAGGTTAAGTTTAGTATTAAATTAAGGTTAAATTTAAATTAAAGATTAGGTTTTCACCTGGTGAAGAATCATGGGTCCCAGTGGTAGCAACATACCAGTGGGTTTCCCCTTGAATGGATTTTTGGTAGCATGGACCAAGAAATGTTCCCAGTAGTTACTAGAATGAACAAATAGCACACTATTGGGTTATGTAACATTTTGCATAAGAGATTCAAATAGTAATTTGTTTTACCCTTCCTCCTACTTTCACCCCCCCCCCCGCCCAATTTAGCTCTTTTCATTACTACAAATTGGACTGTTAACTATCACATACCTTCCATCACATTATGTTCTATCCCAGGCTTCTCTTTACTTGTTTCCTCCTTTGCTGTGGACATCCCTCAAGGCTCTGCCCTGGGCCCTCTTCTCTTCCCTGTTCGAAGTTTTGATCTGATTAGGTTCATGCTATGACTATATAAATGACTCCCAAATTTGTATAACAAAACCTTATCACTTGCCCATGTCTATTACCTGACTATTTCTGTCTGCTGAAGTTCGACATGTCCAAAATAGAACTCATTGTATTTTCCCAGAAACAAATTTGAGTGAAACAAAAATGAAACAAATTTTCATGTCTGTTTCAATCTTTTTAATATATGTTAAGATGAGTAAAGTCCCTTGCAATCTTTGCAAAATATTAAATTAGGTCTCAGTGACTATATAGGGAAGGCCTGAATCTGAAACCATCCCTAGATGCTATGAGAGTAGAAGACTTCAAGGACTCTCCTAGTCAGTTCATGGATCAAAGACCTCTGTGATCTTCTTTGCTTATGCTTCACAAAATAGTAGTAGGACAAGTAATTACTTAACCATTTGTACACACTTCAGTTTGGGAAAATAGCTAATTCTTACAAAAATGATTTCCTTTTCAACCCTTTACTCCATATCACTGTAGATTAAGGAGCAGATATTGACAATTTGGTTCATCATAAAGGATCAGTTGGTTTTACCTGCAGTGGATGAATTTACAATACAGGGAGAAAGTAGGATTTAGAGTTATAACATTAAGTAAATTCAGAATATGTAAAGTTTGAAAATGACAGACTGACATCTCACAAATATATTAAAATACAAATTCCTTTATTTCTATGTGATGCAAAGTAAAGGCAGAGTTTTTTCTGAAGAGTATATTGATTCTTTGAAGCAAGGGGTAGGGGAGATGAACCAACAGTTAAAAGCTTGACAATAATTTCAAAAGTTAGGGGGTATTTCCAATCCTATTCATTTCATAGTATTAAGAAGTTACAAGTTATCTGGTCTAACCCTTTCATTTTTCAGGTGAGAACACTGTAGTCTATGAAAAGTTAAATGAGTTAGCCAGGGTAGCATTTTGAGTAAGTATATTAAACCAGAATTCAAATCCCAGTCTTTTATTAGTCCAAATAAAGAACTCTTGCTTCTATAATATATTTCAAAAAGATATAGCCATACTACATCAGAAATGATGGATTCAGGAATTAATCTTTACTTCATAAGATTGAAGCATGTTTCATTCCTTTTACAAAAGAGAAAATGGGGTTTTGGTGCAGAATGAAATATGTTGTCAGACAAAGCTAAAGCATTGATTTGTTTTAGTTAATTTTATTTATTTATTTATTTTTGTTACAAGACAGGGCCCCAGTGTGTGTATGAGAGAGAGAGAGAGAGAGAGAGAGAGAGAGAAAGAAAAAAAGAGAGAGACAGACAGAGAGACAGAGAGACAGACAGAGACAGAGACAGAGATAAAGAGACAGATGAGACAGACAGACATACAGAGGGGTTATTGCAAAATAACAATAATGTGGGGGGGAAAGAATCAATAAGTCATTGAAATTTAAAGAAAATCCTAATGATACTTTTGGGCAAGGTGAAAAATGTCTCATTCTTCCCTCCATAATTTCTCTGATCTATCTCCCTTCTGTTTCCTGCCCTATCTCCTACCCCTAATCTTCAACTTACCTAGTTTACAAGTTTAGATTTTCAAATTACATTTTTAAAAGCAAAATCACCTATGAATTCAGACCTTGAATTTTCCTTATATTTAGAGGGGTGAATATTCCCCATTCCAGCAATACTTGTGAAGAAGAGATTAAAAGAAAGGATAAATCATCCCTTCTCATTTAGGCCCAAACTTACATATAAAATAGTGACATGGTAGGAAAATTATTACTCTTTTTTCTTTTCAAGGGTACTGGAACCTATCCTCTCCTAATTTTCCTTCTTTGGATCTATATTAGTTCAAATAATGGTCTGGATTTCTTGAAATGGTTTAGCATATAGAGTGCCAGGGAAAGATAATGTGGAATGTTGGAGGGGATGTAGGAAAACAGGGACATTGTTGGTGGAATTGTGAACACATCCAGCCATTCTGGAGAGCAATTTGAAACTATGCTCAAAAAGTTATCAAACTGTGCATACCCTTTGATCCAGCAGTGTTCCTACTGGGCTTATACCCCAAAGAGATACTAAAGAAGGGGAAGGGACCTGTATGTGCCAAAATGTTTGTGGCAGCCCTGTTTGTAGTGGCTAGAAGCTGGAAAATGAATGGATGCCCATCAATTGGAGAATGGTTGAGTGGTATATGAATGTTATGGAATCTTATTGTTCTGTAAGGAATGACCAGCAGGATGAATACAGAGAGGACTGGCGAGACTTATATGAACTGATGCTAAGTGAAATGAGCAGAACCAGGAGATCATTATATACCTCAACAAGGATGCTGTTTGAGGATGTATTCTGATGGAAGTAGCTCTCTTCGATAAAGAGAGCTAATTCAGTTTCAATTGATCAAGGATGGACAGAAGCAGCTACACCCAAAGAAAGAACACTGGGAAATGAATATAAACTGCTTGCATGTTTGTTTTTCTTCCCAGGTTATTTATACCTTCTGAATCCAATTCTCCCTGCGCTACAAGAAAACTGTTCAGTTCTGCACACATATATTGTATCTAGGATATACTATAACCTATTCAACATGTAAAGGACTACTTGCCATCTTGGGGAGGGGGTGGAGGGAGGGAAGGGAAAAATCAGAAGAGAAATGAGTACAAGGGATAATGCTGTAAAAAATTACTCTGGCATGGATTCTGTCAATAAAAAGTTATTTTTAAATAATAATATTTAAAATAAATTATAAATTATAAAATAAATATTTTTAAATAAAAAAGAAATGGTTTAGCATAATGATTTACATAAGATTGTTTTCAAAAACATGTAATTGTTAATAGCAATTATTTCTTAAAATTTTCTTAGCCCTGCTCTGTCCGATTAATATAAAAGGAAGCATGACAGAATAAATCCTTACTTTGCCACAGAAGAAGACGTCTTCTCGTTTCACTTTTCCTTCAGCAATTTTCTCTTTGATTGCACTTCCCACATCGCATTCATTGCCATACATGAGGGCACAATCAAAATGGCGGTACCCAACATCAATGGCAATCTTAACAGACTCATGGCTTAAATTTCTAATGCTCTGAAATAACAAGAGGGGAAAAAAAAGGTGAATTAGACTTGACTCTAAATTAGTTATTTCTTTTCTTTTATTTTTAAACAATGGCTTTTTATTTTTAAAATATATGCATAGATAGCTTTTAATATCCACCCTTACAAAACTTTTTGTGTTCAAAATTTTTTATCCCCTACTTTTCCTCTACCCCCTTTCCTAGAAAGCAAGTAATGCAATATATGTTAAGTATGTGCAATTTTTCTAAATATATTTCCACATTTATCATGCTGCACAAGAAAAACCAGATCAAAAAGGGAAAGAAATGAGAAAGAAAACACCAACATAAAAGGTGAAAATACTATGTTGTGATCCATATTCAGTCTCTAAGGTCCTCTCTCTATGGGTGCAGATGGCTCTTTCCATCACAAGTCTATTGGAATTGGCCTGAATCACGTCATTGTTGAAAAGAGCCACATCCATCACAGCTGCTACATCACATAATCATCTTGTTACCTTATACAATGATCTCCTGGTTCTACTCATTTCACTAAGTATGAGTTCATGTAAGTCTCTCCAGGCCTTTCTGAAATCATCCCGAGGATCATTTTTTTTTGTTGTTTTTTTGTTTTTTAATAAAACAATAATACTCTGTAACATTCATATACCATAACATATTCACCCATTCTCCAATTAATGGACATCCACTCAGTTTCCAGTTCCTCACCACCCTTTCTTATGATCTTTTTGAAATACAGACTCAGTAGAGAAACTGCTGGATCAAAAGGCATACACAGTCTAATAGTCCTCTGGGCATAATTCCAAATTGCTCTCTAGAATGATTGAATCAGTTCACAACTCCACTAACAATGTATTAGTGTCCCAGTTTTCCCACATTCCCTCCAACTTTTATCATCTTTTCCTATCATCTTAGTTATAGATTGGTTATTTCTAAAAACATTTCTTTCCTTATATCAACTAAAACTGCTAATTGCCAACTCCATTTTTGTGTGTATTATGTGCATATGTGTAAATATATATGTGCCAATTTATGTCTACTATTGCCTTCAAAAATGCTCCAAGCTACTTCATTTATGAAGTCCCATTTAAACTTGGTTGAGGATGTAGTAACTTGACACTGGTAAGATGTTTTGGGATTCCAGAAAAAGACAAAGCCATAGAAACATAAAATCAACTAACTCTGCAACTGGTTCAAATAAGATCATGTCCACCAATACATTAAAGTACAGTATGAATGGTGTCAGAAGGAGTTGTGTGACTACAGACTAATCTATTGTATCACTACAGGCCAAACCTCTCTAAGCTTGTTTCCCCATCTGAATAATAGGGATAATAGTATCTCTTATGTATACTTCACAGAGAAGTTATAAGAATCTGAAGAGGTAACATCTAAAGTGACTTAAATTTTTTAAAGTTATATGAAAGCCAAAAATTTTACAATTATTAGTATTAACATTATTTCATAATGGATAATAATAATAAATGGTCTCAAAATGTCAGTCTTAAAACAGGAAGTTCATCCACTGCCATGGCAATCAATACTCAACTTGGAACAATAACCTTAATGTTGAGGAGTTATTCAGTGCTGGAAATCTGATCATTTCATTTTTTTAGTCTCCTGGGAATGATTATTCACTATTCTACTGCAAATTATATGACTTTGCCTTCAGTTTCACTAATAATGTATGAAAATCCTTTAATTTAGCCTTCATATGAGGCTATATATCTCTCTTTGAATTAGAATCGTGCACTAGTACAAGGGACACTTACTTTGGGTTCCTGTGAAAATAGGCATACTAATATCTGTATCTGTAGGTGACAGAAGAGTCAAGGGAACTAGACTAATGATCATAGATTTTGCTATCTAGGGTATTATTAGTTATCAATATAATGTGGCTTCTACCCAGGAAAGATGATAATATCCTCTCAATCACTTTCTTATTCCTTGATCTGCCCCCTTCAGCATGTTATTAAGATGATGATCATTTTGACAGTATAAAAGAGGTAATCCAGAAGCAAGTAAGAAAAAAAACTTTTTAGAAAGTGGAAAGAAATTGAAACCAGTGTCAGAAAGCTGGGAAATGGAAAGATGGCAGACAAAAAAAAAAAAAAAAGGTGAACTGTTGGAGCTAAACAATATTGAAATTTGATTGCATGTCTTATTTGATCATTAATATCCACATTTTACTTGGTGCATGTAACAAAACACACTCTAAAATCTTCCAAACACTCTACTGAAAATAGAACATGATCTTCTTGAAAAGGATGTTTGTAAAGCAAGAGCCAAAATAATTGGCTATTTTCAACTGTAACCACTATGTAAATATACTTTTTTTCAATAAACAAAGTTTAAATCAACATTAACAGAAATGAGACATCATAGTGAATTAATTCCAACTACGGATAAATATTACAGTGTTTATTTAATGCAACATGAACAAAAAGCATGAGTATAATCTGTCAGTTATCATCAGTTAACATAAGTGCATGATACAGATAAACTGTGTTGTTCTCATTGTTGTATTTGATTTTGAAGTGGATAAAAAAGTAAAATAATATTTGTATGAAAATTGAAAGTATATTATCCATTATGTTTCTCAATATTGTTAATTTTGATAAATATAATACAAGAAACTATTTTTAAATTAGCTACATTAAAAACTGAATTAAGCTGAATAATAATAGATAATTGCTTGAAAATTTCAAAAATCATATTTAAATTGTCTGTATTTGTTGTCCCTAATTTTTGAAAAGTGAAATGATGTCCCTTTGATGGATATATATATATATATATACACATAAGCAGTTTAAAGAAAAAATTCTACTTGAATTGCTAAAACTAATACCATCAAAGACAATAGAGACAGTTTAAGTAGCAGAAATATTATAAAGTAAAAAGACAAATTATGGAAAATACCATCATTTTATTTATCATTGTGATTCATGAATATTATCATTAACAGAGGAGCAAGACTCCTTCATTTGCTACAGATTGCTGGAACCAGGTTTAAAGGGCTTAAAAGAGCCAATTATTTAATTTTCAATATGAGCATTGACAGTTCAGAAATTGGCAAGTGCTACAAATGAGGGCTTGATTTCTTATTTGTGTAATTTTAGGCTTAAAGTGGTAAAGAAAATGCTCCCTATGGTCCTGTGGATTCAATTACCCCTTCTATGCAAATGATTCCCAAGTCTATATATCCAGTTCTTAACTCTTTCCTGAGTTTCAACCAACTGCTTGCTAGGAAGAACTAAGGAAATTAGAGGGGAGGCAATACTAGTAAAGTTAAATTCAATGTAAGAGATATTTATGAAATATGATGATCTCAAATTCTATGGATTCAACTAATCTCTCTACACAAATAATTCCAAATATCTCAAGATCAACACATTCCAAACAAAACTTATTATTCAGTTCTAAACCACCCCTTTTGCTTACTTTCCCATTTGGGGGGAGAGGGGGAAGTACCATAGGTTTTCTAATCACTTAGGTTCAAAAGTTCAAAGTGGTCCTGTATTCTTTACCCTCTTTTATTCATATTCAATCAGTTCTTAAATCTATCCTTACATCCTATCCAGTCATCCACCAGAAAACTATTGCCCACTCAAAATGGTTATCTACTTTGTATAGATACTTTGTCTTTATTCCTTTATCCTATTAGGAATAGGGAGATTTTGGATTTTGCCCTCCAGAGACTAAGTCCTAACCTGGGGAAAATAATCCATTCACCTATATCACTTGGCACTGGGACTGAGCTATCCAAATTGATGGGTGAATGAAAATTTACCCAACTACCAATATCCAGGTCTTCCGAAAATGTGCCAGAAAACCAGGGTCTGCCCAGCATGGCCATCTTATCACACAACTTGTCAAAAGAAAGTTGTAAATTACCAACTCATCTGCCCTCCATCTTTTTTGCCGGAACACAGTCAAATCAATGGTACGAGAAAGAGTATAACTCTTCTGCAGTTCCATTCATAATCTCCATGAATCCCCAGATTAAAACTTCCTTTTCTGACCACTAATAAATGTGTTATTTCATCCATTATAATCCATAATAACAACCCATTATTATCATACAAAGTAATCTTCCCGAGACCAGCAATGGTCATGCTTTTGTTATTTATATCCACAAATATTGTATTTTGTATTTGTATCCATATATATTTTTTATTTGTATCCATAGATCCTAGTATGATGTCAAATATAGATTAGGCATGTAAATGCTATTTATTCATTGGATAATATGTCTCAGATTTATTCTCTTTTCTTTATTCACACAATCACTACCCTAGTTGAGGTCTTCATCACCTCTTTCTTAGACTACAGTCACAGCCTCCAATCTCTCTAATTTATTTTCCATACAATTATCAATTGAATTATCAAATAGAAATTCCTAAAATCCAGGTCTAACCATATCACTGCTCAGATCAAGAAGCTTCAGTGACTTTCTGTTGTCTAAAGGATAAAATATAAACCATTCTTTGTGGCATTTAAAACTCTTGACAATCTGATTCCAACCTGTCTTCCCTGATTGATTATACATTATTTCCCAAGGATATGTAAAAAAAATGAAGTTATATGAAATACAAAGCTATCCAGGTAAAGATAATAACAGAAAATTTCTGTGAGAAATTCTGCATGACTAGAGTTAAACAGTATGTTCAGTTGTTTTTTTATTTTCTCATATAGGGAGAATTTAGATTTCCTGAAGGAAAAAAAAAATCTCATGCTCAATGAAAAAATGAGAAAGAAAAACACTGATGTGTTCTTGGAGATCTATTGCAAAATAAAGAAGAAGATACCATCATGTTAAGAAGTCTGGAGGCAAAGATATGTGGGGAAGAGAAGAGAACAAATATTAAGGGTCTACTTTTTGCCAGGCACTGTCCTAAACTCTTTATAAATATAAATAAAAACTCTGAGGTACCACCACACACCTTTCAGATTGGTTAAAATGACAAGAAAAGATAATGATGAATGTTGGAGGGGATGTGGGAAAACTGGGACATTAATGCATCAGCATTTAATTATATATGTCTCTGAGTGATTGGGGGAGCAAGGGGTGGAGTCCAAACATTGAGAGCAGAAATTTCCAAGAAGGGATCATAAATCCAGTTCTGACAGGTTGGGGGTAGGACTATCAATTCTGACAAACTGGGAGTAAAGGAGGTAGTCACTAGAGGTAGAAAGTCTGGAACTTAGAGACAGAGGATGCCAATTAGGTATTTGAGATAGGACATCTGGAGTTTTATCTTTTGAAATGCCAGAATGGTCAGCTCTCTACAGCTCTGATTATCTCACTCCGGAAGGGAAGATTGCAACCATGGGGAATGAGGCAGAACAATTCAAGGAATTGATACAGAACAATTTAGAAAAACTGAGGCAGGACAATTTAGGGAAACTGAGGAGGACAATTTAGGAAAACTGAGGCAGAAGAATTTAGGGAAACTGAGGCAGAATAAAAGGAAACTATGGCACCACAAAATGAGCAGAACCAGGAGATCATTATACACAGCAACAGCAAGATTATATGATGATCAATTCTGATGGACATGGCCCTTGTCAATAAGGAGGTGATTCAGACCAGTTCCAGTGATGATGATGGCTTTTATGATGAAGAAAGCCATCTGCACTCAGAGAGAGCACAGTGGGAACTGAATTTAGATCATAACATAATATTTTCACTCTTTTTATTGTTTATTTACTTGCATTTTGTTTTCTTTCTCATTTTTCCCCCTTTTTGATCTGATCTTTCTGGAGCAGCATGAAATTTGTGGAAATATGTATAGAGGAATTGCACATGTTCAACATATATTGGCTCACTCGCCATCTGGGGGAGGCAGTGGGAGCAGGGGGGGAAAAAATTAGAACATAGGGTTTTGTAGAGTTGACTGTTAAAAATTACCCATGTATATATTTTGAAAATAAAAAACTTAAATTAAAAAAAAAAAGGCCTAAGGATTTATTTGAAGATGGTAGAGGCTGATTGATTTGTTTAGAATAGAGAGCTTACCTAAAGTCACAGAACTAGAATACTCAGGTTCTAGAAAACATGATTAGAAATCTAGGTCTAGAAAAGTTGTTGAGGTCATCTAGTCCAGGCCTTCTTAAATTGTTTCCGCTTGTGACCCTTTTTCACCCAAGAAATTTTTACACCAGACCAGGTACATAAAATAGGTATACAAATCAAATATTTTTTGATAATAAATCATAATTTTGCAACCTTTACATTCAGTTCTAAGATCCCATATGGGGTCATGAACCATAATTTAAGAAACTGGGATCTACTCCACCCTTTATTTTATAGACGAGGGAATGAGGGCAAAGGTTAGGTAATTTGCCCAAAGTTGCATAGGTGGTAAACCCAAGAGAAATCCCTTGATGCTCTTCAGCCAGAATTCTTCCACTGTATAAGATCTCTCTATTTCCAAGCTCAGTTTCCTATTCCTTACACTGTGATGCTTCTATTGAAAATATGCTGAAAAATCCCCAATAGCTTAGGAAATAGATAACTGAGCCTGGAGTTCAGAAGACTTTCATTCTAATCTACACTTGCTAAATGTGTGACTCTGGGTAACCTCTGTTCACCTAATTTTCCTCAACTATAAATGAAGATAATAATAACACCTCCCTCCCAGGGTGGTTATGAAGAACAAATGAGATAATAATTATAAAGGCATTTAGCATATGGCCTGGCATACAATGGACACTTAATAAGTGTAGTCTCCTTTCTTCCTAAGTCTCAAAGATCTGATCATTCACAGATACAGTTCAGATACTTTCCCCAGATATATCAATATATGATCATGCCTGTAATTGTTGTGCCACAGTTCCCTTTTATTGTTCTGTTTTCCTAATTTTTCTGCCTCAGTTTCCCCAATTGTTCTGCCTCAGTTTTTCTGGTTGAAACCCCCCTTTTCTGCTCATTAGAACAGAGATAATTAGAGCTGTGGAGATCTGGCATTCCAAAAGATAAAACTCCAAATGTCCTATCTCAGATACCTAATTGGTATTTCTAAGTTTCAGACTTCCTATCTCTAGCTGGATACCTCCTTAACTCCCAGTTAGTAAGAATTTATGGTCCTACCCCCAACCTATCAGAACCGGATTGATGGTCCCTGCCTGGAGATTCCCACTCACCAGAATTTGGACTCCAACCCCCTTTGTCTTCCTGAGCTTAGAGTCATATATATGTCATTGAGAACTAACATTTGCTGCTGTATGCTTTGGACATCAGCCCTGGGGGCAACATGCCCTCAGCACAATCTCTCCCTCTTAGAAATCCAAATAAAATATTAAAAAACTCTCTAATCTCTATCTTGCCTCAGTTTTTCTGTCATCATATAATCAATCATCTTTCATGTGAAATGGACAAAAGACTGGCCCCCTCATTCCTGGGTCAAGGGGCCTCAGGCTTATAGGCAAACGTTGCTCAAACTAAATTAAGTGTTATGTTCAGACTGGGCCCCATTCTCCAGTTCTAAGATCCTAGATTTGTCAAGAAATGGTTGAAGTCCCAGACTTTCTGATAAGTATGTACCTGACAGAGTCAGGACAACATTGCAAAACATTTCGACCAAAACATGGTGTGTGCTCACCACCATTGACATTTCCCTATTGACAATGACATTTCCCTATTGTAAAAGAGAAACTGTGTCAGTGATTTCTGAAATTTGTAACCGCAAGGCTGTACCAGGATGTGGCAAACGTGCTTAAAAGAGTACCTCGCTAAAGGTTCAGGGCTGATCTCTACTAGCTTGTCCTAGTGGGGTCAGTCACTGGCCAGAACTACTGCTATAACCACAGTCATATTGGAATGGAAAACACACAGCCACAAATGTGTTCTCTTCCCTATGCTTCTATGTGATTGTAGAGTCAGTATCTATCAGAGATAGAACCTGGATTCATATTTTCCTGACTCTGTCCAGTCAGGAGGCATCCATCCAAGAGGCTAGGCTGATTCTCAGTTTTCCAGGTATCTAAAACTGGTAGAACTCAGTTTCTAGTTTATGCCAGTAAAGATTATTTCCATTCAGATCACATGCTCACCTGTACTAACAATAGCTAGTATTTATGACTGCAACTACAATTGTACTTTCTCTCTATTGACGTAGATCAATACCCCTAGGTTTTGTAATTGTAAGAGTAAGAGACTAGAGATTCTGTCTATTTTGCCTCACTTTGAAGCTTTTTCAAGAGTCCCAGTTCTTCATTCTCTGTCTCTTTTAAAATAGGAAGTCCCTAGCTTCTTAAATCCCAGCATAAATCCTACCTTCTACAAGAAGTCCTTTCTAATCCTACAATTAACAAGGATTAGTGCCTCTTAATTGGTTATATCCTATTTACTCTATATCTAGATTGTTGTACTAAGTTTTTTTTGGCATATTGTTTCTTTCATTAGATAGTGAGATCTTGGAGAATAGGATTGTTTTTGGCCTTTCTTTGTATACCCAGCATTTAGCACATTAATAAATGCGTATTGACTGACTTCTCAGAGCTTTCCTCTCATAGTCTGAGGGAAAGTGGTGGTTGGGGTATGAAAATGATGTGACTTGCTGGACACATGTTGCTTCTTTTCTCTCCTCTGTAGTGTCTTGCTGATAAGCGAGACTGGTCTGGCTGTGCACTTAAGTGGCTAGGTCAGCAGAGAAGCTGATCAGTGACTCAGTCATTCTCATAACATAGCCAACCAGATTATTTCTTTCTGTGTCTTCTCTCTCTCTCTCTCTCTCTCTCTCTCTCTCTCTCTCTCTCTCTCTCTCTCTCTCTTTCTCTCTCTCTTTCTCTCCTCTCTATCTCTGTTGTCCCTCTGTGTCTCTCTGCCTCTGTCTCTCTGTGTCTCTCTCAGTCTCTGTCTCTTTGTCTCTCTGTCTTCCTCTCTCTATCTCTGTCCCTATCTATCTCTGTTTCTCTACACTCCTCCCTCACATTCTGTTTCATATATTCTTTTCAGTTTCCTTAATTTCTAAAATTCAAGCACAGGAACCAATAGTGAACTATTACATATACCATAAGCACATCCCAGATATGAGAAATGGATGGGAATTTGGTTTTCCCAAAATTATGAAAATTACATTGGAAAAAATGAAATTTAAAGTAGAAAACTGAAATCCACAAGTACATCAAAGAATAACGAAGGCTGGAGGTTTTAGATTTGCACTGAAGCACTCTAAATTTTGCTCCATAAGAATGTAACCTCCTGGGGAGCAGGAATGAACGTGATGGATTCACATTCTGTAATTTTTCTAACAATTAATGGAGAATCAGGGGAGGAACTTGCTCTTCAGGATAGGAAATAAAACACAACCTTTGCAGTTCCAAAGGTTTACTAATTCAGGCACCTATTCTTGCAACAATGTAAAATAAAATTTTCTGCATTCATCAGCAAGCCAGTGGAGTTCTTGATAAGATATTTTGTTTCTTAGACCAGAGTATTGAATAACAAATGAAAGAGAAAGCCTTTGCAGATAATTAACCTTTCTTGAACCATTTACTTATTCTAAGTTTAAAAATAATTCACATAAGAAAATAATGTCCTTAATGTATATTGCAGAAAGAGCATTTAATTTGGAATCAAAGAACTTGAGTTCGAATCTCAATTCTGCCACTTACTTTTCAAGTGTGGTAGCAAAGTCATTTAACCTGTTAGGAACTTAGTTTCCTCATTTGTAAAATGATGAGGATAGACTAGATGCCCAAAGTTTCCTTCAGCTCTAAATCTATCACAGACAGCTCATAATTCCAAGCAGCATTTCTATATTGTCTACTGCAGTGCTTCTCAAATATTTTGACTTCAGGACCTCTTAAAAAGTGTTGAAGACCTCTCTCTCTATCTCTCTCAGTCTTTCTCTCCCTCTCTTTCCCTTTCTCTAACTCTGTCTTTGCCTCTCTGCCTCTGTTTCCATTTCTCTTTTCCCCTCTCTCCCCCCTGTGTGTGTGTCTATCTCTGTCTTTTTTTTCTCCTTTTTCTGTGTGTCTCTCCCTCTTTTTCTCTGTCTGTCTTCTCTTGCTCTTTGGCTTGGAGCTCCAGGCCTTCCACCCCACTTTTACTCTTCCTCCCCACTAACCCCCACCAAAAAAAAAAAGTGTGGAAAAGGCCAAAGAACTTTAGCTTATGAGGGTTATATCTATCATATTTATTATATTAGAAATTAAAACTGATGAATTAAAAATATTTACTAATCCATTAAAAATAATTAATGAATTAAATGTTAATAGAAACTGATGAGGTCTGAGTACCTGGGTGAGGCTGACAAAGTCTGAAGTAGTGATAAAATTACTCCCACGGGCAAGCAGGGAAAGGCTCCGATGGGGTTCAACTCAGCACTACAGTCCTACTCCTGTGGAGGTCTTGGGAAATACCACCTTACTGTATTTGATCAGAAGTCCCAAGTTATGATATCAAATCCCTGAGGTTAAATTTCCTCTATAAATCTGCCTATAGACTGTGCCATCTTTGTTGAAACTCTTTTGGGGTTTAGCCTGCCACAACATTCTGCACTTCCTCAATCATACCTCCTGGTACCTTTCTCCTTGTTAAAATTAAATAACTTTTTAAGGATACTAAACTGCTCTATGGATTTAGTCTGTCAATTATTGACATACTCCCAAATCATGGCCTATTCCCTTTCTCCTAGTTATTTGTAAGTTCCACTGGAAAACTTGTCTTTTCCATTGTTAATAATTAAAACCCCATTTCCTTGCTAACTATATGATCTTCCAAATCTTTTTTTACATTTACCACACCTATGTCCATTTATCTCTTCATTTTGTCCAAATCTCTTCTCATAAAGATACCTTTTGGCAAAGAGAAAGCCATTGTGAATTCTTCACATACGAATTGCTACCAAATCCCATCATTTGGTGCCAAACCTCATTGGACCCCAACATCATCATAAATAACATTTAAAAATGAAAAACACCTATATTTTCCAAAACAAAACAAAAATGAATGACATTGTTTATTATATTATTACTATTATTGAAAATCTCTTTAATGTCTGGCTTAATAGAAGACATTTGGATTTCCATCATTTTTGCATTCAATTTGTTGCAATATGTTAATTTCATCGAAGTCTAAAAAAGAAAATCTAGCTACATAAAGACATGTATTTGGAAAAGGAAGGAGCCTCTTAACAGACAAATAATGTCAGTATTACAGTCAAAATAGCTCTGCCCTCCAGGAATACCCTGCAAGGGTTTTGGAAACCCTCACATTGAGAATTTCTGGCTCCTTGGAGCAAAAAAAGAAGAGCCATAGACAGACACAAGGTTTTCAGTAAAATATTCATTGGCATCTAAAAGAATATCAGTAATTTTCTTTAAAGTAAATACTTATCCCTTTTCTTAGTGCCCTCAGAAAAGAATAATAGTTCTTTGAAATTAAGTTTATGCAAAAAAGTTTAGGACTCTATTCAATCTATTCAAAATAAAGTTTAAACAGGTATGTCTCAAAAATAAAGTTGCTATAAGAATGTCACAGGAGGGAAAAACAGAAATTATCTTACTTTCTCTGAATAGGTACCAAGTCCAATGACAGGAATACTGTTTCCATCATTCAAAGGTATTCGGTGATCACTGGCAGTCTGATTCATGGTGCAGAAGGACAACCAAAGCTTTGATTTCCAAATTGTTGCCAATATCTTGGAGCTTTATGTAAACCTTTTGGAAATAGGGGCGGTGCTGATGGGGAGGAGTGACAACTAGAGGGAGGGAGAAAGTTAAATACCAATTTCCTAATCTTTTCAATGCTAGAGAAGCAGAAATTATTGCTTCAATTTGACCTGTTGATTTTTTAAAAGGAAATAGTTAAAAAAAAAAAAGTAAAACATTTTATCCAAAAAAATTACTGCCATAATAAAAGCAAACCAAGGTTAACTTGGATCAATCATGCTCCCCTTCTTTTATTCTTCAGGCCCCAAAACCTTTTTTACCCCTCACCATATGGACTGAGAATTGGAGGGTTATTGTAGTCTACAAAATAGACCACAGAAAATGGGAAAAAATTGCTGCCCAAAATTTATTGTATTTTAAAATTCTGAACTTAAACATAAAAAAGCATTTCTACAGATAAAAAGATCACCAAAAGAGAATTTCATATGAAACTGAATCTCCATTTTAAGACAATTATTTTAAAGAAAAAAAAAATAGTCTACAACAAACATTTATTAAGCACTTACTGGCTTTGTCCTAAACTGTGGGAATTAAAAAAGAAAGGCAAAACATTCTCCCAGTTTTTGGAGCTCACATTCCAGTAGTCAAGGACTATTATTAAGCCTTACCTTGTGGCTGTCACAGTGGATATTCAGTGTGGGAATACAGAAAAAAGGCAGTCTTTGCTCTAAAGGGATTTACAAACTAGTCTACAATATACAAACTGAAGTGGAAGCTGAAAACTCAGGCAGCAAGAATCAAATCTGAAGACCTGGTAAAGAAGATACTTTGAGAAGTTCCTAAGTAATTTTGCCAAGTGAGAAATGTGGAGATGTATAAACTGAGTCCCCATACAGAGATTTGGACTTTGTGGTCCTACTCTTCAATTTGAGAATCATAGGGTAGTGCTGAGGTGAAATTATCCAAAGCTGAAGAGATCTTTTTGGACCATGAGGACAATAGAAGAAATAATAGGCAAATGATTTATTTATATAGTGATTATGCATAATATAAAAGGGAAACAATCTCAGAGGGAGGGCATTTAAGAGGGAGGAGGTATAGAGGTGATGTCTCCTGCAGAAAGTGATATTTGATTCTAGTGTGGAGGGAAAAGGGAGAAGCCAGGAGGTGAAGGTGAAGTGGGAGAGCATTACAGGCATGGAGGACAGTCAGTGAAAAGGCACCAAATCAAGAGATGAATGTCATGTGTGAGGAAGAGCAAGAAGAAGAGGTCATAGACTAAAGAGTTACGCGGAGGGAGTAAATTATCAGAACACTGGAAAACATAAAGGGGGTCAAGTTGCAAAAGGTTTTAAAAATCCAGTAGAGAATTTTATATTTGATCCTAGAAGTGATAGGAAACCATTGTAGTTTACTGAGTAGGGACATGGCATGAAAAGAAGAACACTTTAGTAGCTAAGTAATGTTTTGGAGTACAGAGAGACTTGAGAAAAGGAGAACAAGTGGAAAGCTACTGCAAAAGACCAGTCATGAAAAGAAAAGGGTCTGGGTGTATCAGGTAAGTAGCTGGAAGAGTGGGAAAGATAGGACATATGCAAGAGATATTGCAAAAGTTGAAAAAAAAATCACTCCAAACCAAAATTTGGAAGCAGTATGAAATGAAGGCAAGTGAGGTGTTAAGGATGTCATCAAGGTTTCTAGTCTGGGTGATGAGAAAGATGGTGGGGTATTTGACTGTGATAAATTGGGGAAGAGAAGAGAATTTCTAGGGGAAAGATAATGATTTCTATTTTGGGACATGTTGAGTTTGAGATATGACAGGGGGTTCAATTGAAGATGCCTAAGGTGTAGTTGGAGATACAATGCTGAAATGTGGGAGAAAAGTTAAGATTAGATATGGATATATTAGATATCTAGATAAGAATAATTAAAACCATGGGAGCTGAGGAGATCACCAAGTGAGGTAGAATAGAAGGAGAAGAAAAAAAGGCTCAAGACTTAACTTTAGGGGATACTCATAAAAAGGTAAAAAGGGCACAGAAGTGGTAGTATGAAATAGATTTGGAAGAATAATCATTGCAAAAGAATATTATATAAAAATAGCATAATAGATTCAGTTACAGTTCAATCAACCATAGATCACAAGTTACTACAAAGGAGTGTTATTTTATTTATGTGAAAATAGCTTTATGGTCTCAAGCAATTACAATGCAGAGTTATAAATGAATGAGCAGTATACAACTCTTCAAATTTCAAGGGAGTGGAGGCAAGATCTGTAAAGTAAGGGAAGGAATCACGGGGAAGTTAGGAGAGATAAAGGTGGGGTCTAGGAGAAGTCAGTACAATCTACCTAATTGATCAGATCCCCAAATTATCTAAAGATAAGACAACCTCAAAGAGGATCGAGACTAGGGAGGTTAATACTTCTCATCATTCTGAACAAACAATAGGGGGGGCAGGGTCAACGCTTTTAATCCCAAAGGCAAATTCCCCCTCCCACCACTGACCCTCATCCTTATTGGCTGAGGATCTTACATTCTAAATGTGCGAACTACCCAAGAAATTGAACTTGACCAATAAGTACATAGTTGCCCATATTTGGCTGAAATAGGGAGGATAACAAGAAGGGGATTTAAGCATGTCCTTAGGGGGCTAACAGGGACGGGATAGCAGGGAGGAGACTTTAAATATGTTCTTAAGATAGCAGGGAGGAGACTTTAAGTATGTACTTAGGAGTATAGCAGGGAGGAGACATTTTAAGTATGCCCTTGACTTAATACTTAAAGTCCTTCACGGCCTACTCAAACTTTGAAATAGATGAAGCCTTACTCGATTTTCACAACTGTCTTGAAAGATCTCACCTTATCTCGTTCAGTCCCCCCTCTTATTTATACACTGAGATCTCTTCAAATTCTTGTAGCATAACTTCACATTCCCTATTGAATTCCTCATCCCCTTCTAGTCTCCTTGGACCATTGGTTCCCACCTTTGTCCTTTTAACACCATCAATCTAACAGACCCTTCAGCTTTCTCTTCCAACCTAATCATTCTAGGTAATGAGTTTTGGACTATTCTGGTTATCAATCGGATCAAACAAGGTATGCATATAGGGAGTAATATAACACTACTGAGAGCTAGCTATAAGGCCAAACCAAAGATTCCCCCCAAACAGGACCACTAAGATGGTGAGGTCCAGGTCTGTACTTGAACATAAGCAAGTTTCCTCATGTTTTTAATGACTTTTTACTAGATTTCCATTGTCATCTTTATACAACAAATATACAAATTTAGTTTCACACAAACTTCCCCTTCTGCTTGAAGCTTAATTATCCTGTTCAACATATATTGGGGTTCTATATCCCCAACTTCCATCTTGAGCCCAAGTGGCTGGCTCATACTCTATTCTTTCTGGAGGCCAGGTATCACCCCAACCATTTGCTTCTTCATTGTGAGTAATGGAGGTATCTAAACCCCATTTCTCTCTTCCCAAATCATCATACAACTGAATCCCTAAATATTGGTCTGGGAGAACTAGTTTCCTTTTGGTACTCTTTGGGGTATTTGATTTTCATTGGTAATAGCAGGATGGGCTCCTTCCTGCTAAGGGAAGAGAATAAGATGGTTTCCAAGTTCACATCCCTTATGGCTTATAGACATGACTGGGATGAAGGTCCAACAAAAGAAATGAGGAAAAGAACAAGGAGAGAGCAGTATCATTAAAACCTAAAGAGGAAAGAGTATCCAGGAGAAGCAGATGATTAACATTATCAAATACCACAGAGAAATCAAGGAAGATCAAGATTTAGAAAGAAAGGCCATTGTAATTGTTTTTCAGTCTTGTCCAATTCTTCATGACTCCTTTTGAAGTTTTCTTGGCAAAGATACCAAGTGGTTTGCCATTTCCTTCTCTAGTTCATATTACAGATGAGGAAGCTGAGGCAAACAAACTGAAAGTTAAAAAAACTTGTCCAGAGTCACACAGCTACTAAGAATCTGAGACCAGGTTTGAAGTCAAGCCTTTCTGAATCCAGGCCCTACATCCCGTCCACTGGGCCACCTAGCCCATCACATTTGACAATTAAGAAATCACAGGTAACTTTGGAGAGAAGTTTGCATGACAAGGTCAGATGCCAGATTTCAGAGCACTGAATAGAATGAGGGCAAAGAAAGTGTAGACACCAATTGTAGATAGTGTAGATGATAGATCCTCAAGGAAACATATAGAAAAGAGAAAGATAATGGGGAAGCTAGGGAATGCAAGCAGTAGAGCATCAATCAGCCTTAGAATCAGGAAAACCTGAGTTCGAATGTGGCCTTACACACTTGACATTTACTAGCCATGTGACCCTAGGTGAGCTCCTTTGCCTCACCAAAAAGAAAAAGAGAGATAATTAGCTTTATTGAATATTACAGTGATATAATATTCAGAGAAATGGTACCCCACATTACATCATTGAAGACTATGAGATGTAGAGCTAGAAGGTATTTAGTGATCATGTAGCCCAAACTTCCATCTTTATCATACAAGGAAACTGAGTTGAATTATTTTGTCAGGTAAAATTGTTGAGTTTGGAAAGGGATCCCAAAAGGCTGGAAGTCACAGAGTGGTGCAAGGTGTCTCAAAAGAGTTCACAGACTTGATCCCATCTCAAAGTCAAGGGGCAAAGTTTATTGTAATTGTAACACCAATTTAAGTGGTATAAATTCCAAGAGTATTTAGCAAAGAAACAGTAACAAAGAGACACATTTATTTGGTTCTTCATGTGATAGATATGCTAATTTTATGGCCCAGAGGTAGAACCAAGGAGTCATCTCTGGAATTTGGTCATCACTGACTAATAGACAGTAATATTTGTTTGCAGATTGTTAAAACAATAGTATTCTTAGATTGGGGGTGGGGGACCTCAGGGTTAGAGATTCCAAAGGCAGAGGACTTAGAATCACTGACTTATTGTTAGAACAGAAACCCAGCAAGGTCAGGGGACCTTAAAATTATTGTTGTCTCCTCTAGAAACCATATTATATCACTTCCCCTCTCAAGTAGTTGTATCCCAAATTCATTTGGGATAAAGAGATAGAGATCTCATCTTCTGGAACTGATAGGGGGTTAGACCTGTCCCTGCTTTAATGGGGTCCAGTCTGAGGAGGTCGAGGCACATGACTTGAAGATGGCAGCAGCAGAATTCAGAGGGGTGCTGGATGTCAAAATCAGTTAGCTGATAGTATTCAGCATAAACAAATAGTTGGAAGTTCATACGAGTGAGTTTGACGCATTACTTTTGGAATGGATATCCTACAATAACTCCAAATAACTTAGGTAACCCAAATAATCTTGGCTATAATTTCTATTCCCTTAAATTTTTCCCTTTTATTTTAGGAAGAAAACAAGACAATTTTTAGAATTGAGATAGAACAGATTTTAAAATGACAACTTTACTCAATGAGATTCTCTAGATCCTGATGAAATGTTTAGACAAATTGAATTGCCATTTGGTTATTTTCCAATTTACACAAATCATTTATCTTTTTGTGAGCCAGGAAAAGGGTTAAGGTGCCAATTTTTACTGACAGTTTACTGACCATTATCTTAATGATCTTCATTTTCTGAGAAGCTTTCTGGTCAAAACGAGAAGTTTCTTCCATAGAATTAACTACCACTAATATGGAATGACTCTACAGTTGCCCTCCCCCATATCATACATTTGAGCAACCTGTATTCATTAAATCTTAAAACAAGAAAGGAAGGAATTGAACCCCAAAAAAGTTGATTTCAAGTCAACCCCATAACCATTATGACTTTCTCAAAAAAGATATTAGTAACAATCATTACATAACTTTGCCATAGTTAAATTATAGGTTTAAGCCCTTTATATCTTGTCATGCCTTATCCCCTCAGAAATCTGACTCTAGATAACTAGAATTTTTAAAGTAGTAGCAAACTGCTTTTCTTTTTTCTTAAAGTTTCTAAACTCTTCTCTTAACTCTGTCAGTGCAAATAGATTGCAATTTGTATATCCCTTTAGTGGACTTTAATTAGAGATCTTTTAAAATTTCCAAATTACTTTACACACACATAGAAATCATATATCTGTTGGTCACATCTAAAAAACCCATGTAAAGTTATCAAATATGAAGCAATTATACCCAATAAATCAGTTAACATCCATATAGCATGTTTTATGCTAAACACTTTTGTGCTAAACACTTTTGCAATCATGTGATCTTTACAACAACAGTTGTGAAACAACTGTTGAAACAACAGTTTCTTTTTGCAAATCAGAAAACTGGGCACAGATAAAATAATTTGTTATAAATTACATAGCTAATACATATCTATAATTGAAGCAGAAAATTGTGGTCTTACCAAATGCAGAGGCTGATTGACTGTCTCGCCTCACACTGCTATGCTGGGTAGTGCCAGGTGTACATGAATTCTTCCCAGGCAGTTCTTGGACAGAACTTGCTGTAAGCTGGGGTGACTGGTGCCAGGATAGCCCTTTGATGGTAGTTTCAAGTGCTAGGGCCCAGGGAATGCTGATTATGGAACCTGACCCTCACTTCATCCCCATTCCTCCAAACTGAGTTGGGGAGATGTTTGGGCAAGATTGTGTGGGGTCTCCACAGCTTACCCTATTTCTATAAGTGAGGCAATTTGATCCCAGAGGAGAAGAGTTAGCAAATAGAGGGTCTTGGGCTATATTGATCTTATTAGCAATCTCCACAATCTCAGTACACTCAGGACCACTTCAGGGTGTGGAATGGAGAGGGTCCCTTAATACATTTTGGGGTGTTTTCCCAAAGGAGCAGAAGGGGGAATTAGGACAAGATAGGAGGCAAGGAAGAATTAACAAAAAGTTGCTATGTATTTAATTTGTTTTTCCTTTATTCTTTTCTTTTAGGATGGGGTAAATTCTTGGAATTATCCCTATTGTTTCAGGAATTCTTCTTGCAATCTTAAAATGACTAATTGTCAAACTTCCTAATCATTGCTTTTTATATTTTGCAACTCTGCTAAGATGTTATTTTAATTTTAATTAGCTAATCTTTTTGTGTAGCCCCTGCTTGGCTAGAGCTTAAGTCCATAGGAAAAAGTTAGGCTTAAAAATTTTTGTCCCAACTACAGTAATGAGGTTTTTCTTGCTAGTTGTATTTTAAATTTTTCCAGGTAACAAAATGTAGCTCACAAAACAAACCTGACACAAACATTCTGCACAGAGGCGTAGACACAGACAAAATGACACAAAAGAGGACTGGCCCATCTATGCCAAAAACCATAAATTTTTGCCAAAATCTATCCTCTAGCACTTTGTCTTCTCTGGTTCCCAGAGAAGATGAAAAGGTGGCAAAGGTTCCATAGGAACTTTGCCAAAAATCACAAGAATTTCTCAGTCTGGGCGTCCTGAGTCAAGGAAAACTTGCTGACCATGGAGCTGACGATGACCCAGACAAGTCTCCCAGTTGCTTGGAGTGTTCCAGCTATAGGATTGTGGGAGAGAAAAAAAAATTGGGGGCTTATCTTGACAAGGAAGAAATCAAGCCTGGGGAGCCAGACTCTCCCTGTATGGGTCACTAAATGTCGAAGCTGGGAAGTCACCCAAAAGGTTGGGGATCGCAGACAAGTGTCACAAGGAATATGCAAGCTTGAACCCATCTCCAAGTCAAGGCAAAGTTTATTGTAATTGTAATACCAATTCAATAGTCTAAATTCCAAGATAATTTAACAAAGAAACAGAAGCAAAGAGATATATTTATCTAGTTCTTTGTATTCATTGAGATGCTAATTTTATGGACCAGAGGTAGAACCAAGGAGTGGTCTCTGGAGAATTTGGTTATCACTGACCAACAGACAGTAATATTTGTGGACAGGCAAATTGTTAGAATGGTGTTCTTAGGTTGGGGGTGGGGGATCTCTGGGTCAGATATTTCAAAGCCAGAGGACTTAGAATTACTGACTCATTATTAGAACAGAAGCCCCTTAAGATTAGGGGACCTCAAAATTACTGCTGTCTCCCTTAGAAGCTATATTTCATCAAAATGAATTGCCAAGTCATGTAGGGAAACAACAATGCTGTGATTCAAAGTTAGGACCTTTGGTTCCAAAGTTAGTACTCTTCATATCACTCAGAAAAAAGTTTCACAAGTAGCACACATGGACTGTGGACCTTCTCTTCCACCCTCAATTCAGGGATTGTACTCTTTGCCACTTTTGTTCAATCAAAGATGTTGCATTCAGCAAAATGGGATTATATAGTGTGTCATTTTGTGGAACAGTTCTAAAACTAAGTTTGGCTTTAGAAACTATTGATTAGCTAGAAGGGTTTTTTGAAGGTTTCTGCTGAGTAGTTCAAAATACATTTTTAAAAAAAAAAGTATCATTTAATGAAGTAGTATTTCAAAGATAAAAAGAAAAGTGTGTGATCAAAAATCTTATATACTCTACATTCTAGCCAAACTTTCCCACCACAGGCTTTCCCTCAAGCCTGAGATACTTTCCTTCTTCATATCTGCCTCTTGGATTCTATAGCTCTTTTCAAGATCACCTCAGCTCTTTCCCTGTCTTTGTCCTGTAATGCCGGAGAAACTGAGGCAGGAGAGAGATTAGAGATTTAATATTTTATTAATTGGAGAGTAAGATTGACTGGACAGGACTCTCGTCTCAGATTATCCAGTCAGACAGAGATAAGTATACTGGGACCAAGGAATCCATATTGGTCCCAGGGCTGGAGGACCCAAAGAATCCAGCATCCAGCATACAGCTGCCAGACGCCATTCTCCAGCAATGAATGGAGGAACAACAACTTCTTAAATACATTTTTGGAGACAAAGAAGAGAAAGGGAGGGAAAGTTTTTTTATCAGGGAGGGGAAGCCATAAAACCTAAAAATTCCAGAGACAAAGTAAAGATATCATGGGTTGGTCTTGGAATATTCTAAAGGAATATTGTAAATCCATAAAAGAATCAGGAGAGCTACTCTTTTATCTTGCTAATTTACAACCCGAGAGCGAATAATCCTTAGTTTTACTGGGTCAGGGACAGAACAGTTAAGGTAACTGAGAGAGGGAAACTGAGTCAGGACAGTTAAAGAAAACTGTGGCATAACAGTCCCCATTACTTTTTAAGGATTTTATATTTGTTTCAATCAATTAACAAGCCCTTATTATGCATTAGGTATTGTGCTAAGGATGCAAGACAAAAATAAAACAAACCCTGTCCTCAAAATAACTAACATTTATATAACATCTACTATGTGCAAGGCACTGTGTTAAACACTTTATAACTTCATTTGCTCTTCAAAACAGTCTTGGGAGGTAGATGTTATTATTATACAGATCACACAGCTAGTTAAGTATGTAAATTCTCAAAAAGCTTACATTTTATCAGAAGCAGCATGTACACATATATAAAGCATATATGCAATATATACTTAATTACAAAATAATTGTAAGAAAAAGTGTGCTAGTGATGTAGCAAATGATGTGGCACCAGATGATTGTTTAACAGAAGCACCAAATGTTGCAGTTTGATCATGTGAAGAATTTATTTAGGAGGAGAGGTTACAGACAAAATGAAGAGATACAATAGATACCAGGAAGAGTAAATACAAAATAGAGTGGGAGAGCATATACTTAGCAAGAAAGAGGTTTTTAATAATTAATGATGGAAAAGGCAAGCTCCCTAAGAGAACCCACAATTAGCTAGGAGAAAGGAAATACCCCATGAGTTTGGAGCATTCCCTGAGTTGGCAGGCTAAATCCTAAAAGAAATTTAGCACCTTAAAAAAGTTAGCTATTAAAAGGAGAAAGACACTATAAGGCTTAGTGAAATTTGAAAGGAGAGACAACATGAAGCATGTGGGGTTTGAAAGGAAAAACACCACATAAAGTGGGGAATGGGGAAAGGAAAAACATTAGCGGGAAGAATGCTGCAGTGGACTGATCTAAGCGATTCTACAAAAGATGGAATGAACCATGGACAGATTTTAGAGGAGAAACAACCTCAAGGACATAATTGGGATTTCCTGGCTGAGCACAGCAAGATGGACGGGGCTGTCCATGACTTCCACAGAAGGTGAACTTCAGGAATTTGTTGTGTAACTTGGATTTCTTGGCTGGATACAACAAGGTTTGGCTATAAGGTCAACCTAATCCCCAGAAATGTTCTTCTCTGTTTGCTTCAGAGCAATACTTTAATCTTTCTCTGTCAACTACATCCAGATAGGACCTCATCATTAGGAGCTGGCAGAATCAAGAAAAGAGAAGGTGGTACTTGAATTCTCACATCTGCCTATAGGTTATATCTCCTTGTAGTATGAATGAATTTAAAAAAATATTTAAGTATTATTATGTAGTAGAACTTGTGTTAAGTATTGAGGATATAAATATTAGAAGGGAAAAAAAAATTCTCTGCCTTCCAGCTGTATCCATTCTAATAGCTGAGTACAACATATATAAAAGAATGGTGAGTAGGGAGGGATGTTTTGTTTTGGGAAAACAGAAAGAGATGGGGCTACACACACATTGACTTAAGTAGAATAGCTTACCCACATACAGCCACATCAATTGACTAAATGGGATTGTGAATGTATGTTATATCACCCAGTGAAATATAAGTTCTGTATTGGCAAGTATGTGGGATAGTAGTGAACACAAAAACAGAGACTCTGAGGGTTTTAAGAAAAAAGCAAAAAGGGATTTATTAGGATCTTGGGACAAAGGGCATCTCCCATCTGACAGGTGTTTGTTAGTGAAAGAGTGCAAAGCTTAAACTGTAAAACATAAAATTAAATATAACATAAATCCTCCTTCCACTTTTTAAATATATATGTGTGTGTGTGTTTGTGTGTGTGTATATATATATATATATATATTATAACTTTTTATTGACAGAGCCCATGCCTGGGTAATTTTTTTACATCATTATCCCTTGCACTCACTTCTGTTCCGACTTTCCCCTCCCTCCCTTTACCATCTCCCGCAGATGGCAAGCAGTCCTATACAAGTTAAATATGTTGCAGTGTAACCTAGATACAATATATGTGTACAGAACCAAACAGTTCTCTTGTTGCACAGGAAGAATTGGATTCAGAAGGTAAAAATAACTTGGGAAAAAGACAAAAATGAAAGCAGTTTACATTCATTTCCCAGTGTTCTTTCTTTGGGAGTAGCTGCTTCTGTCCATCTTTGATCAATTGAAACTGAGTTAGATCTTCTCTTTGTCAAAGAAATCCACTTCCATCAGAATATATCTTCAAACAGTATCAGTGTTGAGGTATATAATGATCTCCTGGTTCTGCTCATTTCACTTAGCATCAGTTCATGTAAGTCTCGCCAATCCTTTCTTTATTCATCCTGCTGGTCATTTCTTACAGAACTATAATATTCCATAACATTTATATACCACATTTTGCTCAACAATTCTCCAATTGATGGGCATCTATTCATTTTCCAGCTTCTAGCCGCTACAAACAAGGCTGCCACAAACATTTTGGCACATACAGGTCCCTTTCCCTTCTTTAGTATCTCTTTGGGATATAAGCCCAGTAGAAACACTGCTGGATCAAAGGGTATGCACAGTTTGATAACTTTTTGAGCACAGTTTCAAATTGCTCTCCAGAATGGCTGGATGTGTTCACAATTCCACCAGCAATGTGTCAGTGTCCCTGTTTTCCCATATCCCCTCCAACATTCCGCATTATCTTTCCCTGTCATTCTAGCCAATCTGACAGGTGTGTACTGGTATCTCAGAGTTGTCTTAATTTGCATTTCTCTGATTAATAATGATTTGGAGCATATTTTCATATGTCTATAAATAGTTTCAATTTCTTCATCTGAGAATTGTCTGTTCATATCCTTTGACCATTTATCAATTGGAGAATGGCTTGATTTCTTATAAATTAGAGTCAATTCTCTATATAGTTTGGAAATGAAGCTTTTATCAGAACCTTTGACTGTAAAAAATATTTTCCCAGTTTATTGTTTCCTTTCTAATCTTGCCTGCATTAGTTTTGTTTGTACAAAAACTTTTCAATTTGATATAATCAAAATTTTCTATTTTGTAGTCAATCGTGATCTCTAGTACTTCTTTGGTCATAAATTCCTTCCCCTTCCACAAGTCTGAGAGGTAAACTATCCTATGCTCTTCCAATTTATTTATAATCTCATTCTTTATGCCTAGGTCATGAACCCATTTTGACCTTATCTTGGTATATGGTGTTAAGTGTGGGTCAATGCCTAGTTTCTGCCATACTAATTTCCAATTTTCCCAGCAATTTTTGTCAAATAATACATTCTTATCCCAAAAACTGGGGTCTTTGGGTTTGTCAAACACTAGATTATTAAAGTTATTGGCTGTTTTGTCTTTGAACCTAATCTATTCCATTAATCAACTAGTCTATTTTTTAGCTAATACTAGATGGTTTTAGTAAACCACTGCTTTATAATATAATTTTAGATTTGGTATAGCTAGGCCACCTTCATTTGATTTTTTTTTTCATTAATTCCCTTGAAATTCTTGCCCTTTTGTTTTTCCATATGAACTTTGTTGTTGTTTTTTCTAGGTCATTAAAATAGTTTTTTGGCAGTAACTCTCCTTCCACTTGACCTTTTCTCCCATTGTTTGGGGGAGTCCAGGCTTACATTCTAATCAACAGAAATCTATCCCAGAAACAAAAGAATACAATCAATAATAAACTTTTAATTTAAATTTCCCTAGAGAACTGCTATACAAGCAGATATCGTTGTATGAGAGAACCAACCTCACCTCTAAAAGAAATATTAAAATGCTAATTAAAAGTTGGTGAGAAACAGGAGGAGAATGTTCATTCAAGACAATTGAACACCTGTAGCTATTTAGCTATAGCTCAATTTGTTATTATAAAGTCTCAAGTCATAACTAGATCATATGCTGGTGAGAAGATATGCACTCAGTTCATCCCACACAAGAGGATTTCTTGTTATTTACTGTCTTTTTTTAATCTCCAGTGCTTACACTACTTTATAGTGTCATGGGTACTTAATAAGTATGTGTTGAATGAAATGTTGGCTTTTAAAATGCAACTGCTATAAATGGACCTTTTATAATGTAGCCCAGCACCATGAAAATATCCTAGAATGATAGCTAAAAAGCAAGTAAATATTTATAAAAAAATAAAAAAATAAAGATATACATGCTAAGGGTATGTTTAGAAAAATGGGGGAAAAACATGTCTTCTGTTGTCCTTGTTTCTTTTAAACCTGTTTTGTTATTTGTTTTATTTTTAGACATATGGATTTAACTTTGGCAGATTGTAAATACTGATATACTTCTCATGCAGATAAGATTTAAAAAATAGTCAAAGGTTAGGTGACTTCCATGTCCTGACCAAGATGAATGTTACCAATTTAGGTATTAGAAATTTTGCTCACGAGGAAAAGTTACAAATTTTACTAGTTATAATATAACTGTCGACTATATTATCTATAAAGTTTTTAGTTAATAGAGGAAATCCAACTGATGAGTTCCTGAATGGTATGTTGGATAGCTAAAGAAATGATCCCTAAGGCAAACAGGAAGAAGACACAGAGATCAGTTTAGCTCTATGGTCCTTTGACATATACAGGGATCCTCAAACTACAGTCGTGGGCCAGATGTGGCAGCTGAGGACATTTATCCCCCTCATCCAGGGCTATGAAGTTTCTTTATTTAAAGGCCCACAAAACAAAGTTTTTGTTTTTACTATAGTCTGGCCCTCCAAGAGTCTGAGGGACAGTGAACTGGCCCCCTATTTAAAAAGTTTGAGGACCCCTGCATAGAAGGGACTCTAATTTTCATCTTTAGATAGGGAAGTTTCTCTATACCCAATAAGCAAACTTCATTTAGGTAGATATGCACTATATATGCAAAGATCTTCTGGCCACAAGGTCTTTATGATCAGTTAGGTTTATCCTTGATAAATTCATACTCTTCCTACTTCTAGGAAAAGAAATCTGCTCAGCTGTAGCAATCAGCTATAAGGACATAGAGATCCACTGTACATCTGCTATAGAGGTCTAGCTAGTTTCCCTGAGGAACATAAGGAATGATTGCATGCAAGTAAACTTTTCTTTTTTTTTTCTTTTCAGTAGTGCTTAATTTTTTCTAATTATATCAAAAGACAATTTTAACATTCATTTTTTAAAAAAAAATTATTTTTTATTATAGCTTTTTATATACAAAACACACACATGAGCAATTTTTCAACATTGACCCTTGCAAAAACTTCTGTTCCAGCTTTTCCGCTCCTTCCCCCCACCCCCTTCCCTAGATGGGAGGTAGTTCCATACATGATAAATATGTTAAAGTATATGTTAAATATAATATATGTATACATATTTATACAGTTATCTTGTTGCACAGGAAAGATCAGATTTAGAAAGAAGGTTAAAAATAACCTGAGAAGAAAAAAACAAAAATGCAAGCAAACAGTAATACCATGAATGGAAATGTTATATTGTGGTCCATACTCATTTCCCAGTGTTCTTTCTCTGGGTGTAGCTGATTCTGCTCATTACAGATCAATTGGAACTGATTTGGATCCTCTCATTGTTGAAGGGAGCCATGTCCATCAGAACTGATCATCATATAGTATTGTTGTTGAAGTGTATAATGATCTCCTGGTTCTGTTCATTTCACTTAGCATCAGCTCATGTACATCTCTCCAAGCCTCTCTGTATTCATCCTGCTGGTCATTTCTTATAGAACAATAATATTCTATAACATTCATATACCACAATTTATTCAGCCATTCTCCAATTGGTGGGCATCCTTTCAATTTCCAGTTTCTACCCACTACAAAAAGGGCTGCCACAAACATTTTTGCACGTATGGGTCCCTTTCCCTTCTTTAATATCTCTTTGAGATATAAGCCCAATAGTAACATGCTGGATCAAAGGGATGCACAGTTTGATAACTTTTTGAATATAGTTCCAAATTGCTCTCCAGAATGGTTGGATCCATTCACAACTCCACCAACAATGCATCAGTGTCCCAGTTTTTCCACATCCCCTCCAACATTCGTCATTATCTTTTCCTGTCATCTTAGCCAATTTGACAGGTGTATAGTGGTATCTCAGAGTTGCATTTGCATTTCTCTGATTAACAATGATTTGGAACACCTTTTCATATGACTAGAAAGTTTCAATTTCTTCATCTGAAAATTGTTCGTATCCTTTGACCATTTATCAATTGGAGAATAGCTTGATTTTTTATAAATTAGTGTCAATTCTCTATGTATTTTGGAGATGAGGCCTTTATCAGAAACTTTAGTGGTAAAAATGTTTAATTTTAATAAAATTTTGAGTTCAAATTTTATTCTTTCCTCCCCTCTTCACACTCTCAGAAATTTGATATAGGTTATATATGTACAATCATGTAAAATATAAGTAATAAACTTCTTGATGTCATTGTTGAGTGCTTATATTTCTTGTTGGTGCGTCATCCATGATCTCCTCACAATAAGTTTTGCTGAAGTCAGTTATATCATTTCTGAATTTATTTTCTCAGCCTGATTCCCTAAATTAAACACTCCCATGAAACAGAGTTAAACAGTTAACGAATTTCCAACAGAATGATTTTATCACACTATATATGTGACCTTCTTATATAAGGTACCTTGATTTTTCAGAAAGCAGAGGGTATTAACTTTCATTAATTGTTCTCTGGGAACATTATTGGTTTTTCAATAACTTCAAATAAATACTTCCTTTTTAGTGATCCCACAACTTTACATCTAATGGTTATTGTGTATTTTTTTTAGGGTTTCTTATTTTACTTTGTATCATTTCATATAAATCTTGCTGGTGAATGGTAGATGTCTAATCAATGTTTATTGATTAATGTTTTTTCTGAATTTTTCATATTTATTATTTCTGATGCAAAACAATGCGTGAATATTAATTTAAAACTGTTCATTCCTATCTCACAGTTCTTTTTCATCAAATCTCCAATCAAGGGCATCCACTTTGTTTCCAATGATTTGCTACCACAAACAGTGTTGTAATTAATATTTTAATATTTATTGAATTTTTGCTTCTAGCTTGACTTCTTTGAAAATCTATACATAATACTGGGATGGCTAAGTTAAGGGAAATGGAAAGTTTTTTGGGGGGAGAAGATTAAGGGGGAAGGGTATAGACAGTTTTGCTACTTTTTTTTTTTTTTTTTTGGTGAGGCAATTGGGGTTAAGTGACTTGCCTCAGGATCACACAACTGGGAAGTGAGTACAAGTAGCTGAAGTGAAGATCTCTCATAACCATGGACTAAAGGAAATCAAGCCTACAGGCCTAAATTTTGGTTTCTTGAAAATCATGTGGTAGGGAAGGGAAAGAAAGATTTATAACCTGTCAACATTCCAGTTCCTAATCAGGGAACACAACCTATATAGCCAATCAGAATGCATATGAGGGGTACTGAGGGGGGGTCTGGGTATTTTCTTAGGATACTCTGTATAAAAGTTGCAAGTGGGCACTGGGGAACAGCTCTCTCCTGGATCCGAACACATCCCTTTTGCTTGGAGTCTGGATGACTGCCTGGCCCTTGCGAGGTGCTAATAAAGCTTTTGTTCTATACCTTGAGACACCCCTGAGAGTTTAATTTTGGATAAAATTGTCCCACACAGACTTGGGGACTCGTTATGATGACTGCGTATTTAAAATCAGCCGGAGTCAGGAATTCAGGTTAAGGGAAAAATCTTCAATCTTTATTGAAGTGAAGAGGTGAAAATGGATTGCAATAGCAATATGGGCAGCTGCGACAAGAAGCCAGCTAGCAGAGGAAGATCTGAACTGAAGGGCTGTCGCAATGGCAATGTGAGCAACTGTGACAAGACGCCAGCCAGCAGTTTCTCCTTCCCCTTCCCTTTCCACTCCCTTGCCTCCACCCACCAAAACCTGATTTCATATACAACACATCAGGACTTGCACAAAGAGTGGAGGGGGACCATTCTTTCTCCAAGCATATATATTAATAGAGTATGGTCCAATTTCTATTTAGCCTCATGTGCTTGGGACCTCAGTGCATCAACTCAAGCCTCAGCCCATTACATTTGTCCGGGATCGTCGGGGCATCCTGGGGACTTTGGGGTCCTGAGCCAGTGGCAGGCAATCCATGGACAATTTGGTTCAATAGCATTGGTTTCAGACCACTGTTTCCTCCCTGGAAGCCTTAATGACCCAAAGCAGGGGAACTCAGTATAGAAAAAAAAAAAAGAAAAAGAAAAAGAAGACAATAGACAAGTCCTGACTGCTGGCACAGTCTAGAAGATCTACTTGTAGCTCAAGAAGTAAGCACAAGTCGGAGCGTGGGGTCTATTGGCCCAGGGAGAGACAAGCTCTCTAAAAGAACTGGAGGACTTTTTGGACCCCAAGGAAAGGGCTTTCTGAGAGATCTCGGGTGACTGTTGGTGTAAGGGTGATCTACACTAGTATTGAGAATATGGGAACATCGCAGTCCAAAGTTATATGTCAGGACAAGGTGCAAGGAATTCCGACCAATAGTCCCCTTGGGAGTTGGTTAAATAAGTGGGACCATGTCTCAAAGTACAAAGGAAAAAGTCAAAAAAAGTTGATTAAACACTTCTGCTTTGTTTGGGGAGACCAAGACCTAGGGGGAGGAATAATATGGCCTAAGTACAGCTCCTCAGAGGATTGGGTGTGTCAGTAGTTGAATTTATAAGTTAATAGTAAAAACCCATTCAATCCAGAGGAATCTTCTTATGCCAATCTCTGGCTTGATGGGCCAGCCAAAGTTTTTCTAAGTTATTTTCAGAAAATAGAATCAGAAGAGAAGGGAAAGGGGGCAGAGACAAAGGAAACAAAAAACAAAGAGGTGGAGAAAAACAATGAGGAGAAGCAGAACTGGGACCTTTTATATATCCTGCCCCCTCCCTACATCCCACCCTTAGTAGGAGCACAACCAATAGAAGCCCCGCCCCCAATTGGAGACACTCCAAAGGCTCCCACAGCCCCCAGAGAAGAGAATAAAGAGGGGTCATATGCTGCTATTGCAAAGGAATTATATCAGTTGAAGAGAGACATACAGAACCTCCCATTTAGGGAAGAGGCAGGCACACTCCCACGGAAAACTTAGGGTTCAACAGAAAATATGTTTCCCCTCAGGAAAGTCCCATTGGGTGGAGCCCAAGGAGGCATTGGATATGTAAATGTCCCTTTATCCAGTATTGAAGTTAGGACATTTAAAAAAGAATTAGTCTCCATTATGGAGGACTCAGTTGGGGCATCAAAGCAGTTGGATCAGTTCCTGGGCCCCAGCTTATATACTTGGGCAGATACTTTCTTGTTTTCCTTGGAATTGTTTACCTTTTCCAATTTACTAATTCTGTTTTTCAGGGATTTGATTTCTTTATCCACTCTATCTTTAAATGAGTGGGATGACTTATCCAGACCCTCTTGCCAAGTTTCCCTTTTCTTTTCCCATTTTTCTTTTGGCTCTCTTGTGAGAGTCTTTTTAATTTCTTCTATGAGAGTTTTGTGTGTTGAGGACCAGATCATGTCCACCTTTGGGGAATTCATCTGGAGATGATCTGTTTTAAGGTTTAAAGTCTGCTCTCTCTCTGTACAGAAGCTATCCATAGTAAGAGCGTGCTTTAAATTTTTGCTCATTTTGACAAAAAAAGAATCAAAGAAAACAAATAAATAAACAAACAAAAGCAAATGCGGTCTGGTTTTGGGGCAGTATGGTATTACCAAGCTTCCGCTACAGACTACTGGAGGTAGCAGTGAAGCAGCAGTGGAACAGCAATGGCTGCTCTGCCTGCACAGTAGCCACTCTCTGAGCCTCTGAGAGTGTGCTGAGTCACTCTGGGTGTTGGGTGAATGTGATCAGGTCCCAAGAAACCCTAGCTTTTGGGATTATAGTCTTTACCTCCGATGTTTATAGCTTCTCTATTGATCTACTGGCAGGGCAAAGTAGCCACACTGTGGTAAAGTTTTCCCCACAAATTTTCCAATGGCTGTGACTACACCCTGCCCCTCTCCAGTCTGTTCAATATGAGCTGCCTTCCGTGCTCTTGCTGCCTGCTTGCAGTCAGTGCCAAAACAGACCTGTTCTGAAGTTCTTACAAAGTATCTTTTTCTGGGAATATGTTACATTCCAAATATTTGTTGGTTCTATCACTTCAAAACCAGTTGAGAGGCTTAATATATTGTTGGTCTGTAGAAGAAGCCGCAGAAAGTTGTGTCTGCTCTCTGCCATCTTTATTATCAAGATTCTTAACAATAACCACATTTGATACATTGATGAGGGCCAGAGGAAAATCCATATAAGTACAAAAATTATCTATTTTGAGAAAGAAGTAGTGAGGTAACCCATTCCTGATTAGGATTAAGTCAAAGCCAAAAGGCATTATCATTTGTATTATAAGTAAACCATTGAATTAAAGTCAATATGGGTTGAGGACCCTGGTGATTTTCCAGGGTCCCATTTATCATACAACTTTTAAAAAATATGACCATTTTTGAAATCAAGGTGTTTAAACACTAAACACTGTAAATACCACCCAGGTTAAACAAATATCCTAGAACAGAAGCTCTAGTCTAATTCTTGGACCAACAAGGGAAGGCTGAGTCAAAATCTCCATTTTTTTTTTCATAATTCTTGGTCCAAGAGTTCTGTGTAAACTACAAGTACCAAAAATGGTCAGGTTCAGCTCTAACATAAATCCTGATAAATAAGATGCCTGGTAGTGGTTGTCGTATTTTTAGGATTCATGATATATCTAGTCAAAATTACTCAGGTATCTATTACAGCTTAGAGAATTTTAAGGATAACAATATTTCTTTGACTTCTTCAATAAAATCTATGTGAGAAAAACAAGTATAAATAAATTCTGTCTAGTAGACCACTGGAAATCTTCTGAATCCAGAAATTTGCACTGTGTTGTATGTGGATTTGACTGTTCTGGATTTCTTATTCTTCAGTATTTATTTTATATGCATTTATCATCTGTCCCTCCCACTATCCTTCCCCTCTACTGAAGGATAACCGTTACAAACCTAAAAACAAAATGTTCTTCCAAAGTATGCATAGTCCTGGGGCAGCTAGGTGGCATAGTGTATAGAATACCAGTCCTGAAATCAGGAAGACCTGAGTTCAAATCTGATCTCAGACAACATTTCCTAGCTGGGTGACCCTGGGCAAGTCACAACCCCAATCGCCTCAGTATGCATAGTCCAGCTAAACAAATCCCTGTATTGGTCATAGCCAGAATTATGTCTCTCTCTGCATTTTAAGTTCATTACCTAACAGAAGGTGAGTGATATATTTCATCTTCAGTTTTCTGTACTTGGGATTTTTTACTACAAATATCAGAACCTAAAATCCTTCAAATTTCTTTTTTTTTTCAGTGCTGTTGTCTATATTATATATTTTCTTCTAATACTGTTCACTTTATTGTACATAATTTTAGTTTCGAATTTGGGACTACTATGAAAAAGCTGTTATAAATATTTTTGAACATATAGACCCTTTTCTTCTTTCTTTGATATCTTTTCATCTCCTGCTGTGCAGAGGAAAAGAAAAGGTAGCACAGAGCTGAGCATGACCTCAATCTGCCCCACAAAATTGTGAGTTCCTCAGCTCCTTGTCTGCTTAATCTTCAGTTTGATTTCTGGTGCTAGGAGAAATAGCTTCTATTTCTTTCTGTGTACCTTCTGAAAAAAAAAAGCGGGAGAGGAGAATAGATAATAAGGAATAAGAGTTTCATCTCCTGCTACATCTCTATCTTTATTTCCTGCTTTATCTTCAGCATGATTTCTAGATTTTTCTGGGAAAAGAGGAGACACCTTCCATTTAGTGATTAACATAAAGCTGGTCATATTTTTACACATCCCAGTGATTCTGAACTCTTATAAGTCATCATCAAAACCTCATTTCCCATTCCCCATTTCCCACCATCTGATTTCTTATCCCATTTCTCTCAATCCTCCCACCCTAGAGTCAAACAAATACTACCCATCCCTTTCACTGTGCCTTCTAGAATGGCTGTTCCATAGTCAATAAATTTTCCATCTTAATTTTTTTTAAATTTTCCCTATACTTCCATTTTCTTGCAAATACTAAGACCTAGCTTCCTGATGACACAGCCATTCTTGCCACCCTTTCTAGTATTCACTTTCACTCAATTTCCTTGCTCACTGTTTAAGTGTGAAGAGTTAAAATACTCCTTGCTCCTTATTGCTACTTCTGGGTTCTTCTGCTTCCATTATTCAATAATTTCTCCTCCTTGGAAAGCCTTACAATTTTCATCTCTCACCCAAATAAAATCCTGAGAGTTGCTGTCTACAGACTTCTAAACTTATAAAATGCTTCCTTTTCTTCCTCATGGGACTATTTTTTAAAAAAATATAGTTGTTAATAGCTTGAATTTCTTTCTTTTATTTTCTGGGAAATGACTTGGTTTATAAATTTGTATCAGTTCCTTATATGCAAAGAATTGGAAATCAAGGAGCTATCCATCAATTGGGGAATGGCTGAATAAAATGTGTTATGTGATTATGATGAAATACTACTGTTCTAAAAGAAATGATGAGCAGCTCTTCAATAATGAGATGATTCAGGTTAGTTCCAATGATCTTGGGATGAAAAGAGCCATCTGCACCCAGAAAGAGGACTGTGGGAACTGACTGTAGGATCACAACATAGTATTTTCATTTTTTTGTTGTTGTTGTTTGATTGTATTTTGTTTTCTTTCTCATTTTTTTTCCTGATTTTTTCTTGTGCATCATGATATTTGTAGAAATACATATAGAAGTATCACACATGTTTAACATATATTGGATTATTTGCCATCTAGGGGAGGGGATAGGGGAAAGTGAGGGAAAAACTTAGAACACAAAGTTTTGCAAAGGTGAATGTTGAGAACTTCCAGCCAAGATGGCAGAGAGGAGGCACACATCTATTTAAGCTCTGCATTTTCTCTCAGAATTTATTTCAGGACAAGCCTCGGAATTAGTGCTTGACTGAAAAAAACCCCACAAATAATTACCAAGAGAAGACATCCTTGAAATTCACCAGAAAAGCTCTGTTTTTGCTTGAGGCAGGGATGGTTTTAGATCAGGTGCAGGCTGAGGGCAGGCAGTGGCAGTGAGAGCATGGCAGGCAGCTCACAGCTGAGCAGACCTGAGTGGGGTGAAGTGTGATCTCAGCAATCTTTGCGGGGAGAGCTTTACTTAAGTATTGGATACTTTGCCCTGGCAGCAAGCCAGTTGACAAGGAGAGAAGCTAAAAACACAGGGGGTGAAGAATACAACCCCAAAAGGCTAGGGTCTCTCAGGACCTGGTCATACCCACCCGCAGTGTCTCAGCACGCTCTCAGAGTCTCAGAGAACAGACACAGCACAGCCATTGCTGTACTGTTAGTGCTTTGCTGCTGCCCCCCGCAGTCTGCAGAGGAAGCTCAGTAACACCATCCAGCACCCACCCCCACCCCCCAAAAAAGCAGATTGCATTTGGGTTTTTTTTTTTTTTTTTTTTTTTTGCTAGTTTGTCTTCTTTGATTTTTCAAATACCTTCTTGGAAAAACAACAGACCTGGAAAATAGATCTAGCAGAGACAATCTGAGAATTATTAGACTCCCTGAAAAATATGATGAAAAAAAAGAGCCTGGACACTATTTTCCAGGAAATTATCAAAGAGAACTGCCCAGAAGTTATAGAAACAGAGGGTAAAATAGACATTGAAAAAATTCATTGATCACCTACTGAAAGGGATCCTAAAATCAAAACACCAAGAAATATAGAGGCCAAATGCCAGAACTATCAGACGAAAGAAAAAATACTGCAAGCTGCTAGAAAAAAATCAATTCAAATATAGAGGAGCCACAATAAGGATTACCCAGGATCTGGCAGCATCCACATTAAAGGATCGAAGGGCCTGGAATATGATATTCTGATAGGCTAAGGAACTTGGTATGCAACCAAAAATAACTTAGCCAGACAAAATGAGCATGTTTTTCCAGGGAAGAAGATGGATATTCAACAAAATAAGCGAATTTCACCTATTTTTGATGAAAAAACCAGAACTTAACAACAAGTTTGATCTACAAATATAGTAAAAGAAATTTTGGGAACTATATTTCTGCTATAAAGATATATAAAGAATACATGTATACCTTGTTCTAGAAACTAGAGGTGGAATGGAAATTGCACCAGAAAGAGGGTAAAGTGGGGGTACTACACCTCACGAAGAGGCAAAGGAAACCTATTATTTCTGAGAGAAAGAATGGAGGGGGATGAACATAGTGTGTATCTTACTGCCATCAGAATTGGCTTAAAGAGAAAAATTTTAGACATATTCGATTTATGGTGAAACTTCTCCCATCTCATTGAAAAGTGGGAGGGGAAAAGTAAAAGCGGAAGAGAATACAGAAATTGTGAGGAAAAGGAATAAGATAGTGGGAGGAACTGTAAGGTGGGTGGAGGGATAATAAAAAGGGAGAGCTGTGAAAAGCAAATGGTGCTCACAAGTTTAATAATGGGAAGGGGAGTAAGAGGAAAGGAAGGGAGAAAAGCATAAACAGGGGTTAACAAGATGGCAAGTAATATAGAATTGGTCATTTAATCATAAATGTGAATAAGGTAAACTCCCCCATAAAGAGGAAGCGGTTAGCAGAATGTACTAAAAGCCAGAATCCTACAATATGTTGTTTACAGGAAATACACCTGAAGCAGGGAGATACATACAGAGTAAAGGTAAAAGGTTGGAGCAGAATCTACACATGCTTCACATGCTTCAGGTGAAGTCAAAAAAAGTAGGGGTAGCCATCCTAATCTCAGATCAAGCAAAAACAAAAATTGATCTAATTAAAAGAGATAAGGAAGGGCACTATATCTTGCTAATGGTAGCATAGATAATGAAGCAATATCAATATTAAATATATGCACCAAGTGGTGTAGCATCTAAATTCTTAAAAGAGAAATTAAGAGAGCTGCAAGAAGAAATAGACAGCAAAACTACAATAGTGGGAGATCTCAACCTTGCACTCTCAGAATTAGATAAATCAAACCAGAAAATAAATAAGAAAGAAGTCAAAGAGGTAAAAAGAATATTAGAAAAGTTATATATGATAGCTCTCTGGAGAAAACTAAATGGAGAGAGAAAGGAGTACACTTTCTTCTCAGCATTTCATGGAACCTATACAACAATTGATCATATATTAGGACATAACAACCTCAAAGTCAAATGAAGTAAGGCAGAAATAGTAAATACATCCTTTTCAGACCATGATGCAATGAAAATTACATTCAATAAAAAGCCAGGGGAAAATAGACCAAAAAATAATTGGAAACTAAATAATCTCATGCTAAAGAATGATTGGGTGAAACAGCAAATCATAGATATAATTTATAACTTCACCCAAGAAAATGACAATAATGAGACAGCATACCAAAATGTGTGCGATGCAGCCAAAGTGGTAATAAGCGGAAATTTCATATCTCTAGAGACCTACTTTCATAAAATAAAGAAAGAACAGGTCAATGAATTGGGCTTGCAACTACAAATGTTAGAAAAGGGAAAATTAAAAATCTCCATCAAAAACTAAACTTGAAATTCTAAAAATAAAAGGAGAGATCAATAAAATTGAAAATTAAAAAAAAACTATTGAATTAATTAATAAAACTAAGAGTTGGTTCTATGAAAAAACCAACAAAATTGACAAACCCTTAGTAAATGTGATTTAAAAAAAAGGAAAGAGGAAAATCAAATTGTTAGTCTTCAAAATGAAAAGAGAGAACTCACCAGTAATGAAGAGGAAATTAGAGTAATAATTAAGAGTTACTTTGCCCAACTTTATGCCAATAAATTTGATAACTTAAATGAAATGGAAGAATACCTTCAAAAATATAGCTTGCCCAGATTAACAGAGGAAGAAGTAAATAGACTAAACAGTCCCATTTTAGAAAAAGAAATAGAAAAAGCTATTAACCAACTCCCTAAGAAAAAATCCCCAGGACCAGATGGATTTACATGTGAATTATATCAAACATTTAAAGAACAATTAACTCCAATGCTATATAAACTATTTGAAAAAATAGTGATTGAAGGAGTCCTACCAAATTCTTTTTATGACACAGACATGGTACTGATACCTAAACCGGGTAGGTTGAAAACAGAGAAAGAAAATTATAGACCCATCTCCCTAATGAATATTGATGCTAAAATCTTAAGTAAAACATTAGCAAAAAGATACAGAAAATCATTCCCAGGATAATACACTATGATCAAGTAGGATTTATACCATGAATGCAGGGCTGGTTCAATATTGAGAAAACTATTAGCATAATTGACTATATCAATAACCAAATTAGCAATAACCATATGATCATCTCAATAGATACAGAAAAAGCATTTGATAAAATCCAACATCCATTTCTAATAAAAAACACTTGAGAGGATAGGAATAAATGGACTTTTCCTTAAAATAGTCAGGAGCATATATTTAAAACCGTCAGTAAGCATCATATGCAATGGGGACAAACCTTTCCCAGTGAGATCAGGAGTGAAACAAGGTTGCCCACGATCACCATTATTATTCAATATTGTATTAAAAACGCTAGCCTCTGCAATAAGAGTCGAGAAAAAGGTTAAAGGAATTAGAGTAGGTAATGAGGAAACCAAACTATCTCTCTTTGCAGATGATATGAGTATATTTAAAGAACCCCAGAGATTCTACTAAAAAGCTATTAGAAATAATTCATAACTTTAGTAAAGTTGCAGGATACAAAATAAATCCACATAAATCCTCAGCATTTTTATACATCACAACAAAACCTAATAGCAAGATATACAAAGAGAAATTCCATTCAAAATAACTGTTGATAGCAAAAAATATTTGGGAATCTATCTACCAAAGGAAAGTCAGGAATTATATGAGCAAAATTACAAAACACTTTCTACACAAATAAAGTCAGATTTAAATAATTGGAAAAATATTAAGTGCTTTTGGATAGGCTGAGCGAATATAATAAAGATGACAATACTCCCTAAGCTAATCTATTTATTTAGTGCTATACCAATCAGACTCCCAAGAAACTATTTTAATGATCTAGGAAAAAGTAACAACAAAATTCTTATGGAAGAACAAAAGGTCGAGGATCTCAAGGGAATTAATAGAAAAAAAAAATCAAATGAAGGTGGCCTAGCTGTACCTGATCTAAAATTATATTATAAAGCAGCAGTCACCAAAACCATATTGGCTAAGAAATAGATGAGTTGATCAGTGGAATAGGTTAGGTTCACAAGACAAAATAGTCAACTATAGCAATCTAGTGTTTGACAAACCCAAAGATCCTAACTTTTGGGATAAGAATTCATTATCTGACAAAAACTGCTGGGAAAACTGGAAATTAGTATGGCAGAAATTAGGCGTGGACCCACACTTAACCATGTACACCAAGATAAGATCAAAATAGGCCATGATTTAGACATAAAGAATGAGATTATAAATAAATTAGAGGAAAATAGGATAGTTTACCTCTCAGACTTGTGAAGGAGGAAGGAATTTATGACCAGAGATGAACTAGAGATCATTATTGATCACAAAATAGAAAATTTTGATTATATCATATTAAAAAGCCTTTGTACAAACAAAACTAATGCAAATAAGATTAGAAGGGAAGCAACAAACTGGGAAAACATTTTCACAGTTAGAGTTTCTGATAAAGGCCTCATTTCCAAAATATATAGAGAATTGACTCTAATTTATAAGAAATCAAGCCATTCTTCAATTGATAAATGTTCAAGGGATATGAACAGACAATTTTCAGATGATGAAATTGAAACTATTTCCACTCATATGAAAGAGGGTTCCATATCACTATTGATCAGAGAAATGCAAATTAAGATAACGCTGAGATACCACTACACATCTGTCAGATTGGCTAAGATGACAGAAAAAAATAATGATGAATGTTGGAGGGGATGAGGGAAAACTGGGACATTGATGCATTGTTGGTGGAGTTATGAACGAACCATTCTGGAGAGCAATCTGGAATTATGCCCAAAAAGTTATCAAAGTGTGCATATCCTTTGATCCAGCAGTGCTACTACTGGGCATATATAGCAAAGAGATACTAAAGAAGGGAAAGGGATCTGTATGTGCCGAAATGTTTGTGGCAGCCCTGTTTGTAGTGGCTAGAAACTGGAAAATGAATGGATACCCATCAATTGGAGAATGGTTGGGTAAATTGTGGTATATGAATGTTATGGAATATTATTGTTTTGTAAGAAATGACCAGCAGGATGAATACAGAGAGGCTTGGCGAGACTTACATGAACTGATGCTAAGTGAAAGGAGCAGAACCAGGAGATCATTATACACTTCAACAACAATACTGTATGAGGATATACTCTGATGAAAGTGGATTTCTTCAACAAAGAGACAATCTAACTCAAGTTTCAATTGATCCATGCTGGATAGAAGCAGCTACACCCAAAGAAAGAACATTGGGAAATGAATGTAAACTGCTTGCATTTTTTTTTCTTCCTGAGTTATTTTTACCTTCTGAATCCAATTCTTCCTGTGCAATAAGAGAACTGTTTGATTTTGCACACATATATTGTAACTAGGAAATACTGTGACATATTTAACAGGTATAGGACTGCTTGCAATCTAGGGGACGGGGTGAAGGGAAGGAGGGGAAAAATCGGAACAGAAGTGAGTGCAAGAGATGATGTAAAAAATTACCCAAGCATGGATTCTGCCAATAAAAAGTTATAATTAGTAAATAAAAAAAAAAAAGGTGAATGTTGCAAATTATACTTGTGTATATTTTGAAAATAAAAGTCTTTAATTAATTTAATTTGTCAGCTGACAATCCCACAACATTGCTATTAATATTTGTACATGGTACATTTTATTTTTCATGAACTCATGGAGGACTTTCCAGGTTTTTCTAAAAGCATCCTACTGATTATTTCTTTTTTTTTTAATTAAAGATTTTTACTTCAAAATATATATAAGTATAATTTTCAACAATCTAGAAAATATAGGACATTTTTCTATCTCTTAACCAAGATTACCCTAATTTTGCTTCTGAAATCAAAAGAGTAGAATCTTTACTACTTAACACCTTTCTTAAGAGTGGAATGTCAGGATCACCTTCTACCATCTATCTGCAGCTTCTGAAATAGACAATCCAGGCACAGCTTTTAGGAGGCCATACCATTTTTTTGTCCTATTTTAACTTTTAGGTATCAATTATTCATGTGTTTTGAAATCAAATATATTGATGTGAACATAAATGCAATCTAATTACCATCTATTGTTTTTAGAATCCAACCCCAAAGTATCCTATGATGATTACAATGCTGGATTCAGTGTCTAGACAACCTAGACTAGAAGTTCCTATAAATTGTGTGACTTTAGGCAAGACACCTAACTCTTTGAAACTCAGTTTCCACTTCTGTAAAATAGTAATAATAATAACACCAAGTTTACAAGATAATTGTAAGAATCAAATGCAAATGTATGTAAAGTTCTTTGTGAATCTTAAATCATTATATAAATGGATGCTAATTTTTTTATTATCCCCCACAAAAAAATAGTTTTGTTTCTTAGAAAGTGGAGTTGTTAAAGTTTGTACAAAACGCATGCTTCCTCATCGTTTAGTCATTCTGCTTCTCATTCTTCTCTTAGATTAGAGGCTTTTGTTACATAAGGAGGCATATATAAAGCCATATGTAATATCAATTACTATTATTATTGTCATCATCATTAAGTGAGAGGGAGGGATGTTTGTCATGTTCCATATGTTTCAGTGGAATTTATCTACTGCTAAGAAGCTATGTTAGATGTAAGATTTATGGGAATCACATAATATAAAGTATGGATTATTCACTATTTGAGGGGATAGCCAAATTTAGTGAAATCACAGATCCATTGATACTTTAAGAATGTAATACTTCCACATTGAAAATAATTGCAAGTGAGACTTACATGAACTGATGCTAAGTGAAATGAGCAGAACCAGAAGATCATTATACACTTCGACAACGATATTGTATGAGGACATATTTTGATGGAAGTGGATTTCTTTGACAAAGAGACTTAACTAAGTTTCAATTGATAAATGATGGACAAAAGCAGCTACACCCAAAGAACGAACACTGGGAAACAAATGTGAACTATCTGCATTTTTGTTTTTCTTCCCAGGTTATTTATACCTTCTGAATCCAATTCTCCCTATGCAACAAGAGAACTGTTCGGTTCTGCAAACATATATTGTATCTAGGATATACTGCAACATATCCAACATATAAAGGACTGCTTGCCATCTAGGGGAGGGGGTGGAGGGAGGGAGGGGAAAAAAAATCGTAAAAGAAACGAGTGCAAGGGATAATGTTGTCAATATAAAGTAATCATTAAATAAAAAATAAAAATATATTTTAAAAAATTTAAAAAAAAAATAATTGCAAGTCTCCAAATTGAGCCATTCTTGAAATCCTAGAATAAGACAAAGTCAAAACTTCAAGAAGGTAGTCACAGGACCAATTCAGAATTTCTCCCTACTAACATCAAATCTGGAAGTTGGGAAGTAGATTTTAAGAAAAAGTAAACAAGCAATCCCACTACAAAAGTTACTGTGGTGACAGGGAAATTCAATGAATAAACAAACACAGAAAAGAATGACTCTTCTCTCTCTTTCTCTCTCTGTCTCTCTCTCTTTCTTTCTCTGTCTCTCTGTCTCTGTCCCTGTCTCTCTCTCTCTCTCTCTCTCTCTCTCTCTCTCTCTCTCTCTCTCTCTCTGTGTGTGTGTGTGTGTGTGTGTGTACGTAAAACAAAGCATCAAAGGAAAACACAGGATGGATATGATTTCAATTAAATTTCCTGGATAAGATGAAGCAAGAATTAACAAGTTAAAAATTGTTTTTATTAAATGAAATGAGAGCCTCAGAGGAAGAAAACTGGAAGTGAAATTGAACTAGGGAAGAATGAGTTGGAAAGAGAATTACCAGATTGCTATAAAAGGCACAAAATCTTGTCCAAACAACAAACTCACTGAAAATCAGAATGAGCCAAATAGAAGCCAATGACTCTATAAGAAAACAAGGAGAAAACAGTTAAAAGGATGGAAAAAAAAAGTACAAGGTATTTCACAGCAATAACTGACCAGAAAAACAGATCAAGGAGGAAAACAAGTTGCACTATATTATTTCCTTGCTCAATAAGTTTCTATGGTTCTCCATTATCTCTAGGATCAAATATAAAGTCTACTATTTGGCATTTAAAGCTCTTCATAACTTAGCCCTCTTTTATCTTTTTAGTCTTCTTACACTACATTTCTTTTCATGCATTTTCTAGTACTACTACATTGGCCTATTTGTGGTTCCCCCAACATGATATTCAGTCTCACTGTGCCCTATTCTTGCAAAACTCTGTCCTCTCACAATAGCCTTTTAATTTCCTTGACTTCCTTCAAAATTCAGTTCATATGTCACCTTTAGGAGTAAGTCTTTCACCACTTTATCCCCTCCCACTAAGGCCATTCCTTTTAAGTGGGTTTTAATGCAAGCAGTATTTAAGGTTTCAAGACTCAAATTATCTCAAGGAACTTGGGCCAAGAGGACAATGAGTCATCAAAAGCTCAAAAACATCCTTTGAGCTCTGTGTTTTCCCTGCCATATTTGCAGCAGAGGACACAGGAGCATATCAAATATGAGAGAATAGATCACCTTTCTTTTCAAAACTGGGCATACAAAATGTATCTACCTACTTTCACAATGGGAAATGCACATATTTGTTTCTCTTTCTGAGTTCTATTGATTACTCCAAACATAGCTGGGTATAATCACACTTTGTACTTTGTACTTTGTATACTTTGTAATCTCTGTGTTAATTCTATTAGTTCAAAGGGCCTTTGCCTTAGTCCCTTCGGCACATTAATTTTATTTTCAAAGATACTACGTTTTTTGCCTGAATTTGAACTTGGTTGTTTTTTCAAAACTAGTTAGATAAATAGAATTACCCCTTAAGCAAGGCACTGTTTGGCATTAGATTAAGTACTGACAATATTTATTCAGATGATTTTAAAGCTCTGACTAGTTTACTGAAGAATGGTTTTTCTTTTTATTTTATTTTACTTTTTTTTTTAAATTTATTTTGTCTTTAAAAAACAGCATAAGAAAAACAGAAAAGGAATGCAAAACAAAAGAGAACATTATCAGGAAGGATTTAAAATATATAATAAATGACCACTTCAAGAAAGTATATATATTAGTAAAGAAATTATATTCATATTATTGTTCTGTAAGAAATGACTAGCAGGGTGATTTCAAAAAAGGCCTGGAGAGATTTACATGAACTGATGCTGAGTGAAATGAGCAGGACCAGGAGATCATTATATACTTCAACAACAGTACTATATGATGATCAATTCTCATGGACATAGCCATCTCCAGCAATGAGATGAACCAAATCAGTTCCAATAGAGCAGTAATGAACTAAACCAGCTACACCCAGGGAAAGAATTCTGGGAGATGACTATGAACTACTACATAGAATTCCCAATCCCTCTATTTTTGTCCACCTGCATTTTTTATTTCCTTCACAGGCTAATTGTACACTAATTCAAAATCTGACTCTTTGTACAGGAAAATAACTGTTTGGATATATATATACATACATATTGTATTTAACTTATACTTTAACATATTTAACATATATTGATCAACCTGCCATCTGGGGGAAGGGGTGGGTGGAAGGAAGGAAAAAGTTGGAACAAAAGGCTTGGCAATTGTCAATGCTGAAAAATTACCTATGCATATATCTTGTAAATAAAAAGCTATAATAAAAAATAATAATAATAAAAAAAAGAAATTATATTCATGAGTGTCCATCTTTTCTTTACTTCCTTGTAAACTGTTCATTTGTTCTCTGTTATACACCTTTTTTACTTTATTCTTTATTTTCCCCTTTCATCCCCTTCCATCACTCCCAAGCAGGCTATAGTTAAGAAAGGATATATTTATGTATACATATATAAATATATACATACACATACATACCCACATATACCCTCACACATAGACACACATATTTTTCCTATTCCTGCTGACTCTTTGCTTTAATTCTCTTTATTAACTTGCTTTGCTATCACTTAACTTCTTCCTACCCATGCATACTTCCCTTTTCTTCCCTTACCCTTTGCTTCCCCATCTGCCCATCCCTCCACCCCTTATTTCTTTATAGGTTTTGGAGGGGGCTATACCCTTCATTGTATATATGTAATATTGCCTACTTAACCCATTCTTGATTTGAGTAGGTTTTTAGAATTACGAGCCCTCCTCCCTCCTCTGATGCCTCTGTGTCTATTCTTTCTTTGCACCTCATTTGTATAACATAATTACTATTCTTAACTTAACTCTGCCCCAATCTTTCTTTTGAGTTACTCTATTGTTGATGTCAATCTTAAATTGTTGTGCCACAGTTCCCTTTTAATGTCCTGACCCAGTTTCTCTAATTGTCCTATTTAGTTACTCTGCCTCAGGTTATAACCTTTCCTTCTTAATGTTTGATGAGATAAAGGTTTTATATTTTTAGGCTATAATCAATCCTTCTTAATGTTTGACAGGATAAAGGTCTATCCATTTTAGACATCATTAGAATATCAGTAACCTCTCCAGTACCTCCCTCCATTATGTCATCCTAGGTGCCTCCCTCCATTAGTTATCCCCATCCAGGTACTTCCCCCATTATGTCATTTTTCTTGTTATCCTATAAGAGTCTTGCTGTCTGATATTCAGGGCTGGATTCTTTGAGACCACCAAACATGGAACATTTGGTCCCAGTAAATCTCTCCATTTAATAAACTATTAAATTGTTCTCTAATTTCTGTCTTGCTCAGTTTCTCCAGCATTATAAAACATATGATATTCATTTCCCATGTAAGAAAAATATTAACAATTTGTCCATGTTGAGTTCCTTGAAACTGACCTTTGATATTGACTCTTACATCTTAAATTTTCTATTAAGTTCAGGTTTAGTTGATAGAAAATCCTGAAAATCTACAAGTTCATCCAATGCCTATTATTTTTCATTCAATATTATACATAATTTTTCTGAATATATTTTTGGCTCCAGGCCTAGTTCTTTAGATTGCTGGTAGATATGATTCCAGGATCTGTGGTCTTTTATTGTGCCTGTTGATAAGTCCTGTATAATTCTAATTGTAGCTCCAGCATGTAGAAGGCCAGTATTGAATAAGTCCATGTACAGGAAGTCTGGTCCAGGTATTACTTGAGACCTGATCTCTGTAAAGGCTAATCAGTTCAAAGCATTGGCTCACCATTTCCCTAATGAATGAAAGACATATTTGAGACAAATTTAAGATAATCTTATGATAATCTTGTGATAGGAACAAGGCATCACAATCATGTTATTTATGACTGTCTTGGTAAATACATTGGTATGATAATTTCTGATATTCACAACAGTTTCGATAAGTAATTTGGTATTGATAAACATCACAATTATTTACAATTCTATTGGTATTGATGAGCATTACAATAATGCTGTTTACAATTCTATTTTGATAAATATCTCAATATTGATAGTTAAGATGGATATTGAAATGTCAAGGTATGGTTTATGCATTAATCCTGGAATATATATGGTGTCACCTGGAGATAGCTAGCGTTAATGTAATACTAGCTTAAAGAGTAAAGTATCTTTTGTCTCTTTTTGTTTCTCTGATGTTTAGCACTGTGCCTAGCACATGGTAAGAACTTTATATTGACTGAATTGAACTGAGTTGAGTGGAAGGAGCAATGAGGCGGATTTCCTCTAACTCTAAGGAGAAACTTCCAAACTCTAAAAGTAGAATTAGATAATATATGAAGCAGCAAGTTCCATTTGCAGGAGTCTGGGAGTAGAAATTAAACATATCAGAAATGTTGTAGAGGGGATTCCTATTCAGAAATAGTATCATTTTGTCGATTCATTTCAGACATGTTTGATTCTTCATGACCCCATTTGAGGAAGTTGTTTTTTTTTTTTTTTTTTGGACATTTCCTTCCCCAGCTCATTTTACATATAAGGAAACTGAGGCAAATGAAGTTTAGTGACTTGCCCAGAGTCACACAGCTAGAAAGTGTCTAAGGAAGATAAATCTTCCTGACTCCAGATCCAGTGTTCTATCCACTGTACCATTCAGCTACCCTAATAATAATAACCGCTTGTATTACTTAAACACTTTAAGATTTGCAGAATGCCTTTCATAATGTTAACTCATTTGATCCGTGAAGTAAACTCTGTCAAGATATTGGGAGACACCTGGGAGACATAAGGCCCAGTAAGCAAGCTGTGCCTTGAGCATGTCAAAACAGCAATTCTTTGCACTTACCTTCTGGACCATCTCAGCCACTGCAAAATCTCAGAATTGTTTCTGGTCATGATGCCCTGCTATGAGTCGAACTTATCACATTGTTGCTGTTATACCTCATTGTCAAGGGTATACATTGTGTAGCCATTGATGTAAGTATAGAGATATCCCACACTAAAGTGGGGCCCCTCAGAACGTGTGTTTTTGTTTACAAGTCATTTCTCTCACTTTGAAATCAACTATCTGTTTGATTCCTGACTTTCTTGTCTCTAGCCTGCTCCAATTGTCTCTGGCCACCTATAGATTAGAGACCAGTTCCTTCTGATAGACATTAATTGCTGTTTGAAGTGGAAATGGACACTAAAGTGGTTTATTAGACTCTCTAGTACCAAAAGAAAAGGACCAAATGCCACCAAAAATTTATTTCTCCAGGAATCCAATATTTCCCTCATCTGGTGAGTTCTCTACCCCTGTTCCTGCTCCAATCACTTTGCTCCTGATTTGGTCTAGCTATATTAATTGGTGTCAGAAGTGGGATTGGATGGAATTGGACCAAGTAGACTTTCCAGTACCAATGGTAGCAGACAAGGCACCAGTGGAGATTTCTCTAGTGTCTGACCCCCTTCACCTAGTGAATCCATTGTCTTTTTCTAGCTTCCATCCTGGGATCATTCCTTGGTTGAACTCCCCATTCTTTGTGAAAAAATTCCAGAACCCTTTCCCTGACCTAGTTTATCCCTGATCACTCTGGTAAGGATATTATTTCTTACCTACACACCTCTTGTTAATTAGACTCTCTGCATTCCCCTACTCCTTTACTTCATGGTCCTGTAAAATTTACAGTTGAAAGCCGGCCCCAAGACTGCATGCCTCAGCTCAACCAGGTAAAACAAGAATTGCTACAGTATGCTTTGTTAAAATTGTGTCTATTTGTAGTCTTGTCATTTTGTCTGTATTCATATCTTTGTAAAATATCAAATGTCTGTGCTGTGCTTTTATTGTGACCTAGATTCCTTTACTTTGTAAGATTCAAAATGCAGTGATCCAGAAAAATTTCTAAGCTCTATAGTCAGAAAGCTTTGAACATTGGGAAAGATTAATGAACTTTTGTAGTTGAAACAATTATCCCAGTAGGCAAGGCTAACTCCCACTTTAAGATTTCCATAGGAGATTAGTAATAAGGAAAAAAAAAAAAAACATTCATGACATTTTTTCTTGACATTTCAGCTTTAGTTATGCTGGAATTATAGAAATAAAGTCATATAATCAAAATTTGTGGAACTATTGAAATATATTTTTTTTTTACCAGATTAAAGAGTTTGAAGATTAATTAAAATTGCAGGATAGAACTCCTGAGATTTTGGTGTAATTCCAAGAATTTACTCTCTTCTGAAATATCAAGTTTTGGGGTACCACTCTAGAATTTGTTTTAAGGAAAAATAAGGATTAAATTTTATAAAAGTTAAATGTAAATGACAAAATTAATAATTCTAGGGCAATGAAGGAAGGCAAATAGTTTTGAAATAATCCCAAATAATTTGAAATAAAAAGACAGAAAAAATATAAGTAAAAAATTTGTAGTTTATTGTAGAGGGCTACAGATAGTGGGAAAATTCTGGGTGAGGTATAAGACCCTTCAGCCCAGAGGGAACCTGCTGACAATGTCTGGTTCAGCTCCCCTTCCTGAGAACTTAGGAGGCACAACAATGATACTGTTTGAGGATGTATTCTGATGGAAGTGGATCTCTTCGATAAAGAGAGCCTTAATTGATCAAAGATGGACAGAAGCAGCTACACCCAGAGAAAGAACACTGGGAAATGAATATAAACTGCTTGCATTTTTGTTTTTCTCCCCGGGTTATTCATACCTTCTGAATTCAATTCTCCCTGTGCAACAAGAAAACTGTTCGGTTCTGCACACATATATTGTCTCTAGGATATACTGCAACCCATTCAACATGTACAGGACTGCTTGCCATCTGGGGGAAGGGGTGGAGGGAGGGAGGGGAAAAATCGGAACAGAAGTGAATGCAAGGGATAATGCTGTAAAAAATTACCCTGGCATGCATTCTATCAATAAAAAGTTATTAAAAAAAAAAAAAAAGAACTCAGGAGGCAGGACAACCTGTGTTGTAATTAAAGCAGTGTGATACCAAGTGGCAAAGAGTCATCTACACACAATAGCAATTTGTTTATGTGGTCCCACATGTGCAGTGTATAGTTAGTGCTTGAGCAGGGCTAGATATATATCTTAATATATAAGGCTGAGAGAATTTAGAATAAATGGACACCAGGTTTGACCATCCACGTGAGTCCTTCCTCATCACTCTTCTTCTAAAACCAAGGACTCGGGCTGGTACCAAGGTCCTCCAGAGAGCTAGTCCCGATAAAACACATAATAGCCCCCTCTTCTTAATTCTTCTCATCCCACACCAGATTCCTACATGTAGGTAATTGGGGGGGGGGGGGGGGAAGGCTGAAAAAATGTAGGGAAACTTGAATTATGTTCCAGGTGCAGAAATTTATTACCTATATAATGAGGCAAATTATCTTATCTCTGTTTGTACCAGTTTCCTGATGGGTGAAGAGAAAAATAATAATGGTACCCACTTCCCAGAGTTGTTGTAGGAATCAAAATAATATGATTGTAAAGTGCTTAACCCAGAGTCTGGCATATGCTGAGCACTGTATTATTATTATTTCTTTAATTGAATGTAATTGTTTTATACCTGACAACTCTAATGTGCTTTTAAAATGCCAAAGATGATAAGATTAATGACTTTTATATGGGATTATTTGGAAATGCAATTACTGTATAATTTGGAAATGCAATTGATGACATCTGAAGTTTTGTTTAGTATTTTAAATATATATTGTTTATTTTACTATTTCTAAGTTCTCTTTAGTAAAGTTAGAGAAACAATTGTAACAGAAATGCTGTTAGAGAAAACAACTTTTTAAAAAAATTATTAATTTTTTTATTAGAGCTTTTTATTTACAAAACATAAGCATGGGTAATTTTTAAACATTGACCCTTGCAAAATCTTCTGTTCTAAATTTTCTCCTCCTTCCCCCCACCCCTCCCCTAGATGGCAGTGTTGGAAGCAGACGGCCCCCACCCAGGTGCCTTTCTCATGACCCCAGTTCAGGTGCCTTTCCCCCCCTTGCTGCAACAGAGTCGCGCAGGTGGTCAAACAATTCTGAGAACTGCAACCAGGTAAAACGATCTTGAGAATTAATCTTGAGTTGTCACCACACTATGTTCCTGTTCACTCCTAATAGCCCATGTATCTTTCTCAGACCCAACCCTACTTTTCTTTTCTATATAAGTTGTATCCTGAGGACAATAAACTGAGACCTTGACAAGAATCTGCTTGGTCTCCCTCTTCTTTCTCGCCCATTTCTCTTTCAGGCTGGGTTCTCCTCGACCCCCCGAATAACTAAGTCCCGGTGGACGGGACATGGCAGGTAGTCCAACATATGTTAAATATGTTAAAATATATGTTAAATCCAATATATATTATATATATATGTGTGTGTGTGTGTGTGTGTGTATACACACACATATATATACATATTAATACAGTTATCTTCCTGCACAAGAAAAATCAGATCAAGAAGGAAGAAAAAAAAAAAAACTGGGAAAGAAAACAAAATGCAAGCAAATAACATGCAAACATTTTTGGAATGTTATGTTCTCACTGTCCTCTCTCTGGGTGTAGATGGCTCTCTTCATCACTGAACAAGAATTGATTTGAATCATCTTATGGTTGAAAAGAGCCACGTCCATTAGAATGGATTGTCGTATAATCTTGTTGTCATGTATAATCATCTCCTGGTTCTGCTCATTTCACTTAACATTAATTCATGTAAGTCTCTCTATGCTTCTCTGAAATCATCTTGTTGATCATTTCCTACAGAACAATAATATTCCAAAATATTCATAGACCATAATTGATGGGCATCCCCTCAGTTTCCAGTTTCTTGCCACTACAAAGTGGGCTGCCACAAACATTTTGCACATATGGGTCCCTTTACCTCCTTTAAGATCTCTTTGGGAAATAATCCCAGTAGAAACACTGCTGGATTAAAGGGTATGCACAGTTTAATACCTTTTTGAGCATAGTTCCAGATTGCTCTCCAAAATGGCTGGATCTGTTCACAGTTCCACCAACAATGTATCAGTGTCCCACTTTTCCCATATCCCCTCCAACATTCATTATTATCTTTTCTTGTCATTTTAGCCAATCTGACAGGTGTGTAGTGGTACTTCAGAGTTGTTTTAATTTGTATTCTCTGATCAATAGTGATTGGGAATCACCTTTTCATATGACTAGAAATAGTTTCAATTTCTTCATTTGAAAATTGTCTGCTCATATCCTTTGACCATTTATCAATTGGAGAATGGCTTGAATTCTTATAAATTTGAGTCAATTCTCTATATATTTTAGAAATGAGGCTTTTATTAGAACCTATGGATGTAAAAATGTTTTCCTAGTTTGTTGCTTCCCTTCCATCTTGATTGTATTAGTTTTGTTTGTATAAAAGCTTTTTAACTTAATATAATCAAAATTATCTGATCAATAATGATCTCTAATTCTTCTTTGGTCACAAATTCCTTCTTCCTCCACAGATCTGAGAGGTAAACTATCCTATGTTCTTCTAATTTGAGAAAACAACTTTTTTAGTATGAATGCTGTTACACGTGAATTCTTTTAAAAGGATGTATAAAAAAAAAGTAAATATTTGAAAACTTTAATTTTAAAGAGGTATATTTTGCTATAAAGCATATAATATGATAGCAAATTTTCAGTTGAAATTCTTGGCTATTATGAATGTGGTTAAAGATGTAGCTCCAAAATATTAATGATGAGTCAACTATCAGGTATTTATAAATGTAAGAATTGAATGTTGAGAGGTTTCTGGGGAGATACCAGAGTAGGACAGAAAACATCATTGGATGTAGATGCTATTACTATCTTCATTTTAGAGAGAGAGACTGAAGTCCTAGATATTATTTTCCTAATATCAAATGATTAGTATGAGGTAGGCTTTGAATTCAGGTTTTTCTAACTCTATACCTGGTACTGTGAGCCCCAACTGCAACCTAAGGGAATAGCTATCATTCCTTATATCTTGAAAATAAAGGAGTTCTCACTGGAGCTCAGATTTTTTAAATTGGCAAGCTCTCTTTGGATCTAGCCTGTCCCAAACTCACTATGTTGTTCACTTGCCATCTTCATGTTTTGTTTCTTTTATCTTTTATGAGTCTGAAACTTTTTTTTAAATAAAGCTTTTTATTTTCAAAACACATGCACTGATAATTTGATAACATTGACCCTTGCATAGCCTTGTTTCAGTTTTTTCCTCCTTTCCTCTACCCTCTCCTTTAGCAAGCAATCCAATATATATTAAACTGTTAAACTATCTGTTAAATCCAAATTGTATAAACATATTTATATAATTCTCTTGCTGCACAAGAGAAATAAGATTAAAAAAAGAAAATAAATGAGAAAGAAAACAAAATGCAAATGAATAACAACAAAATGAATGAGAATGTTATGTTGTGATCCACATTCCAACAGTCTTCTCTCTGGGTGTAGCTAGCTGTCTTCATCACAAGATCATTGGAACCAGCCTCAATCATATCATTTTTGGAAAGTGTCACATTCATCAGAACTGATCATTGTATAATATTGATGTGTACAATGTTCTCTTGGTTCCGCTCATTTCGCTCAGCATCAGTTCATGTAAGTCTCTCCAGGCCTTTCTGAAATCATCCTGCTGGTCCTTTCTTATAGAACAATAATGTTCCCTAACATTCATATACCATGAAACTTCTTTATGTTCCACATTTTTCTGGGGTTTTGCCTTCCTTCCCAAATGATGTGATAGATACCAAATGATGAGATATTATGAATATGTCAGTGAAGAAAAACTATAAAGGAACAAACTATAAAGGGATGTCAGTGAAGCCATGGGAGGAAAGGTTATAAAAGATGACCTTTTTGATAATATTTATCTTTTATCATTTGAACTTCTGAGTTTAAATCTGATCACAGACATTTATTAGCTTTTTAATTCTAGGCAAGTCACTTAACCCAGTTTGCCTCAATTATTCATCTATGAAATGAGTTGGAGAAGGAAGGCAAACCAGTTCAATATCTTTGCCAAAAAATCAAAACAAAACAAAAGGGGTCATGAAGTCAGCCATAACCAAAATGATTGAATAACAAATAAGCTCCATAGAAAACTGATAGTATTTGTAACAAATTTCAGTATAATGTCTGAGAATTTCTTTAAATCCATACCTATCTTATTTTGCTAATTTAAAAATTTCCCAAGATAAGTAAAGATTAATACAGATGAAGGCTATTTTAAAAAAGAAGGGGACTATGAATTGGTATGGTCATTCTCGTAATAAAAAAAAAGGAATCATGCCAATAAAAACACAAAAATGTACATGCCCCTTTGTCTATCAATACTGTCCTTCCATATAAAACTGATAACATTTGTAACAAATTTCAGTATAGTATCTGAGAATTTCTTGAAATCTCCACCTCTCTTATTTTGCTAATTTAGAAATTTCCCAAGGTAAATAAAAATTAAGATAGATGAAGGCTGTTTAAAATAAGTAGAGGGACTATGAATTGGTGTGCCCATTTTGTTAAAAAAAAAAAAAAAAAAGAATTATACCAATAAAAACACTAACATATGCATATCTCCTGGTCTATCAATACTGTCCTTTTGGCATGTATCTTAAGTAGATTAGGAACAAAAAGAAACTATTTGCTGCACTATTTATTTATAGCTGCACTATTGGTTGTGGCAAGAAACTAAACAACAAAATAAGTATTCATATGTGGAGGAATGAGTGTATAAATTGTGGTAAATGAATACAAAGAAATTTTATTGTACTATAAGAAAGAAAGAGTATGCCAGATTTAGAGAATATAGCAAGACTTATCTGCTCAAATGCAGAGGGACATGAACAGGACCAGAAAAACATTTTATAATGTGGGAGGAAACAATTCTGAAAGATCTCAAACCAGTAAGTAAAGCAATAAAAATAAAATCAAAACTTAATGGATATATATTTTATACCTTTTCATAGACAGGTGACTTTCTAGAGGTATATGTGAGGGATGTAGAAGACCCTTACCCAAAATGACTACTCAGAGATCCCTCAGTAGAAGGCAGAAAAGTTGTTTATTGAAAAACCTCCGGAGGATGAGCTGTCCCATCGCAAGATAAGCTCGCGGTAGGAAGGCTAAAGGAGTAGTAAAGATACATAGCTTTTATACAAGAAATTACATCACAAGTAAGAGAGCATTGAGAAGGGGAGGGGGAGGCATCTAATTGGTTGTTGCTAGTTGGGGAGATTGGAATGGAAGGTTTCTGTTTCCCTGAAATCTCCTGATTTCTGGGAAACAAAGTCAGGCCTTCAGGCTTAATCAAGCAGACAGTGGTCCAGCTAATAGACTAAATATTGATAAATGTCAAATACCAATAAATGTCATCAGTTCAGGTTAAGTAAATATGTTTCTAGCTGGCCAAGGCTCAAGTAGATATGAGCCTGCACATATACAGGTCATAGGAGAGACACAGAAATAATAAAATACAGAAAAAGAATTCATACATTCCTGTAAGTTCTTCACCTTATCTATTCCCCACATATAGATCCAGAAACAGAATCTCAAATATGCTCAATATCTGGATTTTTTTTGTTTGACTACAAATATTTGTTATAAGAAATTGTTTCTACTTAGGAGAAAGGAAGAGTTGTATGGTAGGTAATGATGAATAAGGAAAAAAAGATTGCAACAATAAAATATTTAAAAGAGGTAACTGAAGAGTAGTACATAATGGATAAATAAACAGAACAAATTTTTACTATATGATTAAGGAATATATGCATGAATGTAGGTTTTGTTTTGTTTTGTTTTTATATATATATATATTAAAAAACCAAAAATGTTGTGGTTGAAATTTATCATATCATGTTAGGGGATTCTTTGTTTTTGTATTTTGAGATATTTGTGATTATTGATGATAGTTGGATTTACAATAAATAAGAGGGGAAAAATTTTATTTTATTTTATTTTATTTTTTTCCTTTTTAAATTTTATTTTATTTATTTATTTTTTAAATATAATTTTTTTATTGAACTAAATACAAAATAAGAAAAAACAAAATAGAAAAAAACAGAAAAAGAAAAGAAAATATTGTCATGTGCCCAGTAGAACATCAGGGAGGATTCAAAATATATAACAATAAATTTCCATTTCAAAAAAGCGTATATAATAATAGAAGAGTTTACATTTATATTCATGACTATCCATCTTTCTTTTGCTCCCTTGTATTCTTTCCTTCTCTGCTGTGTACTTTTAACTATCCTTTTTCTCCAGAGGGAAAAAATTTTAAAGAAAAAAATCCCCTTAATATGACTATCCTCTGCTGCTTTAAACATAGTCCACCTGAATCACAACTGCAAAGCTCTGCTGTTGCCACCAGAGGACAGTCGTGTATAAGGAAAGATTGATTTCTCCACTGTAAAGTGTTCAGTTGCTTTCAGTCATGTCTGATTTCATAAGCCTGTTTGGGATTTTCTTGTCAAAGAAAGAGTGATTTGCCATTTCCTTCTCCAGTTCATTTTATAGATGAACAAACTGAGTGAAAAAAGGATTAAGTGACTTGTTTGGGGTCACACAGATAATAAGTGGATCATCAAATGAGACAGTAGGGAGAGGAAATAAAAGGAACATAGCTGGGAGATCCCAGTGGTTAGAGAAAGTGAACTCAATAAATGGTTACTGAGTGTAAACTTGGTAATGGTCCAGCCAAGAAGCCCCAGGGAGGCAAGACAAGTTAGGAAGGAAAATCAGTAGAATCACATCTCAAAAACCTAATGAGAAAGTATCCAGAAAGAGATAGTTCTCACTGCTTCCTGTGATACGTCATGGAAAGGGACAGAAGAGATTTGGACCCAGTCACGTTAAGGAAGATGATTTTCGCATATTTTCTATCTGTCATTCTCAGATTTTCCAAACTGAAAAAAAATAGATATAAGGTTTGATAAAGGGTATATATTTTTTTAATTTTTAATTTTTAGCAACAGTATCACCACTTTATCAATCAACTGTGAAAAGGAGACTCCTTTCAGGAATTCCTCATCTGAGCCTAGTCCCTCCCACTTGTTAGCCTTGCCCACTCCCAATCACTACCACCAGCCTTGCTCTATAGATACAGAGTCTTTCACTCCTGTTCCTCCAACTTTCAAGGGTAGCACTTCACAGCAAAGATCTTTCTCTCCCTTTCCCCATTAGCCATCAATATTCAAATTTTAAGATCTCAGCTCTTTCTAAAATGCTTCTGCCTGGACACTGAAGGTGACAAAGATAAATCTTTATTCAGATGAATATATAGCTGAAAGATAACTATATAAATATACATACATATATTGGATTTAACATATACTTTAACATATTTAACATGTATTAGACTACCTGCCATCTAAGGAAAGGGGTGGGGGGAAGGAAGGGAAAAGTTGGAACAGAAGATTTTGCAAGGGTCAATGTTGAAAAATTACCCATGCATATGTTTTGTAAATAAAAAGCTATTTTAAAAAAAGAATATATAACTGAACATTTTAAGATGCTACCTCACCCAGATCTAATCTTGGCAGTTGATTTGATTATAATATATATATGTACATGTTAATAATAATATAAATAATAAAATATATACAAATATTTAAAAAATTAGAAATTTGACAGCTACTAGCAAATATACCATCAAAATAAAAATCTGTAATTATCCTCACCAAAAATTTACATATCAAATGTCAAATATTCAATTTTTTGCAAGTTGTACCAAAAATACTGGAGATAATTTGGGAAACATGGTGCTTCTCTCTCTGAGTTATAAATGCTGGGAGAAGGTGCACTCTTTACCCACTTGCTCTCAGGAAAACTGGGAGAGGCTGAAAAGCAATTGATAAAAAGATTCAGGTTTTCCAAAACCCACAGAAGACCCTAAAGGAGTACTTATAAAAGCAAGTAAACCTCTCATGAGTAGATGAGGGAGATAAACAGAGCAGATGCACCCTAATTTGGCCTGGCTAGGAGTAGGAAATGGAGGTTTGATTATCTTGATCTTTCTACACATTCTGCATCTACTTCTTAATTCTCTGCAATCTTGCTTCTGACCTGTCCCTCACTTTTATCTATCAATAAGCATTTATCAATTTGTCAACAAGTGATTATGCATCCACTCTGCACTTGGTGCTGGGGATACAAGACTAAAAAATTCCCTGACCTCAAGAAACTTGCTTTCTTTTAATCATAACTGCTACAACTGCTTTCTCCATAGTTACCAATCTCTTAATTTCTAAATCAGATGGCATTTTTCTCAGATCTTATTCACCTTGATCTCTCTACAACTTTTGAAATGCTTGATTGTTCCTTCCTCCTCAATAGTATCTCCTTCATGGATTTAATTGATATTGCTATTTTTTTCTCTTACCAACTGATTGTTTCTTCTCATCTCCAATAAATCCATTTCTTATGCAACTAACTTCCAAATCTTTATATCCAGCCCCAATTTCTCTCTTGATCTCCTCTCTTAGCCTGTCAAATGCCTTTTTGATAGAACTTGCCTTCTTTTAAATTCCATCATCCCATTCATCCAGATTTTCTATCTTAGAATCATCCCCAACAGAGTTGTGACACAGTGGATAAAGCCTTGACCTTGAAGAAGGAAAGATGTAAATTCAAATCCAATCTCAAACACTTACTAGAGATGTGAGTCACTTAATTTCTCTTTGCCTTAACTTTCTCAAGTGTAATATGGGGGTGATAATAATGGCCCCTATCTTGCAGGATTATTGTAAGGATCAAATGAGATAAAGTTTGTAAAAGCTCTTAACATAGTGCCTAGCACATAATAAGTCCTATATAAATGCTTGTTTTTTTCCCTCAACTGTTCACACTCACCTCTATATGCCCTAGTTCAAGCTCCTAGCCTTTTTGACTTTATTTGCTGGTTTCATTCTTTCTTTTCTCTCTTTTTGAATTCATTTTCCACTTATCTATCAAAGTAATCTTTCTAAGATATATCTGTAACCAAGTAATTTCCTTGCTCAAGAACCTTCCAATATTCTCCAGTGTAAAATAAAATAGCTTCACATTTTAGGAGTACTGCAATCTGGCTCCAACTTGACTTTCCTGCCTTATTTCATCCTTGTTTGTGGCAATGGAATCATAATTCTTAGATTTTGCTCTCCAAGTGGATGATGCTCATCCCTTAAGAGAAAGCTGTATTGCTTGGTCCATATATAGGAAAAATTGTTCTGCTCACAAGCTGATTTGGTCATGTGTCCATATTGCTTGATGTATATATATATATTGAAAATGTTCACCTGATGTGTTAAATTCATGTTATTAGTGGTCTCTAATTTTGGACTTTTTAGAAAGGAAGTAAAAGCTAGCTAAGAAACAATGTCCTGACATGCTGATGTCTCTTCCTTATATCTACCCTGTATCTGCTGTTGATTAAGGGCCTACTGGTCGCCATTCAGCAAGGCCATTGACAATCTGTAAGTCAGTACAGAAGTACATGAGGATCAGAAAGAGAAAGATAGACTCATATGTTGAGAGCTGGAAGGGACTAGAGACTATTAAGTCCAACTGTCCCTCCATTTTTTAGATAAGGAAACCAAGTTTCAGACCTTAATTGATTTGCCTTCCAGTTATACAGCTAGTAAATTCATGAGGATCATACAGCTAGTAAATTCTGTCACCAACTCTAATGCTCTATTTACTTCCTACTTGATCTATTGAAAAATCAGCAGTTACAATTAGTCTCTATTGATGTCTATGGATCTAACCTGAGGTAGCATCTCATGGTAAGGTGTTCCCTGTCAAATTGGAGAAGACGGATATAAAGAGCAAGTTTCATATTTCAATTTCTGGTGGTGATGGTGAGAGAATCTCTTTTTGAGAGAGCAAAGAGGGTCCAGCAATGTTTGCTAATACAACCAGCTTACACCATCCCCTTTTGCTAAAGCAATGGATCCTTTCCTCTGCAGAGTGTCAAGGTCAGAGAATATATATTTAGAGCTATAAGGGACTTTTAAGGCCATCTGTTCTAACACCTCTCTGTATTTTCAAGATAAAAAAATAGACTCTGAGAAGCTAAGTAAGGTATCCCCTTACCTCTTAGTATCCTCTACCAGGGGTCTGGCATTCACATTAAAACTTTTCAACCTGCAACATAAAATAAACTGCAAAAGAAACAGGGGTAGGATTATTCTGGATGGGTGGAACTACTATCATATAAACTATCTTTGCAAGAATTCTCATGGGACCAGGGATTAAACATGCTGAGACAGCAGGAAAACAGGCTTGATCCCTGCTGTGGTGGGTAGTTAGTTAGGCAGAAAGAAAAGTTAATTTGCAGCTATGTCAGGTCTCTATGCCATCGATTTGATTCCTGATTGGGGAGGTTCTGAATCCTGAAATATAGATGAAGACATTCCTTGGGAGGCCTTTAAGGATGTCTAATTCCCTATATTCCTTTAATCAGTTCTCAACTTATTCATTGCATTTGGCTACTCATCCCCTCACCCAAGCCAAAGAGAGATGAGGCTGGCTTAGTTCCAAAGATCTCATGATGAAGAGAGCCATTTACATCCAGAGAGAGATCCACTGAGTGTGGATAACAACATAGCATTTTCACTCTTTTTGTTGTTCACTTGCATTTTATTTTCTTTTTCATTTTCTTTCCTTACTGATCTGATTTCTCTTGTGCAGCAAGATAATTATATGAATATGTTTACCTATATTGGATTTAACATACATTTTAACATGTATAACATATATTGGATTGCTTGCGATCTAGGGGAGAGGATGGGGGGAAGAAGAGAAAAATTTGCAACACAAGGCTATGCAAGAGTTAATGTTGAAAAATTATCCATGCATATATTTTGAAAATAAAAAGCTTTAATAACAATAATAATAATAAAAGATAAGGCTGGCTTAAAGTCAACTAGAGAAAGAGTAGGTAAAAAGAAACTATTTTTCATGAGCTCTTTAAAGAGAAAATCTCAAAAAAGTCCATAAGTATGCTTATAGATCAGTAAACCATGGCAGAAGAAGGAAGGTTCACTACCAGCGGGGCAGACAAGCCCATATTAACTGGCACTATGCTCTTTCCCCATTGATTATTTATATGGTCTTTAATCATTTTTAGTATTAGAGTCAGGCTAGTTACCAGATTGATGACTAACAAGGAAAGCGTTCCCTTTCCCTTTTTCTGTTCCCTATTTACCATTTTATTCAGTGACTCTCTTCTGCAATCATATCCCAACTCTTCAACTGGGGCAGCTGTGGTATTGTGAGAAAAGTATTGACTTTGGAGGGAAAAATACAGGCCATTAACCAACTGTGTGGTCTTTGAGCCTATCACTTCATCTGAGCTTCATTTTCTTAACTGAACATAGGAGGAAACCAATTCCTCCATTATCTTGCATAATAGATTATGATGCTTAAAAGAAATAATCTACATAGAAAAGAGTATTAATTATTACCATAAGCTCCTCAAATTCCTTGTTCTGTGGTTAATGCTCTTCATGTACCACCACTCCAGCATAGTGAGGAGGAACAATACTTGATCTGGGTTAAAATCTGCTACTTGCTAGTTAGCTAACTATGAATGGATCATTTCTCTTAGCCTTACTTTCCTTTTCTGCTAAATGAAGAGGCTGCACTTGATACTTTCTTCGAGCTTTGAATCTATAGTATTGTATCCCAGGGCAAACTCAAGAAGGAAAAGTTCAGGACTCTGAATAACACATCCAGATTCTCATGACCAGTTCCTGCTATTGCTAATGTCCTTGTCTCCTGTATTTTTTTCTCTTTCTCTAGAGTGTGAATGACTTGGACCTACCTGTAAAGGGAACAGTATCTTAACACCTGTTCCCATCCATGCTAATTTTTTTGATTGATTATTATTCAGTCATTTCAGTCATGTCTGACTCTGTGACTCCATTGGGGTTTTCTTGGCAAAGATATTGGAATGGTTTGCCTTTTCTTTCTCCAGATGAGGAAACAGAGGCAAACAGGGTAAAGTGACTGGCCAGGATCACACAGCTGGTAAGTGAAACTGGATTTGGACTCAGGAAAATGAATGTCTGACTCTAGATCTAGAATTCTATTTATTTTGCCACCTAGCTGCCCCTCAAGTTAGACTAATATTCCTTAAAAGACATGGAAACCATCTTGGAGACTTATTGAACCAGTAAGCTGAAGATTTAGCTGTTGACATTACTTTCTGATCACTTGAGTATACAGCAGTTATGTGAAGACACAAGTCCTCAGGTAAAGGAGCTTCATTCAACTGAATCAACTCAGAAGGTGCTCAATGCATATATTTGTTGAATATTCTTTTGCTATGAATGTGGATCTCCGTTGTCGAATGCCTTATGGATATCTTACTTTCTAGTATCAAACACAAACTACTTGGGAACTAACCTCAGGTCTAGTCAGCTTCTTGGGAATGTTTAACCACTGACTGGGGAAAAAGTCTGCACAACACACTTTAAGTTTAATTTGAATTATTAACATCTTCTCCATTGCTTTTTTCATACTAAAAAAATCAATGAAGCAATAAGTGAAGCCCTTATTTGTAGCATTTTCCAGTTGCAGAAGTATAAATGTTCACACTGAGAATTTAGGAATTGGCTCAGTTGGACATGACTCTTTCCAACAATGAGATGATTGATTCCAATTCCATTGATCTTGTGATGTGATGCCAGATACAATGATAACAGTCAACCAAAAAATCCAACTAGCATGGATGGAGACAGGTGTTAATATACTGTTCCCTTTACAGGTAGGTCCAAGTCATTCACACTCTAGAGAAAGGGAAAAAAAAATACAGAGACAAGAATATTAGCAATAGCAGGAACTGGTAGTGAGAATCTGGATGTGTTATTCAGAGTCCTGAACTTTTGCTTCCTGAGTTTGCCCTGGGATACAATACCATAGATTCAAAGCTGGAAGAAACTATCAAGTTGCAGCCTCTTCATTTGGCAGAAAAGGAAATTAAGATTCAGAGAAATGATCCATTCATAGTTAGCTGATTAGTAAGTAGCAAATGTGTGTATGTGTGTGTGTGCACCCAGAGAGAGGACTGTGGGGACTGAGTGTAGACCACAACATAATAGTCTCTCTCTTTTTGTCATTGTTCGCTTGCATTTTGTTTTCTTACTCATTTACTTTCTTTTTTTTTTTTATCTGATTTTTCTTGTGCAGCAAGATAATTGTATAAATATGTTTATACATATTGGATTTAACATATATTTTAACATGTTTAACATATATTGGATTACTTGCCATCTAGAAAAGGGGATAGAGGGAAGGAGGAGAAAATCTCAAACACAAGGCTATGCAAGGTCAATGTTATCAAATTATCTGTATATGTGTTTTGAAAATAAAAGCTTTGGGGCAGCTAGGTGGCGCAATGGATAAAGCACCAGCCTTGAAGTCAGGAAAATCTGAGTTCAAATCTGCCCTCAAACAGCTGTGTGACCCTGGGCAAGTCACTTAACCTCCAATTGCCTCAGCAAAAAAGAAAGAAAAAAAAAAGCTTTATTTAAAAAAAAGAGAGAAAGAGAGAGAATTTACGAATTGGCTCATAATGATAATGAGTCAATTTGAGCTGCTTCTAGAATCTCAGCCCATGCCTTTTCCCTCTCACATCTTGTTTTTCTAAATTATTTCTCTGCTATTCTTAGCTGCCTACTATCTTCCTCCTTATTTATCATAAGAAGATATACTTTTATCTTCCTATCATACACAGCTCACTTATTATGAGGTAAAGTGTGATCCTTATAGGAACTCTGTGAGATGATAGGTAAGACACACATATTAGCCTTCTTTTATAGGGAATGAAATTTAGTGAACAGAGAAGTTAAGTGGTGTGCCTTATTATTTACATAACATTTAGTAACAGGATGGGACTACTTAGTTCACTACACAATTTTTCCAAGGGAAGAAAGCAGAGTGGGGAGGAAAGAGGGCAATAAAGGAACAAGGTAGTGATCTTGAGGTGTTTGAAGGATTGAAGAGGTATTCATGTGGAAGAAACAATGTGGTTATGTATGTGTATATGTATGTGTGTGCACATGTGCTCCAAATGACACAGAGATCAGTGAGTGGAAAGTAGAAGGGTGAATTTTTCACCTCATTGTAGAGTATAATTTTTTTTTTTTTGCTTTTGGGAATAATTTTTTTTTTTACTTTTAAAAAGTTTTCTAATTAATTTTAAACCTAAATGCCAAAAAACAAACAAAAGAATTTTCCATGTATACTGCACAGCCCCAAAAAAGGATTCGATATAAAACCATGAATTTCCATTTAAGTTTACCTTTTTGGAAAAACTATGCAATAAATATTATACATAATTTTCAAAACTACCCTACTTTTTGAGCTTCCTTCTAAGTTTTCTTTTGTTCCTTGCTGAACACTTTTTACTTTTTTCTCTCCCTCTCCCTCCCTCTCCCATTCTAGAGAAGGCCACCATTAAAAATATACACATACTCACTATATGTATATGTATGTATGTTTGTGGGTATATAAATTTATATTTATCATTTCCTTGGAGAGCATCTTCCTTCATAGATACTTTGTAGTTGATTTGAGTGTTTGTAATGTTCAAGAAAGAACTTTTTAACAATTAAAGCAATCCCAAATTAGAATGGGATGTCTAATGAGATACCAAGTTTTCTGTCATTGAAATGTTTAAGCAAATATTAGATAAACAAGTATCCCAGATGCTACAGAAGAGATTTTCACATAAGGGAGAAGATTAGAGTAAATGATTTTTAATGTTTCTGATACTACTACATTTCAACAATTCATCTCCTTCCAAGTATCGACAACTAAATGTGGTAGAACAATATTTTCCAACTTCTAGCCTAAAGCAACTTTTTTTTGTCCATGCCATAAAACTTTTGCAGCCAAAGATCTGTCTTTAAATGTATAAAATTAAAGAAATTTCTCTTAAAAGTCAAGGTGACTCCTAACTTGATAAAGACAATACAAATAGGATTTAACTCTTAATTGCTTTCTTTATTGGAAGTGATATAAACCTAAAGGGGAGGAGAGGAGAAATTTCATGTTTGCATGGCATGTATGTCACTGCACTCAGGTCTATATATAACAAATCACAAAGTGAGAGATATTTATTTTTAGTGGCTTTGAACAATTATTTGTAATTATTTTAGTTTTGCATTTAAAGATTTATTCAGTGCAAACTTTTGATGAATACAAGTACAAATGCAATCTAAAAGTGATTTTTAAATGAATGGAAATATACAAGAGATATTGTTTGGTTTTCTACACCAAATAACAGTGAAAAAATGCTTTCAATTTGTCTTTGTCTGGCATTAACAATGATCAGAACTTGGTTGTTAGTATAAAAAGAACAAAATATTAGGTATTTATCTGGACATATAATTGAAAAATTGGGTTCATTGTGTCTCCTGGTTGTGATGCAGTCACCTGAATCACAGGTGACTGCATCTGAATCACAATATATCATTTATGTGTAGTGATTAAGAAAGTGATTTCAGCCAGAATCCATTGTAATTTTCTTGGTCCTGTTCCTCTTATCTCAGACCTAAAAATAGCCTAATACTTGAGCCATGATGGAGAAAACTCTCCCGTGATAAACATCATATAGATCAGGCTGAGCTTATTCAAATCCATTTTGCCCTCAAAGTTTTCCACAAACCCACTATTTATGTCACAAATTCCTTGTCAGGGACAGTTTCTTAATCCCAACACAAGTCCTAAACTGTTGGAGAAAACTCCCAGCTTTTTTTTTTTTTTTTTTTTTTGCCAATGGCTAGATAACATTCCTGGAATCAAGAGGATGTGGTTCAGAGAAGCTAATGACTGTTTATATCAGATATCTAGAGACTTCTAACTTTATCTCTATAAATATCTTTGAATGAAGTCTATGTGGACAAACTAACTATAGTTTATACATCACTATATCAAGCAGTCCTTTGAATGCAGAACCAAGATAGCAGTATAACTGAAAGAACATTTGACACTAAAAGCCTAGTTGAGTTCCAGTTTTGAAACTAGCTTTGTGACTTTGGGAAGGTCATTAACCTTTCTGATTTATACAGGTGGATATCCCTTTAATGTACATACTCAAAGGGGCAGCTAGGTGGCACAGTGGATAGAGCACCAGCCAGGAGGACCAGAGTTCAAATCTGATCTCAGACACCTAAGATCTGGCTGTGTGACCCTGGACAAGTTACTTCACCTCAATTGCCTCAGGGGAAAAAAAGGACATATTCAAGACAAAGCTAAATGGTTACTTGTTGAGTATATTGTTGGGATGGTTCTTGTTCACATATGGATTGGATTACTTAGCTTCTGAGGTCCCTTCCAATTCTGAAATTCTATAATTCAATGAAAAGGGAGATAATAGTTACCACAACGAATTCTAAGGAAACACTTATAGTTTGTAATTATATGTTATTCTTGATGTTCAGAGATATGAAGTATGAACTTTAGGTGAGAATTCGAGGACTGAAGGATAGACTTGAATGGAGTTCTTAAGTCTAAAATTCCATTAAATCTGTGCAAGATGATACTTTTCTGATATTTCTTTACCAGAAGAAAGATAAACTTCTAAGAAATCCCATTCGAAGAAAAATATTTTACACAAAATTCCACTAACTCACTAATAAATGCAGGAATGATTTATTTTACATTTTTGCAAGAATCAGTGCCTAGATCAGTAGACACACCTTTGAAACTCCAAAGGCAGAATTTTATTTCCAATCCCTCCCCTGATTCTTCATTAATTGGATGTTACAGGAGTTAAACAATATGAATTTCCACTCCTCATTACATAGCCAGTTTCTTCCCCAAAGAGCTTACATTCTAGAAGGGGGAAGATAAAAGGCAAACAACAAAAGAGTCTTTTCAAATCTCAGGCCACCATCTCTGATTACAAAAGCCAGTCCCTGCCCCTAAGGACATATTCTTTTGGGGGAAGACAATTTCTACATTTGATTATTCTTTGATGTCCTTGTGGGTTTCAAATTTCTAGCTTTTCATTTCTTCAACTTAATTTTCATAACTGTGGAAACCAAATAAATGCCCATTCATTTCTCTCAAAATAATATAACATAGCAGAAGTACAGTAACACAGAAAGAAAAAAACAGAAGTCTTCGAGGCAAGGTGGTACTTGAGTTCATTAGTTGATGAGATGGAGAAAGATCATAGTCTGGTTGAAGTTGAAGAAAGAAAGGACATGCGGGTGAGTCTGCAATCGTGACCCTAAACTCAAGAGTCCCAGATGAATCCTGGCTATCTTGGAGCTAGCAAAACAAATTTCTACAACAAGGAGATTTTGATGGAACTCCATGCCAGGAACCAAGATAAAGAAAAGAGGAGCTATTGAACAATTGATTCTTTCTCCCACTTTATCCACTTTCAGAAATGGGACAGAGTTTCTCACTTCCTTATGTTTTCAAAGAGGATTATATTTAGATGTGGCTAAGATTTCATTATTTAATTTTCCTTTGTTATTTCTCTTGCTATTCTGTTTTCATTAAATACTTTGGCAACTTGGCTTAAGGTTCCTGAAGGTCTATAATACAATGTCACACTGGAATTGAGACATGAGTCATTTTTGCATAATTATGATTGAAAAGAGACTCAGGCTACAAAAGCAAAGAGTCTAAAAAGTCTTCCTGACATTTGAATTACGCAGCTTTCAGAGCAGAAAATAAAATCTCTCTAAGGAAAATGCCAGAGAACTTTAAAAAGTTTATCAGTTGAAAAAATAATTTTAAAGTCTTCATGTATAATTGTGTTTAGAATTATTTTCAGCAAAAAACAACTCCTTTATGAGAATTGTGACAACTAACATCTGAAATAACTGAGGAAACAAAGGTTCAAGCTTCTGAGCATGTCGACTTCTTAAGTAATTCATGCCAATTGCATAACAAATTGGGACCAGACCTCCTTGGTTTGGCACTGGATCCTGAATACACGGGAAAACAGATTTTTACGCATTAAAAGAAAACAATGAACAGGATATAAACCAGGATACAAGATTAGGTAATATGATTTCTAATTGGAGTCCAAATTAGGAGAGGAACAATGAATAGGTATAATTCCCTGAAATCAGAAAAAAAGAAGCAACTCACTCCCCACCCTCCTATAATGACTATGTTCAATCAAAGGAACAAGGAAATTCTAAGTGATTGACCAGTTCAGGACCAGTTTTCAGGTAAGACAGATGAGTTACTTGAGATGTACAATTGTGAGAAATGCCTTGTATCAATATTTGAAGTTGATTGGGTTTCTGATCAACATAATTAAGGTTCTTAAGTGAGATACTAAGCAGCAGGTAGAGATGGTCCAGCTTCTCAGCCACATACAACTAAGTTCAAATAATACAATAAAAATCTTTTCACAATTCCTATAATTGAATAAAATTTTCTCATAAGACAGAAATTGTAGTAGAGCCATAATTGAATAGAAAAACAAATGAGCTAGATCCAAAATTAAGTCATGAAATGGAGTAAGTTTGGTTCACACAATTCCAACAATTCTCTCAGAATAATAAAATCAAAGCATAAAAAAATTAGTGAGTGAAAAAGAACAATAACAAGGACTCTGGGTAGCTTCAATTTCCATAATTACTATTTATCCAATTTCACATAATTATTAAAAATATGTAATTAATTATAATTTAATGTTTGCATATGATTTAATTTTAAATTGAAAGGAATATATCAAAACATTTTACTTTAAACTAACTAAATAATTATAAATGCATATCACATATGTTTATAAACATTTAATTTTAGCAATACACAGTAGAGAAAATCTAGATATTTTACATCTACAGTGTAGTTTGGCTTGGGAAATGCTAGGATAAGGGATTTGATGGCTCTCTCATTGCTTGTTATCAGTTTGTTAAAAGACTACAATCTTGAATTTCCAGCTTCCAATGGGAAGTGCAGCAAAAAAGCATTGAACTTACAATTCACTAAAATTCCCACAGATTTTTTTCCATGCAAACCACTGCCTAGCCATATCTTTCCCATCCTCTACTAGTGCAATAAAATTTTTGAAGCAAAATGAGACTTAACATTTATTCCTCCTTGATTTCTTCATATTGGATTTGACTCATGCTATTCTGCTGGGATTCCTTTCTTTGATTCTTAATTATCTTCTGATGAGTTTATCATTTTTTCAGTTTTGTGTTTTCTTCCAATTTGATAATCATGCCATCTATATCTTTGTCCAAATTATTAACAAACATGTTTAAGGGTAAAGGACCGAAAGCTTTGGAGCTAAGGACCTGGATCTATCCCTTTTCTCTTCTTCTTCTTCTTCTTCTTCTTCTTCTTCTTCTTCTTCTTCTTCTTCTTCTTCTTCTTCTTCTTCTTCTTCTTCTTCTTCTTTTCTTTTTCTTCTTCTTTTCTTTTCTTTTCTTTTTCTTCTTCTTCTTCTTTTCTTTTTCTTCTTCTTTTCTTCTTCTTTTCTTTTTCTTCTTCTCTTCTTCTTTTCTTCTTCTTTCTTCTTCTTCTTCTTTTCTTCTTCTTCTTGTTTTCTTTTTCTTCTTCTTTTCTTCTTCTTCTTCTTTTCTTCTTCTTCTTCTTCTTTTCTTTCTTCTTCTTTTCTTCTTTTCTTCTTTTCTTCTTCTTCTTCTTCTTCTTTTCTTCTTCTTCTTTTCTTCTTCTTCTTTTCTTCTTCTTTTCTTCTTCTTCTTTTCTTTTTCTTCTTTTCTTCTTCTTCTTTTCTTTTTCTTCTTCTTTTCTTCTTTTCTTTTTTTTCTTCTTCTTTTCTTTTTCTTTTTCTTCTTCTTCTTTTCTTTTTTTCTTTTCTTTTTCTTCTTCTTCTTCTTCTTTTCTTCTTCTTCTTCTTCTTCTTCTTCTTCTTCTTCTTCTTCTTCTTCTTCTTCAGACTTATTGACTGGAACTGGATGATTATGGGAGAATTCTACAAACTGCATCATTTGCTGATAAGAGGAAGAATCCTGATGTCTTAAAAGGATAAGGCAAGAGCAGAAGGCTAGCCAGGACAGAGTATCCCAGCATATGCAAACCCTTCAAGACCTCATGCTAGATGGAATATTATTGTTCTGTAAGAAATGACCAGCAGGATGAATACAGAGAGAGGCTTGGAGAGACTTACATGAACTGATGCTAAGTGAAATGAGCAGAACCAGGAGATCATTATATACCTCAACAACGATACTGTATAATATTCTGATGGAAGTGGATTTCTTTGACAAATAGAAGATCTAACTCAGTTTCAATTGATCAATGATGGACAGAAACAGCTATACCCAAAGAAAGAACACTGGGAAATGAATGTAAACTGTTGGCATTTTTGTTTTTCTTCCCGGGTTATTTTTACCTTTTGAATCCAGTTCTTCCTGTGCAACAAGAGAACTGTTTGGTTCTGCACACATATATTTAATCTAGGATATACTATGACATATTTAACATGTATAGGACTGCTTGCCATCTAGGGGAGGGGGTAAAGGGAGGGAAGGGAAAAATTGGAACAGAAGTGAGTGCAAGGGATAATGCTGTAAAAAAATTACCCTGGCATGGGTTCTGTCAATAAAAAGTTATAATTATTTTTTTTTAATTAAAAAAAAAAAAAAGACCTCATGCTAGAGCTGCAGGCTCCAGTCCACCAACCCAATATGGATCTGGTACAGGATGCCAAACAGCTCCTGGGAAGAAGTGAAGCTTTTGTACAAACAAAACTAATGCAGACAAGATTAGAAGGGAAGCAATAAACTGGAAAAACCGTTTTTGCCTTTAAGGCTTCTGATAAAGGCCTCATTTCTAAAATATACAGATAATTGAATCAATTTATAAGAATTCTTTTTTTTTTTTTACTTTTTATTATTATTATTTTCTTTACTTTTTATTGACAGAGCCCATGTCTGAGTAATTTTTTACAACATTCATCATTATTTTTTCCTGTCATCTTAGCCAATCTGACAGGTGTATAATGGTATCTCAGAGTTGTCTTAATTTGCATTTCTCTGATCAATAGTGATTTGGAACACTTTCATATGAGTGGAAATAGTTTCAATTTCATCATCTGAAAATTGTATGTTCATATCCTTTGAACATTTATCAATTGGAGAATGGCTTGATTTATTACAAATTAGAGTCAATTCTCTATATATTTTAGAAATGAGGACTTTATCAGAACCCTTAACTGTGAAAATGTTTTCCAGTTTGTTGCTTCCCTTCTAATCTTATTTGTATTAGTTTTGTTTGTACAAAGGCTTTTTAATTTGATATAATCAAAATTTTCTATTTTGTGATCAACAATGATCTCTAGTTCATCTTTGGTCACAAATTTCTTTCTCTTCCACAAGTCTGAGAGATAAACTATCCTATGTTCCTCTAATTTATTTATAATCTCATTCCTTGGTATTTGAATTGTTTCTTTCTGGCTGCTTGCAATAATTTTTCCTTAGTCTGATAGTTCTGAAATTTAGCTACAATATTCCTTGGAATTTTCATTTTGGGGGTTTTTCAGGAGGTGATTGATTAATTGTTTCAATGGCTATTTTACCTTCTGATTCTATTACATCAGGGCAGTTTTCCTTGATGATTTCCTGAAAGATAATGTCTAGGCTCTTTTTTCATCATGGTTTTCAGGAAGTCCATTTTCAGAAAGTCCTTAGATTGTCTCTCCTAGATCTATTTTCCAGGTCAGTTGTTTTTCCAAGGAGGTATTTTACATTTTTTTTCTTTTTTCTTTTTTGGTTTTGCTCGACTGATTCTTGATGTCTCATTGAGTCATTCATTTTCTTTTGTTCAGCTCTAATTTTTAGTGAATTATTTTCTTCAGTTACCTTTTTTAGTTCCTTTTGAATTTGGTCAATTGAATTTTTAAATGAGTTGTTTTGTTCTATGTATTCTTTTTTCCATTTCATAAATTCTGTTTTTCAGAGAGTTGTTTTTTTTTTTTTTTCCATTTTGTCAAATCTGTTTTGAAAGGAGTTATGTGCTTTTTCCATTTTACTAGGTCTATTTTGTAAGGAGTTTTCTGCAGATAATTTGTTTCCTTTCCCAAACCCTCTTGCAAAGTTCTCATTGCCTTTCCCCATTTTTCTTCTAACTCTTTTTTAAGATCTTTTTTGAATTTTTCAAAGAGAGCCTTGTAAGCTGGGAACCAATTCCGATCACTCTTTGGGGCTTCATCTGGAGACAATCTACTTTTAGATTCTTCAGGGTTTGAAGTCTAGTTTTCTCTTTGTCCAGAGTTCTTTTTGCTTTTTTTGCTCACTTTTTAAAAAAGGTTGAGGTCTGCTTTTAGGGCAAAGGAGATATTGTCCAAGTTTCCTCTACAAGCCCCAGTGGCTGCGCTGGGTCAGTGTTGACAAACTTCTGGTGCTGGGTGGGCGTAGCCAGGTTCCATGATATTCTGGGGTTTAGGGGCTCTCTATTTGCCTTTTGTATTTGTGTTGGATGTTTTACAGCTAATCTACTGATCTATGGCTTGCAACCAGGAGTAGTTAACATTGATGTAGAATTTATGGCCTGCAGAGTCCCTACTATCCTGGGTCTATGTACTGCCTGAACTTGGTGGCACCTGTGTTCAGCCTGCCTGTGATTGGCCCATCCTGCTGACCTCCCTCCTTCCATACTTGATTGAAACAGACCTTTTCTGAAGATCTTTCAAATTATCTTCTCTGGAAATTTGTTACACTCCAAATATTTGGGGATTCTATAACTCCAAAACCAGTTCAGAGGCTAGATTTGCTGTTATTTTGAGGGATATGGGGAGAGCTCAAAAAAAAAAAAATGCCTCCTCTTCGCCATCTTGGCTCTACCCCCTCCCCCCCCGCCTTATTATTCTTTAAATCATTCAACTAATTCCAAATCAATTTTTTTTATTATAGCTTTTTTATTTGCAAAACAAACACATGGGTAATTTTTCAACATTGACCCTTGCAAAACCTTTTGTTCCAATTTTTCCCCTCCTTTCCCTCACCCTCTCCCCTAGATGGTAGATAGTCAAATACATGTTAAACATGTTAAAGTATATGTTAAATCCAATATATGTATATATATTTATACAGTTGTCTTGCTGTATAAGGAAAATTGGATCTAGGAAAAAAAAAAGCTGAGAAGGAAAACAAAAATATTCCAAATCAATTTAATTATATTCTTTTCTAATGCACATTGTCCTATGTTATTCCCAAGAGCTCACATGTGCATAAAATTTTAACTTTTGCAGTGTTTTACATATAACAAGAACAACAACAACAACAACAGTCAACCTTCATATAGAACTTGCTGTGTTCCAGGCACTGTGCTAAGCACATCATAATAACATAATAACAAGCACAAATAATAACTTATTTAATCTTCACAACTCTAAGAGGAGGATTCTGTTATTATTCTCATTTTATAGTTGATGAAACTAACACAGAAAGAAGATAAGAGACTTCCCTAAGCATTGCTTAGTCATTTTGTAGTCATGTCCAACTCTTTGTGACCCCATTCGGGGTTTTCTTGGCAAAAATACTGGCATGCTTAGCTTGACATTTCCTTGTTCAGCTTATTTTAAAGATGAGGAAACTGAGGCAAGCAGAGTTAAATGACTTGCCGAGGATCACACAGTTAGTAAGTGTCTGAGGCTGGATTTGAACTCAGGAAGGTGAACTTTCCTTCCTCCAGGCTTGGTGCTCTATCACTGCACAAGTTAACTGCCCTACGAGGTGTCCAAGGCTTTATCTGAACTGAGATCATCCTGATTTCAGGTTCACCTATTTATAGGTGATAATCATTATAATCATTCATTCATTCAAGGAGCATTTACTAAACCTCTATTACTCTATTATTAAGCCTTATTCTAGGCCTGGGGATTCAAAAATGAAACTAAAGCAGTTTCTTCTATTGTTGTGGAGGAGAAAGAAAAAAGTAATCCATGTACAAAGGAAATCAAATAGAAAATAGATAAAAAGTCATTTCTAGAAGAGGGCCCTTGTAAGCAGAGGAAGAAGGAGAATTGCTTTCTCTAGGACTTAGTATGTACTTTGAAAATGGCTAGGGCTTCCAAGAGGGAGAGATGGGGAGAAGGCCAACTTATACAATGGTACAGAGATAGGAGATAAAATGCTTTGGATCAGCAATAGCAAGTAGACCAATTTGGCTGAGATGGGGAAAGTAGGAAGGCTAGTCTTGTGCAAGAAGTCAGGAAATATAGTGTGATAGGAAAGAAAAAGGACTGGTCAGTGGGGGTTCAGTCTTTCTAGCATGTGTATCTACTTCCTGATTGGTTTTAAACCAACTAATTATGTAGAAAAAGTAGGGGAGATAGTCTCTAGACTTAGTGTTGTAGTTTGGTACAAAGTGATGATAAAAAAGTCTTCTCAATTAACTACAAAGCCAGAATTGATTACTCAGAAGATACTGAGCCAGATGAAGTGTGCATATAAAAGGGATGATCAACTTATTCTCATGTTCTCTTCCTCAGTGACTTCCAGGCAAGAAATCTGTTTTATAGGGAAGTGTGACTCCCCTATTTCATGGATTACTGCCATGTGTCTATTAGAATAGGGTGCTTTTGTTTCTTTTATGTTAATTCTTTCTCGATATCAGGCAAATAATATTTGATACGAGAGTATCCAGGTGATTTGATCTAAATTGGGAAATCTGGAGGTCTTGTCAGAGGTCCTACCAGTGATCAGAGGAAGTAGCAGTGATCACTGGTAACAGTTCTGGCAGACTTTTCTACTTACTCTAGTTGTTGGATATTACTCTAATAGGTCTCCTCTGGTGGGACTTATGGATTTCACAAAATCACAAGATTGCTGTCTGGATTTGCCCACCTTGAGAGTGTTTTTCAGTTATTTTTTTATTCTTGTGGCTACTGCTATTGGTTCTGGTAGACTCTTTTATTGACTGACATCAGTAGAAGACTCAATGGAAGCTCAAAATATATAAACTCAAAACAGGCCTAAATTTTGGAACCCATCAGGGAAGAGAGTGAAAGATAGGTGGGTCATCTATGTTGTATTTAGATCTGGCTCAGCATCTTAGTCACCATTTTCTGGATTGGCAGCAAATTAAAAGGCTTTTCATCATCCCATAACATAATGATGTTCAGCAATGCATGGCCAGAAACCGGATGTTTCTATATAGTTAACTGAACTGAAACTAGGTAGGGATTATCTAGGTATCCCCCAAGACTTGAAACCAGGAAGGAAATATCTACACTTGTCTAAAGATTGAGTCTTCATTGGCCAGTTCCTCTAATACAGGAATCCATGGTCATATGGAAAAGGCCATTAAAAGACAAAGAAATCTGTATTTGACCTTAAAGGCAAGAGAGAGTCAATGGATTTTCATAAGCACAGAAGTAACAGAGTCAGACCTATATTTTAGGAATATCCATTGTAGGACTATGTGAAAAACAGATCAAAGGAGAGAAGAACAGAGCCCAATGTAATGACCACAAGAGTTGTGCATAATGATGGAAATATGTTTAGAAGAATTGTATTTTTAACCTAGATCAGTTTCTTGCTGTCTTGGGGAAGGGGAAGAAAAGGAGAGAGGAAGAAAAATTTGGAGTACAAGGTTTTGCAAAGGTGAAGGATGAAAATTATCTTTGCACTCAGGCCAGTTCAATAGACTTGTGATGGAGAGAGCCATCTGCATCCAGAAAAAGGACTATGGGTTTTGAATGTGGATCACAATCTTTTTCATTTTTTTTCCTTTTTGATCTGATTTTTCTTGTGTAGCATGATAAATGTGTAAGTATGTTTAGAAGAATTGCACCTGTTTAACCTATGTTGGATTACTTGGTGTCTAGGGAGTGAATGTTAAAAACTATCTCTGCATGTATTTCAAAAATAAAAAGCTATTATTAAAAATTAAAAAGAAAATCATCTTTGTATTTAGAAAAATAAAATAATATTTTAAAGGTACTGTGCATAAATCATAGAGCACTGTTTATGCATATTTTTTGGAGGCTATTGCAAAAGTCCAGTTGAAAGGTAATGAGGGCCCTCATTGGGATGCTATTCATGCAAACAAAGAGAAGGGAATGATCCAAGTTGCTTATAAGAAACAAGATTTGGTACAAAATGAATAAAAGGAAAGGGGGTGAGGGAAATGGAAAGACAGGGAGGGAGAATCAGGATATTGAAGTTGTGAACCTAGCTGACTAGAGGGATAATGGTATCCTCAATAGAAACAAGGAAGTTAAGAACAGGAAAATTTTGAGAGTCATGGGGAGGAGAATAATTTCTTATTTGAATACATTGAATGTAAGTTTTTAAAGAATGTATAGTTGGAAATAAATTCCCAAAAGGCAGTTGGCAATATGATACTAGACTTCTGGGGAAAGACTCAAGGTTGTATATATAGATCTAGGAGTCATTTATATAGGAATGATAAATAAACACATTAGTTTATAAGATTATCAACTCCCCCTACCCTTAAATAACACTGAGGTAATTTGGAATATAGAATTGGAGAGAAAATGAAGCATATTTTCAGTAAAACATTTGGCAAGGTTCTTTGATAGAATATTGGAAGAGAGTCATGGAGGTAGCTTGAGAAGAGAAGCAAAAACATGGTACCTGCCTTCAAGAAGCTTGAATTCTCATGAGGCAGACAGCATGCAAATTACTATCTATATACAAGATCTATAAATGTAAATGGAAGCTATTCTCAGAGAGAAGGCACTAGAATCACTGAATTATAGAAATTTAGACCTTGGAAATCACTTAGTTCAGTCACAACAGTAAAATGGAAGGAATACTACACGTAGCATCAGAAAACCTAAGTGTTAGCCCAGCTTTACTCCCTTATTATATGATCCTAGGTAAATCATTTAACTGCTGTAAGTCTTGATTTACTGAATTCTATAATGGAAATTCAATTAAATTCACTAAGTAAGCCTTTATTTGCAAAGCACTATGCCAAGAGATAGGCAGGTAGTATTAAAAATGAAACAGCTTCTGCCTTCAAGAAGTTTACTTTCTACTTACTTTCTAGGGGGAAAATAATACATACATAAATACATTTTGGTAAAGAGGGGAAGGAGAACCATAGTAACTGGGGGCAATAAAACAGGGGGTATGGGAGTTCAAGAAAGGCCCCTATCGGAAGTGATTTTTGAATTTAGACTTGAAGGGAACTAGGGATTCCAAGAGGAAGAGAGAAAGATTGAGAGTCTTCCAGACATTAGGAAAATCTATTCAAAGACACAGACATGGAAAATGGAATGCTGTGTTCAGGTACAGCAAAAAAAAAGACCAGTATAGCCTGAACACAGAGTACATGAGTGGGAGTAATGGAAAATCAATCCAAAAAAGATAGGTTGGGACCAGATTATGAAAGACTTTCAATACTCATTGAAGGAGTTTCTTTTTTTTTTTTTTTTTTTTTTTTTTGTTCCTCACAGAGATAATAGAGAACCTCTGAAATTTCTCAAGTAGGAGAACTTGGTCAGAACTGTGCTTTAGGACTGTGTACAACCATATGGAGAAAATATTGAAGGGGAGAGAGAGTGAAGGCAGGAAAATAAAAAAGCTATTATTTAAAATTATAATCAATAGACTATAATCTATTGGTTCTGGGGGAGAGGACAATTTGCCAATAGTGGTCAATATCAGATTCTAGACTATAGCTAGTAGACTACAGCTAGATTACAGCTAGCTCATTGTACTGTCTACTCCACCACAGAAAGTAACCTATGAGGCCAAATATTTCGACCTACAAGAATATTAGATTTAAGGAAAGTTATTTAGATCCACAATACAACAATTTAGAATACACATAAACAGAAATGGATTATTATAATTGTTGTTTTATTATGTGTAAATAAAAATGACTGGTGTATGGTAAGTAACATGAAAGAGATTCTCTTTTCTAATCATTCAGTGATATAACTAAAATTTAATTTTCAATGGTTTGCAAATGTGATATGTAGGATGCAAAAGTTCTTTTAGAATAGGAAAAATGTTACATGTGGTAAGAGGAATGACAGAAAAGAAGGATAGCCTGAGTAAGGCTTTTAAGATGTGAGGGAGTGGGACATACTTAAAACAAATAAACAAACAAACACAATAATAAGAACTTTCTCAGAGGAAGAAATGAAGATAAAGACCTAAAGAAAATTGTTATTTCTATCTACAGAAGAAATTAATGAAGAATATCATTTCAACATTTGTTCAAGGTTTAATCATTTTTATCAGTGTAGGCAGTGGTGGCCCCAAAAGCAAATGGCCCTAAAATGGAACCATAAAAGATAATGGCCCCAAACAAAAAAAATATAATAATTGTAGGGATGTTCTTTGGAGTTAAAGTGAAGAAAGACCTTAGAGACAATGGATTCCAGTTATTCATTTTCTAAATAAGAAAACTGAGGCCCAGAAAATGCTAAGTGGTTTTCTGAGGATTATGCAACCAGTGAAGATCTAAGTTGGAATTTTCTTTCTGATTTCAAGCCCAGTATTTTATACACCATGCCAGGTTATCATGAAGCAATTTCTAGAGCAAGAACAGGCACAGAAAATTATGTAGAAATATATGCTAAAAATAGAAAAGCTGAGGTAGAAATTAGAGAAATTAGAAATGGAAAGTTGGGTAGTACAATGGATAGAGTGTTGGGCCTGGAGTCAGGAAAACTCACCTTCCTGAATTCAAACCTGGGCTCTGGCCTCAGACATTTACTAGCTATGTGACCCGGAGGTGGGGAAGAGGGGGAAAAGTCACTCTGTTTGTCTCAGTTTCCTCATCTGTAAAATGAGCTGAAGAAGGAAATGGGAAACTACTCCAGTATTTTTTTTTTTACCAAGAAAACCCCAAAGGGGCTCACAAAGATGACTGAACCCAATATGACTGAAAAACAACTAAGTCAATAAAAAAAGCAAATGATTTTCTAATGGAGAAAAGAACCATTAAAGAGGGTGCCAAACTCTGGATGATTTATTTCCCAGGGAATTTAAAAACTGGCTCATGTGATTTCTGAGCTTCTGTATTGACACTGAAATATAGTTGAATTCTAATCAAATTCTAATGAGGGAGACAACAGTCAAGATCTATACAGTGTAGATGGATCCTATTGTTAGAGAGAAGGCACTAAAAGCATTCAATTATAGAAATTTAGATCTGGAAATCTCCTAATTTAGTCACAACAATAAAATGGAAGGAACACTAGACTTAGCATCAGAAAAACTAGGTATTACCCTGGTTTTACTCCTTTATTATGTGAATCTGGGTAAACTCTGTAAATCATGATTTACTCAATTCTAGAATGAAAATTTAATTAAATTCACTAAGCATGAGACTGGAAGCAATTGCCCCCTATTCTCAGAAAACAGAAGGGCATAGAGCTTTTACAATAAACTGACCTTTACTTTGATTCCTCTTATATTATGAGATAATGGATAAAGAGCTGGAAGGATTCAAATCCTTCCTCTGATCCATGTGATCATGTCACTTAAACTTTGAATTCCTCAATTTTCTAATTGCTCATCTTTATCAGCAGAGGGAGTTTGCTACGTTGATGAAATAGTTCTGGACCAAAACAAAACAAAAAATAATTAAAAGGATAGTTAGAAAGGGAAGCTAGTTACATTAAAAGACAGCATGATTTCATCAGGAACAGTTCATGCTAGACTAACTTAATTTCCTATTTGACAGGGTTGTTATACTGGTAAATCAGAATGATATTATGGATATAACATAGCCGGTGTTAGCAAGTATTTGACAAAGTGTTAGTAAAGCATTTGTGGATAATTTGGAAAAATATGAACTAGAAAAAAACAGAGTTCAGTGGATTTAGACTTGGTTGAATGACCAAATGCCAACAATAGTTGTTATTTTTGTATCTATGGTGTAATTATCAAGTATAATAGAGAATTGTTGTCTGCTTAGAGATAAGTCTCTAAGTAATATCCTAGGAATTTCTGTGACTCTCTGGTCATCAAATTTAATCAATAACTTGACTGATGGCACAGACAGATGTCATGCTTATCAAATTTATAATAATCCAAAGCTTGGAGAACATCTAGCACATTGGGTGACAATGAATATCTAAGATGATATGACCAGTTTCAAATAATGGGCCAAATAGAATAAAGTAAAATTTAATAGAAATTTTAAAAATCTTTTGTTTTGGGTCAAAAAATAAACCACACTATATAAATATTATGGAATATTATTGTTCTGTAAGAAATGACCAGCAGGACAATTTCACAAAGTCCTGGAGAGACTTACATGAACTGATGTTGAGTGAAATGAGCAGGACCAGGAGATCATTATATACTTCAACAACAATACTATATGATTATCAATTCTGATGGATGTGGCCCTCTTCAACAATGAGATGAAACAAATCAGTTCCAATAGAGCAGTAATGAATTGAACCAGCTACACCCAGTGAAAGAACTCTGGGAAATGAGTATGAACCACTTCATAGAATTCCCAATCCCTCTATTTTTGTCTGCCTGCATTTTTTATTTCCTTCACAGGCTAATTGTACACTATTTCAAAGTCCGATTCTTTTTGTACAGTAAAATAACTGTATGGACATGTATACATATATTGTATTTAACTTATACTTTAACATATTTAACATGTATTGGTCAACCTGCCATCTGGGGAAGGGGGTGGGGGGAAAGAGGGGAAAAATTGGAACAAAAGGTTTTGCAATTGTCAATACTGAAAAATTATCCATGCGTATATCTTGTAAATAAAAAGCAAAAAAATTAAAAATTAAAAAAAAATAAACCACACAAGAACAGGATACAGGAGGCATGGTAGAGAATAGTTTCTATGAAAAAAATCAGAAAGTTTTAGTTGGCTGTTCAATATTAATCAACAGTATGATGTGATGGGTAAAAAATTCTAACAAAACTTTCAAGTTGCATTGAAAATCATAGTATCCAAAACAAGGGAGGCATCAATTTTTTATTATTTTGCTCTTATCAGGTTATATCTGGAATACTGTGCTGCATTCTGAGTTTCAAGGAAAAACAACGAGGAGCAAAAGTATGTCCAGAGAAGGGGTCCAAGAAAATAAAGGGACTAATAGTTACCATATTATTTTACACAATTTGATGAAAGGAACTATATATATTTATCTTGGAGAAGAGAAAACTTAGGGAAAATATAATTGCTGTCTTCAAGTACTTCAATGGTTAGACTTTAGAAAAGGGTCTTAGATGTTATAGGGCATAGAGTACCAGGTATGAAATCAGGAAGACCTGAAATCAAATCTGGCCTGGACAAGTCACTTTACCTTGTCTCTCTCAGTTTCCTCATCTACAAAATGAGTTGGAGAAACAAATGGCAAACCACTCCTGCAATTTTGTCAGGGAAACCTCAAATGGTGTCACAGAGAGTCAGTCAAATATGACTGAACTCAGGATCCAGGAGATAGAGCCAGGCACAATAAGTAGAAGTCTAAGAGAAGTAAACAAGCTTTAGGTAAAGAAAAACTTCCTAACAATTCTTGGCTATTCCAAATCTTGGCTCCAGAATACTAACGATGAAACATTCTTCCCTCCTCTGGGGACAGAGGTGATATACTTTATGTACTGCAACACTGCATGTACTGTCAGCCTACCTTGTTGGACCAGTTCATTTTGCTTTTTTGTTACAAGGAAACATTTTTTAAAAAAATATTTTATTTTATTTTATTTTATTTAATAATGACTTTATATTGACAGAATCCATGCCAGGGTCATTTTTTTACAACATTATCCCTTGCACTCGTTTCTGTTCCAATTTTTCCCCTCCCTCCCTACACCCTCTCCCCTAGATAGCAAGCAGTCTTATATATGTTAGATAGGTTGCAGTATATCCTAGATACAATATATGTGTGCAGAACCGAGCAGTTTTCTTGTTGCACAGGGAGAATTGGATTCAGAAGGTAAAAATAACCCGGGAAAAAAAACAAAAATGCAGATAGTTCACATTCATTTCCCAGTGTTCTTTCTTTGGGTGTAGCTGCTTCTGTCCATCATTTATCAATTGAAACTCAGTCAGATCTCTTTGTCAAAGAAATCCACTTCCATCAGAATACATCCTCATACAATATCGTTGTCGAAGTGTATAATGATCTCCTGATTCTGCTCATTTCACTTAGCATCATCAGTTCATGTAAGTCTCGCCAAGCCTCTCTGTATTCATCCTGCTGGTCATTTACAAGGAAACATTTTTATAAGAATACGAGAAGTAGTGAAAAGTAGCAATGGAATAAAAAAAAGGGGGGGGCATCAGAAAAAGATTTTGTAACCCAGATTCAAATAACCCAGAATCAATCAACAAAGTATTTATTATATGATATAGTATATGCTGGGTACCCAACAAAGATAAAAATAAAACTATCCCTGCCTTCAAGAAGGTTACATCCCAATAAAAAAAGGAAGAGGGGGCTCCTTGGTAGATAGTGAATTCCACTATAATGAAGATCTTTTGAAATTGCATATATTTGATTGTTGAAGATGTGGTGGGGGTGGGGGAATGGCCAAGTATTGGCTAGAGAAAGTGACTTCTGAGGTCTCTTCTAACTCAGATTCTGTAATTCTCTGATGTTAGGACCTTAAATAAGTTGAAGAGCAGAAGTTTTCCTAGACTGTGGTATTATTCCTGAGATCTAGAAGACCTTTTAGAACTGAGGTTTGGTACAAATTTTGGATGCTATTTTATTGACCTTTGGGAGAAAGCTTTTATTAAGCTAATCATTTCTTAGGGTAGGATAACCATGATATTCAAAAGGTAAGAGTAGAGAGAAACTGATGTAGCTAGTATATATTTCAGACTACTATCAGGGAAAGATGGCTACATCTCCCCCTAAGGGAGAAAGGCATACCAACAGGTGGTTGGGGTATCTTTTTCCTAATGCTATTGGATCAAGCCTTTGATTGTATTTTCCTCATTTTTAAAAGCCAATGAGTAGCACCCCAGTTTTATTTAACCACTTAATGTGAATTAACTATATAAAAAGATATTTAGTCAAAGATGTAGCAGGAATAAATATTTCCTTCAGCACTTCAGGACATACTCTCTCTTACACTACCTCCATCTGTGGGAAAGAAAGGTTCAGACTTAGCATAGTTTCTAAAAAACATTCATCTCATCAAGTTCACACCCAGTTGTGACATTCATGCCAGATGACTCTTCATCTTAGCTACTTCTGGATTGGGTCCCAAAGGTCACTCTTCTCTGCTTCAAAAAGCAGGGATTAATGTAGAGTTGAATATGAAACCTTGAACCAGATTCTGGGAAGCCCATAAGCCTGGGTCACTTTCTTGATCTTTTGAAAACACAGGTCTGGAATATCAATCCCTTCATCTAAAATGGAGAATAACAAGTTTTGAGACAAAAGAGTAAGATCTATTTCATGTAGCCACACATCAGGCTTGGTGAGAAGGGCCTAAGACCTCTTCCTTAAAATACTAACTCTTACTAAATATCACTGAAAGAGTCCAGATAAAGAGAGAGCAGTCAAAAAGACCAAAGCTCTCATGGCTAGCACATTTGGAAGGCAACTCCAGTTCCATTTCCAGCCATGACACAGAACAAAAAGTCTTCTCTTCTCTACTTGATTAGCAGACCAGAATCAATTACAAAACATCAACACGTTCTCAGGTCTTTCAGTGGCACTTTCAGTATGCATCTTTTTTAGGACATTCCTCGAAGCAGGCTCCCCAGCTTCGCTCAAGAAGGGAACAGATTTCAGTCAGCAACTGTTACAATGATACCACTAACCACTGATTAAATGATTAGTTCCACATCCTGCTGAGAAGCTTGATTAGAGCAGAGATTATGGGTACCCAAAGCAGAAGTATGCCATAAAAGACAGAAAAACAACTGGGTTTTTGGGGGAGAACTCAAAAGAGCATTGTTCTGTTAGAGTAAGACTTTCTCTCAGCTGAAGCAAAAATGTAACGGCCAGATGAGCTGCTGAAATATGGTTTTCCAACTATTTTATCCCAGGGTTCTTGGCATCCTCACACTCTGTGGAGAGGTAAGAAAGATCAGATAAGCTACTAAATGATCCCTGGGAACTTGTGTGAGCTTTTGAAGAAAAGAAAGAAGCATCTATTAAGTACCAACATTGTGCCAGGCAATGTACTAAGGGCTTTACAAACATTACCTCATTTCATCCTCACAAATCTGGGAGGTAGGTGCTATTAGAATAGCAGATTAGATGACATGTCCAGGGTCACACAGCTAGTAAATGTGAATTTGAAGTCAGGCCTCCCTGACTCTAGGCCCGCCATTATTATAAGTTAGCTCTTTGCTCTGCAGTGATGAAATGAAACCAAAAGGACTTATTGTTGGAAGGAACCTTAAAGGTGGTCTAAAATCAGTCAACACCAAGCATTTATTAAATTCCCATTAGGTACAAGGTGCTGGGGAAACAAAGAAATAAAGAAAACTTCCTTTAAAGAACTTTCATTCAAATAAGGGATATATATATATATATATATATATACACACACACACACATATATATATATATATACACACATATATATGCAAGATACATACAAAATAGATACAAGATATACAAGCTAACCTTAGTGGAAAAGGTACCAGCAGTTGTGGATAGGTGGGAAAGAACTGGCTTCTGCAAGCTATCTTGAAGGAAATCAGGGCTTCTAAGAAGCAGGAGTAAGTGTTTGGTTCAAAAAGACCTAACCAAATTGACTACTACTACAGAGATCACTCATAGAAAGCAGAATTATTTATTAGAATCTCAAGAAGCAGACCCCATCCTGGTCTGCGAGCAAAATTTCACAGCAGGATAGAGCCAGAGCCTTGAAAATGCTTACAACTTTTATACATTTCAGACAAAGAACCTCCAAATCCCACCCTCTATATGTTGTGATTGGTCACATAAGTCTATTGTTCCCCTAGCTGGTCAGTGGAATGTAGTAGATAGACAAGGTGATATCTAGCTTCTTTGGCCACTCCCTTCCTTGGACAATGGAATGTAGTCCAGGCCTTATCTAAATTCACATGACTCCAGAGAAGCCGAATCTGAGGCCTATAGGCTTGATCTACTTTAGCTAACAGTCTCTGATCAATATGTGCTTAATCTGTAAGTTCTTCACCTTTTCCCACACATAAGGAAGTCATTTTAGGCATGGACAGTCAGTATAAAGGCACAGAGATGAAAGATTGGGTGTCTTGTGTGAAAAACAGTGAGCAGGCTAGTATTGCGAGTCTAAGATCTCATACAGGATAATGACATGTAAGAAGACTGTCATATAGGAAAGGGCCATGTTGTAAAGAGTTTTCAGTACCAAACAGAGGAACTTACCTTTGGTTCTAGACATAATAGGGAATCACTGGAGTTTAGTGAGTAAGGGTGAATTGGAATGGTCTACATTTTAAGAAAACCACTTGGATAACTGAAAGATGAATGGACTGGAATGGGAAGAGACATTAGACAAGAAGACCAATTAGAAGGCTGTTGTAATAGTCCAGGCAAGAGATGATGAAGGCCTGAACTAGGTGGGAGACTATGAAAACAGAGAGAAGGGGATGCTATAAAAAGATGATGTAAAGGTAGAAATGACAAGATTTGGCAAGTGATTGACACATGAAAATACAGAATTGAATATTGAATTGCAAATTTGGGGACTTAAAGGATGGTGATACTCTCAATAGTAGTAGGGAAGGTCAGAAAAGGGGTGAGTTTTGGGGGAAAGGTAATGAGTTTGGCTTAAACATCTTGAGTTTGAGATAGCTAAGGCACATCTAGTTTGAAATATCTAGGAAGAACTGGCGATTTGGGATTGGAACTCATGAGAGAAACTGTATATATAGATCTGGAAATCATATGTAGAGGTAAAGAATGAACCTATGAGTTAGGATTTGATGAAATCAATAAGAAAGGAAGTATAACAAGAAAAAGGAAAAGGTCTTAGGACAGAACTTTGAGGGATAGCCTTCAGAGGGGGCATGATATGAATGGAGATCCAGCAAAAAAGATTGAGGACCAATCATTACAAGTAGGAGGAGATCCAAGGAAAAGTAGTGTTAGAAAAATTCAGGGAAAATAGAATATCCAGGAGGTCAATTGTCAATTGCAAAGAGGTCAAAAAGTATGGATATTTAGAATAAGCCATCATATTTGGCAATTCAAAGATCACTGTTATTTTTGGATAGAGAAATTGTGCTTGAATGATAAGGTTGTAAGTCATACAGAAGAATTTAGAAGACGGAAAGCAGAATTGGAGATAGATTTTTCAAGAAATTTAGCTGAGAAGGAGAGATTTAGGACAGTCAAAGGGAGTGCAATATGTTAAATAATGTTTTTAAGCACAGGAGAAATTTGAGTGTTTGTGTGAATAGCAGGGGAGAGACTGAAGATTAAAGAGAAAGAAGGGATAATATTGGGATTAATCTAGAGAAGATGGAGTGAGTTTGACCTTTATATAGAGAATTTGATAAGAAGAAATACCATGGCATCATAACAGAGTGGGATGAAGAGTGAATTATAGAGGCATGTAAGGAGTGGGGTTGAGATTAAAAGAAGGGGAGAAAAGGGAACTCAAGACAGATGCCTCAATTTGAGGGGGGGGGGATATGAAGTGATGTCTTTAGCTGAGAAAGTGGGGAGAGGGGTTGTGTAGGAGATTTGAAGAGAAAAGAAAAGGTCCAAAGTCAGTCCAAATTAAAGTGACAAGGGGAGTGAACAAAGCAGTATACTTAACCTTTAAATGTATTTGTGGAATGTCAAAGATGTCATCTGACATCAAAGATGTATTATGGTTTCTCTTTAAAGGGAGTATCCAGGAGGAGAAGATAGTTATCAAATGCTGGAGCATTCAAGAAGGAAGAGAAAAGGCCATTCATTGGATTTGAGAATAAAGAGATAAAGATTATAAATAAAGATTAAAATATAATAAAAGATTATTATAGAATAAAGATTCCTTCTTAGAGAGGAATTTCAATATTGATCTCTTACCCATCCTTTAAAACCCAGCTTAAATGTTACCTCTTTTGTGAAGTCTTCTCCCAATCTCTGCCATTTTCTAAATCTCCTTAAAGTCTCCACCTATTATTATAGTAATAATTAAACTTTTTTAAAGAAGGGACTATCTCACTAGTTTTTGTGTGCATTTTCAATGCTTTACATAGTGCCTGGAACATGGCAAAACACATTCTCTCTCTCTCTCTCTTTCTCTCTCCCTCTTTCTGTCTCTGTCTGTCTGTCTGTCTCTCTGTCTCTCCCTCTTTCTGTCTCTGTCTCTTTCTGTCTGTCTCTCCCTCTATCTCTCTCTCTGTCTTTCTCCCTCTCTCTCTCTGTCTCTGTCTGTTTCTCTCTCTCTCTCTTTCCTCTCATTCTTTCATTCCACCTCTGCTCCATCCATCCATCTTTAATTAGATGGGACCTACAGTAGAAGGGACCTATAATTTGATTCCTTCTCCAAATCTTACAAAGTTTCCATAATCTAATTTGTATGCATTTATCCACAAACTCTTTTAATAACTTCTGCAGTATGGAATTTTGGAGGCATGTAGTCAGGGCCTTTTAGTAATTGCTCCCTCCCACTGTCCTACTCCAGCTGCTATTGAATCAATGGAACAAGGAAGGTCCTGGAAGGAACTGGAAGAAACGGTAAGGAGAGAACAATCGGAGTATGGTGTTCACAATAAATTGAAATACACTGTGGATATTATCTAATTTGTGGTAACAAATTGCAAGTTATGGTTATTTAAATTTACATTTTAAAACAAAATATTAAAAACGTTTTAGGTATTTAACAAATTTTAAAAAATTAACATTGAAATAAACGAGTTAAAGGAAGCCAAAATCCTTAGGAAACTATAATATATGACAGTATAAAAATCAGGACCATTAAAGCACTCTCAGCTCTCTGCACTGACAGGGAGCTCTGCTTTCCCTTACTGGATTAGGTTAATTCGAACGGAAGCATAGCTCGCCCCCGTTCTTTTAAAAAAAAAGGATTCTTGTCCCTATTTCATTGGCCGTTGTCTCAAAGTTTCCCACTCTCCAGTGGTTTTCTTTCCTGCCTGTTACCCCAGGGTCGTGTTATTCCATTGGCCCCCAGTGAAAAGCTCCACCCCTCAGCTGGGACTCCAGGAGGAGGAGTTCCCTCGTGACGTCAAACAGGGAATTCCCTCCCACATTCCTGAATCGGGACGGTAGAGCGTCCTCACTCTCCGCCCATAAAGGCGGGACGAGGAGAAGAAGTGAGCCACCGATTGGTTTAAATCTACGAAGATATAATCCGATTGGTTCTCCTCTCTAGGAGGAGGAGGAGAATTCAGCCGAGGCTTGAGGTTGAAGCAAAGCAGAGTAAGGAGTGAATTTCGAGTTTGCACCAGCTGTGGAAAAGTTGAGGGGGATGAGGATGTTGCGAAACGTAGAGGGAAGTCTCTTGGGATGAGACGCCCCCTCCTCCTTGCACTCGGGTGGGCGCCCCCCTTAAGCCCCTCCATCCTGCGTTCTGGGTTCGGGCAGTCTGTCTCCTTTCCTGCTTCAGCCCGCTCCCAGCCACTTAACATTTTCGAGTGACCCGGGGAGGGAAGTTTTTCCTCTTTCTCCTCTCGCTGGAGGAGAGGGTGCTTTTCTTCTTCAAGAATTAGAGCCTGATTCCCAGACAAGACGCGCACAATCTGGGACTTGGTATCCTCGGTGCCCGTCTGCCTCCAGCTGTGCCAGTCTCCCCACCCCCTTCCTCGGCTCAGCTGGCTCCCCGTCCCACCATGGAGGTGCTGGAGAGCGGGGAGCAGAACCTGTTGCATTGGGATCGCAAGCTCAGCGAGCTGTCAGAGCCCGTGGACTCCGACAACCTGATGTACAACACGGTGAGGAGACGGGCAAAGGGTACCCGGAGGTCCCACTGGGTCCCGGGGTGCCCACGGGACCAGCAGCTCCGGGAGGGCGGGGGCGGGGAAGGAGGATGTTTCCAAAGCGAACAGCTGGAAGCAGGCTAGACGTAAACTGGGCAAGGGGGCATTGTGAGAGAAAAATCTGGGGAGAGGTGCAATTTTATTTATATAAGTACAATAAAGGTACCTGGTCCGTCCAATCACAATACTTTGCCTTTGTCAGGCAGTTGAGATTTTTTTTCCGTCTCAAATCACTTTCACATCTGGAATCTCACTTTACTGCTCTCGAAAGCCCCTCAGAGGCAGGAATAGTCTGGTATAGTAACACTGTTTTAAAAATAATATCGCAACTTTAATGAATGTTGGTGATACAGTAACAAAAGACACAAACCGTACATATATCCAAACAAACGACAGCCTTAAGACGAAAAAGTAGTACCATTCCGCCATTTCTCTCCTTACTCTCCCTTCCTCCTTTTAACACAATTGACTGTGGTGTTTAAAGAGCCAGGATAAGTTTTAGGGCGAGGCTGTACTACTTTTGGCTTTTGAAGTTCTGCAGCCAGAAAACGACTTCTTCCCACCAGAGCAAAAGAATGGAAAATCTGAAGCAGCTGGAGATTTCAGAATTACGTTCCCCCAAGGTTTCACCAAGCCTTTTACAGTGGGGAGTTTGGAGACACTTAGGGATTGTCATTAGAAATGAATTTTGTTCTGAAATATATGAAATGTAAACTCTGAGCAGCTTGAATAGAGAAGGCCACTTTACTTGTGATCTCTTTGTTTCTCTCCTGGTAAATACAAAAGTTTGTAATTCAAGGGGAGGGGAAAATATAAGACACCAATAAGAAAATAAAAGACTTGGGCCACTTCCCCTTCATGGTTCTTTTAATAGGATCAGTGCCAGGATATTTGAAACTTTTTTGCTAAATGACTCCACAGACTCCACCTCTTTTGGGTCTCTGCCTCTATCTTAAGTTTCTTAGGAAAAAAGGATGAGGCCCTTCCAGTAGTTCTCTCCACAAGACTTTGTGGTAGATGAGTAAAGCCTTGTCTGAAAAATGTACAGATCTGAGTCCCCCCAGAAGAGACATTTGGGATGAGGTGGTAACCAGATGTGTTAGTGTAATCTGCTGAATTTAGTACCAAATTTAGGTCCTGAGAAGACCACTTGAACTGTCTTTGTTTTTGCTTTCCTATGCACTTATGTTCTAATTTACATTGTTGTTGCTAGTGCTACTTCATTTTCTGTACTATTGACAGTAAACATTGTCTGATTTTTGTATTCTGAGACCTTAGCACAATGTTGGATAAATTTTTCAGAATGAATGAATTTGGATGGATAGTTTACTATTTAAGCATTTAGGGTATTGCTGGCTTTCAATTATTTTGTTTTAACCTGCTTAATTTCCTGGGGCACACAATGTCAGACTTCTAAGGGTAAATCCTTCAGTCAGGATTTCATTTTAGTCATCAAGGAGAGACAGTTCTTAAATACTGGCAAGGAGAGGTAATTTTTAAACACTGAGTGTCCCAAACTTTTGGGATTAAGCTTTTAAATATGTGAAAATTCCCAGTGCCTGTGTCTGGGATTACAGTCAATCACAACTCTCAGGAGCAGATCATTTTTCATGTTTCCATCCTAGATATTTTTAGTTGTTTTCAGTATTGGTTTGACTTTCAGACAGACAAAGAGGTGTGGCTAAAGTCTATAAAGCCATGAAAGGTATGAATATAATGGATACCAAGCGAAATCAGCATAAAATGAAAGTTTAATTTACTCTGATACTGCTTGATAAAGGTGTTTGTCCTGCTCTGGAGAGGTTCTGTGAAGAGTCCTTGTGGAATAACTTACTATAGATATGAAGTCTTTCAGATGCTTCTGTTTGTGAATGAAATTGTGCTGTGCTGATTGTATCAAACCCTGAAACATTGTAGAGTCTTTTAAATAGTCGTTGGATGATAGATTCACAGCTAGATTGGAAGTTCTTCTAGTCCAACCTCATTTTTTTTTTTTTTTTTTTTGCAGATGAGAAAACTGAGGCCTAGAGAAATAAGTTATTTCTTTTTTCTGGGCTTCAGTGTTCTTTTCATATAGTAGTAAGCAGCAAAACTGGCATTTGAATCTTGGTCTTTTGACTCCATATACAACACTCTTTCTGTTATATTACAAATAACTGAAAAATATTTGGCTTATCCATGGGAAAAACCAAGTGGATGAAAAATGCCTATTGTCCAGAGTATGATACTCATACATAATGTTAATACACAAAATATGATATTCATATATGCGTTTATATATAGATACAAACTATATATACACATATGATATATAATATATTCACAGGATACATATATAGACACACAATATTTTTTTTAAAGCTTACATTTGTAATACTTTAAATTTCATGCAATACTTTGTATACATTAAATCATTTAACCCTCACAACCTTTTTGAGGGTGGGCACTATTATCATCCCTACATTACAGATGAGAAAAATGAGGCTTTAAGAGTTGAATGATGCAACAGAAAAAATGCAAGAGTAGGAGACCAGGAAGTCCTGAGTTCAAATCTGCCTTAGACACTTATTAGCTGTGTAATGTCACTTAATCCTATTTACCTCAGTTTCCTCATCTGTAAAACAAGGTACACCTAGCTAGTGTTGAAGGTAGTATTAAAACCCAGGTCTTCCTAACTTCAAATCCATTTCTCTGAGTACTGTTACTTCAAAAGGTGTTAGTGAAATTGTAAATACATTCAAGAAGGACTTCGTTGTTGGTTGCTGATGGTGACTGGGTAGTATTTTGAGTGGTCTTCTGGTTCACCCCTAAATGTTGCATGCTAAATTGTTTGGGATAAATGGAATTACCAATGGTTTGGAAGTTTTGGAAAATTTTATTAAATCAGTATTTTGTTGCCTCAGAATTTGTTTCTCATAAGTTTAGGAATGAAGTAAATTGGGTAAGGAAATATGAAGTAAAGTCAGTTTTACTTTATGTAGTCCTGTGGGATGAAAATTGGGGTTGGGGAGAAGTAAGTACCATTTGTCTCCAATATCTTGAAGAATTCCTGACTTGATCACCTAGAAACTCTGGAAGCATTGAAGTATGGATGCTGATGTTACAACTGATAATATGCACACACTTTCTAGTTATTCATGAATTAATTGAATCTGTGAAGGCCAGTGCTTTTTTCCTGGTTCTAATAACATGCCAGTCCTGGTCTTCCCATCCCATTTTTACAGAACAGGACATTGAGCCTCAGAGAAGGAAAATTATTTGGCCCATAGTTGACTAGGAAGTCAGTGGCAGAGCTGTAGTGTAAAAAAAAGAGAGAGAGCTTCTAAAACATCAGAATGTGAAATCAAAAATGATTTTCTATGGAATATAATAGTTGAGTGATGCAGTCAATAAAGTGCAGGACTAGGAGATAGAAAGTCCTGAGTGCAGATCTGGCTTCAGACACATGCTAGCTGTGTGACCCTAGGCAAGTCACTTAACCTTGTTTACCTCAGTTTCCTCATCTGCAAAATGAGCTGGAGAAAGAAATGACAAACCACTCCAGTATCTTTGCCAAGAAAACCCCAAATGGAGTCCTGAAGAGTTGGACAAGACTGAGCAACAAATTATTATTAATAAATTTGAGCGTAATTTATCCTTTGTCAGGCTCAACAGTGTTAAGTTGTGCATATACAACACAGGGGCAGGAGCAATCCAAGGGCAAATTTGGAAGTCGGATGGGGTAGGTGTTATGGAGAAAACCTGGCCTGCTGCTGTATACCAGCGAGGTCTTCACAAGACACTCATATATTCTGACACACTGAAAACATTGCCCTAGTTTACTAAAATATCTAGGCTTTCTGCTTCTGGATCAAATGGCAAGGCCCGAGGCAGTTAGCTGAAGTCACAAGCATGCATACCATGCTGGGCAAGAATGACTTGTTCTACTCTTCGTTCAAAGCATCAAGGAGGGCTAATGATCATTTGTCAAAGAAAGTATTTTTCTTTGGCAGGTGACTCTTCAAATATTGATGAGGCCAGATGTGCCTTTCTTTTTTTTTTTGGCTCTTGGACCTTTACTGGGATTTGCACTTTACACAATAATTACTCTCCCTTGGGCACATAACTTTAAGTCTTCAGGTAAGTATTTGGTCACTGTGATTAGTGGCCACCTCAAAACAATTCAGGTTTGCTCTTTTGGGAAGAAGTGAAAGTAAGTTTGCTAGTAGAGCACCTATACTCTTTTGTAGGTGAAGCTACTGTAAAGTCAGAACCAAAAGAAAAAAAAAATCATTTTCAATTTTTTTTGGTCAGGAGAGAGAGAAATATGATTCTTTTTCTTTGCTTTTTTTTTGGCTATTGTGTGTTCTCTGTGACCACTAGAGACCTGTGAGATTTCAGTCTTCCCAGTCACTCTTTGTTTCTGTAGCTGTGAAGTAAATAATAAGTTGTTATTCTCTTTTGGGAAAATTGAGGTACAAAGGATTTTTGTCCTTGATGACAGGAACCATGTTTTTATTTTTGTTAATTCTGTTCTCTCTTCCTGTGATGCCTAGAATAGGGTTGGATACATAGTGATGCTAGAGAAATGTTTTTTTGAATAATTGCAAAGATCTGTTAATCTGTGAGTGTTACTGGTGGGAACTGACTGAGTCAATCAATAAATATGTATTAAATATCTACATTGTGCTAAGCATAATGCTAAGCCTTAAGGATATGAAGAAAGGCAAAACTATCACCACCACCATCACCAAACTGTCCCTGCTCTCCAGCAAATCTTGATGTAATGGGAGACTCTACATGCAAACCACTGTGTACAAATAAGATCATTTGGAGATAATCAAGGGGAAGGTACCATATATTAAGGGGATCTACCTCCTATAGAAGGTAGGATTTTAGCTGGGTCTTGAAGGAAGTGTAGATCATAGTTTTTAATCTTTTTTGGTTTGTATCATAAATAGATGCCTTTGGCTGTCTGATGGAGCCTATCCCTTCTCAGAATATCTTTAAATGCATAAGATAAAAAAGATTAACAAAATTGATTTACAAAGAAAACCAATTAGATTGTAATACAGTTATCAAAATATTAAGAAAAATAAGTTCATGGAGCCTGGTTTAAGAATTCCTGACCTAAGTGATCTTTCATGAATCTTTTTTTTTTTTAATATTCTTTTTAAAAAATTCAGTAGTATTTTATTTTCCCAATTACATGTAAAGATAGTTTTCAACATTCATTTTTGTGAGATTTTGAGTTCCAATTTTTTTCTCTCCCTTCCTTATCTTTTCCCTCCCCAAGACAACAAGCAATCTGATATAGATTACAAATGTAAAATTATTTTAAATATATTTCCATATTAGTCATTTTGTGAAAGAAAAATCAGAACAAAAGGGAAAAAGCAAACAAAACTGTGAAAATACTATGCTTCAATCCACATTCAGTCTCCATAGTTCTTTCTCTGGATGTACTTTCCATCCCAAGTTTATTGGAATTATTTTGGATACATATATTGCTGAGAAGATCCAAGTCTATCATAGTTAAATCTTGCTGTTACTATGTATAGTGTTCTCCTGGATAATTTTTCTAAAATGTGATCTTGGGCGCAGTTAGGTGGTGCAGTGTACCAACCCTGAAGTCAGGAGGACCTGAGTTCAAATCAGGTGTCAGACATTTAACACTTCCTAGTTGTGTGATCCTACGCAAGTTACTTAATCCCAATTGTCTCAGGGGGAAAAAATGTGGTGTCTTGTAGATGGCTATGGTTAGTTTGAAATATGGTTGAGAAAGTTAAGAACAATCATATCTTTCTTATTTGGACTTGAACAGGAACAGCAATCCTCATCTTGACTTCTTCACACTTAGCAGGTGACTTTGCTTCTTGCATTATTGAGATCATAAGTCTTGAGTACCTGCTTCCTCATCCACCCCTATCTCTATCTCAGAATCTCTCCCCATCTTGTGTAATCTGGGACCTTGCTCCCTTAACAAGCTAACATAGGTGGTATCATCCCAACTCTATTTTCTTTAGTCTTTTCCTCTTCAGTGCTTCCGTCTCCTTTGTCTAAGCAGATACATTGGACCCCATTTTCTTGAAAACAAAACCAAACCTTTAGCTTAACTAGGCTATCTCAACTATTCATCTTCCTTTCACTGTCAAACTTATAGAACCAAAGTCTACACCTATTGTCTCCATTTCCTTATCATCCATTCTCTCATTCATTAATCCCCAGTAGATTTGCCTTTGAGCCCCACTGCACATGAAATTGCAGTCAGAGGTCACTAGGAACTTCCTAATAAGCAGGTAATAAAAGGTCTTTCCTTGTCTTATTTTGACCTCTCTGAAGTTGTTGACATTGATCACCTTCCTTTTTTTTTTAATTCTCTTTGACCTCTGATTTTTCACCTTTAGTATTTCTTCTTTTCCTTACTTGGTTCCTTTTTTTTTTTTTTTTTTTTACTTTCTAAATGTAGTTGTATTTTTCACCCTTGGCTCTGCTTTCCTTATTTAACACTTAACTCCTTTGAGGAACTCATTGGTTTTTTTTGAGGCTGCCACTGTTACTGCCATGCAGATGAATTTGAAACCTAGGGATCCCTTCAATTCAACAAGAAGGCCTTCTGTAATAGATCTTGAATCGAAGCTGCCACACCATCTCTTCCCCTCTCCTTCCCTTTCTCAAGCTAAGCAAACCTTGAATTTGTCAGGCTTATTCATGTGACTAATAAAAACTAAAGAAACTTTGAGCCATCTTTATCTCAGAGAATGTGACTCATTCTGGGCCTGTTAACACTCAGAGAGCTCCCTACTTAGAGCTTTGGTATTCTGGAGCTTCAGAGTGTCTCAGCTAAGGTTTTACTGATTGTCCAGCTTGGCAGAGTCAGAGATCCCACTCTTTGACCAAAAAAAGCCTGTTTAGTTTTGCTGGTGCTTTCTCTCTACTTTTGCTAAATTTTGGTTTAAACTTTATGTAAAATTTATATAACTTCAAGAATTATTTAACGTGTATACTCCCAGGAATTACATTTCCATATAATCTCAGGTGAACCACGCTTTTGAGTTATTTGACATCTGGTATGTGGAATGTTTCTTGGACAATTTTGTTTATCCAGATTCTCTAACATATTATCTTTTGTAGATAAAGGTGCTGCAGACTCATTAATAGTGGGAGACAACTCTTGAACCCTTTTTTCCAAGATGTGGAATGACTTAATCTAAACTAATCATATATTTTTTTTGCCTCCCTCCCCTGGTCATAAGTATAGACTGTGGCCTTTAAAATGGATAGTTTTATTTTTGGTTTGGTTTTGTCCTGTGTGAAAGGAAATTGACCCCTAAAGGCATCATATCAAATCTCTTAGTTGGAAGGGATCTCAGAGGCCATACTTATTCCTGAAGATCTCCCTCTCACATTCTGGACAAATGGTTGCCCAGTCTTTGCTTAAAAATATATATAATGATGCTGAACTTTTGGTTTTTTAAAGAAAATTCTAATAATTAAGAAGTTTTTCCTCATGTTGTATGTGTTAGTGTAACCTCAGTTTGTATTATTTTTTCATTTACATGTCATATAGGCTCATGAACTTTGCAGTCACTAGAAATTTTGTCCCTCTTCCTTTTTCTGCTCTACAAAGTGAAGTCTAGCCATGCATCTTGCTAGTATTTGTGCAATTGAATTTAAGTTAAATTTTATTTTTTTAATAATAAAAATCTTATTCCCCCCTCTCCATCTCCTTTTCCTGTCATTGAAAAAGAAAATCAAAGACCCCCTTGTAACAAACATGCATAGTAAAACAAGGCAAATTCTAGCGTTGACCATATCCCCCAAAAAATGTATGTATCTCAATCAATCCTTGAGTTTATCACCTTTGATTCAGGTGACATGTTTCATCATGAATTCTTTGGAATCATGGTTGGTCATTACATCGATCAGAGTTCTGAAATCTTACAAAGCTGTTTTGACAGTCTTGCCTTTCAATCTTGACAATTGTTCTCCTGATTCTGTTCACTTCACTCTATATCAGTTTACACGAATCTTCCTGGAATTCTCTGACACCGTTCTCTTCATTTCTGACAACATAAAATCATTCCATTATATCTATTTGCCATAATTTAGTCAGTCATTTCCCATTGTTGGCCATTTCCTTAATTTTTTAGCTCCTTGATGTTAACAAAAAACTAAAGAGGGATATAGTTTTCAAAAGTGAAGACTAGAAATTTATATGATTAATTGTCATCATATAGTTAAAATTGTTGCCATTGTTCTAGTATATCTAGATCTTTTTAGATTCTGATTCTGTATTCCAGTGGATTAGCAATCCTATTTAATTTCATGTCATCTGCAAATTTGACAAGCATACTATCTATGTCTTCATCGAAATCAAATAATAGGATCAAGGACAGATTCCCGAGACATTTCACTACAGATTAATCTCCAGGTTGACATCAAAACTATTTTTGGACTATTTTTTTTTTTAATCTTTGAAATGCTAGAACATTCTTTATACCAGTTTTTTATTTGTTCAGCTCAACTGTCAAGTACAGTTTGGGGATTTTGTAGCCTCTGTTCCCTCACCTACTAAATCTTTAAAAATCCAGACAAAACAAGGAACTAAAAGAGACAGACATTGCAATGGCAAGTCTTTTTCCCCCAGCCTTAGAAAGAAATCTTTGAAAGTTTTTGGCATGTGAAAGGAAACTGAAGAAAAAACAACCACCACCATATCAACTTCTAGTAGTTTGTGTGGAAAATCCTGGTCTTTTTATATTTCTCTATCTTGGAAATGTCTGAGTAGCTTTATAAGGGGAATTTTTTTTGGCTGAAGAGCCTTTATTTATAATTTTAATTATTGAGGAAGATTGCTTTTGAGGAAGCCTGGGGAAAAATAAACTGTCTTCTCACTATTAAATCCATGTTTAAATTCTGGGCATGTGTCTAGCACCGGTTCCCCAGCCTATTGTCCACTATTCTGTGGACTCCCAGACTCTGTAAGCTTGCATGTTAGCTTACCTAGGCAAGAATAATAGTGGGTTAGTATAAGTGTGTGTTGGTATTTGTGTAAATATGTAAAAAGTCTTGTTTCATTGGGAGCATAGACAATGAGGATAGGCTAGCTTGCTTGATGTGTAATGCCCAGAGTCCTGAAAGTATCTAAGTGTTTATTGTAATAATAGTAGTAACCTCGATTGATTTTTACATAGTATTTTAATAGTTAGTAAAACAGTTGAGCCTTACAGCAACTCTGTGAGTCAGATGGTATTATGTCTATATCATACTACTACAGGTGATATTATTTTCACATGAGAAAATTGAGATCCCAGACAGTTAACTGATTTAATCATGTTCATATAGCTACTTAGTTCCAGAAATGGGATTTATGCCTAGGTTTTTCTGACTCTAAATCCAGCATTCTATTATATGAATTTATAACAAGTATTTTAATCAGTGTTAAATTCTTGTTGGAGACCCAGTCACTATTGCTGAAGTAGGTAAGTGCTTAAGTATGCTTTCCCTATTTCTCTTTTTAGTCTGTGTTAAGACTCTAGCATTTTATTCTTTAATCACTTCATTTAGTCAGAAGAATCTTAGTCTTTTTCAATTTCTGAGCAATATGAGGGCTTCTAGGCTTGAGCATCTGAGTTAGTCATGGAGGAAAATGTTCTCTGGATGTATTTTGCATAGATATATGTATGCATAGAGCAATGCCAATAGAGAAAGGTCTCTAATGGAATGCTTTAGATATCTATGATGGGCCCTTTTCTGCTCGATATTTTTCATAAGTGACTTGGAGCAAGATATAGATACAAAACCTAACAGAAATGCAGATGTTGGAGAACTTAACAAATTGGATGGGCGGAGTCCAAGTCCAAAAAGATCTTGGGGCTAGAACAATGGGCCAAAAGCAATTAAGTTGAAACCTAATAGGGGCAAGTGTAAAGTTCCACCCTTGGGTTCCTCAAACCACTAGCACACGGTAGGGGGGCGTGCCTAGACAATGGTTAATATGTAAAAGGTCTGGTGCTTTATTGGAGATTGTAAACTTCTCGTGAGTGAACGATACATGATAGCCAAAAATTCCAACACTAGGTAGGCTAATAGACTGCATTAAAAAAAATATGGTATATAGAACAAAAAAAGATAGGTGACAGCTTATTTGCAATATCCTGGCCATTTCACATCTGGGATACTCTGTACATTTCTGGGAACCAGATATTTAGAAAGTCAAAGACAAGAAAGAATGTGTCCAGGATAGAGTAATCAGGACACAACCAGACTGAAGAGAAGAAGCCACAAGAGGAGAGGCTGAAGGAAGTGAGGATAATTAGCCTGGAAAAGAGAAAATTTAGGGGGGAACTTTTTTAAAGCTTTCTTAGTGTATTTAAACACGTGGAGGAAGAATTAAAATTTGCCCAAGAGGGCAGAGCTAGAGTTTTGGATAGAACCCCCAGATTTAGGGAACTTAAAGAAAACATCCCAGCAATTGAAACTATTCAGAGGTGGGGAGGGAGTGATTGAGTTCCAGTTCCTCTTATTGGAGATTTTAAGCAGAGGTAGAATGAGGATGCACTTGTTGGACACATTGTAGAGGAAGATTTTGTTCAGGTAAAGTTTGAACTAGGTGGTCTTGGAGTTCTTTCCAGCTCTCTGTATATCAGATATATTTTTGACAAAACAATGGTTTAGCAGTGGGGGTAAGAAGGGGACTTGGTTAGATGCAATGGCAATCATCATTAGTTGAGCTGTTCAGGTGCACCAGGGGAAACCGAAATAAACAAAGGAAGTCAAGCATTTGGCCTTTCCTATTTTGTTTCTTCTGCTTCCTCCCACTGGGAAAGAGAGTGGTGCTTTGTCCAACTTAATACCTAATATAGTCTCGATCACAAGTGAATCACTGATATATGGAAACTGTTCTCATCTGAAGTATTTGCTTTCAAAGGAAGTTAGAAGTAGTTATTTGGGTCCAGAATATTATATATAGTCAGATGTAGTTGTTTTATTGGTCAGTTTTGCTAAACTTTTATTTTATTTTTTTATTATATAGGACAGCTCAGAGTATATATGTGTGTGTGGATCATCATATATTGAAAAATGATGGCTATAAAAAAAAGCATCCATAAAATTTATTTTAAAAAATGTTTATAAACATGAAGACACTTAAGTGGAAAACATGTATGTTTTAAAGTATTTTGTTAAAAGTCCCAAAGAAGATTCATCTTTACAGGTGAAGATAAGGGCTCACATTCTTCATCATCATCACCACCTCCCCCTAACCAACATCATCATCATTGGTATTTATAGATATATCACTTTAAGAATTGTAAAATGCTTCATAGATATTATCTCATTTGATCTTCAAAACAACACTGTTGTGTAAGTACTTTTTTTATACCCATTTTACAGCTGAAGAAATTGAGACTGAGAGAGGTTGTAAATAATTTACCCAAAGCCACACAGCTAATAAATAAATGTCTTATTCATCATTTGAGCTCAGGTCCTCAAATCCGAGTTTAGCACTCTACCCACTAGACCATCTAGCTCTCAAGTCATATAGCACACTACAGTTTATAAAGCTCTTTTTGCCAAAAATATTGTGAGGTAGGGTACATAAGTGGTATTAGCCTTATTTTTACAAATGAGTAGACTGAGTCTCAGGGAGGATAAATGTATTGACCCTAGGCCACATGTTCTCAAAATAAGAATATAAGTCTTCCTAATCCACATTCTGGGCTCTTCCCACTTTTCAGTTTGTCAGGTTTTCCTTACATAAAAGTAACATTTATTGCAGGATTCCTCTGCCTATATCTGAGGCAGTTTTTCTTCACTATTTCTTAACATGAGACTTCTTTCTTACTATGAATACTACAGGACAAGAAAAGAGGAATTGTGGAGAATGAAGAAGCCAATTTATTGCTAGGAATGGGTCAGATTTGTGGGTAGGTAAAGAACAAACCATACTGGATGAGAAAGTAAAAGAGATCTCTTGGCGAAAATTTTCTTCTAGAATCTGGTTGAAGAAGTTGTGCCCGGTACTTGAAACTCGGGATGCAGTATCCGTTTTGCAAAGGAGAACTGAGTTTCCATAAGGAGGGGTGACTTGCCCAGTAGCTCATGACCATTCAGTGGCAGAGCCAAGGCTGAGACCTGGACCTTCAGGTTTCTGCTCTGATAGCTACATTATGAGTTAGCCATATTTTGGTGGGCTGGCCTGTGACCCTAAGAACTATTTATACCAGCGTTTCTATGGAGAACTGTGTTTTGAGCTCAAGCAACTGATAGATAATTTAACTTTTGGAGTCTCTCCCATTCGGGAGCTGGAGACTGTAGTAGGATTTGATTTTCACATTTCTTTCTCAAGTGAAGCATCTGTTTCTCACTTGTAGGCCAGCAGGAAGATTGAATGAAATTACTGGTCATTTTTGCCTCAGTGCAGTCCTCGAAGTGTATGTGTGGCACAATATGGGAATGCCTTGACAGAAGCATGGAGATGAGAAGAATTTTTTGTTTTGTTCTCCCAAAACTCAGTCAGATCTTCCATTTCACGTCTCATTTGGTAAAAATAAAATGCAAAGTTTTAAAGTATTTTTTTCATTCCTCACTAATGGCTTAGGAAGAAGTCTTGGGAGGGGAAAAAAAGGGGTGGTGGTGGTGAAATATCTTGATTCCCAATATGTACTGAAGTCAGTTTTCTTAGCTATCACTTTTAATTTGTATTTGCTATTATTTGTACATGTATATATCATGTCCTATCCATTACCAGGAGAATATCCTGTTAAAAAGTACTTTTCCATTTCAATACCTGGATTTGCCCAGATTCATCTTTATTCTTTTGGCAGTTCCTCTTGAGACCAAGGACATACAATTTGGACACAGCTGGTTGAGGTTAAAGAGGCTAACAATCTGTGGATTTGGAATAGAGCAAAACTAACTGTTTCATACTTCCATATTTCAAGAATCTGCAATTTTTCTTGCATAGGAACTTTATAGCTAAGTTTGTCTCCAAAAGAAAAAAATCTAGAGTCCATTATTACAGCTACAAATTTGAAGCTTTCTTAGCTGAAAAGAAACTTCCAGGGAGCTTTTTCTCTATTAGCATAGCCTCCAAAAACAAAAACAAAGGTTTTCTCCACCCCATAATATCGTTTCCAAACAAGCAGCCCATATGGAATCTGGGCCTCTTAAGATCATCCTGAGCTGATATGCTCATAATCAATAGGATTAAACAATCCTATTTTGAAATTTTGCCCAAAAGTCAATATTCTGGGGTGCATAGGATCATATCATATCCTCTTCAATCATTTGTAGTTATCCTATCACCCTCCTCTTTATAGTGGATTGTGGCCTCCAAATGGGGAGTTTTGGCAAGAGGAAATGGACAAGGCACTGTAATGGGGCTTTAGACCCCTAGATTATGATCCCTCTGAACTTGTGCTATTGTTACTCATGAATCAGTCAAATTCTTCCTGCTGTGCTCTGGGTTTTGGAGGGCTAAATATACAGAAGGAATTGAAGAAATGTCATAGTCCGTTTTCTCCTATTATGGCAATTGTAAATTACCATGGTAATTGGGTAATTGAACCTTACTCCTAGATCTCTCCTCTTAGAAAACCCTTCCCCTCCTCTTGGGAATCCTTATTTCTATATTTAGTCTTTTCCTTACCCTCCTTTTGTTAACCTCTTCCTCCTCTCTGACTCTTTCTATTTAACTTTTAAATCTATGAAAGTAATCTTTTTGTAACATTATGCTGCCCCTCCTAATTTTTTTCTTCTCCCTTTTTTGTTGCTCTTTTTGAGAAGATTATACCAATTTTTTCTGCATATTTCCTTCTTAAATCCTCACTCTGGCTTCTGTCTTAGCTATTTTTTGAAGCTGACCTCTGGGCAAATCTCCTATTGCCCAAATACAATAGAGAGACCTTCTGATGAAAGAGCTTTGACTTTGGAGTCTGACCTTGGGCCAAACACCAAAGCTTGATTTTTCTCATTTGTAAAATTCTAGTTTTAAATCTTATGATCCTATGATCTCTTTTGGGTTATCATGCTTGAAACTCCCTCTCATCCCCTCATCCAGAGAGGCAGTGCTGCATAGTGAATGGAATGCTGGATTTGAAGTCAGAAACATCCACATTCAGATCCAACCCCTAATGGTTATGAACTGTGTGATCATGGCAAATCACTTAAAATCTCTGGAGCTCAAGTTCCTTATTTATAAAATGATGGATTTAGACTAGATGACCATCTCCAAGTATATAATCTAATGATCCTATGAACCCCTTAGCTCAATTCTATGTTAAACAAGTCCTATTCCTATTTGAGTTTTGTATTGCCTTCTGGAGAATGGATAGGTGAATCCTTTTCTTTTTGGAGTATCACTCTTCAGGTTCCCCAACTCTGTTCCTCAGTGTATGCTTGTTGATTATTTATTTGCCTCTAATTTGGGGTGGGAGAAAGTGGATGGGGGGGGGGACAGGTTGTCAACCTATATGGGTATAGCCAAACATATCTTAAATAGGTGGGGATAGGAGCAAAAGGCGTGGTTTTTTTTTTTTTTTTTGTGCCTGGGTTATATAACAGCTAGATCTATTGATAATATAAATTCTAGCAGTATTGATTATTTTCTTAACATTTGTACTTCTCCAGGACTCAGTGTCTTTGATTCTTATTTTTTTTTTAACTTTTTATTGACAGAACCCATGCCAAGGTAATTTTTTACAGCATTATCCCTTGCACTCACTTCTGTTCCGATTTTTCCCCTCCCTCCCTCCACCCCCTCCCCCAGATGGCAAACAGTCCTTTACATGTTAAATAGGTTACAGTATATCCTAGATACAATATATGTATGCAGAACCAAACAGTTCTCTTGTTACACAGGGAGAATTGGATTCAGAAGGTATAAATAACCCGGGAAGAAAAACAAAGATGCAAGCAGTTTAAATTCATTTCCCAGTGTTCTTTTTTTTGGGTGTAGCTGCTTCTGTACATCCTTGATCAATTGAAACTGAATTAGCTCTCTTTATTGAAGAGATCCACTTCCATCAGAATACATCTTCATATAGTATCATTGTTGAGGTATATAATGATCTCCTGGTTCTGCTCATTTCGCTCAGCATCAGTTCATGTAAGTCTCTTCAGGACTTTCTGAAATCATCCTGTCGATAATTTCTTACAGAACAATAATATTCCATAATATTCATATACCACAACTTATTCAGTCGTTCTGCAATTGATGGGCATCAATTCATTTTCCAGCTTCTAGCCACTACAGACAGGGCTGCCACAAACATTTTGGCACATACAGATCCCTTTCCCTTTTTTAGTATCTCTTTGGGATGTAAGCCCAGTAGAAACACTGCTGGATTAAAGGGTATGCACAGCTTGATAACAGCATAGTTCCAAATTGCTCTCCAGAATGGCTGGATGTGTTCACAATTCCACCAACAATGTATCAGTGTCCCTGTTTTCCCACATCCCCTCCAACATTCCGCATTATCTTTCCCTGTCATTCTAGCCAATCTGACAGGTGTGTAGTGATATCTTAGAATTGTCTTAATTTGCATTTCCCTGATTAATAATGATTTGGAGCATATTTTCATATGGCTATAAATAGTTTTAATTTCTTCATCTGAGAATTGTCTGTTCATATCCTTTGAGTGTCTTTGTTTCTTAACTGTGGACTAATTTCTTTCCACCTGTTTTCCTTTGCTAATTTACATGACTGAATTTGCAATATCTTTTTTTCTGATATCTGTTTCCAAGAAACTGAAACTTTTGTGGTGAGGTGGGGAAGGAACTGCAGGTGGCAGGTGTTAAGGACTTTGGGATTTGAAACAGAAAACAGAAGTGGATTAGAACAGTTTAGGTTCTATTCACTGACCTTACACTAACATCAGTTTTTCTCCCTTACCATCTTCATTCCGTCCCCCATCCCAGCTATGGAAAAGAGAAATGGAAAGAGAGATAGACAGAATATGAATATGAACCACGGAGACCTGGAATTTTTCTATTTCTAAATAAGTGAATATAATTGAGATGCCATTCTTTTGTACTTTCCCACCATAGTGTTTTTATAATTGATTAACAATAAGTAGTTGAGCTTAAATTCAGGCTGACTACTACACTTCTTTCCACAGGGTTACATTAATCATAAAATATCAAAGTTGAAAGAGACCTTTCTGGGACTAGAGATCATCTAGTCCAGGAGTTCTCTTAACATGGGATCCATGAACTTTAATGCTTTTTAAACTGTTTTTCTGTATAATTTGTTTCCTTTGTAATCCTATATATTTTATTTTATACATCTAAAATTCTGTGAAGTGTTCCATAGGCTTTACCTGATTGCTAAAGTGGGACCCAGGACATAAAAATGGTTAAGAACCGTTGGTACAGTTTTATTTTACAGAAGAATAAGAAAAATCCTGGCACAGTGAGTTAGTAACAATTCTGTGCTCTATCTTATAGATGTCAGAAGTCACTATTGCTCAGAACGAGGTGGGGTTGGGTGCCAAGGATAGAGCTTCAAAGGGAGATTTGACAGACGTAGAAGTTCATAAATGTCATTGTGTTCTTACTCCCTCTCCATCTTTTTTGTTTCTAGAGCATTGTCCAAATTTTGAAAGTAACATTGTCCTTGGGTTGAAGGCTAAGGATCTCTTGCTAATGGAAAAGAGAGCATTAGAATATTATAGGGCTTAAGTACCCATTGCTATTGTAACCTTACATGCTTTTAGAAAAAAAAAATCTCTTTAAATGAATTTATTTTTTCCACTTCTCTCTGTTCCATTGGCTGCCAGTGCAAGACTAGTGGAGCAATACTAGTTTCCAATCTAGCCTGTGACGTGGGGGTGGGAAGTGTGATAACAAAGAGTCAGTATTAACATTGAGCACCTGATAAATTCAGAGCACTGTCCTAGGTACGGTGGAGTGATCACAAAAACAAAACAAAACAGCTGGCAAGATTCCTTCCTTTGAAGAGCTCTTAAATCAACAGCAGAACAAATACAAGAAAGAGATACAACACAGAAAAAGAATAGACACGCAGACTTACTGGGATAATGCTGGGGTGAATGGAGTGATCAGAGATGGTTGAAATAGTTTGGGGAAAGGGTCATAGAGGGAGGTGAGTTTCAAAAAGGATTTTGAAAAAAAAAAAAAAAAGAAAATTGTTTGGTGGCTTTGGGTAGGGGAGGGCATTCCAGGTATGTGAGGAATGGTATTTGAGAAAATTTAGCCTAGGGAACAAGCAGATTTCTGAGATCAACTACTTCTAGTTGTGTTTCTGGGTTTCTACAGGTTTAAGGATCAGTCAGTTTTTACTGAGTATCTGCTGAGTGCAGAAAAATCATAAGATCACAGAATTGGAGCTACTGTAGAAGGACCATAGGGTCATCTAACCCCAGCCATCAAACACTCCACTTGGCATCATTCCTGAGTGCTTCCCTGCTGCTCAAACAATGAAATTGGAACCGGGAAATTGTTTTTATTAAAGTTTTTTTTTTTAAATTTTCAAAACACATGCATAGATAGTTTTCAACATTCACACTTAAAAAACCCTGTGTTCCAATTTTTTTTCTTCTTCCCTTTCCTCTACCCCCTTCCCTAGATGGCAAGTAATCCAATATATGTTAAACATGTGCAATTCTTCTATACATATTTCCACAATCATCATGCACAAGAAAAGTTAGGTCAAAAAGGAAAAAAAATGAGAAAGAAAAAAAAAGCAAACAAACAACAACAAAAAAGTGAAAATATTATGTTGTGATCCACATTCAGTCCCCACAGTTCTTTCTCTGAATGCAAATAACTCTCCCCATCACAAGCCTTTTGGATTTGTCCTGAATCACCTCAAATGTTGAAAACAGCCATGTCCATCACAGTTGATTATCACATAATCTTGTTGCTGTGTACAATGTTTTCCTGGTTCTGCTCATTTCATTTAGCATCAGTTCATGTCTTTTCAGGCCTCTCTGAAACATCCTGCTGATCGTTTCCTATAGAATACACCATAACATTCATATATCCTAAATTATTCAGCCATTCTCCAACTGATGGACATTCACTCAGTTTCTAGTTTCTTACTACTACAAAAGGGGCTGCCATAAAAATTTTTTCACATGTGGGTCCCTTTCCCTTTTTTATGATCTCTTTGGGATAGAGCCCCAGTAGAGACACTGCTGGCTCAAAGGGTATGCACAATTTGATAGCCCTTTGGGCTTATTTCCAAATTGCTCTCCAGAATGGCTGGAACTTGGGGGGGGGGGAATATATATATATATACATATATATATATACATATATATATACATATATATATATTTAAATTAAAGCTTTTTATTTACAAAACATATGCATGGGTAATTTTTCAACATTGACCTTTGCAAAATTTTCTGTTCCAAATTTTTCCCTCCTTCCTTCTACCCCCTCCCCAATATGGCAGGTAGTCCAATACATATTAAACATGTTAAAATATATGTTAAATCCAGTATATGTATACATATTTATATGGTTATCTTGCTGCACAAGAAAAATTGGATCTAGAAAGGAAAAAAAACCTGAGAAGAAAAACAGAATGCAAGCAAACATCAACAGAAAGCGTGAAAATGCTATATTGTGGTCCATACTCAGTTCCCACAGACCTTTGTCTGAGTGTAATTGGCTTCTCAACTGGGAAATATTTAACAAAATAAATAAAAATACAATAAATATTGATTTATTTTAAAAACTAAGTCAACATGTGGCTTTGGAACATGGGCATCCCTACTTATGGGTTAGTGATTCCCTTTTCTATTTGAAATTCATATCACCAATCTAGCTCAATTAGCCTCATTTTACAGATGAGGAAGCTGATATCTAAAGCAACAGCCAAACTTAGTAATTAAATAGTGAGTGTTAGAGTCATATAGATGTAGGGTTCATGTTTGACTTATGACATATACTCTTTATGACTCTGGATGTGTTCTTAGCAGGGGCTGATGATCTTCATTAGTAGAGGGAGTTTTCTAATCAGATTTATAGTGTTCTGTAAAAGCTCAGGTTCAGTTCAGAAAGTCTCTGGCTTCAGATCCAAAATTCTTGATACTATAGCATCAAGAGTGTTGGGTTTGAACAGTAGAGAAATTACAAAAGGGAAAAGTCTTCTATTGGACATGATACCAGTATTACCAATTCCCAGCTTATTATAGTTTTGCAGATGTCTTTATTGCTAGGTAGTAAAGTAGTATAATGGATAGAATGTTGGACCTGGAGTCAGGAAGATCTGAATTCGAATGTTCCCCATCTCCCCTACTAAATGAGTGAGAAACAAGCAGTTTCTATTTGCCTCAGTTTCCTTGTCTGTAAAATGGGGATAATAATAGCTCCTATACAAGATTGATATGAAGATAAAATGAAATATTGTTTGTAAGGCACTTTGTAAATCTCTATAAATGCTAGCCACTGTAGTTTTACAGAGGTTCTTAGCTTTTTTTTTTTTTTTTTTTTTTTTTGGAGTCATGGGCCTGCATCTGACTTTGCCTCTTTGGAGGTACCCCACTGGGAATGTAGGCCATTCCAGAATCAGGCTCGAATATTTAAGATCCAGAACAGACTTTTCCAGGTGTTCCTCATTAGAGAGGATGCCTGTGTGTGTGTGAGAAGGCCAAAAAAGCCCTAGACTTCTCAAAAGTTTTGAAGGCCAAGTGGGATTATTCTGTATCTCATCCATTTTTCCACTTTTTTTTTTCTTTTTGCTATCTCTTATGTTTTTCCAATTGTAAATTCTCAAAACTGAAAGAGACTTTAGTGATTCAGTAATCCAACCCCTTCACTTTAGAAATCAGAAAGCCAATGAAGCATCCTGCCCAAAGTCATATGCTTTCTTAATGACAGTGTTGTGTAATTTGAATTGCTTTGGACTAGGAAAGAAGAGACCAGAGTTCTAGGCCTTCCTTGGCTACTAACTAGCTGACTTAGTGGAATTACAATGAAATGACTGGAAAGTTATTTCACTGCTCTAGGTCATAATTAATTCATCCATAAATGGCAGGGAAGGAGTAGATTTATATCTAATGTCTTTTCCAGCTCTGATATCTATATCTCAGGCTTTGTTCAACTAGAGGTATTTCATGGCTCCCCAAAATCAGACAAAGTTTGCAGGAATCTCTTCTGACCCAGTGAAATACAGGCCTTTAACCTTCATGCTCATTTGCAGAGTGTCTTGCCAAGTAATTATGCACTTGGCTGGGTTACCTGGTGAGGCATTGCTTCCAAAACAGCCACATTCCGCACAAGGGTTTGGGGGCTGGCTACGTTCTAGGTTTATGACTTTTTCAAATCAATTACTTTGGGGAGTGTAGGAGTTTCCCAGACACGGATTTCTTCATTTTTCCTTCCTTCTCTTCTCCCATGGCTGTATGTTTTCCTCTTCAGAAAATGTGGGAATAATTCAGGATTGTGTGACCTATCACCAGGAAATAGTCACTGAGAGAGACAATTGTTGGCTCTTGCCTTTTTTGCCATATGCTTTTTTCTTTTTCCATTTCTTTTCATTATCTTTTCCCCTTTTTTCTTTCTTTTTCTTTTTTCTCTTCATTTTTCTTTTTTGTCCCCTTCCAGTTCTAACTTTCCTTGCTTTGTTCCCTCATCTATAAAATGAAAGGGTCAGTGGAGATGGTCTCTAAAGTCTCTTCCAGATCTAAACTTAATTTAGGCATAGATCTTGCAAGATCTAGTACCCTTTCTATAACTTCATAGGAATGAAGAAATGAAACATCTTGCAGATAATTTTGGAAGGATAGCCTTATGTCTTAGAGGAAACCTGTGTCTGGGAAACTCCTACACTCCCCAAAGTAATTGATTTGAAAAAGTCATAAACCTAGAATGTCTTAGAGTAGTGAATAAGGAGTTGGATTCAGAATCAGGAAGACCTGAGTTCAAGTGCTGCCTCTGGGCAAGTGATTTAACAACTCTCTAAGATGGTAAATTGCAGAGCAGCTGTAAATGGATATGAGTGGAGGGAATTCATGAAATCATAAGTCTGGTCAAAAACAAAAACATGTCTAAATTTTTTTTTTGTACTTGTCCTAGAATAATGTTATTTGCCTTCCATGTTACAATATTGTCAGGATTTGTGTCTAAGTTTCTGGGTATCAGCAGCTTCATGAGCCTTGGGTTGTTGATGCAATGATGTATGAAGCTGGAACGTTCATGTATGCCCAAAGTACATTTACATGTACAGTGAAGAGAGAATTTTTGAATACAGTTGCTCCTCCCTATTTCCAGTCTGCATGTGTATCATAGGTGACTGCTGGGGGAACAGCCAGTTCTGTCCTCCCTCTTGTATCCCTACTTTGTTTGCCTTCTGGGGCCTCAGAGAAGCTCTCATGCTAATTAGCATGACCTGAGGCTCAGCTGAATGACCACTGGAGAGGAAGATGGGAAACTGAGTCAAAGAGAATGAAAGACATGCTTTGGGCACATTCTCTATTCTCCAAAGCCTTAGTGATAGGTGCTGAGTTGCCCAGGAAATTGAGGAAGGATATATGTAGATTTGGTTCACTTTAATTTGGCCAGGAATAGAAAATAGGAACTTCTGATATGGCAAGTATTGAGAATGAATGCAGAAAGTTTTAAATGGCCAAAGGCATCTCTTTGGTTGTTTTTTTTTGTTTTTGGTAGCTTTTTTTTTTTTTATTGTTGTTTGTTTGTTTGAGACATTTGGGGTTGATTTGCCTGAAATATTAAGTGACTGAGGTCATATTTGAATTCAGGTCCTTCTCAGTGCAGGAGCTAGTGCTCTATCCTTTTAACTATATCCTCAGCATAACACAGAGCCAGGTATATAATGAGCGTGCTATAGAGTAACATGCTATATGAAAGTCAAAAGACTTTAATTTGCCAAAAGCTATTCTAATCTTTACTAGAAAAAATAAAGCTGTAATATTCTGAACTACATTGACATCACCTCCTGAACAGCAGATAAAACAAGGCATCAGGGAGCTGAAGTGACAAAGTCCAGTTGGGAAGTAATAATAGTAACAATGACTACCAACAACTAGTCTTTATATAGTTCTTTAATGTAAGGTTTGCAAAGCATTTTACATATGATTCCCTTTGATGCTCACAACAATCTTGATGCTATATCCCCATTTTTCAGATAAGGAAACTGAAGTTGAGTAAGGTTTAGTGACTTGCCTAGAATCACACTGCTAGTAAAGTGTCTGATTTAGACTCAGATTCCCTGATTCCAAGTCTTGTGTTCTATTCTTTGAGCCACCTTGCTGCCTCAAAAATTAAAATAATCAAGAACAACCATAACACTTACTGGAAAAAGATGGATGGCATTAGAATGCTTATGTGTGATTGGGAGAGAGAGGGCTTTTGGTTTGGAAGTCAAAGTAATAAAGTGGAATTGAGGAACATGGTTAGAAGAGATATGACAGAGAGCATCCAGAAGCTAGGTGGATTGTTTATCCTTGCATAAATTTGTCCCATCATCCTAAGGAGATTGTAAACTCCTTTGGATCAGAGACCATATATATCTGAAAGGGCTTAGACACAGCATCTCTTCTAATAGCTCTTGTCATTTTAGAAATGTCAGGTCACTTAGTCTCTATCATATAACTAAGTCAAATTTGAACCTGGGTCCTTTGACTCTAAATTCAGAGCTCTTTCTGGTACTAGGCTTGGAACTTGAAAATGTTGGTGATCCCAGCACATAGTCTAGTGCCCAACAGTAAAGTTTATTGATGGTGATATTTGGTTTTTCCCACACCTGGATAATCACAAGCTCAGATATATGGAACTGGAGAGGATCTTAGAGGGCATCAAGTAGAACCTCTCCCTCCCATCTTACAGAGAAGGAAGCTGAATAATGAAATTGATTTGTCTCTGGTCACACAGGTAGAAGTGTCTGAGGAAGAATTCAGATTCAGGTTTTTGACTCCAATTCCCGTGTCTTATCCATTATGTCCCAATAAGAAAAGGCAGAGAGGTGGGGCTTTATTGATGCCTTTTTCTATATTATGCTTCATTATAGTGTCAGTCCTCCAGATCCCTGCCCTGCACCTTGTCCTTCTCACCCAAAAAAACCATTGCTTTAATGAAACTATAGAGGAACTAGCTCAATGTGTGAGCTGGTAAACCGAGATTGCTGCTGCCAGTGGTCACTACTTTGTTATTAGTCTGGAAAATGCAGTCACTGTTGACTTCAAAAACAGCCTTAGCCCCATTCCCAGACTTTGAGGAAGTCGGCTGGCCAGAATTCTAATTTCCATTTGGTATAGGCCAGTGCTGGGAGGTGGCAGTTTTATGGAGAAGTGGAAAGGAATTGGAAGTGAAGGTTGATGGGAGGGAAGCTATTGGGCAGATGTGATATAAATATGGCCTTTGAAACCCCAAGGAACCTCAGGGAAGCCTTTTCACAGCTGATGTGTCTCAGGTTCTAAAGGATGAAAGAAAATATCTTTCAGCTTCTTTTTTACCTCCTAGTTTCTTAGTGAAAATGTTGAATATGCTATATTCTTTTTTGCTAATCATTTACAGATCCTTTTTCCCTCCTGGTTTGTGATGCTGTGTGCAAATGTGAGTATATTACTGATAATGAAGAAGCCTATGGTCACAGGATTACAGATCTGGGGAAAAATCTTAGAGTTCAGTGTGCCCAACCCCTCATTTGATAGGAAATTAAGACTTAGGAAGGATAAGTGGCTGGCCCTGCCATTTGAACCCAGTCTTCTGGCTAGGACTTTCAGATTCTTTGCAGGTAACACCCAGTTGTTAGCAATTTCTTAAGGAAAAGATTTAAAAGGATTTGGAGTCAGCAAGACTTGTCCAAATGCCCCCCTAGACACGGGCTTGCTGTGTAACTTTTCATCTCTGCCTCAGTTTCCTCATCTGTAAGATGGAGATAATTCTAGCAGTTACTTCACAAAGTTGTTGAGAGGATTAAATGAAATAATCATGTGATCTTTAAAGTAATATACAAACACTAGCTATTATTGTCATGTAGTTTTTACATATTTATATATCTTATGTATATTATTATATATGTGTACTGTGTGTGTGTGTTCATCCATTTCCCCCATCCCCCTCATTGGATGTAAGCTTATCAAGGTGTATGTTTAGTCTTTTTTTTTAAGTCTTGTCCCACTCTTTCTGACCCCATTCAGAGTTTTTTTGGCAAAGGTACTTGAGTATTTTGCTAATTCCTTCACCATCTCATTTTACAGAAGAAGAAACAGGTACAGAGTAAAGTGACCTGCTCAGGATCATATAGCTAGTAAGTGTCTGAGGCCAGATTTGAACTCATTAAGATGAGTTTTTCTGGTTGCAGGTCTGGTATTCTATCCACCAAACTGCTCTCTTCAGTGATAGGAGAAGAGTTTTTGCTTGTTTTTATTTTGCTGCTATTTTATTCCTACCTTCTAGGAAATGGTACATAGTAGGCACTTAATAAATAGAGCTTATGCTTGAGCCACAATATCCTGATCCTATCTTATTAACCACTTCTTGCTGTTTCTTGGTTGCCTCTTGGTTCCAATAGGATCAATGGAAGAAGAGAAATTTGTAGAAGATATGATTGGTCATTTAAAGGAACAATATCAGGCTGTTATGCTTGGAGACAGATTCTCCTAACCTCTTATAATTGGAAAGAACCATGAAAGATCTCACAACTTTTCCCTTTAAGCTCAGTGTTCTTTAATTTTCTGTAGCTGGATTGAAGATTTTAGAGACATATTTTTGAGGGAGCTATAGGGAAACTTCTTTTAACAAAGATTATAATGTGTTAAACAATTTATTTTTTATTTTATTTTATTTTTCTTTTGTTTATAGTCTGGCTTTCTCCTTCCTTCTGGATATCTCAAAGTAAGTTTGTGAGGTAGTTATGTTTTAAAAGATACATATATTTGTTAGTTGACCATATTAATACTTCATTTTTCCATCTCCTCCTGTGAGTCACAGAAACTCACTCCTCTGTGAAATTCTTGAGAATGAAGCTCTTTCTCTCCTTCTCTGCTCTGAAACCCTTCCTGATCTTTTCAGGAGCTGGGAAGCAAAGAGCATTCTGTCTTCATCTGTGGAACTAGAGAACAAATGACAAAAGGCCCTTTAGTAGGGAGGGGGAAGGGAAGGGAAGAGGAGGAGGGTAGGAGTCAGGGCCAACAGGCGCCTGCAGAAGGCCTCCAGATGTGAGATTACATTGTGTCAGACCAGCCCCTGGGATCTCCAGCCAGCTCATTTCTTGGGCAGACTGAGAGCTTTACTCATTTGCGGAACCTGGAAAAGAAATATCATACTTGTTGAGAATAACTTTGAGTTCTTTGTCAGAAGTTCTTCAGCCTCATGGTGAGAGGCTAATGTGCTGGAGGGGAAAGAACTTGACATAAGAAGGAGGAGAAAGCAGGTTCTGCTTACTTTGTAATCTTGTGCAAATCGCCTCCTTTCTGGTCCTTATCTACCACATGAAGAGAGTTGATGGACTGCATGGTAAAATAGTCTGTGCTCCTAGGATCTGAGCTGGACAGAGATATTGGAGGCACCCTCATTTTAAAGATGAAGTTACCTGGGATCTAGTTATTTCCTGAAGTTCACGTAATTAATGACAGGACTTAGGATTCCTGACAGCCAGTCTGCAGCACAAAGTGGCTTCCCTAGTTCTTTGTTAAAGATTCATGCTTTGGGCTGCTCCATTTTTTCTCTCTGCCCATGTACTTCAGTGAGGACGATTCATAGAGAGTTCATTGGTAGAAAATGGAAGTTTGAAAGTGTTGTTTGTTGGAGGAATGCTGACTTTGGAGTCAAAGGATGATTTCAAATTCAGCTCTTTCACTTCTTACTCGTGATCTTGTACTTTAGTGGATAAATAAGCACTTATTAAGCACTTACTGTGTTCCAGGTACTATGCTAAGCACTGGGAATACAAAAAAGAGCAAAAAGCAATCTCTGTCCTCAAGAAGTTGAGTCTAATAGGAGACATCACATGCAAAGAACTATATACAAACAAGTTACATACAAGATTAATCAGAGACAATTAACAGAGGCAAGGTACTAAGATTAAGGAAGCCTGAGGGGACACACACACACACACACACACACACACACACATAGAGAGAGAGAGAGAAGGAGAGACAGAGACAGATTCAGAGAGAGGGAGAGAGACAGAGACACACATACACACAGAGAAAGACACATGAGGAGAGAAAGAGAGACAGAGACAGAGAGATTCAGAGAGGAAGAGAGAGACAGAGATTCACAGACACACACACACACACACATACACACACAGAGAAAGATACATGAGGAGAGAGAGAGGGAAAGACAGAGAGAGGGGGGGAGAGAAAGGAGAGAGAGAGACCCAGAAAGAGAGAAGAACGAGACAGACAGACAGACAGACACACACACACACACACACACACACACACGAACACGGGGGGAGGGGGTGAAGGGGGGGTGCGGAGGGGGAGGTAGGGAGAGAAAGGGAGGGACATAGGCAGATGTATGCTTTAGGAAGATTTCACAGCTGAGTGGAGGATGGACTGGAGCAGGGAGAAACTAGAGACAGAGACCAAGCAGCAGACTATTGTAATAATCCAGACATGAGTAGATGAAGACCTGTAGTATAGTGGTGACAGTGTCAGAAGGAGACTGGGAGATGTTAAAAACAGAAATGATTAAAAAGTTCAGTTTTGGGACATGTTGAGTTATGAGACATCCAGTTCAGATGTTCAAAACCATTTGGAAATTCAAGGTCAGGAGAAAGGTTGAGAGCTGGATAAATAGAACGAGAATCATCTTTAAAGAAGTGATAATTGCGTACCTGGGAACTGGTGAGATCATCAAGTGAAATAATATAGAGGGAAACGAGAAACACTGGAGTGACCTGAGTGGGTGTAATCTAGATGAATATCCAGTAAAGGAGACAAAAAAGAGCAGTCAGATAGAGAGAAGGGGAACCAGGAGAGAACAATATCATGAATTTTGGAGGAAAGAGACCATCTAGGAGAAGTTGTTGGGCATTTCCAATGCTGTAGAATTCAAGAAGGATGAAGTCTGGAACACGCCATTAGATCTGGCAATTAAGAGATCATTGCTAACTTTGAAGAAGACAGTTTCAGTTCTTGATTCTGTAAAATGAAGAGATTGGATAGATTTTTCTGGCTGTTGATCCTTAGACTTTTTTTGACTTAAGATGCTTCATCCACTCATCCTTAGTCATTTCCTACCCCCACCTTCATTTTCTTAGCAGCATCAGGAATTAGTCATCAGACTAGAAACAATTTCCAAACCAATGAAATGTCTGCTCAGGGATGCTTTGGGGCCCAATAGGAATCCTGTATATCAAGAATGTACAAATTTCCATATTTGAGAAATGCAGTCAAGAACCTCAGGGTATTTATAAGACTTGGCTCTTTTGGGGTATTTCTGAGTAGCTATGTTAGATAGTATGATGACAGGATTTTGTGGATAGGGTACTTTGGCTAAACTTGAAAAGAGTTGGTGACTCAATCTCAGTTTGCAATCCATAATTGTTACCTCCTGGATTTTTAACTATCCATCTGAAAGCTCTCTTGGTATATAGTTGCTTAACTGGATTAATATTCCAACTAGGTCTTGAAACATATATTTGGCTCCAACAATCATGAATCCAGACACCCTAACTTTCCTGGTTGGTTACTTGCCAACCAGTTGGTTGGCAAGTAACCAACATCTTTAAGGAGTTCAGAAATGCCTGGTCACTTGCCCATAAGTCAAACCTTTCTTGTGTCATGAACCATTTTATTGGTCTAATAAAATCTAGTAGACTCTTATAGAATAATATTTTTAATATGCATAAAATGAAATACATCGTACTGAATTCATCGTACTGAAATATAGTATCAAAAACTATTTTTAAAAGTTCATGGAGTATAATTCAATTCTTTTCATAGTTGTGTGTGTGTGTGTTTGTGTTTTTTTTCCTGAGGCCAGTGTCTTGCCAATGAGACTCTATTGATAGCTTTTGTTTTTATGGAGTACTCCCTGAAGCTTGTCTGTGAAATGCTGAGATAAGCCTCTTGCTTCAGTTGTCAAACCTGTTTCATTACAGCTGATCTACTCTGAGAGCAAACCTGCTGTGGATATGTGATTCAGAGAATGCTTGAGGGCATTCCCTTCCCCCACTGCCCCACTGCATTTGTATCAGGTTATGACCAACAGCTTTATAACTAAATGAGTCCCCAACTCAAGGGGTTCAAATTACCTTATTCTTTGGTGTGCTATGTGTAGCACCCACATGTATGTGCACACACATACACACGAACACTCTTGGATTCTCTTTATACAAATGGTTCCATCTAAGCTCTATTCATCACTGATTTTTCCCTTTGGGTGTGTTAACCAAGTCAAACATAAGGGTTATGAGACCCAGGTGTGTTTGCATTTGTGTGTATATATTGGGGAGCTGGGAATGGAGGGGAGATTTCTGCCTGAAAGGATTCCCTGTGTGAGTTTATGCATAATTTATTTCTTGCATGATGCTACAGATACCTTGGTTTCCAGTTTCTTCAGATGATTATCCAACCCTAAAGAGAAAATCTGCCTTAGTGCTAGGGTTCAGGATTTTAAAATATGTTTTAGGTGTTTTTATTTTTGATATTATACTTGGTTCCCAGTTAATCACTTTCCCCATACATAGCTTTCCCTTATAGGGAAATAATTAATAGACATTTTTTAAATTGACACCTAAAAAGTAGAGCAAACCATGTTTTATCAATAGGAGGGTCCACAGAGAAATCTTTATGGCCAAGAGTTGTGGCCATGCTGGCTTAGGCTGAGGTCAGCAGATTTCTTAAGCTGCATTTGAGTGACCTCTGCTCTTCCAGTCTGGGCAAGATAGAGAGAGACCCAGTCTGAGAGAGGGAGAAAGTGAGTAGGGAGGGAGTAGAAAAATAGAGACAGAGAAAAAGAATGATAAGGACAATGACTGTTCCAATCAAGGTTAAGTTGAGATCTGATGAGAGACCAAAGTTAATTCCAAGGACAATCACCGAAATGAACACTTCCCTTTTTTAGTGGGAGGGGGTGGATGGGTGAGTAAGTTTTATTATTTTAAATTTAAATACAAAACAGGAACAGGGGAAAAAATTCTTGTCTTGTACACAGCAGAATATAAGGAAAGATTCAATATAAAACATTAAATTTCCACTTCAAGAAAAGCTATATAGTAAATGGTACACACTTTTCATAAGTTCTAAGTCTTCCCATGTTTTTCTCAATCAGCTCATCATTTCCCACACCACAGCAATATTTCATTTTAATCACATCCCATCTAAAAGGTTGTCTATAAAACTCTGTCCCCCCAATTTTCTGTGCTCCTTCTTTTGTTGACTGCATAAATTCTATTTATGCAAGAATATTTTAATTTGAAATAATTGAAATTATCAATTTTGTACTTCAACAATATTCTCATCTTATAATATAATTTAAGATGATACTGCCAAGTCTGCTTCCTTTACATCTTTTCCCCCTGACTTCATTGAAGACTTTGACCTTTTATTCTTCCATATAAATTTTGTCCCTCAGTTGGGGAATGGCTGAATAAGTTATGGTATATGAATGTTAATGGAATATTATTGTTCTATAATTAAATAGCAGCAGAATGATTTCAGAAAGGTCAATGATGAGAGCTATCTACACCCAGAGAGGATTGTAGGGACTGAGTGTGGATCACAACATAATTTTTTTCACCTTTTTTGTTGTTTGTTTGCTTATTGTTTTCTTTCTCATTTTTTTTCTTTTTAATGAATTTTTCTTATGCAGCATGATAAATGTGGAAATATGTATAGAAGAATTGTACATGTTTAACATTTATTGGATCATTTGCTGTCTAGAGGAGGGGGTGAGAGGAAGAAAAATTTGAAACACAAAGTTTTTGCAAGGGTGAATGTTGAAAACTATCTTTGCATGTATTTTGAAGATAAAAAGCTATTTAAAAAAAGATTTTTATAAATTTTCCTCCTTGGGTCTCTTTCAAGTGTAGTGATCAGTGAATTTTTTTTTTCCTATTTCTGCTTTGGCTTTTTGTTCTAAAACTTCAGGGCAATTTTCCTTGATTAATTTCTTGTAATATTGTAGGAAGATTCTTTTTTTTAAGGATAATTTTTAGATAGTCTCACTATTCTTATATTATTTTTCCTCAATCTGTTCTCTAGATTTATTGTTTTTCTGATGTTTTATATTTTCCTACTTTTTCATTCTTTTGATTTTTAAAAATTTCTTGGTGTCTTAGCATGTCATTAGCTTCCTTTTGCCCAATTTTAGTTTTCAAGAATTATTTTCTTCCTTAAGTTTTTGATTTTCTATTTCAAGGTGGTTGATTTTCTTTCCATAGTCTTTTGGGGTTTGGGGATTGCCTTTTTTCCCCCTAATTTTTCCTTAATCTCTCTTATTTGATTTTTAAAATCCCTTTTAAATTCCTGCAATAATTTTTTTTAAATAACTTTTTATTGACAGCACCCGTGCCAGGGTAATTTTTTTACAGCATTATCCCTTGCACTCACTTATGTTCCAATTTTTCCCCTCCCTCCCTCCACCCCCTCCCCCAGATGGCAAGCAGTCCTTTACATGTTAAATAGGTAACAGTATATCCTAGATACAATATACGTGTGCAGAACCGAACAGTTCTCTTGTTGCACAGGGAGAATTGGATTCAGAAGGTATAAATAACCTGGGAAGAAAAACAAAAACTGCAATAATTTTTTAAAAAAATATTTGGGATCATTTGACATTTCTCATTGAAAAAGAAGTGGCTTTTTTTTTACTCAGTTATCTTCCTGTGAATGTGAAGCCAAATCTTCTCTAAACTCATAGTATCTAAATATGGTTGAGTTTTTTCCCTTTGTGCATTAAAAAAAAAAAAAAATTACTCTCAAGATATGGGGAATGATTCCCCAAGTTATTGTTATTTTCTGAGGTCTATCTTTGGGCCCAACCTTAAGTCTTCTCTCCAGTCCTAAGCCACAACTAGGGTCCCTAGTCATACTCTTGAAAATAATTTTGTTCCCTGTGGTCCCTCAGGTGACTGCAAACTACAGCTGTCCTCTCTGCTCTGAAACTGAAATCAGTAACTTTGCTCTCCTGCAGGTGCCCACAGCCCGCAGGGTCCATGCTCTCTGCTACTGAATTCACCAGGTGTGTGCCAGCTCCTTCTCCCCTGCAGCCACAGCCTGGGATGATTCTGTTCAGTACAGCTACTCGGCCCACAGACCCCCACACTGTGGGTGAGATGATGGTTTCTAAACATGAGACTTCCTTCCAATCTAGCTTCTCCCTGGGCTTGTTATTTGTTGATTCTAAGTGTTTGTTTTCACTTAGGCTATACCTCTGCTCCTGGAGATCAGGTCTTTCCTGGGGTCTTGTCAAGTTATCTTAGCAAAATAATTGCTTAATCCTAACTGTTATTTATTTCTGCAGCTCTGCATTCCCTCTGAGGTGATATTGGGGGGTGGGGAGGGGGAGAGTAGGGTTGTGTGTTTTGTTTTGGGTTTTTTTGGTCAAGAAAATTTGGAGAGCCAAAAGTTTTTGACCCAGTCTGCCATCTTTGCAGAGCCTCTCTGAAAAGGAACACTTCCAAAAAAAGGGGGGAACTTCTCGGTGATACCAGCCAAGCTTAAAAAAAAATAAATTAACATACTATGCACTATTGAAATTGTATTCCTGTAAAGTACAGAAGCCTCCCTTAAGGCCTTTTGTCAGAATTTTGAAGTCACCAGGGCTGTCAACAATGATGAATCTGGGAAATCCTCAGACCCGTTATTTTATCTATGGAGATTTTCAGGCAGGGTGGGCAATCTGCTCTTTAGATAACCACAAGCACAAATGTTAATGCCTTTATTATCAACTTTCAGTATGTTGCCTAGTGAGATTTTAAGCACTGACAAAGTATGGAACACTAGAGGTGAACATCAGAAATCTATTTAAGGGAAAATTCTTGCCCTATTTCCAGTGATTCATGGGCTAGTTACAAGTTTCTACACAGCATCTTTAGGAGACTTTATTAACATGTTTGATTTTTGCTCCTTCACGTCTGTCTCTATCTCGGTGCCACACAAGGGAATGGAATGAAGAAATTCCATTTAACAAAAATATTATCCTAAGACATAATTACTTTGATGAAGAAGAGAAAGGGATCAGTTCTATTTGTCTTCATTGTTCTGCCCATATCCTTTTGTGAGTGTGTAAATGCAAGGGAATCTGCCTATGGCTTGGTTAACTTAATATGAGATGAGCTGATGATGATATGTAAGGCTTACTTTTGACTGATATTCAGGGTGACAACAGCATGCAGAAATGAATCAGAGTGACTCCATAATGGTCTCAGTTCTTAAAAGTGAGTCAGTTAGTGAGTGAGAGTGGGTGAATGGATTTGGTAAATTGAGAAGGTGAGGGCATTTGGGGTAAGAGTTTCAGGGGGTGGGCAGCAAAGTGGCTAAAGGATACTAAATAAGAATTCTGTTAGAATGAAAATTGGTAAGTATAGTCTGAATTATAAGGACAGAGCATGTTCCTAGCACCAATAGTCCAAATTTAATGAAATTCATCCAAGAGTACATGAAGAAACTTAAAAAAAAAAAACCAAAAAAAAAAAAAAAAAACAAAGCAAACCAACCACCCACTTTCCTGGATAACATTTTATTTGAATAGTCAAGAATTCTAGGTTTATTTTTGCTGTTTGCTTTGTATTTGCCAACTAGTGTTTAAAGAAGCTTGAAGAACAAAAGTTTGAACTTTAGAACAAGACATTTCTGATTTGGGAGAAGTACGTGCTCTATGGCTTGTGAAAATGATTTGTATGTAGATAAAAATTAGAGGGGAAAAGAGCAAGAGTCTATCAGGGTGAGAAGGAAAGCTGTCCATTACTGCACATAACTGCTTTCTCTTAAACTTGCATTAGTCTCTTTAAAATTCTCAGCTTCTTATCCTAATTCAGACATTAGACTAATGCTAAGATTGGAAACCTCCTGATGCTTGAGGCCTTTTCTGAAGAGATGTATTATTATCAAATCTCTCACAAATAGATATCCAGATACAAAAATGCAGGTAAACTACATAGAGGTGCAGTGTGCTGACTCTGGAGGCAGATAGCAAAGTAGCTGGGGTAAAATCTTTAGAACAAGGCTTATGCTGTTGGTTCCAGACATTCTTTCTTGCTAAAAGATACAAAAATGGTATTTAACTGCCACCTGGCCTCCTGCCAGCTCTCCCGCCTGGTGGAATGCATTCTGTCTGGGCTTCTCCTGCGTCATCAACATAGTCACGGAAGGGAGGAAAGGATGGAGGAATAAAGGAAAGGGATAGAAGGGGAGAGAGACACAGACAGAGAGACAGACAGAGAGACAAAGAAAAAGGAGGGAGAGGGAGATGAGGAATATAGAGAGGAGAGAGAAAGACAGAGACTGAGAAAGATTTATTATCCCAGACTTTTACTTCTCTCTGAATCTCTCCTGTCAAGGGAAGGAAGCTATTTTACAAATACCTTCCAGCTTCATAGTTCTGTCACCCTATGGAAAGGTGAAGTTTCCCTTCTGTTTCTTTCAATTGGCATGTTCTACACATGCAAAACTAAGTTTCTTGAAAGTCCTGCATTCTCCATTGCACTGTGGATAGGCCTGTTTTATAATCTGTATTTGTTGGTATATGTTGAATTTCTGAAACTCCTTTTATCTTTGGTTAGCAATCAGGAGAAGGTAGAGTCCTAGGAAAATAATGAAGAAAAAAAATCCATAGTATTTTGGGTATATGTGAGAAATTGTTTTATTTTCCCCCTTCCAACTCACATTTGGAGTAATGTCATTTTCTCACTTTCCTCATAGCCTTCCAGGACTCAGGGGTCCTCAAACTTTTTAAATAGGGGGCCAGTTCACTGTCCCTCAGACTGTTGGAGGGCCAGACTATAGTAAAAACAAAAACTTTGTTTTGTGGGCATTTAAATAAAGAAACTTCATAGCTCTGTGTGAGGGGGATAATCATCCTCAGCTGCCACATCTGACCCGTGGGCCGTAGTTTGAGGACCCCTGAAATAGGTATCCTAAGGTGTTATAGGAATAGAAGGTAATAAAAAAAACAAAACAAAACTATATCTTAACTTTGGATGATTTTGCCATCTTGATAACATATATATTCTTTTTCCTGGTCTTGGGAGTAGTTTTTTTTTTTTTTTTTTTTTTTTTGACTTCACTAGGGTAACCAAAGAGCTTTTTACAGTCCTGGGTTTTAGCTTCTTGTCCCTCTTATGTACCAAAATGCAACAAACATTTCAATAAATACTCATTCACTTATTACCTGTTTACTGTATATGAGACATGTCCCCAAATGTTTAGCATTATTAGAGCTATCAAACCACAGAACATGCTGCTTTCAAAGTAAATGAAAATACTCAAGCAAATGTTTGATGCCCATTTGTCAGGAATGCTACAAAAGGGATTTCTGTAGAACTTAAGGGAGTTTGAATAGACATCTTCTCATGTCAGTTCCATGTCTAAGATTTTATTGTCCTATACAGCACATCAGCTATCAGACAGGGTATATCTGAAGGTAGAAATGTCATTATTTGACAATAAATTGAGTATGTTGTATGAATAAGAGTGAAGAGTCAAGAATCATAGTGGGGGGGCAAAGAGGAGGGTAGGAAGAAGGAGAAAGGAAAGAGAGAAAAATCTTGGGGAAAAAAAGGTTATTCTTAGAGCTGATAAAATAAAACTTATGGTCTGGTTTGAGCTGGGTCAGTTGCCTTGCCTTGTGATCAGATCTTGTACTATGTTTTGGAGGTGATGGGCTTATATGGATTATTTCTTCATTCTTTCCTAGCTAGGGCAAATGTAGAAGAGATTTATGACTGTGTTTGGATGGATGATAGCCATAAAAAATAGGACGAGTCAGAACTCTGTTCTCCTCTCTTATTTGTTAGGGACTGAAATACATGATATATTTAAGGTCTTTTCCAGTGGTGTGCTGATAAATATTTAGCAACTTGCCCTCTGGAGGAAAAAAGGACACATAGGCAATACTTTAAAGTTTAATTTGAATTACCCCATAATTTTCATAAATCTATACGTCAAAAAATCAAACCCTAACTTGTAGTATTTGCTAATTTCTAAGGTGCAAATGCTCACACTGAAAATTTCACAATTATCTCTTGAGCTAGCTGCATCATATCCCTGATCTTTTTTTTCCCCCTGAGGCAATTGGGGCTAAGTGACTTGCCCAGGGTCACATAGCTGGGAAGTGTTAAGTGTCTGAGATCAGATTTGAACTCAGGTCTTCCTGACTTAAGGGCTGGTGCTCTATCCATTGCACCACCTAGTTTCTCTCTCTCCCCCGCCCCTCGCTCCCTCTAATTTTTTTCCCACTTTGTGAGTCTTTGAAGCTGTGTTTTGGTGAATGTTGACTTTTGGTTCTGCAAAATGTAGGTTAGTAATTGGATTAATTCAGAATTTGCCAGACATCTAGTTCTGATAATTCAAGACACTTATCTGCCTCTACCCATGAATAAATAAGTAAATATCCCATGACACATATTGACCTATAATTATTTGGTTTCATTTAATAGACTAGATTTAAGTATATCGTCCTCATAGTAAAAAAATAAAAATAAAAATGACCATTTGGAAATAATACGCTTTCCTAAAGGATAAAGTGTTTTGGGGGAAAGGTGCTTAGCCTGTCTGGAGCCAGGAGAAGGAAACTGTAATTTTAAAGGCACTTAGTATAAAGAAAGGTTTCTTTAACATAATCCTCATGTTAAAGTCATGATGATTTAAGATCTCAGCAATCTTGATATTTGTTAGAAGTCTAATTTTGTTCAAAGCAGATTATCTGATAAATTCTTGACTTGCTTTGCCGGCTGTTTCATTTTTCAAAAACAAGAGGAAGCAAAAATGCTAACCGCCACTCAGGATTTAATTCTGGTCAGCAGGGAAGATTTGGTTAGCATTGTCAAAGTGACAACAACTTTGAGAGAGATGATAAGCCATATCCTTTTTCAGTTTGAAGAGACAGAATAGGGAGTGCTGGGGATAGCCAGACAGTATCATAGATATTAGGAAACAGGACTTCAATAATGTTCAGGAAAAGGATTGGTATGATCCTATGCCAAAATGATCTATAATAGGAGCTCTTAATAACTCTCTCTCTCTCTCTCTCTTTTTTTTTTTTTTGGTCATAGATCTCATTAGCAATGTTGTGAAATCTTATGGATGCTTTCTGAAAAATGTTTTTAAATGCATAACAAAATAATAGGATTATAAAGAAAACCAAAAGTCTATGAAAATGAAAATGCATTGAAAAATCAATGAATACAACCTCAATGGGGCGAGGGAATCCAAGGTAAGATCCTCTGCTTGAAAGGGAATGTTAGAGAGTCTCAGAATTGAAATTCTGATTCTTAGAGAGAACAAGGGAAAAAAATTGTGACTGCACAGAATTTTCTCTGAGCTCAGTTTTTGAAAAGGACAAAAGGTGGAAAGAGAGACATACATGCAGGAGTAATTTTTTTTTTTTCTTTTTAAAAGGAAGGCAGAGTTTTAAGAACTGTATTTGGAAATTTGAAGCTCAAGATGAGCTGAAGAATGTGAAAAATGTGAAACAATGAAGAAAACTTTCAAAGTTGTACTTAGAACAGAAAGAACTAGGAAGGAAACTTACAATCTAGTTGGAGACACTAGACATAAACATGAGTAAAGGTAAATTACAATACAGTCTACAAGTCCTGTACATGTTTATGATGATAATAATACAGAAAATGTCCTAAGGCAGTATTCAATTATGTCAGTTGATCAATAAACTATGGGTCAGTGTCCCATACAAATACAAAGACAAAATGAATTATCTCCTGCTTCTCAAGCGTTTACATTATTTTGGCAAAAGCGTCATATATATGTCAGAATATATAGGCAATTGGTAGAGGTGTGTATTGCTTTCACCTGGGGACAATCAGGAAAGATCTCAGGTAGGAAAGCGATTACTTCAGGTGAGCATTTCAGGAAACATATTCTAGCAGATGAGAATGAGGAGAGACTGGATTCCAGATATGGGGACACAGCCTGTGTAAAGGCAAAGAGATGGTTGATGGATGAACAATGGAGATTGGATCATGGAAAATAGTATCATACCCTGCTTGTCCAGTCACATTATGAATAGAGTGTTTTATCTTGGGTCCCATTTTTGTGTCCCATACTACATTCAGGAAAGGATGAGCAGAATGGTGAAGGGTCTATTACCATATGATGAACAAAATGGTGAAGAATATTACTATATAAGGAAAGTTTGAAGTATATGAAGAGTCTTAGTTTGGAGGAATGGGTAAGGTAGATGGCTGTCTTCAACTATTTGGTTCTATTATCACTTACAAAAGAGGCTAAGCTTGTTTTATGTTGCTCTAGCAGTCTGAACCAGGACTGGTGTACAAATTACAAGGAAGTCAATTTTTGTTCACTAGAAGGATTTTCTAGCATTAGAGCTATCAAACCACAGAGCATGCTGCTTTCAAAGTTAATGAAAATACTCAAGCAAATGTTCGATGCCTATCTGTCAGGAATGCGACAAAAGGGATTTCTGTAGAATTTGTGGGAGTTTGAATAAACATCTTCTCATGTAAGTTCCATGTCTAAGATTTTATTGTCCTATATAGATAAAGAACATCAGTGATATTATTACCTCTGGCCAGAACTAAGTGAGAGGGGAAACCGAGGGACAGAATTGTGGAGAAAATGTGGTATTTTTGATCTTCTGGAAATGGATCATGAAATTTGAAAATCCAGAATGTGGTACAAGTAGTCTAGAGTAGATACACTGAGGTAATCATCATTCTAAGAAATATGTTTTAAAAAGGATCAGAAAGAAAAGAGCTGAGAGGGTGGGGAAGAACCTAATTTTTTTGACTCAGATCAAAGGCTTAGTGACACTTAAGAAAAAAAGATGAATTAATGGAAATAAGAAAAATCCCAGTTAGAAGTAGAGACCTAGGGACAGTGACAAAAGTAACCTGTTAGGCAGGTGGTTGTGAAGAAAGCATTTTCAAGCTGAGGCTGAGTTATGGACATAGGACCTCTGCAGGAAAAAAAAAATCCTATTTCTGTATGGATTAGAGAGAGAAGAAAGTCCAGCTGAAGCCTTGCTGTGGAGAGGTCAAAGATAAAGGGCAAAGCCACTGATTGGAAGAACTGGTCAGCAGGGAGACCAGTGTTTAATGTTGCAGACTAGCAACTAGATAATTGAGGAACGGGAGCCTGTATGGGTTTTATTTACCCCTGTACTTAGTTTGTACCTTTTAAAGACCTCGGGCTCTGAGTCAGTTTGGAAGTGGAGAGAGTAGAGATGGAGCTTGACCAATAAGAGACAGAAAGCAAAGATGAAATAGAGGGTGTACTCTCTGAAAGCAAAATCCTCCCCTTTTCGATTCCCTGGGTAGTGGGAGTGGAAAGTTAATTGAATTAAAATGTGATGAGCTCCTGGCTTGGCTTTCTTCAATTTGGGAGCAACCCTATTTAGTCATAGACCACTAGTCCAGTTTTCTCAGGAACTATTCCTTATTGTATAATATACTGATTCCAGGAAACAATCTGATTTCTTTTGAATTTAGAAATTTGGAAGGCAATTTAAAAATTTGGAAAAATCTCTTTCTAAAGTAAGTTTATACAAAATTTAATTTCTTTATGTTGCTTGACTGTTCGAGGCTATTTGATTTTCAGTTGTATTTTTTAAAAACCTTCATTAAAGCCCTATTCTGGTGTCTCCTTATGGCATAGAAGTCACTTTGGTTTCTCAGAGTTTATTCAGCAGAGCTCAAGTTCTGGCGGAATACTATTAGATTGGAAGGTTTTTGAGTGTAGACCTGGCTCACATTATGTATTTGTCATTTGAGGACCAGGCTAGCTATGTTAGGAGAGGCACATTAGCAGAAACATGGTCATTAGCTGTTGACTTTTTTTTTTTTTTTTTGCTCTATAGAATCTCATGAAATTAAAGATCTTTGAAATAGTAATGACAATAACTTGTGTTATATGCTTTTGAATTTGTTGCCTTTTACTTCAGTAACTTTGTAAGGTTGTTAATACAAATGTATTTCTCAGGGTCACAAGTATAATAATTTCAGGCCACAGAATCAGAGATAGAAAGTTGAATCTTAGAGATCATATAGTTCAATAGCCCTTCTTCCCCCTCCCCCCAACTTTTTTTTTTTTTTTTTACAGATTAGAAAACAGATACTTATTTCTCCAAATTTCCAATAAAAACTAAATCACTTGCTCAAGGGTAATATTGTAAATAGCAGAGGCAAGATTTGAATCCAGATCCTCTGGCAATCCAGTTCTTTTCCTTATACCACATTTCTCTTTAAATAAGTTGGAGAACCCATATATCATTATTATAATTAACAAACATTCAAAATGGGTATGTTTGACTATAAAAATTCATAAATAAATCTGTCTTAAATATGTAATTGTTTTAGCTCAAAAAATAATTTTAATTAACTGATATTTTAGAGAAGGCTGTTACATTCCTTATAGAACATAGAAAAATAATGTCTTGTTTATAACTAATTTAATGAATTAGAGTTGGTTCCCCTCCCAGTGACTTCAGTGTATGCTCTAATAATTATGGCATTTTCCATAGGAGTTTATTTATTCCTATACAGATACCCATTGTAAGTGATTTTGAAGATTACCCAGTACCTAATTTTTGTTCCTTAGACTTTGCAAAGGGTTCAAATGCAATTTAATTCTAACCATTATGCTTGAGATGTAATTAGTTTGTTTTTGTTATGGGTTTTTCAATCTTGCATTTTCAATGCAGATCATCAGTGTCACTTAAAAAATGTTACTATCCCTGCCCCTAAGAAGGTTATAATCTAATAGTTTCAAGAAATATCCATATTAAGAGTTGGGCAACTTGAAGCTACTGAGGATGTAGATAGCAGATGTGGATATGATTACCAGGACTTGTATAAATTAGGCAAGGATCGCAGAGAATAATCAATGAGAGCAGGAGAGCAAAAAGTTATAGAGAAGGGCTTTTCTAAGGAATATTTATATCCAATGGGATGGAATTTTTTTCTGGCCCTTTTAATATCATTTATCTGTAGTCTTGATAGTTTGCTATGCAGCCAACTTGCCCACTTTTCTAGTCATTCATAACCTTAGTGATAACTTTTATGAGTTAACAAATTCAAAGTGCTTTAAATACTGCATAAATGCTAGTTATTATCTATTTTTATTATTACTTCTTGTGCCCTGATATGCTTATATCCATTACTATGGGTTACTTATATTAGTATTCTGCTGAGGTCAAGTCATTCCATGATTCTTAGTCATGGAGCATCATTTAGGAAGATATTTGGATCCAAAGGTAGGTTTTTGGAGCAGTGACCAGTTCATAAATGAAAAAAAAAAATACAAGCTATAAAAGAATAACATTTTGATGGATTCTTGGTTTCATACCTCTAAATATGGATTCCCTATGACCAGGTAATAATCCATCTATACTTGCTCATCTGGTATGGTTTTTGTTCATCCACAAAGTTATTCAACATGGCAAAGGCCTAAAAATGAATATAGAGGCAGATAGGTGTTGCAATGGATAGATCACTAAAAGACTCATCTTCCTGAGTTCAAATCTGACCTCACACATTTAAGTTTCCTCAGTTGTAAAATGAGCTGGTTCAAGGAAATGGTAAACAAATCCAATATCTTGGCCAAGAAAACTCTAATTGGGACTAGGAAGAGTTGGACATGAATAATACCTCCAATAAAAGAATATAAGCTTCCTGAGAAGGTAAAGTCTTTTATCCTTTTATTCCAGCACTTAGCACAGAGTTTAAAACATAGAGATACTTAATAAAATGCTTGTTGTTTTGACTTTAAAAGAATAATTTGACTGCACTGATTTTGTCTAGTGCTCCAAATTATTGTGTTATCCAAATCACTTAATTTATTATTTTATTTAATGTAAATTATTAATTTAATTTAACTTCAGATATTATTTGTAATCTGGTTTTCAGGGACTTCAAAAAAACAATAAAATGTTTCCTCCTAGTTTTTTCTTCTCTGTTTATCTGATGTAATATAGCATTTATGGATCTGGGAGAAACTTTACAGAATTGGTAAGGTAGACAATCTTATATTATTCAGTTTGACTGGCATAGGTTTAAAACATCCATTTAATCATAAGAAAGCATTCAGAGTTGGGATGGACTTAAAAGGTCATTTGAACCAAGTCCTCTCATTTTTACAAATGAAGGGGACTGAGACCCTTGAGAGGTTAAATGACTAGAATGATGTTACATAGTAACATGCAGGACTTTTTGCTCTTAAATACCACACTTTTTCCACTAATAATACTGTCATTCTCTTCTAGGAACTCCCAGCTTCTTTGTTCTGTTTTGCCCTTTTATTCTTTTGGGGACCTCTTTATTTTCCTGTTATTTCATCATATTTCCATACTTGGATCTACACTGAAGCACTTCTCTTAGCTGCCTGGGGAAACATGATCTTTTCCCTCTGTTGGCCTTTACTTTGATTGTTAATCAAAATTACCTCCTTCATAGCCACCTACATCTCAATTTCTTTGTTGTCTTCTGGACTCTATTAACAGAAATTTCTTATATTTTGGGGACATACTGCCTTTTTCAAGGGAGCTGATCTGCTCTTGGAGCTGCTAACTCTCCATGAAGTTCTCACATGTAAATGAATGACATCTTTCTTACCCCCATAATTTTTATTGGTTCCTGAATTTGGGTTTACAAGAGGAGTGGGTGGTTTGATTGCTTCTTCTTAAACATTTAACTTATAATTCAGGTAAGCTTTCATTATGTAAACTTTTTTTTTTTTATTAAAGCTTTTTATTTTCAAAATATATGAATGGATACTTTTTCAACATTGACTCTTACAAAACCTTATATTTCAAATTTTTCCCTCTTTCCCTCTACTTCCTCCCCTAGATGGCAAATAATCCAATATATGTTAAGCATGTTAAAATATATGTGTTAGATCCAATTTATGCATACATATTTATAAAATTATCTTGCTGGACAAGAAAAATCAGATCAAAAAGGGAAAAAAATGGGAAAAAAAACAAAATGCAAGCAAACAATAACAAAAAGAGTTAAAATGCTATGTTGTGATCCCCACTCAGTTCCCACAGTCCTCTCTCTGAATGTAGATAACTTTCTCCATCACAAGATCATTGGAACTATCCTCAGTCATCTCATTCTTGGAAAGAGCCACATCTATCAGAATTGATCATCATATAATCTTGTTGTTGCTGTGTATAATGATCTCCTGGTTCTGCTTATTTCACTTAGCACCAGTTCATCATTATATAGACATTAATATCTTAGCACCATCTCAAAGTCTGAATAAGATTCTAGATATGGATCCCAGATCTTCCATTTAAGGAGAGTGCCAGGACAGCCTTCTTGCCATTTCACATCACACTACACTCCTCTGAACTTACTCATATGTTCCCTTTCTTCCACTCCTCTTTTAGCCTCTTTTTTAATTTGTTGTCTTCAGACATAGACTGTTGATTGAGTTCCTGAGGACAAGGACTGTTTTGCCTTTCTTTGTATTCCTGGCATTTAGGATATTGCCTAGCACATAGTAAGTACTTAATAAATGTTTATTGACTAAGTGACTAGAATTATAATGGATCTCTGGGGTCAGTTGTATAATTCCTTTCTTTTACAGAGAAGAAATTGAATTCCCAAAAGACTCATTGACTTGTCTACTTAGGGTCATAAAAAGGCAAAATTTGAATTTAGGGTTTTTTGGTTTTTTTTTTAACTTTACATGCTATTTTTCAGCCAGCCTTTCCATAGAGGAATAGGTCTAAAGATGTGACTTCATTGGTATGGATACTCCCAATGAGGAGACTATAAAATTTATAGTTTTAGAGTTGTTTAGGATGAGGTCAGATGACTAGCCTAAAGTCACACAGTCTGTATCAGAAAACTTTGGCTTTCTTAGCTCTCTGAGGCCAGCTCTTTGTCCCTTTCTATGCTATTCTGCCTCCCTAAGCATAATTAGCTACCTAGTTTTGTATGCTTTTCTACTCAATTAGACTTTTCCAAATTAAAAATAAGACTCTATTAAAAATGATTGACTTGCTCCATTGGAATTACCAAAAAAGAAACATTAAGGAAAAGATTTGTTAAAGGAATGTATAATTAAAATAAAAGCTAAGGAAGTACAACTTAGGCCCATTTCTTAATAAATGTTAATTATTGTGAGTCACCACTTAATTTAATTCTGGTTTTGTCCTAGGCTGAAATTAGAACTACCCAGCCCAGGGAAGTTATGCCTTTGCAACAATAGCAGAGTGTCACGGCACCAAAAACTCGAGGAGACCATTTCCTTCTAGATTTTAATTTGCCTAGCAAAAGATATTGGCTCTTTTTTTCTTTATAGTTCATCAGAAGCATAATCTCATGAGTCCTTTTGTAAATGTTTCCTTTTTTTCTTGCTTCTTAAAGAAGAAAAGGGGAGAAACGCATTACAGTTTTATCACAATGTTGAGCCCTGTGAAAAATCCATCATTAATTTTTTTTCCAAATAGTTTTCTCTCTCTTCCCCTGGATAGCCCTTACTTTCCCTCGCTCAGAAAATTTCCATCTGTTATTTGTCAGTAGATTCATAAAATATGCAAATTATATGAAACTTTTCTCATTGAATTATGAACTATTAGAACACAAATGAGTTTTAGCCTTCTTATAGTCCAGAAGTTCTCAATCTGAAGTCCACAAAACCCTTAGTTTTTAGGGCATCAGTGAATTTGGAGGAAAAATTACAATTTTCAATAAATTGGCACTAACATTTAACATTTCCTTCAGATATACATACATACATACACATACAGAGACAAAATAAAAACCTTTGGTAAAATCTAATTTAACTTCTTCATTTTCTTCGATGAGGAAAATGAGTATCCTGGAGGTTAACTACTCTTCTGCAAGTCACACAGCTAATGAATAGTAGAGGCAGTATATTTTTACAGCTGTTTTCTCTTAAGAGGCTTAAAGATCCAGAAAGGTCATCCTACACAATGCTTTTAAATATCAGTTGACAAACAAGATTTCTGGACAGATTAAAGTTATTTCTCCACAGTCACCATTCAGAATTCTCAACTTTCCATGTAGGATCATCTCCAGGCCTTTTCTCAAGGGGACTAGCTTCTCTTCTCACACATTAACACAGAACAATAATACTAAGTCCAAAATGAAATTTTACTTCGTTTTTTCTGGTCCCAGCTAGATGAGACATACCCCCAAATCTGCATGAATTTAGAAGGATTTTGCTTTGACTCACAAAACAAAGGCATCAGTGGATTATGAAGAAAAGAGAGAAAGAAAGAAAAAGAAATTGTACTTTGTATATTCATCCAAGTGTTGGTTCTTTTGCTGTGTTGGGTTTTCTGACCATTGCACAGATCCTAACTTTTCTTGCTACAGCCTTTCCTTCAGATTAGTTTTATATTTGATTCATGTGTAAATGATACTGTAGCTAGCCTTTTGTATGACAGAGGATATTATAACTCAATTTCAATTACTTTAAAATGTGTACTAGCTCACTTTTATTAAATATAATATAATATGGATAATCATATATAGCTTTCTCTCCTTTTTTTTTTCCTGTTGCCATAAGAAGTTCCTGATAGGAAAATCTTTATTGATGCAGGTGGTCATCTGCTACTCAATTTAGAATTTTTAGTTACCTAGGGACATTAAAAAAGTAAAATGACTTGCCTAAGAACTCATGCTCTCAGGATCATGCAATCAATATCAATAATTAAATATTTATCAAGTGCCTACTGTGTCCTGAACACTGTGCTAAGTCCTGGGTATACAGAAAGAGGTTAGGGACAGTCCTTGTCCTCAAGAAGTTTATAACCTAATCAGGGTGATAACATGCAAAGAATTATTTACAAATAAATTATATAGAGGACAAATAGGAAATAAAGCATAGGAATTAAGAGGAGCTATAGACTTGAATCCAGGTCTTTTGGATTCCAAGGTCAGCCTTCTATCCATGATAACACAGTGTCTTTCCTTGTTTATATAAATGGAAGATACTTAGATAGTATTCTTCATAGATGTTCTCACCAGAATATCCTCATTGACTAAGCTCCTTCGTGTCTTGCTGTAACTACCATAGAGCTTTATGAAATGGGATAATCAGACAGAAGAGGCAGCCTTCATAATGAAGCTCTTTTGGTACTTCAGTAATGATGATCCTGCTATCTGCCAAATTCTGTTCTACAATAAACTGTCTTATAGTGAAATTCTGGTTCTCTGAGTTTAGAGGTCATGTCATGGGGAGAAGCGAATTTAGGAGGCCTATGGGACTTTGTATTTTATTCTTGAGGGAATAGGGACTCTCTGAGGTTTGTTAAATAAGGCAATGAACATCTTATTATTAGGAAGATCAATCTGCTGGTGATAATAAGTAGGATAGCCTGAAGAAGGGAGAGATTGAAGATGAGAAAGCCTGTTAGGAAATAATTGCATTGATTAAAGTATGATATCTGGATTTTATGGGATGGAGGGGAAAGAGAAGAGAGAGGGAGAAATCAAAGAAGAAATGGGGCCAAAGGTAACTCTTGGTGTTTGAGATGCTGACATACTATGATATTGTTGATATTCATTTAGTGGTTGGGATAGATTAGCTTTATTTTGTTTCAAAAGATGTGGTGATCCATAGAGAGTCTCAACTAGGTGAATGAAGTTATCCTATTGGGTTAGATCATTAGTGGGTTATATTTTGGAAGTTAAGTAAACTCTTAGAGTTCACTAGATGGATCGAATCTCTTTTTACTGATTGGGGGCAGTCTAGCTCTGGCTACCAAGCAAAAAAAAAATACATTTTTTTGAGTTTTCACACTTATAGTAAGAAGTGACTCACATTCGAAAGTGCAAACCAATAACATCCCAGTCCTGGGATTACACTTACATTTACAGTAGAATACCCTCTTCTTTCCATTAAACACTTAGGGGAAAAAAAAAAAAAACACAGAACAGCTGTTTGGCAAATTGCTTAGAGAAAAAAAAGGTCCAGGTCATGTGAGGCAGACTATAAACAAACTTATGTTGTCCAGAAAGAGAAGTATGTTCCAGATGTGAAATTATGAGGAGTCTACTCAGGTTTTTCTTTGTTTGTGAAATTGCTATAAAACTTTTTGTCCTGAGAGTTCCAAATCCCAGCTCATAGTTTTTTTTGGGGGAAAGAGTCTTGGCCCTGTTGTTGGCTAGCTCTTATTGCTTTATGAGATGACTGCTTCCTTTAATAAGTCTGTTTTTTTCCTGGTTCTTCTACCTATTTGACAGTTCCTCAGTTTCTTTTGCTAGGTCTTCATTTAAGTCAAGTCCTCTAATTGTAGACTCTCTCAAGGCTCTATCCTGGGCACTATTTATTTTCTTTGTATACTATCTCATTTGGGTGATCTCATCAGCCCTCTTGGGCTATAGATGATTCTTAGTTTCAAATGTCCAGCTCTATTTTCTTTCCTGAGATACAAGTCTGCATTAGCAACTGACTTTTAGAGATTTTGATGGATGTCTCATATGTATATTAAAATTAACATGTTCAAAACAAAACTCATTATGTTCCCTAACTCACTTCAAAACAAAACTCATCATGTTCCCTGACTCACTACAAATCCTTCTTTCTCTCCAATTTCCCTACCATTGTCAAGGTCAGTTACCATCCTTCTAGTTATTCAGATTTCCAACCTTGATATCATCCTTAACTCTCACTTGCATTCACCCCACAATTCTTTGTCAAATCTTGTCCTTCTTTCACCACTTCTTTTGTATGTGTTCTCTTCTCTCTACTCGTATAGCTCCCACGCTAGTTCAATTCCTCATCATTCATCAGGACTATTAACAACAGCCTTCTAACTAGTCTTTTCCAATTCTAATCTGTCCTCCACTCAGTTGCCAAAGTAGTTTTCTTAAAGTATGAGGCTCAATCATGTAACAACCATTATTTCTTAAACTCTGGTGACTTCCTCCTTATTATTTATAACATTGCACAATATGACCCCTCCATTTTTTTCCCAGTCTTCTTCCTGTTCCACATAGTTGGAATCCTCTCCCACCTCACCATTTCCTCTTAGTTTTTCTGGCTTCTTAGAAGAGTCAGCTCAAATCCTACCTTCTGCAGGAGAACTTCCCCTTTCGCCTGTACTTTGTCTCCAGCTGCTATTCTATCCTCCTGAGTGAGATTGCCATCTGTTTACTTTGTATATATTTTCTCTATATATAGCTATTTTTTTGTTTGGTTTATTCCATAATAATGTGAACTCCTTGAGGGAAGAAAGGTTTTTGCCTTTCTTTGAATCTTAGCATACTGCTAAGATATAGGTTACTTTACTTAATAAATATTTGTTGACTATTACTTCATCTTCCTCTGTAGGAAGAAATAAATTCCATTTGATCTTCAAAGTAGATTTGGCTCAACATCCATCTATCCTAAACACTAAGTGTGCCTCTTATGGTCAAGGCTTTATCAAGTAGTGCTTATTTATTGATTCATTATGCACTTGTATCAGTTAATCAAGAAGCATTTATTATTTGCTTTGAGCCTGGCACTATCTTAGGCACTGGAGATACAAAAACAAAAACATAACAGTCTTTGCCCTGAAGAACTTTATGTTCTACCAGAACAAACAATTTGTATAAATGACAGGATATGCAATATAGATATGAAGTAACCTAGAGGGAACAGGGTAGGCACTAGCAGTTTTATTGGGGGTAGCAGGAAATGCCTCATGTTGATGGTAATCCTTGAGCTGAATCTTACATGAAACCAGGGATTAATAGGAGAGAGTTTGTTTCAAGCATGTGTGTTAGGTGGTACCAAGACACGGAAATGAAACATGGAATGTCATGTGTCAGGAAGAGCAAAATGGCCAGTTTAGCTGGACTGTGGAATGAGTCAAGAGAAATAATGTCTATTAAGGCAGGATATATAGTTTGGGGCTTTAAATGCCAAACAGAAGTGTTTATATTTCATCTCAGTGGGGATTGGGGAGACACTAGAGTTTATTAAATAGGAAATGATATGGCCAGATCCATACTTTAGGAAAATCACTTTGGCTGCTGTACGTAGGGCCAGAGAGAGGGAAAATGAGACAGGTAGGCCAATTAGGAAGTTGCTACAGTGGTCTCAATGAGAAATGATGAAGGCCTGCAATAGAGAAAGCGTATCAAAGAGATAGTGTGGACACAGAAACAAGATTTGGCAACTGAATGCATATGTGGGGTGAGTGAGAGTAAGAGATCAATGAGTAACCTTGCAAGTGACCTTTGTTTTCTGACTGATAAATTTGGATTAAGCTCAGAAATGCCTACTCCCAATAATAATCTGTCTTATCTAGTTAAGTTAGTGTGAAGTAAATGCTGCATCAGTGGGCATTTTAATTCTGATTTGGTTCTAATCTACTAGACTTTAATCCTCCAGGCATATTTATTTGTTTAAGACATATAAATTTCCTTCTCATCTGAGAACAATTAATTCTAAAACCAACATTGCTGAACTGTTCTATAAACTACTTTTTAAACTTTGTGGGGAGAGATGGCTTACGTTTTTTATGTATGTATTGGGAAAGTAGGTGGGATATCAAGGACTCAGCTATAGCTCTTAAGGAGAAAGTTAATGCAACATTGTGATCCATTTGATGTATGGGAAAAAACAAACCAGAGAAGCATAAGGTGTTACATTTGGAAGAGTCTGCGGAGATGATCTAGTCCAGTTCTCCCCATTTTCCAAATGAGGAGACTAAGACTCTGTAAGTTTAAGTGGAATGCCCAAATGTATATAGTTAGTAAGGGGCAGAACCAGAATTTGAGACCTGGTGTCCTGATACCCAGGCTTGGGCTAGACGAAAATAATTTGCATGTAGGCAAATTTCAAATATCCAGTTCCTAAATGACTTAGATATAGGAAGGTTATTTGAGTCTGGGGAAGAAGCAGCTTCTCTCTCTTTCTTTATAGTTCACAAAGAACCACAAACATACTATGAACTGTGTCTGAAATATAAACTCTAAACTTCCAAGCAACAACTTTCTAATGTTTACATTTTAGAAGAGCTCTTTGAAGTTAGCTGGTAAACATGTAGCAATTGCTATTAGAAAGATAAAATCATGGCTTCAGAGGTTTATAACGGTTTAGAGATGGTCAGGACTAAAAGATTTTTTCTTATATCATGTATACTTTAGGTGGTCTGCTGAAGCCTATGGACCCTTTTTCAAAAGTGTTTTTAAATAATTGAAGGAAATGCTAAATTTCAGTTAGAGAGTAGTGAAAAAAAAAGATTTAATTGCCCCCCTCCCCCCAATTCAAATCTATTTATAGACCCTGAGGCTGGGAAGGTCCATGGACCTCAAGTTTAGAGCCCCTGCTCTAGATTCCAATTTCTTAAGCTGTGGGTGACAATGTGGGGTCTTGTAACTGAATGTGAGGGCCATAAAATTATGATTTATTATTGGTAAATGTTTGATTTGTATTATCTTTCTTGGTATTTTCCCCTACTTTATTTTATGTACCCTTTATCTTAATAAGAATGGTAGAATTCAAATCTTAAACATGTTAAACTTTAAATCCTTAGGATTTCTCCCTGATACTGGAGACCTGGGATGTGTCTGAGAGATAAAGTAATTCATTTGACATGGCATGGTGAGATCATACAGAGACTTTTGACCTCTAAACTTGAGCCTAGACATGGAACTCATATTTAAATTGAGTAAAATAGGCATTTCTTCATCATGTATCTCTTAACTTGATATTTTCTTATTCAGTATTTCATTTTTCTTTTCATGTCCCCTTCCACTGCCATAGGTATGTGTGTGTTCATAAAAAGTAACTCATAATTTGTGATAAAATAGTCATAGAATGTTTGGAGCTTGAGAAGACCTTAGGAATCATCTGGATCAAACTCCTTATTTTGAAGATAAGATCCTTAATTAGCTATTCAACTTCACATTCAATGCTCCTTCCAGTATTTCATCATTTTAAAACAAACAAACTTGGGTGGCCAGCAGCATTTGGTGCTATAAGCCACATAGAGCAACTATACTTCTCTAAATTCTTACTCCTGTGTTTTGTGGTAGTATAGGTATGAATCTGAGTTCTTGATGGTAAGGCTGTGGATCCCAAGCTCTGGAAAATGCTATTAATCTGGGAAGACTTTAAGGCTGAGTTCTGGGATGGATTTTGTAATTCAAACACCAGTGAAGCTAAATTTGGAAAGTGTTGCTGGCTAAGTCCGGGAAGGATTTCAAGGAACAGAGTTTCTCAATCGGTTACTCTAACTATAAGTTTTATTGATTGTATAAGCAGTTTTGGTAAACATAGTCCTTATACAAGAAGGACATAAAATGATTTGTGTTATCTGCTTGATTGACACCCACTGAGTCTCTCTTTTTGTCTAGTTCAGGAAAATGGAATCCCACAGATAATTGTCTCCAGGAAGTTGGTTGTATCTGACCATAGTGTTTCTACTACTGGATGATAATCTATATTGGGAGGAAGATTAAGCATACCAATGAAATTTAGTTCAATAAACACACCTGGTTTCAGAGTACAATGCAAGATCATTTGAGAGGATACAAAGAAAGTAAGGTATAGTCCCTGGCCTCATGGTGTTTATTTTGTGGGGTTGATACAGATAAGAAATGAAGGCAAACAACATGCAATTTTGTGTAAAGAGTTCATCAAAGTATAAAATAAAGTGTCATGAGAAGCTGAAGTGCGCAAAATACTATTCACAGTTGTGATTGTTGGGTCTCAAGGGGAACTTCAAAAAGTTGAGGTTTCAGACCAGTGTCTCAAAAGAATTTGCAGGCTTGGATCCATATTCAAGTCAAGGGGCAAAACTTATTACAATTGTAATGCTAATTAAATCTGGCTAAGTTCCAAAAGAAGTTAGCAAAGAACCAAGCATAAGAAGATACATTTCTTGGAAAAAGAGAGCAGGTGCTTCAAGTCAGTGATATGCTAATTTTGTGGCTTAGAGATAGAGTTGGGGAGTGGTCTAGCCTATTGATCAGAGAAATGCAAATTAAGACAACTCTGAGATACCACTATATACCTCTCAGATTGGCTAAGATGACAGGAAAAGATAATGAGGAATGTTGGAGGGGATGAGGGAAAACTGGGACACTGATACATGGTTGGTGGAACTGTGAATGGATCTAACCATTCGGGAGAGCAATTTGGAACTATGCTCAAAAAGTTATCAAACTGGGCATACCGTTTGATCCAGTAGTGTTACTATTGGGCTTATATCCCAAAGAGATCATAAAGGAGGGAAAGGGACCTGTATTTGTTTGTGGCAACCCTTTTTGTAGTGGCTAGAAACTGAAAACTTAGTGAATGCCCATCTATTGGAGAATGGCTGAATAAATTGTGGTATATGAATGTTATGGATTATTATTGTTCTGTAAGAAATGACCAGCAGGATGATTTCAGAGAAGCCTGGAGAGACTTATATGAACTGATGCTAAATGAAATGAGCAGAACCAGGAGATCATTATATATGGCAACAAGACTATACAATGATCAGATGATCAATTCTCTTGGATGTGGCTTTCTTCAAGAATGAGATGATTCAAACTAGTTCCAATTATTCAATAATGAAGAGGGTCATCTACACCCAGAGAGAGGACTATGGGAAATGAATGTGGACCATTGCATTTTTACTCTTTCTGTTATTGTTTGCTTGCATTTTTGTTTTCCTTCTCAGATTTTTTTCTTTCTAGATCCAATTTTTCTTGTGCAGCAAGATAACTGTATACACACACACACACACATATTGGATTTAACATATATTTTAACATATTTAACATGTATTGGACTACCTGCCATCTAGGGAAAGGGGTGGGGGAAGGAGGGAAAAATTTGGACAGAAGGTTTTGCAAGGATCAATGTTGAAAAATTACCCATAAATATGTTTTATAAATAAAAAGCTATAATAATAATTAAAAAAAGAAAGAAAGAAAAGTGGTCTGGCCTGTACCTTAGACCTGAAACTTTATCACTGACCAACAGATAACAGCCAGCAATGTTTGTGGAACTTGAGCACTCCCAAGGCCAGATAGTCTTATGGTTATGGCTCCTTCTTCCTAGGAACTATACCACATCAAGATGAAGGAAGTCTTCTTGAAAGAGATGTATACAATTAAATAAGTAAAAATGAGGAGAAGAGGATATTCTGGGAATAAAAAACAGCATGATTAAAGACAGAGGTAGAAGAACACTGTGTGTTTAGGGAATAGAGTCTAGTTTCCTTCACTCATATTTACAAATGAGAATTCCCAGGGGATACAGCTGGAAGGGTAGAATGATGCCATGTATTCCTTGAACATTAGATAAAGGAATTTGAACTTGATTCAGTAGACAGTATAGAGTCACCAAAGATTTTTTTTAGAGCAGAGCAGTTCTATGACCATAACCATCCAGAAGGAATTATGCACATGGATAGACTTATATGGAAGAGAATGGAATGAAAAGATCTATATGGAGGCTTTAGGTAATAAGAGCTTCGAGTAAGATGATGCTGAGAAAAGGACATAGGGAATGATTATCATGGTAAAATCACCAAGATTTGGCAGCTGACTATATATAAGAAGTGAAGAAGAGGTAAAAGTCAAAGTTAACACCAAGATATCAAACCTGAGTGATTAGATTGCAGAGGCAAAGTAGTCCAATTCCTCCTCAAAGTCACATAGAGCTAGGATCTGATTCTTTGATTCTTTGATTATGAATCCAGGAAGTTTTTCCCTATACCACTGAGGATACCATAGAAGAATACAAGGAGAGGGGCAAGACTGAAGATACATAAGAAAAAGAAGGGATGGCACTTGTGATGTTTTAGACCCTCAAGGTTCCCTGCAAGATCCCTCCACTTCCAGATTTATTTCAGATTCACTCATGCTGCCTTCCAAACTGACTTACTAGCTGTTGCTTTTGCTTAACTGGCATTCCCTCTTCCTCTGTCATATTAACAAGTCACAGTTTGAGGTAATACCCATCTAGGGTCCAGTCATTCTGAACTATATCTTGTCCTGGAATGAGCCAAATATCACTTCATTAGATCCCACATTTTCCTCCTTTCCCATTATTCTCTCCATCTTTATAGTTGAGGAAACTGAGACACACAAAGGTCTTAATGGTTTGCTTAAGATTATATAGCTAGTAGGTATCTGAGACTGGATTTGAGATGGGGGATTGAATTGATGGCTTCTTATAATATTCAAGGTAAAGTTTCAAGGAAGGAAGGAAGGGTGGTATTAGTGGACATGGCAAAGCAAAGGAAGAATGGAAGTGAAATTGCAGCTTTAGAATTAGCACGGTTTGTCAATTGAATCTGGGAGGTGAGGGAGAAAAAAGGTTCAAAGATTACTCCAAGTTTTTAAGCTTGAGTGTTGGAAGATGGTGGTGTTTTTAAGAAAAATAGGAAAATAAGAATTGTGAGTGACATATGTAGATAGAAATGTCCCATATATAATTGATAGCATAAGCCTGAATCAGGAGCTGGATCTGAGCTGGAGATAGAGATTTGGGAATCACCTTTGCAGAGATGATGGAAAAGGAAATGGAAAAGGAAAATGGAAATTTTAGGGAGTGTGGAGATAGGAGAGAACAGAAGAGAAGAAACTCGTACTACTCAGACTTTCTAAGGAAAGATAAACCTGCTTTGGCCATTGATCCCCCTATTCAGGGGTCCTCAAACTTTTTAAATAGGGGGCCAGTTCACTGTCCTTCAGACCGTTGGAGGGCCGGACTATAGTAAAAACAAAAACTTTGTTTTGTGGGCCTTTAAATAAAGAAACTTCATAGCCCTGGGTGAGAGGGATAAACGTCCTTAGCTGCCGCATCTGGCTCGTGGGCCGTAGTTTGAGGATCCCTGAAGTATGTGATACCTCCAGTACCTTGAAAATAGATGTCTTTTTTTTCCCCCTAGGGCTAGATCAGCAGGTCAAAGGACTTTCTTCCTTTATCACATACACAATTGTTCACAAGAATGTCTGCCTTACGAATGCCAGCCTGCAGACTAGAAAGTCCAAGACGCACATGTATAGCCAGTGATTCTCTCCCACCATTTTTTATTTTCCTCTGAGTGCCTTTCACTTCGATTTACTAATAGTCAATTTACCATCAGGTTGGCTTCTCAAGGAGAAGGGTTTGTTTTGATGATAGGTCTCTGGGAATAAACACCTACTTGTTTACCCTTTGCTTACTAGGGCTGGGCATTAAAACAGCTCCTTTATCTGCCCTGGTCACAGCCCTTTTTTTCCTGAGCTGTTAGACTTGAATGTTTTCCTTGGCATCTATCCCATAATGAACCAAATATATAAATCTACTTCTCCCACTTGCTTTTTCCCTTCCTCAATTCCTAAATCAGTGATATTTTTTATTTAGACAAAAACAAAATCCTCACCTTCTGGTATCTTACTGATTATTCACTCTCTTCTGCCCAATCCTACTTACCTCCCTTTATCTCTTAGTCAGGTTATATATCCTTTTATCTTTACATCCACCTCTTCTCTGTGTAGTGATTTTGTGTTGTATATCTATTTTAATTTAGAGGGACTATCTTGTAGTGGAGAAGAAATTGGAGAATAAAAGCCTCCTAACCCCCATATTCCTTTCACTCCCCAAATAACTCTGAAAGTTCCTTAACTGCAAAATGGGAATAATAACAATACCTGCCTCCCTGTGTTGTTCATCTTAAATGAAATAATATTTGTAAAGTGCTTAGCATAGTAATTGGCACATAGTGGGTGCTATATAAATAAATGCTTATTCCCTCATTTGTTGCCTCCATGACCTTCTTTCCAAATAAAAGGGATAGTTTTATTTCTTCTTTGCTACTTAACTAGCCTGGGAATAGCTATTTCTCAATATTCAGGTGAGGTTCTCTCCTTTACTATCCGTTTAAGAAATGGAACCATATTTCCCATAGTCCTTATATCATCAGCTTGTTTAGTGTACTAAAATGAATTGAATGAGTCTTATGCAAAGAACAGAGAACTTTATTGAGTATAGATTGTCCAAGACTGAAGAAATGCAGAAAGAAAAAAATCAGCTAAAATAGGGCATATTCCATATGAATAATTAAAAATTTCAGGCCTATGAAAGGATTTGAAATCAATATACCAATACTTCTGTTATTCAGACTACCTTGTTTGGAGAATCCTAAGCTCACTGTGTAACTGAATTAATTTATCTTTTGATCATTCATTCTTTTTTTATTTTTTTAATTTTATTTTTAATAGCTTTTTATTTACAAATTATATGCATGGGTAATTTTACAACATTGACAATTGCCAAACCTTTTGTTCCAATTTTTCCCCTTCTTCCCCCCACCCCCTCCCCTAGATGGCAGGAGATCATTCTTTAAAGTTTTCTTTTGTTTTTGTTTTCCAAATAATGAAAGGAAAAACTGTGCCTATGGCTATGATTCTTGCTGTAGCTTCCTGAAAGCTATGTAGTCCTTCCTCTCTTATTGCTACATAGATTCTGAAGAGTTTACATTAGAAGAATTCTGTCTTGTAGAAGGGTGAGGGGGCAGTTCTGTTTTGATTCTTACTTAATCTAGGAAAGGCTTTGTCCTTGCGAAAATCTCATATTCCAGCTGTTCTTAGGATAGAAACGGGGGCTGCTCAGCTGTGAGAGGTCAGCCTGCACCAGAGCAACTAACTAGGCCATGACCAACCAGTCTACCTCAGCAGAGGCCAAAGAGCAGGGATTGAAGGAAGAATGAGTCAGAATAATGAATTGTTTTCAGACTATCTTATTCCTCCAGGACTTTAGAATCTGGCCTGTGGAACAGCTGGTTTCAGGCTCATAATAATAACAACTTGGATGTATCTTGAATTTAAAAGTTTCCCAAAGTACTTTCTTCACTAGTTTGTGTAGTATGTGTTATTGTCCTTTCTTTAAAAATCTAGGAATTTAGACTTGAAGAGATTAAGTGTCTTAATGGTCTTACAACTAATAAACAGTTCAGATTTGGCTCCAAGCTCAGGGCAGACTCTGTTACATCATAGTACTTATCTTTTATCTGGAAAGGACTTTTATCTAACCCTCTCAATTTATAGATTTGGTAACTAAGTCTTAGAGAGGGACTAAATATTTTATCCATAGTTATACAGAAAATTAGTTACATAAATACAGAAAATTACTAATGGGGACCTGGAATCCAGATTCTGTTGAGGGCACTCATTGCCCATGATTATACATGTATTTTGACTATTATCCAGCACCTCTCTCAACAATTTCACGGCATTTCCTTCCATAAGACTTAGTCATTGATACAATATTATGCCATTATGGTGAAATGTAATAGTTTTCTTAAGTTTATCTATACAGAAGATGTTACCATTTAAAGGAGACTCCAAAAAACTTGTTCCAGACCAGTGTCATGAGATGTCTTAAAAGAATTTGCAGGTTTGGACCCATCTCCAAGTCAAGGGGCAAAGTTTATTATAATTATAATACCAATTAAAGTGAGCTAAGTTCCAAAAGAAGTTAGCAAAGAACCAGGAGCAAGATAAATTTATAGGCAAAAGTTAGCCCAGGTGCTTCATATTACTAATATTCTAATTTTATGGCTTAGATGTGAAGTGGTCTGGTATATACTTCATTATTGTCTCAGAAACTTTATCACTGACCTACAGATTGTTATCTGACAGCCAGCAATATTTGTGGAACTACATCCCTTCTAAGGCCTGGAGACCTTAAGAGTTAGTGCTATATCCTTTCTAGGAGCAGTTGGAACCAATATTCATTTGGGGAAAAGGGGAGAAAGTGTCATCTTCTGAAGCTGCTTCAGGCTGATAATGGGTGTAGAACTGGCCCTGCCTAGTGAAGTCCAGACTGAGGAGGGGAAATTCATGACTTGAAGATGGTGCGGCATCCAGGGGATGCTGAGTGTCCAAATTAGTAGATTTTTTTCTCTAATAGCAACTTCTACTAATCATAGCTTAGGGCTAGATACATTACTTTTACTCTCATGAAATTACAATAAGCAATGTTTATTGGAACTCACACACATAGGAGATTTTGTTTAACAACTTTAACATGTTTTTTTCCTTCTTGAGTTTAAATTCAGCCTAGTGCAAGAACCAATCATTAGAAATCACTTCTATAAGAATACCTCCAAAAATATACTTTGCCCAAACTAACAGAGGAAGAAGTAAATATCCTAAACAGTCCCATCTCAGAAAAAAAATAGAACAAACTATCAATCAACACCCTAAGAAAAAATCCCCAGGACCAGATGGATTTACATGTGAATTCTATCAAACATTTAAAGAACAATTAATTCCAATGCTAAATAAACTATTTGAAAAAATAGGGATTGAAGGAGTCCTACCAAACTCCTTTTATGACACAGACATGGTACTGATAACTAAACCAGGTAGGCTGAAAACAGAGAAAGAAAATTATAGACCAATCTCCCTAATGATTATTGATGCTAAAATCTTAAATAAAATATTAGCAAAAAGAAATCACTTCTATATAATAAACAAGTTTATGGATTCTTAGTAAACACATTTCTTGTTTGGGAATTATATAGTTCAAATAAACTTATTTCTCAAGGCTGATGACTTATCTAAACTGATGGTTTAAAGAAAACTAGCAAACTTACAAATTAAGGGAAGTTGACAGACCCCAGAGGAGGGGTCTTTGCTGTTGCCCACCCCAACTATCAGCTTCCATGGGCTGTGTTGTTTGATATCTCCCCCAACTCTGTGAAGGGAGAAAAGGGTGTTGTAGACCCTCATGCTTGAAGGCAAACTGATCCTCATTCCTCTTGTTCCACACATAGTAATTACGAATTTTAGGTTTAACATGATGACAATAACTGCAGATAACTTAGTTAACAATCTTAGAATTTTCTTAATAGCCAAATAGTTTTAGCTGTAATTTCCTTTTAAATTTCTGGCAAAGGTGGAAATACCTAATTCTCTAAATTGCCTTTACAAAACCTTGTAAAACAGGATTAGCAAGGTTGATGAAATGAGTAAACTTTCTACTTTCTTATAGTTGTTCAGTTTATTCTGTCCCCAAGCTATTGCTACTTTAGTCCTCAGGGAGGGTTTCTGCTTCCCCTCCTGTTTCCTTAAATAAGTTTCCCTTTTGTATTAGGGAGAAAACAAAACAATTCTTAAAATTGAAATAGAACAAAATCTATTACAAAAATGAACAGGAATCTCATAATTTATAATCAAGTTTCCAATTTTAACATATAAAAAGTTATTTTAAAGTTGACAACTTTAGTTTATGAGATTCCCTAAATTCTAATTAAATGTTCCAGTCAAATTGAATTATCATTTGATTGTTTTCCAATACACACAGATCATTTCTCTTTTATGGGTTAGGAAAGGGTTAAGTACCAGTTTTTAGTGACAGCCCCCAGAAGTCTGACTCCTGATATCTTGAAAGCAGATTGTTTACTGCCAGAGTTTTTAAAGTACCAGAGAACTGCTTTTCTCTGTCTCTAAAGTTCCCAAACTCTTAAATCTTCTATTAACACTCAGTGAAATAGATTGCAACATTTTTACTGGACTTTGATTAAAGCCCCTTTTTTACTATCTCAAATAACAAATTTCACTGAACTGAATATATTTTCTTTCTCTCTCATTTCTCCATCCATGTATCCCTGCTGTAGTCAGGGAAGGAGGAAAGAAGATAAAGAGACACTCTCTATGTCTACGTACTTTCCTTCTAGTCCTGGGGAGCCTAGGCTGGTGATCTTAAGTTGAATTTGCTTCCAAATAACTTTACATACACACAAATCATTTATCTCAACATTGGCATTATCTGGTCACATCTAAAAATCCATATAAAGTTTTCAAATATGAAGCAATTACATACAATGAAACAGTTAATATTCATATAGCATTTGCCTTATGCTAAGTATTTTTACAGTCTTGTGATCTTCACAATAACAGCCATTATTATTTCTCTTTATAAATCAGAAAGCTGGGCAGAGATTATAAAATGTTTGATTATGTATATATATATATACACACATTATATATATTGCTTTACAAGCATTAAAGCATTTTACTTGTGTATGTAATTATTCAACGGCTGAAATTCTTAATGTAATTTTCAGCTTTAACAGCTTAAAACTACACTAAAGCTTTTGGGACATGCTGTATGTTAGCTATTGTTAAATAAATAGATTAGGTGATCACAAAGTTTCCTTCTAGTTCCAGAATTCTATGACTTTAGGTTATTTAGCCATATACTCAGATGTCACAATCTGAAGCTTCTGAGATGATGGACACCAACAGCCATATTATAGACATTAAAATTCAGGTTTACTAATAGCCTTAGAAAATCTTATTTTCTTAGTCAGAGAAGTGGACAAGGCCACCTAGATGTTCATTGATATGGTTAGGAATGGACAGGGAAATGTGAATAGAGCAGGAGAGAAAATGGTTATGACCAAAGAGATGGAGCACGTAGGAGAAGCTGACAGGAAGAATTACAAATATCCTTGGAAAATGGGAATTGGAAGAATCATGGCTTAATAAGAAAGTATGATTCTTGTGGGATAAAAGAAGAAAAGTGGGGAAAAATGGATCACAGAATCACAGCAATGGAACTTAAGGTGTACTTTGTACACGAACCAGAATCCCCTTCACAATATCTCTGACAAGGGTCAGCAAGCCATTGTTTTAAGAATTCAAATGAAGTTCCTTCCAGATAGCACTCATTCCACTTTTTAAAAAAAGCTTTTCCTAACATTGTCAGAAATTTATTTCTTTGAAAATCCCACCCTTTGATCTCCAGCTCTGCTTCTGGTGAGGGACATTCAATCGAATTCATTTTTCCTAGGACAGATACCCTTTCAGGTATTGGAAGACACCTCTCCTCTCTTACCCTTTACCCCCCCCCCCCCAACCTTCTCTTTTCCAGGCTAAAGATTCCCAATTCCTTAGAGTCATGTGTGACATGGCTTAATACTCTTTACTCTTCTGGTTGAGTCTAAATGAGGGACATTCAAGAGGATTTTAGGAAGAATGAAAAGGTGAAATCTAGAGTAGTCTTGCCCCAAAGAAGAAATTAATTATCATATGGTTAACCTCAGATCAGCATCCTCTTACAATATTTTTAAATTTAAGCCTCTTTTATTCAGAAGTTTGCCTAAGCTGTTTACCCTGGGATTATATAACACATTTTGTTCCTGATATGCTAAGGTATAATAGAGCCAATTGCCTTGTGTCTTCTTAGAATTTCTTTTCCCACAGAAATTGGTTATTTGAAAGGGAAAGGAGGAGGAAACTATAAAAGTACAAACAGAGGAGAAATCATGGAGAGAGACTGAATGCCAGAGAACTGTAACTGTGGAATTCCCCTTAAACGGGTAGTTCTTCCAATACATTTATACTTTGATAAAGGATTTTCTCTGAGGAGAAGAATCAGTTGGTTAAGACGTATTTTTGTAGTCCCATAATAATAAATATTATTTTTAACATAAGTTGATAAGATATTTAGAGACAATGTGATTTAGTGAAGAGCTGACCTTGATGTGGAGAAGACAGACAGTTCAAATCCTCACTGATGCATATTGGTTATGTGATCTTGAAAGAGTCACTTAATTTCTCAATGCTCTAGGCCAGCCCCAACCGCATTAAATTGTAATGCGGAAATATTTAACAAAATAAATAAATAAAAATACAATAGAACATGGCTTATGTGAACAGGTGGTTTTCTAAGTCAATATGTGGCCCACAGGAATCCTTAGGTAGATTTTTTTTATCATCTTATTTCCATTTGAGATTGACTCCATTATTTAAAGTTGCCCTGAGATTTCAGAAAAGGAGGTAATTTGTCCTGATAGAGAAAATCCCCTCTGCTGGGAGTTCCTTATATCAATGAAATCTTATTCTAATCTTACCTTTATTCCTATCTCCTCATCCCCATCCTAGAGCAGCATAAGGAAGAAAGGATTTTTTTTTCCTTAATACAAAAGCTTTCTTTTAGAAAGGCCTAGCATAGCCCCACTAATAATGAGAATTTCAGCTCATGGCAGAGGTGTTTGGGGGATAGATTTAGCCAGCTCTGGGCATAAGCATAGTCAGTTTTGTTGTTCATGTGGTGACTTGTGAGGCCAGTTTGTCTGGGCAAGAAACCCCATTTACCCAAGAAGAGGTGAAGGGCTGAATCTGTGATGGTCCGAGTGCTTGCATCTGCTAGGAGGAACTTCACATTCTGAGTCTCAAGGGTTTCAGTCTCAGGAAGGGGCCCTGCCACATTCCAGGAGGAAATCACTGCCTTACAAAGAGCTCTCTGAGAACTGAGCTCTTGGGTATATTCTTGCTTGGTCCAAGCTTGGACCAGCTACAAGTGGCTATTGTCCAAAGCTTAGGGAGGGGCTGAGAAGAGGTGAGAAGCTAGAACAGCATTATAAACCTAGCCCTGTCTCAATCCACAATGGTTGATTTGATTTATGGTTTTCTAGTATCTTAGTTTGCTAGTGAGATTAGATAACTGTTTTGATGTAAGGAGAGGAGTGAAGGGGCAGACAGCAGTAATCAGGTTTTTAAAAGCCAAGAAGACAAAGCTTTCATTTATTTTGGGTTATGTAGATGAATTCTGGATTGGGCCCTGTGCCTTGGAGGGAGGGGAGAGGAAAATTGGAGAAAGTACTGCTTGGGTGGGTTTGGGTGTGTGTACAAATATAAAGATATGCTTCCATAATAAAAAGGAAATAAATTTCTACTTGCCCTTTTAGCAACCAAGTTTAAAATGTAAAAGTCAGTGATAATTCTTCACTGTCTCCACCATGGTGTAATGGAAAGAACTTTAGACTAAACTATGACAAAGTCCTCTGTTTTACTTATGGTTCTACCCTTGCTACCTCTTAGGGCCTAAATAAAAAACTTAGAGGGATACAAATCAACTTTTAAAATACAATTTTATTAGTAATCTTTCATTTTTGTTTCACTTAGATGTCCCCTTATACCCTTCTTCTTGGCCATTCCCGATAAGCCAATCTTTAAAAGAAATAACAACAACAACAAAAAAAAGAATAACAGGGAAATCTGTTAGAAATAGGTAGACAGTTTGCTGTATATAGATAGATCTTTTGAGAAAGAGAAGTAATTGTGGCTGGCTATGGCAATTGAATCCCATCTCAGCCGAAGGCTACTTCAGCTATTTACTCATTTTGTGATTCTGAGCAAGTCAGCCTTTCTTGACCAGTTTCTTCATCCATAAAATGAGGACTCACATAAAGTAAAGTTTCCATTTACCTTTTCTATATCTGTAACTCTGTGATCTGTATAATTTCTCTTAGCCTGTTTTTCCTTTACTTCACAGAGTCATTGTGAAAATTAGATGAGATAATGGTATGAAAGAAACTTAAAAACCATAGTTTGCCAACTTTCTTGGTTCTCTTTCCAAGATTCTTTCTACTAGAAAAAGCCCTGGGCAAATTCCTCCTGTGATATAATTAACTTTAGTATACATTAAAATTTAAGTTCTCTCAAAATTGAGCTTCATTTATTTTTTAATTTATTTTAGTATTGGTATCTTTGGTACCTAGCACTTAGTAAGGTGCTTGTGAATTGCTCGTTGATGAATTGTATGAACATAGCAACTGGCTGTACAGTGTGTGGAGGTGTAATTCTGGCATGATACTGAGCCTGGTTATGTTCCAGAGAAAACCAGTGCCATGATCTTGTGCACTTCCAACTATTTAAATGAACCAAAAGATATGCAGATCAAATTACTCTATAATCCCATTGACTCTGAATTTCCTGACCTACTTTTGTCTGTTGAGAGCTATCTCTACAACTGTTTTCATCTGTTGACTGATTTGTGTCAAGGGCTGAAAGTATTCAATTTTTTTTCTTTTCTTTTTTCTTTTAAATTAAATTTTCACACCAAATAGTAGGCAATTTACCTGAAATTCTTTTAAGACTAGATTGTATTTTGAGGAAGATTATTTAAATTCAAATTGCATTTATTCTTGATTTGGAGTAGGGAGTAAAAATGACTTGATTTTGGGCGGAAATCAGTATGGATATTGGTGGAAACTAAAAAGCCAGGTTGTTATCTTTCCATATTGGCAGGTTCTGGAGGGAGCCCATTTTGGTCCTTTGATCAGGTCTGTTTCCCAGACTCTCCAGTTTGCATAGAAATGATGAGAGAAGCCGGAGGTTATCTATTGTTATTACTTAAATCTTGATAGGAACTATCTTATCATCTTTAAGACTGTCCTAACATCTTAATACACATCCTTGTAATTCACAGAATCCCACTTTTATCTCCCCTTCATCCCTCTGAGTTATAACTCCTTTTGAATTATAAAAGTTCTCCCTTTTCAAAAAAAGTATGTCGCAAAAGCATCTTTATTTAGCTTTTACTCACAAGCTTTTCTAATGAATAAAGGTACCTTTTGGCTAAGGGAATGCTATTGCATCTTGCCTTTGAAATTGGGAATTGCTCTCTTCATCCTCATCAGATATGACTTTGGTGGGGTAAAACTCCAGATTTATTTTAGAGCTAGTTTAGTGGTTCCCACAAATGCATGCTTGTTAAATTTGCAGTTAACATAGTCCTAGAAAACATGGTTAACACATAAGACAGTTGAATTAGAATTGAAAAACATATCTGTGGTATAACATTGTTCCAAATCTAATAAGGTGCAATTTTTATTTTCATTTTTTAAGTTTTATTTATGTATTTTATTTCTACATTAAAAACATTTACAGATTATTACCATTTCATGAAAGTTTTTATAATGAATTAAAACATTTAAATAAAACTAATAATAGAGTGCAGATATTGACTGTGCATTGGTATTGGGGCAAAATACAGTATGGCTGTCACCTCCCCAGTGCTGGACAGACATTACGTTTCTTTCAATGTTGCATTAAAATCATACAAACATTTTGGGGGTAAAAGCATGTTGATGACTCATATTAAATTTTCAGTTCATTCAAATCCCCATAGAAATAGAAATTGCTAACTGTACCTCCTCCATCTTGTATTTGGGAAATTGAATTTTTTCAACTCAAATCTAAGATGTCATATTTATCTTTAATAATTTTCATTTTATTATAGATTTGAAATATTTCATGTACTTTAAGATAAGAGCACTCTATTATTACCAATGCACCACTGTTTTCATTTCTTTGTACCATATTCTAAGAAACACTTTGAGAAGTTGGGGAGAGGCCAAAAGAGATCAACCAGAATGCTGAAAGGCTTTGAGATCATGCCATATGGAAATCAGTTGAAGGAATAGGCATATTTGGCAGGGTGGAAAAAAGAACATGGTAGTATGTTCTAGTATTTAAAAGGCTTTTACATAGAAAAGAGATTGGGTTTATTCTGCTTGACCTCAGAGAGCAGAATGAAGTACAATGAATAGAAGTTGAAAAGAGGCAGATTTAAGTTTCATTTAAGGTAAAAATTCCAAAAAATTAGAATTATCCAAAAATTAAGAGTGAGCTATATGTGTCTGGAGGTAGTGGGTTTCCCATTTGGTGAAATCTTTAAGCAAAAGCTGAATAATCATTTATTGTTTAGGTTGTACAAGGTATTATTGTTTGGATAAGGTCTACTAGGTTTCTATAGAGTGATTATTCTTTTTACCAACATACACACACATATATACATACATAAATCCCAAAGACTTCCTTTACAAAAGGATTTATGATGCTGTTCTTTTAAGAAGCAAATTTACTTAGGGTGTTAAAGATACAAAACTCTTATTCAGAGAAAATGAATGTACCTATTGTGTAGAGTAAAGCACACTTTTGTATAGAAAAAGCAAGAGTGTATGTTGAATTAGGGAGTTCTTTTAAGTATATGTACAGTTCCAACATCCTATCCATTACAATCCAACATATATGTTTTTATAACAATAAATAGATTAAGCCTCAACTGAAAAGCATCCTATTTGAAGCAGGATTTGATGCAACCAAATTCCAGCACAACAAATTAATTTAGGCAGCTCCTTAAGTCAACTTGATGGGATGGAGCTTTTGGGGGAGATGTGGCAGTAACCTAAAGCCACCTGGCCTTGAGAGTACTGTAGTTCCATAGACAATGCTGGCTGCCAGATAACAATCTATTGGTCAGTGATAATAGGGTTTTTAAGACAAATAGTGAGGTGCCCTCAATTTTACCTCTAAACCATACAATTCAATATTGAGAAGCATACCAGACTATTCCTCAATTTCACCTTTAAGCCATAAAATTAGTTTATCAGTGACATGAAACACCTAAGCTCTCTTTTTCCTCTAAATTTATCTTCTTGCTCCTGATTCTTTACTAAATCCTTTTTGCAACTTAGTCCACTTCAATTGGCATAACAATTATAATAATCTTTGCCCCTTGACTTGGAGATGGGTTCAAGCCTACAAATTCTTTTGAGACATCTTGTTATACTGGTCTGCAGCCCCAACCTTTTGGGGTCTCCTTTGAATCTCAATAAGCTGTCATGATATTTGAGCATTTTCTTTTTGTAATGAATGATCAAGGATTGAATAGAAATAATTTTGATGCTGGCATATAGTTTTATGTGTAACATGTGCCTGTTTTAGTTCAGGACATAATTCATAATTTTATTGAAGGCTAGAACAAAGTGAATGTTGACCTGTGTGCTACATTACTCCGTTCTCTACATGTCTTTGAGGCCTTTATACAGCATTGTGCTTTCTTTGGCTACCATTTTCATCTCTGCATTGTGGAAATCCCCTCCTTGTTGCTCTTGTTCCAGCTGGGGAATTTGTGGGCAAAAAGTCTGCACTCTTCTAAAGTTTAACTAAACTTTGTTTCTTCAATCCAGAGGGAACCATTCAGCTATAGCCAGCTGAAAAGGAGAGAAACATTTCCTTGAGGTAGCAAGTTTTAAGAAAGAAGCTTTGTTTGTGAAGAGCTGTGAGAGGTAGTAAGTCTAGAAGTGCAGCCTGGGGCATCTGTTGGCCCAATACCAAGTTTTGCTTTCTAATTTCCTTGCCCCACGTTCCTAATGTGCTCCACACTGGAATGTGGTCCAATTTGCTCCTTGGGTGCAGGGTTTCAAGGGAGATTCAAACTGTTTCTTGAAGCAGGAGAAAGGATATATGGGTCCTTTTCTTTCTTTTTGTCCTAAACTCTGTCTTTAGTTTCCTGGCCAGATTGAAAGTCCAAACTGGAAGAAGATCATAGAGTTAGATCGTTGTGAATCCAGAGAAGTAGCACAAGGTCATTCAGCAAATTAAGGGACAGAATTGTACCAGAGTAGAGAAAGCACTAGATTTGAAGACGTGTGTTTGGGCCTTTGTAGTTGGGCAAATCACTTATTTACTTGAGCTTTAATTTCCTTCTTGGAAATTTATACATCATACATTATAATTTATATATTATACATTATAAAAATGTATAAAAATTTCCTTCTCTGTACAGTGAAGAACTTGGATTCCATGACTTCTAAGGTCTCCACTGAATCTGTGGGTAAGACCTGTCAGGTGTCCTGACAACCATTCCAGTATTCTCATTTGAACCAGTGCTATGAAGTAATGAAAATAACAATGACAATTGACATTTATATGGACAGAGCACTATATACACATCATCTCAGCTGAACTTCACTGATGTGGTTTATGATGCGGAGTTTGGCACCAAATAATATGGTTCCAGGACCAAAATGATGTGGGTGTAAACACCAGATGACGGTAGACACAAAAAGTTAAGATTCAGTCATGTGAAGAATTCGCAATGGCCATTCTTTTTGGCAAAAGGTAGATTTATTTAGGGAAGAAATTACAGACAAAAGGAAGGAATATAATAGAACCCAGGAATGGTAAATATGAAAAAGCATTGAGAGAGCATAGCAAAGACAAATTCCTCAGTAGAACTCATAATTACCCAAAAGAAAGGGAGTACCCCTTGAGGTTGGGGCATGCCCTTCTCTGGAAGGCAAAATCCTGAAAGAGATGGTGCCCTAAAAGAATTAGTTAGCTAGAAGTAGGGGAAATAGAGTTGAGAAGCATAGTAGAGTTAGGAAAGATACCACATGGCATGGGCTAAGGAGAAAGGCACCATAAGGCAGAGTGCCATGGCAAACTGACAAAAAGAAGGGCAACAGTCATGGGATGGCCCATAAGTAGATTTTATAGGGAAAATTTAACCTCAGAGACATGACTGGGATTTCTGACAGGGCATAGCAAGCTAAGGCTGATGGAGACCTTCCCAGAGGGTGGGACTATGAAATTAAATCGATCTCTGTTAGTTCTCCCTGCTTTCTTCAGGGATTCTCTCTGTCCAAAACACTATTCAGACCTCATCACTCACAATAGCCCTAGGACATTGATACTGCTAAATTTTTTTATTCTAAAAGTGCAGAATTTAGAAATTGAAATTAGGGATTGAATTCAATCCTGGCTCTTACTGAACAATGGTGGGCAAGTCACCTTGTGAGCTATCTTAAGGTACAGTTTCTTCCTCTGTAAAGTGAGGGGCATAATACTTGCATTGTCTTCATTATAAGAATGTAATGAAGGAAATCCTTAGAGAAAATAATCAAGCATTAGATACATGTGGATTGTTGCTGCTCTTGTATACAGATAATAGGAAAAGTCCTTATAGGATTAATCTGTTGTTGGGAATCTATTTTATGTGGTATTCAGTTAATTTGTCTTTAAACTCATTTCCCACATACTTAGGATCCATCCTTCCCATCTTTTTATTCCTATAGAACTTAGCCTAAGACCATAAGAATGAGTAGGTATATTGAACAATATAGTGGACAAATCATCTCCTGAGCTCTCCTAAGGTACAGTTTCTTCCAGTAAAAAGTGAGGGGCATAATACTTGCATTGTCTACATTATAAAAATGTAATGAAGGAAATACTTCACATTGGATAAATGTGAGTTATTGCTACTATTGTATACAAGTGATAGGGTAGTTCTTATAGGATTAACCTGTTGTAGGGAATCTGTTTCATGTGGTATCCAAAACCCTTTTATTATATATTTTGTAAACTTATTTCTCACATACATAGAAACTGTCTTTTCCAGTTTTTTATTACTATAGAATTTAGCCCAAGACAGTGAGAATGAATAGGTATTTAATAAATTTTTTTGAATCAATAAATGAACTTCAGACAGAATATATATGGATAAGTTCTTCGTTTTAAGTAGCAATTGATATGATGAATCATTCTTTCTTCTCCCTTTACTATCCTAATGTTCAAATTTGACTTTGGATTTTCTTTCTCTATAGGTCATTTCTAGAAATATGCTTTTCAATTATAGAGGACTAAAAAAATCCCACTTTTGACACTTTAAAACTGTTTATTTCTATTATCTACCTTTAAGGATTGTTGTGAGCCTCAAATGATAACATTTAAATATTTTACAAACTCTGAAGTTCTATATAACTACTGATAGTTATTGTTATGATAATAATTATATAGAGACCTCTATATAACATACCCTAATTAAAAGAATAGCTCCCATTCCAATGGTAATTAAAGCTTTACTACTTCTTTCCTGAAAACACTTTGCCTGGGTGCTTATAGTGCTGGAAGGAAATTGAGGCTTAGGGAAGGTCATTCACTTTCCTAAAATAATCCTGCTTGGTAAAGAGAATTCTGTTTGCTTACCAAGGGTTGCAGGTATAGATAACTATGGTATAGATAACAAGTAAAAAGAATAAGTAAGCTGAGAGTATGTATATAAATGTAAAGACGCACAGAGATGTAGGGTACATTTGAGGCCGGTAAGAAGTTGCAATATATACTTTGGGCTTGGAGTCAGAAAATTCTGAGTTCTGATGTAACTTGAGACCCTTACTAAGGTGTGTCATCCTGAGCAAGTCACTTAATTGCTGTTTATGATATCTACTTCTCAGGCTTATTGGGAGAATCAAATAAGATAATATTTGTAAAATGTTTAGCATACTGCCTGGCACATAGTAAGTGCTACATAAATGTTAGCTATTATTAGTTTTAGTATTTTTAGCAAAGTATACTTATTCATACTTAATTTATAAATCTGTAGATTTTTTTTTAATAGTAGCAGACTAATAGTATCATTTATTTAAATAACAGCAGCAGTGGATGAAAACATTATAGTCCTAGGATGTTTGAGTTAGGAAGGACTAAAGCTCATCTAACTAAATTTCCTTACTTTGTATAAGCAATTCATTTCAGTAATCATTTTTAAGTAGCTGATCTTTGGGAGGCAAAGTTAGGTGCTGGGGATTCAAGGACAAAAAAAAAAAAAAATCTGTTTAATTCTAAACAATCCCTTTGTTCAAAGAATTTACAAATGTTTTCTTTGAATTCTTTTGGGGTGGGGGAAGAGAAGGGAGGGAAGGAGGAAGATGAGAAGCAGAGAGTGACTCAATATCACTGAAGATGGGCTATTATCCTAATTTTCAAAAAGAAGAAAATAGTAGATCCCATAAAGTATATACTAGTGAATTTTGACCTCAGGCAAAAGCCTATGAAGGATTATTAATATTAAATAGGTGACTCATGAGCTGTTAGTAATAAAATTGGTGATGACTAGGCACTAGCATGGGTTCACTAAGGATAAGCCATGCCAAATTTCCTTCATTTCCACCTTTGGTAGGTGTACTTAATTCTTCAGTCAATCATCATATATCTTGATTTCATCAAGGCATACATCTAATGAGAGAGGTGACATTTTGTAGTACATAGGATTTTATCCTTGGAGTCAAAAAGACCTAAGTTCAAGATTTTCCAATCTTTGATACATAATAATTACGACTATAAATTAATTCATATAATTTCTCAGTATTCCAGGCAATTCTAAAATCATAAATTATAAATAGCTTTTTGTTAGAAATCAAGTGTTAAGAATTTTCAATTCTCTATACTGATGAAATCAGGTTCAGACTTTTTGCTCTTCCTTCCCTCCACCAAAAAATCTTTATTAAAAGATGGAGAGATGTGGGCCATCTACTGTTACTGTTTGGGTGAACTCAAATACATTGAATAAATCATAATCAGTGTAAGGATCAGTGGATTGATGTCATCATGAAAGAATGACTCTAGGAGTAAACCCCTCCCTCGGACTCCGTTCTTAGTCTTGTCCCATACAGCATTTTAATCACTGACATATAGCTATAGAGGACATGGTTATCAAACTGTTGACTTGCATAAAAACAGATAACACTCTGAGGGATAGAACCAGATTCCTAAAAGACCTTAACAAGCCAGAACAAATTTTGACAATCTAGGGTAGACCCAACAAGATGAAATGTCATGAGAATAAATGTTAAGCCCCATTTGTTATTTAGTTGTTTTCAGTTATACCCAATTTTTTGTAACCCCATTTGTGGTTTTCTTGGCAAAGACACTGGCATGGATTATTATTTTCTTCTCCAGCTCCTTTTAATAGGTGAAGAATCAGGCGGAGTTAAGTGACTTGCCTAGAGTCACACTGCTAGTTTAAATGTCTAAAGCTAGATTTGAACTCAGGAAGAGAAGTCTTCTTGACTCTAAGCCTCGCACTTTATCTACTCTACCACCTACACATCCCTGTTAAGTCATGTACTTAGATAAGTTTGGGATGAAGAAAACTTTCTGCTAGATAGCAGTTCATTTAAAAAAGAGTCAAGCGTTTTGGATGATTGCAGCCTCAGAGTGAGTCAACAATGAGTCAACAGTGTGACTAATTTGATGTTAGGTTGCACTAATGAAATTATAGCTTTCAAAACAAAATATGTGATAGCCCTATTCTGTTTTTGTTCAATCCTATCTAGAGCACTGTTTGTCATTTTAGACTTTTCATCTTAGGAGAGACATTGACCAAATAAAATGTGTCTAAGAAGTTGTTGACTGGCATGAGTGGATCACTGTCACATGAAGATGGCTGAAGGATCTTTTTAACCTTTGAAAGGAATAGATTTAAGGGGCCATTGAATATTTGAAAGGCTATTTTATAGATGAGAGATTAGATCGCTTGTTCATTTAGCAAGTGGCAGAGAATCAAAACAGGACCAATGTATGTAGACAAGTTTCCAATTCATGAAATAAGGGAGTCTTTTCATGGGCAGGCAAGCAGAGGCTCATGTTTTAAACTTTGGTCAGGTCCTTATCATCTTACTTCTTTCCTCTTGACTATTTGCAATATTTGCAATAGCATCCTAAGTAGTTCTTCAAGTCTGCCCTCTACAATTCATCCTCTACAAAGTAATCAAATGATATCTGAAAGCGTAGGTCATGAAGGTATAGATGTAGTCACTGTCCTGCACAATAAATTCCTTTGGTTCTTTTTCTTCTAAAAATCAAATGCAAACTCCTAAGTTGGATTTTTAAAGCCCTTCCTAATCTAGTACCAATTTGGCTTTCTAGGTTTATCATATATTATTCTCCTTTAAATATTCTATGGATGAGCTGAACTAGCCTTTTTTGCTTTTCCTCATACCTGAAATGCATTTTTTGTCTCTATTTTTATAGTCCCTGACTGGCTTCCGTCAGGGTTCAACTCAAGTTCTACCTTCTATATGACTCTCCCCAGTTGCTTGTCTCTCTCTGCCTTTTCTGCCTCTGCAAATTACCTGGTATTTACTTTGACTATATTCTGTATATATTTATATATGTTCACATTGTTTCCCTCAATATATTATAAACACCTTGAGCTCAGAGATGGAGTTTTTATTTTTGTCTTCATATACCCAAGACCTAGCACAGTGCTTGACAAACCAGTGCTTAATGAATGAGTCCTAGAGATTTCTGGGATTTGGGTGTATGTATATGTGTATGGTGGGAGGTGGAATTAAATGGTCTCTAAGGTTTCTTCAAACCAAGATTTAATTATTCTAGACCACACAGCTGGTTACCAGAAAGTGCTAAAACTAGAATCCAGGTTTGTTGTCAGTCAGTCTAGTTCTTTTTCTACTATGCCCCAGTGAACTCTGCTGATTATCTTTAAATTTTTCACTTTCTTTCTCACTGGGTGACTGATAGTCTGCCAGAAATCAAAGGGAGGGGATGGTAAGGTTCAATGTGACAGCATAGTTTGCCATAAAAGCAAACTTATGTGCAGAGAAATCTTTATTGCAATGGCCAATTTCATATGATGTGGAAACTTCCAGTAAACAGTTTTTATGAAGTCTTTTTTGCTGACACTTGACAATAGCAGCAAATGGTAATGAGATTAAAAGCTTAGATTCTGCAAGAAGAAAAAAAAAGCACTCCCCTGACTCCAAGTTTACATGGTTCTAGAGAGTATCCCCAGAATTGCTCTGGGAGGATTCTGGAGATTTAGTGTTTTGACCTTTAATTGAGGTGATCTTGAGAATCCTGATTCTGGAATCTCTATCATTCTAGGAATTTAGTGACAGATGTTACTTATATCTTATGGTCAAGTGGCTGGCCCACTCACTGTGGCCCAAGAGAGCTCTACCACAGTCCAGGGATAACCAGGTGCCTGACACCAGAGTGACCCAGGTTGAGGGCATCTTGCCCTTCTGTTAACTTCAAGTATCAACTGCATTTCTGGGAACTCAGCTTGTCCAGTTCCTTTATTTCATAGATAAAGTGATGGGATGAGGCTATCGTCACTTACATAGGTAGTGGTAGTTCTGGGATCTGAACCTTGGTTCCTTGCCTTTTAATCCTGTGCCTTTTCCTTGTCACCACAGCCTGTTTCTTAGCAGAATAGCTTCGTGAAAGAGTTTTTCCCACCAATGTCAAACCATGATAAATGTTTTTTGGAAATATGCTGAGATGACTAATAATTCTCAGTAGATGGATATTTAAATATTTGCCACCCCCTCCTGCAACTTTCCCAAGGGCAATGACACTGTTTCCTCTCTCCCTCCATATATTACAGTACATGGAGGGTTTTATACTACACAAGAAGAAAACAAAAGAGTCAGAGAAGTAATTAAATGTCTGAAATTGTTGATGAGAGCTGACTGTAAGGGATGAAGAAATTGAGAGGTACACAGCTATTTCTGCACTTCAATATCCTTATTTGTAAAAAGTTTAGAGTATTCTACAGTTCCTTCTCATTGAGATTTTCAGTGATTCTCTAAATTCAAAAGTGAGTTTGTTCAGATATTGGGAATAGGAAGTTTGATGAAGACTTTGGATTCCCATTATTGTTCTAAAAGAAATGATCAGCAGGATGATTTAAGAAAGGCCTGCAGAGACTTACATAAACTGATGCTAAATGAAGTAAATAGAACCAAGAGAACATACATTAACAACAAGATTATGTGAGGATCTATTCTGATGGATGAGGCTCTCTTCAACAATGAGGTGATTTAGGCCAATTCCAATAGCCATCCAATAGATGGAGAGAGCCATCTGAATCCAGAGAAAGGACTATGGGGACTGAATGTGGATCACAACATTATGTTTTTATCTTTTTAGTTGTTATTTGCTTGCTTTTTTTTTTCTTTCCTTTTTTTTTCTTTTTGATCTGATTTTTCTTTCGTAGCAAGATAAATATGAAAACGTTTAGAATAACTGCACATGTTTAACCTATATTGGATTGCTTGCATCTATAGGAGGGGGAAAGAGGAGGGAGAAAAATTTGGAACAAAGTTTTGCAGAGGTGAATGTTAAACTGTCTTTGCATGTATTTTGAAAATAAAAAGCTATTATTAAAACAAAAACTTTGGATTCCCTTTTTCTAAAACTATTACTGTCTCATCTTGTCCTTATCCAATCTGCTAGCCTGGAGTGGACAAAAGTGTATTGGATCCTGTTTTATATAACTGAGGTGTTCCTAGAATTATGAAATTTGGAGTTGGTGGATTTTAATGTCTACGAGAAGTAACAATTTCTAGAAAGAGTAGTAAGTAATATTTTTAAGATAAGGAAATAGCCCCAGAGAGGTCACACAGATAGTAAGTAGCTGAGATGAGCTTCTTTATTTTTAGTAACCTCTGACTGATATTTTCCCTTCAATTATGTTATATTATTCTGAGACATCCATAGACTTCACCAGAGTGCCAAAGGGGGTCCATGAAAAACAAAACACTTTATCTAAAGCATAAACTAAGTGAAAGGAATTAGTTTGAAAAGAAACTGGAAAAATAGGGTGGATTCAGATTATGGAGAGCCTTTGAATGCCAAGCTAAGTAATTTAGTAGGCAAGGGAGTTGCTGAAAGGTTTTGAACTGGTAACTGATTTGATTATGATTATATGTTAGGAAGATTGATCAGCTGGTGATCTGCACCCTGACTAGAGAATATTGTAACATAGTCAATAAAGTTTATATTGTTTGTTTTATTGTCTTCCAAGAAGTTAGGTCCCAGCTATAACAGTCATAAAGGGAGAAGACACTTGGTTGAGGCTTGCATAATAACATTAGAATGATGTTAAGCTTCTTCCCCACCTCCACCCCCATCCCTGAAATTAATAGCTGCCAAAATGATCAGGCTGAGCAAATTTTCTTTGCTGAATCGTGCTAAGAGACTAGGCAAGGGAGAGGACCTGCTCTTTGGGCATAATCAGCAATAATAACAGGCAAATAGTATAGTAGAAAGAATATTGGATATAGAATCAAACCAAACTGATTTTAAATCCAATTTTTATCTTATTTCAATACTGTCTGCTTCTAGGCAAGTTGATTCATCTCTGTAGGCCTCAGTTTCCTTATTTGTAAAATGAAAGTTGTACTATGTGACCTCTAAGGTATCGTTAGTTCTTTTAGGAAAATGTTATCATTTTCCATGCTCTCTAATTCCTGCTCTAAACCCTACTCTTTTTTTATTGTATATTTACCATGTGTCCTTACCTTAGGCCCATTGGAAGAAAGATATAAAGAAGGCTAAGTTCTGACACTTTCCTCTCTCTAAAGAGTTTACAACTGTTTGAAGAAATAAGCCAACACAAGTAAAGGAATGAAAGAGCATTCCCAGATAGGATATTACTAAAGATTTTCTTCTGTGATTCAGAGAAAGGAGGGATCAATGAGACCTAGCTGGCCCAGGAAGGGCTTCTTAGTTATCCAGAGATTTATGATGAAAAAAAAATCCCAAAAATCTTTATTTGTGTTGCAGAGAGGGAACAGATGTTGCTTTGCAGAAGGGGAGCAGACTAACAGTCAGCTCAGTTTATACAACCTCCCCATCAAGTCCAAGGCATACAAACATAGCCTTGCCTTCTAGCTCTCCTCTGCTCCTCTTACCCCCATTAGGGATAACACAGCAGTGTTCCTCAATCTCAGCGATGAATGAAGACTATCAAATCACTGTGAGGTATTTCTGGAGGAGCTGGCTGATGAAGTGAAAGCTGCCTGTGTGACTAACAACCAGTGGGCTTGTGTTCTGGCTACTTCCTTTTGAATTACCTGGGCTTGTTTCTAGCTAGGCGGTGATGGTGGTGGTATCTGACCCAAGAGGATTTGTGAATGAGAAATGACAGACTGAAATATTGCCTATACTGTTTGTGGTCTTTATGGTCTCTATGTTCCAAAGCATCATAGAATTCTAGAGCTAGGACTCTATGGAGCTAGAAGAAACTCTGGGGATAATTCAATCCAACTCCCACATAATACAGATGTAGAAACTTAAGTTCAGAGAGATAAAGGGAATTATCTGTTCAAGATCACACTTTCATTGCTGCCTTGATTTTCTCTGCCCTAAGAGGAAACTGAGAAAACATTAATGAAATATTTTTCTGGCAAGAAGGGTAGGGGATTAGCTCCAACATTTCCTCATTTTAATTAATTTAATAATGATTTTTAATAATTTTAATAATTAATAAATTAAAATATATTAATGTTTGTTAATATCCTATACTAATGAAATCATAAGTCTAGAGCCCAAAAAAAGTGAATTAAGGTGTTTTCCCCCCTGTTTTGCTGTTAATATGTAAGAAGCTTCATCTAAAAGGAATTAAAATTGAACTTGTTTGATTTCATTGGTACAGGAATGCCTTTGTGAAGAAGCTTCCTCTGCTAATACAGAGTGATTCAGTACCTTCTTCATAATTTCTGTCTATACATTTTTGAGTTAGAGTTGCCTAGCATGTGATGCTACAAAATTTTTGAGCAAGGCCCAAATCATATTAAAATAGAGATAGAAAATACTAACAAAATGAATAAAATTATAATACACTATAGTTTATTTGTGGTCTTCTAAATCAATATGGGACCCACAAGAATTTATTTCTATTTGAGTTTGATATCACTGACTAAGAATACTGAAAGGTTAACTCATTTGCTTGAAGTCACACAGTCAATGTATCTTAGAGGCAGGTTTGAACCCACATGTTCCTGGTTTTGAAGCTGGCTCATTATACTATTCACTTCTCCCTCTTGCAAAAATGTAATTATTTAAAGTTCTACATTTTGGTTTTCAAGTCAGACTTTAGGTTAAAAGTTCAGCCTTTACTTACTAGTTGTAAAACAAATTACTCAAACCAGGGGTGGGAAACTTCTGCCCTATGGGCAGTATAAGACTCATGAAATCATTTGCTAAGGCAACTGCAGGGTGTGATGAACAACCTCCCACTGCTTGAGTTCTATAAGTTGATATAAGTTGATGGTCCAGAAATAAAGATCCAAATGACTCTTGGCAGGAAAAGAGGTGAGTAATATAAATCACTTTATCTCTTCTGGGCTTCTTAAAGTAGAGAGAGAAGAAGTAGAGAGAAGAAGAGAGAGTGGGTTGGAAGAAAGAAGGTGTTTTGTGTGTGTGTGTGTGTGTGTGTGTGTGTGTGTGTGTGTGTGTGTGTGTATTTGTATGTTGTGGAGCTGATTGTAAGTGAGTTATGTTATGAATACGTGGGGATGACACATAGCTGGAATATTGAAAGGAGAAGGTGGCAACTATTGGATTATTAACCTGGCTGCACCTTGTTGCCTTTGGGCAAATGTGGTTGGTTGCAGAGTAAGGTTCAGACTCAGGTAAGCCTTTGGATTCAAGAAAGGCATAACTGCAGTGTCTGGGTTCTATCTCCTTATGTTTCTGCCATATATTGTTGACTTGAGGAAAGACAGCCAACAGAAGTGTGCTGTCTGCAATTTTTTTTTTTTTTTTGCCTGAATACTTTATGTGTTGTTTCTGTCTTTGGAACCTTTCCAGATAGGAGGGGTTCTGTTTTTCTAGGGTAGACAAGCTGGAGGATTTTAGATTTAGAGCTGATTACTCTAAATTTCTCTATTATAAAATAAATGTGGAAATTGAGTCACAATCTCCTCCATTGAAAAGTGGATATAATAGTAGCACTTATCTCGAAAGGTTGTTTCAAGGATTAAATGAGATAATATTTGTAAAAAGGGGATAACACAGTCCTTGGTATATAGTAGGCTCTTTAATAAATGCTTATTTCCTTCTCTCTTATCTTTCACCATCTTTCCCCTCTTTCACTTTCCCAGTGATCCTTCTTTCTCCAAGAATAGATATATATATATGAATAGATGCATAGATACACAGTCAGATGTTTTCAATTGTAAAAATTATATATTATATAGATAAATGACTGAATTAGTTTAACTTGGCTTAAGACATTGTTCAGTCTCTTCTAAATTGTCCCTGTTTTATTACCCAGGGAAACTGGATAATCTTTTCATTTGATATTTTTGGATTTTTCATCTTTCTTTATATTTTCTTTTTTTTTCTATCCATTTGATCACAAGGTAAAAAAGATTCTTTTGTGGAATGAGTCCCAGATCTACCTTTCAACTTTAAGTTGAATATGTTCTCTTCCTACATATTTAATTCATCAGTTCCCCTTGATTTTGCTCACAGAAATACTCTGCTTTAATTTATAACCAAGTTAGAAAAGCTTGAAGTACTAGTGATGGATTTTTGACTGAGAACTAATCTAAGTCTGAAAATATTGGCAAGCAGTTTTGTTGTTTTGCCCAAAGCAGTTTAAACAAAGGCATTGAGGAATTGGATAGGAAATATTTACACCAGTGGTGTTCAATTTGGCAATTATTAAGCACCTACTGCATCTAGAGCAACATTCTAGATGCTAAAGGCTTCTTTTAGTTTAGATTGCTGCTCTCATGGAGCTTATAGTCTAATAAAGGGATTAAAACACAAACCCACATAGCTACAATACAGTATCATAATGTAATTTAAGAGAAATAATAAACGCCTATGTGGAATCCTAGGAGACAAAAAGATCAAGGATGGATGAACAAGAAAGACTCAATAAAACAGGTGATAATTGATTTGGATTTTAAAGAATATGTAGGAATTCAGTAGGTAAAGCTTGGGAAGGGAGAATTTTACAGGCATCACAAATTTACAAAGGGTGAAAAATTTAGGATGTGTTCAAGGGCATAGAGAATAGTTTTGTAGGAATGACTGGAAAAAGAGAAAGTAGCATCAGAATGTGGAGGACTTTCATTGCCCAGCAATGTTGTTTGATCTTGACTCAGTAGACAATAACAGCCAGTGTTGAGTAGAGAAATGATACGACTAGCTTGACATGTATTAGTGGTACCAATTATTGGAATAACAGCATGAATGATATTAAAAATATTCTTACTCCTTTTGACACACCATACAATTCTATGAGAAATAGATCTGATTATTGGATATCTTTTACCTTAGGGGTGGGGACAGAAGATGGGGTTGATGGGAGGCAATAAAAGAATAAATCCAACTCAAACACATTTCTCTACCTCCAGCATTCAGGGGGGAAAAAAAACAAGGTCTCAAATCATTCACTAATAAAACAAACAAAATTTGCCACCAGAGACCCGTTACTCTCCTCTATCACTAACTCTAGTATCATTTCTAAATATGTTATTACATATGTATATAGAAATCCAGGTACTTAGAAAAGGAAAAGGAGAAATTGAAAATATGTGCTTACCATTTTATGTCTTTCCTGTCTCTAGCTTCCAGAATAAGATGGTAGAGGAGGCACATAATTAGTTGTTCTAGGTGGGATTATCAGGGACCACTGAGAGGTCTGAGTTAGGGTAATTGTGGGAGTAAAAAGACATAAATTGCATCAAGATTTAATATTGAACTTGCTATTATCTTGGAATGAGAAGTTAAAGAGGAAAGTTGACATCCTAGAAAATGCTTGAATATCTGGTTCACCCCAATAAAATGACAGTGCTAGGCTCTGTACAGCTGGCTATAGATGTCTAAGACAAATTAATCTTTTCTGTAGTACTATGTGGAAAGCTAGGGTGGGACCAGATTGTGAAGGCCTTTAAATGCCAAGCAAGGAGTATTTAATTTTAATTGAGTAAAGATCATTGGGGTGGAAGAATGACATGTTCAGCCAGTGCTTGAAGAAAATCTCTTTGGCCAAGAAAGTTAATAGGTCTTAGGAATTAGTGAGAAAGAAGTTAGAAGAAGAAGGGCAAATGGTAGTGATTATTGACTTCCTTCAAAGTAGTACTGAGGCAGCTGTTGGTTAACATGTCTGGGGCATGTCTCTGTTTTGTGAAAGAGATCTTCCTAAGATTTTTTCGACCATGGTGGTGATTCATGTAGAGAAAGATGATATCACCAGAAGGAACTTGAAAAACATTAAGAATTATGAATTCGTGGTGATGTTTTCATGACGATAATTGTTTAAAAGAAGACAATTTGAAATAGTTAAGTAGGTTAAAGAATTGATTTTGGCTAAAAAGTTAGTGTTTGGGAAAGGAATTTGGTTTCTGGATTACAATTTAGAATATGGGAAGAGGAGTTCTGAGCAGAGCGACAAGAATCAGCAAAAACATATTTGTCTAGAGTATTGCAAAGTCTCATCAGGAGGATTTTTGTCTGAAGGTGGTTGTGGGAAGAGGAGAATGAAAATTTACTGCTACCACATAGATCTTCCAAATCCAGGACTATAGAGAATAAGGTTCTCAGGGAGAGAGAGGTGAAATGTTTTGCTCAAGGCTACCTAGCTAATTATTGGCAGAGCGAGGACTAAACCTAGTCTCTTGGACTCTCTCCAGTGTTTATTCCTCTAAATTATAAAGCCACTGTTGTCCTATGGATGTTGTGATAACCTTTCAAAATTCTGCACTTTTGCTTTAAGGTGTATTTTTTTTTTAAGTTTCATACTTAATTGATGGATCTTTGAGACTTTGTAAAGTTTTTCAGGTAACCTGAAAGAGAAAAAGATCTGAATTTTAAAATTGTGAAGTAGTTGAAGGAATTTTCAAATAGCCTAAAAGAAAAGCTCAGTATCAATGGTATGAAATAGATGAGAAAAATCTTTGAGGATGTCATTACCATGGTGCTGAAAGATTGTTGGAACATAGAACCTTCTATTGAAAGTATTGATACACTGTCTGGAAAAATGTTGTCTTTTCAGGCCAGACTGTGGGTTTCTTGGAAACATATTTTAGCAAACCAAAAATCATGGATTTAGAGCTCTAAAAGTCCTTACTTTAGGGTCATCTAATGTGACTTTCTCATCCTGCAAGATCATGGGAATCATGGAAAGAAAGGTAACAAAAGAGAGGAGTAGAAAAGTCAGGGAAGACAATATCCAATAGAAGCCAAGAATAAATCAGTTGTTGATGTAAAAAATATATTAGAATTTGGGTCCATGTAACATAACCTACAAATATTTTTTTTTAAATAGCTTTTTATTTACAAGATATATGCATGGGTAATTTTTCAGCATTGACCCTTGCAAAACCTTCTGTTCCAACTTTTCCCCTCCTTTCCCCCACCTATCCCCCAGATGACAAGTAGACCAATATATATAACCTACAAATCTTAATGTAGGGAGGCAAATTTGACTTTAAAATTGTCTGAACATTAATGGGATGGAATCCATGATTGAAATAAAGGAATTGAGTAGATCAAAGGAGCAGGAGAGGAGCATAGTATTTCAAGAAGACTCATATGAGAAAGCCAGAGACCTGAATGGAGAAAGATGCTGGAAAGCATATTTATTTGAGTAAAGATCTTTAGAAAATGAAATAGAAATGATTGTCATAGATGTATACTACAGACCAGCTGGAGAAGGAATTAGATCCAGAGTCTGATGACCCAGATCACAAGCTTGGCATGGGGTCTTTTGAAGGGGGCACTTCAGATATTCAGATGTTTGCTGTAGTTCTTTGCCAAAAAACTACAGCAAGCTTACTGACATCATATTGTTTACTTTTTAAAAGATGGAAGAAGTGATAGAAGGGACTGCTATTCTGAGCTAGATTCTGAGCAATAAGGACTAGTTGCTGAAATAGCATGATTTTAAGTTGTGGGCAAATGACCAATCTATTATAGAGTCCACAATATAGAAGGTGAACACAAATAACCAGAATCTCAGGTTCGGTCTAGATTTGGGGAAGAGTGAATTTCAAAGCATTCAGGAAAAGGATAGATACGATTCAATGACCTAATATTCTGCAGAGAAAGTCGAATCCAGAGTGAAAGAGAAACTCCCTAGACTGAGGGGTTTTTTGTTTGTTTTTCTGAGGCAATTGGGGTTGAGTGACTTGCCTTGCCCAGGGTCACACAGCTAGGAAGTGTTAAGCATCTAGATCATATTTAAATTCAGATCCTCCTGACTTCAGGGCTGGTGCTCTATCACTGCATCAACTAGCTGCCCCTCCTAGACTGAAATTTTCCAGATGATAAAAAAGGGGATTCTCTAGGGTAGTGAAAAGCCAATTTAAGAGAGTGGTACATGTGGTCTTATAAGACTAAAAGTCAGGAATGTTTAAAGATCATAAACATTAACAAGGCATTATTTAAGAAACAAACAAAACAACCTTTAAAAAAAAAAAAAAAGCTAGAGAAGGATTAGCATTGCCATTAAGGGTATATGGAATTAAGATAATTGACTGGTGAGTAGACTGAGCTAGTCAACTTTTTTTGGTTTTCTTTTCTAAGAAAAATGACCTTTGGATTGGGAAAGATGGTTGTAGGGTGTGGAAAGTTCTATCTATGAGGCAATTAGACAGCATTTAATTGCTCTTAATAAGTTCAAGTCTCGAGTTCAACATGCTCACTATATTCTATGGTGCTGAAAAACACCAGCAAGTATGATTTTGGAGTTGTGATTGGTCATTTTTGAAATGTTTGGAGAATGAGAAGGATGTCCTAGGATTAGAGGAATGTAAATGTTCTAATTTCTTTAAAAATGATGAAGGGAAAGGACAGAATCTCCAAACTATAATCCAGAGAGTCTAATTTCTATTCCTGATGAAGTTCTAGAGCATCTATTTAAAAAAAAGAATGGTTCATGAACATTTAGAAAGAGAAGCATTGAACACTCAAACCTAGCAAAAATTTCAACAAGGACAAATTATGCCAGACCAAATGTATTTCTTCGACAGGGTACTTAAACTGATAGTTCAGAGGGAATATTGTAGGTATAATATAATTCAATTTCAGTAGTTATCCTAGATATCTTTGTGGAGGAGATAAATATAGGTTAGATGATAGGTGAATTCAAAACTGATTTCATGGATAGAGTCAAAGGGTAAGTATTGTAAAAGAGAAAAGTCTCTGATGGAATACCTCAGGTATTTGTTGGCTCTGTACTTTTCAGTATTTTTTTCCCCAGTTATTTTGATCAAGCTATATTTGTCAGGTTTTCAAATAATATGTATTTGGGAGGAATAGATAACACATCTTGATTACAAAATTTGTATTTTAAAAGTTTTTGCTAACCAGAGTTATGGGCCAAATTGAATAAGAGGAAGTTTAATATGGATAAATATAAATCATCCATGCATTAACAATTGGTTTCACAAATATGGAAGTGGAGAGAGATGTGACTAGATAAGAGATTCTATGAGAAAGACTGTAAGACCATAGATGATTTTTCTTGATAGTTGTCAAATTTTCCTTTGCTGGAGGTTTTTAAGTAAAGATGACATAGAAAGGGATCTTCTTGAGATATAGTCTAGAATAAATGATATCTAAGGTCCTTTCCAGTGCCTTAGATTCTTTTGATTATCAGGAGTAGAAGGAGCACTGAGTTCTCTTACTGTAGCTGCTTCTTCTATTATAAATGATTAGATAATCATGCATTTAATTATTAATTTAATAATTTTAAAACAATAATTAATAACTTAGGGGTCATAGTGGATCAAACAAAGGGTCAATCTTAAATTGAGTGAAAGTGGCTTTGTTGGCCAGGATGTGCAAGAAGTGGGTGTTTTTTTTTTTTTTTTATTGTTTTGCAAGGCAGTTGGGCTTACGTGACTTGCCCAGGTCACACAGGTGGTAAGTGTTAGTATCTGAAGCAGGTTTTAATTCAGGTCCTCCTCACTTCAGGGTCAATACTCTATCTCAGGGGTCCCCTTTTAAACAGGGGGCCAGTTCACTGTCCCTGAGACTGTTGGAGGGCTGGACTATAGTAAAAACAAAAACTTTAAATAAAGCCCTTAAATAAAAAAACTTCATAGCCCCAGATGAGGGGGATAAACATCCTCAGCTGCTGCATCTGGCCCGTGGCCGTAGTTTGAGGATTGGGCTGCTCCCAGTACTTTTTTTTTTTAAACAGTTTTTTTAAGTGCCATTTTTGAAAAAAAAAAAAACAAAAAAACTAACTGTAGAATGACCATAGAAGTGGGTGGATTGGAGGAACTGCTTTACCCTACATATGCAAATGGGTGGATCCAAATCTTTAATCTCCATACTCCTAGAATGTTCACACTAGAAGGGATTTTAGAAATTATCAAGCCCAACCCTTTTATTTGATAGATAATGAAACTGGAAACTATTGCTTAAGATTGTTATTGGCAGATATTAAAAGAAACCTAGAACTCTCAGTCCAGTGACCTTTCTTCTATAATATAAAGCCTTTGCTATCCCAGGGGTGCTATGACAAAAGCCTCAAAATTCCACATTTTTCCTTCAGTGTACTTTTTTTTTTTTTAATGCAGTTTCACAAATAGCTGATATACTTGGAGACCTTGTGAAAGATATAAAAAGGGTCAGAATTACGAAGTGGCTGGGGGTATTTTCATGTAGGTTAGAGAAGCTTGCATTGTTAAAGACAGGGAAATGTTCAGAGGACATCATTTCCATGGTGCTGATAGATATATGGTGCATTCATTCAAGTTCATTCAAAATGTCCACTTGTTATGTGGAACTGTAATCCTGGAGAAACTGAGGCAGGATAGAGATTAGAGAACAATTTATTTGAAAAGGAGAGATTTACTGGGACCAAATGGATCCATGGTTTGGTCCCAGGATTGAATGAGACTATATGGTCTCCAAGAATCCAGCAGTGAATGTGGGATACAAGAACGATGACATAATGGAGGGAGGTACTGGAGAAGCTCCTGATATTCTAATGATGTCTAAAATATAAGATCTTTATCCAATCAAACATTAAGAGGGGATGATTATAGCCTGAGGTCTAAGATATAAGACCTTTATCCTATCAAACTTTGAGGGTATGGTTATAACCTGAGGCAGAGTAACTGAGTAGGACAATTAGGGTAACTGGGTCAGGACATTAAAAGAGAACTGTGGCACAACAGAACAAGGTTGGAAGCTTCTTGGAAAACTATGAAACCGCTAGTCATAGAATTCTAGCTGGAAAGGACTTTAGATATCATCTAGACTGATTCTCATCTTATCTTAAAAATGAGGAATCTAGAAAGGATAGCTCCAGATCACATAAGGGAGGTAGTTAGTGGTAGAGTTAGGATTTAAGCCCTGGGTTCCCTGATTCCCAGTCCAGCATTTCATCCATGGCACCAAATTGCCTCTGTTACAGCATGCAGAGAATTCTGAAAAGATGGGAGGAACTAGTACTTATTTTCACATTGAACTGATTGTGCTTCTGGTAATTAATGTAGGAAAGATGGTTTCTTATGTGTCCTTTTTGTTTTTTAATTGAATGTTTTTTTTTTAAATTTAATATAACATTGAACAATCACACTGAGTAAGCAACTATTGACAGTTTAATTAAGACAAATAAAGTATGAAGTAACTATTTATTTTTTCACTCCCATTAAGTACCTTATACTCAGCATACTTTAATTACTCTCATTCAGTTTTCCTCTTACATCATCATCAGAAGTATATGATCTGTTCTTTTGGCTCTACTGTTGCCATTTTGGATTATTTCATAAAGGTCTTTCCAGACTTTTGTTTGTCTTAACAGCATTAAAGGACTTGATTATATTAATGTACCACAATTTATTTAGCCATCTCCCCTATTTTTGGATATTTAGGTTATTTCTAGCTTTTTACAATGACTATTAGCTATTTTGTAAAAAAAAAAAAAAAGTTAGGATAGTTTAGGTTATAATTCTTAAGTTAATTTTTTCTATGAAATATTTTACATTTTCTTCTTTTGACTTTGATTATTTCTTAATATCTCATGAAGTCGTTAGCTTCTGTTGGCCTTCTAATTTTCAAGGAATTATTTTCTTGTTAGATCCCAGAGTATAAATTGCAGGTCAGATAGAGATGTGACTAGGAATTTTAGTGCCTGGGGAAAATTCAGTAGAGGAGAGAGAGCTCAGACTTTGGGATATAAGACCCTTCAAGGTATACCCGAAGCACTGCTGTGGGTTGGAGGAAAAAGGAGATCCTAAAATGGCTTCTTTGGGCAGAAAAAGGGGAAGGAGGAAGACATATACTAGTTGATGAAAGTCCACTTGGAGTTTAAGAAAATCTTCACTAGCATTTCTCAGTGTTATCACTAATCCTAGATATCTCTCACAAAAAAGTGTAACATGCAGAGTCTTGCCTGTGTCTTTGACCCCTTACTCTTCTTGAAGAAGGCAGGAAGATAGAGCAAGCAAATTGAGGTACAGTAGTGGGTCCTGGGAGAAGGGTGTTATGGCAGCTGTTCTCTGAGGGTAGTATCTGAGCTAGTAGGTTAGAATACTGTTATAGTGGAGAATTACATACCTTTAATGTCACTGACTTGAGGCAAAGTTTCGCTGATCCATTCTAACTGTGCCTCTGCATAAAGTCATAGATTTATCAGAAACTGAGTTCTATCACCCTGTGTTTTACAGCATTTCACAGAACTTCTGGATGAGTTTTCCCAGAATGTCCTGGGCCAGCTTTTGAATGACCCCTTCCTCTCAGAGAAGAATGAGATGATGGAAGTGGAGACATCTCCAGCCTCCCCTGCTCCTCTCATCCAGGCAGAACACAGCTACTCTCTGTGTGGGGATTCTCGGCCTCAGTCCCCACTCACTCACATTTCTAATGAAGATACCTTCAATGAAGGTAAGGGAAAAACAGAATAAACCTGGTTTGGTTGGAAATATCTTGAGTACAGTGGGTTTGGGGGATAGTAGTGATGAGTTAGACTTTCTTATTGGCTGCAAATCCTTTCTTTTGGGAGATTTTTGAGAGCAGGGATTTGTGTATCTGTTGTTACCATTTGCAGATATTCCTACAGCACCTACCTATCATGTGTGAAATATCAGAGCTAGATTATCCCATAGACAAACCAAGCATGGACCTAGAAACCCTATGGAACTAGGATCTCTAAAATAAAGCTACCATGAGGTCCCTCTTTTCCTTATCTTTAATAATCTAGGGGGGACCCCAGTTTTGTGGCATAAGAAGTAGAATGGCTTCAACTTTCTCTGCCTGACCCTCAATCCTGGTTCCCACTCTTTCTAAGAAGAGAAGATCTGAGATTAGGAGGAATGATAACTCCTGAGGGCTTACAATATTAATAATAATAAAAAAAGATATACTGCAATTCTCACTAGCTCCAGGTGGGGGAATAGCAAGGGAATGCAGAAATAAATGACCTATTCCCTTATCTCTCATCCAGTACTCTTGAGAGTTTCTAGGAAGCTTCTAAGAATATTTAGCTGATCCTCCAGGCTAATTTGTGTAATAAGCTGGGGAGAAGAAAGAAAAAAGAAGGGATATTTCACAGGGTTTTGTACCTAGGACCCCCAAGTCAGGATCTTAAATTCATCATTTTTAAAAAATTCATCATTACAAGAGCTTATTGGATATAGAAGCTTTTTTTTTTTTTTTGAAGGACTATATGCATTGTATTTTGAAGGGTCTTGTTTACCTTATGTATCGCCATTACCTTGCACATAGTTTCTCCTTATATTTGTATGGACTAGGCTGCACTCCAGCATATGCCTGGCTGGCTGGTTGTTTAGGCTTTCCTGGCATTCCAAGGATATATGACACGTTGACTGATTTCCTCAAGTTGAAACCTTGTGCCTTTCCAATTTTTTTTTTTTTCTGAATTTCCTTCCTATACTTGACATATCTCTACATTGGCTTAGATATCCTGTTCTGTACTGTTCCTGGTGTTCCATCTATCAACATAATATGGATGGTTGGAAGAAAAAACTTCCTCCCAGTTAGAAATTGTTCAGAAGTGTAAATGTGGTCAGTTTCTATTTATTAGAAGTCTTCATGTGAAAGATAGATAACATCTTGGAGGATAGTGGAGGCAACACTAACTTTAAATCCTGGCTCTGTCACTTAATAATAATTGTGTGTCCTTGAGCAAAATCACTTCCTCATTCTAGGACCCAGTGTTCTCATGTGTAAAAAAGAAGGATGTGGTTGGATTTAATGATAATAACTCAAATAGAGTGCTTTTGAGTTTGCTAAGTACTTTTCTTCACAGTGACCCTATGAGGTAAATAGTACATATATTGTTATCCATCATGAGCAGCTCATGATAACCTACCTAATGAGTATCTGTACTAAATTTCTACCTTGATGAAATTGTAATTCTTAAGCATTATTTGTAAATATAATACACATATATACATGAAAATCTTATTTTTTTTTATTGCATTGTTAACCTCTCTGAGGATGGGAAGGTGCATATCTTTCAATTTCTTTCTCCCATCATCATAATGTGGTATGATCCTGGGGATGAATGAATGTGTTGAGCTTAATAAACATATCGAGGAATTGGATGGATAGGGGTGAGGGGTATCAACTAGGTGACAGAATGGATAGAGCACTGGGCCTGTGATCACCAAGAACTGGGCTCAAATTCAGCTTCCAACACTATCTGTGTGACTTTGTATAAGTCACTTAATTTTTCTGCCTCAGTTTGCTCCTCTGTAAAATGGGGATAATAATACCTGCCTTCTAGGATGATTGTGAAACTCAAATGAAATGATTGTTATCAAGTGCCTAGCACAGTATTTGGCATATAGGCATTTTATAAATAAATAAAATAAATTTAATAAATACCCCTCACCTCATCCATCCAGTTTCTCAATATGTTTATTGAAGTCAACATGTTCATTCATGACCAGTAACTTACTACATCATATGATGGGAAAAGAAATTAAAATACATGCTTTCTTCACATCCTCAGAGAGGTTAACAATGCAATAAAAAAAGATCTTTTATGTATGTATGTGTATTATATTCACAAATAGTGCTTAAGATCTACAATTTCATCAGGGTAGAAATTTAGTACAGATACTCATTAGGTAAGTTATGATGAGCAGCTCATGGGGGATATTTATTTCACAGGGTCATTGTGGAAAAAGTACTTCACCTTTGCTATCCTATATTTTAAGTGTCAAAAGTAATTCCTAGAAAATTAATGATTTAATTCAATGAATATTTATTAACTTCCTATACAAGCTTCCCTGATAAGTATTAGAAGTAAAAGGAAGAGAAAATGGCATTGTTCCAATCCTCAAAGTGTTTACATTTTATTGGAATTTAGTTAGGTTGTTACTTAGAACTCAGGTTCAGGGGGACAAAACTTTAAAACTTCTTCTAAGTTCTTATTTTCTTTTTCTCTGGGCCTGTTGTGTGTTGTAGGTCTGCTAAATCTAAGTACTATATGTTATTGCTCAAGGGAATGCAATCAATCTATTCCAGTAAGAGGTGTGTGTGTGTGCCCACATGCACACTTGCGGGGGTGCATTTAATCTTATCAGGATTCAGCTGATTCTCTTACAGGAAACATCTCACATCATCTGTCCAAAAGCACATTCTGTTCAGTTGTTGCAAGTGGGTGTCCTCTTCCTCTTAGGAGTGAAGTGTTAAGGTGCAACAGATTTTATTGATTATTTGTAAAAAAAAAAAAAAACAAAAAAAAAAAAAACAGATGCAACATATCAAATATTTATGGAATTTATCCCAGATCTAAAAAGACAACAAAGGCAGATCTTGAATCTGATATTAATGGAAACTGCTGGGGATTGTAATAATATTTACACCAAAACCTCATGGGTTTGTTGTGAGCAAAGTATTTGGCAAACCCTTAAAAACATTATTAAGTTTGAATTGTTATTATTATCACTTTCTCTAACCCATTTCTCCCAGAATCCCAAATGCTCTATATCTAGAATAGATTAGCCATTTACTTCCATATTAGCATGCCTACTTAAAGAAATCAAGAGAATACATAAGACATAAAGAGAAGCACTAGGAATGTATTGAGTATTTGAAAGAGGTCAAATCCTATCACATCTTGGTGCTCCAATTTACTTCCTTATAAAGGTCGTGAAAAATGCCTCCTCTTTCTCATTTCTTACGTCTGGAACTAGTAAGCAGGCTTTCAGTATTATAGTACTTGACTGCCTCCCTTAGAGCTTAGGAGTTCAGATCTGAATAGTATATTTGGACCTGAACCAGTTGGAAGAAATGAGTTCTCTGCATTCAAGAACTTATTAGTTTGGGTTTTTTTGAGGGTAGGTGGGTTGTTATGTCTTCCTTGTATTCCAACCATCTTTTTCTCATCTTATAATATCCTAATCAAACCACAGTGAATCATTCTTAATGTGAAAGTCTAAAATGAAGGTAGTAGCACCTCCTTTTGGGGAAAATCAGCATTAGTAGCATTAGAATAATCATCATCAAGCCTTCTCTTTTTAGCTAGAATGAACTGGTGTGCACATGGATGAATATTTGAAGTATACTGGACACTATGGCCCATCACAAACCTGCTGGTGAATTGTATGTTTTGATCTTGAAGATAAAAATAAGCATGAAGAAATGAGGAATGTAGGTCTCAACAAGGTTAAACACACATCCATATATCCTCCTAATTTTGACTTTCTTAGGAATTATTTCTTCTCTATTTTCTATCACCGATATTCCCTATGCCCATTAGCTCTTCCCCTTTCCCCCCCACCAACATTTCCTCCCCCAAGCTTCATTTCAGGCCAGAACCTTTTAGTAGGTAGAAGACACAAATAATTGCAGCTCAATGACAGGATGATGAGTTATTGGATACTTGAAATCAATAGCATTTATTAAGCACCTACTATGTACCAATTTGTTTGAAATTTACTTCAGTTTTTATTTTTACTCACTTATGATTTACTTAATCAAAAAATTACAGTCTATTCAAATTTACTCAGTTAACAATTTTGAGTTATAAAATAATACGTTGGACAGGTTACTTTTTCATTCTCAGCCTCATTTCACAAAATAAATTGTTTGGTCTAGATGGCCTCTAAAGTTCTTTCCATTTCTAAATTGTATTTATCCACATTTTATGATTATATTTTACATATTTATATTATGTGGTATTTGTGGGTTTTTAAATGATTTAAAAATTTTAAAGGAATTATTTGACCTAAAAAACCTTTCTTATTAAAGTACCAACAAACTTAAATATAGAGGGGAAAAAGTTCTGATAATAGTAACACTGTAGTGTTTTGAAAAGTTGGGGGCAGCAGAGAACTAGGATTCAAATCTGACATTTGCTAGCTATGTGACTGTGAGTGAGCAACTTACATTCTCAAGTCTTACTTTCTTCTTTAATTTTTCCTATAGTACTTCCCTTCATTCAGTTCAGTGAGCTTTGATTAAATCCTCACTGTGTGTACTTAATGTTAAAGGCACCATGTTGGGTCTTTGGTTTACAAAGACAAAAATGGGATAGTTTATGTTTTCTAGGGATTCTACTTTGTAAGGTAAGAACTAAAAGAGATGATATCTTTATAGTGCTTTTTAATTCTTACAATTCTATAGAAATGTTGACTATGCTGATAACTGTGAGTGTGATACTTTACAATTTACAAAGAACATTAGCATATAGGATGTCCCAAAAGTCTTAGTGCAGCTTAAAGCTAGTAAAGCTTAGCAATCACATGTATATTATTCATTTTGTCCTTTGAATTGCTCTATGAGGTAGGTAGGACTGATGTTATTATTCCTGTTTATTATTATTATTATTTATTATAGCTTTTTATTTACAAGATATATGCATGGGTAATTTTTCAGCATTGACGATTGCAAAACCTTTTGTTCCAACTTTTCCCCTCCTTCCCCCTTTTCCCCAGATGGCAGATTGACTACTACATATTAAATGTGTTGAAGTATAAGTTAAATACAATATATGTATACATGTCCAAACAGTTATTTTGCTGTACAAAAAGAATCAGAGTTTGAAATAGTATACAATTAGCCTGTGAAGGAAATAAAAAATGCAAGCGGACAAAAATAGAGGGATTGGGAATTCTATGTAGTGGTTCATAGTCATCTCCCAGAGTTCTTTTGCTGGGTGTAGCTGGTTCATTATTCCTGTTTTTATAAATAGGCAAGTTGGGTTTCAGTTTAAACCTAGGGCTTAAGATTCTAAGTCTGTTAATGTTCAAACAATGATTCTCCATTTAATTTCACTATAATCCTGAAGAAATATCACAAGTAGCTCAAGTATAAGGTATAAGAAAGATTTAAAGAGACTCTGCCCTTTATGGATTTGTAAAAACTTGATTTACTAAAAAAAAGAAAAAAGAAAAAAAAACCTATCATGGAAATCAGACGTTTCTATATTTAGGAATGAATTGAAGCCACAGATTCTTTTCAAACATAAAAGCCACAGAATTTGATGTGGCCAAGAAACCATAGGAGCCAACCTTGAGAAACTGACCCACTGAAACCACCAGAAGACTGTAAAAAAGACATTAACCACATTATGCATAGCCCAATGTAGAAGTATCCATGGCAACTAGCAAGTTTCTAGGCAAGCTTTTCTCTTATAAGAAGGATTTAGAAAAACCAGTGAAGGTCTGAGCCAAGATGGTATAGATTTCTATAAACATTTGGACTTTCTTTTTGCTTTGTATCAGAAAATGAGACCAGCAGATTCTGGCTGCTCAGCAAGTAGTAAATTTCCACGTGCGACCACTATCTACCTTATATAAGGTTTATACTGAACAAAGATTTTGAGGATAGTCTGTATTTTAGTTTGAACCATACTTTTCTTTTCAGCTGGTATTCTGTGGTATACACATTCATTGATTAAATTTGATTTTTTTCAGTGTTTCATGACACTCATACTTTCCCTCCTCAGACTTCACATAGACCTCAATCTGTATATCATTGTGTATTATGGTGCTTAGTAAGCCTGAGCAGAAAATTATTGTACCATAAGATATTAAAAATGTGAGGAACATAGAATCATAGGAAGACTTGGATTACTTGATACAGAGTGAAGCAGAGTAGGAGAATAATATCACAATAACTACCATAAAGTTATTGTACTGTAATTATAATTATAATCTGGGTTTATTCCCAAAGAACAGATAATGAAGCCTACTTTGTGGCTCTTGAAAATGAAACAGATTTTGCATGTAAAATGCCTCATACTCTTGTCAAGTTTAGTTGCTTTGTTTGCTAATATATATATATATATATATATGTATATGTATATATATGTATTCTTTATTATTTCATCATTTCTTATAGATGGTATTTATGCATGTAAGTATTTAAGTTCTTGCTGTCAAAGAACACGCATAATCAGATAAAATGAAATGAGCATAGTGCAGTGCTTGGTACATAGTAAGTGCTTTAAAATGCTTAGTAATTAATTAATACATCATATATACTTATTAGTATAGTTATGTATAGGATCTGTGATCATTTCAGAATCTCCTTCCATCTGATTCAGATTGCAACCTATCTATGACTTATAGTCTTTGAAAGTTGCTTGAATCTCAGAGAGGTTAAGTCACTTTCACAGTGGTGCTTCTATAACTCATAAGTATAAGAGGTAGGATTTGAATCCAGAACTTCATTTGAGTATAGATTCTAGTATCTAATTCCATACTCCTCGTGTGTCCCAATAGCAGTGTCAATGCCTTTCATTTCCTTTGAGTTCCCAATGATGTCCTGTTACTTTTAAGTATCCATCATTATATATTGTAGCGATATCAAGATTTGGAAGGGTAGATGGAATAAACAATGTATTAAGTGCTTGTATGTGTCAGATACTGTGGAGACTTTATAAATATTTTCTCATTTGATATTTTAATTCCCAGATAATTACAACAATAAAATATCTGTCATTTAAAGTTAGCAACCTGTGCATGATTTTGGTGGAAAACAGGGAAAGTATGCATAAGTATTACTTGTCTAGAGAGAGTGAGGTGATTAATATAATTACAAACAATAATCATCATTTTTTGGATTAATCCAGGAAGATATACAGGAGAAGGTATGGTTTTGAGAACTATTAGAGGGGAGAGAGACAACTTGGCAGTGATATAGAAGGGACACATTAAAATCATGATCTAATTTTCAAAAGTAGGGATGGACCAATTAAAATGTGATCCTGAAAAGACCAAGATTGACTGGGGGAAAGTGAATGGGATAGGAGTAGAATGGGTGGTAAGCCTAAACTAGTAACCCCCTCCCCCCAAAAAACCCCCACAATATTTATAAAGTGTTTACTTTATGCCAGGCACAGAGGAGGCTGAGAGAGCTAGGTGGCTCAGTGGATAGAATGCTGCATTTTGGGTCTGGAAAAGTTGAGTTCAAATCTAACCTACTTCCTGGACCAGTCACTTAACTCTGTTTGCCTTAATCCACTGGTGAAAGAAAAGAAAAATCATTTCAATATCCTTGCCAAGACTATTTCATGGTGTCATGAGAACTCAGAACTGAACAACTGACCATGTAGTTGAACTGAACAACAACAATGTGCCAAGGACTATGTTAAGTGCTTTATAAATATGATTTTATTTTATCCCCACAGCAACCTTGGGAAATAGATGTTATTATGTTCATTTCATATTTAAAGGAATTGAAGCAGACAAAATTTAAGTGACTTGTCTCTGCTTACATAGTAAGTGACTGAGGCTGGATTTGAACTCGGTTTTCCTTTCTTGTCTGCTCATTGGTATAGGAAGTGGCATTTAAAATGAACAAGGACAGTGTAATAGTATAGAAGGTCATAACATGAGTTTAGAGCTGGAAGGAACAGGAAAGTCAGTGAGTCTAACTCTCCAATTTTACAGATGAGAAAACTGAGGTCCAAAGAGATTAAATGATTTATTGGAAGCCATACAAGTAGCAAGTTACAGAGTTAGGATTCAAACTCAGATCCCTTGACAAATTCAGCATTCCTTCCAGTGCACCATGCAAGTTTTTCTAACATAGTACAAGGAACTTGAATTTGAGTCAAAGTATAATTTGACCCCTAGTGCTTAATTAAGGTTTCTCAAAAGCTTTGCTCTTGGAGAATGAACTCTGGAAGTTCAAAGCTGGAAATAGAGCCAGTTATCAATTGTGTATCTGTTATCCAAGGACCAGACTAGTTCAGTTTAAAGTGGTTTGTTGCCAGAAAATTGGCTGCAGAGTAATGAGGATTTTGTCTTTTTTTGTTTTTGCTTCCTGTGGCCACCCAACATCACCAAGATAATCCACTAAAGCCAAAAGAAAAGAAAGAAAAACTGCCTTTTGCCAAAATGATAAAATGAAGTTTTAAATGTATATGATGGGAAATCACTAGAGCCTTCAGATGGAGATTAGTATGTTTGGGGGAAATAGAAAATGCCAAAAAAAAAAATGGCAAATGGTGGTAAAGTAAATAGAGGGGATGGGTATTAAGAGAAGATAAAATAGTCCAGATAATAATTAGCTAAAGACTATAGCAGCATGGATGGAAAGGAATGAATGGATATGGGAAGTGGTGTAATTTGTGATGCAATAGGATTTGATCTTTGATGGAGTATGCCAAGAAAAGAATAGAAATGATTCACAGTTTCTTCAAGTTTCTAGCTTCTAGTACAGAAGAAATCTGGCTTGTCAACAGTGCTTAGGGAGGGAGGGAGGAAGAGGAGAAGTGATGGGTAGGGAAGATGAGAAGGTAGGTCTAGTTTGATTTCTTCAGTCTAAGATATCTTGCAAATGGAGCTGTGTGTAGGACTGAATAGGGGGTACAAGAGGGGGTGAGGTGGAATGAGAAAGAGAGACAGAGAAAGAGAGAATATATGAGAATGAATCATCAGCTCAGACCTGGTAATTCAATCTCCTGGCACTAATGAACTAAAGAAATAACATGATCAAATATCTGCTGTGTTGAGTGATTATGAATTTCTGCCTTTGAATCTGAAGACATGGTCTTTCAGCACTCACCATTCATTTTCTTTGTGTTTTCCTTTCCTTTTCTATTAAAGAAGGGAACCGCAATATTTCTTTGCTAATACTGTCTCTTTTGTCTGCTTAACAGCCTACAAAAACAAAGTCCCTACCATGCAATTGCAGATAGTGGGTATTTTCAGACAAGCTTCATTTTTTAAATTTACTTCAGGGGCAATGGAGGAAAGTCACACAAAAGGAGACAACTTTTGGTACTGAAGATTTTACTTAAATGCCATACCAAAAAACTTGATACTGTGTCATTCAATTAATACTCAGTAAATACTTGGGGATGAATATATGATTTCAGAAAACTCCTCCCTGCCTTGAATACAATACAACTTAATTGTAGAGACCTACCACAGATATTAGAAACAGTATATCAAGTCACAGGCAAACAAGCATGATTATATTGTATATATTCTGTATGTCTAAGTGCATATAGGAGGAAGTGCTCTTAGAAGAGCTAAGTCTCTAGGTAGGTTTTGAATTAAACATTCTCCCTCACTTGGAGTCGGCCCAGAATTCTGCATAATAATTTGTAAACTCAAGGAACAGACCCAACGAGAATAATATGGAAAGAGAACTTATACCCTGCATATTAAGTAATATTATGGGTATATTGTAAGGTTTATTAAAAGTAATCAGCAATGAATACAATGGCCCAGAGTATAATAAACTCAAAACAACCACTAGGGAAAAAAACCTCAAAGTTTGATAGAAATAGATTCAATATTTATACCATACCATTTATACAATTTATACCATTTTCATTTATACCATATGTCAAAATAAGTACTAAGTAGAAGAATAACCAAATAAAAGAGATTGTATCAGTGGAAAAAAAAGTTAAATAAAAAGTATTTTTTAAGACTTTAACTAATGGAAGAATTCATAATCAAAAAGAGTTAGAGTTAACAAAAGAAGAAAATAGACATTCTTCATTATATAAAGTTGAGAAAGTTTTTATGTGAGCAAAATCAATGCTACCAGAATAAGAAGTAAAACCATTGATTTGGATACAAATCTTTACCCCAAATAAAGTCTGGTATCCAAAGTGTGTGTGTGTGTGTGTGTGTGTGTGTGTGTGTGTGTGTGTGTGTATGTGTATACCAGAATCATTTCCCAATAAATAAGTGGGGCAAAAGATATTAAAAGTTTTCAAAGAAAAAAATTATTAACAAATATATTTAAAACACTTCCAGTTGTTAATGAGAGAAAAGCAAATTATCACAACTCTGACATTTCACTTCATACTCCTCAGCTTGGCTATTATGATAAAAATAAAAGACAATAATGTTGGAGAGACTGTGGGAAGATTGGAATTTACTGTTGGTGAAATTTAAAATTTGTCCATTAAAAAAAAGTTGTTACATGTATTTTTTTTTCAATTATCAATCATTTGTTTATTTTTCTCCTCGCATTTTTCTCTGTCCATTGCAGGGAAAAAAGAAATATAAAATTCTTGTATCATAAGCATGAGCAGCTAGGTAGTATAGTAAGTAGTTCTCTGAGTATGAAATCAGAAACCTAAGTTCAAATTTGACCTCAGACACTTAGTAGCTGTGTGACCCCAAGTAAGTCACTTAACCCTCTTTATCTCACTTTTCTCATCTATAAAATGAGCTGGAGAAGGAAATGGCAAACCACTCCAGTATCTTTGCTAAGAAAACTCCAAATATAAGTTTTTTCAAAGGGTCTGAGACAATTGAAATGACTGAACAACAATAACAGATTATAAGTATAGTCAAAACAAATGTTCACATTGGTCACATTCAAAAATGTATTTCTCATTTTGCATATGTCTTTGTGTTATGAAGCGCCCAGAATTCTTCATCATCAGTCCTCTGAAATCATGGTTGGAACATTGTATTGCTCAGAGTTATTTTTCTGATGTTTTCCCCCACCTCCCAATTATAGATAAATTGGTCTCTTGGTTTTGCGCACTTCCTTCTGGATCACTTTATTACAAGTGTTTCCAGGCTGTTCTCCACCCACTTCTTTTTAAATTTTTTACAGGATAATAGTATTTCATTTCATACTTATACCTTTACTGTTCTTAACTTCAGCCATTGATCTTTGTGTTAAAGAGATTTCCACTTTTTAAATACATTCCCAAGTAATTAAAATCAAGTCCCAGCATAACTGGGGGGAAAAAAGGAACATCCTTTTGACCTATTTATGAGAATTTACTTGGTTTTAAACAGACTAAAGATGGGCTTATTTGTGTACAGAGGTGTTTATCTCCTATAAGATAAAATGATTAAATTAAATTTTTAAAAGGAAGTATATACTTGTTCATGTTGGTAAGCTGAATTCCAATTCAAAGTAATGCAACAAATTTGAGAACTTTTTGAAGATGACAGCATTCATCTTCCTTCAGTTATACCTTGTTTCCTACTTTTTATTCCTTTTTTGCTTCTGTCTGAAATGTCTTCTTGGTCCTTCAGTATTCTCTTTTACCCAAATCTATTGAGATGTTTTCGTCTTTAAAGCACAGCCTATATTCAACTCTTTCCATGAAAACTTTCTGAATTCTCACCCTTTGATAATGATCATTTCCCTAATTTCCCCTGATGATTACAATTCTGCCTTACTCTTATTACATATCATATTGTACTACTCTGCTCTAGTATGTATTACTCCTAATTACTTAGATTGTAAGTCCAATGAGGATAGCCACTTTTGTCTTGTCTGACCTTTGTATGTCCCTGGTCAGTAGCAAATAGCTCAATGTCCTGTGTGTATACATAGTAACTCCAACATTGATGAAAATATGGATCCATTGGATTATTTAAGTAGCAAACATGTTTGTGTTCCTCTGCTCTGAGATGATTGATTTCTTTTTGTTGATGAATCTTTTGATATATATATGTTTGTATATGTTATATATATGGACATATGTAAATACCTTATTTATAAAATAATCAGATACTTCAAATTCCCCAAATTAAGGTTTGTCTAAGTTCTTTTTTCAGAGGATTGGCATTTCTCCAATGTAATTATCCAAGCAGTATTCAGGGGAATAGCAGAGGAAGCATAGCCTGACTTGGTTCCTACTCTGGCTTCAGTTTCATTGGTAAATTTTATTTTCTGCAGCTTTGGAACTTGTCTTATTCCAATTATCCTTCTTGTTAGAATTTTCTTTCATGATAATATTGCCTACCAGCAACCTATTTTTTACTTTCAGACTATGAAAAAATTGAAAGAATTGAGATGTTAGCGTTCTAATGCAGATAGTTGATAATGTTGGGGGAAAGTGCTAATTAAGCCTGACTTTTGGCGAGAGAATATTTAAGCAGTATGAGATCATATCAAGTAAACAGCATCATTAAGTGTGTACCAAATACCAGGCTCTACGATGAGTTCTAGGGATACAAGATAGATAAAAAGAAATCTCTGCTCTTAAAAAGCTCACAGTGGAGAGACAGCATTTGGAGAAAGTAGTGGGAAGGTACCAGTGTTAAAATGAAGAAAATACTGAATCTAGGCATGAAGGAGCAGCCAGTGAAAATGTACCAAAAGATTTCAAGAACTACAAGGAGATCACTTGTTGCTGGATCATAGAGTACCTGGAAGGGAATAAAATATAACAAGACTGAAAATGTAAGAAGGGACGAGATTATGAAAGGCTTCAGAAGCCAAACTTAAAATTTTGTATTTGATTCTGGAGGTGACAAGGGGCCACTGGAGTTTATCAAATTGGGGACAGGAAGTGATGTATTGAGACCTGCACTTCAGTATTATGGTTTGTGAAGGGAAAAAGAAAGAGATATCAGAGGGAGATGAAGACATGAAAGTGAGATGACATAATGGTGGAAAAGGTCATAGCACAGAAAATCTTAGTGCACCCTAGGGATAAAATTAAATGCTATTTGTGAAAAACTGAATTTTAGATTTGAAAGGGATAGTGAATATCCTATAGCTCCATTTTTCATTTTAGAAATTGAATAAACAGGTAGCCACGGCACAGAGAAGTTAAGTAATTTAGAAGGTTGCATGAAATAATGGCTGTGATGATGAACTTGGAATCTGGATAACTTTAGTTCATATCCCTGACTCAGATACTTCCCAACTGTGTGATCATGGGCACCAGCTCTTAACCTCAATTTCCTCATATGTAAAATTTTGGGATAAAGCTGGACTAGCTAATAAAGTCTTATCAAGACCTAAATCTACAAGTCTATGAAAATACTAACTAGAGAAAACATAGTATAATAGACAAGTACCCCCACTTAAAACAAGTTGTTTAATTTCTCTAGCTTGTTTCTTTATTTGTAAAATGAAACTAATAATACTTGAATCTGACAGCTCGCAAGGTTAGTGTGAGGATCAACTGGAATGATGTATGACCATATATAGATGACCTGCTCTCATTTTTCAAGGTCACACAGCTAGTGGGAGAGTGAAATAAGATTCATATTTCCTGACTGCCAAGATAGTATTCATTCCATTATACTAAACCTTCTTTTTGAGTCTCAAAAACAATCCAAAGTAACATATGATGTCAACTCTACCCTCTCAAAATAGCTTTGCCAAGATTATTGTTGATTCAACAACTCAACCCAATTCAGAAAAGTTTTATTAAGTGCCTACTACATATGAGATACTATGGACATAAAAGAGCCGCATGTGTGCATACACACACACACACACACACACACACAGAGGCAATCTCTGTTCTTAGGAAGCTTATATCTCATGTGAGAAATACAGAAAGTTCAAAGTTTAAAAAAAAGGAAAGAAAGAAAATACACAGTGTACACAATATAACTTCATGAAGGAGGGAGTACTAATTCCTGGGAGAGGTTAAAGTAACAATGATTATAATAAGGGCTCAAATCAATTTAGCCCATCTGATTTATAAAAATGCTTTTCTTATAGAAGCCCTGGGATATAGTAGGTCACCCACATTTTATAGAAGAAGAAAGTTCAGAAAGCTGTAAAGATGACTAATAAATAAGTGGCCATGCTGGGAATTTCTTCCATATCAGCCTCATTGAATGGTAGTTTTTGCTTAGAAAAAGAGGAAAAAGCACGTTTTACAAAACATAGCTCCTCTTATATTTTTTAAAAAGATGGTTGTTGACTCTTTTATTCTGTCTTTCCCCAGTTGTTTAGAAATTAAAGCCCCTGTACTGTGTAAAATAATTCCTGCCTCTTGCTTTTTGTAGAGCAGCCAAAAATTTAAATCTTTAAGTGATAGCTCACATTCAGAGTGATTATGGCCTTTCTGGTCTTTTTTTAGCCAATAAAAACCAAAAAGAAAAGAAAAAAGAAAGAGTTTGGGTAGGAAAATTATACTTAAGTGAGGGGTTCCTCCCATTCCCCCGTTCTTATCTCCCACCACCTCTAAAAGATGCGCCTCCCATCTTTTCTCTAATTCTATAGCTATTTGTTTAGAAGCACAAAATGGAAACCAGCATCCAGCAGCTCAGCCAGAAAACTCATCTTCCAATTTTAGTTGCCAATTGAATGCTGTTTTCTTTAAACCCCTTACTCGGCCTAGATTTCTGAGTCTAAAGTTAGAATCATAATAGCATGGCATGGTGGGTAGACTCAGAACTCTTTTACTTTATTTTGTGATGTGTCTGTTGGGACTGGTTAATTAACAAATATTCATTTATATTAACTTAGATGTAGTGACTTAAATCTACTCATTTGAATGAGATTATAAGATTGGATTAGAGAAGAGTCTGGAAATAGTCTATGATGTGATTAGCTTATTTAAAATATATAGACCTTCAATACCATCTTTTTTAGGTCAGTAGCAGGATCCAGGGATCCGAGGGTCAGAGACCTTGTCCCCTTTGTCACTGTACACTTTCAAACCCCATATCTTTTATTCTAGAACTTTTAGTAAAACTGATTGAATCAGGCAATCATTTTATACTGCAATCACATGTGTGGATTGAGGATATGCCCTAGAGAGCATGATCCATGACTGTTCCTCATTCTAATGTGCTAGACACCATCTGTGGCTCACATATAAATTACTCCCAGCTCAGTTTCTCCAAACATCACTGTTGACTCATGTGAATCTTCCTTGCTTTTTAACCTATAAAATATGATGATGATAATAATAGCTTGCATTTTTATAGCACTTTACAAATTTATGCTTGCTTCCATTGCCTTGGATAATTATTTGTAAATAATAATAACAATAATATTATTAATAATAAAATGATATAGCTAAGATTATATGACACTATAGGGTTTCCAAAGTATTTTACAAATATCTAATTTAATTTTCACAGCTACTCTGGGAGGTGGTTGCTGTTATTATACTTATTTTATAAATGGATAAATTGAGACAGACAATGGTTAAATGATTTGGTCAAGATCGCTCTATAAGTCAGCGAGTGAAACAATTTAATCTCAGATCTTTATGACTTTAGGTCTACTGCTCTATCCACTATATTACCTAGTCGTTGTACAACATAGAAATATATTTGCTAAATTTCCTAATGTGAAATATAAACATACATTCTTGTGGCATGACCTCTAATTTTTATATTTATATGGTTTTATTGGTTGTTATTCTACCGGGTTAGACACAAACATTTTTAGGCATGGCATTTAAAAGGAAAAGTTTTATTGATATCTTTTATTTTTATACCATAATATAATTTCTCCTTCTCTTCCTACCCCATCCTTGTGACAAAGAACAATATTTTAAACAGATCGCTTTTTTTTTTAAAAGCAGATAATGCAGTTCAAATTTATCGTGTCTCACCTCTCTACTGATAGGAGTGCAATATGTTTGTTAGTTCTCTAACATAATATTTATAATTGATCTGATTTTGACTGGTAAAATGCAGTTTACACACACACACACACACACACACACACACACACTGCAGTGAGTACAATGCATGGTGAACAACTGAATTCCCAATAATTTTTCTTTCTGTGGTTTAACATGGTAGCAAAGGACATATTTGTCCAGGTCTTCTCCTGCAGGAAGAAACATATTTAACCCACCTTATTTAGAATAGTATTCCTCTAGGAGAGCAGTTCAAATTTGGCCTCAGATACTTAATAGCCTTGTGACACCGAGGAAGTCACTTACCCCTGTTTGCCTCAGTTTCCTCATCTATAAAATGAGCTAGAGAAAGAAAAAGCAAGTCGTTCCCATATCTTTGCCAAGAAGACTCCGTAAAAAGCAATCAGATAGAGTCAGACAAGATTGAAAAAATTTAACAACAAATTCCTTTGGGAAAGCAAACTTACTCATTATTGTCAAGAATTAAGATTTGGATCAGGTTCTTGGCTATTTTTTGAAGTCTGATAAAACCTATAGCCTTTTTTTTTTTAGATTAATGTTTTTAAATGAATAAAATAAAATATATAGTGTCATAAAGGAAGTCAATTATATTGAAATATAGTCAGCAAAAACTAAGCAAGCTAATTTCCTCCCCCTCCCCCAAGTTCTAGGTTAAAAACTCCTAACCTGGCGAGAGCAGTACAGCAGAATACAATGCTGTAGAATTAATTGGCTAGCCAAAAATCATCAGTTTCTTCAACCAGTCTTTCTATAACTTGGTCCTTGATATTTTCCACATCTTGATTGTTCTTCCTCTGGATAGATTTCATCCTGTCTGCAGATCTCAGTGTTTTGTAGATCCAGAAATATCCTTGCTAAATCCTTGTTACTATTATGTGGAGGAAGAAGTAGATTAGGGCTCTACTTTGATGGGATTGATTTATTTTTTTAAAAAAAGACTTTCAGATCCTCTTAGACATGTTTTTATGATAGAAAGAATGAAATTACCTCATTGAGAATGATTGAAATAATCAACTTGACCTCTGGCTTCTCAGAGTTGTTTCAGAAAGAAACTCTTTTATTTTTGAGAGAGAGTTCTGGAATTCTACTTTGCACCATTCTCTCTTTATTGCCTGGTATCCTAATGATTCCACCAGTGTTTTAAAGTTAACTATAGGACATTTTGGTATTGAGAAAATGAATTCACAGGCCTATGGAATCACAAATTTGGAATAAAAATGAAGCTTAAAAGGGAATTTCATCACATCATTTTACAGTTGAGAGAAATGAAGTGATTTATTCAAATACCCACACATAGCAACTGACAAAGCCAATATTCAAACTTGGTTTCTAGACTCTAAACATGTTCTTTCTACTCTTCCATGACTCAAACATCTGTAGTTACTGTAACCTCTTATCGTTAGTTACTGTGACCTAGAATAAGTCACTTAATCTGATGCCTCAGTTTCTTCAACTGTAAAATGGAGCTCGATCTCACAGAGTTGTTGGGAGGATCAAATGAGAGGATATTTGCAAAAAGCTTTGCATAGTGTCTGGCACATAGTAGGTACTTCTAAATGGCTATTCACTTCTCTCCCTTTCTTCCCCCTTCTATCCCACCTTCATCTTGGAGAAGAATATTACAGTTTTATTATTGTTAGAATAGTTAGAGGATCTAATTACAGGCTTTGTGTTAATTTTCATCTTCCATTCTCCATTTATTCAAATTGCCCACCTTTTCTTGCCAGCCATTTAGATTGGGTTTCATTATTATAAACTTAACCAGAAATAAAGGGGCCTATCTTCATCTCACAATTACAAAAGAATTGTGTTCAGGGCTGCTGCTTTATATTGTGCTTTAAATATGGAGGGGAACCTATCTTTTATTTATCTTCCTTGTCACATGATGAGTAAACATATTATTGAAGAAAATAAACTCCCTCTCTTCTCTCTCTTTCTCCTTCCTTTTCTTCCTCTTTCTTTTCCTCCCCCCCTTCCTCCTCCTCCTTCTCCTTCTTTTCCTCCTCTTCCATCTTCTTCTCCTCCTCCTCCTTCTTCGTCGTCTTCTTCTTTTTTCTTCTTCTTTCTTCTTTCTTCTCCTCCTCCTCTTCCTCCTCCTCCTTCTCTCTCTCTCTCTCTCCCTTCCACACACATACACAATAACTTTTTTTATTTTTCAAAATACGTGTATTATCAACAGAAATGAGAAATTTGAGAGAAATGACAAGTTTTGTAGGAAAAATCACAATCTGTGATTTGGACATGGTGAGTTTAAGTTGTTGATAGCGTATTAAGATGTACAATATTCAATAAGAAATGATTGGGTTTTGGGGAAAGACTGAAAACAGGAGAGACAGATTCAGATGTTATCTGTACAGGTGAAAGTTGAAGGCATTTAATTAGAGGGGTACAAGAATAAAAGGAATAGAGGAAAGAAGAAAAAAAACACTGAAAGAGATAGAAATTCACAAATTTACAAATTTAAAAATATATAAATCTAAAAAATTTATGGCATTTGTCTTTGTGGTGGCGAAGAACTGGAAATTATAGGGATGCCCATCAACTGGGTAATGGCTAAATAATTTGTAGTATAGGATTGTGACAAAATACTACTGTGCTGTAAGAAATTATGAGCTCAGTGACTTTAGAAAAACATGGACAGACTTGCTGAAATAATGAAGAGTGGAATGAGCAGAACCAAGAGAACATTGTATATAGTAACAACAATATTGTTTTAAGAATAACTTAGAATGAATAAGTTATTTTGATTATTATAAATGCCCAGATCAACTACCAAGAACATATTAAGAAGAATACTATCAGCATCCAGAGAAAGAATTATAATTAGAAGTTTGTATGTATGTATGTGTGTGTGTGTGTGTGTGTGTGTGTGTTTATACATCTTATTTTGTTATACCACATTGTGGAAATGTTTGTTTTAGACCATAGATTTAAAATTAAATGAAAATTAAAGAAAAAAAAATAGAAAAAGCAGAGGCAGGAGATAAAATAGGAGACAGCAAATTCAATGAACTCAAGGAAGGAAGAAAAAATATCCAGAAGGGAAAAGGGTGGTCAGTAGTGTCAAAAATTGCAGAAAAGATCTAGATGTGTATTTCCTGGGGAACTCCTTGCATTTGGGAGCAGATCGAAGTATTGAACTCTGCTTTACTTTCCAGGGTCTCCCCAAACTAGAAACTTAAGTTTGTACTTGACTCAGAACTCAATTGGAGTACAGTGTGGTCTCCCTCCTCCAGTCTCCATCAAAAAGCCCTTTGTTTCTTGCCCCTCCTCCCTCTGCCAGGTTGTGAGGTATATCTTGGTGCTAGTCAGTGGAAATACCCATGAATCACCAGGAAGTACAACAGTTTCATAAACTTGGCTTAAAAAGTCCAGACCTTTCCAACCAAGAGAACTCTGGCCTATTTTTTTGTTACCATAGAAAATAAAGTGGGGGAGGAGGGATTTGTAATTAAAGTAAGATCCATTCCAAACTTAACTCGAGGGGGAAAAATCATCTGGCCTTATTATAAAGATATACCTTGTTGTTAATAGATTTAGAAAGCCTAGAATATGGTTTATGACATACATTATGAAAAAGTTGCATTGAAAATGTTTTAAAAATTGAATGAAATCTTTGCCTTAATATCTTTTATTTAAGAAATATTTTACCTTTATTTCTAATTAATTGCTCATTATCAGTGACTCCTTGAACTTTCCCTTTTAGATTCTCTGTTGTCCATACTTTTCCCCACATTCTCTATGCTCTACCCCATTTAATTTATTTGTCTCTTTTAGTTTTTCATTTTGTTCTTAGAGATTTTTAAAAATCTCACTTTATACCTATGTCAGCCAGTCTTACATTTGCTGACCTTTTAGAGTCCCTAGTCCAACAGCTTGTTTTCTCTTACTAGGCAGCTTATTTACAACTCTTGATGGTATAATTATTACCCTCTTTCCCCTTTTCTTTCCTATTTGACATGGACTGTCTTTAGGACCTAACTTTGAACTAAGTTGATAAGAACTAAGAGATGCTTTTAAAGTACATTAAAAATAAAATAGTAGTGCTTCCTATTTGCTTCCCTAGAGTTCTCCCTATTTTTTGTTTCAAGATTTACACTTTGGTGAAGACTGAGGGAAGTAATGAATGGCTGAGTCACTGAAATCAAGACCAGAGGCTGAGCTAAGATGCTGGGATCCTGATGCTTAGGCCAGCACTGTCCCTTAAGAACAAGGAGCAGTACTTGCTTGAGCTCCTCCAGACACTTATCACCTAAGGGCAAGAAAGCTGGGAGGAGAAAGAAATGAGAAAAAATGGGAAAAAGGAAAAGGCTTGAGGAACTGGGAAAGCAAATGGTGGGAGTAATTGATCCAGGAGTGTTTGAAAAGTAACAGTACATATCCTGACTCTATTTTTCTTTTTCTTTTGCTTGGGAATATTTCTCTATGGGGTGGAAAATTAGTAATCATATTTGTTCATTTCATCTGATGCCCTCATCAATTCTAACTTTTGTGCATTCTCTTTCTTTACCAGCTAATCTGGCCAGCGAGGAATGGTGCCTGACTTCAACAACTATCAAGACAGAACCCAATCTATGTGAATCCCCTGGTCTTGTCCCATCGGTCACTCTGACTATCACTACAGCTCCTCCGCCCCTCAGCAGTGAGGATCCCCAACTGCAGAATGATGAGGAGGTATACTTTAATTGTATTTCAAAAGGTGAAATGGAAAAAAAAATGCAGATTAGCCTTTTTAAATAAAGTTATCTAGGATGTCAGGGAAGGAATAGCTTTATTACAAATAGCAAATCAACACTTTCTAGATCTTGAATATGTTTCTAAATAATCATCTGAATGTTCTTCTGAACTGGATAAAGGAGAGAAGTCAAAGGCTTTGTTGAAGAAGGCTACTCTGAATTTATTACTTTGTTACTTGTACCACATCATAAAAGTCCCATTCCAATATCTTGTGGGATTGAGATGATCCTGGATTTCTGGAAGTCATAGCATGGACCACATGCTCTATAGGTTCTGCTATATTGGATAAACTTAGAAGTATAGTACTGGCCCAGATATATCTGCATTCCTATGACCACTCTAACTATATCCAGATAGGTTTGTCACCAGCAGATCAGGCACTACTTGTCTAATTCTTTGCTTATGACAACCCATGCAACAAAGGATGGCCCTCAGTCCTATATAGATTCCTACTGCTGAATAGTGATAGCAGAATGCCAGAAAAGGGTTGGGGGGGATGAGAGGTGGGTACATAGAAATATACAGTTTTTAGACCATCTATAAACATTAACTCAACTGCTGGCATTCTAAATATAAGTTCATTGTCCCATAGCCAATGAGTCAACATGGCCTTGGAGAAATGGAATAATATTAAATATTGACATTTTTGCTGTAAATGTAATCAAATGCTAAAAGGGACTTACAGATAAATGGACAGATGAATCACTAGGTCTTTGGAGAGGCAGTTAAAAGAGTTTGTGGAATTGCTTTTATTTGGTTTCCCAAGGCAACAAGAAACATAATTTCATGGGATACTTGGTTGTGTACAATCAGTGCTCATGATGAGCATTTGCAAAAAATGATGAAAATAATTGTAGCTTAGGCAACAGTGTTCAACATCTGTTGCAGAGGATGAGGAAGTAAATAAGATCTCTGCAGAACACAATAAGATCTTTTAGAATTAAGTCAATATATATTTTAATACTTGGTAATTTCAATATCAAGTCTACATAGGAGAAAGCAAAAATATAGAAAACATCATAGCTTAAGATTAAGAAATGAAAGAAGCCAAAGGCTTACAGAAAACACAGAAGCCGCATCTGTTTTGAATATTTTCTTCAAGAAAAAAGTTAGAAAGTTCTGGACATAGCATCAAATAGCATCACAAATAAAAAAAAAATGAATTGACAATATTTTAATGGATAGGAATTGGCTTGATACCAAGGAGGGAATTTTTTCTAAGTCAGCTGTCTAATGACACAATTGAAAGACACTGAGCTTGTAATCAGGAAGACAAGCTTCATGAGTTTGAATGTGCTCTCAAACACTTCCTAGTTGTATGACCCTGGATAAATCACTTAATCCTGTTTACCTCAATTCCTAGAGAAGGAAATGGCAAACCATTTCTGTATCTTTGCCAAGAAAACCTCAAATGGGTTAATTCAGAATGAGAAATAATTGAAATGACTGAATAACAAATTATTTATCACAAAAATCAAAAGCAATGTATACTTCCACTTCCAGTGAAGATCAGGACTTTTCCTGCCACTTACAGCTTTAAATAATTGCTTGGGAGATTGAAAGCTTCATGAACTTTCCCAGGGGCACACAGTTGGTATGTGGCAAAGGCAGGACTTGATCCAGATCCTCCAAGTTCTGAGTCCAGCTCTATATCCAATACCCAGTGTTGCTTCTGTGAGAAGACTTTATATAGTACAATTAAAATAGTTATAACCTGATGACGTTAAAGCTCAAAAATTGGAAATGCATAAAGGAATAAACATCAATGGAGATACCACTTCCTGAGGAAGTTTAATAGATTTAAATCAGTCACTACCTTTAGGAAGCCAAAATAACTTATAAACGTACTTAAACTTTTTATTTCTTTTCCAAGCAGGGAGAGAGAGATTAGGCAATGGCAGCATAAGTTTTGGAATATAAATTTATTTTTAAATTCTTGTAGAGGAAGGTGGTGTAAGATTACAAACAGGATTACTTCCTAAAACAGCAAAAAGTAATGGAGAGAGAGAAATAAATTTATGGAAAGCTTGGCAAAAGAGTCAGATGCTCAGATTATCCAAAGTATATTAAAAGATGAAACAGAAAGCCGAAAATAAATAAAAAATGAAAGAGATTTATAAAGATTTCTATGACTTTTTTTTTTATCAGTGATAGTTGAATCACCATATTTAGACTCTAACATCATAGTCCTTGATATTACATGAGAAAGTTGATAGAAATAGTAATAAAGAAAATAAAGAGGATTAGACAAGATCAAACAAATATACATGGAGGAGGCTTATGAAGGAGACTACATTATTTTGAGAACATTGAGATATTTATTCTTTTTTCTTAAATGTTTTATTTTTTCTCAGTTGTATGTAAAAACAATTTTTAACTTTTATTTTAAAAAATTTTGAGTTCCAAAGTCTTCCCTCCCCCCCCCCTTTTTTTTAACCTTTCCCTATCCTGAGATGGTAATCAATTCGATAGAGGTTATACATATGCAATCATGCTAAACATATTTCCATATTAGTCATGTTGTGAAAGAAAACAGACAATTTTTTTTCTTAAATAGAGCAAATGAAAAACAGTTATACTTCAATCTGTCTTCAGAGTCCATCAGCTCTTCTGGAAGTGAATAGTATTTTTCATCATGAATGTATATGTAATTCATTGTAATTATTTTGAATTATGTACTTGCTGAGAATAGCTAAGTTGTACACAGTTGATCATCATGCAGTATTGCTGTTACCATATATGATGTTTTTTTGGTTCTGTTCAATTCACTTTACATCAGTTCATGTGAATCTTTCCAGGTTTTTCTGAAAGGATTTTGTTCATCATTTCTTATAGTACAATGGTATTCCATCATAAACATACACCACAGCTTGTTCAACAATTCCCGATTGATGGGCATCCCCTCAATTTTCAATTCTTTTCCTCAACAAAAAGAGGCTATAGCTATTTTTATACAAATAGGTCCTTCATGCCTTTACTCCACCCCATTCCCTTTAAGAAAAATCTCTTTGGAATATAGACTTAGTGGTGTTATTGCAGGATATAAGGTATGGACAGTTTTATTGCCCTTTGGATAAAGTTCCAAATTATTCTCCATAATCATTCAAAATTTCACCAACAATGCATTAGGTTCTCTATTTTCTGAGGGATTGATTTTTAAGATAGCAAAAGAGAGAATATGCAAAGTAGCTTTTATCTTTATCATTAATACACATTTACTTCTTCCAATATAATCAAGAAAATATTAATTTTCAATCCATACTTATTCATTTTTACAAAATCTCTGAAAATTCCAGAAGATGCTACATACTTGCTTTAAAATATTACAGAAATATGACTACTGGGTGAGCTTGTCTTAGATAGGAAAATCACTTGTACTAGAAGCTTATAAGCCAGCCAGGAATATTATTGTGAAGTTTCACCTTAGACAAAATAGTGTTAAACCCCTTTTTATTTCTACCTGGTTAAGGTGTAAAATACCATGAAACAAGCCTGTGAATTGGCCTTCTTATATAGGTACTTGAATCCTTTCATCTTAGGCAGCAAAAGTGGAGAGGGTTTTAGATTGGAATGAGCAAGATATGAGTTCAAATCCTGCTGTAGTCACTTACAAATGGCCTTACTCAATCTATTTGGACCTCTTTTTCTCTCATTTGTAAAATGAGAAGGTAGAACTTCATTTCTATCAACAAATATTTTAAGTGCCCACTTTATGTCAGACACTGGGCCTGAGGCTACAAGTATTATATATAAATATAAGCTCTAATAGCTTACATTTTAATGGAGAAGCTTATATTTTCCAGCTATAAATCAATTATCCTAAGATTCTTTTAAAGGATTGGGCCTCTGACATTTATAAGCTGCTTTTTTTTTGCTGTCATTGTTAAAGAACAATTAATTTAATTGGTTTAGATCATGGTGCTTACAAGGCAAGGACATAAATTTGACCCTTTGTTTGGGCTTGTTAGCTTGGTTCTTCCATGGTCACAGACCATATCCCTACCTGCTTTTTCACAGGTATATGTCATTTGTTACATTGGGGAGATTGTGGATACTCGGTGCATACTCCTCTCTACTATTGGGTTGGAGGAGGCAAACTGCTGGAGACTCGATTGTATTACCTTATAAAAATGAGAGCCATTAAAGTCATAATTAGACTTCGCCTATAATAAAATACCACTGTAATATTCCAGTCCTAGAGGGGTTGGATCACTGATGTGGTCTTTATCTTTAATGTATTTGAGGGTTCCGTCTATCTTCTAAAAGTTTGTAGGGGATTGAGAAAGGAATTATTAATGAATCAAATAACTTTTGAAAGAAGCAGTTCTTAGTCCCTATGTAATCACTGGATGTCCCTAGATAAAGAAAAATAGTGGGATAAACAACTCTTCTGTCCCTATGCATCATGTTGTTGCTCTTTTATTTAAAAACAAACAAACAATTCAAAATCTTGTTTGGTAATCTTTCTTTAGGTCAAGTCTCCAAGTCTGAAAATCCTTCCCAAGATTAAATTGGAGCCTCATGAAGTGGATCAGTTCTTGAATTTCTCTTCAAAAGAAGGTCTGTTGGTTCTTGACGTTTTTATTGGGGTTGGATGCTGATGTCTAACAAGGGGTGGGGGATTAGGGCATGTGAAAAAGGGAGGGACAATGTGTAAGAAGCCTGTCATCAAAAGACTCCTTGGAATTTAGCAGCATTGGAGAGTAAGCCCAGGACAAGCTGCTGTTGCCTACTGTTTCCCAGATTGCAAGCTAGTCCAGGAATGATATTACAACTAATGCTCTTTTAGAGTTAAAGAAGAATCCTTTAATTTGATTCTTGGGTGCAATAAGGATGCACTGAATACAGAATCTGGAATAAGCTTTATACTGTTCATTACGTTGATTGGATTTACAGTCAAAATTAGTTACATTGTTTGCCTTTACAATCCGAATTACAATTGGTTGGATCTACAGTCCTCTTTATTTGTCCATTCCATGTGTTTTGTCATTGACCCCATTCAATTTAAGCCAATTTAAGCCTGGACCCCTTTGTCAGACACTTTGTTATTTGACTACTCCTTTGACTTACTTGTATCTTAACAAGATACTTCATCCCTCTCTTCATCCTGTTTTGACAATATTTGTGGAAATCTAACTTCTCATGCTCTTCACAGTCCTTGTGTTCCACTTCAGCTAGATCTGACCTTATGCAATAGATGTTTTATTGAAGAGCTTCCTTTAAATCCCAGTTTTGAAAATCAAATCCCATTTCACCATAAATTGACATTCCAGTAATATGTTCAATTTGATCTCTGATTTTTTTTTCAGAGGTTAATGGCTTCTGGTACCTTTTCTTTACCCCTTTCTAATCCCCAAGGCTATGAGAATAGTTAATCATCCATAAAACATCAAGGCTTGAAAGTGAGAGAAAGCAAAAGTTTAGTTTGGCTAGGACACACAGAACATGGGAAGGGGAGTAGAATTAATTAAGTACTGCTGCAAAAAGTTAGGTTAGAGCCAGATCTTTCTATTTATTCCAGAGGTAGTAAGAAACCACCAAAGGATTTTGAGCAGAGATGTTTGGTGGTCAGATCATACATTAGGAAGGTTATTTTGGGGCAACTGTGAGAAGTATTGGATATGACACAGACTGGAGGCAAGAAGACCAATTTCAGTCATTTTTCAGTCACGTTCAACTCTTTGTGACCCTATTTGGAGTTTTCTTGGCAATGATACTGAAGTGGTTTCTTTCTCAACTTATTTTATAGATGGGGAAACTGAGATAAATGGGGTTAAGTGACTTGTCCAAGAACATACATCTAGTAAGTGTCTGAGGCCAGATTTGAACTTGTGAAGATGATATCTGGCATTACCTAACTGCCCAGGAAGACTATTTAGGCAATTTGTTAACATTGGTCTAGGCAAGAACTAATGGGTACTTAGACCAGGGCTGTGAAAGTTTGGGTAGAAACAAGAAGATGGATTCAAAAGATATCATGGAGGTAAAAAAAAAAAATAAATAAACAGACTTGAGAACAGTTTGGATATACTTCATTTGAGTAGAGGGAATAGACAAGGGTGATTCCCAGGTTTCAAGCTACAGTGACTGGGAGGAGAGACCAAAAGACAATATTTTCTCTCTCCAGCCATCGCCACATTGCTTGCAAAAGTGATTTAACTACAACACAGATAGACCTAACCATGTCAGTCCTTTACTTAGTAAACTCCATTGGTTCCATGAAACAAATAGGAACAAAGATTAACTTTGGTTTTTTGTCACTTAAAGCTCTTTATAACCTAACCTAACATGTTTTGCATGTACTTATTCCACATTGCTGTCCCCTCACTTTATGGTCCAGACACACTAGCTTTCTTACTGTCCCTCATCCACAGCACTCTATCCTCTGTCTCCATGGAGCCACTTGGCATTGTGTCTGAAATATGCTTTTTTTTTCTCACATCCGCCTCTTAGTACCTCAACTTTAATTTGCAACCGTACTTAAGTGCCACCTGCTATATGAAGTGTTTGCTCCCCTCAAGCTGCTAATACCTTTCCTTTCAAACTGATCTGGCATTTGTTTTATATATAACTATATCTCCTGATCCAATACAACCTCCTTCAAGTTGGGGACAGTTTCATTTGTTTTTGTGTCTTCCAAACTTGGCAAACTTCTTACCCTATAGTAGGTGTATATATAATATATGCTTATTTGCAAAGTTGGGAGGAGATAGAGGTTTTGGTGAGAAGTTGATGCCTATTAGAAACACTTAGTTTGCTATGTTGGGGAAATATCCAAATAGAAATGTGTACAAGACAATTGGAAATGGAGCTGTCCTAGAGGTCAGAGAAGAGCTAGACATTTTAGATTTTGCAATCGATTAAATAGAGATGAAAACTGAAGCCATGGGAGCGAATGAGACCTAAAGAAAAGAATAGAGCTAGAGAAGAAAAGGCCAAAGACTTGAGATCCATAATTACCTGGAGAAGGAGGTGGTGAGTGAAAGATTTGGTACAAGTAGAGTTAAGTTAGTGTTTACTTTTGTATTTCCATGGATAAAGAATTTGCTGAACAAATTACTAAACAACCCAGTTTCCTAGAAAGCTTTGGACTTTAAAGCTTAAGCTCCATCCTTCCAGCTTCCTTTTGTATGTTGGCTTTCTCCATTAGAATGTAAGCTTCCTGAAAGCAGGTTTTATCTTTCTTTTTCTTATTTGTATCCTAAGAGCTTAACATTGTGTCTTGCCCTGAGTATGTACACTTAGCAAATGTTTATTGAATTGAATTTTGTTATTGGGCTTTGTCATTGTTTTTTCATCTTAAAATGAGGGTTATAATATTTGTATTTCATCCCTCCTATGTTGTATTAAATGAGATTAAGTAGAAAGTGGTGTAAACCTTCAAGTATCATATAAATGTAAGTTGTTACTTTTACTTTTTTTTTTTTTAAAGTAGGCTTATGATTTCTCTGGTGTAGTAAATCTGTTGAGAAAATTTCCTCCTTTCATACAAATTAAGGGATACCTTCTCTTTTCAATAGTCTTAGAAGGCTGCCTGGGACATTGTGACTTGCCCTTAGTTATACAGTCAATTGTTGTTTGTCTTCTCGAAAAGGATCTACATGTTAGGGAGGTGATGCTGTGACATACTAGTGAACTGGATTTAAGTGAGGGAGGATTGTGTAAGGTCACCTGTCTCACTTTCCCCTCTAGGACCATCTGGGTTCAGTGGCAAGATATAGATCCAGACAACTGGAGATGGCCTTGGACGAAATGGGAGATCTTGGTCTTTTTAAGCTCAGTTTGACTGAGGCTGCATCAGAAGCAGGACTTGAACTCGGGCCTTCCTGCCTCTAAGGCTAGTCTATCCACTCTGCCATGTACAGTCTTTGTTGATAATAAAGTTAAACTTTTGGGGAAGCTAGTGCATAGAGAGCTGACCTGGAATCAAGAAGATCTGAGTTCAAATGTGGCCTCAGACACTTATTAGCTGTGTGACTCCAGGCAAGTCACCTATTTGCTTCTGTTTCCTCATCTATAAAATAAGTCAGGGAAGAAAATGGCAAACCATTCTGATATCTTTAACAGGAAAATTCCAGAATAAACAATAGCACAAACTTTGGGATCTGTGCATATTAACAATAAATGTGATATAAGGTAGAATGTGAAAGGTGGTGTTTTAGACAAGTTGTTTGACTAGTGGACCTTCCAACAAATTTTGTCCTTCAAACTTGTTTCAACACATTTTACAGAATGCCAACAATATGTACATGTCTTGTGTGACTAAAAATTCAGGTTCTTTTTAGAAAGGAGCATTTCCAACATAAATAAAATTCATATTTTCCTGATTACTTTGACCCAGTGGAAGATTAAAGTAACTAACTACCTCTTTATGAATTAAAGCTACTTTCTGGTGACTCTAGCCTTTCCTGTAACCCAGGAGCTGCTTTCCTTTTCAAATGAGGTTTAGAAATCTAATGCTGAACTCCTTTGGGGGCCAATGAATAGCTTTCACCAAATAGGAAACAGTAGATTAATATTTGGCCCACTTGTCCTGTTACTTCCCTCTTTCCTTTTCTTGAAAGTAAATAGAGTATCTCTTTGTAGAAAGAAGAATCATACCAGAATGATTCCATTAGAAACAAGTGGATAAAGCAGCTGGCTCTTGATTGATTAGCCCAATACAAATAGAGCAATATTTAATGACAAATTCTAGAGAACTGATGACATCAGTTGATTCTTTGTTTTGCATCACACAATACCACATGTATTTATGATATGAGCGTAAAGAATAATGGGTAGGTCTCTCAGCAGCCCCTGAGTTATGACCAAGTACTCTATTTTTCTGCTTGAGAACGATTGTAGGTAGGAGTATAGGCTGATTAGAATAGAAAGGCATAGAATGTTGTTGGAAATCTCTTTAGCCTTATGGGTACTCATGGGGCCATTGGAAAGACAAGCCAAGGAGACAAAAATAGAGAGGGGAAAATAAGCCAGGGGATGAAGGAGTGGGAATGGATGAAGAAGAAGAGACAAGAGAGTAAGAGAAAAAGAAGAAACGGTGATGGGTAGAAAGAGGAGAACCAAAAATTACTTTGGATATAGCTCAGAGAAGTTGCCCAGACCATACAAGGCCAAAGACTCACAATAGTTCACACTTCTAAAAATGATTGTGTGATAGGAAAAACTGCTTCCTATCTATATAACTGCTCTTCTGCCACTCAGCAATGTCCTTAGAAGTGGTCATGTGTCTCAGCAGCTGGTGTTTGACAAGACAGAACATTTTAAAATACTCAATAAATTCATTCCTCTTGAATGGATTGGTGAATGAACAAATGAATACAGTGTCTCCATTGCATATAATATAGAACTATGTTCATAAGTGCCCAGTAAGTGTTTATTGAATAAAAATACTCTCTTTATGGAGAATCTTGTATTCATTGGGATACACTCTAGGCCTGTTCACATAATGGTCTAGTTCTTATTTGGCCATGTCAAACTCTTGCCCTTTAGGAAGTCTAGCTTTCTTGCAATTCTTGGTTAAATGTTTTAAATTTTGGCTTTTAGACTTTAAATTGTTAAAATTTTCAAAAATATTAAATATCTATTTTCCTTACAAGCTAATATTACCACAATTCTTGAGATTTTGCTTTAGTCTTATCCTAATGTATAGCTATCAAAACCCATCTTATTTGTGTGGTTTTTAAGAATCCCCAATTTTCAGGGTTTGTAATTGAGGCTTATAACTCTCTTTTATCACTTTTGAGTTCAAAAATGCTCTGTTCATATATACTTTAAACTGGAGGGGGCCACAGATAGCACTGATTCCACTCTGCCTTTTTTTGGGAGAGAGCAGGTAGGGAACTAGGGCCTTTGAAAGGTTAAGTAACCTTTTCAAGATCATGATGATGATGATGGAGACACAGCATAGTATAGTGAAAGGAATGCTACCTTTGGAGTCAGTAAAACGTAAGTTCAAGACCTACCTCTGATATTGGCAATTAGAGCTGATAAAAGTAGAATTTGTTAACTTGAGGAGTAATAAGAAGTTTGCATTACTAGAAGCCTTCAGACAGGGACTACATAACTCTTTTGTGTATATTTTAAAGGGGCTTTATAAGATCCATGGGATAAGGATTGGACTAAATGACTTAAAATACTTTGTAACTTTTTATCTGTTAATTTAGCTTTTGCTACTTTTTAGCAAGAAGAGACAATCCAATGCTTGTCCTCTGTCAGGCTGCTTTGTAGTTGCTTAAAGGATTTGGGGATATTGATGTTACCTTGCTATCTCTTCCAGTTGCAGTGTCAAATTATGAAAAATGAATTTGTGAGAAGTAATCTTGGAATTGGCAAAAGCAGCTAATTAACCTTATCCTTTTATATTTCATTCCTATTGGCAATATTATTTCATCATTTGTTGTTATTGTTATTCCTCACAACAGGCCTAATGGCATTATTCTTTTCCATTGCAGCTCATAGATAGAACATGAGATTTGGAGTCAGGAGGAACTAAGTTTGAATCCCCAAATTATTACTTTCTGTGTGACCTTAGGGGAGGTCACCTTAATCACTCTATATTTCAGTTTCTTCATCAGTAAAATGGGAAGGATAATAATAGTACTCACATCAGAAGGTTGTTGTTGGAGTTCAAATGAGATAACTGATGTAAAGTCCTTGGAAAAACTTTAAACACTATAGAAATGTTATCTGTGGTGATGAAGATATTGATGCTGCTGCTGAAGATGAAGGAAATGGACATTGAAGCTCAGAACAGAAACATCTTGTTCATGGTCAGATGTTGCTAGTGACCAATAGAGATTAGAACCCAAGAAAGATGAGCATGGAGCCCACTAGACACATCCACCTTCCCCCCTAACAGGGGAACAAAAAAGGTTCTTCTCCACTCCCCGTCCCCCACCTTTCGCTTTTCTTGCTCCTCTATTGACAGAAATGCCATTTTCTTTTCTTCCATCAGTGGTGGAACACCTGCATCTCCCCCCGACCCCTCCCAGCAGTCATGGCAGTGATTCTGAGGGCAGCCAGAGCCCTAGCCCATCCCTGACACCATCTAGCCCCACCCAAGGACCAGGAAAGATGACATCTCGTTCAGCCTCAGCCCTGTCCAATTCCCCTCTTCTAACAGCACCTCATGTAAGTAGCATCCCGAAAACTCTGCATGTGAATTTTTTATTTGCATTCCTAATATCTTTACCAAATCAGACTCCGCTTAATATTTGTTTCTGTACATTGTGTATGGGATAAACAGGAGACTTTTTAAAGATGATATTTCAGTGATTTAAAAAATATTTACCTCATGGAAAAATTTCCTTTAGAATTTTAGAGCAAAAAGGGACCTTTGAGATCGTTTTGTTCAATTCTCTAATTTTACAGGTAAGGAAGGAAACTGATGTCCAGATAGTGAATGATATACCTCCTTGCAAAGTGGCAGATTTGGGATTAGAAGTCTGATCCTTTCAAGTCCAGGACTCTTTTTCTGCAGTATTCTGCGAGAACAAAGTTGAGCCCTAATTATATACAAATCCTGTTTCTGTTGGCCACCTAACCACAGTGTTGTTGTGAGCCAAACTGAGGCAGTTTGAGGTAACTCTCCCACCTACAAACCAGGTTTGTTGTGAGCCAGGTTGCTATGGAACTACCTCACAGTTTCAGTTAGCTTTGCCCTCAGGCAGATTGATCTGAATCCCAGTTGTAGGTCCATGGGTGAAGAGTATATAAGGGCTTCTGTATGGTTCCAAAAGAGCTTTTGACAGCCCAGTGGAATTTCCTTGCCAGCTGCTTTCAGAAGGAGGGAGGATCCCATTTACCTGAAGGTCATCATGTGTTTTTCTTAAAAATAAATCTGAACCTTCAAGATCTGTTCCATGGGATTTGGAAAGCATGCTGAGGGACACCCAGTGTAAAATCTTGTAGTTATTTTGGGTTTCCCCTATCCTTTGTCTAAATCATTATTTAATCTTTTTTTTTTTTTTAAATGCCCCCTGTACAGAGTTAGATGGCTTCACTCTTGATTTTATAGCAGTGGTTTTCTAGGCACTTTTTAAATACTCAGTTTCTTTCCTTTCTCAGCATCCTTTTACCAATATCATAATATCTTATTTTTTTCTTTTTTTGGATCAGACTTGTGATTTCATCGGTATAAATAGTTCCCAGATAAAAAACCAAACCAAACCGAACCAAACCAAACCAAACACCTTCTGTCAATACAGATCTTTAGGTTATAGTCTTTGAGAGTTACCTGGGACACTGAGAGAGCAAGTGGTTTCCTCAGTCACAAAGCATGTATCTGTGATGTACCTTGGACTTTCCTGACTTGGATGCCAATTCTTTATTCATTGCATCATACAACTTCACACCATGCACAATTTAACACTTAATTATTTTCTAAGAAAGGCAGCATAGTGTGGATAGAGAATTGACTTTAGAGTCAGGAACCTTGCTGTTGATCATCTTCCCTGTGGACTCCCAGACAAATAAGACTTTTAAGTTACAAATAAGCTGCTGATCTACAGCCCTAAAAAGAATTTATATAAGGGCTAGGATTCCCTACCTGATGAACACAGGCCTAGATCACTGCATAATCCATACATGTATACATATAACATGTATATGAAATAGGCATATTATATTCTCCACCCACATATATTGATGTATGTATGTATTTATGTATTTAAATCTAGGTATTATGTGTATATTTATTTATGTATTTAAATCTAGGTATTTTGTATATATTAATTCTTCTACCTAATCTATATAATTCACCTTTGAGGTAGACACCATGTTTTATACTTATAATCTCCATAAAAGGGAGGATAGGTAGTACAGTGGACAGAGTACTCCTTCTGAGTTTAAATGTGGCCTTAGGTACTTATCAGCTGTGTGACTGTGGGCAAGCCATTTGTTCTATTTGTTCCTCTTCTATAAAATGAAGTGGAGAAGGAAATGGTAAACCACTTTAGTAGCTTTGCCAAAAAAATCCTTAATGGACTCACAAAAGGTTGGATACAACTGAAATGACTCAACAGCAACAACATAAGCCTCAGCATAGTATTATGGCTCAATAAAAACTGACTTAAAAATATTTTTCTAAACTACATCTTTAGTTGTGCTATAAAATAACTCAATCAGAAAGCATTTAAGTACCAACTGTGTGCCAGGCAGTGTACTAAGTGCTGATGACACAAAAAGGGAAAAGACAGTCCCTGTCCCTTAGGTAGCTTACAATCTAATAGGGAAGACAACATACAAACAGATATATGTAACACAAGCTATATGTCAGATGAAATAGGTAATAATTAACAGACATTAGAATTAAGAGAGTTTGGAGAATGCTTCCTGAAGATGGTTGGGTTTTGGTTTGGACTTAAAGAAGTCAAGAAGGTCAGTAGTCGGATCAGAGGCAAAAGAGAATTTCACATGGACAATAACCAGAGGAAATGCCCGCAGAGCTGAGAGAAGGCATGTCTTATCATTTTAGCAGCTGAATGGAAGATGGTTTGGCATGGGGAGAGAATGAGTGGAGATTATTGAAATAATCAAGGCATGAGGTGATGAGTGCCTGTATCAGGGCAAATTGTCAGAGGAATTAATGGAGGGAATACTTTGGAGAGATGTTGCAAAAGTACAATTGACATGTGATATATGGATGAAGGAGTCAGAGATAGTATGGGTGAGAGAGTGAAAGATAGTGAGATGTTGAAGATAACTCCTAGGTTGTGGCCCTGGGGAACTAGGAGAATAGTGTTGCCTTTAAGAATAATAGATAAGATAAGAAGTAGCCGAGTTTAGGGAAAAAGATCACAAATTCCACTTTTGATATGTTGAGTTTAAAATGTTTATGAGACATCTTGTTTGAAAGGCATCTGAAATTATGAGATTGGAGGTTAGTAGAAAGATTTAAAAGATATAAGAATTATTAGCATAGAGATAGTAAGTAAATCCATGGGAGCTGATGAGATGATCAAGTGAAATAATAGAGGAGAAGAGAAGAGGTCCTGTGTCAGAACTCTCACTTCATTTCCCTGTATGGACACAGTAATATAGGTTATAGTTCTCTCACTCTTACAAAACCTAGACTATCTCATGTTATATTTGTATTCTGCTGAAAATAGATCCTACAGAATACTTTTTGTCTAATACTTCTGGAAGTTTTAAATTCAGAATGCCTGTTGCATGTCCATGCCCTATTCCTGGGAATGATGCTACTTTTGAAGTAGCAGAAATCTTGGTAAATTCGTGTTGCAAAGATGCATTTGGAAAAATTTGATAGAACGCTCCTTTGCATTTGTGTAGTACATTATGGTTTGCAACACACTTATACACTCATTATTTTGTTTGATTCATAGTAATAGCACTGTAAAACAGGATGGATATTACTGTCCCATTTATAGATAAGGAAACTGAGGTTCAGAGAAAGTAAATGATTTGACCTGAGTGTCCTTGCTAGGGGTGCTATGCTATCATTTCAATCCTCCTCTTCCCACCTCATCTCTTCCCCTTCCCTTCCCCTCACCAAAAAAAGCTGTTTTTGTAAAATAAGTTTCAACTAAAACTTTCATTTGTCCAATATCTTGATGATCAGTAGGAATTCTGGCTTTGAGTAAGATTCCACTCCTTTACTTTTCACATTTTAATTTTGTTCTTTTTGGGAAATATTCATAGAATCATGGGTTTTTAGACTTGGAAGGGGGGACTTTAGAGATCATCTTGATCCAACTCCCTGCTTTTCTATAAAGAAAGTGAAGCCCAGTGAAGTTAAATGTTTTCTCCAAGATCATACTAAGAAATAAAGGGCAGAGCCAGAATTCAGAGCCAGGTCTTTGTATTTGTATACCAAATCCCCAGTATTCTTTAAAGAAGGGCAAGTCCTTTATTCCCTTCTGTACTTATCAGGGACAGAGAAAAAATAATCTTCATTCAGTCACTTGGTTAGGATAAAGCCTAATTTTTTTCTTTTCAGTCCCTGAAAGTTGGCTGGTTGGGTGATTCTCTAGTTAGAGCAAGAAATTATTGTAGTCTGGTGCTGACCACAAACTGGGGGATACTTAGGTTCTTGATTTCTTTCCTCCATAGTGGTTGGATTCTCACATAGTTTTCAGTTTTCTCCTGCCTGTCATAGTGATAGCAGCAAATTTACATGTCATCCACATGACATCCACAGAAAGAAACTGATCATTTTTTCCCCCAGTAGTCACTAAATATTCTTTCAGTTCAGTTCAACAAATGTTCAATTAAATATGTGAGATGTGCAAAGCACTTGATATCCTCTGATTTTAATACCCATGGATTAGAATTGAGCTGCTTTGGCTTCTCTCTGTTTGTAAACATATGCTAAATCAATGCAAGATAATTTAATTATTCCATGCATTGAGTCCTAGAAGATAACTTGAGAGAGGAATGACATTCAAGCCCCTGCTTTTATTCGAGTATAGGTACTGTACCCACTGAAAACAAATAGGGTTTCACTCTATTTTTAGAATCACATTCAAGTCAAGTTAACAAGTATTTATTAAGTATTTACTATCTACACCAGGTATTGTACTAAATTCTGGGGAGACACACACACACACACACACACACACACACACACACACACACACACACACAAAAAACAGTTCTTGCTCTTAAGGAATTTGTAGTTTAATAGCAATATCTGTCACTTTCTTGGCTGACTATTTCAAGCATATGGCTTTGTATACTCAATGATTTTTTCTTTTTTGCCTCCTTTTTTTCCTTGGGTCTCTACAGAAACTCCAGGGATCAGGCCCCCTGATCTTGACAGAAGAGGAGAAGAGGACACTGATTGCTGAAGGGTACCCTATTCCCACCAAACTGCCCTTGACAAAAGCAGAGGAAAAAGCCCTGAAGAAAATCAGGAGGAAAATAAAAAACAAGGTGAGGTTCTGGGTTTAGGGTGGTCCCAGGAACATAGTTCTGTGGACACTAATACATCTATAAGTAGGGGACAGAATAGGTCCTTTCTTTCTTCCCCTCTCTGATATAATTTAGGTGATAACATACAGAATTAGAAGATTTCAAATTGATTCGTGGGTGGCCAGACTCAAAAAAATAGTTCATGGTTCAGCATCAATGGGATGGAGAATTCCAGGGAATGTTTGTAGACCTGTGCCAAGTAACTTGGATAAATGCATAAAAGATTTCTTATCCAATTTGTTGATCTAAACAGAAGAAATTTAACAGGAATAAAAATGTAGTCTTGGATTTAGGTACAAAAATAAGTTTCACAAATATAAGATGGAGGAGGCATGTAAAAGTGGTATTTGTTTTGAGAAAGATCTAGGGATCTTAGTGAACTACAAGCTTCAGAGTGTCTCAGTACTGTGATGTGGTAGCCAAAAAAAGCTAATCCAAATCTTGGGCTTCTTTAGGAGGGGTGTAGCTTCTGGAAACAAGGAAATCATGATACCCTTTCCTTGGAGGACTTGAAGCAGAGGTTAGACGATCACATGTTGAATGGGTTATAATGGGGATTGCTTTTGTGTGTCACTTAGATTGGATGGCCACTGAGGTCCCTTCAAACTCTTAAATTCTATAATTCCATGACTGTGATACCAACTTTTCACATTACTCGTACTTCCTGGGGTAATTCTATTAGAAGCAAAATCATCACTCTCTATGGTCATTCTCCAATAGTCTTTTCTCCATTTATCTTCCATCCTTCCTCTTGACTTGACCTCAGAAAACTCTTTAGTACTGAGGGCTCTCAATGGGACTCAATAGTGTCCACAAAGGAAAAAGCATAGATGGAAGAGAATCTACAAAGGGAGAAGAAAAACTTTCTGATGAGGAGGAAAATGGGGTGAAGAAGAGGCTGAGAATAGCATCCTTCATTAGCTCTTCTTCTCTCCTAGCATTGCAAGAGAGATTTTTGAATTATCAGAGGGGATGACAGAAAGTATCTTATGGAACAGTGGGAAAGAAACAGGATTGAAAAGGAAAAAAGCAGGATATAAAGCTCTGTTAGGAAGAGTCTCTTGATATGGGAACCGGTCCAGAGAGTTTCAACATAGTGTTTCAGGGGTTAAGGGTGAAGGATTTTAGGCAGGTCTTCTTCTCTAGTTTGAAACTTATTAACAGAATACACATGTAACACAAAACATATAACCTCCATATTCATTCACATGGCTATAAGAGCCCAGTAGTATCTAAGTTTGAAAATTCTGGGTTTTTATGAATAAATCATTTTTATTTTTCTTTTTAAACATCCATATGTTAAATGCGATTTTAAACTTTTATTTTTATGTAGTATTTTAATAACTTCAAGGCTCATCAATAGAAGCCTGTCTATCTTAAATACCAGGGTATAAAACTGTCATTAAATTTGCCTGCTAAGGAAAGGTTTTAATGAGAAATCTAAGCAAAAAAAAATGGCCTGGAATTTGGAAAGCTTAGAACATAGGCTATAAAGAGAAAATAGTCAAAAGGAACACCGAGCTATTTTAAGTTATTTCAGATCTTCACAACCAAAGGAACAATAGAGGAACTTGAAAATAGTATCAGAAACATTGTCTGCAGTCTTTGAGAAATGAAGAATAGATTGTGGGAAGATATTGTCTTGATTTTTAATGAAGAGAAAAAGGTAGATTCTAGAAACTACAGTCTAAGAAATCTCATAAATTCCTAAATGTTTTATTAAGCAAATGGTCCATGAGTATTTATGAAAGGAGCTAACATGGGATTAATAAGAGCAAGTTATTTCAACCTAGCCTCATTTGTTGATTCTCACACTTATACATCATCAATACTGGGAATTCTATTGTGGAACTTCCCATTGAGGCAGATCAGCAGCTTGGGTATAACATTTTATTAGTTACCTGATCTAGTATCTAGTGTCTTCACATAGTATCACAAGTAGAACTTTAATCCAGGTTTGTGTGGCTGCAAAAACAGCTCCATCTCATTGACTTTTATTGTTAGATTTTCTAGGCTAGAAACATTATAGACATCTTGAGAACATCTTCATTTCGGTAAATTTGAACAAATTTGTATTTAAAATCTTTGTCGACAAATGACCAAATGTGGAAAGTCTGACAGTGTTGATAAATAGGTTTGAAACCTGTTAGATAACTTGTAGATAAACAATACATTCTAAGTATTGGTTATTGGTATTGTGTCAACCTGGATAGAGCTTCCTATATTCCATTGGAATATCATAAGACCCTACAACTTATCATTTCACTGGTTAAATGATAAGTGCCCTGGGTATGGACACATGATATTCATTCATTCTTTCAACAAATATTTATTTTCAGATGAAAATAAAGCTTGAAATGATAACTAATATAGTGATAATCTATGACTCAGAAGTCAGAGAACAAAATCATCAACTGTTTAGGATGCTGGGCCAAGGCTAACAAGATGGGGTTTAGCAGAAATAAATGTAAAGATGTGAATTTAAGCTAAAAACATCAGTTTACAAATATAGAGTAGAGAACCCTGACTTGGTCTCAGTTTACATGAAAAGAAATCTGGAGGTTTCAATTTCTCACAACCTTAATATGAGCTAATAGTGATTCTTAAAACATTAACTTAATCTTAGGTCATGGTAACAGAAGTCTAGAAAAAGACAAAATACTTCTGTACCTTAGAGTCAGGTACAATTTTGGACATGTCTTATAAAAAGGGACATTAATAAACCAGAATGGGCAGAGGAAAATAACTTGGAATTGTTAATCCAAAAGCCATGTGATATGAGGAACAATTAAGAACTCAGTCATTCTTAGCCCAGCAAAGAGTAATCCAAGAGAAGGAAATGATAATTGCATTCTCATGTCTGAAAGGATATAATTTTGGTGCTGTGGAAGACAAAACAAGATTGGCTCAATAATTGTTTAATACCTACTGTATATAGATACTATCCTAAGCACTTGGAAGATTAAGATAAGACACAGTTATATAAAACCAATGGAGTAGGATTATAAGAAAATGAGAGTCTCCTTTGACTCAAGAGAACCATGGTACACTGGAAAGAGCATTGAGTTTAGAGTCAAAAAACCTGAGATCAAATGTCGCCTCTTTTACTTATAACAAGTATAACCTTAGACAAAATCATTCCATTTGAACCTGAGTTTTCCTCAAGTATGAAATGAGAGTTTTGGATTGGATGCTTTAGTAATGAATGACAGGAGATGGAGATAATCCCAGGTCTTGACTCCAAATCCAGCACTTTAATTATTATACTACCCTAAGGGCCAGGGAAAAGAGAGTGATTATGTGAGAAATGGGTTAAGGGTATATGAGTGGAGGCAGGCAGTAGCTATTGAAATATGATAATGTATTGAGAACTTAAATAATCTTGACATCTAACTATCTCCCATATAGAGTACTGATTTGGTCATAGGTACTGAAACCTCTATATTTACTTTGGTGTTTTCTTTTTCTTAGATTTCTGCCCAGGAAAGTAGGAGAAAGAAGAAAGAATACATGGACAGTTTAGAGAAAAAGTAAGTCTATCCTCTCAATATAGATATTTTAACTAACAGTAGTTGAAATGGGAAGGAAGCCTGTAGTTTGTATTTTTTTTCTCTAGCTCCTCTTGGTTTGTCATCCTCTATATCAGGGCTTCTCAGACTTTTCCACTCGTGACTCCCTTTCACCTGAAAAATTTTTATGTGACCTCAGGTATATAGGCATATAAAATAAGTATACAAATCAAATATTTACTAATAATTAATCATAAATAAATTAATTTTAAAACAATTCAATCCTATACATGGTATTTATTAAAAACAAAAGCAAATTTGCACACTGAGACAGATGTACTTGTTTATTTTTATATAAAGAACTAAATCGTGGCAGAATATTTGATATCTTTTAGATTTTCTTCAAATCCCACCTTTAGTTACACGACCCCATATGGGATCGAAACCCACAATTTAAGAAGCTTTGCCCTATCCTAAGTCACCATGTTATTTTGGATTGCTCTATCTTTGAAGCTTCTTGCGTGCTTTGCTGTGTTTTGCCTGACACCTAGTGGTAGTTAGGAGAGGAAGCAAAAAACTATATAGGCAAGAAGCAGAAATGGAGTCAAGTTTTCCCTTCATGCTTCTTTCTTCAAACCAAGTCTCTCCAAGTCCTTAAAATCTTCCTCCCCAGTGAGCATGAAAAAAGTCACAAATGCTGCCTGTATGTCTTTCGTCCAATAGATAAATGGTCTCCCCACTCAGAATGTAAGCCCCAACGTTTGGGGGTTAATGTGTATTTGCTAATTTATTGAACTCATCATTATAGGTACTCTCACTAGTAAGTCTGATCATAACCAATCTGTGCCCTCTTGATTGACATGATTCATGTTCTTATCCTACCATAACTGTTCCATTCAAGACTGGGCCCTTCTTCTCATTTTCATGATAAGGAATTGATTGGAGAGAAGCAAATGGGCTGCCAGCTAATTAGTCTTCATTCTTGTTGTGTTATCAATTCCTATTCTTTTGGTCTATCACTATATATATCTTGGATGGATTCTCTCTATGGACAGTAAGGTGAGTCCAGAATTGAACAGGAAGATATATATACACACATACATATAACATTTTAAAACACTGATTTTAATATATATACACATTTTATCACTTATTAGATTATATATTATTATATTATTTATTATACATGTTTAATATATACATTTACATATAAACATATATACATATTAAAATCAGTGTTTTAATAGTCTCATTTCTTCCTGAAACAAGGATTCATCTTTTTAATGACACTGTTCTGGTAATGCTGGTAATGGTGAGTCATAGAATACTGTAGTCTCTGAAGAATTATAACTGAGGGTCATTGAAAGGATATTGAGAACTGCATGACAGGAGTGAGAAGGCCAGAGTGTATTGCCAAACAAAAACTATGGAGAGAAGCAGTATAAATGTCATCAGAATGATACATATCTGGAAAAGAAGGTGGACCATTTTAACATCCATCACTTTGGCCATATAAGATCCGTTATTTTATCTGACCTCATCTGCACCACAGAGACTCACAGAATATTAGAGGTACTAAAGCTGGCAGGGAAATGTATTGACTCATAAAGTGACAATTATCATTCTTTATTTGTTTTTCTCTCTAAGTTCTTAATCTGAGTGAATAGCCGTGGTAAAATAACATTAATAGGCTTTTTTCTTGTGAAAATTAGGTAAGATGGTAAGGTGTAGGGGACAGGGAATAGAGTAAGTAATGTATAACAAATATTGACTGTTTCTCTTATAAATTTTTTTTTGTTCTACTTTCCGAATGTCAGTGTCGCTCTCTTGTTTTAAAATGTTTGCTGAATTGAAAATATGAAAAATTAAGAAATATTTAGTTTTTGTTGATCCTAAAGAGTTATTTCTTTAGCTAAATTGAAGATTGTGTTCTAGACCCAGGAAAGGAACCATAATATATTCCTAGATAGAAATAGGAGTGGTTCTGTTGATCCTGGTAGGTCCTTGGTTTTCCCATTAAGTCATGATGTGGTTCAAATATTTAGGAAAACAGTCATGCAAAAAACACAAAACAAAACCCAAACCCACTAAAATTCATATTTTTGATCCAGCAGTCCTACAATTCAGCTCAAGATGAGATATATGTAAAAGTATTTATAACAACACTTTTCTGAAGTAATAAAAAAATTGGGAATAATGTTGGGCTTCCATCAAGTTGAGGAGGATTGAATATAGTGTGGTTTATGGATATCATATAATGTTATTGAACTATAAGAAATGATTAAATAGAGGGAATTCAGAGAAGCATGTAATAACTTATGAACTGATGAAGACCAAAGGACAAGAGAGAACTAGGAGAACTAGAAGGACAATGTACACAATGAAGAAAACATTGAAAAAAACTGAATTCTGATTCATTGTAATGACAAATATTGGAAAACAGATGATGAAACAGATTCACTTTCTTCTGTGTAGGGTGAAAAACTATAGATACAACTGTTGAAATATGCTGTGTCAGGTGCGATCTCTGGTTTGATTGCTTTTATTTCAACTTTTTTTCTTCTATATTATGTCAGGATTCAGTGAAGGTAATATTTTAGGAAATGACTAATATGAAAACAAAAAAAATCAATAAATCTTTTTTTTAAACTATGAAATGCAGTATTTTTTTTCTTTAAACTTTTAAGATATGATTTGAGGACAAAAATAAAGTTTATTTTCCCATTGGCCAGTTTGCTAATGCTTCCCTACTCAAATATGGGACCTAACTATATGTGAATATCTTTTTCTAGTTTTTTTTTTTTTTTTTGAGTGTGTATTTTTTCTGTTTCACATCTCAGTGTTTTATGTGTACAATACATCCTACCTATATTCTCACTGGGATTATTGGTATACTCATTCATCCTTCCCCATATTTGAATATAACCAAGCTATCTCCTTGGCCAAGTAGAAGCAAGCAATTGTCCCGCTTTGTTAACAAGACATGCCAGCTAGGCTTGGTTTTTTCCAAAATGACTTTTCTTACTTTTCTTCCTCCTCTGCAGGGTAGAATCTTGTTCAAATGAGAACATGGAGTTGAGGAAGAAGGTGGAGGTTTTGGAGAATACTAACAGGTAAGAAGCAGCTAAAGGTATGGGGGAGGCTTATCTATCAAGTAGAAGGTAAGAAAAGGAAAGAATATGGCTAATAATGAAAAGGAAATACATAGTTGGGAATAAAATAGGAAAAAGAAGGTAAAGACTATTATGTTCCCTACTATAGCTGGGGCTCAAGACCTCCAAGTCAAAGCAGCAGAGAAAGAGTCTGGCTAAACTCCTTGTCAGAGGCAACCACAAGAGCTTGGAAAGAGTTATAAAGAAAAAAGCATGGGAAAAAATGGAGAGTTTGGATTTCCTTTAATGATTGTGAAGTTCATGAGTAGGAAATATGGCACGAGCCATCTCACTGGAGTCCAAGGACTCCACTAATGAAATTGGTTCTGGAGATAGTTTTCTTTAAGCTCTTAAATGTACCTATTTTAAAGAACTGTTATGAGTGTCCATTCATTATCCATCCATTTACTGTTTGTTTAACACATTCTGAGTAGAAGGTTGATTTCTTAGTTCCTAAGAGACAAATTATTGTCAAAATAACCTAGGTTGACAAAATCATATCAGGAAAAAAAAACCAGCTTTTAGATTAGCAGTTTTTCTTTAAATCCTATATTATAGTCAAAAGCAGGAGAAACCACTTACTCTCTTTAATTTGATACCTGGAATGGTACTATGTACATAGCAGATAATAAATATTGGTTGAATTAATAAACCAATGAAACCATTACTGCTATGCAAAAACAAAACAAAACAAAACAAACAAAACAACCTGAAATAAAAACAAATTTTTAAAAAACCTAATATTGCATTTTGAGTCAGAAAACTGGAGTTGGAATTTCTGTTTTATCATTTACTGCAAGTGACCCTGGGCATCATTTATTCCTTCTATGCCTCAATTATCTTATGTATAAAATGGGTATAATATTTGTACTTTGTGCTGACAGAGTTGTGATCAAGTGAAATAGGTATATCAAACTCTTTGTAATCCCACACTATAATAATAACTAATCTATATTTTGTGGTGCTTTAAGTTTTGCAAAGTGTTTTACAAATATCTCATTTAAACAATCCAGTCTCCAATACTGACTGACTACATGGTTCTGGATAAGTTATTTAACCTTTGTTCTGAATGTAAAATGAGGATAACGTGTCACAAGGTTTTTTAAAGGATCAAATGAAATAATATTTGTAAAAACATTTAGCACAGTGCCTGGCACATAGAAAGCATTGTATAAATGATTTTCTCTTTCCATAATCATTACAACAATACTGTAAGGTAGGTGTTATTGCCCCCATTTTACAGAAGATGAAAATGATATTGAGAAAGAATGAATGACTTTGTCGAAGGTCACTTGGCTAATAATATTTGATTCCAAGTCCACTGTTACATTTACTAGGCCACTTAGCTGTGTTATATAAAAAAGAATGAACTTGAACAAGCTTTTCTCTGCTTTAACAACAAAGGATTGAACATGATCATGTTCATGAAGGTCCCTTCTAGCTCAAATCTTTTTTCCTCACTCTTGCTATTACTTGGAATTCAGAAGAGTACAGGTCTTCTATCTGTCTGTCTCTCCTCTTCTCTCCCTTTCAAAAATATGATTTTAACAAATGGATCAAATTGTTCCTTTGTAAGATAAATCCAGAATAGAAAAGAGAAAATTTTAATTTAAAAAAAAAAAAAAAGGACTGGAATTTGCTCTGAATTTTAATCCTTGGTAGTTTCCATTGTTTAATCATCCCTCTTGCCACAGGGGGGCAGAAGGAGTGAAGCTATGAGTTATTCACTATCATTTTGGGGCTAAAGAAGTTGCTTTTTTTTTTTTTTGCCTGGATCTTGAACCAAGCAATGCCATTTCAGACATAAGATCCACAGGACTTAAAGGTGGAAAAAGCCTATAAAGATTACATAGCACAACCTCCCTACATAACCCCCTTCTATTACCAATGAGGAAACAGAGATGTTAAGCCTTACCTAGGATCACATGGGTAATAATCATAATTAAGAATATTAGGTATAGAGATAGAAATTAAATCTGAAATTTCTTTGGTACAGTCAGTCAGTAAGTATTTCTTAAGCACCCACTGTGCACTCAGTATTGAACTATGCATTGAGGGTACAAAAAACCAAAAAAAAGTCCTTATTTTCTCTTTTTTTATTTATAGCCTTTTATTTACAAGATATATGCATGGATAATTTTTCAGCATTGACCGTTACAAAACCTTCTGTTCCAACTTTTCCCCTCCTTCCCTCCACCCCCTCCAATATATGTGAAATATGTTAAAGTATATGATAAATACAATATATGTATACAAATCCATACAGTTATTTTGCTGCACAAGAAAAATCAGACGTAGAAATAAGGTAAAATTAACCCAAGAAGGAAATCAAAAATGCAAACAGACAAAAACAGAGGGAGTGGAAATGCTATGTTGTGGTTCATACTCATTTTCCAGAGTTTTTTTGGCTGGATGTAGCTGGTTCTTTTCATTATTGAACAAATGGAACAGTCCTTATTCTCAAGGAGCTTCTATAGGCTAATGGAACTCCCAGGTGAGGAAATTCCCTCTCCCAACACTGATACAGAGCCTTTGCTACATTTTAGTCTTAGAGAAGAGTTTAAGCACTTTGAAGTTAATTGACCCACCCATGGTCACAAATCCAATATGTTTCATAAATGAGACTTCCTAAATGTGAGTGAGACCTATTACTCTAACCATTGTGCCATGCTGCCTCTAATCATATCTCATATTTATGGAGCACTTTTAAGTTTGCATAGATCTCTTTTCAAAGTAGCCTTATAAAAGCAAAAAATTATTGTCTCCACTTTATGGATGAGGTTACTGAGTCTCTTCAGTAAATTTCCTGAATTAGTTGAAGTGGGAAGCAAGTCTTTGCACCTAAGCGTTCTCTTTTAAAGTTGAAGAGACAGCTAAGTTGGTGCAATAGATAAGAGTTCTGGGCTTGGGATCAGGAAGATTTGAATTCAAATTTTACCCAGACATTAACTAACTGTGTTATTCTGGGCCAACCTTTCTGCACTTCCATTTTTGATCTGATGGCTTTTCACTTACAACTCTTCTCTAACCTAGGACCCTTTTGACTTCGCTACATTCATCTAGCCAAATACCATGATGTGCTCTACAAGCCAGATTTCATCCTAGGCAATGATTACCCTTCTCAGGTTATTATTCCATGTTCTTACTGTGTGGGGGAAGCTAATGTAATCCATGAACCATGATCCAGAACCATGCTTTATTAGGGAGCATTCTTTGTTTTCCAAAGCAGAATGATGTTGTGAAAAGAGGTCTACATCTGGAGTTGAAAGACTTGCCTTTGATTGCTGTTTGTGATTCTGGCTGAACAAATCACATAATCTCAGCTCCTCATTTTTTTATTTGTGAAATAAGAGTAATGCTTGAAATAGATGCACACTATTGTCCCTTTCAGCTCTAGGTACACGATGCTATGAGTTAACATCCCCCTCCAAAATATTAGTTTAAATAGAAGCACAATTAATGGGAAAATATTACTTATTTTGGCTTAGGATTTATGATCTGGGGATTGTGACTAGACAGAAAATTAATCTAGATTTTCCTTTTGACTTTGTTACTGACTATGTAATCTTGCACAATCCAAGCACCTCTGAGTCTTGTTGTTTCATCTGTGATTGAGTGTGAGCTTCTCTCAAAACCATGAGCTTCTCTTAAGTATATGAAATCAGGGTCAGCTTTGGGCAAAAGTGAGAAGAAAGGAAATGTTTTCCCTGGAGTTTCTCTACCTCCCTCTCTTTGTTTCTGCCCTTGCTTCCAATACCTTTCTCCTTCTACCTTAAGTGCCTGGTTCACAAATAACATAATTGCTCAGGATTTCTGAACACTAAACCATATTTCCATTCATTTCACCATTATATTTAAATAGGGAATTCTTGGAGTCTTAAATGGTCCGTATATCAATTCCTGGAAATTGAAGACTCCATGTTGGCAAATGAGGGGAAAAGGTGTACTCGTATTTTTTTCAGATCACACCATTTAAATGGCTCATCCCCTCTCCATGAGCTATGTTGAGACATATCCAAGCACTATGTGAAAAGGGCAAGGAGAGGAGATTTCCTTTTAGTGTTTTATAGCAAGGGAAGAAAGAAACATGTTGGAATGGAAAGAAAAATGGCTCTGGTGTCAGAGAATGTGGATTCAAATCTTGCCTTTGGAACATTTCCTTTGTGAACCTGGACAAGCCACATATCCTCTCTAGGTCTCGGGTGTAAAATGGGTATGATATTATTATCCCACCTTCCAAGGTTTTTGAGAGGTTGTAAGAATCAAATGAGATAGTATTTGTAAAGAGTTAGCACAATGCCTGGCAAATAGTAGGTGCTTAACACATGCTTGTTCCCTTCTTTTCATCCCATCTATTTTGTTCGTAAGAGAGAGGGGGAGAAGAAGAGAGATGGTAAGGAAATGAGGAGGAGAGAGGCAGGGAAATAATAGGTTGGGGAGGTCTGTGGATCATTTTTCTGCATAATGGGATTGGGGATAAGGAAGGTCAATGGTTTGGGGTCCAGTGAGCAATCAAATCTGCCAAATTCTTCACTCCCAAGTTGAAATCTTACATTGAGAATCCTAAGTCAAACATATCCCAGTGTATCAGTGCTTATGTGGGGCCTGGAAGACAATGAACATGTTGCTTCCTGCCCAGGTGAGAGCAGCCTTCTCAGCTAAGCTCAGGGGATGTGGACGGTGCCAGGAAACTGGAAGAAGATGAGTGGGAAGAAGGAGGGGAAGGAGGAGGAGGGAGCTTTCTAACCCCTCTCTTCCAGGCCCCAGAGGAACTTCCCTCTGCAGAGACAGTGTGAAATCACATTCACACCTCTTCTGCTGAGGTGATCCACTAATTGAATGTCATCAGGAAAAGTGTAAGATGGGAGTGAGGTGATTCCCCAGGGCCCCCTCCTCCTTCTTTAAAGCTATGCATTTTCTCCTAACATTATTTGGCAAGGTTTGAGCTTGGTTTCAACTCCTGTCCTGTCTGGAGTAATTCATTTCAAGAACTCTTGAGTCCTTTTCTCCATCCTCACAACCCCACTTCCCCACCCCCACCCCCCCTTTCTCTCTCTCTCTCTTTTTAAACAATCTCCTTCCCATTAAAATTTCTTTTTTTTTTTTTTTTCAATTCTCATTTTCTTCCTTTCTTCCTAATCCTGCCTCCTCCCTTTCTTTTTTTATGCACACCAGCTGGCCAGTTTCTTCTACTTTTCTTATTTCTCACTTTTATTATTTTCATTGGCTCTCTACCTATATCTTGACCTGCTCTCATTTCACTATGTGACTAGGATCTTTGATTCATCAGTTTAAAATGGAAGCCCTGGAAGGGCAATTATCTGGGGAGTCCAGTACAGCCAGCTTATGGTAAAGTTGGGGAATTTAAGCATGAGAGGCACAGTGATTTTCTTAAAGTCCCACAGCTTTATTAATGGCCAAGCTAGGACTAGATCTTCATTTTCTTGTTTACCAATAGAAGCCTTTTCCTACCATATTATCCTGCCTCTCTAAACTTAGTCATAAGTTCATGATGGGCATCATGTTTGGCAGCAGAGACCCTTAGTTCACATTCTGATCCTTTTATGATAGGGAAAGTAACTTTACTGATCCAGAAAGTAACTTTACTGATCTGTCTCAGTTTCCTTATTTCTAAAAGGATACTCAGTTTCCTTATTTCTAAAATGATACAATGTAATTGATCTCTGTTTCCTTCTAGATCTAAATGTATAAAATTATGTATCCTTATCTCTTTTACTCTTCTACCCTAATTACTGGAAAATGGATTCATCTATTTCTTTTACACTACCATTCTTGTCAATGTATATCCCACCCCCATCATATAGCCTGCTTTTTTTTTTTTTTTTTTGGGGGGGGACAATTTGTCAGAGACAAACATCGTTTGCTCAGTTTTGTAATATACTTTCATTGCCTCTTTTCAGCAAGCCCATGCTGATCGTGAGGCTGAGTCAGTGAAAGACCCAGTTCTAGGACTTACAGCCCCTTGAAATACCTGATTGTGTGATCTTAGGTGAGATGTTCACCTTTGCTAGATTTGAATTTCTGTAAAATGAGTGGCTGAAACTACATGATGCTGAAGGTTCCTTCTTTCTTTGGAGTTTCTGAAACTCTAGCTGTATTCCTCTCATCCTCTCCAAAGTGATGTAGTGGGCAGAAGGCTATACTTAAAAGTCATAAAGACCTCATTTTGCTTCTGTTTTCTCTATAAAGAAGAATGATCTTTCCATGGGAAATGACACAGCAAAAAAGTATTAGGGAGTTGATATCCAAGATAAAGGTGGAGATAGTTACAAAGTTCACTTACCTGTACTTAATGAATTCAAGTCACCTCATCCAGGTGAGCCAAGTCCTCAAGTCCTAAAAGAACTAAAAGAGATAGTATTAGTAAATATGTGAAAGATTATGGAAAATAATAAATATCACAAGATTGAAGGAGGGTAAATGTGGACCTGATTGTCTAAAAAAAATAATAATAATAAAGCAAAAGAAAGGGAATTAAGTCTGCCAACTATATATCAATGAGCTTGACTTGAATTCATGGGGAAATTCTCGAAAGGATGGGAAATCAGTCTGGTTTTATCAAGAATGGATCATGCAGGCCTAGTCTCATTTCTCTTTATTATTAAACTAGAAGATTAAAGAATTGCTATGGATATAGTTTACCTAGATTTTAGTGAGGCTTTTGATAAAGTATCTCATTTTTCTTGTGGAGAAGATGGAGAAATATGGATTACATGAGTGGTTTCAAATTCAAATGAGGGGGAGGAACACCACTACACCATACATAAAGATCTCTGCAGGCTTCATATTAACTTAGAAAATCACATATTAACTTGATATATGTTTAATTGTGTTTTTATTTATTTTGTTAAATATTTCCTAATTACATTTTTATTTGGTTTGGGCTCAATGTTTGGATGTAGAACAGAAATGTGGATAGTAGAATCAGTATCAAATCAATATCAAAAGAATTTTGATAGGGTAGAGTATTGGGCTAACTCTATGAAATTCAATAGGGATAAATGTAAAGTCTTGGACATAAGTATCAAAAACATCTTGATGTGTAAGGCCTGAATAGATAGTATTTTTTTTTAAACAATTGGTGATTTTAGTGAATTGCAAGCCCAAGATACATCAGCAATATGATATGACACCTAAAAAAGTTAATGTAATCTTGAGCAATCCTAGGAGGGGCAGAGTTTCCAGAAAAGGAGCTGATAATCTCACTCTATTGTTTACTCCTTCAGACTACATTTGGAATATTGTGCTCATTTCTGGACATCATAATTTGGGAAGGATGTTGCAAAGCAGGAAAGGGTCCACAGAGGGTACCAAAGATGGTGAAGGGCTTTGAGTTCATGACAAATGAGCATTAATCCAAGGAACAGGACATGTTTATACTAAAGAACGATAGCTGTCTTCAGATGTTTAGCAGACTGTTGACTGAAGGAGTTTGTTCTCAGAAGGCTGAACCATGAGCAATGGATGGAAAGTAGTAGTAGTAGTAGTAGTAGTAGTAGTAGTAGTAGTAGTAGTAGAAGAAAAAAGAATCTAGTTTAGGCTGAATGTCAGAGAAAAATTCTTACAAATTTAACTGCCCCAAAGTGGAATGCTGAAAAGGGTAGTCTATTTCCCCTCCTTGGAAGTCTTTAAGCAAAGGGTTGGATGACTTCATGAGTATTTTTTTTTTTTTTTGGTATGGGTCAGACTAGCTGGTCTCTGAGTTCTCAAGTTTTTTCTCATGTTCTTTTTCCAGTTCTCAAGTTCTGTGACTCTGTGCCTTAAACACTTTCAGAACTATGATTATGGGCAAGTCACATGATCTCTCTGAGCCTCAGTTTCTTCATTTTACATATGGGCATAATAATACTTTTGAAATCTCTTATACCTATTTTAAAATTTAAAGGGATAATGTTAAATGAAGCTTTTTATAAATCTTATAGCACTGTCTAAATATCAATTAATTCTTTCCTCTGTGCCCCATTCCTTCTGAACAATAATTAATCCATTTAATTAATTAATTTATTTTTTACCCTTCCTATTTTTGTAACTCCATACTGCTGGTCAGTTTGTACTTGCTTTATATGTATTTTTATGCTGCTCATCATGTCTTAAGATTTAGTGTCCCTTATTAGATTGTATATTCCTTCTCTTTTCTTTGCCTCCCTAACCCTTTGGGGTTCTGTACACATTGCTAAATATTGAGGACTATCTTTGGCTTTATTCTTTTAAACTCATATCTGGTCCTGTAATTCTCTTCTCTCAGCTCCCTAGCTTTATATCTTGCTTGGAGAGTAGACAGTAAATTGTGGACTTTTAGATGAGAGTGTGTTTGATTTGGTGGGTTGTTAGGTACCAGAATGAATTCCCCAGAGAGAAGATAAGCATCACAGAGTGTAATCTGGTGGGAAAGCAAAAAATTCTGTGACTCTAAGCAAAAATGTCAGTGTTTTCATATCTCTTTACCCTTTGTTAATTGCAAAATAAATAGATCTCCAGCTGTGGAGGGTCTATATGGATGATATTTATATCTACAAAGAGAAGATTATGTTTGTGCTTTCTACTTAAAGACCATAGTTCCTTGAGTGATTAGTCCTAAACCAGCCAAGTAAATGTGTTATCTTCTCTCTCTCTCTCTCTCTCTCTCTCTCTCTCTCTCTCTCTCTCTCTCTCTCTCTCTTCTCTCTCTCTCTCTCCCTCCCTCCCTCCCTCCCTCCCTCCCTCCCTCCTTCCCTCCCTCCCCCCTTTCTGATACTGATAAGTTAGAATCAGATCAGAGGAAGGTATTTAATGATGGCAAAAGGAAGGGAAAAAAAGTGAGGGACCCAGAAATCTTTAACCTGAAGATAAATTAAATTCTGGGCACAGTAGCTACCATTCAAATAGGGGTGTTCTGCATATTAGAGATTAGGCTTGTTTCATTTGTCACTAGAGAATTAAGGGGAAGAATTTAGGACATATTGGTAGCAATTGTAGTGGGAGGCAGATTTCCAGTCTTAACTTAAGGAAACTTTCTAACAATTAGAGCTGATTGAAAATCAAATAGCTAGGGAGATTTAGAATTCCCCATTACTAGATTAGGCAAGTGGAAGCTGGATGACCTCTTGCTGAGGATGTTGCAGAGATTTCTGCTTGAGGACAGAGGAGTGACAGAGTAGAGATGTAGCTTTGGGAACATCTTTACAAGATCATTATTTATCAAATGATTTTCCTTAAATGGAGTATCTACTGCCAGTTGAGAATGTTTAGTTAGAGTATTTCCTGTAAAATGAAATAGAGGTCTTAGAGAGATCTGATAGTGATAGAGATTGGATTTATGATTAGTATAGGGAACTCCTTGTTGGGGAAATTTTCTCTACTAGTACACCTTTTAAGTATCTTATAGAGTTGTTGTAAGATTCAAAAGGATAAAGTTATATGAAGCTTTTTGTAAACCTTAAAGCATTATGTAAATATCATTTGTTTAATTCTTCCCCCTACCCCCCACATTCCCTCTCTTTCTTTCCTCTGGGCAATAATCAAGCCATTTTCTTCATCCACCAAAAGGTAGCTCTGATAGTCTTCCTCTCCCCCCCCCATGTAATTGGGGTTAAGTGACTTGCCCAGGGTCACACAGCTAGGTCAGATTTGAACTCAGAACCCCTTAAATTCAGGGCTGGTGTTCTATCCACTGTGCCACCTAGCTGCGCCATGCTGATAGTCATTAAGAGTTTTTTAGAGCACTGAGAGACTAGGGGGTTGGCTTAGAACCAGTATAAGTCAAAGGCAGAAAACTTAAATCCAGGGCTTCCTGGCTGTGAGGATGACTTTTCTCCCATAGCACTCTGCTTTTCCTAATTCTCAAGATCACAGATTTTTGATGATATTGAATGATTTAGAGCTTCTAATTTATAATTAAAAGGCTATTGGTAGTTTCCACATGGTGACTTAAAGACAATCTTCATAGAATCAGAGATCTCAGAGTTGACAGAGATCTCATAGCCCATCTAGCCTAACCTATTCTGAAAGAAGAACCCCCTTTATGATATAACTGACAATTATCCATGTTTTTATTTGAAGACCTTTAATAGGGAAGAATCTATCACCCTTCTTTTTTGGGGAGGGTTGAGGGATAAGTGAGAGGGACAATTTCTGGGGTTGCCCAGGGTCACACAGCTAGTTAGCATTAAGTATCTGAGAACTCAGGTTCTCCTAACTCCAGGGCTGTTGTTCTATCCACTGTGCCATCTAGCTGCCCTTCAAACCCCATCATCTCTTATGGTATCATACTCTGTTTTATTTATCTCTAATTTTTAGGGAATTTTTCCTTAAATCAAAGTAAAATCTGCCTCTTTGCAACTTCTGTTCAGTTCTTTCCTCTGAGACCAAATGGAATGAAATCTGATCCCTCTTAAATGAGCTCTTCTAATTGTCCCTCACACTCTTAGATTCTCCCCAGAGTTTTCTGTTCTGTAGTGTAAACATTTCTATTTCCTTCACTGAATTCTTAGCAATCCTCAATTAATTAATTAATTAATAGTCAAAAAATTGTTCCTCTGCAAGCCTCAATGCTTAATGCTCACCCTTTTTCCTTTTACCTTTTCTGGATGATGCTTTCAATGAAGGCACCTATTGATCTACTTGTTTTAAGGACAAGCACTATCCTTAGAGGGTCCAGCTCCATCCTCTTATGGAAGAGCCTCTATCTGCCAGTTAGCTCCAATTATTCAGTAGCTCTTTTTCTTTCTTTTCTTCTTTTTGTCATTTTCTTCCATTGTCTCACTTCCTGACATTCTCTTTTCAGATTCTTAATCTTCTTTGTGTTTACATTGAAACTTTTCAACCATGATTTTTTTTTTTTCTTATAAAGGAACACTCTTATCCCCCATTCCCTGGGGGGAATCCCATACCCCCCACTCCCTGAGGAGTTCCTTTGCGTCCCTTTGTCTTTTCTTCTAAGAGGGAGTCTAGACTGGTATTTAAGCAGAGATAACCAACTAATTGATAACAATTAGTTGGTTATAGAAAAGAGGTAAACATCACATATCTATTGGGAGTCACTGCAAAAATTCTTCCTTCGTTTTGTACTTTCTATGTCAAGATCCTCAGTCTTTTGCTCTTCTTGCTAGTAGCTCTTTTGATAATCTTTCTCTCTTTTAATGTCTTTCTCTTTCTTATCCTTCAGCTCAATTCTGGGTTATCCTCCTCTTTCTCTTCATGTTTCCTCCCTTTTTTTGAGTCCTCTCAAATTTTCCTTTCCCAGACAATGTCTTTTGGGGTTTTGATTTAAATAAATAAGCATATTTATTTATCTCTGATAAATAAAGACTGCTGATATGGTAGAAAAGGCAACTATAGCTCAACATTCATAATGATATTTCAAATTTAGACAGGAAAAACATATCAAAGTCCTGCACTATGTTTCTTATTATAGGATAAGATCTCATAATTTAGTCTAATTTTGAATGTTTTACTAAATCTCTTTCAAAGCTTCTCCCAAGATATTGGATAGTACTTTATTCTGAGTCAGAATGACAGCTGGCTTCGATTGCTCTTTTGTAAGGACCTAAACAAGGAAAGCTACTTATTTATTTTTCTTATACTTCAATGTGGGATAGCATCCATTTTTTCCCATCACAGAGTGCTGGACATCCCTCCTTAACAAATTATGGAAAATCTGTTTGGACAAAACAAGTGTTGGAATTGTTCAGAGATGTTTCTTATGCTAAAATGAGACCATCCTTCCAGCAGTCCATGAATTCATTAAACCTAAATAATGATTGTTGATGATTAACAATACTATAATAAAGAATAAGAATAATTTGAACTTTAAGTGCACTATTGAGTTTGCCATACAAATTGGCTTTTGATCGCTTTACTTTTAAAAATAATTGTATTCATTTCATCTGTTGGTTTCCTGGCAGGCTGACCACATGGATCTCTTAACTTCAGTCTGCCCTAACTGCATCACAAAAGCATCTTATTATCCCACACCTACTTAAAGTATGTGGTGAGCAGTTTTTCCTTAATGGATAGGAAACTTTTTTAATGACTAAACATTCAATTCAATTCAGCAAACATTTATTAATCGCTATTCTCTACAAATAATTGTGTTGATTGCAGTGGACATTAAAGTAGAGCCTGATGCATGAAGATTTGGGCCTAGATAGGGTCTCTGAATTGTAAACTTAGAATAGAAGGTGGGCTAGTTTTTTAGCAAAAGTAAGAGTTGGCCAGTCTTGAGATATTTCTAAAGACCTAAAGGAAGATCTCTAATCAGTTGGACCAATCTTTTGTAATGGATTTTAGGAGATATGTGGATCACAGTCACCAGAGGAGGGGAAGGTATGCATAGATTGCAACTTTTGCATTATTAGCATGAATACCACATTGATAAGATTTGGGACTATGGAAATATTGAAGCACAAGAATATTTTCTACTACGCTAAATCTTGACCATTCTTTAAGGTTACCTGAAAATTTAGTTCTCTGATAGTGTTTGTTATTAACATGAGTGAATAATTTGGATAGTGGTAGTGATGATAAAGCTATGGTTGCTATTTGACATTTAGTCATTATAGTTCAATACTTCTGGAGATATTGTGATTTCAATAGTTTGGATATTTCTTTCACCAGTGTAGTTTATAACCCTTTCATGACTTAGTAAATGGCTTCTTGAATTGCTAAGGTTAAAAAAAAAAAAAAGTCATCATTTGCTGGACATCTGTTTTGAATTTAGCTAGGAAAATACTTAACTAGGAAATTCATCATTGGATTCCTAACAAAAGCCTTTCTAGGTAGGTCTTGGGAGAGTTTGTTCTTTAATGCCATATTGGGTTTTTTTTTTTTTTTTTTTTGGTTTTGTTTTGTTTTGATTAGTTTTTGTCTAGGCCTGTGTTTTCTTTTGCATAGGCAATTCCTTGGATGAAAACTCCAGTTACCATTGCAAATTAGCAATTTGTCTATAACTTATCATCTTTGAGGGAAGCTAGATGGTGCAGTGGATAGAAGGCCAAGCCTGGAAGCAGGAAGATTAGTAACTATGTGACCCCGGGCAACTCACTTAACTCATTTTGTCTCAGTTTCCTCATCTGTAAATTGATCTGGAAGAAGGAAATGGCAAACCACTCCAATGTCTTTGCCAAGAAAATCCCAAATGGGGTCAGAAAGAACTGGACATGACTGAGAAATATCTGTATAATCTACAGTCTTAGAAGGTTTAACAGAACATTGAAAGATTAAATGATTTGTCTTTGATTAAACATAGTTTGTCAACTATGGCTAATTCGTGTCACAGGGCAGGACTTAAAACTTGAATCTTCTTGTCTCCTAAAATGGTTCTCATTCCATTGTGCCATGGTACCTCTAGCCTTATAGTACCTAAGATCAGTTCTATTATATGAAATCAGACTAGAATTTTAGCAGATGATTTGGGTTAATATCAGTGGGATATTGTTAGCTGCTGCGTAGGGGGTTGTTCTTAGACTGATGAACTCAAATTTCTTGAGTGCTTTGTGTAATTCTGAAGTTTCTGGTTCCCATATATACTACTTAATCTGGTTCAGTAACATATCCTTGGTCACAAGAGGTGGCAGGGCTAGAATGAGTCATCTGTACTTCTAGAAGAACAACTTAAAGTGCATTTCCTAGAAGGATGGATTATCAAGATTACCATAAATATGAAATTCCATTACATTATTGTTAGTGTCATTTCTCTTTATAACTTTATTATTTAATGTTGAGGTTATTGTATTATTGTCAATATTTTGGTTATGTAATTGGATTTAGGGGAATTAATGTTTAGCATTTGAGTTATTTAGGATTGATTTAGATCATAGACTATGGAACATTAAAATTGGCAAGAACCAAAAACATCATCCAGTCCAATTCCCTTATTTCTCAAGAGAGAAAAAAAAAAAAACTGAGCTTCTGCCAGTGCTTTTGCATTCTATTTCAGATCATGGCCAAAGTCAAGTATTGTTTGTTTGTTTCCATTCTAAAGTATACATTTCATAGTTCTGAAATATTAGGGATGAGGATTCTTAATCTTTTTTAGAGTCATGAACTCCTTTGGTAGATAGCTTGGTAAAGCTTTTGGAACCTTTCTCATAAGGTTTTTATTTTTCAATAGTATTTTATTTTTCCTAATATATGCAAAAATAGTTTTCAACATTCACCTTTTCAAAACCTAGCATTTCAATTTTTTCTCCCTTCTTCCCTGACTTCTCCTCTCCCCAAGAGAGCAAGAAATCCAGTATAAGTTAAATATGTGCAATGCATATTCAGAAGATTTTTAAATAAATGGCATTATAAAAGAAATCAGTTGTATAGAAATATAATTATCAAAATATTTTAAAAATAAGTTTGCAAAACTCAAGTAAGAATTCCTAATATAGGAGCATGTAAAACCAGTTAATATTTTGAAGGGCTTTGGTCCAGTTCTATGATTTCACATTATAGGAAATTCCCTTCTTTTCTGTAAATCAACAATTGCTTTCTGGCTCCAAATCTTTAAAAAGTGGTCTGTAACACCAAGAGGTTAAGTCTAAGGTCACAAAGAGAGTATTTGTCAGAGATAAGGCTTAAACCTAGATCCTATTCATCTACTACTTCATATTTCCTCTTGTTTCCAGAATGTGTTGTTAAAAAAAAATTAATACATTTTTGAGTGAATTATATGCATAAGGATTGTTCCTGTTAGTTTCAACTCAACGTTGCTGATGGGTGGGGTCATCAGAATGATATTGCTACTGGCCATCAAATTCAGTGGCACCATTGAATATCATAAGATAAGTTTCTCCTATGACCAAAAGAAAGAGGGCTGGATTTGGAATCAAGATCACCTTGCAAATTCTAATACTACAACCTACTATCTTGGACAAATATTACTCTGGACTCTAGTTTCCTCGTGTGTAAAATGAGGGGGTTGGATTAGATAGCCTCTGAGATCTCTTTTAGCTAAAATTGATGATTCTGTGATTCTCCTTTTTATCTGAATGAAAAAGGAACTTCTTTTGTCAATTTATTTGTTTCAGCAGAGCTAAATTAGAACTTTCCAGAAGACAAAACCTGTCTGCTAGGTTCAGCGTATAGTTATCTTTATGTTTTGAAAAGAGCTGCCAACCAAATAATCAATGTTGCTTATTAGCTCACATTTATGTGATATTTTCTGGCTTATAAAGTACTTCTCTCATAGCCACAGTATGGAGTAGATAATGCAAGTGTGCTTACTTTTCCTTTACAGATAAGGATCGGAAAGTAGAAATGAACCGGTCTACTTTCTTAGAGCCAGGGCACAAATGCCAGGACTTCCATTCCAAAATCAAGGGATTTCTTTCATTTATTTATTTATTTATTCATTTATTTTTTAAATAACTTTTTATTGATAGAACACATGCCAGGGTAATTTTTTTACAGCATTATCCCTTGCATTCACTTCTGTTCCGATTTTTCCCCTCCCTCCCTCCACCCCTTCCCCAGATGGCAAACAGTCCTTTACATGTTGAATAGGTTACAGTATATCTTAGATACAATATATGTGTGCAGAACTGAACAGTTTTCTTGTTGCACAGGGAGAATTGAATTCAGAAGGTATAAATAACCCGGGAAGAAAAACAAAAATGCAAGCAGTTTATATTCATTTCCCAACATTCTTTCTTTGGGTGTAGCTGCTTCTGTCCATCTTTGATCAATTAAAGCTCTCTTTATCGAAGAGATCCACTTCCATCAGAATACATCCTCAAACAGAATTGTTATTGAGATATATAATGATCTCCTGCTTCTACTCGTTTCACTTAACATCAGTTCATGTAAGTCTCGCCAGTCTTCTCTGTATTCATCCTGCTGATGAATTCCTTACAGAGCAATAATATTCCATAACATTCATATACCACAATTTACTCAACCATTCTCCAATTGATGGGCATCCATTCATTTTCCAGCTTCTAGCCACTACAAACAGGGCTGCCACAAACATTTTGGCACATACAGGTCCCTTTCCTTTCTTTAGTATCTCTTTGGGGTATAAGCCCAGTAGAAACACTGCTGGATCAAAGGGTATGCACAGTTTGATAACTTTTTGAGCATAGTTCCAAATTGCTCTCCAGAATGGCTGGATGTGTTCACAATTCCACCAACAATGTATCAGTGTCCCTGTTTTCCCACATCCCCTCCAACATTCCACATTATCTTTCCCTGTCATTCTAGCCAATCTGACAGATGTGTAGTGGTATCTCAGAGTTGTCTTAATTTGCATTTCTCTGATTAATAATGATTTGGAGCATATTTTCATATGTCTATAAATAGTTTCAATTTCTTCGTCTGAGAATTGTCTGTTCATATCCTTTGACCATTTATCAATTGGAGAATGGTTTGATTTCTTATAGATTAGAGTCAATTCTCTATATATTTTGGAAATGAGACCTTTATCAGGATCTTTGATTATAAAAATGTTTTCCCAGTTTATTGTTTCAGGGGATTTCTTTATTGCTTTTTGAGGTCTGGAAAAATGTTATCTCTCAAGGAGTTCCCTATAAATATTGGCCAAACCTCATTTAGGAAGCTTTCCTTGACCATCCTGAACTGGAAATAAATTGGAGGCTTTCCTTGCTTTGGATTAAAAAAGGATAGGGAGAGAAGAAGCAAACATTTAGTAAGTACCTACTATGTACCAGGCATTGTGGTAAACACTTTACAAATATTTCATTTGAACCCTACAAATCCATTAGGTAGGTAATATTATACAGATGATGAAACTGAGGCAGACAGGTTAAATGACTTGTCCACCATCACACAATATGTATTGGAGGCCAGATTTGAAGTCAGGTCTTTCTGATTTCAGGCCTACTACCTCTATCTACTGTACCACTCAGCTTCCTGGAAAGCTTTCTGTTTGTATGGTAAACTATGCAGCTATAATTTTCAGATGGGCACTAATCCTTTGAGTTCTTTCACTTTTACCAGCCCTGAAGTCAGGAGAACATGAGTTCAAATCTGGTCTCAGACACTTAACATTTCCTGACTATGGGCTCCTGAGCAAGTCACTTAACCCCAATTGCCTCAGCAAAAAACAAAAACAAAACAAACAAACAAACAAACAAAAAAACCCTTCACTTTTACATTCTTTTTGTTTATGCCAATCCTTCTAAATTTTTCTCTTGCCATCTTCACCTTAAGCAGAAGACACTAAATTGAACATAACTTTTTTTTTTTTTTTTGATGAATCAGGATCATTATGAGTATCAGTTATCATCATGGAGTGGAATTGTAGTTGTAGATGCAAATGTAGCTGGTGAAGGGGACATTGATCTTGAATGAAAACTGAACCCAGAAATGATGCTGGTGCTTGATTTCTTGAAAATCCTCTGACACCCATTATATTTTGTTCATTTGCCCATTTCTCAGAAAGAAAAAAAGTGAATGACCTCGGGAATATTGTAACATGGATGTCTTTCATCAAAATTAATTACTGGGTCAGGCTGGAGAAGCTTTCTCCCAAGTAATTTTCCTTCCCTCCAGAAAATGCATAACAGCTTCACATGTATCATCATCCAAAATAATGTCTTTGATTTCTGTTATTACTAATGTGACAGACCATTACATATATCTTTGTCAGTGTGTACCAACTTTTTTCTCTCTCCTGTGCTTTTCAGGTATGAAGGAACAATTCCCTTTACCACATCAAAAATACATGCTACAGTGCTTTAAGGGCAGGACCTTACTCAGTTTAGTTCAATGATTATTTCTTAAATATCTACCATGTGAAAGGTGTTACCCCAAAGCTTAAAAGAATCCTCAAAGATGGTAGAGATAGGTAGCTGGAAGACAGAAGAGCAAGACCCCGGTTTCTACAGGCCCTCCTTTTAACAATTGACTTTTAACACAATTTCAGTAACGGGAAACATTTAGAATTGCATCTCTAATATTAGATTGAAAGCTCCCTATATGGAACCTGTGTAATGGATTAACTTTTACACAAAATCTTCTTTTTTTTTTTTTTAATAGCTTCTTATATTCAGAGCAACATCCTGATCCATGAGCTGATTTAGTAAGATAATATTGATGAGGGAAGAAGAAAAATGGTGATTATATTTCCAGTTGTTCTCAAGACCTCATGGGTCAGACTTTATAATTGTTTAGCAATAGAATAGTTTTGTTAACCTCTGTCTGGTAAGCCTGTGGATCTAGAATGACCTTTCTTTAAAGGTACAAAAAGATGATAGAATTAGTTACTGTAGAGAAAATTTTATGCCTTTCACACGTGCAAGTACAATACTGAGATGTTGTTTCCCAACGTACTCCTAAATATTTGAAAATTTTTGAGATGTCAGAAACTATCATTGCTTATCATTCATGGCTCTTTGTAGTCGAGGAGGGTTTATTACTTGCCACCAATATTCATGACCCCTGTTGATCAATATCTTCTCTCTCTTTTTCCTTTTGCTAGGAAAAGGATAGTTTGGTTTTTTTGTTTTTGTTTTTGTTTTTGTTTTTTTAATAAGCACTGATCCTCAGTTGTAGTCTATCTTTCTGCATGGGAACCAGTCCCAAAAGATCTCTTCTCACGATTGTCTTGGTTGTTTGGCATATTTTCATGTGCCATGGAGTATTTCTTTTTTCTCTGAAAGGGGAGCTATTATAGAAAACTGTCTGAATAGCTGAGATTTTGTTTTTACTATGACATACAATTGCCTAATATTGTAGTTATTTGCATGCTTCTCTTATCTCACCTTCAAAATTATAAGCTCCTGGTTATCAGGGGCTCGGTCTTCATTCATATTCTCAGTACTCAATATATATTTGTTGAACTAATGATCAATAATTGTGACAGCTGTGCTGGAAGGCATTAGCTCTTCTATATCTTGCTTTTTAGGAAAGAAATTGTTTTGATTTTTTCTTGCCAGAATCACTATGTACTCTTTGTTAAAACAACAGGCACAAAACCATAGGGAACAGTTGTTTCAAGAAGCTTGCTTGCTTATCTCTAAGATTCCTTTCACTTTTGTTTTTTCTCACTTGTCACCCCTGCAGAACTCTCCTGCAGCAGCTACAGAGGCTCCAGTCTCTGGTTGTGGGCAAGGTTTCCCGTTCCTGCAAAGCAGCCAGCACTCAGACAGGCACTTGTCTCATGGTGAGTCCCAAGGGGTAGAGGCTTTAAAAAATAAAGTCATAGAAATTCTTCCCATCTAATTCTTACTGTCTATATTTCCTCCAAATGTACTGTCTCAATACTAAGGGGATAAAGAAGTGGGAAAGTCATACTTGAGGTTGTCACTGTTTCTGTGTGTTTAATTGCCTGATCTTTGACCTTGAATCTTGTTAGCATGAAGCTCTTGTTTCCCTTTCCATGCATAAAATTTGCTCTGTGGAGTCTCTGCCTATAACTTTAAAGTCCCAATGTTTTCTTTCTCACCCAGGTCGTTGTGCTATGTTTTGCTGTTGTGTTTGGCAGCTTTTCTCAGAGCTACGGGCCCTATCCCTCTGCTACCAAGATGGTCCTTCCAAGCCAACATTCTACTCCAGAGTCATACACAGCCTCTATTGGTAATGGAATATATTCTACCATTGTCTATCAGCTATCTTTCCCCCTCTCCTCTATTCTTCTTTCCTGTTTTCCTTCTTTCCTATTCTATTTTTCCTTTCCCTTTTCATTTTTCCTTTCCTTTTCTTCCTTTGATAAATCTTTAACTCATCTTCCTGAGATTTGATATGGATTTTCTGGTCTCTTTTACTCTTCACCTTGACATTTGGAAGAGAAATTCACTTGGAAGGGTTCTAAAGTTAATAGGTCTTTTTTTCCCCTAAGGAAGAGATTCTTAAAATTTGAGTCCTGGGGTCCTCTCATGGCTTATGATAGGATTCTGAGACTACAAAGATACTAGGTACCAGATAGAGAAGCTTTGTGTAGTGGGAAGGGAGAAAGAACAGTGGCACAAGAATATAGGCAAAGTGAAGAAGCATAATTAGGCAAGTGATCTCCTGTTTGAAGATCAAAGATGCAAGGTTGTAGAACTAAGGACTTTTGGAGAATGAATTTTTCTGTTGATTGGGAAAACTTAGTTTCTATTTTGGGTATGAAAACAAGGAGCAAGTAAAATACCTAAGCCAATCCATTAGAAAGAGCTTATCTTCTGCCCCTCTAATTTCTCCTTTCACATGACAGACCTTAAGGCATTTTACATTGAAAGGAAGAGAGTCCCTAGGGGAGGAATAAGTTTCTCCAATCTTTCCTTGTTCCTACTTCCCTAGCTTTTTGGAACTTCATTTTCCTCTTCTAGTACCTCCCAGATGTTCCTCCAATTAGAAATTGAATATATGCAACACTTTAAACTTAGAGAAGTCAAGAAGCAAAAAACTAATTTATTTTGTGGAATGTAAAGCCTGGGATTTAAGGAATTTCCTGATCTGAATATATCATGAACAGGAGAATGAACAAAATTTAAGAATATATCAGAGGACTAAGATTCATTACTTGATGCAATGCATTTTTTAAAAATACATCAGGCAAAGAAAATAGAAATAGGATGAACATTTTTATTTCAAAATAAAATTAAAATATTTTTGCTTCAACTGATGAGACTGGTGCTACTAGTATTAAATGGTGAACCCTACTGGTGAAATTTGATATTCCAACCCAGTTATATTATCCATTTTAAATAGCCATAAAAATAGAGAAAAAACAAAATTCTCATAATTGCAGGTGTGGAATTAGAAGATCTGGGATAGGAAAAATATATTTATTGTCAAGGAGAGGATTTTTGACTTCAGAGAAATAGCTGCTAAGTTATAAAAGTGATCAAAAGCATTCCAAGCAAGAGTGATGCTCTTGTACCTTAATGACAAGATTACCTTGGGAAGAAGTAGCAGCTTAGCAACACATTTTAAGTAGTCTGTTGGGAAATTCCCATCAGTTCTGATTCTTCCCACTAACCACAGGAATGTAGTTACAAATTAGAAGGAAAGTTAACAGGAAAAATCTGGTGTACATTCAGAAAATATTGTTAATTCAATTAAAAGTGAAGGATGGAGGGCAGCTAGTTAGTGCAGTGGACAGAGTATCAGCCCAGAAGTCAAGAGGACTTGGGTTCAAATCTGACCTTAGACACTTAACACTTCCTAGCTGTGTGATCCTGGGCAAGTCACTTAACCCCAATTGTCTCAGCCAAAAAAAAAAAAAAAGAAAAAAAAGGAAGATGTTTGAACTGTGACTTGCAGCCTTAATTTGAAGAATGTAGATGACCTTGCAATTCCCTTTTCATTTTCATACCCAGTTTTCCTCCTTGAAGAATAGAATGGAAATGCCTTGGGATTGGGCTTGCCTAAATCCTTGGTTAGTCACCATCATTTACATATTGTTCTCCCAAAAATATTTTTATGAGGTGGTGGAGGTATAATGTCAAAGTTAGGGGTGACAATTCCCTGTATTGATGTGCTTTTGTATTGTTCTTTTTGGAACAGTATCATTTTTAAATGTAGAAAACATGGAAACCTTGAATAATGGTAGATGCTATTTAAAAGAGGTGACAGCATTCAGCCTCTGAGCTATTTGTGGAGGCCTGCATTGTAGACTGAGCTTGACTGTGGTAATGATTGATCGTTTCTTGCCTCTGTTCCCTTATTCGGTCCTTAGTGAGATCCAGGAGTCTTCTGATCTATGAAGAACCCCCACCGTTGGAGGAGTCTCAGAGCCTTGGCTTACCTGGGGATCGAGGGGACGCTGAGGACAGAGAAAGAGGGCCCCCAATCCTTGGGATGTCCATGTTGGAACCAAGACCCAGGACCGAAGAGGCTGATGTTGCTCAGTTCAGGATATCAAATGAGATGAGGTTAGAGAAGTCGGTGTTACTGGAACTTGGACAGCACAGGTGAGTGGATTGAAAATACATTTATTTTCTTCTGCTTTGGTTTTGCAAGATCATCTATTGAAACCTCGCTAGAGATAGTTTTGTGACCTCTGAGGGACCATGTAAGCTTAGTCTAGCCCTTTTGCTGTTATCACTGGCTACTAATAGGTTATGATTGCGCCAGCCTCTCTATTCCAGCTCAATGATGCCAGAAAGGGTGCTGTGGAGATCTCTACAGCCCGTTAGCTGCGGCTCTGAGTTGGAAATCAGAGCAAGGACTGCTTACATATTAGTAGCTACTTAAGTAGCAGTGGGGAGCTGGAACATAGAGAACTCAGCTGCCCACATACCCAGCATAGGTCGACCTACGGTTTAAGAAGTTTTAGAGTAGATTTTTTTTTAAGCCTCAAAAGGTTGACTTTTTTATATGATATTACATTGGAATTTGGTTTGACCTAAGCAGAAGTTTGCCTTTTTTGTTGTCTGAAAAAAAAAAAATTAGATGTTATGGATATTGCTAATTCCACATTATCTACTCATTAAAACTTGTTCCAGGATCCTATACTCACTGTTGGTTTTTAAAGCAATTCATACAAGTTACAATAAGAATCAAAAACGACTATATGGAAAACTTTTATTATTCCAGGCAAGGCACTGTGACAGATGTAGAGAAAATGAAAAATGAATGAGAAAATGAGACAGGCAAACACAGATTGAGACAGAGGGGAAAAAAGAGAAAAAAAGAGGAAAGAGAGAGTGGGGGAAAGTAATCGAGGAGAGAAACAGAGACAGACAGACAGTAGAGGAAGAGTGGAGAGAGAATATTTACAAGGTAGGGAACAAGTACTAACTTTGGAGTCAGCAAGAAATGTGCTCAAGTTTATGCTCTTTGACTAGCTTATCCCACAGGGTTATGATTAAGGCAGTGGGAAGAACACTGGCTCCAGATTCAGAGGAACTGTGTTCAAATCCCACCTTTGTCAGCTATTACCTATGTGACCCTGGGCACCTCTGTCTTACTCTTATCTTAGCTAGTAAAGAAAATTAATTGCCTACAGATTGGTTTCAAGGCACTTTTATGCCTTGTTTATTTGCTCATCACAGTAACCCTATGGGATAAATAAGTAAAGCAGGAATTTTATTCCCCTTTTTCAGATGAAAAAATTGTGTCTGAGAGAGATTTAAGAACATACCTAAGATCACATAGCCACTGCCAGGGTTTGAGGCCTTTCCCACTATTCACTGGAGTCCCATTCACCCATTTATACACTCTCCTCCATTTAGCTCCCTCCCTCGATCTTCTCTCTCCCCCAAACATTTCTCTTTTCAGTGGTCTTTACTTAAGAATTTGAATCCTGGTACATTTGCTTATATATCTGCCTCAGAAACTTAACCTTGTTGTGTAACCTTGGGCATTGGCTCTGGAGTTGATCATAGAGATGACCATAGAGGCCTTCTAGTCCCATCCCCTCATTTTTACAGGTGATGACACAAACTCAAGGAGATTAGGTGACCTAGCATGATAGGCTCATTGATGGAGAGCCAGGATCAATCTTAGAGTCCACCTACTCCCACCTTTTCATTTTACAAGGGAAGAAATTAAAGCTCAGATGTTGAGACTTGGAATACACAAGTATTAAGTTTCTTAGGCTTTATTTGGACCTTGGTTTTCCTGACTCTTAAGCCCAGTACTCTGTGCATTACACCGTGCTTCTCTGCCCAGTAGGAGGGAAAATGTCTGAGTTGAGTTAGTTGGCAAAAATTAATGACCAAACTTTGAATGGACAGGGGAGGAGGGTATTATGGCTATAGTTACTAAGGAATAACTTTTTTTTTTCTCATTTACAGGGTCAGCTCCAAACTGGAGACAAATGAAACACTTAAAGTCATTGAAATTGACAGAAGAGTCAATGCTACTTTTTAAAGAGTTTCTTCATTTCCCCTTCTTACTCATCTCCTTCCCTCCCTTCATTTTTCTCATTGAACAGAACCTACCCAACATTAACCAAAGCACTGCAGAGTGTTAGTTTGGGCTGAAAAGAGAAATCGGATCTTCAACATATATATATATTGAGAGATCTTGAGCTCCTTCTCAAATCCATTCCTTTTCACCCTCCTTTTCTCTCTCCCTTGTTGCCACAGAACATTATTTTAGCATCAGGGTCAGGGGATAGGTTGCAATCCAGCAATCACGCCAAGAAGTCATTCCCTTGCCCTCAGCATTGTGGCAAGACCAGGCTTAGAGGAAGAGATGAGTCTCTTTGAGTAGGGTCCGCAGTCTCAGAAAAGAGAACTCCCAAGGCCTCTTTATAGGAAGTGGTTGACCACTCTCTATCTGGCTTGTCTAGGTGTTTAGTCTTGGTGTGGATGGGTGGATGGGTGAGAGTTCAAACTGAGGTTTCCAGTATGAAGCTTTACAGCTTTTAAGAGAATTGTTTAGGAAAACATTCGTCTTCTTAAGCTACTCTCTTTATACCTTAATATTTACCTTCCTTTGACCACCCTCCTCTTCTCCATACTACAGGTATAATATGTAAGAGAAGGAGGCTTTCCTATTCTAGACCTTCTTGTCTATTCTTGTTGCTTGTAGTTCCTTCCTCCCTCTTCCCCCTTTATCCGTTTGCCCAGAGTTCTACCTCCTGAACTTCTCCTTGTTGTAAATAGTATTTATTAGCTTTCTGAGGCTTCCCTTTGGCAGCCAAACTGAAGAGATTAGATGCCTCCCCCTCAGCTTAGCCAGAGGCTTGGATTGAATTGAGCTTTGGCATTGAGAGGGCGTGAGAGGCTCTGAATCCTGCCCCTTCCCCACCCTTCCTCCTACCCCCACTTCCCAGCCCTCGTTTCACATTTTTTTTTATTTTAATTTTTTAAAATCTTAAATCTGTAAGAAAATTACAGGTCAAGAGCAACGCCTTAGACATGTAACTTTCAGCTACAGAACACCAAACTCGGCTTCTTTCTAGACATACTCACTGGGCTCTATGGTCCAGGAATAGATTTTCTTCCCTGTGTCTTTATTAGGAAAGTCTAAAGTCCTGTCTCTGGGACTAGGGACTCCTGACCATTGCCTCTTAACTTTTCTTGGGCTTTCTGCTCCATTGACTCTACTTATACAACAGGTACCTTGAGTTTTCTCACACTGGTGAAGCAGATGACTTTGGCACCTGTATGCTTGTTTGTTTGTTTTCTTTCTAGGGAATCTTTGGCTACTCTGCCCCACTTATCCAAAGAGACCTAACTTAATTGACCTTTGTGCCTTTATTATTTTTTTTATGATTTAAAATAAACTCTTTATAAAAGAAAAAATTCTCCCCTTTCTCATATGAATAGGTAATGAAAATTGCCTTTTTAATTGTACAATAATATATCATGCTCTCTTTAATTTTTTTTTTAGCTTGTAAAATATTTTTTAAGGGAAAAAAACCATTTTCATTTAGTATTTACATCTAAAACCTCTCTTTCTCTGCTTCTTTTGTCCCATCTGTTCATTCTGTTATTGCATGCCATACTTAAAAGAGATTCTCACAATGATCCGTGGACCTCCAATCCAATAACAGGTAACAGGATTTGACATTATTAACATTCCCTATCCTATCTTGTAAATGGATTCCTGTTTTCCTCTGCTCTGGTCCATTTGGGGATCTCAGGTGTTCTTCCTCTGCCCCTACTCTACTGCATATACCCTAAGTTCCTGCTTTTTATTCTCATACCAGATGTTTGATCCTACATCTTAGCATCATAGATTGTTAGACCAGAGCAGGTCTTTAAAAACCCATCTCTTTGGGCCCTGAGTTTTATTGATAAGAGTCAGGGAAGAGGAGGGAGAAGAGAAGAAAGAATTTTTGATTCTTTCTCCTCTTTGAATTTTAATTAAATATTTGGAAATTCAGAACTTGGGAGTGATCTTAAAAATTGTCTAACCACCTAATTCTTACAGATGAAGAAATTGAGGCTAAGTGAACTTACAAAGCCACACAGGCAGGGCTGGGATGGGAACCTATATTTCCTGGCTCCTGATCCAACATTCATCATGTCATACTACTCAGCTGAGGGATGGAGTTAAACATAACTCAGGGGATTTTAAAAGAAATTCTCAATTTTGAAGGAATGAAGTGAGAAGACAACCCAGTGCAATGATCTCCATCATTCCTATGCCATCTTGGATGTCAATGATCACTAGTTGTGACTAATAGTGGAAGAATCATTATTTTGCACAAAAAGAAGCTGATTTTCAGTGAAGATTGGGTTTAAGGATTTTCCTGTCTTCTGCTTTAACCCCACTACCCCTCTTTCCCTCATCTATCAGTGATGGGAAAACCAGATAACAGTTTTGCCAACAGTAAATCGTGTAGCATTGTTTTTACCAGTGGTTCCAGTGAGTCTCGATCTGCTTCTGGTTGCCTTCGAGTGCCCTACTACCCAGCGGTATCTAGAAAAGAGTCCTTGGCTAGAGGGCTAAAGACTGATGTACAAGTCCAGGTTACTCAATATGTGTTAATGACAAGTTCCTTAATTTCTTTAAACCTTTGTTTCCTCATCTGTAAAATTCCTGTACTGCCTACCTCACAGGGTTGTTGTGAGGATCAAATGAGATAATGTATGTAAAGCGCTTTATAAACCTTTTAAGTGTAATGTTGTAAATGTAAGCTATTATTATTATTGTTGTTATTATTGTTATTATTATTATTATTATTAAGTAGCTTAACAAGCATTCTATTAAGGGGCTCCATGGGCTTCATCAGACCAGGAAGAATGGATTTGAAAATTCTGCCTGGTCATTAGCTTCACCCAGAATCACCAGTGGGTTTGATTATATGTTCATTTCCAGTAGTGTAGTCCATTCCAAGATGCCTGCTTTGCCCTGATGATTTCAGCAGCTCCCAAGTATTGGCAGGAGTTGAAGTCTAGGGAGCTTAAGTGTTGATGAATCAGGATATTAGAGGAGCTATAAAATAAATAAATAAACTATATTTGTGGAAATCAAACATATGGCATGTGCTAGTTTCAATCATGTTTTCAGCATGTAGATAAGTTTTGTTTTGTTTTTCTCCTCCATCCCCTTTGACTACACTTGTGAGTGATAGGATATCACACTGCAGTTCTTGACACTGTTAAGTCGGTCCTTTTAGAACTGAAGCATCTCTGTAACATAACCACCCTTCTGTCTGCCCTGCCATCCCCTTCTCCCTTCCCCACCTCACTATGGCACTTCCTCAATCCATTTCTTCCACGGAGCTAGAGTGGTTTTTAGAGAAACCATTCACATTTCCCAGTAATCAGTCTCTTTAGAGCACTCTTGCTCTTAATTGACAAAAGGAAACCATAAATGAGAACCATCAATGCCATTTTAAAAAGAGATTTTCATGGACCTTTTGGGCTCTTACTTACATCATAAAATTGTTGCCTTTCCTTCCATTTAATACCACCAGAAATGTGTGGGTTTGGTTGATGTTGGTATTAGAGAGCTCATTAATGCCAAGTATTTTCATTGGTAAGGGACTTACTTTTTCCTTTCAAGGTGAAAAATCATAGATATCTTTGCCAGTCATATTTGAAGCTTCTCCCCTTCCTCCCCCCAGGTATACATACAGTATTCCTTGCCATCCCTTTCCAATTCCCCCACCCTACCTCATCCTAGTCTGTTTAACTTGAATTCTGGCAGATGGCTGTGAATTAATCCTTTGTTCCCACAGAGTCTCTGCACTGAGGTTATTTCATTCTTACTCTGCATTTTGCTGCCCAAGTTTCTTTTTAGTAGCATCCAGCTGTTTCTCTACTTCATCTCTGCCCTCCAGTTTCCTTAGACCAAGTACCCAGTGATCAATTAAGACACTCAGCAGGGGCAATCTTTCCTGTACAAGCAAAAATCTGGCAAAATTAGTGTTTTTGGTATAAGATGTGGCACTGTATGGGCAGTCAGATGGCATAGTGGCTAGAAGACTGGTCTTTGAATCAGGAAAATTCATCTTCCTAAAGTTCATGAATTCACATTCAAGCTGTAGGAAAATCACTTTACCCTTTTTATCTTGCTTTCCTCATCTGTAAAATGAGCTGCCAAAAGAAATGGCAAATATTCTAGTATCAAGAAAACTCCAAATGGGAATCATGAAGAATTGGACATGACTGAACTACAATAAAAATCATAGCACTGCAAGGAAGTGACAACATCCTCTGGGGCTGAGGAAGAGGTCTGCCAAGGAGTTTAGGGCTTGCCTTATAAATATGGGTAGAGGGAGGGGAAGAAATGTGTTCTGTCTACATCTGTGATCTCAGGTATACAAGGAAATCTGGACACCTCTATTTTGTAATCTATATCATGTGTGAAATTAAGTCCTGGGAACTTTATCTCCAAGAATCCTTTTATTCAAAGAATAGGCCCGGTGAAAGCATGTAAGATAATCCCTTCAGTAGTTCAAAAGATTTGGGATGTATTGGTTTGGGTACTTCAAACCTTAGGAGATGTTTCTATGATTTGTTATGCATAGCCTTAATTCATCACTTGGTGCCTGACTTGAGGGGCATTAATTTTTCAGTGAGCTGTAAAAAGGCAGGTACCTAAGGGAAGAGATTCTAGGAGTGGGGAAAGAGACACTGCAATGGGGAATGGGAGGATGCCAAAAACAAACTGCCTATTTCTAAGTTTTTTGAAAATCAGCTTTGAATAAGCTTCTAAGGAATAGAGAACATGAACAAATAGCTCCCTAAGCTAAGAAATGCCTGGCTTTAAAATACAAGGTCCCATCTCCCAGTTTTATACACACCCTTCTATCTTTCAAGACAAAAACTTGCCTGGATTTGCCTTGGCCCTGACAGATCAGAACCTGCCTGGTTTCATGTCATTTTTTCACAAGTGACCTAAAAACAGTCTAAGGAAAATTTTTTTATTATTTGTGATTTTTTTCCTTTAATTTTCTTTGAATTAGTTCAAGTAGTTTTAAAAAAGGTTTCTTAAATTGAACTTGTAACAAAGGATATAAAAAGGGAAGAGTGGGGCTATTTCCATCAGCAAATTCCCTGTCAAAGACCCAATTGTTAAGAAAATTAAGGAGACGGCCAAATTAAAGGTGCCATGGCCTTATTACAGCAGATCTCTGTGCCAGTTTGGGGGCCAACCTCAAAATCTACCCTTTCTATCAGTACTCTCTCTATTGGTGACCAAGCATGGCTAGTAAAGAAAGATTGAAATAGAAATGCCATTTTATTGCTACCCTCCTCCATCAAACTGGTTATTTCACCTTAGTCTTGAGATGACTCTATTCTGCTACCCAAATCCTATGAATGTTGTTATCCTATCTGAACTCATTCCTCAATGATTAAAAAACTGGCCTGGTCATATCCTTCTAATCCTAATGATTCTGAACCCCATCTGTCATCAGAACCCATTCTTCAAACCCTATTACCCACTCTGATCCTTTAATTCTATCCCCTGCCATCTAAAGCTATCAGCCCCTTCCATTCTGCTCCCTAGAATGTCTGTTCTATATGTAACAAACTTGCTTTCATCATAAATCTTTTCCTTTCCCATTCCTTTCATATTCTGGATCTTGTTGAAATGTGGGAACCTACTGTTCAAAGTAGAAGAGTTGCAATAATCCTTGTTCCCTATTATCATTTTCAAGCTCTCTGCTGTAATCACTCAATAACCTTTAAGATTCATCCAGTCCCATCTACCATCCAATCAAAATTTTATAATTGTTATCTACATATCTCCAATTTTTTAAAATTCCCTCTTTTTATCAATGAATTCAGTGTCTGGTTCATCGCTTTACCCTCCTCCCAAACTCCTGTCCTTTTACTAGGGTCCTTCAATGTATCCTTTATCACACCTCAGCTACATCCAGATATGGTCCTATCTTTGACTTTGCCATCACTCACAAACACTATTTCCATGTTCATGTACTCTGAAATTCTCTTATCTGATGACACTTCTCCCATTGCCTCATACCCTTTAACTCTGTTTTTATCCTCCCCACCATCTCTGTTTCTTCCCAGGCCAGGATCCCTGCACTGGCTACACATTCTCCTTTTTTCATCTTGACCCTTGGTGAACCACTTCAGCTCTGCAGTGTCATCTCTCAAGTCTCTTCCCCCTTATTCTATAGTTGAATTTGCATTGCCGGCCCTCAGCCTTGGATTACTTTCACCATCCCTCACTGCCTTGGTTTCTATTCGTTAGCTGCTGAATGAAGCTGGAGAAGATTATGAAACTATGCAGCTTGGATTCGCTACAAATTTATTTTATATGATCTCAAATTGACCCTTACTGTGAAAAGGCAATCCTTTCACACTTCCTAAATTTAGTTATCTTACTCATTATAGAAGTATATTTGAACTTTTTAACTCATCCTCAAATCTTCCATAGCAACTTCTCTCAGTTGAGAACCTTCCCTTATTTCAGTGCAAAATTGAGGCCATTTGCTGGGAGCTCCCTCTTTTCTCCTCATTTCATGTCATTCAGGTGTCTTCTGCAACCATCTCCACTCCTTGATGTTTGCCAAGGAAAACTTTCTGTATACACTCCAATTGATCTTCAGAATCATATAGTCTCCTTTATCATCCAGAATCTCACTTCCCTTTGATTTGGTCACTTCCTATTGCCTAAAAACATGTTATGTCTCCCCACATTCTCAAAAAGCCCTTTCTTGATCCATCTATTCCTGTCTGATAGCTCTAAAGCCTTCCACACTCTGTGCTTCCATTTCCTTTCTTTTTAACTTTCTACAGTCTGGCTTTGAATTCTTATCATTCAACGAAATCTGCTTTCTTCCAAGTTATTAATGATCTCTTAATTACCAAACCTAATAATGACCTATTCTCAGTCTTCACTCTTCTTGACCTCTCTAAATCCTGTGACATTGTTGACTATCCTTTTCTCCTTTATACTCTTTTCTCTTGAGTTTCTGTGACACTTCTCCAACATAGTTCAACTTTTACTTATCTTACTGTTAGTCTCCTTTGCTGGATTTTTCTCTGGGTCATATCCATTGTTGAGCTGTCCACCAGGATTTTTTCCTCTCTCTATACTATTTCATTTTATAGTCTCATCAACTTCCTTGATTTGATAATCATGACCAAGCAGATGATTCATACTATTTACTTATATAGCCCCAACCTCTCTTTTGATTTCCAGTCTCACATTTCTAATTCTTTTTGGACCATCTTGAACCAAATGCCCTATAGATATCTTAAACTCTACTTGTTCAAAACTGAACTCATCTTTCCCCCCAAATTTTACTCTTTTTAAAAATTTCCCTATTACTATTAATGGTACCACTATTCTTCAAATTAGTCAGGATTGAAACCTAGGTGTCATTCTGAGTTCCTAATGTTCTCTCATTCTCCATATCCAATTTGTTGCCAAGTCCTATTAATACCTACTCTAGTCTATGTTCCCTTCTCTGACACTGCCACCATCCTGGTATGTTTTTATCACCAAATGTTTGGACTATCGCAATAATCTTTCAGATGATTTCCTTGCCTTAAATCCCTCCTCATTCCAATTCATCCTCCACTCAATTGTCAAAAACCATCTTCCTAAAGTGCAGTTCCAACATGACACTTTTCCCCTCCATCCCCCATTCAATGGCACCCTATAACATCCAGAATAAAATACAAAATATACTAGCATTAACAACTCTTTATAACCTGGCTTTCTAGTAAGTATGCCTTTCTCACCTCTGAGTATTCTGTAATCCAATAATGACATCCTCACTGTTCCTTGAACAAAATACTCAAATCCCAATTTTCTGCCTTTCCACTTGCTGTCTCCCATGCCTGGAATTCTCTCTCTCCTCAGCTCAATCTCCTGGCTTCTCTGGCTTCCTTCAAGTCTGAGCCAAAATGCCATTTTCCCTTCTTCATAGCCATAGGGATAAATTGTTCTCATCCACCCAGTCTGCCAGGGAAATCTTCATATGTTTGAGATAGACATGTAACTACGAAGTCAGTCAGTTACTGTCAACCTGGTTTAGCTTTTTTATTAGGCTGTTGCTGTGCATGCTATAGCTCAGCAAGCCCTTAATAAAGCTTGTTGACTGTTATTGCTTGTTCTTTGTTCTTGAAGAGGACCATGATATCAGGGAAGGGATGCCATGACACACAAGTGAATTGGATTTAAATGATGGAGGACTGTGCAAAGATACGAGCCTCCCTTTCTCCTCTGGAGCCATTTAGGTCCAGTGGCAAGATCAGGACAATTGGAGATGGCCCTGGATGTAATGGGAGACCTTGGCCTTTTAAAGCTAAAGTCTTTAAGTAGCCTCAGTTTGACTGAGACAATGCAAATCAGTGATTAAGGATAGGTAAGAAATGAGGCAAAATAGCCTTTTTTTTTACTAGTCAAAAAAATCAATGTGGGAAAGGAAGACCTTCTGGTTAAAGCAGAAACACTTTCTATTTATATTCACTCTGATTCAATCAGGGATCAAATAATGACCAGATAGACCAATCGACTAAGGCCAGAGTGATTTGAGTTTATCTTGCAAGATTTCAGTGATCAAAATTTATATTACTTTGGGCAGAGCACCCACAGGTAATGGTATGATATACTGCATAGACAGAGGGAAGGGAAGGGAATGAAGAAAGAAAAAAATAAAAAAATAAAAGACACCTCACTTGGAGGTGAGAAAGGCTTACTTACTAGAAAGGTTGGAGGAGCCAGGTTATAAAGGCCTTTTAACACTAGTGTATTTTATATTTTTTTCTGGATGTGATAGGGAGCCATTGAATGGGGGTGGAGGAGAAAAATGTGTTGGAACTGCCCTTCAGAAAGATGATTTTTAACAGTTGAGTGAAAGATGAATTGGATTGAGGAGGAATTTAAGGCAGGGAATAGTGATACAATAATGATGTCCAAGAAGACCAGGACATCAAGAAGGTGACTCCATGACAAAACCAAATCACTTTGGCTTATGCTAAGGGTCAAGGTCTCCCATTGCATGCAAGCCCATCTCCTGTTGTTTTGATCTGTATCTGGCCACTGGACTCAGATAGCTCTGGAGGGGAAAATGAGGCAGGTGACCTTGCACAGCCCTGCCTCACTCATGTCATTGCATCACCTCCCTGAGGTCTTAGAGAATGAAGGACAAATAACAACTCTGGCTTATTGAATGAGTCCTCTGTTCTAATCACTGATCCAGGGGAGCCCAGACTCCTATCTCAAAGTGGAACTCCTCTTGGGGCTGCATGTTGTGTTAGAGTATTAGAGATTTCTGGAAGCTATAGTTTGAATTCTTCTTTTTGTAGGCCATAGAACACAGGGACAATGTTTTTGACTCTTGTCATGATTGTCTTTAGACAGGCAGCCTACTTCATGTTCTTCCTTTTTTTAGGATAAATCCAACATTTGGTAGCTGAAAAATTAGGAGGTACTGAGCTTCTGTGATTAAATTGTAAACTATGTAATCATTTTAAATTAGAAAATTGGATATTCAAGGAAGTAAGAAGCATTTATTAAGCAATCATTGTGTTAAGTAGTTTACAAATATCTTATTTGATCATTGCAGTGACCCAGTGAGGTAGGTGTTATTATGAGCCCTGACTATGAGCAAACTGAAGCAAAAAGAGGTTAAGGAATTTGCTCAGGAACAAAGGGGTGTCTTAAGCTGGATTTTAAAACAGATGTTCCTGATGTCATAGTTTATAGTGCTACCTGGTAGCATCTCTTTATATTTCAATGCAAATTGCCTTCATTGCTGGTGGAAATGCAGGAAATGCAAAAAGAGTGGGTCTGGAGTCAAGGCATTTGGCTTCATATCCCACCTCTTTCAGATATTACCTATGTGACCTTGGGAACGTCATATATTTTCCTCCTCTGGACCTTGGTTCCTTGAGTGTTAGACCATGGTCTCTGAGGTCTTTTCTAGTTTTAGATTCATGATCCTGATAGCTGAAAACTAAAAAAAAAATCTTCTCTATTTCTTCCAATACATAGATTCTCTCCTGTGATGGAGCCTGTGGTTGATAGGTCTGGATTATGTTACTTCTCCAGCTGTGATTTTTCCCCCATTGCATTTTTAAAAGAGGCAATTAGGGTTAAGTGAATTGCCTAGAGTCACACAGCTACTAAGTATTTGAAGTTGAAGCTGAACTCGGGTCTTCTTGGCTGGAGGACTGGTGCTCTATCCACTGCACCACCCACATGTCCCTCATCATTGTTTTTTTTTAATGGGTTACTATGAGTAATATTTGTGCTTGGGGCAACTCTAGCCAAAGGTTTTTAGCTTATTTGCATCCATGCTTTTATTACTACTAATCTCCTCAACCCAGGACTGGACCTCTCCTGCCAATCAATATTGCCCTGAACCAATCCAAAACTAGAACACGGGGTCCATTGTTCTAATCCAAGCCTAAAGCATGAGACCCACAGGGTCAGAGAGGAATCCTGGCTCTGCCTTTGGTACCTTCCAGGTGGCCTCATTCTAGCCACTTTATATACCACTTCTCCATAATGACGCTGCTCTACAATGGTCTATTCTGAAAAGTAGCATGAATCAGAATAGTCTTTTTAAATGGCATTAACAGACCAGGAAAGTTGCAACTGGTGCCACTTTGGTAATTGTGAATGATCTTCTATAGAATAATGCCCAATATAGCCTATGAACCTTTTTGTGGAGCATGATTTTCTGTGTCTTTTAAGCCTATGATAGCTGTGACGCCTTTTCTTTGTGATGAACTGCAAAGCTATGCTGCTAGGGTCCTAGCATCATGACCCTTAATCATATGTCCCATCATAATGAATTGTTTTCTGGGAGAGTCAAGTTAAATAGGAACTTAATGAATTTTGGATGCCAGTAGTTTGATGGAGCAAAAACTTCTCTATTTCTTCCAAATAAATATTTTTCACTAAAAAAGGTAAAATTGCTGCTCAGTCCTCTTTTCTGGGTTACCAAAAGCAGTTTTGCTTGAGTTTCTTTGAGAATGTCCAATTCTTTTTACTTGATTCTCTTGGTCACTGAACTGTAAAAGAAGACTAAAACCAGTACTTCACATGTTATGAGTCTAAGTCTCTGTCTGAGGGGTATCAAAAATGAAATTTTATTTTACTCAGTCATGGGAAGAAAATACTAATATGATCTAAGAGACTTATGCAAGCTGACTGCTATTTTAGTTGACTCCTACAATGGATTTCTAACTAGGTTCCATAGGATCATAGGATTTCAGATCGAAAGAATCTTAGAGATCATTTAATCTCTCATTTGATAGATAAAGAACTGAATTCAGAGATTGAAAAGGAAGGACTTGCTCAAAGGCACATCAAAGTAAAGTAAAATTGCAGCAGCCCAGATCTTCTGATCCACAAATTCAGGGCTCCTTTCACTACCAACATATTACTTCACTTTGGATTGGATTTTACATTTCCTTGCCTTTAGATGCTCAAAGTTGATGCTTAATTCAGGAAGGAACAATCCTTCATATGAGCATTTGCCGAGTGAACAGAGCATAGTTTCATGCTCCAGAAATTCTGATAAAATTGTTAATAAAGGTCAACACACTCATACAATTTAATATTCTTTATTCCTATTGCAATTCTGATGTCAATGTCATTTTTTTTTTTTTCTACACAGAAAGAGAGCTGGTACTTCATTTAACTCTTTGCTGGCCTGAGCAGAGATGTAGGATGCAGGGTTATCTGAAAAAAGAGACCCTTTGCAATAAGGCTTACTGCCACTAAGGAATTCAGCAGGGTAGATAAAATAAAGCAGATCCCTGTGAAATGGAAGTGATTTGTTTCTCAGTGAAGTCATGATGACTTCCACAAAATTGACTATGGAGGTCATTTTAACTACTGTCCTTTTCTATCTCTGGGCTATTCAGGCATTTTCTTTCCTTGTTTCTCCATAAGAGCTCTCTCCATTGGGATGACTCTTAGTATGGGGTCTTCCTTCTTTCTTTTTTGTTTTCAGAGGATTTTTATTGCTTCTCCCAGGCAAGACTGACATCTCAAATAATCTTGTGTGTCAAGAATGGGCAAATAGTTTCATAGGATTCAAAGTTTGAAAGTACTCTTGAAATCAAATAATCTAGGCATTATTAACCTGTTGTCCTGTACTAGTTTACAACTTTTATGTTACTTAAAAATATTTAATATTTTGAAAGTCAAACTTCAATATAATTGGTTTCCCTTATAATATCATATATTTATGCATTAAAAGCATTATTCTGTGAAGGGAGTCATAGATTTCGCCAGCCAAAGGAGTCCATGATACAAAAAATATTAAGACTCTCTTATTCAATCCAACCCTTTTATTTTACGAAAGAGAAAATAGTGCCCCAGATTGGGAAAAGGACATTTCCAGGCCACATATTAGAGTATCTTACTCCATGTATAATGTCATTATGATCAAATAAGAAAATTAATATCTGCAGAGAGGTTAAATGGGTTTTCCAGAGTGAAAGAGAACAAATAATATTTAAGGTATCTGTCTCCTTATTCATTACCAGGAGAAGTCCTTGTATCTGTTCCTGAAAATAAAAATCACAGAGCCAAGGAGGCAGCCTGATGTCATGGTATTGTATAAAGATCTTGGGAGGAGGAGTTGAGAGCTAGGGTCATAGGAGCTGAAATTGAGAACTAGAAGATGCCTCAGAGGCCCTCTTCCTCAATTTATAGATGAGCAAACTAAGAGCTAGGAAGGTTAAATAACTTGGCCCAGATTGTCCAGGGAGTAATCAGCAGGGCTAGCTTTTTAACCCTAAGCCTTTGGGAAACTAGCATGCTACCATGTACCACTCATTTTAGCTCTCCCACTAATTTCCTGTGTGATCTCAGGCAAATCTCTCCCCTGCTAGGGGACTCAGCTACCTCATCTGCAGAAGGAGGAAGTAGGATTAGATTAAAACCAAAGTCCTTAAGATTTTGATTTTTTAAAAAGAGAATTAAGAATCAAAGGCAGGCACATTTCTACTAGAGATGAGGATGGCAAGAATAGAGCAAGAACCTTGTTTTGGAATGCAAAAAATTGCAGGACCAAGTATGTGAAAGAACTTTGTAACTGCACAGTGCTAAAGAATCCCATATCATTGTGGAGAAGGGGCTGGGTCTCTTAAGGAAGGAATTTAGACTTGAGACTTCCAACCTTCTTAGTAAGTAAAGGAGGAAGTATTTGTGCAAGATTCCTTTCTGACCTGGGCCTTTGATAAGACAAAGATGAAGGGATTGAAACTTGGGTCTGTTCTTTCTTGCTTGGAAATAAAAAATAATCATAATTCTGAATTATCATAAAGATGAATTTTATGTTTTCATAGCTTTTTAAAAACTCTTTTCAGGACCTGTACTTTATCCGAAGAGAGGCAAGGTAGTATAGTGGGAAGGGCATTGAATCTGAAGTCAGTGTTTGAATCCTAGCTATAATAGTGTGACCAAGGATAAGAAATTTAATTTCTCTAACCCTGTTTCCTTATCTGTTTAATGGAGATAATTAGGGCTTGCAAGTACTACCTCTGACAGGCTTGTCATGAGCAAAGTGAAGTGTAACCCAGAAAAGGGACAGAAACAAGGGATGGTGACTGGACCTGGGACTGCTAGGGAACTTCCAAGTAAAGAATTTTCTCCTCCTAATATAGCGTAGCATCTTTTCTGCAATCTATATTCTTAGAGCAAAGTTTCTTAAACTATGGGTTTCAACTCCATATGGGATCATATAATGGAATGTGAGTATGTTGTGAAATTATGATTTATTATCAGTAAATGTTTGATTTGTATACTCATTTAATATACTTTTATATCTGATTCATGTAAAAATTTCTTGGGCAAAAAGGAGTCATGAGTGGAAAAAGTTAAAGAAACCCCAGCCTAGAAGACTGAAAGGGTCACAGAGTCAGAATGTATCAAAAGAACTTGACCCCAATCTTCCTTGCATCAAGACTACAATTCTGCAATGTTTGGTAAATCATAGAGCATCATAGAAACCTGACTTATTATTGGTTACTTCTCTTGTTATTTCAATCTCTTTATGATGAAGGCAGAGCAAGAATGCATCTGTCATCTCATCTGTAAAGTTGAGATGCTCAGAGATTGTGACTCAATATAGGTCCCACAGCTACTTAGATGCAGAGCTGATTCTCAAACTTAGGTCTCTTGTCTCCTGTTCTCATGCTCTTTCCAATAGACCATGTGATGCAGTCAATATTGTAAAGTCTTGACAGATGTAGATTTCTATTGAATGGTCATCATGAAAAAGACCTTGCTTTACAAAAGGACAGTAAATATAATAGTTTGTGTTTCAGGGCTTCCAGGGATTCAAGTACAAATTCCAACTAAATATTTTATAGTATTTTGTAATTCTACATCATGAGCAATTAATTTACATTAATCAATACTGGGTGACCTTAAATACTGACCACCCCTCTTAAATAAGATTTCTTCATAAAAAAAAGACAAATATGCAGCAAGCAATAATTGCAATGAAATCATCAAATATACTCTATGAAAGTTTTAAAAAACTTTTTTCAATTAAAACAATTATATTTTTTATTATTCATTATTTTTGTCACTTTTCTCTGCTTTTCAATCTTTCTATATGGGGTCAACCACTGGTGCAAAAGGAATGATTTTAGATCTTACTTAGGTTTTTTTTTTTTTTTTTTTTTGGTCAACTGGATTTGAAAGAGGGAAATATGCAGCTTATGTTTGGACTAATACAATATATAAAATTTAAACATATATAAATCATAATGAGATTTGGACTTTCTCCGAGCAATGTTCTGCATACAGATGCTGGAAGAACTCATATGTAGTATCTTAAGATTAATGAAGTATTTTCTTCATAATAAGTCTGTGAGTTAAGTAATACAAAAGTAATCCCTATTTTTCCAGATATGGAAACCTGAGGTTTTAAAAGATTGTCATCTTAAAGTCAGTGGATTTGAACTTATATCTAATTCCAAGTCTGGTGCTCTTTCTAGTTTACTTGACATTCAGTTAATTTTCAGTGATCATTTTTTGTTGTTGATGTATATACTGCCTCCAACATCTCAACATGGTCTATTGTGACCAAAAAACCTTCCAAATCTCATTACTCAATGGCAACTTATTGGTAAAAGAGCTTCTGTGAATTAGATATGGCCAAGCTTAAATTTCAGAGCCTAGAAAACACAGGTCTCACAAATTGTCTCCTTTTCCTTTTGAGGCAGGATCACTGTCTTAATTTGACATATCCAGACAATGAAGAAAGTTATCTGTCTTAGAGGATGCTTTGATTAATAGGCCCAGATGCACATGGTAATGCAATTAAGTGATGAGAATGTGAGTTCAGGGACAGCTAGTTGGTGCAATAGATAGAACACCAGCTTTGAAGTCAGGAGAACCTGAGTTCAAATATGACTTCAGACACTTAACACTTCCTAATTGTGTGACCCTGGGCAAGTCATTTAACCCCAATAGCGAGAGAGAGAGAGAGAGAGAGAGAGAGAGAGAGAGAGAGAGAGAGAGAGAGAATATGTGAGTTCAACGTCATAGAGTTTTGAAATTAAAAGGCCAGATCATTCAACTCCTATTGAGACCATGATCCCCTTCTACAACTTCTTGACAAAGGATCCATCTTGGTTATTTTTCCTTCTTTAAAAAAATACAAGGAGAAAAAAAATCCATTTGGATTCTCTATTTCCTGAAGAGTTGACGGCTGACAACTTTACAAGAGATATCTGTCCCCATGAGAAGTCCATGTGTGAGTCTCTTTCCCTCACTCTGCTGTTGCTTTTAGACAGTAAGACAAAAATAGTCTTTGTGCAGTGCCATAAAAACTGCCAAGAGGCTGCTGTGATGTTCATCAAGACAGCTGTTTCAAAATGTTTCACGTTTCTTAAGGCAAAAGATTTCAAAAATGGTTCGACCAAAGTGATCTGAACTGATGTCCTTTTCTATATCCAAGACTGGATAATCCATAAGTCAACAAATATGTATTAAGTTCACTCTATGGGTCAGACAATGTGTTAAGCACTGAGAATACCCCAAAAGCCCAAAACATAGTTCTTGTCCTCAAGGATCTAACAAGGGAGCCAATGCGAAAACGACTATGTACATATGTGACATATATAACATAAATGGAAGATTTTATCAGGAGGAAAGCACTGGGTGGTACTGGTGGTAGGGTTTGAACTGAATCTTGAAGTAAGCCAGAGAAGCCAGTTGGCACAAGCTTAGTTTCCTGATGAATACAGTGAGGGATGATATGTGACTATCATCAATCTGCGAATGTCAAAATAGGTCCATGGATGTAAGAAAGTAACTCTGCTGAAAGTTTTTCCATTGCCATTTCTAGGATGTTCAAATTCAGGTGAGATTTCAGGGAAATAGAAGAGTTTCCTGCTATTCCCAAATATCTCTCACTCCCCAATTTGTTTATGGATTCTAGAAATTTTCTTAATTTTTCATGAGAGATAGAGAGAAATATCTTTGAGAGAGGTAATAAAATGACTTAAAATATTTACAATAGAAAATAAAATAACTTCTCTTTTTCAGAGAGCAAGTTCTGATAAAGGAGAAAGAGGTACAAAGTGACAGAGAAATGGGATACTAGGGGATCCAAATAATTTGGTTAAAAAGTAAGTCCTGAAATCTCCACTGGTTAACAATCCATTCAGTAGAAGACATTAAACTTGTTGATACCATGTGTTTGGTGAATAGAGTTGCGGGTGAGTTCAAAGGAGCTGGTAGGGACCACAAAGTGCATCACCATTTTCTGATTATTCTAATAATCTAACTAAATTAGATATAAATTAAATAATCTAACTAAAATAATGTAACTAAGCAGTTTGCCAAAACTCACCCACTCTTCTCATAGCTTAATTGGTCTTTCACTGAGCTCCTATACCCTTCCTGGTGTCCCCGTGTCAAATTCCTTCACAAGAGCAGAAAGGCAGTGAGCATAGTGAAAAGAGTCTTGGGTTTAAATCCTGGTTCTGCTACTTATTACCTATGAGATCCTGGCTAAGTCCCTTAAGCTTTTTGGAATCCAGTATCATCATTTGTGAAATGTTAAGTCCCATCTAACTCCAAATATATCATCTTATGACTGGGTATGGGCAGCTGGATGGTACATAGATGGAGCACTGGCCCCAGATTCTGGAAGACTCATCTTCCCAAATTTAAATCTGGCTTCAGATTATACTAGCTGTCATCCTGGGTAAGTCACTTAATTCTGTTTAATTTGTACAATGATCTGGAGAGGAAATGACAAACCATTCCAGAATCTTTACCATGAAAACCCAACATGGGATCATGAAGAGTTAGACCCGACTGAAAAATGACTTAGCAATAATAATATGATTATGTATAAATGCTCATCAGTGCTGTGATGCTTGAAAGCATGACCATTTAAAAATTTAGTGATGTTTCCTATGGGCTGAGAGTAGGAAATAATGATAGGAGCAAAAATTTAAGACATATTTCTGTTAATCTGTCCCAAGCATGGTGCATGCCTTTACCTCTTAGAAATATAAGGAGCAAGTAGGTGGCACAGTGGATAGAGCACCAGCCCTGAAGTTAGGAGGACCCAAGTTCAAATCTGATCTCAGACACTTAACACTTCCTAGCTGTGTGACCCTGGGCAAGTCACTTAACTCCAATTACCTCAGGAAAAAAAAGTATAACATCATCCATTCTGAAAGTAAGAAAAAATTTAGAGACTTTCCTATATACCCCATGTTAATGTCCTTTTTCAAACATCCCTGACAGTGGTCTTCAAGTGTCTACCCAAATATTTTCAGTAACGAGTAGCTCACTACTTCACCTGAGAGCCCATTCCAGTTTTAAATATTCCCAACTGTCATAAAATTGTCCTAAATTTTAAATGCAAATCTTCTTTCCTTAGCTGCCATTGTGTTTCTATTCTCTGGAGTTTTCTCATCACTTTTCATATGATAGCACTTCCAATATTTGAAAACAGTGATATTTTCCCTAAGTCTTCTTGTCAGGTAATAATATCTCTTCATTCCTTTGAATGTCCCTTATAAGACACAGTTTTGAGGCTCATTGCCAGAATAAAATGAGAAGAAAATTGAATTTGAAGTCAGAGATCTCTTCTTTTCCCAATTTTTTACCCTTCCTACTTTGCTGATGCTGCTTTTTATTTTTATTAAAAAATATTTCTATGCTATTTCCTCTCTCTTTTCCCAGTATCCCTCTGGGGTCCATGTGGAAGAGCTTTGGGAGTACTTTTCATAGTCTTCTTTGCCTTTTCCATGTGTCTTATATCCTTGTTTTTAGGTAGTTTGAGATTTGGATATCCTGACTCATTTTGGGAGAAGAGGAAAAGAGGAAAAGAAAATGTCTCCATCTCAGATCCAAAAATAAAGTCTTATCTCTTGAAAGTTCCAGGCGAGGCATATATAAATACAATGGTATGATTGAATACTCCTTCACTTCAAAATAATTCCTCTCACATCAACATCAAAAATTCCATCATCTGTCATGGAATAAGCACTGACTCTAGAATCATGGGACTTGAATCCAAATTTTGGTTCTGTCATTTACTGTGTCAATCAAGTCCTGACCTCTTTGTGCCTCAGTTTCCTTATCTGTAAGATAAAGGGGTAGATTAAATGGACCAAGGTATCTTCTAGTAGCTGATCCTATGTCAAGAAATGAAGTATAAAGGAATGAATATATATTTGGAATCAGAGGATCTGAAATTTAATCCCAACTTGGCTACTTACCACATATCTGACTTTTGCATTGTCAGGTTTCTCATCGGTAAAATGAAGAAATTGGGACTCAATGATCATTAAGGACATGGATTTAGAGTTGAGAGAGCCTTAGTGCTCTCTAGTCCAACCCACTCATTTTTACAAATAAAGAAATTAAGGCTCAGAGTATTTAAGCAACTTGCTCAAGAAAGTAGCACAGCTAGAATTCAGATCTAAGTCATCTGAGTTCAGACATATAACTCTTTTCTCAGCTCCCTCTTCCAATTTTCAGTCCTTATATCCATACCTTACTTAGGTAAAGCATCATTTTCTTCCTCTTCATATTTCTTTTAAAATGCCAATGCCCTCATATAAATATATCCTCAGAAGATGTAATCACTTAAGGGGTGTGAACAATACTGAGCTCAAGCCAAAACTTTGCCCCTTTCAATGTTTTGGCCACGGTTAATATACCATAAGCACTAGCTTAGTTATTCCAGCAGATTTAACTGTATTTCACACCATCTGTTGGTAAATTACTTTGTGAAGAACATCACTGAGCAAAGGAAGTAAACAAAGGGAATCATATTCACTTTATCCTAAATAAGGTAAAGGAAAACAAGTCTAAAAAAGCATCAGAATTTAGACTAACAGTGACTAATTTTAATGCCAGAGATCTGATGATGAAGCTTATTACCTGTTTCTCAGTATAGAGGTGGAATACTACGAGTAATAACAATAGCAATAAAAATAACTAGATTTCAGAAAAGCCTGGAAGGATACATGAACTGATACTGAGTGAAATGAGCAGAACCAGAAGAACATTGTACACAGTAACAGCAACATTACACGATGGTCAACTGTGATGGACTTGGCTTTTCTCAGCAATGAGGTGGTACAAGACAATTCCATTAGATTTGTGATGGAGAAAACCATCTGCATCCAGAGAGAGAACTATGAAGATGCAATATGGATCAAAGTATAGTATTTTCACCATTTTTGTTTGTTTGTTTGCTTTTTCTTTTGGGGGGTTTTCTCCCTTTTGATCTGATTTTTCTAGCACAACATGACAAATATGGAAATATGTTTAAAAGAATTGCACATGTTTAACCTACATCAGCTTCCTTGCTTTCTTGGGGAGAGGGGAGGTAAGAGAGAGAGGGAGAAAAATTTGGAACACAAAGTTTTACAAAAGTGAATATTGAAAACTATCTTTACATGTATTTGGAAAAATAAAATACTATTTCAAAAAATTATTAATAGCTAATATTCATGTAGCATCATTTTGTGCAAGATATAAATTATTGTTGTTCAATCATGTCCAACTCTTTGTGACCCCATTTGGGATTTTCTTTGCAAAGATATCAGAGTTTGTTATTTCCTTTTCCAGCTTATCTTCCCGATAAGGAAACTGAGGCAAACAAGGTTAAGTGACTTGCCCAGAGACCCATAACTAGTAAGTGTCTGATGATAGATTTGCATTTGGAAAGAGTCATCTTCTTGATTCCATGCCCAGCGCTTTATCCACAATGCCACCTAGTTGGCCTATGCTAAGTGCTTTAGAATTATAATTCTCCCTTCAACATTATGACTTTATCCAGTGAAGTTTAATTATACCATGGGCCAACCTAAGAAATTAAGTAAGAATTTTTGGGGAGATATGAAAGGCCTGCAAATGACATGAAAAAGTTTAGAAAGTCAGAAATGCATTTTATACACACACACACACACACACACACACACATACACGTATACATATATGTATATGTGTGTGTATATATACTTATACATATGTATACATATATATTTGTATAATATTAACATATTTTAGTTTTAAATACCATAATGATTCAGACTTCTCCAAAATGAAGGGTGAGCCAAAAATTTTTACATGGATTTTCCAAATCACGGGGGTGCCGTGCTCTTAACCCTCTCAAGATGAAAGGGATAATTCTATTATCTAATTAAATCCTCACAACTGAGAAGTAGGTACTATAGGAACTTCTATTTTATAGTTGAGGAAATGGAGGCAAATGAAGGTTAAATGTCTTCCTCAGGGTCACATAGTTATTGAGTGTCTCAGGCCACAACAATTTAGATCTTTCAGATGCCAGGAGCTACCCCTTTTCCATTGTACCATCTAGCAGCTCCCTGACTACAGCAAATTATATGTCAGGCTTGTTTGACGTATTGCTTTCCTTAACAGTTTTCTTTGTTACAAAAGAGGGGCCTGGAGGAGTTCAAAGAGTTTGCTAGGTATAGGATGGATGTGACCTCAGAAGCCAGCTATTCCAACCCCCTTCATTTTTTTCAGATGAAGAATGGAGACCCAGCACCATTTATCGACTTATCCTAAATCACTCATGTACTAACTAGCAGATTCAGGATATTAAGCCAGAATTTGAGCTGCTCCACTCTGATGAAAGTGGAAATGATTTAAAAATATATCTGTAAAACTTTTTTTTTTTTAAAGAAAAGTGCTTCATGGATGGATGCTATTGCTATTATCACAGAAGGATAAGCTATTGGTCTGTATTTGCACCCTTCCTCCTGTTTTCTGCAGGAAGCTTGAACATGTAACCGCTGGGACTGAAGGGTTTAAACCACTGACTGATCTATTATCAATCAATCAACTGACCGATGCCGACAAGGATTTATTTAGCACTTACTGTGCTGCTGGCTGCCCAGCAGCTGTGCTGTAAGTATAAGGTCAGTGCCCAGATGAATGATGAGACAATGGTCTCCCCTTCCCCAACTCCCTTCCTGCTCTGACCTTTCCTAAATCCCTGAAGGGGATATCTGCTCTAACATGGGTAATGAAACCTTTTCTACTTAAGTTTTTATATATTAAGAAAATAATGTTGAGCCTGTACTTCAAGACACTAGGAAATCACTTGCAGTAGGGCACACAACTGGCCAGAACCATCACTAGCAATTTCTGCACCCAGGACACAAAGATGTGCAGTTGGGAAGATGGGGAAGTAGTCTCATATGAGGTGAAGTTACTGGAAAGATGAGGTATGATCTAGGACACCACAAGGTTTTCAAACTGAGAAAGAAGGAGGAAATGCCCCCAGGATTAGACTACTGCTACCTCCCCTATGGAGGCAGCATGGGGAAGAGAGGGAGCACCCTGAAACTGATGCTTTTGGAGCCCTTTAATTATTATTGCCCTACCCTTTGGCTTTGGCACTAAATAAAGATAGGTTGAGCCTATATAGTTAGGAATAAGCCCCAGAAACAACTACCTTTGTTTATGATCATGAATTGTCTTCCTTCAGAGAATTCACTCTCTTACTTTCTCTTTCAGGTCTTACATTTTTTCCTACATGGAACAGAGTTGTGTCATAAGAGCAGGTAAATGAAATTGAAATAGGGGGGAGCCTGAGATGGTAAAGTGACCGCTTAGTTCCTGACCACCTTATATTAGTATCCTTCCTCTCCCCCATTCCCTTCCATACCTGCTTAGAGGGTCTGTTGTAACAGGAACCTATGAGGCATAAAAACACCAAGGAACTCAAAAGTAAAGCCTGATCTGGCAGTGGTTCAAATGGAAAATGATCTGGGTTTTGGTGGATTGTAAGTTTAATATGAGCCAACAGAGTTCACGTTTAATATGAGAGGGCAACTTTGAAAGCTTATACCCATCTGACCTGCATTTGAGGAAGGATAGTGTATATAAAAAGGAAGCCCTGCTGTACTCTGCCATGGTCAGACTCAATATGCTTGCTTCTGGGCATTGCATTGTAAAAGGAGAATTTACAAATGAGTATATCCAGAAAAAGGTAACAAAAGGCATATGCTATTGAGTTAAAGAAAGTAGGATTTTTTTTTTAAGTGGAAAAACAAAGAGAAAGTTAATGGGAGGAATATTTTCTTAAGGGAATAGGGCAAACAGCCATGGATTGTCAGAGACCTGGTTAGGTCATGTGGGTACATGTCCTGGCTCTAGACTTGTTATTTGGGCAGTCATAGGTAACCTTAAAAAAAAAAAAAACACCTAACATTACTTCTCTCTCCCATGATTTCCCTACAACTGAACAGCAATAAAACAAGAAGGAAATGAAAGAAGTAAGGAAATGAAAGAAGTAAGGTAAAAGGAAGAAAGGAGGAAAGAAGGAAGGAGGGAGGGAGGGAAAGAAGTAAAAAAGCAAAGAAAGAAGGGAAAAAAGCAAAATTCTCATAACAAATATGAATATTCCAGCAGAAAAAATTTCCACATGAACCACATCCAAAAATCTATGTCTCATTCTTCAATTTAAATGTTTTCTTTCTAACAGTAAGGGGGTGCTCATTTTCAGTCCTCTGTGATTTATCATTCCATTGATCAGAGTTCTAAAGTCTTTCAACGTTATTTTTCTGTATAATGGGGTAGAAAGTGCTCTCTTCATTCTACTCATTTTACTCTGCACCAAATCATAGGAGTCTTCCAAGTTTTCTCTGAAACAATCCATTTTGTCATTTCTTATGGTACAATAATATTCCATTACCCTTCATATACTGTAATTTGTTTATCATTCCCCTGCAGATAGATACCCGGTTAGTTTCCAGTTTACTATAAAAGGAATTGCTATGTCTTTTTGTACTTATTGTTCCTTTTCCTTTCTCTTTGATCTCTTTGGGTTTGTTGGCCCAGTAGTAATATAGTAATAGGTCAAAGCATTAGAACAGTTTAATGACTTTGGTATTATAGTTCCACATTATTTTCTATAATGCTTGGGTCCATTCACAGCTCCATCAACCAGTATCTAGAATTGCCATGAACAGTTGGCTATCCAAGAACCTCCTAAGGATTCATATCAGCTTAGTTTGGTTCATATGCCCTATGGTCCTTGCACCTTTAATTACCATCCAGGAGAACTTTCTCCTGGGCACGATGGAGAAGAGTACTAAGCCTGGAGTCAGGAAAACTGATCTTCCTGAGTTCAAATATGGCCTCAGATACTTACTAGTTTTATGACCCTGGGTAAATCTCTTAACTTTGTTTGCCTCAGTTTCTTAATTTGTAAAATTGTTAGAGAAGAAAATGGCATCACAAAGAATCAGATAAGACTGAAATGTGACTCAACAACTGTATCCTAGATGTCAAAGCTTGAGACCTTTTCATTCTCTTGAGTTGTAGTTAGGAACTCAATACAGATGGCCTCACATGCAGAGACACACCTACACATAAAAAGACATATATGTCCCTTTCTCCCAATATGATGAAGATATCTAACAAATAAATATCTAAAGGAACAGAGAAGTAAATAAGAGGATATATGTTATAATGGACAAAAGGCTTCTCTTAGGATTAGCACAAACAGGTTTCACCTCTCACATATAAGAGCTGTGTGATTGTGCTGATAACTCAATGTTGAGTAATTTAGGTATAAGTCTCCTAGACCATACACTGTAGAATGATGGCCTATTTGTATTGATAGAGGTAGTCTTCAGAATAGGTACTCCTTATGCCAATGAAATCACAGGTCAAGACCAAGCAAATGAAAAGAAAGTAGATAAGTAGGAAGAAACTTTGCTCAATGATTGAAATGAAGATGGGAATAAATAAAATGAGAGTTGAGGAACAAAAGAATTCAAAAATAGGATGATGAGGGTGAAGGTAAGAAGGAAAGAAAGAGAAGGGTCAAAAATTTATCTAAAAGATATATGACCAAGGATATGAACAGATAATTTTCAAGAAATTGAAATCATTGCTAGTTATATGAAAGAGTGCTCCAAATCACTATTGATCAGAGAAATGCAAATTAAAACAATTCTGAGATACCGCTACATACCTCTCAGATTGGCTAAGATGACAGGAAAAGATAATGGCAAATGTTGGAGGGGATGCGGGAAAACTGGTACACTGTTCAATTGTTGGTGGAATTGTCAACGACTCCAACCATTCTCGTTCCTATAGAGAGCTGAAACTCCAAAAAGGTATGCTTGAATCAGACAACCAGGCACTTAAGCCTAATTACCTATTTGATGTGAGAGAATGATTCTATAGCATATATTTAGATAAATGGCTTTTCTCACTGTTGGTTCTTGCTGAATGTTTGGTGTTAAGATAATTATAGGCAAGGATTGGAGGGCAAAGGGAGAGAGGTCAAAGGCACTTGGCAGTAGGATGAGGAGGAGAGAGGCTGGTGACGCTGGACTCCAGAATCCAGGATTTTGCTTGTCTGCCTCCTTCACTTCTCCCCTTAAAGACCAAGGACTTTAATTTATCCTGACTGTGGCTGACCCCGAGGCCCTCCAGGAAGCTAGCCTGTACTTTACAGGTTCCCTTTGACCCAGCAGTGTTACTATTGAGCTTAGATCTCCAAGAGATTTTAAAGGAGAGAAAGGGACCCACGTGTGCTAAAATGTTTGTGGCAGCCCTTTTTGTAGTGGCAAGAAACTGGAAACTGAATGGATGCCCATCAGTGGGGAATGACTGAATAAATTGTGGTATATAAATGTTATGGAATATTATTGTTCTGTAAGAAATGACCAGCAGGATGAATACAGAGAGGCTTGGAGAGACTTACATGAACTGATGCTAAGTGAAATGAGCAGAATCAGTACATGGCAATGTACATGGCAATACAAGACTACACAATGATCAATTCTGATGGATGTGGCTCTCTTCAACAATGAGATGATTCAAACCAGTTCCAATTGTTCAGTAATGAAGAGAACCATCTACACCCAGAAAGAAGGACTATGGGAACTGAGTGTGGATCACAACATAGCATTTTCACTCTTTCTGTTGTTTGCTTGCATTTTTGTTTTCCTTCTTAAGTTTTTTTTTTTTCTTTCTAGATCTAATTTTCCTTGTGCAGCAAGATAACTGTACAAATATGTATGCATATATTGGATTTAACATATATTTTAACATATTTAATATCTATTGGACTATCTATCATCTAGGGGAAAGGGTGGGGGGGGGAAGAAGGGAAAAATTTGGAACAGAAGGTTTTGTAAGGGTAAATGTTGAAAAATGACCCATGCATATGTTTTGTAAATTAAAAAGCTATAATAAAATAAATTAAAAAATAAAAGCTATATGACCTTTTGCAATCACAATTTAAGCTAACTTTTACTTGTTTTATATTCTGGAAATAGAGATCAAAACTGAAGAGCTGGGTGTAGTAGAAAGAACAATGGACTGGGAATTGGAAGGCTTACATTCAAATTCTACTTCCAAATGTTACTAGTTGTGTAACTAGTTTTCCTGAGCCTCAGTTTCTTTATCTGTAAAATAAGCATAATAACAGTAATACTTTCCATATCCATCTCTCAGTTGTTGAAAGGCTCAGTGAGATGATATATGCCACACATTGTAAACATTTTGTAAAAAAAAATTTTTCTCATTTTTTTAACCAAATAACGTAAAGATAGTTTTTTTTAACATTCATTTTTGCAAGATTTTGAGTTTCAAATTTTTCTCCCTTCTTCCCTTACCTATCCCCCTCAAGATAGTAAGCAACCTGATATAAATTATATGTATACAACTCTTTAAAACATATTTCCTTATTAGTCTTATACAAGAAAAATCAAACCAAAAGGGGAAAAAACCACGAGAAAGAAAAAGCAAGCAAACAAGCAACAACAATAAAAAGATGAAAATGCTATGCTTTGATCCACATTCAACTTTTATAGTTCTCCTTCTGGATGTAGAAGGCATTTTCCATCTCAAGTCTATTGGAATTGTCTTGGATCACACATTGCTGAAAAGAGCTGTCTATCACAGTTGATCTTCACATAATCTTGTTACTGTATACCATGTTCTCTTGGTTCTGCTCACTTCACTCAGCATCAGTACAGGAAAGTCTTTCCAGGTTTTTCTGAAATCAGCCTGCTCGTCATTCATTAAAGAACAATAATATGCTATTATATCCACATGCCATAACTTATTCAATCATTTCTCAATTGATAGCATCCACTTAATTTCTAATCATGAGCTGCTACAAACATTTTTGTATATCCTTTCCACTCTTTTATGATTTCTTTGGAATACAGACACAGGAGTGACACTGTGGTATCAAAGGGATGCACAGTTTTATATCCCTTTAAGTATACTTCTAAATAGTTCTCCATAATGGCTGGATCAGTGCAAAACTTCATCAACAATGCAGTTTTCCTAAATCCCCTCCAACACTTATAATCATCTTTTCCTTTTATCTTAGCCAATCTGATAGGTGTGAAATGGTACTTTTGAGTTGTCTTAATTTGCATTTCTCTAATCAAAAGTGATTTAGAGCATTTTTTATACGACTATAAATGACTTTAATTTCTTCATCTAAAAATTGTCTTCCTATGCTTTGACCATTTATTAGCCAGGGGAGGGGAACTCCACTTATCTTAAAGATGAGAAATGTCAGTTATTGATGGTGGTGGTAGTAGTGGTCTTGCCTCTGCCACTGGTTATCTGTCTGACTTTGGGCAATAATAATAGAACCCAGCATTTATATGGTGATTTAAGCTTTGTAAAGTACTTAACAAATATCCTATTTTATCTTAATGATAACCCTAGAAAGTAAGTACTATTACTATCTTCATTTTACAGATGAAGGAACTGATACAGACAGAGGTTAAATGATTTGTCCCGAGTCTTATAGCTAGTAAGTATCTGATACCAGATTTGAACATAGGACTTTGTGATTACAAATTCAATGTTCTATCCACTATACCATATAGCTATCTCTCAACATTTCACTTAACCTCTTCCCTCTTCCCACTCCAACTACAGTCCTCATCTATAAAAAGATGAAGCTGGATGCTGGAAAAAATACATCTCTTAGGTTTCTTTGAGCTTTTCTAGTATTATGATTGGCATCTTCCTGTGCCTCCATCTCCTCCCCCAAACCCTTTGTTATGTCTGATTATAGTGATCAGGTTACCCTTTTGCTTTGTCTTTCCCAAGGCAAAACAACCTGAATCCTTTAATCTTTTTCTATTTTCCATTTCTTTATAATGCTCTTTGTTCTTCTCTTCCAAATCTTTGCCATTCTCTCCACATCCTCTTAGAAGTGCAGTGCCAGCTACTCTTCAAGGACAAAGAATAATAACTGGTCCCTTTTTGAGATTGTTAGTTGTTTCTCCCTTTTACACTCTCTTTCCACAGTTCCGAGTAGAAAACTTTAAACCATATTAAATATCTGGGAATGCAGAACATCTATGGTTCCATCACTAAGTCTATGTTATAAACAGGGTTTGCCTTGAGCAAATACCCACCCTCTCAAGAGAGAACTTGAACTTTCTCCATTACATTCCTTTCACTCTTCCCTCCCCTCCCTAGCCTTCATCACCTCTATCACTGTGGGATTATGCCAAAGAGTACTTTCTTAATATCATTGCTGTTATTGTTATTTAATGTTTATTGAGTGATGGGACAGGAACTACATCAATGAACTTTTGTCTTATGGATAACAATTCTCCATTAGTGTTGATAAAGCAGTCTCTTGGAAAGCTTTCAAAGTCAGGGCTGGTAACTCAGAATTACTTTCTAAGACAGGAAGGCAACTCTAAGATGGCTCATGGGAATTCTTCAAAAGGGTGTGTGTGTGTGTGTGTGTGTGTGTGTACTACTACAATAGTAGGGGTGAGTATAGTCTCTGCATTCATATTCCATATATTAAGACCTTCTGGAATTAATCCTGGTCTCTGTCTTTTTTTTAAAAAATAATTTAATTAAATGTTTTTGATTAAAGTTGTTTATTTTCAAAACATATGCATAGACAATTTTCAACATTCACCTTTGCAAAACTTGTATTCCAAAATTTTTTTCCTTCCCATGGTGTACAAGAAAAATTGGATCAAAAAGAAAAAAAAATGAGAAAGAAAACAAAATGCAAGCAAACAATGAAAAAGATGAAAATATTATGTTGTGACCACACTCAGTCCTCACAGTCCTCTCTCTGGGGGTAGATGACTCTCTTCAACCCAAGACCATTGGAACTGGTCTGAATCATCTTACTGTTAAAAAGAGCCAATTCTGTCAGAATTCATCAATGTATAATCTTGCTGTTGCTGTGTACAATGTTCTCTTGGTTCTAATCACTTCACTTAGCATCAGTTCATATTAGTTTCTCCGGGCCTCTCTGAAATCATCCTGCTGATCATTTCCTATAGAACAATAATGCTCCATAACATTCATATACCATAACTTATTCAGTCATTTTCCAACTGATGGGCAGCAACAAACATTTTTGCACATGTAGGCCCTTTTCCCTTTTTTATGATCTCTTTGGGATACAGAAACACTCCTGGATTAAAGAGTATACACTGTTTAATAGCTTTTTGGGCATACTTCCAAATTGTTCTCCAGAATGGTTCGATCAGTTCACAACTCCATCAACAATGTGTTAGTGTTCTAGTTTTCCCATATCCCCTCCAACATTCATCATTATCTTTTCCTGTCATCTTAGCCAATCAGAAAGGTGGGACCTCAGAATTGTTTTAATTTGCATTTTTCTGATCAATAATGATTTAGAGCACTTTTTCACATGACAATAAATGGTTTTAATTTCATCTGAAAATTGTCTGTTTGTATTCTTTCACCATTTATTAGATGGAGAATGATTTGAATTCTTATTAATCTGAGGCAATTCTCTATATATTTTAGAAATGAGGGTCTTAGCAGAACTTAGATATAATTTTTTTCCAGTTTATTGCTTCTCTTCTAATCTGGTCCGCATTAGTTTTGTTTGTATAAAACCTTTTTAACTCAATATAGTCAAAAGTATCCATTTTGCATTCTATAATGTACTCTAGTTTTTCTTTGCCTGGCCCCTGTCTTGACTTACACCAGTCTTATTTGGAGAAGTAGAGAAGAGGGGCAGAGAGAGGAGAGAAGAGATTATAAAGCCACCCCAGAATGCTCTGAGGTGAATAAAAACAGGTAGAATGACATTATGTACCTTTCCCATTCCCTCTATTCAAGCTTTGATCTGTAGTAGATAGGATTATTTGGTGTTAGGCAAGGAACTAAAGAGAGATGAAAGAGATGGAAAGATCCTTTAGGCTAGCTGCAAGTCACTTCATCTTCCCAAGACTAATTTTCCTCACTTCTAAAATAAAAGGATTGGAGCATATGGTCAAATTTTTTTTGGGGGGTGGGGCTCAGTTTCCTCATGTGGAAAGTGAGGGAATTAGACAATAGTATTTTTCAGTTCTACATCTGTGATGCAAGGATTTCTCAACTCCCATCATCACCATCATCTTTATGGGGCTACATCCTCTTATGTGAAGATGTTACTGGATAATTTGTCTTATGAAATCTTAACCCCGAATGACTGGAAATCCATCGCTAAAACATGTCTAGAACCGGGACAAAATTTATTGTGGCTTTCAGAGTTTCATGAATTATGTAGGATTCAAGCCCAACACAATGGACAAACAGGAACTATTGGACAAATCACTTTTGACCAACTAGCTGGTCAAGGTCAGTATGCAGAGAGTTCAGAACAGATTTATTATCCCATAACAGTGTATGAGCAAATTTCTAAGGCTGCAATAAAAGCTTGGAATCCTCTCCCTGGACAGAAAGATGGAAATAATGCTTTCACAAAAATAGAGCAAGGTCCCAATGAACCTTTTGCAGATTTTGTGGGACGTTTACAAACAGCTGTAATAAGAACCATTGGAGACAATGCAGCAACAGAAATAATGACTAAACATTTAGCTAAGGAAAATGCCAGTGAGGTTTGCAAAAGAATTACATGGGGGCTAGACAAAGATGCTCCTTTGGAGGAGATCATAAGACGCTGTGCCACAGTGGGCACAGATGCTTATTATGCCCAAACTATGATGAACATGGAAAGACAAGGTCCTTCTTGGCAAAGGAATTCTAGAGAAACTCGTCGATGTTTTCAATGTGGAAAAGTTGGACATCTAAGAGCCCAATGTAGAAATGGAGATAGAGTGAGAAGACAAGGTGAAAGAAAACCTCAAACCCCATGTCCAAAATGCAACCGAGGCTTTCACTGGGCCTCTAAATGTATATTGACCCAGAGGAAGGAGAGGCAAGGCCCAGCTCTAAAGTATCAATCAAAGGACAGGTGGGGCATGATAGCAGCTGAGGTTACACCCAGAGAGACTTTAGAAATTGACAATAGACTGATCTCATTTAAAAGTGCATGACATATTTCATTATTGTAGTATTCCCCAACAATACATTTCTCTATTAAAAAATAACAATAACAAATCTATTTTCTCTCCCTTATATTCCATACTTCATTAGAAGAAAAACAAATAAATAGATTTCTTGTAACAGTTACTCATTGTCAAATGAGTTGAAAAAAACTCCCCCAATTGCTGTACACACAACACAGATATCTATATGTCCATAAACATGTATTCACAATATCTGCATGTATGTACATGTATGTACAAACATAGCAATTATGCCTTTATTTGTGATTTATCTCATTTTGTACCCTAAATCCATGACATCTTGCATGTTTCATCATCAGTTGTCTGGAATCATCAGTGATCATTGTATTAATCATAGATCTACAACTCCCAAAGTTTTTTTTTCTTTTTATAATACTGCTGTTTTTATGCAAACCTTCCCTTAATCCCCCTTCTGTCTCATTCTGCCCTCCAATTAACTAACCACACTATCACTTTCTCTTCTGGTGATGATCTTAAAATTTTAAGAAAATAGAGTAGTTCCTCCTCACAAAGCCCATGGTTAGAGCAATGCCTTGCCCATATTAGACTCTTTATCAATTGATGTTTGCAGAATTTTGTTCACCATATTGTGTGGTGAGCTTTTTCTTCTCAAAACGCAGCCAGGTGATAAAAGTTCAGATCTTTTATTATCTCCAATATAGCCCGGTTAGCTTAGAGGCCTATCTCTCTGCTTGGTTCCAAGAGCTCTTGCCGCTTTGTCCTTTGCTTCTGCCTCTGCTTTCTTCAGCCTCCAGAGCCAGCTCCACTCTTCATCTCATTCCGGAGAAATCTCGACTTGTAGCTTCTTCACTCTGAAGAACTCCTTGACTGGCCCATTGAAGCTCTATTTATGCTAGTGCTGTCTGGCCCAAAGAGCTTCAAGGGAGGTGTGAACTCATTGAACTCCCATGAGTAAAGGTGTGAACACAAGCCTTGTATTAATTAGTTCTACTTAGTACCTTGTTTCAGGTTCTGGCCAAAATCTTCTTGTAAGATTAGATCAACTCTAATTAGTTAGCAGTTAGTAAGGATTCCAACACATCATCACTTCAAAGATCTGTGATTTCATTAGTATGGATATTCAATCCACTGACGCATTTCTTAACTTCATGCTTTAGTACACTTTGTACATGAATTGTGGCTGAAAAATGCATCACCCTGTCACCTCCATGGTAATAAGTTTTTCTGAAACTACCTAGGTTGGTTCTTAATCAATTTCCAATCCGTCACCTGGCCTGTAGAAGCTTGATTTGGTAAAAGCTGCCAGAATCTGGGCTCAGTTGGCTTTGGTTCTGAGAATCCAGGGTCACCTCCTACCATGATGAAGTATCAGAGGGGAGTGAAATTCTATATAATCAAAATTTCCACTTCCCTCTTAAATCATCCTAGTATGGAGGTGACTCTCAGTCCTTGAAGGTTATTGCAGAGAACCACAAACTTGGTTTGAATATTCCATACTAGGAAAACAACCTTGCTTTGCCTGTGTTATAAAGGGACCAGCATAGCCAAGTTTGAAAACTGACTCCTAAGAAACAGGATGTGACCCATGGTAGGGGGGATGCCTACTCATACTGATAAAGAGAAAAAGCATCGAAATACAAAGAAGTAAGTTACAAAGTGTCTCTGTGCACCCAGTTCAATCTTCTTTCTACCCTTTCCACTCCTCCATTCATAGTGCTTTGTGTATGTCCCTCACATTTTCTTGAATCACTGTCACAGAATAGGAAGGCAGGGCTGTACTGGGTATGTGATTTCCTCAGTGTACTAATGAGGAAACTCTCTCTTCCAATGAAAATCTGGACATTCTTTTTTTCTTTCTCAAAACAATATTTTTTTTTCCCAACAAACGAAAACCCATTTTCCATTCCTCCCTTCTCCCATAGTTCCACATCTTATTTACACATTATAGTCTCACTGTTACCAAGAAGCACAGAGAGATTGTGACTTTTTCAAAGTCACTACTTATCAGAAGGGGAGATTTAACCCATGCCTTTCTCTCTAGTCACAATACTATACAGATCCTTCTTTCCCCCAGCCCACCAGCAGTTTTCAGAGTTGAAAAAATATTGAAGATCATATAGTTCAATGCTTTTATTTTATGGGTGAGGAAACAAAAAAGGGACCAGGGTCATGCAAGTAATTACCAACCAAGCTGAGAGTAAACTTCAGATCATTCAGTTGTCATTTAGATGTTCTGATCACTATGTTTCAGACATTTTCTAGCTGTGTGAACCCACTGTACAAGTCAATTAACTCTGCCTTGATTTCCTCATCTGTAAAAATAAATTGGAGAAAGAAATGACAAACTACTCCAGGATCTTTACCAAGAAAACCCCAAATGGACTCGCGAAGAGCTGGATATGATTAAAACAACTGAACAACAACAATAACCACTACATCCATCCTTCTGAAATCTGGCCTTTATGCAAGATTTATTGTAACTCTTCCAATGCTTGCTTCATTATACACCTCATTTTTCTTTTCCTAAATGGGCCTCTTGTTGAGATGATGGAAGGAAAGTATGGCAAGTGCTCAAATAATGGTGTGTTGTTCAATGAATGAACCAGTGAGAGTCGAAACAGTGATGGAGAGAGACAAAACATGCCTTCTAAGGCAGAGGCAAAATCAAAGTAGCTCATTAGAGTTCTTGAAATGGGAGTGGGAGATGAGAATGTTCTACCTGAAATGGGGGTCTGAAGAAAAAAATTAACAATTGATGGAGTGAAGACACTACTACTCCCCCACATTAATTTCTCTCTGAATTAATCTTGGCTCCATCCTTTTCCACACTGCCACTTAGCTAAAGCACAGAGGAAAAGAAGAGAGACAGATAAAGAAGAGATTAAAATATCACCCTAGGATGATTCAAGGAGACATAAAGAATCAGGATAGTCTTATCACTCTTTCCTCCCATTCAAGACCCAGTTTATACTCACACATACTCATAATAAATGTGTGATAAATTATATATATGCACATGTATATGCATACGTACATATATATATATACATATATTATATATATATATATATTTTTTTTTCCTCTCTCTGTCTCTGTCTCTGTCCCTCTATCTGTCTCTCTCAACAGAGAAGCAAGCTGGTAGAGTATACTGGCCTGGAGTCAGAAAAACCTGAGTTCAGTTTGTATATTCTTGGTTGTATAAAAACCTTTAAAGCCCTATTCAAATGGAGAAATGTGACAAATTGGGCAGAAAAATATATTTTTGTATAAAGGGTAAGATTTATCTTAATTGTCAAAGTATGTAAGATATTGACTTGTTATGGGTAAACATTTTTATGCTTAAAAAATTAGGAAAAGAAGTTTGAATGAAAACTGGCAATATAGGGATCTAAAGAAACATAGATTTAAAATGGTAATGAGCAGTTTGGGGACAGAAAGTGAACTCTAAAATAAATATAGAGACTCAAATCTCCTTGTAATATTCACAGGATTAAATTGGATTGCCCTTATTCTGGTTGCCTCTCATACCCAAAATGGATTATATTCACCCTCCTAATTTCTATATATTGAAACCCCCCTTTAAATAACCACCTCAGAGGGGCAGCTAGGTGGTGCAATGGATAGAGTACTGGCCCTGAAGTCAGGAGGATCTGAGTTCAAATCTGATCTCAGATACTTAACACTTCCTAGCTGTGTGACCTTGGGCAAGTCACTTAACCCCAATTGTTTCAGCAAAAATATATATAATATATATATAACCACCTCAGAAGCTAAATTCTACATTGATTCATCACTGATTCTTCTTTGATTTCCCCTAAATTGAAAGAGATCTTTCCCCAATTTTTCATAACCTTTTTGCTGAACTTTTCCTTTATATTTATCACACTCTCCCTTAAATCTCAATTATTTCTGTTAATAGTTCCTCAGTCCTTGATCTTTTCCCTGTTCCATCTTTTATAGATTGTATGCTTTCTGGGAACAAGTTCTAGACTTATCTACCTTTGATTCTCAGTAACTAGCACAGTGCTATACATAAATAAGTCAATTAAAGAATATAGATTTTCAATCAACTGACAAAACATACCTTGAAAACTGTCTCCTTCTAGTGGGTTCCAGGTCCTAGCTATTTTATGAACTCTTAGCGACCTCTCTGAGCCTTAGTTTCTTCACTTGTAAAATGAACAGGCTAAATTTCCAGCTTAAATGTTTTGTAATTCTTTAATTCTGTGAGACTGTGGTTATGAGATCTTTTTCATATATCCTTTGCCTTTTCCTTAAAATTGTTCTGCTCTATTCCTCTTTGAACATAACTTTATTTTGCACAATAATTTGCTTAATATAGAAAGTCACTGGAACATGCATTTTGAATTAATTTTCTCCTAGAAGCTAAGAGAATTGAATTAAGAATGCAAGTCCTGCCTCAGCTAAAACTTGTTATATGACCTTGAGCTAGGCATTTGCTCCATACTTTTCCTTTTTGGGGGTCAGTTTCTCTGGGCCATCTATAATTCATAGAGTTTATATCTAGAAGGGAGCTCAAAATTCATCCAATCTAACCCATGTATTTTACAGTTGAGAACACTCATGGAGATTAAGTGATTTCCTAAAGGCCTACAGGTAGTTACAGAAGAAGTATTTGACTGACAGTCTGAACTTGCCCAAGGAGTTTGAGTCCAGTCTATGATCAACCAACCATTTTTCTCAGCTTATCTAAATGACCAATTCAAGGGTCCAATCCTTTGACTTGGATCTTCTTTGAATCATAATCTGATGAAAGGAACTAAGGGATTCAGATCCCTTAAAATTTTTAAAAAAAACTTAGGCAGTACTTCATCAGCTAAACAACCACCAGCTACTTATTAAATTTCAAGCACTCTAAGAATCAGTATAATAGACTTGGCTTTAGGAAGCACTAAATTTCAAAACCTGTTTCTCTCATTAGCTATGCGAGCATGGGAAAGTCATTGGCACTAACTGAGCCTCAGGCAACTTTCTAAGACTATATTTCTTGACCTGACACTGTGCTACAAATCTGAAGAATAGAGAACTTGTATTGGAGAATAGATTAGAGAATAGAATTCTATATTGGAGAATCTAGAAAAACATAGAATAGAGAACCTATCCTCTGGAAGGCCATAGTTTGATGTGGAAGATAATGAGGATGTTATGAAACAATTAGAGAACAAATAATCATGATGATAATAATAATAGCACGTGACATTGATATGCTGATTTTTAAGGTTGACAGAACACTTAGAAAACTATCAGACCTGTGAGGTAGGTAATATTTTCATTAAATCCAATCTTAGACATTTAAGGACATCACAGGATATTATATGTAACTATTCGATCTCAGGTGGCTGAATGCCATTTGTCCTTTTTAGGAACTTGACATTCTGACTACTCAGGAATCATATAGCTGGTTAGCTAGAAATAGGAAGTCCTACTTTTATTCCCCCTCATTTTTATGAATTCAGTGAGAGGAAACGATGAGGTTACATATCTAGCTACTGTAAAATTTACGTCTTTAAAAAATGGAACTAGAGTTTAGGGCATAGGATTTTATCATAAATGCAATAGGATTTGCTTTTGAACATTCTAGATGTGCTAAGCATTGGTTGTAGCCTTGAATTACAGCTGTCCAAGTAAGGATCCAACTCTCTTGAAGCAGAAGGGGAAATGCACACTAAATATGTGCTTGTCTCTAGCAGAGGCTGGTATGGGTGAGTGGGGCTAAATGAACTTGGCTTCCCGTGAAGAGTTGTGCATAAAGAATTCTGAGCACTGCTCTTTTGAACAAACTTTTGTCCTGAGAGCGGGGGCAATAGCCCTTAGGGAATTTTCTCTCTGGGGCAATCAGCAGCATTTCAGAGAGGGAGAAAATGGAAGATGTTTTAGCAAACAATAAGACCCTGTAATTCTTTATCTCTGATTAATGAAGAGGAAAGTCTTCAAGCCCCCAGAATGCAGTACAATGATTGTTACCTCCAAGTTTAAACAGATCTAGTGGAAAATCATTTATCTTTATTGCCCTGAAATTGTCTTCTCTTTTGTCCTTGTCAATCAACTCCAGCTATTGAAGAGGTTCTGAGATGTACAGAATATCGGAGCTGGAAGTGATGGTAAAAATCACGGATTTAGAGTTGAGCTATAGAGATAATTTTATTTGATGCAAAGGACTCACCACTCATTAATAACAGAGCTTACATTAGGTCCCAGCTCTTGAAGAATAGAATACAATTTATTTTCCTTGACTATTTTATATGGCTTAGATAAAGGAAGGAATGCATTTTGAATACTTCTTGGAATTAATATTGTTTTTATTATTTCCTGTAATATCTTTATTTAGTTTTGCTACAAAGCCCAATTTATGCCACCCCCACCCTCTACCTCCCAAACACTGTTGTTGTCTTTATTCTCATTCTTCTTTAGAATATTCATTATATGGTTAGCTGAGATTGATTTTATTAAACTTGGTAGTTCTTCATGAATATTACTGAACCAACCACAAAGATAGTTTTAGCATTGTGAGTCTGTGCCATTGGAAAATCTACCCATATTTTATTCTTTTTCTAGAATTACTTAGTATTTCCTCTGTAAACACACACACACACACACACCATCATCATCATTGTCATGATTATCATCATCATCATACATGCTGCATCCCCTTGTATTCCACAAGCCTTAAAGACAGGGATTGTTTTGTTTTTGTCTGTGTGGTCCTAAGGCATAATGAAACACCTTGCACAGCGTAGGCTATAACAAGTGTTTGTGGGATTTAATAACTAGGATGTTTATTTCTTATTAGAACTCAAAATGCAGTATGGCATAGAGTAAGGATTCAGGGAGCAATGCTCAGAGACCTGGTTCCTAATCCCTGGTCTACCATTAACTAGTTATTTGGGCAAGCTATTTCCTTTTTGTTGGCCTAAAATTTATGTCAAATAAATCAAATGCAGGTCAAATTACATTGTCAAATGTAGGTGTGTGATGACAGTAGACTGGATGAAATCTAAACTCTCTTTCAGTACAGACACTTCTATAATTACCTCTTTTTTTCTTATAAAGGGATAAATGCCAACTTTAATCATTCATTTAAAAGTCTGGATTATAACAGGAATCAAAACAACAATACTGAATAATCTTTTAGATCATCTATCACTAAATTCTTCTCTACACTCCCAAGAGGATGAACCTTAAATTTCATAAACAACATAATCTGTTGTTTTGATTTCACAACCTCCCCTCACTCCAAATAAACTATATATGTATATATATATATATATATATATGTATATATATATATTATATATATATATATTTTTTTTTTTTTTTAATTTGAGGGAATCACTTTAGTTATCAATGGGGTGGAGTAATATTATAACACCTGCTGGAAAAAAAGGAAACACACCAATGTTTCATGAAACCAGGGTTCAGAATCACTGTGATATAAAAACAGTCATATTGGGCCATTCCCATTCTTGGTCCATCCAGCTCTATTATTTTTATATCAGACAATGATACTGAGTGACAAGGCATGGTGAGGTACCGTTTCTTTACCTTCCTCATTTCTCTTCATAACTTATTAGATATATATCATCTAAAAAAACTAACCCTTTTTCAGAATCTATTTTCAGTCTGCCTTTGAGATTACCCTTTCCAGTGAACTTTAACATTGAATATAAGAGTCCTTTTCTTGTTCTCATTTGCCATTTTAGTTGCAGCCTTGAAAATGGTCAAGCATGATCTCATCCTCGAAACTCTTTTATTTCTTGGGCTTTAAGACACTGATCTCATCTGACTCATCGTTTACCTTTTCCTATCTGATGGTACTATAGTATCCCATTCTTAACGATAGCTGCCATTTAGGTAGTATTACATAGTTTATCTGACTACAGATTACCTAATTTTAACCTTACATTATCCCTGTAAAGTAAGTTGTTCAAGGTACTTTTATACCCATTTTACAAATGAATGCCAGAGTTCTCCAAGGATATGTCAACTTTCCTTTACCCCTTATCTGTCTGAACTCTGGAGTACTCTAAGGATTGCTATTATCTTCCTATGGATTCTATACAAGCCTATTCTATTGTCCCTTATTTCATTCATAATTAACTCATTCATTCAACAAGAAAAGAAAAGAGAGATGAAGAGAAGCTAAAAGTGAAAGGCAATGAGATGAAAGAAAGGAATGGAAAGAAGGCAGATTTATTAAGTACTTTTTATATGCCTGGTACTGTGCTTTCCTTCAGATACAGAAACAAAAAATAAAACTAGCCCTGTCCTCAAAGAAGATACTTCTGAAATTTCTTCTTTCTAATTCCTCCCAGTCTTCTAACCATAAGACATCTTGACACTGGATACAGACTCTCAAACAAGATTGTGGTATCCAAGACAGAGCTACTGCAGCTTCCCTCAAATACATTTTACTAGACCAGTAGACAACACCATGTCATTTCAAATAATGCCAAATTCTAAAGATTCTCTTGCTCATTCGTCTGCTTCCCACCCCCCCATGACATTTCTTTTATTCTGCTTTTAACTAGACTATCAATTGTAACTTCTCTGAGAACTGGTGTCAAGAAACCACACATATCAGTGAGAACTTTCCACTCTCTTTAAAAAAATAACATTCAGAGGGAATAAAAAGTCCAACTCCTTTGAGAATGCTTTAGTTGAAGTATTGGACGATCAGAAGGAAAAGAAAAAAACACAGTCCCTTTAAAAAGCAGCTCATATCAGCAGTATGTGACAGGCTATAAAACTATGAAAGGAAGCAACAAAGAAATATTTTATTAAACCTGTTGTCTGTAGGAAAAAATACAAACACCTCAGCCTGGTTTTTAAGCTCCTTCTTTAGCTGGATCCCAACTTCCTTTCCTATCAAATTTCACATGATTTTCCTTCTTTTACAAGTCAAACTGGCTTGTAATAAATTTGAATATGTATATTTTATATGTAAATGCTTTATTTATATTTATATATAAATGCATATTTTTATAAATCTTATAAAGCAATCTGGAAGTACATGGTCAAAGTTATAAAAATAATCATACCCTTTGACCCTATAATTACATTGTTGGAAATACTTTCTGAAAGTGGCATCAAAAGTGACAAGAAAAAAAGCTTTTTGTTCAAAAATGTTCATAACAACATATATGTGATTGCAAAAAATTAGTAGTGACATAAATATCCACAAATAGGAGAAATGGTTAAATTGTGGTATGTTCACACAATAGAGCATTTTGATGTCAATAAGATTGACAAGTGTGAAGAATGGCAAGAAAGCTGAAAAAAGACTTTTATGAAATAATGTGAAGCAACAAAAACAGCACCAAAAGAATGGAATGAACATTGTGATGAAGTAAAAGAAAATGTGAATAAGAATGAATAAATGAACAAACAATCCAGATCGAAACTTTGAGTGAAAAACCTTTACATGTTGAAATTAATTGATTTAAATGTAGTTACTAATTATATTTAATTCATTAGATTGATGTTCAATATTTAATATTAATAAAAATATTTTATGTCTATATGTTTCAAAATTTGCTTGCTAGCAGTCTTGGCATATGACACTCCATCTCCTGCAACCATCTTTGCACAAGTAGTTTCACATGTCTCAAATGTGATCCCTCTTTAACTTCCTCCCTAGGAGTCTCTAATTTCCTGTAAGCAAGAGTTAAAATTTGACTATATTTGTAAATTACTTTGTATACTTTAAAGTGCTATATAAATGCTAGTGGTAGTAGCAGCAACAGTAGTAGTTGTTCAGTGACCACTACAAGGCATTTTATGTTCCCAACTCTCTAACTTTTGATATTTTTTGTGACTAGCCTGGCAATTGACACACAATAGGTACTTGAAAATTTTTTGAATTGAATTAGTTGGATCTAGGTTTCAAACCCCATATTACTAAAAAGAATATAAGCCAGCTTATTTTTTGTAGAATTGTAAGTAGAAAGCAAAAGGTGGATCCTACTTGAGAGGGTGAAGATAATTGAACACTTCCAAAGACATTTAAAGTAAAAACTTTTGTTAAGTCCCAAAGTCCAATTTTCTTACTTATAAAAATGACATAATAATAATAATACTCAACCTTACCTCATAAGGTTGTTGTTAGGATCAAATATAATAGCATATGTAAAGTGCTTTGTAATTAGTAAAACATTATATAAATATGATATTGTTATTAATATTATGATGATAATAATAATGCTGCTGATGACAGAAGTGTTCCATCCTCACAAATGCTTGCTTCTATGCCAATTTTGTAAATTGCTTTATAAAAGTGTCATCCATATCCTCCATTTAACTGGAAAGTCTCTAGTAAAACTAGCTTTCATTTATATGACTTGATCAGACTAAGACTGAGGCCCTCAAACATGATTTAACTCCTCTGTAATTAACCTAAGCCCAGTGATCTTTTACTTGATTGTCAGGTAGAGCGAGAGCATGGAATATTTTTATTTCATACAGTTCAACACAGCCATCAAACTCAAAACAAAGACTCTTCTTTCTATGTCCTTCCTAATCTTGGGGAAATAGTCTATTCAACACTGGCATGAATTCTGGGGCAGATTTAACCTGGCTGAGGATATGTACCATGAACATGTTTCACTACTTTATAACCAGCCAGGCCCCAAGCATCCACCAATTCCTAGAATATTAAGCAGATAAGCCCAGAAACCCGACACTGACTTTTTAACTTTGTGGACTTACCTTTTATATTCTTTCATCTTACTCCACTTCCCTTAACAATTAATAATCACATTATTTTTGAAACTGAGAAACAAGAATTTACTATTCTATGACTCCATTTAGAATATCCATGATTCTGAATCTCTATCTACCTACGCTATACCTTCTCCAAAGAACCACTCCTTGTTCCTTCATACCCAGTCCCATCAGCCACATCCCCCAGTGTCTCTATCCTATGTTTCTCTAGTGTTTTCTCATACCCTCATGAAAACCTATTCTATAACAAATTGTCCTTCATACTTTATTAGACCTGAGTTTTTTGCTTGGAAATTAAAATGCATATGTTTTTACTTACAGTTATACCTATTGCTTTCCTCCAGTAGGATGGTAGACTTCTTGAGAGTAGACAGTCACCAAGCATTTATGAAACTCCTGTTACAAGTGCTGTGTTGTGTTTCTGTATCCTCAGAACTAGCACAATGTCTGGCACACAATAGACATTTAACAAATACTTGTCCAATTAAATTGAATATAGTTTATTAAATCTGCAAATTACTTCTTATTGAGAGCTTCACAATAACCTTATGAGGTAGATATTATTATTCTCAGTTTACAGATGAGGAAATATGTAGAGGGTCACAATCAGTGGAGAAACTCTGACTTCAGCCCACAGGGAACCTGCTCCCCATCTCCCCTAAGGGCTCTTGGCCTTCCTGAGAAGTCAGGGGGTGGTGACACCCTGTGTTGTGATGGAAGCAGAGTGATGAACAGATGGAAGAGTGATACCAAGTGGCAAAGTACATAGCAAGTTGTTCATGTGGTCTACATGTTCAGTGCTGTTTTTGTTACATTATATAAAGGGGAAGGCCCTTGAAATAAATGGACTCCATCCTTGGGAGTCTGGCCTCATCACTTCTCCATTAGGAAGGTATATTTTAATCACCTGGGAGTGGGGCTCTAAAAAACAATGGTATGTTTTGTCACCTCAGCTTGGGGTCTCTAGAAAGCAGAACACAACATTTGGCGCCCAACATGGGGCAAGAATTAAAAGAAGAACTAGAGCTGTTTATGAGAAGGATCCTTCCAGAGTTAAGCAAAGAGCCCCAGTAAGACTTTTTTAGTCAGGGTAATTAAGTGGGCCAATACATCAAAGGGCCGAGCCAGGAGTCACCAGACAGAAAATTAATGTTCTTTTTACTTTTTCTTTTTTTTTTTTTTTTCTTTTTTTTGGTTAAGGCAATTGGAATTAAGTGACTTGCCCAGGGTCATACAGTAGGAAGTCTTAAGTGTCAGGAAGGCCAAGAGCCCTTAGGGGAGATGGGGAGCAGGTTCCCTGTGGGCTGAAGTCAGAGTTTCTGTCACCAGACAGAAAATTAATGTTCTTTTTACTTTTTCTTTTTTTTTTCTTTTTTTTTTCTTTGGTTAAGGCAATTGGAATTAAGTGACTTGCCCAGGGTCATACAGTAGGAAGTCTTAAGTGTCAGGAAGGCCAAGAGCCCTTAGGGGAGATGGGGAGCAGGTTCCCTGTGGGCTGAAGTCAAGAGTTTCTCCACTGATTGTGACCCTCTACATATTTCCTCATCTGTAAACTGAGAATAATAATATCTACCTCATAAGGTTATTGTGAAGCTCTCAATAAGAAGTAATTTGCAGATTTAATAAACTATATTCAATTTAATTGGACAACTGAGAGAACTGCCTTTCAATCTCCTTGCCTCTCACAAAAGGAGATCCATTCTGGGTTGGACCTCCGACAGCCACTGTCAGGTGGCTCCTGAGTATTCCAACAGTTCTGTGTATTCCAACAGAAACAGGTTTAAAAAGTTTAAGTAATTTGCCCTGAATCACCCATTTAGTAGGTGCCTGAGGAATTGTTTGTATTTAGACCTTCCTGCCTTCAAATCCATTACTCTTTCCCATATGCAATGAGACAGTTATCGTTTTGTTTTTGGAGATTATCACTAAAGAGCTTTTACTATGATGGTGGAAACAGCTTAAATAAAAAGGAAGGGTCTGATCTTAGAGACACTCCAAACTAGATTGGCTGAAGGGAGCAAAAGGAAGGCAGAAGAATCCAAATTGACTGCAAGGTCCCATCCTATGTCACCAGACAGAAAATTAATGTTCTTTTTACTTTTTCTTTTTTTTTTCTTTTTTTTTTTTTTTGGTTAAGGCAATTGTAATTAAGTGACTTGCCCAGGGTCATACAGTAGGAAGTCTTAAGTGTCTGAGGCCAGATTTGAACTCAGGTCCTCTTGACTTCAGAGCTGGTGCTCTATCTGCTGCATCACCTAGATGCCTCTTAATGTTTTTGACAGAACAAGGCGAGTCAGGAGCAGGAGCTGGGCACAATATGAATTTGAGAGAAATATTTATAAATGAATAAGTAGTTGATATTGTTGATTTGTTATTCTAATACACAATATCCTTTTAAATAGAAAATCTATTGCCATGCATAAATGTATGCTTTAACATTATATTCAAACATGGGAAAGACTTAGGTGGTTGCCATAACCATAAGCCATAGTCGGAAACCAGCTGGTGGCTTAAACTCAAGTAACAAGGAGTGGATCCCTGTAGAAACATCTTATATTGTGCTAGACTTGAAGCCCAACCCCAAAAGAGTTACAGCAAAGTTTTGCCTCCAAAAAACACATAACACAGCATATTTTTTTTTGGGGGGGGCAAGGAGTAGGGAAAGGGAGGAGTCACTAAATGTTGTTGACTGACTATCACTTCAGCTGAAGTGGTGGGGTGGAAAAACAAATTGGAATTAGAAGGCTTAAGTTAACTTGGGAAAAAAGGTAATGGCTAACATTTATATATTGCTCTACGTTTTGCTAAGTGCTTTGTATATATTATCTTATTTGACCTGGTAGATACTATTGGATAGGGACTATGAGTTCATTGCTATGGGGAACTCCCAGATAAAGAAAATTACCAATGTAGTTGACACCTCTGCAACTTGTTAGAATATTAGCTTCCTTGGAAAATGAATGGATGCCCATCAATTGGAGAATGGTTGAGTAAATTGTGGTATATGAATGTTATGGAATATTATTGTTCTGTAAGGAATGACCAGCAGGATGAATACAGAGAGGACTGGCGAGACTTACATGAACTGATGCTAAGTGAAACGAGCAGAACCAGGAGATCATTATATACCTCAGCAACGATACTGTTTGAGGATGTATTCTGATGGAAGTGGATCTCTTCGATAAAGAGAGCTTTAATTGATCAAAGATGGACAGAAGCAGCTACACTCAAAGAACACTGGGAAATGAATATAAACTGCTTGCATTTTTGTTTTTCTTCCCAGGTTATTTATACCTTCTGAATTCAATTCTTCCTGTGCAACAAGAAAACTGTTTGGTTCTGCACACATATATTGTATCTAGGATATACTGTAACCTATTCAACATGTAAAGGACTCCTTGCCATCTAGGGGAGGGGGTGGAAGGAGGGAGGGGAAAAATCGGAACAGAAGTGAATGCAAGGGATAATGTTGTAAAAAATTACTCTGGCATGGGTTCTATCAATAAAAAGTTATTAAACAAAATAAAAAAATAAAGATATTTAAACATTAAAAAAAAGAATAAAAAAAAAAAGAATATTAGCTTTCTGCCATTCCCCATTTGATAAGTGGCCCAAAGTTATAAGAAGGTAGTTTTCAGAAGAAGAAATTCAAAACTGTCAACAATCATATAAAAATGCTTTAAATCACTAATCATTAGAGAAATACAAATTAAAACAGCTCTGAGGTACCACTTCATATTCATCAGATATGCTAAGGTGACAGGAAAGGAAAAATGATAAATGGTAGATGGCTTCTGGGGAAATTGGTAGATTAATACACTATTGCTGGAGTTACAAACTAGTTTAACCATTCTGGAGAACAATTTACAACTATGCCCAAAAGATATAAAACTGTGGATACCCTTTGACTCAGGGTAAATACTGATACAAAATCAATACTGATACTAGATCTGTACCCCAAGAAGATCAAAGAAAAAGGAAAAAAAATCCATATGTACAAAAAATATAGCAACTTTTTGTGGTAGCAAAGAATTAGAAACTGAGGGTATATCCATCAATTGGAGAATAGATGGATGAGTCATAATATAAGAATGTAATGAAATGCTATTGCTCTGTAAGAAATGATGAAGAGGGGCAGCTAGGTGGCGCAGTGGAGAGAGCACCAACCCTGAAGTCAAGAGGACCTGAGTTCAAATCTGACCTCAGACACTTAACACCGCTTAGCTGTGTGACCCTGAGCAAGTCACTTAATTCCAATTGCCTTAGCAAAAGAAAAAAAAAATGATGAAGAGATTGGTTTCAGAAAAACCTGGGAAGGCTTGTATAAACAAATGCAAAATAAAGTGAGTAGGACCAAAAGAATAACCTATACAATACTAACAATATTGTAAAGCTAATCAACTATGAAAGACTTAGTACTTTGCCACAATCCCAAAATACTCATGATAGAAAATTCAATCTCCAGAAAGAAAACTGAGGGATTGATGGAGTGCAGATTGAAGAATATCTCTTTCCCCTTTTTATTTATTTTTCTTGGCCTTTTTTCTTATTCTACAAACAAGATACTTTATTTCTAGACTCCAGGAATTCTTTCTGGATGTTCCCTACACCTGGAATACTACTGACCTCTCTGGATTGCTTTAAATCCTAACTAAAATCCCACCTTCTCCAGGAAGTCTTGATTAATTCTTAATTCCAATGCCTCCTCTCTATTAATTATCTTTTATTTATCATATTTATATATGTACATATATATATATATATATCTTAATTCCTATATATTTGTTTGCATGTTATTCCCTCCGTTAGAGTATAAACACCTTGAGGGGAGAGACTATCTTGTTTCTTTTTGTATCCTCAGTGGATACAATGCTTGGAACAGTGCCTGGTACATAGTAGGTGCTTAATAAATGTTACTGATTTTTTTTCCTTCTAGAACATGATTCATGCAAAATATATTTTGCATGGCTTCATATGTATGATAGGTATTATATTTCTTGTCTTCTCAGTGAGGTAGAGGGAGGGAGAGAATTTGGAACTGAAAAGAATGTTAGTTTTTTGGGAGCAGGGATCATCTCTCTTTTTAAATTTATACTCCCAGTACTTAGCACACAGTAAGCATTTAATAAATATATTTTCATTTTATTCATTTATTAGACAGTTGTCAAGGCACTTGAGAAATTCACTTGCTCAGTGTTACTCAGCTTGTATGTCATGTCTGAGGCAAGATTGGAACTCAAACCTTCCTGGCCTCCAATTTCATAACTATATCCTCTTTGCCACCTAGTTGGAGCCTTAGCTTCCTTATCTATAATTGAGGATACTGGAGTAAATTAATTCTAAGATCCTTTCCAGTTCTAAAGCTATGAACCTGTAAGATCTGATTCCTGTCATTGCCTCTGCCTTGCTTGTAAGAGACATCTGATAAATATTAGCTTCTTGTCTTTGTATTCCCAGTGCCTAGCAAAACTCCTTCTTTACAGAAAAGTTGAATTGAGTTAGTTGATTTAATAACAATTCCTATCTGTCCAAGAGTCTAGAAAATATTTAGTTTTGGGGTACTAAAAGAAATATGAACTGAGGTAAACTATTTACTCAAAGAAATTTATGAATGAATAGAAAGACAGAATAGTCATGTGTCAAAGGAGAGATAGGCTTTAGATTCCTTTGGCTGTTATTTTCACAATGAAAAGAAAAGGAAAGGAAAACTTCCAGCACTTTGGATGGGATCCCTTTGATGAACTTATAGAAGAACATGGGCCAGAGTCACACAAGATAGGCAGATGTGAAATGTTTGGGTTGTAGTCTGTATCATGGTAGGGATTATTTACATGAATGAGATCATGTCCACTTGAGTACTTGAGATATTCAATAAATATTTGCTGATTGATTTTTCCCCCCCTAATCTTCTCTTAGAAAACCTCCCAGAGTGGCTTTCAAAGCCACTTCATCAGGCTATTACCACTATCTCCTTTTCATTTTTCTCTTTTTTTCCTTCCTCTCATTTTAGGTCAATTTGATTGAAGCTCCTTTCATTTGACCAGGAACTCTCAAATTCTGAGCCTGTCCTCAAAACAGTGTACTTGTTTTTACTTAAGCAGTTCCTGAAATCCTATGTCCTTTGGGAAGTGTGTTATGTGTTATTGCATAAGTCAGAAGGCAGATTTTCTCCAGAATTAGGGCCAGAGGTAGATGAGATAGACACATCTCTAAGTATACCACATTCAATAAGAAGGATGGAAAGGTGCTTTGACAACTACATTTTTAATGCATATATTATTACAATAAAAAATCTTTTCTCCATGGTAGATATATACTTATTTATTAGATCTATGATGTTAAGTAATAAAAAAGAGCACAATTTTCAAAAGAGACAATACAATTCTCAAATCTTTCCTTTTTTCTCATACCTCCAGTGAAGCTAGGGTGAAATTCTAATAATGATTGCATTCCCTTTCCCCCACCCCATCCTACACTTAGCTTTGTTTTGTATGATATGTAAATATTTATTCTTGTGTGTGCATATTTGGAGGATATTTATTTTTCAGTTGCCATTTAAGTCTTCTTTATGTTTGTCTAAAGTGAATTTTTTTTGTTTGCGACATAAGGTCATGGAAAAAATTTTAAATCACTGCACATAGATCCTTTCGTGTTATGGTTAATTTGAACTTAATTTCTTTTTTGATCTTTATAAAAAAGGATAGAGATGAGATAAGCTGTGTGCTTCTGTAAAATTTATCAACTCAGATTTTTTTTCTGAAATTAGTTGATTCAGTTCAATATCAGATTTTTCTTGGGCTGAAATCTTCACCTTGCCCTTCTAGCTTTATCTCTTGGTCAGAATTCACTTTATATCTGATAACCTTCTTTCCTTTCCTGGATTTTCTTTTTCTTCTGCTTTGTTAGAGGATGTGCGATTTAACCTATACGTCCACAACCCAACAAACAGGTGTGGAGGAATAATAAGGATCTTTGCCAAATAGAGATGTTTTAAAATGGAGCTATGAAATAAAACAAACTACTGGATTCCCCTACTGTTAATTAGGGAAGAACAAGGAAAGCTCCAAAAGTAAGAATTGCCTTCAAAAATATTCCCAAACCTTACTCCCTACAAATCTTTCACCACAGAGAGATCTTCATCTCTTACTTCAAATGTATCGGCGCTGGCCACTTTAGCAGAGAGATCCCTGGATTAGGAGTCACAAGACTCGGGTTTTGTCTGGGGCCGATTACTATTACATTTCAGAGCCTGGAGAAAGCTCTTCTTTGGGACTAGGTCTCTACTCTGTAAAATGAAGGGGCTGAGTAGTTGATCTCTAAGGCCTTTTTTTCAGCTCTAAAATTCTGAGGTTCTAGGATTCCCCGCTTCCCAGCCTCCTTGATACCACCTTCGCGCCCCTACCTCTCATTCCCTTTTCCTTAGTTTCCCCAGTCCCTCACAGGGCATCGGTTATATTTACCTCTCAGGTTCTTTTTTTTTTTTTTTTTTTTCCCTTCTTTTTTTTTTTTTAATCCTAGGGAAAAGCCAGTGGGCTTTGGGCGGGTGTATGTGTATGTGTGGTGGGGGGAGAGGTTGATAGAGGCGGGGGTGTCGGGGAGGGCCGAAGGAGGCGGCCCCTGATTGGCTGGGGAGGGGGAGTGGAGGCACGGAGTTTCCCACAATGCCCCTGTGCGGTGCAGCCGCGGATGGATGCTGCGGGAAGGGGCTGCCATTTGCTGCCCCAGCCAGCGGCGCGCTGACCTGCCCAGTCTCCTGCAGTCGCCGCCACTTGGCCCCGGCCCGGGTCCTTGCAGCCGCTCCATCTCAGCTCGGTCCGTGGTTCCTGGGGTCGCCAACATGAATACTAGCTCAGGGAGCGGAGAGGAGAAAGGGGCTGCCGGCAGCAGCAGCAGCGGAAGCGGCGGTGGCGGTGGCGGTGGCGGCGGCGGGAGCTGCTGCCGCGGAGCCGAGGGCGGTGTACCGGACACGCGGAGCGCAGGGGCTGGAGCTTCGGCGGCGGCGGCGGCGGCGGTGGCGGCTGCAGCAGCCGCCCTGGAGGAGCCTCAGGCCACCGGTCAGAAGGAGAAGGACGAGGCTCTGGAGGAAAAGCTGAGAAACTTAACTTTCCGGAAGCAGGTCTCTTACAGGTAGGAGAGAGAAACCCAGGAGACCCAGTGATTTCCAAGTCCCTTTAAGATGTTCCTCAAACCCACTCCTTTCTCTTTCCTTTAAAACGATTATCAGGAAGTTGGAGACACCTGCCGAGCTTTCCTTCTCTTCTCCCCACCCCCACTCCCATTTCCTGGAATCTTTACCCTCCTCACAGCTTCGAGTCTGGAGTATGAGGATGTTCCTTTCCCACCCTGTCCTCGGGCTGAGCTTCTGGAGATAGGAGAAAAGAAAGGGTTCCTTGGTTCTTTAATTCAGAATAGGAGGATGGTGGTGATGGTGGGAGATTCAGGTAACCTGAAAGTCGTTCCTAAAGTTGCCCATCAGTCATTGCCTCCTTTAGTCACCAGAAATCCCCCAGATTTCTCTAGATGGCACCTTGGCACTAACTTAAGAACTGAGATCACTCCGACAGGTAGAAGCGAAGAGCAGAGCAGCTTTATATTTAAGAGGAAAAATTATGGTCACAAAAACCTGCAACTAACAAATGTATAAATATGTATGTACACATATATATGTATATATACATACTTGTATACACACACACACACACACACACACACCCCCCCCCCTATACTTTAGTATCATGATCTGGATTGCCTGTGTGTGTGTTCTGTGCAAAAGTGTGGTGGGTCTCCAACAGTTTACTGTTGGTGTCTCGATGAGGAGACCCATGTTAAGAACAAAATAATCATAATCACTTCCTGGAACTATATAATTGGGGCTAAGGAAGGTAAAGATAGTAGATTCTGGCAGCTATTCTAGCCAGAATGGTGTAGAAGAAAAGCTTTTCTTTGTAATGCATTTCACTAAAAGGCAAAAATCAAGTGTTATGCAGAGAGAATCAAGATATTGTCTATTTTGGGGCAGCTCAAATGGAGGAATTAGTGGTTTATCTTCTGATAGATCAAGGATTGAGGTAATGTGGGGGTCATAGATTAGTGTCATCTTTTTCTTTTTGAGATTTAATATATTATTTGAGAAAAGGTCTGAAAAAAGCAAATCTTCATCTAAAAAAACAAAACAAAACAAAACAAAACAAACTTATATGTTCCCTTCCAGAAAGCTATATCCAGCCTGTTAACCCATGGACTGTTATGTAAGCAAAGGCAAGTGACAAAGGTGTGTGGGTTTGAGAGTGTGTGTGTGTGTTTGGGGCGGGGGTAGATAGGTGAATCATTAAGATCCCTACAGACTTTGTGCTTGGCTGGGATCCCTCAGACTTATAGATCTGTTTGTTCTAGTCATTTACTGAATGTAGGTAATGTGATTTCTACTTTTTCATTGTTGCAAAATTGCTGGTTGAAGAAGTTGCATTCCAGAATTCCTGTGTTGCATTTTTGTTCCCAGTAGGCTGAGGGAATTTCCCACCTGAGTTGCTCTTTCTGTTACTCACTTAGATCAGGACCAATCAGATTTCGATCTTCATATTTTGGCTTTCTAAAAATAGGGTAAGAGGTGGGAGTGATGGGGAAGGATGGCTCTAGGGAGGCATGTTAGGACATAGAACATGCTACTTCTTCTTACTTAGTCCTTGGGAAGCTGGAGCTGCTGTGCAATCCAGTGCTGTAATGATCAGGAGTTAATTTATATGAAGCAACTCTGCTGGGTCTCTGTTGTCATGGTCTAAATCACCTCCTCGCGTATAAGAATCCAACATTATCATTTGTATCAACTCCTCCCTATGTAGGTCTCAGGCTAACATTTGTAAGGGAAAGCAGATCAAATTCTAAAGGGATTTTGTTTGGTCATAAGCTTTTGAATTCCATTTTAGTGAGGTGGGTGCTCTTTAAGCATCATTTCCCTTTAACATTCTTTATCTGTTAATTTTCTGAGGTCTTGAAAAGATGTCTCTGTTGCTTTGAGAATTGTGACCTTTTACTTCATGTCTTATGACCCCCTCAGACGAGGTCAGATGGTATATGGAACGAGTGGAAAGAAGAGAATCAAGGCAAAAGACCCCTACAGATTATTCTTGCTTCAGGTGACTTGGAAAAATTATCTTCCTGACTGCCATCTGCATCAGAGTCATCAGCTGGCCTGAGCCCTGAGTCCTGACCATGCTTACAGATGGTCTGAAAGGACGGGAGAGCAAGCTTTTTGGTGGTTTGGTGTCTGTTTGCCTGGGAGGAGCTCTTTACTTCATTACTTCAGCTCTGATAGCACCTGGAGGGAAAAGTGAGGTCATAGGATCATAGGACCGTGAGATTATAGATGGATAAAGAGCTAGAAGGGGCTTTAGGGGTTATCGAGTTCATCCTTCTCATTTTACAGATGAGGAAATTGAGACCCGGAGAGTTTAAATGACTTATTCAGATTCACCTAGCTAGTTAGTGTCTGAAATAAGCTTTGAACCCAAGACTTCCTTCCTGTCTCCAGATGTAGTACCTTATCTGCTTTTTCTTGAGAAAAAACTATCTGAAAAAAGCTATCACAACATGAATCCAACTTGAGATGGTTCATGAGCTGTGTGTGTGTGTGTGTGTGTGTGTGTGTGTGTGTGTGTGTTGTGCATATATAGATCTAGGGAATGGAGTGGGGAGAGAAAAGACAGTATCCCAGGATTAGATTTTGAGTTGAAAGGAATCTTCTGGAATAACCAGTCCATTCCCTTCCCAGAGAGAAGAAATTTACTCAAAAACAGAACAGTCAGTAAGTGGTGCAGTTGGGATTTGAATCTGCATCTTTTGACTCCAAATTTAAAGTTTTCCATAGCATTGGTTAAAAATTGTTCGGGAATATTGATATGGATGCAGGCAAGAGTTTTAAGATATACTTTGCCTTACAGAGGTTGGTTTATTTGAATACACCCTTAGTCTTCCATTTTTTAGTAAGTTAATAAACTTTGGATTGTCAGAGGATTAAAAGTATGATTGCCTTACCTGCTCGGTTGCTTTTCTGGGCTTTTTGAAGAACATGAGCTTCTTGTGAAATGGCACTTGACAGAGTGAGGAAAGGGGGTTATGTTTTGGGGGAGGTGTGTGTGTGGGGGTCTCATCATCTATTTCTGTTGCTAAGGAACATATAAACCAAGGTTTAAAAATAAATGAGGAGTGGGTGGGCATGCAGTGACTCCTGTCTTTTTAGAGACCAGAGCCCTTTTCAAAAGCCTTTAAATAGCCATTTCTGGAGGCTGATTATTCATTTTGCTTGACTTTGACTTTGTTAAGGAAAATAAACTCCTTTATACCCCAGATTTCCCCTCATTATCTCATCCTTCTTGAGTTTTTTTTTTTTTTTTGGGGGGGACCATTTTTCCATGAGGATTTTTCCTTTCTTTCAGTTCCTGCTCCCCTAGAGCAAGCAGGCTTTGTAGACAGCTGCGCTGAGGGTTTTATGAGGCAGTGTTAGTGAGCCAGTACTTTTCTCTTAAAATTAGTACCTTTTTTTCTTACAAATTAGGGTGCTGCAACAGATACATACATGCAAAAGACTATGTCATGTGTAGGAGATTATTTTTTCCATCCTTTTGGATTCCCATTTACATCAGCACAATAGAAGTTATTCTCAGAAACACACTAGTTTTCAGGGGATTCATTTTAGGTGTTAGGTGTGTGTGTGTGTGTGTGTGTGTGTGTGTGTGTGTGTGTGTGTGAGAGAGAGAGAGAGAGAGAGAGAGAGAGAGAGAGAGAGAGAGAGAGAGAGAGAGAGAGAAAGAGAGAGAGACAGAGAGAGACAGAGACAGAGACAGAGAGAAAGAGAGAGAGAGAGACAGAGAGACAGAGAGACAGAGAGAGACAGAGAGAGAGAATGAGAATATATATGAGAGAAGAGAGGAAAAAAAAAGACAGAAAGAAAGGGGAGGGAGAAAAGGGAGAGAGAGACAGAAAGAGAATGACAAAGAAAAAGAGAATCAGAGAGACAGAGTGGGGAGAGAGATTTTGTGTGTGTGACCATAGCTGCCCACTGGCTGCTTTTTCTCTTTCCACCTATTCCAAATGTTCTCTATGACTTTTTATCTCCTTATGGATCACATTGACTCTACACCTTTGGGTACCTGTACTCCTTCCATATTTAAACTGAAAAAATCCCTCTGCTGATTTGCAGTCAAGCTTATACATTCTAACACATGGCAGGGAGAAAAATATAATTGTTAAGGACTGCTGAGAAACATTCTTTCACCCACATGGCACATGCCATCTCTACAAAGATACCCTTATGAGATTTTCATATGGTGATAAAAAAAAATGCTACCCAGGTGCAATGTGGGTGAGTATAGAATCCAATGAGAAATTCACACTTCTGCTATCATATGGGCAGCCAAGTGTGAGAATAAAGTATGATTCTGAGAGGGAAGAGCACTGGGATATATTTCTTATGCTCTCACCTGCTTGCAAGGTGTTTCATTGCCCTTTGCCTTGGTCTCTCTCTCTCTATAAAATGAGGGTAGAAATGCCTTCTTTCTGTCGTTTTTGACAGGACAAGAAGAAGGTGAATTAAACACCATTTGAGGGTTGCTGTATGTTGCTTAGCCTAGAATGTTGCATATACAGAAAATATCTAGAATCAATAAACACTTTCTTTAGTGCCTATTTTGTTTTTTCTTAACTTAGCAATTAAGACATTGTATTAGCCTTCCATTTCTTCATTTTCCAAAACAGGAACATAAAGATAGAAGAAAGGCTAATGTGGATATAGGAGGGATGATATAGATCCAGTTTTTACTTTTTAATTATTACAAATATGGCTCACTTCAAGAAAGTTAAATAGTAAAGTTAAGAATTTTTTGTTTCAGGTGGTATTATAGAAAAGGGTTCTGTGGTTTGTAGTAAGTTGGTTACTTGTACCTGGTACTGTGGTAATAATTTTGGCCTGAGATAGGAGATCTGAGTTCAAGATCTAGCTGTTGAACAAGTCATTTCCTTTTTCTAGGGTAGGAAAGGACTGTATTAGATGACTTCTGAGGTTCATCCTAGCTCATTAATTCTATGAGTTGTCCAATGCTAACTCACATTTTATATAGCACTTTAAAAAGAGCTTTTTCCTTATATTAAGCATGTGAAGTATGTTATTATGGTGATGATTATTATCATAAATATTATTTTGGACTAAAACTGTATTTTAATTTGGTGACAGGAACTCCCAGTGAGGAAAATCCCTCTGCTAATATAGATTCTCAACTACTTTGCAACTCACCTGGAGTTACCTGAAGAGGCTGAAAAGTTGCTTTCTTATGGTCATGTGACCAGATTAGGTGGAACTTGAACTCTGAAAGTCTTGAATTCCAGGCCAGCTGTTGATATACCACACAATCTTTGTATTAAAATGAGGAAACTGAGGCTTTGAGATGAAGGTCCTTGACTTCAACCTCAATCTCTTTTCTTCAACTTCAGTGTTCTTTCCACTACACCATCCTATCTCCTTATCTATGAGTCATATGCTTGTCAGAGATTTTGTGAAATCAGGTCAATTTAAGAAGTAGAAAAAGAGCCAGTGTCAATGAAAGATATTTCACATATGAATATAAAGAGTATTGAAGTATGCTGGATATGGTATTGCCCATCTGAGAATAATCTCCTCTTCTCTATTTTCACCATATTCCTTGCCCAAGTAGGCTTCCAGAGCCATCCCATTTAGAACCAAGATCAGAAGGACAGGACTAATGAAAGAAGCATTATTAAAAATGGATAAAATAAAATGTTTATTTCATCTTTTCATTAAAGAAATCAACATTTATGCCTTAGAGGGGGCAACTGGGACTTTTTTTGTCCTAGGGAGCCAAATTTCTACAGCCCAGAAAGTAACTGAAGTCCTTCATCAGCATAGAAACAATAACATTTAACATTAACACAGTTAAGAAAAATTAATTAAAATAGGAACCTATCAGATGGCAGGCTGGAGGGAGCTTCTCTCTCTTGTCCCCATCCCCACACATGTCCAGACTCCCTGGAAGCAACCTCAAGCTCTGTCTTAGGGTCCCTAGTTGCTCCCTTCCCACTCCTGCTCAACTTGAGGGCATGTCCCAGATATAGTTTGTGATTCTTTCCTAGTCAACACTCACTAGAACAAACCTTTGAGTAGTCCTATCCTTACTTTTGGTTCTTTTCTTAGTATGTATTTCTGTTAAGGAGACAGGATATAATATGATAGAAAAAGCATAGTGTCTTCAGACTTGGGTTCAAACCTTAACACCCTCACTCAGTAGCTCTGAGATTTTGGGTTCGTCTGAGTTGAGCTTGGTCTCCTTGTTTGCTGTCTACCCTTCCTATCTGGGAGAATCACATGAAATAATGTATATGAAATTATTCTGTAACCTGTAAAGTGTTATATGGAACATCATGGGATTTAGGTTGTTCTTTGCCCCTTTGCAGGGCTTTCCTTTATCCTTGGATTTTTGTTTTCATGACATAGATGTTTTTATTCATTCAGCAAACATTCTAAAAAAGTATCTACTATATGTCAAACATGGTGCTGAATGCTGGAGTCAGGATAAAAAGAAATAGTCTGCTCTCAAGGATCTTACATTCTAATGAAGGCATAAGATGCTCTCTCCCCTGTATTTTTTCAGGGTAGGTAGCCAATGCATAGTCTGGATGAACGAACCTTTTCTCAACTATTCAGAGAGATGCTTTGGAATGAAAAGATTATAAAAAAGAAAGGCCAACCCACTGGGATCATGTTATTTATTGTTACCTAGTAGATTCTAGCTAATCATACTTATCTTATAGATACAATTTATTTCCTTCTAGGCAACTAGATGGCACAGTGGATAGAGCCCCTGGTCTGGAGTCAGGAAGGCTCATCTTCCTGAGTTTAATTCTGGCCTTGGACACTTATTAGCTGTGTGACCCTCAACAAGTTATCTAACCCTGTTTACCCCAGTTTCCTTAAAAAAAAAAAACAAACTAGGGGCAGCTAGGTGGTGCAGTGGATCGAGCACCAGCCCTGAAGTCAGGAAGATCTGAGTTCAAATGTGATCTCAGACACTTAACACTTCCTAGATGTGTGACTCTGGGCAAGTCACTTAATCCCAATTGCCTCAGGAAAAAAAAAATTGGGTCATAAAGAATTGGACACAACTAAAATGACTGAACAACAATAGATATTATATTTCCAATTATAGCGACTGGTACCAAGTGACATGGATTTTAGAGGTATAGATAGGCCATTTTCAACAGATGTAAATAAATGAGAGCTAGGGATAGAACACCACACAAAATAGCTACTTATGTACTTTCTGTGGTAGTATAACTCATTAAAATAATGCTGAATATAATTAGCCAGTGACTAATTGCTAACTATTTCAAGGGGATACAATATAGAGCAAAATTAAAGAAATAAAAACAGCTAGATGCAAGTACCTTCTACTGATTTTCTATTGTTATCAATCACTGCATAGTTTATCTTTTGTTTTCATTTATACTTGAAAGAAAACTTCTAATTTTCTCCCACTTATCATTTTGGTATCCTAATACCACTAGTCTTGTGTCTCTTCATAGTTTCAGCTATTTTGCCAACCTCTTGGGGGCTTCGGAGTGGTATCAAAAACCTTTAACTATCTATTTGTGCCTATCAAAGAGAAGGCATTAATTTGCTTCCCAAACACTACCAATTAGCTCTGGAACACTTTAATCCAGCCAATCCTTCGCCAAGGGAGAATATTGATTCCCTACTGCATGTACTTTGTGTTTACTTTTTCTCTCATGGTTAGACCCGAAATAGAGAGAAAAGTCATGGCTACTTAATTTGCCTGGAGATTGTATAAAATCCTTCAGTTGTCTTTTGTCTGATTCAGATAAGGTTCTTCTGGTTATTACACTTCTGTCACTGACTTTCTCTTTCTACTGATCTCAGTTTTGATGTAAAGGTCATTGTATAGAAAATTGCATAAGAATATTCTTTAATCAGCTTAACAGTTCTCAGTGTTATTGTTGTCTTTATTAGCCAGTGGGCTAAGCCCTTTCCCCCTTTTAAATGTTTTAAAAACACATTTAAACAAATGGCAAACTCTAGTATTTTTGCCAAGAAAATGCTAAATGGGGTCACAGAGAGTCGCATAGAACTGTAACGACTGAACAAAAACAAATAGATCATACTTCAATATTTAAATGGATTTATGAGCTCATCCTCCAACAATTCATATCATGGCTCCTCCCTGCCTTCTCATTTGCTATAACTCTTGTCAAAGTTTTCCCATTAATTCTCCCCAAGGGATCTCTCCAGTCTGCTAGGTCTTTTGACTTGCTGTGTGTCCCCCAGCAGCACAGAGGCTATCTATCTGTTCTTTCTTACTCTTCTTACATTACAGACCCACCTCCTTTTCTGGCCATACATCTCTTTGATAATATCTCTTACACAGCTCTGAGCTGCAATTTGTCATTAGTATTATGCTGTAGCCTATTTACTCCCACCATATGTTTCTTCATTGTCCTTTGGGTGACCTGCAGTTTTATTTCTCAGAAATTGTGTTATTTTATGATTCTTAGCCATATAGCACCACCAGAAAAAATTGGTTTGAAAAAGATGAATTTTTGTTTCAGGGAGAAAGCTGGGATCAGTGTAAGTACTTCTTAGCTCTGCAAATAAAATCTAGCCCACTCTCTTCCTCCCATTCAATTATGGGTCCAATTCATTTCACCATTTGTAGTGAACATAGGTGATGTACAGTTTTTTTAAAAGAGATTTTTTTTTCTTTCTAGGAAGCAGCTGGTGGCACAATGGATAGAACACTTGGTCTGGAGTTAGGAAGACCTGAATTCAAATCTACTCTCAGATACTTACTAGCTGTGACCCTGGGCAAGTCACTTAAATGGGGATGATAACAGCGTCTAGTTTGTTGGATCCTCCCAGTTTGTTGGGAGGATCAAATGAGATAATTATTTGTAAAAGCACTTAGCACAGTGCTTGTCATAGGGCAGGCATCATATAAATATTTATTTCTTCCCCTCCCCATTCCCTCACAGGGACTTATATGACTTTTGCATTAAAGCCAATGTGATTTCTATGGAAAAAGAAAATTCTTTAGTTCAAGATTAGTTGATGACATTAACAGGCAGTGTTATAGAACAAATCCTGATATTAGCCAAAAAAGGTCTGGCCACTGTTAAGTTTGAGAAGAAAAAAATTTAGTTAGAATTGGCAATGGCTGTCACTAAATTAATATTTAAAAATGATACTTCATATGGTTAGCCCTCTCTTCTAAACCTAGTTAGTAAAGCCTACTTCTGTTTGGTATTTGAAAGTTTTAATGTAAGCTTGATTTTTGGGGTTAATGTTAAAACTGCCTAGCTAGTATGAACATTATGTAGAGCTTATACTTTAGTCATGGTATTTCCATATGTAATAAATGAACCATAAATAGAGGATTAATAGAAGTTGTCATTCCCATTAAGAATATTAATATTCTTATATTAAATATTCAATATAAGAATATATACTTTCCTCATTTCTTTCTGTCTTTATCTCTCTCTTTGCACACACACACACACACACACACACACACACACACACACACACATCTATTCCTTAAATTTGTCTTTTGATTCTTAGCTTCCAGGAAAATTATTCAGACTTTTCTTGAAACTTGATTTGATTGATTGATACATTATTTTTCCATTTCTTGAATACCTACAGGGATCTCAATATTTTAAAAAGAAGCCCATTCTATTTTTTGGACAGTTTTAATTGTTAGGAAATTCTCCTTTATATAATGTTAAAATCTGTTTCTACCCAAAGTTTTTCATTCTTCCCTTTGATTTCAAGGCTTCATAAGATTGGAGCAAATAAATGAAAGAGTCCAAGTAGGAAGGCCTAGGTCATTGTTCATGGAAGTAGGGAAGGTCAGGCAGCCAGCCAGTATCCTCAGAGACAGAGAAGCTAGTCCTCAGGCACACAAAGAGCCCCACCTCTGAACGGCTGAGCAAATGAGTCAGGAACCTAAGTACAGAAGCGTTGGCTTACAAGCAGAGGAAGGAACAGGCTACTAAATATAAGTGGTTTGATCCAGAGTCTCCCTTTTCATAAATCACATCAAATGGGGGAGCAAAACCCATGGAAATCCCTGTAAAGAAACAAGTCTCTTTCCAAATTAAGCATGCTTATTCATATATCTTTTTAAATGTTCAGAGGAGGAAAAAACACCCCAAACAAAAAAGGTTTACTTCAAAATTTTCTGTCAAGAAGCCTGGATAAAAAGAAATTGCCTAAGGTTTCAACACAGACATGAACGATGGTCCAGGAGGAAGGGTAGATGGCTTCTCATTTACTTTGAAGGGTTCAAGGGCTGACTGTCATGTGTTTATTGTAAGAATGAATCAAGATGTAGGGATCTACTTATTAGTCATTCAGCCAATCAACTGGCACTTAGTAATATCTACTATGTGTCAAGCACCATGTGAAGCATTAGGGATACAAAGAAAGGCAAACCAGTCCTTGCTTTCGAGGAATTCACATTTTAATAGGGGAGACAGCATACAAACAACTTTGTATAAATAAGATACATGGATAAATTGGGAATAATCAATAGAGGCTTCTGATAAATTTTACTTACATCTCTTTTAGAAACCGTATGGACCAAAAAACTGAATTTTACCCCTCTCTTCCCCCAAACTGTATATATAAATATTCAGTAAATACATGAGGGAGAATAGAAGAAAGGAGTTCCAAATAGTGAAATTAATGCTGGCTCCAACTGGTATCTTCAGACATTGTTGAATGAAGCAAACATAATCTCTCAAAGAAGGAAGATAAGGCAATCTGACAGGTTTTGAATGCCAAATGGACTTCCACACAGTAGCTAGGAAACAAGACAGGTTTCTAAAACCTGAATAATTCTTTCACACATGAGGACTATCTCCAAGATTCCACAGGAAAATTAAACTCTATTTCAAAAATAAACTTTGAGACTACTTAAAAATAAAAGAACTTTTTATGAGTCAATGCCGAAAAAATTATAAAGGACTACCAGCATTTTAGAATCAACTTTTGGAGAAATCTTCAGAATACTAAAGGACAGTATTTTATTCACTGCCTTTTTTTTTTTTTTTTTTTTGGGGGGGGGGATAGCTTAGTTCAGCTAGATGGAATTTTTCTTAAAGATTTTTTTAAAACCCATTTAGCTTAAATTGTGGCTTTATTTTCCTTTTAGACCCTCTTACACAGCCTCAAGATTATATCTTTCATACTTTAATCTGACTGCCTTCAGAGTCAAGTCACATCAAACTAATAAGCTTTATTAATTGTTTGCTATGTGCTAATTACCATTCTCAGCACCAACAATACAAAGAAAGACAAAAAATTAGTCCTTAGTCTTAAGGTTCACATCCTAATGAGGAGATGATATGGAAACAAGTACATTCAGGATATATGCAGTGTAATTGAGAGATGGAAGTATATCTTTCCTCTTTAACCTTTAACCTGATGAGAGATCAAAGGTTTCAGTGATCTCTGTTTTAGCTTTATCCAATTTCTTTCTGACTGTTCATGTCCCAAGGCAGTCCTTTTTATTCTGTCGGGAGAATTTATTAAAGATAGGGATCTTTGTGTGTATTTTTTGTATTTTCAGCACCTAGTCCAGTGCCTTGACATAGTGGGTGTTTAATACATGTTAAGCCTGTGCTTAAAGATTACCAGTAAAGAGCAGCCTACTACTTCTTCCTGAGATATCCCATTCCACCCTTGGGAAATTTAATGTAAAAAATTGTTATCCTTTTATCATTTTGTTTTCAAATATATCCCTCCTCTTACTCTTCCCCAGAGCCCTTCCCTTCTTACAAAGAATAAAAGAATAGGGGATGGGAAGGGAATAAGTTTAACAAAATTAACCAACACATCAACTAAGTCTAAAAGTCTAAGGAAGTATTTGACTTATAACCTCCCACCTCTGTAAAGAAGGGAAAAAAGTATATCTCCTCTTTTATTCTTTAGAATCAAAGTTGAAAAGTATAATGACACTAGCTTTCACTGTTAGAAATTATCCTGATGGGGAAAAAAAGAAAAAAGTGTATTGTCCACTAGGTGACAATACATTTAGATGGATTCCCAAATTGAATGATCAAAAGATATTTATTGATGGTTCAATGATAGCTCAGAAGGAGGTCTCCAGTGACTAGTTAACATTTTTATCAATGACACAGATAAAAGAATAGACAGCATTCTTATCAAATTGGCAGATGACAGTAAACTAAAACTGATGACTAATACACTAGATGACAGACTTTTTTCCTCCCCTCTAATATCAAGCCTAAATTTGACTCTTTGAAACTTTAACCTGGTTCTGCCTTCTGAGATCAAATGGAACAATTCTAATTCATATTTCATGTGATAGCTTTTTAATTACTTAATAACAGCTATTATTTTTTTTTTTCTTTGAGTCTTCTTTAGACTAAATATTTCAAGTCCTTTCAATCATTCTTCATATGGCATAAACTCTAGGCCTTTGACCATTCTGATTAACAATAATAATAGCAAGCATCTATATATCACTTTAAGGTTTGCAAAGCTTTTTGAATATATTATTTTATTTGATCTCAGAGTACAGTGAGTTTATCATCCCTTTGTTCCTGGATGCTTCAGATGTCTTAATGAAACCTAAGTCTGTTACCTTTTTTTGGCAGATACATCACATTACTGACTCATATTGATGTAGTATTCTATCAAAACCCTTGTATTTTTTAGACAAACTGCTGTCTAACTATACTTTCACAATTTGAACCTGTAAAGTGGTTTTTTTGAACCAACTAATATTCCAACCTCTCAAGAATGTTATTGTTCCTCAGTCTGTCATCTGGTGTATTAGTCATCAGTTTTAGTTTACTGTCATCTGCCAATTTGATAAGAATGCTGTCTATTCTTTTATCTGTGTCATTGATAAAAATGTTAACTAGTCACTGGAGACCTCCTTCTGAACTATCATTGAACCATCAATAAATATCTTTTGGCCATTCAACTTGGGAATCCATCTAAATGTATTGTCACCTAGTGGATCTCTTTTTTTCCCCACCAGGATAATATGAATAATTTTTGTTAAATAGTTTGCTAAGATCTAGGTAAACTATAGTTACAACAACATTCCTATCAGAAAAAGGAATAGGGATAGGAGAAGTTTTTTTTGGTCATGATTTTCTTGATACCAACGATGACTCTTTGTGATCATGGTTTTTTTCTAAATATTCATGAATCATCAGTCAATAAAACGTTTTAGAATATTACCAAGAATTGAAGTCAAGTTCATCAGTCTATAGTTTGTAGATTTTGTTTTCTCCACTTTTTCTAAATTAGGACAAAATTTTACCTTCTTCAGTCCTGTGGTCATTTTCCCATTCTGCACAATCTTTCAATCTCAGTGACATCAGCTCAGCATTCACATCAGTTGGTTTTTTCAGAAACAGAATATAGTTTTTCTGGGCCAGATGACTTGAATTCATCAAGGATAACTAGGTATTCTCTTGTTATTACTTGTCTTTGATGTCAACTCCCTATTAACTTCTCTGTTCTGTCTTCATCAATACAAAGGTCATTCTTTTTGATAGAGAAAATAGAAACAAAATTAGATTTGAGCACACTATGAAGTGTGGTCCTATCTCTTCTTTGATAGTCTGCTTCTCCTTAATTTTTGACAGAGAAAATAGAAACAAAATTAGATTTGAGCACACTATGAAGTATGGCCCTATCTCTTCTTTGATAGTCTGCTTCTCCTTATATAGATTAAAGGAAAAAAAAAAAAAACCCACAAGTCTTTTATTGTCCTTAGTTTTCCTTTCCAGGCCAGCTTTATTTCTATCTTTAGTGTTTCTAAGACTATTCTTACACTACCATGCTATGCTTTTGCATTCATCTTGTTACCTGTATTTTTTTCTTCTCTTCCTATCCTTTTAAAACTCTAACTTGACTGAGGAGTTATTTCTGCCAAGCTTATTGGGCATGCATCTCCATCAGTCTCTTCAGGCAATTTCTGTTTCTTCTCATTGGAATAATTTCTTATTTTGCTTTTGAAATTTCATTCTTAAATTTTCCTTCTCTCTTGGATTTTCTTCCCTTGTAGAACTTGGTCCATAAGGTCTTACTTGTCCTTCCTTTGCAGTTCTTGAAATATATTTACCAAAACTCTTGACAATGTCAGTCAGTGACTGACTTTCCTTTCCTTTTCTATCTTGGACTCTGAAAAACTATGGTCACCTCTCATAAGATTCCTGTTATTTCTCTTCAGCAACCATTTTCACTTTACTGGTGAATCAGATCCAGAACAGTCCTTCCCTTTGTTAGTTTTCACCTTAAGAAGCATGAAATTATCATAAAGGCAAATAAAAAAAGATACTTTATTTTTGGCAGATAGAGAGCTCTAATAGATGTCTGTACAATTAGAAGTCCTCAAAAATTACGATATCATGTTTCAGTGTCATATTCGTGGTGTGTTTTCTCATCTCCTTATGTTTCCTTCTTCTGTTCAAGTAGTCTATAGTCCATTTTATTAAATTGTGGTTCACAATCCCATAGAGGATTTCATAATTGAATGTGGGTATTATTAAATTATGATTTATTATTGGTAAATGTTTGATTTGTATACTTTTTTGTAGTTATTTCTTGGGGTCACATAAAAAGTTCTTAGGCAAAAAGGGATCATAAGTGGAAAAAGTTTAACAAGTCTTGGTCTATAGTATATTCTGATAGTAAAATCTCTTCTTTTCTGCCTCTGTTCATTTTCATCAAAATGCTCTCTGTCATCTTTCTACTTTCTGGATTTTCTTATGTGATTTTACTTTCATCGTATAACCTATTCGGTTTCTTTAGAATAAGGTACACCCCATTCAGAGCCATATTCTAATCAAAGGTTTCATCCCACCCAGCCTCAACGAGGCCTAAGAGGTTAAATTTACCTCTCTGTAACTCTAGTTTCTCAGGTTTGTTGCCTAAACTTGAAGTATCTGTGTATAGATCTTTCAGGCTATGGGTTTTACTCTTGGTTCTGTTTTCTTTTTGGTTTTGTCTCCTATCTCAAATGCTATTTTCCTAAATTGTAACTACTCTTTATGATCTCTGGCTTGGTGATTACATTAAGAGTTTCTGCTCTTTCAGTTTAAAGACTCTTTGATAGATTTGAAAAACAGCAGGCAAATAAATTTATACAACATTTATCCTCTCTCTACCGGGGAGTCCATTATTTCTGTATTTTGCATTACGGTTAAGAAATCCAGATCCCATTCTCAGAAACCTTCTTCTAAACCAGCTATGTTGGTTAGGAAATATTTATTAAGCTCCTATTATGTGCTAAGCACTGTGGGCAGAAGATAGTTCTCAAACTCCAGGAGTTCATAATCTAATATTTTGTGTGAATATAATAGCTATGTGAACAACCAGAGACTCATTGCCTGCTTTTGTAAGTGTGTATCTGGGTACTATGTTCCTTTTTCTATTTGTTGTGAGTGCTAGGCCTGGAGTCATGAAGACCCAAGGTTAAATCCCATTTTTGATATTCATTAGTTGGGCAGCCTTGCCTAGACAAGCACTTAACTGTTCCGTTACTTAGGTGTTTCCTTAGGATTTATCTTCCAATTCATAGATAGTTGTGATTTGTGTTGAGAATTCTATTCCTATTCTGAGAGTTCCTTACACCTAAAAAAAACCCAATCAAACCACCATAGGATCTTTGTTTATCTATGTATGAAAACTGAAAAGGGCATATTCTTAGGAGCCAAAGAATTACTTTGTTTATGTTGCCTATGGTTTCACCCTACATCTTTGAATTTCTACATTTCTAGTGTGAATACTTAGCATATGTAGGTGTGTGGCTAATGGAGTCTCAAAGAGACTGGAGGAGTAGGTTGGGTTCTAGTTAAGATGCTTATATCCATAGGCTTTAGGGTTTAGGACTCTAAAAGAGCATTGCCACCCCAATTTGGTTTTTATCTTTCTTGAAGAAGCAGACTTCCCAACATTAATTAGAGAGTGGACTCTAGTTATAAATGAGAATTTTTTTTGTTATATTTATATATCAAATTATCAATATATATAAATAAATTTATGTATACATGTGCATATGAACACTAATTCTACTTGTATAGCTATAAAGCACTTTCCTTAAAACAATCCTGAGAGGTAAATAGAATTATACTAATTTTACAGATTAGGAAACTGAGACTCAGAAAAATTAGTATGGCCCAAGATCTCAGGTAATTAAGTAGTAAGGCAGATCCTTTGACTTCTATTCTAGCATTTGCACTGGCCTCTGCATTTCATTCTGCTTCATATAATATTGTATGTGACAGTTACTATAGGGAAGGCTAAGCTCTGAAGAAACAATACTTTAGAATTGTGGTGTTCAACAAGCCATTTGAGAATCCCTTGGACATCAAGGAGATGAAATCAGTTAATCCTTGAAGATATTAGTTTAGAGCAAACTATGGCCCACGAGCCAGATGGGGCAGCTGAGGATGATTATCCCCTTGAGTCAGGACTATGACATTTCTTTATTTAAAGACCCACAAAACAAAGTTTTTGTTTTTACCATAGTCCAGCCCTCCAACAGTCTGAGGAACAGTGAACTGGCCCCCTATTTAAAAAGTTTGAGGACCCCTGGAGAATATTCATTGGAGGGTCAAATAATGAAGCTGAAGCTCAGATAACTTTGCCCACCTAATAAAAAGATAGGACTCATTGGAAAAGACCCTGATGTTGGAAAAAATGAAAGGAAAAAAAAGGGGATTAGATAAATAGAAAGTGTCATGGAAGCAATAATCATGAGTTTGAATAAACTTAGGAAAATGGTGGAACATAAAAGGGCATGCTATGATCCATGGGGTCCTGAAGAGGCAGATGCAAATGAGTAACTGACCAGCAAGAACATGTGTGTATATATAATTGTATAAATATATATTAATTCATATACTGTTTTCAAGATGGCAAAGTACTTTATAAATACTATCTCACTGGAATCTCACAGAAGCTTGATGAGCTGTGTTGTCAAGGTGAGCAAACATTTCTTAAGCCTTTAATGTGAATCAGGTAATGTGTTAAGATAAACAAGAAGAAAGATAATATTTGCCCTCAGTGTGCTTACATTATTATTATTATTATCATCATTATTCTTAGAGCTTACATTGTAATGGAAGAAGATAATACGCTGAAAAGAGGAGGGGATGCAGTCCTCATGACAAGGCATGGGGACAAAATCCGCAGAATCAGAAGGAGAGCTGGGATGGAAATGAAGGAAAGAATTCCTGAGAGGGGCTCATCAATGGGAGAAAGGGACTGCAGGAGTAGACGGATGTTCCAGGGTACGAAGACCATGGGGCAGAAGGAAAATTCTAGTGTTAGAATACTGTTGAGGTATGATAGCAAAATCTGGAGAGTCATCTCATGTTGTTATCATCATTTTACAGATTAGAAAACTGGGACTCTTAGGGTTTTAGCGGCTTACCTAAAGCAATATAACTAGTAAAGGCAGAACCAGATTCTCAGTGCAGGTACTTGGAGTCCAATGTTAGCCTCCCCTTTGCTATTTTGCCCCTCATATGTATACGCGATACAGGCATAGACATAGACACAAACATATTATATACATACATTATATTAGTATTATGATTGCTATAATAGTATTAGTTTTAATATTATAGACATGCCTGCATATGTGTATATAGACATACACGATTCCTCTCTCTGGAAGTTATTTAGCAATACTGCCACTTAATTTAATTTATATGACTTTATCTGAATGGCTTAGTTATAAATGACAAAATTGGAACAATGCATTGATTGCTCCACTAGCTTCCTGTTTTAGGAGGTCCAGCCACTTTATTCAATATCTGACTTGATTACTCGAAGAATATAGGAGAGAGTATAATAGGCTGTTTCAATTTAGTCTCTTCCTTCTCCAAAAGCAGGAAGAAAGGAATGTCTCCATCTTTCTTAGCTTTGGTTGCTAGGCAGCTGCAGTTTCATTGTAAGAAATTCAGTTAAGGTAATGACATCGCATCTCTAAGAATAGCATGTCAGCTTTACAGGAATTGCGTTTTTAGCTTACATATAGCATACATCCATGTGGTTCAGGGTATTCCAGGGGAAGAAATACTCTTTTAACCAGATTTGGTGAATATAGCAAGGCAATAGAAAATAGCTGAGCACCTTAGAGTCTCACCTCTGATCCATCAGTGATTCCTACTGATAAGCAGGCTACTTTTGGTTTTAAGGATTTAGGAATGACGTCTGAATGTACAGCTGGATGACAGGTAAGCCATGTCAGTTTAATCTCATTATAACAAAGACCATTTCTAAGGGGCGGGGTAATACTCTGTTTATCAGATTGCTAAACCTCAATTGATTGTTCAGTTATTTTGAGCCATATTTGATATATACTGAAGGTCCTACTCTGATGTCTCAGAATATAAATAAAAATTATAATGATAATAATAGCTAAAATTTTTCTAGCACTTTAAATTTGCCAAATTACTTCCATATTTTATCTCATTTCATCCTTACAACAATCTTTAGATTAGATGATTTTATTTTCCTATTTTATAGATGGGGAAACTGAGGCCATTTGAAATTAAGTGACTTGCTGAGGGTCACACTGCTAGTGCGTGTGAGGTATGTCTTGATGTCAAATTTTCTTGACTACAAGGCTAGTTCTTTTTCCATTGAGTCTCCTACTTGTTCATCATAGTGCAGAGGAGACTCTCGTGGGTTCTCAAAGACTCTGCCTGTAGGGTACAAGTGATGGAAGGTCTTGATTATGGGTTCATTGGGGACAACTGTATATCTTCTGAGGATCTGCCCATCTGAATTTGTAGAAGAAAAGGAAATTGTCTAGAAGGTCATAGATTTTTTTAAGTGATGGTAACTAATGAAGATAGTCTATTAAGGAATGAATACTGTGCATTGCCTTGGCAGAAAGAGTATCCAACTGAAAGAAAAAAAAATTACAGATCATCAGAATAAGTATTTCATACAATTACATTTTGAGATGTGTGAAGATTTGAGCAAGTCTTCTAAATTCATTATAATGACATTTAGTCTGTTCTTTGATGTCTTAAAGATTGACAGTAAAATATACCAGTGTACTTTTATAATATATAATTCCTAAGTATATATTTTATAGGTATATTCTGGTTTCAGATGAATGGATATGGGTCTAAAATAGGGGTTCTAACCCTTTTTTGTGTTATGGGTCACCTTAGAAGTTTGGGAAAACTTGTAGACCACTTTGCAGCGCAATATTTTCAGTGCATAAAAATAAAAGGATTATAAAGGAAACCAATTATTAAAATAAAGGGATCAAAATGCTTGAAAAACAAGTTCTTGGACCTTGTTAAAAAATAATTTCTGACCTAGATGGAGAAAAGTCTTGGTTAGGTTTGAAAAAATGCTGAGGAAATATCAAAATTGTGAAATTACTCCTTGGTGTAATTACAATGAGAGTCAATATGGCAGAGTAAGTAGAGGACTTCACTTGGAGTAAAGTAGTACTTTATTCTGGACAAGTCATTTAACGTTTTACTGCCCCCAGCAATTTCTGTGATTATAAATTACAAGTTGCTGATCTGATCAATAGAGGGAGAATCTTCACTAAGAATTTCTTCTGTTATAAGGCTAGATGTAATAAAAAAATAATAACACCAATAGATGTACTTTTATTGTTCTTTAATGATTTTGGGGAGATCTTTTGTTTTTACATCACCTTTATTTTCAAATGTATACCTCCTTCTTTTCCTTCCTGTAAGAGCAATCTAGTGTGTATAAATATATATGTGTTAAAAAATAAAAAAATAAAGAGGTACAGGAGAAAGTAGTTTAGGGGAAAAAACCAATCAATAACAGCAAATGCTGTCTTTCATACTCATTTAGCCTACCTCTGCAAAAAGGTGAAGGAGCTATGTCTGTGCCTCAGTTTCCTCTCCTGTAAAATGATGAGATTGGACTTGGTGATTTCTAAGGTCTCTACTATATGAGCTTGAAGAATGGGACTGTTTTTGCCTTTCTTCATATTACCAATATTAAGTATGCCTAGAACAGGATAAATGATTAAAAATGTTTATTGACTGATTGACTTCCAGGTCTAAATTTCTGATTCTATCATCTGTCACATACACCATGAATGTCGCCTAATCTGGCAACAGAGGCCCAGTTCTTACTTTGTGGAGAGTTCCCTGTTGAAGAATGTCTCTAGCTGTCATCCACTCTAATCACAAAACTCCCATTTGCCATAAAAATAAATGTTTTTTTTTTTTCCTAAGGCACATTTGAGGCTAGTGTCCCCAATGAAGTCTACTGCCCTTTGAGAGAGAAAATATTCCCCCATTTGAGATAAAAATGCTTCTTTCTGGGAGCAGTTGGCCAGCCTGGAAGCAGTCTTTTGCTTCCAGTAAATTTTCCTCCCATTTGAGGAAGCAGTTCTTCCAGGAAGTAAGCAGAACACCATGAAGAGACAATTTATCTCAAATGGATGTACATTGAGAAGGCTGACTATTATTCCTACTAAGTCATTGAGCTTATGATATTCATTGTGACTGGGTCTCTTTATGATGTGGTGTTTCTCTAGCCTGTTACTCTCCAAATATTATTTATGATTCCTAATAGCTTCATCAAGACAGGTGAAGTCATTATATCCATTACTTAAGTGGGAAAATTCAGTCATGGCAGCATTGAGGGACATGAAGTTCAAATGTGTGATGTAGGATTGGACCCAGATTTAGGCAAAATAATCACTGTCTCTCAGAGAAATCAGTTATGTTAGGAGGAGAAGAAAGAAGGGATGCTGAGAGATTCCAATCTGCAGCTATAATTGTCTCACCTGTATAATATCTCTTGTGAATTGTCTGCAATGTATTTTTTGTAAGAAGTAAGAAAAATTAAGTAAGAGAATTTACTGTGTCCAATATGTGCCAGGAGCTGTGCTAAGCACTTTATACAAATGTTATCTCATTTGGTCCAGGAGAGAAGTATTGATTTCTAGAGAAGAAATTCTTCTTCATCCAGAATCAGTATCCCTCCCTCAGGGGAATTGATTCTGTCAATAATTAAACAATCAATGAATATTTATTTTTAAAAGACATTTTATTTTTCCCAATTACATGTCAACATAATTTTTAGCATTCATTTTTGCAAGTTTTTGAGTTTTGAATTTTTCTCCTTCCTTCTCTTCTCCTCTTTCCTAAAATGGTAGATAATTTGATATAGGTTATACATGTGCTATCATGTAAAACATATTTCCATATTAGTCACAGTTGTCAAAGAAGAAACATTTCACAAGGAAAAAACTCATGAAAAAGAATAAAGTAAGTGACAAAAGTATGCTCTGAACCTCATTCAGATTACATCAATTCTTTTTCTGCATGTGGATGTACTTTCCTTTATATTTATCATGTTTGGCTGAGAAGAGCCGAGCCATTCATAGTTGATCATCAAACAATGTTTCTGATACTGTGTATAATATTTTACTGGTTCTACTCATTTTACTTTGCATCAGTTAATACAAGGGCTTTCTGAAATATGTCTGTTCATCATTTTTCATAGCAAAATAGTATGTACCATTATATTTACCTACAACCACTTGTTTAGTCATTCTTCAATCAATGATATGCTCTCAATTTCTAATATTTTGCCAGCATGAAAAGGACTGCTCTAAATATTTTTGCACATGTAGATCCTTTTCTCTCTTTTAAAAAAAGTATACACACACATATATACAACACACACACATATATACACTTTATATATACATGAAAATAGGGCCTAATTGGCCCCAGACTCAAGAATCATTGGTGTTGGTGATTTGTGTCCAACTCCTCTGAACCCCCTGGACCATAACATCCATGAGTCATTTTCCTTGAAATCTTTTTTTTCTTTTTTTAAAATTTATTTTATTTAAAAAAAAAACAGTAAGAAAAAACCAAAAAAGGAATACAAAACACAACAAAGCAAAACAGAAGAGAATATTTTCATGTGTCCAGCAGAACATCAAGGAGAATTCAAAATGTAACAACAAATTACCAGATCAAGAAAGTATATAAAAGCAGAAGAAATATATTCATGAATGTCCCTTTTTTCTTTACTTCCTTTAAATTGTCTTCTCTTTTTAATGATCTCTTTGGTATATAGACCTAGCAATACCAATAGTAGTGTGATTGCTGGATCAAAGGTTATATATAGTTTGATTGTCCCTTGGGCTTAGTTCCTAATTGTTCTCCAGAATGGTTGGATCAGTTTACAACTCCATTAACAGTGCACTAGTGTCCCAATTTTCCCACATCCTCTCCAACATTTATTATTTTTCTTTTAATAAAAAGAATTAGCTAATAAATAAAAAGATTAGCTAATAAGCTAATCTGATAGATGTGAGGTAGTAACCCAGAGTTGTTTTAACTTGCATTTTTCCAATGAATATTTATTAAGGATTTACGATGTGGCGGAATTTTTTCATTTCTCAAAGATGGTTCTGCTGAGTTGTGTGGTACAATTGAAAGAAGTCTGACTTTGGAGTTAGGGAACTGAGGTTCAAGTCATGATTACTAGCTTCTACTTCTCTGGTCCTAGGCAGATTACCCTAAGCATTTATTAAACACCGATTGTGTTAGGAACTTTAATGGGTACTAGGCATATAGACACAGACTAAAGACAATTTCTTCATTCAAGGGACTCCCCAACAAAATGGAGGATGCAACATATAACAATGACATATAAAAAAAAGCTATATACAAGATAAATAGGAATTGATCAATAAAAGGAAGAAAATAGAATTAAGAGATATTAGGAAAGGCTTCTTATCAAAGATGGTATTATAGCTGTGTCTTAAGGAAGATAGGAAGCAAAGATAAGAGGGGAGAGCAACTTCTTTTATGAATGCCATTTTGAAGTTTCTTCAGTTTTCCTGAGCTGGCTAGAGTTATGGCAATGCCATTTACAAACAAAAATAGCTGAAAGACCACCTCATATATAGGCTTCAAGTTGTACTAGATAGAGTGCTTTGGATTCAAAGGACTTGGTTTTGAGTCCTAACTCTTCCACTTATTAACTGTGTAATTTTGAGTTAGTCACTCAATTTCTCTGTATAATGAGGCAGAATAGCATAATAATCAGGAAGATCTTGGATCTGGCTGGAATCGATGATTTTTCATGATTCTTCCAATTCTCAATTGAAGATCTTTTATACTATTAGAAATGCTATCATTTTTGTACATCATTTTATACTGATAATCAGAGAATCAGGAAGCAAATCTTTGGGATTCTTTGAGACTAAGTTCAGGATCACCTCCTCCATGAAACTTTCTTTGGCCTTCACTATTATTAATGTTCTCTCTCTTGCCTCCCCAGTAGACTCTAAATATCTAACTGCCTGATCACAAGATTTATTTTTTTGTTTTGCATTCTTATTGTTTTGAATATAAAAAAATACTTTTAAAATGATGTTTGAATTATTGAACTGAATGTCTGTTGAATATGTCAATTGTTGAATTCTCCAAGAATCTTGCATAATTTTAACATATGCATGCAGGTGACTTGTTAGTAAAGAGAATTTAAGGCTGCATTTTGCTCTACTGGATCAAATGCCTTTTTGATAGTCAACATGTAATAATCACAGCAGGAGCCTGTGTTTGCTACTCCTTTCATACAATTGCGTGACTGTGAAAATGTGATCTTCTATAGAATATCATTTACAAAATCCTCTTTTCTCATATTTTCATCAATTTTCATTCTTATGAAGATTTTATACATTATCATTATCTCATAGATATATTACAATTTTTTTCTAGCATCCCATTCTTCTATATGCATATAGAGTGGAATTTAGGAGGGAACTTCTACTTGCTTGCTATAACACCTAATGCAATTTTTTAAAAAATAACTTTTTATTGATAGAATCCATGCCAGGGTAATTTTTTACAGCATTATCCCTTGCATTCACTTCTGTTCCAATTTTTCCCCTCTCTCCCTCCACCCCCTCCCCCAGATGGCCAGCAGTCCTTTACATGTTGAATAGGTTACAGTATATCCTAGATACAATATATGTGTGCAGAATCGAACAGTTTTCTTGTTGCACAGGGAGAAATGGATTCAGAAGGTATAAATAACCCGGGAAGAAAAACAAAAATGCAAGCAGTTTATATTCATTTCCCAGTGTTCATTCTTTGGGTGTAGCTGCTTCTTTTGGGTGTAGTTAGCTCTCTTTATTGAAGAGATCTACTTCCATCAGAATATATCCTCAAACAGTATCGTTGTTGAGGTATATAATGATCTCCTGGTTCTGCTCATTTCACTTAGCATCAGTTCATGTAAGTCTCTCCAGTCCTCTCTGTATTCATCCTGCTGGTCATTCCTTACAGAATAATAATATTCCATAACATTCATATACCACAATTTACCCAGCCATTCTCCAATTGATGGGCATCCATTCATTTTCCAGCTTCTAGCCACTACAAACAGGGCTGCCACAAACATTTTGGTACATATAGGTCCCTTTCCCTTCTTTAGTATCTCTTTGGGTATAAGCCCAGTAGAAACACTGCTGGATCAAAGGGTATGCACAGTTTGATAACTTTTTGAGCATAGTTCCAAATTGCTCTCCAGAATGGCTGGATGTGTTCCCAATTCCACCAACAATGTATCAGTGTCCCTGTTTTCCCACATCCCCTCCAACATTCCACATTATCTTTCCCTGTCATTCTAGCCAATCTGACAGGTGTGTAGTGGTATCTCAGAGTTGTCTTAATTTGCATTTCTCTGATCAGTGGTGATTTGGAGCATATTTTCATATGACTATAAATAGTTTCAATTTCTTCGTCTGAGAATTGTCTGTTCATCTCCTTTGACCATTTATCAATTGAGAATGGTTTGATTTCTTATAAATTAGAGTCAATTCTCTATATATTTTGGAAATGAGGCCTTTATCAGAACCTTTGATTGTAAAAATGTTTTCCCAGTTTATTGTTTCCCTTCTAATCCTGTCTGCATTTTCTAATCTTGTCTTCATTTTCTAATCTTGTCTGTATTTTCTAATTTTGTCTGCATTTTCTAATCTTGTCTGCATTTCATTTTTTTTTAATCCAAGATTCCTACATATTATATAAACATCTATTGTTTGTTATCCTATTCAGTCTCAAGGAGTTAGAATTATTTCATGATCCATAATATCATTAATCTACTTTTCTTATATATCAGTTACATTCTAGATGCAGAGGGTGGAGGGACCATACCTACTATTCTGCCCCCTACCACTGTTCTGTATCCACTCCCACCTTTCTAAAAATAGATGCTAGAGAAAGCTAAATAGCTGAAAAGGTTGAAGTTTTTGTTTTTGTTTTGTTTTAACAACAGAGAGAACTTTCTTCCCTTTGATTCCTATCCTGTAGCTCTTAACTCTTCTTGCCATGATTTGTCATCAAACATTTGAAGTCTTGTGTATTTTGGAGTTGTTGTTTAGAGTTGATGGTATGGGAGATTTATGAGATGTGACATGTTCACACTCATCTTCCCACAGACTATTCTTCATCCTTGGAGTACACTCTTTCTTTGCCTCCACCTCTTAGTGTCGATAGCTTATTTCAAGGATGAATTTAGGAGACACCTCCTACATGAAGTCTTTGCTAATCCTCCCAGTTATTAGTGCTCTTTTCCTCCTCCAGCTGTATTTCTTTATGTAACATATAGAATTTATCCTCTTCACAGAAGCAACTGCCTTCTATGAGCACTAAAATTAGAAAGGCAAGTAGGTAGGTAGGTGGGCTTAGAACTCTCTAAAAAAGCTGAACTCAACCTGCCCCAGCTCTGATGCTCTCCTCAGATTTCCTAGTACGTGTGGACACAGGATGCCTGCTTGGATCTGCGCAGGTAGTTAGTGTCCTGGGCCCTTCTTGTATCCCCACCCCTCAGTGCCTTAAAAATCAGTTTAGCTTCTATCTTGTCTTAATTGAGGGAAGAAAATTTGAGCATTATCAACCCTTCATGAGTTTATTCATGACCTCCTAACACCCAAAAGATTATATATAGAGTAGATTTGTGTATTTATAATATAGAGTAGATTTACCAAATGGAATAAAATGAAAAGATATGACTTTTAATGTTGTATCCTGAGGGGTGACAACTCTTCACTTCTTGTGAGGTCTGAAATCTCAACACCACAGCATTTGTAGTCCATTGTGCTAAAATCTAGTTCTCAGTTTCACTTTCTCCAAGCCACAGACACCTACAGAAGCTATCTGTAGAGTATGATTATCAGTTATCCACACCCACTTATTTGCCAATAATAAAGTCACAGAGGAAAAAGTAAAACTGTCTTACTGGAAAGTAGATGTTGATTTCTACCCTAAGTTAATTGATCTTCGTTCATTAAATAAAATTCCTGGATAAAAGCAAAATCTGAGGTTCAAATTGTTACCATATTAGCTTGTCCTGCCCCAGGCTTAGGATCCCCTTAAACTCACAGTGCAATCTCACAGCCCTCATTGTATTTTATGGTGTATTTTCCTTATTATTACCTTTTCCAACATGTTATTTCCCTTCAGTAAGTTGTAAGCTCTTTGAGGGCAGGGAACTCAATTTCTGTATTTGAATCCCTGCATTTAGTATAATGTATTGCACATAACAGATTAAACATTCTGTTAAACATAATTGATTTTTAAAATCCTCTCAGCACCTTCTATAGGATTATGTTTTGATGGGATCTTCAGAAATAACAGATCATCTTTTTATTTAGACATTTTAATTTCTTCCATCTAAATGTGGATAGTTCAGTGAGGGAATAGAGATTTTTTAAAAATGATGGTTTGGTTCTATAAATTTGTAGTGGGACATGGGAAAGTGGGAGTGGGAAATGTAGCTTTCAGAACTCACCTACAATCCAGAAATCCCTAGGTATGCCTTCCCTAGATATGCCCTTTGTTTTATTCTTGGAATTAACTGTTTGTGTTTTCAGTGGTTGTTGAGGAGCACTGGGAGATGAATTAAAAACAACTAAATAGATTCCAAACATTGATTACCTGGGGAATGGTCACATTTAGTACTGGAGAGGGCCCCAAAGTTAAAGACTGAATTCTCTGAGCATCCATTTATGTTATTGGATCCCTTTGATATGAACTGCTCTCCAAATTTCACAATTATCTTTTTAAAATCTATGCATCCTCTGCTGAAAGGGAGAAAAAGAATTCATTGGCATATTGATGGAATCTAGTTATATATTGATCAAAAGAGATTCTTTCAAGGCCCTGGATACCTTTCTCAGAATTCTGGGAACTGGACAATCTATTTTTCCAAATATCATCTGAAACTTAAATTCAAGAAATCTGTATTCTCTTGGGTTTTCTTGTACCTTTGTTCCATGTTTTTGTGCATCTCTGCCTCACTTAAATCCAATTTACTCACAAGTGAAGACATCATCATTATGATGTTATTGGTCCTCTTTGAGAATTGAGAACAGTAACAATAAATCATGTCTGTCCCCTGGGTTTACAGTAGGGATATTTGCCTATATAAAAATGATAGCTAACTTGTACACAGTGTTTTAAGGTTTGCAGAACATTTTACATTTGTTATCAGATCCTATCCTCATAACAATTTTGTGAGACAGATGTTATTATTTTCCTTATTTTATTGATGAAGAAACTAAGACTGGAAAAGAGATCAAGTGTGACTTGCCTAGGGCTTTAGAACTAGGAAATTTGTGAGGCAGAATTTGAACTTGTGTCCAACCTTTTTTTTTGGCGCAGTCCTCTCTCCACAACCATAGCCTATTTGCTTCCCAAGAAACAATTCGTAAAATCTCTAATTTGTATATTATCTATACATATTATTGGATCACACAAGTCAAGGTACCACTTGTCCCCCTCACCTCTGGAGTCCCCTATCATTTATTCTCAGGACCTGCTTTTCTTCCCACCCAGGTCAATTGCTCTTACATTTTGTTATGAATGGATGAATCCTTGATTTCTTCACAAAGGAAGGTAGAGAGGGAGAGATGAGTTGTCATGGGTAGAGGAGAATGAATTCCTTGTTTCTGAAGATTTTTGAGCAAAGATTAGATAATCACTTGCAGCTGTGATGTCAGAGAGATTCATACTTTGGACCTCTGAGCTCCCTACAACTTTGAGAATGCTTATATATGCATATGAAAATATATTTTCATATAAAAGTATTATCAATGATGGTTGGGATCTATAGGTAGTTACACTAATTATAACTTGTTTCTATGGGGAAAAGTGAATTCTGAATCCTTAACATTTTTTTTTTTTTTTTACTAATAAACTACCATTTCTAAATTGGGGACTGGCTCTAATCTCTTCCGGGGAGCTTCTGCTCCCTCAAAACCTACATCATTAAAAATTTCCAAAAAAAACCTTATTCACTTCTGTTGAAAGTCAGTGAAACACATTAGGGAATATAACAGTATTAGTATCTGTTCTGAATTTCTTGGGAGAATAAGAACAAATCATCTTAAATGTTACCTATTAACATTAAGAGATATGTCACTGCATCAAAGGTATAAAGCCATTTATTCAGGATAGCAGTGGGGGATGGGAAGGGGAAGATCACACAAATAAATCTAAGAGATGGAACTTAGATCTCAGATTTTCTGATTCTAAAGCCATTGAGTGCTTCTATTGTATCATGATACCTTTATCTTGACTTGGAAAGACTTAATTGAGGCTGGAAAACTAACTCTTTTATAAGTAAAATTTCTTTGAATTATTGTTATTATTTTTATAGGGATTGAGGAGATTGATGTTAGGACAAATTTTCTGAACTGATCAGGTCCAATCAAAAATAATTTTTTTCTATTTCTATTTAAAATAGAAGACCATTAAATCTCTGATGATGATGATTAGTACCTAAGTGCAACTGGGCTCTGTTGGCTGAGTCTTTCTTTAGAGTCTACCTGTGGAAGTGGTAGACAAGGAAAATAATAAATTGTTATTTAAAAAGACTTGAACTAGACCAAATAAAAGAAAGATAATTCTTCAGCTATAAAAGCTTTGCTCTCAGAAGCAAAGTCTTGTTCTTGGTGAATGTGAAATAAATTCCCAAGAAAGCTCCTTCTTTTTATATGTATGTGTGTGTGTGTAAGTGAACCTCTTCCAATAGATCCATGACCAAAACTTTTCTATCTAACACACATGTAATGATTGTTTCTTGCTTTGCTGCTACAACTATTTTACTGACAGAGCTTGTTACTGTTTGCTCCTCTGGCTCTTCAGTTCCACAATCAGTCTTAAATCTGAGCTGAACAACAATATTCCCCCTTTTCCATTCTCCATTTCTGATAGTAGCAGTAGGATTCTCTGTGAGCTTGCCATACTTTGTGCTTTTCCATAGATGCTCCAGCATGCTCTGTCTTGTTTGTACCTGTTTGCAGATGTGCCATAATGTTGCATATGTTTCCGTATCTTTGAAGTATTTTTTTTTTCTAATCACCCTGCTTATGACTGTGCCTCATGGGCTTGGCACACAGCTGCTGCTTAAGTATCATAATATTATCCCTTCATCCTATTGTTAGTCAAACCTAGGAGAATTTCACTTTTACCTTACTTCTAGCGATGGCTTTAACACTGGGGACTCTTTGCTACCACGTGACTTTGCTAGAGCTGATGAAATTGTTCAGAAAACCAGATGTATCACTCCTTTGAATTTATTTGCTCATATGTATGTTATATCCCTGCAAGAGACCATTAACTCCTTGAATTTTTTTGTCTTTGTAGCTACAGTATCTAATAAAATGCCCTTCTCGTAATATATGCTTCTGTAATGGAGAGATTGGCAGATGAAGTCCCAGTCCTTAGAGCTTGTTCAGATTTTCTCTTCTTAGTGGATTACATATAGAACAAATACTATTTCTTCTTTATTTCAATCTAATACATGAAGGCTTGGTGACTCTGTTTCTAACCATGAGTCAGTGGTGTTGCGGTGACAAAAGTATTCTAATTGTCTGAGGAGCTGGAATTGATGGTACGTACAGAAGGTTCAATTAGACAACCTTTCTATCTAATCCCGGGCAACTTTTAACTAAAGGTAACTGTGAGCCACCGTGTGGTGCTGGGGCAGGCTGCCTTATGTCTTACTAGGTCACCATGCATGTTGAGCACATCTCTGAAACAGAACTCATTAAATTTTCCAGGTTCACAGTCTCTATGCTATATTGAAATCTGGGTGACAGAGAGGAAGGTAGCCTCCTAATCAGTAATAAAGAAGTTCAGAAAAGTGAAGGGTTTAGAGGAGAGGATAATGCATTCTCTTTGGAACATATTAAGTTTGAGATGACTAAGGAAAATCTATTTCAAAATGTCCAATGTACAGTTGTTGATGTGATACTGAAACTCCGGAGAGGGCTGGATAAATAGATCTGGGAATTATTTGAATAGAGATAAAATGAACCCATGGGAGCTGATGAGCTCCCATGATGAGTAAGAGATCGTAGAAAAAAAAGAAAAGAGGCTCTGGGTAGAGCCTTGGAGACACCAAGTTATTGGGCATGACACAGATGATGATCCAGCAAAAGAGGCAATTAGGGAGGTAGGGAAGGAAAGGAAAGGAATGAACCTTTATATAGTGCCTATTATGTGCAAATACTTTTTAATAAATGCTATCACATTTGAGCCTAACAACAATCCTGTGAGATTGATGTTTTTGGTATACCCATTTTACACTTGAGGAAACTGAGGCAATGAGAAGTTAAATGACTTGCTCAGAGTCACAAAGCTAAGAAATGTTCAAATAGAAGGTCTCTAAAATCTCTTGTAGTGCTAATTCATGCTAGGCTCATAGTCCATTGCCTATCATCTTGGGTTGTTATGAGGGAAGCCCCACTCTGAGTCATCATATAAATAGGAGCTGATATTATTGGAAGGTCTTCCTCAGTACAGACTGGCACGTGATCTTGTTTGTATTCGGTCTCATCACATGCAGCAGCTCTTGGTAATTGCATCTCTCTTGTCTTGGGGGTTTATAAATTCTGCAAGAGTGCAGTATCAGCAAAAATCAATTCCTGAAGGATTCTCTCCAAGACTTCATGATGTTAGCAGCTGATGGAGTTGGAGGTATCCTGTACTGAGACACAAGCTTGTGGGCTCCTTGTGTCTTCAAGCATAGATATTTAATATAGGAAGACTAAACATGAATAGAACTATTCACTTTCACTCTTGTGTTTATGAGAAATGAGTCAGGTACCATCTACTCTGGTGTGATCATCATGGAATAATCTTGGTTCAATAAGGGTATGTAGTGGAGACAGTATAATTGTGGATATAATCATATTAGTAGAGTGGGTATTTTATCTCTCAGAGAGACTGACCTTTGGTTCTGGAGATTTAGATGAAGAGGAAGATAGGCATAGTAACAGGGCCTTGGTAGTGACTGCCTAAGATTGGTTATAGAGTATATAGTGTAGAGTGGTGGGTAACCATGAGATGCCAAACAGCAGTAATGATGACTTTAGGGAGAAAGCATATTTTCCTTTATGTTGGCATCCTCAGCTGAAGCCCTAGTCTTGGTAAGTTTATCAAGTCAGCCAGATATCCATAGTCTTGCTAGAGGATGATTTGTTAATGGTCCCTGCTAATGACCTTTATTTGAAGTAGCCAACCTATTCTTTCTTTTCATAAATAGAAGGCTTCTTTTTTTAAGATAAATTTTTATTTATAAAATTTTGATTTTTGACATCATCTTGATTTTTTTCTCCTTTTCCCTGCCTTTCCAAATAAGCTTCATTTATTTTTATAATTAATTAAGTAATCTATTTTTTAAAAGTAGAGCCATTTATTTTCAAAAGATATACATAGATAATTTTTTTAAACATTAACTCTTGCAAAATCTTGTGTTCCAATTTTTCCCCTCATTCTCCCACCCCCACCCCTAGATGGCATGCAATTTAATATATGTTAAACTGGTAAAAATATATGTTAAATCCAATATATGTATGCATATTTATAAAATTATCTTGGTGCATAAGAAAAATCAAATCAAACAGGAAAAATGGGAAAGAAAATAAAATGCAAGCAAATAAGTGAAAAGAGTGAAAATGTTATATTGTGAACCACATAAGCTTCACATATGAAAGAAGTTTTTTTTTTTTGAGAAAAAAAAGGAAAAGAAAAAACTTTGACAAAACTGATGAATACATGGGAAAAAAACCCCTAACATTATATTCAATGTTTTATACTTGTAGACTCCTCACTTCTGCAGAGAGTGGGGAGAATGGTTTCTACATATCTCTCTTTGAGGACCAAGCTTGTTCTTTGTAATTTTGCAACATTTCTTATCAGTTATTTTGTGGTGGTTTTTTTATTTTATTTATATTTGATAATCATTAAGTATGTTGTGTTTTAGATGCTGCTTGATTCACCTTCATTAGTTTATATAAATCTTTCTATGCTTTTCTGTAGTCATTATTTTATTCATTTCTTTTAGTACAGTAGAATAATATATATTTATATATCACAATTTAACTTTTCTCAAATTGATGATCATTTGTTTTATTCATTCATCTTCCTTTCTCAATATCTATCTATGAACATAAGATATTCTTATCAGCAAGCTGGAAGTGAAATGCCCACTCAGAGGCCTAATCCTACTATTGATTGATATGGAAACTTTGACTAGAACTAGACTGCTTCGCCCCTCCCTAACTATTGTGGTGTTGCCTTTCCTTCTCCTTCCCTCATCACAACATTAATGTTGAATTGACACCCATTTGGATTTCCAGCTACTTCACCTCAGAATTCACAGACTCAATTGTCTATCAGCCTTAGGCTCCACAAAAGCAGGGACTATGATATATTACCATCACACATTGGCTATTTCATTTATTCTAAACCAGTTTTTATAAGGTTGATAAGACATAATTATTGCCCAAATGCCTCTCCTGTTTTATCCCCCTATCTTCCACCTTTATCTTTACAAATTAGGAGAGTAAATTTAAGTCACCTAGCAAGTTAGGCAGTTTGGTGAGTGGAGGAATTTGATAAGAAATCTCATAGCTTTCTCACTGTTTTCTATAGCCAGTCAGTGAAGGATCACACAATCCTATTTGCAGGAATCATCTAAAACCAAGTTATTACCATTGATTTCAAGGTACCACTCTACTAGTATTGGGTGGCTCCCTCTCCAGAGGCAGCACAGCAGCAGTTGCTGCTGTCTTCTGCCACGCACATATGGGCTTTTACATACAGTCCAATGAAATGGAAAATAAACTGGCCTAAGACTTTGGAGGCCTGGGTTCTGATTCTCACTCTGCCATTGATCCTAGGTAATTGACTTATTCTTTCTGGGCCTCAGTTTCCCCACATGTAAAATGATAGCCAGCATTTGTGTAAGACATTAGAGTTTGCAAAGCTCTTTGCATGTAAACCTTATTTTATCTTCAAAACAAAACAATGAGGTAAGTGCTATTATTATTATCCCCATTTTATAGATCTGGAATCTGAGTCTGACAGTGTTCATATGCTTTGACTGGGGCACAGAAATATCAAGTGCTTGGGGCTGGATTTGAACTCCTGTCTTCCTTATTCAAGTACACTATCCATTGTGCCTCTTAGGCACTGAAAACATTCTAAAGAGATGATCTCTAGAGTCCCATCCAGCTTTAATATTCTATGAATATTTCAGATAATTATGGATTTTGCTTACTCTCTAAGTACCCCAGTCTATTTAGCACCAGTTAGTTATTCATACTGTGATTTCTCAGGGACATTCACAAGGGAGAAACTGTTACTAATGAAGTACAAATTGGTAGCCATCAGGGGAGGGCTACTCTCTGTTCACTTATTCCCTGGGAGGAGAGATTGACACTGACTGTGGACTGTGTGTGATAAGGCATCCCTTCTCACCCCAAGTCTAGCTCCTGTTGTGCGGCCAGATTGGACACTACACAGTTTGCTTGTAGCATCCCCCTCTGTGTTTCTTCCTTCTCTATAATATTTTGGCTGGTTTTCCTGGAACTCTATCTTAGTACAAGCATGAGAGACTGATGATCAGTCACTTATTTTTTTCCAGATTTTGCAAAACAGATCTGAGAAACCCTAGCCCTTAGGAGCTATGCTGTGTGTAGGGATTGGGATGGCACAAGACTGAGGAGTAGAGGGAAGAGGGGAAGAATACAGCCTTTTAAGTGTTTATTCATTACTCTTTAGTTAAAGAGACACATTAGTTCAATTATATTCTTCACCTGAGCTGTTCTCCAAAATCAAATTTTTTTTAAATGCTCTAGCAAGTTCACAGTGTTCTTCCAGTATGTCCCCAGTAGAGTGGAGGCAAGATTAGGGTGGGAGGATATGCAAGATGAAATCTAGAAAGAAGCCATGGAGGTGGAGGTCGGTGTGGGAAGTTTTCCATCTCCTTTGATGACAAGGATTTTACTTCTGTTTAGTAGCAGAGTGTGAACAGATAGAGGATTCTGCCTCTAAATTCAGATTATAGTGTTTTCATTTGAGTGACCCTGGGCTTATCCTCTTCACACCTTGATTTACTCATCCACAAAATAAAGGGTTTGGAGTATGTGTTCTCCAAGATTAATTCCAGCCTCAAAAGCATTCTGTAATTTCATGATTGTCTGGGTGGGCAAGAGAATGTGGGCCTTGATAAACACTTAGGATGTGAAGTATTTTCTGACTTAATGTTATGGGTGAAGGTGTTTCAGCATGGGTTTGTGCTCAATAGTTATATGGAGAAATAACATCACTCTGTGGATTTAATCCCTAGTACTGGACATTTAGTTAAATAATCTGGGTTCCTTTGATTCAATTTATGATCTAGGATAAATATTTTTTCTCTTTTTTATATCATGGTTTTTTTTTTTTTTGAAAAAGAAAAGTTATATTATCTACTTCTTTGTAGCTGAAAGGACTATTTGAAAGAGTTACAATGTAATGATCTTGTCATACTTTAAGTACTTTTTTTGGTGTGGGAAGGGATAGTGCTATTTCAAAGCACAATATTAATGCTATTGTATTCTGAATGAAATTCAGTGTTTATTCTTCAGATTGTAGTTTTTGAATCTGAAATGATTCACTCATTTAATGATCCATTGGACAAGGGTCTCGTGTTTATACCAGGGATTCTTAAACTTTTCCTTTTTGTTTGAGAAATTTTTTATATAGCCCCAGGTATACAGGTATATAAAATAGGGATACAAATAAAACATTTACTGATATAAATCATAATTTCACAATTTCTATATTCAGTTGCTCCATGAGGTTGTGACCCACAGTTTAAGAAGCTTTGGTTTGGAAGACCAGTTGCTAAGTTAGAATTTCTATATGATCTAAAACCCATGATTTTTTTAGTGTCTTTTGCCCCTAATTTTCCCATAACAGTTGCAGAAATAGAAGGGAGCTACAAGGGATCAAGGAGTCCCTTATATATATATATTTTATTTTAAATGGTTGCCACATACAAAAAAAGCATGACCCAGTAGTTAGCCTCCAAGGATACTGGAAAAGATGTAGGCTGAGACCAGCCACTGAATGATGAATTTTTTTGGTTGTGGCAATCATTTGAAGAAATAAGTAATGATGCCATAACATAATCAATCTGGAATCAAAAAGAGCCAAAGTAAAAGATACCAGCAATAAGGAGCAATCATGTGCCAAAAGTGAGGGGTAACAATTGTTAGAGAATCCCCCAGCATGTAGGTGAATTCCCTATAGCAAATTTATGGAATGATGTGGACAAAAGCTGCCTATTATGGACAAGTATAGATAATTTATTGTCTGCATTGTTGGAAGGGAATATTCACATTAATGAGATAAAATATTCATTTGAGTTTTAGTATTATTATTACATGTAAATATGAAGCAGCTTGGTATAAAAATAATAATGATAGTTGGCATTTATGTAGTGCTTTGAGATTTTTGGAGTGCTTTACAAATATAATATTTGAGTCTTACAACAACTGGAAAGTAGCTGGGTAGCTGGGACATAGTTGCCTTAGAGGAGCTTACTGAGGGGATACAACATATACACAGAAAACTAAATAAAAAGTTATTAAAAAGTTAATGCAAATGATTTCTAGGATTGGAGTGAGGAGAGAGCACTAACATCACAAAGAAGGAGGAGAGATCAGAAGAGGCCATGTGTTGGAGGAGGCATTTGAACTGAATCTTGAAGGGATCAAGGACTTTAGATATATGGCAATGAGAGGTAAAGGCCTCTGAGGCGTGATGGGCTGAGTATGTGAAGACACAAAAGCAGAAGATGGAAGGTCATGGAAGATAAATGGGCAACTAAATGGGGAATGATGATAGACCAGCTATCTTTTTTCATAGTTTAATATCAGCAACCATTTCCAGGGTGAATAGTTTGGGTTGCTGTACTTACTCTGTTCTTTCTTAAGGGACTTCTCTACTCTATGTTCATACATTCAGATCAGGTTTATTGAAGAAGCCTGAACTTCAGTGGCAAGCATTAAACTCTCCCTTTTCACTCTTTGGCCCATTCTATTAACTACCCAGGCATCCAAGCACTCTAGAGAAAAAATTATTTTGCTCCTGTTTATGACTTCCCTGAAAAGGGTCAGAATCACAAAAGTATTCACTACACACTATGAATGTGGGACAGGTATTTATCTCATACACATAAAAGAAATGCTGATCTTGTCACGAAACTCTTAAGAATATTTACTGACAGAATGAATTAAAATAGAATTAAATAATTTATACCTACTTTTGCCAGAGGTTGATTGATAAACTTTGAACATGTGGGACTGCTGAATAGGAATTGCTAATGTACTGTCCACAAAAGCTTTAGATCTGTCTTCTGAATGTTATTTTTCTTCAATTAAGGGTATTCCTTCCTGTCAGCTCCACTCAAAGGACCCAGTGTCTCTCCAACTCACAAGGTCACCTTCAGACCTGCACACAATTATCTCAAAAACAAATAAAAATAGCAAGAAACAAAGCCTATCCAGTTACATCCATGCTCCATGAGGGAATATCGTGTTTGCAGGGTGAGAAGTCTAGTGATAGTACTATTTTCCATGTGGAAGGGTCAGAGGAAGACTGGGAGCTGGAAAATGTCTCTTTTTTTAAAATGATAAAGCATATCAAGATCCTGTCACTATATCAGGGTGTTGTGAGGACCAAGGGACCACTCAGGGTTCACTGAATCATCCCCAAGTGCCAAGTCCTTTTGGTGCTGAGTCACACATGTCTGGCAGCAGCTGGCTTTGTCATCTCTGAACCCCGAGCCTCCACCACACTGAGTCATCCACATGTGTTTGGCCAGAAGCAGGCATGGAAACTTTACCCATATTTTGTTCAACCCTTGTTATAAAGAAATATTCTTTAGTTGGATCTTGTTTTTATTAGAAACACATCACTCCTATCTCTTTCTGCTTCATGTATATGATGCCATGGGTTACTTGATTGCATTAAAAAGTACTGTAACTAGCTATACAAATATACTTAGACAGGTTTAGCAGATATGAACTTCTAATGATCCTGATTTTGATGAGGCATTCAATACTCAGAACACTGTTTTTAGGGATTTTCCTATTCAGAGTAATGAATGTTTTCTGAAGTAGAGTGATTTGATAGACACCAGATATGGCCCAATAGAGCTTTTGCCCTGGCAATAGATTGGTGACCCATATCTAAAGTCATCTTTTTGATTTTAATGTCAAAACCATCTATTGGTACATGTAATGGATATTTGTCTGGTAATGGAGATGGCTGAGTGAACTTTAAAGCCATCTGCAGCTTTGTGGGTATAACCTGTTTAACAGCAGATATTCATTACACTTTTACCTGCAATATCCTATGGGAATGTCTGAGAAACTTATATATTAGGAAACTAATTGTCTTTGCTACTGCACGACTGGAAGCAAAAGGAGGATATAATCTCTGGATAAGCCAGTGATTTTGTTCAGTTCCACAACCACACATTTCCCACTTAACCCCAACCACCAGTTTGGCTGGATGAGACCTAGCAGATGTGAAATTCTAATGAGCCTGATTTGTGCTTGATCACAAAGGGATGCTGGAAGAGTGAATAGGGAAGGAACAATACAAATTCATCCCTATCCTTACTCCTGGGGGTTGAATGTCCTCCAGATAGGGGTCATCAATATCACCTCCATCTGTGAAGGGCAACATGCTATATTTCCTGGGTTTGTAACTGAGTGAAATATTTTTATCCTGTGCTCATAGCAGAGTCATGGAAAATATGTTAAATGGCTTTCTCAAAACTGCAGGGGAAGTTAATTGTGTGATTAGAATCTGAGAGGCACTTTGTCCTTATGCCAGGATGTGAAATTTGCTTCATTTTTTTTCTCCCATCCTATTAGTTCTATATCTGTTGGTCACCACATTTTGCATATCCTGGAGCCTGGGACAAATGACCGTGAATATATGGTGCTAAGCAGAGGCCTTTAAAGAATATATCTGTTTAATAACTGTATCCTATTATAATTGGAAGGAACAGTTCAGCTGGTAAAGAGGGAACTGAAACCCAAGATAAGAGAAAAGAAAGATAGTGAGTGTCCTGTGACTGCCATCAGTGAGTTCATTTGACACTGGTGAATTATATTCTAGACAGGGTGCTGAATGAATATTTGGATGTGATTACTGAAGCTATATTGTAGCAATTATGGAAGGGAAGAATATAGCCAATATAGCAGAATTTTAGAATCCCTCAAACCATAACCTGGTTAATCTGATTCCTGGAAAAATTGCAGAACAGATAAAGCATAGTTTGTGAACCTTCAGAAGTGGCGAGCACTGTGAACTAGCAAGGATTTACTAAGAACAAGTCATGCCAGACTAAGTTCATTTCCTTCTTTGGCAAGGTTATTAGGCTGATAGACCAAGAAAAACATGAGTGAGATATATCCAGTATAAGAGGGAAAGAGATATGAGCTGGATAATAATAAAATAGGTGGATTCAGAGCTAATGGAAGGATAAGATTTAAAAAGCATTGATTAATGGATCAGTATCAAGTAGGGCTCAGCCCTTGGGTCTTTTGTCTTCAACATTTTTGACAGTGATTTAAGGTAAAAAAAAAAAAAAACAATACACTTCTTAAACATGTTAATGACATAAAGCTAGAAAACTTAGCTAATACAATGTATAACAGAGTAGACATCTCAAAATATCTCAACATGATAAAATGATTAAGTTGAATTTATCCAGAGGGAGAGCAAATTTAAAAAGTAAAATTTGATAGGAATAAAAATGGAAAGTTCTACCTGAAATCATAGAGCTAGAATTGAAAGGGATTTTAGAGAAGTTAAATATTAGAGTGGGTAGAACATTGGACTCTGAGTTAGGAAGACTTGAATTCAAATCTTATTCCATACATTAGTTTTTGATTGTGGACAACTCATTTACTTTCTTTCTTCCTTTGTTTCCTCATCTGAAAGATAGGGGAAGGAACAGTGCCTATATTGCAAGGCTGTTGTGAGGATCAAATGAGATAATTTATGTAAAGTTCTTTGCAAACTTTAAAGTTCTATATAAATGCTAGATATTACTATTAAAGATCATTGAATCCAGTGCTATCATTTTACAGACAAGGATATCGAGGCACAGAGAAGGCAAATGACTTGTCTGGATCACACAACTATTAAATAAACAAGGAAAGATATTTAAAAATTGAGATAAAATAGTCATCTAACCTAAGAAAACTTGGGTGGATATTAAGAAAGATCTGATCCCTGGGGTGGTAGTATGGTCTGGTTGAAATAGAAAATTTTATTACAAGGAACTATGAAGAAACAAATTAAAAATTGTGGAGCTATAGTCAGTATAGCATAAGATTTAGCAACTTCTGCATTAAAAGACCAAAGGGAATAGAATGTAATATTCCAAAGAGCAAAGGAGCTGGGTTAGTAACCAAAAATAATCCACCCAGCAAAGTTGAGTGTGATTCTGCAAAGAAAAAAAAAAGGATAGTTAATGAACTAAAAGACTTTCAGGTATTCTCAAGGAAAAAAAACCAGAACTGAACAGAAAATTTAGCTTATAGGAATTAGGAGAGACATAAGAAAGTAAACATTAAAGCCTAATTATAAGGCATTTAATAAAGTTAAGCTTACTTCTTATATGGGGAAATGATACATGTAAATTTTTTTTATTATAGCTTTTTATTTACAAGTTATATGCATGGGTAATTTTATAGCACTGACAATTGCCAAACCTTTTGTTCCAATTTTACCCCTCCTTCCCCCCATCCCCTCTCCCAGATGGTAGGTTGACCAACACATGTTAAATATGTTAAAGTATAAATTAAATACAATATAAGTATACATATCCAAACAGTTATTTTGTTGTACAAAAAGAATCAGACTTTGAAATAGTGTACTATTAGCCTGTGAAGGAAATCAAAAATGCAGGCAGACAAAAATAGAGAGATTGGGAATTCTATGTAGTGGTTCATAGTTATCTCCCAGATTTCTTTCACTGGGTGTAGCTGGTTCAATTCATTACTGCTGTATTGGAACTGATTTGGTTCATCTCATTGCTGGAGATGGCCACGTCCGTCAGAATTGATCATCATATGGTATTGTTGTTGAAGTATATAATGATCTCCTGGTCCTGCTCATTTCACTCAGCATCAGTTCATGTAAATCTCTCAGGCCTTTCTGAAATCATCCTACTGGTCATTTCTTACCAAACAATAATATTCCATAATATTCATATACTACAATTTATTCAGCCATTCTCCAATTGATGGGTATCCACTCAGTTTCCAGTTTCTGGCCATTACAAAAGAGATCTGCCACAAAAATTCTTGCACATACAGGTCCCTTTCCCTTCTTTAAGATTTCTTTGGGATATAAGTCCACTGCTGGATCAAAGGGTATGCACATTTTAATAACTTTTTGAGCATAGTTCCAAATTGCTCTCCAGAATGGCTGGATGATACTTGTAAATCTTAAGACTGTTATCATTCTAAGGAGAGTCTGAAAGTGTATACATAGAATGGAGGCATGGGTTTGAGTTGTTTGTGATGAGATGATCCTAAAAAGTAAAACTGGATAAGGAGAGATATTTTTTCATTATTTCATTCAAAACCGGTATGAAGGGAAGAACTGTTACAGTGCAGTGGATGATGTGAAAGGCTTTTAGGGTGGGAATTTTATTCTCCTAAGGAATGATTTAAAGAAGGAATAACATATTATCTTTTTAGGGCATAATTTTTTTTCTTAATTTATAGAGAAATAGGAGAGCAAGAGGATAGGGTAGAGGAGAGAATCTTAGAAGGGCATGCAGATTAGGGAAGCAGTGGTCAAAAGAAAATTAGATTTATGAGGAGGAGATAGATAAAAAGAATAAAGTGAAGGATAAACAGTGAGGGAAAATAGGATGGAGGGAAATACATAACTAGTAATTAAATATTGAAATGAATGGAATGAAGTCACTCATAAGACAGAAATAGGTAACAGAATGGATCAAAAACAAGATTCTGACAATATGTTGTTTATAAAAAAGACATTTAAATATGAAAGATTTACACAGAGTAAAAATAAAAGATTGGAGTAGAATTTGTCATACTTCAGCCAATATATAAAAAGCAGAAGTAGCAATCATAGTCTTAGACAAAGTTAAAGCTAAAATAGATTTAATTGAAAGAGATAACTAGGGAGACTATATATTATGTTAACAAGTACTATAGGTAATGAAGTAATGTTAATCTTAAACATATATACACCAATTTTTTTTTTCAGATTTTAAAAGAGAAGAAAAATGAAGTAGCAAGAGCAAAAGAGTAAGGGGATTTGAACCTTCCCCTTTCAGAACTAGATAAATCTAACAAAATAAATAAAAAAGAACTCAAGTACATTAATGGAATCTTAGATAAGCTAGATATGATAACCATCTGGAGAGGATTCTATTCCCAAAGGAATAGAATATACCTTTTTTTTTTCTCAACATTACATAGCATCTTTACAAAAACTGACCATGTATTAAGATATAAAACTCAATAGTTAAATGCATAAAAGCAGAAATATTAAATCCATATTTTTCAGATCACAATGCAATAAAAATTAAATTTAATAAAGTATTATGGAAGCAGAATGAAAATTAATTGCAGACTAAATAATCTAATCTTAAAGAAAAAGTGTATTAAAGAATTGTCATAGAAACAATAAATTTTTTAAAAATTGATAATAATGAAATAATATGAAAACTTAAGATATTCAGCAAAAGCAGTAATCAGAGTAAAATTTTATCTCTAAAGACTTATGTCAATAAGCTAGAACAAGAATAGATCAATCTGTATCGGATTGCATTTAAATCTAGATATGCAATTAAAAGAAGACTAGAAAAAGAACATATCATAAACCTCTAACTCAATATCATATTGAAAATTCTGAAAATTAAAGGTGAGATTAATAAAATTAAATGTAAGAAAACCATGGAATTATTGAAGATGAAGTTAAAGCAATTATTAGAGTTATTTTGCCCAATTATATGATAATAAATTTAATATTTTAAATGAAATGGAAGAATACTATAAAAACATAAACTGCCCAGATTAACAGAAGAAGAAATAGAATATTTAAATAAATGTGTATTAGAAAAGGAAACTGAACAGGTCATAAGTGAGTGTCATAAAAAAAAAAAAAAGCTTGAGAATCAGATGGGCTTACAAGTGAATTCTACTAAATATTTAAAGACCAGCTAATTCTAATATTAAATAAATTATTTGGAATAATAGAAAAAGGTGTCATATTAAACTCTCCTTCTATGAAACAAATATGGTGCTTACTCTCCTTCTATGAAACAAATATGGTGCTTATACCTAAACAAGGAAAAACAAAAACAGATAAAGAAAATTATAGACCAATTTTATGTATGAATGTGCATGTAAAAATCCTAAATAAAATACTAGCTAGAAAACTACAATAATATATTGTAAAGATTGTATATTATAACCAAATGAAATTTATAACAGGAATGCACAGTGTTTTCATATATGGAAAACTATTAATATAATTGATTATATCAGTAATAAAAATTGATATAAATTAATAGATGCATAAAAAGCTTTTGACCAAATACAATACTCATTCCTATTAAAAACACTTGAAGACATTGATATAAATGGATTTTTCTCGAAATGTTAAGAAGCATCTACCTAAAACCATCAGAATTATTTGCAAAGGGGCTAAACTAGAAGCCTTCCAAATAAGATTAAGAATGAAACAAGAAGGCCTATTTTCACCAATATTATTTAATATTATACTAGAAATGCTATGAGATGTAAAATGAATGATTTTGATTACATTGTTAGAAAGAATATGTTAAAATAAAACCAATATAGCTAAGATTAGAAGGAAAGCAGGGTACTGGGAAAATTTATAATTTCTCATATAAAGAACTTATATCTCAACTATATAAAAATCATCAAATTTATAAGAATATGAATCATTCCTCAATTGATAAAATCAGAAGGAAAACAGGACATGGGAAAAATTATAATTTCTCATATAAGGGACTTATACTTCAACTACATAAAATTTTTGTCAAATTTATAAGAATATGAGTCATTTCCCAATTAATAAGTAATCAAAGTATGAGTAATCAGTTTTTGGAGGAAGAAATCAAAGCTATCTGTAATCATATGAAAAAATGATATAAATCATTATCGATTAGACAAATGCAAGCTAAAAATACCATCTCACATCTATCAGATTGGCTAAAATGATAGAAGGGGTAAATGACAGATGTTGGAGGGAATGTGAAAAAAAATCAGGACATTAATGTTCTCTTGGAACTGTGAACTAAAACAATCATTTTTACAATGCAATATGGAACTATAGCCAAATAGATATAAAGCTGTGTATTCCCTTTGACCCAGCAATACCACAATTATGTCAGTTTCTCAAGGTGATCTGTATGTTCTAAGCTATTTATAACATCTCTCTTTGTGGTGTCAAGAAACTGGAAATTGAGGACACATTCATCAGCTGGGAAGCAGTTGAATAAGTTGTAGTATATGATTGTGATGGAATACTATTGTGCTGTAAGAAATTATGAATAGGTTGATTTTAGGGAAACATGGAAAAACTTGCATGAAATCATGACATGTGAAGGGAACAGAACCAAGAGAACATTGTATGTAGTAACAGCAATATTGATTTCGAGCTATTCTGAGTTAGATGTATATTCAAATCAACAACAAATGACCTATGAAGAAAAATAATTATCCACCTCCAGAGAAAGAACTGATACATAGAACTATGTATTGTATAATTTCACATACATACACATCTGTGTCAAATGTTAGTCTTCTTTAGTATAGTGTTGAGAAAGGGGGAGGGAAACACTTGGAATTCAAATGTATGAATTTTTTTTAAAGAAAAATTGGGAGAAAGTACATGATGGGTAATGTCAGAAAATCATCATGTCTGGTCTAGGGCTTTCCTAAAGTAGAGATGCTAGGAAGAATTCATCAGTGGGAACATGGGCTGCAAGGGAGGAGCAAGGGGAAAGCAGGTGCATTATGGCTAAGGCCAGAGAATCAGGGATGGGGATTTGGGGATCTTTCATCAAAGTGGAGGTTTTGGGAAGAGCTTACTAATGTTGAAGAAGGGCCCATTGAAGCCTTCACATTGGAAGCTGCTTAAAACATATGATGTAGTCTGAAGAATAAACACATATTCAATGCTTTTTAAAAATGCTTATTGATTAACTAGTTGAGGCCAGTTTGGGGTTCAATATAAGGAAGAATTTTCTAACAATAAAAGCTGAAAACAATGGGCTAGTTGTTACTGGATCTCAAGAAAGATTGAATAATTATTTGTTAGGGAGGTTATGGAAGGAATTAGTACTTTAGATGGGAATTAAATTAGGTAAATTCCATCCAAATGTGTGATATTAATGTTTTTTTCAGTCCTCTCCTTTTGTGGATTAGAGAAATGAGTTATAAAGAATAGATGTTAAGTAACTCACTCAAAGTCACATTGCTATCTGGTGGCAGAACTTGGGCTGTAATCTAGGCTTCCAGACTCCAGACTCCAGTGTTTTCCTACTATACCACACTGGTTTATCCTGACATTAATCCATGTCTTCAGAGTAAGAGGGAGTGTAATGTAGCTAATACGGTATCAGCCCAAAAGATTATTTTTTTTCAAATATTTTGAAATAATTTTCAAATATTGAGTTGGTCATGTATGAGCCATGGCAAGTCATTTAATCTTTTCTACTCTCCATTATCTCATCTGTAAAATGGTGAATAACTATCTATCTCTCAGAGTCAGTTTAGTTGTTAGTTTCAAATGAAATAAAGTATGCAAAGCAGTTTGCAAACTTGAAAGCATTGTGTCATTGTCAACTGCTGTTTTTATATATGAGGTGTCATGATAACTCAAGTTGAGTTTCATTGTTCTTTTGCTTAAGTTTGGACGCATCCCCATTTTTGCCAATGTAAGAGCCAGAAAGAAGTTTTCTCTTGAGAAAATTGTATTTTAAGTCTGTATGCCTTTTTGAACCAAACATAGTATGACATTAATTTTAAAATATCCTCTCATATGTGAAATTGATCCTGTCTGTGTGAGTTTTTAGGCACAAGCTTCAAAGTCAGAGGTCTTTATATAGAGAATGGAACCATTTTAATTTAAATATTTATATAGTGAGTACACTTACTCAATCAATGCCAAGTCCTATGCAGAGAGGACAAAGCATAAAACATCCAAGAACTTGAAGTACAGTCACATGAAAGAAGCACTAGATTTGTTCTGTTTATCTCCAGAGGAGAGACTCAGGAAGAGTGGATGGAGATAAAAACTTCTTGGCTATTAGGGCTATTCAAAAGTTGAATGGGCTGCCTTAAGAGACGGTAGATTTTCCTTCACTACAGGTCTTTAGGTAGACGTTATATGACCATTTTCAGCAGTATTATAAAGGAAACTTCTATTTACATATAGCTTAGACTAGATGTCTGTATATTCCCTTTGACCCAATATCACAATTATGTCACTTTCTCAAGGTGATCAGGTAAAAAGGAATAGAACCTATATGTTCTAAGCTATTTATAACAGCTCTCTTTGTGGTGTCAAGGAACTGGAAATTGAGGACATGCTCATCACACACTAAGTATTTTTAGATTCTGTAAGTACCAGGCTGGACAGTGACCATTCCTGAAGCCAAGAAAGATAGAAACTTGTGTGTAGAATGTTTTATTCCCTCAAAAGACATAACTAGGATAGTGGAACTCAGCCATGTTAGAGGCTACTCTTCTTTATAAGAATGTTCTGGGAAGAAAAGACAACATCTCTTTTAGTAGTTCCCAAAACAATATTATGTGAAAACTTAATAACTGACAGTATGATACAATGTGAAATCAAACCTAAATGTCTTCCATTGTAATTAAAGTTCTTTAAGTTTTGTTCTTAGTGAATATAGGGAGCATCTGGGCCACCATCCTCTATTAGATATATGCTCCTGTTATGATTTCATCTCCTTTTATCTGTCTCTCTTCTATCTTTCTTTGTACTCTTTAATTCTGGAGCTCCATTAGCCAAGGAGAATTGAAAATAGAAGCTATTGATTAAAATAAGGGCTGAGAATATAGGATTTGTGGTTTAACAAAATATCCCATGCTATTTTTGTGTTTAGAGAAACCCATTATACTGCATTATAAATATTTTTCCCCTTAAGCTTACAAATCCTGTATTTGAAGGAATATTATGTCTCTATGTAGATTAGCTTGCATTTATCTTAAATAAAAACTGTTTAGGGATTTTAGATATCCTGAAGCAGGAAATTGTTTTTTTTCCATCTTCAAATAGAGATCACAATTGGCAAGACTCAAATTCAAAAATTCCTAGGTATGAGTGGGTTTGAATTAGAAAAAAAAAAAACTCCACAAATATTCTTCTAAATTTGGTTTCATAGATCTTCTAAAGGGCATGAAGTTCAAAGACTTTCAGATATCCTGGAAGAGGCAGCATGATCTATCCCTCAATATGTTATGTGTCCATCAATTCATCAAACAAGCTATATTAAAGCATTTATTAAGTGCTTACTATGTGTCGAGTACTGTCCTAGATGCTGGCAATACAAAGACAGAAAATGAAATAGCTCTTGCCTTCCTTGAAGAAGTTTGTAGTTTATTGGAGAGGCATGTATGTAAATAAGGATTTGGAATATATTCAAAATGTATGTAAGGTATTAGCATCTGGAGTATGAGTTGTGGAGAAAGAGGGTTATTATTCAGTCATTTTCAATCAAAAGTCTCTTCATGACTTCATGTGGGGTTTTCTTGCCAAAGACAGAAGAATGGTTTGCCATTTCCTACTCTTGTTCATTTTATAGATGAGGAAAGTGAGATAGATGGGAATAAAAGACTTGCCCAGAGTCACACAGTTAGTAAGTGTCTGAGTCCAAAATTGAACTCAGAAGTCTTTCTGACTCCAAGCCTGACACTCTCTCCATTGTGTCAAAATGTAGTGGATTAAGTCCTGGATTTAGAGTCAAGAATATTTGGGATCAAATACTACTTTACTAGCCCTGTGATTATAGAGAAGTCACTCATCCTGAGATTCAATTTCCTCATCTGTAAAATGGCAGTTCTAATATTTCTTTGTAGTGTCTACCATCTTGAAGAACCATTTTGAAACTCATATGAAATAATACATGTAAAGTGCTTTGCTAACTTTAAAGTGCCACATAAATGTCAGTGATCACTATTTCTCTCATAATCCAGAGTATCCCGAGAACAGCCTGGATGTGAGGAATACAAGAGTGTATTTAGAGGTTTGGGTTAGAAAATCTTGCCTATCCTAAACATTCCTGAATGTCATTTCCTTGGCAACTAAATGAATATTGATGGAGAAATTGATAGAGAAATTACATTAACAATAATGAATGGATGTTAAGTTGGCTTTAGGAGTATGTTGGCCTCCTGGACCACAGACATTCAGACACTTGATATTAGATTTGGTAGAGACCATTCTACATCCTTCCTCAATCCCTTCCTTTGAAGCTACACTATCACTAAAAACGAGAGATAGCATTGGTTAATACTTTGATGGTAAAGTGGCTGACACATAGTAGGCACTTAATAAATGCTTTTTGATTGATTCTCATAGAGTATGAACTATTACTGTTGTTGTTATTCACATCTATAGTCCCCATTCAAAACATTAATTGCTAATTTTGATTTTGTCTCTTACAATATTGATGGACTTGATTCTTTCTTCAAAAAGAGCAAGTCCGTAGCATACAGCTTCATGTCAGACTGGTCTGTTGCTGCTAGTGTGTATCATGGTATCTTTGTTTCCAAGTATATTGTTTCTTTTACATTTCTGTTATTACTCCAATAAGCCATAAGTTGGAAAGTACCTCAGAAATTACCTATTCTCATCATTTTATTTTATAGTTGAAGAGATTGGGACTTAGAGAACATCATCAGTGAGTTACCCAATGGAATATAAGTAGCAAATAGTTGGGCCTGGATGTCATCCAAGGTGCCTTGACTCTGAATACATTGTTTTTCCCAATGTGCCATGTTCTACCTGTTTACAGGGCAGAGGAAAAATTAGCACTAGCTGCATCTTTCCCAGTCCAGCTGCCGTATCTCCCCAATTATCTGTGAGCTCATTGCTCATATCATATTCCATATTATGGCTTATATCCAATTCCCTCCTTCAAGAAAGCATTTACCTGAAGCCCTGTTACAGTGGTTTTCAAAGTATGGTCTGGAGAATCCTGGGGATCTCTGAAACCCTTTTAGAGGGTCTACAAATTCAAAAAGAGTTTTTATTTCCAATATGGTAAATGTCTATAAATATAATCCAGATAAAAAAAACACTTTGGAGAGATCCTCAATAATTTTTAATAGGATAAAGATACTGAAAACAAGTTTGAGAACCACTGTGCCTATTGAATCTGTGGTTTTCTTGGCCTTCCACTAATGCTGATCACAACATGCAGACCATTTGTGTGATTTAAGAAAATAAACATTTATGTTGTGTTTAAGGTTTTCAAAATACTTTGCATACATATATATGTGTATATACATATATTACTTCATTTAGTTCTTTATTATATATTATTATCCTCAATTTACAATTATGGGATGCCAAAAGACTTGGTAGATTGCTAGTAATTTCCCCAGGGTCAAATAGCTAAAAAATGTCAGATAATTTGAACCGAGAGCTTTCTGACTTCAAGCTCAGCAATCTAGTTATTACACAAATTAATTCTAACAAATTATTTTCATCAGTTGTGATTGAGGGTTCATACCATCTTCTTTCTAGTCCTCAGGTTTACAACTTCATCAGAGAATCCCTTACACTTTCATTCCATTTATCCATTCAGTTGTCAAGTCTTAATCAATTTTACCTCCAAAGTATCTCTCCTATCCTCCTTTCTTCTCCCCTATTCACACACACATATAACTCCAGTTCAATCTTGAATTTCTTCTTATTGTTATTATATTGCAATAACCTCTTAATTGATCTTTCTTCCTCAAGTCTCATCCCTATCTGCATCCCTGATTCCTGGAATTTTCTCCATGAGGACACAGAAACTTTGACCTTGGAAGTTTACTCCATTTCTAGAATTCTCATACTGGAAGTACCTTCCACCTTTATGAGTTCTGATTGGCTGGTTTCTCCCAGAACTTTCATTAAAAAAATCTTTTTAAAATAATAGCTTTCTATTTTTAAAATATATGCAAAGATAGTTTTCAGTATTCACCCTTGCAAAATCTTGTGTTCCAATTTTTTTCTCTCGCCTTTTTCCCCAACTCCCTCTCCTAGACAGCAAGTTATCCAATGTGTTAAACATGTGCATTTCTTTTATACATATTTCCACTATTATCATTCTGTACAAGAAAAATCTGATCAAAAAGGAAAGAAAACAAAAAGCAAGTAAACAACAACAAAAAAGTTGAAAATACTATGTTATAATCCACATTCAGCCTCCTTAATGCTCTCTTGGAATTGGTTTGAATCACCTCATTTTTGAAAAAAGCCACTTCTGTCAGAATTGATCATTGCATAATCTTCTTGTTGCCATGTACAATGTTCCCTTGGTTCTACTTACTTCACTTAGAATCGGTTCATGTAAGTCTCCTCAGGCCTTTCTGAAATCAGCCTGCTGATCGTTTATTATACAACAATATTGTTCCATAACATTCATATACCATAACTTATTCAGCCATTCCTCAACTGAAAGGATCCACTCAATTTCCTGTTCCTTGCCACTACAAAATACTGGCTGCTACAAATATTTTTACACATGTGGGTCCTTTCCCCTTTTTTAATTATTTCTTTGGGACACAGACCCAGTAGAGACAGTGCTGGATCAAAGGATATGGACAGTTTGATAACTCTTTAAGCACAAGAACTTTCATTTTAAGGTAGATGCCCAGGCCAGTCATGCCTTCGGTTTTATTCCACACTATACTCCTAATTCCAAGGACTTTCTCAATCATACCCTGTTGGGTACTACCTACTATTTAAGCTTCATTTATTTTTGTCTTTTCTTATTTGAATATAAGTTTGAGCACAGGGACTTTTTCTTTTTATTTGTATTTATGCTTCTATTACTTAGCACAATGCCTGGCCTGTTGTAAGCACTTAGAAACTGCTTTTTTAACTTGATTTTACAACTTCCAAAGTGATATTCTGAAAAAAAAAGTCTGACTGTGTTATTCCTTTGTTCAGTAAATTCTAGTGGCCTTAAAATCAAATACAACTCCACTAATGATATCTGAAATCCTGCCTTACTCCAATCTACCTTTCTATTATTTCCCTTAATATACTCTCCGATCCCATTAACTTGCCTTCAAATTTCTTCATGCACGATATTCTACTTCCTATCTTGGAGCTTTTCTACTGACAATATCGTTTGTTTTAAATGCTTTCTCTTCCCACTTTTGCTTCATAGAATCTCAAATTTTCTTCAAAGTTCAGCCCCAAACCATCTCCTTTATATGAGCTTTCCAGGTAGGGGCAAACTTGCTTTTAAATAGGAAAGAGGAAATCAAGAGAGAGAATTAAATCAGGAATGAAGAGAACATGGCCTTTGTCTTACATGAAATGGTGATCTAAGACAGAGGCTTACCAATCAGGAGAGTGACATTTTCTTTTTATTAAAAGAAAGATATCAAGAAAAAAATGTTAACAATAAAAAAAGGTCCTTTCCCAAAATTATAGCCCATTTCAAGAGTTGCTTTTTTTCATGAGGCAAGGAGATAAAATAAAACAAAGCTTCTTCAACTGTGGATTTGCAACCCTATAAGAGTTGTATTATTGAATGTGGGGGTCATGAAATTATAATTTGTTATCAGGAAATGTTTGATTCATATATCTGTTTTATATATTGTCAGTAAATATTTGATTCATATGCCTGTTTTATATATTATCAGTAAATGTTTAATTCAAATACCTATTTTATATATCTGTACACTCAGGGTTTTGTTAAAATTTCTTGAGTGAAAACAGTGAGTACCAAAAGTTTAAGAAGTGATGAGATAGAGCAGAAGTCAGGAAGACCTGAGTTCAAACCCAGCCTCAGATCCTTATGTGACTTTAAACAAGTTATTAAACCTTGTTCTACTTCAGTTTCCTTGACTGTAAAATGGGAACCATTATTATCATCCATACCTTGGAGCTGTTGTGAAGATACTATTGAGATAATCATAATAATGAGATAATATTTATATAACATTTATCACAATGCATGAGACATAGTAGGAACTATATGAATGTTATCTATTATTATTACATTCATCATTATTATTATGACCTGAAATCCTTGCCCATTAGAGTGCAGAAAAATTATGATGTGAAAAGGAAACTTTATGGGATTAGAGAGAAATACATGCTATGGCAGGAAGACCAACTTAAGTCATTTTAGGTTTTGAGCATTGGCAAAGTCTCTGACTTATAGGTTACCTTCATTCAGTTTTGAAGAACCATTTTTCATCTTTGGTTTCAGTGGGGACAAGTCAAAGCATGAGTTAACCTAAGAACATTTAAACCAGATCCCTATTCAGGAGCTAGAGAGCTGCTTCCTCTTATATCATCAGAGACAATCTGGTTAGGCACTCCTCCTTACTTCCTCTCCCACTAAGTCTATGCGATCTAGGTAGGGTTTTCCCCACTAATCATTCCCTGGTTCCAGGTATGAATCAGTGTTGTTGATGATGTTGGGTCCATCATGAATCCATTTTAACAGCTTTCCCCAAAGCACAGCTGTAAGACAAAGAGATGGATTTACCAGATCTGCACACAAACTAGTTCCTATTATGTTGGAAAACATAAATAAAAGAAAGAAAAAAAAAGCCTAAAAGAGAGAAATTATCTCATAAAGCACCTCAGCAAAATAGTATTCAGTGCACACTGACAACACAATGGTGTAGTCATCCATGTGTGTCAACCTGTAGTTTTTAATGACAGAGAGGTATAAACAAGTAGGCAACACACAAATCCAAAGCTTCTATTTCTTTTTACTTCTTCTTCTTCTTTTTTTTTTTTTTAAACTCACTCTTTTAAGAGGCTGAGTTGGTAGATGTATAACAAAAGAGCTGGAATGCCAAAGATTTAAGCTGGGAGCTATTCAAATTGTATAAGCATAAGGAAAAAGAGAATGAGTATTTTGGAAGAATACTCTCTCCATCCCATCTCCTAGCTGAAACACTATTAATTGGGCAAAAATCTTCTTTTTCTCATCTCTGAGGATAGTTGCCACTCCCTCTTTTTCTCTGGGTTTCTAACAAGTATAATACTGAAAGTTAGTTTAGAAGATTAGGGGGTTCTCAAGATTATCAAGATTGATGAGTAAATGGAGACACAAACATCAGAAGTTAGTTGAGTAAATCTTTCTTTTCTCACCTTACTCCTTTCTCTACCTTATTCCCGGCCATATACTCTATATTCCAGAAATTATAGCCTCTTTTCTGTTTCTCATACAAGATACTTAATTTCCCGACTCCATTCATTTACTATGGTTGTTCCCCATGCTTAGAATGTTTTCTTCCTTGTCTCTGCCTCTCAGCTAACTTGGCTACAAATTTCAATTAAAATCCCTCCTTCAAGAAGCCTTCCCCAGTTTCCCTTTTTGTCAGTGACTTCTCTCTAAGAATGTGTCCAGTTTATTCTTTGTATATCTTATTTATGAGGCAGGGACTGTTTTTGCATTTCTTTGCATCCCCAGAATTCCTAAGTAGTAGATATTTAATAAATGCTTCATGACATGTTGACTTTTGACTTGATTCAGATAGTGAGTAGCCAAGCCAGGTTATGAAGCCAGGCTTCTATGTCGGTTTTTCTTTGACATAGTTTGAGAAGACTCTAATGTAGATTTAATATGTTGTCTTCCTTACTCTCTCTTCTCTCCTTTTCCCATCCACAGATATCAGATATGTCTAGGAGAGCAGAAAGATTGCTGAATTAAGTGGTAGAGGAATTGGTTTGATTCCTGGCTCTTTTATTTACTATTTGAAGGAGGCTTAGAGGTCATCAAGTAAAACCTGTGAAATTTCCAGCTGAGAAAAGTCTCTCTGAGATTCAGTTACTTGCCTAAGATATAGAGCTATGCTATAAGTCTGTTAAGGAGCATTTATTAATCCCCTCCTGTATGCTAGACATTGTGCTTAATGCTTCTTATACAAAGACAGAAAAATGAAACAATCTCTTCTCTCAAAGAGCTTATATTCTATCAGGCACAAAAGTAGTAAAAAGAGAGGAATAAACCCTGGTGAGGAGGGAATATCTTATGATCCATGTGATCTTTCTGCCTTCATTTATGTCTTTCTGTCAGTCTAGAATAATAATCTTCCCTTTTCCTCTAAGTTCAAATATTTCTGATTTGATTTCTCATTCCAGTCTTATTCAGATTCTAGCAATAACCATTCCAGATCTCAATGAACTGTAAATTTTAGGAGCATTTAATGGCTATAGCAAACACTTGAGCATTTAAAAATCATGGAACTGGAATGAGAATGTAGATATCATCTAGGCCAGTAGTTCACAAACTTTTTGGTCCCAGGACTCCTTTATACTCTTAAAAATAATTGAGAATACCCATTGTTCCAAACCTTTTGTTTGTAAGTTATATATGTGGATGAAGACCTACAACATTTTCTGGAAATAATACCAAAAAAGATGTCATATTTATCATAAAGGATTAGAATGCAAAGTAGAAAATCAAAAGATAATTAGAATAGCAGGCATGTTTGCCTTTGGAGTATAAAATAAAGCAGGGTAAAGACTAATAGAGTTTTGCCAAGATAACTCATTGGTCATAGCAAACACTCTTTTTCAGTAACCCAAAAGGTAATTCTGCTCATAGACACTACTAAGTAAATAATCA